>NC_090822.1:4070490-6842763 GCF_000390325.3 Nicotiana tomentosiformis
GCATGTTTGAGGTGGCTGATATTGATGGTGTCCAGTGTGCTTGCCGATCAGGGAGCTTGGCTAGCGTTCGAGAAGAAGTGATTGTGTCCTGGAAGTTTGGCCTTCGCTTTCGCGAAGGGGGAGTCGCATTCATGGAAGGGGATGGGTCCTTAGCCTTTGCATTCGTGGAGGAACTGGTCGCGTTCGCGATGAAGGCGAGGCAGATGGCCTTTACGATCACGTGACTCCTGTCGGTTTTCGTGATAATGGATTTCGGTCGATGACAGTTTTGTATTTCGCGAATGCGAGGGTTGGGTCGCCTTTGCAAATTGTATCACTGGAAGGGTTATTTTGAGTTCTATTTTCGGGACTTAGCTAAAAACAATTCAAAAATTTGAGTTTAGGAGAATGAGAGGAGGAAATATTTGAGATGTATTTTACTATAAACTTGAAGATAAGTAATTTTTACTTGGATTTGATAAACTTTGAGTCCAAATGCTCAAACACTGCAAGTCTGCAACAACTAGGAAAATGGAAAAATATTAGTGCAACCAAGAGATCTAATTCACGAGTAACCTAGATTCAGTACTGTCAGGACCCAAAATCCCACCACAGACATCGTGATGACACTTAGTCTCTAATACTAGGTAAGCCGATTACAATTACATTTCGAGCCATATTTTATTTTTATAAGATAATTGAAACCAACAGCGGAATGAATTAACAACCTCTAAAGACTGGTAATACTGAGTCACGAACTCTAACTGAGTACATGCAGTGATCCCAAGGATTGAATATACAATACTGTTCGAATAAGAATGGACAGTACAATAAAAATGGAAAGACTCCAAGGGACTGCGACGACCAAGCAGCCCTACCTTAAATCCTTGCGATCACACTCTAATCTCTGTCCGAATCCGATATCTCCAATACCTGGTTCTGTACAAAAATATGCAGAAGTGTAGTATGGGTACACCATAGTCGGTATCTAGTAAGTATCAAGACTAACCTCGATGGAGTAGTGACGAGGTACAGTCAAGACACTCACTAGTGTAATAACCTGTGCAATATAGTATAAAAATAATAATAGAAAATAAATAGCAGTGATAGCAACAATAATCAACTAGTGATGTAAACTGCAAGGCATCAAGAACTCCATAAATATTGATCAAACAGGTAATGAACACAAGTACAACCAATAATCAAGTCCTTCAAAATATACATCTTTCATCTATAAGTTTTTCAACAGAAATCTCTAGAATGTAATCATTTCCAATAAATATATTTCGAATATTCTTCTTTCAATTAAATATCTTTCAAATATAATTCTTTTACATAAATATGTTTCGAATATAATTCTTTCAAATAATATCCTTCATATATACTTCTTTCAAATAAATGTCTTTCGAATATAATTATTTCAAATAATATTTTGAATATAATCCTTTCAAATAAAAGTCACCTTGTGACACCTCATCTCATAATCATAAAAAATACGGGTCTAAGCCCACTTTCATATTTTCACGGCACCTCGTGACAATATCTCTATCACAACCGCACGGACAACTCACGTGCCAATATCATCATCATATTTTCCCCGGCACCTCGTGCCCACATTTCATATCGGTTGCGGCATGCAACCCGATCCCATATAACATTAATCATACCTGTTGCGGCGTGCAACGCGATCCCATATAACATAATCCTCCTGGAAATAGCCAGAGGCTCCAAATTTCAATATAGATCAGACTATTATCATGTTTACCGAAATAATAACACAAGTTGCATAAGATATAAAAATAAACACAAGGAAAATCACAACATCACATGAAAATTATCAACGCAATAACCCCACATCATCACATAAAAATTACCAACACAATAACTCTACATCATCACATATCATCCCTGACAATATCCACCCTTATCACTCCTATAGCCACCCTTATCACTACTATACTTGCCTCCCTTATCCCTCCGCCCTGACAATATCAATAGCCACCCTTATCGCTCCTATAGCCATCCTTATCGCTCCATATAATAGCCACCATTATCACTCCGCCCAGACAATATCCCAACACACATAACTACAGTGAAATACCACCATTATACCCACATAATATTAACAGTGAAATACCACCCTTATATCCTTATAATAATAACTCAAATCACACAACAATTTACACGGAATATTATCACGATAACACAACACAATAAATTCATATCACAATTTTTTCAATGACCACAACCAATTCCAATGATATAGTAAAATCAATAAATTTCTCAAAAATAGCCCAAGGCTCCACACAACGTATATAAAACCTTAAAAACAATAACAAGGAAAATTAACTCAACATAAGACAACACCTTCTTTAGTCCAAAATTTTGATAAATATATTAATACCTCAGTTTAAACTTATTTATTTAATTATTTGCATACGGAGAAATCTATAATATAATTATTTTCAGAAAATATCAAATCAACAAACACACGAAATTCATATAAAATTCCAAGTCGCAATCACACATAATTATCATATAATTGCAAACTCAGCAAACAAAGAATGAGGCATGACAAATCAAGGATTAGTTTTTAACCGACATAGTTTGCACATGATTCTAATTTAATACATAAGGGTGTCTATGCATTTTTACCTGATATAGTTTGCACATATAAACCAAGTATGTACTCGTCACCTCGCGTACATGGTTTTCCAATCACACAATTTTCACATAAAACTCAATGCCTAGGGAAAATTCCCCCACACAAGGTTAGGCAAGATACTTACCTTTTTCAAGTTAGGCTGATATTCCAAAATAGCTTTCATGCTTGAATTGACCTTCGTACAGCTCAAATCTATCCAAATTAATTGTATAACTTCATTAAAATTCATCAGAAACAATTCTAGATAATAAAACGTTGACTTACAATTTCATTATAAAAAGTCAACCAAAGTCAACGCGGGGCCCTCCTCTCGGAACCGGACAGAATGTTCACGAAATTCGAACACCCATTACAATACGATTTCAACCATACCAAATTTATCAAATTCCGATAACAAATCATCATCCAAATCTTGAAATTTTGTTTTTGTAAAATTTCTAAACTTTTCCCCAAATTTTCATCTCAAAATACTAATTAAATGATGAAAACAATAATATTTTCATGTATATTAACTAAATCTAAGTTAGAATCATTTACCCCGATGATTTTCTTGAAAATCCTACGATGTTGCGGTCGCACTCAAAATTGTGCGGCCGCACTTCTACAGCTCTGCACTACTAGGCTTCAGTGGATTAGCCATAACTTTCTCTACAAATGTCCAAATAATAATTTCTTTATCTTTCTAGAAACTAGATTCTAAGGGCTACAACTTTTGCTTTTGAATCATATCCAAATTCTGTGTATATTAAAAGCTATAAGCCTCTGAAGTTAAAACATCGAACCTGCAGAACTCCCCTGGAGCGCGGCCGCGAGCAAATTTTGTGCGGCCGCAGGCAGAATTGTGCAGTCCACACTTTTGCTCTACGGTCCGCACTTTTACCTTTACCTCAGCACTCAAAAATGTGTCCCCCACTTCCAAAAGTTCTAGAAGATCATTAGAGTGCCAAAATGCTCGGACTCGCTCAAAACTCACCCCAAAACTCATTCGAGCGAGTCGGGACCCTGTCCGAATATACCAACAAGTCCTATAATACGATACGAACTCAGTCGGGCCCTCAAATCACATCAAACGATATCAAAAACATGAATCGTACTCCAATTCAAGCCTATTAAAACTAAGGAAATTCCAACTTCTACGATCGATGCCGAAACCTATCAAATCAAGTCCAATTGACCTCAAATTTTGCACACAAGTCATAAATGATATAATGAGGGTATTCCGATTTTCAGAATTGGATTCCAGCTTCAATAGCAAAAAGTCAACTCCCCGGTCAAACTTGCAAACTTAAATTTTTATTTTAGCCATTTCAAACCTAATTTAACTACGGACTTCCAAATGATTTTTCGGACACGCTCCTAAGTCCAAAATTACCATACAGAGCTCCTGGAATCATCGAAATTTTATTTCGTAGTCGTTTGCTCAAAAGTCAACTCTTCGGTCAACTCTTTACTTTTAAGCTTCTGAAATAAGATAAGTTCTTTCAATTTAATCCTGAATCATCCGAAAACCAAACTCGACCACACACGCAAGTCATAATACACATCACAAATTTGTTCATGACCTTAAGTCGCTAAACGAGATGCTAATTATTAGAATGACAAGTTGGGTCATTACATTCTCCGCCTCTTAAACATACGTCCGTCCTCGAACATGCCAATACTTATTTTGGGGACATTATATTACTGAGTGTATTCTTACACACATACTCGTAGGTGATTCTACGTCACCACAAATTTAACATGGGTATTACAACACCGTCTCAGTTGATATTATTTCCTTTTATGCATATTTATACACTTTAAAACCAATTTATTACACTCCAAACATTTTCAAAATACCTCATTTTCACATCAACGCACAGTGTTAGTTTCAACTGACTGTAGCAACTCATGCCTATGCACACGTCATACATATGCCCATAACCACACCTCTGGTCATAATAGTTGTTCATAATTAATTCCAGCATCCTCAATTAACTTCATATTAATCAAACCCTCATTTCTAATTTTCGCAATACTGACGATAATTTACCCGAATTAACGAGTCATATTTAACGCCACCCGGGCACTCACATCGTGGGGCCAAAACTTCAATATTTACAATACAATTATGGCTAAATATGCACATAAACACATAAAAGAATTATCAAATAAGCCTAACATGCATGACTCCCTATCAGTACTATAGTACAATTAAGATTTCACAAAGGAAGAATTTACACTCATAAAGTTTTCACCACAAGATACTCTTCCTTATATAACTTCCATCGCGGCTTGTAGCCCAGTTTAAATATTTCACATCATATAAAAAAAATGAGTATCTCGTCCTCAACTTCGAATCACAAATATTTTGCACATTGTGCCAACTGAAATTTTTCTATTTCCTTTCTTTCTTTCTTGTAATAAATTCCGTAAACAATTTTCACAATACATAATGAAACCTCATTCCAATAGGACATTTAATTCACAAAATTGAAATACATTATTCCGAAATCACATCAAAACCCGATGTAGTGAGTAATAAAAAGTTACTTTTGGACTTATAGTCCTCAATAGTGTACAAAAATAAAGGCTAACATCATCAAACCTCCCAACCGGGATAAACATATAAGTGGGTCACAAAATTATAAAACTCACCCATAAACGGAGCATAATAGGAGGACTCGCCTCAATATTCATAACCGAATCAATTAAGAAAAAATTTCATTTTATAACAAATCAGGATCATACCTGTAACGACACCAACTGGTGTAGTGGTCTCAGCCATACCATAGCAAATGTAACACCCCGAATTTATAAAGGTGTTAAATGAGTAGTAATGTTATATTTTGGACATGTGAAGTTCCATCGATATGAGTATGGGTGGAAATAGTTATTTTAGAATCAAGAAGGAGAGAGAGGTGTATAAGATTCGATAAAATCTACTAAGTTTACGAAAATTCTGTCTTCCAGCAGGATATAGTGAAAATATGTTAGGCATTTGGGAAAACTCAAAACATGAAAGTTGTAGGCCTTTAAAATATCTTCCCACATAGATATTGTGGAGGCCGAATAGATCTCTGTGCAAAATGTTATGTGTGTTTTACAGAGCAATGCGAAATATGCTCGGCCATGTGCGCGCCCAGAGGGTCACGTGCGCGGCCGCACACTTGAGGCAGTGCTACTACCATTTTGCGTGGTCAGGTGCGCGGTCAGGCCTTCAGGTGCGCGGTGGCACACCTGTGGGTCGTTTTTAAAGCCCTACTTCGTCCCCCACACCCCAAAACAAAAACTATTTTTCTTTAGAAAGGGAAGCTCTCAAAAACCTAACCTCTCCCAAGGTCCCTCTACCATCCAAGGTAAGTTCTAATGGTGATTCTAAGTTAATTTAAATTATCCAATACCTTATTAACATGGATAAACCCTCCATATCATTAGATATTCTATTGGGACATCATTGTTAAGAGAAGAAACCCTAGAACTTGAAATCAAGAGGATTGAACTTCAAAAAGGTAATGTCTTCACCATCTAATTGATTATAACATTGGATTAATGATTATAGACTCTAGTTCATGAGATATGAGTTGATGGGTTTGATAGAAAATCATGAACGGTTGTAGGTTTGGATTGTTGATTGTTGACTATTGGTTAAGGGTGTTATTTATCTTACGAGTGATGAAGAATGGTATTGATTATAACAATTTAAGATTTTAGCATTATCTAGGAACAAAAGAATGGGTTGTTGGGTATAGAAACACCATTAATAAGGACTATGAAGCTTTATGTCTACCAAGTGTTTGATAAAAGGCTTAAGTGGCCAAAACATGAGTATTACTGCTAATATGGAATCCCTTTGACTTGTATTGATATAAATTAAAGCTGAAAGGGTTGCCAAATATTGTATTACGCTCAAGAGAAGGAAGTTAAGGTATGTGAGGCTAACTCTCCACGTTTGGGAATGGTAATGATTCTCCTTATGTCTCATTCTTATGACTATTACAAATTTTCTTAGAAAGTAATTATGCCTTAGTTCTATGAATAGTTGTAGACGTTACTAACTGCCTCAGAAATATTGTTCAGCCAAGTTCCCTAAATAGTTGCAGAACTTCTATTCTCTAGCTTCATAATTCATTCATGACTTTCATTCTGAACGTTGTGAGCTCAGTGCGTAATTAATATAGACATGTGTTTAATTCCCATGAGTCTCAGTCTAGATTACCAGCATGTCATAAATAGTTCAAGCATAAGTCCTCATAATCAGTTCATGAATACATGTCTCAGTTCAGTTCTATTCAGCATTCAAGTATCATGTAACTTAATATGGTTCAGTATTTCAGTATCATGTATTACAGTATGATTCTTAGTTCCTTTTTTTAAATCCCTGAATGTTGAATATCTGTATTTGGTCTTGAGGTCGTAGTTTATATTCTTTATGCATATCTGGGTCTGAGGCCGTAGTTTATGCTTTATACATGTTTGGGCCTGAGGCCGTAGTTGATGCTTTATGCATTTTTGGGCTAGAGGCCGTAGTTATGTATACGCATACTTGGGCCTGAGGTCGTAGCTTGTGCACATACATATTGAGCCCGATGACTTAGTTTATTTAGATAAATAGGTTGTTCATCATTCAGAAGAGGGAGTATTCATATCCTTACTTCCTTTGTTCAGTTCAGTTATCAGTTATCAGTTATCAGTTATCAGTTCAGTTATCAGTTATTAGTTCAGTTATAAGTTATCATTTCAGTTATCAGTTATCATTTCAGTTATTAATTATCAATTCTCAGTTACCAGCTTAGTTTGAGTTTCAGTATTTATAATTCTTTCTCTCTGTTGCTTTACATACCAGTGTAATTCAAATGTACTGACATCCCTTTTGCTCGGGGCCTCCATCTCATGATGCAGGTAATGATCTACAAGTTGACGATTCAGAGTGTTAGGATCCTCGTACCAACTATTTGGTGATCCCCGGTTCTTTAGGGGCATTATCATTTCCTTACAGTCTTCAGCATTTTCAAGAAGTCAGTATTTTCAATACTTCATTAGAGGCTTCATAGACTAGAATGACAGTTTGATTGAGTCAAAGGAATTTCATGTTAAGAAATGTTGGCTACAGATACGTTTCAGATTTATGTTAGTATCTCCGCACTTGATTTATGTTATTCAGATTTTCAGTATATCAACATGTGTTAGTTTATCTTCCGTATTCAGTATGTTATGATATCACATGTTGATTCAGCCAGATAGGTGTTCCGATTATGTTGTTTCTTTATTACTCGCATTTATGTTTCTATTACTTCATTATTGGTTGCAAATCAATAATTTTTCCATCGTTGGTCTTACATTGATTTTTTTCCATTGTTAGCTTATGTATATCTTGAGCAAGTTTCTATGGCTAGTAGGTGTCTTAACCTGGCCTCGTCACTACTCTATCGAGGTTAGGCTTGATACTTACTGGGTGTTATTGTGGTGTAGCCATACTACGCTTCTTCACACTTATGTGCAGATTCAGGTATTCTGATACCAGAGAATAAGAACAAAGCAAGAGGCTCCATTAAAGCAAACTAAATCATAGATACGAAACGTTTCCTACAAAAGGGTTGGCTTCAACAATGCATAAGGGACGACTTGCCAAGCTACAGTAATAGTTGATTTGCTTATAGTTGCAAACGTTTTCCTACAAAGGGATTGGCTTCAATAATGTCACGACCCAAAACTCAACATTTCGTGATGGCACCTAACCAAAACCCGCTAGGTAAACCAATTAACAACTATCCAATTTAATTAGATTTATTGAGACAAGTGAATGATAAAATAACTGAACCTTTATACATTTTCCAAGGACTGGTAGTACAAATCATGAGCTTTTAAGATTTAGAATTTAAAATGTTGGTATGAAATAAGGTACCTCATCTGTATGAAATATACATTAACAGATTATAATTCTAAAGCTACCAAGATCAAGAGGCAGTTATGACCGGTATGCAGGTACATTTTCAAATCCAACTTCCACCGTATACAGCAACATTAGTATCAAAAATTTGCATGCAAGGTGCGGAAATAAGGTACACCATCTACACGCAACCGACCCCATGCACTCAATAAGTAACAAACCTAACTTGAGGTTAAAAGTAGTGACGAGTTGGGACAAGCGTCAGAGTCCAACTCCAATAACCAGCAACAGTTCCTAACAATATAATAACAATGGTATAAGAAACAACTCAACTATATGATGCTCAGCTCGTTCACAGTTACGAAAAATAGGCATGTTTTTCAAGTATAATAGTAAATCACAAATCTTTCACTGGAAACACAAAAAATATGAGTAAGTTTGAAAACTGTGATTTTTCCCAAAAATATTCAACAACAGTTAAGAAGTCTCATTATCAAATGGTATGAGGAATCTATGCCTACATGTCAATGCGTATGTGAATGTCATAAGTGTCACTATACCGTACAGCATGAGGAAATGTATCTATATGCCTGTATGTCAAGTATGCATACCAAATGTAATACGATGCGATGATAAGGCCATATACACGCTCTTGGAGTATCAATGCACCAAGTCCTCCCAATCACTCAATCCTCACAGTCTCTCAACACTCGCGCTTGGCACTTGCACTCAGTACTGTACAAGGCAAATCCAGCCCAAATGTAAATAAATCTAAGGCAGATCCATCCCAAATGCAAACAAATCTAGCGCAGATCCAGCCCAAATGTAAATGAATCAATAGAAACTATGCTCACTTTGGGTGTGTAGACTCCAGAGGGGCATATCCATCCCAAGAGCTATAATAAGCCAAATCCCAACATGAATTAATAAAGCATGTTGCGGCGTGTAGCCGGATCCCCTAATGTCACACACAAATAGGCCGTCGGCTTCACTTAGTCATCAATCTCTTCAGTCTCTTGAACTCACAATGTCATAAAAATTAGCCCCAAAATGATGATGTAATGTATAAATAAATTGTAACAGAGACTGAGATATGATATGCAAAGGAATACGTATGACTGAGTATGTAATTGCAATGTAAGCAAATTTTCTCCATAACATAAATGTCCTCAATAGGTCCTAACCGGATAAACATAAAGACTAGACATGGTTTCTAACATGGATCACATCTCGTTTACTCTAACACATAGAGATTTCATAGACAAAAATAAGATAGGGTAATTACACAGTACCACAGAGACAACCGAGTCACAATTCACACGGTGCATGCCTACACTCGTCACCTTTCATGTGTGTCACCTCAATACCAAACACATATCACGTATATTCAGGTGTTCATACCCTCAACACCAAGTTTAGAAGTGTTATTTACCTCGAAAAATCCAAATCAAATACCGTGCAAGCCAAACGATACTCTAGAAATGCCATCTCGCGCGTACTGATCTCTGAACGGCTCGAAACTAGCTAAAAGTAACTCAAATTCATCAAATAATGCCAAAGGAAACAAACCTAATCGTTAAAGGTCGAATCTTTAATCAAAAGACCAAAATCAACTAAAACGACAAACTCAAGCCCGCACCTCGGAACCCAATAAAACATACAAAATCTGACAACCCATTTGATTACGAGTCCAACCATACTAGTTTCACTCAAGTCCAACTCCGAATCATTAATCAAATGCCAAAATGTTTATAGATTGGAGAAATATAATCAAAATCGAGTTCAGAATGCTTACCCCAATTCGTGTGGTCAAACTCCTCTCCAAGGTCTCCCAAACCGAGCTTCAAAATCCCAAAAATGTGAAAAGAAAATGACCAAGTCTCGAAATATTGTTCTGCCCAGGTTTCATCGCATATGAAATCATATCATTGCATCTAACGCCCCCGCTTCTGCATGCTTCTGTGAAAAATCTCTGAACCCAGTAGCCATCGGTTCGACGATCTACTTCTCGCGCCTGCGGTCACACTTCTGCGCATATCAAACTGCATTTGCGATCACGCAGATGCGCCAATGCACCCCCACCTGCGACCTTCACGCCCAGCTGCCCCTTTTTGCTTCTGCAAAGATAACCCCACATATGCAAAGTCACTTCAGTGACCAATATTTGGCAGATGAGGCTACACCAGAACTAGAAGCCTCAGCCAATTGCAACATGCAACAAAATGATCCGAACCTCGTCCGGAACTCATCGAGGTCACTCGGGACACCGTCCAAACGATAAATCACACCTCAAATCAATATTAATGAACTTTTGCACTTTTAACGTCCAAAACTCGCACCGAAACATATCAAATCATTTCGGAATAAACTCAAATTTTCCATACAAGTTTCAAATGACATGACGAATCTATTCCAATTCCCGAAACCAAAATTTGAATCCGATATTCTCCAACTTTTGTCAATTAGTGTGAAATCTTCTAGAAACATCCAAATGAAAATCCGAGCATACGCTCGAGTCTAAAATCACCATGTGGACCTAACAAAACCATCTAAACTACGATCCGAGGTCAAATACTAAAAATTCAAACTTGGTCAACTCTTCCAACTTAAAGCTTCAATCTTGAAATTCATTCTTCCAAATCGATTCCGAATAACCTGAAAACCAAAACCGACAACTCACACAAGTCATAATACATCATACATAGCTACTCATGCCCTCAAACTACAGAGTGAAGTACAAATGGTCAAAACGATCGGTCGGGTCATTACACACAACCCATAAGGGACGGCTTGGCAAGCTACATAACTTAGAAAACTTTTGTACTATAACCAACTTTAGCTATTATAACTCATAAAACATTTGTACTACAATAAGCTAACTTTCTTACAGTATTCCTACTCGTTTCATTCATGGACTGGCCTTTACATCCATCGAAAGAAAGAACAAGAGTGAAGTTTAAAAATAACTCATACGTAAAATATCACAAAAAGTTACAAAGGTTACAAGATGATCTTACAACTACTACATTGCCTCCTTTATATAGGGCTAGGAGGTTATTACAAAACAAACTTATATTATAAAGTAAACCTATATTATATGGAAAACTTATCTATAAGTGGGTCCCTTTAAACATGTGAAGGACCTTAGGTCAAGCAACTAATATACACTAAAAAGCATCTTGAAAATATGTGAAAGAGGTGAAATCTACATGGTATAGCGTGTGGGAGCATGTGAAAGCATGTGAAAATTGGGTGCTCCATATGACAAAGCATATGGAAGTATGTGAAAGTGGGGCCGGATAGTATGGAAATATCTGAAATTTTATCTTGGTATGGGTGGATGATTTTTTATGGTTATTGGTAGATAATATGGGATTAAGGTGAGATTAGCAGGGATTTAGGTGATTATCTTGCATTGATTCTCGGACTTTGTGCTCTAGGCATATTTTCAAACATCTTGTGTAGTAACGACCGAAGCTTGACAATCCTACTTCATTGTGTTCCTTCGTTGTAGATGTCTTGAGTGATTTTTTGTCGGATAACTTCGTATGGTGTCTGGTATTTCTTTTTCTACTTCTCAGACTCTTTCCAGGTGAGGATGTGTGTTGGTATAATTCCAGCTCGCACAATATTTTGGCCATATCTCTCTTGGGATATACCTATTTTGCTGGAAGATAATTCTTTGTGCTTCACTATATTCTTCTTCCATGGATAAAATGGGCACGAAAAATTTCTACCATAATGATAGATCTGCTTGTGCTTGGACATTTCCATTAATAATCTTTACTGGTCTATTGAACATTAATACCTTTTCTTTGTAGGAATCGTTGAAATATTTTATCCAATGTCTTCAAGGCTTGAACCATAATAAAAATACTTCAAGTGCAGGCTCAATATTGTCAAAATATTTGAAGATATTGCAATTGAATTCCATGAATATATAATACTTATGGCATAAGTACCAGAAAAACCATAAATGTTCCTGTGAAAAATAATTGGCTTGTGCTATGAATATATGACACAATGGATATTATGGATTGACCCTATAAGGCTTAAGAATGGATCCTCCATGTTGCTGAAAAACATGAAGCTGGTAATAAGTTCTTCTTTCCATTATAATTTATGGATCAAAAGGATCCATGAGGTTGAACAACTCTGGTGGATGATCTGTTGGCTCTAATGAACTTGTTCCTCGTACATTTGAAAACTTGAAGATGTGGCTGATTAGCTGTTGTTTTGACTTCATCTTTGCTGGAGAAAATCGTTTTGAGAATTCTTCCGGTCGAAACAGAATATCTACGAGAATGTTATCCTTTCCTTTCAGGTACTTAACTTGGAACTTATATGGAGAGAACCATTGGGCCCATCTGAGAATCTGAGGATTGGGAATAATTTTTTCATTTATCTGGATCATCTTTGGGAAGGCCTTCATATCCATTTCTATCAGAAATTATGTATGAATCAGGTTGAATTTCTTGATTACATTCTTCACTACAAGAATTTCCTTGAAAGTGGAGTGATCATATTTCTCGACATCTTTGAACTTTCCATGGGCATATATACATATTTTCCTCTAGCCATCGCTTTCTTCAAATAGAACAGCACTCAAATATTCATTGTTGGCATCGATTTGTAGTATCTTCTAACCTTCTGAAGTGATTTAGAGGGACTTGACATCTTTAGATATCTCCTTTATTTCCCTGACCGCTTCATGTTGTTCCTTTTCCCACGACAGAGCATTTTTCTTGAGCATCTTTGTGAGCGGAGAAATGTATGTAGAGATATTTGGGATGAAATCTCTTACATAATTTACTGCACCCAAGAACTGTTAGAACTGCTTTGTTGTGAGGATGGTATCTGTAAATTTGAGTAGTTCCTAACATATATGTGTTCCTAGACTGTATACACCTTGGACAAAATTCATTCTGAGAAAATCAATCTCCTTTTGAGCGAGAACCATGTTTTTTGCTAAAGCATGATCCCAAACTATTTTACCAATGCCTCAAATTGATGAAGCAAGTTAACATGTTCCTCCAATGTATCACTAAATAATAGGATGTTATCAATGTAAACTAAAGAGGTATGGAGGATGGGGGGGGGGAATATTTTTATCATGGCTTTTTTGAAGAAGAATGGTGCAATTTTGCATCCGAAGGGCATGAATTTCCATTGGAAGTGGTGATCGGGGATGCAAAATCCCATTTTGGGTCTTTCTTCAGGGTGGATTCCTAATTACCAAAATACATATTTTAGATCAAACTTGGAAAAATACTTGGCCTTGGCTAAATGGGAGAAAAGGGTGAGTTTATTTGGGATAGGAATTTATCATCTTGGAGAAAGTGCTTAAGCGGTTGGTAGCTAATAACTAAACTGAGTTTTTCTTTTGTCTACTCAGCTCTTTTGTTGACATAAAATGCCCCATTGTAAATTTGATGGTTTTATGAGATCAAATTCCAAAAGTTCTTCCCATTCTTTCTTTGCAAGCTGAAGGTAATCTGGATTCATGCCTGAATGACTGGTTTTTATTGGAATGATGCTTTCATTCTTCTTAAAAGGGAGCTAGATAAAAACAACTCTTCGTTTTCCATAATGGGCTCTTGCCTTTCTTCATAAAATCTTTGTGGGATTCAGTACATGGATGCTCAATGAGATTTTTTTCAATCTCTTTCATTTGTTTGTCGTCCATGATTTGGAATAGCCTTGGAATTTCATAATAAGGTTTGAACTGCTTCTTAAAGGTTATCCAGTTAGCCCAGATCTGGAGTTGATCGTTTAGTTGTCTGAAAATGTCGAATCCAACCATAAGATCATTTCCTGGTACATCATACCCTATCAGTTTGGTTCTGTACTTCAATCCTTAAAAGAACTCAATTGTGACCGGGTGCTTTATGATGACAGTGGTAGTTAGTATTCCATTTTGGCACCTTCAATAAGATCATTTCCTGGTACATCTTAAAGTTTGGTACCCCTTGATCTTCAGGGAAAACATCAAGATTCATTAGTGAACAAGCACCTCCAGTGTCAGTAAAAGCAATAAATCGAGTTTGTTTATCCCATTTGAATGAATAAGCCTTGAGTTCCACTTGAGGGATGACTACGAGAGCGTTGATATCCTCTTAGAATTTGGCCACTAGTTTTGAAATTTGGTAGTGGTCATCACCATGATTTTCGTATATATCAAGAGAGAATAAAGTTTCTTCAGTAGGTTCATCCACCATAGAGAATATGGACTCGAGGTACTCCTCTTTTCCAAGATGTATGCAATTGTAATCTTCATTCTCTTCAAGGAGTTTAACAAATCTCCTCGATTAGGGATAATTTCTTGTGAAATATCCAATCTTGTGGCAAATAAAGCATCTATTCTTTTTGTGAAAATTTCCTGGCCTCCTTCGTCTAAAAAATTTTGTGCGCCCCCTAGACCTTGATTTCCCATCTGTAATTCTTGGCCTTCTTAACCTCCTGAATCCTTTCTGTCTCCTAGATGTGTGGTAGGAACATCCTGATCCGGTGATCAGATCAGATCCGCGACATGCTTTGTCAAGCGCTGGATTGTGTTGGATAATTTGTTTTAGGGCAAAGCACTTCGTACAAATGTCCTCCAATGCGACAAAAATAGGTTGCCTGATGTAGCTGACTTGTGGGATTGTTATTGATAGAAATATTTCTTCAATGATAGTCATAGTTGGGCTTGCCAACAACTTTGGAAGAGAAGAGACAAAAACTTGCTTTAGGTTGATGTCTCCACCAATCTCAAAGTATATCTTCGCCATTTTTTGAAAATGCTTGTCAACGTCGTTTCTATCAAATAACACACACTTCATCTCAAAGAGTTGTCTTCACATTTTCTCTAGTCTTTGGATAGTATCTCTACAGAAAACTTCATGTAGGATTCTGATGTTTAAGGCAACATCCTGGGAAGTAAGACAGGTATTTTTGTCTTGAATCCCAAGTGAGTTCCACCAATCTCTAAGAATTCCTAAGAACCGCGAAGTGAGTTCCGACAAGATGATATACTTTTTTCGTTCCACTAAATTTTTGGTCACCATCCAAGTATAGAATTCTTGGATCCTTTGAGACCATTTTGAAATCTTGACGACATCTAAGGTGAAAGCATGGAAGTCAGTTCCAACTGGTTTCGACGCCATGGGCTCATATCTTCTTTCTGGGATTGGTTCATCTGTCATGCGTTCTTGGTCCTCATCTACTCAGATATTTATGGGTCTCTTGGTTGGTTTACAATCATTGGGGGATAGTCTTCCTCGGAAAAGTTTGTTGTGGATTCATTACTTGATTGAGAGTTGTCTTCCATTGTATCAACGTGTAATGAATTTAGAGATTCCGACCATATGGTATCTCCTTCTGACATGTTTCTTGTCTAGGAGACATAGAGGTCTAGAGCCGTCTAATCAGAAATAATCAGATTTTTGGGCATGGACCCTTTTGAACTCTCTTCGTGATCTCGAATTTTCTTGGATTGTTTCTGGGCTGCAAGAGCATCTTTATTTTCCCAAACCATTTTTGCAATATCAAATTCATGTTCCTCTTTTAAGGGTTGGGTGAAAAACATTAGATTTTGTGAGGTAGTAGGAAAAGTAGAAAAAGTGTCGTCCAATTTAGGTGGGGAATATACTTGTGGCGACATAGGGAATAAGGTAGGTTTTGAAGGAAAAACTAGAGTTTTTGTGATTCAAAGCGGTCATTTCTCAAAAGTTCAATTTGTTCCCTGATGGAAATCGTCTCCTTTTGTTGTTGTTTGAAGAATTAGAAAAGGGAAGTTCTTGGCGGACAAATCTTATATTGTCAATTTGCCAACCTTAGTTCTAGGGCTTTAATTAGTCCCACATGGTGTGACGATGTATGCTCCGCTTTTTTCTCAGTTGTTTCAATTTAGCTTATCATCTTGATTTGTGTATGGGCCATGTTCTTGATGGTGTTGCCAATATTGTTTAGCACTTTATTTTGATAGATGGAATTTTCTGATTGCCAGTTCATTGTTGCTTCGATATCACTTATTGGTGTTTTTTTTCCACTAGATAGCACTATATTTTTCTTGTGGATTGTTGTCGTATGGTTGATACCCTCATTTTAAAAAGGTTGAAGTGAAGGACAATCATGGGTATGACTGGATCTTGAAGGGCTTAACATGAATTTATGTGGTTGTGTGCCCTTTGGGGTATTTTGAATTGATGGAGTTTTAGGTTTTATTGGCTTTTTGTACTATAAGCATTATGAGCTGATGGCGGTTTGGATTTGGGTTGTAATTCACTATCCCCCCATCTCGAAGTGAATTATTCTAGTAATTTTGGTCATTTCTGGGGTTTGTAACTGGCAAAAAATTCATACTTATCTGGACGGCTTAATGAGGCAATTGAAGGATCTTTTTTTCATATTTGGCTCGAAATTGCTTTTCAGCGGTTTTCCCTTTCTTCTTTGTTTTCAGATTTGGTTTCGTTGAGGCCAAATATTTCACAATGATGCATGTAGTATTCATCAGCTTCTCAAATTATGTCTTCCAAACCGTTTTGGCAGTCGCAACCAAGATCCCAGGGGCAGTGTCCTGTGAAGGGGCATTTTGTCATGCCCCGACCTTGGGGAGTGCAACCGGCGCTCAACTGAGATAACCCGATCGAGAAAGCCTACTTGATGCCTTCTATCCAATCTTATCCATGAACAATATAAAATCAATATCAAGATATATACATGAGGAGAGTAAAATGTTCCCCATTCTTTTCCCATTTCTCAAAAGAAATTCATTTACGATTTCCAAATTATTGCGCGTTCATAGATATAATGAAAAAAACATGTTTACCAAGTACCAACACTCTTAGTTCAATTCACAACATCAAACACCACCCACAGCCTATCTACGGATCCTCTAAGTAAAACAGAAGAGTAATATAAAAATGGCGGTAATAAGGCCCCGACTATACCGCAAAACACAAAGTAACACATCAGATGATATCAAGCCCGGAATAGAGTAGGGCTCACCAAAATCTGCTGAATAAGGAGTAACTGCTAACGAGGACAAAAGTTCCCGCTGATGAACCACCGCCATCCATTGAAGATACAGCGCCCCCAACAAAAGAGACGTTAGAATATATGAAATAGTACTAGTATGTAAAGCTAAATGTCCACTTTCAAAATAGAATGCCAATATAAGAAAGGGAAAACCATGGAAACAATAATCAACAATTAAAGATATCCATATGCCAAGTTAAAGCATAATAATTTCCAAAATATGAAGATAATATTATTTTTGTTTGGGAAATCATTAGCACCGATATGCCACCGTTCACAATACCACAGTACTTTTAGCACAGAGTTCGATCATGACATTGGTTTGGCTGCCTCATCCGCGACATCAACCACAATCACAATCTCAATCACCATTTCCGTTACAGTTTCCAGCAGAATCACCACTATGTGTGCGGTATGGCGTCCGATCAAGACTCGATCGGCTAGGCCATCTCACCACAATGTCGTGTGGATCGACATCATCCTTTTCTATCAATCATCTCATCCCAATTAAGGAAAAATATTTTTATCGCATCAATCTCATCACAAATAAGGGGAAAAATCACAATCCACTCCTATACCGGCACGTATAGTTTTGGGGTTAGGTTATTTCAACCTACCCTTCCTCAGTGACTAACGATACTCCCAAAAATATTTTGATTTTCATACAAAGGAAACAACAATGCAAATGCATTTACCTCATAACCTTTCACGCCATTTATAGCCTCATTGGCATTTTCATCCACTTACAACATCATTATTTCATTTGCTCTCTTGGCCGTGCATATAATTCTTCTTTCATTGTACAATGGTCATATTTCATATTCCACACTTTCATTTCTTTACTTTCATGGATCATCATCATATATATCAACATATAGAATATTCCGGAAATCATAACTTTAAGTTCACTAGTAATGAAGGCTTTAATCACAATAGTTTCCTTTCGAAATAATGGAAAAAGATGATTAGCAATCGAAGCACAAGTTATAATCATAAACAAGTGACACACCATTTATTATTGAAATAATTTTCCACAAAAGGGCAATACACAAATTCAACTCATGAATAAGTAAAATCTTAAAACACATTGGAAATACTTACAAAATATAGCATTAGTTAAAAGAACCACATTGTGACATGACTTGAGGACATAAGTTTTTAGGAAAATCTATTTTTGAGGTCTATTTGGAACAGTTGAACCAAGGCTAATTGCATAACCTTTCTCATGTTACGACCCAAAATCTAACCATAATCGTGATGGCACCTATCATGTTACAAGGCAAGCCTACTTTCCAAAATATTTCTACTAAATCGATTATAAGAATTTAATAAAATATTTCAATACTTGAATTTCTCATAACTAAATCAACTCTAAATATATTTTTAGAAATACAGAAACGAGCCCCAAACATCGGGGTGTCACTAAGTCATGAGCGTCTAAATCTAAGAACTAAGAAATGAAACTGTCTAACTGTCAATACAATCCAAAAGAAGAAATGATAAAAGGAGTAACAAGGTCCTGCGGACTCTAGCAGCTACCTTGCAATCTCCACAGATACCCGGCCTGAACTCAACGATCGCCGCGCTCTAACTCCCCTGAATCTGCACATAAAGTGCAGGGTGTAGCATGAGTACAACCACCTCAGCAAGTAACCGAAATAACTAAGGAATTGAGCAATAGTGATGAGCTAAGTAAAACAATCCAATTATGTATTTTCACAATTTAAAAATAAATAGAAATAAATAGGTAAATTCCATAACTCTGTAAATGACACAAAGAAGTTTAACAGATAAATGCAGCAACAACACAAATAAATACAACCTCACAACAGTGTCACTCCATCACTCATCACTCGCACTCAACACTCAATACTCAAAACACTCAACACTTTGCGCTCACTGGGGGTGTGTACAGACTCCGGAGGGGCTACCCAAGGACCAAGCTCTAAGCACGGACAACTCACGTGCCATCATATCAATACCTGGATCCGCACGGTTAACTCACGTGCTATGCGGACAACTCATGTGCTATGGTATCAATACCTGGACTCGCACGGTCAACTCACATGCTACGCGGACAACTCACGCGCTATGGTATTAATATCCTCACAACCATGCCCTCGGCCTCACTCAATCAATATCAATACCTGGATCCGCACGGTCAACTCACTTACTACGCGGACAACTCACATGCTATGGTATAAATACCTAGATCCGCACGGTCAACTCACGTGCTACACGGACAACCCACGCGCTATGGTATTAATATCCTCACAACCAGGCCCTCGGCCTCACTCAATCATGTACCTCACTAGCCTCACCATCATCAATAATAAGGGAACACAGCCTGCATCGAGTATCACCGTATATTAGCAAATAACAGAGACTAAGGTAAACAGGTACAATGATTTCTATGACTGAGTACAAATAATGTGAGCATGAATAAAGTCTAAGAATGATATCTATCATGAAGGAAAACAAGTTCAACAACAATGAAACACATAACCACATATAATAGTGATTAGGCCTCAGAGCCTCACGAGACGGACCAAGTCTCAATCCCTCATGGTGCACATCCACACGCCGGTCACCTAGCGTGGGTATCACTTTCAAATAATCACGTGATGTCAAATCTCCGGGTTTATACCCTGAAAGCCAGATTTAAAACTGTTACTTACCTCAACAAGATGAACCCAACGTCGAGCAAGCTAATCAATACTCAGGAAATTTCCACTTCGTGCGTATCCACCTCTGAATGCCTTCTTGTCTCCTCAATTCAATGCCAACGATCTGAAACTGAAATTCACCCCTTAATGATAATACAATGATCTACTATACTAAGTAACTTCAATCTACAATATCAACATCCATTGGGACCAATATTAGTAACAAATCCCATAGGTTCATTGTATTCATAAATTTCATCGCCAAGATTACCATTCACCTTCTCTCTTATTTTCTCAAAAGTACTATTTATGCCATGAACTAGAGTTTTATAATCCAATATTTCAACCATTAAAACTTGTAACAAATGCTTCAAATACTTCTAACTACTCATAATAAATGAGTTTGAAGCATTAGAATTACCTCTAGTAGATCAATCTTGAAAAATCACAACTTTGGTGATTTTCGTGTTCTTGAGGATTTGATGCTGAAATCTTGTATTTGGATGTAAAAATGATGTTAGAACTCATGTATATTGAGTGATAATCAATCCAAAACATCATTAACAACTTACCTTGGTTGATTGGACTTGACTTGAGCTCAAAATTGCCCCTTCACTTCAAGAACCCTAACCCCCAAATACACAAAATACCCTCTTTACCCGACCTTGTATTTATATGCCCAGATTTTTGGGTTTCGGATGCGGCCCTGGATACTTCGCATCCCCACTTCACTCCTCTTTGAAGGTCGGATGCAGACCTGGACGCTATGGCAGCACTTCACTGCCAGCCTCTCTTTCGCACGCGGCCTCGGATGCTTCGCATCCGCAGGCTCCTCCGCCAGCCTTTGGTAATTTGGTCATAACTTCTTGTAGGAATGTCCAAATGACAAACGGTTTGAAGAGTTAGAAACTATACTCAAAGACCTTTAATGTGATAGGTCATACACCACATAAATCCTTATATATATGTATATATACTCGTCCAAAGTTTGGTCTTGTGCGTACTCATTTGCAACTTTAGTCTATCATGAAATTCTCAACTTGACTTGCACTGAGGGCTCTCCCTAGACCCCACATCACTTTTAATATGACTCGTACACTTATTATCATATCTAATTGATATCCTTTCCATTAATAGACCTCGTCTTCACACAAAATAATATAATTAGTGCACATCGACTTTCTTAATAGCGCTTAAGTACTTCAAAATTTTCCGGGGTGTTACATTCTCCCCCACTTAAGAACATTCGTCCTCGAATGTTTCACAAGTCACTTCTAAAAATAGAGTTATCCTTATACGTCCAACCATTATATATAGGAACTCATGCCTACATCAATCTCATAATTCCTTTCCAAAATTTCAACTTACTTATGGCCCTTAAAATTTGGCTTTCTTTACAAATTCGTAAATATTTTGGCAGAGTTTCCCCTATAACTGGGCCGTCCACCTGCCAGAGAACCCCTAATGGCTTAAAACCAATCTGTCAGGACTGAATCCTTCTAACTCAACCAAGCTACACAGGCCACCAAAACCCCAAGGACATTGCCACAAAACACCTATAGAACTTATTACCTCAAACACACCCAAAGAACTAATCATACACATTACCATGCCGATCCAACCTACTACCAAGATGTCCTATCTACCCGAGTCCTTTCTGAATTACCTTCAAATTGATACTTTGCCCCGCCATAATGCCATAATCCTCAACTCAGACTCACCACACGAGACCCAAGAATAAAACCACACCGCCCCTAAGGCTCATAAGCTGCTGAATACTCTCTTAAATATCCCCCAAAGTACCACAAGCACGCGCTCACACAATCAACACCTTAGTGCTCAAGCTACAGTCAAACCCGGCCTCATGTCCTCCAGACTGGACCTACATCAACATATAGACATCACATCTCGCACCTCATCCAGGGGAATCACAAGTTGTCGATGCACAACTGAAACCGAGCTCCCATGTTCGCATACAAATACGTGGAAGGAATTCAAATAGTTATGCTTCAAGCTGAATCAATACTGCACGGAAAGAATTCAAGAATGTGAAGTTTTCCTAAAGGTTCTGCAGCCTCTCGAAGATAAGTACAGACGTCTCCGTACCGATCCGCAAGACTCTACTAAACCCGCTCATGACTCGTGAGACCTATGTAACCTATACTCTTATACCAACTTGTCACGAACCAAAAATCTAACCATGGTCGTGATGGCACCTATCGTGTTACAAGGCAAGTCTACTTTCCAAAATATTTCTACTAAACAGATTATAAGAATTTAATAAAACATTTCAATACTTGAATTTATCATAACTAAATTAACTCTAAATATATTTTCAGAAATACGGAAATGAGCCCCAAACATTGGGGTGTCACTAAGTCATGAGCGTCTAAATCTATGAAATAATAAATGAAACTGTCTAACTGTCAATACAATCCAAAAGAAGAAATGATAAAAGGAGTAACAAGGTCCTGCGGACGCTAGCACCTACCTTGCAATCTCCACAGATACCCGGCCTGAACTCAACGATCGCCGCGCTCTAACTCACCTGAATCTGCACATAAGTGCAGGGTGTAGCATAAGTACAACTACCTCAGCAAGTAACCGAAATAACTAAGGATTTGAGCAATAGTGACGAGCTAAGTAAAACAGTCCAATTATGTATTTTCACAATTTAAAAATAAATAGAAATAAATAGGTAAATTCCATAACTTTGTAAATGACACAAAGAAGTTTAACAGACAAATGCAGCAGCAACACAAATAAATACAACCTCACAGCAGTGTCACTCCATCACTCATCACTCGCACTTAGCACTCAATACTCAAAACACTCAATACACTGCGCTCACTGGGGTGTGTACAAACTCCGGAGGGGCTCCCAAAGCCCAAGCGCTAAGCACGGACAACTCACGTGCCATCATATCAATACCTGGATCTGCACGGTCAACTCACGTGCTACGCGGACAACTCACGCGCTATGGTATCAATACCTGGACCCGCACGGTCAACTCACGTGCTATGTGGACAACTCACGCGCTATGGTATTAATATCCTCACAACCATGCCCTCGGCCTCACTCAATCAATATCAATACCTGGATCTGCACGGTCAACTCATGTACTACGCGGACAACTCACGCGCTATGGTATAAATACCTGGATCCGCACGGTCAACTCAAGTGCTACGCAAACAACTCACGCACTATGGTATTAATATCCTCACAACCAGGCCCTCGGCCTCACTCAATCATATACCTCACTAGCCTCACCATCATCAATAATAAGGGAACAGAGCCCGCATCGAGTATCACCGTATATTAGCAAACAACAGAGACTAAGGTAAACAGGTACAATGATTTCTATGACTGAGTACAAATAATGTGAGCATGAATAAAGTCTAAGAATGATATCTATCATGAAGGAAAACAAGTTCAAAAAAAATGAAACACATAACCACAGATAATAGTGATTAGGCCTCAGAGCCTCACGAGACGGACCAAGTCTCAATCCCTTATGGTGCACATCCACACGCTGGTCACCTAGTGTGGGTATCACTTCCAAACAATCACGTGATGTCAAATCTCCTGGTTTATCCCCTCAAAGCCAGAGCTAAAACTATTACTTACCTCAACAAGATGAAACCAACGTCGAGCAAGCTAATCAATACTCAGGAAATTTCCACTATGTGCGTATCCACCTCTGAATGCCTTCTTGTCTCCTCAATTCAATGCCAACGATTCGAAACTAAAATTCACCCCTTAATGATAATACAACGATCTACTATACTAAGCAACTTCAATATACAATATCAACATCCATTGGGACCAATATTATTAATAAATCCCATAGGTTCATTGTATTCATAAATTTCATCGCCAAGATTACTATTCACCTTCTCTCTTATTTTCCCAAAAGTACTATTTATGCCATGAACTAGAGTTTTATAATCCAATCTTTCAACCATTAAAACATGTAACAAATGCTTCAAATACTTCTAACTACTCATAATAAATGAGTTTGAAGCATTGGAATTACCTCTAGTAGATCAATCTTGAAAAATCACAACTTTGGTGATTTTCGTGTTCTTGAGGATTTGATGATGAAATCTTGTATTTGGATGTAAAAATGATGTTAGAACTCATGTATATTGAGTTATAATCAACCCAAAAAATCATTAACAACTTACCTTGGTTGATTGGACTTGACTTGAGCTTAAAATCGCCCCTTCACTTCAAGAACCCTAACCCCCAAATACACAAAATACCCTCTTTACCCGACCTTGTATTTTTAGGCCCAGATTTCTGGGTTTCGGATGCGGCCCTGGATGCTTCGCATCGCCACTTCACTCCTCTTTGAAGGTCAGATGCGGACCTGGATGCTATGGCAGCACTTCACTGCCAGCCTCTCTTTCGGACGGGGCCTCGGATGCTTCACATCCGCAGGCTCCTCCGCCAGCCTTTGGTAATTTAGTCATAACTTCTTATAGGAATGTCCAAATGACAAACGGTTTGAAGCGTTAAAACATATACTCAAAGACCTTTAATGTGATAGGTCATCCACCACATAACTCCTTATATATATGTATATATACTCGTCCAAAGTTTGGTCTTGTGTGTACTCATTTGCAACTTAAGTCTATCATGAAATTCTCAAATTGACTTGCACTGAGGGCTCTCCCTAGACCCCACATCACTTTTAATATAACTCATACACTTATTATCATATCTATTTGATATCTATTCCATTAATAGACCTCGTCTTCACACAAAATAATATAATTAGTGCACATCGACTTTCTTAATAGCGCTTAAGTACTTCAAAATTTTCCGGGGTGTTACATATCCACAAGTATAACTTTCATTATCGGCACAGTGGCCACATATTACATCTTCAACCCACTTCTTTCACTTTTCAGCATCTTAATAGATTATCAACAACAAGGTATTTCAAATCAAGACTTTAGGTACACATATGAGAAATTAAGAGTCTTAAGCAGATCGAGTTTTGCTCCCACGATTTGGCATCATAACTTTTATTTGAATCACGACTCTAAGCCATAACATTTTAATACACATATCATTCTTGGACACATTTCCGAAGGATAACATAATATGATAGGAGTAATTGGGACACATTTTGAATACATATATCTTTCGACACTATGCTTACTCTGGATAATTGAAATTATTAAGAACAACTCGGAACATAGGAATTAAGAACTTGACCCAACCATACTTGAAACTTACAGGAGCATTATAGAATTCGATTCTAAGAGAGTAGTTTAGCCAACATACCTCGCTTTGAGCTTTCCTTAAATTAATATAATGTTCCGAAAATCCTAGTAATCCCAATCTATTTTGAGACATAATAAAATTGAACACAAATTAGGAAGATATTCATGGTTTCAGCTCATTTGAGCATTTTATCAAACACTAAGTGTGCAAATTTGACTACAAGATTTCCTTCATTCCACAACCCAATCTTTACTTATTTGAGCTCAACAATCTTCCCACAAACCTTATTGGTACATGCATGTATAAATAATACTCCTACACCCAAGAATCATACTCCCAATCAACCATATTCTACCCAAATTCTAAATTGAAAACTAGTGTATGGAACCTTACCTCTTAGATGAAGAACTTATGAGTTTTCTTGTTGAATTTCAAGGGTGAGTACAATTTTGATGAACAATTAGCTTAGGGATTTCTCCTCACTCTAGGTCTCTTCCACTCTCTAAAAATATCAGATATTCCATTCTAAAATTGTCCCTTACATCTATTTATCGAGATAGGGTCGGGTTATAAGGATAGAAAAATGGATCCTCTGAAATTCGGACCGGACTACAGACCAGGCTTTACGAACTCCGTAGCGAGCTATAGACCAGGCTTCGCGAACTCTGTAGCACTGTCTAGCGCGCTACAGACCTGGCCTTGCGAGGGATATAATATGGTCTAACGCGCTACAGACCTGGCTTCGCGGGGCATATAGCACGGTCTTGAGCGCTACAGACCTGGCTTCGCAAGGTCGAAACAATTCAACTTCTCAACACACTATTCAACCCAAAAGTCCAAAAATACAATATATTAGCCTATCTGGTGTGTTTGTGATAAATGATTAAGTAGTTCAATTCTGTTATTAAATCATCATGTGTTAGGCTTACCTAGTCTTAGAGACTAGGTGTCATCACGACATCCTAATGTGGGAAATTGGGGTCGTGACAAATACTTCACTTCACAAAGTTGTTGACCCACTAAATTTATCTACTCGGTTTTTTTTTGTTACAGGCAGAGATGGGTTATTATCACTTTTTGCCGAGCCAAAAATTATTTATATTCGGTAGCCGAAATATTATATAAAATTTATATAATTTTTATATATAACATACAGTGTGTATATACATACAAAAAATATATATTTTTCGACTATTATTTTGAGAGCGGTTATACAATGTCATTTTCCCTAAAAGAACACAAAATCACATCAGCATTAGTTGAAGACTTCATAAACAATAATAAATTTAAAAAAAAGGTAGTCCGGTACACAAATTATTCCGTATTCACACAGGGTCCGAGGAACAGAGGCGGATCTAGAATTTCAAGATATTTGGTGCACTATTATAAAAAGGTGGATCTAGAATTTATATTAGACGTGTTTAATTTTAGTGTCTTACCATGAAGCCACTGTAATTTTGAAATTATAAGTTCAAAATTATATTTTTGTTAAAGTTTTAGCGATTTTCACACACACACACACACACACACACACACATACATATATATATATATATATATATATATATATATATATATATATATATATATATATATATATATATACACACACACACTATGTGCCAAAAACAAGATCGTTCGAAGAGAGATTTGAACGCCAATTTTACTTGTAGAGATACATTCAATAATTATTACACCATAGGAGTCTTTAAACATGGGTATACGCACATATATTCAAGTAATTTTAAAGAAGTATAACATTGTTATACATGGTTTAGGAAAATGAGTATGAGCTCATTTTCAATTAGCATTGTTTTCTACTACAGTCATCCAGAGATTGTCATAATTACTACTACTAATCGAAGTTATCTTAACAAAAGGAAATTTCTAATTTTTCTGCTTCATATCTCTTATTTAGTTTTATTTTTGGTTTTTTTATCTATCTGATGTGCTTCTGCTTCGCTTATGTTACTATCTTGTTGTTGCTATTATTTTTTTCATATTGTTTTATTATTTTATTTCCTTTGTTTAGTTGTTGCGGCTATATATACCGAGTCAGAGGTCTATCGGAAACATACTCTCTTGAGATTTTCTCCCCACACAATCGTCTCGGGGCATTTTTGGTGCGCCTCGCTCTAGAATTTGTCCCGGGGCTCGCCCCGAAAACACCTTTTAAAATAGTGCTTCGAATTAATTGGATAGCAATGAGGTTATATAGTACTACTGAGTGTGCAATATGTCAAGTCATACTTCACTACTAAAAATCTGCTAAAAACCGACCAAATATTTCCGACCAACGTTGGTCGGTCAAAAAAAGCGACCAAAAACCGTCCAGCTTGGACCGAAACTAGAAAAAAAGTTACTTTTTTAAAACAAAATACCGACCAACGTCGGTCGGTAAATTGGTCAACGAATTGACTCAACTGGTCACACAAGAAAAGTTTGGATTACCGACCAACGTTGGTCGGTAATCTGGATCCAATTTTTTAAATTTTAATAATTATTTTATTATTTAAAATATTTTATAATATTTAAGAATTTATATTTAAAATTAACGACCAACATTGGTCAGTTAATGCAGGGGAAGCATTTACCGAACAACTTTGGTCGGTAATTGTTATTTTTTGCACAATAACCGACCAAAGTTGGTCGGTTATTACGTCAACATTGGTCAAACTTTCGAATTACTTTTATATTTACTATCTAAATAATACAAATGTAATTCGTTAACACTTTTGTAATACAAATAATGAATACACTAACATATATTATATATAACATGCTATATATGTATTTAAAGTAGTATAACGAAGCGTGTTATATATATATATATATATATACACACATATATACACACACACACACACACAAATATATACTATAACAAGCTATATATATAGTTAAAGTATTACAATGAAGTATGTGTGTGTGTGTGTGTGTATATATATTAATACAAATAATGAATACACTAACATATATTATATATAACATGCTATATATGTATTTAAAGTAGTATAACGAAGCGTGTTATATATATATATATATATATACACACACACACACACACACACACACACACACAAATATATACTATAACAAGCTATATATATAGTTAAAGTATTACAATGAAGTATGTGTGTGTGTGTGTGTGTATATATATTAATACAAATAATGAATATATAAAGAGAGAGAGAGAGAGAGAGAGAGGTATAGCCGTATACATATAAGAACACGAAGCGCTAGGATCACGGGGTCGGGTTCTTTTATGGATAAACTTGTGAAGTTCCTAATTAGTATATATAATTTATCATCATATATATCTATTTGTAAATTGATTCATCAACTTATAACCTACTTAGATGTACCGATGAATATTAAAAACAAAACGTTTGACCTATATCGACTAATAGTAAAAACAAAACGTCTCGACCTATATCGATTAATTTATGCCATGCATTATTAGTGATGAATGAATGAAAAATAGAAGAATTAATACTAAATATCTTATATATATATAAATGAAAGAAGTTATTAGTATTAAGTAAACGAGTTAAATTAATAGGTCAAACATGGTCAAACTTTAACAAGCTATATATATACACACTAACATATACTATAACAAACTATATATATAGTTAAAGTATTACAGTGAAGTGTGTTTGTGTGTGTGTGTGTATATATATAGGTATATCCATTTATATATAAGAACACGAAGCGCTAGGACCACATGGTCGGGTTCTTTTAGGAATAAACTTGGGAAGATACTAATTAGTATATATACTTTATCATTAAATATATCATTTATAAATTGATTTATCGACTTATAATTTACTTAGATGTATCGATGAATATTAATCGATGATTCATCAAAATGTCTCGACCTATATATCGATTAATCTATGTCATGCATTATTAGTGATGAACGAATGAAAAAAGAAGTTATTAGCATCAATTACAATATAGTGTATGTGTGTGTGAAAGAAATTACTCACATACTTAATTATAACTTAGAAAATTTACTTAGATAGATGCTATTATAATTTATTAAAATTAAATAGTTAATATATTTATTTATAAAGATTATGCTTATAGTTTGTAATTATTTATAATAATTGTATAGTTAAATAAAATAAATGCTTGTAGTTTATAATATTTTTTTTATAGTTTATAATATTTTAAGGAAAAAAACACAAAAAAATGAATTTAATTTTTTTTTAAAAAAAACCTACCAAAGTTGGTCGGTTTTTGGTCAAACGGTCAAAACTTAATGTACCGACCAAAATTACCGACCAACTTTGGTTGGTAATTCTGAAATAAGAATTGAAAAACGGGGGAACCCCCATTTCTCTCTTATCTTCCCCTCTCCTTCTCTATTTCCCTCACTCAAAACCTTCCCCTCTCCTTCTCTATTTCTCTCACATAAATCACATTCCCCACCCCGCATCGCCACCGCCCAGCTGTCGTCGTCGCCGCTGCCACTGCCACTGCCGCTCCTCTCCTTCTCCTTCTCCTAAAAATTCTAGGTTTGAATTATAACCCATTTATTTATTATTTCTAGGTTTTGTTCATTAGTTATGAATTAGTTTCAATTGATTAGTGTTTCAATTATTTGAACATTGCATTTTATTGGGGATTAAGGTTTAGGTCTTGTTTTAATTAGTTTTGTTAATTAGTTTTATTAACTAATTAGTTTTGTTAATTAGTCAATTAGTTATTAATTAGTTTTAATTGATGAGTGTTTCAATTTTGAGTTTGTATTGTCTTGAATAGTTTAGTTAGAATTGAATTATTAACTTTGTATTGTCTTGAATAGTTTAGTTAGAATCTAGGGTTTACGATTTGTTCTTGTGAATCGAACTTTTAGGGTATGGGTTGAATTTCTTTAGTTTAGTTAGTTTATGTTTAAACTCATAGGATATGAATTGAAATTTTAGTTTTTAGGATTTGTTCTTGTGAATTGAACTTTTAGGATATGAATTGAACTTTTAAGATATGAATTGGACCTTTTGGATATGAATTGAACTTTTAGGATATAAATTGGTGTAATTAGAAAAAAATAATTATCTTGAATTAATTAAATAATTAATTAAAAAAGATATAATTAATTTAGATTTGTAGAATAAGTTAATTTATTCTTGTGAATCAAACATTTAGGGTATGGGTTGAATTTCTTTAGTTTAGTTAGTTTATGTTTAAACTCGTAGGATATGAATTGAAATTTTAATTTTTAGGATTTGTTCTTGTGATGAACTTTTAGGATATGAATTGAACTTTTAAGATATGAATTGGACCTTTTGGATATGAATTGAACTTTTTGGATATAAATTGGTGTAATTAGAAAAAAATAATTATCTTGAATTAACTAAAAAATATATAATTAATTTATAATTGTAGAATAAATTAATTTATTCTTGTTTTATTTGTATAGATGGAACATCGTAGTTGGATGTACAATAGGAATTATCCTAATCGGCGGGGATTGCGGGAGGATTTTGTAGAAGGGGTTGAAGACTTTATTAGACATGCAATGTCACTTCCACCATACCAAAGTGAAGGAGTAATTAGGTGCCCTTGTATTAGGTGCGATTGTATGAAGTTTAAAAAACCGGAGGAAATTAAGCTTCATCTTTATAGGAAGGGGTTTATAGAGAATTACTTTGTGTGGACTAATCATGGAGAGATCGATGGTAGCCGTGGGATATTTCATAACATGGTTGTTGGTGAAAGTAGTAGGACGATGGAGAATACAAATCTAGATTCTAGAATTCAGGATATGCTTGCGGATGCTTTTGGGATGCACTTCGGGGGTGAGCCTAATGAAAATATTGAACAAACTCCTAATGATGATGCAAAATATTTTTATGAACAGTTAGAGGAAGCTAGTCGTCCACTACGTGAAGGAAGTCTGCACTCTGAGCTGTCTGTTGTAGTTAGATTACTAAGTATCAAATCTTATTTGAATATTTCTCAAGCAGCCATGGACTCTTTCATTGACCTTATGAGTGAACTAGTTGACCCTAATATCAACTTACCTGGTGATTTCTATAAGGCAAATAGATTGGTTTCTAAGTTAGGAGTTTCGTCAATGAGAAATGATTGTTGTGAAGATGGTTGCATGTTATATTATAAAGATGATACAACTTTAGACAGTTGTAAATTTTGCGAAAAGCCTCATTTCATGAGGCTTTCCAGCGGGAATATGGTCGCTATCAAGGCGATGCATTATTTACCTCGTATACCTAGGTTAAAGAGGTTATATGCGTCGATAAGTTCTGCTCCTCATATGAGATGGCACTTTGAAAATAGAATACCACCTGATGTTATGTGTCATCCTTCAGATGGAGAAGCTTGGAAGCACTTTGATAGGACATATCCAGATTTTGCTAGTGAACCAAGGAACATTCGATTAGATCTGGCTTCACGCCTTTTTCTATATCTGCGACACCATATTCATGTTGGCATGTCTTTCTTACACCTTATAATCTACCACCTGAGTTGTGTATGACTAGTCCATATATATTCTTAAATTGTATTATCCCCGGTCCACGTAATCCGAAAAGTTTGATTGATGTATATTTGCAACCTTTGATTGATGAGCTAAAACAATTGTGGTATGATGGTGTTGAAACATATGACATATCAACCAAGCAGAATTTTAATTTGCGTGCTTATTTAATGTGGACTATTAACGATTTTTATACGTATAGAATGTTGTCTGGGTGGATGACTGCTGGGAAGCTAGCTTGTCCTTACTGCATGAAAAATAAGCTTTCACTTTGAAACATGGCCGAAAGCAACCATGATTTGATTGTCACCGTCAATTCTTGCCTGATGATCATAAGTTTAGAAGGATGAAAAATGCATTCAAAAAGAATAAAGTGGAATATGATTCTCCACCTCCGATACTTTCAGGTGAGGAAATTTGGGAGAGGGTCCAGAACTTCAGTAAAGTTACTGAGGCTCCACCTTATAAATTCCCCGGATATGGTGTTAATCATAATTGGATGAAATAGAGTATATTTTGGGAGTTACCTTATTGGAAGGATAATCTTCTCCGACACAACCTTGATGTCATGCATATCGAGAAGAATTATTCTGACAATTTAGTCAACACAGTGATGGATGTTAAAGGTAAGACAAAAGATAACCCGAAGGCTAGAATGGACTTACAAGAATATTGCATGCAGCCTGAATTATACTTGCAGACAACAAACAATTGTAAGGTGTTCAGAGCCCAAAGCAAGTTACACATTCACTTTGGAGGAAAGACGACAAATTTGTGATTGGGTTACGAAATTGAAGATGCCTGAGGGTTATGCGTCGAATCTTGGAAAAAAGTAGATATGGAGGTAGGGAAGTTGAGCAATTTGAAAAGTCATGACTGCCATGTTTTCATGGAGACCTTAGTGCCTATTGCATTTTGTGGTTTGCCTGAAAGAATCTGAAAACCCATCACAGAGATTAGTTTGTTTTTCAAAGACTTGTGTTCTACCACATTAAGGGAACAAAACCTACTTCGAATGGACGAGAACAATCGTGTAGTTTCTAGTAAGATGGAAAAAATATTCCCATGTGGTTTTTTTGATGTGATGGAATACCTTCCACTACACCTTGTACACGAGGCACGACTTTGAGGGCCTGTTCAATGCAGATAGATGTATCTCTTTGAGAGGTAATATTATAAGTTTGATGTAATATTCTATTTTATTTGAATATTCTTGGCTAACATGACATTATGTAGGACAATTGGCAAATGCAAATAATTTGTTAAGCAGAGGAATATGATTGAAGGATCTATATGCGAAACCTATTTTGTAAAGGAAATTGCACATTTTTGTTCTTATTATTTTGAGAGTAACGTGCCATGTTCTAGGAATAGGCCCAAGAGGCACACGGTCGAATGTGTGAATGATCCATTATATCCACCAATGTCCATATTCAATCAACCAGGCCGATGTTCTAAGGATGTTAGAAAGAGAAGTTTGAGTGATATAGAGTACAAGTCAGCTACACTTCATTTGTTGCTAAATTGTCCCGAAGTTGTACCATTTCTCAAGTAAGTATTGATTTATTAGTTATCAAAATATAAAATTTACTGTGACTACATATTGATGCAACTACTAAAAATATTTAATATGTCACAGTCACTTTGTGGGTCAATTTGGCCATGATGCTGTATATACGAGATTTGATACGTGATTCGAATAGTTTGTAAGTGTGTATATATATATATATATATATATATATATATACATATATATACGTAGTGAATGTATAAAAATTAATTCATAAGTTGTGCTAACTTATGAATTTTTTTAATACTATGTAGGTAAATAATCCAAATAATGGTGTAAATCAATTTTTGAAAGATATATCATGGGGACTTGGGCTTCAGGTCATAACAATGTCTAAGTACGTAGTGAATAGTTATAAGTTTCATACAGAGGATTGCTCTAAAAATAAAAATAGCAACAACAACGGGGTATGGGTTCAAGGTGGTGATGGCAACCAAGTTGGAGATATTGATTATTATGGTGTGGTCAAAGAAATATTACAACTAGAATATACAGGTTGGCCATAATTGATACTCTATAGATGCAAGTGGTTTGACCCAAATCCAATAAGAGGTACAAGAGTACACCACCAATACAACATAATTGAGGTTAATCATACGAGGGAGTATGATCCTTTCATAATTGCACATAACGTTAGGCAAGTGTATTATGCTCCTTATCCATTGCGACGGAATAAGTCCAATTGGTGGGTTGTAATAAAAACTAAGCATGTAGGTAGGGTTGAAGTCGAGAATGTGTTAGATGTTGCATATCAAAACGATATCTCCAATGTTCACCAAATAGCGGACGATCAGTTAGAAAATGATTTGGAACATCCTAAACGCATATTGGAAGAAGTTGATATAAATGAATTAACAATTATAGAAAAAAAGGAGAAAGAATCAACTGATGAAGCTCAAACAAGTGAGGACGAAAACTTCTCGGACGAGGAACAATACGTCGATGAGGATTAAAAAGTTGGTTTTTTAAAGCACTCTCGTTCTATAGCTAGTTTCTTATATGTTTCAATATAAATGTGTATTATATTATGCAGATGGAAGGAAAGGGTCAAGGTAACAATGACCCTACTAGTTCTCGGAGTCGAGAAAACGGTAGGAAGGGAAAGAGGAGGGTAGAAAATAATAGTCCCTCTTGTCCACCCTTTTCAGAGATGCCTATGTCTTATCCTCCACCACACGGCTATACTGATCTGCCACAGCATCACGAACCGTACACCTTCATTCAGACACTAGGTCTTCCATCACAGGGCCATAGGACTATACGTCCGACATACAGTCCAGTTGCCTCACAACCATCTACATCGCAGCCATCTACATCACATCCACATGAATCACATCCCTACATATCACAGCCACATGGATCGCATCCATCCATGTCACATCCACTCGGGTCACAGCCACTCGGGTCACAGCCATCGGTATCACATCCACTTGGGTCGCATCCAGCTATGTCGCAGTCACAGGGATCGCAACCATCTTCATCATCGACTCCATCTATTGCAGGCCTTCGCCTGCGAGGCAATAGCTCTGACCCACCTACACCATCTTCACATGCCTGTGATACACATGCTTTGGATGGTGATGACGAGGTAGTGCATTATGATCGATATGGCAGGATCATCATAGTCCTTGAGGGTGATGGGTAAGTGTTATTCATTATTTTTGCGTCTATTGATTTGTAACATTTTTACTAAGATATTAATGTGTTTTTATTGTTAAATTGCAGGTTCAGGACATGTAATAAGACTACGAAGATAATCACCAATACCATCAGAAAGCTTTATGATGGCCCTTATGCGACTTGGACTGATTGCCCATTCTCACTGAAGGAGCAAATTTTCAATCAATTTAAGGTGTAAATGTTCTTTTAAACAGTTTAATAATTTATATTTATGATGTTTCCATCTAATATTTAACTTTTGAAATACAGAGCAAGTGTGTATGGGAAGACCGCTATAGCGCGAAAGTGGCTGCAAATTTTCATCATAAAGCTCGCAAGAGATTAGCAGATGCTTTCTCGGATGCTAGAAAGAAGAACAAGAGGCCTAGCTGGTTACTTAAGAATTTGTGGAATGATTTGCAAAGGAAATGTCTTACCGCAGAGTTCTTAGAGAGGAGCGAAATAAGAAAAAAAGCGCGCGCATCCGAGAAGGGAGGCTCCTTGCACACTGGAGATGCGATCAGCCTAGGGACAATAAAAAGAAGACTGGTACGTAATTGCTTAAATTATTTTACTTTTCTAAATATATCTATTATGTTTATTAACTAAATTAATTTGTTTTCATAAAAATAAGTATGGGCGTCCAATGAGTCATGATGAACTATTCAAGGAGACACATATTGTGAAGAAGAAGAAAGAGGGGGATCAAGATAGGTGTGTCGAGGACCGGGCCTCGAGTGCATATGTAAGCTTTCAATTTTATTTAAGTATTATAATTTACTTTTATAAAAAAATTGAAATACTGATTTAATTTAAAAGTAATCTAGCTGGTGAATCAGGTGAGCCAACCAAACCTTCGAATGAGGATGCTGAAAGAATATGATTGTAGTTTGTTGGTGGTCCAAAATGGGGAAGGTATACGGGCTTCCTACTAAAAACTTCCATCGCTATAAGTGTGGAATTCAAGGAATAGGGACTTCCTCGCAAGGCGAGCAACTTAATAGGGAGAGCCTCTCCGCTATGCGGAGACAGTGACAAAGCTCACATCCGAGCTAGAAGCGGCCAAGAAAAGAGAAAGGCTAAGAGATGCTCAATTCCTTGGCATGCAAGCTCAGATCAGAACTCTCCTATCTAGTTGAGCTTTTCCATTGCCTCGATCTCGTGAGTCATCTCCAGAGGGTCGACCTCCACGTGATCGTTCCTCTCGTCCTGCTCGTGATCGTTCCTCTCGTCCTGCCGTGATCATTTTTTCCGTCCTCCACGCGACCATTCTCTATATCGTCTAGTAAATGACAGTTCATCAGACGGTGACGATGATGTTGTAGAAAACACCCCTTGACTTTCATATACTTTGAACTAGATAAATAGAACCAGTTTTGAACTAGTTGTAATTAGTTTTAACTTGGTTTTGGATTTTTATATTCAATTGAACTTTAATTTGTTAGTTTTAAAGTATTTATTGAATGTTTTGGTTGTTGTTGTGTTGTTGTTGTTGTTGTTGTTGTTGTTGTTGTTGTTATTGTTGTTGTTGTGTTATTGTTGTTGTTGTTATTAGGTGTATTGGTATGCTGGCAGGTGGTGTAGCTACCAAAACAGGCATTTTATGCCAAAATTAAATCCAGAAAAACTGACCAAAGTTGGTCGGTTTTTAATTTAAAAACAAATATTCCAAAATACCGACCAAAGTTGGTCGGTTAATGAACATTGAATTCCCAGAATTCAACATTACCGACAAACTTTGGTTGGTATTTTGCCTGCACTGTTGAGGTTACCGATCATAGTTGGTTGATAATGTTTAATTTTAATTATTTTAAAAAAAAATATTTTTTCAATTACCGACCAAAGTTGGTCGATTTTTTTAAATTTTAATAATTAATAAAAAAAATATAATTTAGTTAAATCGACCAACTTTGGTCGGTAAAATTAAATTAATAAAATATGTTTCCGACCAAAGTTGGTCGGTAAGTACTTAAACTTGTCAGATGGTCGTTTTAAGCTACCGACCAAAGTTGGTTGGTTGGTAAGCCATTCCGACTATCAAAACACCGTCCACACCCTAATGGTCGCATTTTGGTCGATAATTGGCCATAACCGACCAACTTTGATAGATTGTTTTGGTATGTTTTTAGCGAATTTCTAGTAGTACTTGTAAAGTTACTCCAAAATTTATCACCATAATACTATAGTAGATGTGACATATGTTTGGTCGTACATGTAATGTGTTTTCCCACTTAATTTTAAAAAACGTGTGTAGTGGCATATTATTAATACGTGTATGAAGTACAAATTACGTATTCAAGTACAACATGTGATTTTGTCATTGTTGAACAGGTAAGTTTGTCTGTTTAGGAGAACTTGGACACATGATGGGCGCACTATTGCGAAGAAGTGTATCTAGAATTTATATTTAACTGGTTTAACTTTAGTCTCTTATATGTTTAAAATTATATATACTATTTGAAAATTTAGTTATGTTCACATATATATCTATACTTTGTGCCGAAATTAAAACCGTTCAGAGTGGAATTTGAACCTCTAATTTTACTTGTAAAGGTGCACCCAATAATACTTGCACCATAGGAATCTTAGAGCATGAGAAACCTGATTGTGTAAAAAGCGAAAAATTATACTCATTTTTACTCTATTTGCACAATATTTCAATTTTTTTCCCTGAAGTAAATTCAATTGAATGCCCTTGTCTTACTTTAGCTCCGTCCCCACCTACCAACGTCTTTAATATTATATTGATAAGGTGACCTATAAACATGTTTATCACAAAAAAAAAAAAAGGGAGACCTAATGACCTATAAACATGTTCGTTGTGCATGTGAACAATCATACTTGAAAAGGTAACATAGGTACGCCATTAATTAAATATGTATCTTTCTAGAAAATAGAATTTGCACTTATCACAAAAAGAGATAATCATATATATTGCATAAACACATTGTAAAGAGATCTAGTAAAACTTATGGGTGTTTAACGGGCGGGTTGGAACGGGCTGGACAAAAAACAATCAGCCCGTCCGTTTAACATTGCGGGCTGTACTTTTTTGGATTTTTTTTGTCCATCCGGGTCCGGGCTTAGAGAGTTATTAGCGGGCTGTTAGCGGGTTGTTAGAGGGCTGTTAGCGGGTTGTTAGCGGACCGTGGATTAATTTTTTTTTTTAAGTAAATTTTATTTTTCTTATTCAATGTTATTGATACTTAAGTGTTTGTAAACTTTTAAGGCTTAGAATTAAACTTTGAAGTTTAAAATTTTAAATTTGAAATTTGAATTTTATAATATTAAAATTAAAATTTTAAAGTAAGTGGCTATAAAAAATTATTTAATAAGACCTATATGTAAGGATCAAGCTCCGAAGACTTTCATTTGATATTTTTATTGAATAATATATAATACTTCAAATTAAGTTGCAAGTTCTTTTTTGATTTTGTTATTTTTGAACTTGCAAATTAAAAGTTTACAATAATTATAAAAAAACAAATAGTACATCACATGCTTTGCATCATTTTTGTAAGTTCATCCATGTCAACATGAGGTTTTTGGTTTCCGGCATTGGTTGAATCGGAACCATAAACCATTATATCTTCAATTTCTTGGTCCTCCGCTTCATCTACCTCGTCACGCCCTTGATTTCGTCGTTCTGATCTTATCCAATCTCTGAAGCACGCTAGAATTTTCAAAGCGTTGTTACCCAATGAATGACGGGTATCTCCTAATTGCTGCCTTACTTGCCTAAATGCGCTCTCTGATGCGACTGTTGAAATCGACATATTTAGCACGTCTCGAGCCATGGCCGAAAGAACAGAAAATTGATTTGAGTTGCTGCTCCACTAACCCAATGGTAGAAATTTCTTTGTGCGGGGCTCTGCTAACTTTTCTAAGTAGAATTGAAGTTCATTGGTATTCGTGCTACTGGTTTGTTGATGGCTTGATGATCCCCTATTGTAGACCAAATCAAATAATCTTCAACACCATCATTATCATCCAAAGCACTGGTCCCAGATATTGAAATTGAATTTGAAGGAATATTTGCATCTATAGCAGAAGAAGCATCAACAATGTTAGCATAATAATTTTATAATGTTTCTAAATATTTGTGTAGATAAGAAATACAAGTGTCATATCAGGAGTTTCAGTTGGTCCATTAAAAAAACGTTAATAAACGGGCTGATTCGGGCTGTAGCCCGTTAACAACCCACTAACGGGTTAACGGGCTGAACCGGACTGTAGCCCGTTAACAACCCGTTAATGGGTTAACGGGTTTAGCGGGTTCAGGTGCACCGGTATCAAAAAACTGTTCGTTTGAAACCCGCTCTCTGCCCAACCCGTCCCAGCCCGCCCCCCACGCTATAGTACCGGGTTAGAACGAACTGAACCGGGTTGTAAACGGGTCAGCCCGACCCGATTAACAGGTATAGTAAAACTAGCTAGAAGAGACATGTCAAAAATAAGTATTCTTTACTAAATTATTAATGCTAAGAATAATCTCTAAAATGATTGCCACAAGAACTCTATGCAAAACATCAAAAATCTAAGTCGATAATTAGCTTTATTATTAGATGTTCTTACCGATCTTTGATAAGGAGTGTTTTACTCTGAATGAGATTTCTCGTTGTGACTTCAAATTAATTTCATCTTGCTGTTATTCATACTTATTGCAATTACTTATTCTTTTTCAGTCGTTCTCTAGCCGAGGGTCTATCGAAAACAGCCTCTTTGTCCTTCCAGGGGTGACGGTAAAACTGCGTACATCCTATCCTCCCCATATCCCACTTGTAGGAAACTACTGGGTTTGTTGTTATTGTTGAAGATTAAAATAAGTAACGAACAAGAGGTAAATGTGCCTCATCAGCTATTTGATCAAAAAAGGATAGTTTGTAATTTTGAAGGTGATTTGGAGTTGGTGAAGATGGTTTTATCAACTTTGTTGACAAAATTTCAACTTCCATGTTTTATTTTTTTTGGGAAAATCATGATATATAAATGTGGTGATAATGGAAAATGGGAAAAAAATTAAAGAACTCAAGAAATTTGAGGTACTTGAATATATGTCATCAACATATTGTACCTTCCCCTCTATATAGCAAACGTTATGGGTTCTATCAATCCTTGCAGAGCCAGGAATTTACAGAAGGGCATTATAAAAAATCTATAATGTTACATTTTCGATTTGAACTCTGATTTGAAAAAATTTTAACAAATTTTTCTAATTAATCATAATTCTTCTTATGTCAACTAAATACAACTAAACATATTTAAAGCTTAAGTTATATAAACTGTCAGTATTTGGAATTTTATATTATCATGTCAATGTTACTTGTTATAGCTAGCAGATAACTTCTCTTATTCTTAATATTACAAATATCATTTCTTTATAGTAATAAGCAACAATAATATTAGTGGTACTCTTTTAACTAGTTTGGGTCGTGGTCCACTCAGTTAAAAACTTACCAGCATCTAGTGATTACTCCTAATCATACTTTTTTCTATTGTTAAGTTAAAAATCAATGTGTTTTAATATATATGCCACGTATATTGGAATGATATAAATACCAAGTCACGACCAGCTGCTACCTAGTACGTCTTCACCTATGACCCACTGAGGTTGGATTGCAGAAACGTTTTCAAGGTTCTTTAAATGAAGTATGTTGAGTTGTATTGTTGGACTTACATTATTAATGTCATTTCAAATGGCGTGTCGATTTTAGGCTATTTTGTAATCAGAGGCGGACCCGAAATTTGAGCGTAGCGGGGGCACCGCTATTGACATAGATATGTCAGCTAGTAACGGAAAAATCGTACGTGCTAACTCCTTGAAAATTTAGTGACTTTGAGTCCATGACCGAAAGGATGTTCAAAAATATCAAAAACTTAGTCTAATAAGATCAAAGATTAAAGGTGTGTTAAGCAGTTCAAGCAGAGTCTCAGTCACTGTCGTTGAATCTTCAACGGATGTCTACTACTTTACCGAATTGATCCTTGAAGGCGGAAGGATTTTTGGAGTTTTTTTATTAATGTTTTGGATTTTTTTTTTATTGAATTACTTATTTTTATACATGTCAAAAAATAATGGTAATGCTTATAAACTTAATAATCATGACAAATAAGGTAATTGGCTTCTTGGTAATGGAATATCTTATTCCCCTTCCAATTTCCTTGGATATATTTTTGTCTCTTTATTACCTTTTGGATGTCTAGAAAGATATTTCACAAAAGAGTTTCAAACTATTTTGTGTAGAGGTTGACTACTATGTACTAGTGCTAAATAATTGTTCATAAATTTAGAAAAGATAAAGAAAAAAAAAAAAGTTAAGCACTAAATACATGATACTATTTTATCTTGAATTCAAAGAGGAAAAAAATAAAATGAAAAAAAGGGCTAGTAATGGGTCTCAAACCCAAGTCACGTAGTTAATAAGGCAATAAATGCTGCATGCTCAACCAGCAGAGCAATCAATATTTTGTTTGAAAGGACACATCAAAATTATTTAAGGGGTTGTTGTCGTATATACAAATTCACCACTAGAAATCCGGTAAAAACCGACCAACTTTTATCGGTAATGACCAATAACCGTCCAAAACGTGACCATTTACGTCGTGGACGGTATTTTAGTTGTCGGAAAGGCATACCGACCAAAGTTGGTCGGAAATTACGGACCAACTTTGGTCGGTTAATTAAATTCAAAAAACAAATATTGCAAAAAAAACCGACCAAAGTTGGTCGATTTTTTCCGACCAAAGTTGGTCGGTATTTGGATTATGTAATCAAAAGATTCACCATCTGGGAATCGAACCGGGGTCTGTACTGTGGCAGGATAGTATTATACCACTAGACCATTGGTGCATTTTGTTTTAAGACGGCCTTTTATTTGATTTATACTCTTTAATTATATTTTCACACGAAAATAACCGACAAAAGTTGGTCGATTTTATTAAAAATAAAATTACCGACCAAAGTTGGTCGGTTTTTTAAAATGACCGACCAATTTTGGTCGGTTTTTTTAATATTAATTTTTATTTATTTTAATTAAAAAACCAACCAAAGTTGGTCGATTTCTTGAAAAATAAATTTCGCGGGACTCAAAAATAGTTTCCCGCATTTTTGCGCCAAAGAAAACCGACCAAAGTTGGTTAGTTTCGTAAAAATAAAATTAAAAAATAAAATATTTTGAAAAACCGACCAACTTTGGTCGGTTTTTTGGCCGGTTATTTGACCGACCAAAGTTGGTCGGTCGACCTTGGTCAGTTTTTGCCGAATTTCTAGTAGTGAAATATATATACACGATTTTTCTCGAGGCTAGCAGGTTTCGGTGACCCCTCTACGCCCCATGTAGATCTGCCTCTGCACTTGGATATGGAAAAATGGCCAAATATATATTTCTACCTTCTGATATTGTTTGCATTTAACCTTTGTTATACTATCCGGTCAAATTTACTGCTACCGTTATACTATTCGGTCAAATTTGTCTCTACTATCAACAAAAATTTAAAAATTACCCCTTGATCTATTAGGTAATCCAAAATCTCTCAATTTCCTTTTATTTAAATCACTTGTTGTTGTTCTTGCTCCACTATTTTCATAAATTACTATTGATGTGAATACTAAAGGTACTAGACTATATAAATTATTTATGGATATTTTTAATTCAGATAAGGGTCATCTTATTCCTTGTACTATCGAAAATAAATTATATCTATCCTCCGTTTCAGTTTCTTATTAAAAATAACCTTACCGTTGTACTTTGGGATTATAATTAACCCCTGGTCGTTAAATCCCTCGGCAAAACTTAAAAATCACACGTGGCACGATCCGATTGAATGTAAAAGATCCACTCCACCTTTCATTTGAAACAACCCGACCGAAACAAATAACCTGCCCCGCCCTAAGCCCTTCACCTTTCTTTGTTATTTGTTTACAGCTTTTGAAATGGGATGATGATGAAAGGTCGTTTGCTGCTAGTATAATGACTTGTTTACACATTCACTGATTTATTTACAGCTTCTGAAAACTCGCGGTGCTCGTTTTTCCAAGTATCTTGCTGCCGAGCTCTCAGCTTTGAGAGTGGAAAGGGAGAGCTCTCAGCTCGTTTTTCCAAGTAAGCATGTATTGAATATCCAAAGTTCAGTATCATCTGAAAGAAATGTAACAAACGTGGAATAACCAATTAGCACACAAGGAAACTCACTTGTAGTATTGCCCTTACTAAACAGAATTACAAGGAATAGCAATTGCAATGACATAAAAGAACTGATAAGTCTTCTGGGAAATAAAAGGAGAATATGTGAACTATCACAACTTTGTCAACGTGACATGAGATGGTGGCCACTGCAGTATTGACAACCTTTGGTTCCATGTCACCACAAATTCTAAGACAACAAGTTAGAATCTTGGCAGGGAGAGAGTCACACTTGACTTGAGTTTCTTGGCCAATTCTTTCCAAACCACCAGCAAGAGTAGTGGTGTCTTTAAGAAGAATGATAATCATGGGGCGATTTAACATAGCTCTTTGTCCACATTGGATCATAGCAACTTTCAGCAACATCAAGGACAGATTGGAGGTAAAGAAATTATTTGGTAGTGCCTTAAAATAGAACTTTGGATAACAGTTCTTCCCAAAAAACACATTGTTACATATACAGCCTCATAGAATGAGAGCAACCTGATAGAAGGAGAGCAACCTGTTGTAAACTTGACATATAATCACCGCCAAGAATGGATGCACATATTAAACTCAATAGCTCGTGTACTCTTGCAATTGATGTTTCTTGACATCTCAATAGCATCCTTGGACAAGATTAATTCTCCAGAAGAAAATTTTTGTATGTGTCAGCATAAGAATATATACCAAGTAAAGCAATGGCCAGAGATGCTTGAAACTTCACACAAATCCAATCAGCAATATAGAAGTGAGCTAAACTTGGTAAACTTGTAACTGACAATGCGAAGGGAGATTGCAAATTGTATGATTTCACAAACCATAGTTGTTCGGTATCCCACACTCTAGTCTTAGAGTTAGAATAAGCGATGAAGCATAACCTGCCAGTACATTCCAGTAATGGTAAGATCGCCACGTACTCTGTAGAATCGGTTAAAGCCAAGAACGCGAAACTTATTCCAGGATCCCATACACTAAGAGTCGGCGCAATTGTGTAAATGGTTACTATAAGGAATTAAACATTAGAATTAAATGGAAATTGACCCAAAATACATTGATCATTGAATTCCCCAGTAGAATTTCCATTCTCATCTTCAAGAAGTACTTTACGTAATGCACTGCACTCGTCAGAATGGCGGCCTCCTTCTCTCGTTGGCATATCTCATTCCAGATGTTCATGTGACACTACAGAAATTTGTGTCCCTCCCAAAGCTTGGCATATAGATAATTTCACTCCATTGTTCACGCTCGTATGTGTGGCGATATCACAAAAAGCAGCGGGCACTAAGAATACAGATAGTTGATCTAATAAGCAACTGAAAAACTTTCCACTCTCGCCACATTCACCGCCTAACTTTGTTTGGGTGATAAATGGAGCAAATCCCTCAATGTTTCAAATCTGCAGATTCAACAAATAAAAGCGCATATGAAGCAGCCCTAAAATATTGCCCTGTATCGAACCAATTGTCCACACAACTATAAAATGGGATAGTCCTTATTGTTGCTTTATACACATAGTACTGAGAAGCACAAGACTTCGTATGACAGCAATAACAAGTATCAATCATATGACCATAGTCTAATTAACAGGTACAACATGTGTTAGACCAATAGGAAACTTATCACATAGGACCAAGCTAGAAAAAGGATCCAAAATCATAGTTGCAAAGTGATACAGCTGTTCGGCAGTATCTCTTTGAGTACTTTTAGCAAACTATTGGGTATCGCTGTCTGTAGCTTCTTCATTGGTGATTGGAGCATCTGATTGCGCCTCGACGAGTACTTTGGGAAAGCAACTATGTAACAGTTTGTGGAAAATCTTAGGTGAGTGATTATCGTCCAAATCAGCTACAAAGTGAGAGATATGTGTATTTGCATCTGTGTCGTGGCGCGCTGCTGTAACAGAAGAAATTTCCTCAATTTCTTTGGGAAAGCCTTTAGTAGGAATTTCATTAAACATATGCTTGGCCTCTGAGTTTCCATCTTCAAAAATTGATTCAACCTCATAGAAGTTAGAAACATGACTCTTAGCAGTTAGAGGACTAACATAGGTCTCTGGTAGTGCTAACATTTCCGAACTATTAGAGTAAAATTGGAAATCAGTTGAACACCCTATTGAAGCAGGGGGAATCCATTGGTGATAATACAACTTCAGTTTCTCCGTAAAATGCTTCCAATCGACGAATTATTTGTTCCGATAAATCCACTGGAACCATGCTAAAGCTTCGCCATCCATGTAAGATGATGTTAAATAGCGTTTAAATTCGTCGGCAATCGAGTAAAACTCAAAATACCTCTCTGCTAGTAAAACCCATGCTTCCGGATTTCCACCACAGAACCGCCTTAATTCCACTGGAACTGCGTTGTCGCGAAGAGTAGGTACTGCCGGACTGCGGATTGCTGGATCCGGGGTGAAATGGACGTTGTAGCCTTTTCCTCCACTAGCTCCATTAACAACATAAGAATATCGGCGGCGAAATCCTTAGAAAGCGAATTCTTCATTTCCTGAATTGAATCAAGAATTGAGTCATCGACGAAAGCCTAGAGTACTTTTTGGTCCACCATTAGAGACCTCTGGATATGAAAGCACCAATGTAACAAACGTGAAATAACCAATTCGCACACAAGGAAATCAACTTGTAGTATTACCCTTAATAAACATAATTACAAGGAATAGCAATTGAAATGCTATAGAAGAACTGATATGAAGAAGGAGGTGAGAAACTGAAACCGTTATAGAAAGGTATGAGGAAGTCAGTGATACAGAGCAGAGCAGAGATGAGAGAGAACATATTCAATATCACAATTCGCATGATCCTTCTTCACTACCCCTTGTCCCCTTTTAACCATTTGCTAATGGATCTGGATCCCAAATAAAACTCTCCAATATTTTACTCAGCCCAATAATTCCAATTGACTCATCCTTATTCACTTCTTCTAGCCCATAAGCTCTCAGCCTCTCACAGAGAGTCAGCTAGTTCACAACATAAGATATTGAGAATGAAAGAGACACCAAATATCTCAACAGTAGTGCCCACGGAGGAATATTTCTCTTGTATAGGGGTTTCCTTGATTAACAATCATTTTGGCTTCTTTGCCTCCGTTTTGCATGGTAAAACTATCATTTTTAAATTCCACAACAACAATAATAACAACCCAGTATAATCTCACTAGTGGGGTCTGGGGAGGGTAGTGTGTACGCAGACATTACCCCTACCCTGGGGTAGAGAGGCTGTTTCCGATAGACTGTCGGCTCCCTCCCTCCAAGAACTCCCTACCTTACTCTTGGGGTAACTCGAACTCACAACCTCTTGATTAAGTTCTGCAATTTCTTGAAATATGAACAAATTCAAGATTACTATTTTATTCTTAGGTGTTATAATGAAAGCTAGTGCAATTCAATTTATCTAAAAAGACCAACTCCTGTGTTATTATGAAAGCAGGGAATTCTTTTATACAGTACATATTTTTTTCTTAACCTTTTAATACTAACTTACGAATTTGTTTACCCATAACTTTCTAATGTACATTTGCAATGGATATAAGAAAAAAAAAAGATGACAAGAATAAAACTGACACAGGGAATAAGCGATGGTTTGATGCTCTCGTGCTGGTACGATTTCATTCTGTTGACTCATATCTGCTGAGCTTCGTCAAAGTGATAGAGAAAGAGGATTCGCCAGAGGGCCACCGGAATATTGGGAGTTCAATGTGAGAACAAGTGAGAGACGAGGAGGTTCACATTTTTCAGATAATGTTTTCCCTCTCCAAGAGCTACGGGCGGGTGGGGTTATTTGGTTGGGTCGGGTTGTTCAAAATGAAAAGTGGCTAGGGTCTTTTACGTTCAATCAGATCGTGCCACGTTTATTTTTTATGTTTTGAAGAAGGATTTAACGTCGGGGTAATTTTAATCCCAAAGTATAACAATAAGGTGGTACGACCCGAAACCTAACTAGTCGTGATGACACCTAACTCAACCCGATAGGTGAGCCAGTTAACAATAAACCAGTTCAAATGATATTTATTAAGATAAAGAATGATAATACAACTGAACTATTATACAAAGAATTTTCTAATGACTGGTAGTACAAATTATGAGCTTCTAAGATATAGAGTTTACAAAGCTGGTTTGAAATAAAATACACCGTCCAGATCCAGCTCCCGCTGTACGCAACTACATCTGCACGCAAGGTCCAGAAGTGTAGTATGAGTACAACTGACCCCATGTACTCAATAAGTAACAAACCTAATCTTAGGTTGAAAGTAGTGACGAGATGGGACAAGGGTGAGAGTCCAACTTCAATAACCAGCAACAGTTCATAACAATATATAATAAAGATGGTACAAGAAATAACTCAGTTGGTTCAGAATTACAGAAAATAGGCATGCTTTTCAAGTATAATAGTAGATCCCAGATCTTTCACCGAAAACTTCAAAAATATATGAATAAGTTTGAAAACTATGATTTTTCCAAAAACCTTTACAATGAATAAGATGTTTCATTTACATCTCTATGCCTACATGTCAATATACAGGTGAAATCATGAACGTCAACAAAACCGGGTAACATGAGAAAATGCATCTTTATACATGTATCTCAAGTCTGCATGTCAAATGCAATGCATCTCAATGATGAACTCATGTACTCACACTCTCAGAGTACTCAATCACTCAGTACTGTACGTGTCAGGTCTAGCCCAGAGAAGATCCATCCCTCAATATAAATGTATAGGGTAACTTCATGCCTAGGGAATTCCATTGTAAATGTGAATATATAGGGCAACTCCTTGCTTAGGGAACTTCATCCCAAATATAATATCTATTGCGCTCACTGTGGGGGTGCAGACTTCGGAGGGACTCCTTCAGCCCAAGCTCTATAATAAGCTAGGTCCAGGCATAAATAAATAAAAATATGATGCGACGTGTAGCCCGATCCCATAAATATCACTCACAATCAAGCCATCGGCTTCACTCAGTCATCAATCACTCCAGTCTTTCGGGCTCACAATGTCATGAAACTAGCCCAAAATGATGATATAATGTATTAATAAATAACAACAGAGACTGAGATATGATATGCAATAAATGAATATGACTGAGTACAAAATTACAATTTAAACATATAATTCGATAGAAGAAATGACCTCAGTTGGTCCCAATAATACCAGTATTCTGCTAAGCATGATTTCTAACATGAGTCACACCTCAGTTTCTCTAACACATGAAAACTACATGGAAAAATACAAGTTAATTGACTAGACAACTCTACGGAATCGACTGAGTCTCAATTTCTACGGTGCACGCCACATGCCTGTCACCTAACTTGTGCATCACCTCCAAACAAATCACATAACACGTATAATTAGGGTTCATACCCTCAACACTAAGTTCAAAATTATTACTTACCTCGAACAAGACAAATTCAATATCGAGCAAGCCAGGCAATGCTCCAAAAATATCGTTCCACGCGTTCCGACCTCCGAATGGCTCGAAACTAGCCAAAAATAACTCAAATACAACAAATAATACCAATGGAAATAAACCCAATCGATAAAGGTCGAATCTTTAATCAAAATTTCAAAATCAACCAAAAAGTCCACCCTCTGGCACATGCCTCGAAACTCAACAAAACTTATAAAATCCGACAATTCATTCAATTATTAGTCCACCCATACTAGTTTCACCCAAATTCGACTCCAAGTCGATGTTCAAAACTCAAAAACTCACTCTATCAAACTTTAGGCTAAAACCCCCAATTTCTCTTTAACAATTCATAATCCAATTACCAAAAATGAAGATAGAATTATGAAATATAATCAAAACCGAGTATAAAATACTTACCCCAATCCTTGTGATGAAATTTTCCTCCAAAATCGCTTAAATCTGAGCTCTCAACTCAAAGTATGAATAAAATAGCCAAACCCTCGATATATGGCTTATGCCCAGGCATCTTCGCTTGTGCGAACAAATTAGCCGCTTCTGCGGGGTCGTTTCTGCGACAACACCCTAGTTTCTACGGAACCGGCTGAGAACTCGATCATCGCACCTGCGGACAAAATATCCGTTTTTGCGACATCGCAGGTGCGAGCCATCATCCGCACCTATGCAAGAGCTTGATCCTACGCTCTATCCCTTCTCACCTGCACATCCGTACATGCGCCCCAAATCTCAACTTCTGCGATCTTCCTCACCCAGATCTCGCCTCCCTTCTGCGACTCCTTTGTCTCTTCTGCGACAATCGCACCTGCGCAAAACCAGTCGCAGATGTGATCACACCAGATCCTTCCATCAGCAGCCTTAGCCTAAATTGATCCAAATGATATGAACCTCGTCCGAAACTCTTCCAAACCACTGGTCATTTTTAGAGTAATAGCCCTTATCGCCTATTTTCTGCTTTCCCTGTATCTGTTTTTGCTTATGTGACTTCCAAGGAGGTCTTGTTTTGGTTTCGGAGTGTTTTGGGACATGTAGTCCCTAAAACAGAAGCTTAAGTCTTAGGATTTTGACCGTAGTCGGAACTATGTGAAAACGACTCCAGAATAGAGTTCCGTTAGCTCTGTTGGGTGATTTTGGACTTAGGAACGTGTTCGAACTGTGAATTTGTGGTATGTAGCTGATTTAGGCTTGAAATGGCGAAAGTAGAATTTTTGGGAAGTTCGACTAGGGTGGTTAACTTTCTGATAAAGTGGTTGTATTCCAATTCCGGAAGTTGGATTAGGTCCGTAATGTTGAATATGACTTGTGTGTAAAGTTTTAGGTCAATCGGACGTGGTTTGGTAGGTTTTGACGTCGTTTGTGGAATTTGGAAGTTTAGAAGTTCATTAGGCTTAAATCCGGGTGTAATCCGTGTCTTAGCGTTGTTTGATGTGATTTGAGAACTCGACTAAGTTTGTATGGTGTTATAGGATTGGTTGGTATGTTTTGTTGAGGTCCCCGGGGTCTCGGGTGAGTTTCCGATGCTTAACGGATCGAAGTTTGGACTTGTGTAATTGCTGAAGCTTTGAAGTCTCTAGTGTGATCGCGCCTGTCGTGGGGTGGCTGTAGGTGCGGACACGCACGTGCATTAGGCCAAGCGCAGAGGCGGGGGTTGAGGAGATGGCCAGGGGTCACAGGTGCAAGGGAATCTCTGCATCTGTGAGCCTGCAGATGCGCTTCAAGTTCTGCAGATGCGGAGAGTGAGCTGGAGGGGAAGAACGCAGAAGCGGACCTTTGTCCGCAGGTGCGACCACCTGATCGCAGAAGCGGGCATAACCACTTAAGTCATTTCCTCACCTGCGAGGGGAATTCCGCAGGTACGGCATCGCAGGTGCGACAGTGGGTCCGTAGATGCGGAATAACTAGGCAAAAAATAGGATTTCTAGGGTTTGATTCCTATTTTGATTTTTGGGAATTTGAGAGCTCGGTGTGAGGCGGTTTATTGAGGTTTCTTCAAGAATATTGTTGGAGTAAGTCATTCTAACTCTGATTGGACTATATTTCATGAATCTATTACTATTTTCATCATCTAATTAGGGGTTTGAGTTGTAAATATGGGGGGAAATGGTAGAAACTTCATAGACTAAAATTTTGAGTTTTGGAAGATGATTTGAGGTTGGATCCGAGTAATTCTTGTATGGTTGGACTCATGAGTGGATGGGTGTTCATATTTTGTGACTTTTGTCGGATTTCGAGACCTGGGCCCGAGGGCCAGTTTGAGCCTATTTCGGATTTTGGCTTATAATTTCATGTTTTTCTTATGGAATTGATTCTTTTAGCCTATATTAATTATATTGAACTGCTTATGGCTAGATTCGGGGCGTTTGGAGACTTATTTGAAGGGAAAAGGCATTTCAGAGTAGGATTTTGCGCGGTTTGAGGTAAGTAACAGTTTTAAATCTGGTCATGAGGGTATGAAACCCCGAATTTTGGTATGATGTGATTGTTTTGGAGGTGACACATATGCTAAGTGATGGGCGTGTGGGTGTGCACCGTAGGGGATTATGACTTGGTCCGTCCCGTGAGACTATAAAGTTGAATAACTTATTGTTAATTACATGTTCCCTCTGTCTTCTAGAAATTTGACTGCTATGCATTAACAGTAGTCAGGTAGCTGTTGAATTAACTGCTATTTTCTATCTTGAAGTTAGTCACAGTTTCACTTGCGTGTCATATCTCTGTTTCCTCTTAATTTTCTTGTTGATACTTGTTATTATCTCTTTTGGACTAATTTGTATGATTTCTAAGAGCCCGAGAGGCTGGAGAGGTTAGTGACTGAGATAGGGCCTAAGTGTCGAGTTGTGAGCTATGTGAGGAATATGGATCGGTTTGCACGCCGCAACGAGCCTTATGGATATTTATGGAATGTGGATCGGGTTGCACACCGCAACGAGCCGTATGGCTACTTATATGATTGGGTTGGGAAGCACGCCACATCGATATAACGCTTGGGCTGAAAGGAGCCCCTCTGGAGTTTGCACACCCCCAATGAGCGCATATACCTATTGAGTGTGAGTACTGAGGGTTGAGAGCCAAGTGATTGAGCTATTGTGATAAGTTGAGTAACTGTTGCCTTGAGAGGCTGTACTTGTTTTTCATTTGTTGTTGCACTTAGTTGCTATCTGTCATTGTTGTGAAATTTCTGAAGGATTTTATATCCGGATTACCTGAACTTGAAATGTATAAAACTGATTTGACTTAAACTGTCGAATTTGAAAGCATGTCTATTCTCTGCTGGAATTATTGTAAATGAACTATAACCGTGTAGCTCGTCACTATCTTCAGTTCTTTATTTATTATTGTTACTTACTAAGTTAGATGTACTCACATTACTCCATGCACCTCGTGTGCAGATTCAGGTGTTTCCGGACACGATGGACGTTGATCTCGTGCGTGGTTGAGTATCGGACTCTTACGAGGTAGCTGCCGGTGATCACAGTCCTTGTCCCTCCTTTCTTATTATCTTTTGTTTCCTGTATCGGCATTTTGGCACAGACTATTGTAGACTCTGTTTCTAGACTGGTTGTTTAGATACTCATGGCTTAGTGACACCCTGATGTCGGGCTATTTTTCCGTACTTATGCTTTGGGTTTTACCCCGTATTTATGAAAAACTCCGTTTATTTTAAATGTCTTAATTAATTTCTATTAAATGTTGTAAGTGTTTTAAAAATGTCGACTTGTCTAGTATCACGATAGGCACCATCACGGCTGGTTAGATTTTTGGGTCATGACAGAATATACAAACTAGTCCAATAACATAACGCGAACCTACTCGAGGCCTCAAATCACGCATAACAACATCGAAATGACGAATCGCATCTCGAATCAAAATTAATGAGCTTTCAACTTTTAACTTCCAAAACTCGCGCCGAAACATATCAAATCAACCCGAAATGAACCAAAATTTTGCACACAAGTCCCAATTGACATAACTAAGCTATTCCAATTCTCGGAACCACAATCTGAATCCGATATCATCAAAGTCAACTCCCGATCAAACTTATGAACTTTCCAAACCTTCAAATTTCCAACTTTCGTCAATTAGTGTTGAATCCTTTTAGGAACATCCAAATACAAATCCGGGTATACGTCCGAGTCCAGAATCACCATCCGGACCTAACGGAACCATCAAAACTCCATTCCGAGGTCAAATTCACAAAAGTCAAACTTGGTCAACTCTTCCAACTTAAAGTTTTAACGATGAAATTCATTCTTCCGAATCAAATTCCGGATTTTCTGAAAATCAAAACCGACGATACACACCAGTCATAATACATCATACGGAACTACACATGCTTTCAAACTACCGAGCGAAGTGCAAATGCTCAAACCGATCGATTGGGTCATTACATAAGGTTATTTTTAATAAGAAGCTTAAATGGAGGGTAGATATAACTTTTTTTTGATAGTATATGGCTAAATATGACCCTTTTCCATTTTAAATTACCACTACACCCACTTCTCTTCTTGTGATAACGAGTTTGTAATTGGTTTAAAATTTTATTTATTTATTTACCATATACACATCGTAGAATTTATGGTGTCTATTTATTGAGTATTATATGTAGCTACTCATCATGTATGTATATGGCATGTATATTTGAAGTTCATTGTCATAATTTATACCAGTCATGCAGACATAGTTTATATTTATTTTCATAAAAGCATACTTGCGTAATTAAGTGACTGGATAAGTTGTCCGCGCTTCGTGTGATCAGAAGTAAATGTACCATATGATCTTGTTAAAAATTTAGTGGAGAGAAATACAATTTTTATGCATTAATATACACAATATAGATATCCTCTCTTTAGCTCCAACACTCATAATATCACCAATTTCAAAATTTATTCACGCATTTTACTAACTCCGAAATAGGAGACGTTCAAAGTTAAAAACTATTTAACAAAATAAACTTTAAAAAAGAATTAAAACTACTCCATTTACTTAAAACCATTAAAATAGAGTTGATCGTCGTCTAAGTAGTTGTCTAACTTACAACTCATTGAAAAAGGCTAAAAGCATGTCGGAATACTTAAGACATGTCGTGAATCGACCGACGAAAGTTAACCTCAATTTCTTTAATATGAGAGCTCCAAAAGGCATGACAATAGTAATACATCCCTTTTTAAACTCGGTTGTTGCTTTCAAACTCTATTGCCACTCCTCCACATCTTTCATGGCAATATATTAATATTCATAAACACTCATCACTCTCTCTTTTTATTTTTTTATTTTTATTGTTGTCGCAATTCTTTGTCATTTTTACTAAACGTTGAACTGAGAGAATATAATTCAACAAATATAAGAGTTGCCTTGCGCGATGTGTTAAATCTTTTATAGAATACGCAATTGTTCGAAATGAAACAAACTCATATATAATGATAAATACGATATTGCTTCGGAGAAAAAAAAGTGGACAAAAAATACTATTCCAAATCTCAAATAAAAAAAATATTCAAAACGTATGAATCTTTCTGCACCTCCCTAATCACTTAATATAGCAGATATGTTTTCCATAGAAGGAACGTATTCTACCATGTATTCTCATCATTGTAAAATGCAATTTACACCAAAGGGCTAATAAACTAAGACACTTGATCATCAATGAGTGTATAACGTTATACATTTCATCAAAAAAATATCTACTTTCTTTCATTCCATAACAGGCTTCCAAATTCTCTTGAGTTCCTTAGTAAACTTGCATCACTCGTAACAGAAAAAAAGGTCGTTGGAGAGTTGGGCATCACCCAAGTCGATCTGAAAATCTATGTAACAGTTCTCACAACTACTTGCAATTTACAAGGGAGAAAAAGACATGTAATTACCTTACATGCCTATTCCACAAATATAAGAACTTGATGCACAATACAGTGTCCCTTTTCTAAAGATTCATGTGAGCATTATCTATATACAATTGGAAGCATGCAAAATGCTGAAAAAAGGAAAAGGAAAAGGAAAGAAAAAATAAATACTATATCAGCAAGGTTCATCAGCACAACATCACAAGTCAGAGAAGAGGTCAAATATACTTAGAGCACAACAAATGATTAATCTCTACCTAAAGTTGACAATGCTCACACTCCCATATCGAGATGAAACAACATTAGTTCTATTCGAATGAAGTACCTCCATTTCCATCTCTGTTATCTTCCATCAGCCTCTATCAAACAAATGTAACGTCCCGACTTGTCGTTTTAAGAATTTACGCCCCGTTCAATGGCTTAAGGTCTCGAGAAATTTCGTAATATGTATTCTGACCGGTGGGTATGGTCGAGTTTGATATTACTATCCTTTATTAACCGGTCAAAGCGAATGTAGTTGCAGACGCCTTGAGCAGAAAGGCGGAGAGTATGGGTAGTTTGGACTTCATCTCTGCAGGGGAGAGGCCCCTAGCTTTGGACATTCATTCCTTGGCTAACAGACTTATGAGGCTGGATATTTCAGAGTCCAGACGACTTCTTGAATGTGTCATTGCCCAGTCTTCACTATTTGAGCATATTAAGTCTCGCGAGTTTGATGACACACTCTTATTGCTAATCCGAGAGACAATACTGTGGAATGGTGCCAAGGAGGTTAATATTCACGAAGATGGTGTTCTGTGACTCCAGGGTCCTCTATGTGTTCCTTACGTGGATGGGCTGAGGGAAAAGATTCTAGAGGAGGCACACATTTCTCGGCAATCTATTCATCCAGGTGCTGCGAAGACGTATCGCGACCTGAGGTAGCATTATTGGTGGCGGCGGATGAAGAAGCACATAGTTGAGTATGTAGCTAGGTGTCTAAATTGCCAGCAGGTTATGTACGAGCACTAAATGCCAGGTGGCCTACTTCAGCAGATGACTATACCGCAGTGGAAATGGGAGCGCATTACTATGGACTTCGTAGTTGGGTTGCCGCAGACCTTGCGAAAGTTTGATGCAATTTGGGTCATTGTCGAGAGGTTGACCAAGTCGGCTGTTACACCCCATATTTTCGTATGTGAATGTATGCCATAAATAAATTGATGAAATCTCGGAAATGAGATGTTATATCACACATTTTTGTACGTTAAAGTTTCGTCGTAAGTTAATCGACGTAAGCTTGAGAATGAGATTATTTTGGAATTATAAGTATTATGATATTTCAAACAAGTGATAAGTAAATTTGTGAAGGTGAGAGTGTAAGCAAATCGAAGAAAATTAATTTCGTCGAAGTTTGACAATTTGGGATAAAATACGGTCGAAGATATAATACCTCGTATTTATGGACTAATGCCATACAAAGTACCACATGACCATGATAGGAAGATGTATAAAGTGTATTAAAAGTGAGTAGTATTTTAAGTCCCCAAAATGTATTTTCAGCGTGGGTGTCTCGGTTGTGGTATTTATGAGAGTAATTATGATGTGGTGAGGCTGTACAAATTTTTAGTTGCAATATTATTGCGTTTGGTAACCTACGTGGCTTGGTCGATTTGGAGGAATTCAATCTTGATAATATTTACCATAGGTTGAGCCGAATAGTTTCTACCGGTATGAGGAACGTGTTGTGTATGGTGATTTCTTCCTAGAAGGGAGAAAATAGAAGATTTCTAACTAATTGGGTATGTATTCTATGGGTGACTCAGAGTTGATATGAAATTCTCGTACTCTTCATATGGTGATCTAATAGAGGCGGTGTGTCCTGTGAGATTTAGAATTGCATGTACATGGTGGCAGTTCAGTTTTGTAGGGAAGGTCATGAATTTTGGACAACATAATTAGTTGCGGACATTTAGATGAATGTAATAATTGCTCGGTAATTTCTGAGAATGGTGTACATTTCAGAAGGCATATTGTGTTTTGACTTACGGATGTTCATTGGTATTGGCGTACCCACCTGGTTGATAGACTGCTGATATTCAAATTATTTTTATGTGGTACTGAAGAATCATAGAAGTATTCCTCGTAGGATTATCGTGTATAAGAGATGTATTAGACATTCGGGCGGTGGAGTTGGGATCAAATATGGTGATTCGTGTGATCTATGAATTTGGAGACTGGGAGTTCTCAGAAGCAGGTTGTTTCGTGGTTGTGGTCTGTGAAGATATGGCCAAACCTAGTCAGATGATAGTATGTGTTATGGTTAGGTCATTGTGGACTTTTGGAGGGCTAATTGTCCATTCGGGGATAGTCGGAATTGATTTGGGGGCCCATTGATAAGCCCAATGAGGATGTGTATTCTACACCGGGTCGGATTTGTTGACTCCAAACTGCTATTGTTGAAGGATGTGCCATTTGGCTAGAATTGATTTTTATTCGCCTAGGATATGTCCTATGTGCTACTCTTCCATGCTACGAAAGGTTGTGATTAATTAGTTATATGAACACATGGTGTAGTTCTGTTTGGGCCTTATAGCGGAATTCGAGTGATATGGTGATTCGGGTGTGGAATGGTTAATTACGCCTTAGTTATGGTCTTTCCGAATTGTGGTATATTGTGTTATTTGCTACTCCATGGTTATAGTCATGCACTTCGTGTACTTGATGTCAAATTGCATGTGGTTGTTGATGTTGAGCATTGTGGCTTGAGGTATTTCATATGGACCAGTTCTCACGCATTGCAACTAGGTTATGTTAGGAGATGATCGTTTGTGTTAGATTCGTGTGTCTTGGTTCTACTAGTTATGATGGGTTTGTAGCATTTCGGTTGTGGTGGTAATTTTTGAACTTGCGGGATGGTTCTCTCGTATGAGTAATTTTCCACGATTGAGTATATTTTGAATATAGCTTATTGGTGCACGGATTTCACATGTTGTGGCTTTAGATTATATTGATGTGGCATGTCACTAGAGTGGTTGTGTTGGATGGAATGAGGTCATTGGACCTAGGATGGATATTATCAGATTTGATTACAGCATGTTGGAAGAATAATTTAGAATTCGGCTTAAATAATTGGCTGTGATACTTGTTGATCTAGTAAGTGGTCATGAAATTTTGCGTGTTTCTTTCATTATCGGCAGTGTACGAAGGTTTTGGAGTGAGGTGTTGTTTGATATGGGGTTTAATACCGGTATCATGTTTGTTTTTAAGTAGCTACAATGATTAGAAACTATTACGAGTATGCGGGTTGTGTGGTATATCATGTGATTACATCAGGAGTTATGGCTAGGGCTTAATACAGCTTGTTAAGACTCATACATAGTGTATATGTGAGATTCGGGTCTTCAAAAGAAATTTTTGGATGTTGGAAATTGGATTTCCAAGGCTTGTGTTCTAAGTTGAATTAAGAAATTTCAGTTATGTTGTGTTATTGAATTTACATGGGGTAGGGTGATGTGGGATCACCCATGGATATATGCATGGTAAGGTTATACGGCAGTTTGCTGGCTTTGGGAACAACTCTTGGCACGTTCGAGGATGAACGTGTGTTTAAGTGGGGGAGAATGTAACGATCCAACCGGTTGTTTTGAGCATTTACACTACGCTCGGTTGTTAGAGGGTATGAGTAGCTCTGTATGATGCATTATGGCTTAGGTGAATCATCGGTTTTTATTTTCCGGTTATTCAGAATCGAATTAGAATAATGGATTTCATTGTTGAAGTTTTTAATTGGGAGAGTTGATCAAGTTTGACTTTTTTTGAATCTGAACCTAGAACGAAGTTTTGATGGATTTGTTAGCTCCGTTGGGTGATTTTGAACTTAGAAGCGTGTTCGGATTGTGATTTGGAGGTCCGTGGTTGATTCTGGCTTGAAATGGTGAAAGTTGAATTTTTGGGAAGTTTGACCGTGGTTTACGTTTTGATATCGGGGTCGAGACGACTTCTTGAATGTGTCGTTGCCCAGTCTTCACAATTTGAGAAGATCAAGTCTCACAAATTTGATGACACACTCGTATTGCTTCTTCGATAGACGATATTGTGGGGGTGGTGCCAAGGAGGTTAATATTCGCGAAGATGGTATTCTGTGACTCTGGGTCCTCTATGTGTTCCTAACGTGGATGGGATGAGGGAAAAGATCCTAGAGGAGTCACACATTTCTCGGTAATCTATTCATCCAGGTGCTACAAAGATGTATCGCGACCTGAGGTAGAATTATTGGTGGCGGCGGATGAAGAAGCACATAGTTGAGTATGTAGCTAGGTGTCTAAATTACCAGCAGGTTATGTACGAGCACCAGATTCCAGGTGGCCTACTTCAGCAGATGACTATACCGCAGTGGAAATGGGAGCGCATTACTATGGACTTCGTAGTTGGGTTGCCGCAGACCTTGCGAAAGTTTGATGCAATTTGGGTCATTATCGAGAGGTTGACCAAGACAGTTGTTACACCCCATATTTTTGTATGTGAATGTATGCCATAAATAAATTGATGAAATCTCGGAAATGAGATGTTATATCCCGCATTTTTGTACGTTAAAGTTTCGTCGTAAGTTAATCGACGTAAGCTTGAGAATGAAATTATTTTGGGATTATAAGTATTATGCTATTTCAAACAAGTGATAAGTAAATTTGTGAAGGTGAGAGGGTAAGCAAATCGAAGAAAATCAATTTCATCGAAGTTTGACAATTTGGGATAAAATATGGTCCAAGATATAATACCTCGTATTTATGGACTAATGCCATACAAGGTACCACATGACCATGATAGCAAGATGTATAAAGTGTATTAAAAGTGAGTAGTATTTTAAGTCCCCAAAAGGTATTTTCAGCGTGGGTGTCTCGGTTGTGGTATTTATGAGAGTAATTATGATGTGGTGAGGCTCTACAGATGTTTGGTGGCAATATTATTGCGTTTGGTAACCTACGTGGCTTGGTCGATTTGGAGGAATTCAATCTTGATAATATTTACCATAGGTTGAGCCGAATATTTTCTACCAGTGTGAGGAACGTGTTGTGTATGGTAATTTCTTACAAGAAGGGAGCAAATAGAAGATTTCTAACTAATCGAGTATGTATTTTACGGTGACTCAGAGTTGATATGAAATTCTCGTACTCTTCGTATGGTGATCTAATAGAGGCGGTGTGTCCTGTGAGATTGAGAATTGCATGTACATGGTGGCAGTGCAGTTTTGAATGGAAGGTCATGAATTTTGGACAACATAATTAGTTCCGGACATTTAGATGAATGTTATAACTGCTCGGTAATTCCTCAGAATGGTGTACATTTCAAAAGGCGCATTGTGTTTTGACTTACGGATGTTCATTGGTATTGGCGTACCCACCTGGTTGATAGACTGCTGATATTCAAATTATTGTTATGTGGCACTGAAGAATCATAGAAGTATTTCTCGTGGGATTATCGTGTATGAGACATGTGTTAGACATTCAGGCAGTGGAGTTAGGATCAAATATGGTGATTCATGTGTTCTATGAATTTGGAGACTGGGAGTTCTCAGAAGCAGGTTGTTTCATGGTTGTGGTCTATGAAGATGTGGCCGAACCTAGTTAGATGACAGTATGTGTTATGGTTAGGTCATTGTGGAATTTTGGAGGGCTAATTGTCCATTCGGGGATTGTCGGAATTGATTTGGGGGCCCATTGATAAGCCTAATGAGGATGTGTATTCTACACCGGGTCAGATTTGTTGACTCCAAACTGCTATTGTTGAAGGATGTGCCATTTGTCTAGAATTGATTTTTATTCGCCTAGGATATGTCCTATGTGCTACTCTTCCATGCTACGAAAGGTTGTGATTCATTGGTTATATGCACACATGGTGCGGTTCTGTTTGGGCCTTATAGCGGAATTCGAGTGATATGGTGATTCGGGTGTGGAATGGTTAATTGCGCCTTAGTTATGGTCTTTTCGGATTGTGGTATATTGTGTTATTTTCTTCTCCAAGGTTATGGTCATGCACTTCGTGCAGTTGATATCAAATTGCATGTGGTTGTTGATGTTGAGCATTGTGGCTTGAGGTATTTCATATGGACCAGTGCTTGGATGGGGTCACGCATTGCAAATGGGTTATGTTGGGAGATGATCGTTTGTTTTAGATTCGTGTGTCTTGGTTCTACTAGGTATGATGGGTTCGTAGCATTTCGGTTGTAGTGGTACTTGTTGAACTTGCGGGATGGTTCTCTCGTATGAGTCATTTTCCATGATTGAGTTTATTTTGAATATTGCTTATTGGTGCACGGATTGCACATGTTGTGGCTTTAGATTATATTGATGTGGCATGTCACTAGAGTGGTTGTGTTGGATGAAATGAGATCATTGGACCTAGAATGGATACTATCAGATTTGATTACAGCGTGTTGGAAGAATAATTTAGAATTCGTCTTAAATAATTGGCTATGATACTTGTTGATCTAGTAAGTGGTCTTGAAATTTCGCATGTTTCTTTCATTATCGGCAGTGTACGAAGGTTGTGGAGTGAGGTGTTGTTTGATATGGGGTTTAATACCGGTATCATGTTTGTTTTTAAATAGCTACAATGATTAGAAACTATTACGAGTATGCGGGTTGTGTGGTATATCATGTGATTACATCAGGAGTTATGGCCTGGGCTTAATACAGCTTGTTAAGACTCATACAGAGTGTAAATGTGAGATTAGGGTCTTCAAAAAAAAAAATTGGATGTTAGAAATTGGATTTCCAAGGCTTGTGGTCTAGGTTGAATTAAGAAATTTCAATTATGTTGTGTTATCGAATCTCCATGGGGTAGAGTGATGTGGGATCACCCATGGGTATGTGCATGGTAAGGTTATACGACGGTTTGATGGCTTTGGGAACAACTCTTGGCACGTTCGAGGACGAACGTATGTTTAAGTGGGGGAGAATGTAACAACCCAACCGGTTGTTTTGAGCATTTACACTACGCTCGGTTGTTTGAGGGCATGAGTAGCTCCGTATGATGCATTATGGCTTGGGTGAATCATCAGTTTTTATTTTCCGGTTATTCAGAATCGAATTAGATTAATGGATTTCATTGTTGAAGCGTTTAATTTGGAGAGTTGATCAAGTTTGACTTTTTGTGAATTTTAACCTAGAATGAAGTTTTGATGGTTATGTTAGCTCCATTGGGTGATTTTGAACTTAGAAGCGTGTCCGGATTGTGATTCGGAGGTCCGTGGTTGATTTTTTGCTTGAAATGGTGAAAGTTGAATTTTTGAGAAGTTTGATCGGGGTTGACTTTTTGATATCAGGGTCGGAATCCGATTCTGGAAATTGGAATAGCTTCGTTATGTTATTTGGGACTTGTGCGCAAAATTGGAAGTCATTCCGAATTGATTTGCTATGTTTCCGCACAAGTTATTAAATTTGAAAGTTTAAAGTTCATAGATTTTGATTTGAGGTATGATTCATCGTTTTGATGTAGTTATGTATGTTGTGAGGCCTCGAGTAGGTCCGTATTGTGTTATGGAACTTTTCGGCATGTTCGGACGGGGTCCTGAGGGGCTCAGGTGAATTTCGGACGAGGTTTGGATCATTACGTTGCATTTTTGGATTTTTGGCTTAGCTGCTGGTTCTAGTGTGATCGCACATGCGGCTGGTTTGCGCAGGTGCGATGGTCGCAGAAACGACAGAGGAGTCGCAGAAGTGTGAAGAGAAGCTGCACGTGAGGATCGCAGGTACGGATGCTTGGTCGTACCTGCGCAATCGCAGATGCGGTTCAAGTGCGTAGAAGAACGATCGCAGAAGCGGCTTAAAGACCGCAGGAGCAAGGGATTGCTGGTCAGGCTGTTTTCGCATATGCGAAGTGTTACCGCAAAAGAGATGGTCACATATGCGAAGAATTGTCCGCAAATGTGGAAGTGCTGGGCAGAATCCTTTAAGTTCGAGGGTTCGTGATGATTCACCATTTTCATATTTTGGAGCTCGGTTTAGGCGACTTTGGAGAGGAACTTTTTCACACAAGTTGGGGTAAGTTTTCTTGACTCCTTTGTGATATATTTCATGAATCTATCTTCGTTTTTAGCAATTGGTTGATGAAATTAAAGAGGAAATTGGAGGTGTTGTCCTAAAGTTCATAAATCTAACTTTTTGAGTTTTGAACATCGAATTGGAGTCGGAATTGAGTGAAATTAGTATGGTTGAACTTGTAATTGGATGGATTGTCGGATTTTGTGCATTTCATCGGATTCTAATACGTGGGCCCCACAGGAAATATTTGGAGTTTAATTTAGGATTATGTGGGAAAATATTAGTATTTTGATATGGAATTAATTCCTATAATTGTGTGGACATAATCAAATTTAATGTGGTTAGATTTGAGCCAGTCAGGAGTTGATACGAGTAGAATGGAAGTTGTCGAGCAGTATTTAGTTTGCTCGACATTGGTTTCGTCTTGTTTGAGGTAAGTAACACTTCTAAACTTGGCACTGAGGGTATGAATCCCTTGGTATGATATAAATTGTTTGGAGGTGACACACACGATAGGTGATGAGCATGTGGATGTGCACCACAAAAATTGTGTCTTGAATAAATCCTGTGCAGTTATAAAATAAATGAATCATGTTATTATCTAAACATGTTGCACGTGTTAGAAAAATTGAGCTGCGACTCCTATTAAAGATAATGTTTAGGTTACGTGCCAATATTTTGGGACCCATGGGATCATGTTGTTGTTGAATTAATTGTTCAAAAATATACATTTCACACTCAGTAATATTTGTCCATTGTGAGGATATTCATGGGATTGAGTTGCGCGATGCAGCTGGCCATATTGGCTTTACATATATGATTACTATATGGAACGGGGTTTCCCGCCTGCAGCAGGCCATAATGGCTTTATACATTATTATTATATGGATCGGGGTTGCCCGCCTACAGTAGGTTTTATAGGCTTTACTATTTTATTGATCGGGGCCTCCCGCCTGCAGCAAACCTTATAGGCTTTACTGTTTTATGGATCGGGGCTTTACTATTTTATGTATAGGGGCAGCCTGCTTGTAGCATGCCTTATAAGCCTTATTATTATACGAATCGGGAGTGCCCGCTTGCAGTAGGCCATACCGGCTTTATATTACTCTTGGGCTGAAGGAGCCCCTCCGCAGTCTGTGGAAACCCCAGTGAGAGTAGATGATTATGAATATTCAGGATGGATTTTCCAGGGCATGGACTTGCCTTACTTATTTATATTGTAATGGGTTTACCTCGACATGGATCTTGTCCGTATCATTTATATTTTGGGATAAATTACCCAGGGCTGGATTGTCCTTATACGGTATTGAGTGGCTGACTGTTAGTCGACGTGTATATATATACGGGTTTGAACACCCCTGGGCTAGATTGGCCATAAACAGTACCGAGTTACCTAATAATTTGTGACCAGTATTTACATGAGGTCTTTTTACTGAGATGTCATATTACTCATATCATGCAATATTGATCTATTTCACTTGTACTGAGTTTAACTGTTGAACTTGAAAGCATGCTACATTTTTGTACCATAATTTATACTGGACTGTACCGACGGATCTCGTCATTACTTTAAGCCTAGATGTTAGTCTTGTTACTTAATGAGTTAGTTGTACTCATACTACACTTTGCACCTCGTGTGCCGATCCAGCTGCTCTTGGATACGGCGGTTGCTAGATTTCGAAGTTAATTCTGTTGGGGGCTATCAAGGTAGTTGCTTGACATCCACAGACTTGATTCATTTCATGTTTATTTATCGTATTGTTCTATATTTGTAGACAGTGATTTTTATCCGTCAGACTTTGTATTCATATTAGATTCTCATGTACTTAGTGACACCGTATTTTGAGAATGTTATAATTAAAATGGTCAATTTCTTCCGTTGAATTTAATTATTGTGTTTACAAATTTAAAAGATATGGTGGTTTATTAAGATTTTCAGCTTGCCTCATATTTAGATAGGCGCCATCACGACAGGTGAGATTTTGGACCGTGACAATATATATATACACCCCATTTTGACGCGTCCAAAATCAGTCCAATCCGCCCATTTGATTGTAAAAGGAGAAAATAACAACAGGAGAGCTAGCAAAATGGATAATTAAAAAAAAAGACTATAGAAGGACATTTTCATTACAAGTACCCAAATAAACTTATTGTTGTTATGAAATAAAAGCAACTTAGTAAAACATGAACAAGTTAAGAGATATAGAGAGAAAGAGAGTAGAGATTTTTATTTCTTCTTCAATTGTGCGTTCTTTTCATCTATTACAAGGCCTTTATATAGGCATGAAAATGTGAAGAAATATGTCAGTGAATATATCATTAAGCATTTGAGATCATGGAGGAAGATCATGGAGAGGTTATGGAGTTACAATCATAACTCCATAAGTATTATGGTAGTGAAATTTATGGAGATAATGGAGAGGAGTAGTGAGCATTACTCCTTTGGTGGTTATGGATATCCACCATAATTCAAGATTTTATAACACTTCCCCTTGGATGTCTATAGATAATGTGCCTCATTAAAACGTTGCAAGGAAAAACCCCTATAGAAAACATTCGCAGTGAAGGAAAAAGAGTACACATATCATGTAATACGCATTGCTTGTTGCCTCATTAAATATATTTCTAGGAAAACCCAGTGGGATAAACCTGTAGCTAAGGAAAAAAGAGTAAAACGCGTATTTTCCTCCCATGATGAAAACATCAATTATTTCACCTAGATGATGTGTTCCGATCTTGTATACCAACTTATCAAATATTGAGGTTGATCATGCTTCGTTGAATAGAATCACCAAATTATCAAGCGATCAAATTCATTGAACATCTATTTCACCGTTCGGTGAAGATTGTGTATCAAAAAGAACTTTGATAAAATATATGATTTATTGTATCTCCTTCAATATATACTTCTTTCAATTGAGATAAGCAAACATCATCGTCTTCACTATTATTGGAGTCTTCTCTTCAAAGTAAAGTCACACACCGGTTGTATGTTGAGTGACTTGATTTATCAGTTGCTAGCATATTGACATTGTTGAATAAGTATCAACAATTGATTGCCTTGTGAAATAATAATATGACAGTACCAATAGATTATTTGAAGAATATACTTCATAAAATGCCTGCATTTGCATAACCAACAAAACTTTGGCAATATTTGTTAGAATAAACAAGTCTATTTAAAGGATTTCTTTTGCAATATAATCCTATAAGTATTCTAATATCTTCATCTAGGAATAAAACTATATCATGATTGCATATTGTTGTGCTCATAGTTCTAGCAAGATACATTAGTGCACCAATTGTACTAGACAAAAAATAACAAATCATGTACGCCATGATCGCTCTAATTCACATAAGAATTTTCTGAATCTTTATTTAATACATTTCTTGGGAACCTTAATATGCTTCAGAACAATTTAAATCCTTCAATGATTTCCATTATACACATATCAAGTTTTTCATGTATTGCATATTAAAACTTGAAATGACTACATCCACCATAGGAGAACTTGTCTCCATATAATCAATTCCAGGATATTTACAAATCTTCTTGTGTCACAAGTCGTCTTTATGTCTATCGACTTGGCCATTTTCGTACAAGAACACATTTATACCACCACTGGCTTTATACTTTCAGTTGTTGGGACTATCCGTCCAACTTCACATTTTTAGGTAAAATCGATCTTGATTACGTATATTTTATTTATTTATTTTGGCCAACCATTTATCTGTCTACATTCAATGATAGATTTGAGCTCAAGATCCTCGTCAATATTAATAATATTGAGTGCTATATTATATTAACAACATCGTCCACGATCATTTTATGTTGGTTCCATTATTACCCAATAAAGACATAACTTATTGAGATATCTTTATCTCATTATTTTAAGGTACCTGAGCCTCTCCCATTAGTCTATTACGCTTTATGAGTGCCATAAAATATGTCCATCAGGGACGCTATTCTATTTGGAGCATTAGCAGCTGAAATATGACATTTAGCTTTGGGTCATCAAATGCATCTGGCAATAATTTGTAAATGACTTATCACTTGAACTTCAAATACACATTTCTTGTACGAGGATCTAGGCTTACTCATAATAATTCATTCCATGAATTACTTTTTCATCTATCCATTTTCTCCCCCCTAATGTTGGGATCACCAATACATATCCCAACCTTCTTTGGAGACCCGTCTATGTGCATTGTGGTGGAACAATTAAACCATATAGAACATTCATATTTCTAGATGAAAATTAATCGGTTACTGACACTGAACCAATTGTGACAAGGTGAACGTATCATAACTTGGCTAGATGCGTACAAGTATTGGTGTATATTAAATAATACGTCACATTTGTTCTCATAACTAATGGTTTAGCTATAATTGGAAGCATAAAATTTCTGCTAAACCAACTTGGATTTAAACTATCATTATTAAGATAAATCATCATAATTTATATTCTGAAATAATGCTTTAATAATTTGAGCAAGCAATCTTGCAAAAGACAAACTGCAAGTTGATAACAAATGCACATGTGATCATAGAATAAATGCATCTATTAAAATCATATAATAGTAAATGGTCCACATGGCAGGTGACTGGGCCCATATATTTATCACCTTTTATTCGTTCTAGAAATCAACGAATCCAATCCTAACCTTAATTGGTATATCATGAGAATAAGCACCATAAGAGAATTCTTAAAGAATCTTCTATTTCTTCAATATATGACAATGTAATTCTCAATTAATATTCCGCATCATAATTGAATCTGGATGACCAACCGGTCATGCCAACTAGTATTTATTTCAGTAAACCTCTAGTTTACTTGTGGCATGTGATTACATCATCATGCTTATACTTGTGTAGTACAAATATAAGAAAAATCAGGTAACCTTTCATATTTACCTGGTATGATTATAGTAATATAAAGATATTCAGTCTTCTTTTCATTTATAGTCTCAATATGCCAACCACTTTGGCTAATACATTTGAAATCAAAATGTTTCTTTTGAGACTTACTACAATATCAATGCCAAGAACAATTTCATTTATCCGGGTAGTAACAAATTAATTCTTCCGGAACTCTTAATTTTATACTATAAGATCTTTTGTCACACCATCCATATGGTGAATGTCTCCTTTATAGAGAAAATAATATCATAATAATTGTCATGGTCAAAATAATCATAAGCAAAATTATTTCTTGCTTTAACTTAGACTTGAATAACCTTTTATAACGCACGACAAAATATGTTTGGCATACCACATGTACGCAACCAATGACATATTCATGTAACCACACAGTAATATTCAGTATCTTTCATTCTCTCAAACCTCCCAGTTGAGGTGAGTTGTAGTATTTATTCAACCATGAATAAGCACATTCTTATGCATAATTTATATCACATATATATTTCCACATTCACTTTCAGGAATGAGTCTGCATTTACAATGCTTATCACAAGTTGCATTCTTTTAAAAATGGACTATAATCGTCTGAACATTCCTCATATTTACAGACCATATTGATACACATTTCCTTCACCTTTGAAGGATTATTTTGAGAACCCTTATTGTTCTCTTTTTTATAATCAACATAATGATGACTATTATTATATTGGTCTTTGGCACACCCACGTTCATTGGTGAACTACTTGTCTTCATTTATATTTATTATGCACCGCTATCACATTCCCTTCAAGAATGGAGCAAATCAAGTGGGACAAACTTCATGTTTTTTCATGAAAATCTATTATTTTGCCTCAGTTATCATTAATATATCATCAATATGGTGCATCAGGACTCAAACCCAATATTTTAGCCTTTATAAAGTTGTGTTAGGCCATAATGTGTTGGGACTGAACCCAATTACTATTATTATCATGGTGCAACAGGACTTGGAACTACTGTCTTACCCTCAATCAATAATATAATATGCCAAAGTATATTAGACTCTTCTGACCCTGTAAAAATATTACTCCTCCATTTTCATATACCGTGAACATATAAAACGCACGTACCTTTAGTTAAATTTGGTGCAACTCGTTTCATCATTGAAAAAGTAATACTAAAGAACTAATCAAAATAGATCAAGGGTCTTACTAAACATTATACCACCAATAAGTTTTTCCTTTTCATGGCTACAATACAAAACAATGCAATAATTTTGCTGTAACAAATCAATTCTTGGGGTTATATCTGTGTCTGACTTTGAAGATTAAAAACACAAAAAATTTATGGCTAAAAAGAAATTTACATCTTCTAAGATTTGGGTTTTCTTGTGGTTTAGGCGACAATCGGAAATTAAAAATCATTCATGCCTCACGCACAACCACAAAACAAAAGCAAAATCATTGTATATAAAATATCATATGATAAATTCAATATGGAATGTAATGAAGACACTTGGGCATATAGAAATGAGTTAATATTATATATGTATATATATAGTATTCGTCTTGGTATATAATATTCTGTACCGACCCGACTTGTCATTTTAAGAATTAATACCCCGTTCATTGATATAAGGTCTTGAGAAGCTTTGTGATGTGTATTATGACTTACGTGTGTGGTCGGGTTTGGTTTTAGGATGAAAGAACAATTCTTATTTTTGAAAGTTAAATGAAAAGAGTTGACCGAACTTTGACTTTTGAGCAAACGACTCCAAAATAGAATTTGGATAATGTCAATAGATTCGTATGGTGATTTCGGACTTAGGCGTATGTCCATATTTAGATTTGGAAGTCCGTAGGACAATTCGACGAATTTTGGCAAAAGTTAGGTAATGGAAGATTTTTAGAAAGTTTGACCGGGAGTTTACTTTATCAATATTGGGTTCGAAAATCAAATCCAAAACTTAGAACAGGTCCATTAGGTTATTTATGACTTGTGTGCAAAATTTGAAGTCATTCCAGATTCATTTGATACGTTTCGGTGCAAAATATAGAAGTTGGAAGATTTGAAAACTCATAATTCGATTCGACGCGCGATTCGCAATTTCGACGTTGTTTGACGTGGTTCGAAGCATCGACTAATTTGTATTATATTATTGTACGTGTTGGCATAATTGGTTAAGGTCCCGAGGGCCTCAGATAGATTTCTGAAGTTTAACAGATTGTTTGAAAAATTGTTGTAAAAGCTGGTTTTTGGTAGCCACTGGTGTCATCGCATCTGCAATGTAATTGATCATAGATGCACAATTGCATAAGCGAGGTTGAGGTCACAGAAGAAAAATGGACAGGTCTGGGTAGTGGTCGCAGGTGCGAAGAATGTCCCGCACCTGCGTGATCGCAGAAGTGGGCAGAGAAGGAGCAGAAGCGGAAGGGCATCGCAGATGCACATTTGGCATCGCATAAGTGATTTCGCAGAAGCGAAAATGCTTCCGCATATGCGAGGCTTCAACTGGACAGTGAGCATCGCAGAAGCGAGATGGGTCTCGCAAAAGCGGCTTCGCAGAAGCGCAAAAATGGTTATTTCGTCATTTTTTATTGTGATTTTTGAAGCTCCGTTTTGGGCGATTCTGGAGGGATATTTCACAAGATTATATGGGGTAAGTGTTCTATATCCGAAAGTGATTATATTTCATTAATCTATGGTTATATTCATCGTTTAATTCGAGTTTTAATGGAGAAAACTGGGATTTTTGTAAAACTTTTGAAAACGGAAATTTAAGATTTGGAAGACGATATGTTATCATAATTCGATAAAACTGGTATGGTTGGACTCGTATCGGAATGGGTGTTCGGGTTTCGTGAATATTATATCGGGTTCTAAGAGGCGGGCCCGGCGTTGACTTTTTGTTGACATTTTTTAATGTTAAATTTTAGTTGACGTTTTATTATCCGAAATTGTTTCCGATAAATTTTAATGAAGTTGTACAATTAATTTGGATAGATTTGAGCTGTCCGGAGTTCAATTCAAGCATGAAGGCCATTTTAGAATATCGTCCTAATTTCAAAAAGGTAAGTATCTTACCTAACCTTGAATGGGGGAATATTCCCTTAGGCATTGAGTCTTATGTGAAAAACTATGTAATTGAAAATCATGTACGCGAGGTGACGAGTACGCACTTGGTTTATATGTATAAATTATATCGGTTAAAATTCTTAGACTCCCTTATGTATTAAATTAAATCCTCTATTTGTCATGCCTCAATCCTTGTTAGTTGAATTTGTTTTTATATGATGATTTGGTGTGATTGCCACCTTGATTTTATGTGAATTCCGTATTTTTTGTTGAGTTGCTATTTCCTGGAGATAGTTTCATTATGGATTATTCATTTGCAAATTAGTTATTAAATAATTTGAAAAGGAAGCATTAATCTATTTGCCAAAAAATTGGGTCAAAGAAGGCGTTGTTCCTTGACGATTTACTTTCCAGTTCATGTTGTTGAAATTTGAATTGAGTTATAAAGGCCGTAAATCATATTTAGGCAAAGTGTTAAATTGTAAAATATTATTCTGTTGAGTTTTTCACTCCCGGATATTTTGTTAAGATTTTTGTGTACATTATGGTCGAGCCATGGGCTCCTTATTGTGAAAAGTAATGTATTGTTGATTTGTGTGGCAATCTGTGATATGTTGTGATATTTGAGCACTTGAAGTGTAATTTGTGATATGCTGTGATATTTGAGCACTTGATATGCAATTTATGATATTTGAGCACTTGAGATGCATGTTGTATTATGTTGTGATATTTGGGCACTTCAGGTGCGATTTGTGAAATATTGTGATATTGATACGCATGTGGTGGTATAAGGTCTAGGTGTTGAAACACATGTGGTGAGATATGGGGGGATTGATACGCGTGGCTAGTAGGGGAACTACTTGAAGCCATGTGGTGGGATAAGGGTGGCTAAAACGCGGGATGCTATTTCGAAAAAAAATGATATCTGTAAAACTAAATGTGAAGGCTCCTGCAGTGATATAAGGAAAAGGGATATTGTGAATTTATTTATTTATTGGGACTACGAGGTGGTACCTAGGGAGTGCCATTTTCTTAATATTTCTCTATGGCTTCACTTGCCTTTGGTTATTTTCTTTTTCCATGATGTATTATTTGATTTTGTTATGTGTTTTGTATTCCTTGTTGTATTGTGTTGGCTTTGGCTTATTGTACGACTCTGAGGAATTGTAACGATTCAATCAGTTGTTTTGCCTTATAGAACCCCGTTCCCCTAAATAAGACTCCTTGTATGTGCCTTTAGTGTTTTATGACTTGCGGGGATAATTAGTTCAGGATTTGGAAGGGTTCGGGTAGAAATCGGAACATTTGGTTCTTTAGTTTGACTTTAAAAGGCTAAGTTTGACTTCGTCAATGTTTTGAGTAAATGACCTCGGAATCGGGATTTAACAGTTCCAATAGGTTCGTATGATAATTTTGGACTTGGGCGTATGCTCGAATCGGGATTTGGACGACTCGGGAGCGTTTCAAGGCTTAATAGTGGAAGTTGGTTATTTGAATGTTTAAAGTTCTTCAAATTTGGTTTGGAGTAGGTTTTGGACCAATCGAGGTCCGTTTGGAATTCGGTGTCTAGAAGTAGTTTCTTATGGTGATTTAAGACTTGCACGCAAAATTTGATGTCATTCTGAATAGTCCAAGTATGATTCGGCGCGATCAGAGCATTTTGGAAACTTGAAGTTCATATTTTTATTCAATTCGGTTTTAGGTTGCGATTCTTAGTCTCATTGTTGACTTATGCGTTTTGAGAGTTTGAGCAGGTCCGTATTATGTTTATAGACTTGTTGGTGCATTCGGAAAGGGTCTCAAGTGGATCAGGTGAGTTTTGAACCACCGGTAGCTAAGTTGGAAAAACCAGATTTTCCAGTTTTCGTTTCCTTCTTCGCGAATGCGGAAAGACTCTCGCATTCGCGGTGAAGAATTTGGAGGAGCTGGGTAATTGTTCTTCACGTTCACCGGTAGGGGGTCGCGTTCTCGAAACTTTGGGTTCCCAGGCCTACTCATTTGCGAAGGCCTTCTCGCTTTCACGTAGAAGAACAGGGTCTTGGAGGGCATCAGTACACTTTACCCTTCGCGTTTGTGAAGGAGTTCACGCGATCGCGGAGGGTAGGCCAAGTGAGCCTTCGCATTCGAGAGACCTCTATCGCATTTGCGAAGGGCATTTCAAGGGCCTGTGGAATTTTTCCTTCGTGAACTCGAGGCCTCTTCCGCGTTCGCGAAGAAGGGGTCATAAGTGATGGGCAGAACGTTTTAAAAATGTGGCTCAACCATTTCTGAGCCCATTTTTCTTCATCCTTGGGCGATGTTTGAGCTTGTTGAGAGGAGTATTCACCTAGAAACTTGAAGGTAATTAAATTATACCTATTGTGAGTTAAATACATAGATTATGTTTTAGATGAAAATCCTACGTTTAGATAATAATGATATTTAAACCAAGAAAATGATTATGGAATGGAATAAAAAAAAGTTATATTTGAGTTCTTAAGGTTATGGGTGACGATTTCCTCCGAAATTTTCCGGAATCTGAGCACGTGGGCCCGGGGTGAGTTTTAGGAATTCTACCAAGTTGGGTTGGGTAATTAATCTAATAATTTAATTTCAAATATTTGAGAATGTATTGATTAGATTATATAATGCTTGACTAGTTTCAGATTTTTCGGCACCAAATTGATGCTTTAACGTGAAATTGTGACCGGGAAGTGAGCTTTGAGACGAGGTAAGTCTCTTGTCTAACCTTGTAAGAGGGAATTTACCTCATAGGTATTGTAAATAAATAATCATTTCTAATTATGGGGGTTACATACGTACGAGGTGACGAGAGTCTGAGAAATGCATAAATTTTATTAGTATTTGTTACAGAAATTGTGAAAGATCGCTTGTGAAATTCGTATTAATTTTGTATAAAACTTCAATAATGTTTAAGTCAAATGCTTATAAAGTATACTTCTCTTCTTGTGGAGCGGGCCGATCGCCTCGGCAGTAGATAGATACATATATGGTTCATGCCGCTCGACTCTCGGCAGTGTACACATTATTCTAGATCGGGCTGTACTACCTCAGCATAAATCATGCTTAATAACAATAAATACTAGGTACTTTGATGTTTTATTGCAGTTTGTGAAGATAAATGACTTATTAGAAATTATTAATTGTGAAAGAATTATTTTCTCCTGCTTGCTAAGGAAACTTGTTATTATTCACATAACCTGTGTTGATTTAAATATTTTTATTTTAATATTTATTAGCCCATAGTAAGTTTCGAAGTCGACCCCTCGTCACTACTTCTTTGAGATTAGACTTGATACTTACTGGGTACACATTGATTACGTACTCATGCTACGCTTGCTGAACTTTTTGTGCATGATCTGAGACAGGTGCATTAGGCGGTCCTTTTGGCGCATATCCCAGATATCCCGAGGCGTAGAGGTTAGCTGTTTCTGCATCCCCTAGAGTCTCTCTTTGTAATTTTATTCTCTCTATTTTAATTTCGGACAGTAGCTGGAATTTTGTATAATCTACTAGATGCTCATACATATGTCACACCAGGTCTTGTCACACACACTAGTAATAATTGTGGTTTTGAACTATTACATGGTTTTATTTATTTAAACCTTCTATTTTCTTAAATCTTGCAAATAAAGAAGGTTTAATTACTCGGAAACTTATCAAAAAGAGGAATAACTTGTCTAATTCTCTAGTTTGTTTGCTTAGCGGTGATGATGGGCGCCATCACGACCTATAGGTAAAATTGGGTCGTGACAATATGGTATCAGAGCAGTACGTTCACGTAGGTCTTACAAGTTATGAACATGCCTAATAGAGTCTTGTGGACCGGTACAGAGACGTCTGTACTTTCTTCGAGAGGCTATTGGGTGTTAGGAAACTACATTCCTTCATCTCCAATCGTACAGTCGATGTAGTACTAAGTTTCTTTCTCTTATTTTCTCACAGATGGTAAGAACGTGCTCTACAGAGGTTCCAGACCAGGGAAGAGCTGCTCCCCCTGTTTCTAGAGGCTGAAGCTGAGTCTGAGGCCGGGGGAGGGCTCCAATCCATAGTAGGGGACGAGGACGTCCTAGATTTGCTCTAGCTATGCCACCAATGGATCTAGTAGAGGATCCTATTATTGAGGAGCAAGGCAAGGTGCTTGCGGGAGAGCCAACTCCTATGGGTTTCACAACCACTCCGGGATTTCAGGAGGTCATGGGCGTATGCTTTGGTTCATGGATACTATGACTCAGGCCTATTTATATCCAGTATATCCAAACACATCTCAGGCGGGAGGGGGAGCACAAACCAGTGTTGTAACTGCTCTAGTTATAGCAGCTACACTGGTGTTGTGCACTACCTTTAGTATTCTGATGTTGGCTCGAGAGGCAGAGATGGGGACTTCTTACGGGCTAGTTATGGAGAAAGCTTGGAGGATCGATGGTGTCCGTAAGTGTAGATGAGAGCTAGCTGCGAGGGACAAGCGATTTTTATATTCGAGAGATTTTAGTGGTGCCCCAGTTGGGGTAGAGGTCAGATCGTGAGGGGTCAGTCTAGCAGGCCCCCTTATCCAGCACCGCCACCTCTTTGGGGTGCTCCAGTGCAACCCTATTTTTGTGCTATGACATAAAGTTCTTACCACCCACCAGCTATTCAGGGCTCCTCTAGTGGGTATTCGGGTCATCAGGGCCACACTGTAGGTCACCAGTGCGAGGATTTCAGTCATGTACAAAGATCCTACCCTAGGCTTCGGGCAAGGCAGTGCAACAAGGTTAGCAGCCTGTGATTATAGCGCCAATTGTTGCACCAGCCGTTTGGCCTCCCAGAGGCGGATGGCAGATGGGTAGGGGTCATCCTAGAGGTGGACGCCAGTCCGCTGGAAGCCAACGGTGGCGCTCTAGCCAGATTCTATGCTTTTCTAGCCAGAAAAGATGCAGTGGCCTCAAATGTCGTGATCACATGTATTATTGTTGTTTGTGTTAGAGAGGCCTCAATATTATTTGAACCAGGGTTTACGTATTCCTTTGTTTAATCTTTATTTGCTCATTTCCTAGGTGTTTCTCGCGAATACTTGGGTACTCTTGTTTATGTGTCCACTCTTGTGGGCGATTCGGTTGTTATGGATAGCATTTACTGGTCATGCATTATTACCTTCTGTTGTTACGAAACCAAAGTAGATCTCCTTGTGTTTTATATGACCAACTTTGATATCATCTTGGGCATGGACTGGCTATCTCCATATCATGCCATCCTAGATTGTCATGCCATGAATGTCACCTTGGCGATGCCATAGTTGCCTAGATTTGAGTGGTCGAGAAGGGTTGTTTGGCTTATCTAGCCTATGTTCGGGATACTACTACTACAGAGACTCTGGCGATTGATTTAGTGCCCGTAGTACTGGAGTTCTCCGATGTGTTTCCTTCTAACATTCCAGGCATGCCACCAGATCGTGATATTGATTTTTGTATTTACATGGATCCAAGTACCCAGCCTATATCTATCCCACCATACCGTATGGATCCAAAGGAGTTGAAGAAGTTAAAAGAACAACTTGAGGAGTTGTTAGCAAAGGGGCTCTTCAGGCCGAGTGTGTTGCCCTGGGGCGCGCTAGTATTATTTATGAAGAAGAAGAATGGGACTATGCGGATGTATATTGATTATCTCCAATTGAACAAAGTTACTATTAAGAACAAGTACCCGTTTCCACGTATTGATGATTTGTTTGACCAGTTGTAGGGTACCAGAGTGTTCTCTAAGATCGACTTGAGATTGGGGTACTATCAGTTGAAGATTCGGGATTTGGATGTTCTGAAGACTGCTTTCCGGATTAGATATGGGCATTATGAGATTCTGGTGATGTCCTTCGGTTTGACTAAGGCCCTGATGACATTTATGGATCTGAAGAATCAGGTGTTCAGACCGTATATCGACTCATTTGTCATCGTTTTCATTGAGGACATTTTGATCTACTAGCGTAGTATGGGGGAGAACGAGCAACATTTGAGAGTGGTATTTCAGACCTTGCGGGAACAAAAGCTATATGCCAAGTTCTCCAAGTGTGAGTTTTGGCTAAATTCTGTTGCCTTCTTGCGGCATATTGTATCGGGCAAGGGTTTTAAAGTTAATCCCAAAAAGATCGAGGTAGTTCAGAATTAGTATCGTCCCACTTCGGCAACTGAAATCAGGAGCTTCCTGGGGTTAGCAGGTAATTATCGTCGGTTTGTAGAGGGTTTTTCATCTATTGCAACACCTTTGAATAGATTGACCCAGAAGGGTACTCCGCTCGGATAGTCCGATGATTGTTAGGTGAGCTTTCAGAAGCTCAAGACCACATTGACCTCAACACCAGTATTAGTATTGCTTTCCTGTTCAGGGATGTATACGATGTATTGTGACGCTTCACGCATTGGCCTAGGATGTGTATTCATGCATGAGGGGCGAGTTATTACGTATGTTTCACGTCAGTTAAAGCCCCACGAGAATAATTACTCGGTACATGATTTAGAGTTGGCCGCAATTGTTCATGATCTTAAGATGTGGAGGAATTATATTTATGGTGTGTCCGGTGAGGTTTACACTGATCATCGAGGCTTTCCAAACTGCGGTCCACTTTGTACATTTGTTGAGCAGACCACTCAGGCATTTTAGAAAAGGGAAGGGAACTTCTCACCTCGAGGGAGGCGGAAAACAGTAGCTTCTAGAATGGAAGCTTCTCCTTTACATTTTTAGAGCGTATCGCTATATTGAAATAAAAAAAGGTTTTATGGATGAAGTAATCGGAATGACAAGTGGTTACGATTGTGGAAAGAGGAGAAAGTCTGGAACCGTTGGTTACCTTTTGAATCAAAGTACAACATTTGTTCAAGCACATGGATCTAAATTTGAGGCAGCACAAGTGGCTTGAGTTACTGAAGGATTATGATATTACTATCCTTTATTAATCGGGTAAAGCGAATATAGTTGCAGATGCCTTGAGCAAAAAGGAAGAGAGTATGTGTAGTTTGGACTTCATCTCAGCAGAGGAGAGGCTACTGGCTTTGGACATTCAGTCCTTGGCTAACAGACTTGTGAGGCTGGATATTTCAGAATCCATACAACTTCTTTAATGTGTCATTGCCCAGTCTTCACTATTTGAGCAGATCAAGTATCGCGAGTTTGATGACACACTCTTATTGCTTCTCCGAGAGACGATACTATGGGGTAGTGCCAATGAGGTTAATTTTTGCGAAGATGGTGTTCTGTGACTCCAGGGTCCTATATGTGTTCCTAACGTGGATAGGCTGAGGGAAAAGATCATAGAAGAGGCACACATTTCTCGGTAATCTATTCATCCAGATGCTATGAAGATGTATCGCGACCTGAGGCAGCATTGTTGGTGGTGGCGGATGAAGAAGCACATAGTTGAGTATATATCTAGGTGTCTAAATTGCCAGCAGGTTATGTACGAGCACTAAATGCCAAGTGGCCTACTTTAGCAGATGACTATACCGCAGTGGAAATGGGAGCGCATTACTATGGACTACATAGTTGGGTTGTCGCGGACCTTGCGAAAGTTTGATGCAGTTTGGGTCATTGTCGAGAGGTTGAACAAGTCGGCTATTACACCCCATATTTTCGTACATGAATGTAAGCCATAAATAAATTAATGAAAGCTCGGAAATGAAATATTATATCCCGCATTTTTGTACGTTTAAGTTTCACCGTAAGTTAATCGACATAAGCTTGGGAATGAGATTATTTTGGGATTATAAGTATTATGCTATTTCAAACAAGTGATAAGTAAATTTGTGAAGGTGAGAGGGTAAGCAAATCGAAGAAAATGAATTTTGTCAAAGTTTGACAATTTGGGATAAAATACGGTCCAATCTATAATATCTCGTATTTATGGACTAATGCCATACAAGGTACCACATGACCATGATAGCAAGATGTATAAAGTGTATTAAAAGTGAGTAGTATTTTATGTAATTTGAGATAATTCTTAATTATTTGGATAATTGTTAGATAGGCTTAATGAAATATATATCCTCAATGTGGCAGTCCAAGAATCAAGCCAAGAAATGACTCTTATGTCATGTAAAAAGGTGGCACATATTAAGAAGAATTTGGTGACTTGTGGGGCCCACAAACCATGATCTTACAAGACCTTCACATATCATTAAGATTAAGATTTTATGTTTCCTTGCTAACGGATGAAAGCTACTACGAGAATGATTATGAAATCATATAATTCCATTCTTGAATTAGTATTAACATGATATCCATGGATGTAGCATCAACCCAATTTAGAATTATGTAATAGCAACGTTACTTGCAATTCTAAGGGAGTACAGTACAATTTTTCTCAAGAATATCATACGAATTGTTTTCTACTTTGATCCGCCGTTACGTGTTTTGTCACAATTGACGTGTATTAGATGAATCGTCAAGAGAATCGACTCAGGTATGTTAAGGCTAAGACCTTCCTTCATGTTGGCATGATCTCGTAATTACATGTGTTTGATAACGAGGCATAAAGACAAATTCATACTCCCGAATTTATATACATTATCCTTGTCTCATAATTTACAGTATTCTCCTTATCGGGACTTCATAGTCAATTGAGTATTATGTTGTTTCAATCAAGAGAGCAGAGAGCCTATATATACTGTATTATAGTATTTTCATTACCATCGAGCTATAATCGATGGGCAGGCCTCTATTGGCCAACCTCTGATAAGATGGTAAGTTATATACTGAGCATGTTGTGACCGTGCACCTATGAGCTAGCCCGGATGGCCGAGATACAAAGCCTAGTATGGCAGAGCGCCTATGAGTGAGCCTACTATGGCAGATCAGTTATATATACCGAGCCTTATAAGGTTGGACAATTATTTTACTAATTATATTGAGAGAGTTAAGTCAGTATCAGCAGGTGAGCATATCTTCAAATTATCTTTGACTCCTAGTTACTTTCAGTTATTATATTATCAGTTCAGTTTCAGCTTTCAGTATATTGCCTTACATACTCGGTATATTATTTCGTAGTGACGTCCCTTTTCTGGGGGTACTGTATTTCATGTGTGCAGGTCCAGACATATAGCCCGGTAGACCTCCTCATTAGGTGTTGCCCGAGTTTAGCTTGATCGGTAAGCTTCATGCTTTTCAGAGTTGCCGGGTCTATAGCTTTATGTACATCTTTGTATATATGTATATATGTTATGAGTAGGCCGGGGCCCTGTTCCGATCACAGTATATCCATCAGTAGACGTTTGTAGACATATCCTGTCAATTAGTGCAGTATGTTGGGCTTGTAGGCCTTTTATGTATATTTTGTTGGTTTGCCAGCTGTAGTAGTTATGACGGCCTTGACAGCCCATATGTACTCATATTTTTAGAAATATAGTTCACTGATATAGCGTTTTCCACTGATAGTTATACATTACGAGTTATGGCCATGTCAGTTACCAATGAGGATACGATAAGAAAGATATGTTACATTGGTACTCGGTTGAGTAAGGTACCGAGTGCCCGTCGCGGCCCATCGGTTTTGGTCATGACAAAAGTGGTATTAGAGCAGTTATGTCCTAGGGAGTCTACAAGTCGTGTCTAGTAATGTCTTGTTTATGGGTATGTTGTTGTTTGGGATGATTTCATGATTATTGAGAACCCGAGAGACTGGGGAGATTTATGACTGAGTGAGGCCGAGGGCCTGATTGTGAGATATTGATACTATAGCACGTGAGTTGTCCGTGCAGATCCTTATATTATACTATAGCACGTGAGTTGGCTGTGCAGATCCTTATATTATACTATAGCACATGAATTGGCCGTGCAGATCCTTATATTATACTATAGCACGTTAGTTGGCCGTGCAGATCTTTATATTATACTATAGCACGTGAGTTGGCCGTTCAGCACGTGAGTTGGCCATGCAGATCTTTATATTATACTATAGCACGTGAGTTGGCCGTTCAGCACGTGAGTTGGCCATGCAGATCCAAATATTTATATTATAGCACATGAGTTGTCCATGCAGATTATAGCGCTTGGGCTGTAGGAGCCCCTCCGGAGTCTGTACACCGCCAGTGATCGCGGGTACTGATTGAGTGAGGGCTGGGAGCCTAGGGAGTGATGAGGGCTTGGAGTCCAGTGAGTGATTGATGTCCTGAGAGGTTGTACTTGATTTCCATTTGTTGTTGCATTTAGTTGCTATCTGCCATTGTCGTGAAATCTCTGAAAAAATTGATTTGACATTTAACTCCCAGATTTGATAGAATGTTTATTCTTTGCTCGGATTGTTGGAAATGAACCATAACTGTGTAGCTCATTACTATCTTCAGTTCCTTATTTATTATTGTTAATTGAGGAGTTGGTTGTACTCATACTACACCCTGCACTTCGTGTGCATGTCCAGGTGTTCCCGGACATAGCGGGTGTTGATTCTTCAGTACAGCTGATTTTTTCGGAGATTCAGAGGTAGCTGTCGTGTTTCGCAAACTTTGTCTCTCCTTCTCTATCTCTGTATTACTGTATTTTGGTCTTAGACTATTATAGATCGTACATTTCCAGATTTGTATTCATATTAGATGCTCACGTACTTAGTGACACCAGGTTTTGGAGATTGTTCGTATTTGTATTTGGGAGATTTTGTATTGTATTTAAATATTATATTTTCAAACTTAAAAGAAATTGTGGTTTAGTGACATTAACGGCTTGCCTAGTATTGAGATAGGAGCCATCACGACGGGTGAGATTTTGGGTCGTGACAAGTTGGTATCAGAACCTTAGGTGACATAGGTCTCATGAGTCATGAGCAGCTTTAGTAGAGTCTTGCGGATCGGTACAGAGACGTCTGTACTTATCTTCGAGAGGTTGCAGAACCCTTAGGAAATTTCACTTTCTTATATTCTGTCGTGCGAATTTGATGATTCGGGAAACTAAATTTTTGCTATTCTATTCTCTCACAGATGGTAAGGACACGTACTACCGAATCGGACGGTCAGCCACCAATGCCACCAGTTAGGGCTGCGAGAGGCCGGAGCTGAGATAGAGGTCGAGGTGTAGCTCGTACCACAGTTGGGATAGCACCTGTAGTACCACTAGTTATTCCAGAACATGAGCAGATTCCAGATATAGTTGAGCCGACAGGGTCAGCTCTTGCACAAGCTATGCCCATTGAGATTGCATGCATTCATAAGACTTTGGCCCAGATATTGGCAGCTTGCACTGGTCTTGTACAGGTGGTTTCGGCTCAGGATGCACCTGCCACTTTTCAGGATGGGGGAGGTACTCATACCCCCGTTACCCGTACTCCAGACTAGGTAGTCCATCGACTTTAGATACCGGGGGTACTACCAGCCCAACCGGTTGCAGCTGCTGAGGCCCCGGTAGTTCCTGTTATGGCAGATGATAAGCAGAGGAGACTTGAGAGATTTGAGAGGCTTCGACCTCCGCCATTTAGCAGTATTGAGTCAGAGGATGCTCAGGATTTTCTGGATGTGTGTCAACGGATGCTTCAGATAGCGGGTATTCTGGAGACCAGTGGGGTCTCATTCACTACTTTTCAGTTTTCTGGGTCTGCACTCAAGATGGTGGGAGATTTACGAGAGACATAGGCCTATTGGCGCAACACCCCTTACTTGGAATCAGTTCTCCGTGGTCTTTTTGGAGAAGTTCGTACCTCAATTCCAAAGAGAAGAGCTGCGCAAACAGTTTGAGCAGCTTTGCCAAGGTGATATGTCCTTGACGCGGTACGAGATGAAATTTTCTGAGTTGGCTCATCACATAGTTTGGTTGGTTCCCATTGATAGGGAGAGGATTAGGAGGTTCATTGATGGCCTCACATATCAGCTGCGGTTACTCATGACTATGGAGAGAGTATCTGGTGCTACTTTTGATGAGGTAGTGGACATTACTTGGCAGATAGAGATGGTTCGTAGCCAGGAACTTGGTGAGAGAGAGGCTAAGAGTCATCGTGGTCTGGGTGATTACATCGTTGTTTCTTCAGGGGGTCAGTTTCACCGAGGTAGGGTTCGTTCTTACAGACACGCTCAGATAGGTAGTCTAGCTCATCATGGTGCATCAGCTAGCCATGGCTCTTATAGTGCTCACTCAGGCCAGTCTTCATTCAGTGCACTACCAGCGTAGAGTTCTCATCATGACTTGTCCGCACATGCTTCTGCAGGTCTTCCCTCGGGTTATCAGAAGCAACAGTTCCGTCTGAGGAAGGGTTGTTTCGACTGCGGAGAATTTGATCATTCTATGCTTTTCCTGATAGGCTAGATGTTGTTGCCATAGACGCAGTGATCACAGGTATTGTTTCAGTGTGCCACAGGGAGGCTTCTGTATTATTTGACCCTGGTTCCACTTATTCATATGTATCATCATATTTTGCTCATTATCTGGATATGCCCTGTGAGTCCTTAGTTTCACCTGTTTGTGGATCTACACCGATAGGCGATATTATTACTGTGGATCGTGTGTATGGGTCGTGTGTGGTAACTATTAGGGAACTGGAGACTAGAGTTGATCCCTTATTACTCGGTATGGTTGATTTCGATGTAATCTTGGGTATGTATTGGTTGTTTCCATGTCATGCTATTCTGGACTGTCACGCAAAAATTGTGACGTAGACGATGCCGGGGTTGCCAAAGGTTGAATGGAATGGTTCTCTAGTTCTTGTTCCTAGCAGGGTAATTTCTTATTTAATGGCCCAACGTATGGTTGGAAAGGGATGCTTGTCATATTTGGACTTTGTGAGAGATGTTAATGCATATGCTCCTATTATTGATGCAGTGACGGTCGTGTGAGACGTTTTGGATGTATTTCCTGCAGACCTGCCGGGTATGCCACCCGATAGGGATATTAATTTCGGTATTGACTTGGTGCAGGGCACTCAGCCCATTTCTATTCCTCCGCATCATATGGCAACGGCTGAGTTAAAAGACTTTAAAGAGCAACTTCAGGAACTCCTTGAAAAGGGGTTTATTAGGCCTAGTGTATCACCTTGGGGTGCACCGGTTCTGTTTGTGAAAATGAAATATGGTACTATGCTGATGTGCATTGATTATAAGCAGTTGAACAAAGTTACAATCAAGAATAAATATCCATTGCCGCGTATTGATGATTTATTTGACCAGCTTCAGGGAGCGAGGGTATACTCCAAAATTGATTTGAGGTCTAGGTATCACCAATTAAAATTTTGGGATTCGGACATTATAAAGACGGCATTCAGGACTCGTTATGGCCACTATGAATTTCTTATGATGTCGTTTGGGCTAACCAATGCCCCAACATCATTTATGCATTTGATGAATCGTGTATTTCAGCCATATCTTGATTTATTTGTCGTGGTATTCATTGATGATATTCTGGTGTACTCACGTAGCCAGGAGGAGCATGCACAACACTTGGGTATTGTATTACAGAGGCTGAGAGAGGAGAAACTTTATGCCAAATTTTCTAAGTGTGAGTTCTGTCTTAGTTCGGTGGCATTCTTGGGACATATAGTTTCCAGTGAGGGTATTAAGGTGGATCCGAAAAAAATAGAGGCAGTTCAGAATTGGCCCAGACCATCCTCAGTTACTGAGATTCAGATTTTTCTCGGCTTGGCCGGTTATTATCGTCTTTTTGTGGAGGATTTCTTGTCTATTGCATCGCCTATGACTAAATTGACCCAGAAAGGTCCTCCATTCAGGTGGTCGGTTGAATATGAAGAGAGCTTTCAGAAGCTCAAGACAGCTTTGACTACAACTCCATTATTGGTGTTGCCTACAAGTTCATAGTCTTATACTGTATATTGTGACGCATCGCGGATTGGTCTCTACGCAGTACTTATGCAAGACAGTAGGGTGATTGCCTATGCATCCAAATAGTTAAAGGTACATGAGAAGAATTATCCAGTCCATGATCTTGAGTTGGCAGCTATTTTTTATGCCTTGAAAATTTGGCGGCATTACTTGTACGGTGTCCAGTGTGAGGTATATACAGATCATCGGAGTCTGCAACTTTTTTCTAAACAGAAGGATCTTAACTTGCGGCAGCGAAGGTGGTTGGAGTTGCTTAAGGATTATGATATCACCATCTCTATCATCCTGGAAAGGCCAATGTAGTGGCCGATGCCTTGAGTCGTAAGGCGGAGAGTTTGGGCGGCTTAGCATACTTACCGGTAGTAGAGAGGCCTTTAGTCTTGGATATTCAGGCCTTGGCTAATCAGTTGTTAGATTGGATGTTTCCGAGCCGAATCGAGTTTTGGCCTGTGTGGTTTCTCGGTCTTCTTTATATGATCGCATCAGAGAGCGCCAGTATGATGATCCACATCTGCTTGTCCTTAAGTACACAGTTCAACATGATGATGTCAAGGAAGTCACTATTGGAGATGACGGTGTATTATGGATGCAGGAGAGGCTATGTGTACCTAATGTAGGAGGTTTGCTCGAGCTGATTCTCCAGGAAGCTCACAGTTCACGGTACTCTATTCATCCAGGCGCCGCGAAGATGTATAAGGATTTGAGAGAACACTCTTGGTGTAGGGGGATGAAGAAAGATATAGTTGGGTTTGTATCTCGGTGTTTAAATTGTCAACAGGTAAAGTACGAGCACCATAGACCAGGCGGATTGCTACAGAGACTTAAAATTCCTGAGTGGAAGAGGTAGCGTATTACCATGGACTTCGTAGTTGGACTCCTATGGACTTTGAAAAAGTTTGATGTTGTTTGGGTGATAGTAGATCGGTTGACCAAATCTGCGCATTTTATTCCAGTCGATACTAATTATTGTTTGGAGCGGTTGGCTGGGATTTATATTTGCGAGATTCTTCGCCTACACGGTGTGCCGGTGTCCATTATTTCAGATCGGGGCACGCAATTTACCTCACAGTTATGGAGGGCAGTGCAGCAAGAATTGGGCACACAGGTTCAGTTGAGTACAACATTTCACCCTCAGATGGACGGACAGTCCGAGTGCACTATTCAGATATTAGAGTATATGCTACGTGCTTGTGTCATTGACTTTGGGGGTTCATGGGATCAATTTCTTCCACTCGCAGATTTTGCTTACAATAATAGCTACCAGTCAAGCATTCTGATGGCTCCATATGAAGTTTTATATGGGAGACAATGTCGGTCTCCGGTGGGTTGGTTTGAGCCGGGTGAGGTTAGGCTACTGTGTACTAATTTGATGCAGGATGCTTTAGAGAAGTTCAAAGTAATTCAGGAACGGCTTCGAACGGCACAATCTAGACATAAGAGTTATGCCGACAGGAAGGTTCGTGATGTTGTTCACATGGTTGGGGAGAAGGTTCTTCTCAAGATTTCACCCATGAAGGGTGTGTTGAGGTTCGAAAAAAAGGGCAAGTTGATCCCTCGGTATATTGGGCCTTTTGAAATACTTAAGAAAATTGGGGAGGTAGCTTATGAACTTGCTTTTCCACCTAGTCTATCAGGTGTTCATCCAGTTTTCCATATATCCATGCTCGGAAATTATGTCGGGGATCCGTCTCACATTCTGGATTTCAGTATAGTACAGCTGGACGGTAATTTGACTTATGATGTAGAGCCGGTGGCTATTTTAGACCGGCAGGTTCGAAAGCTGAGGTCAAAGAACATAGCATCAGTGAAGGTGCAGTGGAGAGGCAATCCATTCGGAGAATCTACTTGTGATACTGAGCAGGATATGTATAACAAATATCCACACTTATTTGAGACTCCAGGTATTATTCTAAACCTGTTCGAGGACGAACGTTTGTTTAAGAGGGGGAAAATGTAACGAACCGGCCGGTCGTTTTGAATATTATAAGCCTGTTCCCCTATTTACTGCTCAATTTATGTTTTTCAATAGAACTATAACTTATCGGGTTAGTTGGTTCGGGTCCGGAAGGAACTCGGAGTAAAATGAGACACTTAGTCTCATAATTGAAAATTTAAGTTAGAAAAGTGGACCAGATATGGACCTATGTGTAAACGACCTCGGATTTGAATTTTGATTATTCCAATAGCTCTGTATGGTGATTTTGAACTTAGGAGCGTGTCCGGAAAAGTTTTTGGAGGTCCGTGGAGGAATTAAGCTTGAAATGCCGAAAGTTGAATTTTTGGGAAGTTTGATCGGGGATGAATTTTTTATATCGGGGTCGAAATCCGATTCTAAATATTTGAATACCTCTGTTATGTTATTTATGACTTGTGTGCAAAATTTTAGGTCAATCAGACGTGATTTGATAAGTTTCGGCGTTGTTTGTAGAAATTAGAAATTTCAAAGTTCAATATGCTTGAATTGGGGCGCAATTCATGGTTTTAGTGAAATTTGAGGTGATTTGAGGATTTGAATAAGTCCGTTTGATGTTTTAGGACTTGTTGGTATATTTGGTTGAGGTTCTTAGGGCATCGGGTGAGTTTTAAATGGTTAACGGATCAAACATTGAACTACAACAGCTGCTGCAATTTCCTTATGTTGGAAATTTCTTCTGCCAGAATCGAGCCCAAATAAATCGAGCCCAGAAAATCGAGCCTAGAATCAAGCCCAGAATCAAGGACGATCGAGCCAAATTTCGAGGGCCACGATTAAAGGCATGGTCGAGGATCAGGATCGAAGACACGATCGAGCCCCAGGGTCGAGGGCCACGATCGAAGGCATGGTCGAAGGCTAGGGTCGAGAGCCATGATCGAGGCCTAGGATCGAGGGCCACGATCAAAGGCAGGGTCAAAGGCTAGGTTCGACAGCCATGATTGAGGGCCATGATTGAGGCCTAGGATTGATACCCAGGATCGAGGACCTTGATCGAAGGCCAAAAATCGAAGGCCAAGATCGAGGCAAAACCGAGGCAGCCTAGGCAGAATTAAAAAACAGGGACTTCATCCCATTCGCCATTTTTGACAAATTGGAGCTTGAGGAGAGGCTATTTTTGATATAATTTCAAAGAAAACTTGAGGTAAGTCCCTTGTGATCATTTCTACTCCATAATATTTAATTATCATCGAATAATCCGACTAGATTACATGATTTTGAGGTGTACATCGGAGATTGAAACTTAGAAATTTGGAAATAAGATTTGTAGATTTGAGGGTCGAGTTGAGGTCGGATTTTGGTAAAATTGGTAAGGGTAGACTCGTGGTTGAATGAACTTTCGGATTTTGTAACTTTTGTCGAGTTCAGATTTTTATGGAAAATTAGCATTTTCTTATGGAATTAATTCCAATAAATTTTATTGACTGAAACGAATTATTTGTGACTATATTTGAGGCATTCAGAGGCCGATTTGCGAGGCAAAGGCATAGCAAAGTAAAGAATTTCACGCTCTGAGGTAAGTAACAATTTTAGATCTGGTCCTGAGGGTATGAAATCCCGGATTTTGGTATCATGTGATTATTTTGGAGGTGACGCACATGCTAGGTGATGGGCGTGTGGGCGTGGACCGAGGGGATTGTGACTTGGTATGTTCCAGGAAACTATAAAGTTAAATAATTTGTTGTTAGCTATATGCTATCTATGTGTTGATAAATTTTGACTGTAAATCATGCTTAGGCTCTGTGATAGTACTGTTGGGACCCACAGAGGTCGCGTACTTGTTGAATTTCCTGCTAAATGCTATATGTACTCAATCTCAGTTTTTACTTGCACATTTTATTGCAGTCTCTGTTATTATTATTGATACATCATATCATTGTTGTTTGGGTTGATTTCATGATTATTGAGAGCCCGAGAGACTGGGGAGATTTATGACTGAGTGAGGACGAGGGCTTGATTGTGATATTTTGATACTATAGCACGTGAGTTGTCCGTGCAACACGTGAGTTGGCCGTGCAGATTCTTATATTATACTACAGCAAGTGAGTTGGCCATGCATATCCTTATATCATACTATAACACGTGAGTTGGCCGTGCAGATCCTTATATTATACTATAGCATGTGAGTTGGCCGTGCAGATCTTTATATTATACTATAGCTCGTGAGTTGGCCATGCAGCACGTGAGTTGGCCGTGCGGATCCAGATATTTATATTATGGCACGTGAGTTGTCCGTGCAGATTATAACGCTTGGGCTGTAGGAGCCCCTCCGAAGTCTGTACACCCCCAGTGAGCGCGGGTACCCATTGAGTGAGGGCTGGGAGCCCAGGGAGTGATGAGGGCATGGAGCCCAGTGAGTGATTGATGTCCTGAGAGGTTGCACTTTATTTTCATTTGTTGTTGCATTTAGTTGTTATCTGCCATTATCGAGAAATCTCTGAAAAATTGATTTGACATTTAAGTGCCAGATTTGATAGCATGCTTATTCTTTGTTGGGATTGCTGGAAATGAACCATAATTGTATAGCTTATTACTATCTTCAGTTCCTTATTTATTATTGTTACTTGCTGAGTTGGTTGTACTCATACTACACCCTGCACTTCGTGTGCAGATCCAGGTGTGCCCCGACATAGCGTGTGTTGATTCTTTCATACAGCTGATTTTTTTGGATATTCAGAGGTAGCTGCCATTTTGGTCTCCTTATCTATCTCTGTATTACTGTATTTTGGTCTTAGACTATTATAGACCGTACTTTTTCAAGTTTGTTTTCATATTAGATGCTCACGTACTCAGTGACACCAGGTTTAAGGGAGTGTTCGTATTTATATTTTGGAGATTTTGTATTGTATTTAAATATTATATTTTCAAACTTAAAAGAAATTGTGGTTTAGTGACTTTAACGGCTTGCCTAGTATTGAGATAAGCGTCATCACGACAGGTGAGATTTTGGGTCGTGACAAAAACAAATATCCGCTGCCAAAAATTGATAACTTATTTTATCAGCTGCATGGTGCCAAGGTATTTTTGAAGATTGATTTGAGGTCTGGTTACCATCAGTTGAAGATTAGCGAATCTAATGTCCCTAAGACAACTTTTCGGACTCGATATGGACATTACGAATTCCTAGTGATGTCATTTGGGTTGACAAATGCCCCAACAACATTTATGGATTTGATGAATCGGGTGTTTAAGCCCTATTTGGATTATTTTTTATGGTTGTATTCATTGATGATATCTTGATTTACTCCAGCAATCGAGAGGCGCATGAGCAGCATCTTCGGAGTGTGCTTCACACTTAGAAGAATAATCGGTTATATGGCAAATATTAAAAATGTGAATTTTGGTTAGACTCAGTTTCCTTTTTGGGGCATGTTGTATTGGAGGAAGGCATAAAGGTGGATCATAGGAAGATTGAGGCTGTTTAGAATTGGCCTTGACCTACTTTAGTTACAGAGATTCGGAGTTTTCTGGGTTTGTCAAGTTATTATCGTCGGTTCGTGGAAGGGTTTTCATCTATAGCAAGCCCACTAACCAGACTAGCCCAGAAAGGTGTTCCATTCAGATGGTCAGACGAGTGTGATTTGAGCTTTTAGAAGCTCAAGACCGCTTTGACTACGGCATCAGTGTTGGTATTACCCACATGTTCAGGATCGTATACAGTATATTCTGATGCATCTCACATTGGGCTTGGTGCAGTATTAATGCAAGATAGCAGGATGATTGCATATGCGTCGCTGCAGTTAAAAGTTCACGAGAAGAATTATCCTGTTCATGACTTAGAATTGGCAGCCATTGTTCATCCGCTGAAGATTTGGAGGCAATACCTCTACGGTGTGTCGTGTGAGGTATTTACTGATCATCGTAGCCTTCAGTGCCTGTTCAAACAAAAATATCTTAATTTGAGGAAGATAAGATAGTCGGAATGGTTGAAAGAGTATGATATCACCATTTTGTATCACCCCGGAAAGGCCAATGTGGTGGCCGATGCTTTGAGTAGAAAGGTTGTGAGTATGGGTAGTCTTGCATATATTCCGGTTGGTGAGAGGCCGTTTAGCTGCATATGTTCAGACTTTGGCTAATCAGTTTGTGAGGTTAGATATTTCAGAACCCAGCTGGGTTCTAGCTTGCACAGTCGCTCGATCTTCTTTATATGAACGCATCACAAAGCGACAATATGATGATCCTCATTTACTTGTCCTTAAGGAAACGGTGCGGCACGGTGATACCTAACATGTTGTTGTGGGGGAAGATGGAGTTTTGCGAATGCAGGGTCGTATATGTGTGCCTAATGTAGATGGGCTTAGTGAATTAATTCTTGAAGAGGGACACAGTTTGAGGTATTCTATTCATCCAGGTGCCGCCAAAATGTATGAAGATTTGTGGAAATATTATTGGTGGAGGAAAATGAAGAAGGATATAGTTGCATATGTCGTTCGGTGTCTGAATTGTCAGCAAGTTAAGTACGAGCATCAAAGACCTGATGGTTTGCTTTAGAAGCAAGAAATTCCTGAGTGGAAATGGGAGAGTATCACTATGAATTTTGTGATTGGACTCCAACGGACTCAGAGAACATTTGACGCAGTTTGGGTCATTATGGACATGTTGACCAAGTTATCACATTTTATTATAGTGAAATTTACATTCATGAGATTGTCCGCCTTCACGGTGTGCCAGTGTCTATTATTTTAGATCAAGGTACACAGTTTATCTCACACTTCTGGAGAGTTGTACAGCGTGAGTTAGGCACACGGGTTGAGTTGAGTACAATATTTCATCCACATACAGACGGACGGTCAGAGTGCACCATTCAGATATTGGAAGATATGCTTCGCGTTTGTGTTATAGACTTTGGAGGTTCTTGGGATAATTTCTTGCCACTTGTGGAGTTTTCTTATAATAATAGCTGCCAGTCGAGCATTCATATGGCTCCATATGAGGCATTATAAGGAAGGCAATGTCGTTCGACAGTTGGCTAGTTTGAACTGGGAGAGGCTCGATTATTGGGTACCGAATTGGTACAGGATTCCTTGGATAAGGTCAAGATTATTCAGGATCGACTTCGCACAACTCAGTCTAGGCAAAATAGTTATGCCGACCGTAAAGTTCATGATATTGCATTCATGGTGGGAGAAAGAATATTGCTCTGGGTTTCACCTATGAAAAGTGTAATGAGGTTCGAAAAAAAGGGAAAGTTGAGCCCTAGGTATATTGGATCCTTTGAAATTTTTGAAAAGGTGGATGAAGTAGCCTACAGACTTGAATTACCACCTAGTTTATTAGCGGTTCATTCGGTGTTCCATGTGTCTATGCTTCAGAAATATCATGGTGATCCGTCCCATGTGTTAGATTTTAGCTCAGTCCAATTGGACAAAGATTTGACTTGCGAGGAGGAGCCAGTGGCTATTTTAGCCCGGCAGGTCCGACAGTTGAGGTCTAAGAGTTATCCTTCCGTTCGAGTGCAATGGAGAGGTCAGTCGGTAGAGGCATCTACCTAGGAGTCCGAGTCGGACATGCTGAATATCCACACCTTTTCTCCAACTCATGTACTTTTTCTAACTCCGTTCGAGAACGAACGTTTGTTTTAGAGGTGGAGGATGTGATAACCCAAAATGTCATATTTAAATATAATAAGTAATTCTGTGTTCTAAGGTCTCAAAAAGAACTAATTATTATTCCTCAACTTACGTGCGCAGTCCATAAAATTTTCCTGAAAGATTTTATGTGAAAAATGGATTAAAATGTGAAATAGAGCCTTAAAACTCAATTGAGTTGACTTTGGTCAACATTTTGGGCAAACGGACCCGGATCAGTATTTTGATAGTTCCAGTAGGTCCGTATCGTGAATTAGGACTTGGGCGTATGCTCGGAATTTAATTTGGAGGTCCCTAGCTCAAGTTATGACCATTTAACGAAAACTAGTAATTTAAAGGCTAAAGATTTCTAAGTTTGACCACGGGGTTGACTTTTTGATATCTGAGCTGGAATCCAATTCTGGAAATTTGAATAGCTCCGTTATGTCATTTATGACTTGTGTGCCCAATTTGATGTCATTCCGGATTCATTTAATATGTTTTGGCACGTGATTTGCAAATTTAAAAGTTTAAAACTCAAAGTTGGAATCGAGGTGTGAATTGTAATTTCAATGTTATTTGATGTGATTTTAGACCCCGAGTAAGTCCGTATTATGTTACGGGACTTGTTGGTATATTCAGACGGGGTCCCGAGTACCCCGAGTGTGATTCGAATCGATATCGGAACGAGAATTGGAGTTGAGGAAAAATCTGAAATTTGGCCTTCTAGTGTAATCGTACCTGCGAATTTTTCACCGCAGGTGCGAGCTCGCAAAAGCGATCCTTCCATCGCAGAAGCGACCTGGGCAGGCTGGGCAAAGGTCGGCGGGTGCAGAAACGTGCACGCACCCGCGCGTCCGCAGAAGTGGACTCAACAATCGCAGAAACGGAAAGCAGCGCGGGTGCGCATTTTGCCTCCGCAGATGCGAGGCCTCGCCTCTGCGGAGCCCCATTTCGCAGATGCGAGCTTAGGCACTGCAGGTGCGAAAATGCCCGGGCCGTGTATATATCGAAGAGTCCGAGATTTTTACTCATTCTAGTCATTTTGAGCTCGGTTAAGGCGAAGTGTTTGAGCAATTTTTCACGACTTTGAATTGGGTAAGTGTTCTATAACCAAAAGTGATTATATTTCATAAATCCATGTCTATATTCATCATTTATTTCGGATTTAAATGGAAGAAATTGAATTTTTTATAAAATCTTCCAAAAATAAATATTTAAGATTTGGAGGTCCATTTGACATCAGAATTTGATAATTTTTGTATGGTTGGACTCGTCTCGGAATGGGTGTTCGGATTTCATAAGTTTTTTCGAGATTTGAGACGTGGATCCTACTATCGAATATTTAAATGAATTTGGAATTTTTATCTTGAAAATTAGTAAATTCATATGGAATTAATTACTATGATTCGTTTTGAGTATATCGAATTGTTTGTGAATAAATTTGAAGCTTTTGGAGACAAATTTAAAAGGAAAAGCTTTGGTCAAGTAATTGATTGGAATTTGCAAAGCGAGGTAAGTATCGTTTGTAACCTTGACTTGAGGGAATAGAACCCTTAAATTATTTGTTATGTGAAATGCATGTGAACGACGTATAGGCGAGGTGACGAGTGCCTATATGTCGTCAAATTAATTGTTTGCATAATTATTTGAAAATCCTAAATTTGTTTTAATATACGAATTAATTGTTATAATAATTGTTTCTCTCCTATTATTTGTCAAATATTAATTCTTGAATTCATGTAATAATTGTTACATGCTTATTTGATTTATGTGTATTAATTGCTACTTGACATTTAGCATATTAAATATTATAATGCCTATTTTCTCTTTGATTTCCACAATTTTCTACTTGTCATTGTTTGTTTTATAAATGAATTATAATTATTGTATGCTTTGATGCTTAATAGTTTATCATTGAATGTGGTATTTATTGGAGTATTGTTATTACATTTAAGAGTTGGTAAAATATATTGGAGGAACAGGTTGCACGCCGCAACAGAATTAATTGAAATGAATATATTGGAGGAACGGGTTGCACGCCGCAACATAATTAATTTAAATGAATATATTGGAGTAACGGATTGCACGCCGCAACAAAATTGATTGAATTGAGTATATTGGAGGAACGAGTTGCACACCGCAATAGACTTATTAAAATTCAATATTTGGGGGATCGGATTGCATGCCGGAATAGACTTATTTAAATGTCAATATATACTTGATTGAAAATAATTATATGAGAGGACTGGAAATGAATATATTGTGGAAGCGATTTGCACGCTATCACGGAAATTGGTTGAAATAATAATAGATTATGACTGCTGAGTTAGCTTCAATTATTATAAATGAGTTACCTGATGTATTTCTATTATTTGTTGTTGCTACTAATATTGCATACATGTTAATGTAAGTGAACCGCCTTAGCCTCGTCACTACTTCGTCGAGGTTAGGCTCAGCACTTACACAGTACATGGGGTCGGTTGTACTGATACTACACTCTACACTTCTTGTGTAGATTACGGAGTTGGTCCTAGCGGCGTACCATAGACTTGCTCGGATTACAGCTACGCTAAGGAGACTTGAGGTATAACTGCATGGCGTTCGCAGTTCTGAAGTCCCCGTCTACTTTACTTGCTGTGTGTTTATTTCCAGGCAGCTTTATTTTATTCAAACCTTTATTTGTATTATTCTAGAATCTCGTGCACTTGTGACACAAATTCTGGGATGGTATTTAGACACCGTTGTTTTTATGGATTATTTACTACATTTCAGACTTTACTTCCGCATTTGTTTCTTTGTTATTAAAAAATTTAAAAATTGTTTAAAAATGGATAATATTATTCTAACATTGGCTTTCCTAGCAAGTGAAATGTTAGGCGCCATCACGGTCCGAAGTTGAAAATTTCGGGTCGTGACATATATGCATTTGCCTATCTATTAAATTGTTCATCAAAGTTTTACCTCGTTTGGCATAATTTTTCTGTGTTGTTCAACAAAGTATTCTTCAAATATACAATTTTAATTTGACTCGTCTAATGCCCGTTAACCTGAGGAGTTGGGAAAATTAAATGTTTTCGTATGTTATAAATATTTGTAGTCACATTCAGGTTTTAATACGTATTTAGGTCGTAAGAATAGGTTTTGTGTTGACCCAATATGTTATCTTTAATTTTAAATATTCATTTCTGTATTCTAAGACCTTGAATAGCACCCTTCAGTATCACTCGACTTGCGGGCGCAGTCCGTAAATGTTTTCATAAAGTTTTTGTTAAAAAATTGATTAAAATATGAAATGGAGCTTCAAAATTCATTTGAGTTGACTTCGGTCAACGTTTTTAGCAGTATTTTGACAGTTCCAGTAGGTCCGTATCGTGATTTGGGACTTGGGTGTATGTCCGAAATCGAATTCGGATCAGTAAGTTCGTATAATATTTTAGGACTTGTTGGAATATTTGGTTGAGGTCTCGAGGGCCTCGGGTGGATTTCGGATGGTTGACGGAATTTAATTTGCATATTCTAGAATGTTTCTACGTCGTTTCTTCTAGAATAAGTGGTATCATACCAAGTAAATAGATCCAAATTTAGTTTTGATTGAATCATTAAATCCGTATTGAAATTTCGGAGTCATAGAAAAAATAAACAATGAATTCGGACATCGTATGAGAGAATTATGCCCATTTCCGTGAGGGTATACAAAACTTCCCGCCGTCAATGTCCAGGGTATCTTGGGGCGCTATCCTTGGCGCTGGGACTTCTGAAGGTCTAAAAAAGGGGGAGACAGGAAGCGCCCCACGCCACCTGTGGCGCCACGGACATAAAAGCCCCATAGAACGGGGAGTTTTACTGTTTTTACTCATTTTTGAGTTTTGAGTCTCGGATTTAGGCGATTCCAAAAGGGTTTTTCACGAATTAGACTTGGGTAAGTGTTCTCTATCCGCAAGTAATTGTATTTAATAAATCCATGTCAATATTCATAATTTATTTCGGATTTAGATGGAAGAAATTGAGATTTTTGTAAAACGTTTCAAAAAAGAAAATTTAGGATTTGAAAGACAATCCGATGTCGGAATTCGATAATGTTTGTATGGTTGGACTTGTATCGGAACAGTCGTCCGGATTTTGTGAGTTTTTCGTAATTCAAGACTTGGGTCCCACTGTCCATTTTTAAAATGAATTTCGGATTTTAATCCAAAAAATTAGTAAATTCATATGGAATTAATACCTACAATTCGTATTGAGTAGATTGAATTGTTTGTGACTAGATTTGAAGATTTCGGACACTAATTTACGAGGCAAAGGTTTATTGGAATCTTAAAATTGATTGTGAAGCGAGGTAAGTGTCGTGGTTAACCTTGACTTGAGGGAATAGAACCCTTGAATGATTTGTTATGTAAAATTCATGTAAACGACGTGTAGGCGAGGTGGCGAGTGTCTATACGTCGTCAATTTATTTTTTTGCATAATTATTTGAAAATCATAGATTATTTTAAATCATGAATTAATTATTTCTCTCATATTCCTTGCTCAATATTATACCTTGAATCCATGCTATTAGGGGTGTATATAGGTCGGGTAGGTTCGGATTTTTCGATTATCAAACCAAACCAATGGTGTCGGATTTTTAAATTTTTAAACAAAACTAAACCAACAAAGTCGGGTTTTCAATCTCGGTTTTTCTAGGGGTTTTCGGGTTTTTTCCGGTTTTCGGGTTTTCATAGCATAAAGGCAGAATACATAAGTGGGCCCTTAAACTTTGCCTTTTTGGTCACTTGGACACCTAAACATAGGGTTGTTCCTATCGGGCACTGCAACTAAACCCCATCTGTGCCAATTAAACACTATCGAAATTGTCCTTGAAAAACTTTAAAAAAAAATTAAGTGCGTCTATTATAGTTGCCTCTTAACACCCTAAATTTAACAACAAATTGTTCGACATAATTAAAACCTTTCACTTAATAAATTTAACCCCCAAACAAATTGAAACTCATTTCATAAAATGGAAAACCCTATTATCCCAATTCAAGAGAGCTTCAAAGGAGTGATCTTTATATGCAAAAAGGGCCAAACAAATTAAGAGAAACAACCGTCAGGTTCTGTCTAAGGGGAAGAAGAAGAGAAATAGAAAAACAGAGATAAAAGTTAGAGCTTTAATAGGAATAATATATTACTATATATAAAATAATCATAATATGGAGTATAATAATAATAATAATAATAATAATAATAATAATAATAATAATAAATAAATAAGTTTTTCTCATGTTCACGCACCCTTTCCCTTGAGAGTGTTTAATTGGCACATATGGGGTTTAGTTGGAGTGTCTCATAGGAACAACCGTATGTTTAGGTGTCCAAGTGAAAAAAGGGTCAACTTCTAGGGCCCACTTATGTATTCTACCTAGCATAAAATATGTAACTTGTGCTCCAAATAGTTTTTAAGTCCTGGTAAAATACAACTATATAATGTATATTCCAAGAAACTAGCACAATAATATCAGATAAGTCATAACATTATATTAAAATATTCAATAATAAATATAAAATAATAAAATTACATAAAACAAATATTGCTAATTAATAAGCCATAATGAAAATTAACATAATCTAAAAATACTATATAGGTCATGCTAAAATAAGTATAGCTACTAAGTACTAATATTAATTACTTAACTAAGCACTAAAGAAAAAGATATATTAAGTTATGCATTTTCATTATAAACCAATGTAAAACTAAAATAATTATCCAACACTATCGTCATTCTAGTATTGAATTGAATTTCTTTTGTTAGCATTAGTATTGATTTAAACTTTGTTTGAGTTACTATATTTATGGGCTTTAAAATTTATTTACCATTCAAGAATGTTAAGTCTAAACTTGAAATAATACATTAAAATATAAAACTGCTAAAACGTTTAAGAAATATTTATAAACTACATTACAATAAATATTTATATGTATAAAATATTTTTAAAAATTATATAAATGTACTATCGGGTTGGTTTTGCTTTCGGTTTGAATTTTTATAGTTAAAATCAAACCAAACCAATTATGGTCGGGTTTTATTTTCAAATACCAAATTAAATCAAACCAAACCACATCAGGTTTTTTTTGGTTTGACTCGGATTATTGGTTTGGTGCGATTTATCAGTTTTATTTGTACACCCCTACATGCTTATTTGATTTATGTGACTTAATTGCTACTTGGCATTTAGCATAGTGATTATTAAATTGCATATTTCCTCCTTAATTTTCATAATTAATTGCTACTTATCATCACTTATTTCTAAATAAATCATAATTATTGTATTTTTGTTGTCTTATAATTTCATATTAATTATTGTATTTATTGGAGTAATTTCTTTTATAAGAAATGGTAAATTATATTATTTGAGGAGCGGGTTGCACGCCGTAACAGAATTGATTGAAATAAATATATTGGAGGAGCGGGTTGCACACCGCAACAAAATTGATGGAAATGATATATTGAGGGTCGGGTTGCAAGCCGCAACGAGATTAAATGAAAATAAATATATTGTGGGATTGGGTTCCACGGCGCAACGGAAACTAATTGAAATAATAATTGGTTATGACTGCCGAGTTGGCTTCAACTGTTGAAATGAATTACCTGTTATATTTCTATTATTGTTATTATTATTATTATTGCGTACATGTTAATGTAAGTGACCTGCCTTAGCCTCGTCACTACTTCGTCGAGGTTAGGCTCGACACTTACTGGGTACATGGACTTGGTTGTACTCATAATACACTCTGTACTTCTTGTGCAAATATCGGAGTTGGTCCTAGTGGCGTACTATAGATTTTCCCGGAATCAGCTATTCGGAGGAGACTTGAGGTATAACTGTATGGCATTCACAGTTCTGAAGTCCCCTTCCACTTTATCGTAGCTGTGTATTTCTTTCGGACAACTTCATTTTCGTTCAGACCTTTATTTGTATTATTCTAGTAGCCAGTGCACTTGTGATACCAGTTCAGGGATGGTACTTAGATATCGCTATTATTCTAGATTATTCACCCTATTTCAGACTTTATTTCCGCATCTGTTTCTTTGTTATTAATTAATTTAAAATTGTTTACAAATGGCTAATATTATTCTAATGTTGGCTTTCCTAGAAAGTGAAATGTTAAGCACTATCACGGTCACGAAGGTGGGAATTTCGGGTCGTGACAAGTTGGTATCAGAGCACTAGGTTACATAGGTCTCACGAGTCAGGAGAAATCTTAGTAGATTCGGAAGGATCGGTACGGAGACGTCTGTACTTATCTTCCAGAGGCTATGGAGTTTAGGAACAATTTTACTTCTATTCTACTATGTCGTGTGATTTTATTCTATCATTGATGATTGGACTCTTCTATTCTTGTCCTTTCGCAGATGGTGAGAACACGCACTGTGTCTACAACCGGACTGCTGCCAGAGCCCCCAGTGACATCTATGACTAGGAGCAGGGCAAAGGCCGAGGTAGAGACAGAGGTAGAGGTAGAGCTAAATCTAGAGCTCGAGCAGCAACACCTATTGTAGAAGCTCAGGTGGATTTAGAAGCAGAGGTTCCAGCTCAAACGGTACCTATAGGACCAGTTAAGGTTCCGAAAGGATTCATAGCTACTCCAGTACTTTAAGTCGCTCTAGTCTGTTTGGTGAGTCTTATGGAGGGTGTGTCCCAAAATGGTACATTTCCAGTGGCACCAGCCGTCTCACACGCTGGGGGAGGATCAAAAACTCCCACTACTCCCGCTCCGGGGCAGACAACTCCCCAGTATTAGGCTCCAGTAGCCCATCCAGTTAGGGTAGTTCAACCAGTTGTTGCAACACAGGACGGTGATAGGCTTGCTTTATCTTCTGAGTCTTTGTTGAGGTTGGACAAGTTTACCAAGCTATTTCCAATCCATTTCAGTGGTACAACTTCTGAGGCCCCACATGATTTTTTTGACTGTTGCTATGAAGTATTGCATAACATAGGGATAGTCAAAAGCAATGGGGTTGATTTTGCTGTGTTTCAGATAACTGGTTCCCCCAAGAGGTGGTGGAAATATTATGTATTTACTAGACTAGTTGGTTCGCCTGCGCTTTCTTGGGAGCAGTTTTCACAGCTATTTTCGGAGAAGTTCCTTCCTATCATACTGAGGGAGAATTACCGCAAGCAGTTTGAGTGTCTCCAGTAGGGCAATATGTCAGTCACTCAGTATGATACCTGTTTTGTAGATGTAGTCTGTCCTGCTCTTATTCTGCTTCCTACCGAGAGAGAGAGATGGAGAGAGAAGGTTCATTGATGGAGTCGTTCAACCTATCAAGTCATAGATGGCCAAGGAGACCGGGAGTTATATTTCTTTTCAGACGGCTGCTAATGTCGCCAGGAAGATCGAGATGGTTCTTTCACAGGAGAGAGGTTAGTGTCAGATAAGAGGCCCCGTCATTCCAGTAATTTCAGATGCGCCTCATTTGGATACATGAGTACTTATGGTAGGGGTCATCCTCCCAGGCCATTTTAATCAGCACTTTAGACTTCTCATGGTGCTTCAGGGAGTCAAGGTCCTAATGTTCCTTACCCTGGACATTCAACATTCAATGTACATTCAGCTCTTATTAGTGCACCACCACTCTAGAGTCACTATGGCAGCTATCCGACCCGTTCGGGTCAGCTTCAACTTTAGCAGCCATGACAGCAGGATGTGTGTTATGAGTGGGGTAGCATTGGTCACATCAGGAGGCATTGCCCTAGGTTGTTTAGCAACAGATCTCAGCAGAATTCTCGTGCCGTCATACTGACACCGGTTGCTCCATCGCCTTCACGGCCAGCTAGGGGCAGGTGTCAGACAGCTAAAGGTGGAGGTCAGGTTGTTAGAGGTAGAGGCCAGCCAGTTAGGGGCCGTGCCAGAGATACAGATCCTACTAGTGGGACCCAACCCCGATTTTATGCTTTTCTAGCTTGGCCTAAGGCCGAGTCATCCGCTGTTGTGATTAGAGGTATTGTTTCAGTTTTCCATAGATATTCTTCAATTATATTTGATCCAAAATCTACTTATTCCTATGTGTCCTCCTACTTTGCTTCATATTTGGTTGTGCCTCGTGATTCTCTGAGTGCTTCTGTGTGTGTGTCCTCACCGGAGTGAGATTCTATTATCATAAATCATGTCTATCATTCGTGTGTGGTTACTATCGGGAGTTTGAGACTAGCATAGATCTTCTACTTCTTGATATGGTAGATTTTGATGTCATATTGGGTATGGATTGGTTGTCACATTGTCATGCTATATTGGATTGTCATGCCAAAATAGTGACCTTAGCCATGCCAGGGCTACCTCGAATAGAGTGGAAAATGACCCTTGGCCACTCCACCAGCAAGGTTATCTCTTACGTGAAAGCTCGGCGTATGGTTGAGAAGGGTTGTCTAGCTTACTTGGCTTATATTTACGATCCCAATGCGGATATTACTTCTATGGACTTAGTACTAGTTGTTCGTGAATTTGCAGAAGTATATACTTCCTGCAGATTTTCTGGGGATGCCACCCAACAGAGATATTGACTTCTGTATTGATTTGGCTCCGGGCACTCAGCCCATTTCTTTTCCACCATAATCTATGGCCCCGCCGGAGTTAAAAGAATTGAAGGAGCAGTTACAAGACTTGTTTATCAGGGATTCATTAGACCTAATGTCTCGCCCTAGGGTGCACCAGTGTTGTTTGTGAAGAAGAAAGATGGTTCAATGAGGATGTGTATAGATTATAAGTAGTTGAACAAGGCCACTACCAAGAACAAGTATCCATTTCCATGAATTTATGACTTATTCGATCAGCTTTAGGGTGTCAAGGTGTGTTCAAATATCTATTTGAGGTCTGGTTACCATCAGTTGAAGATTAGGGCATCCGATGTTCCTAAGATAACTTTTCGGACTCGGTATATGCATTATGAACCGGGTATTCAAGCCCTATTTGGATTCTTTTATGGCTGTATTCATAGATGATATCATGATTTACTCCAGCGGTCGAGAGAAGCATGAGCAACATCTTCGCAATGTGCTTCAGATTTTGAAAAATAACCAGTTATATGCCAAATTTTCAAAATACAAATTTTGGTTAGACTCGGTTGCCTTTTTGGCTTATGTTGTATCAGCAGAAAATGAAGTGGATCCTAAGAAGATTGAAGCAATTCAAAATTGGCCTAGACCTACTTCAGCTATAGAGATCCAAAGTTTCCTGGGGTTAGCAGGTTACTACCGCCGGTTCGTGGAGGGATTTTTCTTCCATAGCATCCCCAATGACCAAATTGACCCAAAAGCGTGCCCCATTCAGATGGTTAGACGAGTGTGAGTTTAGCTTTCAGAAGCTCAAGACTGCTTTGACAACGACGCCAGTGTTGGTGTTACCCACAAGTTCAGGATCGTACCCGGTGTATTATGATGCATCTCGTATTGGACTCGGTGCAGTATTGATGCAAGATGGCAGGGTGATTGCATATGCGTCGCGGCAGTTAAAAGTTCACGAGAATAATTATCCTGTTCATGACTAAGAATTGGCAGCCATTGTTCATGCGCTGAAGATTTGGAGGCAATACCTTTACGGCGTGTCATGTGAAGTATTCATAGATCATCTTTGTCTATAGTATTTATTCAAAAAAAAAATTCTCAATTTGGAGCTGTTGAAAGACTACAATGCCACCATTTTGTATAACATGGGAAAGGCCAATGTGGTGGTCGATGCTTTGAGTAGAAAGGCAGTGAGTATGGGCAGCCTTGCATATATTCTAGTTGGTGAGAGGACGCTAGCTACAGATGTTCAGACTTTGGCCAATCAGTTTGTGAGGTTAGATATTTCGGAACCCAGTCGGGTTCTAGCTTGCACAATTGCTCCGTCTTCTTTATATGAGCGCATCTGAGAGAGACAGTATGATGATCCTCATTTGCTTGTCCATAAGGACATGGTGCGGCACGGTGGGTCCAAGCAAGTTTCTGTGGGAGATGATGGAGTTCTGTGTATGCAAGGTCGTATTTGTTCGCCTAATGTGGATGAGCTTAGTGAATTAATTATGGAAGAGGAGAATGAAGATGGATATAGATGCATATGTAGCTCGGTGTCTAAATTGTCAGCAAGTCAAGTACGAGCATCAAAGACCTGGTGGTTTACTTCAGAAGTTAGAAATTCTTAAGTGGAAGTGGGAGCGTATCACTATGGATTTTGTTGTTGGAATCCCGCGGACTTAGAGGAATTAAAATGCAGTATGGTGTGGACAGGTTGACTAAGTCAGCACATTTCATTCCAGTAGCAGTTACCTATTCTTCAGAGCAGTTAGCGGAGATTTACATCCGCAAGATTGTCCGTCTATCATTTCTGATCTAGGTACGCAGTTCACCTCGCATTTTTGGAGGGATGTAGAATATGAGTTGTGCACGCGGGTTGAGTTGAGTACAACATTTCATTCTCAGATGGACGGACAGTCCGAGCACACCATTCAAATATTAGAATACATGCTTCGTGTTTGCGTTACAGACTTTGGAGGTTCTTGGGATCCGTTCTTGATATTTGTGGAATTTGAATATAATAATAGATACCAGTCGAGCATTTAGATGGCTTCACATGAAGCATTATACAGGAGGTGATGTCATTTGCCAGTTGGCTGGTTTGAACCGAAAGAGGCTCGATTGCTGGGTACCAATTTGGTACAGGATGCCTTGGATAAGGTCAAGATTATTCAAGATCGCCTTCGCACTGCTCAGTCTAGCCAAAAGATTTATGCCGACCTTAAAGTTCATGACATTGCATTCATGGAAGGAGAAAGAGTATGTATCTAGGTTTCACCTATAAAAGGTGTAATGAGATTCGGAAATAAGGGCACGTTGAGCCCTAGGTATATCATGCACTTTGAAATTCATATGGTGTTTCATGTATCCATGCTCCAAAAATACCATGGTGATATGTCCCATGTATTAGATTTCAGCTCAGTCCAATTCGACAAAGATTTGACTTATGAGGACAAGCTAGTAGCTATTTTATCCCGACAGGTCCAATAGTTGAGGTCTAGGAGTTATCCTTCAATTTGGGTGCAATGAAGAGGTCAGTCGATTGAGGCAGCTACTTGGGAGTCCGAGTTGGACATGTGGAGTAGATATCCACACCTTTTCACCAGCTCAGGTAATTTTCTAGTTCCGTTCGAGGACGAGCGTTTGTTTTAGAGGTGGAGATATGATGACCCAATATGTTATCTTAAATTTTAAACATTCATTTCTGTAATCTGAGACCTCGAATAGAACCCTTCAGCATCCCTCGACTTGCGAGTGCAGTCCGTAAATGTTTCCGGAAAGTTTTTGTGTGAAACATTGATTAAAATGTGAAATGGAGCTTCAAAACTCATTTGAGTTGACTTCGGTCAACATTTTGAGCAAACGGACTGTCACGAACCAAAATCCTAAACTGTCATGATGGCGCCCAACGTGGTACTAGGCAAGCCGATTTCTCCCAAATATTTCCAACACTTTTAGGAAGAATGAATTTAAAATAGTTTTAGTAGTAAAAGTTCGCATAACCGAGATAGAAAACCCAAAATATAATGCGAAATTCCCAACTATCGGGGTGTCACAGAGGACATGAGCATTCATACATCTCAAGTCAGGAAAACAAGGTCTATAATAGTCTTAGACCAAATATAGTAATCAAGAAGATAAGAAAGGAGAGACAAGGTCAATGATGCACTAGCATCTACCTCAGAATCTTTAGATAATCAACTGTGCGAAGAAAATCAACACCCACTGTGTCCGGGAACACCTGGATCTGCACACAAAATGCAGGGGTTAGTATGAGTACAACCAACTCAGCAAGTAACAATACTAAATAAAGAACTGAAAGTAGTGACGAGCTTCATAGCTAAGTCCAATTACAGTAACTTCCAACATAACAAGGTAGGCATGCTTTCAAGTTCAACATTTAAGGCCAAAACAGTAATTTCATGTCATGTTCAACTGAAACATAAGATAATATCTCTCACAAATTTCAAAACAGTGATATATGACATTTGAACTGCAACAATAATGAAATCAAATACATCCTCTGAGGACCACAATCACTCAGCCCATCTACTAGCTGAGCACTTACTACTCATCACTCTCACTCAGTAGGTACTTGCGCTCACTGGGGTGTGTACAGACTCTAGAGGGACTCCTACAGCCCAAGCGCTATAATACGCACGGATAACTCACTTGCTATAGTATCAATATCTGGATCCGCACAGATAACTCACGTGTTGCACGTACAACTCACGTGATATAGTATATTATATATGGATCCGCACGGACAACTCACGTGATGCACGGACAACTCACGTGCTATAGTATAATATCTCACAATCAGGACCTCGGCCTCACTCAATCATAAATCTCTCCAGTCTCTCGGGATCTCAACAATCATGAAAATCAGCCCAAACAACAATGATATGATGCATCAATAATGGACAATAAAGACTGAGATAAAATAAACAAGTAAATTGTGAGTGAGTACAAAACAACAATTTAACAGATAGTTCAATATGTACACAACCTTTGTGGGTCCCTACAGTGCCAACACATAATCTAAATATGATTTGTGGTTCAATTTCTCTACTAAATGGGGAATGTACAGATAACAACAGATTATTCAACTACACAGTTCCATGGAATTTGACCAAGTCACAATTTCTACGGTGCATGCTCGTCACCTAGTATGTGCGTCACCTCAAAACCGATCACATAACACATAATCCGGGGCTTCATACCCTCAGGACCAAATTTAGAACAATTACTTAACTCAAACCGCAAAATTCTTTATTCTGCTATGCCTTTGCCTCGTGAATTGGTCTCTAAAAGCCTCGAATCTAGTCACAAATAATTTGATTCAGTCAATACTAATTATAGGAATTGATTTCATATGAAAATATTAATTTTTCCAACAAAATCCGAAATTGCACCCAAATATCGCCCCTCGGGACCACGTCTCGGAACCCGCCAAAAGTTACAAAATATGAACACGTATTCAACCACGAGTCCAACCATACAAATTTTACCCAATTCCGACATCAATTCGACCCTCAAATCTTCAAATTCTTATTTTTAAATTCCTAGGACCAAATCTTCATATTTCACCTCAAAAACATGTAATCTAGTCGAAATACTCAATGATAATCGAATATTATTGACTAACAATGATCACAAGTGATTTACCTCGAGCTTTCCTTCGAATTCCCTCTCAAATATCGCCAAAACCTGAGCTCAAAATGTCCAAAATGAGAAAAATCCTGGAACCCTCATTTTTAAACAATGCCCAGGCATTTCCGCACATGCGGAGCCCGGGCTTGCACCTGCGCATCCGCTTTTGCAGAAAATAAGCACTTATGCGGAAATCATTTATGTATCAAGCCTCCTCTTCTTCGATCCTCTACGGGCATCTGTGCAATCGCAGATGCGGAACTCACCATTGCACCTGCGGTCCCTTCGCTTATGCGCTCTCAACACCGTATCTGCGACCTCACAGGTGCGGACCCAACCTCGCACCTGCGACCTCTGCTCCTCTCCTCCAAACTCTGCACATGCACTCTACTTGCGACATCGCACCTACGGCCTAGACTCTCGCAGGTGCGATCACACCAGAAGACAGAAATTATCCAGATTTCTTCTAAGTCCGAATTTGATCTGTTAACCATATGAAACTCGCCCGTGGTCTGCGCGACCTCAACCAAACACACCAACAAGTCATAATACATTATAAGAACTTAGTCGAATCCTTAAGTAACCTCAATCAATGCTAAAACCACGAACCATACCCCAATTCAAACCTAATGAAACTAAGAACTTTCAACTTCTACATTCAACGCCGAAACCTATCAAATCAAGTCCGAATGACCCCATAAATTACTTAATAGACCTATTCCAATTTCCATAATCAGATTTCGACTCCGATATCAAAAAGTCAATTCCCCGGTCACACTTCAAACTTAAATTTCTATTTTAGCCATTTCAAGCCTAATTTAACTACAGACTTCCAAATAATTTTCCGGACACGCTCCTAAGTCTAAATTCACTATACGGAGCTGTTGGAATCATCAAAACTCTATTCCGGGATCATTTACACATAAGTCAACATCTGAACAACTCTTTCAACTTAAGTTTTTATCTTTGAGACTAAGTGTCTCAATTCATTTCGAAGCCTCATCGGACCCGAACCAATTACCCCAGCAAGTCATATAACAGCTGTAAAGCACAATTTGAGAATTAAATGTGGGAACATGACTGAAATACTCAAAACGACTGGTCGGGTCGTTACATTCTCCTCCACTTAAACATACGTTAGTCCTCGAACATGACAAGAGTTGTTTCGAAGCCATCACATCACTATTCCATCTTACCACGCACATACTCGGGGGTACTCCCACGCCATCCTATTCCATAGTCTTGACAACACAACACAATTGAAGATTGTTACGTTAACCTTAGTCCGTAAAACTCAGAACCCAATTTCCAACATCCAAAATTTCTTACAAGACCTAAGTCTCACATCTACATATTGTATAATTTTGAAGAATCTATATCAAGTCATAACCATAACCACAACCATAACCCCATATATAATCACATAACATACTACAAACTCCCATGCTCGTAGCACCATTCACGATCACAGTAACTACTCCAAACCTCGTTCCAAAACCCCATATCAAGCCAAACCTCATTCCAAAACCTTTGTACACTGCTGATAACAAAAGAAACAGGCGAAACCTCATAACCCCTTATCAGATCAACATGTCATTGAGCTCTCTCGCCCCAACCAAAACCATAATCACTTTCTAAGATGACTTTCAATATTATCCTCCCAGTATATAGTAATAAAATCTGATAGTACCCATTCTATGTCCAATGACCATATAGTATTAAACACAACTATCCCACTGACATGCCACACCAATACAACTCAAGCCACAACTACGCAACCTTGTACCCAAAATGGATGATGCCTCAAAGTAGAGAACCGTATTGCAAGTTCAACAAGAATCACCACAACTGCAATGCTATAACCTCATTATATATAGTAGAACCAAGACACACAAATTTAATAACAGTAAACAGCTCTTCTAGAGCTCACATTAACATCACTCGCACGACATGGTCACACGCCTCCGGTCCAAGCATATCATATAGGAGCAGTCAAATAAGTATACATGTATGTGATAAATGAAATAAGACTCTTATGCTCCTAGACTAGTATAAATAACACGCCATAGAGTAGGCATGCGCTAACTGTGCTATCACAACTCAATTTGGAAAGTTAACGCATAATAGAAACTATCAAGTTTATTCAGGGAATTAACCTCTTTGGAACCTCATGTATAGCCCAGATAGTTCTCAATAAAGGTATGAATATGAGAAACGTTGTAACTTTATGCTTAACAGTCAACTCTAGGCATATCATAGACTAGGCATTCTTCCGAGTATGAATACTTGCCCTGATGCCCGCACATGGCTCAAACCTCACATACGTACGCACTCGTAGTGCCCAACTATCTTAAATAATTAACACAATTAGTGCCTCCATTGAGTTTAAATAAAATACTCACCTCAAACATACCGCAACACTGAAACAATTTGGTTATGAGAACTCCCAGTCCAACAAATTCATATAACACATGAACCATCGTAACTGATCACAACTCCAACACTCGAATAACCATCACACCCTTCATACACGATCACCCCACTAGGAATACTTCCATAATTCATCTCATCCACATAGCAATAATTAGAATATCAATTGTCTATCAACTAGGTGAGTACCGCAATATCAATGAGCATCCGTAAGTCAAAACACAATGCGCCTTCTGACATGCGCACCCTTCTCAGGAATTACCTAGCAGTTACAACATTCATCTAAATATCTAAAAATGGTCGTGTTCTTCAAAATTCGGGACCTTCCCTTCAAGACTGAACTGCCACCTTGTACATGTAAATTTTAATCTCGCACAACACACCGCATATATCATGCAATCATGTGAAAAGAACGAGTATCTCATTATCAACTCCAAGTCACCAGCAAATTACATACCAGTTAGTTATAAACCTTCTATTTGGTCTCATCCACGAGGAAATCACGATACACAACATGTCTCCCACACCGGTAGAAAATATCTGGTTCTAACCATGGTAGAAACCATCAAGAACACTTTGAATCCATTTCCACATAACCAAGCTACCAAAACTGAATTCCTCTAACTAGACCAAGCCACGCAGGTCACCAAACCGAAGAATATTGCCACCAAAACATCTGTAAAGTCTCACCACATCATAATTACCCAAAAGAACAAAGCATACCATTACCACACTGGTCTAGCCTACTACCCAGTTGTCTTATTTACTTCGAGTTTCTTCTGAATTATCCTCAAGTTGACACTTCTCCTTGTCAGAACACTACGATCCTTACCCAAAGCTCACTACAAGACATCCTAACATAAAATCATACCGCCCTAAGACCCATAAGCCACTTTATTCTTCTTAAGCACCACAAAAGTACCACAACCGAGACCCCCATACTGAAAAGAACTTATGTGGACTTAAAATTGTTCCTTTTTACCTTTCTTGCACTAAAACGTATAATCCATAGTCATACAGAATTACCGCAAGTCCTGACACCATCCAATGTAAATTACCAATTCTAGCAATATACAAATTCGATATTGTTTTCCAATTGCCACATATACATTTTGAATCCATTAGAACCCTCTCGAGAGTCATCCACTTTGCTCAAATCTAAATTGCACCGCCCAAACAGGCTGAAAGACACATGCCCCACTAGCACAACAATACCCAAAGAAGTAACCCTGCCTTAACACCACAAATCAAATTCATACTTCGTGCGCACTACATCCTTCACAAATAACAATTTAATCATTTCATAATTTTTCATATTTTCATAAAGTGCAATATAAACCGCGTTCAAAATTTTGTATTAGTTGAGTCATACGCGGTCTCAAACTCTGCAAGTCATAACTAATCAAAAAGTATGCCTCAGAACAAAACCAATACCGCACATAATCGTGCAATCAAATCGTAGATAGCAGACTCCCCCACTTAATTCAAAGCCATATAACAAAACATCTGATAACGCATCATACCACTACGAAAAAAATTAGAATTAGCTACGAACATCATCGCTAATCTGTTGCTAAAACGCTCGTAGCTAGCAGAATTTCTTGATAATCCGTTGCTAATTGAGATTAGCGACATATTTTTTTATTTAGCTACATAATTTGTCCATCGCTAAAACCTGATTTTTTTAGTAGTGTACCCATACTCTACTATTGTAATAATCCTGCAGTCCATTCCACGAAAATGATTTACAAGCTCAGGTAACACAAACCATAAAATACCTCAAATCATCTACTAAGCTCACCCCCATCCCAGTGACGGCCAAGTCAACTTTATCAACAAACCCAAATTCAAATATCAACACATATAGCCCGCTGGGAGAAAATAAACCCTTCACTCAACATTATAAGGAACACACATATGTAGATTACTCTGCAGGAGATACCCACCTGCTTAGCCTCAAATTGGCATCTTGTTATACCCTTTCACAACCACAATTACTACGCAATCACTTAATATTTCTGAATTTAAACTCATCAATACGACATGAAAATATACTTCGCTCTACAATTAAACAGCATGACAGATCCCTCAACGCACTCACAACTCAAGATCGTACGTCACATCAAACCAGGAATCAAGTATCCAATAGCAAACTCTTGAGTCACAAGTAAAATTTATTTGCCTCATTCAATCCATTTGAACACATCCCCGCATTGAAATCATACTCATCATATAGTCATTCAACCACTCATCGAGCCACAATTCCACTTATAGGGATACTACCGAACACATAAGTCCAAACACACAAGTTCTCACAACCGAAACAACCGAGCTTAAGCTGCGGTCTAACCCTGGCCTCAAGTCCTCCAGACTGGCCCATCACCAAAACACAGAATACATATCACAAATCTCATTCATAGAATCACAAGCCAGTGAAGCACAATTGATATCGAGTGCTCACATGCGCACATGAATGCATGGAAGGAATTCAAAGAGTTGTGTGTCAAACTGAATCAATTCCGCATGATAGAATACAAGAAAGTGAAATTTTCCTAAGGGTTCGGAAGACTCTCGAATATAAGTACAAATGTCTCCGTACCGATCTGCAGGACTCTACTTAACCTCCTTATGACTCGTAAGACCTATGTAACATAGAGTTCTGATACAACTTGTCACGACCAAAACTCCTAACCTATTGTGATGGCGCCCAACATGGTACTAGGCAAGCCGATTTGTCCCAAATATTTCCAACACTTTTAGCAAGAATGAATTTAAAGCAGTTTTAGTAGTAAAAGTTCGCATAACCGGGATAGAAAACTGAAAATATAATGCGGAATTCCCAACTATCGGGGTGTCACAGAGTACATGAGCATCTATACATCACAAGTTTGAAAAACAAGGTCTATAATAGTCTGAGACCAAATACAATAATCAAGAAGATAAGGAAGGAGAGACAAGGTCTACGAAACACCGACATCTACCTCAGAATCTCCATATAATCAATTGTGCAAAGAAAATCAACACCCACGGTGTCCGAGAACACCTAGATCTGCACACGAAGTGCAGGGTATAGTATGAGTGCAACCAACTCAGCAAGTAACAATATTACATAAAGAACTAAAAGTAGTGACGAGCTTCACAGCTAAGTCCAATTACAGTAATTTCCCACATAACAAGGTTGGCATGCTTTCAAGTTCAACATTTAAGGACAAAACAGTAATTTCATGTCATGTTCAACTGAAACATAAGATATATCTCTCAGAAATTTTCAAAATAGTGATATATGACAGTTGAAGCGCAACAATAATGAAATCAAGTGCATCCTATCAGGGCCACAATCACTCAGCCCTTCCACTAGCTCAATACTCAACAGTCGCACTCAGTAGGTACCTGCGCTCACTGGGAGTGTATACAGACTCCGGAGAGGATCCTACAGCCCAAGCACTATAATTCACACGGACAACTCACGTGCTATAGTATAATATCTGGATCTGCACGGATAACTCACGTACTACACGGACAACTCACGTGCTATAGTATAATATGTGGATACGCACGAACAACTCATGTGTTGCACGGACAACTCACGTGCTATTGTCTAATATATGGATCCGCACGGACAACTTACGTGTTGCACGAACAACTCACGTGCTATAGTATAATATATAGATCCGCACAAATAACTCACGTGATGCATGAACAACTCACGTGCTGTAGTATAAAATCTCACAATCAGTCCCTCGACCTCACTCAGTCATAAATCTCTCTAGTCTCTCGGGCTCTCAATAATCATGAAAATCAGCCCAAACAACAATGATATGATGCACCAATAATGGACAATAGAGACTGAGATAAAATAAACAAGTAAACTGTGACTGAGTACAAAACAATAATTTAGCAGATAGTTCAACATGTACATGATATATGTGGGTCCCTACAGTGCCAACACATAATCTAAACATGATTTGTGGTTCAATTTCTCTACTACATGGAGAATATAAAGATAACAACAAATTATTCAACTACACAATTCCATGGAATTTCACCAAGTCATGATTCCTACGGTGCATGCCCACACGCTCGTCACCTAGCAAGTGTGACACCTCAAAACCGATCATATAACACATAATTCGGGGTTTCATAACCTCAGGACCAAATTTAGAACAGTTGCTTACCTCAAACCGCAAAATTCTTTATTTTGATATGCCTTTCCCTCGCGAATCAGTATCCAAACGCCTCGAAAATAGTCACAAATAATTCGATTCAGTCAATACTATTTATAGGAATTGATTCCATATAAAAAATATTAATTTTTCCAACAAAATCCGAAATTGCACCCAAAGATCGCTCGTGTGGCCCACGTCTCGGAACCCGATAAAAGTTAATAAATATGAACGCCCATTCAACCACTAGTCCAACCATACAAATTTTACACAATTCTGACATCAACTCGACCCTCAAATCTTCAAATTATTATTTTGAAATTTCTAGGCCCAAATCTTCAAATTTCACCTCAAAAATATGTAATCTAGTCGAAATACTTAATGATAATCTATTACACCCCATGTTTTCGTACGTGAAAGTACGCTATAAGTAAATTGATGGATGCTCGAAAATGAGATGTTACATCCCGCATTTTCGTATGTTAAAGTTTCGTCGTAAATCGACGTAAGTTCAGGAATGAGATTATTGTTAGATTAAAAGAATTATGCTATTTCAAACAAGTGATGAGCAAATTCTTAAAGGTGAGAGGGTAAGCGGATCGAAGAAAATGAGTTTCGTCGAAGTTTGTCATTTTAAGATAAAATACGGTCCAAGCTATAATACCCGGTATTTATGGACTAGTGCGATACAAGGTACCACATGACCATAATAGTAAGGTGTACAAAGTGTATTAAAAGTGAGAAATATTTTAAGTAATTTGAGATAATTCTTAATTATGTGGGTAATTAGTTAATTATTAGATTAGTGGAGAATTAACAAATTAATTAAGGGATTGGTAATTAATTAAAATATTTTAGATAAGCCTAATGGAGATTAACGTGGCAGCCAAATACCTTACATAAACATGACTCTTGAATTCAAATAAAAGGTGGCAAAACTTGGAGATGTCTTTGGCCAACTAAGCCACAAGTGGGACCCACACCCGCTAATACAAAAATCTTCTCTAAAATCACCAAATAAAGAAGGGTCACACTTACAATGATCATATTTTTCAATAGTAATGTGAATTACTTCATCAAGTTAGTACTACACTACAAAAAGTAATGGATGAATGCTCAACAAATTCGTATGAAAATCTAGCAACATGATTTTGCAATTCTAAGGGAGTACGATGCAATCCTTCTCAAGAATATCATACGGAATTTCCCCTACTTCGATCTGTCGTTACGTGTTGTCGCAATTGACGTGTGTTAGAGGGATTCTCAAGAGAACCAGCTCAGATATGTTAAGGCTAAGCCCTTCCTTCATTTTTTTCATGATCTCGTAATTACATGTGTTTGATAACGAGTCATAAAGAGAAGTTCATACTCCCGAATTTATATACACTATCCTAGTCTCATAAGTTATAGTATTCTCCCGTATCAGGACTTTATATTCAATTGAGTATTGTCTTCTTTCAGTTAAGAGAGCAGAGGGTCTATTATATACAGTATTACAGTATTTTCACCACCATCGAGCTATAATCGGTAGGCAGGCCCCTATTGGGCAACCTCTAATCAGATGGTAAGATATATACCAAGCCTACTGTGGCCGAGTGCCTATGAGCGAGCCTAGTTAGCCGAGCGCCTATGAGCGAGCCTACTATGGCAGAGCACTTATATATATACCGAGCCTTATAAGGCCGGGCAGCAATTTTACTTACTATATTGAGAAAGTTGAGTCAGTATCAGCAGGTGAGCATATCTTCAGATTATTTTTGACTGCCAGTTACTTTTAGTTATTATATTATCAGTTCAGTTTTGGCATTCAGTATATTGCCTTACATACTCGGTACATTATTTCGTACTGACGTCCTTTTTTTGGGACCTCTGCATTTCATTTGTGCAGGTTCAGACAGACAGACGGGTAGACCTGCTCTTTAGGTATTGCCCGAGTTCAGTTTGATCGGTAAGCTCCATGCCCTTCGGAGTTGTCGGGTCTAGAGCTTTTATATACCTCTTATGTATATATGTATATATGTTATGAGTAGGTCGATGCCCTATTCCGATCACAGTATATCCATCGGTAGAGGCTTGTAGACATATCCTCTAAGTTAGTGCAGTATGTTGGGCTTGTAGGCCTTTTATGTATATTTTGTTGGTTTTCCAGCCGTAGTAGTTATGACGTCCTTGTCGATCCAGCTTTATATTGATGTTTAGTCAGCATTCACAATTGTCTTACAATGTGGCCCATGGTCAAAGTATGACATTATATGTTCAGAGTCCTTTAGTCACAAGCTGGTAGGCAAGGATAGGTGAGGCACCGGGTGCCGGTCACTCCCCCCAGGTTTGGGGCGTGACATAATCCCATATTATTGACTAACAATGATCACAAGTGACTTACCTCGAGTTTTCCTTCAAAATCCCTCTCAAAAATTGCCAAAACCCGAGCTCAAAATGAGAAAAATCCCGGAACCCTCATTTTTAAACACTTACCAGGCACTTCCGCACCTGTGGAGTCTAGGATCGCACCTACGCTTCCTCGTTTTGGGAAAAACAAGTGCTTCTGTGTAAATCACTTACCCAGCGAGCCTCTGCTTTTGTGATCCTCTATGTGCATCTGCGCAATCGTGGGTGCAGAACTCACAATCGCACCTATGGTCCCTTAGCTTCAATGCCCTCAACGACGCATCTGCGACCTCGCAGGTATGGACCGAACCTCGCACCTGCGACCCAACCCTCAAATCACCTTAAACAACGCTAAAATCATGAATCATACCCCAATTTAAACCTAATGAAACTATGAACTTTCAACTTCTACATTTAACGCCAAAACCTATCAAATCAAGTCCGATTGACCCCAATATAAGTTTTAATGTTTGAGACTAAGTGTCTTAATTCATTCTGAAACCTTACCGGACCCGAACCAATTACCCCGGCAAGTCACATAATAACTGTAAAGCATAATTTGAATAGTAAATGGGGGAACATGGCTGAAATACTTAAAACAACTGATCGGGTCATTACACGGACACAGATAAGTACTTTGACAGTTATGGTAGGTCCGTATCATGATTTAGGACTTGGCGTATGCTCAGAATCGAATTTGGAGGTCCCTACCTCGAATTATCGACATTTAACGGAAACTATAAATCTAAAGTCTAAAGATTTCCAAAGTTTAATCATGAATTTTACTTTATCGATATCGGACTTTGATTGAGATTGCGAGAGTTGGAATAGATCCATTATGTCATCTATGACTTGTGCGCCAAATTTGAAATCATTCCGGATTCATTTAATATGTTTCGGCACAGATTTTGTAATGTGAAAAAGTTTGAAACTCATAAGACCGAAATGAGGTGTGAATTATAATTTTGACATTATTTGACGTGATTTGAGACCCCGAGTAAGTTCGTATGATGTTTTAGGACTTGTTGGAATATTTGGTTGAGGTCCCGAGGGCCTCAGGTGGATTTCAGATGGTTGACGTAATTTAATTTGGATATTGTAGAATGTTTCGACGTCGTTTCTTCAAGAATAATTAGTATAACATCAATACAACGAGCTCCTAATATAATATTTATTGAAGCATTAGACCCGTATTGAAATTTCGAAGCCATAGCAAAAGGAATCATCGAATTCGGACATCGTATGAGAGAGTTATGCCCATTTCTGTGACGGTATACAAAACTTCATTGAGTGAGCATCCGTGGGGCGCTATCCCTGGCGCTGGGACTTCTAAAGTTCCGGAAACGGCTCCACAGGCAGCGTCCTAAGCCACCTGCGGCACCGCGGACATAAAACCTCATTAAACGGGAAGTTTTGCTATTTTTACTTATTTTTGAGTTTTGAGTCTCGGAATTGGGCGATTCCAAAGGGATTTTTCACGAATTCGACTTAGTTAAGTGTTCTCTATCCGCAAGTGATTGTATTTCATAAATCCAGGTCAATATTCATCATTTATTTCGGATTTGGATGGAAGAAATTGGAATTTTTGTAAAACTTTTAAAAAATAAAAATTTAGGATTTGAATGACAATCTGTTCGGATTTCGTGAGCTCTTTTGGAATTCGAGATGTGGGTCCCACTGTTGATTATTAAAATAAATTTCGGATTTTAATCCCGAAAATTAGTAAATTCATATGGAATTAATTCCTACGATTCGTGTTGAGTATATTGAATTGTTTGTGATTGGATTTGAAGCTTTCGGACATAAATTCACGAGGCAAAGGTTTATTGGAATCTTGAAATTGGTTGCGAAGCGAGGTAAGTGTCATGGATAACCTTGACTTGAGGGACTAGAACCCTTGAATTATTTATTATGTGAAATTCATGTGAACGGCGTATAGGCGAGGTGACGAGAGTCTATATGTCGTCAAATTAATTGTTTGCATAATTATTTGAAAATCATAAATTATTTTAAATTATGAATTAATTATTATATTAATTGTTTCTCTCATATTCCTTGCTCAATATTATGCCTTGAATCCATGCTATAATTGCTACATGCTTATTTGATTTATGTGACTTAATTGCTACTTGACATTTAGCATACTAATTATTAAATTGCATATTTCCTCCTTAATTTTCACAATTAATAGCTACTTGTCATCACTTATTTCTAAATAAATCATAATTATTGTATGCTTGTTGTCTTATAATTTTATATTAATTATTGTATTTATTGAAGTAATTTCTTTTATAAGAAATGGTAAATTATATTATTTGAGGAGCGTGTTGCACGCCGCAACAAAGATAAGAGTTAATATATTGGAGGAGCGGGTTGCACGCCGCAAAAAAATTGATTGAAATAAATATATTGGAGGAGCGGGTTGCGTGCCGCAACAGAATTGATTGAAAATATATATTGAGGATCGGGTTGCACGCCGCAACGGGATTAAATGAAAATGAATATATTGTGGGATCGGGTTGCACGCTGCAACAGAATTGAATATGAATATATTGTGGGATCGGGTTGCACGCCGCTACAGAAACTGATTGAAATAATAATTGGTTATGACTGTTGAGTTGACTTCAACTATTGAAATGAGTTGCTTGTTTTATTTCTATTATTGTTGTTGTTATTATTATTACGTACAGGTTAATATAAGTTACATGCCTTAGCCTCGCCACTAATTCGTCGTGGTTAGGCTTGACACTTACTAGGTACATGGGCTTGGTTGTACTCATACTACACTGTGCACTTCTTGTGCATATACTGGAGTTGGTCCCAGTGGCGTACAATAGATTTGCTCGGATTCAGCTATTCGCAGGAGACTTGAGGTATAACTATATGGCGTTCGCAGTTCTGAAGTCCCCTTCCACTTTATCGTAGATGTGTATTACTTTCAGACAACTTTATTTTCATTCAAACCTTCATTTGTATTATTCTAGTAGCTCGTTCACTTGTGACACCAGTTCTGGGATGGTATTTAGACATCGCTATTATTATGGATTATTCACCATATTTTAGACTTTATTTCTGCATTTGTTTCTTTGTTATTTAATTAATTTAAAATTGTTTAAAATGGCTAATATTATTTTAGCGTTCGCTTGCCTAGCAAGTGAAATGTTAGGCGCCATCACAGTCCCGATGATGGGAATTTCGGATCGTGACATTTTGTTGAGTCATTTTAGTTCCAGATTTCATGTATTTTTATGTGGCTATGTTGTTGATAGGCAACTTGACTTGCAACTTAAAGTGAAAAAGAGAAACCCAAAATTAAGGTCAGCATATTGTTTTGTACATTTTTGGTTGTATTTGTTTGAGGTGTGTGTTCTTAGGTGTCTATTTTTGTTTTATCGTGCGTCGACTTATGACTGATTATCTAAATGTCAAATAACATAAGTGTTATTGAAGGCAAACTTCACTAGTATTGGTACTATCAAGGTTTAAATAATCTCCAACTTCTTGAAATTTTGAGAAATCGCACTTGGTACTAATCTCACTCGTGGTTTGCAATATTACATTTACATCACCTAATTCCCCAGTAAGCTTGTTGGGTGGTTAGAAAAGTGCTATGAGCAAGAGATCAATTGCAGTACACTAGATTTTAATAATTGCTAATAATATAAGCTCATCAATTACTCGGGCTTATTATTCAATATGAATTCTTCATCGATTTCTGATATGTAATTATTGTTGAAATTGTGTTCATAATACTCTCTCCATTCATTTCTAGTTATTCTTTTTTTACTTTGCACTTCCTTTAAGAAAAAATAAATGAAGCATATATTTTACATATCTATCCATAATAATGATAGTATTTCAATAAGTCTTAGAAAATAATTTGGGAAATGAGTAGTTAATGATAAGGATAAAACAAGAAAAAAAGACTTACTTTCTCCAAAATTTGCTAAAATTAACAAATGAAAGTGATTTTTAGTATAATCGACAATAAAAGTGAACGAATATAATAATATGTTACATAAATAGAAATATTCAAAACCACGATACATCCACTCTAAAACTCAAGCTTCAGGCATGTTTCCAGCATGATGTTGGACTAGTTCAAGACACATGGTGCTAGAGCAGTCTTGTTATTGAGTTCTCGTATTCTTTGAGCATCTTTACATAAATAGCCACCGGATTCGTTATTTACTTTTTTTAGTGGGTAGGGATACGCAGATTATATAATAAGTATGCACGGTTATACATATACAGAGGCGGACCTATATGTTAAAGTAAGGGGTCACCGCACCGCATCCCGTAAGTTTCGGCAAACAACTTATATATATATATATATATATATATATATATATATATATATATATACACACAAGATGTTGATGAAGCTTATGGGGTTTAGGGTTTAGGGTATATATATATACCCCATTTTGACCCGTCCAAAATCAGTCTAATCTGCCCATTTGGGTATAAAAGGAGAAAATAACAACAGGAAAGCTAGCAAAATGGATAATTTAAACAAAGACCATAGAAGGTCATTTTCATTAAAAGCACACAAATAAACTTAGTGCAAAATTATTGCACAAAGGATTGAAGTGCCACACTTATTTAAAGTGTAACAAAAGGCTACTAAAAGCCAGTTAGAACACAACATTAGCTACACTTTTAAGAAAGGCAACAACTTTATTATGTGCGACACTGAATTAATCCTTTCCTCTAATCTCTAATTAGTTATCCATTATCTCTTCTTCAAGAAAAGCTGCAGCCAAAGTTTTTGCTTCCTCAGCCAAAGTTTCAGCTCCAGTTTTAGTCATCTTCTCATCAAATACACATGGCTTATAGCAAATGAACCTTCTGAGGATTTTGCTACATTTTCCATCAGTAAATCCCTCACTGATACATGCTTTTCTGCATGGTGGATTGGTAATGCATATTCCAATGAATGTATTGCATTCTGCTTTGCAAGTACTCTGAGCTTGCACCTTTACAATCATTGAAATAGCACTTATAAGTACATCTAAAAGAAAGACCACACTTGAAAAATTTATGAGGTATTTAACTCATACACACTAACAATATTAATTTACAGTATTAGCTCTCTCCCAAAAGGTATTTATAGGTAACGCTCCAAAAACAAATGAAAAATAAGGCAAGCGGAATGTTATCACATATAACAGAGACATGATAATGTAAAGAAATATTATAATTATAGTATTAGGTCTCTCCCAAAAGATATATACAGGTAACGCTCCATAAAAATTTTAAAAATAAGGCAAGTGAAATATTACCACATATAACACAGACATGATAGTGTAAAGAAATATTACACTATTGGTACACTAGCGGAGTGTATAAGTTAAACTTATCAAACAAATTTAACTTGGAAAACTGATAAGAAAATTATAATTTTTAATTCATTTGATAATATAAACCAGAGTAATATGCAGACACTGTTATAAAGAGGCTTTTTTGTTTTAAAACAACAACTTATGTCCTTAAGTGACTGCATAGCAAGAATTACAATTAAACTTCACATAATTTCTATTAATTTTTATTAGGTTTTAGAGGAACAAATTAATGGAGACAAACCATAGGCAACAAACAACATCATTGCCAAGACTGCAAATGCCATGAAGCACAAGGAGCGAGCAATAGTTTCTTTGAATGAGTAAAAAAGATAGGAATCTATCTATATATATATATATATATATATATATATATATATATATATATATAATTGAGGGGATAGAGAAGATGACTTGGCACATCTCATAAGTCAAGAAATGTATTTATCTTTTATCCCATTTTTTGTCATTTTCCCCTCATTCTTTATATGCAACTAGTTTTAGTACCCGCACGATGTGCGGACATAATCCATGTCAAACAATTATTTTAATTATTTGAATTATGTGCAAATAACCTTAAAATTAAACCTTCTATATATAAATTATAAATAATTATTTGATCTTAATTAAGAAGAAGAACATGAAACCATTTTTCAAATCTCATAGTGCATAATATGTTTTATTTTTCTATATCCGAATAACCCAGCCCCATAATTTTTACACTTGAATTATATTTTACGGTCAATATTAAGGAATACTAAACATGTAACGTTGTGATCTGTCTTGTTTGAATACGTTAAATTATATTATTTTTTACAAATGTATTACTACGAATTTATTTTTTTATCTCAAATTTAAATAAGTCTTATCCTTCTACATTTTTAGACATCTATTTTTTCTCTTTATTGTTTATTTTTCTCTTTATTTAATATTGTTATACTGTAATGTGATCTTTTATTCTCTTATAAATTGACTTAATGTCTTGCTTATTACCCTTTCAAAAAAAACCTATGGGTGGATCAATATATAGATAAAATTATAGATATAGATACAAATATACTTATAAATATAAATATAATTATAAATATAGATATACAAATTAGATTTGTCTAAGATCTATTTAGATTATGTATCAGATTTATTCAACTACTTTCATTAATTATGTTTTAATTTTTAATTTTTAATTATTAATATTGTCTTAAAACTGCCAAGTGGCTTCATTTTAGCTTGCCACTTGGCTTAACCACAATGTATACTACCCTCTTTTTAATATAATAAAGATAGATATAGATTGATAGATAGTTCACAAATAAGGTTAGATACCTATAGTAATGTATATGATACCTTTAGTAATGTATATTGTTCACAAATAAGGTTAGATACAAAGCTTGTACTAAATATAGAATTATTATTTCAACTTAAAATTAATGTGTAAGATACAAAACAAAATTTTAATTGATTCTTTCTCAACAATGATACCTACTATAACTGAATTATACACAAAATTTATATTATACACAAATTTTAATTAAAGATACATATAGTTATAGTATATTGGTTTGCTTAATGAAAATGGCGTCTTTTTCTTTTGTATACGTCCAAAAGATTCTACTTTGGTCATTAAAAACAGAACATTTTTAGTTTAAATCATTAACTAATTGTCTTCGATTAATTAAAGAATGAAATCCAACTTACAGAAAATCTTGGACTACTACTTCCATTAATTATGTTTTCATTTATAATTCAAATTTTCAATGTTGTTTTAAAAGTGCCAAGTGGCTTCATTTTAGCTTGGCACTTAACTTAACCACATGCTTCACTACCCTCTTTTTAATATAATATAGAATATAGATTTCAATTTATCTTTAGAAATCCAAAAGTCACAACATAATTAAATGGTTCCCATGCGATACCAAAAGTCACAACCGTCCCTATTAATAATTAGAAACACCAAAAGACTCATCATTTTTGTATTGTCGGGTATATATAAGAATAGCGCAGAGATAAAATAAAATCTCAATGATTTAAGAGTGTTTGGGTTCGAGTAGGGTAAAGGGAACATGGCCGAGGAAGGGGAGTGGAAGATGGCTACAACAAAGTATGTTTTCTTTTACCATGCACATGTCATATTTATTCTTTTCTTAATTTCTTTTCCCGTTCTGACTTTCTCCTTTAATTTGGTAGCATGAAGCAACAACAAATTCAAAGGTTTACTTATTTATCTCCAATTTACATTATTTATTTTATTGTTCATTTATTAATCAGATGTAATAATCCAATTATTGCCTTTTTATAATTATTTCTGCGTCCAATGTATACTATTTTGTTTTTCTAACTATGGATAAAGTAGTAGTAGTTTGGATTCTTTATTGTTTCTAGATACCTTTACTGCTCTATAAATCTATGACCATCTCGATTTTTAGCTTTTCATTGTCTGTTCTATGTGATAATTTATGAGGGAGTGTGACGATGTTTTGAAAAAGTCGGAGAAACTATTTCAAGAAAAAATAAAAATAGGGGGATTTGGCGATTTTAGATGGGAAACAGTAACGGCTTAGAGACAAAAGGAAACAAGGGAAAAAGTTGCAAAAAATTAAATCAAAAGGATGACGCTATGACTAAAATTTTCCATTTTTCTCCTCTCTTAAATCTTTTTATCTAAATATAAATAAAATAAGAAAACTTAACTAAATATCTTTCTTACACTAACTAACTAAAAAAAAATAGAAGTTACTGAATATGTGTATTATTTGTCAAAACATAAGATTTCTAATAAATGGTACAAATATTGAAAGAAAAATACATTTTTTTATTGTTTTTTAATTTCTTTCATACTGAAATGAGAATGACCAAATCAGAATAGGTTAAAATCTACATTTAAACAAATCAGACGTCCTAGATTAAAGAACAAAAAGATTGAAAGGGGAAAGAGCGAAAATATTAGATCTATAATAATATGTGAAATGAAACTATAAATAAACTTTGACCATCTTTTATTTGACTTGTGTTAGTTGATCGATTTCATAGTGTTGTGCTTTGTAAAAGCATCTTCATTACAAAACAAATAATTTTGGCAGAATACAAATTCGAAGAAATTAAATTTCGTAATATTAGTTAGCATAATTGACTTAACTTGGTCTGTGATTATCCTAAGAGTTAGGGATGGGTCAATTGAAAAAGATATTGCCACAAGGATTTTCATGCATAAACTGTCTTTTCAACTCAATTTCAAAAACTTATATTGCGAATTTATGACAATGAGAATAATATAACGTTGATATCATATATTTACTATAAAAATATATGTCTAATTATCTTCATGCAGTGAAGAGTATAATTTCTAAATTTTAGTTTTGAGTTTTTTATTTAATTTTTCTTTTGCAGGAGTTATTTGTTTGCATTATTCATCTTTTCTTAAGACGCAAAATGAGACAAGTTAATATATGATAGTTACAACTTACATGAGAAGTACTGCTTACCAAGTGATTTCATAAATTATAACCAAGTTAAAACCTTGCTCCTTTAATAGCTGGTGTAGGTACGTATTTTTCGATTGAACCATGCTATTCTATGCAAAATTTGCTACGAATTTGTGGTGTATTCTTAAATTGGATTGGTAATGGAACTTATTAGTTTATTTTTCTTCTACATTATTTCAATTTATAAATTTCTAATTTTACTTTTGTCTAAGACAGTAGTTCATGGGTCGTGTTTATTTTTGTTATTATTATTAGTAGAAATGCCGAAAGAAGAATATACTAAATGAAAGATATCAGCTCTCTTATTTTCCTTTTTGTAAAAATCGCGCGAAGCGCGGATAATTTACTAGTTAATAATAAGAAGAAAGATTGCAATTCAGAGTTGTGAATGAACACTGACACAATAGGGGTATTTATAGGCAATGGAATAGGAGTGAAAAAACTTTTACTTATCTTTTGAAGCAAAAAAGAAAAAGAAAAAAAGAGTTGATAGATTTAGTGGTCCAGTAAATATGGGAAGTGAATTATTGCACTATAGTTGTTGGTAATTTTGGAATGAATTGGAACACTTAGTTCCAAGATGAAAACTTAAGTTAAAAGGATTGACCGGATGTTGACTTATGTGTAAACGACCCTGGAATAAAGTTTTGATGATTCCAATAGTTTCGTATGGTGATTTTGGATTTAGGAGCGTGCCCGAAAATTATTTGGAAGTCCGTAGTTAAATTAGGCTTGAAATGGCTAAAACAGAAATTTAAGTTTGGAAGTTTGACTGAGAAGTTGACTTTTTGATATCGCAGTTGGAATACGATTCTTCAAATTGGAATATGTCTGTTATGTCATTTATGACTTGTGTGCAAATTTTGAGGTTAATCGGACTTGATTCGATAGGTTTCGGCATCGAATATAAAAGTTGAAAATTCTTAGTTTCATTAAGCTTGAATTGGGGTATGATTCATGGTTTTAGCATTGTTTGATGTGATTTGAGGTTTTGACTAAGTTCGTATGATGTTTTAGGACTTGTTGGTGTATTTGATTGAGGTCTCGCGGGCCTCGGGTGAGTTTCGGATGGTTAACAGACTAAATTTTGGACTTGGAAGAAATCTGAAAATTTCTGCCTTCTAATGAAATCGCACCTCCAGAATTTGGCTCACAGGTGCGAGCTTGCAGAAGTGTGTGCTTCATCACAGAAGCGACCAGGCGTGATTTGAGGCAGAGGTCGTAGAAGCGAGCAGATGGTCCGCAGAAGCGGCGTCGCATCTGCGACTGTGCAACCGTACAAACGGCTTGCTCTTCGCAGAAGCGGGAAGGCGACCACAGAAGTGAAGGGAGGCCAGCGTTGGCGAACCGCAGAAGCGATTGGTTTCTCGCACCTGCAAGACCGCAGAAGTGGCTAAGTGAGTCGCCGGTGCGGAACCCCTGGACAATATACATTTTGAAGGGGTTCCAAGTTTTGCCATTTTTTGGACATTTCCAACACGGATTTGGGGCGAATTTTAGAGGGAATTCACGAAAAACTTGAGTTAAGTCACTTGTGATCATTGTTAGTCAGTAATATTGGACTATCATTGAGTATTTCGACTAGATTACGTGTTTTTGGGTGAAATTAGAAGAATTGGGCCTAGGGATTTCAAAATAAGAATCTAAGATTTGGAGGACGAGTTGATGTCACAATTTGGTATATTTGCTATGGTTGGACTCGTTGTTGAATGGGCGTTCATATTTCATAAATTATGTCGGGTTCAAAAAGGTGAGCCCACATGCGATTTTTGAATTAGATTTCATATTTTGTTGGAAAAATTAGTATTTTCATATGGAATCAATTCCAATACTTTGTATTGACTGAATCGAATTAATTGTGACTAGTTTTGAGGCTTTCGGAGGCCGATTCACGAGGCAAGGGTATAACGGAGTAAAGAATTACACGGTTTGAGGTAAGTAACATTTCTTAACTTAGTTCTGAGGGTATGAATCCCTGAATTTTGTGTAATATCAATTGTTGGAGGTGACGCACATGCTAGGTGACGAGAGTGTGTGCGTACACCATAGAAAGCGTGACTTGAATAAATTATGTGGAGTTGTAAAAATTAAAGAATCATATTATTATCCGCATATTCTCCACGTGTTAGAGATATTGAGATGAGACTCGTATTAAAGATCATGTCTGGTCTATCTGCCGGTAATTTGGGACCCATAGGGTCGTGTTGCTGTTGAATTTAATTGTTTAAAAATATACATTTCATACTCAGTCATGTTCATCCATTGTGAGAATATTTATGGGATCGGGACTGTCCGCCTACAGCAGACCATATCTGTAACAACCCACCCAATCATTTTAAGAATAATAACACTGTTTTCCCAATTACTGCTCAATTTATGCTTTACAGTTATTTTATTACTTATCGGGTTACTTGGTTTGGGTCCGGAAGGAATTCGGAATGAAATGAGACACTTAGTCTCATAATTAAAATTTATGTTAGAAAAGGTGACCGGATGTGGACCTATGTGTAAAAAACATCATATTTGAATTTTGATAATTCCAACAGTTCTGTATGGTGATTTTGGACTTATGAGCGTGTCCAGAAAATTATTTGGAGGTCCGTAGTGGAATTATGCTTGAAATGTCTAAAGTTTAATTATTGGAAAGTTTGACCGGGCGGTTGACTTTTTGATATCAGGATCGGAATCTGATTCTGAAAATTTGAATACCTCTGTTATGTCATTTATGACTTGTTTGTAAAATTTGAGGTCAATCGGATGTGATTTGATAGGTTCCGGAGTCGTTGGTAGAAAATAGAAATTTTCAAGTTCATTAGGCTTGAATTGGGGTGTAATTCATGGTTTTAGCATTGTTTGAGGTGATTTGAGGGTTTGACTAAGTTCGTATGATGTTTTAGGACTTGTTGGTATATTTGGCTGAGGTTCCGAGGGGCTCGGGTGAGTTTTGGAGGGTTAACGGATCAATTCGGGCTTAGAAGAAAAGGCTGAAGTTTCTGCCATCTAATGCAATCGCACCTGCGAAAATTCCATCGCAGGTGCGAGCTCGCAGAAGCGAGCCGGGAAAGCGCAGATGCGAAAATGGACTGTGCGACATTGGTCGTAGGTGCGAGGGAAATTCCGCATCTGCGTGAGCGCAGATGCGGAAGGTCGCGCGCAGAAGCGGCTTGCGTAGAAGCGCACACAGGCGCGCACATGTGGGAAAAGGCGCAGATGAAGGGGGGGGGGTTTCTGCACATGCGGTTGGCGCAGAAGCGGCCAAGTTGCCGCAGGTGCGAAAACCCCTGGGAAGTACAAAAACAGAGGGGTTCTGAGCTTTTGCAATTTTTGGGCATTTCAAGCTCGGTTTGGGCAATTTTGAGCAAGGTTTTCACGGGAAAACTTGAGGTAAGTCCCCTGTGATCATTTCTACTCTATAATATTAAATTATCATCGAATAATCCGACTAGATTAGATGTTTTGAGGTGTAAATCGGGGGTTTGAACTTAGGGATTTGAAAATAAGATTTGAAGACTTGGAGGTCGAGTTGCGGTCGGATTTTGGTAAAATTAGTATGGGTAAACTCGTGGTGGAATGCGCTTTCGGATTTTGTAACTTTTGTCGGGTTCCGAGACGTGGATCCCACAGACGCATTTTGGAGTGAAATTTCAGATTTTTATGGAAAATTAATATTTTCTTATGGAATTAATCCCAATAAATTTTATTGACTGAAACGAATTATTTGTGACTAGATTCGAGGCATCCGGAGGCCGATTTGTGAGGCAAAGGCATAGCAGAGTGAAGAATTTCATGCTCTGAGGTAAGTAACAGTTTTAAATCTAGTCCTGAGGGTATGAAACCCCAGATTTTGGTATCATGTGATTATTTTGGAGGTGACGCACATGCTAGGTGACGGGCGTGTGGGCGTGCGCCGAGGGGATTGTGACTTGGTCCGTCCCGGGAAACTGTAAAGTTGAATAAATTATTGTTAGATATATGCTCTCTATGTGTTGATAAAATTTGACTGTAAAATCATGCTTAGGCTATGTGATAGTACTGTTGGGATCCACAGAGGTCGCGCACTTGTTGAATTGCCTGCTAAATGCTATATGTACTAAGTCTCAGTTTTTACTTGCATATTTTATCTCAGTCTCTGTTATTATTATTGATACGTCATATCATTGTTGTTTGGGCTGATTTTATGATTGTTGAGAGTCCGAGAGACTGGAGATCTTTATGACTGAGTGAGGCCGAGGGCCTGATTGTGAGATATCATAATATAGCACGTGAGTTGACCGTTCAACACGTGAGTTATCCGTGCAGACCCTTATATTATACTATAGCACGTGAGTTGTCCGTGCAGCATGTGTGAGTTATCCGTGCAGACCCTTATATTATACTATAACACGTGAGTTGGCCGTGCAGATCCAGATATTTATATTATGGCACGTGAATTGTTCGTGCAGACCCTTATATTATACTATAGCACGTGAGTTGGCCGTGCAGCACGTAAGTTGGCTGTGCGAGTCCAGATATTTATATTATGGCATGTGAGTTGTCCGTGCAGCACGTGAGTTGTCCGTGCAGATTATAGCGCTTGGTCTGTTGGAGCCCCTCCGGATTCTGTACACCTCCAATGGGCACGGGTACCCATTGAGTGTGAGTGCTGAGGGCTGGGAGCCTAGTGGGTGATTGTTGTCCTGCGAGGCTGTACTTGTTTTTCATTGGTTGATGCACTTAGTTACTATCTGTTATTGTGGTGAAATTTTTGAAAGATTCTATATCCGGATTACATGAACTTGAATTGTATAAAATTGATTTGACTTAAACTACCGAATTTGAAAGCATGTCTATTCTTTGATGGAATTACTGAACATGAACTATAATTGTATAGCTCGTCACTATCTTCAGTTTCTTATTTATTTTTGTTACTTGTTGAGTTGGTTTTACTCATACTACACCTTGCACTTCGTGTGCAGATTCATGTGTTCCCGGACATAACGAGTGTTGATTCTTCCGTACAAATGATTTTTTCGGAGATTCAGAGGTAGCTACCGTGTTTTACAGACCTTGTCTCTCCTTCCCTATCTCTGTATTACTCTATTTTGGCCTTATACTATTGCAGACCGTACTTTTTCCAGACTTGTATTCATATTAAATGCTCATGTACTCAGTGACACCAGGTTTTGGGGAGTGTTCGTATCAGTATTTAAGGATTATATTTCTAAACTTAAAAGAGATCGTGGTTTGTTGAGATTATCGGGTTGCCTAGTATCGTGATAGGCGCCATCACGGCAGGTTGGGATTTTGGGTCGTGACAAGTTGTTATCAGAGCCTAGGTTACATAGGTCTCACGAGTCATGAGCAGGTTTAGTAGAGTCTTGCGGATCGGTACGGATATATTTGTACTTATGTTCGAGAGGCTCCAGAACTCTTAGGGAAATTTCTCTTTCTTGTATTCAGTCGTGCAAATTTGTTGATTTCGGAAACTAAATTTCTATTATTCTATGCTCTCACAGATGGTGAGGACACGTACTACTGGATCAGACGGTCAGCCATCAGTGCCACTAGTTAGGGCCGTGAGAGGCCGGGGCCGTGGTAGAGGCCGGGGTCGAGGTAGAGGTCGAGGTGTAGCTCGTACCACAGTTGGACCTGCACCTGTAGTACCACCAGTTGCTCCAGCTCAAGCACCAGCTGTGCCCATTGAGATTCCAGGCCTTCAGGAGACTTTGGCATAGATATTGGCAGCTTGCACTGGTCTTGCTCAGGTGGTTTTGGCTCAGGCCGCACCTTCCACTTCTTAGGCCGGGGGAGGTACTTATACCCCTATTTCCCTTATTTCAGACCAGGTAGTACAGGGACTTCAGATACCGAGGGCACTACCAGCTCAGCCGGCAACAACTGCTCAGGACCCGGTAGTTCCTATTATGACAGATGATGAGCAGAGGAGACTTGAGAGATTTGAGAGGCTTCGACCTCCACCATTTAGCGGTACTGAGTCAGAGGATGCTCAGGGTTTTCTGGATAGGTGTCAACGGATGCTTTGGACAACGGGAATTCTGGAAACCAGTGGGGTCTCATTCCTTACTTTTTAGTTTTATGGGGCTGCAATCAGATGGTGGGAGACTTACGAGAGGCGTAGGCCTGTTGGCGCAACACCCCTTACTTGGCAGCAGTTCTCCTTGGTCTTTTTGGAGATGTTTGTGCCTCAGTCCCGTAGAGAGGAGCTGCGCATGCAGTTTAAGCAGCTTCGCCAGGGTGATATGTTTGTGACGTAGTACGAGATGAGGTTTTATGAGTTGGCTCGTCACGAAGTCTGGATGGTTCCCACTGATAGGGAGAGGATTAGGAGGTTTATTGATGGCCTCACATATCAGTTGCGGTTACTTATGACTAGGGAGAGAGTATCTGGTGCTACTTTTGATGAGGTTGTGGACATTACTCGGCAGATAGAGATGGTTTGCAGCCAGGAACGTGGAGAGAGAAAGAGGCCTCATGGTCCCAGTGATTATAGTGGTGTTCCTTCAGGGGGTCAATTTTACCGCGGTAGGGGTCGTTCTTATAGACGCGCTTAGACGGGTTGTCCTGCTCATCGTGGTGCATCAGTTAGCCACGGTTCTTACAGTGCTCACTCATGACAGTCTTGATTCAGTGCACTACCAGTGCAGAGTTCTCATCATGCCTCGTCTGCTCAAGCTTCTATAGGTAATTCCTCGGGTTATCAGGAGTAGCAGTTTCGTAAGATGAGGGGTTGTTTCGAGTGCGGAGAATTTGGTCATTTCAAGAGAGAGTGTCCTAGGTTGTTGAGTGGGGCTCCACAGCAGAGTTCTCGACCGACAGCACCAGCACTAGCAGTTACACCACCCGCCCAGCCATCTCAGGGTGGGGGTCAGGCAGCTAGGGGTCGTCCAAGAGGGGGAGGCCGATCAGGAGGTGGGAATGCTCGATTCTATGCTTTTCCTGCCAGGCCAGATGTTGTTGCCTCAGATGAAGTGATCACAGGTATTGTTTCAGTGTTCCACAGGGAGGCTTCTATAATATTTGACCCTGGTTCCACTTATTCATATGTATCATCGTATTTTGCTCATTATATGGATATGCCCTCTGAGTCCTTAGTTTCACCTGTTTGTGTATCTACACCAGTGGGCGATATTATTAGTGTAGACCGTGTGTATCGGTCGTGTGTGGTAACTATTGGGGAACTGGATACTAAAGTTGATCTCTTATTACTCGGTATGGTTGATTTCGATGTAATCCTGGGTATGAATTGGTTGTCTCCATGTCATTCTATTTTGGACTGTCGCGTAAAAATCGTGACGTTGATGATGCCGGGGTTGCCAAAGGTTGAATGGAAGGGTTCTCTAGATCTTATTCCTAGCAGGGTAATTTCTTATTTGAAGGCCCAACGTATGGTTGTAAAGGGATGCTTGGCATATTTGGCCTTTGTGAGAGATGTTGATGCAGATACTCCTATTATTGATTCAGTACCGGTCGTGCGAGACTTTTCGAATATATTTCCTACAGACCTGTCGGGTATGCCACCCGACAGGGATATTGATTTCGTTATTGACTTGGTGCAGGGCACTCAGCCTATTTCTATTCCTTCATATCGTATGGCACCAGCTGAATTAAAAGAATTGAAAGAGCAACTTTAGGAACTCCTTGAAAAAGGGTTTATTAGGCCTAGTGTGTCACCTTGGGGTGCACCGGTTCTGTTTGTTAAAAAGAAAGATGGTACTATGCGGATGTGCATCGATTATAGACAGTTGAATAAACTTTTAATCAAAAATAAATATCCTTGCCGCGTATTGATGACTTATTTGACCTACTTCAGGGAGCGAGGATGTTCTCCAAAATTGATTTGAGGTCTAGGTATCACCAGTTGGAAATTCGGGATTCGGATATTCTCAAGACAGCATTCTGAACTCATTATGGCCACTATTAATTTCTTGTGATGTCTTTTGGGCTAACCAATGCCCCAACAACATTTATGCATTTGATGAATAGTGTATTCCAGCCATATCTTAATTTATTTGTCGTGGTATTTATTGATGATATTCTGGTGTACTCACGTAGCCAGGAGGAGCATGCACAACACTTGGGTATTATATTACAGAGGCTGAGAGAGGAGAGACTTTATGCTAAATTCTCTAAATGTGATTTCTGGCTTAGTTCAGTGGCATTCTTGGGACATATAGTGTCTAGTGAAGGAATTAAGGTGGATCCGAAGAAAATAGAGGCAATTCAGAGTTGGCCTAGGCCATCCTCAGTTACTGAGATTCAAAGTTTTCTCGGCTTGGCTGGTTATTATCGTTGCTTTGTGGAGGGATTCTCGTCTATTGCATCGCCTATGACTAAATTGACCCAGAAAGGTGCTCCGTTTAGGTGGTCGGATGAATGTGAAGAGAGCTTTCAGAAGCTCAAGACATCTTTGACTACAGGTCCAGTATTGGTGTTGCCTATAAGTTCAGAGTCGTATACTGTGTATTGTGATGCGTCACGTATTTGTCTCGTCGCATTACTTATGCAAGACAGTAGGGTGATTGCCTATACATCCAGATAATTAAACGTACATGAGAAGAATTATCCAGTCCACGATCTTGAGTTAGCAACTATTGTTCATGCCTTAAAAATCTGGCGGCATTACTTGTACGGTGTCCAGTGTGAGGTATATACAAATCATCGAAGTCTACAACATTTGTTTAAACAGAAGGATCTTAATTTGCGGTAGAGAAGGTGGTTAGAGTTGCTTAAAAATTATGACATTACTATTCTCTATCACCCGGGAAAAGCCAATGTGGTGGCGGATGTCATAGGTCATAAGGCGGAGAGTTTGGGCAGCTTAGCATACTTACCGGTAGCAGAGAGGCCTTTAGCATTAGATGTTCAGGCCTTGGCCAACCAGTTTGTTAGATTGGATGTTTCCAAACCGAATCGAGTTTTGGCTAGTGTGGTTTCTCGGTCTTCTTTATATGATCGCATCAGAGAGCGCCAGTATGATGATCCACATGTGCTTGTCCTTAAGGACACGGTTCAGCATGGTGATGCCAAGGAAGTCACTATTGGAGATGACGGTGTAATACAGATGCAGGGCAGGCTGTGTGTGCCTAATGTAGATGGTTTGCATGAGCTAATTCTCTAGAAAGCTCACAGTTCGCGGTACTCTAATCATCCAGGCGCCGTGAAGATGTATCAGGATTTGAGGCAGCACTATTGGTGGAGGCGGATGAAGAAAGATATAGTTCAGTTTGTAGCTCGATGTTTAAATTGTAAACAGGTAAAGTATGAACATCAGAGGCCGGTAGGATTGCTTCAGAGACTTGAAATTTCGGAGTGGAAGTGAGAGCGTATTACCATGGACTTCGTAGTTGGGCTCCTATGGACTTTGAGAAAGTTTGATGCTATTTGGGTGATAGTAAATCGGCTGACCAAGTCCGCACATTTTATTCCAGTTGGTACTAATTATTCTTCGGAGCGGTTGCCTGGGATTTATATTCGCGAGATTTTTCTCCTACACGGTGTGCCAGTGTCCGTTATTTCTGATCGGGGTAAGCAGTTTACCTCACAGTTTTGGGGGGAAGTGCAACGAGAATTGGGCACTCAGGTTCAGTTGAGTACAACATTTCACCCTCAGACTGATGGATAGTCCGAGCGCACTATCCAGATATTGGAGGACATGTTACGCGCTTGTGTCATCGATTTTGGGGGTTCTTGGGATCAATATCTGCCACTCGTGGAGTTTGCTTACAATAACAGCTATCAATCGAGTATTCAGATGGCTCCATATGTGACTTTGTATGGGAGAAGGTGCCGGTCTCCGATGGGTTGGTTTGAGCCGGGTGAGGCTAGGTTATTGGGTATGGGCTTGGTTCAGGATTCTTTAGAGAAGGTCAGATTGATTCAGGAACGGCTTCGCACGACACAATCTAGACAGAAGAGTTATGCCGGCAGGAAGGTTCGTGATGTTGTTTACATGGTTGGGGAGAATGTTCTGCTCAAGAGCTCACCCATGAAGGGTGTGTTGAGGTTCGGAAAGAAAGGCAAGTTGAGCCCTCGGTATATTTGGCCTTTTGAAATACTTAAGAAAAATGGAGAGGTGGCTTATGAACTTGCCTTGCCACCTAGTATATCAGGTGTCCATCTAGTGTTCCATGTATCCATGCTCCGAAAGTATGTCGGGGATCCGTCTCATATTCTGGATTTAAGTATAGTACAACTGGACTGCAATTTGACTTATGATGTGGAGTCGGTGGCTATTTTAGATCTGCAGGTTCGAAAGCTGAGGTCAAAGAACATGGCATCAGTGAAGGTACAGTGGAGAGGCCAGCCAGTCACAGAAACTACTTGGGAGATTGAGCAGGAGATGCGGAGCAAATATCCACACCTAGTTGATACTCCAGGTATGATTCTAAATCGAGGATGAACGTTTGTTTTAGAGGGGGAGAATGTAACGACCCGGCCGGTTATTTTGAGAATAATAACCTCGTTTCCCCAATTACTGCTCAATTTGTGCTTTACATTTGTTTTATCACTTATTGGGTTAGTTGGTTCGGGTTCGGAAGGAATTCGGAATGAAATGAGACACTTAGTCTCAAAATTGAAATTTAAGTAAGAAAAGGTTACCGGATGTGGACCTATGTGTAAAAGACTTCACATTTGAATTTTGATAAATCCAACAGCTCCGTATGGTGATTTTGGACTTAGGAGCGTGTCCTAAAAATTATTTGAAGGTCCGTAGTGGAATTAGGCTTGAAATGCTGAAAGTTTAATTTTTAGGAAGTTTGACTAGGGGGTTGACTTTCTGATATCGGGGTCGGAATCCGATTATGAAAATTTGAATACTTCTGTTATGTCATTTATGACTTGTGTGCAAAATTTGAGGTCAATCGGACGTGATTTGATAGAATCCGGAGTCGTTGGTAGAAATTAGAAATTTAAAAGTTCATTAGGCTTGAATTGGGGTGTAATTCATGGTTTTAGCGTTGTTTGAGGTGATTTGAGGGTTCGAGTAAGTTCGTATGATGTTTCAGGACTTGTTGGTATATTTGGTTGAAGTTCTGAGGGGCTCGGGTGAGTTTTGGATGGTTAACGGATCAATCCAGACTTAGAAGAAAAAGCTAAAGTTTCTTCCGTCTGATGCAATTGCACCTGCGGAAATTCCATCGCAGGTGCGAGCTCGCAGAAGCGAGCCTGGCAAGCGCAGATGCGAAAATGGACTATGGGACAGTGGTCTTATGTGCGAGGAAAATTCCGCACCTGTGTGAGCACAATGCAGAAGGACGTGCGCAGAAGCGCACACAGGCGCGCACATGCGGGCAAAGGCGCAGATACGGGGTTTGTTTTCCGCACATGAAATTGGCGTAGAAACGGCTAAATTGCCGCAGGTGTGAAAACCCCTAGGCAGTACAAAAACAGAGGGGTTCCGAACTTTTACCATTTTTGGGCATTTCAGGCTCGGGTTGGGCAATTTTGAGCAAGGTTTTCACGGGAAAACTTGAGGTAAGTCCCTTGTGATCATTTATACTCCATAATATTAAATTATCATCGAATAATCCGACTAGATTAAATGTTTTGAGGTGTAAATCGGGGGTTTGAACTTAGGGATTTGAAAATATGATTTGAAGACTTGGATGTCGAGTTGAGGTCGGATTTTGGTAAAATTAGTATGGGTAAACTCGTGGTGGAATGAGCTTTCAGATTTTGTAACTTTTGTCGGGTTCCGACACGCGGGCCCCACATGCGATTTTTGGAGTGTACTTTCAGATTTTTATGGAAAATTAGCATTTTCTTATGCAATTAATTCCAATAAATTTTATTGACTGAAATGAATTATTTGTGACTAGATTCGAGGCATCCGGAGGCCGATTTGCGAGGCAAAGGCATAGTAGAGTGAAGAATTTCATGCTCTGAGGTAAGTAACAGTTTTAAATCTTGTCTTGAGGGTATGAAACCCTAGATTTTGGTATCATGTGTTTATTTTGGAGGTGACGCACATGCTAGGTAACGGGCGTGTGGGCGTACACCTAGGGGATTGTGACTTGGTCCGTCCCGGGAAACTATAAAGTTGAATAAATTATTATTAGCTATATGCTCTCTATGTGTTGATAAAATTTGACTGTAAAATCATGCTTAGGCTATGTGATAGTACTGTTGGGATCCACAGAGGTCGCGTACTTGTTGAATTTCCTGCTAAATGCTATATGTACTCAGTCTCAGTTTTTACTTGCATATTTTATCTCAGTCTCTGTTATTATTATTGATAGATCACATCATTGTTGTTTGGGTTGATTTTATGATTGTTGAGAGTTCGAAAGACTGAAGAGCTTTATGATTGAGTGAGGCCGAGGGCCTGATTGTGAGATATCATAATATAGCACATGAGTTGGCCGTGCAACATATGAGTTTTCCGTGCAGACCCTTATATTATACTATAGCACGTGAGTTAGCCGTGCAGCACGTGAGTTGGTCGTGCGGATCCAGATATTTATATTATGGCACGTGAGTTGTCCGTTCAGATTATAGCGCTTGGCCTATAGGAGACCCTCCAGAGTCTGTATACCCCCAATGGGCGCGAGTACCCATTGAGTGTGAATGCTGAGGGCTGGGAGCCCAGTGAGTGATAGTTGTCCTGAGAGGCTGTACTTTTTTTTCATTGGTTGATGCATTTAGTTACTATCTGTTATTGTGGTGAAATTTCTGAAAGATTCTATATCTGAATTACATGAACTCGAATTGTATAAAATTGATTTCACTTAAACTGCCGAATTTGAAAGCATGTCTATTCTTTGCTGGAATTACTGAACATGAACTATAATTGCATAGCTTGTCACTATCTTCAGTTTATTATTTATTATTGTTACTTGCTGAGTTAGTTGTACTCATACTACACCCTGCACTTCGTGTGCAGATTCAGGTGTTCCCGGACATAGCGGGTGTTGATTGTTCAGTACAGTTGATTTTTCCGGAGATTCAGAGGTAGCTGTCGTGTTTCGCAGACGTTGTCTCTCCTTCTCTATCTCTGTATTACTGTATTTTGGTCTTAGACTATTGTAGACCGTACTTTTTCTAGACTTGTATTCATACTAGATGCTCTTGTACTCAGTGACACCAGGTTTTGGGGAGTGTTCGTATCAGTATTTGTGGAATTTTGTATTGTACTTAAAGATTATATTTCCAAACATAAATGAGATCGTGGTTTATTGAGATTATCGGCTTGCCTAGTATCGAGATGGGCGCCATCACAACAGGTTGGGTTTTTGGGTTGTGACAATATCAACTTTATGTATATTATTATTATTATATGGACTGGGGATGCCCGCCTGCAGTAGGCCATGTCGTCTTTATATCACGCTTGGGCTGAAGAAGCACCTCCGAAATCTGCACCCCCCACAATGAGCGTAGATGATTTATATCCGGGATGGACTTCCAAGGGCATGGACTTGCCTTAATTATTTATATTTGTGATGAATTTCCCTGGACATGTATCTTGTCTGAATCATTATAATTTGGGGATAAATATTTCCCTCGGCTGGATTGTACATGTACAGTACTGAGTGACCGAGTAATTATGATTGTGAGTATACGAGATTCTTCCACTGATATGTCATATTCCTCATATCATTCAGTATTGATCTATTTTTCTTGTACTGCGTTTAACTGTTGAACTTGAAAGCATGCCTACATTTTATGTGTTGTTATTTCTATACTAGATTGTACTTGCTGAGCTCGTCACTACTTTTAGCCCAAAGGTTAGTCTTATTACTTATTGAGTTGGTTGTGCTCATACTACACTCTTCACCTCGTGTGCAGATCCAGGTGATTCTAGACACGACGACTATTAGATCTCAGAGTGTTATCAGTTGGAGACTATCAAGGTAGCTTCATGTCATCCGCTAACCTTGACTCTCTTCCTTTCAGTTATTGTACTATTCTATATTTTCAGACAGTGTTTTTATCGGTCAGACTTAGTTATCATTTAGATGCTCATGTACTCAGTGACACCGGGTTTTGGGAGTGTTTTATATCCGTATTTGTGAGATTTTCTATTGAATTAAAATATTATGTTTTCAAACTTAAAAGATATTGTGTTTTATTGAGGTTGTCGTCTTGCATAGTATTGAGGTTGGAGCCATCACGAGATGCGGATTTTGGGTCGTGGCAAGTTAGTATCAGAGACTAGGTTACATAGGTCTCACGAGTCATGAGCAGGTATAGTAGATTCGTGCGGATCGGTACAGAGACATCTGTACTTACCTTCGAGAGGCTGCCGAACCCTTAGAAAACTTTCACTTTCTTGTACTCTATCATGTGAATTTGTTGATTCTAGAAATTAAATTTCTGTTTTTCTATTCTCTCACAGATAGTGAGGACATGTACTACCGGATCGGACGGTCAGACACCATTTAGGACCGCGGGAGGCTGGGGCCGAGGTAGATTCCAGATATAGCTGAGCCGACATGACCCAGATTATGTTCCCAGCAGGGTAATTTCTTACTTGGAGGCTCAACGTACGGTTGGGAAGGGGTGTTTATCATATTTGGCCTTTGTGAGAGATATTGATGCAAATACTTCTAATATGGATTCAATACTGGTACTGCGAGACTTTTCGGATGTATTTTCTGCAGACCTGCCGGATATGCCACCTGAAAGGGATATTGATTTTGGTATTGACTTGGTGTTGGGCACTCAGCCCATTTCTATTCCTCAGTATCGTATGGCACCAGCTGAATTGAAAGAATTGAAAGAGCAACTTTAGGAACTTCTTGATAAAGGGTTTATTAGGCCTAGTGTGTCACTTAGGGTGCACCAAATCTATTTGTGAAAAAGAAAGATGGTACTATACGGACGTGCATCGACTACAGGCAGTTGAACAAAGTTACAATCAAGAACAAGTATCATTTGCCACGTATTGATGATTTATTCGACCAGCTTCAAGGAGCGAGGGTGTTCTCTAAAATTTATTTGAGGTCTGGGTATCACCGGTTAAAATTTCGGGATTCGGATATTCTAAAGACGGCATGCATTCTCCGCTATGGTCACTTTGAATTTCTTGTGATTTATTTTGGGCTGACCAATGCCCCAACAACATTTATGCACTTGATGAATAATGTCTTTCAGCCGTATCTTGATTTGTTTGTCATAGTAGTTATTGACGATATCATGGTGTACTCACATAGCCAGGAGGAACATGCACAACATTTGAGTATTGTACTATAGAGACTGAGGGGTGAGAAACTTTATGCCAAATTCTCCAAGTGTTAGTTCTGGATTAGTTTGGTGGCAGTCTTGGGACAGATAGTGTCCAGTTAAGGAATTAAGGTGGATCCGAAGAAAATAAGGCAGTTCAGAGTTGGCACAGACCATCTTCAGCTACTGAGATTCAGAGTTTTCTTGGTTTGGCTGGTTATTATCATCGCGTTGTGGAAGGTTTCTCATCTATTGCATCGCCCTTGACTAAATTGACCCAGAAGGGTGCTCCATTCAGGTGGTTGGATGAGTATGAAGAGAGATTTCAGAAGCTCAAGATTGCCTTGACCACAACTCCAGTACTAGTTTTGCCTTCAGCTTCAGGATCTTATACAGTGTATTGTGACGCATCTCGGATTGGTATTGGGCATGTCTTAATGCATGAGGGTAGAGTGATTGTTTATTCTCCCCGCCAGTTGAAGCCAAATGAAAAGAACTACCATGTCCATGATTTAGATTTGGCAGCCATTGTTCATGCATTGAAGATTTGGAGACACTATCTCTATGTTGTGTCATGTGAGGTATTTACAGATCATCAGTCTTCAACACTTATTTAAATAGAATAATCTATATTTGAGGTAGCGGAGATGGTATGAGCTGCTAAAGGACTATGATATCACTACTTTGTATCATCCTGGGAAAGCCAATGTGGTGGTCGATGCCTTGAGTAGAAAGGCAATGAGCATGGGTAGCCTTGCATTCATTCCTGTTAGTGAAAGGCCTCTTACATTTGATGTTCAGGCCTTGGCTAACCAGTTCCTAAGATTATATGTTTTGGAGCCCAGTCGGGTTCTAGCTTGTGTGATTTCATGGTCTTGTTTATATGATCGCATCAGAGAGCGCCAGTATGATGATCCCCATTTTCTTGTCCTGAAGGACACAGTTCAGCACGGTGACACCAAATATGTTACTATTGGAGATGACAGGATATTGAGGATGTAGGGTCGTATTTATGTGCCAACTGTAGATGTGCTGCGAGAATTGATTCTTGAAGAAGCCCACAGTTTGCGGTATTCCATTCATCCGGGTGCCGCTAAGATGTACCAGGACTTGAGGCAGCACTATTGGTGGAGAAAAATGAAGAAATCTATTGTTGGGTTTGTACCTCGGTGTTTAAATTGTCAACGGGTGAAGTATGAGCAACAGACGCCGGGCGGATTTCTTCAGAAACTTGAAATTCCAGAATGGAAATGGGAGCATATTACCATGGATTTCGTAGTTGGACTCCCATGGACTTTGAGGAAGTTTGATGTTGTTTAGGTGATTGTAGGTTGGTTGACCAAGTCCGCACATTTTATTCCAGTCGGTACTACTTAATCTTCGGAGCGGTTGGCTGAGATTTATATCCGCGAGATTGTTCACCTGCACGGTGTGCGAGTGTCCATTATTTTAGATCGGGGCACGCAGTTTACATCACAATTTTGGGGAGCAGTACAATGAGAATTAGGTACATAGGTTCAGTTGAGTACAACATTTCACCCTCAGACGGACGGATAGTTTGAGCGCACTATTAAGATATTGGAAGATATGATATGCGCTTGTGTTATAGATTTTGGAGGTTCTTGGGATTAGTTTCTGCCACATGCAGAGTTTGCTTACAATAACAACTACCAATCAAGCATTCAGATGGCTCTGTATGAGGCTTTATATGGGAGAAGGTGTCGGTCTTTGGTGGGTTGGTTTGAGCCAGGTGAGGCTAGGCTATTAGGTACTGATTTAGTTCACGATGCTTTGGAGAAAGTTAAATTGATTCAGGAGAGACTTCGCACGGCACAGTCTAGACAGAAGAGTTATTCCTATAGGAAGGTCTGTGATGTTGCTTACATGGTTGGGGAGAAGGTTCTGCTCAAGGTTTCACCCACGAAGGGTGTGTTGAGGTTCATGAAGAAGGGCAAGTTGAGTCCTAGGTATATTGGACATTTTGAAATACTTAAGAAGATTATGAAGGTGGCTTATGAACTTGCATTTCCGCCTAATCTATCGGGTGTTCATCCAGTGTTTCATGTATCTATGCTCCGGAAGTATGTCGGAGATCTGTCTCATGTTTTGGATTTTAGCACAATGCAGTTGGATGGAAATATAACTTATGATGTGGAACTTGTGTCCATTTTAGAGCGGCAGGTTTGAAAGTTGAGATCAAAGAATATAGCTTCAGTGAAAGTACAGTGGAGAGGCCAGCCAGACAAAGCGGCTACTATAAGACTGAGAAGGAGATGCAGAGCAAATATCCACACCGGCCGGTCATTTTGATTATTATAGCCTCTTTTCCCCATTTACTACTTTATTTGTGCTTTAAAGTTATTATATGACTTACCGGGGTAATTGGTTCGAGTCTGGAGAAGTTTTGGAATGAATTGGAATACTTAGTTCCAAGATGAAAACTTAAGTTGAAAAGGTTAACCGGATGTTGACTTATGTGTAAACGACCCTAGACTAGAGTTTTGATGATTCCAATAGCTATGTATGGTGATTTTGGATTTAGGAGCGTGTACGAAAATTATTCTGAAGTCCGTAGTTAAATTAGGCTTGAAATGGCTAAAACAAAAATTTAAGTTTAGAAGTTTGACTAGGGAGTTGACTTTTTGATATCGCGGTCAGAATCTGATTCTGGAAATTGGAATAGGTCTGTTATGTTATTTATGACTTGTGTGCGAAATTTGAAGTCAATTGGACTTGATTCCATAGGTTTCGACTTCGAATATAGGAGTTGCAAATTCTTACTTTCATTAAGCTTGAATTGGGGGTATGATTCGTGGTTTTAGCTTTGTTTGATGTTATTGAAGTCTTCGACTAAGTTTGTATGATGTTTTAAGACTTGTTAGTGTATTTGGTTGAGGTCCCGGGGGCCTCGGGTGAGTTTCGGATGGTTAACGGGATAAATTTTGGACTTGGTAGAAATCTAGAAATTTTTTCCTTCTAATGCAATCGCACCTGCGGAATTTGGCTCGCATGTGCGAGCTCGCAGAAGCGTGTGCTTCATTGCAAAAGCGACCAGGCGTGGTTTGAGGCAGAGGTCGTAGAAGCGAGCAAATGGTCCGCAGAAGCGGCGTTGCATCTGCGACCGCAGAATTGAGCCTGGTTTCAAGACAACAATAGCGGTTGGTTTCAAGACCACAAAAGCGGCTAAGTGAGTCGTAGGTGTCGAACCCCTGGACAGTACACATTTCGAAGGGGTTCCGAGTTTTACAAATCCTTTGACATTTCAAACACGATTTTGGGGCGATTTGCAGAGGGAATTCACGGGAAAACTTGAGGTAAGTCACTTGTGATCATTGTTAGTCAAAAATATTGGATTATCATTAAGTATTTCGACTAAATTATGTGTTTTTGAGGTGAAATTAGAGGATTTAGGCATAGGGATTTGCAAATAAGAATCTAAGATTTTTTTTTGTTTATTAGAATCTATGATTTGGAGGTCGAGTTGATATCGAAATTTGGTAAATTTGGTATGGTTAGACTCATGGTTGAATGGGCGATCATATTTTCTAACTTTTTTCTAGTTCTGAGACGTGGGGTGCACGAGCGATTTTTGAGTTAAATTTCGTATTTTGATGGAACATTAGTATTTTCATATGGAATCAATTCCAATAATTTGTATTGACTGAATAAACTTAATTATGACTAGATTTTAGGAGTTCAGAGGCCGATTCGTGAGGCAAGGGTATAATATAGTAAAGAATTACACGGTTTGAGGTAAGTAACATTTCTAAACTTGGTTCTAAGGGTATGAATCCCTGAATTTTGTGTTATATCAATTGTTGGAGGTGACGCACTGCTAGGTGACGAGCGTGTAGGCATGCACTATAACGACCCAACTAGTTGTTTTGAAATCTAGCAGGTCATTTGGTGGTTTAAGGCCTTGAGTAGCTTCACTTTAGCTATTATAACTTGTATGTGGGATCGGAATCGAATTTCGGAACGTTCGGAGTTGATTTAGAAAGAAAGTTTGGATTTTTAGTAAACGACCTCAGAATCAGGATTTGAAGGTTCCAATAGGTTCGTATGATGAATTTGGACTTGGTCATATGTTTGGGTTAAGTATCAGGTGGACCGGGAGTATTTAGGCACTTATTACAGAAGGTTAGCATTTTGAAGGTTTAATAATATCCTAAGTTTGAGTTGAAGTTGATTTTAATGTTATCGATGTCTATTTGGGATTCTGAGCCTGGGAATAGTTCTGTATGGATATTTTGGTCTAAGGAGCATGTTCGGATGTTGATATAGAAATTTATAGGTCATTTCGACGTCAATTGGCGAAAAATTAGAAATTTGGATGTTTTTGAGAAGTTTGACCGGGATTGAACTTTTTGATATCAGGTTCGGATTATGATTCAGGAAGTGGGAGTAGGCCCGTAATGTCAATTAGGACTTGTGTTCAAAATTTGAGATCAATCGAACATGATTTGATAGGTTTCGGCGTCGAATGTAGAACTTTGAAGTTCTAAATTTCATCTGGCTTGAATTGGGGTGTGGTTCGTGGTTTCGATGTTTTCTATGTGATTTGGGGTCCCGATCAGGTTCGTGTTATGTATTGGAACTGGTTAGTGGGATTGGATAGGGTCCTGAGGGCTCCGAGTGAGTTTCGGACGAGGTTTGGATCATTTTCGTTTCATGTTGCATTACTGTAGGTATGCTGGTTCTAGTTTTTTCGCATTTGTAGAAGAATGGGTGCAAATGCAAGTCCACAAATGCGGATAGTTGATCACATAAGTGCAAGTAGGCTTGGCTGGGGAGGATCGCAGAAGTGGAAATTGGGGCGCATCTGAGGCCCCGCAGAAGCGAGGGCCTTGGGCGCAAAAGCGCGTTTGGCTTCGCACCTGCGGTTGCACAGAAGCAGATGAAGATCCGCAGGTGCGAGGGGTTGACTGGCTAGTGGATTCCGAATAAGCGGAGCTCGTATCACAGAAGCAACGCCACAGAAGCGGCTCTTGTCTATGCAGAAGCGAAAATGTTCGAGGGTTCGATATGTTCGACGGTTTGATATGTTCACCCATTTTTCGGAATTTTGGAGCTCAATTTGGGCGACGTTTGATAGGAATTTCACCACACAACTTGGGGTAAGTGTTCTCGACTCCCTTGTAATTATATTTCATGAATTAATCTTCATTTTTGGTGTATAATTATCGAATCTTCAAGAGAAACCGAAGGTAATTTCCATAATTTCATAAAACGAATTTTTGAGTTTTGAATACCGATTTGGAGTCGGATTTGAGTGAAATTAGTATGGTTGAACTCGTAATTAGATGGGTTGTCGGATATTTATGAGCTTCGTTGGGTTCCAAGAAGTGGGCCCCACTGCCAACCTATCGAGCGAATTTGGAAATTTTGCAATTGATTTGTTTTGGGTATTAGAACACATATTGATTGATTTGCACATTTGTTTGCATAGTTTTGGATCGACAAGCATCGATTTCCGGTGTTATAGTGGCGTTCGTCCTCTCGTCACTACTTCTTCGAGGTTAGTCTTTATACTTACTGGGTACACGTTGATTTACGTACTCATACTACACTTGCTGCATATTTTGTGCAGGTACATATATGTCTAGTGGTCTTTTGGGCGTAGAGGTGCGACTATTGTGGGGACTTACGGTAAGCTGCATTCCATGTTACGAATCCGCAGCATATAGAGTCTCCATCAGAGTTATTTACATATTTTTGTCTAATTTGTATTCCAGACACATGTTGTATTTTATCATATATCCTAGTTGGTGCTCATGCACTTGTGACACCGTGTTTTGGGGGTTCTTTGAGGTTATTCATTATTGTGGTTCGTGCAGATATTTTTATTTACTATATAAATTCTATTTTTATATTGTCTAATTAAGGAAACATTTTGATTTTAAATTTCTGAAATTAGTAATTAAATTGGTAAATGTTTGTTAGCTTTCCTGACGGTGGCGTTAGGTGCCATCATGACACATACTGGATTTTGAGACGTGACAGCTTGGTATCAGAGCCTTAGGTTCACTTAGGTCTCACGAGTCATGAGCAAGTCTAGTAGAGTCTTGCGGATCGGTACAAAGACGTCTGTACTTATCTTCAAGGGGCTACAGGGTTGTTAGGAGCACTTCCCTTATTGATTCCTTTATCGTGCGGTTTGATTCCATTGAGGTTGTGTCTCTATTTCCTTCCTACTCATTCTTATACGATGTTGAGCGCTCATGTCAATTGGGCACTGAGGAGTTGTAATGGTACTACAGAGGTGATGTAGGATGCTTTTTCTCTGCATATTCAGGTAGCCTATTATCATTGACTTGCGGAAAGATGTTCTGTTGTTTTGGCTCAGTATCTGTACTACCAACGGTTTTGAGGTTACGCACGTATAGCTATGGGGTCCATGCATTGCTATTGCCCAATATTGATGTACTGGTGGGTCCTTGTTTATACATCAGAGCGGTAAAATGACTTGAAAAGAGGATTTTTCAGTGCATGATTTAGAGGTTTAGCGTTTAATTCCAGCAACAGAAAGGCTATCAGACTATGAATGTTCAGGTTTGGGTTGATTGAGTAACGAGACTTGGTATTTTTCGAGCGTGGTGGAATTTACATTTTGATGCTGAGTCGTAGTCCTTATTTGAACTCATTAGAGTTCATCTTTGATTTTGCCTTCGTGGCAGGGTGTTGTGAAATGATGCATGAGGGGCGGTTGTCAGAAATAGCAGTCTGCAGTGGTTCATGATCAAATTGGTATTTCGTATGTGATGGCTCAAACGAGATGATCTTCCAAGAGGCTTAAAAGCTGGTAGCAATTTATTAGCTCAAGTTTAAAGAGATGGATTTTGATTTGATACAACATTTGGGTGATGGAAAATGAGGAAGGATACGTATGAAGTGTCTTATGGTGGTTGAATTACTTGCAGGTCAAGTATGAGAAACAGAAGTCGAGAAGTTGCTTAAAGGAGATGGTTTTACGTAAGTAAAGATGGCAGATTTGCAAATGGATTGTGTGACTGGATAGCCGCTTGACTTAAGAAAGTGTAGGATGGTTTGGGAATCTTGATGGAATGTGATTTGGTCTACGAATTTTATTTGAAATGATAGTTATTATACGAAGAAATATTGAATATCGTAGAAAGGAGTATGCTTGAAATGAAGAAGGGTGTGAAGATTTGATTATCGTTTTAGATGCAATATGACTTGAGTTTGGATGATATTGTTCAACTCTTAGTTGATGTTAATAGGGAATTAACGAACTTGTGCAGCTGATGGGCGAGCATAGGCTCAGGAGGTTTACTGAATGCGTGGTAGTTGCACCCAGGGCAGCGTCATTGGAACATGTCGGCATGGAAGTTCACATGTGGGTTATCTCATGTGAGCAGGATAACGGTTGTGTGATGATGATGAAGCTTCCACGAAGAATTTTACTTGCTACCCGATAATATGTTGAATATGTGATTGTGGCTGATGGTTTAGAATGTTCATGGAAAGCTTAACAAAAGGATTTCAAGAATTTGGCGGGTTAACGGTGCAAGATCATGGTAATTGAGAAGGAAGAATCATGGTGGACTCTACATTATGTGATGGTAGCTTAAAGCTAAGTGGGGGAGCCCCACCATCTATAATTGGATCGCGTGGTTGTCTGCTTGTGTGGTTTCTAGCTATCGGTGCATTAATGAATTATTTATGACTAAGAAAAGAAAACATCAGGAGTAATTCGAGGAGGGAACTTGATGAATGTGTGCTAAACTTCGTCTTATCGATTCTGGTGCAGCTTTTAGGAAGACTCGGAGTTTATGCTTCTTGTGGATGTAAGGTGCAAGGAAGAGAATTCAGCCGGTTGCTTTTTTCTGGGGGTGTTCATGTGCTAGTAGAGCAATAAAGTTTGGTTATATTCGAAACCGGGTCAGAGTAGGTGACTGTAAATAACAGTCCAATGAGTTCAAGAATTTAATTCTAGTGCCTAAGGATTTCGGGTCTATTATGTGGTTAAGGATCGAGTTTCTGCAATTGATTGTGAACGAGACTTGGAGTGTTCTATGATATCACCGGGTAGGAGGTGCAGTATTGGAATAAAGGAAGAAATAGCTTTAGATTTGCGGGAATTCTTGCGGAATGGGTACACAAAATGGAGATGCCATTGTGCGCATAAGGTAGGTATGAGATGATTCATGAGCATTGAGACGATGTGGTCTCGCGATTCATGAGTGTAGATTGAGTTCTCTATGTTGTTAATAGAGTTGTTGTTATCTGTAAGACAAGTCAATAGTAAATTGAAGGAAGTAAGGTAGGTTAGTAAAGGTTTGAATCAATATGATTATGGCAATGATCATCTCCTTCGGCTCGTGAAGTTATACATGTGGTCGTGGTTACACATGCGGGCTCGGCAACCACCATAACTTTATTGATCTGGTACGTATTGTTTCAAATGACCTTGTGATGTAAATGGATTTCCAGAAGAGTCATGGCGGTTTAGATCACGACTTGAGGTTTGTATTTTTCTGTAGTTTGGGAATTCAGTTGCTTGTTACATTGGTTCTTCTAAAATTAGCTAAGTGAAAGGTGTCTACCCAGTGAAGTATTCATTATACTAGTAGTTCAGGGGTTATGATGAATTCTTATATTCTCGTATAGCAGCATGATCGGTGTAGTGAGAGGTATGGAATTCGAAGTTGAGGATCAAGGTTGTTGTTCAGTGTTGATAAGAATGTCACGAGCTCAGATGAGCAGAGAATAATTCAGATGTTAGAGTAAGCTGACGTTATCTTAGTGTCGCCTGAAAATGGTGTTCTGTGGAAGAGGCATTATGTTTGGATTTACGGATTGCGGTTTGCCTTACAAAATTAGTATGGTTGGTGGGAGGGATATGCAGTCTTTGTCACCTGGAGTGGAAAGGTTGGAGGAGGGTATCCCACAGGTAAACTTGTATAATGTGACCTATTAGTCACTTGATTGTTAAAGATTGAAATCAAGTATGGAGATTTTGGGGTACTATCGTTAATGTAGGAGTTTGTTCCGGATTTAGGATGGTTGCTCGTGTGTGTCATGAATAGGGCCATTGTGGAACCTTGAAAGGTTAGTAGACCAGTATGGTATGATTAGAATAGGTGTGAGGTCCCATGTAGCTTGTAGTGTTATGTGAGCAGGATGGCTCTCGAGATGCAGGTCATTTATCACGTGTTAGTTGTGCTTAAGTTTCATAGCATATGTTCGACCATTTTATTCATTACGCGAGCTAGGAAGTTCCATTCTAGAGTTCGCATTTCCTTATATTTCGCATTCGAGTTTGTAGCCTGTTAGCGCATATTTGGTGCCGTACGAGATCTTGTTCAGTGTTTGAGGTGTCTTATTGCCTATGTAGCTTATACTAGGTGAGACGAGACTATTGGACCTAAAATTCAGTGCAATCAGATTTATATAATGTATATTAAAGAGAGAATATCATTATTCTGTTCAGAATGAGGTTATGGTCCTTGTCAAGAAGTGCGACTCCTTGATTTGATTGATTCATCAGGTGGTTATAAATTTCTACACATCTTATTTGTCATACCACTATTGTGAGGATTGAAAACAAGTTTATTTGTATTATAAGGTGTATTGCGGGCATCAGTTTCGTAAAATTTCAGCTATTATGGTTGAGGAATGTTATTATGGGCAACTGACTTGTGTGGTACATGGTGTGATTTACGCATAAATGTGCAATTTTATTTTGGTACAGTGTGTACTGATTGATACATTGTTCATATAGTAGAATTATGTATTGTAATAAAATTCGGAGGTTGGAATTTGGTTTTAAGGCTCATTGATTGAATAAAAGGGAGGACCTTGAGTCCGGCTCGAGCGGAGGTGCCAAACTGGGTTGTGATGGCACGAGTAGGTGCACGAGGTGTTAAACAGTGATTTGGGACAAATCCGGGGCAATCCTTAGCATGTTCGAGGATGAACGTATGTTTAAGTGGGGGAGAATGTAATGACCCAACCGGTCGTTTTGAGCTCTAGCACGTTATTATGACTTATATGTGGGGTTAGAAACGAAATTCGGGAAGTTCGGAGTTGATTTGGAAAGAAACATTTTAAATTCGGAAGCTTTAAGTTGGAGAATTGAATAAGGTTTGGATTTTTAGTAAACGATGTCAGAATCAGGATTTGAAGGTTTCAATAGGTTCGTATGATGATTTCGGACTTGGGCATATGTTCGGGTCGAGAATCGAGTGGACCGAGAGTATTTCAGTACTTATTACGGAAGGTTAGCATTTTGAAGGTTTAATAATTTCCTAAGTTTGATTTGAAGTGGATTTTAATGTTATCGATGTCCGTTTGGGATTCCGAGCCTTGGAATAGTTCCATATAGAGATTTTGGTCTTAGGAGCGTGTCCGGATGTTAATTTAGAGGTCTGTAGGTCGTTTCGTTGTCTATTGGCAAAAACTTGGAAATTTGGATAAATTTGAGAAGTTTGACCGGGAGTGGACTTTTTGATATCGGGGTCGAATTTCAATTTCGGAAGTGGGAGTAGGTCTGTAATGTCAATTATTACTTGAGTGCAAATTTAGAGATCAATCGGACTTTATTTGATAGGTTTCGGTATCGAATGTAGAAGTTTGAAGTTCTAAAGTTCATTAGGCTTGAATTGGGGTGTGATTCGTGGTTTTGATGTTGTTCGGTGTGATTTGGAGTCCCGGGCAGGTTCGTGCCAGTGTCCATCATTTCAGATTGGGGCACACAGTTTAGATCACAGTTTTGGAGAGCAGTACAATGTGAATTAGGTACATAGGTTCAGTTGAGTACAACATTTCACCCTCAGACGGATGGACAGTCTGAACGCACTATTTAGATATTGGTAGATTTGATACACGTTTGTGTTATAGATTTTGGAGATCTTGGGATCCGTTTCTGCCACTTGTAGAGTTTTCTTACAATAACAGCTATCAATCGAGCATTCAGATGGCTCTGTATGAGGCTTTATATGGGAGATAGTGTCGGTCTTTGTTGGGTTGGTTTGAGTCGGGTGAGGCTAGGCTATTAGGTACTGATTTAGTTCACGATGCTTTGGAGAAAGTTAAATTGATTCAGGAGCAACTCCGCACGGCACAGTCTAGACAGAAGAGTTATGCCTATAGGAAGGTCTGTGATGTTGCTTACATGGTTGGGGAGAAGGTTCTGCTCAAGGTTTCACCCACGAAGGGTGTGTTGAGGTTCGCGAAGAAGGGCAAGTTGAGTTCTAGGTATATTGGACATTTTGAAATACTTAAGAAGATTATGAAGGTGGCTTATGAACTTGCATTTCCGCCTAATCTATCGGATGTTCATCTAGTTTTTCATGTATCTATGCTCCGGAAGTATGTCGGAGATCCGTCTCATGTTTTGGATTTCAGGACAATGTAGTTGGACGGTAAATCTATCGGGTGTTCATCCACTGGTGTCCCTTTTAGAGCGGCAGGTTCGAAAGTTTAGATCAAAGAATATAGCTTCAGTGAAAGTACAGTGGAGAGGCCAACCAGACAAAGACGCTACTTGGGAGACTGAGCGGGAGATGCGGAGCAAATATCCACACCTATTTGAGACTCCAGGTATGATTCTAAACCCGTTCCAGGATGAATATTTGTTTAAGAGAGGGAGAATGAACGACCCGGCCGGTCGTTTTGATTATTACAACCCCGTTTCCCCATTTACTACTCAATTTGTACTTTAAAGTTGTTATATGACTTGTCGAGGTAATTGTTTCGGGTCCGGTGAGGTTTGGAATGAATTGGAACACTTAGTTCCAAGATGAAAACTTAAGTTGAAAGGTTGACTGAATGTTGACTTATGGGTAAACAACCCTGGAATAAAGCTTTGATGATTCCAATAGCTCCGTATGGTGATTTTGGATTTAGGAGTGTGTCCGAAAAAGTATTTGGAAGTCCGTAGTTAAATTAAGCTTGAAATGGCTCAAACAGAAATTTAAGTTTGGAAGTTTGACCGGGGAGTTGACTTTTTGATATCTTGGTCGGAATACGATTCTGGAAATTGAAATAGGTATGTTATGTCATTTATGACTTGTGTGCAAAATTTAAGGTCAATCGGACTTGATTTGATAGGTTTCAACATCGATTATAGAAGTTGAAAATTCTTAGTTTCATTAAACTTGAATTGGGGGTATGGTTCGTCATTTTCGATTTGTTTGATATTATTTGAGGTTTCGACTAAGTTTGAATGATGTTTTAGGACTTGTTCGTGTATTAGGTTGAGGTCCCGGGGGCCTCGGGTGAGTTTCGGATGGTTAACAGACTAAATTTTGGACTTGGAAGAAATCTAGAAATTTCTGCCTTCTAATGCAATCTCACCTGTAGAATTTGGCTCGCAGGTGCGAGCTCGCAAAAGCGTGTGCTTCATCGCAGAAGCGACCAGGCATGGTTTGATGCAGAGGTCCGCAGAAGCGGCGTTGCATCTGCGATTGAGTGACTGCAGAAGTGGCTTGCTCCTCGCAGAAGCGAGCCCGCAGAAGCGGGAAGGCGACCGCAGAAGCGAAGGGAGGCCAGCCTTGTCAAACCGCAAAAGCGGTTGGTTTCAAGACCGCAAAATCGGCTAAGTGAGTCGTAGGCGCGGAATCCCTGGACAGTATACATTTCGAAGGGGTTCCGAGTTTTCCCATTCTTTTAACATTTCAAACACGATTTTGGGGTGATTTTCCGAGGGAATTTACTGGAAAACTTGAGGTAAGTCACTTGTGATCATTGTTAGTCAATAATATTGGATTATTATTGATTATTCCGACTACTTTATGTATTTTTGAGGTGAAATTAGAGGATTTAGACATAGGGATTTCAAAATAAGAATCTAAGATTTGGAGGTCGAGTTGATGTCGGAATTTGGTAAATTTGGTATGGTTGGACTCTTGCTTGAATGGGCGATCATGTTTTGTAACTTTTGTTGGGTTCTGAGACGGGAGCCCCACGAGCGATATTTGAGTTAAATTTCAAATTTTGTTGGAAAATTAGTATTTTCATATGTAATCAATTTCAATAATTTGTATTGACTGAATCAAATTAATTGTGACTTGATTCGAGGAGTTCAGAGGCCGATTCATGACGCAAAGGTATAGTGTAGTAAAGAATTATACGGTTTGAGGTAAGTAACATTTCTAAACCTGGTTCTAAGGGTATTAATCTAAGAATTTTGTGTTATATCAATTGTTGGAGGTGACGCACATGCTAGGTGACGAGCGTGTGCACGTGCACTGTAATGACCTGACCGATTGTTTTGAGCTCTAGCACGTCATTTGGTGGTTTAAGGCCTTGAGTAGCTTCCCTTCAACTATTATGACTTGTATGTGCGGTCAGAATCGAATTTCGGGAAGTTCAGAGTTGATTTGGAAAGAAACATTTTTAAATTCGGAAGCTTTAAGTTGGAGAATTGACTAAGGTTTGGATTTTTAGTAAACGTCCTCGGAATCAGGATTTGAAGGTTCCAATAGGTTCGTATGATGATTTTGGACTTGGATATATGTTCGATTGAGTATCGGGTGGATCTGGAGTATTTAGGCACTTATTACGGAAGGTTAGCATTTTGAAGGTTTAATAATATCCTAAGTTTGAGTTGAAGTGGATTTTAATGTTATCGATGTCTGTTTGGAATTCTGAGATTAGAAATAGTTCTGTAGGGGTATTTCGGTCTTAGGAGCATGTTCAGATGTTTATATAGAAGTTTGTAGGTCATTTCGATGTTAATTGGCAAAAAATTAGAAATTTGGATGATTTTGAGAAGTTTGACCGAGAGTGGACTTTTGGTATTAGGGTTAGATTACGCTTCAGGAAGTGGGAGTAGGTCCGTAATGTCAATTATGACTTGTGTGCAAAATTTGAGATCAATCGAACTTGATTTGATAGGTTTCGGCGTTGAATATAGAACTTTGAAGTTCTAAAGTTTATTAGGCTTGAATTGGGGTGCGATTCATGGTTTTGATGTTGTTCTGTGTGATTTGGAGTCCCTATCAGGTTCGTGTTATGTATTGGAACTGGTTAGTGGGATTGGACAGGGTCCAGAGGGCTCTGAGTGAGTTTCGGACGAGGTTCATATCATTTTCGTTTCATATAGCCTTATTGTAGGTATGTTGGTTCTGGAGTTTTCCAATCTATGGAAGAATGGGCGTAGATGCAAGTCTGGGGAGGATCGCAGAAGCGCAAGTAGGCTTGGCTGGGGAGTATCGCAGAAGCGGAAATTGGGGCGCATCTGAGGCCCCGCAGAAGCGAGGGCCTTAGGCGCAAAAGTGATACGGAGCGCAGAAGCGCATTTGGCTTCGCACCTGCGGTTGCGCAGAACTAGATGGAGATCTGCAGGTGCGAGGGGTCGACTGGCTAGTGGATTTCGCATAAGTGGAGCTCATGTCGCAGAAGCGACGCCGCAGAAGCGGATATGACTAGGCAGAACCCTTTATGTTCGAGGATTCGATATTTTTACCCATTTTTCCGATTTTGGAGCTCAGTTCGGCGACGTTTGAGAGGAATTTCACCACAGAAATTGGGGTAGGTGTCCTTGACTCCCTTGTAATTATATTTCATGAATTAATCTTCATGTTTTGCCTATGATTATCGAATCTTCAAGAGAAATTGAAGGAAATTTCTATAATTTCATAAAATGATTTTTTGAGTTTTGAATACCTATTCGGAGTCGGATTTGAGTGAAATTATTATGGTTGAAATCGTAATTGGATGGGTTGTCGGATTTTTGTGAGCTTCGTCGGGTTCCGGGATGTGGGCCCCATTGCCGATGTTGATTAATTAAATTGATTAGTTATGGGTATTAGAAAACATATTGATTGATTTGCACATTGTTTTCATAGTTTTGGATCAACAAGCATCGATTTCAGGTGTTATAATGGCGTTGGAGACGGCTATGTAACTTAGGATCGAGGTAAGTCTCTTGTCTTTCCTTGTAAGAGGGAATTTACCCCATAGGTAAATTAAATTAATATCTTCTTCTAATGGTGGGGGCTACGTACGCACGAGGTGACGAGAGTCCTTGCGTAGCTACTAATTATTCTTATATATGGGTAGTTTAGGAACCAAATCATGAATTACTTGTAATGTTTGCATCCTTTTTTAATTGAAGTACCTAAATCATATTGAAAATTGCTAGAGGAAATAGTAAAAGACCGAAATTTCACGTACTTGAATTCTTGTGCGAGTTACTCGACCGTTAATAGAAATTGTACATCCTTACGTGTTAGCCTTGTGATAGCTTGTCATTCTGGAGGTTTATAAAGTGTACTCCTTTCTTGTTGAGCGGGCTGAATGCCTCGGCAGTATAGATGCATCTATGGATCTTGTTGCACGTCCCTCGGCAATGTACCCGTTATTCCGAATCGGGCCGAACGACCTCGGAAGAATCATGTGTTATATCGTTAGTAGTCTTAATGTTCACAAACAAATCTTTCCACTAATGCCTGACATTTTATATGGTATTCCTTATTTATCCTATAATGACACTTGACATTTATTTCTGAATTATTATGGTAAAATACAAGATTTAGAAATTTATGCCTTAAAAGAAATATTTGGAAGACTATGTAACTTACAAATTTACCCCATTACTTCTGTATGCTTCATATGTGCTCATGCTTTTATTATATTGCTTTATTAGACCTTTAGTAAGTGTTGATGTCGATCTCTCGTCACTATTTGTTCGAGGTTAGTCTTTATACTTACTGGGTACGCGTTGATTTATGTACTCATACTACACTTGCTGCACATTTTGTGCAGGTACATATATGTCTAGTGGTCTTTTGGGCATAGAGGCGCAACTATTGCGGGGAATTACGGTGAGCTGCATTTCATGTTACAAATCCGCAACATACAGAGTCTCCATCAGAGTTATTTACATACTCCTATCTAATTTGTATTCCAGACAGATGTTGTATTTTATCATATTCCCTAGTTGGTGCTCAGGCACTTGTGACACCGAGTTTTGGGGGTTCTATCAGGTTATTCATTATTGTGGTTCGTGCAGATATTTTTATTTACTCTATAAATTCTATTTGCATACTGTCTTTTTAAGGAATAGGGCCATTGTTGATCCTTGAAAGGTTATTAGCACAGTATGGTATGATCAGAATCGGTTTGAGGAAGTTCCATTCCATAGTTCGCTTTTCCTTATATTTTGCATTCGAATTTTTAGCCTGTTGGCGTATATTTGGCATCGTACGAGATCTTGGTTAGTGTTTGAGGTGGATTATTGCCTTTGTAGCTTATACTAAGTGAGACGAGACTATTGGACCTGAAATTCAGTGCAATCAGATTTATATAAGGTATATTAAAGAGAGCATATCGCTATTCGGTTCAGAATGAGGTTATGGTCATTGTCAAGATAAGCGACTCCATGATTTGATTGATTCAGCAGGTGGTTATTAATTTCTACATATCTTCTTTGTCATGGTAGTATTATGAGGATTGAAACCAGGTTTATTTGTATTATGAGGTGTATTGCAGACATCTGATTCGTACAATTTAAGCTATTGTGGTTGAGGAATGTTATTATGGGCAAACGACTTATGTGGTACGTGGTGTGATTTCTGCATAAATGCACAATTTTGTTTTGGTACAGTGTGTAGTGATTGATACGGTGTTCGTATGGTAGAATCATGTATTGTAAAGAAATTCGGAGGTTGGAATTTGGTTCTAAGGCTTATTGATTGAATAAAAGGGAGGACCTTCAGTCCGACTTGAGCTGAGGTGCTAAACTGGGGTGTGATGGCATAAGTAGGTGCACGGGGTGTTAAACAGTGATTTTGGACAACTCTGGGGCAGTCCTTAGCACGTTCGAGGACGAACGCATGTTTAAGTGGGGGAGAATGTAATGACCCGACCGGTCGTTTTGAGCTCTAGCACGTCATTATGACTTGTATGTGGGGTGAGAATCAAATTTCGGGAAGTTCAGAGTTGATTTGGAAAGAAACTTTTTAAATTCGGAAGCTTTACGTTGAAGAATTGACTAAGGTTTGGATTTTTAGTAAACAACATCGCAATCAAGATTTGAAAGTTCTAATAGGTTCGTATGATGATTTCAGACATGGGCATATGTTCGTGTCGAGTATCGGGTGGACTGGGAGTATTGCAACACTTATTACAAAAGCTTAGCATTTTGAAAGTTTAATAATTTCCTAAGTTTGAGTTGAAGTGGATTTTAATGTTATCGATATCCGTTTGTGATTCTGATCCTGGGAGTAGTTCCATATGGATAATTTGGTATTAGGAACGTGTTCGTATGTTTATTTAGAGGTCCGTAGGTCATTTCAGCGTCAATTGGCAAAAACTTGGAAATTTGGATGATTTTGAGAAGTTTGACTAGGAGTGGACCTTTTAATATCGGGGCCAGATTCCGATTCCGGAAGTGGGAGTAGGTTCGTAATGTCAATTATGACTTGAGTGCAAAATTTGAGATCAATCCGACTTGATTTTATAGGTTTCGGCGTCGAATGTAGAAGTTTGAAGTTCTAAAATTTATTAGGCTTGAATTGGGGTGTGATTCATGGTTTGGATGTTGTTCGGTGTGATTTGGGGTCCCGGGCAGGTTCGTGTTCTGCATTGGGACTGGTTGGTATGATTGGACGGGGTCCCGAGGGCCCCGGATGAGTTCGAACGAGGTTCAGATCATTTTCATTTCATGTTGCATTACTGTAGGTATGTTGGTTCTCGCTTTTACGCATCTGCGGAAGAATGGGCGGAGATGCAAGTCCACAAATGCAGACAGTTGATCGCAGAAGCACAAGTAGGCTTGGTTGGGGAGGATCGCAGAAGCGTAAATTCGGGCACAACTGCGGCCTCGCAGAAGTGAGGGCCTTGGGCACAGAAACGATAAGGAGCACAGAAGCGCGTTTGGCTTCGCACCTGCGGTTGCGTAGAAGAGAGTGGAGATCCGCAGGTGCAAGGGGTCGACTGGCTAGTGGATTCAGCAGAAGCGGAGCTCATGTCACAGAAGCGACGCCGCAAAAGTGACTCTTGTGTCCATAGAAGCGGAAATGACTGGGCAGAACCTTTTAAGTTTGTGAGTTCCGTCGGGGTCCGAGATGTGGGCCCCACTACCAACTTTTTGAGCGGAGTTGGAAATCTCTTAAATTGATTAGTTATGGGTATTATAACACATATTTATTGATTTGCACATTGTTTGCATAGTTTTGGATCGACATGCATCGTTTTGAGGTGTTAGAGTGGCGTTGGAGCCAGTTATGGATCTTCGGGGCGAGATAAGTTTCTTGTCTAACCTTTTAAGAGGGAATTTACCACATAGGTAAATTAAATTAATATCTGCTTCTAATTGAGGGGGCTACGTACGCACGAGGTGACGAGAGCCCGTGCGTAGCTACTAATTATACTTATATACGGGTAGTTTAGGAACCAAATCATGAATTACTTGTAATGTTTGCATCCTTTGTTAATTGAAGTACCTAAATAATATTGAAAATTGCTAGAGGAAATAGTAAAAGAATGAAATTTCACGTACTTGAATTCTTGTGCGACTTACTCGACCGTTAATAGAAATTGTACATCCTTACGTGTAAGCCTTGTGATACCTTCTCATTCTTGAGGTTTATAAGGTATCCTCCTTTCTTATGGAGCGGGCCGAAAGCCTCGGCAGTATAGATGCATCTATAGATCATGCCGCAGGTCCCTCGGCAGTGTACACATTATTCCGGATCGGGCCGAACTACTTCACAAGCAAATCTTTCCACTGATGCCCGACATTTTATATGGTATTCCTTATTTATCTGATAATGACACTTGACATTTTTTTCTGAATTGTTATGGTAAAATACAAGATTTAGAAATTTATGCTTTAAAAGAAATATTGGAAGACTATGTAACTTACAGATTTACCCTATTACTTTTGTATGCTTCATATCTGCTCACGCTTTTATTATATTGCTTTTTGGACTTTTAATAAGTATCGATGTCGACCTCTCGTCACTACTTCTTTGAGGTTAGACTTGATACTTAATAGGTTCATGTTAATTTACGGACTCATACTACACTTGCTGCACATTTTGTGCAGGTACATATATGTCTAGTGATCTTTTGGGCACAGAGGCGCGGCTATTGCGGGGACTTACGATGAGCTGCATTCCATGTTACGAATCCGCAACATACAGAGTCTTCATCAAAGTTATTTACATACTCCTGTCTAATTTGTATTACAGACAGATGTTGTATATTATCATATTCTCTGGTTGGTGCCCATGCACTTGTGACACCGAGTTTTGGGGGTTCTTTCAGGTTATTCATTATTGTGGTTCATGCAGATATTTTCATTTACTCTATAATTTCTATTTTTATAATGTCTAATTAAGGAAAAATGTTGATTTCTAAGGAAAAATGGCGAGACCGGCACCCGGTGCCTTACCTATCCTTGTGTACCACTTACGACTGAGAGTCTCTGAACATGTAATGTCATACTCTGGCCATGGGCCACATTACAAGATAATGTACAGAGCAAAATATAAAACTGAATAGAGGCTAATGCTGACTAGATGTCAACATAAAAATGGCCCGGCAAGGCCGTCATAACTATTATAACTGACAAGGCAACAAAATATACATACAGGGCCTACAAGTCCAATATACTGCACTAACTGACAGGATACGTCTACAAGCCTCTACTGATAGATGTATTGTGATCGGAACAGGGACCTCACCTACCCTTAACCTATATACATATATATACCAGATGTACACAAAACTCTAGACCCGACAACTCCGAAGGACGGGGAGCTTACCAATAAAGGTAAAATCGGGCAACACCTATTGGGGAGGTCTACCCATTTGTCTGTCTGAACCTGCATGCATGAAATGCAACGCCCCCAGAAAGGGACGTCAGTACGAAGTAATGTAACGGGTATGTAAGGAATTATACTAAAAGCTGAAACTAAACTGATAATATAATAACTGAAAGCAACTAGGGGTCAAAGATAATCTGAAGATATGCTCACCTGCTTATACTGACTCTATTTTCTCAATATAGTAAGTAAAATAGCTGCCCGGCCTTATAAGGCTCGGTATATGTATATAACTGCTCTGCCGTAGTAGGCTTGCTCATAGGAGCTCATCCATACTAGGCTCTGTATCTCGGTCAACTGGGCTCGCTCATAGGTGCTCGGCCACAGTAGGCTCGGTATATAACTTACCATCTGATCGGCGGTTCCCCAATAGGGGCCTACCCATCGATTATAGCTCGATGGTAATGAAAATACTATAATACTGTATATATAGATTCTCTGCTCTCTTGACCGGAAGAAAATAATACTTCACACTTTCGTACATAATCTTTGCATACTTCTCTATTTTTCTATTGACTGGAAGAAGATTATACTTCACACTTTCGTACATAATCTTTGCATACTTCTCCATTTTTCTAAGAGGCATAAAGCCATTTTACGAAGATAAAACAAGTATTAATATATAGCACTTCATTTGTTAATAATTTATGTTTTAAATTGCCAAAACTGTCCAGAACCATATCCTACATTTAAAAATTACTTAGCTTCCATTTGTGATGGTTCATAAATACTAATTATATACTTAAATACCTGCAACCTATAATTGGAAATCTCCTTCATTTTTTTAATTACCTCTTCTTGATAACTTGAGCATAAGATATTTACAGCACACAATTATATTTCCACAAAACTATTGGAAGGATGGAAAGACTTGAAAAGATAAATCCTTAACTTCTAAGAGTAGAACCACTTATAGAATAGCATTACATTTACGTATCGTTACTTGGATCATGCCAAAATGAAGGAAGGCTTAGCCTTACCATATCTGGAGTACGAAAAAATCCGTATGATATTCTTGGAAAAGGTTGCACCGTACTCGTTTAGAACCGCAAAATTTACGTTGTTAAGCTGCTAATAATTCTCGTTGGATTTTTGGTTGAAGAAAGTGTCGTTGTTAATGTAGTGTTGTAGGAATTATGTTTCTAAGCAAAAGCTCCATCTGATTATAGTGTTGTTAGAATGAACATACTAGACATGAAAAGTCTTGAAAATGAATCATGTTTTGTGACAGTGTAGTTAGAAATGAACATATTCGACAAGAAATGTCTTGTAATGAATTTTGTCTGGTTGCCACCTAATGAAGATTTTCTAAGAGTCATAGTCTTAGAATGTGGCTAGCTGCCACGTTTTGGGGGGAGGGGAGTTAGTCTTATCTCTTAATTTATTAATTTTTATCTACTTATTAGGTAATTAGGTAATGTCCCGTTATCCGGAAATTAACTAATTATCCGCATAATTAAGAATTGTCTCAAATTACTTAAAATTCTATTCATTTTTAATATACTTTATACATCATACTCTCATAGTCATATGGTACCTTGTATGGTACTAGTCCATAAATATTGGGTATTATAGCTCGGAGCGTATTTTATCCCAAATCGACAACTTTCAACAAAATTCATTTTCTTTAATTCGTGTACCCTTTTATCCTTCATGGCACTTAATTATAGCTTGTTATAAATAGCATAAATATGCTAACCTCAAGATAATCTCATCTCCGAGTCTATGTCAATTAATTGAAGACTAAACTTTAACGTACGAGAAACGCGAGATGTAACATCTTTCCCCCCTTAGAAACATTCGTCCTCATTACCGATGTATTGCAAATTCAATATAAAATGAATGTTTAATTTAAATTATTTGCGGCCGCGTCAGTCGGACATTTGACATTTATTAGTAGCTTTCCTTTTTTGTCTTTCTGACTACGGTAGTCGCAAATTACGGACCGATTCGGTTGCAAACTATTTCAGACCGGATATTTTGCGACCACGATAATTTAGTCGCAATGTAGTCGGAAATCAACTTTTTCTAAGCGAATTTCGACCTTTTTGGCAGTCGAAAAATAGCCATTTTCTAGTTGTGTGAAGTTTAAGTCGTAGGAGTTGGCTGTAGTTTGACTTGTGTGAAGACGACTATAAAATGGAGTTCCAATGGTTCTAATAGCTCTTTATGGTGATTTGGGTCTTAGGAGCGTGTCCGAATGTTGATTTGGAGGTTTGTAAATCGTTTTCGCGTTAATTGGCGAAAATTGGAAGTTGATGAAATTTTGGGAAGTTTAACCGGGAGCGAACTTTTTGATATCGGGGTCAAATTTTGATTTTGTAAGTTGGAATAGGTCCATAATGTCAATTATGGCTTGTGTGCAAAATTTGAGGTCAATCGGATGTGATTCGATAGGTTTCGACATCGAATGTGGTTCAAACGTTCATTAGACTTGAATCGAAGCGCAATTCGTGGTTTTAGCGTTGTTTCATGTGATTTGAAAGCTCCCCTAAGCTCGTATGATGTTTTAGCACTTGTTAGTATAATTGAATGAGGTCCCGGTGTCCTCGGGTGTGATTCGGACCATGCTCGACGCATTTTGGAACTTGGAAGAAATTCTGAAGTTACTGGTTTTTCCCAGTTCTGGTGTCCTTATACGAATTCGCAATGATTCTCCCTCATTCGCGTAGAGGAGTCTGAGTTTTTCTGTAAGATTTCCCTTACAAGGAGCGAGCCATAGTCTCTTTGAATGAGTAAAAACAAAATGGAAATATATATATATATGGCTCGCTCCTTGTGTTTCATGGCATTTGCAGTCTTGGCACTAATGCTCTTTGTTGCATATGGTTTGTCTGTATTTATTCCTCTAAAATTCCATAAAAATAATAAAAGATAATTTATAATATAATTCTATTTCATGTTATCCGGTCACTTAATTACGCAAGTCTGCTTTTATGAAAAAAAATATAAATTATGTCTGCATGACTGGTTTAAATTATGACAATGAACTTCAAATATATTCAAATATACATACATGATGAGCAGCTACATATAATACTCAATAAATAGACACCCTGAATTCTACGATGTCTATATGGTAAATAAATAAATAAAAGTTTAAATCAATTCCAAACTCATTATCACAAGAAGAAAAGTGGGTGCAGTGGTAATTAAAAACGGAAAAGGGTCATATTTATCCCTATACTATAAAAAATAAGTTATATCTACCCTCCGTTTAAGTTTCTTATTAAAAATAACCTTATGTAACGACCCGACCAGTCGGTTTGAGCGTTTGCACTTCGCTCGTTAGTTTGGAAGCAAAAGTAGCTCCTTATGATGTATTATGACTGGTGTGTATCGTCGGTTTTGATTTTCAGAAAATCTGGAATTTTATTTGGAAGAATGAATTTCATCGTTAAAGCTTTAAGTTGGAAGAGTTGACAAAGTTTGACTTTTGTGAATTTGAACTCGGAATGGAGTTTTGATGGTTCCGTTAGGTCCGGATGGTGATTCTGGACTCGGGCGTATACCCGGATTTGCATTTGGAATTTCCTAAAAGGATTCAGAACTAATTGGCAAAAGTTAAAAATTTGAAGGTTTGGAAAGTTCATAAGTTTGACCGGCAGTTGACTTTGACAATATCGGATTCGGATTGTGGTTCCGAGAATTGAAATAGCTTAGTTATGTCAATTGGGACTTGTGTGCAAAATTTGAGTTCATTCTGGGTTGATTTGATATGTTTCGGTGCGAGTTTTGGAAGTTGAAAGTTCATTAATTTTAATTCGAGGTGCGATTCGTCGTTTAGATGTTGTTATGCGTGATTTGAGGCCTCGAGTAGGTTCACATTATGTTATTGGACTAGTTAGTATAATCTGTGATGACCCAAAAACCTAACCCGTCGTGATGGCGCCTATCGTGATACTAGGCAAGCCGACATTTCACAAACAATTTCAACATTTAACAAAAATGAATTAAGACATTTAAAATAACCGAATTTTTTCATTAAAATAGGGTAAAACCCAAAGTATAAGTGCGGAAAAATAGCCCGATATCGGGGTGTCACTAAGTCATGAGCATCTAAACAACCAGTCTAGTAACAAAGTCTACAACAGTCTTTGCTAAAATGCCGTTACAAGAAAGAAACGATAAGAAGAAAGGAGGGAAAAGGAATGTGATTGTTGGCAACTACCTCGTAAGACTCTGATACTCAACCACGCACGAGATCAACGTCCACCGTGTCCGGAATACCTGGATCTGCACACGAGGTGCAGGGAATAATATGAGTACATCCAACTTAGTAAGTAACAATAATAAATAAGGAACCGAAGATAGTGACGAGCTACACAGTTATAGTTCATTTACAATAATTCCAGCAAAGAATAGACATGCTTTCAAATACGGCAGTTTAAGTCAAATTAGTTTTATGCAGTTCAAGTTCAGGTAACCAGGATATAAAATCCTTCAAAAATTTCACAATAATGACAGATAGCAACTAAGTGCAACAACAAATGAAAATCAAGTACAGCCTCTCAGGGCAACAGTCACTGAACTCATCACAACAGCTCAATCACTCGGCTCTTAGCCCTCAGTACTCACACTCAATAGGTACCTACGCACACTGAGGGTGTGCAGACTCCGGAAGGGCTCCTTTCAGCCTAAGCTCTATATTGATATGGCATGCAACCCGACACAATCATATAAGTAGCCATACGGCTTGTTGCGGCGTGCAACCCGATCCACAGTCCATAAATAGCCATAAGCCTCGTTGCGGCGTGCAACCCGATTTATATACCTCACATAGCTCACAGCTCGGCACTCATGCCCTATCTTAGTAACTAACCTCTCCAGCCTCTCGGGCTCCTAGAAATCATACAAATCAGTCCAGAAGAGATAATAACAAGTATCAACAAGAAAAACAAGTGGCAACAGAGATATGACACGCAAGTAAAACTGTGACTGAGTTCAAGATAGGAAATAGCAGTTAATTCAATAGGTACCCGACCGCTACGGGTTCTAACAGTGATATCATATGGCCTAAGCATAGTTTCTAACATAAATAGCAGTCAAATTTTTAGAAGACAAAGGGGACATGTAATTAACAATAAGCTATTTGACTTTACAGTCTCACGGAATGTACCAAGTCACAATCCCCCACGGTACACGCCCACACGCTCTTCACCTAGCATGTGCGTCACCTCCAAAACAATCACATCATACCAAAATTCGGAGTTTCATACCCTCATGACAAGATTTAAAACTGTTACTTACCTCAAACCGTGCAAAATCCTACTCTGAAATGCCTTTGCCCTTCGAATCAGTCTCCAAATGCCCCGAATCTAGCCATAAACAGTTCGATATAATTAATATAGGCTAAAAGAATCAATTCCACAAGAAAAATACGAAATTATAAGCCAAAATTCGAAAAGAAGAATTATGAACACCAGACCCCACGTCTCAAAATCTAATAAAAGTCACAAAATATGAACACCCATCCACTCACGATTCCAACCATACAAGAATTACTCAGATCCAACCTCAAATCACCTTCCAAAACTCGAAATTTTAGTCTATGGAGTTTCTACCATTTCCCCCCAAATTTACAACTCAAATCCCTAATTTGATGATGAAAATAGCAATAGATTCATGAAATATAGTCCAATTTGAGTAAGAATTACTTACTCCAACAATCTTCTTGAAGAAACCTCGAAGAATCGCCTCACACCGAGCTCTCAAAAACCCAAAACCAAAATGGGAATCAAACTCTCGAAATCCTATTTTCTGCCTAGTTATTCCGCATCTGCGGACCCATTGTCGTACCTGTGACGCCGCACCTGCAGAATTCCCCTCGCAGGTGCGGAAATGACTTAAGGGGCTGGGTCCATTTCTACGATCAGGTGGTCGCACCTATGGACAAAGGTCCGCTTCTGCGTTCTTCCCCGCCAGCTCACTCTTCGCATCTGCGGAACTTGAAGCGCATCTGCGGGCTCGCAAATGCGGAGATTCCCTTGCATCTGCGACCCCTGGCAATCTCTTCAACCCCCATTTCTGCGCTTGGCCTAACGCACGTGTGTGTCCGCACCTGCGGCCACCCCACCGCAGGCGCGATTACACCAGGAGCTTCAAAGCTCCAGCAATTACACAAGTCCAAACTTCGATCCGTTAAGCATCCGAAACTCACTCGAGGCCCCCAGATCATCAACCAAACAAACCAACCAGTCCTATAATACCATACGAACTTAGTAGAGTCCTCAAATCACATCAAAAAAAGCTAAAACCCGGATTACACCCGGATTCAAGCCTAATGAACATGTAAACTTCCAAATTCCACAAACGACATCGAAACCTACCTAAACCAACGTCCGATTGACCTCAAATTTTGCACACAAGTCATATTCAACATTATGGAGCTACTACAACTTGCGAAATCGGAATCCAACTCCTATATCAAATAGTCAATCCCCCGGTCGAACTTCCCAAAAATTTGACTTTTGCCGTTTCAAGCCTAAATCAGCTACAGACCTCAAATTCACAGCTCGGGCATGCTTCTAAGTCCAAAATCACCCAACGAAGCTAACGAAACCGACGGAACTCCATTCCGGAGTCGTCTTCACAAATTTCTAACTACGGTCAAAATCCTAAGACTTAAGCTTTCGTTTTAGGGACTGCGTGTCCCAAAACACTCTGAAACCAAAACAAGACCTCCCGACAAGTCACATAAGCAGAAACAGATACGGGGAAAGCAAAAAATAGGGGATCAGGGTTATTACTCTCAAAACGGCCAGTCGGGTCGTTACATATTCAGACGGGGTCTCGAGTGGTTCGGAAGGGTTTCGGATGAGGTTCAGATCATTCGGATCAATTTTTGCTAAGGCTGTTGATGGAAGGATCTGGTGTGATTGCACCTGCGGTTGGTTTTGCGCAAGTGCTATAGTCGCTGATGAGACAAAGGAATCACATAAGCGAGTTGAGATCCGGGTGAGGAAGATCGCAGAAGTGGAGATTTGGGGCGCATGTGCGGATACGCAGGTGCGAAGGGATGAAGCGCTGGAGCATGGTCTTGCATAGGTACGGATGATGGCTCACACCTACGATGTCACATAAGCAGATATATTGTTCGCAGGTGTAAGGATCGAGTTCTCAGCCGGTTCCATAGAAACAGAGGTGATGTAGTAAAAATGACACCGCAGATGCGGCTAATTTGTTCGCACAAGCAAAAATGCCTAGGCATAAGCTATATATCGAGGGTTTGGCTATTTTATTCACATTTTGAGTTGGGGATCTCGGATTTAAGGGATTTTGGAGGCAAATTTAATCACAAGGATTGGGGTAAGTGTTTTATACTCGGTTTTGATTATATTTCATGATTCTATCTTGATTTTTGGTAATTGGATTATGAAATGTTAAGGAGAAATTTGGGGGTTTTAGCCTAAAGTTTCATAGAGTGAGTTTTTGAGTTTTGAACATCGACTCGGAGTCGGATTTGGATAAAACTAGTATGGTTGGACTCATAATCAAATGGGTTGTCGGATTTTATAAGTTTTGTCGAGTTCCAAGGCGTGGGACTGGGGGTGAACTTTTGGGTTGATTTTGGGATTTTGATTAAAGATTCAACCTTTATCGATTGAGTTTGTTTCCATTGGTAATATTTGATATATTTGAGTTGCTTTTGGCTAGTTTCGAGTCGTTCGGAGGTCGGTACGCATGAAATGGCATTTTTGGAGCATCGCCTTGTTTGCTCGGTATTGGATTTGTCTTGTTCGAGGTAAGTAACAATTCTAAACTTAGAGATGAGGGTATGAAACCTGATTATACGTGTCATGTGATTTGTTTGGAGGTGACACACAAGCTAGGTGGGCGTGCACCATAGAAATTGAGACTCAGTCGATTCCGTGGAGCTGTGTAGTCAATTAACTTGTATTTTTACATGTAGTTTTCATGTGTTAGAGAAACTGAGTTGTGGCTCATATTAGAAATTATGCTTAGGCAAATGCTGGTATTATTGGGACTCTCTGAGGTCATTTCTTCTGTCGAATTATATGTTTAAATTATAATTTCGTACTTAGTCATATTTATTTATTGTATATCATATCTCAGTCTATGTTGTTATTTATTAATACATCATATCATCATTTTGGGCTAGTTTCATGACATTGTGAGCCCGAAAGACTGGAGAGATTGATGATTAAGTGAGGCCATTGGCCTAATTATGAGTGATATTTATGGGATCGGGATGTACGCCGCATCATATTTTTATTTATTTATGCCTGGACCTAGCTTATTATATAGCTTGGGCTGAAGGAGACCCTCCGAAGTCTACAACCCCACAGAGAGCACAGTGGATATTATATTTGGGTTGGATTTCCCTAGGCAAGGAGTTGCCCTATATATTCACATTTAGGATGGAGTTCCCTCAGCATGGAGTTGCCCTATAAATTTATATTGAGGGATGGATCTTCTTTGGGCTAGACTTGACACGTACAATACTGAGTGATTGAGTAGTCTGAGAGTGTGAGTACATGAGTTCATCATTGAGATGCATTGCATTTGACATGCGTACTTGGGATACAGGCATAAAGATGCATTTTCTCATGCTACCCGGTTTTGGTGACGTTCATGTTTTCACCTGTATATTGACATGTATGCATAGAGATGTAAATGAAACATCTTATTCATTGTTGAAAGGTTTTTGGAAAAATCATAGTTTTCAAACTTATTCATATATTTTTGAGGTTTTCGATGAAAGATCTGGGATCTACTCTTATACTTGAAAAGCATGCCTATTTTCCGTAATTGTGAACCAACTGAGTTATTTCTTGTACCATCTTTATTATATTGTTATGAACTATTGTTGGTTATTTGAGTTGGACTCTCACCCTTGTCCCAGCTCGTAACTACTTTCAACCTAATGTTAGGTTTGTTACTTATTGAGTACATGTGGGTTGTTGTATTCATACTACACTTCTGCACCTTGCGAGCAAATGTTGGATGCTGATGTAGTTGCATAAAGCGGGAGCTGGATCTGAAGATGTACCTGCATTCCAGTCATAACTACCTCTTAATCTTGGTAGCTTTAGTATTTCAGATCTGTTGATGTATATTTCAAATAGACGGTGTATTTTATTTCAAATCAGCTTTGTAAACTCTATATCTTAGAAACTCATGATTTGTACTACCAGTCATTAGAAAATTCTTTGTATAATAGTTCAATTGTATTATCATTCATTCTCTTAGTAAATATCATTTGAACTGGTTTATTGTTAACTGCATTACCTAGTGAGTTGGGTTAGGTGCCACCACGGCTAGTTGGGTTTCGGGTCGTAACACCTTACTGGGTCGTAACACCTTACTGTTATACTTTGGGATTAAAACTACCCCCGACGTTAAATCCTTATTCAAGACTTAAAAACTAAACATGGCACGATCTGATTGAACATCAAAAGACCTTGAGTACTTTCATTTTGAACAACCCAACCCAACCAAATAGCCCCGCCCTCCCGAAGACATATTCACATCTTGGAGCGGGAAAACATTACCTGAAGAATGTGAACCTCCTCTTCTCTCTCTTGAATATGTTCAAGCGCGTTGTCCGACGGTTTGAGGATATTTTCAGCTTCATTTCAAGTATTATGACTGGTACGCGTGATTGGAATTGAATGTCGGGGAGATCAGAGTTGGTATTGGAAAGTAAATTCTCATTTCGAAAGCGTTAAGTTAGAAAAATTGACTAAGATCATATTTTTGAGTAAACGACCTCATAATCGGGATTTGAAGGTTCCAACAGGTTCGTATGATGATTTAGGACTTGGGCGTATGTTCGGATCGGGTTTTGGGTGACCAGGGAGCGTTTCAACGCCTATTGTGGAAGATAGCATTTTTAGAAGGATTTCATAAATTTGGGTTGAAGTGTATTTTAATGTTATCGATGTCCGTTGGGATTCCAAGTCTGGGAATAGCTCCGTCTCGTGATTTTGGTATTGGGAACACGCCCCCATATAGATTTGGAGGTCCGTAGGTCATTTGGCGAAAGTTAGAAATTTGAAGCTTTTTGAGAAGTTTGACCGGAAGTGGAATTTTTGATATCGGGTCGGATTCCAATTCCGAAAGTTGGAGTATGTCCGTGATGTCATATGACTTGTGTACAAAATTGGAGGTCAATCAGACGTGATTTGATAGGTTTCGGCATCGAATATAAACGTTTGAAGTTCTAAAGTTCATTACCCTTGAATTGGGGTGTGATTCATGGTTTTAGTGTTGTTTGATGCGATTTGAAGGATCGAATAAGTTCGTAATGTGTTTTGGGATGTGTTGGTATATTTGGTTGAGGTTCCGAGGGCGTCGAGCGGATTTCGGAAGGTTAACAAATCTATTTTTGGACTTAATAATTTCATAAGCTTAATGCTTCGGCTTTAATCGCACCTGTGTGACTTTGGCCGCAGGTGCGAGATTGTGGGTGTGGCGAATTGCTCGCAGAAGCGAGAAGGGACTAGAGTTGGGGGAGCCGCAGAACCGGACTGGAGAAGCGCACCTGCGAGTGCGCAGGCGCGAGGCAGCTACCGCATGTGCGAGGTCTTGTCTGGGCAGTAAGGACCTCAGGAGTAGAATTTGAACCGCACCTGCGGAGCCGCAAGAGCGGCTATTGGACCGCAGGTACGAAAGTCGGGGCTGGGCAGTGCCTTCTTTAAAACGAGGGTTTGGCTCAATCTTATTTTATTTTCGTCCATGGGAGCCGATTTTGGAGCAATTTGGGATTCCATCTTCATCAACTATTATGGGGTAAGTGTTTTCTTCACTTAGTGAGTTAAATACATGATTTATATATGGATTTAAGCGTGGAAATTTATAAAAAAATGAGATTTTGGTAGAAAACCTAGAAATTTGGTATTTTTGGATTTGGACCACGAATTTGGACATGGATTGGGAATAAATTATATATTTGAGTTCGTAATGTTGTGGATAATGAGTATCTTCGAAAAATTTCGGAATCCGGGCACGTGGTCCCTAGGGTGATATTATGACTTTTCGAGCGGAGATAGGAATTGTTGTAAATTGAATTGTTATGAGTATTAGAGTATATTTTCATTGGTTTGCACATTTTTTGGCTAGTTTGGAGCGTTGGGCATTGGTTTGAGGTGCTAGAGTGGCGTTGGAGCCGGTTATGGAACTTCGGAGAGAGGTAAGTTTCCTTTCTAACCTTGTAAGAGGAAAATTTACCCCTAAGGTGAACTAAATTAATATGTGCTTCTATTTGTGGGGGTTACGTATGCACGAGGTGACGAGATTCCATGCATAGCAACTATTATGCTTAAGTTCGGGTAGTTTAGGACCCCAAAAGCATGCCATACTTGTGATAATTGTAACCTCATTGTCGATTTAAATTGCTTAAATCATATCAAACTTGGTAAATAAATTCCTAAAAGGATTAAACTTGTTTTCTTGACCGTTAAAAGAAGAGTGACATTTTCCTTGAGTAATTTCTCCTTAATCAATTCTTGAGTGATTGTTTGATTGTTTTTACTTTTGTGGAACGGGCCGAACGTTCGCGCCGTTCGACCCTCCGGCAGTGCACCATTTAATATTATGTTGGATCGGTCGTACGACCTCGGCATGACTTGCGCATGGTTGTATTAATTTCTTTGGAAATTATAATAATTGATATTGCCTCTTTGGCATGAGATAAACTGTTTAATAATGGGAAATAAATTGGAGATTTCTTAATTATAAAGTAACTACTTACTTACATCAAAATATTGAGCTTATAGTCGTTCTACGAAATCAATACTTAATTATATCATTTTTATTTTATTTATAGCCCATAGTAAGTGTCCGAGTCGACCCCTCGTCACTACTTCTTTGAGGTTAGGCGGGATATTTACTGGGTACGCGTTGATTTACGTACTCATACTACACTTACTTTACATTTTTGTGCAGGTACACATATGTTTAGCGACCTTGTGGGCACAGAGGCGCGATTATGGCGGGGACTTAGGTGAGCTACATTCTATACGACGATCCGTAGCCAATAGAGTCTCCTTTAGAGTACTTACATTTTTCCAGTCCAATTTGTATTCCGGACAGCTGTTGTATTTTATTTTACATTCCTAGTTAATGCTCATGCACTTGTAAGATTGGGTTTTGGGATGATTATGGGTTACACTGTATTGGAACTTTTAAAGATATTATTATGTATTTTTGTAAACTCAATCTTCTACAATTTAATTGAAGGAAAACTATCATTTTAAAATTATTAAAATGAGAATTTAATTAACTATTTAGTGTTGGCTTGCCTGATAGTGGTGTCCGGCGCCATCACGTCCTTTAATGGATTTTGGGTCGTGACAACATGGTATCAGAGCAGTAGGTTCACTTAGGTCTCACGAGTCATGAGCGAGTCTAGTAGAGTGTTGCGGATCGGTACGGAGATGTCTGTACTTATCTTCGAGAGGCTACATGGTTGTTACGAGAACTTCCCTTCTTGATTCCTCATCATGCGATTCGATTCCTTTGAGTCTTATGCCTTCATTCAATTCCTATTCAGTCTTATGCGACGTGAAGCACTTGTTATAAATTGGGAATCGAGGAATTTTAACGGTACTACAGATATGGTGGAGGGTGTTTCTCCGTGCGTATTTGATTGGGCTATTGTCGTTGCCTTATGGAAGTCCGTTCTGTCTCAGTATCAGTATTACCTAAGGTTTTGAGGCTTGCCATTGATTATTATAACAATTCATGCGTTGCTATCGCACCGTGTTTGTGTAATGGTAAGATGCTTGTCTATGCATCGAAGTAGTGAATGACTTGGAAGGAGGTTTACTCCGTGCATGATTCAGAGATTCGATATTTTACTTCCGACGGAGGAAAGGCAATCGAACTAAGAATGTTCAGACTTGGGTTGATGGAGAAGCGGGACTTGGTATTTTTTAGCGTTGTGGAATATTGATGTGGCGTCATCTTCCTTGATTGGTTATAATGTGTTAAGTTCGTCGGTGTTATGGTTTCTTTCAATTTGCCTTGGGGAAGAGTATTATAAATGGTGCCGGGAAAGCAGCTGGCAGGGGTCGAGTATTATTTTCGGAAAGGTTTAAAGTTGGTCGTGATCTATCGGTTCAAGCGCTACTGAGATAGATTTTGATTTAAGGCAACAACTGGGCAGCGAAGGATGAGGAAGGACATGTGGGAGGTGCCTTGATGTGGATAAACTTATAGAAGGCCAGGTGTGAGAAATAGGAGTCGGGTAGTAGCTTAAAGGAGTGAGTTTGACAAAAGTGGGAAAGTGGAAGAGTAGCATGTGGGTTCAGTGATTGGATAGCTACAGGCCTTGAGGAAAGTTTAGAGTGATTTGGGAATTATGGTGGACGATGATTGGTTCTACAGGCTTGTTTTGAAATATTGGCTATTATACGTCGGGAGATTGGATACAACAGAAAAGAGTTGCTTGATATGAAGAAGGATGCAACATGACTTTGGATTGGAATGTATTGTCGGACCTTTAGTTGACGTCCATGAGGAGTGAACGGACTGGCGCATTTTGTGAATGAGCTCGGTCTCGGGATGGTCTACTGATTTTGTAGTAATTATACCCAGTGCAGCGACGTTGGAATATGTCGGCATGTAATTTCCACATGTTGGTTATCTCATGTGAGCGGGTTAGCAGTCGCGTGGTGTTGACGAAGCTTCTGCGAAGAATTGTACTGGCTACCTGGTAAGAGATTGAATATATAAATGTGGCTAGTGGTTCGGAGTGTTCATTAAAGATTAATAGAAGGATTTTGAGGAATTTGGTGGGTTGATTGTGCTAGATCATGTCGATGAAAAAAGAATCTCGGTGGGTTCCAGGTTTCTGCAATAGTAGTTTCAATCTAAGTAGAAGAGTCCCACCGCCTACAGTTGGATTGCATGGTCGTCTATTTGTAAGATTTCTGGTTATCGGCATATAGATGGTTTATTACGACTAAGGAAAGAGAACATCAGTGGTAATTTGAGCAAGCGATTTGAGGAATGTGTGCTATAGTTGGCCTTATCGATTCATGCTCAGACTTTGGGAAGACTCAGGATTTATGCTTACGTGTAGAGGCGAGTTACAAGGAAGATGATTCAGCCAGGTGCTTCTTTGAGAATGTGCTCATGTGATAGCAGAGCCTTGGAGTTGATTAAATTCGGGACCAAGTCAAGTGGGTGACTCTCAATAACGGTCCTAGTGGATCCAAAGGTTAAGGTGTGGTGCCTAAGGATTTTGAGTCCATAGTATGGTTGAATATTGAGCTTTTGTAGTGGATTATGATAAAGGAGCTTGGAGTGTTCCATGTTATCTTTAGTCTACGGGGTGTCATGAGAGGAATGGGAGCATGTAACTTTGGATTTATAGAAGAATTATCAGAATGGGCACATCAGTTAAAGACGCGATTATGCGCACAAGGAGGGTATGAAATGGTTCGTGGGTTTTGAGACGATGTGGTCTTATGAAATGGGATCACACAGGACGAGTGCGGATTGAGTTTGCTATGTTTTGGATGGAGCCATTATTATTCCTAAGGCAAATCCAAGGTAAATTAGAAGGAGTCGGATCAGTTAGCAATGGTTGAATCGACATAATGATGGCAATGATCAGCTCCTTTAGTGTGTTGGGTTACTTATGTGATTTGTAAAGGTACGTGCGAGGTTTGACGGTCACCGTAACTGATCTTATTTGGAGGCTTTCGAGTATTATGGCATGTTATGTGCAGATGGATCCCGGAAGGGTTACGGTAGTTTAGACCACTACTTGAGGTTGGTATTTTCTGCGGATATGAGGATTTAGTCGCGTGTTGCGATTGTTCTCTTGGAATGAGTTAAGTAAAAGGTTTCTGTGTGATGAAGTGTTTACCCTATTAGTAGTTCGGAAGTTAAGGTGAAATTCTTGTACTCTTGCGCATTCGCATGATTAAGTGCAGTGATCGGCATGAGATTAGGAAGTTGAGGATCAAGGTTGTAGTTTGGTGCCAACAAGAATGTCAAGAACTCGGATGAGCGGGAAAGGATTTAGATGGTTAGAGTAAGCTAGTATTGTCTTAGGCATCACCTAAGATCGGTGTCTTGTGTAAGAGGCTTTGAGTAGTGATTTCGGATTTTTGATTTGCTTTGCAGCATTTGTGCGGCCGGTGGTATGGATGTGAAGACTTGTTATCTGGTGCGGAAGGTCGTGGGAGCACGTCCCACTGGAAGATTGTATAAGTGTGACCCGTAGTCACTTGATTGATCGCAGAATGGAACCAAGTATGGAGATTGCGGTACTATTGTCCAGGTGAGAATCTATGCCTGGAGGTCGCTTGGTTCATTTGGTTGTGGAATATGGAGATTTGTTCCGGATATGATGGTTGTTCTTGTGTGTTATGGGGAAAAGGGTTATTTTGAACCCTTGAAAGGTTATTTTACTAGTATGGTGTGATCCGAATCGGCTTGAGGTCTGTAGGTTGATCTAGATATGAATGTGGGCTCTATGTCGGGTCGGAGGTGTTCATTTCAGCATATCGCTCCTTATGGAAGAGTATTCGGACGCTGGATAATAATTCGTCGCTGGCTACTTCATGTAATACTATATTATGTCGTGTGAGTTGTTAAACGGCTTGTTAATTTCATATATGTTGAGGTTCCGCGCAGCGATGGTGTTATGTGAGCAGGATGGCTCTTGAGATGCAGATCATATATCGCACCTTAGTTGTGCTTGAGTTTTGTAGCGTATGGAGCTATTTGTCTCCCCAGGGATGGTATTATGCACTTGGCGTGCTTATGATCGATATTCGGGCATTTCATGAGTATAAGCGTTACGGGTATATTATTTGGATCGGGTTTCGCGCTGCAACAGTGTGATGTTGAGTACAGTCCCCCATATGTTTCTGTATGTGTTTTGTTTCTCATTTTCTGGGGAAAGTTCATAACACCTTTTTGGTTGTTTAAATTAGCTACGCGGGTTGAGTAGTTCTTTCCAGAGTTCGTTTTCCATATGTATCGCATTAGAGTCCGTAGCTTGTTAGCACATTGTGGCATCATATGAGGCTTTTGCAGTATGTGAGATGGCTTATTGCCTGAGCAGCTTGTAGTGGGGTGAGACGAGATTTTTGGTCCTGGGATTAGTGCGATCAGATTTATATGAAACATATTAAAGAGTAGATATTGTTATTTAGTCCAGAATGAGGTAATGGTTCTTGTCGGGAGGTGAGACTTCATAAATTGTAATTTGGCAAGTTGCTATGAGTTCTACACATCTTCTCTGGCATGGCATTTCGAGAATTGGAACGAGACTTATATGTGTCATAAGGTGTGTTGTGAGCATCATATTCGTGGGATTTCGGCTATTGTCGTAGAGAATATTATTATTTTCATATGAATAATGCGGTGCAAGGTGTGAATTCAGTGAGAGTATACCATCATGTATTGGTATTTAGTGTTGGCATTCAAACAGTGTTCGTATGTTGGAAGCAGGCCTAGTAGAGAATTTCAGATGTTGGAATTTGGCTATAAGGCTTATTTGCCTAAATAAGGGGAGAATATTCAGATTTGCTCTAGCTAATGGGCTCAACTTAGTTGTGGTAGCATGGGTAGGTGCATGAGGTGTTAAACAGTAATTTCAGACAACTCCAGAGCAGTTCTTAGCACGTTTGAGGACGAACGTAGGTTTAAGTGGGAGAGAATGTAACGACCCAACCGATCATTTTGAGCTATAGTCCGTCGTCCGGCGGTTTGAGGCCATGAGCAGCTTCATTTCAAGTATTATGACTAGTACGCGTGGTCGGAATTAAATGTTGGGGAGATCAGAGTTGGTATTGGAAAGAAAATCCTCATTTCGAAAGCCTTAAGTTGGAAGAATTGACTAAGATTGGATTTTTAAGTAAACAACCTCGGAATCGGGATTTGAAGATTCCAACAGATTCGTATGATGATTTAGGACTTGGGCATATGTCCGGATCGGGTTTTGGGTGACCCGAAAGCGTTTCGGCGCCTATTGTGGAAGATAGCATTTTTAGAAGGATTTCATAAATTTGGGTTGAAGAGCAATTAATGTTATCGATGTCCGTTGGAATTCTAAGTCTGGGAATAGCTTCGTATGTTGATTCTGGTATTGGGAGCGTGTCCGGATGTAGATTTTGAGGTTCGTAGGTCATTTTGAGGTCATTTGGCAAAAGTTAGAAATTTGAAGGTTTTTAAGAAGTTTGACCGAAAGTGGACTTTTTGATATTGGGGTCGGATTCCAATTCCGGAAGTTGGGGTAGGTCCGTAATGTCAATTATGACTTGTGTGCAAAATTTGAGGTTAATCGGACGTGATTTGATAGGTTTCGGCATCGAATGTAGAAGTTTGAAGTTCTAAAGTTCATTAAGCTTGAATTGTGGTGTGATTCATGGTTTTAGTGTCGTTTGATTCAATTTGAAGGCTCGACTAAGTTTGTAACGTGTTTTGGGATGTGTTGGTATATTTGGTTGAGGTCCCAAGGGCCTCGGGTGGATTCCGAAAGGTTGACGAATCGATTTTTGGACTTAAAAATTTCTGAAGCTTAATGCTTCAGGTGTAATCGCACCTGCGTGACTTTCGCCGCAGGTGCGAGATCGCGGGTGCGCCAAATTACTCACAGAAGCGAGAAGGGACTGGAGCTGGGGGAGCCGCAGAAGCGGACTGGAGAAGCACACCTGCGAGTGCGCAGGCGCGAGGTAGCTACAACTAGTGCGTAAATGCGCAGAGCAGGTCGCACCTGTGATGCTCGCAGAAGCGAAGAGATTTCCGCAGGTGCGAGGTCTTGGTTGGGAAGTGAGGACCGCAAGAGCGGAATTTGAACCACACCTGAGGAGCCGCAGGAGCGGCTATTGGACCGCATGTACGAAAGTCGGGGTTGGGCAGTGTCTTCTTTAAAACGAGGGTTTGGCTCAATCTTATTTCATTTTTGTCCATGGGAGCCAATTTTTGGAGCAATTTGGGATGCCCTCTTCATCAACTATTATGGGGTAAGTGTTTTCTTCACTTTGTGAGTTAAATACATGATTTATATACGAATTTATGCGTGAAAATTTATAAAAATTGGATTTTGGTAGAAAACATAGAAATTTGGTATTTTTGGATTTGGACTTGGAATTGGGAATAAGTTATATATTTGAGTTCGTAATATTATGGATAATGTGTATCTTCGAAAAATTTCGGAATCCGAGCACGTGGGCCCGAGGGTGATTTTATGACTTTTCGAGCGAAGTAGGGAATTGTTGTAAATTGAATTGCTATGAGTTTTAGAGTATATTTTCATTAGTTTGCACATTGTTTGGCTAGTTTGGAGCGTTGGGCATCGGTTTGAGGTGCTAGAATGGCGTTGGAACCAGTTATGGAATTTCGGAGCAAGGTAAATCTCATTTCTAACCTTGTAAGAGGGAAATTTACCCCATAAGTGAGCTACATAAATATGTGTTTCTATATGTGTGGGCTACGTACGCACGAGATGACGAGAGTCCGTGCGTAGCAACTATTATGCTTAAGTCCGGGAAGTTTAGGACCCCAAAAGCATGCCATGCTTGTGATAATTGTAACCTCATTATCGATTTAAATTGCTTAAATTATATCGAACTTGGTAAGTAAATTTCTAAAAGGATTAAACTTGTTTTCTTGACCGTTAAAAGAAGAGTGACATTTTTCTTGAGTAGTTGCTCCTTAATGAATTCTTGAGTGATTGTTTGATTGTGTTTACTTTTGTGGAATGGGCCGAACGGCTCGGTAGATTAAACAGATGCATCTATGGTTCGCGTCGTTCAACCCTCCGTCAGTGCACATTTTAATATTATGTTGGATCGGGTCGTACGACCTCGGCATGACTTGCGCATGATATTAATAATTGCTTTGAAAATTATAATAATTGATATTGCCTCCTTAGCTTGAGATAAAATTTTTAATAATGAAAAATAAATTAGAGATTTCTTAAATATAAAGTAACTGCTTACTTACTTCAAAATATTGATTTTACAGTCGTTCTACGAAATCCATACTTCATTATATCATTGGTATTTTATTTATAGCCCATAGTAGGTGTCCGAGTCGACCCCTCGTCACTACTTTTTTGAGGTTAGGCAGGATACTTATTGGGTACGCGTTGATTTACATATTTATACTACACTTGCTGCACATGTTTTTGTAGGTACACATATGTTTAGCGACCTTATGGGCGCAAAGGCGCGATTATGGCAGGGACTTAGGTGAGTTGTATTCTATACGATGATCCGCATCCAACAAAGTCTCCTTCAGATTACTTACATTTTTCCTGTTCAATTTGTATTTCGGACAGCTGTTGATTTTATTTTACATTCCTAGTTAATGCTCATGCACTTGTAAGACCGGGTTTTGGGATGATTATGGGTTACACTGTATTGGAACTTTTAAAGATGTTATTATGTATTTTTGTAAACTCCATCTTCTACTATTTAATTGAAGGAAAACTATAATTTCAAAATTATTAAAATGAGAATTTAATTAACTATTTAGTGTTGGCTTACCTAACAGTGGTGCCCGGCGCCATCACGACCTTTAATGGATTTTGGGTTGTGACACTTTAGCATGGTTCCAGTGGCTATATCGGAATAAACAATTCGTCGACTGGAAGCATTTTACGGAGAAACTGAAGCTGCATTATCACAAATGGATTCCCCGCTTCAATAGGGTGTTCAACTGATTTCCAAATTTACTCTAATACTTCGGAAACGTTAGCACTATCAGAGACCTATGTAAGTCCTCTAACTACTAAGAGTCATGTTTCCAACTTCTATAAGTTTGAATCAATGTTTGAAGATGGAAACTCAGAGGCCAAGCATATGTTTGATGAAATACCTACTAAAGGCTTTCCCAAAGAAATTGAGGAAATTTCTTCTGTTACAGCAGCGTGCCACGACACAGATGCAAATACGCATATCTCTCACTTTGTAGCTGATTTGGACGATAATCACTCACCTAAGATTTTTGACAAACTGTTACATAGCTTCTTTCCCAAAGTACTCGTCGAGGCACAATCGATACCCAATAGTTTGCTAAAAGTACTCAAAGAGATACTACCGAACAACTCTGCCACTTTGTAACTATAACTTTGGATCCTTTTTCTAGCTTGGTCCTATGTGATAAGTTACCTATTGGTATAACACTTGTTGTACCTGTTAATATCAATTTAGACTATGGTCATATGCTTGCTACTTGTTATTGCTATCATACGAAGTCTTGTGCTTCTCCCTGCTATTCGTCTGAAGCAACAATAGGGACTATCCCATTTTGTAGTTGTGTGTACAATTGGTTCGATACAGGGCAATATTTTAGGGCTGCTTCATATGTGCTTTTATTTTTTGAATCTGCAGATTTGAAACAAATTGAGGGATTTGCTCCATTTATCACCCAAACAAAGTTAGGCGGTGAATGTGGCGAGAGTGGAAAGTTTTTCAGTTGCTTATTAGATCAACTATTTGTATTCTTAGTTCCCGCTGCTTTTTGTGATATCGTCACACATAAGAGCGTGAACAATGGAGTAAAATTATCTATATACCAAGCTTTGGGACGTACACAAATTTCTGTAGTGTCACATGAACATCTGGAATGTGATATGCCAACGAGAGAAGGAGGCCGCCATTCTGACGAGTGCAGAGCATTAAGTAAAGTACTTCTTGAAGATGAGAATGGAAATTCTACTGGGGAATTCAATGATCAATGTATTTTGTGTCAATTTCCATTTAATTGTAATGTTTAATTCCTTATAGTAACCATTTACACAAGTGCACCGACTCTTAGTGTATGGGATCCTAGAATAAGTTTCGCGTTATTGGCTTTAACCGATTCTACAGAGTACGTGGCGATCTTACCTTTACTGGAATGTACTGGCAGGTTATGCTTCATCGCTTATTCTAACTCTAAGACTAGAGTGTGGGATACCGAACAACTATGGTTTGTGAAATCATACAATTTGCAATCTCCCTTCGCATTGTCAGTTACTAGTTTACCAAGTTTAGCTCACTTCTATATTGCAGATTGGATTTGTGTGAAGTTTCAAGCACCTCTGGCCATTGCTTTACTTGGTATATATTCTTATGCTGACACATACAAAAATTTTATTCTGGAGTATTAATCTTGGCCAAGGATGCTATTGAGATGTGTTAGGATCGGGAATCCGGATAGTGCGGAATTTAGCCAAACAACGGTATAATGACAATAACAAAGACAATGGAAGGTGATAATAACGGCAATTAAAGAATATAAAGAAGACACAAATTTAACGTGGTTCGGTCAAGGTGACCTACGTCCACAAGCGGAGAGGAGCAATTTTACTATACCAACAAGAGTACAAAAGAGAGTACAAAATTAGAGTAAATACTCTAATTAATCCCAAATACCCCAAGAGAATAACCTCACAAGATCACTCCAAAGAAAGGGTTCACACAAGTGTTTCCCAACACTCACTCTCTTACAAAATACTCTATAATGAAATAAAGGAGGAGAAAGAAAGACAAGAGTGAAAAGCTCTTGAATTGGTGTGTTTGCAAATGAGGAGAAACTCCTCTATTTATAGCAAGAAATCCTTGGCCTAATAATGGATATTATGCCATGGCAAATGTCATGATCCACAAATTTGTTATAATGGATATTATGTCATGGCAAATGTCATGAACCACAAATTTGTTATAATGGATATTATGTCATGGCAAATGTCATGAAAATTTGGCCATATTACAAATCTCCACCTTGGCCTAATTTCGGCTTATAGTAAATTTGCTCCACCTTCTCCGCAAACCCCAATGGGCAAAATCATTCTTCATAAATGCCAATCAAGTTCAGGCAAAGCTTGAACTTGGATACTGGAAGAGGTTTTGTGAAGATGTCAGCATGATTGTCTCTAGTGTTGATCTTCTGAACAGAGACTTTTCTTTCAGCAATGGTTTCTCGGATGAAATGATACTTTATATCAATGTGCTTCGTCCTCTCATGATACATTTGATCTTTAGTCAAGTGAATGGCACTTTGACTATCACAGAAAATAATAATACCACCTTGGTATAAACTGAGTTCCGCAAATAGACTCTTCAACCATAAAGCTTCTTTGATCGCCTCGGTCACTGCCATATATTCTGCTTCGGTAGTAGATAAAGCTACTACATGTTGTAATGTTACTTTCCAACTAATAGCGCAACCCCCGATGCAAAATACATAGCCTGTCAGTGATCTTTTTTTGTCAAGATCACCTGCGTAATCTGAGTCTACAAAACCAACCAAAGTATTAGTATTTCTCCCAAACTCCAAACATGTGTTTGAAGTACCTCGCAAGTATCTGAGAATCCATTTCATAGCATGCCAATGTGCTTTACCAGGGCAAGCCATATACCGGCTTACCACGCTCACTGCTTATGAAATGTCTGGATGTGTACAACCATTGCATACATAATACTGCCGACTGCACTGGAATAAGGAACCTGTGCCATGTAGCTCTCTTCTTACTTTGACTGCGGGAACTGAGTAGCTGATAACTTAAAATGAGCAGCAAGAGGGGTACTAACTGGTTTAGCATCTTTCATGCCAAACCTCTCCAAGACTTTCTCCAAGTACTTCTTCTGGGTCAGAAATAGCATGTTGGCTTTTTGATCTCTTTTGATATCTATGCCAAGGATTTTCTTAGCTGCTCTCAAATCTTTCATCTCAAATTCACTTTTCAACTGACTTTTCAAATTGTGAATTTCTGTTAAATCCTTAGCAGCAATGAGCATGTCATCAACATATAATAATAGGTACACAAATGAACCATCATTTAACTTCCGGAAGTAAACACAACTATCATACATGCTCCTCGAATAACCATGACCCAACATAAAGGAATCAAACCTTTTATACCATTTCCTTGGAGACTACTTTAATCCGTACAAGGATTTCTTCAACAAGCAAACATTATCTTCTTTTCCTTCGATTTCAAATCCTTCGGGTTGATGCATGTATATTTGTTCCTCAAGTTCACCATGTAAGAAAGTTGTCTTAACATCAAGTTGTTCTAATTCCAAATCATACATGGCAACGAAGGCAAGCAAGACACGAATAGAGCTATGTCTAACAACAGGTAAGAAAATATTATTAAAATAAACTCCTTGTACCTCACTATAGCCCTTTGCAACAAATCGTACCTTATACCTCGCATCTTCAACCCCTGGAATGCCGTCCTTTTTCTTGAAGACCCATTTGCAACCAACAATTCTTTTTTCTGATGGCAGCTTCACAAGAGACCAAGTACCATTCTTGTAGAGAGACTCAATTTCTTCATTCATTGCAATCAGCCACTTGGCTGAGTCAGCACCAGAAACTACTTCTGAATATTTTGATGGTTCTCCAATTTCTTCAGTTTCCTGTGCAACTGAAAAAGCAAATGCAACATAATCTTCAAACCTTAATGGTTGTTTACCTTCTCTTCTTGGTCTATGTTTGGCTATAGAATACTCCTCTTCTTCTGGTTCAACTTCAGGAGTCTCAACTTCAGGAATTTCAGCTTCTGTCTCAACTTCAGGAGTTTCAACTGTATTTTGCTCCAAAGTTGATGAGCTTGGCTCAGAAGGAATGCCAATCTCAATCTTCACCTGGTTCTGTGTACTCTTTCCTTTATCTGTATTAGAAGAACTAGAAGACTCTTTTCTAGAATGTAACATATGGGATTCATCAAAGGTTACATCTCTACTAATTATAAATTTTGGTGCCGTGGGATCAGGATACCATAGTCGATATCCTTTCACCCCAGATGCATACCCAAGGAAAATGCACTTTTTAGCCCTTGGCTTTAATTTTTCATCATTTACATGCATGTATGCAGGGCAACCAAATATCTTTAAATCAGAATAATTAGCAGGAGTACCTGACCACATTTCCTCTGGAGTCTTAAAGTTCAGAGGTGCAGAAGGAGCTCGGTTGACAATATAACAAGCTGTAGAGATAGCTTCTGCCCAAAAGGCGTTTGTCAACCCAGCATTTGAAATCATGCAACGAGCCCTTTCCAAAAGAGTTCTATTCATCCTTTCTGCCACACCATTTTGCTGAGGTGTCATTCTCACAGTACGATGTCGAGCAATTCCTTCATTCTTGCAAAATTCGTTTAATTCAACATTACAAAATTCCAAGTCATTATCTGTTCTAAGCCGCTTAACCTGTTTTCTTGTTTGCTTCTCAATCAAAACTTTCCATTGTTTGAAATTTAAGAAAACATCACTTTTATTTTTAAGGAAATAAACCCAAACTTTCCTTGAATAATCATCAATGAAAGTTAACATATACCTGGCACCACCTTTTGATGGGGTACGTGAAGGACCCCAAAGATCTGAATGGATGTAATCCAAAGTACCTTTTATTCTATGAATCGCTGGAGATTTGAAGCTGACTCTTTTCTGCTTCCCGAACACACAATGTTCACAGAACTCCATATTTTCGATACTTTGGCCACATAAGAGACCTCTTTTACTGAGGATGGAAAGACTTTTTTCACTCATATGCCCCAATCGCATATGCCACAATTTGGTGATGTCAGAATCTGATTTATCTGATATTGAAACTGCAGCAGCACCTGTAACAGTAGATCCCAAAAGAGTATACAACGTACCAGATCTGCGTGCTTTCATGATCACAAGAGCACCATGAGAAATTTTCAAAACCCCACCTTCACTTGTGTACTTGCACCCAAGAGATTTTAGAGTGCCCAAAGAGATGAGATTTTTCTTCAAGTCAGGAACATGTCTAACATCGGTGAGAGTTCTTACCACACCATCGTGCATTTTGATTCGGATTGTACCTTTTCCAATAACTTTGCAGGCAGCATTGTTGCCCATCAAGACAACTCCACCTCCAATAGATTCATAAGTGGTAAATAAATCACGATTGGGACACATATGATAAGAACAACCCGAATCTAAAATCCACTCATTGTTAGATTTGAAACTATTATTAGTTGCTAAAAAAATAGCTCCCTCAGTCTTATCAGCAGCTACACTTGCTTCGGCAGTGTCAATATTTTTGTGCTCATTTTTCTTTTCTGTATGCTTTTCTTTATTTTTCAATTTAAAGCATTCAGAAATAATGTGACCTTTCTTATGACAATATTTGCACATGACATTTCTGTATCTGGATTTTGACCTTGATTTAGGTTTCTCACTACTTGAATCTTTCTTATTGGATCTACCTCTTATGAATAAGCCTTCCCATGTGTTCCCACTAATTTTCCCAGTAATATCTCTATCTATTTGTTCTTTTAATTTCAAAATAGATTTGATATCTTTATAAGAGATATTATCCTTTCCATAAAGCATAGTATCTCTTATATGTTTAAACGACTGGGGTAAGGAAACAAGCAATAACATAGCTTGATCCTCATCTTTTATTTCAGCATCTATGTTACTTAAATCCATAAGAAGATAATAAAAAGTATCAAGATGAGTAAGTATAGAGGTACCTTCAGCCATACGAAAAGTGTAGAGTTTTTGCTTTAGGTAAAGTCTGTTTTCTACTGTTCTTTTCATATATAGGGTTTTAAGCTTTTTCCATATGCCTTTGGCTGAGCTTTCTGTTGCAACTTCACGCAAAATCTCATTTGAAAGATTTAAAATAATACTTGCTTTTGCCTTTTTGTTTATGACGGCAAACTCCTCGTCCATCATTTTATCCGGCATCTTCTCCTTTCCTTGCAGTGCCAAATCTAAGCCATCCTGAATTAGGATAGCTTTCATCTTTAATTGCCACATTTCAAAGTTTGCACTTCGGTCAAATTTCTCAATATAAGACTTTGTTAGAGTCATTTTGGCCGGTTAGATCTGGCTCTGATACCAATTTGTTAGGATTGGGAACCCGGGTAGTGCGAAATTTAGCCAAACAACGGTATAATAACAATAACAAAGACAATGGAAGGTGATAATAACGGCAATTAAAGAATATAAAGAAGACACAAATTTAACGTGGTTTGGTCAAGGTGACCTACGTCCACAAGCGGAGAGGAGCAATTTTACTATACCAACAAGAGTACAAAATTAGAGTAAATACTCTAACTAATCCCAAATACTCCAAGAGAATAACCTCACAAGATCACTCCAAAGAAAGGGTTCACACAAGTGTTTCCCAACACTCACTCTCTTACAAAATACTCTATAATGAAATAAAGGAGGAGAAAGAAAGACAAGAGTGAAAAACTCTTGAATTGGTGTGTTTGCAAATGAGGAGAAACTCCTCTATTTATAGCAAGAAATCCTTGGCCTAATAATAGATATTATGTCACGGCAATTGTCATGATCCACAAATTTGTTATAATGGATATTATGTCATGGCAAATGTCATGAACCACAAATTTGTTATAATGGATATTATGTCATGGCAAATGTTATGAAAATTTGACCATATTACAAGATGTCAAGAAACATCAATTGCAAGAGTACACGAGCTATTGAGTTTAATATGTGCATCCCTTGGCGGTGATTATATGTCAAGTTTACAACAGGTTGCTCTCCTTCTATCAGGTTGCTCTTATTCTATGAGGCTGTATATGTAACAATGTTTTATTTGGGGAGAACTGTTATCCAAAGTTCTATTTTAAGGCACTACCAAATAATTTCTTTACCTCCAATCTGTCCTTGATGTTGCTGAAAGTTGCTATGATCCAATGTGGACAAAGAGCTATGTTAAAGCGCCCCATGATTATCATTCTTCTTAAAGACATCACTACTCTTGCTGCTGGTTTGGAAAGAATTGGCCAAGAAACTCAAGTCAAGTGTGACTCTCTCCCTGCCAAGATTCTAACTTGTTGTCTTAGAATTTGTGGTGACATGGAACCAAAGGTTGTCAATACTGCAGTGGCCACCATCTCATGTCACGTTGACAAAGTTGTGATAGTTCACATATTCTCCTTTTATTTCCCAGAAGACAATATTTGGCGGATAGTGCGTTGCTAATACTATTTTAGGCTCGAACCTTGAGAACAAGGTTCTTTTTGAGGGCGGGAGTATTGTTGTGAACCAAGCTGACTCTGTGAGAGTCTATGGGCTAGAAGAAGTGAATAAGGTTGAGTCAATTAGAATTATTGGGGTGAGTAAAATATTGGAGAGTTTTATTTGAGATCCAGGCCCATTAACAAATGATTAAAAAGGGACAAGGGGTTAGTAAAGAAGGATCATGCAAATTGTGATGCTGAATATGTTCTCTCTTATCTATCACTGATTTCCTCGTCCCCTTCTATACCGGTCTTTGTTTCTCACCTCTTTCTTCTTATCAGTTCTTCAATGTCATTTCAATTGCTATTCCTTATAATTCTGTTTAGTAAGGGCAATATTACAAGTGAGTTTCCTTGTGTGCTAATTGGTTATTTCACATTTGTTACATTTCTTTCAGATGATACTGAACTTTGGATATTCAATACATGCTTACTTGGAAAAACGAGCTGAGAGCTCTCCCTTTCCACTCTCAAAGCTGAGAGCTCGGCAGCAAGATACTTGGAAAAACGAGCACCGCGAGTTTTCAGAAGCTGTAAATAAATCAGTGAATGCGTAAATAAGTCGTTATACTAGCAGCAAACGACCTTTCATCATCATCCCATTTCAGAAGCTTTAAACAAATCACAAAGAAAGGTGAAGGGCTTAGGGCGGGGCGGGTTATTTGGTTCGGTCGTTGTTTCGAATGAAAGGTGGAGTGGATCTTTTACATTCAATCAGATCGTGCCACGTGTGATTTTTAAGTTTTGCAGAGGCATTTAACGACCGGGGGTTAATTATAATCCTAAAGTACAACGGTAAGGTTATTTTTAGTAAGAAACTGAAACGGAGGGTAGATATAACTTATTTCCGATGATAAAGATGACCCTTATCTGAATTAAAAATATCTATAAATAATTTATATAGTCTAGTACCTTTAGCATTCACATCAATAGTAATTTCTGAAAATAGTGGAGCAAGAACAACAACAAGTGATTTAAATAAAAAGAAATTGAGAGATTTTGGATTACCTAATAGATCAAGGGGTAATTTTTAAATTTTTGTTGATAGTAGAGACAAATTTGACCGAATAGTATAACGGTAGGAGTAAATTTGGCGGGATAGTATAACAAAGGTTAAATACAAACAATATCAGAAAGTAAAAATATATATTTGGCCATTTTTCCATATCCAAGTGCAGAGGCGGACCTACATGGGGCGTAGAGGGGTCACCGGAACCCGCTAGCCTCGAGAACAATCGTGTATATATATATTTCACTAATAGAAATTCAGAAAAAATTGATCAAGGTCGACCGAACAACTTTGGTCGGTCAAAAAACCAGCCAAAAAATCGACCAAAGTTGGTCGATTTTTCAAAATATTTTATTTTTTAATTTTCTTTTTACGAAACCAACAAACTTTGGTCGGTTTTCTTTGGCGCAAAAATGCGGGAAACTATTTTTGAGTCCCACGAAATTTATTTTTCAAGAAACCGACCAACTTTGGTCGGTTTTTAATTAAAATAAATAAAAATTAATATTTAAAAAACCGACCAAAATTGGTTAGTCATTTTAAAAAACCGATCAACTTTGGTCGGTAATTTTCTTTTTAATAAAACCGACCAACTTTGGTCGGTTATTTTCGTACGAAAATATAATTAAAGAGTATAAATCAAATAAAAGACAGTCTTAAAACAAAATACACCAATGGTCTAGTGGTAGAATAGTATCCTGCCACAGTACAGACCCCGGTTCGATTCTCAGATAGTGAATCATTTGATTACATAATTAAAATGCCGACCAACTTTGGTTGGTTTTTTTTGCAATATTTGTTTTTTGAATTTAATTGACCGACCAAAGTTGGTCAGTAATTTCCGACCAACTTTGGTCGGTATGCCTTTCTAACCACTAAAATACCGTCCACACGTAAATGGTCGCATTTTGGACGGTTATTGGTCATTACCGATTAAAGTTGGTCGGTTTGTTTGATCGTTTTTTACCGGATTTTTAGTAATGAATTTGTATATACAACAACGACCCCTTACATAATTTTGATGTGCCCTTTCAAACAAAAGACGGATTGCTCTGCTGGTTGAGCATGTGGCATTTATTGCCTTATTAACTACGTGACCTGGATTCGAGACCCATTACTAGTCCTTTTTTTTTATTTTATTTTTTTCCTCTTTGAATTCAAGATAGAATAGCATCATGTATTTAGTGCTTAACTTTGTTTTTTTTTTCCTTTATCTTTTCTAAATTTATGAACAATTATTTAGCACTAGTACATAGTAGTCAACCTCTACACAAAATAGTTTGAAACTCTTTTGAGAAATATCTTTCTAGACATCCAAAAGGTAATAGAGAGACAAAAATATATCAAAGGAAATTGGAAAGGGAATAGATATTCCATTACCAAGAAGCCAGTTACCTTATTTGTCCTGATTATTAAGTTTATAAGCATTACTATTTTTTTGACATGTATAAAAATAAGTAATTCAATAAAAAAAATTCAAAACATTAATAAAAAAACTCCAAAAATCCTTCCGCATTCAAGGATCAATTCGGCAAAGTAGCAGATATCCGTTGAAGATTCAACGACAGTGACTGAGACTCTGCTTGAACTGCTTAACACCCCTTTAATCTTTGATCTTATTAGATTAAGTTTTTGATATTTTTGAACATCCTTGTGGTCATGGACTCAAAGTCACTAAGTTTTCAAGAAGTTAGCACGTCCGATTTTCCCATTACTAGCTGACATATCTATATCAATAAGGGTGTCCCCGTTGCACTCAAACTCTGGGTCCGCCTCTAATTTCAAAATAGACTAAAGTCGACACGCCATTTGAAATGACCTTAATAATGCAAGTCCAACAATACAACTCAACATACTTCATTTAAAGAATCTTGAAAACGTTTCTGCAATCCAACCTCAGTGGGTCATAGGTGAAGACGTACTAGTACGTAGTAGTCAACCTCGACAGAAAATAGTTTGAAACTCTTTTGAGAAATATCTTTCTAGACATCCAAAAGGTAATAGAGAGACAAAAATATATCAAAGGAAATTGGAAGGGGAATAAGATATTCCATTACCAAGAAGCCAATTACCTTATTTGTCCTGATTATTAAGTTTATAAGCATTACCATTTTTTTTTACATGTATAAAAATAAGTAATTCAATAAAAAAATCCAAAACATTAATAAAAAAACTCCAAAAATCCTTCTGCCTTCAAAGATCAATTCGGCAAAGTAGCAGATATCCGTTGAAGATTCAACGACAGTAACTTAGACTCTGCTTGAACTGCTTAACACACTTTTAATCTTTGATCTTATTAGACTAAGTTTTTGATAGTTTTGAACATCCTTTCGGTCATGGACTCAAAGTCACTAAGTTTTCAAGGAGTTAGCACGTACGATTTTCTCGTTACTAGCTGACATATCTATGTCAATAGCGGTGCCCCCGCTACGCTCAAATTTCTGGTCCGCCTCTGATTACAAAATAGCCTAAAATCGACACGCCATTTGAAATGACCTTAATAATGTAAGTCCAACAATACAACTCAACATACTTCATTTAAAGAACCTTGAAAACGTTTCTGCAATCCAACCTCAGTGGGTCATAGGTGAAGACGTACTAGTACGTAGTAGTCAACCTCGACAGAAAATAGTTTGAAACTCTTTTGAGAAATATCTTTCTAGACATCCAAAAGGTAATAGAGAGACAAAAATATATCAAAGGAAATTGGAAGGGGAATAAGATATTCCATTACCAAGAAGCCAATTACCTTATTTGTCCTGATTATTAAGTTTATAAGCATTACCATTTTTTTTTACATGTATAAAAATAAGTAATTCAATAAAAAAATCCAAAACATTAATAAAAAAACTCCAAAAATCCTTCTGCCTTCAAAGATCAATTCGGCAAAGTAGCAGATATCCGTTGAAGATTCAACGACAGTAACTTAGACTCTGCTTGAACTGCTTAACGCACTTTTAATCTTTGATCTTATTAGACTAAGTTTTTGATAGTTTTGAACATCCTTTCGGTCATGGACTCAAAGTCACTAAGTTTTCAAGGAGTTAGCACGTCCGATTTTCCCATTACTAGCTGACACATCTATGTCAATAGCGGTGCCCTCGCTGCGCTCAAATCCTGGGTCCGCCTCTGATTGCAAAATAGCCTAAAGTCGACACGCCATTTGAAATGACCTTAATAATGTAAGTCCAACAATACAACTCAACATACTTCATTTAAAGAACCTTGAAAACGTTTCTGCAATCCAACCTCAGTGGGTCATAGGTGAAGACGTACTAGTACGTAGTAGTCAACCTCGACAGAAAATAGTTTGAAACTCTTTTGAGAAATATCTTTCTAGACATCCAAAAGGTAATAGAGAGACAAAAATATATCAAAGGAAATTGGAAGGGGAATAAGATATTCCATTACCAAGAAGCCAATTACCTTATTTGTCCTGATTATTAAGTTTATAAGCATTACCATTTTTTTTTACATGTATAAAAATAAGTAATTCAATAAAAAAATCCAAAACATTAATAAAAAAACTCCAAAAATCCTTCTGCCTTCAAAGATCAATTCGGCAAAGTAGCAGATATCCGTTGAAGATTCAACGACAGTAACTTAGACTCTACTTGAACTGCTTAACACACTTTTAATCTTTGATCTTATTAGACTAAGTTTTTGATAGTTTTGAACATCCTTTCGGTCATGGACTCAAAGTCACTAAGTTTTCAAGGAGTTAGCACGTCCGATTTTCCCATTACTAGCTGACACATCTATGTCAATAGCGGTGCCCCTCGCTGCGCTCAAATCCTGGGTCCGCCTCTGATTGCAAAATAGCCTAAAGTCGACACGCCATTTGAAATGACCTTAATAATGTAAGTCCAACAATACAACTCAACATACTTCATTTGAAGAACCTTGAAAACGTTTCTGCAATCCAACCTCAGTGGGTCATAAGTGAAGACGTACTAGTACGTAGTAGTCAACCTCGACAGAAAATAGTTTGAAACTCTTTTGAGAAATATCTTTCTAGACATCCAAAAGGTAATAGAGAGACAAAAATATATCAAAGGAAATTGGAAGGGGAATAAGATATTCCATTACCAAGAAGCCAATTACCTTATTTGTCCTGATTATTAAGTTTATAAGCATTACCATTTTTTTTTACATGTATAAAAATAAGTAATTCAATAAAAAAATCCAAAACATTAATAAAAAAACTCCAAAAATCCTTCTGCCTTCAAAGATCAATTCGGCAAAGTAGCAGATATCCGTTGAAGATTCAACGACAGTAACTTAGACTCTGCTTGAACTGCTTAACACACTTTTAATCTTTGATCTTATTAGACTAAGTTTTTGATAGTTTTGAACATCCTTTCGGTCATGGACTCAAAGTCACTAAGTTTTCAAGGAGTTAGCACGTCCGATTTTCCCATTACTAGCTGACACATCTATGTCAATAGCGGTGCCCCCGCTGCGCTCAAATCCTGGGTCCGCCTCTGATTGCAAAATAGCCTAAAGTCGACACGCCATTTGAAATGACCTTAATAATGTAAGTCCAACAATACAACTCAACATACTTCATTTGAAGAACCTTGAAAACGTTTCTGCAATCCAACCTCAGTGGGTCATAAGTGAAGACGTACTAGTTAGAAGCTGGTCGTGTTGACGATAAATTCTTACTTACACTTGGTATTTATATCATCCCAATATACGTAGCATATATATTAAAATACATTGATTTTTAACTTAACAATAGAAAAAAGTATGATTAGGAGTAATCCTGGTAAGTTTTTAACTGGGCGGACCACGACCCAAACCAGTAAAAAGAGTACCACTAATATTATTGTTGCTTGTTACTATAAAGAAATGATATTTGTAATCTTAAGAATAAGAGAAGTTATCTGCTAGCTATAACAAGTAACATTGACATGATAATATAAAATTCCAAATACTGAGAGTTTATATAACTTAAGCTTTAAATATGTTTAGTTGAATTTAGTTGACATAAGAAGAATTATGATTAATTAGAAAAAGGTGTTAAAATTGTTTCAAATCAGAGTTCAAATCGAAAATGTAACATTATAGATTTTTTATAATCCCCTTCTGTAAATTCCTGCCTCTGCAAGGATTGATAGAACCCATAACGTTTCCTATATAGAGGGGAATGTACAAGATGTTGATGACATATATTCAAGTACCTCAACCTTCTTCGGTTCTTTAATTTTTTTCCCATTTTCCATTATCACCACATTTATATATCATGATTTTCCAAAAAAAAAAATGGAAGTTGAAATTTTGTCAACAAAGTTGATAAAACCATCTTCACCAACTCCAAATCACCTTCAAAATTACAAACTATCCTTTTTTGATGAAATAGCTTATGAGGCACATTTACCTCTTCTTGGTTACTTATTTTAAGCTTCAACAACAACAACAAACCCAGTAGTTTTCCACAAGTGAGATTTGGGGAGGATAAAATGTACGCAGTTTTATCGTCACCCCTGGAAGGACAGAGAGACTGTTTCCGATAGGTCCTCGGTTAGAGAACGACCGAAAAAGAATAAGTAATTGCAACAAGTAGAAATAACAGCAAGATGAAATTAATTTAAATTCACAACGAGAAATCTCATTCAGAGTAAAACACTCCTTATCAAAGATCGGTAAAAACATCTAATAATAAAGCTAATTATCGACTTAGATTTTTGATGTTTTGCATAGAGTTCTTGTGGCAATCATTTTAGAGATGATTCTTGTCACACCTCCCTTTTCCTGCGGGGGGAGGGGAGGGGGGGAGGGGGAGGATAGTGGAGTTTTTCCAATTAAAGTGACATTAATTGAAACGGAATTATTATTTATTTCAGAGTCGCCACTTGGAATAATTTATGGTGTCCCAAGTCACCGATGTATTTTAAATCCCAAATCGAGGAAATTGACTTTATTTTTATGGTTCGCGAATACAGAAGACCGGGTAAGGAATTTTGTTAACCCTGGAGAAGGTGTGAGGCACTCCCAAGTTCCGTGATTTTAGCACGGTCGCTTAACAATTAATACTTGGCCTAATTATCTGATTTATTACATATTTAAAGCCTATTGTGCATTTTTACTTTTTAACCGCTTTTAATTATTTATGAAATTATTTCTGGAACAAGTCACGATGTCGTGCACTTGTCGTTTTGGCACATATCGCAAACCGCGCCACATGAAATGCACCCGCGATTTACGACATGCTTATTTTTATTATTGTTTGAAGTTGTGGTCGAGTCATGTGAAACGCACACTCGAATTAGGGTTACGTATCATAACTATGCCACGGGAACCGTACCCATAGTCACGATAATTTTATTGATCAATGCCTAAGGTAAGCTATGAGGTTTGAGTTAATTAAGTCTTGCTAAATTGGGGATCATTGGTAAGGTCCAGAGGTATGGAGCTTTGTGTTGCCCAATTCAACATTCCACCTTATACTAAGCAAAATACCAAAATCTATACACCTGTAACCCAACCAAACATTAAGACTTTAATCACGTTCACAAAGATATGAATCAAAATAGGATAGGCTGCCAGATTGAATGCATAAAATCATGTTGTTTTTACTGTTACTTGTTACAAAATGATCACAAGAGAGTATTTTGAATTTTGAACCCCAAATCAACAATGACATAATTCCCAGCCTAAACATAGCGGAATAACACAAATGCAGGTCGGGGCACTACCAAACCCAATACATGTAAGATGACGGTTTTAATAGGCTTCTGCAAAGTCTAATTTTTAGAGAGTCAACATTAGTGACATTATAATTCAGTTTTGGTCTGTAATTAATTACAACAGACTGAAATGCTAAAAGAAATTGCTCATCAACTAAAAACAAATGCAACAATTAAACTTTCCTAGATTTGAAGTATAGAAATCGATGTTTCTTAACTGCATTGCTTCATTTGCCAAATTAGTTTGCTGTTCAAGGTGTTAGAATCGCACTTTTCTCACTACTTGGAACCAACTTCACATTAAAGCATGTTCAAGGAAAGACGACAGAATCATAAACTGAATTCAATATAAACTCATGTAATACTAACAAACAAGTCAAGTGAACTCAGAAATCAATAAACCAAATGACATATTCAGGATCCAAATCAGAAAATCTGAGCATATGAAATGGGGGGGATCTGTTCTCTATGGAGAAATTAGCCACTTAAGAGAGATAATCATACGACTCACCATACGATAGCTGAAAACAATGAGATAAATATGAAACATATTCAACGTGGTATTGAACAAGATCTGAGGTAACTCAGAAACTGAACTCAGTCGTATCCAAGCAAGTAGAATCAAAACAAAAATGACGCAAACTTTGGTAAGGAAACATAACAGGAAAAGGGATGAACCTTCATATAAAGAATAAAGTCATTTCTCGACATTAGTGATGGACATTTTACAGTAATAACCCATTCTAACTTGGTCGTTCTTCCCATTCCATTTCTGCCAGTGCTGTGGGTATTAACCCTTTACTATAGCCCATTAATTACTCTCACTATCCCAATATATCAAGCTGATAACGAAAAATCAGAGATCAAATACATTCATCCAAATTATGGACCAACTTCTCACAGTAAACCATGGAGGCGGAGGAGATAAATAAGAATATAACTTAAATTACCCATTATGATATGCTAGTTCAGAAATAAACAGCATAAACATGTCGATAAAAGAAATCAAAATCTATGGCATGACTGTTGAAAATAAACTCTTCCATTCAAAGTTTAAAAATATTCAAGACACCATCATATACGCCAAGATATAGAAATAAGAGAAATTAAGTAAGTAATGCCAACATTCATGACACGGAATTTGCAGAGCGGAAGAAGAATAGAGTTTAAAATGTGACCTCTTAAATGATAAGCAGAATTACAATGAAGAAAATGACGTCCAAACAAGAATTTCAGCAAAAAAACCTCCTCGAGCAGCGGCGAACTCAACAACTTCTCAATCGAACTCCAGTTTTCCACCCAAAATACAGATTGAAAAGAAGAAACGGAATATATATATATATTTTCGAATTTTTAGACAGTAATTGAAATAAAATGGAACAAAAGAACACTGAACATGTTTTTCTCTTTTTTTTTTGTTTTTTCTTGTTCTGAAACTAAACCAGAAAATCAAAATGAATATCAACCACCGAGAAGAAAAAGAATGCTTTTTAGAACCCTAGCCTTCCTTTCCGATTTTTTTTCTCTGAAATTTTCGTTCCCAAAAAAAAATATCTCTCTCAAGAAGTCTCTTAACCTCCCTTTTTATACCCAAAACCGAAATTTTCATACCTTTTCTCCAAGTCATGCCCCAAAATTCCTTTTTTCCATCCGAAAAATCCGCAAAAATCCGATTCCCTTTCTTTGTGAACCAAATCGGACAAATGGAGGTCTAGGATCTTGAATCCCTCAGATCCTGCGACCACCATTCATCCGAAATCGTTCTCAATACCAAGAGCACGTGAAGCCTAAGGGAGAAAGGAATTTTTTCTGTCAGAGGTCATTACATGACGGGTGACGTGGAGGAGGGAGGGTGAAGGAATCACGTGCATGAGTTGGAGGGGGTGAACTCGCTTGAGTTCAAGCGAGTTCGGTGGAGGAAGAGAAGGGGGGGGGGCGCTTGGGCTCTGGAATTAGGTTTAGGGTTCTGGGGGAGGGAACGTATAATGTGCCTTTTATATGGGGCGTGAGAGTGGACTGCGTCCGTTAGATGGGGATGTATTGAAGGGTCGAGATCAATTCAGCCAAAACGACGTCGTTCGCATTAGTCGCGAGACTGGACCGGGTGAGGGGGTTAGGCTTGGCGGATTTGGGGTGATTGTTTGGGCCAGAAATTCTTTTGGCCCAAATTCGAAACTAGAACAGAATTTTCTTTCTTCTCTTTTCTTTTTCTTGATTTTAAATCCTAATAAAATTAATTAAAACCTAACTTAAGTCCTAAATCAATCTAATTTGTAGAAATAAACCTAGTTATCTATTTTACCATAATTAATTAATTTAGACTAATGAAGGAAGAATTACTAATTTGTAATTTAAAGCTAAAATGTAAAAATGACCCATATATATTTTTTGATTTTCGTTTAATAATGCAATTAAATCCTAAATGCAACTAGACCTAAAATGTTATGCACGAAATACTTTAGATATTTTGGTATTTTTCTTATGATTTTAGAATGTTAAATATGCAACTAAATGCAAGCAACTTTTAACCAAAATTCCTATAAATTCTATAAAATCTAAAAACAATTAAGAAAAAATCTATTTGTGAATTTATATAGGAATATTTTAGTCGGGCAAAAATCACGTGCTCACAGCTGCCCCTCTTTGCTTGGAAACACAAAGGGTTTTTGGGCAAAGATACATTGAGCAAATACGAGCGATTTTTGACCGTTTGTATACTCCATGGAAGCATTTTGAAAACGTTTGACCGAACCTTGCTTCTGAGGTTGCATACATATCCTCGACTATGGAGGAATCATGTCAGTGTAGTTCTGGAAGTTTTGGTAGCTGGGACTACCGAGAAGCTGTGATTTCACTGTTGCTGCTGCTGTTTACTGCTTGCTGAGCTCCTTATTACACAAAAGTCAAAAATGAAAAAGACTAACTAAGCCTATCAGCTACGAGTTACAAGATTCCTATCTATGAGTCTTTTGAAGCTTGATCTTGAGTTTTGGCTAGTTCTTCATGCAAACTCTGATTTGAACCTCGATGCTTGTTAGTTGCGGGTGCTAGTTCATTCTTCTTCGGTTTTTCGCATCAAGCCACGACATGCAAAGCTTGTGACTTCAGTCATGTCTTGAGCAGTTCACATCTTTCAACTGCTTCTGCGTTTTGGATTTACTTCTTTTTTTCTTTTTCTTTTTTTGGATTGAGACTTCTTCTTTAGGTCATCTCGGACTGTCGACTTGTATTCTTGAGGAGATCTTCTGTACTTCTAACTTGAATTGAAATTTGAAGTAAATTCCCTCGTTCTCCAGGTGGGCGCCTGCTAATGACTTGAAAATTGAAACAAATTCCCTCATTTTCCAGGTAGGCGCCTGATGCTGACTTAAAACCTGAAATAAATTCCCTCATTCTCCAGGTGGGCGCCTGATGACTTAAACTTGAAATAAATTCCCTCATTCTCTAGGTGGGCACCTGATGACTTAAAACTGAAATGAATTTCCTCGTTTTCCAGGTGGGTGCCTGATATTGACTTAACACTTGAAATGAATTCCCTCATTCTCCAGGTGGGCGCCTGATGACTTAAAAGTAAAATGAATTCCCCCATTTTCCAGGTGGGTGCCTGCTGACTTAAAACTGAAATGAATTCCCTCGTTTTCCAGGTGGGTGCCTGATGCTGACTTAAAACTTGAAATAAATTCCCTCGTTCTCCAGGTGAGCGCCTGATGACTTAAAACTGAAATGAATTCTCTCGTTTTCCAGGTGGGTGCCTGATGCTGACTTAAAACTTGAAATAAATTCCCTCATTCTCCAGGTGGGCGCCTGATGACTTAAAAACTTGAAATGAATTCCCTCGTTTTCCAGGTGGGTGACTGATGACTTAAAACTGAAATGAATTCCCTCGTTTTCCAGGTGGGTGCCTGATGCTGACTTAAAACTTGAAATAAATTCTCTCGTTCTCCAGGTGGGCGCCTGACGACTTAAAACTTGAAATAAATTCCCTCATTCTCCAAGTGGGCGCCTGCTAACTTAATAACTTGAAATGAATTCCCTCGTTTTCCAGGTGGGTGCCTGATGTTGACTTAACACTTGAAATGAATTCCCTCGTTCTCCAGGTGGGCGCCTGATGCTGACTTAAAACTTGAAATAAATTTTCTCATTTTCCAGGTGGGTGCCTGCTGACTTAAAACTGAAATGAATTCCCTCGTTCTCTAGGTGGGCGCCTGCAATCATGACAACACAGACAAAACAGAGAAAGTTTTCTGCCCCAGTTTGTACCAGGAACATTCATGGATTGTTAGTTGCATCCCATTATCCAGGAGGGTCCTAAAAACTTAAGACTGAACTTATCTGGAACATATTTTCCTCATGGGGGATTCCTAGCAAAGCAAACAAGATTTCTTTCCCCTGCTTAAAACAAAGAAAATTTTGTCAGTTTGAAACTGTGGCGGTTAGTTTGTGGCATCCTTGCTGAAGGTGTCTGCTTCTACCACTATCCTGCTTCATTCTGATTAGCTGCTTCGGGCTACAAAGAATTGTTTAACCTTTCAATCGAACCTCGAACACAAAACCTCTGAATGACTTGAATCCCTTACACTCAACTCGTCGTATAGCACTTTCATTCTGACAACTATGGAACCTTTGCATTTCCTACAAATTCACAAATCACTTGACCACCTGAACTTCAGTTACCACAGCATTGCTCATTCTAAACCATGTCACTTGGAATGTGCCTGGCCAAATTTCGCTTGGTGCAAATACAAATCTGGTAATGAGCTTTGAAGTCCTTTCTTTCTTGCTTAACAAAAGACTAATTTGACAGAGACTTAGAAAAATAGACCCAAAAGAAACGAAGCGAAGTGACTTCGAGAATTTAGGAAAAAAGAAAAACTGAGATGGCTATTTGAAGAAAAATTGAAAAGAGACTTATCTGAATGAATCAGCTGGCTCTAATGATCATGACATGCATTTCGGATTGATCAGCCTAATCCAAAAATTGGGCTTTCAACGATCCAACTTTTGTGTAAAGTCACCAACCTCTTTCGACTTGTAGTGCCCCGAAGGGTTTTCACCAACAAGCCTCTCTCATTTGTTCATCTCTCAACTCACCGTCGCCTTACGGTGCCCGTGAGGGTTTTCACCAGTAAGACTCTCTCATTTCAAAATTTTTCCTCAGCTCACCATCGCCTTATGGTGCACGTGAGGGTTTTCACCAATAAGACTCTCTCATTTATTCACTTTTTTCTTGTGCCCATGAACAAAGGTGCTACCCATGATGTAAATAATACCTCCATCTCACTTGACTTGGCAACCTCAAAGTTGATCAGAAGGTCTTTCTTTGGACTATAGTGTAGATTTTGGACAGGGTTAGAAAGAAAGGGTGGCATGCAGGCTCAAAATAATTTAAGATGAAGGGGTTCAAAATTACAACTTTTGGAATCAGATCTTTTTACAAAACTAAAACTTCTGCCCCAGTTTCTTCGAATCTGGGCAATTTTGGATTTTTATTTTGATGGGACCAAACCGTGTAAGGCTGCCTACGTATCCTTAAAAGGAATCAGGTCGAACATAGTTCAAACTAGTAAAAGTTGTTTTTTTTTTTGCTTTTATTTTTCTTTTTCTCCTTTCTTTTCTCTTTTCTTTCTTTTGTTTTTCTCTTTTCCTTCTCTTTTTTTTTTTATATATATCTTTCTAACTCTGCTTCTGATTCTAAAAGAGGGGTATGAAAGAAAATAAATAAGGCTCAAAAAAGGGGTAACAAATGATAAAAGTGTTTGGGATAGCAGAATAAAATGCCTTCGTCATTCCAACTTTTGAACATGCCTAGTACAAAATGCGATTGAAGATAAGCAAAGAAATCATACATACTATCTCTTGAATTCATCAGAATTGATAGCCATATCCACACATTTACCTTCTATGTCTGTTAAATACAAAGCACCATTGGGCAACACCTTTGTCACAATGAATGGCCCCTTCCAGTTTGGGGCGAACTTGCCTTTAGCTTCAGCCTGATGTGGAAGGATGCGTTTCAATACCAGCTGACCCACCTCAAATTTTTGGGGACGCACCTTCTTGTTGTATGCTCTTGCCATTCTTTTCTAATACAATTGACCATGACATACTGCCGCCAATCTTTTTTCATCAATCAAACTCAATTGCTCTAGCCGGGTTTTGACCCACTCATCATCATCAATTTCAGCTTCAACAACGATCCGCAGGGATGGAATCTCAACTTCCGTAGGTATAACTACCTCGGTTCCATATACCAGCAAATAGGGAGTTGCACCTATTGAAGTGCGAACAGTAGTGCGATAACCCAGTAAAGCAAAAGGTAACTTTCCATGCCATTGCCTCGAACCTTGCACCATCTTACGAAGTATCTTCTTTATGTTCTTGTTAGCAGCCTCCTTAGGACGATACGGAGTGGAGTTTCGATGCATGATCTTGAACTGTTGGCAAACCTCTTTCATCAAATGACTGTTGAGGTTGGAAGCATTATCCGTGATGATTATCTTGGGAATTCCGAACCGGCAAATTATATTCGAATGAACAAAATCCACCACCGCCTTCTTGGTTACAGACTTGAAAGTTACGGCTTCGACCCACTTGGTAAAATAATCAATGGCCACAAGAATAAACTTATGCCCGTTTGACATTACCGACTCAATCGGTCCAATGACATCCATGCCCCAAGCAACAAAGGGCCAAGGTGCCGACATTGTGTGCAGCTCAGATGGCGGGGAATGAATCAAATCACCATGCACCTGGCATTGATGACATTTGCGAACAAAGCTGATGCAATCACGTTCCATGGTGAGCCAATAATAACCTGCTCGAAGAATCTTCTTCGCCAAGACATACCCACTCATATGTGGCCCGCAAACCCGGAATGCACTTCAGCCATGATAGTCGAAGCTTGTTTAGCATCTATACACCTTAGTAATCTTAGATCTGGAGTTCTCTTATACAATATTCCCCCACTTAAGAAAACTTTGCTAGCCAGGCATCGAATGGTTCTCTTTTGATCGCCTGTGGCACGTACCGGATATATCCCCGATTTGATGTATTCTTTGACATCATGGAACCAAGGCTCACCATCAAGTTCTTCCTCAACCACATTGCAATAGGCATGCTGATCACGGATTTGGATATGCAGAGGGTCGACATAAGTCTTATCCGGATGGTGTAACATTGACGCCAGAGTAGCCAAGGCATCGGCAATCTCATTATGAATCCTGGGAATATGCCTGAATTCTACCGACCTGAATCGTTGACAAAGATCATGCAGACATTGTCGATACGGTATGAGCTTCAAATCACGAGTCTCCCATTCTCCCTGAATCTGGTGAACCAACAAATCTGAATCTCCCAAAACCAATATTTCTTGAACTCCCATGTCTATAGCTAGCCTCAAACCCAGAATGCATGCCTCGTATTCAGCCATGTTGTTAGTGCAATAAAATCGAAGTTGAGCTGTTACGGGGTAGTGATGCCTTGTTTCAGAAATGAGTACAGCCCCTATTCCGACACCTTTCATGTTAGCAGCTCCATCAAAGAAGAGTTTCCAACCTGGCTTTTCATCATGATCAGCCTCGTCAACATACATCACTTCTTCATCAGGAAAATAAGTCTTCAGTGGCTCATATACTTCATCCACCGGATTCTCGGCCAAGTGATCGGCTAGGGCTTGGGCTTTCATCGCGGTCCGAGTCACATAGATGATGTCAAATTCTGTGAGTAAAATCTGCCACTTTGCCAACCTCCCTGTGGGCATAGGCTTCTGAAAGATATACCTTAGAGGATCCATGCGAGAAATGAGGTAAGTAGTGTAGGATGACAGATAATGCTTCAACTTTTGCGCCACCCAAGTCAGGGCGCAACATGTCCTTTCAAGAAGAGTATACTTAACCTCATAAGGAGTGAACTTCTTGCTGAGGTAATAAATGGCTTGCTCTTTCTTGCCCGTGATGTCGTGTTGACCCAACACACAACCAAAAGAATTATCCATGACCGTCAAATAGAGGATTAAAGGTCTCCCAGGTTCTGGCGGGACCAACACAGGGGGGTTTAGCAGGTAATTCTTGATCTTATCAAATGCTTCCTGACACTCATCAGTCCACTTAACCGCAACATTCTTCTTCAGCAACTTAAAGATGGGCTCACAAGTTGTCGTGAGTTGAGCAATAAACCTGCTGATGTAGTTTAACCTCCCGAGCAGGCTCATCACCTCAGTTTTATTCTTTGGTGGTGGTAATTCTTGGATGGCCTTAATCTTTGACGGGTCCAACTCGATACCGCGTCGACTGACTATGAATCCCAACAGTTTCCCCGACGGGACACCAAATGCACATTTCGCCGGATTGAGCTTGAGGTTGTACCTGCGGAGCCTTTGGAAAAACTTTCTCAAATCCCCAACATGGTCGGACTGCTTCTTTGACTTTATGATCACATCATCTACATAAACCTCAATTTCCTTGTGTATCATGTCATGAAATATGGTAGTCATTGCCCTCATGTAAGTTGCCCCAGCATTCTTTAAACCGAATGGCATTACCCGGTAGCAATACGTCCCCCATGGCGTGATGAATGCTGTCTTTTCTGCGTCTTCCTCGTCCATCAGGATCTGATGATATCCCGCATAACAATCCACGAAAGACCCGATCTCATGCTTGGCACAATTATCAATCAGAATGTGGATGTTCGGCAATGGAAAGTTATCCTTTGGACTTGCCTTGTTGAGATCACGATAATCAACACACACCCTCGTCTTACCATCCTTCTTTGGTACTGGCACCACATTAGCTAACCAAGTGGGATACTGAGTGACCCGAATGACTTTTGCCTCCAGTTGCTTTGTGATTTCTTCTTTAATCTTCACACTCATGTCAGTCTTGAACTTTCTTAACTTTTGCTTGACAGGAGGGAATGTAGGGTCAGTTGGCAATTTATGAGCTACCAAATCAGTGCTCAAACCCGGCATGTCGTCATACGACCATGCAAAGGCATCTTTGTATGCAAACAGTGTTTTGATTATTTCTTCCTTGATTTGCGGTTCCAGATGCACACTTATCTTGGTTTCCCTGACATTATTTTGATCTCCTAAATTGATTGCTTCGGTTTCATTCAAATTAGGCTTGGGTTTTTCTTCGAAGTGTTTTAGTTCTCTACTGACTTCCTCAAATGCCACTTCTTCATCATATTCTGTTTCATCATCACCCTCTACTTCTTGGATTGTTATTTCAGAATTAGATTGGCTTCTAAGATTTGGCTGAAAATTCCTCATGCATGTCATGTCATTGAAACCAGCGTAAAAAGAATTGTACAGAGAGAAAAAGCAAAAGAAACAAAAATGAAACGCTATCAGGACTAATGGAAAATAGGAAATTGTATTTCATTGAAAATAAGAGGATAGAAGGGTTTGTACATCGAAACAAGCAAAAACTAAGAAAAATTTGGATTACAACCCTGGAATAAACTAGATAACAGAAAGGAAAACAAAGCAAACTACCAAAACTCCTTCCGGATGGGGAGAGGAGTAGCTTTCCAATTGCTAAGCTTCACATTTGGCCCAACAAGCTGCACATCGGCATTACTGGAACCTTCCCCGATTTCGACCATATTAACCTCATCAAACAGACTCTGGAACCTCTTGATCAGCTCTTCATCAAAGTCGACCACAGGTTTTGAGACCGCTGATATTGGGCGTTTGGCGACCCCTGACTTGACGAAAGACTTGGAGATATGTGGAACAGGTTTAGGGAGTGACCATGCCTTTCCTTTCAAACTTTTAGCCTTTTTCACGTCCTTCCCTATGAGTGTGAATCCCAAACCAAATGTACCGAAACTTTCACGTGGACACACCGGATGCACAATACCCTGCAGAGATGAACCCAGACCTTTGCCCGGCAGAAAACCATTCTTCAACATTTCATTTGCTACCATGACGGACGCGGATGGTATCTTCGGACCTGGAATGCATTCTCCTTCAGGAATTTTCTCGACAGACACTGTTTCGAACATTTGGTAAACCCAAGGCCCTTTATCATCTTCAACTTTAGTAAATGGAATGATTGTGTCATTGTAAGCAGATAAGCTCTCATCACCGTGCACAACTATTTCCTGCCTGTCTCATTCAAACTTTACCATTTGATGCAGAGAAGATGGGATTGCCTTGGCAGCATGTATCCAGGGCCTGCCCAACAACAAGTTATAGGAGACAACCACATCTAGCACTTGGAACTCCATAGTGAACTCAACTGGCCCTATTGACAATTTCAGCATTATATCACCGACAGAATCTTTCCCTCCTCCATCGAAGCCTCGAACGCATACATTATTAATGTGGATCCTTTCAGTGCCAATCTTCAACTTTTGCAAAGTGGACAGAGGGCAAATATTTGCACTAGAACCGTTATCCACCAGTACCCTTGAGACAGCAGAATCCTCGCACTTCACTGTGAGATAAAGAGCTCGATTGTGTTCTGTACCCTCTATAGGGAGTTCATCATCTGAGAAAGTGATCCTGTTTGCTTCGAAAATCTTGTTAGCAATCTTTTCCAAGTGGTTCACCGTGATCTTATCAGGAACATGAGCCTCGTTCAAAATCTTCATCAGGGCTTTGCGGTGTTCATCTGAATGTATCAGCAAAGACAAGAGAGAGATCTGAGCTGGTATTTTCCTCAACTGTTCTACAATGGAATAGTCTTGCATTTTCATCTTTTCCAGAAATTCTTCAGCCTATTCTTCGGTGACCGGCTTTTTTACTGGGATGTGGCCGTCCTTGAATGGCTTCGCTTTCCTCAGTTCTTCTGGGGTAAAACATCTCCTAGAACGAGTCAGCCCTCCGATTTCATTGACTTCTTCCTCTACTTATTTCCCTTTGTATGTTACTATCACCTATTTGTAACTCCATGGGATGGCCTTTGTGTCAACCATTGGTAACTAGGTCACTGGTTTAATAATAACGGGGGTAACACGAGCCCCTTCCACGATTATGACAGGCTTGCCTGGGACCCCTGGCACGACCACTTTTTGCTTTTCCTGGTTCGCTTCAACATCAATCGGAGGCCCTTTCACAACCAATACAGATGGCTTCACGCTGAGCGCGCTGGGCTTCTCCGACACCCCTTTAACTGTCAAGGGCATTGCTTTTGCAGAATCTAGAGCTTTGATTGGATTACTTTCGCTAGCCCGGATCATCATAATAGACTTGGAAGAGTTTTTGGGCTCCCCATCCTTATGAACTATCTCGATCATATGTGTCTCTGCATGGGCCGGCAAAGGATTTTGGTTGATATTTGGCGCCTCTGGGCTCTGGACCACAATTTGATTTGTATCAATAAGCTCTTGAATCTCCCTCTTCAAATGCCATCACTTCTCCGTGTCGTTCCCCGGGGCATCAGAACAATATGCGCATCTGAGGGAATAATTGAGGTTCCATGGAGGCGGGTTTGGTACCTTTGGCTCAATCAGCCTCAAAACGTCCTACTGCCTCAACCTTTGAAACAAACTGGTATAGGACTCTCCGATAGGGGTGAAGGTTTCTTTCCGCTGCTGCCTCTCTTTTATGTAATCTGGCCTTGCCGAAAACTTGGACCGGTAGGGTTTTGGTATGGTTGTGGGGGTGTATAAGGATTTTATGGAGTTGGAGCATGCCATTGCGGGTAGGGATGGGATTGATCATATGATTGTGCGTGGTGAACATGGTATTGGGATAGCCCGACAGAATATCGAGGGTCTTGTGGTGGGAGATAATGTTGAGATGGATCATATGGAGCTTGGGTGTAGGCTTGGGGTTGGGGTCGAGTTTGGGTGTACTGGTGAGGTGGACCCCTTGGGCCACGCCACGATCCAGAGACAAACATAGTGACATCTTCTTTCTTCTTTTTGCCTAACAGGCTTCCGGTGCCATTTCGAAAGACTAGTTATGCTGTATATTTAGTGTTCAAGTTAACAGATAACCCTTGTGAACTTGAACGAGCCACAGCATCGCTAAGATTTGTGAACGAAGGGGCGGAGGGCGCTGGCATTGAGGGTACCACTGTTTTCATCTCGAAGAAAAAGGAATTACCAGGAGAACTTGGCCGGTTCCCACATCTCCGAAGTGATGGCTGGTTAGAAATCAAGCTTGGTGAGTTTTTCAACAACTTAGGAGAGGATGGTGAAGTCGAAATGAGGTTGATGGAAATCAATGACAAAACTTGGAAATCTGGCATCATTGTTAAGGGCTTCGACATTCGTCCAAACTAATTGGATAGATCTCTACCCAGTGGCCTTTATGTTTTCTATTTTGCATCTTTGTCGTGTTTGTCTTTATCATTTTCTAATAAAATCACTGTTTCTCTGTGATAACAGTGAGCTTCTTGTAAGTGCCTGTGATCTTATATATGATCCATCTTTTTTACCTTATTCTGAATTATAATAAAAGCTTCTACGATTTCTACTACTTAGATAATTGGTGTACTCTTTGATCAATAAAAAGCAAGAATATTATACCAAATAAAAGAGGAAAACGCAAATTAAAAATGTTTTTATGCCTTTTTTTTTTTTGCTCTTTTACGGCTGCCGCTCGTTCTCTCTTCTGAAAGAGAGTAACGATGAAGATCAATCCCCTCTTTTAGCGTCTCCCCTCATCCCTTATCTTAGGAATTTTGGAATTAGGTTAGGTCTACTATCAAATGGGGAGTGGGTATGGGCTTGAGGGAGGATTTGGGCTCAAGTTTGGACCAAATTGGCCTTTAAAATTGGCACTTCAATTCTACAAAGCTAAAATATTAATTTCTTTTCCTAAAATATCATACCATAAAAATGTAAAATCAAGCCTAATTAATTAAAACATCTACATTATGACATGAAACTATTTATTGGTATTTTCAAGGATTATAAAAATGGGTTAAAAGTGATATCTTTCTAAAAATACCTAATACCTCAATAAATAACAAACATACCCTTAGGTTGAAAGTACTGACGAGTTGGGACAGGGGTCAGAGTCCAACTCTAATAACTAATAACATCTCATAACAATACAATTTAAAGCAACACAAGTAATAACTCAATAATAAAATGCTCAGCTCGTACAAAATTTCGGGATAATAATATTTTTCTTTTCAATATAACAGTAAAACTCAAATCATTTGCCGAAAGTCACCGAAAATATGAGTAAGTCTGAAACCTGTAATATTTTCCAAAATACTTTAACGACATATAAGAAATCATATTATTAGATGACATGAGGAAAAATACTTCTCTATGCCTATATATCAAGTATGCATGTCTAATGCAATGCAGCACAATGATGAACTCATGTACTCACACTCTCAGAATACTCAATCTCACAGTACTGTATATTATCAATCAGCCCAGGGAAGATCCAACACAAATATATATACAAAGTAACTGACATTCATTCACTCAGTACTGTACAAGGCCAATCCAGCTCAGGGAACTCCATCCCAAATATAAATAAATAAGGCAACTCCATGCCTAGAGAACTCAATAAATAAGGCAACTCCATGCCTCGAGAACTCCATCCCAAATATAAATAAATAAGGCAACTCCATGCGAAGGGAACTCCATCCCAAATATAAATAAATAAGGCAACCCCATTCCGAGGGAACTCCATCCCAATTATATATAAATACGACAACTTCATCCCTAGGGAACTCCATCTCAAATATAATATTCATTGCGCGCATTGCGGGGGTTGTAGTGACCGTTAATTATTATTCGAACAATATTGTATATTCGATCCTTGAGATCATTTCATATATTCACACTACAAGAAAATAAGACTACAACGACATTTTTTAAATGTTGTGTTAAGTCACATAAATGTCACAAAATTATTTACCGACATTTATTTGACATTTATATCAAATGTCGTAATTTTCGGTGTCGGAAATTTTCTGACATTTAAATTAATGTTGGCAAATAAATAGTGACATTTATCAACGACTTTTATCAAAATGTCACCTATTTGAATATAAGCTCAATAAAGTTGCGACATATAAAGAAATGTCAGCAAATATTATTCGTCACTTCTTCAAACATAGAAAAGTCGGTAAATTATCTTTGGTCAGCAGCTTTTTTTCTTTATATACATAAAGAACATTAACTTTTCATACATTTCATAATCATTCATATAATTTTGATATTACAATGTCATACACTACAAAAGAAATTTGAAATAAAACAAAAGAGTCACTTATACATTATTTTTATAAATCTTACGCGATCATTCGGTATTGGTTCTCATAGAATATAAATTTTTCTCCTTGTACATCTTCAGAACAAGCTGAATGCTAACTATAAATAAAGTCCAATGCCGACTACAAGAACATTGATTCACAGCAGTTCACTCAGTGAGCCTCCGTACAAAGAGGCAACTGAAATCTCTATGGCAACACCCTTTGCACAAGACTGTCCTCTTCTTGACTCTAATTTTTGCATATCAACCTAACATAAATCCAATAAAGGCATAAATTAGAAGTTAAAACAGATTAGGTAACAAAAATCAGTTAGCAGGCAACTTCTATAGCAATTATATGGCAAATGGTATCACATGGAATATTAGAACCTGTGCAGCTTAAGAACTTCCATCATACAAACAAAGAAGAACAATGAACTTACTTATCAAAAAGAAAAAAACAATAAGAAACTTCAAGTCTTCCGGAAACACAAGCCACAAATGTAAACAAGTGATCCATAAAGTAAGAAAATGCAAAAGGTGCTTGAACACAAATACATCTTTTCAGTTAAAATAAATGGAAAAGTTCTCTTCGTCGTTTTCCTCTTTCTACTATAAGCATGAAATTTTAGTTGTAGTGTTTACAAGATGTTCTGTTAAAATTATTTGCGTAGATTGATATCTTTCACAAGTGAACCACAAGAATTTTCTTGATCTCATTGATATTGTGAAGATATAACCTTTGACAAGGATGACGGCCCTTGAGTATGCTCCTAGTGCAAGTCATTTTGAGCACCTGCACGGTAATCTTGTTAATTAGTAGTGTATTTCAGTGCTAATAGTCATGCTAGTGTGTTGATTTAGTGATAAGTAATACAAACTACATATCTATTTAACCCAAATTGATCAATTTCAACACTCCAATATCAATAACATAAGCAGAGAACTATTAAATTCATAAATAAATCCTACCTACCACTTCCCAAACCAATCATCAACAACCACAACAAACTTCAATACATAATAATAAAAGAAAAGGTTACAACCATTTTAAAGGCAGGAAATTTAATCCAGTTAACATAATAGAACGAAAATCACAGGAGAAAAAAAAATACTTACTCGTACCTTAATAACCTCGATCAGAAGTTTGAGAATTATCAGTAGTATCTGTCATGTTTAGAGTTCTAAATCAATCTAAGAACAATCTAGGAACAATCAGTAGTATTTGCTAATTAAGCCGAACACTGAATTTCGAGAAATTGATCCTAAATATGAAGCGAGTCCAAAAGAAGATGGCAAAAATTCCTAGAAGATTGCTGCGATTTCATGAGAACCTTACCAATTTTATGAATGCGTGACGACGACATCAGTTATTTGGGTATGAAAAAAGGGGAAGTTTTGTAGGGTTTTTGAGATAAAATAGTAGATGCCCATATACTTAATATATGTTAAGATTAATAATTATAAATGTAAGCAAATTTCATTCATTAGTTATAAATGTCAGTAAATACCGACTAATATAGCTACATTTCAATTAAAAGTCGCAATAATTGTGCCATTTCTTACCAAATGTCATTGATTTCACGACACTTGTAAATAAGTGTCATAAAATTAATCTTTTCCGACATTTATTTTACGTGTCATTGATTAAATGTCGTCGTAGCCCTCTTTTCCTGTAGTGTCAGTTAGAGTTCATGACCCAGTATTACCAGTCTTGTGAGGTTGTTATAATTATTTCCGTTATTGGTTTCGATAAAACAAATGGCTTGATATGTTATTAAAATCGGCTTACCTAGTCTTAAAGACTAAGTGCTGTCATGATGCATGTGGTGAGTTTTTTGAGTGGTGACAGCAATATTGCGAATAGATTAGTGTCATGAGGCTAAACTTGGGGTGCGCTCTCTCAAAATTTCAAGAAGTTAGAGATTATTTAAACCTTGGTAGTTGCAATACTAGTGAAGTTTCCCTTTAATAACACTACTTTTGTTATTTGACATTTAGACTGGTAAATCAGCCATAAGTCGACACAGGATTAAAAAAAAGTAGATACCTAATAGATGCCATAACACACACCTCAAACAAAATCCAAACGAAAAATGTACAAAACAAATTACAGACCTTAATTTAAGGTTGTCGTTTTCCTCTTTAAGTTGCAAGTCAAGTTGCTTATCAACAATATAGACACCATAAAAATACATGAAATCTAGAACAAAAATGACGCAAAAATACAATTCTTAAGACGAAAATAAGTATTAAAAAATTAATGTGACTAAAATATTTATAACGCACGAAAGCATTTGCCCAACTCATCATACATAATGCATGAAATACATGCGTTATGAGAACTTTTCATAAAATTCAAATGAAAAACAACTTTCTACCGTCATTGCAAGTAGCTAGAAGCACTTAATTGTATGTTATTACAAGTTTAAAGATAAATTGCTCAACTTCGAATAACAAAAAAATAAATTTAATGCGTTCAAACAATAAGACAAAAATTAATGCTCGTGAAAGACGAGTGGTCCAAATGGTCCCAAATGTACACCGTAGTCTATTTCCAGATGGCATAACAAAATAAGGGTCCGTTTATACTCAACAAACACGTTTTTTCATTCAAGAGCAAGAGTAATAACTCACTCTTGTTATGTCAATATCTCTCTATTGAGTCCACATATATTTTTCATATCTAGACTATCCGAAATATTTATTTTAATTTAAAAAATTAATGGGTTCAAATGAACTCCTAGTTTATTATAAACTTTGTTTGCCGCTGATATTTGGATAAATTTTTGTGATTTCTCATTGTATGTTTATTTGTCGTGTCAACCAATTGAGTGGATTGTTCAATTACAAAACAAAGCAAAGTTACTTTTTAAACTAATTTCCATTAGCCCAGTGACCTTATGCGAATCAACTCTGTTAAAATTGCTCTTTGCTTCGGTCCGATGAAGGATGACTAACCAAAGAAATTCACATCCCGGGAAGATTATCTAAATTATTTATGTGTACTGAATCTAGGTTACTCGTGAATTAGATATCTTGGTTGCAGTAGTATTTTTGCATTTTCCAAGTTGTTGGAGACTTGAAGTGTTTGAGCATTTGGACTCAAAGTTTATCAAAACCAAGTGAAAATTACTTATCTCCAAGATTATAGTAAAATCCATCATAAATATTTCTCCTCTTGTTCTCCGAAACTCAATTTTTTGAATTTTATTTAGCTAAGTCCCGAAATAGAACTTAAAATAACCCATCCAGTGATACAATTTGCAAACGCAAACCAACCTTCGCATTCGCGAAACACAAAACAGCAATTGCCCGTAATCCATTATCGCGAACCCGACAGGAGTCACGCGATCGCGAAGGACTCTGCCTCGCCTTCATCGCGAACGCGAACAGCTCCTCCGCGAACGCGAAGGCTAAGGACCCAGCCTCTTCCGTGAATGCAACTCCGTACCCCCTTCACGAACACGAAGGCCAAAACTTCCAGGCCACACTCCCTTCTTCGCGAACGCGTGTGTGCTCCGCAATCGCGAAGCACACTGGACACCATTAATATCATCCACCTCAAACATGCTTCGGGTGGTCCGAAACTCACCTGGGACCCGTTCAATCGAGCTACAAATTCACAAACACTAGCTGGAACTATCCAAGGCATCTACACACATACGAAATCACCACATCTAAGAATCATGGACCAAATCAACAGCGGGGCTACTAACACCCTATAGATATACACCTACTATATCTCGAAGTTTAACTTCTTGTTATATATTTTTGGATGTGAGGGGTTAGGGATCGTTGAATAAAAGATGGTTTTGTAGTTAATCTTTTAAACAATACCCATTTTGTGTGTGTATTAGGCTTTTGTGTCTGGTAATTTGGGTCTTAAGATGGGTCAAACGGGCGCCAACTAAGTTGGTTTATTTTGTATTTACCCTTTTGTCCCAAAAAATACAATAGTGACTAAATAATATATGTGCAACTTGACATCTCTTTTCAAGATTATCCAAATGGTCCTAAAAAGACAACCTTATCTGTTTCAACAATGGCAGAATGAGCCGTATTACAAAGGGTTTGCCAATAGACACGTTTTTAACATTCAAGTAAAGAAATTGTTCTTGTTAACGCACCTACTATAGTACTATGGTGACAAATTTTGGAGTCCAGTAAATGCTCTATAAATATCAGGACGAAGCAAAAGGGAGTAGAGCAAACTAAAAAGATATAAAGAGTTATTCTTCTCGTTGATATATTCTTACTCTTTCTTTATTACGTAACAACTGATCAAGTGTTAATATATTATATTTAATCAGCAAGGCCAGTGGATAGCCGCAAGAGACCTTTCAAATACATGGGTGGACAATCCTCAGTACTGGACATGAAAAACTGTTGATCCTAAGTCTGTCTCTCTCAAACTATCTCTCTCTAAATTTCATTAAAATGAGAAATATATTTTAATCCGATCTTAACATTTTGTACTACAGTATTGAAGTGGCAGAGCTTCATAGGGTAGCTTGGCTTGACATTTAGGGAAAGATCGAGACAAAAAATCTTATTTGAAAGAGTAGTTATGCTGTATATTTAGTGTTCAAGTTAACAGATAACCCTCATGAACTTGAACGAGCAATAGCATCGCTAAGATTTGTGAACGAAGTGGCGGAGGGTGCTGGCATTGAGGGTACCACTGTTTTCATCTCAAAGAAAAAGGAATTACCAGGAGAACTTGGCCGGTTCCCACATCTCCGAAGTGATGGCTGGTTAGAAATCAAGCTTGGTGAGTTTTTCAACAACTTAGGAGAGGATGGTGAAGTCGAAATGAGGTTGATGGAAATCAATGACAAAACTTGGAAATCTGGCATCATTGTTAAGGGCTTCGACATTCGTCCAAACTAATTGGATAGATCTCTACCCAGTGGCCTTTATGTTTTCTATTTTGCATCTTTGTCGTGTTTGTCTTTATCATTTTCTAATAAAATCACTCTTTCTCTATGATAAGAGTGAGCTTCTTGTAAGTGCCTGTGATCTTATTTATGATCCATCTTTATTACCTCATTCTGAATTATAATAAAAGCTTCTACGATTTCTACTACTTAGATAATTGGTGTACTCTTTGATCAATAAAAAACAAGAATATTATAACAAATAAAAGAGGAAAACGCAAATTTAAAATGTTTTTATGCCTTTTTTTTTGCTTTTTTACGGCTGCCGCTCGTTCTCTCTTCTGAAAGAGAGTAACGATGAAGATCGATCCCCTCTTTTAGCGTCTCCCCCTATCCCTTATCTTAGGAATTTTGGAATTAGGTTAGATCTACTATCAAATGGGGAGTGGGTATGGGCTTGAGGGAGGATTTGGGCTCAAGTTTGGACCAAATTGGCCTTTAAAATTGGCCCTTCAATTCTACAAAGCTAAAATATTAATTTCTTTTCCTAAAATATCATATCATAAAAATGTAAAATCAAGCCTAATTTGTGAAGGATTTAATTACTTACCGTGCAAATATTTTTTTATGCAATTAGTAGTGTTACGCGGAAGGTAACATGACATATCTTTGACGACGATAAATCAGATAACAACATAGAGAGATATATCAAAATAGACATAAATATTTAACATGATTAGATCAATTTATCTACATCCACATGCAGAGATGAGCAATCCACTATACAACAACAACAACAAAAAAAATCCAGCGTAATCTCACAAGTGAGGTTTGGGGAGGGTAGAGTGTACGCAGATCTTACCTCTACCTTTTACGAAGGCAGAGAGATTATTTCTGGTAGACTCTCGGTTCAGGAAAGGTAAAAGAAGGCAAACAACAAGCATACTAATCAAAAAATCAAAGCAAAAATACAAAACTAACTGTAGATACTGTAATTAGAAAGCCGAAACGAAAGCAATAATAAGTAGCAACAAAAATCAAGGGATATGACAATACACAAAGGACACTAAGTCATCTACTAGAGTTACTGTTACAGACAGGACAACTCTCGGCTACATATCCTAAATCGTTACTGTTATTCTCAACCTCCATATCTTCCTATTCATAGTCATGTTCTTAGTAAGTTGGAGCAACGCCATATCCTGCCTAATCACTTCTCCCCAATAATTTTTCGGCCTGCCTCTACCTCTCCTCGGGGCCTTCAGGGCCAACCTCTCGCACTTCTCACCGGAGCATATGTGCCTCTACTCTTCACATGCCCGAACCATCTAAGTCTCGCCTCCCGTATCTTGTCCTCCACAAGGACACACCCACCTTGTCTTGAATAACTTTATTTCTAATTCTATCTAACATGGTATGCCCGCACATCCATTTTAATATACTCATTTCAGTCACCTTCATCTTGTAGACATGAGAGTTCTTGATTGGCCAACACTCCGCCCCATACAACATACTCCGCCTGATTAATAATATTTTTCTTTACACCACACAAAAGAAGAAGGAGAAGTAAAGCAACTAACTCATAAAAACGAAATCGAAATGTAACTACCAAAGAGCCTAGAATAACAAGCCTCATAACCTCGTTACAATACCGATGCAAATTCAACAATCACAAACAAGTACCACATATATAATCCGTTGCGATGTGCAACCCGATCCCACCATATCTTCACTTGTAAATATTATAATCCGTCCTTATTCTACCATTTTAATTCATTATCTTTCAATTTCCGTTGCGGCGTGCAACCCGCTTACCAAACCATTTCGATCAACATAAACTATTCAATAACAAAATTTACAAAATTTTCTACATCAAGGAGGTAAATTTATAACGCAATAAGGAACCATATAATAAATCAATAATCTCAATATCTCGAAGTTTTAACTTCACAAATTCGTCGGTATCTATCAACTATACAACTCATGCAATGGACTTCGCATTTATAGAATGCAACAAATATTACAAAACAATAAGACAAGTAAAGCATGTGACAATTTAGATATGCAAGTAAAGCAAGTAGAGGCAAATAGCAACTAAGCATGAAGTCATGGAAGGGACGTACAATTTAATACAAGAGTAATTAAATGACAAGTTACAATTACTACATAGAAGTATCACGATCCCAAATTCAACTAGTCGTGATGTTACCTAACCCAACCCGTTAGGTAAGCTAATTTACAAATATCCGGTTCAATTAATATTTAAGTGAATCTAATACACTCCCTAATGACTGGTAGTATAATTCATGAGCTTCTAAAATTAGAATTTACAAAGCAGGTGTGAAATAAAAATACGTCATCTGTTTGAAATATATATGAATAGATTAAAATTCTAAAGCTACCACGAACAAGAGGCAACTATGACTCGAATGCAGGTACATCTTCAGATCCTGCTCCTGCCATGTACAATAGCATCAACATCCAAAATCTGCACGGAAGGTGCAAATATGTAGTATGAGTAGTATCTACCCCATGTACTCAATAAATAACAAACCTACCCTTAGGTTGAAAGTAGTGACGAGTTGGGACACGGGTTAGAGTCCAACTCTAATAACTAATAACATCTCATAACAATACAATTTAAAGCAACACAAGTAATAACTCAATAATAAAATGCTCAGCTCGTACAAAATTTCGGGATAATAATATTTTTCTTTTCAATATAACAGTAAAACTCAAATAATTTACCGAAAGTCACCAAAAATATGAGTAAGTCTGAAACCTGTAATATTTCCCAAAAAACATTAACGACATATAAGAAATCATATTATTAGATGACATGAGGAAAAACACTTCTCTATGCCTATTTATCAAGTATGCATGTCTAATGCAATGCAGCACAATGATGAACTCATGTACTCACACTCTCAGAATACTCAATCTCACAATACTGTATATTATCATTCAGCCCAGGGAAGATCCAACACAAATATATATACAAAGTAACTGACATTCATTCACTCAGTACTGTACAAGGCCAATCCAGCACAGAGAACTCCATGCCAAATATAAATAAATAAGCCAACTCCATGCGAAGGGAACTCCATCCCAAATATAAATAAATAAGGCAACCCCATTCCGAGGAAACTCCATCCCAATTATAAATAAATACGACAACTTCATCCCTAGGGAACTCTATCTCAAATATAATATTCATTGCGCGCATTGCGGGGGTTGTAGTGTCCGTTAATTATTATTCGAACAGTATTATATATTCGATCTTTGAGATCATTTCATATATTCAGTTAGAGTTCATGACCCAGTATTACCAGTCTTGTGAGGTTGTTATAATTATTTCTGTTGTTGGTTTCGATAAAACAAATGGCTTTATATGTTATTAAAATCGACTTACCTAGTCTTAGAGACAAAGTGTTGTCATGATGCATGTGGTGAGTTTTTTGGGTGGTGACAGCAATATTTCGAAGCACGACTGAGATTAGTGTCATGAGGCTAAACTTGGGGTGCGCTCTCTCAAAATTTCAAGAAGTTAGAGATTATTTAAACCTTGGTAGTTGCAATACTAGTGAAGTTTCCCTTTAATAACACTACTTTTGTTATTTGACATTTAGACTGGTAAATCAGCCATAAGTCGACACAGGATTAAAAAAAGTAGATACCTAATAGATGCCATAACACACACCTCAAACAAAATCCAAACGAAAAATGTACAAAACAATGTACAGACCTTAATTTAAGGTTGTCGTTTTCCTTTTTAAGTTGCAAGTCAAGTTGCTTATCAACAATATAGCCACCATAAAAATACATGAAATCTAGAACAAAAATGACGCAAAAATACTATTCTTAAGACGAAAATAAGTATTAAAACATTAATGTGACTAAAATATTTATTACGCACGAAAGTATTTGCCCAACTCATCATACATAATGCATGAAATACATGCGTTATGCAAACTTTTCATAAAATTCAAATGAAAATCGACTTTCTACCGTCATTGTAAGTAGCTAGAAACACTTAATTGTATGTTATTACAAGTTTAAAGATAAATTGCTCAACTTCGAATAACAAAAAAATAAATTTAATGCGTTCAAACAATAAGACAAAAAATTAATGCTTGTGAAAGACGAGTGATCCAAATGGTCCCAAATGTACACCGTAGTCGATTTCCAGATGGCATACCCAAATAAGGGTCCGTTTATACTCAACAAACACGTTTTTTTTGATTCAAGAGCAAGAGTAATAACTCACTCTTGTTATGTCAATATCTCTCTATTGAGTCCACATATATTTTTCATATCTAGGTTACTCGTGAATTAGATCTCTTGGTTGCATTAGTATTTTTGCATTTTCCAAGTTGTTGGAGACTTGAAGTGTTTGAGCATTTGGACTCAAAGTTTATTAAAACCAAGTGAAAATTACTTATCTCCAAGATTATAGTAAAATCCATCATAAACATTTCTCCTCTTGTTCTCCGAAACTCAATTTTTTGAATTTTATTTAGCTAAGTCCCGAAATAGAACTTAAAATAACCCATCCAGTGATACAATTTGCAAACGCGAACCAACCTTCGCATTCGCGAAACACAAAACAGCAATTGCCCGTAATCCATTATCGCGAACCCGACAGGAGTCACGCGATCGCGAAGGACTCTGTCTCGCCTTCATCGCGAACGCGAACAGCTCCTCCGCGAACGCGAAGGCTAAGGACCCAGCCTCTTCCGTGAATGCAACTCCGTACCCCCTTCGCGAACGCGAAGGCCAAAACTTCCAGGCCACACTCCCTTCTTCGGGAATGCGTGTGTGCTCCGCAATCGCGAAGCACACTGGACACCATTAATATCAGCCACCTCAAACATGCTTCGGGTGGTGCGAAACTCACCTGGGACCCGTTCAATCTAGCAACACTAGCTGGAACTATTCAAGGCATCTAGACACATACGAAATCACCACATCTAAGAATCATGGACCAAATCAACAGCGGGGCTACTAACACCCTATAGATATACACCTACTACATCTCAAAGTTTAACTTCTTGTTATATATTTTGGGATGTGAGGGGTTAGGGATCGTGGAAAAAAAGATGGTTTTGTAGTTAATCTTTTAAACAATACCCATTTTGTGTGTGTATTAAGCTTTTGTGTCTGGTAATTTGGGTCTTAAGATGGGTCAAACGGGCGCCAACTAAGTTGGTTTATTTTGTATTTACCCTTTTGTCCCAAAAAATACAATAGTGACTAAATAATATATGTGCAACTTGACATCTCTTTTCAAGAATATCCAAATGGTCCTAAAAAGACAACCTTATCTGTTTCAACAATGGCAGAATGAGCCGTATTACAAAGGGTTTGCCAATAGACACGTGTTTAACATTCAAGTAAAGAAATTGTTCTTGTTAACGCACCTACTATAGTACTATGGTGACAAATTTTGGAGTCCAGTAAATGCTCTATAAATATCAGGACGAAGCAAAAGGGAGTAGAGCAAACTAAAAAGATATAAACAGTTATTCTTCTCGTTGATATATTCTTACTCTTTCTTTATTACGTAACAACTGATCAAGTGTTAATATATTATATTTAATCAGCAAGGCCAGTGGATAGCCGCAAGAGACCTTTCAAATACATGGGTGGACAATCCTCAGTACTGGACATAAAAAACTGTTGATCCTAAGTCTGTCTCTCTCTAACTATCTCTCTCTAAATTTCATTAAAATGAGAAATATATTTTAATCCGATCTTAACATTTTGTACTAAAGTATTGAAGTGGCATAGCTTCTTAGGGTAGCTTGGCTTGACATTTATGGAAAGATTGAGACAAAAAATCTTATTCGAAAGACTAGTTATGCTGTATATTTAGTGTTCAAGTTAATAGATAACCCTCGTGAACTTGAACGAGCCATAGCATCGCTAAGATTTGTGAACTAAGTGGCGGAGGGCGCTGGCATTTAGGGTACCACTGTTTTCATCTCGAAGAAAAAGGAATTACCAGGAGAACTTGGCCGGTTCCCACATCTCCGAAGTGATGGCTGGGTAGAAATCAAGCTTGGTGAGTTTTTCAACAACTTAGGAGAGGATGGTGAAGTCGAAATGAGGTTGATGGAAATCAATGACAAAACTTGGAAATAGCCTAAAATTTTGTCATACAGTAAAAAACGACCTAAGGAACAATAATTATCGCCTATCCATAGTCGTTCCTCATAAAACTGGAATTTCACCCGATTCCAGATTTTCGTATGCCGCCATTTGCATGCATCTGGGCGACCGGACCCAAATGCCTAAAAAATTGCTGGCCCTTCATAAACGACATAATGAACAATTGTCATTGCTTCATCATGACTATTCCTTGTTTTTGGGTTTTATAACCATAAAATAGGAATCCGTCTGATTCCCATATTTTCGTGTGAGCGACTTTATTTAGGTTAATTCTTCTAATTTTTATCGCCTCTAAGCAAGGAGCAAGAAAATAATGAAGTTGTGTGCTTGGAATATAATGGAATTGCAATGACCATAGAAGATCATTTTTCATTAAAACATACATAAATTAACTTGGTACAAGGTCCAAAAAAGATTGACGTGCCACACTTATTTAAAGTGGAACAAAAGGCTACTAAAAGCCAATTAGAACACAACATTAGCTACACTTTTAAGAAAGGAAGCACTTCATTATGTGTGACACTGCATCTTTAATTTCTTCTAATTCTAATTAGTTATCCATTATCTCTTCTTCAGGCAAAGCTGCAGCCAAAGTTTTTGCTTCCTCACCCAAAGTTTCAGCTCCTGTTTTGATCATCTTCTCATCAAATACACATGGCGTAGTGCATAGGCACCTTCTGAGGATTTTGCTACAATGACCATTAGTAAATCCCTCACACATACAAGCTTTTCTGCATGGTGGTTTGGTAATGCATAATCCAGAGAAGGTGATGCTTTCTGCTTTGCATTCTCTAGCTTGGACCTCTACAATCATTCACATTTTACTAACAAATGTTAGAACAAAAGAAAAGATGGAATTGAAAGAAAACTTTTAAACATGAATAAATTCACGGTTCGTGAAGAAATATATTGTAAGGGAGTCTTGGGGCAACGGGTTTGAGCGTGAAAACAGTAAAAGTAGTCACTAATACTTGTATAGAGTAGGTTGTCTACATTATAGCCCTTGGGGCGCGGCCAGTGGCGGAGGTAAAATTTATACTAAGGAGGTTAAAAAAAAAAAGTTAAAAAATAAAATTAAAAAGATTGTGGCTAGTGGGAATTAAAGCAACAACCTTACAAAAGTTTTGAATTCCTTGACCACTATGTTATACTTTTAGACTATGTTGAGGAGATTCAAAATATAAAATATAGAGGTTCAAATTGAATTTTGTCTTATATGTAAAGTATAATTCTCCGGCGCATGGGGTTCCGCCCCTAAATCCGCTTCTGGGTGAGACCCTTCTCGGACCAGGGTGAATGCGGCATGCTTTGTGCACCAGGGTACTTTTTTAAAAAAAAAATATATTGTTCCTATACTATTTTGAAAGAACTAATGCAAACACGTAAGAAATTTTGAAGATTGCAATTCAGAGGTGTGTATGAGCAGTAACTCAACAGAGGTATTTATAGGCGCTGAACTAAGAGTAGACAAAAATTAAAAAAATAAAAAAGTTGAAGCAAAAAAAAAAAAAAGGAAATAAGAGAAGATAAATTTAGGCCAACAACGTGATGCACTGGAGTTATTGGCAATTTTAAGTTTGGACTTTGGAGATACATATTTCTTTTCTTCTTTTTTTGTCTCTCACCGGTTCCGAATTAGGACCTCAGCTAGTGGTGATTCTGCCCGTGTACAGGTAAAAGTACTCCTTATAATATATTCATGACTTAGAAACCAAAACTTCTATCTAAGGGGGGCGAAAGAATTGGTTGTCAAATTTGTCCTATTTATTGCAAGTAATAACAACGACAAATTAATAAAGTAAAGAACAATGCACAAACTTTTATGTGCAATATGACTCTGGCTGTGTAAAAATTACGACCTAATCTAATAACATTTAATTCAAACTCCACTAAACCTTCTCTGCATGTTCCTTAGTTTGTACACATTATATGCCCTCTAAAGAATCAATGGAAGTGTGTAACTTGTCTTAAGGAAAACACAAATAGGGGTATATTTAGAGGGTTTCTGGTTTCTCGTGAACTCAGGCCTCCCCCTCCCAGATCATTTATAGTAATGTAATTATTTTTAAATACTCAAATATATATATTGTATACCACTACAAAAAATGAATAAATTGCGGAGGTTAAAATTACAGTTTGCGGAGGTTAGAAACCCCCGCTATTTGCTGTCATAGCGATTGAGCAGACCTCCGTAGTAAGCATCGCCACTATTAATTTGCGGCAGATAAATGTGGGGTTTCCCGAACCGCCGTGACAACAAATAACGGACATTTATAACCTCCGCAAATTGCAATCTTAACCTCCGCAATTTCATGCGCGAAAATAGAGTTTTATTTTTAAAATTTAATTTTCTTTTGAGTGTATGGGTTGTAAACCCCCGCATTTTCTTATGTGTACACCATCAAAATTTGTTCAATTTCTTTTTGGGGATTTTAACCCCATCTATTTTTAAATATATTATAGAATTAATTTTTTATCATCAATATGCCATACTTTTTTCCTAATATCAATTGAAATATTTATGCTTAAATCAAAACATTAAAATTAAGAAACATCAACATTTCATTAACCGTGAAAAATACTATGACAGAGTAGTATCATATGTCATCAAACTAAATTAGAACATAGTTAATCATCTATATTAGTCAGCTATTACATTGTCCTAATACATCCACTTCAATTAAAATGAATTTCAATAGTTGTTACTGGGATTACTAGCGCCAGAAGATCTTCTTGCATCCGTCTGTGAAACGGGTCCACTAGCTGCATCACTTGGCAATGATGCAAGGGACAAGTAAAATTGGAAATAGAAAATCTTTCACTTAGTGGTCAATGAAAAGTGGATGAAGATCATGAGACACTAAGATCTATATCTCACTAGAGACAAAATATTAGGCAAGTTTTGCCCAGCAAACATCCCAAGTTTGGCCACTAATAAACCAGTGACACTTTCAACAGAATGAAAAGAGACGTGGATATTCTAACCGGAGCAACTCATTCGTTATTATTTGACATGCACACATTAAGGAAGACATTAATGTGACCTTTCAGAATCATAAACATCATCACTAGTCTCTTATCATCATGATTCTTTTTCTTTTATAAAAACTTCCACCAAGATCAAAAGCAAAGATATTTGAAGTGATCAATATCACACCCAAAATTTCATAGTCGCACCATTTATCATAGTGACTCTCAGCACTTTACAAATGAAAAATAAAATTACACAATACAATAAAAATAAAAGAACTTGGCATTTACCGTTGTAGGAGGAGAAGCAAAGATCCCAGCAAATTGTTCTGGTATTGACCCTTCCTTCATTATTATGTATGCTTTGAGAGTATTCATCAATTGATTGTACTTCTCTTGGCATCCAGAAGAAGAACATCCAACATTATTACTACGCTTCGCAATAATTATCTATTTCCTGCCATAAGGTGCAATCAGATTACTACGCATGCCATAGACTGGGCATGCCATATGATCTCATGCTTATCAGATGGCAGATGCAACCAGTAAAGTGTTAAGGTGATCTGTTTGAACATTGCCAATTCTGTTGTCAATTTCCATACATACTTTAGAAAATGTTATCCTTCCCTATATCTCATGAATATAAGCTTATCAGCACATAGCAAGTACACCTTAGAACATGTAAACAGATGAAGATATGACTGACCTTGCCAAGCTAATGCTAATCGTGGAATGCAAATGCTGGAGCACTATATTGAACTGGAGTCTCCTAAATGAATAACGTAAGGTACATTTTTCCACATAAGATACTGTAAAATAAGATCTATGTACGTGAGCTTTCATAGCCTGTAAATTTTGTACCAATAAACAAAGAATACAGGACACAGTTGAATGCAACTGTTCAATAAAATACAAAAAATTCAGAGGAAGATGAAGCATTTGATGTCTTCTCTCTTTTCTTTTTCCAGATTGCCATAAATCCAACCGAAAAATGAGTCATGATAAATGCACAAGTATCAATAATAGCTACTGGTGGAGTATAATACAAAAGTTGCACCGAAACTTGTAGATATCTTTAGAATATAAATCATTCCATGGAAATCATTTGTATTTATAACAATCATGAATGTAACCTAGACATATTTCTTTTGCCTCCTCATTTACATATGATCCAGAAAAATACCTGAGTTTCTTCTTTATAACGGTAGTTCAGAAAGGAAGTCCATTGATCCCGAGTAATACCAACCGGAACATTATCCATAATCTCATTTTTGGTTTTAAGTGGGTCTTTAAACTTCTGCCTACTTGCAGCCCACTTCGTTGCAATAGAGCGACAAACATATTCTGGTGCAACTTCCTCAATGGTGATAAAACAGAAATGATAAGGTGGCGAGTGTTGTTCCTTACGTCGTTTTTAATGGTCCGACAAAATTTTAGGAGGTTCGGGTACTGTTGCCCGTGCCCATGTAGAGGTGTGGGCTACACCACACAAAAATATGGGAATCAATCAGAATTACAGTTTTATGGCCCTAAATTCCAAATAACAAATAACGGTCATCTCGATGCAATGACTATTATAGCGCACGAAAATTTGGTAATCGGGCAGAATTCTAGTTTTATGGCCATAAAACGCCAAAAATTGAGGAACAGTCAAGGCGAGGCAATCACTATTGTCCTTTATGTCATTATTGAAGGGCTGGCAAAATTTAAGGTGGTCTAGGACCGGCCCCCTAGGCCCATACAGAAGGTGTGGGCAATAACATACGAACATAGTGGAATAGAACGTAATTCCTATTTTATGACTTTAAAATGCCAAATAACGTGTAATGATCATGGAGTGTAGGTAACTAATCTACCTTAGGTCATTTTTGATAGTTCGGCAAAACTTTTAGGCTATCCGGGTTCGATTGCCCATGACCTTGTAGAAGGCGTGGGCTATAGCACACTAAAATTTGGGAATCAGGTAAAATTCCAATTTTAGAGCCATAAAATGCCAAAAAGAGTAAATGTCAAAGCGGGGTGATGAATACTATTCGTTAGGTCATATTTAACGGTGCAACAAAATTTGAGTCGTTTCGGTTACGGTCGCCCGGGCCCATGCTGAAGGCGTGGGCTATATAGCACATGAAAGATGAGAAATCACGTGAAATTCCAATTCTATGGCACTAAAAGGACAAAAATATGAGGAACAGTAAGAGTGAGGCGGTGACTATCATTCCTTATGTCTTTTTTGAATGGTCGGTTCGGTCACCCATGTTGTGACTATTGTTCCTTAGGTCATTTTTGATGGGTAGGTAGAACTTTACGTGATCCGGTGCCGGTCGTTCGAGCCCATGTAGAAGGCGTGGGCTATAACACACGAAAATTTGGGAATCAGACATCATTTTAGTTTTATGGCCCTAAAATTCCATATAATGACTAATAGTTATGGCGAGGTAATGAATAATGTTCCATGGGTTGTTTTAGATGGTCAAGCAAAATGTTAGGCGATCTGGGTGCGGTTGCTCAGGCCCACGCAGAATGTGTGGGCTATAAAACACGAAAATCTGGAAATCGGGCGAAATTCCAATTCAATAGCCTTAAAATGCCAAAAAGAAGAATGGTCAAGGTGAGGCGATGACAATTGTTACTTATGTCATTTTTTGATGTACTGACAAAATTTTAGGTTAGCTAAGCCCGGTTGCCCTGGCCCATGGAGAAGGCTTTGGCAATAGCACACGAAAATCTTGGAATCGAATGGAATTCCAATTTTATGACACTAAAATTCCGAATAACGAATAACGATCATTGTAAGGCGGCGAGTGTTGTTCCTTACGTCATTTTTAACGGTCCGCCAAAATTTTAGGCGATTCATGTACGGATGACCGTGCCCATGCAGAGGTGTGGGCTATACCACAAAAAAATATGGGAATCAATCAGAATTACAGTTTTATGGCCCTAAAATGCCAAAAAATGAGTAACGGTCATCTCGATGCAATGACTATTATAGCGCACGAAAATTTGGTAATCGGGCAAAATTCCAGTTTCATGGCCATAAAACGCCAAAAACTGAAGAACGGTCAAGGCGAGGCAATCACTATTGTCCCTTATGTCATTCTTGAAGGGCTGGCAAAATTTAAGGTGGTCTAGGACCGCCCCCCTAGGCCCATACAGAAGGTGTGGGTAATAGCATACGAACATAGTGGAATAGAACGGAATTCCTATTTTATGACTTTAAAATGCCAAATAACGCGTAATGATCATGCAGTGTAGGTAACTAATCTACCTTAGGTCGTTTTTGTTAGTCCGGCAAATATTTTAGGCTATCCGTGTCCGGTTGCCCATGACCTTGTAGAAGGCGTGGGCTATAGCACACTAAAATATGGGAATCATGTAAAATTCCAATTTTATAGCCATAAAATGCCAAAAAGAGTAAATGTCAAGGCGAGGTGGTGACTACTGTTCGTTACGTCATTTTTGATGGTGCTACAAAACTTGAGGCATTTCGGTTTTGGTCGCCCGGGCCCATGCTGAAGGTGTGGGCTATATAGCACATGAAAGATGGGAAATCAGGCGAAATTCCAATTCTATGCGACTAAAACAACAAAAATATGAGGAACGGTGAGAGCGAGGCGGTGACTATCATTCCTTATGTATATTTTGAATGGTCAGTTCGGTCACCCATGCAGTGACTATTGTTCCTTAGGTCATTTTTAATGGGTAGGTAGAACTTTACGTGATCCGGTGCCGGTCGTAGAAGGCGTGGGCTATAACACACGAAAATTTGGGAATCAGACAGCTTTTCAAATTTATGTCCCTAAAATGCCATATAATGAGTAATAGTCATGGCGAGGCAATGAATATTGTTCCGTACGTTATTTTGGATGGTCCAGCAAAATGTTAGGCGATCTGTGGGCGGTTGCTCGGGCCCACGCAGAATGTGTGGGCTATAGAACACGAAAATCTGGAAATCGAGCGAAATTCCAGTTTAATAGCCTTAAAACGCCAAAAAAGGAATAGTTAAGGTGAGGCGATGACTATTATTACTTATGTCGTTTTTGATGTGCCGACAAAATTTTAGGTTATCTAAGTTCGATCGCCCTGGCACATGCAGAAGGCGTTGGCAATAACACACAAAAATCCAGGAATCCAATGGAATTCCAATTTTATGGCCCTAAAATACCAAATAACGAGTAACTGTCATCTCGATGTAATGACTATTATAACGCACGAAAATCTGGTAATCGTGCAGATTTCCAATTTCATGGCTATAAAACCCCAAACAATGAGAAACGGTCAAGGCGAGGCAATCACTATTGTCCCTTATGTCATTATTGAAGGGCTGGCAAAATTTAAGGTGGTCTAGGTCCGGCCGCCTAGGCCCATACAGAAGGTGTGGGCAATAGCATACGAAAATCGTGGAATCAAATCGAACAATGATCAAGGAGAGTAGGTAACTAATCTACCTTAGGTCGTTTTTGATAGTCCGATGAAAATTTTAGGCTATCCGGGTCCGGTTGCCCATGCCCTTGTAGAATGCGTGGGCTATAGCACACTAAAATTTTAGGTTATCTAAGGTTGGTCACCCTGGGACATGGAGAAGGCGTTGGCAATAGCATACCAAAATCTAGGAATCGAATGAAATTCCAATTTTATGAAACTAAAATTCCGAATAACGAATAACGATCATTGTAAGGAGGTGAGTATTGTTCCTTAGGTCATTTTTTATGGTCTGACAAAATTTTAGGCGATTCGGGTACGGTTGCCCATGTCCATGCAGAGGTGTGGCCTATACCACACAAAAATATGGGAATCAATCAGAATTACAGTTTTATGGCCCTAAAATGCCAAATATAGAGTAACGGTCATCTCGATGCAATGACTATTATAGCCCACACCTTCTGCCTGGTATGGGGAGTCCAGAACCGGATAACCTAAAGTTTTTATGGACCATCAAACACGACTTAAGGAACAATAGTCACCACATTACCACGACCGTAACTCGCTTTTTGGCATTTTAAGGCTATAAAATAGGAATTCTGCCCGATTCCCAAATTTTCATGTGCTATAGCTCACACCTTCTTCTACTTGGGCCTGGGCGACCGGACCCGGATCTCCTACCAATTTGCCGCCACAACTAAAATAACTTAAGGAACAATAGTCACCGCCCTGCCTTATAGTTTCTCATTTTCGTCTGCTATATAACTCACGCCTCTGCATGGGCCCGGGCGAATGGACTGGAGAGCCTTAAATTTTTCCAAACCATTAAAAACCACCTAAGAAACAATAGTCACCGCCTCTTCATGTCCATTCCTCGATTTTTGGCATTTTAGGTCCAAAAAAATTGAAATTCATCTTGATTTCTAGATATTCATGTGCTATAGCCCATGCCTTCTACATGTTCCCACGAAACTGGACTCAAACCAACATAAATTTAGTCATCCCTGTCGAAAATGACCTAGAGAACAATATTCATTGCCTCACCATGATCGTTACCCTTTTTATTTGCATTTTAGGGGCATAAAACTAGAATTCCGCCCGATTCTCAGATATTCATGTGCTATTTCCCACACCATTTGCATGGGCCCGGGCGACCTGACCCGCATCGTCTTAAATTTTTTTGGCCTATCAAGAAGTACATATGGAAAAATAGTCACCGCCTCGCCATGACTGTTACTCATTCTTTTGGAGTATTAGGCCCATAAAACTAAGATTTTTGTGTGCTCTAACCCACGCCTTTTGCATGCCCCGAGATACCTCACTTGGATCACTTAAAATATTTCCAGATGATAAAAAACGACGTAAGGAATAATAGTCACCATCCCTCCATGGTTGTTACTCGTTATTTGGCTATTTAGGGTAATAAAATTGTAATTCCGTTTGATTCCTAGATTTTCGTGTGCTATAACCCATACATTCTAAATACGCTTGGTCGACCGGACCAGGATCTCCTAAAGTTTTGTTGGCCAATAAAAAATGACCTAAGGAACAATAGTCACCACTTCGCCATGACTGTTACTCAGTTTTGGCATTTTCTGGCCACTAAAACAAAATTCTCCCTAATTCCTAAATTTTTGTGTGCTATAGATCATACATTCTACATGGGCCTGGGCGACCGGACCTGATCGCCTAAAAATTTTCTAGACCATCAAAAATGACCTAAGTAACAATATTCATCTCCTCGCTATGACCGTTACTCTTCATTGGTGTTTCAGAGCCATAAAACTAAACATCCTCCTGATTCCCAGATTTATGTGTGTTAGGGCATAGACCTTAAGCATGGGCCCAGGCGACCAGACCTGGATCGACATAAATTAATCTAGCCTATCAAAAATGACCTAAAGAATAATAGTCACCTCTTCGCAATGACCGCTACTTGTTTTTGGCATTTTAGGGCAATAACATCGGAAATCCACCTGATTCCTTGATTTTCGTGTGCTATTGTCCATGCCTTCTACATAGGCCTGGGAGACGGGACCCGCATCATCCAAACTTTATTTTTCTCATATAAAACAACCTAAGGAACAATAGTCACCACCTCACCATGACAATTACTCATTTTTCAGAGTAATAGGGCCATAAAATTGGAATTTTGCCCAATTCCCAGATTTTCCCACGCCTTCTGCATGGGCCCAAGCAACGAGACCTAGATTGCCTAAAATTTTCCCATACCATCAAAAAATATCTAACGAACAATAGTCACTACCTCTTCATGACCGTTACTCATTATTTGGACTTTTAAGGCTATAAAACTGGAATTTCGTTCGGTTCTTAGACTTTTATGTACTATAGCCCACACCTTTTACATGGGCTCGGTCGATCGGATGCGGATCGCCTAAATATTTTTTGGCCCAAAAAAATTGACCTAAGGAACAATAGTATCTTACTCGCCTTGACCGTTCCTCTTTATGTGGAATTTTAGGGTCGTAAAACTTGAATCCCGCCCGATTTCTAGTTTTGTGTATGCTATAACGCATGCCTTTTGTATGTGCCCGGGTGACCAGCCCCGAATCGCCTAAAAATTTTCTGAACCATCAAAAACGAATATAGGAACAATAGTCACAACCTCTCCAAGACCGTTCCTCATGTTTTGACATTTTAGGGCCATAAAATAAGAAGTCTGCCCGATTCCCAGATTTCCGTGTGATGTAGCCCACGCCTTCTGCATGGCCCGAGCTACCTCACTTGGATCACTTAAAATATATCCAGACGGTAAAAAACAACGTAAGGAACAATAGTCAACATACCTCCATGGTTGTTACTCATTATTTGGCTATTTAGGGTAATAAAACTTTAATTCCGTTTGATTCCTAGGTTTTCGTGTGCTATAGCTCATACATTCTAAATAAGCTTGGTCAACCGGACCAAGATCGCCTAAAGTTTTGTTGGCTGATAAACAATGACCTAAGGAACACTATTCACCACTTCGCCATGACTGTTACTCGGTTTTGGCATTTTCTGGCCACTAAAACAAAATTCTCCCTAATTCCCACATTTTTGTGTGCTATAGCTCATACATTCTACATGGGCCAGGGAGACCGGACCTGATCGCCTAAAAATTTTCCAGACCATCAAAAATAAACCTAAGTAACAATATTCATCTCCTCACTATGACCGTTACTCTTCATTGGTGTTTCAGAGCCATAAAACTAAACATCCTCCCGATTCCCAGATTTGTGTGTGCTATAGCATAGGCCTTAAGTATGGGCCCAGGCGACTTGACCTGGATCGACATAAATTAATCTGGCCTATCAAAAATGACCTAAAGAATAATAGTCACCTCTTCGCGATGACGGCTACTTATTTTTGGCATTTTAGGGCAATAAAATCGAAAATCCACCTGATTGTTTGATTTTCATGTGCTATTGTCCATGCCTTTTACATAGGCCTGGGAGACGGGACCCGCATCATCCAAAATTTATTTCGCTCATCTAAAACGACCTAAGGAACAATAGTCACCACCTCACCATGACAATTACTCATTTGTCAGAGTAATAGGGCCATACAATTGGATTTTTGCCCAATTCCCAGATTTTCCCACGCCTTCTGCATGGGCCCAGGCAACGAGACCTAGATTGCCTAAAATTTTCATGTACCATCAAAAACTATCTAAAGAACAATGTTCACCACCTCTCCATGACCGTTACTCGTTATTTGGCCTTTTAAGGCAATAAAACTGGAATTTCGTTCGACTCTTAGACTTTTATGTACTATACCCCACACCTTTTACATGGGCTCAGTCGATCGGATGCGGATTGCCTAAATATTTGTCGGCCCATCAAAAATGACCTAAGGAACAATAGTCTCTTACTTGCCTTGACCGTTCCTCATTATGTGGAATTTTAGGGCTGTAAAACTGAAATCCCCCCCGATTTCTAGTTTTGCATGTGCTATAACCCATGTCTTTTGTATGTGCCCGGGCGCCCGGCCCCGAATCGCCTAAAATTTTGCTGAACCATCTAAAACGAATATAGGAACAATATTAACAACCTCTCCAAGACCGTTCCTCATGTTTTGGCATTTTAGGGCCATAAAATAAGAAGTCTGGCCGATTCCCAGATTTCCATGTGCTGTAGCCCACGCCTTCTGCATGGGCCTGGGCGACTAGACCCGGATCGCCTAAAATTTTTCCGTCCAATCCAAGGTAAAAATAGTCACCGCCTATCTATAATCATCCCTTATTTTTGGTGTTTTAGGTCTGTAAAACTAGAATTCCGCCTGATTTCCATATTGTTTTGTGCTATAGCCCATGCCTTCTGCATGGTCCTGAGCGACCAAACCCAGACCGACTTTAATTTACCCGCCTATCAAAAACTACATAAGGAACAATAGTCACCGCCTCTCCATTACCATGACTCCTTATTTGGTGTTTTAGGGCCATAAAATCGTAATTCCGTCCTATTATCTAATTTTCATGTGCTATTGTCCTAACCTTCTCTATGGGCTCGGACGACTGGACCCGAATCTCATAAAAATATTTTGGCCCATAAATAATGACCTACCGAACAATATGGGAAACCTCACCTTGAGTGTTACTCGTTATTTGCTGTTTTAGGGCCATAACACTAGAATTTCGTCAGTTTCCCAGATTTTCGTGTGCTATAGCCCACACCTTTTACATGGACTGGGGCGACCAGAACCGGATCACCTAAAAATTTTGAAGACCATCAAAAATGACTTAAGGAACAATAGTCACTGCCTCACCATGACCGTTACTCGCTTTTTGGCATTTTAGGGATATAAAACTAGAATTCTGCCCGATTCCCAGATTTTCATGTGTTATAGCTCACACCTTCTGCTTGCGCCTGGGCGGCCGAAACCGGATCTCCTAACAATTTTCCACCACAACAAAATGACTTAAGGAACAAAAGTGACCGCCCCCCTTACTGTTTCTCAAATGTTTGGCATATTAGGGCCAAAACACTTGCGTTTCGCCGAATTCTTAGATTTTTGTGTGCTATAACTCATGCCTGTACGTGGGCACAAATGACTAGACCCGGAGAACCTTAAATTTTCCAAAAAATCGAAAATGACCTAAGGAACAATAGTCACCACCCCTTCAAGTCCGTTCCTTATATTTTGGCATTTTACCGCCAAACAACTTAAATTTTGCGCGATTTGTCGATTTTCATGTGCTATAGCCCATGCCTACTGCATGGGCCCGGGAAACTAGACTCAGATAAAAAATGATCTAAGGATCAATAGTCACCGCATCTCCATGACCGTTCCCTTTTTTTTTTTGCATTTTAGGGCCATAAAACTGTAATTGTGCTTGATTCTTATATTTTCATGTGCTATTTCCCACATCATCAGTATGGGCCCGGATGACTAGACCCGCATCTTCTAAAAGTATTTCAGCCCATCAAAAAGGACCTATGGAACAATATTCACCGCATCTTCATGACTGTTACTCAGTTTTTGGAGTATTTGGACCATAAAACTTAGATTTACGTGTGCTATAGCCCACACTTTCTGCATGGCCCGGGCTACCTCACTTGGATCACCTAAAATTTTAACGGACCATCAAAAAGGACGTTAGGAACAATAGTCACTGCCTTGCCCTTATTGTTACTGGGTATTTGGCATTTTAGGGTAATAAAACTGCAAATCCGTTTGATTCCTAAATTTCCGTGTGCTATAGCCCATACCTTCTACATAGGCTCGGTCGACCGGACCCGGATCACCTAAAGTTTTTTGGCCCATCAAAAATTACCTAAGGAACAATAGTCACCACTTCTCGATGACCGTCACTTGTGTTTTGACGTTTTATGGCCATTAAATATGAATTCTTACTAATTCCCAAATTTTTGTGTGCCATAGCCCACGCCTTCTACATGGGACCGACGATCGTACCTGATCGCCTAAAATTTTGTTAGACCATAAAAAATGACCTAAATAACAATATCCATCTCCTCGCTTTGACCGTTACTCTTTATTGGTGTTTCAGCGCCATAAGACTTAACTTCCTCATGATTCCTAGATTTTCGTGTGCTATATAGCCTACGCCTTCTTCATGGGCCAAGGCAACTCGACCTAGATCGACATCAAATAATCTGGCCAATAAAAATAACATAAGGAACAATAGTCACCGCCTCTCCATGAACGTTACTACTTTTTGGAGTTTTAGGGCCATAAAATTGGAAATCCACCTGATTACTAGAATTTCGTGTGCTATTGCCCATGACTTCTGCATGGGCATGGGCGACCGGACCCGCATCATCTAAAAAATTTGAAATTTTTACCGATTCCCAGATTTTCCCACGCCTTCTGCATGGGCCCGGGCAAACGAGGCCTATATCGCCTAAAATTTTCCTGTACCATCAAAAACTATCTAAAGAACAATAGTCACCACATCTCCATGACCATTACTCGTTATTCAGTCTTTTAGGGCTATAAAAGTAGAATTCCATTTGATTCTTAGACTTTCATGTACTATTGCCCACACCTTCTACATGGGCTTGGTCGATCGGATCCGGATCGCCTAAAGATTTGTCGGCCCATTAAAACGACCTAAGGAACAAAAGTCACTGTCTTGCCTTGATCGTTCCTCATTGTTTGGAATTTTAGGGTCGTAAAACTTGAATACCACCTGATTCCTAGGTTTTCGAGTGCTATAACCCACCTCTTCTGTGTGGGCCGAGGCAACCGGACCCGAAACGCCTAAAATTTTGCTGAACAAATAAAAACAACTAGAGGAACAATAATCACCATCTCGCCAAGAGCGTTCCTCTTGTTTTGGCATTTTAGGACCATAAAATAGGAAGTTTACCCGATTCCCTGATTTTCATGTACTATAGGCCACGCATTCTGCATGGGCCTGGGAGACCAGACTCGAATCGCCTAAAAAATTTCCAGCCCATCCATAATGACCTAAGGATCAATTGTCACCGCCTAGAAATAATTGTCTCTCATTTCTGGTGTTTTAGGTCCATAAAACTAGAATTCTGCCTGATTTTCATATTGTTTAGTGCTATATCCCATGCCTTCTGAATGGGCCTGGGCAACCAAACCCAGATCGGCTTAAATTTACCCTCCTATAAAAAAATACCTAAGGAATAATAGTCACTTATTCACCATGACCTTTATTCATTTTTCGGCTCTTTAGGGCCAGAAAACTAGAATTCTTCGCGATTCCCAGATTTTCGTGTGTAATTGCCCATGCCTTCTCCGTAAGCCCGGGCGATAGGACCCATGTCGTCTAATGTATTTTCGGACCATAAATAATTATTTAAGGAACAATAGTCACTGTTTCACCATGAGTTTGAGGCCAAATAATAAGTAACGCTCACATGGAATTCTGTCAGATTCACATATTTTCATTGCCCACATCTTCTGCATGGGCCCAGTCGACCGGACCCAGTTTGCCTAGAATTTTGTCGGCCCATCAAAAATGACCTATGGAACATTATTCACCACCTCGCCTTGACCGTCCCTAATTGTATTGCATTTTAGCGCCACAAAACTGGAACTCCACCCGATTCCCATATTTTCGTATGCTATAGCTCACGCCTTTTGTATTGACCGGAGCAACCGGACTCGGATCGCCTAAAATTTTTTCATGCCATTAAAAACAAACAAATGAATAATATTCACTGCCTCTCCATGACCATTACTCATTATTTGGAATTCTAGGGCAATAAAAAGCCCTAAAATGGACCTAAAACTCCAAAACCGCCATAAAATTGGAATTCCAGTTTAATGGCCCCAAAGTGCCAAATACAGAGTAAAATTCATACCGAGGAGGTAAATACTTTTCCTTAGGTAGTTTTTTGTGGTCCGGCAAAATTTTAGGCAATCCAACTCCGGTCGCCCGGGCCCATACAAATGGCATGAGCTACAGAACACAAAAATCTGGGAATCAGGCGGAATTCATATTTTATGGCGTTAATATGCAATAAAAAGAGTAACTATCATGGTGAGGTGGTGACTATTGTTTCAAAGGTCATTTATGATGGGCGGATAAAATATTTGGAGAACTGGGTACGGTCGCCTGGGCCCATTTAGATGGCGTAAGCTATAGCACACGAACGATCTGGGAATCGAGTGTAATTCCAATTTTATGGCACTAAAATCCCAAAGAATGAGTAACACTAATGGAGAGGCGGTGACTATTGTTCCTTAGGTCGTTTCTAATGGGACTGAAAAATATTAGGCGATCCAGGTTTGATCGCCAAGGCCCATATAGAAGGCGTAGGCTATATCACTCGAAAATCTTGAAATCATGTGGAATTTCAGTTTTGTGCCCCTAAGATGCCAAAAAGCAAGGAACAGTAATGGCGAGGCAGCGACTATTATTCCTAAAGTCATTTTTAATGGTCCGACAAAAGTTTTGGCGATCGGGGTGCGGTCGCCTTGGCCTATGCGAAAGGCGTGAGCTACAGCACACAGAAATCTGGGAATCAAGGGATTTTCTGTTTATGGCCCTCAAACATCATAAAACATGTCACGACCCATTTTCCACTAAAGGACGTTATGACGCTCACCATCGCCGCTAGGCAAGCCAATGGTGAAACTACCCATTTAATTCCTCATTTTAATATTCTTATAGTCTGTGATTTTTATTTAATACATAAGCAAATAGTAAGTGAGTGTAGTAATGTAAAGCATAAACTAAACGGGAAAGTAAGAGAGTTAATTACATAATAAAAACCCATGAGTGACTGCTAGAACTCCCAAAACCCGATGTCACAAGAGCACAAGCATATAGTAGAATATACAAAACTCTCTAAGAACTACTGTCTGAAACAAAATAGAAAAAAATGATAAAAACATAAGGAGATAAGGTTCTGGGTGCTACGTAATGGAGTAAGAGGATCATCTCACCATTCAAAGTCCCCAAATATCACGTGCTAATCTCAACAAGGAAACTATTTGGATAACAAATATATATATACTCAACAAGTAAGGGCTCAATAGGTACCTCAAGTCATGATAAACATATCATGTATAATTAGACTCCCACTGACAACAGGCATGAGTTATGCTGAGGTCGTATGACCCGATCCATAAAAATATTGTACATACACTTTTGAGGTTGTACAGTTCGATCCATGGATGAATCCCATAGTATATATATATATATATATATACACACATCATATGAACCTATTAGAACTATCAAATCCCAGTTGTGAGGTCGTTTACTAAAAATGTTGACTCAAGTCAAACTTGGCCACCATAGGCCACTATTAAGGAACTAAGCGTTCTGATTTTAACCCAAACTCGTCCTAACCTAAACCAAATATCTGTACAAGTAACAAAGCAGTAAAAGCAGCTGCAAGAAGTCTTAATTAGGTAACGGGGATCCAGAAAGCTAAACAACCGATCGGGTTGTTACAAAACGATAATAGTAAGGGCGAGGTAGTGATTATTGTTCCTTAGGCCATTTTAGTCGGGTCGAAATTTTTTTAGGTGATCTAGGTTCGGTCAATCGAAAAAATGCAGATAGTGTGGGCTATAACACACGGAGATCTAGGAATCAGGTAGATTTTCAGCTTTATAGCCCTAAACCACCAAAAAATGAGGAACGGATAAGGCGAGGCGACGACTATTTTTCCTTAGGTCATTTTTAATGGGATGAAATAATTTTAGGAGATCTTATTTCGGTCGTCTGGGCCCATGCAAAAGGCGTAGCCAATAGCATAAAACAATTTGGGAATCGGGCAAAAGTTCTGTTTTGTGGCCCTAAAATGCCATAAAATGAGAAACGATCATGGCGAGGTGGTGAATATTGTTTCTTCTGGTATTTCTTGATGGGCTGATAAAATTTTAGGCTATCTGAGTCCAGTCGGTCCGACTTATCCAAATGGCATGGAATTTATAGCACACAAAAGTTTTGGCCCAAAAATGCCAAAAATGAGTAAGGGTCATGGTGAGGTAGTGACTATTGTTACTTAGATCATTTTTCATGGGCTGGAAATGTTTTAGTAAATTCGCATGTAGTCGATCGAGACTATGCAGAAGGTGTGGGGTATATTACACAAATTCTAGAAATCGTTTAGAATTCCAGTATTATAGTCCTAAAACGTAAAAAAAAACAAGGAACGGTCGTGGAGAGGCGGTGAATATTGTTTCTTAGGTTGTTTTTTGACGGTTTGATAAAATTTTAGGCATTCTTGGTCCGGTCACCAGAGCCCATGCAGAAGGTATGGGCTATAGCACATGAAATATTGGGAATCGTTCGAAATTTCAATTTTATAGTCCTAAAACTTCAAAAATGAGGAACCGTTGTGGCGAGTTGGTGAATATTGTTCCTTCGATCCTTTTTGATGGTCTGGTAAAATGTTAAGCATTTCAGGTCCGGTTGTCTTAGCCCATGTAGAAGGCGTGGGCTACAGCACACAAAAATCTGTGGATCGAGCAAAATTCCAGATTTATGGCCCTAAAACGCCAAAGAATAATCAACGGTCATGTCTAGGCGGTGTCAATTTTTATGTAGGTCATTTATTATTGGTAGGAAAAACCTTTGGCAATTTGGGTCCGGTCGTCCGGGTCCATGCAAAAGGCGTGTGCTACAACACACAAAAATCTGGGAATTAGGCGGAATTTTAATTTTATGGTCCTAGAATGCCAAAAAATGAATGGTCATGGTGAGGTAGTGACTATTATTACTTAGGTCATTTTTGATGGGCTGAAAACATTTTCGGCGATCCATGTCGAGTTTCTTGGGCCCATGCAGAATGTGTAGGCTATTGCATACAAAAATATGGGAATCATGCAAAATTCCAATTTTATGGCCCTAAAACGCCAAAACCTGAGTAACGGTCATGGAGAGGTGGTGGATATTGTTCCTTAGGTCATTTAGTATGGTCCGGTAAAATTTTAAGTGATCTGGTCCGGTCTCCCGGGCCTATGCAGAAGGCGTGGGCTATACGAAATCTGTGAATCGGGCGGAATTCCTGTTTTGTAGCCCTAAAATGCCAAAAGATGAGTATCGGTCATGGCATGGCGGTGAATATTGTTACTTAGGTCATTTTAGATAGGCCGACAAAATTTTAGGCGATCCTAATTCGGTCACCCGGCCCAATGCAAAAGGCATCGCCTATAGCACACGAAAATTTGGGAATCACGCGAAATTCCTGTTTTTTGGATTTAAAATGCCAAAAACGAGGAATGGTCATGGCAAGGCAGTGACTATTGTTACTTAGGTTGTTTTTGGATGTTCCGACAAAATTTTAGGTGATCCGAGTCTGGTCGCCCGGTCCCACACAGAAGGCGGGCTATTGATTAGTGCGAATTTTAACCACTTATTAGTACCTTATTGCTTTAGTTTTAGTTTGAAAGTGTTGATTTTTGTTCTCAAAGCTAATGAAATGGTGAAAATTGCATTAACGTTAGAGAATTGGAGAACAACAAAGAAATCTAACTCAAAAGGGAGTGTTCCGTCTTATAAGGCAAGAAGGAGTGCAGCAGGCCAAAAGTGTGATCCACAGAAGAAAGCGCGGGCTGCAAATTTATCTTTGCGGCCGCAGATCTGGTGCTGAAGCTCTGACGATGATTGAAAAAGTGTGAACCCCGCACAATTTGTGCAGACACAAAATATGGTCGCACTGACAATAAGTCAAAATGTTCATAGAGTGTGCAAAACGAACAAGTGTGAAGCCTTGCCAAGAGTGCAGCCACAGAAGATGAAGTGCAGTCGCAGAACAAATTGTGCCACTGTAAAAATCCTCCACCTGCAGAACCAAGCAAAGTATGGACCGCACATGGATTTGTGTAGCCGCAAAACCTCCCAAAGGGTACTTTTGTCAGCGTGTTTTGGGTTACTATAAATAGACGGGAAACGGTTTTTAGGACAAGCTTTGTAGTTTTTTGAGCTGTAGCCATTATAATTTACTACTTTTGGCAATTTGTGACCATTTTGGGTTGAAATCACATTAGTTTATCATTTTCATCTTCTATTATGGCTATAATTAGTTTTTCTTCTTTATTTTCTTCAATTTCTATTACAAGTAGCTAGATTTTCTCTAGGGTCGTGACATAACCCTAGTGTGTAAACCTTATGGGTAATGAATCTAATTCTTATTTGTTTATTATTTAGAATTGTTCATGCATTATTTCTAAAATTAATGGTTGCAAACATTGATTCATTCCTTTTTGACTTGGTTGTTACATGAGAGGTTAACACCTAGGTGATGGTTACATCCCTAAGCCTTTTACCAATTTGATAAAAACAACAAAAGCAATTACTCATTTTCTAGTCTCTTTTCTTTAGTTAATCATTTCTATTGTCAATCATAGTAGTACATTACAAAATACCCTTGTTTGGAAATGTAATTGAGCTATTTCATCTACTCTCATCAAGTGTACACCCTAACACCCATATTTAACTCCCTAAGAAAATCGACCCAGACTTTTGTTGAGTACTAATCCTCCAACCATCGTTTTCAATCACTATTGCGTGTGGATTGGGCGTGAATCAAGTTTTGGCACCGTTGCCGGGGTGTTTTAATTGTGTTAGCTATATATATGAGTGTGTGTTTGGAATAGATTTTTTCCCTTCCGTGTTACTAACTAGTTAAAGAAATCATAGGTACAACACATGGATAACAATGAGCTCGGATATATGCGTTGGGGGGACTTGGACGGTGAGGAGGAAAAACTCGATGAGGTACCGCAAGTGCCACAAACTAATCGGCGAGGCCGAGTGACACAAGACAACATGATCGTACCACCCCAACTCCACCACCTCAACCACAAGTGGCACAACACCGGATATTTCCCAACAAGGGTTATGCTAGTGCAATATTCCCCTCTCGTATTAGGGCGGGCAACTTTCAAAATCACCAATGTGAGGCTCACTTTGCTTGAGCAACGAGGGCTTATAACCGGTGCGCCATGTCAAAATGCTTACAAACATTTGAAAGGATTTGTGGATACATGTTGGGGGAGCAAGAAAACTAATTTTTCTGTGGATGCCTTGAGGCTAAGGCTTTTTCCCTTCTTTCTACGGGGTAAAGCTTTAGATTTATTAGAATATTTGCCGAACCATTCAATACACATTACGATGAGTTGGCGTAAATGTTCATTGCTAAAGTTTTCTCTCCTGGGCATGTGGCTACTTTTAGGGATGAAATGTTGGCATTCAAGAAAGAGCCCAATTAACCCTTGCATGAGATTTGGGAGAGATATCGGAATATGGTGAAAGATTTCCTAATTAATGATATCACTGACAACATGATTCAACAAATCTTCTACAGTGGTATCAAGGCCACGAACCAATGTGTTGTCAATCAATTGGCCGGTGGCAACTTCATGACAACGCCTTATGTGTAGGCATGTGAAATTCTTGATGAGATGGCGGAAACTTCATCGACTTGGCAATCCCGAGCAAATGTTCCACAAAGTAATCTGAATATGATACACATCCAAAAAGAGTTGCAAGATCGTGGGCAAGCCATTGCCGAATTGATAACAACCATGACTCAACTATCAATGGCCCAAGTGCATGCGTCTAAGCAAGTTCATGCTATAGAGGGAGGTAATGTTTTGGTAAACAAGAAGAGGACCAAGGGTTCACAAATGCAAACCCGAGTGGATAATTATGTGCAAGATGATGGTGGTTTAGATCAAGATAGTTTTTATCATGAGCAAGAGGAGGAAGTTCAATATGTGAACAATTTCAAGGGCAAAGAGACAACTTCAAAGGCCCAAATCAACAACAACGGCGACCACAAAATAACCAAGGCAATTGGAGTTCTAAAAATCAAGGGTATTGGTATAATAACAACAATAAAGGAAATTATAGTGGAAAAAATCAAGAAAACTAGGGAGGTAACAATCAATATGGTTGGGGAAACAATCAACGAAATCGGGGGGGAGGGCTTTCAAAGGCCCCAATGTATCAACAACCGAGAAACTCACTTCATTATCATTCCCATGGTTCAAGTTCTTCAAACAATGAGATGGTTCGTATTGATAATATGTTTAAGCAAATTATGGAAAGTACTACAGATTCGGATGCCCGATTTGCCACACACAATACATCAATCTGTAAGCTAGAAGTTCAAATGGGGAAAATGTCTCAAAATCTAAATTCTCCTCCTAAATGTGCACTACCAAATGACATGGTGGTGAACCTAAAAGGTGGTAACAATACAGGGCATGCTATGGCAGTTATCACAAGAAGTGGAAGAGGCGAGAATGCACAGTTACACCCCATGTTTTCGTACGTAAAAGTACGTCGTAAGTCAATTGATATAAGCTCAGAAATGAGATCATCTTTGAAAAGTTTATAAAGTAAGGTTATCATGTTACCATGGAGGTTACAAGTATTTAAGATAACGAACACTAAGTACCAAGAAGGATGGAAGGCTTATGAGTTAAACGGATTGAAGAAAATAAGTTTCGTAGAATGTCGACAAGTTAGGAATGTTATAACATGTACTTATGGGATGAGACTAGGGTACTTAACATTATAAGGAGGTTATCTTATGAGTAATTTTAGTCTCATGATAGTTGTGTGTTATGTTTTGAAGTCAAGTGAGTTTTAGAACAAACGTTGGCAAAGGTCATCACAAGTTACATTCTTAAATGTGTTGAAGATTAGGTCAAATGTAGCTGAGATTTTCTCACAATATACATGGAATTACAGGGTGATATACCTACTATAAATGTAGCTGAGGTTTTCTAACACATTTAACCATTTGTCGATAACATTGGAGTAGAGAGATATTCGTATTTTCGCGAGATTGAAAATGACTCTCTTATAATGTTGTTATTATAAATTATTACCTAGATGTTAAACTTGACTATGATGAGAAAGGACAAAATAACAATGGAAAGTTGAACTTGTTATTGTTAGATTGTTGGGTTGCTTGAGGGTGAATTAGGACATAAATAGGGGGTTATAAGTCCTCCCATTGTACTTAATATCATTTTGGCTATGTTTTTAAGTTAATTAATGAATGACTTTGGGGTTAAAGGGTTCAAAAGGGATTCAATCTGAGCTTGTCGTTTGTCGTATTAAATAGTAGTTTCGTTGGTGATGTTTATACACTTGTTGTTGTGTGGATTGATTTGTGTTGTGGTGCTGAAAGTATATAGGTGAAGGTTGTATGGGTTCGTTTTGGTTGATAGACTTGGTATAGTAAGGAAAATATGGGAGATTCTGCCCATTCTAATATAAAAATAAGTTTGTCGTTCGTTATACGATAGTTGCATCTTTCATAGCTTAATGATAGAATTTTTATCGTTACTGTAGATTGAAGTGTGGCGAGAGGAGTTCAGCGTGGTTATCAAAAAGATTATGATAAGTTATGTTAAGGCACTTCCTACTTTCTTTTGGCATGATCTAAGTGAAGTGAACGTAAACGATACGCTATTTCATAACGGATCTACTCCTAGCAACTAAGGTTGTCCATGTTGTTCTTTCTTTATAAACTTATTCTAAGCAAGTATGTATTATCCTTGAATCCTATTGTAGTTCATATTGATGTTATGGATCTCCATAATGTTAATCGAAGTTGAGACGACCTTACTTCACTCAGAAAGATTTAAAACATGATTTCATGAGTACAACATGCGTTATATATATGTATCTATTTTACTATACCGAGCATCGCTATAGCCGGTCGGGTATGACACCTATTGTGCAACCACTGATCAATTGGATTTTATTGAGCTCCACGTAGCCGGGTCTACCAAGCCTTATGATGGCCGAGTACGTTTTTACCAAGCCTATTGTGGCCGAGTACGATATGATGATGATGGTGATAGAGGCACATATTTTTAAAATTTGATGTATATATATATATATATGTATCATGCATTTCATGTCAGTATCCCTCAGAGGAATTCATATGTTATATGTTGTATCTTCTCTATCTCTCTTTGCATTATAGTTTCTATTTATGCTTTCCTGCCTTACATACTGTGTAGTTTATTCGAACTAACATCCCTTTTTGCCTAGGGACACTATGTTTCATACCTGCAAATCCCGATAGACAAGTTGACAGCCCTCCTAGGAGGCTATCAGCTCAGCAGAACTTGCTCCGGAGTTGCCTATTTCATCAGTATGACTTAGACATATATTGATTGGTATTGCGGGGCCCTTTCCCGATCCTTATGGCGTTTATGTACTCTTAGAGGCTTGTAGATAGAGGTCGTGTATATGGATACTTTTATGGGCTTGTATGCATATGGTTTGAGTGTACAAATGATCATGTCGACCTTATAGGCCTGTATGTCACATGTATAAATTTGTATATCAATTTGGGTCATCCTATGTCGAGTATTCCCCTATGTTTTATTCATGTTATCTTATTATGGTCTTTTGGCTCATTTACCCATGATAGTATGATAAGAAATATGTGTTATGTTGCTATTCAATTGAGTAAAGCATCGGGTGCCCTTCATGGCCCTTCGATTAGGGGCGTGAAATGCACCCACCTCAAGTGAACGACGACTTGAAGATGATGACCTAGTGCTAGAAGAAGAAGAGATCCCAAGCAGTGTTTTTCAAGCAAATGATGAGGTTCTGATCGATATTGATGATAGTGTTGAAATGACTCAAAAGGAGGTGAACCCAACTAGGGAATACATCATTGACATACAAGAACTGGTAGTGCAAAAGGATAGGGCAACATTAACTAAGCCTCCACCTCCATACCCTCAAAGGCTTGACAAGCAAAATGGTGAGAATGAATTCAAGAAGTTCATTCAAATGATGAAGAGTCTTTCAATCAATGTGTCATTGGTAGAAACTTTGGAACAAATTCCTGGTTATGCAAAGTTTATAAAAGATCTCGTGAGCAAGAAGCGGTCAATTAATTTTGAAACTATCAAGGTCACTCATCAAGTGAGTGCAATTGTTCATTCCATGGATCCTAAGTTAGAGGATCTTGATTCTTTCATGGTTCCTTGTACAACTAGGAGTGCCGATTTTGCAAAAGCTCTTTGCGATCTTGGGGCAAGTATCAAGGAATGGGGTCATATAACTCTTCACCTCGGAAACTATCTTTGGATCTTGAGAATGGGAAGACTCCTCCTGCAAAACCCTCTATTGAAAAACCACCTACTTGGAAGTTGTAGACATTGCCTTAACACCTTCGATATGAACTTCTTGGCTCTTGTTCTACTTTACCAGTTATTATTTCCTCTTGTTTAACTAACTTACATGTTAATTCCATATTGGCGGTGTTACAAAAGTGGAATAAGGCTATTGGGTGGACTTTTGCGGACACTCGAGCTATAAGTCCCGTCTTTTTGCATGCATAAGATCAAGTTGGAGGATGTTGATAATCCATCCATTGAAAATCAAAGAAGAATCAATGAGGCTATGTAAAATTTATCAAGTGGTTGGATGCCGGGGTTATCTACTCCATCTCCGATAGTTCATGGACATCTCTGGTTCAATGTGTCCCAAAGAAAAGGGACATGACAGTGGTTACCAATGATAAGAATGAGCATTCCTACAAGTGCGGTGACCGGTCGGAGGGTTTGTATGGATTATCGCAAGCTTAACAAAGTTACAAAGAAGGATACCTTTCCACTTCCTTTCTTAGATCAAATGCTATATAGATTGGCCTGTCGTGTTGTCTTTTTTTTCCCCTTAATGGGTACTAGGGATACAACCAAATTCCTATTGCTCTGGAAGATCAAGAGAAAACAACTTTCACATGTCCCTATTGTACTTTTGCTTTCAAGAGGAGGTCGTTTGGTTTGTGCAATGCACTTGTGAATTTTTAACGATGTATGATGGCTATTTTCATGGACATGCTGGAGGTCTACCTTGATATTTTCATGGATGACTTCTCGGTAGTTGGGGATTCTTTTGACGATCGTCTTGAAAATTTGGACAAAGTGTTGGCTAAATGTGAAGAAACCAACTTGGTGCTTACTTGGGAGAAATGCCATTTCAAGGTTGAGGAAGGTATTGTCATTGGCCATAAAATCTCAAGTAATGGAATTGATGCTGACAAGGAAATGATTGAAGTGATTTATAAGATTCCACCCCAACTTCGGTGAAGGGTGTGCGTTGTTTCCTAGGCCATGCGAGTTTCTAACGGCGATTTATCAAAGATTTCTCTAATGTGGTGAACCCATTGTGTAATATCCTTGAGAAGGATTCCAAGTTCCATTACAATGATGATTGTTTGAGGGCTTTTAAACTATTGAAGCTCAAGTTGACAACTACTCCTATCATTACCGCTCCAAATTGGAGTTTACCTTTTGAACTCATATGTGATACAAGTGACGTAGCGGTTGGTGCTGTATTGGGGCAATGCATTAACAATGTTTTTCATCTAGTTTACTATGCTAGTAAGACCATGAATAGTTCCCAAGGAAATTATATCGTTACGGAAAAAGAGCTTATTCCTATTGTGTTTGCAATTGAGAAGTTCCACCAATACTTGATTGATGCCAAAGTTATTGTCCACACAGATCATACGGCGCTTCGTTATCTTATGAGCAAAAAGGATTCTAAAGTCCAGTTGATGAGATGAGTACTCTTGTTGCAAGAATTTAATATTGATATTCAAGATAGGAAAGGTACTGAAAACCAAGTGGTGGACCACGTGTCTTGTTTGGTGTAGGAAGGGAGGCCACATGATGGCCGTGAAATCAATGACTCCTTCCCCGATAAGCAACCTTTGGCGATATCAATGAAAGAGGTTCCATGGTTTGCATACTTGAAAAGTTTTCTTGTGAGTGGAATCATTCCGGATGAGTTCTCTTTAAACCAAAGGAAGAAGCTCAAGAGAGATTGTCAAGATTCTTATGGGGTGATTAGAAAATGTGTACCGGAAGAAGAGCAAGGTAATATTATTGGGGCTTGTCATTCTTAACCATATGGTGGTCATCATGGTGGAGCAAGAATGACAACAAACGTTCTTAGTTGTGGGTTTTTTTGGCCTACTATTTACAAGGATGCAAGTGATTTAGTGGAAAGATGTTATGAATGTCAACAGACCTATGGAATTTCAAAAACAAATGAGATGCCTCTCACAACCATCTTAAAGATTGATGTTTTTTATGTTTGGGGCATTGACTTTATGGGCCCTTTTGTGAGTTCTTGTGGAAACACTTACATTTTGGTCGGGGTGGATTATGTGTCCAAATGGGTTGAGGTCGTCGCCTTACCCAAAAATGAGGCGAGAAATGTAGTGGATTTCTTGAAGAAGAATATATTTCTAAGATTTGGTCGTCCACGTGCAATCATAAGAGATGGGGGTCACACTTTTGAAGCAAGAATTTTGACACTATACTTAGCAAGTATGGTGTTACTCAAAAGGTCACGAGTCCTTATCATGCGCAAACTAGTGGGCAAGTAGAAGTCTCCAACCGAGAGATAAAGTGTATCTTTTCTAAAATGATGAATGCTAATCATACGGATAGGTCCAAGAAGCTTGATGATGCGTTATGGGCTTATCAGACGGCTTATGAAACACCTATCGGAATGTCACCTATTGGAATGTCTCCAAATTGAATCGTGATTAGCATGTAGCTGCTAACTTGTGGGTTGAACACTTGAATGAATTGGATGAGTTTCGGTACCATGCATATGAGAATTCATGCTTTTACAAAGAAAAGATGAAATATCTTCATGACAAATACATTTGGAACAAAGAGTTCAAGGTGGGCGATCTTATATCGTTACTTAACTCAAGGTTGAGGATATTTCCCGGGAAGCTAAAATCCAAGTAGAGTGGTCCGTTTGAAATTGTTGGTATAACATGACTCGGTGCATTGGATTTGAAGAACATGAACAATGAATAGTCCAAAGTCAATGGTCACTGTGGGAAGCACTACTTGGGCAAGGTTGGAGATAGACAAGTGGTGTCGGTCATTTACATCACTTGAAGATGCTTTGACATTGCATCGTGTCTCTCGACGTTAAATCAGGTGCTTCTTGGGAGGCAACCCAATTTATTTTCTTTTTTCTTTTGTAGTTAGGTGTTATTTGTTGTTCTATATTGATTTGAAGTGTCCCACATGCTTGAGTGTTACATGCCACAAGCGTCGGCATAAAAATGGCTAAGTGTTGAAGGAAATGCGGACCGCACATTCTATCTATGCGTCCCCAGAAATAAGTGTACCACAATAAACGAGCTTGTGCGGCCGCACATTTCACATGTGGACCGCACTTTTGGAAGCATGACAAAGTGTCAAAAATTTAAACTCTGACGTTTGAGGTTGTCAGTGCAGAGCTATTATGCGGCCGCAGGAGGAATACAGAGCACTACTGCCCAGGTGAAAGAGTGTGGACCGCACTTGGAATAGTATGGCCGCTCGCAACCCTTTTTCCCCTTTATTCACTCTAAGTATAAATAAGAATTTTGGCCTCATTTTACAGTTTTCACTCTCGTGAGATTCACTTTTTCTGTACAAGATTTACTAAGAGATTTTCACTGTAAACCACACACACATACCTGTGCTCACACACCTAGTGCAAGTGCTTATGTGGCCGCACTTGAATTGCATGGACCGCGGAATTTGTAGAATGGCCGCACTTTAGGTTCGCACTATCTATCAGAGACTTGTCCCTTAAGAAAGAAGAAGTGCCGACCAAATTTATAATTCCGCAGACTGTAGATGAATTCTACGACCTCACTTTGGCAGTCGCACTGTCTTCATAGAAGAGGTACTTGAGCCTTTAATATTTCATGTCAAAAGTGCAGCCGTGAATGATAATGTTGGTCCGTACTCCATTTCTACGGCCGCTCATTAGAAACGTGCGGACCACAATTTCCATTTTATGCAGCATGCTAAATTTGTAGTAGCCCTATTTTGTCCACGATGTTCTCCCTTGATTACATGAGTTTTAACTGTGATGAATGATGACTTGCAACTAACAATCCTCTTAGTTTTGATACAGACAATAGTTTGATCACGAGGATGTGATGATATTGCCAAAGGTAGAGGAGGCTGTTTTAGGGGTCGAGGTAGAGGTTCCTTGGCCCTCAGTGTACCCAATACCATTTGGAAGAAGACCATAGCTGATAGAGGGATGGGTGTAGACATGTTTGTGTCTAGTTCTTATGTACCATCTAGGGAGGCTTCCAAGGGCAACTCCGTGTCTATTCCGGAAGAGCAAGCAACTACACAGTCCTGGCCACATGGGTGATCTGATCCCAAGGATATGGCTTCATTATCTCACAACACTTCTGAGGATTTGGAAAGTGCTAACCCGGCTTCCGAGCCAGTAACTTCTCTAGAGTCCGGTGTGCAGGGTGTTTAGGATGTTCCAGATGATGGTAAAGGGGGAAAGGGTAAACCCAGTAGGTTGAGTGTATAAAGAAGAAGGAAGCATGGGAATACAAATTTTTGAGTTTGTCTACTGTCACTAATTTTCGGATGTGGTGGCCGGTGAAATCATTGACACATGAGAGGTAGTTTCTATTGAGGGATCTATATAGATATAACCCTATAGTGTTGAGGAAGTTGAGATCGAGAATGGGATGGATGTTCTTCACTGATAAGGTCATAGATTCCAAGAAGCACCTTGTCTACAAGTTCTATGCCGACATTTCACACATTCGCAAGGGGACAAAGGTGACCAAAGTATGCAACCCTAAGGTGAGGTTTGATTAGCACACGATGAAAGAGTACTTGGGTTGTGAGAACTTGGATCCAAATGAGTACCTCGAGTAGTTGGCCTTGAAATAAGAGGTCCGGTCATGGCTAGCTGAGATCTTAGCACCACCCGGACCACCTCCACCATGGATCACTATTAGGGTACCTATTCAGTAGAGTACATTGATCTTCGATGCAAAAGGTTGGGAAACCATTGTTTTAGCAGGTCTGACCCATGTCGGAATAAGAACAACTTACCTATTTCACGTGTAGTTCTAGTAAGTTCTATAATGTCTAGGTACGTGATCAATATGGGTGCCCAGATGTTGGACAACATCTCATTGGTGGAAAAATAGACGAACACGACTTACTGCTACTCCAGTACTATCACAGAGTACCTCACTAATGGAAAGGTAGAGCCAAAACCATTTGATACAAAGGCGAATCCAAAGAAGCTATTTAAGTGGTACTCGCTGCAATATCCGACCGATCCGAAGAAGAGTGCTCAACCTTCTACTACTGCATGCCAGCATGATGAGTCGGTAGTGGTGGTTACTAAGGACTTGACCAAATAAGTGAAGAAGATGAGAAAGTCCTAGGCCAGCAAAACGTCAGTGGAGAAGCTTAGGAAGGAGGTAACCCGACTAGTGACATATAAGGATTTACCATTTGATATATTGCTTGACCTAGACCAGTCCCCCCCAAATCCATCTGCATAGGTTGCACCAGCTGGCCTGTCTGAGGAGCCATGCCTTGCAGCCGACACTGTTAACGTAGTGCGTGCATTGTTTGCCACTTACAAATATGATAATGATGGGATACAATTGGTTAAGCCAGCGGGAGTTGATACTGCTAAGGACAATGCTTACTTTTGTTTTTATTTGATACATTTGACACATTTGGGTACATTTGGACTGTAATAATTGGATAGTTCTAGTTCTTTTGAATTTATCTATCTTTAGTTAGTTATTGCTTTCATTAGCTTCTTTAAGTGTTTACTTTGATTTTTGTTTTGTTAGTATCTTCGTTTATGTTAGCAGTTTTCATGTTTTTCATAGTAGTATAGATAATAAGCCTTTAGTTTTCTTAATGACACGATTCTTTCCAAAGGTGGTCTTTTGTGTGAACCGGGATGGATGTTGTGACAACCTTCTTAAGGGTATGAGTTTGTTTTTGTGTAAGGCAATAATAATAGTAGTAGTAATGAATAAAATCCCATGTCAAATCATTCTCTAAAAAGAGTTATTCATGCTTCATTTGACACCAACACACTTAACTACATGCTTATGGTTTGAAACAAGGTTTTTGAACGAAAATAACTCTAGTTAGTGATTTTAAGACTCTTGAGTTGACTTTGATAGTAATTGAGTGGTTAATTGGACTACAATGAGTTTTAACTTGATTGTGATTATTGTAGGCTCTTGACGGTATCCTCTTTTACGGTCTAGTTGCATGAGGGGTGAGGTAATTTTTCGTTGCTAGTCCAAGTATTTGTGTGAATGGTCTAGAACTGGCTATGAATGTACTTCAAGGGGAAATCCTAAGTTTTCTTGGTTCGGAAGATGATTGTAGGCTTTCTATGGTCTGTTTGAGCTTTCTATTGCCAAAAAAAATGTTTTTTAACCCTAGTCAACACCCTTTAAGCCTTTGGCCGTTCTTACTTGGTAACTAGGCTACAAGCCTTTACCCATTTTGTTGTAATCCTCTATTGGCACTCGGACCTTCCTTAACACTCTTATGAAATAAGTGGCTTAAGGCATAAGTTTAGGGGGAGAGCTGAGGAATTCGAAAGATGTATCAAAGCACCAAAAAAGTGAAAAGAAATGATCGCTATGAATAGAGATGGCAAGAAAAGAAAAGAACAAAAAAAATGCCAAAAAGAGAATAAAAAGGAAGGTTGATGAAATAAAAAAGAGGCGACTATCTCTAGTATGAGCATCTAGGCAGTAAAAGAATGAGGATGAACAAGAAAGAGTCAAGGGAGTAAAAGAGTGAAATGAACAAGAAAGAGTGTAGTTCACTTGAACATTTTGTAAATATTACCCAATTTAGGATTTGTTATATATAACATGTACTAGATGAATAACCTAGTAGTATATTTGCTAAAAAAAAGGAAGGTTGATGAAAGCAAAAAGAGGCGACTATCTCTAGTATGAGCATCAAGGGAGTAAAAGAATGAAATGAACAAGAAAGAGTGATGTCAAGTCTCTCTTGCCCTCAAGAAAAAGGAAATTGTTCTAAGGGTTGGTAAATGTGAGCCAGGAAATGAGAATGTGGAGTGCTTATGGAAGGGCATAACCACTTATCCCATATGATATCCTACCCTAATACAAAAGCCTTCATTACAACCTAAAAAGGTCCTACTTGATTTTGAACCGAGTAAGCTTACATTAGTGATGATCTACATTAGGGGCAGGCCTATGGTACTTGAAGCTTTACTTTGTGAAATTCATTTGTGAGAGAAGAGGGAACCTTTCATTGATCTAAAAATTGAGTGCTAACTCTTGAAGTGAGCTTGGCAAATAGAAGGTAGATGAGGACGAGTTTGGAGTCCACCATGATCTATATGATAGAGCAAGAGTCCTTAATGAGTAATGTCAATTATTGAAGCTCAAATGTCACATTAGAACTATAAGTGCATAATATGTGATTTGTGACCTTGTTGAAAATGCATGAGCATTGTGGATAATTGTTGGTCCCAACTGAGTATGAATAGCTTACAACTGACTATTTGAAATGACCTTTCACTTTGAGAAGGTGGGAACTAATCTAATTTCTTGAGGAAAAGCAAAGATTTAAGTTTGGGGGAGTTGATAAGTGTGAATTTTGACCAATTATTAGTACCTTCTTGCTTTAGTTTAGTCCAGAAGTCTTGATTTTTGTTCCCAAAAATAATGAAATTGTGCAAATTGTAGGACTACTAGAGAATTGGACATCAACAAAGAAATCTAAATCTAAAGGGAGTGTTCCGGCTCATAAGGCAAGAAAGATTGCAGCGGGCCAAAATTGCGATTCATAGAAGTAATTCTGCAGCCGCAGAAGAAAGCGCGGAGCACAAAATTATCTATGCAGCCGCATATATGGTGCTGAAGCTGATATGATGATTCAAAATGTGCGGACCGCACACAATTTATACGGCCGCAAAACATGGTCGTAATGACAAAAAATTTAAAAGTTCAGAGAGTGTGCAACCTTGCCAAAAGTGCAGTCGTAAAAGGAAAAGTGTAGCCACAGAACCTGAAGTGCAGCTGCAGACCAAATTGCAGCTACAGAAATCCTCCGCCTATAGAACCAAGAACAGTGCAGACCGCAGATGGAATTGTGCGGCCGCAGAACCTCCTGGAGGGCATTTTTGTTAGCAAATTTTAGGCCACTATAAATAGACGAGAAACACTTTTTAGGGAAAGCATTATAGTTTAGAGGTGTAGCCATTATAATTTACTACTTTTGGTAATTTGTGCCCATTTTGGGATGAAATAACATTAGTTTATCATTTTAATCTTGTACTATGGCTTTAACTAGTTATGCTTTGTTATTTTCTTCAATTTCTATTACGAGTACCTAGATTGTCTCTAGGGTTGTGACCCAACCCTAGTGTGTAAACCTTATGGGTAATTAATGTAATGTTTGTTTATGATTTGTTGTTTATTATTTTGCATTGTTCATACATTATTTCTAGAATTAATGGTTGCAAACATTAATTCATGCCTTTTTTATTTGGTTCTTACTTGATAAACAAGAGACCTAGTCTAGGAAAACTTGGCTAATAAGAAATTGGGCTAGTTAAGAGTTTGACTAGCCTAATTAAAGGGTTTGAACTAAAGATAGGAAAAAACCAACTTGGGCTCTTATCAACTATTTGAATTGATACCCAATTGGGCTTAAGAAAGCCAATTTGGGAAACATCACTCTATAACCGAGAGGTATTGAGTAGGTAATTAAGAATTGAGAGTTATAATATACCTCGATCAGTAAAATAAGTATTAACATAATTTACTCATTAGGCTAACACCTACGTGAAGCTTGCATCCCTAGGCCTTTTACCAATTTGATAAAAACAACAAATACAATTATTCAGTTTCTAGTCTCTTTTCTTTAGTTAATCATTGCTAGTGTAAGTCTTAGAAGTATATTACAAAACCCCTTTGTTTGGAAGTGTAATTGATCTATTACATCAACGATAATCAAGTGTACACCCTAACACCCATATTTGACTCCCTGAGGAAATCGACCCCGACTCATGTTGGGTACTATTCTTTCAACGGCCGTTTTCACTCACTATTGATTGTGAATTGGGAATACAAAAATCTCTGAATAGGGCAGAATTCTAGTTTTATGGCCCTAAAACGCCATAAAATTAGAAATGGTCATGGCAAGATAGTGGCTATTGGTACTTAAGTCATTTTTTGATGGTTCAAAATAATTTAGGTTATTCGTGTTCGATCACCCGAATGCGTACACATGGCGTGGGCTACAATACACCAAATTTTGGGAATGAGGCGTAATTTCAATTTTGTGGCAATAAAACGGCAAGAAATTCATGCCTATTGGTCCTTAGGTCATTTCTAAAGGGACGACAACATTTTTGGCAATCCGGGTCTGGTCGCCTGGATGCATGCAGCAGGGGTGGGCTATAGCACATGCAAATAAAGGACTCGGACAAAATTCCAGTTTTATGGCCATAAATCTGCAAAACATGACGAAAGATCATGGCGAAGCAATGACTATTGTTCCTTAAACCGTTTATTATTGTCCGACAAAATTTTAGGCAATTTGGGGCAGGTCGCCGATGCATGCAAATGTTGTGGGCTATAACACAAGAAAAATTGAAAATCAGGTAAAATTCTAGTTTTATGGCCCTAAAGTACTAAAAAACAAGGAACGGTAATGGTGAAGTGATAACTATTGATCCTTAGGTCGTTTGTATATTGTCCGACAAAATATTAGGCGATTCGGGTCCGATCACACTGATGTATGCAGATGGCGTGGGAGTTAGCACATGAAAAACCAAGAATCGGATGAAATTCCATTTTCATGGCCCTAAAATGCCAAAATACGAGGAACGGTCATGGAGAAGTAATGGCAATTTCTTCTTAGATGTTTTAAGTAATTCGAGTTTGGTCGCCCGAAAGCATGCAAATGGCGTAGGCTTTAGCACATGAAAATCTAGTAATCAAGCAGAATTTCACTTTTATGACCCTAAACTGCCAAAATACGAGGAACGGTCATGGCAAAGCGATGGCTTTATCTCCTTAGGTTATTTTTGTAAGGACCCGTAAAAATTTTAACCAAAACCTCGGGAGTTCAGACTTGTTGGATTGAACAGTACCCCATAGACTTAGAGGAAAATGTTTCGCAGAAGAACGCATTTCAGCGGCCCATTATGCGGCCGCATAATCACTCTGCGGACCGCGTACTGGTCGTAGAGTGGAGTAGAAATTTTGGCCAATTTGAGGTCAGTTTTGCGGTCGATTATGCGACCGCATATCAATTGTATAATCCCTCTTGAGTTTTTTCAGAGGGAGTTATGTAGTGCATTGTGCGACCACAGAATGAGTATGCGGACCGCATACTAGTAGCAGACCCGGGTCGTTAGTTCAGGCCCCTGAGGGCCATTCATGCGGTCACTTTGCGGACCGCATAACCATTATGCGGTCGCATATGCAACCGCATACCTATTTCGGGGCACCATTTTTCTTAATTTTAAACCCGACCCCCATTCCGTTAAAACACCCATTTAGTCCATTTTGAAGCTCATTTCTCATATTTCTAGTGTGAGAGAGAGGGGGGTCTAGAGGGAGGGAATAATTTTCATCAATCAATCTTCATCCATCACTCAAATCTTGGAAATACTCAAGTAGAGCACGCAATTTCTTCATCCAGAAAGGTAAGACTTCATCACCCCAGCTCTTAATTTCAAACATAGCTATAATGAGGTATTGATAAGATGGTCCATGGGTGTGAGGGTTGTTTATCTTGCATGCATGTGATAAAGAGTGTGGGAAAAATAAGAAGTGAACAAGAACCATGAATGTTTTCCTATTTTTGGGTGCAATTTGTCTATTGCAAAATAGATTAAGGTTGCTAAGGGTTCCAGAAAATTGTAGAGTCTAAAGAAGTGCAATTGAGGTATGTATGGCTAACCCTTTTCTTCCTAGAATCGAACTCCTGATGTCTGAATAATTGGTGTAAGTTCCGACTTGATCTTACTAGAATTGTTTACCTTAGTGTGTTGGGTTGAAAGGTTCATGTTCCATAATTGTTTTAGATGTTTACCATCTCATCATGCTAATTGAGAATGAAATCATGATTTTCCAAGCTCCTTCCCTTACGTGTGAAATTCCTTAGATGTACCTCTATTCCAGTTATGGCTACCACTAGTCCTTGGTAACATTATTTTCGAATTCTGTTCATTTATAATTCAAACAGATGCTGTAATTATTTCAAATAAGTTTTGTAAAGAAGTCTAAATCTTAAACGCTCATGATTTGTACTACCAATTCTTGGGAAATACTTGTATAACAACAATTGTATTATCTTTTCTCCTCTTAATATAATCTCATTTGAATTGGTTTTTTGTTAACTGGCTTAACTAGCAGATTGGGTTAGGTGCTATCACGGCTAGTTGATTTTGGATCGTGACAAGTTGGTATCAGAGCTCTAGGTTCATAGGTTTTACACATCAAGAGCAAGTGTCTAGTAGACTCTTGCGGATAGGTATTATAACGTCCATACCTATCTTTGAGAGGCTACAAGGTATTTAGGATAAACTTCCCATATTTCTTTCTTTATCGTGCGACATTGATTCAGCTTGAAGCATAACTCATTAAATTCAGCCCACACATTCGTATGCGCATGTGAGCGCTCGGTATCAGCTGTACGTCGACGGCTTGTGATTCCATGGATGATGCGAGATGTGATTTCTGTGTGTTGATGATATGCCAGTATGAAGGACTTGAGATCGGGTTTTGACTGTAGCTTGAGCATGGGGACATCGGTTGTGTGAGCACGTGCTTTTGGACTTATATGTCCGGTAGTGTCCTTGTGAGTGGAATTTGTGACTGCGGGAGGTATTCAGATGGTTTGATTGTGACGATAATAGTTTGGTTTAGATGTAAAAAGGGCTATTAGGTGCTTGATTTCTTCCTTAATGTGTTGTATAGTCTAGAGTTATGAGAGTGTTGAAATATTTATCAGGTTGTTCATATGTGGAAAGAAGTAGATTTTTATGTCTTGTTGACGAGTTCAGATTCGGGAAGATTAAGTAATTTTGTAACAGTTATGTCCGTGAAAGGGCATTGAGAGATGTCAGTTTGGGGCTAAACAGGTGCGTTATCGCTTGCAGAGTGATCTACGGATGTGTGATACTTATGATGTTATGCAGAGAGTTTCTTTCTTCTAGTGGGTTATATGTATTGTAATTTGAGTTTGGATTGGTTAAGAAAGTTGACATGACTGTCATGAGAGTGAATGTGATCTTAGTGGATGATTTGAAGTATTATATGGTTTGTGTTGCATGAGATTGCAAATGATTTAGTTGAATTTCAGTGCGGCATTGTGGCAGTAATAGAGTATGGGTATTGTGAGTTAATGTTTTGTTCTATTGCTTTGGGCCAAGTAGGGGAGTCTGTTATCGACGATTTGATTATGTGGTTATGTGTTGTACTGGTTTTGGTTTCAGGCATACTTATGCATCCGGACGAACAAACCCTAATCACCTAAAATTTCTCTGGACCATAAAAATGACCTACAGAGAAATAGTCATCACTTTGCCATAACCGTTCCTCGTATTTTGGCTGTTTAGGGCCATAAACTCAGAATTTTGCCTGATTCCTAGATTTTCGCGTGCTCGAATAGCCAAATTTTGTTGGACCATAAAAAATGATCTAAGGAGCAATAGTCATCGCTTCTCCATGACCGTTCAACGTATTTTTGTATTTTAGGGCCATAAAACAGGTATTTTGCCCGATTTCCAGATTTTCGTGTGTTAAAGCCAATGTGATTTGCATGCATCAGTGTGATCGGACCCGAATCACATAATATTTTTTCGGACCATAAAAAATGACCTAATGAACAATACACATCACTTCACCATGAGCGTTCCATTTTGTTTGGCACTTTAGGGCCATAAATCTAGAATTTCGCTAGGTTTCCAGCTTTTCGTGTTCTATAGCCCACGCCATCTGCATGCATCCGAGCAACCTGACTCTAAATCGCCTAAAATTTTGTCGGACAATAAAAACTATCTAAGGAACAATAGTCATCTCTTCTCCATGATTTCTCCTAATTATTTTGGCATTTTATGGACATACAAATAGAATTTCGCTGATTCCCAGATTTGTATGTGGTATGGCCAACGCTATTTGCCTCCATCCGGGTGACCAAACTTGGATCGCCTAAAAGTTTGACGACCCTTTAGAAATGACCGAATGAGCAATAGTCATCTCTTCGCGATGACCGTTTCTCATATTTTGGTATTTTAGTGCCATAAATCTGGAATTTTCCCAAATTCTGAGATTTTAGTGCTATATCCCACGCCTTCTACATGCATCCAGGCGACCGGACCCGAATCGCCTAAAAGTTTACCGGCCCTCGAAACACGACCTAAGTAACAATAATCATTGTTTCCCCATGACTGTTCCTTTTTTTGTTGGTATTTTAGGGCCGTAAAACTGGAATTCCACCTGCTTCCCAGATTTTGATTTGCTATAGACCACGCCATATGCATGCATCCGGGCGACGAGACCTGAATTGCCTAAAATTTTGGCAGACTATCAAAACGACCTAAGGAACAATATTCCTCTCTTTTCCATGACTACTCAGTTTTTCTTTTGACAAATTAGGGCCATAAAACTATAATTTCACTCGATTCCCGGATTTTCATGTGCTATAGCCCATGTATCCGGATGACCTAACTCGAATCGACTTTGCCCTTCAAAAATGACCTAAGGAACAATAATCATGGCCTCTCCATGACCGTTCCTTATGTTGTTTGGTATTTTAGGGCCATAAAGCTGGAACTCCACCCCATTCCTAAATTTTCGTGTGATATAGCCACGCCATCTACGTGCATCCAAGCAACCGGACTCGAATAGCCTAAATGTTTTTCAGACCATCAACAATGACCTTAGGAATGATAGTAATCACTTTGACCGTTCCTCATATTTTGGCATTTTAGGCCCATAAAACAGGAATTTCACCCGATTCACAAATTGTCATATGTTACAGCCCACACCACCTGCATACATCGGGGCGATCAGACTCGAATCGCCTAAACTTTTGCCAGATCATCAAAAATAACCTAAGGAACAATAGTCATCGCTTAGGCATGACCGTTCCTCATTCTTTGGCATTTTAGGGAAAACAAACTAGAATTCCACTCGATTCCTATATTTTTATGTGTTAAAGAACATGCCATATGCATGCATCCGGACGACGATATCTGAATCGCCTAAAATTTCTCTAGAGCATAAAATATTATCACGCCCCAACCTCAGAGAGCGCGACCAGTGCTCAACCGAGTGAACCCGGTCGAGCAAGCCTATTAAACCATTCCTACCCGACTCATTCATAATCCAAAAAGGAAACGCATCACCATTTGTAAAACAGGGGAGAAATCAGTTATATAAAAATATAAAACGTTACTAGTTCACTTTTCCTTATATAGGTACATTATGCCATAGTTGAGTTTCCAAAATACAATTTGATCTGACGACCACCCCATCATACATACATGACCCATATAGATGTCTACGGAGCCTCTAAGGATACAAAAGAGCAACATGACAATGCCGGCAACAAGACCCCGGCTATACCTCAAAATATGAAAACTTATACAAAAGAAGAACTACATGACCCCTGGGAGAAATGGGGCTCACCAAGACTGTTATGAGGAGAGAAAGAGAGCACCACTATCTGCGATAGGCACTATCTGCGATGGAACCACCTATATCTATTCAAAGATGTAGCGCCCCCGGCAAAAGGGACGTTGGTACTGTCGACTAGTACTAGTATGTAAGGCAAACACCAATCTTAGTAGAATGAATAGTGAAATGAAGAGAAGGCAGTCATAATAAAAAATAAGTGCTTCATTGAAGTACAAAGAAACACCATGTAAGGATCACCTAGTTTCCAGATCTATTCTTTCATCTTTTTAGGTTAATAATCTTTAGTGCCCAAGCCATAACTAATAATGCCACCGTGTTTTTACACGGAGTCCGGTCTCGGCTCGACAGGCTAAGCCATCCCAAGTGAGACATATCCATATCCACAATGTAAATCAATAATTTCAATACAAATGCCACAATGTGTATGACATGGCATCCGATCTCGGCCCGATCGGCTAAGCCATCTCACTTGAGACATAACCTCTTTCAATTATTTACTCCATTCACATCTCTTTCCCATGTTTCATTACATGGCACAAACAACCTCATTTATTAAATAGTTCTTAGCACTTTGGCACATTTATATACGTGATATGTGTTTGGTGTTGAGGTGACGCACATGCTAGGTGACGAACCCGGCTGAATCACCTTTCTTGTACATCACATCTACACGAAACATAAATCTTGAGTCTTCCCAAGCCTGAACATGTATTGATAAGGCCAATTATAACACACACTCCTCAAATCCTTTGCTCAAATCACCACTAATGTTCTCTTTCTTTAGCCGTAATAACCCACCAATATGCTGATAACCAAAAACCTCCCAAGTAAATAGCCATGCAATCCAATCGTAGGCGGTTGGGCTCTCCCACTTAGCTTGAAGCTACAATTACATAGCCCTGGAGCCCACCAAGATTCCTTCTTCCTCATTAACATAATATAAAGGTGCGACAATAAATTTCAATCCAAAGTCATGTTGTATCCTTCTTCATACCAAGCATCTCCTTTTCTGCCTTATCCAACCTTCCTCTGCATAGTAGCCAATATATCCAATCAAGTTCGTAGACTTAGTCACTATCCACCATGAGTTCCAATTCCCTCTAAACGTTTCTTAAGGCATGTAGCTATCCTACCACAGAACCCATATGATACTCTATCACTCTCCCACTTTGGTGAAACCCTCCTCCTTTAAGCAATACTCGACTCTTGTTTTCTTACACTTGGCCTTCTAGAAGCTTAACCACCGCAAGACACCTCCCACATATGTTTCCTCATCCTTCGCTGCCCAGTTGTTGCCTTAAATAGAAATCCATCTCTGTAGCACCTGAACCAACAGATCGTCGCCAACTCTAAACCTCTCTGAATATCATCTTCCTTGAGCCATCAACATTAGGATCACCGATTCGATCCTAAACCACAGCAAATTGCGACCTTTGACAGCCACTTCCCCTGCACCATTCACAATACTCTGCCCCAAAGGCGAATTGAAGAAACTATAATACTAGCAAACTTAACACATTCAGCAAGTACAATGACACCACAACACGGATGAAGATTCCAACACGCTCGAAAATACCAACTCTCATTACTCCATCAACCCAAACCTGAACAGTCTTAGTCTAATTGCCTTCCCTCCGTTGGACATACAATAATGAATCTCTGAATCATGCACTGAGTAGTCCTCCTTTCAAGTTATTCACTGACTCGATGCATAGGCAAGTGCCCTACCATTACACAAATACTCTGCGATAGCAACACACGAATCATCATAATAATCAATTCCAAATCTCAAAACTTTAGATAATACTAATACTGAGCGAAAACGATAGAATGTCCTTCCGCAAGGCGACGGTAATAGCGCAATCAATTACACTGGGAGAAATATCCTACACCACATATGTAGTACCATTACAATTCCGCGATTCCCAATTTATAACAAGCGCACGTCGAATAAGATTGAATAGGAAAGAGATGAAGGCGTAAGCCTCAAAGGAATCAAGAAGGGAATTGCTCTTAACAGCCTTGCAGCCTCTCGAAGATAAGTACATACATCTTCGTACCGATCCGCTAGACTCGCTCATGACTCATGAGACCTAAGTGAACCTAACGCTCAGATACCATATTGTTACGACCCAAAATCCATAAAGGTCGTGATGGCGCTGGACACCACTGTCAGGCAAGCCAACAATAAATACTTAATTGGGTTCTAATTTTATTATTTTTGAAATTGTAAAGGCCGGATCGTTCGTTTTGAGCTCTAGCGTGTCGTTTAGCAGTTGAGTCCATGAACAATTTCACTTCAAGTATTATGACTGGTACGCATGGTCGGAATTGAAATTTTAGAAGTTCAGACTTGATTTGAAAAGAAAATTCTCATTTCGGAAGCTTTAAGTTGGAGACATTGACAAAGGATGGATTTTGGATTAAACGATCTTGGAATTAGAGTTTGAAGGTTCCCACAAGTTTGTATGATGCATTCGGACATGGGCGTATGTCCGTATCGGATTTTGGATGACCCGAAAGCGTTTCAACGCCTATTATGAAAGTTGGCATTTTGGAAGAATTTTATAAATTTGGGTTGAAGTGCATTTCAATGTTATCGATGTTCTTTTGGAATTCCGAGTATGGAAATAGCACTGCATGGTGATTCCGGTATTAGGAGTGCATCTGGAAGTGGATTTGGAGCTCCGTAGGTCATTTTGGAGTCATTTGGCAAAAGTTAGAAATCTGAAGGTTTTTGAGAAGTTTGACCGTGAGTGAACTTTTTGATATCGGGATCGGATTCCGATTTCGGAAGTTGGAGTAGGTCCGTAATATCAATTATGACTTGTGTTCAAAATTTGAGGCCAATCGGACCTGATTTGATATGTTTCAGCATCGAATGTAGAAGTTTAAATTTCTAAAGTTCATTAAGCTTGGAATGGGGTGCAATTCATGAATTCAACGTTGTTTGATGTGATATGAAGGCTCGACTAAGTTCGTAATGTATTTTAGAACTGGTTTACGTGATTGTATGGGGTGACGGGAACCCCGGGTGGATTCCGGGTGGTTGACAGATTGAATTTGGAATTTGAAGAAGAGTTGAGGCAGCTGATATCTGGCGTACCCGCACCTGTGAGATTTTGGCCGCAGGTGCAGAGGGCGCAGAAGCGACATTAGAGTCGCATGTGTGGAGTAGGCTGAACAGGTGAAGGACCATAGGTGAGGAGCTTTTGGTCGCATCTGCGCAAGCGCAGAAGCGGAGAGTGCCTCGCAGAAGCGGAAACAGGCGCAGAAGCAGAAGGTTTCTCGCACCTGCGAAGCCGCAAGGGCGGCTACTTGACCGTAGGTGCGGAGGACGGGGTTGGGCAGTGTGTTCTTTAAAAATGAGGGCTTGGCTCATTTTCACTTCATTTTCTCTATGGGAGCCGGTCTTGGGGCGATTTTTGGAGCTCTATCTTCATCATCTATGTCAAGGTAAGTGATTCCCACCTATTGCAAGTTAAATACATGGTTTATATATGGATTTAGACATAGAAATTAGTAGAAATTGTGAGGTTTTGGTAGAAAACCTAGAAATTGGTGTTTTGGAATTTAACCACGAATTTGGGCAAGGAATTGGAAATGAATTATATATTTGAGTTCGTGAGACTATGGGTAATGGTTATCTTCGAAAAGTTTCAGAATCGGGGCACGTGGGCCCGAGATTTGCTTTACTAACTTTTCGAACGGAGTTGGAAATTTTTATAAATGATTTAATTATGAATATTAGAGTATATTTTGATTGGGTTGCAACTTATTTGACTAGCCTTGGAGCGACGAGCATCGGTTTGAGGTGTTATGGAAGCTTTGGAAGCCGGTTATGGAATTTCGGAGCTAGGTAAGTGTCATTTCTAACCTTGTAAGAGGGAATTAACCCCATAGGTGAACTAAATTATTGTGTTCTTATATTTGTGAAGACAATGTACGCACGAGGTGACGAGAGTTTGTACGTAGCTACTAGCTATGCCTATGTTGGGGTAGTGTTAGGCTAACATCATGCCTTGTTGATATTGTTATTGATTATGTTTAATTGTTTACCAAGGGAGGGAGCGAGATTGAGTTTGCTTACTAAATGTTTTGAAAAGAGTTGAAATAGAAGAACTTAAGATTTAAAAAGGTTTCATTTGAACTTCGTAAATTTCGAAAATGATTGAGGAATTCAATAATAGCTTAAGAAATCTATGTGTAGCCACGTCGCATGTATGTTTCGCGAGCGGGGATATCTCCTTAAATTTATATTTGACCGCGTCACACGTATGATTCGCGAGCGGGGTGTTTCCTACTACCACTCTTATAAGATCGGGTCATTTGCCTCGGTAGGATTTATGCATCACACTCTCATGGGAGCGGGTTGTTCGTCTCTACAGGTTAATAGATGCATCTATGGTTCGCGTTGTTTGACCCTCAGCAGTGCACAATTTTCTTTATGTTGGATCGGGCCATACGCCTCGGCACTTCCTATATATATATTATCCTCATGGAATCGTACGTAATATTTGTCAAGAAGCCAGTGTATCTGAGGGGTTTTTCCTGATTTGAATTACGACAACCTCTTTGATGAAATCCCCATATATATATATATATATATATATATATATATATATATATATGCTCCGATTATAGAGGGAATTTTCCAGTTGAGAGCTTGAGTAAATTGTAAAGGGGAAAATTGTACCACGTATTTTATACTTGTTTGTTTCATATAATTACTCTGTCTCATACTTCGTCACTACTTCTTTGGAGTTAGGCGGGATACTTACTGGGTACGCGTTGATTTACGTACTCATACTATACTTGCTGCATATTTTTGTGCAGGTACACATATGTTTAGCAGCCTTGTGGGCGCAGAGGCGCGATTATGGTAGGGACTTAGGTGAGCTACTTTCTATACGATGCACCGCTGCCAGCAGAGTCTCCTTCAGAGTATTGTATTTTCTTTCCTATCCAAGTTGTATTACGGACAATTATTGTATGTTATTTTAAATTTCTAGAAAAGGCCCATGCACTTGTGACACCGGGTTCTGGGATGATTATGGGATGTTCACTATTGGAATTAAAAAATATTTTTATTTATTCTGTAATTTCATTTTTACTAGATAAATTGAAGTAAATTTACGATTTCAAAAATATTAAAATGAGAATTTAATTAACTATTTAGTGTTGGTTTTCCTGAAAGTTGATTTCGGCGCCATCACGACCTTCATGGATTTTGGGTCGTGACAACATGGTATCAGAGCACTAGGTTCACTTAGGTCTCACGAGTGATGAGCGAGTCTAGTAGAGTCTTGCGGGTCGGTACGAAGCCGTCTGTACTTATCTTAGAGAGGCTATGGGGCTGTTAGGAGCACTTCCCTTCTTGATTCCTCATCGTGCGATTTGATTACTTTGAGGCTTATGCCTTCATTTATTTCTCATTCAATCTTATGCGACGTGAAGCGCTGGTTATAAATTGGGAATTGTGGAATTGTAATGGTACTACAGATGTGGTGCGGGATGTTTCTCCCTGCGTAGTTGATTGGGCTATTATCGTCGCCTTGTGGAAGGATATTATTCCATTTCAGCTCAGTAACTATACGTCTGAGAGCTTTGAGGCTATGCACAGGTTGCTATAGTGCTAAAGCGTTGTTGTCGCACAATATTGATATGATGGTAGGATACTCGCCTATGTGTCGGGGTAGTGAATGACTTGGAAGGAGGTTTACTTAGTACATGATTCAGAGATCCAGTAATTTATTTTTGGCAAATGAAAAGCAATTGGCCTATGAATGTCCAGATTTGGGTTGATGAAGTAACGAGGCTTGGTATTTTCTAGTGTGATGGAATATTCATCCTAGGTGTGGTGTCGTTGTCCTTGATTGAATGTGTTAAGTTCGTCGATGTTATGGCCTTCTTCAATTTTCCTTTGGGGCAGGGTACTGTGAAATGGTGCTTGAGACACGGTAGTCGGAGATAACAGAGTGTAGCGGTTTCGGAATCGAATTGGTACTTCTAGTATTGATGGCTCAAGGAGGATGATCTTAGAAAAGGTTAAAGTCGGTAGCGATCGATGGGTTCAAGTGCTACATGGGTAGATTTTGATTTAAGGCAACTACTGGGCAGCGAAAGATGAGGAAGAACGTGTGGGAAGTGTCTTGTCGCGGTTAAGTTTCTAAAAGGCCAAGTGTGAGAAGCAGAAATCGGGTAGTTGCTTAAAGGAGATGGTTTGACCAAAGTGGGAGAGTGGCATATGGGTTACTGATTTTGTAGTAATTGTACCTAGTACAACGGCATTGGATGATGTCGGCATGAAGTTTCCACATGCGGGTTATCGCTTATGAGCAGGTTAGCGGTCGCGTGGTGTTGATGAAGCTTCTATGAAGAATTTCTACAGACTATTCAGGAAGAGGTCGAATATGTGCATGTGGCTAGTGATTCAGAGTGGCTCTGAAGAGTTTAACAGAAAGGTTTCTAGGAATTTAGTGGGTGGATTGTGCAAGATCATTTCAACGATGAAGAAAGAATCTTGGCGGGTTCCAGAGTTACGGAATGGTAGCTTCAAGCTAAGTGAGACAGTCCCACAGCCTACAGTTGGATCGCATAGTTGTGAGATTTTTGGTTATCGGCGTATTGAATGGTTATTACGACTAAGGAAAGGGAACATCAGGGGTAATTCAAGCAGATAAATTGATCAATGTGTGCTATATATGGTCTTATCGATTCATGTTCAGGCTTTGGGAAGACTCAGAGTTTATGTTTCATATAGATGTGATGTACAAGGAAAGTGATTCAGCCGAGTACTTATTGAGAGAGTGTTCATCTGCTAGCAAAGCCTTGGAGTTGATTATATTCGGGACCAGGTTGGAATGGGTGACTCTCAACAACGGTCCTACTGGATTCAAAAGTTAAGTGTTGTGCCTAAGGATTTTGAGCTTGTAGTATGCTTAAGTATCGAGCTTTTGCAATAGATTATGAAAGGTGCTTGGAGCGTTCTACATTATCTTCGGGTGGCGATGTAGCATTGGAGGAATTCAAGTATTATGGCATGTTATGTGTAGATGGATCCCGGAAGAGTTTTGGGTCGCCCGGGTTGGATAGTGTGCCGGGTGACGGTCACGTGATTTTGGGTCGTGACAAACTTGGTATCAGAGCACTAGGTTCTAATTAGAGTCCTAGGAAATCTATGGAACCGTGTCTAGTAGAGTTCTCCTTATTGGTGTGTTGTGTATCACACCCATATCGGGAAGGCTATATGGGCATTGTAGGATTGTCGCGTTCCTTTCTTCTCACTCTAGATCATGCGTTAAAACTTGAAGTGAGGAAAACCAAATTGTATGTATGTATTGACATCCTAGCGGGGTTTACAAAGGAGAGTGCTGAGCATAATGCTTGAGAGTTAAGTAACGACACTCGCTACTAGATGAGCTTCCAAGAAAGAGCCGGTGCCTCTGTATATGAATATGTGGGCAATATAAGAAATGGAATAAAATGGATTCAAATTGAATGATGCAATAAAAAATCATATTTTTTTTCAAGAGCCAATGACTGCTTGAAGGAAGATAAGACCGGAATCTCATTGACCATTGTTGTGATACATCAAGAATTGTAGGAATTTTGTGCTACCAGAAAGAATAATCGCATCTTGAGAGGGCATGACCCTAGTGGCCTTGTATATGGTTGGGATTTCTTTGGAAAAAGGACATGAATATAATATATCAACTACCAGTTGTGAAAGGCAAGTAGAACAAGAATAGGTAAAGTTCAGTCAAGAGAGTCGACTAATAGAGTTTGTAACCTGAGATTTTTATAGATGGACATTAGTTATGACAAGTTATAGTCACTATCATATCACATGAGCTGGCAACGACATGCCTAGATTATTAAAGCACGTTTTTGAGTGATTAAGGCAATATGAATTATATTATTGGCTAATAACAAATGAGGATATACGTGGCTTAAATATAAAGAAACAAGAATGGATAAGTAGAAGACATGCCAAGGTATGAAGTGTACAAAAGGCATGACCTCAGAGGTTAAAGGAGTAACGTAAATTGTCTAGAAGGCAAGTTGTCATGAAAGGAAAATATTAAAGTTGTATAGATGAGGTATGTTTTATTTTGATATTGATAAATTGTGAAAGGTAAAATTTCGAGAATATGCTCCAAAACTCTTTAAATGGGCCAACGGAGCAACTGAACATGGGTTGATTAAAGCTCTTAAATTGTAAAAAGGGTTGAATGTGTCGAATAGTGTACGAGGCTAAGTTAATACTTTTTATGGGTGGTAAAATACTACATGAACGAATTAAGGCTAAAGAGATGGAGAACAACAATACTACGTTTCGAAAGTCGACGAGTTGTAAGTGTCTCAAAGATATGTATTGATGTTTCATGCATCCTAAAGATGTTGTGCGGAAATGGGGCTAAGGGCATTCTTTTAGATATGGAGGTTCACATTGTGAAAATACATGTTAAATGGCATGGGTAGTAAGGGTATGATCGAAAAGAAAAAAAGAAAAAAACAAATGCGTACGAAGGCGTGGTTTGAAAATCTATGTGGCATGTAAAGATAGGTTGTGAGTTGCTTGTATTATTATCAAGGAAAAAGGAGTTATTATTAAAATATACATAAATTTATGATATACGAATTCAAGTGAAGCATTCGTACTTGTTCAAAATGGTTAAGCTTCGGCTAAGAACCTAAGGGAGTCGTGGTTGATAATGACATATTCGAGCATGGACTTAAAAGCATAAAGAAGTTGTACTTGTAAAAAAATATGTATATGAATATGAACTCATGAATAACACAATAGAGTTATACTCCAGAAGCATATCTCATCTAAGATCAATGAGCGTACACGTTAGTAAAGTTATAAGGTCTGTACAGATACAGAAAGAGAAATATGTTAATCATGATATTGTAGTAAGGGTGGAGAATGATTATACTTAGAAACATGAGTCGTGGGTTGAAAGTGTCGTGATATTTAAGAAGGAAAAGAAACCAAGAGAGCTCTGATGAGCGTAGAATTCAATCATATCATCGGGATCTCAGTCGAAAGTGGAGACTGTGAGAAGAGATTCTTGATTGGGAAACAAATGACCCTTTACTTTAGGGTAGACAAGTAAGTGTACCGGGCAAGTGTACTTATGGTTTAAAAACTTTGTAAAGTCTATGGGAGAAGCATAGAATCTTGTGATGGACTCACTCTTAAGTGGGGGAGAGTCATACATGTAATTTCACCTTATGGGGATGGGTGAAGGAAAGAGAGATATTACCTGGAGGAAACAGAAAAGACAAGTTGAATTTATCAAGTACCTTCTGGGAGGAAATAAGTACAGGAAGAACAAATGAGGTTGCATCACGGGTACAAGCTTGATGTAAATGAAAGAGATACAATATTTTTGTTGTGGAATTAAAAGAGATGTATTGGTATTGTCGAACAAGTTGCCAATAAGCAAACAAATGGTTCAAATGAGTCTTAGAAGTTCGGGTTAGGTATGAACTAACTTAAATACTTGTATACCAGTTCAAAACAAAAAGGGGGTGAATAAACATGAAAATGTTATTGCGCAAAAGTAGGTGGAGGGAATTGAGAAATATCTTTCTGAGTGTATTCCTAAACGGGAAGTGGGCTATGTAAGTTAAGTCATGATTCCCAAGTGGATTCAATATATCGGAGGGGAGAAATAATCCTTAAGAGGTGGAAATAACATTGGGGTCATATTAAAGGCCAAGTGTCGAAGGCCTACATGTAGTGGTGATATTATGATGATAAGAAATTCCTAGCGAATGGAACCACAAACATCGACATTAAGAAATCGACGGTTGGTGTGTGTCACAAACTTATTAATAGTAGGGAATAAATATTTTCTACAAAAAAAGGCATGTTAGCTATGGCGATTAACACATTGGGGATTGAATAAATTTCAGTTGTGATTTTCGTAAGGGCGAAGAGATAAACTACACGTTATTGGCGAATAAGGTAAGAAAATGTCGTGCTTGACTTTTAAAGGGATGAAGTAATATTCTAAATAGATGCAGATAAACTTAAGTCTCAAGAGTTTCGAATGGATGAATGACATCATGAATAATATCCGAATAAAAGAGTTGCATAATTTTGAAATATTTTCCGCGAGAAAGTTGGTAAATGGGATCCTAACCCATAAAGAAAAATTCCTAAGTGTGAATTTAGTCAAAAAGAGTGAAAATAGAGGACGAATTATGTAATGTTACTTTAAGCCTTATGGTGAAACCTTGGTTCTAAGAGAACTATAAAATATATAGGGATAGAAATAAATATAATATAATATTCATAAAATGGAATTGTTAATAAAATGTGTTGCAAGGTCTAGATGGAAGCGCCTTCTATTTCAAGGTCGCCTATGGTTTCTAAAAAGAGCGAAGGTGTGCATGTGAGTTTAGTTTACTACCGGAACTTCCCTTAATATATTTGATTTGTTATTTGTCACATGACGAAAATATGTGGATAGAGAGGCACGTGTGATTTCTACAGACAACCTTAAAGGTAATGTTATTCTCTATTCTTTGTAGCATGTTTGGATACTAATAGTTATGGTTTGATTTACGAGAAAGGATCAATTGAGATTCTTGTTATGCGAGTCAGTGGTTGAGAATTCAAATTATTGTTTCAGCTAAAGTATAATAGTGTAATCATAACTTCAAAGGGGTCACTTGGGTGGCCTGGGAGAATATGAAAATTGGATATCCACACTTGCCGGAACTACATTTATGACTACTTCTTAGAAACTTCAGATTTGGTGAATATCGTATTTTGACTCAATGGAGCGAGTAAGTAATTTATTTATCTTGATTATAAATTGAGGGTTGCACATATTATTAGCGTTGTTGATTCAGTTATTACCAATGATGGCTAGATTTAACTCATTGTAATAGATTTTATTATTGTGATGCCGAAAGTGGCTATGCAGTTATGATTTGAGGCATATGAGGTCGTTGTTATATTGTTGATATTACTATGATGTGTGGATCAGTGTTGGCTTCTTTATTTGTATCCTTGTGGCTCGCGGACAGGTGAATAAAATTTAGATAGACCTAGAAATAAAGGAAGCTCTGCCAAATTTTTGAGAATTTGGAGAATTAGTCAAATGGGATAAGTGATAATGAGGTCATTTGGTGAAATGGTCAGAAAGGGTTATGATTGAATATTTGAACTTGATTTCGTCTTCACCTTGACATTCACGGACGAATGCTTCAAAGTTGGGGAGATTGTAAAGCCCTAGAAAAGTTTTCTAACAAGATTAATCTGAAATTAATCTGAATTCGAGCTTAAGAAAATACTTTGCGAGACCTCGAAGTGCTTGCAAAGTTACACGAGGGTAATAGGATCATTACAATAATTAGGCATGAATGTAAGATGGATTTAAGGTCCTCAAGTTGTATGATTAAAGGCATAACTTAGAATTATTGAGCTAAAAGGGAAGAAAGGATTCCAGCAGACATGCGTAGCCTTTTTGCGTAGCCTACGCAGGTTGTGTAGGCAAAAACATAATGAAAAATGATGGGGTAGCTGTTGTTGCGTAGGCCATGCAAGTCTTCATAGCGAAGCTGTGTAGGCTATGCAGGCAAACCACATAGGCTACATAATTTACCTACGCAGGCTATTTTCTATAAAAAAAAATAGGGAAGTTCGGGAAGAGAGAAAATAAAGAAGATTTTGAAGGTGATGGAGTTCTAGAGAAAGACGCTCTCGGCCTTGGGCATTCCATACACTCCAAGGTGAGTTTTTATCCATGTTTTGTGCTAATTAATATTGAGAAACACTAGTATTAATATTGCAACATCCTTTGCTTTGCTATATTTCATCAAATCCACCAAGAACACCAAAAGAGGGATTTTTTAGGGTTTGCTTCTAAAGGTTATTCTCACTATTTGAAACCTATTTATGGAGTATAAATTAGTGTTTTAATATTACTTATGAGTTGGAGAAGTAGTTGAAAGAGTGTAATAGATGAACCATATCTTTGACATTGAAAAGCTTGTTGGTAGGGAAGCAGAATAGTGTTGGGTTTATTCGAACAATGTCATTTTGAATTTCTATTGGAACGACTAGATTCCATAACACATCTAATGGATGAATTGGAGCTGGCATTCAAGGATTGACCTTTAAATGGTGAAATAAGGATTTTTGTGAAAGTTGTGAAGTTGGAACTAAGTGTTAGGCGCTTAGTTGGTTTAATTGGTATTGTTGTGACGCGTTAATGATTTATGTGAACTCATAAATGTAGATATCGACTTGTGATGGCATTTGGGCATATTAATCAAATTGGTGCATCGTAGTAATAGTTGAAACTTGGACTTGAGGTAAATTGATTAATTTTTACTCTTCTTGAGGGATTTTCTCAAAAATCATATTTGAGTTCTTAAGTGAGTTTGTTTGTAAATGTGCATCCATACTTGTGGAGACAAGCGAAAAAGGATGACACCTTGCATTTTGAGTTGTGTTGCATGAATAAAGTTTTGTTGTTTTACAATTGAAAAATCATGTTTCTAAAGGTTTGATGTCAAATGATGCTTGAGGAAAATATTATAATGTTTTATTCAAACTTAAGTATTGGAAGGAATATAAAATATTTGAGGGCTAAAGATGTATTTTTATGAAGAGTATTTCTTTTGAAACCTGATTAATGGATAACACTCGTTGTTTATTAAAAGGATGGATGTTAAATTACTAAAGGCTTTAACATAAAGAAGATCATATATTTGATTGGTTTTATTCAAAATGGTTTAGTTGTCCATGAGCAATGATTTGATAAAAATAGATCCGTTGAGGCTAATATGATATGAATCTATTTTTTTAAATATCAAATATTTTGGGAGTTGCTAGTGGGGACCACCGAGATTGGTTCGAATGTTCAATTCGTTATCATAGAACTACACGTACCGGTGTAGGGACACATTCCAAAGCTAAGTCGAGGTTTGTGGGATAAAGTCCCCCATTGAGAGGGCAAATGATTATTACTTAAGGTAATGTGGTTAAGTCGACTCGTACGGCACTTCGGGAAGCCGGTCAGACAAGTAGTGTCACGACCCAAAATTCCTTCACAGGTGTCGTGATGGCACCTAGTCTCTAAGACTAGGTAAGCCGATTTAGATTACCTTTTGTTGCCTTTTTTTTAAAATTAAATAAGTAATTTAAACTAACAGTTGAACAAATATGAATACACAACCTCCAAAGACTAGTAGTACTGAGTCACGAACTCTAACCGAACACATAAATTCATCACGAGGACAGAATATACAATATTGTTTTATTATAAATTAACAGTACAAAGAAATGAAAAGACTGCAAGGGACTGCGACGGCCAAGCAACTCTACCTTGAACTCTTACGATCGCGCTTTAACTCTACTCAAATCCGATATGTCCACCACCTGGCTCTGCACAAAAGTGTGCAGAAATGTAGTATGAGTACGCCACGGTCGGAACCCAGTAAGTATCAAGACTAACCTCAATGGAGTAGAGGCGAGGTACAGTCAAGACACTCACTAGTCTAATAACTTGTGCAATATAATATACAAAATAATAGGAAACAAGTAATAATTAGGGCAGGATAAAACAACCAGTGATATGCACAACAGACAATAAGAATACCATTAATATCACTCAACAATTAATAAACACAATTACACCCAATTAAATCAAGTCCTTCAAATAAATATCTTTCACATATAATTCTTCTAGATAACTCTCTTCAAATATAATTTTCTCAAATAATTATTTTTCAAATATAATTCTTTCAATAAATCTTTTCAAATATAATTTCCTCAAATAAATATCTTTCAAATACAATTCTTTCATATAATACTTTCTAAGTAAAAGTCCTTCCAAATAAATATTTTGAATATAATTCTTTCAATTAAAAAGTCACCATGTGACACCTCATTTCATAATCATAAAAATTCGGGTCTCAGCCTATTTTTATATTTTTCGTAAACACGGGTCTCAGCCCATATTCATATTTTCACGGCACCTCGTGCCCAAACTTAAATCATCATATTTCCCTAGCACCTCATGCCCTCATATCATATCACAACTGCAAGGACAATTCACGTGCCAAATATCCTCATTATTTACTCACGGCACCTCGTGCCCACATTTAATTCTATTATCCGCCTGGCAATAGCCACGGGCTCTCAATACCAACATAAATCATATTGTTATCAATTTACCAACAACAAGACAAATTGCACAATGTATAAAAGTAAACGCAAGAAAATCACAACATCACATGAAAATTATCAACACCACAACCCCACATCATCACATATCGTCCCTGACGATAGCCACCCTTATCGCTCATATTGCCACCCTTATCACTCTTATTGCCACCCTTATCGCTCGCTCCGCCCAGACAATATTCCAGCAAATACAACAGTGAAATGCCACCCTTATAACCACATAATATCAACGGTGAAATGCCACCCTTATCTCCCCAAAATAACAATTCACACAACACAACAATTTACACGGGAAATTATCACATCAACATAATAAAATCAATTCATATCACAATTTTCCCAATGGACACAACCAAATTCTAAAGATATAAATAAGTCAATTAATTTCACAACAAATAGCCCAAAGCTCCACAAAAATGTATATAACACCCCAAAGACAAGCAACGGATATAGAAAATACTCAGCATAGTAAAAATCCTTCCAAATAAATATTTTGAATATAATTATTTCAATTAAAAAGTCACAATGTGACACCTCATTTCATAATCATAAAAATACGGGTCTTTGCCTATTTTCATATTTTTCGTAAACACGGGTCTCAACCATTTTCGTATTTACACGGCACCTCGTGCCCATAATTAAATCATCATATTTCCCCGGAACCTCGTGCCCTCATTTCATATCACAACTGCACGGACAATTCACGTGCCAAATATCCTCATTATTTACTCACGGCACGTTGTGCCCACATTTCATTTTATAATCCGTCTGGCAATAGCCACGTGCTCTCAATTTCAACATAAACTAGATTGTTATCAATTTACCAACAACAAGACAAATTACACAAGGTATAAAAGTAAACACAAGAAAATCACAACATCACATGTAAATTATCAACACCACAACCTCACATCATCACATATCGTACCTGACAATAGCCACCCTTATCACTCCTATTGCCACCTTTATCACTCCTATAGCCACCATTATCACTCCGCCCAGACAATATCATTAGCCACCCTTATCGCTCTTATTGCCACCCTTATCGCTCGTATAGCGACCATTATCGCTCTGCCCAGAAAATATTCCAACAAACACAACAGTGAAATGCCACCCTTATAATCACATAATATCAATGGTGAAATGCCACCCTTATCTCACCAAAATAACAATTTACATGGGAAATTATCACAGCCATATAATAAAATCAATTCATATCACAATTTGCCCAATGGCCACAACCAAATTACAAAGATATAACAAAGTCAATTAATTTCACAACAAATAGCCCAAGGCTCCACAAAAATGTATATAACACCCCAAAGACAATCAATAGAGATATAAAATACTCAGCATAAAGCAAAATCTTTATTAATCCAAATTTAGATAATTATATAAACACCCCTTCTCAAGCTCATTTAATTAATTATTTGCAACGGAAAAAATCCATAATGAAATTAAATTCCAATAATTATCAAACCAGAAAATTCAAGAAATTACATAAATAATCAAGTAGCATTCACATCAAATTGTCATATAAAAATAATTTCAATAAATTTTTCACGTATAAGCCTGAGTACATACTCGTCACCTTGTGTACACGGATTTTCACATTTCACAAATGGCATATAAGACTCGATGCCTAAGGGTTAATTCCCCCACTCGAGGTTAAGCAAAACACTTACCTTTTTGAAGTTAGGCTGATATTCCAAAATATCCTTCTTTCTTGAATTGACCTCCGGACAGCTCAAATCTATCCAAATTAATTATCGTCGGAAACAATTCCGGATAATAATACGCCCACTTAAAAATTTATACCAAAAAGTCAACAAAAGTCAATGCGGGGCTCGCCCCTCAAAACCCGACATAATTTTCTTGAAATCCAAACACCCATTCCGATACGAGTTCAACCATACCAATTTTATCGAATTCCAATAACAACTTGACCTCCAAATCTTAAAGTTTTGTTTTAGGAAGATTTTGTAAAAATCTTGATTTCTTTCATTTAAATCTGAATTAAACGATGAATATAATCATGAATTTATGAAATATAATCACTTTTGGATATAAGATACTTACCCAGGTCAAAGTCATGAAAAACCCCTCCAAAATTGCCCCAAAACTGGGCTCCAAAAATCCAATCGAAATGGTGAAATGACCATTTTTGGTCCTTTATGTTTCTGCCGAGTTCTACTTCTGCGGACAGATTTGCGCATCGGCGGACTCGCTTTTTCGAGCCAAAATGCGCATCTGCAAAGTCCCAATGTCCACTGCCCAACAGGAGCTCGCATCTGCGGAAGAAAATGCGCATCTGCGATGTCGCTTCTACGACAAAAAGATCGTTTATGTGAAGACATGCCCAGCTGCCTTCTTCTGCGTGCTTGTTTCCGCACCTGCACTGTCGCAGTTGCGCGCAGACCCTCGCTTCTGTGATCAACGTCCAGCCTGCCCAGATTTTTCTTTTGCGAGCTTCATCTCGCTTCTGCGAGGTCGCTTCTGCGATCAAACATCCGCAGAAGCGAAGAACCAACTGCTGCCAAGAAACAACAGCAAATTTCAGTTATCTCATCCAAAAATCAACTCCGTTAACCTTCCAAAATCCACCCGAGTTCCCCGAAACCTCAACCAATTATACCAATATGTCCCAAAATATAATACGAACTTAGTAGAGGCTTCAAACCACATAAAACAACGCCGAAATTATGAATCGCGCATCAAATCGAATTATAAGTTTTCAAATCCTCCAACTTCTATATTTTTCGCCGAAACATATCAAATCAATCCGGAATGACTTCAAATTTTGCACACAAGTCATAATTGATGAAATGGAGCTATTCTCATTTCCGGAAGCAAAATCTGACCTCGTTACCAAAATTTCACCCTTTGGTCGGAATTTCCAAAATATTCTATTTTTCTAACTTTCGCCAAAATGCGTCGAATTGCCCTACGGAGTTCCAAATCAAAATCCGAACATACGCCTAAATCTGAAATCATCATACGAAGCTATTTCCATCATCGAAATTCCATTCCGGAGTCATTTTCTCAAAGTCAACTCTCCGGTCAACTCTTTCCATTTAAACTTCTAAATAAGAATTGTTCTTTTAATTAAATTTCGAATCTTCCGAAAATCAATCTCCACCACACCCATGGGTCATAATACATATTACGAAGCTTTTTGATACCTTAAGCCACTGAACGAGGCGTAAATTCTTAAAATACCAAGTCAGATCGTTACAAGTAGGGTCAAATACTTGTGGCTAGGTCGATCACCTAGTAGTTGTTTATTATGTCGGTGTCGGTATAGTACTCCCGGTAAAAAGATAAAAGATTATTTTGTTATGTTTAGGCCTAAGGAGCCGAAAGTGACTTCAATGATTTAATGAAGTTGAAATGATTTTTCATGATTTTTATTAGGATCATGGGTTGATATAAATATTTTAAAAGTTTGTATCATAATTTACATTTTTCTAGTTTTTTCATTTAACATGATAAAGAGCATGAATTGAAATAATTGTTATCATTCTATATCAAATGTTGGTTGCATTATTTTTGTAAAGTCTTGTCCCAGGAACTTTAGTTAGAGAGAGTCTATGACACTTATTGAGTATCGTGGTGGTGTACTCATCCCTCAGGGGCCCCTCTCCAGGGTTCCGCTTACTTTATATGTTTCAGGAAGAGGTGTGGCACGTGATTAGCAGATGAGGCTAGGATGACTCTCTTTTCGAGGTGTATGGTGAGGCACCACTTATATTTCGTGGTAGCTGTCATGTTGATTCTTTTTTCTCCGTTGGTCGGGATTATCCCAAATTTTTATTTTATTCTCATGTCTTAGAGATTCCATAGACTATTAGTACTCGTTTCGGGTTGTAAATGATGGTCATTTGTAAATCAGTAAATGAAAGAGACATTGTTATCCTTATGCATTTACAATTATTGAAAATGACTTATTTAAAGATTATAATGCATGCATGGTTTTAATAATTTAAAATGATTGTGTTTTCAAAAAGGCTTCTGCATGTATTGACATTGCATATAGATGGACATTCTGGTATAGTTTGGTTTTCTCGAGTTAGATAGTGTGTCGGGTGCCGGTCACGTGATTTTGGGTCTTGACATGTCGTGTCGTTTCTATTGATTTTATGGTGAGGTTGAGAGTAAAAGCATGAAGGGTGATGTCGTGCATTTTTCCTTTATTGTGTTTACTTGTCCTTATTGGTTCATAGTATATTGGATGTTCAAGTTACCATTCTACTGTAGTTATCTATCTCGTATTCCTTTCAGCATGTTCCCCCTCCCGATATTACCTGTCAAGTTATTGTTGTTATCTGTACATATACTGTTAAATTGCACAAGTTTGTTATATATGTGTCTTGTTTAGCTTCATTACTACTTTGTCGAGGTTAGGCTCGACACTTACCAGTACACGGGGTCGGTTGTACTGATACTGCACTCTACACTTCCTGTGTAAATTTTGGTATTGGTCCTAGCTGATCGAGAGGTGTAGCAGCTCGGACTGGTTCATCAAAGACTCAAGGTAGATCTGTTGGCGTTCGCAGACCTTGAAGTCCCCGTCTATCTTTTTAAATTTTTTTTTTAATGTTTCTTTCGTTCAAACAGTTGTACTTCTTTTAGACTTTTACTTGTAGTAAATCCTAGAAGTTCGTGAATTGTGACTCCAGATCCAGGTAATAGTAAATAATGAAGTTTTTATATTATTCCGAAATATTTGTATTTCATTTTAGCTTATTTGTTGTTATTTACTGAATTGAATAAGGATTGGCTTAATAATTCTCTAACGTCGGCTTGCCTAGCAAGTGGAATGTTAGCCGCCATCACGGTCCCGACGGTAGGAATTATAGGTCGTGCCAAGTTGGTATCTGAGAACTAGGTTGGCTAGGTCTCACAATTCACGAGTAGGGTTAGCAGACTCTAGGGATCGGTACGGAGATGTATGTGCTTATCTTCCAAAGGCTATGAAATTTAGGAACCATTTCACTTTTATTTTTCTCTGTTATGAGATTGTATTCTATCATTGCTGATTGAACTTTTCTATTCTTGTACTTCCTCATATAGTGAGAACACGTGATACGTCTTCAGCTAGATAGCATCTGGAGCCCCCAGTGGCAGCTCCTACGAGGGGCAAAGGTCGAGGCCGAGGTCGTGCTAGAGGCCGAGGAAGGGGAAGAGCTCAGCCCAGAGCTCAAGCAGCAACACCAATAGTGGAGCCCCAGGTGGAGTTTGAGGAGGAAGTTCCATCCCAGACTATGCATGCTGAACCAGCTCAGGTTCAAGAGGGGTTCATCATCATCCCAGTGCTTCAGGATGCTTTGGTCCGTTTGGTGGGCCTTATGGATAGTGTGACCCAGGCCGGTACCTTTCATATAGAAACAGTCGTCTCTCAGTTTGGAGGAAGAGCACAGACTCCCACTACTCACACTCCGGAGTAGATAGCTCCCCAGTATCAGACTCCAGTTGCCCCACCAGTTGGGATTATTTAGCTGGTTGTTGCGGCACAGGTCCGCTATGTCTTCTGAGGCTTTATGGAGATTGGACAGGTTTACCAAGCTCTTTCCACTTCACTTCGGTGGTGCTTCTTCAGAGGATACCCAGAAGTATCTTGACAGCTGTCATGAGGTGCTATGGAACATGGGTATTTTGGAGACCAATGGGGTAGATTTTTCTGCATCTCAGATGACTGGGTTTGCCAAGAAATGGTGGAGAGATTTTTTGTTGACCAGACCATCGGGATCGCTTGCTCTTACTTGGGACCAGATCTCTCAGCTCGTTCTAGAGAAGTTTATCCCTATCACACTCAGATAGGAGCACTGTCGTCAGTTCAAGCGTCTCCACCAGGGCAGTATGCCTGTTACCCAGTATGAGACCCATTTTGTGGATTTGGCCCATCATGTTCTTCTTCTGCTTCCTAAAGAGAGAGAGAGAGGGTGAGGAAGTTTATTAACGGACTTGCTAATCCTATCAGATTGCAGATGGCTAAGGAGACTGGGAGTGAGATTTCTTTTCAGGCGGCTGCCAATATCGCCAGGCGAGTCGAGATGGTTCTTGCTTAGGGAGGACAGGGGTATGACAAGTGACCAAGTCATTCCGGGGGGTTCAGCGGTGCCTCATCTGGAGGCAGGGGTACTTTTTGTAGAGGCGCTCCTCCCAGGCTATTTCATTCAGCACTCCAAACATCCCACGATGCCTCAGGTGGTCGTGGCTCTCATATGCCTTATTCCGACCAGCTAGCCTACAGTGCACCACCAGCTCCTATTAGTGCACCTACACTCTAGAGTTTTTAGGTTGGTTACTCAGGTCGACAGGGTCAGTTTCAGGGTCAGCAGCGATAGCAACCGAGGTCCTGTTATACTTGTGGTGATCCGAGGAACAATGCTAGATTTTGCCCTCGGGCATCGGGCAACTCACAACATCAGGATTCTCATGCCATGGTTCCAGCACCAGTTGCTGCACCGCTTGCTCATCCAGCCAGAGGTAGGGGTCAGGAAGCCAGTGGTAGAGGACAGACTGCTAGAGGTGGAGGTCGGGTCGTTAGAGATGGTGGCCAACCAGCTAGAGGTCATCCTAGGGATATGGTTTAGAGTGGTGGGGCTCAGCCTCGATGTTATGCTTTTCCAGCCAGGGCTATGGATGAGTCATTTGATTCTATTATTACAGGTATTGTTTCAGTTTGGAGTAGAGTTGCTTTATTCTATTTGATCCGGGATGTACTTACTCCTATATATCATCCTATTTTGCTTCATATTTGGTTGTGCCTCGTGATTCTTTGAGTGCTCATGTGTATGTGTCCATACCTATGGGGGGTTTATTGTTGTAGATCGTGTTTATTGTTCATGTATGGTCACCATTGAGGGTCTTGAGGCTAGTGTAGATATTCTACTTCTCGATATGGTCGATTTTGATGTTATCTTGGGTATGGATTGGGTGTTACCTTATCACGCTATATTGGACTATCACGCTAAGATGTTGACCTTAGCCCTGCCGGGGTTGCCTCGATTAGAGTGGAGGGGGACTCCTGGCCATTCTACCAGTAGGGTTATCTCTTATATGAAGGCTCGGCGTATGGTCGAGAAGGGGTCTCTAGCTTATTTGGCTAATGTTCGCGTTTATAGTGCGGAGGTTCCTTCCATGAATTCAGTACTAGTTGTTCATGAGTTTCCATAGGTGTTTCCTGCAAACCTACCAGGGATGCCACCTGACAGGGATATTGATTTCTATATTGATTTGGTTCCGGGCACTCAGCTCATCTCTATTCTGCCATACCGTATGACACCGCCAGAATTGCAGGAATAGTTGAAAGATTTGCTTGATTAGGGATTCATTAGACCTAGTGTCTCACCCTAGGGTGCACCTGTATTATTTGTGAATAAGAAGGGTGGATCGATGAGGATGTGGCAGGGTACCAAGGTATTTTCGAAGATTGATTTGAGATCTGGCGACCATCAGTTGAGGATTAGGGCATCTGATGTCCCTAAGATAGTTTTTCGGACTCGGTATAGGCATTATGAGTTTTAAGTAATATGATTTGGGTTGACAAATCCCCCCTCAACATTCATGGATTTGATGAACCGAGTGTTCAAGCCTTATTTGGATTATTTTGTGATTGTATTTATTGATGTTATCTTGATCAACTCCCATAGTCGAGAGGAGCGTTAGGATTGTACTTCAGACTCTGAGATCTAGCTAAAAATATTCTAAATTTTCAAAGTGCGAGTTTTGGTTGGATTCAGTCGCTTTCTTGGGGCATGTTATATCAGCAAAGGTCATTCGGGTAGATCCTAAGAAGATTGATACAGTTTAGAACTGGCCTAACCCACTTTAGCTACAGATATCAGGAGTTTATTGGGTTTGGCGACCTATTACCGCCGATTTGTGGAGGAGTTTTCATCTATAGAAGCCCTGTTGACCATGTTGGCCTAGAAGGGTGCCCCGTTCAGATGGTCAGATGAGTATGAGGTGAGCTTTCAGAAGCTCAAGACTACTTTGACTACAGCGCCAGTGTTGGTGTTGCCCACAGGTTCAGGATCTTATATGGTATATTGTGATGTGTCTCGTGTTGGGCTTGGTGCAGTATTGATGAAGAAGGGCAGGGTGAATGCATATGTGTCGCGGAAGTTGAAGGTTCATGAGAAGAATTACCATGTTCATGACTTAGAGTTGGCAGCCATTGTTCATGCGCTGAAGATTTGGAGGCATTTTCTTTACGGCGTGCCATGTGAGGTTTTCACGGATCATCGGAGCTGTCGGTATTTGATCAAGCAAAACGATCTCAATTTGATGTAGAGGAGGTGGTTGGAGCTATTAAAACACTATGATATCACTATTTTGTACCACCACACTAAGGCCAATGTGGTGGTCGATGCCTTGAGTAGAAAGGCAGTAAGTATGGACAACCTTGCATTCATTCCAGTCGGTGAGAGGCCGCTTGCATCCGATGTTCAAACTTTAGCCAACTAGTTTGTGAGGTTGGATATTTCAGAGACCATATGTGTTCTAGCTTGTACAATCGATCGGTCTTCTTTGTTTTAGCGCATTAGAGATCGCCAGCATGACGGCCCTCATTTGTTTGTCCTTAGGTACACAGTGTGGCACGGTGGTGCCAAGCATGTTATTGTTGGATATGACAGAGTTTTGAGGATGCAAGGTTGTGTTTGTGTGCCTAATGTGGATGGACTTCATGAGTTGATTCTTAAGGAGGCCCAAGTTCCCGGTATTCTATTCACCCTGGCGCTGCCAAGATGTATCAGGAGTTGCGGCAGCATTATTGGTGGAGGAGGATGAAGAAGGATATAGTCGCTTATGTATCTCGGTGTCTAAATTATCAGGAAGTAAAGTATGAGTATCAGAGACCCGGTGGTTTGCTTCAGCTCCTGAGTGGAAGTAAGAGCGTATCACTATAGACTTCGTTGTTGGACTCAGATGAAGTTTGATGTCATTTGGGTTATTGTGGACAGGCTGACTAAGTCTGCGTATTTCATTCATGTGGCAGTTACCTATTATTTGGAGCGGTTGGCAGAGATTTACATCCGTGAGATCGTCCGTCTTCACAGGGTGCTCCTTGCAGAGTTCACCTATAACAACAGCTACCAGTCGAGCATTCAGTTTGGCTCCCTACGAGGCACTATACGGTAGGCGGTGTCGGTCGCCAGTTGGGTGGTTCAAGCCGGGGGAGGCTCGGTTATTGGGTACAGATCTAGTATAGGATGCCTTGGATAAGGTCAAGATTATTCAGGATCGACTTCGCACAACTCAGTCCATACATAAGAGTTATGCCTACCACAGAGTTCATGATGTTGCATTCATGGTCGGGGAGAGAGTGTTGCTCTGAGTATCACCAATGAAGGTTGTAATGAGGTTTGAAAAGAAGGGCAAGTTGAGCCCTAGGTATATCGGACCTTTTGAGATTCTGGAGAGAGTGGGGGAGGTGGCTTACATGCTTGTGTTTCCACCGGGTTTATCAGTAGTTCATCTAGTGTTCTACGTGTCCATGCTTCGGAAGTATCACGGCGATCCGTCTCACGTGTTAGATTTCATCTCTGTGCAGCTGGACAGGGATTTGACATATGAATCGGATTCAGACATGTGAAGTAGATATTTCCACCCTTTCACCAGCCCAGATACTTTTCTATGTCCGTTCGAGGACGAACGATTATTTTAGAGGTAGAGAATGTGATGACCCGACAGGTCATCTTAGGTTTCAGAATCTAGTTATGTGTTTCGACGCCTCAAATACCTCATTTTAGCCTTCCTCGAATTTCTTGCGCAGTGCGGGTGTTCTTTCGGAAGGCTTATATGTTCAAAATTGATAAAACTAAGAATTTTGCCTTAGAAATTCATTAAAATTGACTTCGGTTAACGTTTTGAGAAAACGGATTTGGATCCTAATTTTGACGGTTCTTGTGGGTCTGTATCATAATTTGGGACCTGGGCGTATGTCCGGAATCGAATTCGGAGGTCCCTAGCCCGAGTTATTGATTTTTGTTGAAAATTGAAATTTTGAAAGATTTATGATATTTAAGAATCAACCGATGTTTGGATTTATTGATATCGGGTCCGTATTTTAGTTTCGGATCTCGGTACAGGTCCACTATAATATTTATGACTTGTCTGTCAAATTTGGTGATAAACGGAGTTAATTTGACGTGATTCGGGAGTTCGGTTCTGAAAATAAAAGTTTTAAAGTCTTCTTACAAATCTCCTTTGATTTGATGTCTAATTCGTAGTTCTAGGCGTTATTTTGGTCTTTTGATCTTGCAAGCGAGTTCGTATGATATTTTAGGACTTGTGTGCATATTTGGTTTGGAGACCCGAGAGCTCCGGTGAGTTTCGGATAGGCTACGGGGTGAATTGGACTTAGAAAAATCTAGTGTTTTACTGCTGGTGGTGTTCTGGTGTGTTGTGTTTCACGATCGCGAAGCCATTCTCGCGATCACAAAGGGGATCCGGGTTGGGGGAGGATTTTTCACTACGCGAACGCAGGACCATGGTCTTGAATGTGGAGTATTGGGGGGGGGGTGCTTTACGCGAACACGACCCGTCATACGCGAACGCATAGCTTTAGCTAGGCTGGGCAGGTGGCTTAAGATGACTCTATGTGAACGCGAGCCATGTCTCGCGATCACGAAGGAGGCGGGCTATACCTTAGTAAACGCAAAGGTGAGGCGGGCTATACCTTAGCGAACGCGTGGTGTCTCCCGCGATCGCGTAAGCCACTAGGGCTTTGATCTTCGTGAACGCGATGAACACTGACGCCAAGTAATAAAACAGTTCCAATATGTGATTCTTGCCATTCTTGCAAAATTTCAAAACTAACAGACCTAGAGGCTATTCTTCCATAAGATTCTCTTCCCAATTCGTTGGTAAGTGATTCTAACCTACTTTCTTTCAATTACCTATTACATTTCATGAGTTTTCAACCTAAAATCTAGGTTTTCCATGTTGGAAATTGGGGGTTTGGGTAGAATTAGGGATTTTTGCATAATTGGAATTTAGACCTCGAATTGAGGTCGGATTTTGAAATAAATTATATAATCGGGCTCGGGGGTAAATGGGTGAATGGAGTTTGGTCCGAACCTCGAATTTTGACCAAGCGGGCCCGGATCGATTTTAGACTTTTTAGGAGAAAGTTTGGAAAATCTAAATTTATGCATTGTAATTGATTTCTTTAGCAATATTTGATATTATTGAGTCGTTTGTGGATAGATACGAGTGGTTTGGGGGTGGATTTTAGAGGAAAATCGGTAATTGAGCATTGCGTGGCCTTTGGAGCGAGGTAAGTGTCGTAGTTAACATTGACTTGAGGGAATGGGACTTGTTTGTCTATTTTATACATATTTAAATGTTGGGCAACAACATATAAGTGAAGTGACGAGTACCTATGCATTGTAGTCGGGTTAAAGCATGCGGGTGGGGCTTGGTTTCTCGCAATTATAGCTTCATTTGTTCATGTTATCCGTGTTTAGACTAGTATTGTTAAATTGATCGTTCTTATCATGTTTACGGATCTTCTAGTGATAATTGAGTATTGATTCCGAAGTTGAGGTTGATATTGTGGAACCAAATGTTGAAGTAAGGCTTGTAATTGTTATTCTATCTCCCTGTTGTTATTTGTTCATTGTATTATGGTAAGGGAGAATGTTAATGCACGAAGGATGATGTCGTGCCATATTGTGAGTGTTAATGCACGAAGAGTGATGTCGTGCCATATTGTGAGTGATAATGCACGAAGGGTGATGTTGTGCCATGTTATAAGAGTTAATGCACGAATGGTGAAGACGTGTTGTTTCTATTGATTTTATGGTGAGGTTGAGAGTAAAAGCACGAAGGGTGATGCCGTGCATTTTTCCTTTACTGTGTTTACTTATTCTTATTGGTTCATAGTATATTGGTTGTTCAAGTTACCATTCTGCTGTAGTTCTCTATCTCGTATTCCCCTCAGTATGTTCCCTCTACTGATATTACCTGTCAAGTTTTTCCTTGCTGTTATTTGTACATATACTGTTAAATTGCACAGGTTTGTTATCTAGGTGTCTTGTCATAGCCTCGTCACTACTTCGTCGAGGTTAGGATCGACACTTACCAGTATATGGGGTCGGTTATACTGATATTTCACTCTGCACTTCTTGTGCAGATTTGAGTATTGGTCCCAGCTGATCGAGAGGCGTAGCAGCTCGGACTGGTTCATGAGAGACCCAAGGTAGATATGTTGGCGTTCGCAGACCTTGAAGTCCCTGTCTATCTTTTCAGTTTTTTTATTGTTTCTTTCGTTCAAACTGTTTTACTTCTTTCAGACTTTTACTTGTAGTAAATTCTAGAAGTTCGTAAATTGTGACTCCAGATCCGGGTGGTACTAATTAATGAAGATTTTAATTTTTTCCGCACTCAATGTATTTCATTTTAGCTTATTTGCTGTTATTTACTGAATTGAATAAGGATTGGCTTAATAATTCTCTAACACCGGCTTGCCTAGCAACTGGAATGTTAGGCGCCATCACGGTCCCGACGATGGAAATTCCGGGTCGTGACAATTTCATTCGTCAGAAAATTATACTATATAAAGGTAGCCCGGTGCACAAAAAATTTCACACTCATATAGGTCTGAGAAAGAGTCGCATCCCTAGGAGTATGTTATAGAAAGTTTACCCTAATGCAAGCATTCATGATTGTTTTCACGGCTCAAATTCGTGATCTATAAGTCATATGGAGACAATTTTATTGTTATTCTAAGGCTCCTCTTTCAAAATGCTACTGTATATAGTTAAAATATTTTTTTATGTATATAGTAGATGATAAATTTTCTTACCCTTTTATTTTTTTATATTTTCAATTCTCGTAGTAAAAATTTCACGTCGTAACTATTCTTTCATATATTTTGAATTTTTGTCTTCTTTAGTCGAGAGTCTATCGAAAACAATATCTTTACTTTTTTGAAGTAAGGGTAATGTCTGCATACACATTATCTTCCTAAGATTTTATTAGTAAGATTTCATTGGATGGTTGTTGTTATTGTCGTAAGTACCGTGTTCTATGAGTAAAACAATGAATATCCAGATGGTCATAAACAGACAAACTTATCTGTTCCACAATGTCAGAATCACATGCTGGTAATACTTGAATAAGTAGTTTGTACTTCGTACAGGTACTAATAATTTGCCAATACACACGTTTTTTGTAAATTAAGTGGAAAAAAGCATTATATGTACGACCAAACATATATCACACCTACTATATAGTACTATGGTGATAAATTTTGGAGTAACTTTACATGTACGACCTGACCACACGGAGTATATAACTTTTTTTGTTCTTTGGTTGAAAGTTTTACTCTTTTCTTTCATTTTACCTGGCTGATAATTTTAAAAAATATATATATATATTTAGAGTTAAGTTAAAAATCGGTTGTAGTCTAGGTGTTTAGGATACTTGGCTCTCACCCGAGAGACCCGGGTTTAAGTTCCAGCAACAAAATTCTTCTTCCCCACGGTGTGACATAATATTGGGTATGTTATTATTATTGTTAAAAAATATTATTTGAAATTAAAAATTATGTTTGGACATGTATTTCACTTGAAAAAATGTAGTTTTGTGAGCGGAGAAAAAAACTTTTCTTAAAATTTGATTTTTGAAAAGCTCATTTCCGAAAGAATTTAAAAAAATTGCAAAATTTCTTGGACAAACACATTTTTGAAATAATTTTTTGGAAAAAAGAAAAAAAATATTATGAACAAGCGAGGCCATATTTTAATTGAACATGAAATTTAAAAAAATAAATGAGAGTGTTTGGATCTTATGTTCTTAAACTAAAAATGTGTATACTTCATCCGATCCATAATAAGTGACTTTTTAGCCTTTGTCAGACCCCTTTAAAAAAATAATAACTCTTAGGGAGAGAAAAAGTATATTGACTAAATTATCCTTAATTAAAATTTGTATATTGTTACTTTTACATATCAGGATATGCAAATGAGGGCAGATTCTTTTTAAAAAAATAATTCCTTCTTGATTATTTAAAAAAATACTTATTTTAGACTAAAATAAACCGGCCAAAAGGTCATTTATTGTATACCGGAGGGAGTACTATATATCATAATTACCTTTGAATCTTGTAAACTTAAACATATTATGTGAAATATTAAAATTAAACTATTATAAATATTGAAAGTGATACTATTAGTCTTCTATACAGACTACTAAAAGCAAAGGGGCAAGGGAGATAGTCGAATTTGGGATCACCATTTTAGACATAGCCACAGTGTACTTTGCAAGTATAGTCACTTCGACCAACTTTAGACATGCGTAATTAAAAATCTCAAAATTTTAAGTCTGAAGCTTGGCCAACCAAACATCAAACGTTTTTGCTTGAAGTTTGACTTGTCAAGGACAAACATCCAACATTTTTTAATGAAGTTTGGCTTGCTAAGGCAAACTTTCTACATTTTTGCCTGAATTTTGGCTTGTCACAGCTAATTTCCAGCATTTTTATCTGAAGTTGACATGATCCCATATTCAATATATTGTGTCGCATTATATCGGAAACGTTGGTATCGATACTATCCGTTGATAGGCTTCTCTCGAAAAAAGGCACATTTTTAATAGTGTTGTAATATTTTAAAGAAATTACACTGACTTATAACAATAATAACTCAGTATAATTTTACTAGTGGGGTCTAGGGAGGGTATGTGTACGCAGACCTTAACCCTACCATGGGGTAAAGAGGTTGTTTCCGTTAGACCCTCGTCTCCCTCCTTCCAAGAACTCTCACCTTGCTCTTGGGTGACTCAAACTCACAACATCTTAGATGGAAGTAGTCACCACTAGAGCAACTCACTTTTGATAAAGTTATACCGACTTATAACAAAGTTAATAATATCAATGTGCTTGTTTGCTATTTCTTTCATTAGTGTCTTATTACTGAGTTCCTTTTTTCTTTTTCTTGTTTCTCTTTTTGCATAACAAGGAGAAAGAAAATAGTTAACTTCAACTTTTCTTCAAAAATTTATGTTCTTGAGATTGGGTCCAAATCATCTCTAGTACCTACTATTATTAGGTTGATTTTTAGCTCCTATTGTTCCACGAGCAAAGTTGTTAAAATATTTTTAAAATATGTTTTTATGATATGTTATATATGATCATAAAGAAAAAAAAGTAATATTTGATAATAAACAATTTATACATAATTAAAGTTGGTCTATGACCCAAATTTTAGTCCATCTTGAGCCAGCAATCTTAGCCCAAGTATGACCCGCTCATTTATTGACTCAGCCCATTTTGACCCGTCCAAAATCAGTCAACCTACCCATAATGACCCGCCTATTTATTGATTTTGCCCATTTTGAGGCGTCCAAAATCCCACTCATTTGACACCCTTGTTAAAAGATTATAAAGGAGAAAATAACAGAAGGAAAGTTAGCAAAATGGTTAATATAAACAAAGACCATAGAACGTCATTTTCATTAAAAGTACACAAATAAACTTAGTGCAATATTGCACAAAGGATTGAAGTGCCACACTTATTTAAAGTGTAACAAAAGGCTACAAAAAGCCAATTAGAACACAACATTAGCTACACTTTTAAGAAAGGTAGCAACTTTATTATGTGTGACACTACATCCTTAATTTCTTCTAATCTCTAATTAGTTATCCATTATCTCTTCTTCAAACAAAGCTGCAGCCAAAGTTTTTGCTTCCTCAGCCAAATTTTCAGCTCCTGTTTTGATCATCTTCTCATTAAACACACATAGCTTAGTGCATAGGCACCTTCTGAGGATTTTGCTACAATGACCATCAGTAAATCCCTCACTGATACAAGCTTTTCTACATGGTGGTTTGGTAATGCATAATCCAGGGAATGTGTTGCTTTCTGTTTTGCATTCTCTAGCTTGCACCTCTACAATCATTCACAAGTACTTACCAATGTTAGAACAAAAGAAAAGACGGAATTGAAAGAAAGCATTGAAACATGAATATATTCAAGGTTCTTATATATATATATACTCCTATTCATATAAGATATTCTATCTTAACTGGCTCGTGAGCAACGACGATCAAAGAACATAAAAAAATGCCCGACTGAAGCCAAAGACATGTATGGGGATAAGAAGATTAGTCTTTCTCCTCGTTAGATTGTGTGGCAACGTCAGCAGAAAGGAGGAGAAGACGGAAGGCTGTATTCAAAATCTATGTCGGAATTGGCAATTTGTTCGCGAAAACTTCAATTCTGCGATCAATGTTAACCACTTTCAAACTATTTATGATATGGATTACTTTGACCTTCAAGAAAAAAATAAAAATAAAATATATATATATATATATATATAAGGGCAGTCCAGTGCACAAAAGGTCCAGGGAAGGTTCACACCCCAAGGATATAATGTAGACGGTCTACCCTAAAAAAATATATTTTGCCCCTATACTATTTTGGAAGAACTAATGCGAACACATTGTTTTTCCAGGATTTTTCAAACTTGCTAGACCTATACAACAATAACAACAACATACTCACTAATATCCCACACCGTGAGGTATGAGGATGATAGTGTGTACGCAGACCTTACCTTACTTGTGAGGATAAAGGCTATTAATTCGTTATTTTAACATAAAAAAGATAACCACACTGGAAAATTTACTTGACAAATCATAAGAAGTGTAACATGATGTTCATTATTATAGCTAAACCAGTCATAGCTTTTATATTTATTTTCTTAAAATTAAAGCAGACTTGGGTAATTAAGTGACTGGATAGCAAGAAATAGAATTATATTATAAATTATATTTTATTAATTTTATGGGATTTTGGAAGAATAAATGGAGACAAACCATAGGCAACAAAGAGCATCATTGCCAAGATAGCAAATGCCATGAATTACAAGGAGCGAGCCATAGTCTCTTTGAATGAGTAAAAAAAGGATAAAAATTTTAATAATAAGAAAGATTGCAATTCAGAGGTGTGAATGAATAGTAACTCAATAGAAGTATTTATAGGCGCTGAACTAAGAGTAGATAAATTTTGAAGCAAAAAGTAAATAAATAAAAGGAAATAATTATTGCACCGGAGTTGTTGGTAATTTTAAGTTTGGAGAACATAATTCTTCTTTTTTTTTTCTTTTTTTTTTTTTTTGCCTTTCACCGGTGTTCAATATTAGGACCTCAACTATTGTTGATTCGGCCCGTGTATAGGTAAAAGTACATAACGTACTCATGACTTTAAACCGAGACTTCTATCTATGGGTGTATGAATCATATTGTTTTCCCGAAAAATTGAATAGAGTTAAATTTGTATATGGTTCTAAGGATATGCGATATAATTTGATACAAATCGTATAGAGAAATAGAAATACGTGTATTCTTGACTATGAGAATGAGAATAGTGAGCAAGAAGAATGAATAAGATAAAGTAAAAACAAGCATGAGGGGATATCTTTCAATATGAGAATTAATCTTTTTGTTACAATGTGTGAGATCCGCCTATGCTTATAAGGATTTCCCCCTTTTATAGTAGACGGATCCTACTTTATTTATAATAAAATAAAGCATATATTGGAGAACCCATGATGAATTGTCTTCCTCGATTCCTGCCAAGATTCTCTCCCTTAGTACGGTTGTAACGGCTCTTGTCTGCGAGCTCGATAGTGGCTCGAACTCGTTATTGGGCCGAACCCTCGGCTTTGGTTTGAACTCGACCTTCGGGGTGGGTGTAGTGCGTTTCCGACTACCTTCACGTTTGCCTTGCGGGTCGATTTGGTCATGGCTCGATAATGGTATCGAGCCAACTCCTCGATCAGTCTTGGAACTCGAAACTTGTTTGTGCCGTCTTCGGAACTCATTCCAAAATCTCACTCCGGTCGCTTATCATTCGAACTCGATCGAATGTAGGAGGGCCAAAATCTATTTCGACCGTATATATATATCAATTGCCCTACAATTCGTGATGGTTTAAAAGTATCCCAAGATTGTAGCAAACAAAAACTTTATTCTAATGATAAATGTTGTTTTAGGCACACTACGACACAAGATGAGCGTTAACTGGATAGTTAACACTTTTAAAAATTCTTCCAAAGTTTTTTAAAAATTTGCTTAACCTATAGAATCTAGACGACGGAATTGGTTCTCAAACTTGTCCTAGTTACTGCAAGTAATAACAACGTGGAATAAAGTAAACAACGACGCACAAATTTTTACGTAAAATACTAATGTAGGTGTAAAGATCACGACCTAACCTAATAGCATTTAACCCAAACTCCACTAAAATAAAGAGCCAGTACTCATATTACAACTTTTAACCTAAGAGATTAATTCCAATCACTTTCCCCAACAATCACTAGGTTGTTGCCCTTCGATTTAACTCTAACTTAAAATAAATTGTTTGATGTCCTACGCTCAAAGAGTTGGTGCAAATTAATTGGTGTACCTTTATAAAATAGAGGTTTCAAATTCCATGTTTGTGTTGTTGTTTTTTTCTATCTTTTCCTACAATTAAACCCAGTGTGTAATGTATTCATTGTAAGAACGTCAAGATTAAATCTGTCCAATGTAAATATTGAATCTATCTTTTTATAATAATGCACGGTGCACCCATCTTCTTAAACTACTGGTTACTCATCTCTTCACCATGACGCTGAATCACTAAATGTACTTGGTTCTTCACAAGTCACACCAAAACTTAGGCCAAAAATTTAATAGAAGTTAAGGTTGTTCAATTTCGTATAATACAAAGATAAATTTGATGTTTTACCAGAACAAAAACAGGTAAAAAATTGTGGCATTCAAATTTTATGGGAGCTCCACTGCTCTCGCAACACGTGATAGAAGAGGTTTAATATCATCCTTATCTTCTTCAAGAATATCAAAATGGTCCAAATGGTCCAAATGGCAGAATCACATGCTGCAGTTTAAAGTGCAGTTTACTTCATATGAGTTGTGAACTCATTCTCATAATGTAAGAATGGAGAGTTATAGTCAAAATTTGAAGTTTATGAGTTCGAAATTATAGCAATTTTAAGTTATTGGATTATAATTTAATAATTTGTACATATTCAATAAAACATTTAAGATCATACTGAGTATGAATCAAAGTTACTAAATCAGGGTCAGCACAAATGGATAAACTAGGTAAAGTTAGGCTCAGCTCAAATGGATAAACTAACATAAACAAAGTTGACCAATGATTCGTATTCTATTTTCTGCAAATTTAAGTACTATTTATATATGATAAAAAATTTAATCTTAACTTTAGTTTACGTTTATGAGGGAATTCAAGCTAATATCAAGTCGCTCCATTGGTCTCGTGCATGGGCGGAGTTAGGAGGGTAAGGGAGTATGGATAAATTTCATTCGTCAGTAAATTATATTATATAAGTGTAGCTCGATGCACAAAACATTTCGCATTCATGCAAGGTCCGTGAAAGAACTGCATTCCTAGGAGTATGACGTAAACAGTCTCCCTAATGCTAGCATTAGTGGCTAGTTCAACGGCTCAATCATATAACTTATAGGTCACACGGAGACAACTTTATTGTTACTCTAAGGCTTCCCTTCCAAAATTATAATATATATAGTTAAACTAATTTTGTACGTATATAGTAGATGATAAGTTTTTTTACTTTTTTATTTATTTATTTCTTTATATTTTGAATGCTTGTAGTGAAATCCTTACGGCGTAACTATTCCCGTGAAAAAAAGAAGCTTAATATCCAAATGGTTCTAAACAGATGCCACGACCCGAAATCCCAACCTCAGGGTCGTGATGGCGCCTAGCATCCACTTGCTTGTGTCACAACCCAAATTCCCCTATAGGCCGTGATGGCGCTCAACGTCGCCGCTAGGCAAACCAACGGTGAACTAGTCATGTATTTGTTCTTTTTAATAATTTCAAATTAGTTAACTTTTATTTATTAAGTAGATGAGAAGTGGAAAATTATAGCAATGTAAAGCATAAACTAGTGAAAGAGCAAATACAGTGAAATACTCAAAACCATAAAGTGTCTACTAGAATGTTCCCAAAACCTTATGTCACAAGCATATGAGCAACTAGTAGAATATATAAAATACATATGCTACTAGCTGAAATAAGATAGATAGAAAGTAAATACAAAAGAGAGACTATGCCTCGGGGTAATTAACGGGGGTCCACGCCTGAATGACCGCCAGATACACCTGCATCAGATCCTGCACGATTAGTGCAGAAGTGTAGCGTGAGTACATAAACAACATGTACCCAGTAAGTATCTAGTCTAACCTCGAAGAAGTAGTGACGAGGGGTCGACATCGACACTTACTATATGCCAATAAATAAAGTACAGAAATTCTAAATAGACATGGAATACATCAATAATAATAACACAATACCACCAGTACATAAGTGATTCTTTAACTAGAAGTCAATTTAAAATCTCCAATTAGCATATACTAGCCTCAACAAATACAGGCCATCAAGTAAATTATAATTTATCAAGTCATAGAAGTAATATCAAGTGAACTCAGATTCCGAGTATTTTCACGCAGGATTTATGCCGAGGTCGTATGTGTCTCGATCCAATTTCACTTGTAGGTCATGATGGCGCCCAACACTACAACGAGGCAAGCCAACTAATAAATTAAGCATACATTGATAAAATTTAAAACCAAGAAAATATAAACCCAAACTCTACCAATGTGTGTGCCAAGACCTGGTGTCACAAGTGAATGAGCATCTAGTAGATTATACAAAACTCCAAATACTGTCTGAAATGAAATAGACAGAATGTAAATATAATAAGAGATACTGATAGCTGCAGAACGGCTCAGAAAGGCACCTCACCACTATGTATCGAGATGACGTGGGTATATGATGATAGGTCCTCCACTAGTACCTGTCTCAGATCCTGCACAAAAAGTACAGCAAGGGTAGTATGAGTACGTAAACAACGTGTACCCAGTAAGTATCAAGCCTAATCTCGAAGTGGTAAAGACGAGATGGCTGACTTTGACACTCACTATGGGTCGATAATAATAACTGAAATAAAACTAGGATTATTTTTAAAAAATCAACATGATTTACAGAATTTACAATAATTAATCTAATCAGCGGAAACAATCAAATTCCTTCAAATGTAACAATTCTCAATATATTAATTAAATTCCTTCAATTCAAATAATTTCAAATTTATCAATTAAATCTCAATTACGGGAGTAACAATTAACTCCTTAACAAGCAAGAATAACAATTCATTAAATTCCAAGAATTTTCCAATTTATTGATTAGCTTCACAAGCTAAAATAAATTATTAAAGTATCGTGTAATTATTATTATTATTAAGTACGATTTATGCCGAGGACGTACGGCCCGATCCAGAGGGTCGTGTACACTGTCGAGGGACGTGCAGCGCGATCCATAGATGCATTTATCCTGCAGAGGCGTTTGGCCCGCTCCACAAGAAAGGAGGACATTTTCTTATGTGCCTCCAGAAGGATAGTATATTTATTATAAGATAAATTTTGGAGGAGAACAATTTCTTTTAACAATTAATTGATTTAAACAAAAATTTCATATTTTTCTACCTTTCATAACAATTCACAATATATACATCAATTATTTTAATTAATAAAGAATACAATTTACACAAGTAATTCATGCTTTGAGTCCTAAACTAACCGGACTTTAGCATTAATAGTAGCTACGCACGGACTCTCGTCACCTCGTGCGTACGTAGCCCCCGCAATTTAGCAAAAATATATTTAATTTAATCACCTATGGGGTAAATTTCCCCCTCACAAGATTAGGCAAGAGACTTACCTCAATTTGCTCTAATTTAATCCACTAGAAGGCCTTTTCCATGATAATCCAACTCTGTCTGGCTCGAATCTAGCCAAAATAATTTGATATAATCACTAAAAATTATAGGGATCAATTCTATAAAAAAATACTACATTTTTAATAGAACTCCCGAAATTAATTAAAAATTCGTCCATGGGGCCCACATCTCGAAATCTGGCGAAATTTATGAAATTCGACAACCCAATCAATTACGAGTCCAACGATACCAGTTTTACTCAAATCTGACTCCGAATCGATACCGAAATCTCAAAAATTCGTTTTTATGAGATTTCTAAGAATTTCCCAAATTTAAATCTCAAAACACTAATTTATGGTGAAAACAATGATATACTTGTATATGTAGACCAAATCCGAGTTAGAATCACTTACCCCAATATTTTTTCCTTGAAAATCTGCCTAGAAGTCGCCTCTGCTCAAGCTCAAATTCGTCAAAAATGGCAAATGGGACGAATGCCCTCTTTTTATAAAACTTCCCAGCAGCTTTCAGAACTGGTCCTCGAACTGGGCCTCGATCGCGGCTTCGATCAGAGGCTCGAGCCTGGACCTCGGTTATGGCCTCGATTACGGCATCGAGGTTGGGCCTTCGATCTCAAGCTCGAGCCTGAGCCTCGTCAACCTTGGGCTCGATACCTGGGCTCGATATCAACCCAGAATATCCAACAGAAGAGGAAACACTGCAACAGCTTTTAAGTCAAATTTTTGATCCGTTAACCATCGGGACCTCAACCAAATATACCAACAAGTCCTAAAACATCATACGAACTTAGTCAAACCTCTAAATCACATCAAACAACGCTAAAACCATGAATCATACCCCAATTCAAGCTTAATGAAACTAAGAGTTTTCCAACGTCTACATTCGATGTCGGAATCTATCAAATAAACTCCGATTGACCTTAAATTTTACACACAAGTCCTAAATGACATAACAGAGCTATAAAATTTTCGGAACTGGATTCCGACTCCGGTATCAAAAAGTCAACTCATCAGTCAAACTTCCAAACTTAAATTCTTACTTTAGCCATTTCAAGCCTAATTTAACTACGGACTTCCAAATAAAATTTCGAACACGTTCCTAAGTCTAAAATCCCCATACAGATCTGTTGGAATCATCAACGCTAAAATCATGAATCATACCCCGGGGTCGTTTTCACATAATTAGACATCTGGTCACTATTCGAACTTAAATATTTTAATTTTTCTTTAGAATTCCATAACTCGGGCTAGGGACCTCGGAATTTGATTCCAGACATACGCCCAAGTCCCAAATCACGATACGGACCTACCGGAACTGTTAAAATATTGATCCGAGTCTGTTTGCTCAAAATGTTGGCCAAAGTCAACTCAATTTAGTTTTAAAGCTCTAATCCATATTTTAATCCATTTTTTTCACATAAATATTTTCCATAAAATTTTACGGATTGCGCACGCAAGTCGAGGAATGATAAATAGTACTTTTTGAGGTCTTAGGACACATAATTAATTATTAAATTTAAAGATGACATTTTGGGTCATCACATTCTCCACCTTTTTAACAAACGTTCGTCCTCGAACGGGTATAGAATTATACATGAAGTGCTAAATAAGTCTGGATATCTGCTCCACATGTTTTCCTCGGCCTCCCAATTCGCTTCCTCGACTGGTTGGCCCCTCCACTGGACTTTTACTGCAGAAACCCTCTTGGACCTCAACTGGCGAACCTGTTTATCAACAATGGAAATTGGCTCCTCTTCATAACCCAAGCTATTATCTAGCTGAACAGTGCTGAAGTCTAACACAGGTGATAGGTCAGCATGATACTTTCGGAGCATAGATACATGAAAAAACCGGATGAACTCCCGATAGACTGGGTGGCAATGCAAGCTCATAAGCAACCTCCCCAACTTGTCTCAACACCTCAAATGAGCCTATAAACCTTGGGCTCAATTTCACCTTTTTCCCAAATCTCATGATTCCCTTCATCGACGAAACCTTCAAGAGAACTCTTTCGCCTACGAAAAATGATAAATCACATGCTTTCTGATCCGCGTAACTCTTCTTCCTGGACTGTGCTGTATGAAGTCGCTCCTGAATCAACTTTACCTTTTCCAAGGCATCCTTTACCAAATCAGTACCATATATCTTAGCTTCATCGGGCTCAAACCATCCTATAGGTGAAAGGTATCGACGGCCATATAAGGCCTCAAATGGAGCCATCTTGATGCTGGATTGGTAACTGTTATTATAAGCAAACTCGGCCAAAGGCAGGAAACGATCCCACTAACCTCAAAAGTCAATCACACATGCCCTGAGCATATCCTCCAAAATCTCAATTGTCCGCTCTGACTGCCCGTCGGTCTGCGGATGAAAGGTTGTACTAAGCTCTACACGGGTACCTAATTCACTCTGTACAGCTCTCCAGAAATGTGAAGAAAACTGAGGGCCTCTATCTGATATGATGGAAATTGGCACACTGTGCAACCGAACTATCTCCTAAATATAAATCTGGGCCAACCTCTTTGAAGTATACGTAGTCACAACAGGAACAAAATGTGCCGACTTAGTCAACCTGTCAACAATGACCCAAACTGCATCAAATTCCGCAATGTCAGCGGCAACCCAACTAACAAATCTATAGTAATTCGTTCCCATTTCCACTCTGGTATAGTCATCTGCTGAAGTAGGCCACTTGGCCTTTGGTACTCATATTTAACTTGCTGGAAATTTAGACACCAAGCTACATACTCAACTATGTCCTTTTTCATCCATCGCCACCAATAATGCTACCTCAAGTCACGATATATCTTCGTAGCACCTAGACGAATAGAATATCTAGAACTGTGTGCCTCTTCCAACATCTTTTTCCTCAGTTCATCCACATTAGGAACACACAGACGCTCCTGGAGTCGCAGAACACCATCTGCACCAATAGTGACTTCCTTGGCACCACCTCGTAGTACCGTTTCACGAAGAACCATCGGGTGTGGGTCATCATACTGGCGAGCCTTGATTTGTTCAAATAGTGAAGATTGGGCCACAACACATGCAAGAACTCGGCTGGGCTCTAAAATATCCAGACTGACAAGTCTGTTAGCCAAGGACTGAATATCTGAAGCTAATGGCCTTTCCTCTGCTGAAATGAAAGCCAAACTACCCATACTCTCTGCCTTTCTGCTCAAATCATCTGCAACCACATTTGCTTTGTCCGGATGATACAGGATAGTAATATCACAATCTTTTAGTAACTCCAGCCATCTGCGCTGCCTCAAATTTAGGTCCCTCTGCTTGAACAAATGCTGCAAACTGCGATGATCAGTGTAAACTTCACAAGACACCCCATAAAGATAATGCCTCCAAATCTTAAGAGCGTGAACAATCGCAGCTAACTCCAAATCATGTACCGGATAATTCTTTTCGTGGGGCTTTAGCTGACGTGAAGCATATGCAATAACTTGCCCTTCCTGCATCAATACACAACCCAAGCCAACGCACAAAGTATCGCAATACACTGAATACATCCCCGAACCGGAAGGCAACACTAACACTGGTGTTGTAGTCAATGATGTCTTGTGCTTCTGAAAGCTCACCTCACAATCATCGGACCATCGGAATGGAGCACCCTTCTGGGTTAATTTGGTCAAAGGTGCTGCAATAGATGAAAAACTTTCTACGAACCGACAAGAATAACCTGCCAAACCCAGAAAACTCTGGATCTCCATCGCCGAAGTGGGACGATGACAATTCTGAACTGCCTCAATCATTTTTGGATCAACTTTAATACCTTCGCCCGATACAATATGTCCCAAAAATGCTACAGACTCAAGACAGAACTCATATTTAGAGAACTTAACATATAACTTGTGTTCTCGCAATGTCTGAAGCACTACTCTCATATGCTGCTCATGCTCCTCCTTACTACGTGAGTAGATCAAAATGTCATCAATGAAGACAATGACAAATGAATCAATATATGGCCTGAATACTCTGTTCATCAGATACATAAACGTTGACATTACCAGAAACTCATAATGACCATATCTAGTACGAAAACCAGTTTTCGGAACATCCGAATCTCGAATCTTCAACTGATGATACCCCGACCTCAAATCGATCTTAGAGAACACCCTAGCACCCTGCAACTGATCAAATAATTCATCAATACGCGGCGATGGGTACTTGTTTTTAATAGTTACTTTGTTCAATTGGCGATAATCAATACACATCCACATTGTTCCATCCTTCTTTTTCACAAATAATACTGGTGCACCCCAAGGCGATACACTCGGTCTGACAAACCCTTTGGCTAGTAACTCTTCAAGCTGTTCTTTCAATTCTTCGGAGCCATGTGATACGGTGGGATAGATATAGGCTAGTATCTGAAGCCAAGTCAATGCAGAAATCAATATCACGATCAGGTGGCATACCTGAAAGATCTAAAGGAAATACATCGGGGAACTCCCGAACTACAGGCACTGAATCAGTAGCCGGAGTCTCTGCAGTAGTATCCCGAACATAGGCTAGATAAGCCAAACAACCCTTCTCAACCATGTGTTGAGCCTTTATAAAAGAAATAACTCGATTAAATGAACTAATAGGTGAATCCTTCCGTTCCAGCTTAGGCAATGCTAGAATAGCCAAGGTAACAGTCTTGGCATGACAATCTAGAATAGCATGATATGGAGATAACCAGTCCATGCCCAGAATAATTTCAAAATCAGTCATCTCAAGCAATAGGAGATCTGCTCTAGTTTCATAACCACAGAATGTAATAATACAGGACCAGTAGATCCGGTTCACAACAACAGAATCGCCTACATGTGTGGACACATAAACAGGAGTACTCAAGGACTCACGAGAAACACCCAGGAATGGAGCAAATAGAGATGACACATATGAATACGTAGATCCTGGATCCAATAATACTGAGGCATCTTTTCCACAAACAGAAATAATACCTGTAATCACGGCATCTGAGGCCTCTGCATTTGGTCTAGCCGAAAAAGCATAGAACCGAGATGGAGCGCCAACTGTCTGGCCTCCGCCTGGCTAACCTCCACCTCTAGGACGACCCCTACCCACCTGTCCTCCACCTCTGGGTGGTCAGACTACTGGTGGAACAACTGGTCCGGTAAGCATAGGTTGCTGACCATACTGTACTGGTCTACCCTGAAGCCTAGGGCAAAACCTCCGCATGTGACTCGGATCCCCGCACTCGTAACAACTCTTCGGTGCGATGGGCTATTGACTAAGTGTCTGGCCCTGGGGACCTGAATACCCACGGAAAGAACCCTGAATAGCTGGTGGGTGATAAGAACTCTCTGGTATAGCACTGAAATAAGGTCGTAATGGAGCACCTCGAGGAGTTGGTGGTGCTGGATATGGGGGTCTGCTGGACTGCCCCCTCACGAACTGACTTCTGCCCCCGGACGGAGCACCTCTGAACTCTCCAGAGTACCTGAACCGCTTATCTCTAATAATCTGCTCTCGGCACCGCTGACGTACACCATCAATCCTCTGGGCTATCTCCATAACTCGCTCATAAGAGGTACCCATCTCAATCTCTCGAGCCATAGTGGCCTGAATACCAGTATGTAATCCAGCTACAAACCTTCGCACTCTCTCTGCCTCAGTAGGGAGAATCATTAGTGCATGGCGAGATAATTCAGAAAACCTCGCCTCATAATCAGTCACTGACATCTGACCCTACTGGAGCTTCTCAAACTGAAACCGCAACTCTTCCCTCTAGGAGGGTGGAATATACTTGTCCAAGAAGATACGGGTGAACCAATCCCAAGTCATGAGAGGAGAATCTACTGGTCTGCCAAGAGCATAAGACTGTCACCATCTACGGGCTCTACCCTCTAGCTGAAAAGTAGCGAAATCAACCCTATGGGATTCCAATATCCTCATGTTGTACAGTCTATCCTTGCAACGATCAATGAAATCCTGTGGATCCTCATGTCGCTCACCCCTGAAGACAGGGGGATGTAGTCTAGTCCATCTGTCCAATAGTTTCTGAGGACGGCGGCTACAGCTGGCCTGGGCTCAAGTGTAGCTGCTACCACTGGCTGGACTCCACCCACAGGTAGTGAACCCTGGGTCTGATATACAGCAGATGCCTATCCATGAGCCTGCGCGGTAAGGGTCTGTGCTCCCCCGCCCGCCTGAGATGTGGCTGGGTCTGCCGGAAATAAACTGGCCTGAGTCATATTGTCCATGAATCGCATGATACGACCCATGACATCCTGAAATCCCGGTGCAGATGTGAAGTCCACCGGAGTTGGCTCTGCCACAGGCACCTCACCTTGCTCCTTAATAATGGGATTCTCTGCTGGATCCACTGGCGGCATAACTGGAACAGTCCTGGGATGTCCTCACCCTCTACCACGGCCTGGAGCCCTCCCTCGGCCTCGGCCTCTAGAAATTGGGGGAGTAGCTCTTCCCTGGTCTGGAATCTCATTAGAACGTGTTCTCACCATAAGTGAGAGAATAAGAAAAGGATATTTAGTACTACATCAATTGCACGATGGAATATGACGAAAGGCAGATTCCTTACACCATATAGCCTCTCGAAGATAAGTACAGACGTCTCCGTACCGATCCGCAAGACTCTATTAGTTTTGCTCATAACTTGTGAGACCTACATGAACCAAGTGCTCTGATACCATGTTGTCACGACCCAATTTCACCTGTAGGTCGTGATGGCGCCCAACACTACAGCTAGGCAAGCCAACTAATAAATTAAGCATACATTGATAAAATTTAAAACCAAGAAAATACAAACTCAAACTCTACCAATGTGTGTGCCAAGACCTGGTGTCACAAGTGAATGAGCATCTAGTAGATTATACAAAACTCCAAATACTGTCTGAAATGAAATAGACAGAATGTAAATATAAGAAGAGACACCGGTAGCTGCAGAACGGCTGAGAAAGGCATCTTACCACTATGCCTCGGGATGACGTAGGTATGTGATGATAGGTCCTCTACTAGTACCTGCCTCAGATCCTACACAAAAAGTACAGTAAGTGTAGTATGAGTACGTAAACAACGTGTACCCAGTACGTATCAAGCCTAATCTCGAAGTGGTAGAGATGAGATGGCCGACTTTGACACTCACTATGGGTCGATAATAATAACTCAAATAAAACTAGGAATTTATTTTAAATCAGCATGATTTACAGAATTTATAATAATTTATTTAATCAGCGAAAAGAATCAAATTCCTTCAAATGTAACAATTCTCAATATATTAATTAAATTCCTTCAATTCAAATAATTTCCAATTTATCAATTAAATCTCAATTACAGAAGTAACAATTAATTCCTTAACAAGCAAGAATAACAATTCATTAAACTCCAAGGATTTTCCAATTTATTGATTAGCTTCACAAGCTAAAATAAATTATTAAAGTATCGTGTCATTATTATTATTATTAAGCATGATTTCTGCCGAGGACGTACGGCCCGATCCAGAGTGTCGTGTACACTGTCGAGGGACGTGCGACGTGATCCATAGATGCATCTATTCTGCCGAGGCGTTCGGCCCGCTCCACAAGAAAGGAGGACATTTTCTTATGTGCCTCCGGAAGTAGTGTATATTTATTATAAGATAAATTTGGGAGGAGAACAATTTCTTTTAACAATTAATTGATTTAAACAAAAATTTCTTATTTTTCTAATTTTCATAACAATTCACAATATATACATCAATTATTTTAATTAATAAAGAATACAATTCACACAAAGTAATTCATGCTTTGAGTCCTAAACTATCCGGACTTTATCATTAATAGTAGCTACGCACGGACTCTCGTCACCTCATGCGTACGTAGCCCCCGTAATTTAGCATAAATGTATTTAATTTAATCACCTATGGGGTAAATTTCCCCCTCACAAAATTAGGAAAGAGACTTACCTCAATTTGCTCCAATTTAATCCACTAGAAGGCCTTTACCACGATAATCCAACAGTGTCTGGCTCGCTCGAAATCCCACGTCTCGAAATCCGGCAAAAGTTATGAAATCCGACAACCCATTCAATTATGAGTCCAATGATACCAGTTTTACTCAAATGCGATTCCGAATCGATACCGAAATCTCAAAAATTTGTTTCTATGAGATTTCTAAACATTTCCCAAATTTAAATCTAAAAACACTAATTTATGGTGAAAAAATGATATACTTGTATATGTAGACCAAATCCGAGTTAGAATCACTTACCCCAATGTTTTACCTTTGAAAATCTGCCCAGAATTCGCCTCTGCTCAAGCTCAAGTTTGTAAAAAATGGCAAATGGGACGAATGCCCTCTTTTTATAAAACTGCCCAGCAGCCTTCGGAATTGGTCCTCGAACTGGGCCTCGATCGCGGCTTCGATCACAGGCTGGAGCCTGGACCTCGATCATGGCCTCGATCAGGGCATCGAGGTTAGGCCTTCGATCAGGACATCGAGGTTGGGCCTTCGATCAGGGCATCGAGCAGGGGCCTTCGATCAGGGCATCGAGCATGGGTCTCGATCCTAGCCCTCGAGCCTTACCTTCGATCATGTCCTCGAACTGGACCTTCGATCGTGGCTTCGATCTCAAGCTCGAGCCTGAGCCTCATCAACCCTGGGCTCGATACCTAGGCTCGATATCAACCCAGAATATCCAACAGCAGAGGAAACACTGCAGCAACTTTTAAGTCCAATTTTTGATCTGTTAACCATCCGAAACTCACCCGAGGCCCTCGGGACCTCAACCAAATATACCAACAAGTCCTAAAACATCATACGAACTTAGTCAAACTTCTAAATCACATCAAAAAATGCTAAAACCATGAATCATACCCTAATTCAAGCTTAATGACACTAAGAGTTTTCCAACTTCTACATTCGATGTCGGAACCTATCAAATCAACTCCGATTGACCTTAAATTTTACACACAAGTCCTAAATGACATAACGGAGCTATAAAAATTTTCAGAACTGGATTCCGACTCCGGTATCAAAAAGTCAACTCATCGGTCAAACTTCCAAACTTAAATTCTTATTTTATCCATTTCAAGCCTAATTTAACTACGGACTTCCAAATAAAATTTCGAACACACTCCTAAGTCCAAAATTACCATACAGAGCTGTTGGAATCATCAAAATTCTATTCCGGGGTCATTTTCATATAATTAGATATTCGGTCACTATTCGAAATTAAACATTTTAATTTTTCTTCAAAATTCCATAACTCGGGCTAGGGACCTCGGGATTCGATTCCAGGCATACGCCCAAGTCCCAAATCACGATACGGACCTACCGAAACTATCAAAATACTTATCTGAGTCAGTTTGCTCAAAATGTTGGCCAAAGTCAACTCAATTGAGTCTTAAAGCTCTAATCCACATTTTAATCCATTTTTTCACATAAATATTTTCCATAAAATTTTACGGATTGCGCACGCAAGTCGAGGAATGATAAATAGTACTTTTTGAGGTCTTATAACACATAATTAATTATTAAATTTAAAGATGATATTTTGGGTCATCACAGTATGGCCCGATCCAGAATAATGTGTACACTGCCGAGGGTCGACCGGCACGAACCATAGATGCATCTATTATTCTGCTGAGGCGTTCGGTCCGCTCCATAAGAAGAGAGAGTACTCGACAAACATCTGATTTAAAGTCTATCACAAGACTAATACACAAGGAATCACAATTTCTATTAACGGTCAAGTAACCCGGCAAAACTCAAAGTAAGTGAAGTTCGGTCTTTACGAATCCTTTATCAAATTTTAATATAATTTAAGCACTTAAATTACCAAATATAGTGCAAACAATACAAGTATTTCATGAAAGGGTCCTAAAACTACCCGTACATAAGCATGATTTGTAGCTACGCACTGACTCTCGTCACTTCGTGCGTACGTAGCATCCACAATTAGAAGCAAATAGTAATTTAAAATACTTATGGGGTGAATTCCCTCTTACAGGATTAGGCAAGAGATGTACCTCGTCCCAAAGTTCACTTTCCGGCCCACAAATTCACTCTAAAGCCTCAACTTGGTGCCGAACAATTTGAAACTAGCCAAATATTATATAAATTAATCAATATACACTCACAAGTTCATAATTTAGATATTAGAGTAATTACCCAACTCAAATTGAAAGATTCCTGAAATTCACCCCGGGCCCACGTGCTCGGATTCCGGAAATCTTTGAAGATAAATGCTACCCATAACCTCGCAAACTCAAATATATAATATTTACCCAATTCCATAATTATTTTCGTGGTTTAATCCCATTTTTATCAAAACCTAAATTTTCCCATAATCTCTTAATATTTCTATAATTTCAATGTTAAATTCTACCCATAATGCATGATTTAAGTTCATATTGTATAGAAATTACTTACCTCAAAATGCTAGGTGAAAATCCCTTCTCAAAGAGCTCTAAAGTCGACCAACAAGTGAGAGAAATGAAGAAAATGAGCCTAAGTCCCGATTTTTAAAACACACTGCCCAAACATTTCTTCTTCGCAATCGCGAAAAAGCCAACTCGATTGCGAAGGCAAGCTACCCAGGCCCAGGAAAAAGGTCATCACAAATGCGAGGACCCACACGCAAACGCGAAGGTTGACACGCCTGAGCTTCGTGAACGCGGGGTCCAACTCGCGAATGTGAAGAGGAACCGAGCTCACACCCCCCCTCCCCAGACCCTTCTCCCTGCATGAACACGAGCCCCTTCACACGAACGCGAAGGGCACAGGTCCCAGACCTTCGCGAATGCAGGAAAGGGGCTGCGAACACGAAGAGCAAATCTCAGCCCCTCACATTTCCTTCTCCGCGAACGCAACACAGCCCTCGCGATCGCAAAGAAGGAAACCAGAACCAGCATACCAGATTTTTGGGACTTAATTCCGGGCGATCCGAAACTCACCCGAGCCACCCGAGACCCCGTTCAAATGCACCAATAAGTCCATAACCATAATATGGACCTTCTGGAACTCTCGAAACACGTAAAATAACATCAAAACTAAGAATTTCATCCCAAAGCCAAATTGAATCAAATTATGAACTTCAAGTTTTCAACTTGCTCCGAACGCACCGAATCATACTTAGACTACTCGAAATGACACCAAATTTTGCGTGCAAGTCTTAAATCACCATACGGAACTATTCCCAGGCTAAAAATCCCAAACGAACCTTTATAACACCAAAACCTACTCCAAACCAAACTTAAAACCCTTCAATGCGCCAACTTTCATCATTAAGCGTCGAAACGCTCCTGGGTCATTCGAAACCCGATTCGAACCCACGTCCAAGTCCAAAATCATCATACAAATCTATTAGGATCGTCGAATCCCGGTTTTGAGGTTGTTTACTCAAAACGTTGACTCAAGTAAAACATATCCATTTTAAGCCACTATTAAGGAGCTAAGTATTCTGATTTCAACCGGAATTATTCCAATCCCGAACTAACCATCCCCGCAAGTCATAAAATAGTAAAAGTACATACGGGGAGTCTTAATTAGGGGAACGAGGATCTAAAAATTAAAATAACCGGTCGAATCATTACAGCTTGGCAAGACGACATGAAATAAGTAATTAACCAATTTTAACATTTAAAAACAAAAATAATGATATTCAACGAGAAATAAATGCCAAATTGAACATAGTACGAATATAAACCACGTGATACTAACTACTCTTAGAAATTTAGAGTCACGACACGAGTAATTAGAAGTCTACAAACATAGTCTGAAATAAATACAACTGTTCGAAAGAAATAAACAGAAAAAATAGGAAATGAAAGTAGACTTCAAGGTCTGCCAACGCCGACAGATCTACCTCGGGTCCCCGTATGAAAGTGATCCGAGCCGACGCACCTCTAAGCACTGTTGGGATCGATACCAGTATCTACACAAGAAGTGCAGAAATATAGTATGAGTACAACCAACCCAATGTACTCTGTAAGTGTCGAGCCTAACCTCAATGAGGTAGTGACGAGGCTATGGCAAGACACCTACGTAAAATTCATGTACAAGTATATATAAAGCAACAAAATAACAAGAAGAATGATAGAATATTAACTGGGAGGGGACATGTGAAAGGGAAAAATATAATAGAAACGGCAAGTACGAAATCACGAAATAACATCTTCCGAATTAAGCAACAATATAACCAAATAAATCACCAAAACCGGAAATCAAATAAAACAGTGATATGAAAACGGCACGGCATCACCTTTCATGCTTTTACTCTCATCCTCACCATGTAATATCATGAATATAATGGCACGGCATCACCCTTCGTATTTTTACTCTTAAATCTCTCAATATATGATAATGAATGCAAAATAAGGCACGGCAACATCCTACGTATTTGTTCTCTCTTCCTTACCAAGCAATAATATAAATTCGAATAATAAAAATAAGGCGGGGAATAATTTCACTTCAAATATAGTGCCATAATATCAAACTTCATCTTCCAAAATACTCTACATCTTTAAAATAAACAATAAATACGAAATAAATAATTAAAAGAAGTAATAATCTAACCTAAGCATGGATAACATAATTACCAAAACAATATAATTCATAGAAATAATTTTCACCCTACATGCTTTAACCCAATGACACCGCATAGGTACCCATCACCTCACATATACGTTGTCCCCACACATAAAATACGTAGTAAATAGACCAACAAGTCCTAATTCCTCAAGACAAGGTTAACCACGATACTTACCTCACTACGCAACCAAATTAATGCTCAACCGCAACTTTTTCTCTAGAATTAGCCTCCAAACCAATCAAATCCAATCAAATATAGTTTAAATAATTCAAAATAAGCTTTAAAAGCTACCCACGAGTGAAAAAGATTCAATCTTTAATGATTTTGGAAAAAGTCAACCCCGGGCTCGCTTGGTCAAAACCGGAGATTCAAACGAAAATACAATTACCCATTCACCCCCAAGCCCGTTTATGTGATTAATCTCAAAATTTGATCTCAATTTCTCAAAATCTCCAATTTCTACCTAAATCACTAATTTCTACCATGAAAAAGCATAGATTAAAGGTTAAAATCAATAGGTGTTTATGGAAATATAAGAAAACAAGTTAAAATCTACTAACCTATAAAGTTGGGGTGAAACATCTCTTCAAAGTCGCCTCTAGACCGTGTTCAAACTTAAAAATGGTAAAAAATGGGAAGAATCCTGACTTTTGGATTGTTTTAATCACTGGCGTCAGGACTTCTTCGCATTCGCAAAGGACTTGACGCAATCACAAAGCAGCAGCGTCCAAAGGCCTTAGCATTCACAAAGACTTAATCCCCCTTGCCGTCACGTTCGCGGACCAATGAACATGTTTGCGAAGAGTAACTGACAGGCTCCCTCCCAGGACCCCATAACCCTACGAGTTCGCGAGAGAGAGGACGCGTTCGCGAAGGGTAAACCCGCACTACTTCGAGTTCGTGACCAGCTCCTCGCATTCACGAAGGATAAACTCCTCCCCAGACTAGATTCCCCTTCGCGATCGCGAGAGAGGCTTCGCGATCAAGAAGCACATGACACCAGATATCAGCAACAACCAAAACCAGCAATTCTTTCTAAGTTCAAATGGTCTGTAGCCTATTCGAAACTCACCTGAGCCCCTCGAGCTCCAAATCAAACATGTACACAAGTGTAATAATATCATACGAACTTTTTCGCGCGATCAAAACACTAAACTAACTCCTAGAACTATGGATCGTACATCAAAATGCATGAAACTTTTAAAGAAACTCAAGAACTTCCAAATTCACAACCGAGTGTTCGAATCCTATCAAATCAACTCCGTTTTGCACCAAATTTTGTAGACAAGTTTTAAATAGTAAAATGAGCCTATATCAAATTACGGAACCGAAATCCGAATTGGGTAGCCATAATGTCAACCTACGGTTAAACCTCAGAAATCTTTAAACTTTCAAATTACTAGTATTCAACAAATCACGTCAAATCAAGTTAGAGGCTTTCGAATTAAATTCAAGGCAAATGCCCAAGTCCAAAATCATGATATTAACCCACTGGGACCATCAAAATATCGATCCGGGGTTGTTTACACAAAATACTATAGACAACCTAAGTCATTTTTAAAACTAAAATTCATATTTTCTTTAATTTTTCACATAAAATCTTTTTAGAAAAGACACAGACCGTACGCGTAAATCGAGAAATACTAAACGGAGCTAATCTAGGTCTCAAAACATGAAAATAAGGGCTAGAACTCAAAATAACATATCGGGTCATCACAAAAGACAACCTTATCTAATGCCACAACAACATTATATATCTATGGCTACGAAATCTTAGCTACAAATTTAAAAATTATAGCTAATAACTAATACTAGCCAACAAAAATTAGAATTCTACGGCTATTTACAAAATTATAAAAAAATAAATTGCCACGAAAATTAAGTTGGTAAAGCTAATTCCTCTATTACCTATAATTGCTAACAATTGTGGCAGTAACTACCTAAATAGCTACAAATAAAAATTTTAATCAATCATTAGTTTTTGCCACGTATTAATAGTTATTGTAGCAGTAGTTACCTTTTAGACACAATAAATTATTTGAAACAAACTATTCTAGTTAATTAATAATTTTTGCTTCAAGTTCTAAAAAGTTGTGGCAATAGTTAAATGATATAGCCATAGATATTTTGCTATAATTGAATTTTGTAGTTAATCATTAGTTTTTATCCACGAGTTAAAATTTACTAGAGCTATAGTAACTTTTTAGCCACGATAAAATATTTGAAACAAAATATTGTACCTAAACGAATAGTTTTGCTTCAAGTTACAAAAAGTTGTGGCAGTATCGGTTAGATTAGCCACATATGTCTTGTTTTAATAGAATTTCGTAGCAAATCATTAATTTTTTTGCGAGTTAAAACTTAATATAGCAACAATAACCTTTTACTCACAATAAATTATTAAATCAAAATGTTACTAAATAAATAATTTTGCTTCAAGTTCTAAAAAGCTATGGCAGTAGTTGGCTTAATAGTTACAATTATTTATCACGATAAGATGATATAATCACAAATTTATTGGTACGATAAAATTTTGTAACTAATCATTAATTTTTGCCACAAGGTAAATTTGCCATAATAGTAGAAATCTTCTAGCCACATTAAAATTTTGAAACAAAATTCTGTAGTCAAATCAATATTTATCTTCTTATTTTATGAAAAAATAAATAGTTAGATAATAGTTACAACTATTTGTCATGACAAAATTAATAGCCATAAATTTTAAGTGGGGATAATTTTACGAGTTACTTTTATAGGCCAAAATCTGCCCTAAGGATATTTAGCATAATACGACATTAAGGAAAGAGTCGGTCGAGGTCGACTAGGGAGAAGCAAGATTAGTGGTCGAGATGTCAGCCATAACCGAGGTCGAGCATCGTGTAAAGAACAGTAACCACTAGTTTTCAAAATAAAATATTAATATTCTCTGCACTTGTACTATTAGGATTTGCAAGGGATATGTGTCAAATATCTATAAGGGAAAAAAAGGGAATAAAGGCATGTAATATTCATTTTTGATAAGAACGCTTTTCAGAAAATATTCTCTCTATCTTGGAAAAATACAAATATTACCTTTTTATCAACATACTTGCTCATATTATTCCACACTTTTTCATCAGATCTGAGGATTGATCAAGCAAATCTTGGATCTATCTGTCATTCATCTTTGTCAGGAGAAACATTCGTCAAATCCATCCATTATTGAGCGAATCATTTCTCCTATTTACTGAAATACCATTTATTGTTATTTATTTCTAGTTACACCTCCATTATTGCTCACACTTTAAGAATATTTTGTACTTATTATCATCAATATTTTACGGGATCTGTTCACATGTCCCACACGTTTTCAAGACTTGCATCTAGAGTTATTATCTTTAACTAGATTTAACCTATTATTACTTAAATTTAATAGTTTAGCCGAAAGTTACACTTTATGGTCAAACAATTTGGCGCCGTCTGTGGGAATTTTCTAGTTAAGGTTTTTAGTTTCTTCTAGATCCACAATCGACACTGGTCACTAACATAAAAAAACAACCAAAGCAAGAACCTTTTTCTATCTGTATGCATAGATCTAATATGGAAGGTAACCGAGAAGAAAGAATGAGAATAATGAGTGACCTCCCAACCAACCTCATGAATATTATCCACGAAAGCTCTAAAGCAGTGGACGAGGATGTGGCGCTCAATGCCTCTCCTAGGCGAGGTGGATCACCCCCTCCCCACTGCAGCATCACAAAATTCCTTGGTAAGACAGCCTCCACGTATGTGGGAGAGGAGGCACCACCAGCGATAAAGAAGCTCCTTGAGTCCTGTCTAACTGATACACTGGCCAACGTCCTCTATAAGGCCACTTGGGACGCAGCCGCAAAAAACACGAGAACCTGTGTTACTCCACCAGTAGACGAGCAACATGATCAACCTTCTCCTCCTCCCACGATGACATGTACTACTCATAATGTTGTTGACAATGCAGTGACGACACTTTCACTGCCATTCTAAAAAGGATGGATGAAATGGAAAACGAAAACAAGGCACTTCGGAACCAAATGAGATAACACCAAGAAAGGGTCGATAAAATACCGGGCGCTCCCAAACTATTGCCGAATAGAGATGTCGGTTGGTTCGTCGAGCAGTCGTACAGTGATAGTGCTCCCCCCATGCCATACCAAAGTCTTTTAAAATGCCGCCCTATCTGAAAATATACGATGGCACAACTGACCCCGAGGATCATGTGACCCACTACTTCACTGCCGTGAAAGGGAACGACCTCGCCAAGGAACAAGTATCCTCCATTCTGCTAAAATAATTTGGCGAAACCCTCATGGGAGGTGCATTAACCTGGTAGTCGCAACTGTCTACACGTTTCATCGAAACCTTTGAGGAAATGACCGATAAGTTCAAAACGGCCCAGGTCGGGGCCAAGGAGGTCGAGGCAAGAGTAAACTACATCTTTGCTATCAAGTATTCTCTGAGAGAGGGGCTGAGAGACTTCCTCGCTTGTTTTAACCGAGTAAGAATGACCTTGCCCAATGTATCAGAAGAAATGGCAGTGGCGGCTTTTCAAAACGGGCTGAGCAAAAATGATTCGAGGGCAACAAGAAAATTATTAAGTCGGCTTATGAAATATCCCCCAATGACCTGGGATGAAATTCATAACGCATATTGTGCCAAAGTCCGAGAAAACGAAGACAACCTCAATGGGTCGATCCATTGACTAACCTTGGTGCAAGCAGAATCCATAAAAGATCAAAGAAATGATATCAGAAGAGACCTCATGGCCTCACGACCAAATCAGGAATGACATATCCCATATGTCAGAACCACCGTTGCATCCTCATCCCTCCATGAAGAAGGCCCACCCCGATCAAGAACAGGGACTCACCGGAATGAGAGAGGTATGCCCCATTATTATCCGCTCACAATTTTTGCGTGTCACCTACACAGATAGTCTACGCCTTGGAGAAGCTCGGACCAAAGGTAAAGTGGCCAAAAAAGATGAGGTCAGACACGAATACCAGAAAATCAGATGCCCTTTGTGAGTTCCATCAAGAGCGAGGACATAAAACCGAAGATTACATCGCCCTAAGATAGGAGGTCATAAGCATGCTGTGACAGGGACACCTCAAAGAATTGTTAAGCGATCGGGGAAGGACCAACTTTGCCAGGGGACGTGAACAACATCAAGGGCCACCGAAACCGCCCTTGCCAGCTCGCACCATCCATATGATCATCTAGGGAAGGGACGACACTTCCATCAAAAATGTGAAGTTCACCACAAGCTCAAACGGTCGATCACACACGAACGGTATGACGAACTCGAAGGAAGTATCATCTTCGATAATTCCGATACCGAAGGTTTGGATTCCCCTCACTATGATGATCTCGTTATCACTTTACAAAATTAAGATACTGACATAAGACGGATTATGGTAGAAGATCAGAGCGGCGCGTGTATTATCTATCCTCGAGTTTTCGCACAAATGAAACTCGAGGACAAGATAATGCCACGCTGCATCACACTAACAGGCTTTAACAATGCAGTTGAGCGAACATCCGGTGAGATCATAATCCCCGTCTTAGCGGGTGGCGTCACTCTGGAAACTATATTCCACATCATGGACCAGGACACGACATACAACACCGTAATAGGGAGACCATGGATACACACCATGAGAGCCATCCCATCCATCTTGTACCAAGTCATCAAATTCCTAACTCTATGGGGAATATTCAGTATACGAGGGGAACAACACACATCCCAGGAATGCTACTGCATCGCCCTAGACTGTGCGACCACCCAACAAACAAAGGATAAAGAAAAATAGGCATAACAATCAACAAGGTCGAGGTCGGTATGCGATGACAATGAGAATGCCATCCGAGACCCCGACATGGTCGAGGCCGTAGGATCGACTATAGAGGACCTCGACCCCATTCAATTAGACATCAACGACCACGGCAAGAAAGCTTACATCGGCTGCAAAATTTAAGAATCAGGTAAGTTTTGTGAATTATTAACTGCTAACGCGGGCTTGTTTGCTTTTAGCCATACAGACATGCCAGGTATCCCAAAGGAAATCGCTACGCACAAACTGAACATCGATCCACTCTACCCCTAGTGAGGCAGGTTAGGCGTAAGTTCAACTCCACAATTAACGATGCAGTACGTGAAGAAGTGGAAAATTTTTTGGAAAATGACTTTGTCAGGGATTCGAAGTATCCCCAATGGGTCGCCAATGTAGTCATGGTGAAAAAGAAGAATGACAAGTGGCGGATGTGCGTAAATTTCACTGACCTGAACAAAGCTTGCCCCAAGGATTCATTTCCATTACCTCATATTGACCAACTCATCGACGCAACAACCGAGCACGAGCTACTACATTTCTTGGATGCCTACTCGGGCTATAATCAGATCCTCATAGAGGAAGAGGACCAGGAAAAGACCACATTCATCACCCACCAGGGGACATACTACTACAAGGTCATGCCCTTCGGACTGAAAAATGCAGGGGCAACTTATCAAAGGTTGGTGATGAAGATGTTCAAAGATCAACTCGTCAAAACGATGGAAGTCTGCATCAACGATATCCTGGTCAAATCCAAAAGGAAAGAAGATCACATAGACCACTTGAGAGAAGCCTTTAGCATACTCAAGCAATACGACATGAAACTGAACCCCGAAAAATGTGCATTCGGCGAGGCCTCAGGAAAATTCTTGGGTTTCCTAGCATCGCGGCGGGGTATCGAGGTCAATCCCGACCAAATCAAGGCCATCGAAGGTATACCATAGCACTTGACCACCATACATTAGGTCTAGAGGTTGACTGGCCGTATCTCCGCCCTTTCGAGGTTCATTTCACGATCCTCCGATAGGTGCCATAAGTTTTTTGGCATACTCAAAAAGGAGAACGACCTCCAATGGACCTGTGAGCGCGTCCAAGCCCTGAAGGAGTTAAAGGTGTATTTGACCTCGTCACCGTTGCTTTCAAAGCCAGAACCGGGACAGTCCCTCCTCGTCTATCTCACCGTGTCCGAAGTAGCTGTGAGCGTAGTCCTGGTCCAAAAAAATAAAGATATGCAATCTCCCATCTATTACATTAGCAAAACACCAGTCGATGCCAAGACAAGATACCCCCATCTTGCAAAAGTGGCTATTGCCTTAGTCGTAGCTTCATGAATGTGTAGATCGTATTTCCAATTCCACCCCATCTCGGTCGTCACGACTTTCCCCTTAAGAATCATTCTACATAAACCCGAGCTATCGGGCAGGTTGGCCAAATGGGACATTGAACTGAGCAAGCACGATATTATATATCAGCCGTGAACGGTGATAAAGTCACAAGTCCTCGCAAACTTCGTCATTGACTTCACTGCAAAAGAATAATCCCCGAAGTCGAAAAATAAGTCATCCAGACTTCTCCCCAAACACAAGACCTCTGGGTCTTGTACACCGATGGCGCGTCTAACGCGTCAGGATATGGTCTGAGACTCATACTCAAAGTACCAACAAGTGAAGTGATTCGCCAATTCATAAGATGCCCAGACATGACTAACAATGAGGCCGAGTATGAGGCCGTAATTGCACGACTGAGACTAGCACTCAAATACGGGGCGAAGCGACTCAGATTGTGCTACGATTCTCAACTCGTGGTCAACCAAGTCACAAGGACTTTCCAAATGAAGGAGCAAGGGTTACAAAAATACCAGACTGAAATCTGCGAGCTACTACCCGAGTTCAACGAATGTCAACTCGACCAGATCCGCCGAGCACAGAACATAGAGGCGGATGGCCTCGCCAAATTAGTCACAGCCATCAAAAACATTACAACCAGAGAAAGAAATGTGGTCCACCTTCTCTACTCGTCGATAGATAAAATCGAGGTAAGAACCATAAACTTGGCTTGTAATTGGCGCAACCGTATTATTACATATTTGTAAGATGGCGTACTCCCCAATGATAAGAAAGAGGGGAAAAAGTTGCGAATAAAAGTAGCCAGATACATCATCATTCACAACAACCTCTACAAATGGACATATGGCAACCCTCTAGCGAAATGTTTTGGCCCAAATTACACGTGGGGCATCCTTCAAGAAGTACACGAAGGCCACTATGGAGCTCACTCAGGAATTCGAGCTTTAGTTAGATGCCTCATACGGATAGGGTATTACTTGCCCACTATGAATAAGAAGGCCGCAGATTTCGTGAAAAAATGCAAGCAATGACAGAAGTACACCCCAATGATCCACCAAGTAAGCGGACACCTACGTTCAGTAACTTCCCCTTGGTCGTTCATCAAATGGGGAATGGACATCGTGGGCCCCTTCCCAGTAGGACGAGGTAACGTACGATTTATCTTGGTTTTAACTGACCATTTCTCTATATGGGTGGAAACAAGAGCATTCGTCCAAATATGCAAACAGGAAGTGATCACCTTCTTATGGAAAAATAGCATATGTCATTTCAGTCTCCCCAAAGAAATCAACTGTGACAATGGACCCCGATTTATAGGAAAGAAGGTCACCATAATCTTTGAAAAATGGCACATCAAAAGAATACTCTCAATGCCTTACCACCCCGCGGGAAAAAGGCAAGTTGAATCCTCCAGCAAGTCAATACTGAACATCATGAAGAAGAAACTCGAAGACGCCAAGGAACTGTGGTCGAAAATATTGCCAGAAGTATTCAGGGCCTACCAAACAATGCCAAAGATGAGCACAGGAGAAACACCATACTCGTTAGTCTATGGGACCGATGCAATAATACCGGTCGAGGTCAAGAAGCCCAGCCTAAGATACTCTCGCGAAAGCGGACCCTAGAAGGATGACAGTAGAATGCAAGAATTCGACGAAGTTGAGGAACGAAGAGATATGGCCTGCGTGAGAATGGTCTCCCAAAAACAACAAGAAGAACGCTATTATAACAAAAAGGAAAGATCAAGCCACTCAAAGTCGGGGACTGCCTGCTTAAAGCCAAAACACAAGCAAGCAAAGACTTGTGGGAAGGCAAACTAGGAACAATCTTTGACAGCCCCTACATAATCATGGCAACAGCAAACAAAGGGTCATTCACACTAGAAACAATGGAAGGAAAGTGACTACCAAACAACTAGAATACTACATACCTCAAATACTTCAACTTTTAAAGGATGATGTCCCCAAAGTCGTACTCTTTTTACTTCAACTTTTAAAGGATGATGTCCCCAAAGTCATACTCTTTTTCTCTCACACGAGTTTTGTCCCAATTAGGTTTTCTCGGGGAGGTTTTTAACGAGGCAATATTGGGGATACTTCAGCATTGAAATGCATACAGACGAAGGCATTAGACGGCTAGTTCATTGCTCGACCTCTCAATACTTTTCCAGTTTGACCAATGAAGGGACTAGATAGACTGGGATTGGGACTGAAAGGCCAGCTAGAGCTCGAAAAATATGTAAATCTCTCCAAATATATGAAAAAGGAACAAATACATGAAGTTTATTTCTGTTCTCCCTAATTATAGGTTGTATTTGACCTCATTCGAATCAATACCTAATCGGCCCTCAGCCATAACTAAATATAGGTTATATTCAACCTCGTTCTAATCAATACCTAATCGGCCCTTCGCCATAACTAAATATAGATTATATTCGACCTCATTCGAATCAACACCTAATCGGCCCTCAGTCATAACTAAATATAAGTTATATTGGACCTCATTCGAATCGACACCTAATCAGCCCTCGACCATAAATAAACATGTGATGTGTTCGACCTCGTTCAAACCAACACCTACTGGTCCTCGACCATAATCAAACGTAAGAATTTTTTTCGACCTCGTTCAACCTACTTAAACAAAGTTATTATGAGTAGGGTAACCAAGAAACAAAATCAAAAAATCATACAAACCCGAACAGAAGAAAAAGAGTTAGGTACAAGTAACAGAACTAGCATTTCATACATAGAATATTTTTTACAAAGAATCGAAAAAACACCCAAAACAATACACAAGTCTGCGGCTAAACAAGAAAGAAAGAAAGAAAAAATAAATAATCGTCGCCTGGCCCAGCAGCACCATCAGCTTGATCGCGTAGGCCATCTCCACATGCCTCTTCCCCATCGCCATTACCATTGCCATTGCCATTTCCACCGGGATAGTAATCCCCATACCAGGCGTCTTGTTCAATCCGATCCACGCCCACATCCCCCCCCGACATCACCGGCCTCTGGTGTAGCGGGATCATAGCCACAAGCAACCCGAGCTCTACGTGTCTTAACACGAGTATGTTCAAAGTCGGCCTCTAGATGTTCCTCTCTGAGCATGGCAGTCTCCAGAGCACTCTCCCGCTCAGAACGAAGAATGCGGATCACGATCTCCAAATCCTCCACTTTCCTCGCAGCCCGCAACCGGGCCAACTCCGCCTTCTCTAAATCCTCTGCCTTCTCAGTGACCTAACCACTCAGAGCGGCCACTTTGAGTTGACACTCTTTGATCTCGGTACGGAATGAGACCACTTGGGCTAAAATATCGGCACATTGAGCCTCGACCCCCTTGTTCACCTCACGCTCTTCTTCTTTGTCCCTTAACGCCCCCTCAAGAATGATGCATTTTCCGATGACTCTTACCAGGGATGTCTGCAGATCTTGTGGTGCTTGTTACGGTATTCACGATATTTCCACTCCATCGTTTGAAGAATAGCCTTATGCCTCTCCTCTCTTCGTGCGCTCTCAGTCTCCAAAATTACAGTGTGAATGAAAGATAAATAGAAAGCTAAGAGTAAGAACGAAGCTTTGAAGTCAACATACAAAAATGAAGATGGATCGAAAACCTTACCCTAAGAGAGAGGCCGGCTATGCTCCTAGATAAAGTGGTATCCTTCAACGTTTCAAGGGTTTTAGCTTCCACATCAGAACAGAGGGGACCAAGAAAAGGGATCACGTCCTCCGTGTCAACCAGCAAATCCCGAGCCATGGGGATCGCAATAGCCCGCTTGGTCCCCTCCAATATCACCTCAAGTGTGGTAAGTCTCTCCCCCATCATCCTCACCTCCTTGGCATCCATATCAGAGCCCATCTCGTACCTTTCCTCGGATACGCATTTTCCTTTTATGTCGGCCATCGAAGAAGGATCCTCGGTCGGTCGTGAGACCGATGGCTCATCCTGCCACAAGTCGTCAGGGACTCTCGCCGATGGCCCTTCAAATTTCATCATGGTATCAGGAAGAGATTTGCCCTCTTCGGCTTCAGATGATGGCAGAATCATGGGCGGTAATTCGGCATCATCTTCAAGTTCTATGGTCGCTGTTTCTCGGACGAAGAAATCCCCCATCACCGATTTCACCGCTGAGAAATCTCATTCGCCAACGTCCACGGATCTCCTCTTGCGGGGAAGCAAGTTGACACCATTCGGCGATGACTCCTCTTCGTTGTCCTCGTCTACTAGATGATGCAAAGGGGAAGTCGGGAGTTTTGCTACAGATGTAGTCGACGAACGAGTAGACATAGCCACGGTCATAACGAGAACAGACTCCGAAGAAGAAGCAGCCTTCCTCTTACGAACTGCAGGAACAGGAGCCCTCGGTCTCCTCGAAGAACCTAGGGCTGGAAAAGAAAGATTAAAAAATTGTCACTTCTTATACAAAACTATAACGAGCAAGCGACTATGAGGTCAAAACAGTATAGATAAAAGAAAAAAATTATATATATATATAGATGAACTCACCGGTCGCGGAAGACGTAGGCCTGAACTTCTTGAGAAAGGCTGACCATTCACAAATCCACACTGTGTGAGGCAGAACCTGGCTGACCCAGTCATAAATGTCCCCGACCAAAGGATGGAGCGTAATCTCGATCGCACGAAGAAGGGACGGAATGTCAGACTACGACTAAAACAGACAGAACATATGCTTGATAAAGAAAGGATACTTACGGGCATAATTCCAAGTCTCGGGGAATTCACACGCATTGGCCACCACGTCCTCGGTCTTGATGAAAAATTATTTGAGACCGAACTGGCAAATTGCCTTGTCGTCTATCTTCATCACCAGACATTTAATTCCTCGGTGGTGAAGGTGCAACATCATCCCCCTATAGAAATATGGGGCGAAGAGATGCATCAGGTGGCGGAGTGTGACCCCGATCCCGGCCAACTCTGCATATTTAGACAATATGCGGATAAGCTTGAAGATGTATGGAGAGAGTTGGGCGGGGAAAATGCCGTAATAGCGGTAAAATTCCTCCGCCAATGGGAGAAGAGGAAAGGAGTAGCCAACGTAGAAAAGATACGCATAGAACGCGCAATATCTGGGGCGGTGTATTTGTACCACATCACGCCCCGCTGGGATCAGATCGAAATGTGCAGGAATTTTGAACTTTTCCCTAAGCACGGCGAGTTCGACCTCTTTCATCGCTGATTCCGAGACCTCAGGGTCGTCCTCAAGCATCTTCAAAATGTTGGACCTAACATTTTCACCACGAGGGATTATTTCCTCCACCGTAGGAAAATTCTTGTCTTCAATGGCAACAGAAACACTATCACCATGAGGAGACATACGCACCGCCAAAGGGGTCGGGTCAGTTGTCATGCCTAAACCAGAGGGTACGTTAATCATATTTTTGAGAGAAGATGTTTTAAGTACATAAGTGTTGGAAGCAACTGGAATCACCAGAATCAGGGGATCGGATACGCGATAAAGAAGTAAAAAGAAGACAAGGATTCAATATGAAGAATAGAGAAGAAGACATAGAGATTTGATATTAAGAATATGAAAAATACAAATGAATGGTCTCATGTCCTTGTTTATAAGAGTTCAAGCTTCAGGACCAAGAAATCATGCCATCATTACCCAGCACAGGTCTCAAAACGGCAGAGGCACAGTAAACGACGCAAAGCATTGGAAAAATACGCCATAATGACGCATGATGTCATTCTGAAACAATGCGAACCCAAAGGTTGCGATTCACAAAAGGTCATGTTGTCACCTCATCCGAAACGCCACTACTCGATTTGCTCGCATAATTTTTCCAACCACGATAAACAGAGTTCGCTCATCAAGGTCATCTGGGGTCGGCCTTAATAAGCGGAAGAACTAACTGTATAGGCCAAAATCTGTCCTAAGGATACTTAGCGTAATACGGCATTAAGGAAAGAGTCGGTCAAGCTCGACCAGGGAGAAGCAAGATTCGTGGCCGAGATCTCAGCCATAACCGATGTCGACATCGTGTGAAGAACAGTAACGGCTAGTTTTTAAAATAGGATATTAGAGTGAATATTCTCTGCACTTGTACTACTAGGGATATGTGTCAAATATATATAAGGGAATAAAGGCATTTAATATTTATTTTTGATAAGAACACTTTTCAAAAGAAGATTCTCTCTCTTGCAAAAATACAAAGATTATATTTTTATCAAGATTCTTGCTCATATTATTCCACACCTCTCCACCAGATCCGAGGATTGATCAAGCAAATCTTGGATCTATCTGTCATTCATCTTTGTCAGGAGAAACATTCGTCCAATCCATCCATTATTGAGTGAATCGTTCCTCATATTTATTTAAATGTCATTTATTGTTATTTATTGCTAATTACACCTCCATTATTGCTCACACTTTAAGAATATTTTGTACTTATTATCATCAATCTTTTACGGGATTTGTTCCCATCTCCCACACATTTTCAAGACTTGCATCTAGAGTTATTATTTTTAACTAGATTTAACCCATTATTACTTAAATTTAATAGTTTAGCCGAAAGTTACACTTTCTGGTCAAACATTAACTATAACTTTAGTCGTATAGTTAGAATTGTCACTACAATAATAGTATTTTAACCACAATAAGTTACATATACAAATTTTCATAGGTGAATATTTTTATTTTAGTGACAAAAATAAGAGTTTCTCAAACAATATCAAGTTATAAAAATTTAATTTTAACTGTAAAAATTAGATTTTCCAAAATAACAGAAAATATAGTAATTATATATAAATTGAAGTATTAATAAATTGTAAACATGCAAAAGTTAATTTTAAAAGACCGTTTGTATGCCTACTTGTAGCCTCATATTTTATTTATCAAACTCATGTAAATTGGATGTTAACTATATATATTTGGTGTAAAATTCGAAATATATTTACATTTGTAGAGAATTTATATATGTCTGGTACTTAACTATCTTTTATATAAGTACTTGGAGTAATTTCTTATATTTAAGTATTTATTTTTAAATAAGTCTTCATATATTGAAGAATTTAAGAGTTGATATATATATATATATGGTCCTTAAGTATTTTTAGTAAGTACTTAGAATAATTTCATATATCTAATGATTCATTTTTAAATAAGTGCTCATACATTGAAGAACTTTGTGATGATTTTGGTGCATTTAGTTTTGATAAATGACCAAAGCTCCAAATACATACAATGAACATATTTAACACTACAAAAAAGTTTACGACATTATAATTAATATTAATTTTTATATTATTCTATTATAATTATTTCAAAGAATTCCGAAACTTAATTGATACTTAAGTCTACCGAAAAAATAATTATATTATAATTCTTATTAAATATAATGGAATTATATATTATAATTGTCACGACCCGAAAATTCCACCCTCAGAACCGTGATGGCGCCTAACATTTCACTTTCTAGGCAAGCCAATATTATAATAGTTTATCCATTTTTAACAGTTCAGATTAAATAATAATAACGAAACCGAAATAACTAAAATAAATCTCAAGTAAAGTGCGAAAAATCATAATAATTGAAATATCTAATACAACCCTGAATCTGGTATCACAAGTGCACGAGCTACTAGAATACTACAGATAAAGGTCTGAATGAAAGTAAAGTTGTCTGAAATAAAAATACATAGCTAAGATAAAGTAGGAGGGTACTTCAGGGCTACGAACGTCGAGCAGTTGTACCTCGAGTCTCTATACTAATAGTGTAACGACCCGACCGATCATTTCAAGAGTTATATCCCCATTTCCCCTAATTTTTGCTTCTTTTTGTACTTTTCAGCTATATTATAATATACCGGGTTAGTTGGTTCGGGTCTGGAGTGGTTTCGGAGTGGATTGAGACACTTAGTCTCTAAAGTAGAAGCTTAAGTTCGAAATGTCAACCGGATGTTGACTTATGTGTAAACGATCTCGGATTTGAATTCTGATGGTTCCATTAGCTTCGTTAGGTGATTCTGGATTTAGGAGTGCGTCTAGAATGTGATTTGGAGGTCCGTAGCAGAATTAGGCTTGAATTGGCGAAAGTTAGAAATTTGGTGATTTTGGTGGGCAGTGGAAAATTTAATATCGGGATTGGAATGGAATTTCGAAAGTTGGAGTAGGTTCGTGGTGTCATTTGTGATGTGTGTGTAAATATTTGAGGTCATTCGGACGTGGTTTGGTTGGTTTCGGCATCGGTTGTCGAATTTGGAGGTATAGAAGGTCTAAGGCTTGAATCCGAGGGTAATTTGGTATTTTGATGTTGTTTTGAGTGTTTCGAAGGCTCACCTAAGTTTGTATGTTGATATATGACTTGTTGGTCTATTTGGTTGAGGTCCCGAGGGGCTCGGGGTGAGTCCGGGTGGTTAACGGATTGTTTGAAGTTGGAAAATGCAGCTAAAGCTACTGCTACAGGTATTTCCGAACCTGCGGACGGGGAGCCGCAGGTGCAAGGTCGCAGGCGCGCGTGAGAGTTCGCTGGTGCGAACGGAGTTAAAGTAGGTTGGGTCCGCAAGTGCGTAGGGGAGGTCACATCTGCGGGTCCGTAGATGTGGATAGGTGCCTGCAGAAGCGGAAATTAGGAGGTCAGCCAGCGTCCGCAGGTGCGAGGTCTTTTCCGCACCTGCATGGTCGGAGATGCGAATATGGAGCGCATGTGCGAAGTTGGGGGAATTAATGATTTTTTGCAGGTGCGGAGTTTCTTGCGTAGATGCGGCACTGCAGGTGCGCATATTTGGCCGCAGGTGCGAAAGCCCTAGGCAGAAAGTATAAAAAGAACACTTCGTGAATTTTGGTTCATTTCCACCATTTTCAAGTCGATTTTTGGAGCTTTTAGAGTGATTTTGAAGAGAAATTCAGGGGGTTTTCATTGAGGTAAGTTGCTTGAGCTCTAATACTCCTATATATGGTGGTTTATAGTTGTTTAATCACTTAATTAGGGGAAATTAGGGGCAAAAATGAGGGGTTAGGGCTTGGGATTTTGGAGAGTTTAATTTAAGGATTTGAGGGACCAAATGATATCGAATTTTGATAAATTTTATATGTATGGATTTGTGAGTGAATGGGCTTTCAAGTTTTATAACTTTTATCGGATTTCGAGGCGTGGGCCCGCGGGCCGGGTTTGAGCCAATTTCGGGTTTTGGTCTAAATTAGTATTTTCCTTGTGGGATTCATTCCTTTAGCTCATATTGATCGTACTTTATTGCTTGTGGCTAGATACGGGTCATTTGGAGGCCGGTTCGAGAGGAAAGAGCATTCTGAAGTAGGAGTTCTACGCTGTTGAGGTAAGTAACAGTTTTAAATCTAGTATTGAGGGTATGAAACCCGAAGTTTGGTATAATGTGACTGTTTGGAGGTGGCACCCATGCTACGTGGCAGGCGTGTGGATGTACGCCGTGAGGGATTGAGACTTGGTCCGTCCCGGGAGACTGTGAAGTCTAATAGCCTTTATTTGTGTTTATATGCATTCTTGTCTACTAGAACTTGACTGCATTTCATGTTAGAAATCATGCTTAGTGTTTCTTGTACATGTTTACCTCAGTCTCTGCTATTTTCCCTGATGATATATAGTAACACTTTGATTTGGGCTATTTTTCCTTTCTTTATTGAGAGCTACAAGGATAGAGAGGTTCATGACTGAGTAAGGACGAGGGCCTGGTTGTGAGGTATTGTTATATGGCACGTGAGTTGTCCGTGCAACACGTGTGTTGTCCGTGCGGATTAGCGCTTGGGCTATAGGAGCCCCTCGTGGTCTGAACACCCCCAGTGAGCGCAGGTACCTATTGAGAGTGTGTATTGAGGACTAAGAGCCGAGAGTGTGAGCTGTTGAGATGGGTTGAGTGACTGCTGCCTTGAGAGGCTGTACTTGCTTTTATTTATTGTTGCACTTAGTTGTTATCGATTGTTGTTGTGAAATTTCTGGAAGACTCATATCTGTTTTACATGAGCGCGAACTGATTTGACTTATACCACAGGATTTGAAAGCATGTTCACTCTTTACTAAAAACCTTTAAAATGAACTGTACTATATAGCTCGTAACTACTTTTCAGTTCCTTATTTATTTTTTGTTACTTGCTGAGTTGGTTGTACTCATACTACACCCTGCATTATATGTGCAGATCCAGGTGTGTCTGAGCACGGAGATTGTTGATTCCAGGCCTATTTGAGTTTCAGAGAGTACAAGGTAGATGCCAGCGTCCGCAGGACCTTTTTACTCCTTCCATATTTCTTTCCGTTTTGTACTGATATTTAGACATTGACTGTAATAAATTTAAATACTTAGATGCTCATGACTAGTGACACCCCGATGTTTGGGGCTGGTTTCCACATTTTGATTCTATATTGAGTTCAACTTTGATTTTTATGATAAATTCCTGATATGGAAAGCTTTACTTTACTTTTATTTTTAGTTTGGAAGTATTATTGGGAAGGTCGGCTTGCCTAGTACCACCGATACGCGCCATCACGACGGGTTAGGTTTTGGATCGTGACAAGTTTGTATCAGATTCATAGATTACATAGGTCTCACAAGTCATGAGCGAGTTAGTAGAGTCTTGCGGATCGGTATAGAGACGTCTGTACTTATCTTCGAGAGGCTGCAGAACCCTTAGGAAAATTTCACATTCTTGGATTCTTGTCGTGCGAATCTATTTATTTTGGTAAATAAACACATGTTGTTTCATTCTCTCACAGATGGTAAGGACTCGTGCTTCTGGTCAGGAGGGCCAGCAACCAGTACCACCAGTTAGGGCCATGAGAGGCCGAGGCCACGCCGGAGGCCGTGGAAGGGGCAGAGGTGCATCCCGTACAACAGCTAGGGCAGTACCTGCAAATCTACCAGTTGTCCCAGATCAGGACCAGGTTCCAGTTGTTGATGCAACAGCTCAGGCACCACCTGGGCCTATTTTGATTCCAGGCCTCCAGGAGGCCCTAGTTCAGATTCTAACAGCGTGTACAGGCCTTGCTGAGGATGTCTCTATCTCTACGAACACAACCACTTCTCATGCCTGGGGAGTCACTCAGACTCGCGCTGCTCGCACACCCGAGCAGGTTGTTCGGGGACTCCAGACACTGGAGGCACCACCAGCCTAGCCGGTTGTAGCTGCTTGGGATTATGTGGTTCCTGCTATGCCTGAGGATGATCAGCATAGGTTGGAGAGGTTTGGGAGACTCCAGCTGCCACCTTTCAGTGGCACAGAGATAGAGGATGCTCAGGACTTCTTGGACATGTGTCAAAGGATACTCCGTACAGCTGGTATTCTAGAGACTTGTGGGGTATCATTCACTACTTTTCAGTTTTCCGGGGCTGCACTCAGATGGTGGGAGACTTACGAGAGGCGTAGGCCTATTGGCGCAGCACCCCTTACTTGGTAGCAGTTCTCCGTGGTCATTTTGGAGAAGTTCGTGCCTCAGTCCCTGCAGTTTGAGCAGCTTCGCCAGGGTGATATGTTTCTGAGGCAGTATAAGATGTGATTCTCGGAGTTGGCCCGTTATGCTATCTGGTTGGTTCCCACGCACATGGAGAGGATCATGAGGTTTATAGTTGGTCTCACTTTTCAACTACGGTTGCTTTTGACCAGAGAGAGGGTGCCTGGTGCTACCTTTGATGAGGTTGTCAACATTGCTCTGTAGATTGAGATGGTTTGCGGTCAGGAGAGAGTTGAGAGGGAGGCCAAGAGGCCTCATGGTCAGGGTGGATTCAGCATTGCTCCTTTTAGGGGTCAGTTCTACCACAGTATAGGTCATTATTTCAGACAGGCTCAGTCAGCTCAGCCATTTCATAGTGGTGCATCATCTAGCCATGGTTCTCATAGTCATTAGCAGGGCCAGTCATCATTCAGTGCACTACCAGCGCAGAGTTCTCATCATTCCCCGCCCACTCAGGTATCCTCGGGTAGTCCTTTTGGGCATCAGGAGTAGCAGTTTCGTCAGAGGAGAAGTTGTTTCGAGTGCAAAGATTTTGGTCACATTATCAGAGATTGCCCTAGGCTATTGGGTAGGACTCCACAACGGAGTACTCGGTCGATGGCACCAGCACCAGTTCCTCCACCACCCGCTCAGCCAGCTAGGGGTGGAGCTCAGCCAGCTAGGGGCGGAGCCCAGTCAGCTTGGGGTTGCCCGAGAGTGGGAGGTAGATCAGGGGGTGGTCAAGACCGTTTCTATGCCCTCCCTGCTAGACCAGATACTATTTCTTCAGATGCTGTGATTATAAGTATTGTCTTAGTTTGTCACAGAGATGCCTCTGTATTATTTGACCCTAGTTCCACGTATTCATATGTTTTCTCGTATTTCGCCTATTTTTTTGGATATGCCCCATGAGTCTTTAGTTTTATCTGTTCATGTATCAACTCATGTGGGCGATACTATTGTTATGGACCGCGCATATCGGTAATGTGTGGTGACTATTGGGGGTCTGGAGACCCGAGTGGACCTTTTACTACTTAGTATGGTTGACTTTGATGTGATATTGGGTATGTATTGGTTATCTCCATGTCATGTTGTTCTAGATTTTCACGCAAATACCGTGACACTGGCGATGCCGAGATTTTTGAGGGTTGAGTGGAGCGGTTCTATAGATTATGTACCTAGTAGGGTGATTTCATATTTGAAGGCTAAGCGTATGTTTGAGAAGGGTTACCTATCTTATTTGGCATTTGTGAGGGATGTTAGTGCAAAGACTCCTGCCATTGATTCTGTTCCGGTGGTTCGTGATCTTCCGAATAGGTTTCCTACAAACCTGACGGGCATGCCGCCTGACAGGGATATTGACTTCGGTATTGATTTGGTGCCGGGCACTCAGCCCATTTCCATTCCACCGTATCGTATGGCACCGGCAGAATTGAAGGAGTTGAAATAACAGCTTCAGGAACTCCTTAATAAGGGGTTTATTCGGCCTAGTGTGGCACCTTGGGGTGCACCGGTTCTATTTGTGAAGAAGAAGGAATATTCTATGAGAATGTGCATTGATTACAGGCAGTTGAACAAGGTCACTGTCAAGAACAAGTATCCTTTACCTCATATTGATGATTTATTTGACCAGCTTCAGAGAGCGAGGGTGTTCTCCAAGATTGATTTGAGGTTCGGTTATCACCAGCTGAAGATTCGGGATTCAGATGTTCTTAAGATAGCTTTCAGGACCCGTTATGGCCTCGAGGGTAGGTATTGGATGTGTTCTGATGCAGTAGGGTAGGGTGATTGCCTATGCCTCATGCCAGATTAAAACCCATGAGAAGAACTATCATGTCCATGATCTTGAGTTAGCAGCTATTGTTCACGCCTTGAAGATTTGGTGTCATTATTTATATGGGGTTCATTGTGAGATCTATACTGATCACCAGAGTCAGCAGCATCTGTTTAAGCAGAAGGATCTTAATTTGCATCAACATAGATGGTTGGAGCTTCTTAAGGACTATGATATCACACTTTTGTAGCATTCGGGGAAGGCCAATGTTGCTTTGAGTCGCCGGGCGGAGAGTTTGGGGAGTTTAGCATATCTCCTAGCAGCATAGAGACCCTTGGCATTGGATGTTCAGGCCTTAGCGGGCCAGCTTGTCAGATTGGATATTTTGGAGCCGAGTCGATATTTGGCTTGTGTGGTCTCCAGGTCTTCTCTTTATGACCGTATTAGGGAGCGTCAGTATGATGACCCCCACCTGCTCATTCTTCAGGATAGGGTTCAGCGAGGTGATGCTAGGGATGTGATCATTAGTGATGACGGCATGTTGAGGATGCAAGGCCGGATATGTGTGCCTAATATAGATGGGCTTAGGAATTTGATTCTTGAGGAGGCACACAGCTCACGGTATTCCATACATACGAGTACCGCGAATATGTACCAGGATTTGAGACAGCACTATTGGTGGAGGCAGATGAAGAAGGATATAGTTGGGTTTGTGGATTGGTATCTCAACTGTCAGCAGGTTAAATATGAACATCAGAGACCGGGTGGCTTGCTTCAGAGGTTAGAGATCCCAGAGTGGAAGCGGGAGAGAATCACAATGGACTTCATAGTTGGGCTCCCACAGATTTGAGGAAGTTCGATGCTATTTGGGTGATTGTAGATCAGCTGACCAAGTACGCTCACTTCATTCCAGTTGGTACTACTTACACTTCAGAGCGGTTGGCTGAGATTTATATCCGAGAGGTTGTTCGCATGCATGGTGTTCCAGTTTCCATCATTTCAGATAGAGGTACTCAGTTTACATGGCAATTTTAGAGGGCCGTGTAGTGAGAGTTGGGTATTCAGCTTGAGTTGAGCACAACTTTTTACCCTCAGACGGACGGGCAATCCGAGTGAACTATTCAGATATTGGAGGACATGTTGTGCGCTTGTGTCATTGACTTTGGGGGTTCATAGGATCAGTTTCTACCACTCGCGGAGTTTGTATATAACAACAGTTACCAGTCGAGTATTCAGATGGCTCCGTATGAGGCTTTATATGGGAGGAGGTATAGATATCCGGTAGGATGGTTTGAGCCGGGTGAGGCTAGGCTCTTGGGTACAGACTTGATCTAGGATGCATTTGATAAGGCGAAATTTATTCAGGAGCGACTTCGCACAGCGCAGTCTAGGCAGAAGAGCTACGCGGATAGGAAGGTCTGTGATATGTCTTTTATGGTTGGGGAGAAGGTTTTGCTGAAGGTATCACCCATGAAGGGTGTTATGAGGTTTTGGAAGAGGGGCAAGTTGAGCCCCCGGTTCATTTGACCTTTTGAGGTGCTTCAGAGGATAGGGGAGGTGGCTTATAAGCTTGCCTTTCCACCCAGCTTGTCGAGTGTGCATCCAGTATTTCATGCTTCCATTCTCCAGAAGTATGTTGGCGATCCGTCCCATGTTTTGGACTTCAGCACGGTTCAGTTGAAGGGTGATATGACTTATGATGTGGAGCCGGTGGCCATTTTAGATCGGTAGGTTCGGAAGTTGAGGTCAAAGGACATAGATTCAGTGAAGGTGCAATGGAGAGGTCAGCCTGTGGAGGAGTCCACCTGGGAGACCGAACGGGAAATGCAGAGCAGATATCAACGCCTATTCAAGACTCCAGGTATGTTTCTAGATCCGTTCGAGGACGAACAGTTGTTTAAGAGGGGGAGGATGTAACGACCCGACCAGTCGTTTCGAGAATTTTAGCCTCATTTCCCCCATTTCTGCTTCCTTCTGTGCTTTTCAGCTATATTATGATAAACCGGGTTAGTTGGTTCGAGTCCAGAGTGGTTTTAGAGTGGATTGAGAAACTTAGTCTCTAAAGTTAAAGTTTAAGTTGGAAAAGTCAACCGGATGTTGACTTATGTGTAAATGATCTCGGATTTGAATTATGACAGTTCCATTAGCTTTGTTAGGTGATTTTGAACTTCGGAGTGCGTCTGGATTGTGATTTGGAGGTCCGTAGTATAATTAGGCTTGAATTGGCAAAAGTTGGAAATTTGGCAATTTTGGTCGGCAGTGGAAAATTTGATATCGAGGTCCGAATGGAATTATGGAAGTTGGAATAGGTTCGTGGTATCATTTGTGACGCGTGTGTAAAATTTGAGGTCATTCGGATGTGGTTTGGTTGGTTGCGGCATCGGTTGTCGAATTTGGAAGTATAGAAGTTCTTAGGCTTGAATCCGGGGGCAATTTGGTGTTTTGATGTTGTTTTGAGTGTTTCGAAGATTCGAGTAAGTTTGTATGTTGATATATGACTTATTGGTATGTTTGGTTGAGGACCCGAGGGGCTTGGGGTGAGTCCGGGTGATTAACTGATTGTTTGAAGTTGGAAAATGCAACTGAAGCTGCTGCTATTGGTATTGCCGCACCTGCGGAAGGGGAGTCACAGGTATGAGGTCACAGGCGCGCATGAGAATTCGCAGCTCAGGACGGAGTTGAAGTAGGCTAGGTCCACAGGTGCATAAGGGAGGTCTCATCTGCGTGTCCACAGATGCGGATAGGTGCCCACAAAAGTGGAAGTGAGGAGGTCAGCCAGCGTCCGCAGGTGCGAGGTCTTTTCCGCACCTGTGTGGTCGCAGATGCGAATATGGAGCGCAGGTGCGAAGTTGGGGGAATTAATGATTTTTCGCATGTGCGGAGTTTCTTGCGCAGATGCCGCACCGTAGATGCGGCACCGCAGGTGCGCATATTTGGCCGCAGGTGCGAAAGCCCTGGGTAGAAAGTATAAAAAGAACACTTCGCGAATTTTGGTTCATTTCCACCATTTTTCAAGTTGGTTTTTGGAGCTTTTAGAGTGATTTTGAAGAGAGATTCATGGGGTTTTCATTGAGGTAAGTTACTTGAGCTCTACTACTCTTTTCTATGGTGATTTCCCATTGTTTAATAACTTAATTAATGGGAATTAGTGGTAAAAATGTGGGGTTAGGGCTTGGGATTTTGGAGAGTTTAATTTAAGGATTTGAGGGACCAATTGATGCCGGATTTTGATAAATTTTGTATATATGGACTCGTGAGTGAATAAGCTTTCAAGTTTTGTAACTTTTGTCGGATTTTGAGACGTGGGCCCGGGGGTCGGGTTGGTGCCAATTTCGGGTTTTTGGTCTAAATTGGTATTTTCCTTTTGGGATTCATTCCTTTAGCTCATATTAATCGTATTTTATTGCTTGTCGCTAGATTTCGGTCATTTGGAGGTTGGTTCGAGAGGAAAGTGCATTTTGGAGTAGGAGTTCTACGTTGCTAAGTTAAGTAACAGTTTTAAATCTGGTCTTGAGGGTATGAAACCCGGAGTTTGGTATAATGTGACTGTTTGGAGGTGGCACCCATGGTAGGTTGCGGGCATGTGGATGTACGCCATGAGGGATTGAGACTTGGTCTGTCCCGGGAAACTGTGAAGTCTAATAGCCTTTATTTGTGTTTATATGCATTTCTGTCTACTAGAACTTGACTTCCTTTCATGTTAGAAATCATGCTTAGGCTATATTCCAGCTCCTGGTAGTTATATTCAGTCATAGTGTTTCTTGTACATGTTTACCTTAGTCTCTGCTATTTTCACTGATGATTTCTTGTAACACTTTGATTTGGGCTGTTTTTCCTTTCTTTATTGAGAGCTACGATGCTAGAGAGGTTCATGAATGAGTAAGACCGAGGGCCTGGTTGTAAGGTATTGTTATATGGCACGTGAGTTGTTCGTGCGGATCCTTATGTTTATACTATGGGACGTGAGTTGTCTGTGCGGATTCAGATATGATATTATAGCATGTGAGGTGTCCGTGCAGCACGTGCGTTGTCTGTGAGGATTAGCGATTGGGCTGTAGGAGTCCCTCATATGTCTGAACAACCCCAGTAAGCACAGGTACCTATTGAGAGTGTGTATTGAAGGCTGTGAGTCGAGAGTGTGAGTTGTTGAGATGGGTTGAGTGATTGATGCCTTGAAAAGTTGTACTTGCTTTTATTTATGGTTGAACTTAGTTGTTATCTGTTGTTGTTGTGAAATTTCTGGAAGATTCATATCTATTTTACATGAGTACGAACTGATTTGACTTATACCATAGGATTTGAAAGCATGTTCACTATTTATTGAAAACGTTTAAAATGAACTGTATTGTATAGCTCGTCACTGCTTCTCAGTTCGTTATTTATTTATGTTACTTGTTGAGTTGGTTGTACTCATACTACACCTTGCACTACATATGCAGATCCAGGTGTGTCTGAGCACGGAGATTGTTGAGTCTAAGCCTGTTTGAGTTTCGGAGACTGCAAGGTAGTTGCCAGCGTCCGCAGGACCTTGTTACTCCTTCCATATTTCTTTCCATTTTGTACTGATATTTAGACATTGACTGTAATAGTTTTAAATACTTAGACGCTCATTACTAGTGACACCCCGATGTTTGGGGTTGGTTTCCCTATTTTGATTCTATATTGAGTTCAACTTTGATTTTTATGAAACATTCTTGATATGGAAAGCTTTACTTTACTTATATATTTAGTTTGGAAGTATTTTTGGGAAGGTCGGCTTGCCTAGTACCACCGATGGGCGACATCACGACAGGTTATATTTTGGGTCGTTACAAGTTAGAATTAGAGCCCTAGGCTACATAGGTCTCACGAGTCATGAGCGGGTTAGTAGAGTCTTGCGGAGCGGTACGGAGACGTCAGTACTTATCTTCGAGAGGCTACAGAACCCTTAGGAAAATTTCACATTCTTGGGTTTTTGTCGTGCAAATCTGTTTATTTTGGTAATTAAACACTTGTTGTTTCATTCTCTCACAGATGGTGAGGACTCGTGCTACCGGTCAGGAGGGCCAGGCACCAGTAACACCAGCCAGAGCCGCGAGAGGCCGAGGTCGCGGCAAAGGCCGTGGTAGGGGCAGCGGTGCATCCCGTACAGTAGTTGGGGCAGTACTTGCAGATCCACCAGTTGTCCCAGATCAGGACCAGGTTCCAGTTGTTGATGCACCAGCTCAGGCACCACCTACGCCTATTTTGATCCTTGGCCCTAGCTCAAATTCTGACAGGGTGTACCGGCCTTGCTCAGGTGGTCTCTATATCGACGGCCGCAACCACTTCTCAGGCCGGGAGAGGCACTCAGACTCCCGCCGCTCGCACAGCCGAGCAGGTTGTTCAGGGACTCTAGACACCGAAGGCACCACCAGCCCAGCCGATTGCAGTTGCTCAGGATTATGTGGTTCCTGCTATGCCTGAGGATGATCAGCGTAGGTTGGAGAGGTTTGTGAGACTCCAGCCTCCACCTTTCAGTGGCACAGATAGAGAGGATGCTCAGGACTTCTTGGACAGGTGTCAGATGATACTCTGTATAGCTAGTATTCTAGAGACTTATGGGGTCTTATTCACTACTTTTTAGTTTTCCAGGGCTGCACTCAGATGGTGGGAGACTTACGAGAGGCGTAGGCCTATTGGCGTAGCACCCTTACTTGGAAGTAGTTCTCCGTAGTCTTTATGGAGAAGTTCGTGCCTCAGTCCCGCAGAGAGGAGCTGCGCAGATAGTTTGAGCAGCTTCGGCAAGGTGATATGTCTGTGACGCAGTATGAGATGCGATTCTCAGAGTTGGCCCGTCATGCTATTTGGTTGGTTCCCACAGATAGGGAGAGGGTCATAACGTTTATAAATGGTCTTACTTTTCAGCTACGGTTGCTTATGAACAGAGAGAGGGTGTTTGGTGCCACCTTTGATGAGGTTGTCGACATTGCTCGGCAGATTGAGATGGTTCCCGGTTAGGAGAGGGTTGAGAGAGAGGCCAAGATGCCTCGTGGTCAGGGTGGATTCAGCGGTGCTCCTTTTGGGGGTCAGTTCTAATATGGTAGAGGTCGTCATTTCAGACAGGCTCAGTCAGCTCAGCCATTTCACCGTGGTGCATCATCTGGACATGGTTCTCATAGTCATCAGTAGGGCCAGTCATCATTCAGTGCACTACCAGCGTAGAGTTCTCATCAGGCCCCACCCTCTCAGGTATCCTCAGGTAGTCGTTTGGGCATCAGGAGCAGCAGTTTCGTTAGAGGAGGGGTTGTTTCGAGTGCGAAGATTTTGGTTACATTATGGAAGATTGCCCTAAGCTATTGGGTAGGAATCCACAGCGGAGTACTCGGCTGATAGCACCAGCACCAGTTCCTCCACCTCCTGCTCAGCCAGCTAAAGGGTGGAGCTCATCCAGCTATGGGCGGAGCATAGTCAGCTAGGGGTCGCCCGAGAGGGGGAGGCAGATCAGGGGGTGGTTACAGGTATTGTCTTAGTTTGTCACAGAGATGCCTCTGTATTATTTGACCCTAGTTCCACGTATTCATATGTTTTCTCGTATTTCACCCATTTTTTTGGATATTCCCCATGAGTCTTAAGTTTCATATGTTCATGTATCTACTCTTATGGGCGATACTATTATTGTGGACCGCGCATATCGGTTATGTGTATGACTATTGGGGGTCTAAAGACCCGAGTGGACCTTTTACTGCTCAGTATGGTTGATTTGGATGTGATATTAGGTATGGATTGGTTATCTCCATGTCATGTTGTTCTAGATTGTCACACAAAGACAGTGACGCTGGCGATGCCGGGATTTTTGAGGGTTGAGTGGAGTTGTTCTATATATTATGTACCTAGGAGGGTGATTTCATATTTGAAGGCTCAACATATAGTTTAGAAGGGTTGCCTATCTTATTTGGCATTTTGTGAGGGATGTTAGTGCAGAGACTCCTACCATTGATTTTGTTCCTGTGGTACGTGATTTTCCGAATGTGTTTCCTGCAGACTTATCGGGCATGCCGCCTAACAAGGATATTGACTTCGGTATTGATTTGGTGCCGGGCACTCAGCCCATTTCCATTCCACTGTATCGTAAGGCACCGACGGAGTTGAAGGAGTTGAAAGAACAGCTTCATGAACTCCTTAATAAGGGGTTTATTCGGCCTAGTGTGTTACCTTGGGGTGCAACGGTTCTATTTGTGAAGAAGAAGGATGGTTCCATGAGAATGTGCATTGATTACAGACAGTTAAAGAACGTCACTGTCAAGAACAAGTATCCTTTGCCTCATATTGATGATTTATTTGACCAGCTTTAAGGAGCGAGGGTGTTCTCCAAGATTGATTTAAATTCCGGTTATCACCAACTGAAGATTCGGGATTTGTATGTTCTTAAAACAGCTTTCAGGACCCGTTATGGCCATTATGAGTTCTTGGTGATGTCGTTTGGGATGACCAATGCCCCAGCAGCGTTCATGCATTTGATGAACGGTGTATTCCAGCCCTATTTGGACTCATTCATTATTATATTCATTGATGACATCCTGGTGTACTCTCGTAGCCAGGAGGAGCATGCTCAGCATTTGAGGGTTGTATTGCAGAGATTGAGGGAGGAGGAGCTTTATGCAAAGCTCTCCAAGTGTGAGTTTTGGCTCGGTTCAGTAGCATTCTTGGGGCACGTGGTGTCCAGTGAGGGTGTTGAGGTGGATCCGAAGAAGATAGAGACGGTGCAGAGTTGAACGGTGTATTCCAGCCCTATTTGGACTCATTCATTATTGTATTTATTGATGACATCCTGGTGTACTCTCGTAGCCAAGAGGAGCATGCTCAGCATTTGAGGGTTGTATTGCAGAGATTGAGGGAGGAGGAGCTTTATGCAAAGTTCTCCAAGTGTGAGTATTGGCTCGGTTCAGTAGCATTCTTGGGGCACGTGGTGTCCAGTGAGGGTATTGAGGTGGATCCGAAGAATATAGAGGCGGTGCAGAGTTAGCCTAGACCGTCCTCAGCCACGAAGATTACGAGCTTTCTTGGTTTGGCAGGTTATTATCGTCGCTTTGTGGAGGGATTTTCATCTATTGCATCGCCTTGACCAAATTGATCTAAAAAGGTGTTCCATTCAGGTGGTCGGATGAGTGTGAGGAAAGCTTCCAGAAACTCAAGACTGCCTTGACCACAGCTCCAGTGTTAGTTCTGCCATCATCTTCAGGTTCTTACACCGTGTATTGTGATGCTTCGAGGGTAGGTATTGGATGTGTTCTGATGCAGGAGGTTATGGTGATTGCCTATGCCTCGCGCCAGTTGAAGACCCATGAGAAGAACTATCATGTCCATGATCTTGAGTTAGCAACCATTGTTCACGCCTTGAAGATTTGGCATTATTATTTGTATGGGGTTCATATTGAGATCTATACTGATCACCGGAGTTTGCAGCATCTGTTTAAGCGAAAGGATCCTAATTTGTGTCATCGGAGATGGTTGGAGCTTCTTAAGGACTATGATATCACTATTTTGTACCATCCGGGGAAGGCCAATGTGGTGGCCGATGCTTTGAGTCGTCGGGCGGACAGTTTGGGGAGTTTAGCATATCTCCTAGCAGCAGAGAGACCCTTGGCATTGGATTTTCTTGGCCTTAGCAGACCATCTTGTCAGATTGGATATTTCGGAGCCGAGTCGGGATTTGGCTTGTGTGGTCTCCAGGTCTTCTCTTTATGACCGAATCAGGGAGCGTCAGTATGATGACCCCAACTTGCTCGTTCTTCAGGACAGGGTTCAGCGAGGTGATGCTAGGGATGTGACTATTGGTGATGACGGCGTGTTGAGGATGCAGGGCCGGATATGTGTACCTAATATAGATATATTGTAGATTTTGACCGAATTTGTACATATTTTGTAAACAACTTTAGTTACTTTCCGTAAATAAGAAACCTAGACAAAACTGGGTAAATAAGTTTAAAATATATATATATGAATGAATCCCATATAAATATGAGTATTGGATTGGGCTTCGAGGCAAAATTCGGCCCATTCGTTTTGCCCAATAAAACGGCTTCACTCTTCTATTTTATCCATGTTTTTGAAAGAAAGAGAAAAAAACATAATGACATTGCATAGCCGCTCTCAAAATAATAGCCGAATATATATATTCTGTATATTATATACAAATATTATATAAAATTTATATACTTTTTCGGCTACCAAATATAAATAATTTTTGGCGCAAGCTAAAAATAAAAAAAGCCCATAAAAAACCTCATTTTGGTGTTTTCTTCTTTTCTTAGTGAAAACTGAAATGACGAACTTGGTTTTATACTCTTTTGCTTCAAGGATTTGCGGAGAAGACAAGTTTCAAAAGAGGATTTCAATTCTAACATAAATGACAGTGTTACAAGAGTTCAAGGTCATAAACTCATAATTTTTGACACAGGAAAACACTTTAAGAGTAAGGGTTTTTGACTCTTTTTATAATTTGTCCTTCCTGTATTCCGAATTCACTAACTCGGCTATTTTGAATTTGTGATGCGTATGACTTATTAAAAGAGGAAACGGTTCCTGCCATGAGTTTTTTACATTCTCAAGCTTAAATTATTGATCTCTAATTAAGGAGGAGAAATATCATTTATATCGCCCCACCCTTGGGTAAATTTTACCAATGGACATTCAAGTTAAGTCTTGTAACATAAAAGTCATTTTTTTTTCTTTTTTTTACACAAAAATCATCTTTCTTAAGTCTAACTAACAAAAATATAAAAGTGATCGGAAGATATCATTTTTGGCCAGAAAAGTGGTGTGGCTATCTTAATTTTTCTATTAAGCAAATTAAGATAGCCACGTCATTTTTTCGGTCAAAAATGGCACCTTTTGGCCACTTCTATTTCGGTTAGTTAGGCTAAGAGCCCGTGGACATAAGAATTTTTTTTCTTTTTTAAAAAAAATAATTTATTTTTTTCGAAATGAGCGTTTATTCATAAATTTTTTAATTTTCACTTGAAGATGCATTTTGAAAATTTTCGAAAATTTAAAAAACTTCAAAAGCTATTTTTCAAAATTTTTATTCAAATCACTAACAAAACTTCAAAAACAACCCAAAATTATATTCGTGTCCAAACACAACTCTAAATTTCAAATACTATTTTCACTTGAAAAATAATTTCCCCCTATTTTGGAATTTTATAATTCTTATGTCCAAACGCTCAATAAGAAAGATGATTTTTGTGTTAAAAAAATGACTTTTGTGTTATAAGGGTTAACTTAAATGATCATCGAGAAATTTATCCGCATACCCTTTTATGATGTTAAAGAACTAAGTTTCTGTTTTGTTTTCCACCTAGTGTCATGTACCTGTAATGAGGTACAACTAATCCAGGTTCACGCTAAAAAGTTAAAAACGCTTCCTATAAAAAAAAATGACTTTATTTTCAAAACTCAAAACTTATAATACCTCACAATCAATTACTCCTAATAAGTTAAATCACTTCTCACGAAACCAAAACTACTTTACTCAATTTCTATATTATCAAACCATAAGTCGAATCAAAAACCTTTCTTGAAATGATATCTTTACCCTAAACACGTCTTGAAATATTTTAATTATTATTTTTTCTTATCACTAAAAACATGATCTGTCAGATCAAGACTTATTGTACTTTTGGGACCCAATGTTATAACATCAACTTGCATCATTTTTTACACATGTTTGGTAAAGCATCAATTTTGCTACGACGGCTTATATTGTTTGGTTAGTATCAGTGTAGAACAAAAATTGACACATAAACAGCGTGTGACATTGACCAAAGACAATTGGATAATATTTTTCCGGTTTTAATTTATATGATATAGTTTGACTAACTTTAAAAAAAAAATAATAATAATTTGATGCACAAAGTATCATATATTCATGCAGGTTCTGAGAAAAGACCGCACTCCAAGGGGGTGTCATGTGGGGAGCTTATTCTAATGCAAGAATCAGTAGCTGATTCTACGACTAGGTCACAGGTCACACGGATACAACTTTATTTTTGGTCCAAAGCTACCCTTCAAAAAATTTAATAACGTTTATACAGTTATAAAAAATTTTAAACTTGTCATCTTAGACATGTCATAATATTTGTGTGTCTATAAAAAGTTTTCACTAAAAGTAACAAGGAGTTCAAGTTAAATTATTTTCAAATTCAAAACGTGTCAGCCTTTTTTTTAATATACAAATAAGAAAATAGTATTAATTTTCAAAAATGGAAAAGTAATTAATTTTGAAACTCCAATTTAAGTAATACTCTTTTCATAAAGAAGGAATAAGTTTAATGCTCGTTTGGTTGGTGGAATAAGTGACTTTAATTACGATATAAAATTCTGTATTATTGACTCATTGTTGGGTAATATTATTTTCCTTATTTTTCACATAAATAATATATGCATACATTATGCGAGAGTCAAACTCTTCTTCTGCCTCGTCTAGTCTTGGATAAGTATTGCGATTTAGTCCGTTAACAGAAATGAGAGATCATAAATTTAAAGTAAAGATATCAGATAATTCTTAATTGAATGCTTCTATTTGTGTAGATGGATTTCACACTTCAATTTTGATATAAACTTTGTTCTTTTTTATAACTACTACTATAATATTTTCTCTAATCATTAGTGATATGTTATAAAAGTCAATTAATATTCTTTAAATACTGTCACGTAAAATAAAACGAAAACAATAATAGATTTTAGCAAAAAATATCTTAAATATACTAAAAGTCTCAAACTTGATAAATGAATCAAGAATACAAACATCTTAAATATATTAAAAGTAGAGCGAGCTTTTATTTCATTATTAAATGCAATGCTTACTATATTTTGCTACACTTTCCAAGAATTATTTCATTATTTTACAAATACTAATCTAAACGGCCGTCTACTTGCCAAAAAAAAAATAGATAGCAGACTATATATATATATATATATATATATATATATATTGATAAGAACTGTAAATATATTTGTGTATACGGTCGAAATAGATTTCGGTCTTCCTACGTTCGATCGAGTTCAAGTGTAAAAAAGTCGGAGTGAGATTTTAGGAGTGAGCTCCGAAGTCAGTACTAACGAGCCTCGAGTCCGAAGGTCGCTCGAGGAGTCGGCTCGATAACCTTATCGAGCTCGTGACCGAATCGATCCGCAAGGAACTGCTTCGAGGTCGGAAAGGCGTGAAGCCCATCCCGAAGATCGAACTCGAGCCAAGACCGAAGGGCCCGACCCAGTAACGAGTTTGTGCCAGTATCGAGCTCTCACACAAGAGTCGTTGCAGCCACCAAGAGAGAGAAACTTGACGGGAATCGAGGAAGAGACAAATCATCATGAATCTTCCACTATATGCTTTATTTTATTATTTTTTGTAATGACCCTCTACTATAAAAGGAGAAATCCTTGTAAGCTATCGACAGAGAAAAAAAGAAAACACAGGGAACAGATTGGAACGAATAGATCTTTTCTCCTATATAAAGATATCTCCTTGTGCTCGTTTTACTAGATCTTATTCATTCTTTCTGTTCATCATTGTCATTCTCATAATCAAAATACTCGTGTCGTTATCTTTATATCAAAAGGTATTACGTATCCTTAAAACCATATATAAATTTAACATTATCCGATTTTTCGGGTAAACAGTTTGGCGTCCATCGTGGGGCTAAGGATAACAGTGATCGTTTGATATAAATCTACAGTACACGCCAGCTTACAACTTCAAATCAGCAATGGCTTTACATATCGACCACGAAGCCGGCGTTCAAGATGAAACCAACAACTTGGCACCCAGGGCCGGAAGGCCACTTAACGATGGCACCGAGGCTCAAATTGAAGTACCCGAAATTCGAGCCGCAGTACCATTGGATGTCAATTCACAAATAGCTTTGGAAGTGAATCAGCATTCCGAACCGGAAAGAAGCATTCAAGGCGGTACTCGATCCGTAGCCCGAGACACCCATAATGCGGGGGAAATCGGGGCCAGCTTATGTATGATCTTCGAGATGCTAGAAGCCCAACAAGTAGTGATAGCTCAATTACAAAGCCAAACTCGCATACAAAGCATGCCGGGCTCCAATCCAGTTCGAAAAATCACCCCTAGAATGGAGCCCGCCATAGTGAAATCAAACAAGCAAGAATCGGGGACCACTCCCGGAATTACTAAATTGCTCAAGAAACTCAAAAAACGAGTCGAAGCCAATGACAAGAGAGTGGAAACATACAATGCCAGAGTCGATCAAATCCCGGGGGCTCCACCAATGATAAAAGGGCTTGATTCGAAAAATTCATACAAAAGCCCTTTCCCTCGAGTGCGGCACCAAAACCAATCCCCAAAAAATTCCGTATGCCCGAAATTCTAAAATATAATGGTACGACCGATCCTAACAAACATGTCACCTCTTACACATGTGCCATCAAAGGTAATAATTTGGAGGACGATGAGATCGAATCAGTGTTGTTGAAAAAGTTCGGGGAGACACTCTCGAAGGGAGCGATGATCTGGTATCATAATTTAGCACTAAATTCCATCGATTCTTTTGCCATGTTAGCAGATTCGTTCGTGAAGGCACATGCTGGTGCCATAAAGGTTGCAACACGGAAATCAGACCTCTTCAAAGTAAAGCAAAAGGGTAATGAAATGCTGAGGGAATTCGTATCCCGATTTAAAATGGAATGCATGGAATTGCCACCGGTCACAAACGATTGGGCCGTACAAGCTTTCACCCAAGGGTTGAACGAGCTAAGTTCGACAGCATCACATCGGCTGAAACAATATTTGATCGAGTATCCAACAATAACTTGGGCATATGTACACGACCGATACCAATCAAAAATTAGGGTCGAGGATGATCAGTTGGGAGCTCTGTATGGACCCGTGCATCAGAACAGGACAGCTACTAAAAACCAAAAGGATATCGGCAGTGAACAAAGGTCGAACAGAGACCAATATCAACCGTACGTCGCAGATCGGGTGAACAACGGTTCAGCACGCAATACATTTTGGAATAATCGAAGGATTGATCGAGGGCAAAATTCTCGGGGACTTGTGAGCAAGAGCGGCTTTGATAAATATATTGATCCTATAGAGGTAACTCGATTATTAGAATATAACTTCAGCGTTGGTGCATCTGCTATCGTGTGGCTATCGGACGCATCAAAGACACTAAATGGCCTCGACCCATGCAGACCGATCCTGCCCAAAGGAATCACAATCAAATGTGCGAATATCATGGCACCCATGGCCACAGAACGGAAGATTGCAGGCAACTAAGAGAGGAAATAACCCGCTTATTTAACAAAGGGCACCTTCAGGAACTTCTGAGTGATAGAGCAAAGAACCATTTTAAAAACAGGGATTGCGGAAAGCAAAACGAGTAAGAAGAACCGTAGCACGTCATTCATATGATCATCGGCGGCGTCGATACCCCTCAGGGACCAGTGCTTAAACGCACTAAAACATCGATTGTGAGGGAAAAACGATCTCGGACTCAAGATTACGCACCCATGGGAACTTTGTCCTTCGATGATGAAGATGCAGAAGGGGTCATCCAACCTCATAACGATGCATTGGTAATATCTGTACTCATGAATAAAACTAAAATTAAGCATGTGTTAATCGATCCAGGTAGCTCGGCCAACATCATCAGATTGAAGGTCGTAGAACAGCTCGGCATGCAGGACCAGATCGTACCCGCAACTCTGGTTCTAAACGGGTTCAATATGGCATATGAAACCACTAAAGGAGAGATAATACTACCAATAAACGTGGCCGAAACCATCTAGGAAACAAAGTTTCACGTGATTGAAGGCGATATGAGATACAACGCCCTTTTCGGAAGGCCATGGATCCACAACATGAGAGTTGTACCTTCGACCCTACACCAGGCGCTCAAATTCCCAGCATCGAGAGGTGTCAAAACAGTGTACGAAGAACAACCAGCCACAAAGGAAATGTTCGTCGTCGAGGAATAAAAACCAATGTCCTCGCCTTCACCAATAAAGGGATCGCGCTTAGAAGGAGAACGGGACACCAAATAGCAATCATAGACATCGGCTTCGACCTAGCCAGATAATCGAAGAAGATGATGATCAAAGGGTCCCTCGATCTTTCATAATTCCCGATGACTCTAACGCCACCAAATCAACAATCGAGGAACTAGAGCAAGTCACACTAATCGAGCACTAGCCCGAGCGAAAGGTATATTTGGGAACGGTGTTGAGCCCCGAACTCAGGAAGAAACTTGTTCAATTTCTTATCGATAACATCGATTGTTTTGCCTGGTCCCATTTAGATATAACAGGGATCCCACCGGACATAATGACGCATCGGCTAAGCTTTGACCCTAGGTTCAGACCGGTGAACCAAAAGATAAGACCCCAGTCGGAGGGAAAGAACGCATTCATCAAGGACGAGGTAACCAAGCTTCTCAAGATAGGGTCCATTCGGGAGGTAAAATATCGCGAATGGTTAGCCAACATAGTTGTAGTGCCTAAAAAAGGGAACAAACTTAGAATGTGTGTGGACTATAAGGATTTGAACAAAGCATGCCCCAAAGATTCCTTTTCGCTATCCAACATCGATCGCATGATCGATCCCATGGCCGGCCACGAGATCCTCACTTTTCTCTACGCCTATTCCGGGTATAACCAAATCCAGATGAACCCGGAAGACCAGGAAAAGACTTCATTTGTCACCAAATATGGAACGTATTGTTATAATGTGATGCCCTTCAGGATAAAAAATGCAGGGGCTACTTACCAACGCCTAGTAAATAAAATGTTCGAAGAACAAATAGGGAAATCAATGAAAGTTTATATTAATGACATGCTAGTTAAATCCCTGCGCGCAGAGGACCATTTGACCAATTTGCAGAAAACGTTAGAAATTTTGAGGAAATATAACATGAAACTCAACCCCGAAAAATGTACTTTCGGGGTTGGTTCGGGCAAGTTCCTCGGCTTCATGGTGACAAATCAGGGAATCGAGATTAACCCCGATAAAATCAAGGTCATCGAAGACATCGTCGTTGTGGACAACGTGAAAACCGTACAAAGGCTAACGGGTCAGATTGCAGCCTTAGGCCGATTCATCTCGAGATCATCTGATCGAAGTCACAAATTTTTCTCTCTACTCAAAAAGAAGAACAATTTTTCTTGGACCCCGGAGTGCCAACAAGCATTAGAGGAACTAAAACGATATCTATCAAGCCCATCACTACTTAACACTCCAAAAACAGATGAAAAACTTTGCTTGTACTTGGCAGTATCGGAAATCGCCGTAAGCGGTGTCCTAGTTCGAGAAGAGCAAAGTACCCAATTTCCCGTTTATTATATGAGTCGAACCATAGGAGAAGCGGAAACTAGATATCCGCTCCTAGAAAAAATGGCATTTGCACTGATAAGCGCCTCTAGAAAGTTAAGGCCGTACTTTCAATGTCATCTCATATGCGTATTAACCACTTACCCGCTTCGTAATATTTTGCACAAACCCGAGTTATCGGGCCGACTGGCCAAATGGGTCGTCAAACACATTGGGTACGATATCAAATATCAACCCCGTACGGCCATCAAATCTCAAATTTTAGCAGACTTTGTGGTCGATTTCATGCCGACCCTCGTACCCGAAGTCTAAAAAGAACTCATGTTGAAATCAGGTATATCATCGGGGGTATGAATCCTTTTTACGGACGGGGCTTCGAACGTAAAAGGGTCTGGGCTAGGCATAGTTTTGAAGCCACCCATGGGTAACACTATTAGGCAATCTATTAAAATTATCATGTTGACTAACAATGAGGCCGAGTATAAAGCCATGATTACAGGTCTCGAGCTAGCTAGAAACTTGGGAGCAGAAGTCATTGAAGCCAATTGTGACTATCTGCTGGTGGTGAGTCAAGTAAACAAAACCTTCGAAGTTCGAGAAGGTAGAATGCAAAAGTATTTAGACAAACAGCTTGTCACTTTGCACCATTTCAAACAATGGACTTTACGGCATGTTCCACGAGAACAGAATAATGAGGCCGATGCGCTTGCGAATTTGGGATCGTCGGTCGAGGTAGATAACTTGGGCTCGGGGAATGTTGTTCAACTTTCGAGATCAGTAATCGAAGAAGGTCACGACGAGATAAATTCTACAAGCTTAACATAGGATTGGAGAAACAAGTATATTGAATACTTAAACAGCGGAAATCTTCCATCAGACCCTAAAGATTCTAGGACCCTACGGACTAAAGCTGCTCGATTCATGTTGTCTTTGGACGGAACGCTGTACCGAAGAATATTCGATGGACCGTTGGCAGTATGCTTGGGTCCGGGAGATACCGATTACATCCTACGGGAAGTGCATGAGGGCACTTGCGGGAATTACTCCGGTGCCGATACATTAGTTCGAAAAATAATCAGAGCAGTGTATTATTGGATCGATATGGGCAAAGATGCGAAGGAATTTGTTCGTAAATGTGACAAATGTCAAAGGTTTGCGCCAATGATCCATCAACCTGGAGAGCAAACCTTTGACTGACTATTTTTCTAACCGGGATATCCCCATGGCCGTTCATGAAATGGGGAATGGATATCGTCGGCCCTCTGCCATCGATCCCAGGTAAAGCCAAATTTATTTTTATGACTGACTATTTTTCTAAATGGGTTGAAGCGCAGGCATTCGAGAAAATAAGAGAGAAAGAAGTTATAGACTTTATTTGGGATCATATCATATACCGATTCGAGATACCCGCCGAAATAGTATATGACAATGGAAAACAATCCGTTGGCAGCAAAGTAACAAGATTCCTCGAAGATCACAAAATAAGAAAGATACTATCGATGCCACACCACCCCAGTGGGAATGGACAGGTCGAATCAACGAACAAAACTATCATCCAAAACCTAAAGAAGAGGTTGAACGACGCTAAAGGAAAATGGAGAGAAATCCTGCCCGAAGTCCTTTGGGCATATCAGACGACATCAAAATCCAGTACGGGGGCGACCCCATTCTCCTTAGTATATGGGTTCGAAGCATTGATACCAGTCGAAGTTGGTGAACCCAGTACCAGATTTCGATTCGCGATGGAAGAATCAAATAACTAGGCTATGAATACCAGCCTCGAATTATCGAACGGAAAACGAGAAGCTGCTCTCGTCCAATTGGCCGCCCAAAAGCAGCGAATCGAAAGATATTATAATCAAAGAACCAAGCTCCGCCATTTCAAGCCCGGGGACTTAGTGTTAAGAAAAGTCACCATCAATATCCGAAATCTGAACAAAGGAAAACTAGGACCGAATTGGGAAGGACCATATCAGGTGCTTGAGAACATCGGAAAGGGATCGTACAGGCTCGACATTATAAACGGCAAACAGCTATCAAGTAGCTGGAATGTATCACATCTGAAACGGTACTACTGCTAAGGTATGACCTTTCCATATTCGTTTACATTTCAAAACTGACCCCTGCAAAAGTCCTAACAAGGGCTAAGATGGATCTTTCGCTTCAAAGCACGCGTTGCACTCTTTTTCCCTTAGACCGGTTTTATCCCAAATGGATTTTTCGGTAAGGTTTTTAATGAGGCAACCATTGATCGTGCTGCACTTACAACAGTATATGAGGCCTCTTTACAATCGACCTCGAATACTTAGGGGGCATTAGGCCCTCAAATACATCGAGTTCAGATGCAAGAGAGTTATTTCACAACAAAAGGGCTCCAATAGGAAATATTGTAAGAGCCAAATGGTCGAAAAGAACCATGCTCATGTAGATTGTCCTGAACCCAGGCGCGAAACATAAACACATGTGTAATGACGTGCGAAGAAAGTTCTCTTCTTTATCGACATCTTATATCCAAGGAAAATTCCTCTATTTGGATATTTATTATGCAAACAGAATCAAGTTAAATTCGACCAATTAAGCCAACGGGCTACATTGCAGCGAGTTCAAATCATTCACTCGACTGCTAAGCCGAAGGGCTACTGCCTACGAGCTACATTGCATCGAGTTCGAATCTTTCACTCGACTATTAAGCCTACGGGATACTTCGACCGTTATGCCTACGGTCTATATTGCATCGAGTTCGAATCATTCACTCGACTATTAAGCCTACGGGAAACTTTTCATTTCGAGTTCGAGAAAGCACTCAATCGACCACTAAGCCTACGGGCTACTTCGACCATTATGCCTACGGGCTACATTGCATCGAGTTCGAATCTTCACTCGACTGCTAAGCCTACGGGCTACTTCGACCGTTATGCCTATGGGCTACATTGCATCGAGTTCAAATCATTCACTCGACTGCTAAGCCTACGAGCTACTTCGACCATTACGCCTATGGGCTACATTGCATCGAGTTCGAATCTTTCACTCGACTGTTAAGCCTACGGGTTACTTCGACCGTTATGCCTACGGGCAACATTGCATCGAGTTCGAATCTTTCACTCGACTTCTAAGCCTATGGGCTACTTCGACCGTTATGCCTACGGGCTACATTGCATCGAGTTCGAATCTTTCACTCGACTTCTAAGCCTATGGGCTACTTCGACCATTATGCCTACGGGCTACATTGCATCGAGTTCGAATTATTCACTCGACTGATAAGCCTACGGGCTACTTTTTATTTCGAGTTCGAGCAAGTACTCACTCGACCACTAAGCCTACAGGCTACTTTGACCGTTATGCCTACGGACTACATTGCATCGAGTTCGAATCATTCACTCGACTAATAAGCCTACGGGCTACTTTTTATTTTGAGTTCGAGAAAGCATTCACTCGACCACTAAGCTTACGGGCTACTTTGACCATTATGCATACGGGCTGCATTGCATCGAGTTCGAATCATTCACTCGACGACTAAAGCCTACGGGCTACTTTTATTTCGAGTTCGAGCAAGCACTCACTCGACTATTAAGCCTACGGATTATATTTCTTCAAGTTCGAATCATTAACTCAACTAGTAAGCCCAAGGGCTACATCACTTCGAACAATCAATTATAGAGACTACGAAGTCCAAATTTGATTGAATTGTTAAGATCCTTGTGAAAACATTTGTAAGGCACGAATAAAGTCTTCACAAATCGGCCAAAGTTGTCTATATACAAAAATTTCTACATGATTGATTACAAACATAAAAAATTATGAACTAAGCTTCTTGATCATCCTCAGGGGCGTTTTCTTCTCTGTCAGGATCTCCCCCATCCTCGAATCCGCTCTTGCTACCGTCATCATCATCATCATCTCCATCATAAGCCAAGGCTTCAGCTTCGAGCTCTTTAGCCTTTTTTATTTCTTCAGTAAGGTCGAAACATCGAGCATGTATCTCCTCGAGGGTCTCCCTACGGGACCTACATTTAGCAAATTCGGCAATCCAATGTGCTCTAGTGTCGACAGTGTCCGCCACCTCTCGTGCATCCATCTGAGCAGCCTCTGCATCAGTCCGATACACGGCAATGGACTTATCCTCCAAGATTTTCGATGACTCAACCTCTGCCTTGGCTTCAGCAAGCTGGGCTTCAAGCTCCTCGATCCTCTTAGCTTGAGCCGAACCTTTTTGCTTAACGTTTCGAAGCTGAACATCGGCCGATAATAAGTTGGTCAAAATGATCTCTTTTTCCGCATCCAGGCGATCTATAATCTCCTTCCACCGATTACATTCAGCTCTGATTTGATCGACTTCTTCCCGAAGTGACCCGATCTTTTCAACCTTTTGCTGCAGCTGAGATAATGAAGGGTTAACTTCCACAGTCGAGTCAAACCCATACTTTAAGAGAACGAGGCTCACCTGCTTATCAAGTTCGGCCTCTTCTTCACGAGCCTTAGCCAAATCCGCTTGGAGGTCCTTTATAGCCTCGTCCTTTTGGCTGCAAAGAAGCCACAGGGAGTCTCTCTCCCCCGAGACCTTCTGAAGCTCGACCTCACACTGGCTAAGGTCGACTCGAAACCTACTAATGGCCTAAACAGTGTGGAAAGAACACGAGTCAAATTCGGAAAAGAATAAAGAAACCAAGTATAGCAAAATCATTACCCAAGTAATGAAATATTGGGCCTCTTCTAGTAGAAGAGAAGTGTCCCCAATATCGGAAGCATCATCGACTCCAGTAAAGCAATCTCGAAAGGGATCCCCTACACTAGGGCCTTCGCCCATATTAAGGGTCTTCAATTCTCGATCTTCCTTTAAGGCCTCCTCAGAAAAGGTAGGAAGAGAAGGCGAATAACCCACTGTCATAGTCTCAAGCGAATCACTCGGGGCGTTCCGATCAAGACTCGGGATCCCGGGGTCAACCCCGACCGGTACAGCCACCATCGGCTTAGGAACTTCGGTGACCTCGATAGCTCTCACAGATCGGGTCACCAAAGCCGAGGCACCTCATTTTTCTTCTTCTTCTTCTTCTTCTTCGTCTTCTTCTTCTTCTCTTACTCGTTGGACCGAGTCAATCAAAAGGGCAATTGCCTTCCTCCTCACCCTTCGAGTTTTGGGCTTGGGGCCCTTTGACCGAGAGGCAGATTTTCGCTTATTGTCTTTCCCCGGTTTCGGGACCGGGGACTTGGTTCCTTCTTCACCACTCGAAGGCCTCAAAGCGGCGTCCTTGGTTACACCTGCGTGAAAGCAAATCGGTAACGAATGGAGCATAAAGAACACTTCAAAGGAAACGAGAAGTAAAACCTTACCATGGTTCTTGGCTTCCCATCTGCCTTTTGCCAAATCACACCAAGCGCGTTCGGCATAAGAGAAAGTCGAGGCTAACTTCCGAACCCAACCCTTGAGGTCGGGCACCGCTTGTGGAATCCAAGGGGCAGGTGTATATCGGGAAGAGGCATCAGAAACAATCGGGAAAGGATACAAAAAGCAACATCTTATGAGAACCACTTACGATCGAAATTCCATTCCTCGGAGAACGGCATCTTCTCTTCCGGAATAAGGTCACGGGTCCTCACCCGAATATAACGCCCCTTCCAACCCGATCCTTGTCTTCGTCGATGCTCGACATCAAAGCCTACGATGCCCGACGATGAAGTCTGATTAACCCTCGAAAGATTTGAGGCCGATACAACCGTATGAGGTGATTCAGGGAAAAATCCAGCCCCCCGGCTTTGATGGAGAAGAAGCGAAGTAGGATTACTATACGCCATAGAGAGGGATGAATTTGACCGTGGGTGACCTGATATCTCTTGCAAAAATCAATGATCATCGGATCGACCGGACCCAATGTGAAGGGATAAGTGTAAACACTTAAAAAACCCTCCACATGGATGATGACGCTCTCTTCGGGGGATGAAATTTGCAACACAACCTCGGAACCCTAGTTGTAGTCTTTTCTAACGGCCTCGAGATGACCCTCCGTTATAGAGCACATATACATCGACACGTGCTCGCATCGACCCAGGACGTATGAAGGATTCTCAACCTTAAAATCGATCTTCAGAGTACACGGGCCGGGAACGTAGTCATAGGTGGACGGCTCCACCGGCGCCTTGTCGCTGGAAGGCCGTGAAGAAGAAGCTTTCTCCTTCTGAGGTACAGTTTTCGAAGTCTTGGCCATTGATATGAGAAGAAGAAAGACAAAGGAAAGTGAAAAATTGACGAAACCAAAACTCTAGTAGCGACAAGATAGGAAGAAAAGATGAGAAATTTTCGGGGAGTGAATGCGTAAAAGTGATAAATGATAAATAGAAGTGTTATTTATAGGCTCGCATCATGACGGTTCAATATCACAGGTGGCTGACCGCCATCTGACAAGTATTAAATACCTTGAAAGGCTAAATCAATGGGACAACTATCACATACGTCATAATCGATCCCTATGAAAACGTCGGTTTATGACTCGATCGAACCACCAAAAATCACATCGATTCTCACCGCATCCTTCATGAGAAACGAGGGGACTATCTGTATACGGTCAAAATAGATTTCGGCCTTCCTACGTTCGATCGAGTTCAAGTGTTAAAAAGTCGGAGTGAGATTTTGGGAGTGAGCTCCGAAGTCAGTACTAACGAGCCTCGAGTCCGAAGGTCGCTCGAGGAGTCTGCTCGATAACCTTATCGAGCCCATGACCGAATCGATCCGCAAGGAACTGCTTTGAGGTCGGAAATGCGTGACACCCATCCCGAAGGTCGAACTTGAGCCAAGACCGAAGGGCCCGACCCAATAATGAGTTCGAGCCAGTATTGAGCTCACAGACAAGAGTCGTTGCAGCCGCACCAAGAGAGAGAATCTTGGCGGGAATCGAGGAAGAGACAAATCATCATGGGTCTTCCACTATATGCTTTATTTTATTATTTTTTGTAATGACCCTCTACTATAAAAGGGGGAATCCTTGTAAGCTATCGACAGAGAATAAAAGAAAACACACGGAACAGATTGGAACGAAAAGATCTTTTCTCCTATACAAAAATATCTCCTTTTGCTCGTTTTACTAGATCTTATTCATTCTTTCTATTCATCATTGTCATTCTCATAATCAAAATACTCGTGTCGTTATCTTTATATCAAAAGGTATTACGTATCCTTAAACTCATATATAAATTTAACATTATCCGATTTTTCGGATAAATTGACAGAACAGAACGGCCAACTTCCGCATTATTTTAACTGTCAACACTAATCTGACTTGACATGATCGGACAATCAAACAATAATTGAAAATATAGATTGGCAATAAAAGGAAAAAGGAGAAAAAATCAAATTAGGTGACAAAAGAAAATCGATACTTATTCTTAGCATCTGTCATTTAATTTGAAAGGGATATCCTAATTATGAGTCATTCCGAATTAGACTTTATTTTCTTATGCTAATAGTGTATTACTCCCTCTGATCAGTTTATATAAGTTATCTTTCCGTTTTAATCTATTGTACGAACGACAATATCTTTTTGTATTTGAGAATTCTTAATTTTAATTTTTGTTTTACATTTAATGAAACAATCTCTTTACCTTTCTAAAGGCAGAGGTTAGTTCTGCATCTTCCCCGGCCCTACTTATTGTTGTTTTATAGTTAATGACATGAATATTAAAGATTATGACATGTTTAACACTCACTACAAAAAAAACTGAAATTAACTACGAACTTCATCGTTAATTTGTTGCTAATTAAATCGCTTGTAGCTAACAGAATATTTCTTGATATTTTTATCGCTAATCCGTTGTTAAATAAGATTAGCAACGAATTTCTCTGTTTAGGTACATAATTTTTCAGTCGCTAATTCTTATTTTTTAGTAGTGACTATAAATTTTTAAATTTTTTTATTTTAAAAAACTTCGTATTCAATTAAACTCATCTGTCATATAAAATGGGACAAAGCGAGTATTAGTTTCTATTCTATTAGAACGTGTTTGGGCGACTGAATAATCAATGAACTGTCATATTAACTCAGAGTATAAATAATTGAAACTAAACCTCAAAATTTTCAAAGAGTTGTGTGGTTGGCCTTTCTTTATCACACATGCAAATCTTTTCGGACATGCTTCTTGTTATTATATTGAGAGAGAGATATATATTCTTCCTTACCCACTCCAATCCCCTACTTTCCTTTTCTTGAATTTTTCGTTCGGTGTTCGGTATTTGTTTTGGACTCAATCAATTCGAATTTGTCCCGGAAAGTTTCAATTTTAGAGGAAAGCATTTTCCATCAATGGCGATCCCAAAGGCGGACTAATGATTTTAATGCTACCGGGAACACCACTATTCTACTAACTGGTGCCCCTAAAAGCTTTTAGTACTCAGGGATGCCAAGTTATTTATATACTCATATTCAACGCATATACACATGCATATATAAGATTTTTGTTGAAGTTTACGGGGCTCGATGACCCCTCAATATTATATATAGTTCTACATCTGAACGACTCTATATTCAGACTCGAACTCGAGACTCCCTGATTAAAGATGAAGAACTATTTAACACTTCGCCACAACGCTTAATGTTAGCCCCACTTTTGCAAAACTCTTACAACTAATAATTTTTGTTTTTTAATAATGAAAACTCAGTTTCAGTTTCATGCATATTCTTTGAAGGTTTGGAGTTATATGCATTATTTTTTTTGTAAGGATCTAGTCTTTTATAATCGCACGGAAAACTAGAAGCAAAATGTGACAGTACTATAACCTTTGACCCCTGAGGTTTATTTGAGTACACAAACCACCCATAGAATAATGAAAATTACTATAAAAAAAACCCAAAATATATATTAGTTGAGAACATTTAATGAATATTTGAATACCCTAGGCATGCTTATATAAAGCTCAAAACTTTAATGAATGTACAAAAAGTTGATTATCTATATCGATAGTGTTAATAATTTTTATATTGTTAGTGCATTTAACCACTATAGCAAATTATTAGTAATGTATTTTCAAATCATCTTATCAAGCTAACATGAAGAGTTATATGTTGTTGAACTCATTTTAAGTTGCCTAAAAGAGAAACTTCCATTTATCTATATATAGAATATTGTGTCTTTACTAGCTTTATAGAAAATTAATTTAATTAAGTACGAGAGAGTGTGTCTATTCCCTTGTTTGTGTTCTATATCAAAGTTAAATATCTATACATTATGATGCGCAACTCGAAATGAGCATAAACGAATTTAGAATTTAAATTTAATGGGGTAAATGTTTAAGATTTTAACATTAATTCATCATATTTTAAAAATTATAAACTAAAGATAGAGTGTCCAAACCATCCAACCGCTATTCCATCCCCGTTATCCATTGAGCCCACTCTGAATAATCTCTCTTTTGCCGGATTATTACTGATGTAATCATACAAAACTAATTTTTCGGGAATTTTAGACCAGGCTTCTGATAAACTTTGATTTTCTGTTATCCCAGCACTAACTCTTCGATATATTTCTTGCTAGAAGTACCCCTGATCCCATTGGTAATAACCCAATTGAGCACGTCTAGCATATTTTTTTTGCATTAACAGAATCACTATAACGAACGCCGCTATTTGTTGTAATTATAGCATATTTTTATTTACGAATTATACTCCACGTCTATAATATAATATTAAGTTTAAATGAATCCGATATCAAAGGGCTAAATCTGTCTCTGAAAACTAGAGAGATAGAACCAAAGGAAAAGAATAATAAAACATTAATTTCCTGTCTTTTATTTAGTATGGTTCCTATCTTCTAGGGCACAAGAGGGGAAGTTACATCTTGGCCAAAGCCATATAGTGGTGGTTGTTGTTCTTATTATATACAACTTGGAAAAAGCCATTTAAAACGGAAGTTTGAGCTTCCCAACTTGTAGGGTGGGGTATAAGATTATGACTTGTGAGTTAGAGTACTATTATATGGATTCGAGAAAATATCTTTTATTTTGATTTTATATTTGTATTATGAGATCCATTAAATAATTAAAATTATTTAATTATAAACTCAGTAATTAAGATAAACTATGAGTTTAATAATAAGTTTGTAGTGGAGTGATTTCTATTCTGAACAAGAGGTATCAGATTCAAATCCTAAGAATGGAATCGTCGTTGAGAAAGAGCATTTTACTGTTAAAATGAGACTAATTTGAATTAGTCGAGTCTAAAAGGAATATCGGACACCCGACGAGAAACCAAAAAAAATAATATGAATATGTATATCACCACCGGCCATTATCTCATTCCTGTACCTAAACCTCAGCTTTTTGTTCTGTATTTTAGTTGCACTATCATTTTCCTAGAGTCGATTATTTCTTGCTTTCCTCACCCTCCGTCGTGTCGAGAAAGAGTCAAACCCGAAAATATAAGAAGATAAAAAATACCAAATTAATTTTTAATATAAAAATCCTTTAAATCGAAGGTAATAATTATAAAATTCCAAAAGTGGCTCCACTAACCATCTCATTATTATAATAGAGTCTTTTGTATTTTTGTGATCCCGTAATTTTTACGTTCGATTTGAAATATTTTCACATTAAATTTGGTGTTCTTTTTCTTGTATGTATTCTTATTTGCCTCTTTCTCGATATAACACCCCTCAAACCCTATGATCTTGAAAGATAGGGTCTAAGGAAAATGGAAACAAAACGATGCAAAAGAAAAAACATGAGGAATATTTCTGGAATTTAAAAAGTGGAATAAGTAAATCCGAGCCATATGTCATATACTAGTAAATTATTGGAACGATAAGATCGCCCGGTGGAGTCAACTTTTTGTGATTATTCAAAAGGTCATCTTATCTTTTAGAACTCGAATTTGTGCTCTTAAACCTTAAAAGTTTTATTTTTATCCTCTTCAATTTGCGTGCGCAGTCTGGACAGGCTTCCGAAAAGCTTTTATGTTGAAAACTAATGAAAATAAGAATTTTTACCTTAAAAGTTAATTTTAGTTGATTTCGATCAATATTTTTGGTAAACGGGTCCGGATCTATATTTTGACGATCCCAGTAGGTCTGTATCGAATTATGGGACCTGGGCGTATGCCCGAAATTGAATTCGGAGGTCCCTAGCTTGAGTTATGAATTTTTTATGAAAATTAAAGGTCTGAAAATTATTTATTTTTAAGAATTGATTGATATTTGTCATTGTTAGTATCAGGTCCGTATTTTAGTTCCAGATTCCGGTGCAGGTTTATTATGATATTTAAGTCTTGTATGTGAAATTTGGAGAGAAACGGAATTGATTTGACGTGATTCGGACGTCCAGTTGAGAAAATATAAATTTTAAAGTGTTCTTGAGAATTTCATTTGATTTGGTACTAAATTCGTAGTTCTAGGTGTTATTTTGGCTATTTGATCACGCGAGAAAGTTCGTATGATATTTTTAGATTTACGTGCATGTTTGGTTTGGAGCCCCGAGGGCTCGGGTAAGTTTTGAATAGGCTACGGAGTGATTTGGACTTAGAAAACAAAAAGTTGGTGTGCTTCAGCTGTGTTGCAGCCCTCCGACCTCGCAAATGCGAGGTCATGGTTGGCATTTGCGATCACTGTTGAGGTCGCATTTGCGTACTTCTCATCGCAAATGCAAAGAGAAGCTGGGCCAGCCTGTGTTCTCAAATGCGAACTTTTCTTCGCATTTGCGAAGGGAGTCTAGGAGGGGTATAGATCGCAAATATGATATTTTGTCCGCATTTACGGGATCAGTGATCGCAATTGCGACACTTTCCTCGCATTTGCGAAGGGAAGCATGATTGTGAAGGCTTCGCAATTGCGATACCCCCTTCGCAATTGCGAAGCCTAGGTCGCAAATGCGACGTCTGCAGCTGAACAAAATGACTTTTGGACGGAAATTTTCATTCACTTCCGAAATTTTCAAGACCTAAAACACAAGAGGCTTTTTTCCAAGACCATCTCTTCCCCAAATCTTAGGTAAGTGATTCTAAACTGGTTTCTTTCAATCCTTTACTACATTTTACAAGATTTCAACCAAAAATTAAAGGTTTTCATGGTAGAATTAGGGGTTTTGGGTAGAAAGTAGGGATTTCAAAAATTTGGGGATTTAGACCTCAATTTGAGGTCGAATTCCAAAACCAATTATATATTCGAACTCGGGGGTGAATGGGTAAATGAAATTTGGTCCGAACCTCGAATTTTTGACCAAGCGGGTTCGGGGTCGATTTTTGACTTTTTGGAGAAAAATTTAGGAAATCTAAATTTATGCAATGTAATTGATTCCTTTAGCAAAATTTGATATTATTGAGTAATTTTATAATAGATACGAGTGGTTTGGAAGTGAATTCCAGAGAAAAAGCTGTGATTGAAAATTAAGTGGCCTTCGGAGCAAGGTAAGTAGTGTGTCTAACCCTGACTTAAGGTAGATCTGTCGGCGTTCACAGACCTTGAAGTCCCCGTCTATCTTTTCTGTTCTACTATTTCTTTCATTCAGACAGTTGTATTTCTTTCTAACTATTACTTGTAGCAAATTTTAGAATGCTCGTGAATTGCGACTCCAGATCCGGATGGTAGTAGTTAATACAGATTTATGATATTCCGCACTTATTATATATCATCTTAGTTAAGTATTGTTAATTATTGAATGGAAATAAGGAATTGGTTAATGATTCTCTAATGTTGGCTTGCCTAGCAACTGAAATTTTAGGCGCCATCACGGTCCCGTCGGTGAAAACTTTCGGGTCGTGACAGTTGGTATCAGAGCACTAGGTTGCCTAGGTTTCACGATTCGCGAGCAAGATTAGTAGAGTCTGGAGGATCTGTATGGAGACGTCTGTGCTTATCTTCTAGAGGCTATGAAGTTAGGAACAAGTTTCACTTCTTTTTTTCTCTGTCATGCGATTTTGCTTCTTCAATGCTGATTGAACTCTTCTACTCTTATTCTCTCACAGATGGCGAGAACACATACAGCTTCCTCAGCTGAGCAGCAATCAGAGCCCCTAGTGACAGCTCCTACGCGGGGCAGAGGTCAAGGCCGAGGCCGTGCCAGAGGCCGAGGCAGGGTCAGGGCTCAGCCTAGAGCCCGAGCAGCAGCCCTAGTAGTGGAGCCTCAGATAAAGCTTGACGCGGAGGTTCCAGCCCAGACTATTCCTGTCGGACCTGCTCAGGTTCCGGAGGGGTTCATTTCCACCCCAGTACTTCAGGACGCTTTGGTCCGTTTGGTGGGCCTTATGGAGAGTGTGGCCCAGACTAGCGCATTTCCCATGGAACCAGCAGTCTCTCAGGCTGGAAGAGAAGATCAGTCTCCCACCACTCCCACTCCGGAGCAGATAGCTCCCCAGTATCAGGCTCCAACAGCTCAGCCAGTCGAATTAGTTGAGCCGATTATTGCAGCACAGGTCGGAGATGGGCCGGCTATGTCTTTTGAGGCTTTATGGAGATTGGAAAGTTTTACCAAGCTCTTTCATGTTCACTTTAGTGGTGCTCCTTCAGAGGATCCCCAGGAGTATCTTGATAACTGCCATGAGGTTCTACGAAACATGGGTATAGTGGAGACCAATAGGGTCGATTTTGCTGCATTTCAGATGATTGGTTCCGCCAAGAAATGGTGGAGATATTACTTGTTGACCAGACCAGCTGGGTCGCCTGCTCTTACTTGGGACCAGTTCTCTCGGCTCTTCATAGAGAAGTTTATGCCTATCACATTGAGAGAGGAGCGTCGCCGTCAGTTTGAACGTCTCCAGTAGGGCAGTATGACTTTTACTCAGTATGAGACCCGTTTTGTGTATTTGGCCCGTCATGCCATTCTTCTGCTTCCCACCGAGAGAGAGAGAGGGTGAGGAGGTTCATTGATGGACTTGCTCAGCCTATCATATTGTAGATGGCTAAGGAGACTAGGAGTGAGATGTCTTTTCAGGCGGCTGCTAATGTCGCCAGATGAGTCGAAATGGTTCTTACTCAGGGAGGTCAAGGGTCTGACAAGAGACCTCGTCATTCCGGTGAGTTCAGTGGTGCCTCACCTAGAAGCAGGAGTACTTTTGGTAGAGGCCATCCTAGCAGGCCATTTCATTCAGCGCTTCAGGCATCCCACGGTGCCTCAGGTGGTCGTGGCCCTCAGATGCATTATTCCGACCAGCTAGCCTACAGTGCACCACCAGCTCATATTAGTGCACCTCCACTCCAGAGTTATCAGGGTGGTTATTCAGGTCGACAGGGTCAGTTTCAGGTTCAACAGTCATAGCAACTAAGGTTATGTTACACTTGTGGTGATCCGAGGCACATTGCTAGATTTTTCCCTCGAGCAACGGGCAGCTCACAACATCAGAGTTCTCGTGCCATGGTTCCGGCACCAGTTGCTGCACCACCTGCTCAACCAGCCAGAGGTAGAGGCCAGACTGTTAGAGGTGGAGACCAGCTAGTTAGAGGTTGTCCCAGGGACGTAGTTCAGGGTGGTAGGGCCCAGCCCCGGTGTTACGCTTTCCCAGCCAGGCCTGAGGCTGAGTCATATGACGATGCTATCACAGGTAGTGTTTCAGTTTGTAGTAGAGATGCTTCAATTCTATTTGATCTGGGGTCTACTTACTCCTATGTGTCATCCTAATTTGCTTCCTATTTGGTTGTGCCCCGTGATTCTTTAGGTGCTCTTGTGTATGTATCCACACCAGTAAGAGATGCTATTGTTGTATATCGTGTTTATCATTCGTGTGTGGTCACCATTGGGAGTCTTGAGACTCATGTAGATCTCCTACTTCTCGACATGGTTGATTTTGATGTCATACTGGGTATGGATTGGTTGTCACCTTATCATGCTATATTAGATTGTCACACCAAGACAGTGACCTTAGCCTTGCAGGGGTTTTCTCGATTATAGTAGAGAGGGAATCTTGGCCATTCTGCCAGCAGGATTATTTCCTATATGAAAGCTCAGCGTATGGTAGAGAAAGGGTGTCTAGCCTATTTGGCTTATATTCGCGATCCCAGTGCGGATGCCCCTTCTATGGACTCAGTACCAGTTGTTCATGAATTTCCAGAAGTATTTCCGGCAGATTTGCCGGGGATGCCACCCGATAGAGATATTGACTTCTGTATTGATTTGGCTCTGGGCACTCAGCCCATTTTTATTCCACCATACCGTTTGGCCCCACCAAAGTTGAAAGAATTGAAAAAGTAGTTACAAGACTTGCTTGATCAGGGATTCATTAGACCTAGTGTCTCGCCCTGGGGTGCACCAGTATTATTTGTAAGGAAGAAAGATGGCTCTATGCGGATGTGTATAGATTATCAGCAGTTGAACAAGGCCACTATCAAAAATAAATATTTGTTGCCAAGAATTGATGATTTATTTGATCAGCTTCAGGGTGCCAAGGTATTTTCGAAGATTGATTTGAGATCTGGTTACCATCAGTTGAAGATTAGGGCATATGATATCCCTAAAACAGCTTTTCGGACTCGGTATGGGCATTATGAGTTCCTAGTGATGTCATTTGGGCTTACAAATGCCCCAGCAACATTCATGAATTTGATGAACCGGGTGTTCAAAACCTACTTGGATTCCTTTGTGGTTGTGTTTATTGATGATATCTTGATCTACTCCCACAGTCGAGAGGAGTATGAGCAGCAATTTCGGATCGTTCTTCAGACTCTAAAAGACAGCCAGTTATATGCTAAGTTCTCAAAATACGAGTTTTGGTTGAGTTCAGTTTCTTTCTTGGGTCACGTTGTATCAGCAGAGGGTATTCAGGTGGATCCTAAGAAGATAGAGGTTGTTCAGAATTGGCCTAGACCTACTTCAATTACAGAGATCCGGAGTTCCCTGGGTTTAGCAGGTTATTATCGTCGGTTCGTGGAAGGGTTTTCATCTATATCAAGCCCATTTACCAAATTGACCCAGAAGGGTGCCCCGTTCAGATGGTCAGACGAGGGTGAAGCAAGCTTTCAGAAGCTCAAGACAGCTTTGACCACGGCACCAGTATTGGTGTTACCCATAGGTTCAGGATCTTATATAGTATATTGTGATGCATCTCGTATTGTTCTTGATACAGTATTAATGCAAGATGGCAAGGTAATTGCATATGCATCACGACAGATGAAAGTTCACGAGAAGAATTATCATGTTCATGGCTTAGAATTGGCAACCATTGTTCATGCGCTGAAGATTTGGAGTCATTACCTCTACGGTGTCTCATGTAAGGTATTTACTGATCATCGTAGCCTTCAGTATCTGTTCAAACAAAAGGATATTAATTTGAGGTAGAGAAGATGGTTGGAGTTGTTGAAAGACTATGATATCACCATTTTGTATCACCCCGGAAAGGCCAATATGGTGGTCGATGCTTTGAGTAGAAAGGTTGTGAGTATGGGCAGTCTTGCATATATTCCGATTGGTGAGAGGCCATTAGTTGTAGATGTTTAGACTTTGGCTAATCCGTTCGTGAGGTTAGATGTTTCAGAACCCAGTCGGGTTCTAGCTTGCACAGTCGCTCGGTCTTCTTTATATGAGCGCATCAGAGAGAAGCAATATGATAATCCTCATTTATTTGTCCTTAAGGACACTGTGCGGCACGGTAATGCCAAACAAGTTGCTGTGGGGGAAGATGGGGTTCTGCGAATGTAGGATCGTATTTGTGTGTCTAATGTGGATGTGCTTCATGAATTAATTCTTGAAGAAGCGCACAGTTTCAAGTATTTTATTCATCCAGGTACCACCAAAATGTATCAAGATTTGCGGCAACATTATTGGTGGAGGAGAATGAAAAAGGATATAGTTACATATGTAGCTCGGTGTCTGAATTGTCAGCAAGTTAAGTACGAGCATCAGAGACCTGGTGGTTTGCTTCAGAAGTTAGAAATTCCTGAGTAGAAGTGGGAGCGTATCATTATGGATTTTGTTGTTGGGCTCCCACGGACTCAGAAAACATTTGACGCAGTTTGGGTCATTGTGGACAGGTTGACCAAGTCAGCACATTTCATTCCAGTGGCAGCTACCTATTCTTCAGAGAAGTTAGCTGAAATTTACATTCGTGAGAATGTCCGCCTTCACGGTGTGCCCGTGTCTATCATTTCTGATTGAGGTACACAGTTTACCTCACATTTCTAGAGGGTTGTACAATGTGAGTTAGGCACCCAGGTGGAGTTAAGTACATCATTTCATCCACAGACAGACGGACAGTAAGAGCGCACTATTCAAATATTGGAAGATATACTCTGTGCTTGTGTAATAGACTTTGGAGGTTCTTGGGATCAGTTTTTGCCGTTAGCGGAGTTTGCCTATAATAACAGCTATAAATCAAGCATTCAGATGGACCCCTATGAGGCATTATATAGTAGACGGTGTAGGTCACTAGTTGGGTGGTTTGAACCGGCGGAGGCTCGGTTGTTGGGCACAGATTTAGTACAGGATGCCTTGGACAAGGTCAAGATTATTCAGGATCGACTTCGCACATCTCAGTCCAGGCACAAGCGTTATGCCGACCGTAGAGTTCCTGATGTTGCATTCATGGTCGGAGAGAGAGTGTTACTTCGGGTATCACCCATGAAGGGTGTAATGAGGTTCGGAAATAAGGACAAGTTGAGCCCTAGGTATATCGGACCTTTTGAGATTCTGGAGAGAGTGGGAAAGGTGGCTTACATGCTTGCGTTACCACCTATTTTAGCAGTTTTTCATCTGGTATTCCATGTGTCCATGCTTCAAAAGTATCACAACGATCTGTCCCATGTGTTAGATTTCATCTCTGTCCAGTTGGACAAGGAATTGACTTACGAGGAGGAGCCAGTAGCAATTCTAGCCTGGCAAGTTTGCTAGTTGAGATCAAAGAGTTACCCTTCAGTTCGAGTGCAGTGGAGAGGTCAGCCTATTGAGGCACCTACTTGGGAGTCGGAGTCCGATATGCGAAGTAGATATCCCCACATTTTCACCAGCCCAGGTACTTTTCTATGTCCGTTCGAGGACGAACGGTTATTTTAGAGGTGGAGATTGTGATGACCCAAAAGGTCATCTTATGTTTTAGAACTCTAATTTGCGTGCTTAAGCCTTAAAAATATTATTTTTCACCCTCCTCGATTTGCGTGCACAGTCCGGGCAGGCTTCCGGAAAGCTTTTATGTTGAAAACTAATGAAAATAAGAATTTTTCCCTTAAAAGTTAATTTTAGTTGACTTCGGTCAACTTTTTTGGTAAACGGGCCCGGATCCGTGTTTTAACGGTCTCAGTAGGTCCGTATCGAATTATGGGACCTGGACGTATGCCCGAAATTGAATTCGGAGGTCCCTAGCTTGAGTTATGAATTTTTGATGAAAATTATTTATTTTTAAGAATTGATTGGTATTTGTCATTGTTAGTATCGGGTCTGTATTTTGATTTCGGAGCCCGGTACAAGTTTATTATGATATTTAAGACTTGTCTATGAAATTTGGTGAGAAACGGAGTTGATTTGACGTGATTCGGACGTCCAGTTGAGAAAATAGAAATTTTAAAGTGTTCTTGAGAATTTCATTTGATTTGGTACTAAATTCGTAGTTCTAGGTGTTATTTTGGCGATTTGATCGCGCGAGCAAGTTTGTATGATATTTTTAGACTTGCGTGCATGTTTGGTTTTGAGCCCCGAGGGTTCGTATGAGTTTTGGATAGGCTACGGAGTGATTTGGACTTAGAAATAAATAGCTGGTGTGCTTTAGCTGTGTTGCAGGCCTCAGACCTCGCAAATGTGAGGTCATGGTTGGCATTTGTGATCACTGTTGAGGTTGCATTTGCGAACTTCTCATCGCAAATGCGAAGAGAAACTGGGCCAGCCTGTGTTCGCAATTGCGAATTTTTCATCGCATTTGCGAAGGGAGTCTGGGAGGGGTATAGATCGCAAATGCGATATTTTGTCCGCATTTGTGAGGTCAGTGATCGCAATTGCGACTCTTTCCTCGCATTTGCGAAGGGAAGTAGGATTGTGAAGGCTTCGCAATTGCGAGCTTCGCATTTGCGAAGCTCAGGTTGCAAATGCGACGTCTGCAGCTGAACAAAATGACTTTTTGACGGGAATTTTCATTCACTTCCCAAATTTTCAAGACCTAAAACACAAAAGGAGATTTTCCAAAGATCATCTCTTCCCCAAATCTTAGGTAAGTAATTCTAAACTGGTTTATTTCAATCTTTCACTATATTTTACAAGATTTTAACCAAAAATCTAAGGTTTTCATGGTAGAATTAGGGGGTTTTGGTAGAAAGTAGGGATTTCGAAAATTTGGGTATTTAGACCTCAATTTGAGGTCGGATTCCAAAACCAATTATATATTCGGACTCGGGGGTGAATGGGTAAATGGAATTTGGTCCGAACCTCGGGTTTTGACCAAGCGGGCGCGGAGTCGATTTTTGACTTTTTGGAGGAAAATTTATGAAATCTAAATTTATGCAATGTATTTGATTCCTTTAGCAAAATTTGATATTATTGAGTCATTTTTGAATAGATACGAGTGGTGTGGAGGTGAATTCCAAAGGAAAAATTGTGATTGAGAATTAAGTGGCCTTCGGAGCAAGGTAAGTATTGTGTCTAATCCGGACTTGAGGGAATTAGGAACCTTAGATTACTTGCTAAGTGAAATTCATGTGAGCGGCGTATATGTGAGGTGACGAGTACTTATGCGCCGCCAATTTACCCGTATTCCATGTTTCTCAGTTTTTCTTATATTGTCTCAACCCTATGCCTAATTGCGATGTGTTATACTGGTATTGTTCAATTTATCGTTCTCATCATGTTTACGGATTTTCTGGTGATAATTGAGTTTTTATTTCAAGTTGAGATTGATGTTATAGAACCAAATGTTGAGGTAAGGTTTGTACTTGCTATTCTATCTCCCTGTTGATATTTATGCATTGCATTATGATAAGGGATAGTATTAATGCACGAAGGGTGATGCCGTGCCATATTGTGAGTGTTAATGCACGAAGGGTGATGTCATGCCATGATATGAGAGTTAATGCACGAAGGGTGATGCCGTGCCGTTTCTATTGATTTTTATGGTGAGATTGAGAGTAAAAGCACGAAGGGTGATGCCGTGTATTTTTCCTTACTGTATGCACTATTCTTGTTGATTCATGGTATATTGACTGCTCCGGTGATCATTTTGTTGTAGTTCTTTATCTTGTATTCCCCTCAGTATGTTTCTTTCCTGACATTTTCTGTTTAGTTCTTCACTTCTGTTATTTGTATATACATTGTTAAATTGTACAGGTTAATTTATTGGTGTCTTGCCTTAGCCTCGTCACTACTTCGTCGAGATTAGGCTCGTCACTTACCAGTACATGGGGTCGGTTGTACTGATACTGCACTCTGCACGTTTCGTGCAGATTTTGATACCGGCTCGAGTTGATCGAGATTCTGCTATTGGTCCGCTGTCCGGAGACTCAAGGTAGATCTGTCGGCGTTCACAGACCTTGAAGTCCCCGTCTATCTTTTATGTTCTACTGTTTCTTTCATTCAGACAGTTGTATTTCTTTCTGACTATTACTTGTAGCAAATTCTAGAATGCTCGTGAATTGCGACTCCAGATCCGGGTGGTAGTAGTTAATACAGATTTATGATATTCCACACTTATTATATTTTATCTTAGTTAATTATTGTTAATTACTGAATGGAAATAAAAAATTGGTTAATGATTCTCTAACGTTGGCTTGCCTAGCAAGTGAAATGTTAGGCCGTCATCACGGTCCCGTCGGTGAAAAATTTCGGGTCGTGACACTTTTCGGGAAATTTTTTAATTAAAGTAGTATATGTAAATAATATTTTCCTAAAAATTATTGTGTATATATAATAGATTGAAACTGTTTTTGAAAAATAGCGTAAAAGAAACATCAATTGGGAACTGAAAATAAAGCCTTGAAAACCCATGTCCCAATACCTAATTGAGTGTAAAAATTATATTATGACACTAAATTGTGACTTCTAGACGATTTTCGTGTTGGAGTCCTTTTTTTGTCATAATCTGCTAATCGTGAAGATTAATCATATTTTTCTTAATCTTGAACGTCTAATTAATTCTCTTAATGAGCTTATCTCGCTCTAGTTAAATTAATCAGAGTTTCGGATATCCCCAGAGGCGGAACTAGGATTTAAACTTTATGTGTTCGGGATTATAATTATTTTAAGTTATTGGGTTCTATATTAGTAATTTGTACATATTTATTGATTTCTTAATACAAATATAAAGTTTGAACAAAAGCTCCTGGGTTCGACCGAACCCGCAACTAATACTCTCGCTCCACCCCTGGATATCCCATACCTATAAAAAGACTAAAAACTCTGTTGCCAGCCATTTGGAAGATAATCAGCACGCATTCTTCTTTCTAATTATGAAAATTGTGTGTTTTAGATGATAATAGCAGCAGCCATTGTCCCATTCCTATACCTAAATCTCAGCATTTTGTTTTGTATTTTATTGTGAACTGCTATAACTTTCCTAGGCTCTTAAAGATAAGAGTCTAATGTAAATGGAAACAAAACGGTGCCACAAAAAAAAATAAAAAAATATAGGAGAATATTTCTTGAATTTGAAAAGGGGAATGTGCATATCCAAGCCATGTGTCATATGGTAGTAAATTATTGGTTCGATAAGATCCCCATTGTGTCATTCGTTTTGTTTTTCAAAAAATAATATGTGTATACACAATATGTCAATACGTCTTGAAAAATAAAGTCTTAAAACTCTATAGCCTCATAGCCAAATTCGTGTATACAAGTGAAATTGTAATATTGGGATTTGAGGTTGCTTAGTTGGAGCTATCAGCATTCCACGGTCGAGGTGGAGAGTTCAAAAATTCACTAACAACCTCTTTTCCCTCTTTAAAGTTGTCTCAATTTGATCTATATATGACGAGTTCGAATCATGAATACAACCATTAATACCTTTTAAGATATGCCTGTCTACGTCACGGCCCTTCCCAGATCCTACACGAGTACAAAATACCTTATGTATTTGGCCTAACGAGTCAACACCACTTCTATAAAATCTTCCATACTTTAATGGCTTCTTTTAATAATATTTATTTTGATTCGATGAGATCACCGAGGAGATAAAAGGGTTGTAATGGCTAACCACATGTGCACTCGGATTCTCCTACAATTGTAACTTCTAGAGGATTTTCGTGTTGGACTCTTTTTGTCTATAGTCAAGTTGATATCATGAAAATTATTCTTTTTTTTTAAATTTTAAATTGAATATTTCAATCCATCACCGACGATATAAAAAAAATGGTTGAACTTCCTCTATTCTTAACCAAAACCCTAAAATCCAAATTTTGAGAATAAATAAGGTCTTGGTAAAAAGCAATTTAATGTTGTTGACAAATTTACTTGACGCAAATTCAGTTTAATCGATTTAGTAAGTTTTGAGAAAATGAAAAAAAAATCGATGGAGGGGAGTCTTGGAGCAACGATAAAGTTGTCTTCGTCTGACCTATAGGTCACGGAATCGAACCGTCGAAGCAGCCAACAATAGTTGCATTAGGGTAGATTGTCTACATCATTGCCCATAGAGGTATGATTCTTTCTCAAACCCTTCGTAAATGCTAAATGTTTTGTGCCCGAGCTACCCCTTCTAAAAAAACAGACCTTTCTCTCCTTGGAAGATAATGTCTTGCACATTGCTAGGATTCGAACCCTAGTCGGTTTAGCAAGTTAAAAATAGACCTTTTTCACGTGTTGTGCAAATTCTTTAAAACATTGTCGTTCCTATATCGGATACTCCAAAAAAATATAACTTTTAAAAAATCTAACACACACCTAATAATATTTTTAAAGAGTACGAGTAACATAACTCGTTCATTTGGAAGATAATTTCTTACACATGATAAGCAAACAAGTTGAATTTGCCTTCTGCACGTGTCCTCCTTTGTAATTTTAAAATTTTGGTTTCTTTTTTTGTTATTTAACAGCCTGTTCTCATTTTCCTAGGAGATTTTCTTTGAACATCAGCAATACAAGGAATCTTTATATCTGTCCCCACCAATCCAACTTACAAAAAGTCCATATTATACAAAGGCAACTGTTTTCATATTCCAAATTCCACAGCTTTCTTACTAAAATGGCCGGTTTTCAATTTCTCTCTAAGTATAGAACTAAGTTTCTAACTTTATTCCTCAATATTAGCTTCCTTCTTATCATCTCTTGCCTCACATTCCAATATCTCTACTCTTCAAATTCCAACTTTTCTTTAAGTTCCACCTTCAAAAAACCAAACAAAAATGGTTATTTCTTGCACGGAAAAGATATTGGTTGTAAAGGGATTGAAAAGTTCATTAGTAGAGAAGAAAAGTGCACTTATATTAAATCACATGAAGGGTGTAAACCTGATGGATATATATTTTATCTCCAACTTTTTTATTGCACTTTTAGCCCAATTCTTGGTTATTTGTTGCTAGCTCTTTGGCTTATGCTTCTTTTCTATTTATTGGGTGATACAGCTAGTAGTTATTTTTGTTCTTCACTTGAGGGACTATCAAAAAGTTTGAAACTTTCTCCTACAATAGCTGGAGTTACTTTGCTTTCACTTGGAAATGGTGCACCTGATTTGTTCTCTAGTATTGTTTCTTTTATGAATGATGGTACAAATGATATTGGACTCAATAGTATAATTGGCGGTGTTTTCTTTGTTTCGAGTGTAGTGGCTGGAATTACAAGCATTTCAATTAGCCAATATGGTAGGAAAATCAAGAAGTCAAGTTTTATTGGAAATGTTGTTTTCTTGATTCTTTGTGTTATTTGCCTTCTTGTGATTATTTTCCTTGGCAAGATTCACTTGTGGGGTGCTTTGGCATTCTTTTTTCTATATCTTGTCTATGTTTGCTACGTTTTTATCTCCGAAATTTATGTCCGAGAAGAGAAGTGCTTGGATTCTGCAGAAACCCTGATCGATGATTCGTTAGTTTTACCAACAACTTGTGACATGAAAAAACATCAAGAATTATCATGTGGATTAAGGGTACCTTTATTGGTGAATAAAGGTGAGATTCAAAGTGAAAAACATAGGAAAAATGTTTGTGTATTGAGAAAAGTTGGGTATGTTCTTGAAATGCCACTTGACTTGCCAAGAAAGTTGACAATTCCAAATGTGTCAGAGGAGAAATGGTCCAAGTTATTTGGAATTGTGTCAATCACTTTAGCTCCTTTGCTATTGGTGTTGATTTGGGATTTCTTTGGGCCTAAATCAAGTATTTGGGCCTATGGAATTGGTGGACTCCTTGGAATTTGTTGTGGGCTTCTTGTGTTTTTCACTAGTGATGGGCTTCACCCTCCAAAAAAGTTCAACTTTTTGTGGATTGGACTTGGTTTTCTAATGAGCATTACTTGGACTTATATCTTGGCTGAAGAGCTAATTTCTTTGTTGGTTTCAATGGGCCTAATCTTTGGTATAAGCCCATCAATTTTGGGCCTAACAATTCTTGCTTGGGGTAATTCATTGGGAGATTTGGTGGCCAATGTCACATTGGCCAAAACTAGTGGGCTAGAAGGAGCCCAAATTGCCATATGTGGATGCTATGCTGGGCCTATATTCAATACACTTGTGGGCTTGGGCCTATCACTCATTTTCACAACTTGGAAAGCATTTCCTTCAAGTTATATTATTCCAAGTGATTCAACTATTTATGAAACTATTGGGTTTTTGTTATTGGGCTTACTTTGGGCCTTAGTAATCTTGCCCAAAAGGGATATGAGGCTTGATAAATTCTTTGGAGTTGGACTTTTGGCTATTTACTCTTGCTTCTTGTTCCTAAAGCTTGCTAGAGCTTTGGGCTTACTTGAGTTTCAAGTGTCTCCTTAGAACTAGGTTTAGTAACTTTGTAACAAAGTAGAATCTAATATTTCTACTTGGGTGTAAATTTTTATAGATGTATTCACCCAAAGTATATAATGATGATGTATTATTATCTTTTATTTAATGACTTATTTTGAGAATTTTTGGATCTATGCTTATTTTCAACTGCTCGAGATATTTCATCAATTATTATGTTCTTCATCATCTCTGGACGCCTAGAAAAAGCCAAAAAGATAGCCCTAAATAGGGACGGATATAGTGTAATAACTATAATTTCCCGCTAACTCAGTAACTTTTGTCTAGACCCTTTATTTATATTAAGTACTAACATATAAGAATATTTAGTTCAGAACCGTCCGTTAATCCAGTTACTATTGTATATTAACTTGAGATTTTTGTAAGAATCATAAACTTAAAATCATGATTTTGCCTTTGTCCTAAACCATATTTTGTGAAAGCTTAGTGGCTTATAGGTAGATGCATTGCTCTATAATGCATATAGTTCAAAACTTAATTTCTTTCTAATATTTTGCTTGCTCAATGTGTAATACATTTGTATTGTTGATGAGAATTTTTCAATTGTTCAGATAGTACAATTGATCTGGTAAAAAAGAAATAATAATTTATATTTCCAAAAGTATAGCGTAGATATTACAATTAAAAAATATATATACTAATGTCCACAATCTACCTCTCTTTTTTTATTCATAAGCTCTGCATTCTCCTCTCTCTTTTTTTGGGTAGAAAATATATTTTTATTACTAAAATTACTAGAAGCTATTACATAGTTTAATTCTTTTAGTATACATTGTACCTAGACAATCATTTTCATAGCAATAGATTGCAAATGATGGAGACAAGTCATAGATCACTAAGCTCTCAAAAACTTGCAAGTAGCTTTTATGTTTAGATAGGTCATCCGCCACTTTATTACAGTTAATAATTTTCCTGAATTAATAAACCTTTGATTATTTGGAACTAATTTTTTGTTTAGTTCATTGGATTAAAAATGAGATATATAGTGTATTATAATATATATTTGGTTTGAAACTAAATAAGTGAATAATTTTTTTATTTTCAAGTATATATAGAGTTAGATATATATATTTTTGTTCTTATTCTAGCATTCTCTCAACTCATAACTAACTGTGTCGAAATTCTGGATTCGTCATTGAATGTTTGACAATTATTCTTGAACAATAAGGCTAACTAGTGAGACTTAAGACTTTTCTTTTCTTGAAAGGCAATAAGAAAATTAAGATTAAAAGAAATGTTTTTCATAGAAAATCAAGAAGCTTTTTTGATAATATTTCAATTTGCAATCTCTCTCTTCTTATTTATAAGAGAATGGTAGTGATGTTGACATGTTTAATCCTGTAACAGCTAGCTTAAAAAATATTTGATAATATATTTTTTGAAGAAAAATGAAAGTTATAATTGTTAGCTTCTTGTATTTGTAAAATAATTCTAGAGAAGATAAAATAACATATAAACAGAAATGTAAAAGAAACAGAATTTAATCCGAACCCACTGAATTCACTATTTTTCTCCTTAAGGAATTTAATTCCCTCCTACTACCCAAGGTTGTGGATAATTTCCTTCTAGGATAGAACGAATTACACACTGGTGTAGCGGTACTTCAAACCCCAGTGTTTCAGCGAACACAAAGATCGGTAGCAAACCACACTTACTGTTGCTTTCTTTGTAATTAAAATAATACAGAAGAAAGGAGGAGAACTCAGAAATTCGTATCGAAAATCTGAGAGAATGGACTGGTATTTATAGCCAATGTTGAGCTCAAATTGAAGAGGTGCAACTTTTCAAAACTAAAGAGGTGCAACTCTTCAAAACTGAAGAGGCGCAACTCTTCAGAAAGGCTGTTTGTGTAAAACGGTCATAAATTAAATGACTTTTACAAAAAATAAAGGGCATATACTATTCCGTTGGATTTAATATTAATTTTTTATTTTAAAACAAACGGATATTTAATAACATTTCTGTTAATATTTACTATTAACAAATAAATTTGGTCCAAAATATTAATCAATCAATCGATCATTTGACCAAATCCAAATCTGAATCTGAAACCGTAGCCGAAGCTGAAGCCGAGTGAGCGACGATGACGACGGCGCGAGACTTGCCTTCGTCTTAACTCTTTAAGAGCTAGAAGAAGTGCAATTGTATATATACCCATCAAAACCTTTTCCTCTTCCAATATGGGACAATGCCCCCTTTTCAAGGAGGAAAACTCAAATATTTTTAATTTTTCTTCATTTCCAATTCACCTTCTTTTAAGCTACATTTAAGCTTAAAAATCCAACAATCCCCCACATGAATGGGGAATGGCTATATCACAAAAATATGCATGAAAAACTGTGTGATTCGCAAACAAGGATTAATTGCATCTAGATAAATAGGTTTCCCTTTGAACTTTTCATAGTGAACTTATGTCGGATATACTCGGTCAATCGGTAGATTTGATATCTTTGAACCGTTGAACTTTGGTGTATACCTAGACAACCATAAGTCACACAACCAACGCTTAACCGTCTTTGACTCTCATTGTTGTATTCGTTTCAGCCATGAACACCGCTTGATTTCATAAGTGCATAGAAAATTGGCCTTACAAAATTCTACTTGAAGCGAGTAATACTTCACACTTACATAGGTGATTCCTAAACGTATCATCCCGTAGATACACTATTTGATATACCCCGTATCAAATTTAGAAATCATTAAAAAGCCTTAATATTTTATCCTTGGTACTGAATATTTTCTCATCACGAGAATGGACCAAACTTTTAGTTGACAATGTTGAACCGTCATTAATGACTTTGTTTGATCTCCTTGAACCTAGATCTTGGGATCTCCAGTCTTCTAGGTAGAGTTACCGCCATAATGGCTTGTTCTCGGCCATAGTCCCATTCTCCTCGATGATTTCTCAACTACCTCTCTAGTTAGGCCTTTTGTAAGTGGATCCGACACATTATCGCTTGACTTTACATAGTCAATCGTGATAATTCCTCTAGAGAGTAATTGCCTAACGGTTTTATGTCTTCGTCGTATATGACGAGATTTACCGCTATACATCACGCTCCCAGCCCTTCCAATTGCCGCTTATCTATCACAATGTATGCATATTGGTGCCAATGGTTTGGGCCAAAATGGAATATCTTTTAAGAAATTCCGGAGCCATTCAGCTTCTTCACCGGCTTTATCTAAGGCTATGAACTCAGCCTCCATTGTAGAGAGGGCAATACAAATTTGCTTGGACGACTTCCAAGATACAGCTCCTTCACCAATAGTGAATACATATCCACTTGTGGACTTAGAATCAGTTGAACCGGTGATCCAATTTGCATCACAGTATCCCTCAATCACCGCAGGATATTTATTATAGTGCAAAGCAAAGTCATGAGTATGTTCTAAATATCCTAAAACTCATTTCATTGCCATCCAATGAGATTGACCTGGATTGCTCGTGTATCGACTCAATTTACTTATAGCACAAGCTATATCTGGTCATGTACAATTCATGATATACATTAAGCATCCCAACACATGAACATAATCCAATTGTGATATGCTTTGGCCTTTGTTCTTTGCTAATGCAAGATTCACGTCAATTGGAGTATTTGCAACTTTAAACCCTAAGTGCTTGAATTTTTCAAGTACTATCTTAATATAATGAGATTGTGACAATGCTAGACCTTGAGGAGTTTTATGGATCTTAATCCCCAGAATTAAATCAGCAACTCCCAAGTCCTTCATATCAAACTTGCTAGTTAGCATACGCTTAGTCGCATTTATGTTGGCAATGTCATTACTCATTATCAGCATATCATCTACATATAAGCAAATAATGACTATGTGATTTGGAATATTTTTAATGTACACACATTTATCACATTCATTTATCTTAAAACTATTTGACAACATTATTTGGTCAAATTTCGCATGCCATTATTTGGGTGCTTGTTTTAGTCCGTAAAGGGACTTAACAAGTCTACATACCTTCTTTTCTTTACCTGGAATCACAAACCCTTCAGGTTATTCCATGTAGATTTCTTCCTCCAAATCTCCATTTAAGAAGGTCGTCTTAACGTCCATTTGATGAATTTCAAGACCATAAACCGTAGTTAGTGCTACTAACATTCGTATGGACGTAATTCTGGTAACTGGAGAGTATGTATCAAAATAATCAAGACCTTCTCGTTGTCTATACCCTTTGACTACAAGTCTTGTCTTATATTTATCAATAGTGCCATCATCTTTCATTTTTCTCTTAAAAATCCATTTAGAACCCAAAGGTTTATTTTCAGGAGGAAGATCAACCAATTCCCATGTATGGTTGTTCAATATGGATTCTATTTCACTATTTACTGCCTCTTTCAAAAATAATGATTCCGAAGAAGACATAGCTTCTTTAAATGTTCGAGACTCATTTTCCAATAAGAAAGTCATAAAATCTGGTCCAAATGAAGTAGACGTTCTTTGACGTTTACTATGTCTTGGATCCTCCTGATTAAATGTACTTTCTTTTATTTCTTCCCGAGGTCATTTAGATCCTTCACCAATCGACTCACATTCCTTTTTATACGGATATATATTTTCAAAGAACTCAGCATTATCTGATTCTATAACCGTATTATTATGAATGTCGGGATTTTCTGATTTATGAATCAAAAATCGATATGATTTACTATTGATCGCATATCCTATGAAAACACAATCAACGGTTTTCGGTCCTATTTTCACTCTTTTGGGTTTAGGAACTTGCACTCTTTCCAAACACCCACACACTTTAAAATAATTCAAGTTGGGCTTCCTTTCTTTTTATTTTTTATATAGATTGGATTGTGTTTTTCTATGGGGTGCTCGATTTAGTATCCGGTTAGCCGTAAGAACGACTTTCCCCCCATAAGTTCTGTGGCAAACCAGAACTTATCAACAATGCATTCATCATCTCCTTTAATGAACGATTCTTTCTTTAAGGGGCCATTGTTTGATGAATAATTCCATATTCTAAACATTTTTCTTCAAAAGGAGATTCATATTCACCACCTCTATCACTTCTTATCATTTTGATTTTTTTGTTAAGTTGCGTTTCAACTTCATCTTTGTATTGCCTGAATGCGTCTATTACTTCATCTTTACTATTAAGTAAGTAAACATAGCAATATCGAGTACTATCGTCAATAAAAATTATGAAATACTTCTTTCCACCGTGAGATGGTATTGACTTCATGTCGCAAATATCTGTGTGAATTAAGTCTAAATGATTTGAATTCCTTTCAACTGACTTATAAGAATGTTTAACATAATTAAATTTCACACATATGTGACATTTTGATTTGTCACATTCAAACATAGGCAATACTTCCAAATTAATCATTTTTCGCAAGATTTTATAATTGACATGACCCAAACGTATATGTCATAATTCATTTGACTCAAGTAAGTAAGAAGAAGCTGAAATTTTATTATTATTCTCAACAACGATTACATCAGCTTGAAAAGGCCCTCAGTGGGGTAACCTTTTCCTACAAACATCTCATTCTTACTTATTATAATCTTATCGAATATAAAAACACACTTAAACCCATTCTTAACAAGAAGTCCAGCAGAGACTAAGTTCTTTCTAATCTCGGGAACATGAAGAAAATTATTCAAAGTGACCACCTTACCAGAAGTCATTTTCATAAATATCTTCCCACATCCTTCAATTTTGGCCGTTGCAGAATTTCCCATAGAAAGTGTCTCTTCGGATCCAACAAGAGAATATGTTAGCAAACGCTTCTCTAACAGTATAGACATGGCGAGTGGCTCCATAATCAACCTACCACTCCTTAGGAGTTTCCACCAGGTTGCATTCAGAAAGCATAGCACACAAGTCATCAACATCTTTGTGCTTTTCAACCATGTTTTCTTGACCCTTCTTCTTGTATTTCTTTGGAGCACGACAATCTGCAGATCTATGTCCAGCTTTTTCACAGTTGTAGCAATTTCTGTTGAACCGCTTCTTGCTTGGGTTACTTTTCGGTCCATAAGCCTTCTTCCTCTTTCTATCCTCAACAATATTTGCTCCCATTATTGTTGAGTTTCCACGGCCTTTCTTTTCAGCAGCTTTGTTGTCCTCTTCGATTCTCAACCGAACAATGAGATCTTCAAGGGACATCTCCTTGCGTTTGTGTTTCAAGTAGTTTTATAAGTTCTTCCACAAAGGAGGCAACTTCTCAATCATTGATGCAACTTGGAATGCTTCATTGATGACAAGACCTTCAATGAAAATTCTGTTAGTAAAAACAATATAATTAATACTTTCAACATTAGTATTAATTTGACTTATACCTTCAGCAAGGAGATCGTGAATAATCACTTGCAATACTTGACTTGGGTAATAACAGACTTGCTATCTACTATTTTATAGTCCAAAAATTTAGCGGCAACGAATTTCTTTAACCCGGCATCTTCCGTTTTGTATTTCCTTTCAAGCGCTATCCACAGTTGTTTTGACGTCTCCATATTACTATAGACGTTATACAGATCGTCCTCTAGTCCGCTAAGAATGTAATTCTTGCAAAGAAAATCAGAATGCTTCCACGACTCAGTCACGAGAAAGCGTTCATTTTCTGGAGTTTCGTCAGGCAGAATAGGAACATCTTCCTTAATGAACTTCTGCAGACTTAAAGTCGTCAAGCAGAAGAATATCTTCTGCTTCCACCGCTTGAAATTAATCCAGGAAAATTTTTCGGGTTTTCCTACCGGTACCAATGTCGGTGTTGTCCGGCTTGTCGATGCATTGGCAGTCACCATAGGAACAGTCTGGTTCCCGTTGTTATTGGTCATTTCTGTAAAAGAATGACACAAACAAACGTTAAAATCACATAGATTTTAATCTCCATTGGAGTGAAAAATCACACAGGTTTTAGTCTCCAAAAATAATGAGTATAACACAAATACAGAAAATATTAAATTCCTTAAGTTTGTTAGCTTCTTGTATTTGTAAAATAATTCTGGAGAAGATAAAATAACATATAAACAGAAATGTAAAAGAAACAGAATTTAATCCGAGCCCACTGAATTCATAGTGTTTTCTTAAGAAATTTAATCCCCTCCTAGTACCCAAGGTTGTGGATTATTTCCTCCGAGGATAGAACGAATTACGCCCTGGTGTAGCGGTACTTCAAACCCAGTGTTTCAGCGAACACAAAGATCGGTAGCAAACCACACTTACTGTTACTTTCTTTGTAACTAAAACAATGCAGAAGAAAGGAGGAGAACTCAGAAATTCGTATCGAAATCTGAGAGAATGGACTGGTATTTATAGCCAATATTGAGCTCAAACTGAAGAGGTGCAACTCTTCAAAACTGAAGAGGCGCAACTCTTCCGAAAGGTTATTTGTGTGAAACGGCCATAAATTAAATGGCTTTTACAAAAAACAAAGGGCATATACTATTCCATTAGATTTAATATTAATTTTTTATTTTTTAAAAAAAAAAACGGATATTTAATAATATTTCTGTTAATATTTACTATTAACAAATAAATTTTGGTCCAAAAAATCAATCGATCATTTGACCGTAGCCGTAGCCATAGCCGAGCGAGCGACGACGGCGCGAGGCTTGCCTTCTTCTTAACTCTTTAAGAGCTAGAAGAAGTGCAATTGTATATTTACCCATCAAAATCTTTTCCTCTTCCAATATGGGACAATGTCCCTTTGTCAAGGAGGGAAACTCAAATATTTTTAATTTTCCTCCATTTCCCATTCACCCTCTCTTAAGCTACATTTAAGCCTAAAAACCCAATAATAATTAAGATACCCTACATACGCCTAAGGGTCCTCTTTCCTCTTGCTAAATGATTCATTGCCAAATTGTACGTCCCATGCATTTTATGTTAGTGAAAAGGTGATAGAAATATCAAAAACAAAAAGTAAAGAGGTTAGATTCAGGGCTAATGAATTCTGAATTTTAAAAAATTAGCTTATTGGGTTATGGATAAATTTTGGGCATGTTACATTTTTGGTCTGCCAAAAATAATTATATTCGCTAGCCAAATTTACAAAATAAATATGTATAAATATGTATATTATACATTAATATATAAAATATATATATATTACCGGCTATTATTTTTCCATAAATTTTTATACATATTAAATAAAAAATTTGACATAAATATAAGATCCAGATGAAAGCTACTAAATTCTGCCAAATCAGTAAATTCTATTGTGGCTTCCCTCTGGTTAAACTTGAAATCCAATTCCCTTTATATGACGCATGTGTCCTCTTTTGACCTAGCTGTTTGTTCAGTACGATAATGGAAAGGACAAACTTACATTACTTCAAACAAACGGTAAACCAAAAACTCCAAAAACTACTGCTAACCCTAGCATTGACCTAACAGATTTCGTATTTTTGTCCCTTTGTACAAATTCTTTTGGTTAAAGAAAAATCGAAAAGAACAAGAGAAGTCAACATAAAGAAAAAACCATAAATACATATTTTTTCTGTAATACAAAAAGTTCCACTGAAGAGTCTTAAGGGTTTGATTTTTGAATGTGTTAACAACCGATATAATTGCGAACCCGGAATTTAAATGTGGCAGGTGCACACGAGCAAACGACTTAATTAGTGTATCCATCAAACTTTTGATCTTAAAAGATTCCAATTAAATGTATGAAAGTTTTTAACATATATATACTTATATATTCAGAATTATTGTTGGATTAACCGGGTCCTTTGACCCTCTTCTCCAAGCATAGAACCGCCTCTTATAAGCTGCTATAAAGTGGCGCACACAAAAAAGGTCCAGTCTAAAGAGTTCTTTTATATTTTTAATAATTATTTGGTATTCAATATCTTACTGATCTGACTAATTCAAATTATGCAACGCATATTAAATACGAAAACGTATCCTATTAGGTGTTTATGCGTTTTTGAGGTTCGAACCTAAGATTTCTAGTTAAGTTTGGAGCGATCCAATTCTTTCCACCACACCCTTTGGTGGTCCCTCAAGAGTATTAAGTTATACTACTATTATAAATCGATTAATCTTTTACGAAATAACAAGAATATCGAAAAATAAAATATGAGAATTACTGAATTAACAACCAACCAATCATTATGGAGGTCTTTAAGACCTCAAAACTACATCCTCCGGTTCACTTTAATTAAATTTTTTATTTATTTCACACATATTAGAAAATTCATCTTTTAACATTAATAAACAATGAAATTGATCATATTAACATTAATTTATTCATCAAAAATATAACAAATACTCTTAGGCTCTTTACTCCAAAAGCAACTTTGGAAAAAAGAAGTTAATATTTTCTTGATATCTGAAAAAAATAAATATTATAAATTACAAAAAAAAAAGATCAATTAAAGTGGATCGAAGGGAGTAATAATCTTGTCAATATAGTAAAGAAAAAAAAAAGGAAATTATATTATTAATCGTCTAAAAATAGAGGGATCCAGTTATTATTATGTAGGACCAAATGCAATGAGGTGTCGAAAATATTAAGGCAGATGCATAACACCAAGACAGCAGCTCTTAACTGTACCTGTGACAATAATAACATCAGCCATTAATGTTTTTTTGTTAGCTCATTTTATCTCTTTCTTCTTAATTCTCATTTATAATAGAAAAAAAAATACATTCATTTAATGCAATTCAATAGGCTGTGCTTTACCAACTGTTTTAGGTTGCAAAGGAATAGAGAGGATAAAATTTATTAATTGTCCTTTCGTTTCAGAGAAGGATATTTTCTCCATATTTAAATTTTGAAACTTATTCTAACATTAGGTAAGATTTTATTGTTTCTTAGGAGTAACTAACATATTGCATGTGTACATCAAGAATTGTGGTAAGATGGATCGGATCCATCTATTCTGAATTAGAGGTCTGGGTTCAAGCCCTAAAAATAAAAAAAGGATTTTTACCTTCATATATTATAAATAAAACTTTATTACCCTCTCTAATCAAGTTTTAACTTAATTATATGGATATATATTACAATTTATCAATTATATATAAATTAATTTTAAATGAGTATCCTTTTATATTAGGAATTGAATAGGGAATCCACATTCATGCTCTCTCCCTCTCTCAGTCTCTCTTTCTCTCCTTCTCTGTTCTTTCCCCAATTTTCGTCCTTCATTTTTCTCTGTTTTTAATCTTTTTTCCCCAGAAAATTCATCAATAAATTTCAATTGTTATAATATAGAGTTTTAACTTAACAATTTCCTTTCATGTTGCACAATTGGTGTTCGAATTGAAATTGTCAATCAATAAATTTTGAAGGTGTTTAATTCTCCACCATTGACAACCATTAAAAAGCTTCAAAGCTTTGAATTTGAATTTGGGTTGTCAAAAATTATTGTTTGTTTGGATTGGGTGTTATTGAAAATAATTGGGAATATTCTTTGGATTTAATATCTCAATTTTGAGGGTGTTTGGTGAATATTAGACTTGATTTTGGCTGAATTTCAGATTTAAACTCGAAGAAGAAGATGATATACAATATACTTACGAAATTATATTAAATTTGTATTTAAATTATATTTTGTTGTAGTTATGTATTTTTTTAATTTGAGTGTTGTATGTAAGCTGAAAAATAGTTGTATAATGTATGAGTCGTTGTATGAAATTTGTATTTAAGTTATAAATACTATCGTTTTATATAAAATTGTTGATGTGTATCAAAATTAAATTAAGAGAGAAGTTTTGAATGGAATTTCAAAGAGGAAGAAGAACACACCACTTATAAAATATATACAAATCATATATAAAATATAGACAAAAATATATTGTATAAAATTTGTATGAAAATTATATTTAAGTTGTATGATGTTGTAGTTGTATTTAACTAGGTAAGAATAATGTATGAAAGTTGTAAATAAGTTGTATACTATACAATTAGTTGTATGAAATTTATTTTTAGTTTGTATTTTGTTGTAGATGTATCAAATTTGTACGAAATTTATTTTTAATTTGTATGTTGTTGTACCATACATTATTATTTTTCTCAATTAATTTCTTAAAGAAAAAAAAGTAGAGAATGAATTCCAAATCGACTCATGTATAATGATTCATGTAATTGTTTGAAGTGAAAAATTAATAACTCAATTTTACAAATTGCTTTGCCGCCCTATAGCATCCTTAAACAATGACTCAATTTTGAAAAACTTGGATTCAATTGCAACGATTGGGTGCTTTGAAGTGGTTAATCATGGAAATTTAGGGAGTCATCCTCAATTTCTTATCAAAATTTCCCCAACTATTCCATTCGATGTTTTCCTTTCTTTTCTTTGTCGAGCTGCCAGAATTGAGGAATCACTGGTTGAGGAAGAAACTTGATAAGAGAGGGATGGTCTTCATCCTACATAGATTAAGAGTAGGCCATGCAAAATAACTTTAAAAAGATTTAATTTTTACAGCAATATAGGACGTCTATTCAGCAACCAATAAATCAATTACCTCTGGGATGGAGAATGGCGGAACAGGAGATTGATAAGATCGTCAAGATCTTGTTGAAGGTATTTCAATCAATTTTTTCTTTTCTCGGATACTTTAATTTGTAACTGTTGCGTGAATCACGCTTTAGAGAAGGAAACACAGCTGGAAAGAGACTCCTTAAAGGAATTGTATATGAATTGTAAAGAAATCATGGTTATAGCGAGTAAATTACAAATCTAAGATAATTTTGATAAATAAATTTGAAATATTGTATAGGAAGGAAAAAATCCCTAAAACAAATCTCGATAGGAACGTTTTTCTCTTTAATGGGCCATACGCAGCAAGAATCCAGATTAATCCAGTCCAAATACAAATATTGGACGTTGAATGGAGAAAAGATATTATGCGCAAAGAATTAAATTCTTTCTTGTACATTTTTTCTGTTGAACTTCTTAAGAATTTATCTATTTTCTCCGGTTCGTGATATATAATTTTTCACATATTCTTTAATTATTTCTAAAAATATTTAAAATGAAAAATTCATGAGGTTTACCCCTTGTATTTCAAAGGACTCAATGCTAATGCTCATCTCACAAGATCGTTAAATCGTTAGAGGATATATATATATATATATATATATATATATATATATATATATATATATATATATATATGCGTATAATTTTATGCATTCGTGCTCCACATCCGTGAAGCACTTCACTCGCTCAAGAAGACACATAAAATTACTATTATATATATATATATATATATATATATATATATATATATATATATATATATATATATATATATATTCTTTCCTATCAAGTTTCTAAAAGCTCTCTTTGTTGGAATTTCTGAAGATTGTTTTTTGTTTATTTTGTTTTCATGGTAATGCGATACAAGAAGTCGGAAATTAGGTTCTTTCTGGTGATGAAAAGAGTTTTTATCTTACTTAAAATTTTATAAAAATTGGAATAATTTTTTTCCAGAAAAGGGATTCCCGTCCTCGGGTCTTAAAAAAGATACCGATCAGAGACGAAAGTTATGTTGGAGTTCAGGCATTTTTGTTAAGGTCAAGCCGCCTTGTCTGTTCATTGAATTGATGTTTGGTAGCTTTTCCTTCTCCCTAACTGATGTCATGTCCCCCTGCGCTAGTTTTACTGTGCTTTCCTTCCTTGGCCTAAAAGAAGGCTAGCTAGTCACTTCCCTTATTCATAGGGGCAACCTCTTTTCTATCGTGTAGTCACTCGTGACCGCTTTTTGTCCTGACTCAGAAAATAAACTCGATAGTCAATCTTTCCTGCGCTTGAGAGATTTCATTTCAAGTTAAGTTGGGGATTAAGACTCTAATGCTTTCGTTCTTCAGCTTCAGATAAGTGAATCAAGGGGCTCATTTCCTTAAGAATGAGTCACTAATTGACAAAATAATTATATGGGCAGAATTAAGTTTAAAATCCACAATTCTCAAAGGAAACGCATCAAAATATATAAAATTATCAATTGAAATGGTTGAGGAAAGAAATATACTATATATCAATAGAATATGTCGAGCTCGTGGAGTATATTAAGCTGCTAACTTTTTTATTTCTTGTTCCAAATTAATCTCTTCTAATCTATTAAAAATTGTGTAATAAAATCATTATTTTTATTTTGGAGTAATTGAAGAATTATTTAACTATTAAAAATCATGTACAAAGTAACTTTCCTTCTTTTTATTACTATTAGGTCGCACCAAATATACTCTTAGAAAAATAATGATTACAAAAGATTTGTATGGCTAACAATAACTAATTTTGGTATCTAGTAAAAATAATACGCCGTATAAATAAATAAATAAATAAATAATTACAAAAGATTCGTATGGTTAATGTGAGCACCTAATTTTTGACTATATTTGAATTTTTACTATCTTCTACTATGTAAATATTTTTTAGAAATTTAATATATATTGTTTTAGCTTGGTTACATTTTTTTAATATAGGGTAAGAATTAAAAATAAATTAAAAGTTTAAATTATTACTATTAGTATTATTTTTATTTTTTATCTTTATTTTAAAATAAAATAAATTTTAAAAAAACGAAAAAATTAACTTTTTTTTTAATTTTCAGATGGGAATAAAATAATAGTAAAATTAAAAGTATGGAATAAAAAATTAAAAGTAAAAGTAGGTGGAAATTATTTTTAAAAAAAAGTAAAAAAAGTGGAAATTTAAAAAAATGAAAAATAAAAGAAAGATGAAATTTAAAAATAAAAGTAAAGGTAGCTGAATTTGTTTTAAAAAAAGTAAAAGAAAGTGAAAATTTAAAAAAGAAAAGTAAATTAAGTGGAAATTAAAAAAAGTAAAGTAAAATAAGTGAAAAATTAAAAAAATAAAAGTAAAGGAAAGTGGGGAATTATATTCTTTTTTAAAAGAAAAAAAATGGGAAGTGGGAATTCTTTTTAATTAAAAAATTTTAAAAATTAAAAACAATATGAAAAAATTCCGAAATTGTTTCTCTATAAATAGAAGAAAAATGTGAGGAGAGAACGAAGAAAAAAGAAGGGAAGAGAGAATTGAGAGAAATTGTTTTTTCTTCTTCTACGCGAAAGAAATTTCTACTCGTGTCATTCTTTCTTCGTCTTTTATTCAAACAATCCAGCAAGTCATCACCCAAAACCCAACAAAAATACTTCATGATATCCTTTTTACACGCCAAAAAGTGGAGTCAATAATCGAGATCGAGGATTCCGTTGGAGCTCCGTTCACTAGATTTGATGTTATTCGTCGCTTATGCTTGTTCGACGTTCGTGTGAGTTATTGTACCTGTTCTTGGAGACTCATTTAATTGAAAATTTTGCATTAAAGGTTTATTATTCCCTCTGTTCTTTTTATCTTATTTCATGTGATTTTATTTATTTGCCTTTAAACGTTATAAATAGTATTGTAAGTTAGTCCTTAAATGTTATATGCTTAATCATGTTTTTGGAAATATGGTATTCAAACTTGCTTTAAAGTTAAGAAGATTTTGTAACGACCCGGCCGGTAGTTTTGAGAGTTAGAGCCCTGAACCCCTATTAACTGCTTTCCCCATATCTATTTCTACTATTATGACTTGCCGGGATGATTGGTTTTGAGTTTCGGAGTATTTTGGGACACTTAGTCCCTAAATGAGAGCTTAAGTCTTAGGAGTTGGGCCGTAGTCGGAACTGTGTGAAGATGGATCCGAAATGGAATTCTGTCGACTCCGTTAGCTCCATTGAGTGATTTTGAGCTTAGGAGCACGTTTGGAATGTGTTTTGGAGGTTTGTAGTAGATTTAGGCTTGAATTGGCGAAAGTTAGATTTTTGGCGATTTCGGCCGATAGTGAAAATTTTGATATCGAGCTCGGAATGGATTTCCGAAAGTGTCTGTAAGTTCGTAGTGTCATTTGTAATTTGTGTGTAAAATTTGAGGTAATTCGGACTAGATTTGACGTGGTTTGGCGTCGTTTGTAGAATTTGGAAAATTCTAAGTTCTAAGGCTTGAATCCGTGCTTAATTCATGATTTTCGGTGTTATTCGATGTGGTTTGAAGGATCGACTAAGTTCGTATGGTGTTATAGGATTGGTTGGTAGGTTTGGTTGAGGTCCTGGGGGGCCTCGGGTGAGTTTCGAGTGCTTAACGGATCAAAGGTTGGATTTGTGTTGCTGCTGAAGTCTTCAGGCATCTGTCATTTTCGCACCTGCGGTGGAGAGACCGCAGGTGCGTGATCGTACATACGGAGAGGCAAGCGCATAAGCAGATTTGGGATGTATGGTCAGGGGTCACAGGTGCAAAGGGAAATGCTGCATCTGCAATGCTCGCAGATGCGCTACAGGACCCGCAGGCACGGATGAAATCGCAGAAGCGGACAATAGTCCGCAAGCGCGCACTCGCAGGTGCGGCCCTTTTTCTGCAGAAGCGGGCCCATCCCTCTTAAGTCATTTTCGCACCTACGAAGGAAATTCCGCAGGTGCGGAGTCGCAGATGCGACCCAAGGTCCGCAGATGCGGAATAACTGGGCAGAAATGGGGCAGATTCGAGGGTTTGTAGTTCACTTTACAAATTTGATTGAGAGCTCAGTAGAAGGCAGAATTTGAAGAGATTTTCGTTGGAAGTTTTTGGATAAGATTCTTAACTCCCTTATGGTTATATTCCACTAATCTATGCTTGAATGCATCGTTTAAATTCGGATTTGGGGTGAAAATTTGAGAAAAGTTCTTAGGCCGAATTTTGGGGTTTTGATCGAGATTTTGGTGTCGAATTTTAGTAAATTTGATATAGTTAGACTCCTGAGTGAATGAGCTTTCGTATTTTATGACTTTTACCCGATTTTGAGAAGTGGGTCCCACAGGCGATTTTGAGTTAATTTCGGAATTTTTGTTAAAATATTGATTTCGTTAATTAGATGAGTCTATTATTGTTGTAATTATAATATGTAATTGCTTTTGGCTAGATTTGGGTCATTTAGAGCCGAATATTCGTGGAAAGGGCCTTCTTACTGATTGATTGAGCTTGACTCGAGGTAAGTGGCTTGCCTAACTTTGTGTGGGAAAAATTCCCTTAAGATTTGAAATTATTGTGATATGTCAGCGCCGTGTACGTGAGGTGACGAGTACGTACACGATCTAGTTGTGGTAAAATCCGATTTTCTTACTGAGCAGCAACATGTTTTCCTGTTATTTTGAGTTATACCATTTTAATGAATACTAATCTATTTTAATTCTTAATTGAGTTATTCAAATATGTATAGCTATCATGTTTAGTCTAATACAATATGTCTACGTGTCTTAATTGTTTATGTGAATTATGTGCAACATGCTTAGTGAATTTTCTGCTTCTTCCCTGACTGGTACTTAGTCTAAATTGTAAGAATTTTGTGATGTAGTTGTATTTCTATCATTCCCGCTGCATATTTACTATGGAACTACAGAACGGTATTCCGGGAGTACCCCATGTACTGCATATTTACTTTGGGACTACGGAAAAGTATTCCGGGAGATCCCTTGTACTGCATATTTACTTTGGGGCTACGAAACGGTATTCCAGGAGATCCCCCTATCTTGCATATTTACTTTGACACTATGGAACGGTATTCCGGGAGATCCCCTGCACATTTACTTTGGGACTATGAAACTGTATTCCGGGAGATCCCCCTACTTATTTACGTTTGGGACTACGAGACGGTATTTCGGGAGATCACCTGTTGTGTTTATGTGTACTAAGTTATTACCTTCTATGATTTCATTGTTGTTAAATTTCAACCTTTATTTTATTGCGGTATTACACTCTATATTGTTTTATTATATATTTACCATAGGGCCCTGACCCGACCTCGTCACTACTCGACCGAGGTTAGGCTTGGCACTTACTGGGTACCGATTGTGGTGTACTCATGCTACTCTCTGCACATGTTTTTCGTGTGCAGATCCAGGTGCACCTTATGAGCCACACTATTAGTGAGCCGGTACAGTTTTGGAGACTTCAAGGTATATTTGTCGCGTCCGCAGACCTCGGAGTCCCCTTCTACTCTTTCCCATGTCCGTTATCTTCTGTATTTTTCCTTGTTAGACTCTTATGTATAGAGACACTAGATCTTTCCTTTTGTAGTTTGTGATTCACGATGTTCTAGGGTTTGGGATTTGTTGTGTATTTTTTTGAATAGTTGGTTAAATTTATATTTTTATTTCATTATTCTGCAAAATATTAGGCTTACCTAGTTGTAGAGACTAGGTGTCGTCATGACGTCACACGGAGGGGAAATTGGGTCGTGACAAGCTGGTATCAGAGCTTTAGGTTCACATATGTCATGAGTCACAAACCGGTTTAATAGAGTCTCACGGATCGGTACGGAGACGTCTGTACTTATCTTCGGGAGGCTATGAAACTGTTAGGAAAATTTCACTACTTTGATTCCTTGTCGTGCGAAAATTGTGGACTTCAAAGATTCTAAACTTATGTATTCTATTCTCTCACGGATGGTGAGGACACGTACAAGCGGATCCGATGACCAGGCACCCGCGCCCCCTACTAGAGCCACGAAATGCCGGGGCCGGGGTAGAGGCCGAGGACGTCCACGTGGTGTAGCAAGAGCTGCTACAGAGGAGCCCCCAGTAGCTCAAGTTGGAGGGCAGACACCTGAGATACTTATTGTTGCACCAGCCCTCCAGGAGACTTTAACCTAGTTTTTGAGCATGTTCAACACCTTAGCTCGGGCTGGATTGATTCCACTTGCTCCTGCCACATCTCAGGCTGCGGGAGGAGCACAAACTCCCATAGCCGGTACTCCAGAGCAACGGGTTCAGGTCGACCAGGTTCTAGAGATTTTACCAATGCAGCCGATAGCTCTAGCTCAGACGGAGGTTAGGGCAGCAGCTTCTGAGGCGGAGTAGCTCAGACTTGAGAGGTACAAGACGTACCACCCACCTACTTTCAGCGAATTGGCTACAGATGATGCTTAGGGTTTTCTGGAGGAGTGTCATCGTATTCTCCGTACTATGGGCGTAGCGGAGACGAGCGGAGTTTGTTTTACCACATTCCAACTTAGAGGAGCAGCCTATCAGTGGTGACATGCTTATGAGTTGAGTAGTCCGGCCGAGGCAGCTTTACTTACATGGACTTAGTTCTCGGACATGTTTTTGAGAGAGTATGTCCCTCAAAGCCTCAGGGACTCATGGCGTGCGAAGTTTGAGCAGTTGCGCCAGGGTGCTATGACTGTGTCAGAGTATGCAGTTTGCTTCAGCAATTTGGCCCGACATGCACCGGCCTTAACTGCCATAGTTCGAGAGAGAGTTCGATAATTTATTGAAGGTCTCCATCCCAGCATCCGGAGTAGTATGGCCAGGGAATTGTAGATGGATATTTCTTATCAACAGGTTATGGGAATTTCAATGAGGTTCGAGGGCATGTTTGCAAGGGATAGAGAGGAGAGGGAGGCCAAGCGGTCTCGAGAGGCTGGTTATTATTCTGGTGCACCAGCAGCTCGCCATGGTAGGGGTTATGTAAGCCACCCCGTTCATTCAGCTCTTCCAGCCTCCAGTGGCGTTCGAGCTCCTTCTAGACCCCGGGAGCCTTATTATGCACCGCCAGTATCTAGTGTGCCTCCTGCACGAGGTGTTCCAATATGTGTAGCTATCATGTTTAGTCTAATACAATATGTCTACGTGTCTTAATTGTTTATGTGAATTATGTGCAACATGCTTAGTGAATTTCCTGCTTCTTCCGTGACTGGTACTTTGTCTAAATTGTAAGAATTATGTGATGTAGTTGTATTTCTATCATTCGGGCTGCATATTTACTATGGAACTACAGAACAGTATTCCGGGAGACCCATGTACTGCATATTTACTTTGGGACTACAAAACGGTATTCCGGGAGATCCCATATACTGCATATTTACTTTGGGACTACGGAACGGTATTCCGGGAGATCCCCCTGTCTTGTATATTTACTTTGGGACTACGAAACGGTATTCCGGGAGATCTCCCTGAATATTTACTTTGGGACTATGGAACGGTATTCCGGGAGATCCCCCTACTCATTTATGTTTGGGACTACGAGACGGTATCTCGGGAGATCCCCTGTTGTGTTTCTGTGTACTGAGTTGTTACCTTCTATGATTTCATTGTTGTTAAATTTCAACCTTTATTTTATTGTGGTATTACACTCTATATTGTTTTATTATATATTTACCAGTAGGGCCATGACCCGACCTCGTCACTACTCGACCAAGGTTAGGCTTGGCATTTACTGGGTACCGATTGTGGTGTACTCATGTTACTCTCTGCACATGTTTTTTGTGTGCAGATCCAGGTGCACCTTATCGGCCGCACTATCAGTGAGCCGGTACAGTTTTGGACACTTCAAGGTATATCTGCCGCGTCCGTAGACCTCGGAGTCCCCTTCTACTCTTTTCCATGTCCATTATCTTCTGTATTTTTCCTTGTTAGACTCTTATGTATACAGAAACTAGATCTTTTCTTCTGTATTTTGTGATTCACGATGTTCCGAGTTTTGGGATTTGTTGTGTATTTTTTTGAATATATTTTTATTTTATTATTTCGCAAAATGTTAGGTTTACCTAGTTGTAGAGACTAGGTGTCATCATGATGTCACACGGAGGGGAAATTGGGTCGTGACAAGTTGGTATCAGAGCTCTAGGTTTACAGGTGTCGTGAGTCACAAACCGGTTTAAAAGAGTCTCGCGGATCGGTACGGAGACGTTTGTACTTATCTTCGAGAGGCTATGAAACTGTTAGGAAAATTTCACTACTTTGATTCCTTGTCGTGCGAAAATTGTTGACTTCAAGGTAGAACCTTGGCGCGCGAAGTTTGAGCAGTTGCGCTAGGGTGCTATGAATGTGTTAGAGTATGTAGTTCGCTTCAGCGATTTGGCCTGACATGCACCGGCCTTAGCTGCCATAGTTCGAGAGAGGGTTCGATAATTTATTGAAGGTCTCCATCCCAACATCCGGAATAGTATGGCCAGGGAATTGGAGATGGATATTTCTTATCAGCAGGTTGTGGGTATTACCATGAGGTTCGAGGGCATGTTTTCACGGGATAGAGAGGAGAGGGAGGCCAAGAGGTCTCGAGAGGATGGTTATTATTCTGGTGCCCCACCAGCTCGCCATGGTAGAGGTTATGTGAGCCACCCCGTTCATTTAGCTCTTCCAACCTCCAGTGGTGTTCGAGCTCCTTCTAGACCCAGGAAGCCTTATTATGCACTGCCAGTATCTAGTGTGCCTCCTGCACAGGGTGTTCCTAGCGGCCAGTCCAGCAGACCTAGCCCGAGCCAGTCACAGCAGCCACGCCCTCCCAGAGCTTATTTTGAGTGTGGCGACACTCGCCACATGGTGAGGGATTGCCCCAGGATTAGGAGGGGTGCACCTCCACAGACTTTTCAGCCATAGCGTGCTCCACCGGGTCCTCAGGCTATGATTACAGCACCAGCTGTCACCCCACCTGCTCAACCAGCTCGAGGTGGAGGTCGAGGTGGTAGAGGTCACCCTAGAGTGGGAGGCCAGGCCAGATATTATGCATTTCCTGCTCGAACAGAGGAAGTTGCTTCTGATTTTGTCATTACAGGTATTGTTCCAGTCTGTCATAGAGATGCGTCGATATTATTTGACCCAGGATCTACATATTCTTATGTGTCCTCTTATTTTACCTCGTATTTGGGCGTATTTCGGGATTCTTTGAGTTCCCCTATTTATGTATCTACTCTTGTGGGAGATTCTCTTGTTGTGGACTGCGTGTATCGGTCGTGTTTGATTGCTCTTAGTGGTTTTGAGACCAAAGCCGATTTATTATTGCTTATCATGGTGGACTTTGATATTATTTTGGGCATGGACTGGTTGTCGCCCCATTATGCTATTCTTGATTGTCACGCTAAAATCATGACATTGGCTATGCCAGGTTTACCGCTATTATAGTAGAGAGGTACCTTAGAGTATACTCCTAACATCGTTATTTCTTTTCTTAAAGCTCAACGAATTGTTGATAAGGGGTGTGATGTGTATCTAGCTTATGTGAGAGATGTCAGTATTGATACCCCTACAATTGAGTCAGTTCCAGTAGTGAGGGACTTTCCAAATGTGTTTCCAGCTGATCTTCTGGGCATGCCGCCCGATAGAGATATTGATTTTGGCATTGATTTGTTGCCGGGCACTTAGCCCATCTCTATTCCTCCATATCGTATGGCTCCTCCTAAATTGAAGAGGTTGAAAGAGCTGTTACAAGAATTGCTTGATAAAGGCTTCATTCGGCCTAGTGTGTCACATTGGGGTGCTCCTGTCTTATTTGTGAAGAAGAAGGATGGTTCTATGCGGATGTGTATTGATTACCGCCAGTTGAACAAAGTCACGGTGAAGAACAGGTACCCATTGCCTCGTATTGATGACTTATTTGATCAGTTACAGGGTGCTAGAGTGTTTTCCAAGATTGACTTATGTTCAGGTTATCATCAGTTGAAGAGTCGGGAGCCGGATATCCCGAAAACTGCTTTCAGGACCAGATATGGTCACTATGAGTTTCGTGTCATATCTTTTGGGCTTACCAATGTCCCAACAACTTTTATGCATTTGATGCACAGTGTGTTCTGACCTTATATTGATTCCTTCGTCATTGTATTTATTGATGACATCCTGGTATTTTCTCGGTCTCGGGAAGATCATGAGCAACACCTGAGGACCGTGCTTCAGACTTTGAGGGAGAAGATGTTGTATGCAAAATTTTCTAAGTGTGAATTCTGGCTTGATTCAGTGGCATTCTTGGGCCACATAGTGTCTTTTAATGGGATCAAGGAAGATCCGAAGAATATTGAAGCAGTGCAGAGTTGGCCCAGGTCGTCCTCAACTATAGAGATCCAGAGTTTTCTTGGTTTGGCGGGGTATTACCGTCGCTTTGTAGAGGGATTCTCATCTACTGCAGCACCTATGACCAGGCTGACCCCGAAGGGTGCTCTGTTCAGGTGAACAGAGGAATATGAGGAAGGTTTTCAGAAGCTCAAGAGAGCTTTGAATACAGCCCAGTATTTGGTATTACCTACAGGTTTGGGGTCTTATACTGTATATTGTGATGCATCGTGGATTGGTCTCGGCGCGGTGTTGATGCAGGACGGTAGGGTGATTTCCTACACATCCAGATAGCTGAAGGTGCACGAAAAGAACTATCATGTCCACGACCTTGAGTTAGCAGCTACTGTTCATGCCTTAAAGATATGGCGGCATTATTTGTATGGTGTTCCTTGTGAGATTTACACCGATCATCGGAGTTTACAGCATATGTTTAAGCAAAAATATCTTAACTTACGTCAACGGAGGTGGTTGGAGCTACTTAAAGAGTATGATATCACTATTTTGTACCACCCTAGGAAGGCCAATATGGTGGCTGATGCTTTGAGTCGTCGGGTAGAGAGTTTGGAGAATTTAGCGTATCTACCAGCAGCAGAATAACATAGCCTCATGCCGAATCCCTAGTAGGAACGTTTGTTTGCATCACATGCATTTGATTTTGGGGACTCAACACAGGGGTTGGGTCCGTCTAGGACACGTTTACCCAAAAATAAAAGACCATCACGATGCATCATACATGTTATTTGTGCATTTTGTTTGATCTGATTTTCATGTTGACCGGCTGCTAGAATAAATACAGAAAATTGAGAAAAGGCAGAAGTGAGAAGTAGGAGAGAGAAAATTCATCCGGTTTCCAAAAATCACGGTATTTGAAAAATCGAGAAACTCTATTGAAATTTTGAAAAAAAAAGAGAAAAAGAAAAGTCATTTCAAAATAAGTCAAAAAATCATGTTTCCCTGTTGTGTCAAAACCGACCTAACTACGCGGGTCTGATTCTCACCGGATGTGAGATACGTAGGCAAACCTCATCGGTTCCGACTCCAATTTTCAAAAATAGAAAAAATCAAAAATAGTTTCCCTTTCCTTGATTCCCTCTCTAGAATTCTTTCCTTAGAAAATCCAAAAAAATATTAAATCCAAAAATATTTTCCTTCTTTTCCGAAGTCTTTAATTCGAAACAAAAAAGAACAAAAATAATTTTCAAATCAAAATCCAAATATTTTCTTCCTTCTTTAGAATTCCTTCTTTTTAAAAAAAATTCAAAATTCAATAAAAAGAAAATAAAACTCAAAAAAAATATATTTAAAAGTCTTTATATAAAAAAAAAAGAAAACAAAAATAAAAATGGATCAGTCTATTCCCGATCTCCCTGAACTATGTAATGATCTGATTCATGCAGCGTCATGATACGTAGGCAATCCCCATAGGATTCGATCATAGCCATAAACAAATTGAGTGAAAAAGAAAGAAAAGAGTGACAAAAAATAACAGAGAAAAACAAAGAGCGAAAAACAACAAAAAGAGAAAGAAAAAAAGAAATCAAGATATGAAAAAAAAATCAAAAACAAATTTTAAAAAAAGGCTCCCAGAAGGAATCAGTTCACCATTGTTGGTGAATCTTACTCGAGCTTGTTCCAAAAGCTAGTCATGCTAGGTCTATTGCTGTCAGTATCCCCGAATCGGCCAAACCCTGAGTCCCCCTCTCACTGGGCTAATGCCAGATATGAATACTACTCTGGAGCAGTGGGACATGATACGGAAGACTGTTAGATTCTTAAGAGAGTAGTGGAAGACCTCATCGAGGTCAGGGCAATAATGCTTAAGGATAAAGAGGCCCCTAATATGATGAACAATCCTCTGCCTACTCACACTAATGGGCCAGTAGTCGGAATGATATGTGAAGATGAGGAATTTGATCCAACACTGAAAGCCACAATAGCCATTGCTACGGCAGAAGAGAAACATAAAAACGGGCGCCAAACCTAAAAAGTTCTCTGTCATATGGGAGTCTCAGTAGCCGGTCTTGCTATCTTTTCTGCGTCTGGATTATTTCATGGTATAATCCGGATATTTTACTTTTATTGTCTTACTTTCCGATGTAAACCCTTCTATCTTTAAAATTAAAAAAAAAATCAAATTCAAAAAAAAATAAAAAATAAAAATAAAAACCAATTAAATGAAATTAATATTTCATTGTTTGGGAATGTTTATTTTCTTAATCTTGTCATTTTTCTTATTCTCTTTTCAGTTCTGTTAGTGCAGATTTTAATGACATGACATGCTTGCGGACTTCATGCCCAGATCTTAAAATGCTGTGAGACTTCGAAATAATGAATCAAGAATCAGAATGCAAGGAAGATAAGTTTAAGAAAATAAAACAAAGACTCAGAATAGCTAAAGGAAAATTGGCTTCAGATTAGAAAGATCCATACATGGTAATGAGAGTACTCCCAATAGAGAGTGTTGTACCTGGGAAACATCGAAGGAAATGTCCTTGCAACAATTGTCAACGCAAGTGTTGTCAAAAGGTACTATGTTAGATCTATATATATATCATTAATATTCTCTAGTTGGGATGAATGGGGCTTTCTTTCTCACTATCCAAATATTCAACCCTTTGCAAACCTTTTGAGCCGGCTCTTTTTTTTATTACCTTCTTTGGAACCTAGAAGTTATTATAAACAAAATATGAAGAAAAAAAAAGAGAAAAAAAATAAAAGACAAAAAGAAAATGAAATGAAAAAAATGAAAAAAAAAAAAAGGTCCCAAAGTTCTAATTCAATCCAAATTCTTTTTACCCAAATCCTTTTCAAGTCCTTCCGATCAATCAACGAGAATGTTCAAGAACTGGAGGATACAGTCATTTGGATCTGATGCAACCAAAATGAGAGAAATAAAATGAGACAGTCTTACTGGTAGAAACCCTTACAGGCACCATAGGGCGATGACGAGCAGAGAAAATGAAAATGAGAGAGTCTTGTAGTGAAAACTCGCAAAAAGCACTATAAGGCGATAGTGAGAAAAGAAATGAGAGAGGTCAGTTAGCGAAAATCAGCAAAGGGCGCTACTAGCCGAATGAAAGTCTTTGATACTCCGGTATGAGCACAACCAAGACAGTTTCAAGTTGAACATTTACAATGGATTTTGAAACTTAGATAGCTCAGACGGATCAAATGTCCAGTCCAAAAGGCATGTCATGTTCATTGAAATCTGTATGTACTCCTAGATAAGTCCTTCTTTAATTTCTGCTCCCTAAAAGGGACACCTCTTGTTTAAACTCATTATGCATTCCATTGTTGTTTTCTTTGAATTCCTTTCGGTTTAACTTCGTGTCAAAATAAAGGCAAAGAAAGGATGGTAAGACCGATTACAGGGTTCTCGTTTGAAGTGAACTGATACATTGAAAAGGCACCCAGCCTTGGCAGGGGCATCAAGTCAACCCCGATTGGCCATGTTGGCTGATGCTTTGAAATCAAAAATTCACGAAAGGAGGAAATCAAATTAAAAGTGCCTACAAGGCAAAATGAAGTTGAATAGGTTAAGTCCCAAGTGGCTAACTGTTTTAGCAAAGTTTGAAAAGCCAAAGGTTCCCCAATACTCTGGAACTGAAAGTTTTGGAGAAAAGAAGTCAAAAGTGAAATGCCACAAAGGCAAAATAAAGTTGAAAAGGTTAAGTTCCACGCGACCAATCGTCATGTAAAAGTTTGAAAAGTCAAAGGCTCTCTGGGGCCAGAAATGCAAGTAGTATTCACGAAACATCTAGAGGCAAGTTGAAATCATCATCAAAAGAAGATGGGCACGAAGCCAAGCTGGCAAAGACATCAAGGCCACAAACCAACCACTACTTTTAAAACTCACAATTTTCTTTGTTTGCAGCAAGAACAAAGCAATGCAGAATGGCGACTCCTAAAAGACGAATGTCACCAAAGATAAGTTTCCTCAAAATCTCAACTTTCCTTTATTTTTAGCATGCATCACTATTATTCATATCTCTCATTTTCGTAGCTTAATCCAGGTAGAACCTTTTCTACTAGGGGGATCCAGCTCATAGTTCCGGGTAGAAGTACTCTTCGCTCAGGATGTTTTACATAGCTTAACCCAGGTAGAACCTTTTCGCCTAGGGAGATCCAGCTCATAGTTACGGGTAGAAGTACTCTTCGCTTAGGTTATTTTACGTAGCTTAATCCAGGTAGAACCTTTTCGCTTAAGGGGATCCAGCTCATAGTTTCGGGTAGAATTACTCTTCGCTCAGGTTGTTTTACGTAGCTTAACCCAGGTATAACCTTTTCACCTGGGGGGATCCAACTCATAGTTCCGGGTAGAAGTACTCTTCGCCCAGGTTGTTTTACGTATCTTAACCCAGGTAGAACATTTTCACCTAGGGGGATCCAGCTCATAGTTCCGGGTAGAAGTACTCTTCGCCCAGGTTTCTTTACAGTATCTTAACTTAGGTAAAATCATTTTCGCCTAGGAGGATCCAGCTCATAGTTTTCGGGTAGAAGTACTCTTCGCCCAGGTTATTTTTCGTAGCTTAACCCAGGTACAACCTTTTTGTCTAGGGGGATCCAGCTCATAGTTTCCTGGTAGAAGTACTCTTCGCCCATGCTGTTTTTCGTAGCCTAACCTAGGTAGAACCTTTTCGCCTAGGGGGATCCAGCTCATAGTTCCGAGTAGAAGTACTCTTCGCTCAGGATATTTTATGTAGCTTAACCCAGGTAGAACCTTTTCGTCTAGGGGGATCCAGCTCATAGTTTCCGGGTAGAAGTACTCTTCGCTCAGGTTGTTTTACGTAGTTTACCCCAGGTAGAAACTTTTTGCCTAGGGGGATACAGCTCATAGTTTTCGGGTAGAATTACTCTTCGCTTAGGTTGTTTTACGTAGCTTAACCCAGGTAGAACCTTTTCGCCTAGGGGGATCCAGCTCATAGTTCCGGGTAGAAGTACTCTTCGCCCAGGATGTTTTACGTAGCTTAACCAAGGTAGAACCTTTTCGCTTAGGGGGATCCAGCTCATAGTTCCGGGTAGAAATACTATTCGCTCAGGATATTTTACCTAGCTTAACCCAAGTAGAACCTTTTCGCCTAGGGGGATCCAGCTCATAGTTTCCGGCTAGAAGTACTCTTAGCTCAGGTTGTTTTACGTAGCTTAACCCAGGTAGAACCTTTTCACCTAGGGGGATCCAACTCATAGTTTTCGGGTAGAAGTACTATTCACTCAGGTTGTTTTACGTAGTTTACCCCAGGTAGAAACTTTTCGCCTAGGGGGATACAACTCATAGTTTTCGGGTAGAAGTACTCTTCGCTTAGGTTGTTTTAGTAGCTTAACCCAGGTAGAACCTTTTCGCCTAGGGGGATCCAGCTCATAGTTCCGGGTAGAAGTACTCTTCGCCCAAGATATTTTACGTAGCTTAACCAAGGTAGAACCTTTTCGCCTAGGGGGATCCAGCTCATAGTTTCGGGTAGAAATACTATTCGCTCAGGTTATTTTACGTAGCTTAACCCAGGTAGAACCTTTTCGCCTAGGGGGATTCAGCTCATAGTTCTGGGTAGAAGTACACTTCGCTCAGGTTGTTTTTCGTATCTTAAACCAAGTAGAACCTTGTCACCTAGGGGGATCCAACTCATATTTCCGGGTAGAAGTACTCTTCGCTCAGGTTGTTTTTTGTAGCTTAACCCAAGTAGAACCTTTTCATCTAGGGGGATCCAGCTCATAGTTCCGGGTAGAAGTACTTTTCGCTCAGGTGGTTTTACGTAGCTTAACCCAAGTAAAAACATTTTGCCTTGGGGGATCCAGCTCATATTCCGGGTAGAAGTACTCTGCGCCCAGGCTCACTTTTTGCAGTTTAACCCAGGTAGAACATTTTCGCCCAGGGGATTCATTTTCACTTTAGTAATACAGGGCACTAGCCCCTGGTTACATTTCTTTTCCGTAATACAGGGTGTCATCCCCTGGTTATATTTCCTTTCAGTAATACAGGACGTCATCCCATGTCTATATTTTTTTCAGTAATACAGGGTACCAACCCCCGATTATATTTTTTTTCGTAATACAGGGTACCAACCTCTGGTTACATATCTTTACCAGTATCAGGGTATACCAATCCCTAGTCACTTTTGTTACAATAACTCACGAAATTTTTCTAGTGCAAATTGGGGTAGAAAACTTTCATTCATTTGTTTGTTTTGGTGTGTGAGTAGGTTTTACCTCGAGGTACGGGGTTCGAGATAACCAAAAAAAGAAGTCTCAATTCAGAATAAAAGAAAAGAAAAAATAGGTGAATCCAAAATGAAAAAGCAGTTGAAAAGATGTGGAATGCTCAAGACATGACTGAAGCCACAAGCATTAGAGTCATGTTTTGATTAGAAGAAGCTATAGAACAATGAACTAGCACCTACATCTAGCGAGCATCAAGGTTTAGATCAGAGTCTGCATGAAGAACTAGTCAAGACTCAAGATCAAGTTTCAGAAGACTCATAGATAGGAATCTTGTAACTCTTTATTGATAGGCTTGTTTAGTTTCTTTTTTTATAATAGCAGGACCGCGGACCGGAGCCTCAACGGAACCTCACTCGACTCCTCAACTCAATATTCCACCATTTTTCTTGAACTGCACGTGACCTGATTCACCTATAACCCGGGATATGTATGCTGTCCAAAATCAGGACTCGGTTACACCCTATCTTTTATTTCTTTTCCTTTTGAATAACGGTTTGGTCAAAAATTAGTCACATGGCTCACCTAGTCTTTTCCTAAAAACTCTTCATGTTTCCAAGCAAAGAGGGCAGCTGTGAGCACCTAATTTTTTACTATGTTTGAATTTTTACCACCTTTTACTTTGTAAATATTTTTAGAAATTTAATATATATTTTTTCAGCTTTGTTACATTATTTTAATATAGGGTAAGAATTAAAAATAAATTAAAAAAGATCAAATTATTACTATTAGTGTTATTTTTATTTTTTATCTTTATTTTAAAATAAAATAAATTTTAAAAAAATGAAAAAAGTTAAATATTTTTTTTAATTTTCGGATGGGAATAAAATAATAGGAAAATTAAAAGTATGGAATAAAAAATTAAAAGTAAAAGTAGGTGGAAATTATTTTTTTTAAAAGTAAAAGAAAAAGTAGAAATTTAAAAAAATGAAAAGTAAAAGAAAGATGAAATTTAAAAATAAAAGTAAAATAAGTGGAAATTAAAAAAAGAAAAGTAAAATAAGTGGAAATAAAAAAAAGTAAATTAAAAAAAGTGAAAAATTAAAAAAATAAAAGTAAAGGAAAGTGGGGAATTGGTTTTTTTTTAAAAAGAAGAAAAATGGGAAGTGAAAATTCTTTTTAATTAAAAAATAAGGGAGGGGGGAATTGAGAGAAATTATTTTTTTCTTCTTCTACGCTAAGGGAATTTATACTCGTGTCATTCTTTCTTTATCTTTCTTTCAAATAATTCAGCAAGTCATCACCCAAAACCCAACAAAAATACTTCATAACATCCTTTTTTACACGCCAAAAAGTGGAGTCAATAGTCGAGATCGAGGATTCCATTAGAGCTCCGTTCACTAGGTTTGATGTTATTCGTCGCTTATGCTTGTTCGACATTCGTGTGAGTTATTGTACATGTTCTTGGAAACTCATTTAATTGGAAATTTTGCATTAAAGGTTTATTCTTCCCTCTGTTCTTTTTATCTTATTTCATGTGATTTTATTTATTTGCTTTTAAACTTTATAAATAACAATGTAAGTTAGTCCTTAAATGTTATATGCTTAATCAAGCTTTTGGAAATATGGTATTCAAACTTGCTTTAAAGTTGGGAAGATTTGGACCCTAATGAATTTGGGCTTCAATTGTTGGGTTGTAAGGTATTGGTATATGATGGTTTATTTATTCAAATATTTAAAATCATACACTTCTTCCACAAGTAATTCCATAATTCATGGCCTTCACAATAATCTCAAACTTAGGAAAGAAACAAATCATGAATGCGCTATAATGCTTTAGGCGTACTCATAATTAATTGAATCATCGTGATTATGTATATGTTCGCATGACATAATTACGATTCCTAAAACTAAAATCAAGGTATGCGTTCGCGCAACTTTGGGCGAAACAACCTTAAATATAATAAAAATGCTATTAATTGCGTGCACGTACACATAACATGATTTTGGCACAATAAACAAAACGGATTCACACACGTGATTCGTTTCAAAGATAATTCTATATTTTAATATAAAAGCGGACAAATAAAATATAGAAACCAATAAATCACAGTTTATCTAAAATTAATTCAAGCCAAGTTGTAGTCAATAAAGCGACCGTGCTAGAACCACGAGACTCGGGGAATGCCTTACACCTTCTTTCCGGTCAACAGAATTTCTTACCCGAACTTTATTTTTGCAGACCAATAATAATAGAGTCAAACATTCATTTGCCTAGGGATTCAAATAAAAGGTGACTTGGAACACCCAAAAAATCAATTCCAAATGGCGACTCTGTAAATAAAATAATTCATATTCAAATTTGTCACTTTAATTGGAAAAACTCTTTAACCCACAACAATTCATAACACATATATCTTTTAGGGCAAAAAGAGGTGTGAAAGTTAACAATAACTAATTTTGGTATCTAGTAAAAATAATATGCCGTATAAATAAATAAATAAATAAATAGATGAAAGGGCATGTTCTATACACAGTTCCCCAACTTTTTGATCTGGCACACTTTGGTCCACGAAAGGGCATGTTCTATACACACTTCGTATAATTTATTAGTATTTCTAGCTCTTCCTCTCCAATTGAAAATCAAGATTTTTTTATTAATATTTATATTAAATCAATAAATCTCACTACAAGAAAGTATTTCTCCTATACTAGATCTGTGATTTATGTCTAACTTATTCTTTTTTTAATACCTTGTATCTTCATGGTTTCCCATTCAAAGCGACCTTATTTATTTATCTTCTATATTTGCTATTTGTACTTTTTGTTGTATATGATAATTTCTGATTTTATCTAATTTTGTATGACCGCATATCAGGGGCAGTTAAATGGTAAAGTCACTCAAGCAATTGCGCTTGAGGTCCCACATTTAGGGGCCCAAAATTTTCTTATACTTTATTAAATAGTTATATTGGTATTTGATGAATATTTTGAAAAATATTTAATATATAAAAAAAAGTATATCTTTCATAAACAAGGAAACTATGAGACCAATAGAGATAATTTGGGAATAAGAATAGTAACTTACGTATGAATATAATATGATTTGCCTCCTTTATATATTATCATTATTATCAGAGGGCCCACGTTACTTTTATTACTTTCTCTTTAAACTAGTTTTTACTTAATCTTTTATATTCCTTTTAGCCTTTCCAAACTTATAAGTCCACTATCTCATAAAATATTCTGTCAAATATGATAGTAGAAAGCAATTGCGAATTCTTTTTTTTGTCAAGCTTTCCAGGAATTGCACCAAAAATATTGAATCATCAAAAGTAATATCAAGTTATTTATAACTATTTTTTAAACCGGGTTCAATTATTCTATACTTTTCTTATTACTTTGCATCTAAAAAATTTTATTTTTTGATATCTTTTGTTTGTAAGTATATGTATTATCTTTTTTAATTTATTAGAATTTTAATATGTCAACAAGAAAATATGAATCCGCATATTAAAAATACCAAAAAAAGATAGAAGAATTGAAACTTTAATACAATCCCCAAAAATATGAAGAATTTATGGTAGATAAACAAATCACTAATATAATTGAGGTAGAAGAGAATGAAATCCAAGAAAAAAGAAGAAGTTGGTGAGAGTTTAACAAAGATCTTGTAGAAAATCAGGAAATCCTAAAAGAATTGAATAATAATCTTAGAAAGTAGAAATATATATAATCCTAGTTAAGAAATCGATTATAAATAAATTATTAAAAATTTTACATCTCAAAAAGTTAGAAAAATTAACTTCAAAATAAAAAATTTATTAAATAAGTTTTTTAATATGAAAAAACTTAGGGCCCTTCGTTGAAGTTAGGCTTTAGGCCCCGGATACCGTTGAGCCGCCCCCTGCCGCATATTTATCTTAGTATTTATATTTCTACAATATTCATTTTGTGGATATGTTGGTTCAAAGATACTTAGTGGGCGTTTGGACATAAGAATTGTAAAATTCCAGAAAAAAGTGAAAAAATATTTAATTGAAAATGGTATTTGAAAACTAGAGTTATGTTTGGACATGAATATAATTTTGGGTTATTTTTCAAGTTTTGTGAGTAATCTGAGTGAAATTTTTGAAAAATAGCTTTTTAGAGTTTTTCAAATTTTCGAAAAATTCCAAAATTCATCTCAAGTGAAAAATTTAAAAATTTATGGCCAAACACTGATTTTGAAAAAAAGTAAAAATTTTCTTATGTCCAAACGGGCTCTTAATATTCACGCATATAGAACAATGTTAATCTTATAACCATCACATATAAATTACTTTCATTTTGTAAGTTTCCTCTTATATATCCGTGTGACCTATAGGTCACTGGTTCGAATCGTGGAATCAGTCGTTGATGCTTGCATCAGGATAGGCTGTCTACATCATAGTTCACACTCCTTGGGGTGCGGACCTTTTTTCAGACCGTGCATAAACGCAAAATAGGTTTTTGTAAGTTTCGTCCTATGCATAACCCTTCGAGTAGCACTCCACATTTCAACCATCTTATTTAACTCAATAAACCATTTAGGGATAAGCAATTTAGCAACATGCATTCTGAATTTGTGTAAAACATGAACAAGAACATCATGTGAGTGTACTAAAGAGATTTTTCACACAAATTGGCAATACAATCTTATGACTACTATTATTATCATTGTTTTTCTTTTTTGATAAGGTATTAATATGACTGTAATTTATGTACCTTGATTCTGGAAATACTCTTAAAATTAAATTCAGCTAACAATTAAATTTGAATATCTCTGAATTTTGTAGCTAGATGTTACGGGTTCGAGCCGTGGAATCTCCCACTAATGCTTGCATCAGAGTAGGCTATATACATCACATCCCTTGAGGTGCAACCCTTCTCCGAACTGTGCGCGAATGCAAGATGCTTCGTGCACCGAGTCGTCATTTTTTAATCTTTGAATTTGTAGATCGGAAACAACATAAAAGTGGTTACAATTTCAAAATTTAATTTTAACTCCCCTTCTTGAATGCCATAAGTGACCACAACAACCACTCTACCACCTTTAATACTAGCCTTCATAACTTACAACCAAAACTACCTCATAAATACATGACAAAGAAAACTCAAACACTACAAAGCACAGCTGTAAAATTACTTGGAAATAATTAGAAACTTTCACACTAGATATACTTAGCTAAAATTGGAAAAAAAGAATTGATTGTCTAATAAGCAATTTGATATAGAAGATGCAAAATGTTGTGTTTAGATACTATTCCAAACTTCCAAATATTTTTCCTTCTCTTCTTCTTTTGCATAATTGTTTTTCTTTTCTCCTTTCTAGTAATTCACCTCTACATCTATCAAACAAAATTTGAAAATAAATAAATTCAAAAAAAAAAAAATACTAGAGATTTGATGAGAAAGAAGAGTGTATAACTTTGTTTTGTTTTCCCATAAGCCAAAGAAGTGTTCTCCTTGCAAAAGATGGAGTTTTTGGTTGAAATTCCAATCTATTGTAGCATTGATTTTCTTCATCACATCCTCCATTATTTTCCCATGTACCAATATCAATCTCTGAAATAGTCCTGCTACTGCCACCACCACCACCACTACCATTCTTGGTCGCGGCGGAGCCACCTGGAACCGCCGTGGCTGGAATATTCCGGCTAACCGGAAACCGGAAAGAAAAAGCCCTTCTTGAATTGTTATTTTCATCCTTTTTTCCCCTTAACCAAATCTTGGAAATTGAAAAGCTCTCTCTTTTACAACTCCCATTTTCAAGAATCTTGTTTTCATTGACATGAATGTTGTTTTGCATGGAATTTTCAGCAAATTTGAATCCCTCAAATCCATTGAATTCCCTTCTTGAATCACATCCACATTCAGACATTGCTTGTCTATGACCTGGTGTCAAAGGTGGCAAATTTGGCTTCTTGTTTGAACTCTTTTTTGAGGGTGTTTTTCTAATAGGAACATGTAAAGCTGTAGTTTCATCTAAAACATAAGCAAATGATCCCATTGAAAAACATCTTCTTGAATCAATATTATTACTACTTCCTTCTTCACTTTCTTGTGGCTCCACATTCTTGAATTTTCCTAATTTCACTTGTACAACTTTTTCAACTTCCTCTTCTTTTCCTTTGATTTCATCACAAGTTTTTGCCACAACAATATCTGAGACATTAATTTCCTCAAAATGGGAACTTAAACTTAGTCTTGAAATTGAATTATTCCTTCTCAATGATCCAAATTCATGACTATTTTGAACAATATTTTCCCTTGAACTTTCACTTCCAGATTCAAGAACAAAGACAATAGGAGAACAACTATGGTTGTTATTTGATGAAGAGAAATCAGGCAATAAACTAGCTCTACAAAGAGGACAAGTTGAATGAGACAAAAGCCAAGTGTCAATACACTCCATATGAAAAGCATGGCTACATTTAGGGAGTAATCTAAGCTTATCTTCTGGCTCAAATTCACACAAACAAACAGCACAATCAAAAGGGTCTTTGACACCAATAATTGCTTTGTAATTGAAAACAGGAAGTGTATCAATAAAAGATTGATCTACACCAGAATCATGTAAGTGAAAAAGTTGCTGTAATTGACCTTGAAGTGCTGTTACATTGTCTAATTCATCTGGATCTCTATTTGTTGGCCTTAATAAAAATCTAACAAGTAAGTGAAGTAAACCAGAAATGAAGAAGATAATTGCAAGAATTATGATAACAAGAAGTATACTTGGGCTTACTTTGTTATTCAAATTGAAAAGACCGCCACTACTACCACTAGAATCATGTGTAGAAAATGGTGTTAAGGGTGGTGGTGGTGGTTGAAGGAGGAAAAGTGGCTGATTTGAAGGAGAAAGAACACTACTTTCTTGAATTTTAACAAAAACCCAACTCATATTTTCTTGAAAAGTAGAAGAAAAACACACCAAGATTCAAACTTTTTGGCTTGTGACTATAGGAAAATGAACAACAGAATGGAAACAGACTCAAAAGTTTCAATCTTTCAGAGGTTTTCAGTGAGAAAATACACTAACTTCTATGAATTTTAAGAAGAATACAACCCATATTTTCTTGAAAACTACAAGATAAACACAACCAAGATTCAAACTTTTTGGCATGTGACTATAGGAAAATGATCAAGAAAATGGAAACAGACTCAAAAGTTTCAATCTTTCAGAGGTTTCAGTATGAAAATGTGAAAGAACGCTACTTTCTTGAATTTTAACAACACCCCAATTCATATTTTCTTGAAAACTATAAGAAAAACTCACCAAGATTCAAACTTTCTGGCTTATGAACACAAGAGTAAAAAAGGTTCAGTCTTTCAGAGGTTTTTTAAGGAAATGGATGAAAATATGAAAGAATTGGTGGAGAGAAGAGATATAAGAAAATGGGGTTGTGATAAAGACTCTAAAAAAGAGATCTTTTAATGATATTTTACTAGAAAAAGGAACCTGCAAGGTCAAATTTACTGAAAGGGAAATTGAAGAATGGCTGGTTGAGAGGTGTAAATGAGATGAGACTAAAATAAAATATTTGAAAAAAATTTAAGCAATTAAATTCTTTGATCAGAGAGCAGCACAGACATTATTGTTGATGATCCAAGCTTTGATCTGTAAGATATAAATAAATGATTCATCAAATTGAGAAAAATGTTTAATTTTTTGTGTTCTTTAAAAAATTGAAAGATTAAGGGCAGGTGATTTCTTTATTATCCTTCACCAAATGCAAGGCTTCTTTTGGTTGACTTTGGAGAAAATCACAACAGCAAATCCAATGTACATTTAATTCTCTTAGTTAGCATTAAGAATAAAGAAAGAAAACAGTGTTTTTTTAGCGGTAAACAATTGAATTTTCACTGTGAATCGAAATGGTCCTTTTCCCACTTAGCTTCTTGAGTTTATAAAAGAACAATTCGGTACACTAAGCTAGTTCTGACATACGAGGTAAAGGGAAGAATTGGACCATAAGGGTCTATTATACATATTTACTTTACATTCCTGTAATAAGTTATTTTCAACGTTCGAACCCGTGACTACATAATCACGTGATAACAATTTTACTAGTTATGATAATGTTCTCCTTCATCTACATTACTTTACTATTAATTCTTGTTTTCCTAATACAAATATAATCACTATTATAGTGATATTGAATGATGTTATATTGTTTAAGTGAAAAATACCATCCAGATAATAGTAAAGCAATGCAAGTTAATTATGATTATGCCTTAAGTTGTTCCATTTATCTTCCTAATCTTGTCGTTTAGACGTATTTTACACGTTGACATATGAAAAACACACGACATTCTAAAATAAAAGATAACTAGTTAAATTTCGTGAAATCTATTGCTTTTTAAAGGTTAAAATTAATTGGCACTAGAATTACTATAATTGTTTTTGCGGGAGCTGCTGTCGGTATTGAAAATGCTTCTAGTTCCTTAATCTATTGCTTTCAATTAAATTGCCCATTCCAAGTAAAGGTTAAGAAGTAAATGACCGTTAATAGTACCATCAATTTGAAGTTAGTCTTGGAGATTAATATGAAGAACTTAATGGGAGCTATCTGTAACTTTGACAAACTTTATAGGAGGGGACCATAATTTACCATTCTTATGTTTTTTTTAAATCTTTTCATCATTTTGTCTCACTAACTTTTTACCCCTTCTGATTACATTCTGTTTTCAGAGCTTCTATTCCACTTCTATATTTGATCCCATGAAAGTCACTTTGTAAGTAAGACAAAACAAAGCAAGAAAACAAAGTCTGAAAGTCAAACAATCTTGTGCCCTTGTCTTTTTTTTTTTTTTTTTTTGAGATGAGAAATAGAAAGAAGTGGTAGTCAATGCTGGACCCCAGTCTTGGAAGTGATAAAACAATAAAACAAAAATTTTTAAAAAGCACAAAAAGTAATTAAAAAAGAAATATAGACTAATGTTTCATTTTCACCTTTTTCTTGGATTTGTAGTTTCTTCTTTAACTTTTTGTGCCGTTTAAAGTGCATTAAGCTGTGGAACTAATTAGCTACACATAACACGGATCTTCTACTTTTATGTCTCCCTAGTTTATAGTAGTGCTAGTGGTTATTCAAATTTTTGTATGTTTTTTGGAGCTAGTAAAAATGAAGATGAGCCTATAATTGGTGCAATTATTGCTTAGTATTTTTTTTTTCACCCGTCGTTTAGTACCCGCTTTGAGTCTGACTAATCAAAATCAGCGTTAAAAAGCCTTACTTGAGGACTAAAGTACTCTCTATCAAAGACATGCTTTGGTGATTTCACCCTTTAAGCGATAAGGGAGTGAGCCGCGGTAAGCGAAAAGCGATAGTGAATCCCGATCTTGCCCAGTCTCATCAAAATCGGCCTCAAAAAGTAATAGGAAAGCCGACTCCAATTTAAAGCAGACTAATCTAAATTAGCTTGGGAAGCCCCACTTGAGGGATAAATTACTCTCTATAAAAAATGATTCTAATTTTAGGGCTCAAACCTAAGACGTCTAGTTAATGTATTCAGTTTCTTAATTTTATTGCTTTCCAAGTAAAGGATAAGAAAATAAAATGTCTTCTTTAATAGCACCATCAATTTGGAGTTGCCAGTCTTGGAGATTAATCTCATAAAATTAAATGGGAGCATCTTGTAAATTTTAGAAAGTACATATTACATACTTTAGTACTAAAGTGCTTCAGAACTTCTTTATATAATCGAAAAAATTGATTAAAAAGAATACTCACTTTATTTTTATTAAAATAACAGGTTACGTCACACGAAATGAAATCACGAAAAGTACACAAAAAGTTGCTGATGCAAAAACAAATTAAAACAAATAAAAAGGTATAAATTAATAGGGTTAAAAGTTAAAACCCTCATCAGAGTGGCCAATTTTGAAGTCAAAGAAAGGTGGCAAAAAAATCAGGATAAGTTAGTCAATAATAGAAAATTTTAAACACAATGACGTAGAGATTGATAATTTACTTTTTGTTAATCACCTTTTTGGGGGGGATTAATTCATTTTTGACAATGTCATGGGGAGTAGAATTAAGTCGTAAAATTAACTTTCTTGCTTTTTGTGTAACCTTAATTTTGGTAACCCTCGATCGTAGTATACGGCAAGGATTTGATTATCCCAATTTTGTCGAAAAGTTGCATCTAATCCAAGATTAGACCAAGTTCACTCTAATATAAAGGCTATTATGTTAATTAATGAGCATTTATTATTTTTGGCAATGGAGAATCAAGCCTTTTTAGTTAGTTATCCCTAATTCAGTCATAATTAGTCCTGTCATTTCAGATAAATCTACACTTTCAAAATTTTCAATTGATTTCACACACTCTCCTTTTTCGTGTCTTAAAAAGATTGTAACCTTTTTATGTTTGAAAATTATTTGATCTTTACCGTGTCTCTCTCACACACGACACACATTTATTCTAGCAATATAATTTAATTTATTATAACATGTTATTATTATTTATTATAGGCTACTACTAACAACAACATACTCAGTATATATATTCTCACATGTGGAGTCTAGAGAGTAGTGTGTACGCAGCTGCTACCGTATGCAGGTAGAAAGACTATTTTCAAAAGACTCTCGACCCAGGCAAGTACAGTCGCAGCAATATTAAAGCAAATAGAAATATAAAAATAATGAAAAGTCGTAGGAAAAGAAATTGCAGTAACAATGAGATAATAACTTACCGATCATATAATATTAGAAATCCAAGAAAAAGATAAAACAAAAGTAATGCTACAACTACCGGAATTGAAGGAAAATACGATCTACTACTGCGAACCTTCTATACTAATACTCGATCTCCACAACCTTTTATCAAGTACATGTCCTCATTTACCGCTAAATCTTATTAAATAGAGTTGTATACAATTACTTTTTAAATTACTTGAGGTAATTGGTGAAAAGTGTAATCCAATACAACCTCCAAAAAAAAAATCTTTTTTTCTTTTTTCTATTTGCAATAAATGGGGTAGCTTGAAATAAGGTGTTATTGATCGTTAGCTATAATTGTGGCATGTGAACCCTAACTATGGTCCTAGTTGGCTCCATCAGAATTTATAGGTACAATTTTGATATTTATTTTTGGTGGACCTTCACCTCTTTAGTAGTAACTCAATCAACCTTACCTATGAAAATAAATAGAAATAAAAAATATTTTAAAGGTTTCAATTACATTGCAAAAATGGTTACATCAAATTAAAAATTAGTTTCACAAGAACCTCTCTAAAAATATATTTGCTCATTATGTAGGTCTACATTAGATAAATAATGGACTCAAATGAATTAATACGTTAAATAGATTCTAGAAGAGTTCAATAGTAAGTACCGGTAAAAATTACCCGTACTCGATATTATGCACTAGGTAAAATAAATGTTTAATATGTATTAGTAGATATATACTTCTCTCGCTTAATCATAATTAATTAATATGTATAATATTTTCACCTTATTAAATCACTTTGGCATGGTAAGCTAATATAGTTTGGAGTAATACCGTGTGCAAATAAATTTATACCATAAACTCTTTTATATTTCAACTATAAGGATTTAAATTATATACATTATCAGGTACAGAAAATTACACTATTAATGTAATATAAAATGTGACAACACTAGTTATCATTTTTATCGAGTTACTTAGCTAATTACTTAATATATATCTATCATAAAAATTTATTTATAATATTTTAAAAAATAGCCTAATTGTATATAGCTTTTAAAACAGGACATATGGAGGGATTTCCGTGAACATATTGAACTTTGTTTTTGTCCTTTCCTTTTTGTTTTTTTATTTATACCAAACAGCTCTAAACAATTTCTGTATTGAAGATCCACATGTAACGTCTAGCTTTAGACCCTAAAGAATTTCTAAAATATTTAAATAATCAATTAACTTTTTTTGCCAAAATTAATGGCTGAAGCAAATGATCAAGTAATAATATATTGGGATCTTTGACAAAAAAAAATGTTAGTGCATGCATTGGCACAATGCTCAAAATGAATAGAAGTCTCCATCCCTGATTTATGCACCTAGCCTATATATCCCACCTTGTTATAGAATCTCATTTTTCCATAGACTTTGTTATGGTTTTTCGCCCTGTGTTTGATATTTATGTTGAGGCCCCGGCTAAATCTATTTTTCACTAGAAAGTCTCATATTAGGAGATTATGCACTTCCTAACAAAGGCGATTCCACTCTCAGGACTCAAACCCGATATCTCAAGTTAATTTTTTTTCCATAGATTTGTTCTGTCATATGTGCTTTGTTTATTTCTTCCCTGATTTTTTTGTTTTCATTTGATGCATCGGATTCGCATAGAAAAGCTCCATCATGGAGGCAAAATGCTTCGTAATGAAGGCGACTTCATACATACAAATGAAGGTGATCCATATCGACGGCTCAAACTTGAAATCTCTGATTAAAGATAAATAAGTATTTATCTGAGTGGGGCATGTAGCTCCGAGGATTAGAGCACGTGATTACGACCTACAGTGTCGGGGGTTCGAACCCCTCCTCGTCCACAACCGGCCCAAAAAGAAAGTACCTTCCCCGCTAGGGGTAAGAAAATTATGATCGGGTCTACCACAACCGTCGTTGGTATTTCTTGCATGATTGATAATACCATATCTATACTTCAATTGCATTTTTATTTTCTTCATTTATCTTTTTTATTTCTTTCATTCTTTATAAATTTTTCTTCCTTCTTTTGTTTTTGGTTTGATTCAGGAGAATGGGGTGGTTACTCAATATCAGTGACATACAGGCATCTCATGATTTTTTACTAGCGGTATAAATTTATTATTATAATTCGACTTGTACATGAGACTAGATCTAGGGAAAGGAGATTGTTTTATTTCTTATTTCAAATTGATGTTTATTTTATATTATTTTTCAAGTGGAGGCGGCCCATTGTGTGTACCTATAGTGTTTTATTTTTTTAGGAAATTACTATTCTTTTATTTTTAGTTTATGTGACACGATTTTAATTATAGTACGTTTTAAAAAGAATGACATATCTTTATATTTAAATATATTTAATTTTAAACTTCTTATTTTATATTAATAAAATAAATTTATAATCACACGAATATTATAACATATTTAATCAGAAGTCTTTGTGATGACATTTACGCTTCTACAATTTCCATGACGGAATGAGTTTATTTGTCACCACCAAGGATTGTCCAGTGATGAATAAAACTTTTAATCAAAAGTCTTACATACGAGTTCTGAAAATAAAAAAAAAACTGATAAAAAATACTTTCCCTATTAGTGACATCAGATATGAAATCGAAAGAAAAAAAAATAGTTTATTTGTTCCCTGTTGTCACAAATTATTGTGGACACTAGGCTATTTTATAGGCCCATTTATTTGTTTTGAAAATTGACTCAGACGAAAAGGGCTACTTTCTTACTACTACAAAAGTAATTTTTTGTTCCCTTTCAAACACTAAGCATTACGTGGTGCTAAATTTTTTTTTATTTTTTTTTTTGTGCAGATGACAGATTTGTGAAAACGAATAAAAAATATTTCCAAGTATTTTGCGTACTTTGAAAGTGATATTCTTTATTACTAATACTCCATTTTAAAACATCAAAACCTTTAGCCAACAATCAGATTTCAAACTAATCTTTCTTCAAATCTATTGTTAACTATAGATTATTTAGCTAATGTGACTGAATTTTTCTTTAGTATATCAGTTGTCTCTTTCTCTCTACTTTTAGGTTAGACTTCTTAGTCTCAAAATTCAATAAGTTGTTAAAAGAGTTTTCTATTAATTAATGAAAAAGAAAAACACTGAATCTCAACAACGTAAGTCATTTTCAAAAAAAACTACGTGTATTATTATATGGAATTGGAAAACTACGTGTTTATATGGAGCTAGCTAACATTATTAGAAAGAGAAGATATGGTGTAACTTAAATTTTAACTTATGCTTCTAATCTAACTCCATTTAATCTTGTAATTCTTTTTACGGGTTTTTTTCACTTTTAGACCGCACCAGAAACTATTTATATTCGATAGTCGAAAATATATATAAAATTTGTATAATTTTTGTATAAAGCATACAGAATATATATATATATATATATATATATATATATATATATATATATATATATATATATATATATATATATATATACAAAAAATATGCATTTTTCGACTATTATTTTGAGAGCGGTTATACAGTGCTATTTTCCCTAACACTTTTTCTAGTTTGATTGAGATGGTAAAGGTAAATGATCTAACACTTATATAAAATGCACTATATTAAACATAAAAGTCAAATTAAAGTGCGATTATCATTGTAATCCAATTTCACCTGCAATTTAACAAACCCTTTTGTCTCAAGTGCTTATATTGTCAAAAGTTCTTGAAAATTTGATCACTACCTAACCTAATAAAATATCTAAAAAATTAACTTTATTTAATATTAGGTGTGACTAAACTAAGAAAATACCCAAAATTCACTCCTTGGTTTCCCATGTGCATGTGCATGCAGATGTGTTCGTTTATTATTATATATTTGTCCCCACATTAAAACAACTATTCTTTGAGTTGGAGGACGGCAATATCGATAAGTATGCATTAAATTTTTTTATAATGCCAATAGCACGTATTGTCCGCTTTAGGTCTAGGTCCGCACAAATTTATCTTTTTAGGTTACGTCACTCGAGCCCAAAAAGATAAATTCGTATGGGCCGAGGTCTAAAGCTGACAATACGTGTCATGGGTTTGGGTCATGACAAATATGGTATTGGTGCTAAATCTCCCTCAATATGATGGTGGGGTAAACCTTAGCGAGGACGTTGAATCCCAAAGGGCGTAAATGTGATGCCCATGATGGAGGGCGGGTCAAGTAGGACCGGTAGGCTTCTAGGCTGGCAAGCTTCTGAAGAAGGAGTGCATATTTTATCTTCAGCGAATCTCACATCGAAATAGGAGAAGAAAGTGAAAAGTTATATAAGGCATGAGTTAAGTTCACATGGTACACGCATTTTCGGAGCTCGAAATGGCATAGCACAAAAAGATAAATCTGTATAGGTCTAGGCCCAAAGCCACAATACATGCTATGGGCTTAGGTCGTGACATGGTTGGATCAACTTTTACTCATCTCGATAAAATCTCTTACCAAAACAAGTATAGCATAGAGGTAAGACATAATTAGCACTTCTTATCTCTATTGGAATTTGAAATCTAATCCAAATATATTTAGAACTTAGCCAAAATAGATAATTTTAAATCAATGCACATGTCGTGAAGTTTCAAAGATTTTCCACATTGTTCGGATCTCAAACATGAAAAAAAGGTCAATTTCTTTATTTAATTTAGTAAAATAGACTTAACGACACAAAACGGTCACCTTGTTCGTCCATTGACTTGATGCAATAATAAGTCGTGTGTATATCTTTCTTTGAAATTGGATGTCAAATACTTTAATTTGTCATCAAGTTAATATTGATTAATCAAAGTGGTTATTTGATGGATTATGAAATGAGCGACCTACATTAGCGTGTGAGTTATGTGTTCATTCGAGCTTAACTTTGACTCGAATTTTGTATATGTAATAAAAAAAGTTTACCATGTAAGTTCGATTTTAAAATCAAATGAGTTGTGGTAGTTTATTTGTAACCTTAAACCAACAAAGTTCGAATTCAGAATCCGCATATGTTGTTATGCAGAGGCGGACCTACCTTTTGGGTAAGAGGGTCACCGACCTCCGGTAATTTCGAAAAAAATATATGTATATATATGATATATATTAAATAACATGTAGGAGTATATTTTTTTTATTAGCACCCTAAGACTCAAAGCTTAGGCAATTGCATTTGTCGATTTGGGAGGGATGTTGCTCCCAAACGCACATGCAACTATATGTGGTCGACAAGTAATATAGGATTGTAAGTCAAGATATCATACCCACAAGGACTTGTGATTACCTATCAGCTAAATTAAACCCAAATAATTAATCTATTCAAGCGATTCCTAAAGTTTGAATAATTAACTACAACTGATCTAGAATAGCAAACTAAGAAATTAAAGAAACAAGTTGGCGAAATTTTAGAGAGAAATTCAATGAGAGCCAATATTCTAGAGCTATGGGTTAGTTAACAATCCCGTTGAGTTTTTCACTTAAATTGTCTAATTAATTTATCTAGTTTATTGGTTGACACGGTTAATATTATTCGTAGTCTTCTCCCCAAGTACAATTCGCCTATTCAAGTTAACCTAACGCCTATATTCCTATGGAATTAGGATTAACAAGAACACATTAATAATTCCCGTATAATACCCAAGCAAGGAGATTTGGTATATCCTTATTGTAGCCGCAAATTCATTTCCGATAATCTGGTTCAAGATCTCTCTCTACTCAATCTTATATGCAATCTAGAATTCCCTCTCCCGAGTTCAATCCTAGACTCGTAGATAGTATTCAATTGGTGATCAAGCAATCAAATAATTAAGCGCAAGATTGAATAAAAAAACCAATATGATAAAATAATAAGAACAATTCAAGCTTCAAACTACAACGTTTATGTAGCACCCAAAAACTCTAGAACTAATAAACTATGAGATTAAAGGAAGAGATATGAAGAAAAACTAAAAATCCTTGCTCCCGAGTGTTCTGTGCTTGTATTTTCCTCTCAAAATGGCGTCTCCTCCCTCAAAATAGGCCTTGATCTTGCTTTTATACGCGTTAGGTAGATCTTAGGCCGAAATAACCTTATTTCGGGCGAAGTAGGATACTTTCCCGTCACCCAGTGCCCAGGGTAGCGTGAGGCGCTAGCCCTGGCACTGGGATTTTTGAGGTTCTGGAAACTGGGCCACAGGTAGCGCCCCACGCTACCTGTGGCGCTACAAATGGCCATTTTCCAATTTTGCTCCTTTTTTTACTCTAATCCCGCACCTTTCGCCCCATATTGCCTCCGGATGATTCCTACACATAAAAATACCACGAATTACCATAAATAAATATATTTCACATTCGAAATATATGAAACACGAGTAAAATGTGAGGCGATATACATATAAATATATATACTTTAAGCTAACTATCAACACTCCACACTTAGACTCTTGCTCGTCCTCGAGCAATGGGACTATCAACCATGCCCCAACAACATACAAATCTCAACTACATAGGAGCACTTCAATTTTTTTAACTATACACTCTACCCTTGACTATGAAGGATACCGATAATCAAGCACGAACATACAATTTTCACATTCTTCCCGTTTTAAACATACCCAAGTATAACAATTTCAATTCAATCAATTCAAACAACCTATCCGTAACCACCATATCTCAAGAGCCGACTTGTTGCCACTAAGCATCCTCAACTCGTGCACTCACCCAACAAGAGAAGTTTACAATATTATCAATCCTTCATGAGATCATGTGCCCTCACCAACAAACAAAAGAGTGAATATAGAATAGTCCACACATTCAAGTATGCCTTTGAACATAATTTAAGGACATCACACAATTTGAACAAAAATCGCTCACTCTCACAAAGAATTCATGTGCATTCAGTGGTCGTACCATAAGCTTGCCCGTAGTATACATCTCCACTAATCTAAGCAGCCAAATCTAGGATCAATTAGGACTTTAAGGTTGTAAAGTAGGCTAAGAGATGGGTATGATACTTTTAGGAATAGTGACTCACCCTCCTAAGAACTTTAATGCACCACACTCACAAATCAAGTACATATTCGTCTCAACCAATTCACTCGCCACAAACCATATATAATATATCCCTTATTTTTTCAATTAAGCACTTCTATATTCCTACTAGCATGCATTAGTAAGATTAGGAGGCGTGTATTTTTCTACATTATTTGAACTATTCTTTTTTTTCTTTCTTACAATTTTTTTTCTTTTTCTCTGTTTTTTTCTACACACACTCCATACATTAAGGTTCATCGGCTAGTGACCTTTTTTTCCATAACATTAGTGCACCTTAAGGGCCCTTCCATGGTTCCACTCGAAAGCTACTCTCCAATCTCTCACCTTATTTTTTTAGCAACTAAGTGCCTTAAGAAGTAAAGGTTCCACAATCTCAAATTAATTAAGAACAAAATAGGGGTGCGACTTATAATGTGGGTGCCAAAGAAAAGGTCTATAGGCTCAAAGGGTCTAACAACGGGAAATATTTACTTTTAAGTGACAAGCACATCTATGATCAAGCAAGAAACGCCTACGTCGTCTCCTAGACTAGCACAACTTACTGATTTTGCTTCGATTAACACACGGGACAAGTTCTAGACTACACAGGATAACACAGAAGATCACAAATCCTCACACACACATTGCACATGACTTAATCAAGACGGCTCAGTTCAATTCTCAAGTCAAGTAAGCATATATAGTTGGAAAATTTTAAGCAATATTGCATTATGTGGCATACAAGTCAAACAACCAAAAAAAGGCGTCACAGAGTAGGTTATTTATTTTACTCAGGCATCACAATTCAAATCAAATGTACGGGAAGACAGAGATCATGTCGTAGCTAATGTGCCAGCACCAAACATGTCAATAGGTACCTCAGAGCAACTCAGCTTCTTCATATCCTACTCCTAAAGAAAAAGTACCCGGTTTGAGCTACACCCTTGAAAAAGAACCGGCGCCCAAAAAAATACCAAAGGATCCTACCTAACTATCCTAAAAAAAATGGTATTTTTTTAATCGGACTTTAATCCCTCAAGAAAATTGTCCAAAAGATCCATCATCGGGAAAAGTCCGAGTTTTTTCTAAAAACATTTTCTCAATTTTTGTTTTTATTTTTATTTTTTATTTTTTTTAATTACAAAAATCACTACACTAAGAAAAATACTACAATTAAGCTAGGGTAGCACAGAAAATCACCCGACAGTCTCCTCACCCCACACTTAAAATTGTGTAATATCCTCAATGCACATAATATATAATAAGAGGGTAAAAGAGACTCTTTGGTAGGCCAAAGGAGGAAGCATTAGCAGCTCACAGGATACTCAAACTTCTCCCGATTATTATCCTTTGTGCGGGCACCCCTCACTTAGTTTCAACAACTTGCTCGATTATTCACACGCCTATTGTCTTTGACTTCATGCTCCTTCTCCTACAAAACACAAAAATAACACTACAACGATAACACAATTAAAAAAAACAAAAAGAAAAAGAAAAAATAGAATTGGGTTGCCTCCCAACAAACGCCTTATTTATAGTTGTGGAACGACTTATACCAACTTCATCACTTTTCCTCCACACGATGGTACAAGGGATTGTGAAAGTAACGAGATTTTCCAACTTAGGAGCCATCGAATTCACAATTTCACTCACTTGGTAAGTGACTTTGATAGTTTCAAAATCCATCGACCGCTTCTTTGTCACCAAGTCCTTCATAAACTTGGCATAATCGGGCATTTGCTCTAAGGCTTCGACTAATGGCACATTTATCGAGAGACTCTTCATCATATCAATGAACTTTTTGAATTGATTCTCGCCATTTTTCTTGGCAAGCCTTTGAGGATAGGGAGGAGGTGGCATAGGCAATGGTGCCTTAGCCTTTTGCACTACCGGTTCTGGTATGTCAATCACATGATTCCTAGAGGGGTTCACATCCTCTTGAGTCTCTTCCACCGTATCATTAATATCAATCCGCACTTCATCATTTGCTTGCACAACATTGTTCTGGATCTCCTCTTCTTCTACCACTTGCTCATCATACACAAGTTGTCTTTGACTTGAGGTAGGTGCATTCCCACCTCTTCCACTTCTTATAGTAACTTCCATGACATGCCCCGTATTGTTCTCATCCTTCGAGTTCACCACTGTATTATTTGGTAGTGCCCCGTTAGGACGAGAATTTAACGCTTGAGTGATTTGACCCATTTTCACCTCTAGATCGCGGATCGATGTGTTGTGAAGCAAGTTGGGCATCGGAATCGGCATTCTTGTCCACCATTTGTTTGAACATGTTCTCAATACGACCATTTCATTGTTGGATGAATTAGGAGCATAGGAAGGATAAGGGGGTGGGTTACTCGGTTGTTGAAACATCGGGGGCCTTTGAAAACTCGACCCCTGATTTCCTTGATTGTTGTCCCACCCGTCTTAGTTGTGGCCTACCCAATTACCTTGGTTATCATTGTTATGCCAATCCCCTTGGTTGTTGCTTCCACTCCAATTGCCTTGATTATTTCCACCACTCTAATTACCTTGATTTTCCAATTGCCTTGATTGTTTGAAGGTTTCCATTGTTGTTGACTAGGGCCTTGGAAGTTTGTTTCTTTTCCCTTGAAAATTGTTCACATATTGGACCTCTTCTTCTTGATCATTGTAAGAATCACCTTGGTCAAATCCACTATCATCTTGCACAAAATTTTCCACTCTTTGTTGCACTTGTGAACTTCTTGTTCTTTGCTTGTTCACCATCATATTGACTCCCTACATAGCATTGACTTGCCTCGGATTTTGCAGTTATTGAAGTTGAGCATTTGCCAATTGGTTCATGGTAGTTGTCAACTCGGTTATGGCTTGTCCATGGTCATGTAACTCTTAATGAAGAAGAATCACATTGGGGTCACCTTGTGGAACATTGGCTCTAGATTGCCACGCCGATGAAGTATCCTCCATCTCATCCAAAATAACACATGCCTCCGCATAAGGCGTAGTCGTGAAGTTTTCACCGGCAAGTTGATTCACTACACATTGGTGGTTGGTTGTATTGGTCCCCCGATAGAAAATTTGTTGAATCATATTCTCCGTCATATCATTGTTGGGGAACTCTTTCACCATTGTTCTATAGCTTTCCCATATCACGTGTAGTGGTTCATTGGGCTCTTTCTTGAATGCTAGAATTTCATCCTAAAGAATAGCCATGTGCCCGAGAGAAAAGTACTTAGAGATAAATTTCTCCGCTAGTTCGTCCCAAGTATGAGTGGAATGATTTGGTAAACGCTCCAACCAATCTAAAGTTTTCCCCCGTAGAGAGAAGGAAAAAAGCTTTAGCCTCAAAGTATCCTCAGAGACATGTGTTTGTTTGTTCCCCCAACACGTATCTACGGACCCCTTCAAAATATTTATATGCATTTTGACCCGGTGCACCGGTGAAGAACCCTCGTTGCTCGAGCAAAGTGAGCATCATGTTAGTTATTTGGAAGTTGTCCACCCTAATACGGGGAGGGACTATAGCTTTTGCATACCCTTCATTCGGCAACACCCGGTGTGGAGCCGCTTGTGGTGGAGGCGGGGGTGGAGCGAGTATATTGTCTTGAGGCGGTCGGCCTTGTCTATTAGCTTGAGGTTCAAGAGGGACCTCATCTATTTGATCATCTTCAACATCCACATCCCCATCCCCCACGTCTATGTTTCCGAGCTCGTTGTTTGCCATGATTACACATACAATACTCACACATTAGTAATAAGGAAGGAAAAGAAGATATTCCAAAAACACACTTAAATATATAGCTAACACCGTTTTTAGCACCCCGGTAACGGCGCCAAAAATTAATCTCGTCCAATTTCACTCCTCTGTTCGAGGTTATGAAAACGATCAATGCAATAGTAATACCCAACAAGAGTCGGGGTCGAAATCCGCAGGGAACTATATGTGTGGGAGTTAGTAGTATATATCTTAGCGTGTGAGTTTGTATATCTAAATTTGAACTTCCGCAATAAGTGGTTGTTTTAAAGTTTAATCTAAACTACAATTACAATTTAAGAAATAAAACTAGAAAATTGTTTTTGTTGTTTTTCAAATATTATAAAAGGCCTAGGGCTATGACCTTCGCCTAGTTGTTTGCCTAACGGGTTGTAAACTTTAAAACTTATTTTATTGGTCGGGGTATATTATAGCTATCAACACTCGGTTACCCCACTCAATACCTCTCGGTCAGAGAATGACTTTGCCCAATTTGGCTTTCTCAATTCCAAATGAGTATTGAACAAAACGGTTGATAAAAAGCTCAATTCGGGTTTTATATCTGTAGGTTCAACCCTTTAATTGGGCTTATCAATCTCTCGATTGACCCAATTTCTTGCTAGCCAAGTTTTTCTAGATTAAGTCTCTCTTTCTCAAGTAGAGACCAAGTCAAATAGGCATAAACTAATGTTTGTAACCATTTATTCTTCAAATAAAAGCAAAAACAAGGCTAAATAATAAACACACAACCATAAGCAAGCAATAAATCAAACACCCATTAAGTTTACACACTGGGGTTGGGTCACAACCCTAGTAAAAATCTAGCTACTCATACTTAAAATGGAAGAAATAGGAGAAGAAATGATAATTAAACCCATATTGCTAATTAAATTGATAAACTCTATGTTCAAAAAGCTCAAAATAGCCAAAACTACTAAAAAGAGTAAAAGAAACCGACTACTGTAGCAGCTGATGTCAAGCGTTAACCTAAAAAAATGAAACTCTTCTATTTATACAAGGCTGAACATTTCGAAAAAAAATGCTCTTACGGAGGTTATGCAGCCGCACAATTCCATGTGCAGTCCGTACTTTTCTTCAGCTTGACAGGATAGGAAGTTTGCGGCCGCATAATTCTGAATTGCGGCCGCAGTGCATTCTTTCTGCGGTCCGCAGAATAGTAACTGCGGCAGCACCATGCTATTATGCGATCTGCACAATTGTAACTGCGGCCGCACCATGCTATTATGAGGTCCGCACAATTGTAACTACGGCCGCACAACTCTTCTTTTGTGGCCGCATAATAATTGTGCAGTCCACACTTTTGGTAGACTTGAAATGCAGGTTCTCTGAACTTTGATCTGACCCAGCTTCTGCGGCCGCACAATTCATATGTGGACTGCACTTTGCACCAATCTCTAATGGGTTTTTCTTTACAACCTGCAGCCGCAGATGATATACTGCGGTCCGCACTTCTGAGCTTTTGTGCCTTTTTTGTCCTTGAGTTCAGATTACTCCTTCTTGAGTTGGATTTTATCTCGGGGGCTCATCTTCCAATATTCCTGTAATGAAGCACATTTCATCAGTTTTCAGGAATACAATTAAACGATTTTGGACTAAAACAAAAGCTAAAGGGCGCTAATAAGTAGTCAAAATCCCCACTTATTACTAATGCACTCTTTTTGTGGATTTCATCTTGTTGCTCGGCTACTTGCCTCACTATGTCCATAATACGGGCAACACATTTCACATCCTCCACTTCATTGCTCCTATAAAACTCATAAATATTATTAGAAACATCATAATAAGAGCTCGGAGAAGGGTAAAAAGAATTAGGACAACCATCCCAATGGCCACCTTGACAACCACAAAAATTACAAATATTCCACGAAAAATATAGAGATTCACAATTTTGCCACAAGTGTGGTCCTCCACAATATGGACAGGGATTACCAAAATAAGAATAATCAATATTCGACCAATTCTCATTCTAAGATGCCATGTCAACAAAGATAATAAAATATTAAACTAAGATTAAATAAATAAATAAAACTTGAGTAGGCAAAAAGTAAAAATTTAATCTAGTAAAATAGTATTTCTAAGTTCTTGGCAACGGTGCCAAAACTTGTTGCTCCCGAACGCACATGCATGTGTACGTGGTCGACAAGTAATATAGGATTGTAGGTCCAAATATCGTACCTACACGGACGTGTGATTAACTATCAACTAAATTAAACCCAAACAATTAATCTATTCAAGCGATTCCTAAAGTATGAATAATTAACTACAACTAATCTAGAGTAGCAAACTAAGAAATTAAAGAAACAAGTTGGCGAAATTTTAGAAACGAATTCAATGAGAGCAGATATTCTAGAGTTACGAGTTAGCTAACAATCCCATTGAGTTTTTCACTTAAATTATCTAATTAATTTATGTGGTTTATTGGTTGACAGGGTTAATATTACTCATAACCTTCTCCCGCAGTACTACTCGCCTATTCAAGTTAACCTAACACCTATATTTCTATGGAATTAGGATTAATAAAAACGCATTAATAATTTTCGTATAATAACCAAGCAAGGCGATTAGGTATATCCCCATCCTAACCGTAAATTCGTTCCCGATAATCAGGTTCAAGATCTCGCTCTACTCAATCTTATATGCAATCTAGAATTCCTTTCCCGATTTCAACCCTAGATTCGTAGATGGTATTCAACTAGTGATCAAGAAATCAAATAATTAAGCGCAAGATTGAATAAGTAACCCAATATGATAAAATAATAAGAACAATTCAAGTTTCAAACTACAATGTTCATGTAGCACCCAAAAACTCTAGAGTCTAATAAACTATGAGATTAAAGGAAGAGATATGAAGAAAAACTAAGAATCCTTGCTCCTGAGTGTTCTGTGCTTGTATTTTCCTCTCAAAGTGGCGTCTCTCCCTCCAAAACCCCCAAATAGACCTTGATCTTGCTTTTATACGCGTTGGGTAGGTCTTGGGCTGAAATAATCTTGTCCTCGACGAAGTAGGATACTTTTCCGTCACCCAGCGCCTAGGGTAGCTAGCCATGGCGCTGAGATTTTTGAGGTTCTAGAAACTGGGCCACAGGTAGCGCCTTATGCTACCTATGGCGCTATGGCCATTTTCCAATTTTGCTCCTTTTTAGCTCTAATCTAGCACCTTTCGCCCCATATTGCCTCTGGATGATTCCTACACATAAAAACATCATGAATTAGCATAAATAAATACATTTCACATTCAAAATCTACGAAACACAAGTAAAATGTGAGGCGATATACATATAAATATGTATACTTTAAGCTAAATATCAAGGGACAACTTGACTTTTAGTGCGTTGCTTGGATTCTACTTTCACTCTAGCATTTGCTTAAATTTTTATTCGATAGTGACGCCTCCACCACTTTTAAATTCTGAATCCACCTCAACTCTTATATATAACGTCTTCCAAGTATGTTCCTCATGTGCTTTTAAGAATAATTTAGATTGTTAATAAACATTATTTGTACCAACAACGTACTTCGGTTTGACATGTTTGTAAAAACATAATAGCCTAGTTGAGTGTAACAAATCTCAAATTATACTGTAGTGGTTGGCTAGCTAAACAAATTATCATTTTGTTTTTCTATTTAGTGTGTCAAATGTATTAAGCTCCCGTTTGGCGATTTGGGAGCTTTTTAAAAAAACTTTGTTTTCAAATAGTTGTTTTGTTTATAGATTTTAACTATTTTTTGGCAGATTTTGAAAAGAAAATCTTAAAATCTCAAAAACAACTCTAGAGTAGTTTTTGAAGTTTTTGTACTCACAGAACTTCAAATTCTTTTCAAGTAAAATGCATGCTCAAACACAATTTCAACTTTCAAGAATCGATTTTTCATCTTATCTTCAAAAACTCATTTCTTCAAGTTCAACCAAATTTATGTCTAAACGCTACCTAAATTGAATTATATCTTTTTGGAGCAAAATAAATACTGGCGGGTTAATCTCTAAATAACATCCCTGAGAATGGTTATACGTGCACTTGCCCCGATTTTTAGCCTATGAATTGATGGATATGTAAATGAGCAGATCAACAAACCGTTGTAATAGTGAGTACTTGGTCTCTGAGCCCAAGATGCGAATACTGCACATCAACATGGGCTAAGCCCACTTAAGTTTTTCTTTCCTCCTTTTGAGTGAGCTCCATTTTACCATCCGGGAAAACAGAAATTGATTCTTTACATAAATAGCCGGTCATATTAATTATTTACTTTTCTAGCCATATACATAGATTATACATTGATTGTACACAATTATGCACATGTAATACATAAATTATGCATATATTATATATTCATCGGCTATTTTTAGTTTAAATGGTAGGGTGGAAAGCTATTTGGTTAATTCTACAAACAGGAGAAAAGTGAATTATAAAGGTTTTCCGGGGACTGTCTTTATTCTATTGTTCTATTTGGAATGATCTTTCATTTTATTAATTAAAAAATATTACAATAAACAACAAAAAAACTTTTCTAATACCGTACTATTTAAGTCGAGTTTCTCCGGGCCTGGATGAACGAAGGCGGATTAAGGATTTAGATTTTGTGGGTTCACAACGAGTTATAATTTATACTCCACAACGAGTATACTGGATTCAGATGAATCAGGCCATACTAGTGAGCCCCTCTCTTTGTTGCTAGCTCCTGTATGAATCTGGATAAGGTATATTGTCAATTTGTATATTCACCTCCATTAATATTACTGTATTTTTTTTATTAGAAGTTTTAGGTAGCTTTCAAGAAAGCTAAAATATTTCATTATTTAACTCTATAAATATTCAAAAAAATCTCTTGGGGTCACAATATCCAATCTAAGTGGAATCTTAGTCATGATTCAATCCGCTTGATAGCCAAATCATTTCTTAATGATTCATATTTTAGTGAATGAAAGATATAAAGGTTTTTTTTATTTATCCCATCCTTAGTAGAAATGGGTAGAAACAAAGTGGTATTAATTAATTTTACAATTTTGAAATGTATTCTATCTGATGTTTTTATCCATTTTAGGTTTATGATACTTTCATCAATTAAAAATTGAGAGAAGATATTTCACTTTTATTCGGTATATAGGTTCGAATTAATCAAAATAAAATTAGACAGTTGACGATGCAGAATTGATTCGGACATACATCATCGTTATAAAAGAAAATTATAAAGGCTTCATTTTCTTTGTGTCCTTTTCTAAAAGCAATTGTACTTATTATTTATTGTAAGCTAATAACGTCAGTAAAGCATGATTTGCAACGATGCCATATATTATTCAGAAGTTTATAATTAAATCCTATTTTCCAAATGAACTGTTTAATAACTATTGATAACATCATTAAACAAAAAAAAAAATCAGCAGCACTAAATATTCCAAGTGAAAACCTGCCCCACAATAGCTAGGCAACAGCCCTTAAATCTTTAATCTAGCCTTTGAAGATTTATTCTACGGCAAAGGGCAAATATATCCCTCTACTTTCGAAAATGGTCTAAGAATATCACTCGTTATACTATTGCCTATTGGGTTATTTATACCTCTTCAGTCATACTTTGGGTTCAAATATACCCCTCATTTAAACGGAGGGACACGTGTCATCGTCCTGTTGGTCAATTCTAAATATCTTCTAATTAATTAAAAACACACATTAATCATACCCGAAAAGCAATTTTAACTGGAAAAAAACTGAAATTAGTTTTAATAAAAACTGAAAAAAACGAATTTTTTTTTTTTCCAGTTTTTACAAAAACATTTGCTTTAGAAAAAACTGAACAATATTTTCTAAAACAATGATTTTGAAAAAACAAAAATCTGAAAATCAATTTTTTTTTAAAAAAACTGATTTTATTTTTTACTAAAAACTGAAAAACTGCTTTTACAAAAAAAAACTGCTTTAAAAAAGCTGAAAAATATTTTCTAAAATAATATTTTTGTAAAAACTGGAAAAAAAAACTAAAAAGCAAATTTCTAAAGCAGTGTTTTTGTAAAAACTGAAAAAATAAATATTTTTTTCCAGTTTTTAGTTAAAAATATTTCAGTTTTTTTTTCAGTTTTTAATTGCTTTAGAAAATTGCTTTTCAGTTTTTTCGTTCCAGTTTTTACAAAAATATTATTTTAGAAAAACAAATTCATTTTTTAAAGCAGTTTTTTGTAAAAACTGGAAAAAAAAGTATTTTCGTTTTTTTCAGTTTTTAGTAAAAATATTTTTTTATTTTTTTCTAGTTTTTACAAAAAAAAAAAATATATTTCGGGTATGGATAATGAGTCTTTTTAATTAATTAGGAGATATTTAGAATTGACTAAGAGGACGATGACACGTGTCCCTCCGTTTAAATGAGGGGCATATTTGAACCCAAAGTATAACTACAGGGGTATAAATAACCCAATAGTATAATGAGAGGTATTTTTAGACTATTTTCGAAATTAGAGGGGTATATTTGGCCCTTTGCCGTTTATTCTATTTGTTAGGATATGATTTCTTATCATAAACTTTACGAGAAAAAGGTTAATAAAATTTTATGGAGTGCAAATCTTAGTCGATAGGAGTTAACCCAAATAGCCGCTCACCCAACTATTTAAATTAAAAATAGTCGGTGGAGGTATAATATATACATAATTTATATATTATATGTGTATAATTATGTATAATTAATGTATAAACTATGTATACAGCTAGAAAAAATAAACAATGAGTATAACTAACTATATGAGTAAAAATCCCATTATTTTATCTGTAAGGAGAAAAATAAAGTACATAACACCTATATGATTCACTAACGAGAGTTGCGGTGGGGTATTAAATATTTTTCATCTTTAATCAAATGCATTGAGTTCGAACTCTGTTGTATAAAGTCGTCTTTGTTAGATAGTGTCTTACTATCCAATGTGAATTCATATGTAATTGGACCCCAATATGTAATTGAACCCCAATATAAATACCAGATATCATCTTTGATTAGTGATACAAGGTTCTAAGAAACCTTGATATGAAGTCAAAATGAAGGCAAGAAGAATTAATAAGACGATAAATGGGAGGCGAAGTTAAGCCTAATAATTTATCTCTTTTTCTACCACTTAAATGCAGTCAGACATCTCTATAACCGTATCTTTATCTAATAACCATTCACTATAATAATCAAATTTTCTCGGAATCGATATTTAGGTAATGTTATAATATATGTCATATATAACAACATTTCACTATAACTATCAAAAAATATCGGAACAAATAAGATTATTATATAGAGAATTGACCGTAAAAGATTTCAGACCGTCAAAAAATTACTTCCCTGACTATTCATGCAAACTCCTCATTCCGAGTTAAATTAAATAAAGAAAACAAAGGAATAGAAGAAGAATGAAAGTCAACTAAAAACTTGAAATAAATCTAATAATTGAGTAAGACGTGACAATTCCGACTTTCCTTTTTCCTTCTTTTCTATATCTCATGCCATCCTCACGCCCAAAAGAATAATAAAAAAAGAAAGTAATATAAAATAAATAAAATTGAGTTGAGAATAGCAACCCAATTAATGCTCGCTCAATAGTAGATTACTCTAACACATTAAAAACTTTGACATATTTTTATATTTAGAAATATTTGACTTTAAACTTCATGTTTATCCTTAGTAATAGGTTTTATAATTGTTATATCAACGTTATAACACGTTTAAAATCATTAATTAAACTCTATATTGAGTGAAACTATATATAAATTGGAATGGAAGATAGGTTGTTTGGTTGGTGAAATAAGAGATAATAATCACTGGATTAGATAAATGATTATTTTATCCCACTTTGGCTGATTAACAATCTTCTTAGTAATTTACCACAATTATAACATTATTCTATCACATATTGAGGATGAGATTATTATCTCAGGATAAAATAAAATAATAAAAATGTTGTTCCCAAGACTCTTCCCCAAAAGTTCTTTAAAAGATCCAAGGTTAAAATTAAAATTAAAATTTTAATTTTAACTTATTCTGTATACACCGAACGCATGCTTTATATTATACGCTATATATTCAATTTTTAATCCAATGAATTAAGTATTTACCAATAAAATTATAACAACTAAATAATATGGTTACTGTTATTCCTGTATTATAATCTCATCATTATATTCCCGAAATAACTTCTTTTCCAACCAAACAACCCCTTATAATCTTATAGGTTAAATGTGTAATATCCCGCACTCACCAATTAGTCTCTTCCCTAGGCCTCCTCCATCAAATATAAATAAATAAATAAATATATAAATTATTTAGACAAAAAGCAAAGACAAAATAACTACTACTACCAAATATTGACTGCCATTAATCCAAACAAACCAATGATGAAGTACACACCTTTGTTGCAGGCATGTTTTTGGTTTTGAGTTTGAGGTCTTCCACAGTTGCTAGTCCCCATATTCAACCCCACTTTTAATCATGTTTTTACTACTCAACATATACTTTAAAAAAAAAAAAGCTTACATATATATATATATATATATATAGGAATCGTTTGGTTTAAAAGTAAGTTGTGCAAAGAATAGTAATACGAAATTCATTTATACGGTGATTGATAATGTATAAATTATCATTTGATGAAAAATAGTGAACATATTGTTACGAAGTGATTAATAATGAATGTATTTCATACATAAATTAAATAGTCTAAAAGTATACTTTTATCTTTAAATACTTTAATTAATATATTACTAACACATGTATTTTTATTTTTATTTTATCTTGCATAAACTAATATATAGATTCTTAATTAATTTAATATTATTTAATAACGTCAATCAAATAATATACTCCCTCTATTTCAATTCATGTGAACAACATATTTGATTGGCAATGAATTTTAAGAGAAAAATGAAGACTTTTGAACTTATGGTGTAAAATGAGACATATATATTTTGTATGACTATAAATTATTATGTAAAGATAATTTTATTTTTCAAATATGAAAATAGTTCATTCTTTTTGGTATAGATTTAAAAGAAAATATATTTACATAAATTGAAATGAAGGGTGTATTATCTTTTTTAGTTATTCATTTACCAACCAAACAACCCCTAACTCTTACCTACATTTAAGCACATTGGGTGTTAAAAGTTTATTGTTTTATCCAAAAAATAAAAATATAAAGGAAAAAGGAGAGATTCTTGGTAGATCATTGTCTTTCTGACTTTCTTGGTATTTGTGAAACATCAAAATAATGTCATTTACGTGAACCCCATTTGGGAACTTGAGGCTCTCAATTTTCCCATTTGGTCATTTCTGCAAAATTCTTCTTTTGAGAGTCTCTTATTTTGAAGATATTTGCCATTTTTGTTCCTTCAGGTGAAAATTTGGACATGGGTATTTGCTAAAGATTGTATTTTTGGTGAACCCCATCAAGGAATTTGAGGTTCTTTATGTTCCCATTTGGTTATTTCTGCAAAATTATTGTGATCTGGGGCCATTCTTGGTGAAAAGTTTCAATCTTGGTATTTTCCTGGAAAATTTTTGCCTCAGATTTTGGAAAATTTGGAGTTTCTTAGATTATGCAGCAAATTTGTGATGTGGGGCATTTGAGAATCTTGAATTTGTGACATTTTGGATCAACAAAAGGTGAAAAGTTAATAACTTGATTGTTGTTTAAGTGGTTAAAGATTTGATTTTTATGGTTTCAGCCAGCTCAGGTATTTCCTTTTTTTACCTCAAGTTGACAAAGTCTTGATTTTTATCATTATTATTGTCGAAATTGGTCACTATCAAGATTGTACCTATCATATTCTGTATATATAGAAAAAGTTGTATATTTAATTGGTTGATTGATCAAGTCAGAAAGCATATTGGTTTGAGGTGTTGAAAAGGGGTTCATTGGATTTTAATATAAGATTGAGATTCTGATTGTTTAGACAAATTGAGATTGAAATTATGTGTAAGGAAAGTTTGGTTGTGAGGTTATTATTAGTTTGTTAGTAAGGAAGGAATTTCTTTATATGATGATGATGACGATTCGGATAGTTTAAGGATCATTGTGTAAATACAGCAACCGAATTCCCAGTTTTAGGATTTAGTTGGAGTTACAAGGTACAAATGGTCTTTATCTACTGCTAACATCATGCCCGAACGATATCCGAAAACTATGCGATTTTTGAGCCTTGTTGGGAATTCATTCGGATGTTCTGCGTCGGGCGAGCGATTAGTTTCTGCTGCTAGAGATGGTGATCTCCAAGAAGCCAAGGCTTTACTGGAGTATAATCCTCGCTTAGTGAGGTATTCGACATTTGGTGTTCGAAATTCACCCCTCCATTACTCTGCCGCCCAAGGACATCATGAGGTAGGATATGAAGTTAAAAATTGAGTTTTCTTTGAAATTGATGGTGACATAGTTTAAGTCAACACTTAGTGAATTTGTATGCAAATCAATCATTTGAGTGTTCGTTGTCGTATCAGATTGTTACTCTCTTGCTTGAGTCTGGAGTTGACATCAATCTCAGAAACTACCGGGGGCAGGTAGATCTTATTCTCCTTTATTTTGTATCTTATACTTAAAAAAAAGGGCAGCCCGGTGCACTTAGTCCCGCTTAGCGCTGGGTCCGGGGAAGGGTCGGACCACAAGGGTCTATTGTACGCAGCCTTACCCTGCATTTCTGCAAGAGGTTGTTTCCACGGCTTGAACCCGTGACCTCCTGATCACATGGCAGCAACTTTACCAGTTACGCCAGGGCTCCCCTTTTTTAGTTTGTATCTTATACTTACTTGTTAGTTGATTGAAACTAGTATTTTGTCTTATGGTTAACAGACTGCGTTGATGCAAGCGTGTCAGTATGGTCACTGGGAAGTTGTTCAGAGTCTCATTCTTTTCAAAGCCAATGTATGATAGTTTATTGTTGCGGTATATTCGCTTTGAAGTATTAAGAATGTTCTTTCCTTGTGAAATTTCAACTTTTTACTAGTTTTCTAGAGTAGCGGCAGCGTGTCAAGATTCATCACAAGCTTACAGTTTCTATTGGATTTTAGATTCATAGGGCTGATTATCTCAATGGAGGTACGGCACTTCATTTAGCTGCTCTGAATGGACATTCCCGATGTATACGGCTTCTCCTTGCTGATTATATTCCAAGCATTCCTAATTTCTGTAATGTCATGAGAAAGAGATCGAGAAATGAGGACTCTATACAAGAATTTGATGACTTGTAAATCCCTTATTTAAACTTTTCCATTTGATTTCTTGTCATCACCTGCATCTATTAAATGTATTAACCTGAAGTTCGTTGTGCTATCTCCAGTGCACTGCATGAGGTGATCAATAGACCTGCCGATGGTGGCATTACTGCCCTTCATATGGCAGCGCTGAACGGCCATGTTGAAAGTCTGCAGCTACTCTTGGACTTAGGGGCTTCCGTCACTAAGGTTACTGTGGAAGATGGGACTACAATTGATTTGATAGGTGAGACAACTTTCCGAGTTCTGTCTAGTAACCCTTGTATCAAATTGATCTCTTGAATGCCCTAATACATTTGTGTAACCCCCCAACCCCTCAACAAAAGAAAGTAAAAGATTGTTGTAGCTCAAGGAGAACAACTGCTAACTGTCTCTTGTTCTTGTTATCATATTTGAGAGAGAGAGAGAGAGAGAGACCTTAGGTCATCAATCTCATATGTTACTTGATAGCTTGCAGAACGAAGTACTAGAGATGCAGATACAAGATAACCAGAATCTAAACCCAATTTTTCTATTTTATTTTTTCTATCAACAACTATGTCAAGTTGTATTCCATTTTTCGCCGATGCCTATCTGAGGCACTGCCTGGTTCAGGTAGTCTGAAGAAGTGTTTGAAGTCACTTATACTTTCTAAACTTTTTTGTTTTCTTCTGGATTTGTTCTACTCGTATTACCTACTTTTTGATAATTTACTTGGACAAGATTCTACTGATTTTCATTTTTCTGTTTTCTTGGTTGGCTGTTGGAAACAACCTCTCTATCTCCACGAGGTAGGGGTAAGGTCTGCGTACACACTACCCTCCTTAACCCCACTATGTGGGATTACACTGGGTTTATTGTTGTTGTTTTCTTGGCTGGTTTTGTGTACACTATACCCTATTCCTTTACAATCATGTCCAGTACCATTGTAAAAGAAAACTATGTGATTTCTTCCCATCTATCCAAGTCTTGGTGGATAGAACTACCTGGTATGTGTTGCTGGTGAGAGGTAGCAGGTATCCTATGGAATTAGTCAAGGTGCGTGGAAGCTGGCCCGGACACCACAACAACAACAACAACAACCCAGTATAATCCCACTAGTGGAGTCCGGGGAGGGTAGAGTGTACGCAGACCTTACCCCTACCTCCAAGAAGGCAGAGAGGCTGTTTCCGGTAGACCATCGGTTCGGAAAAGATAAAAATTACACTAGGTTTATTGTTGTTGTTCAGGCCCGGACACCACGATTATCAAAATAAAACTATGTAAAAGAAATTCTATATTGCACAAACAGACTAGATGCTATCATTTAGTCCTAGGTCGGACGTTATCTCATCAATGCGACTTGTTTTCTGTATAGCTTGTTAATAAGGGAGAAAAAGGTTTCCAAAAATAAAAATCATTAGTGCAGATAAAGAGTGCAATTACAGGTGCTCAACTAGTCTTTGAGAATGTTGACTGAAATATTCTCAACAAGACTTTGAGTGCAATTGCGCCTACAATTTAGAGGAGGCTTCACGCCATGAATCAAGAAGCAGAGTTGATATCATCTTTTTTTTCTCTTTTCTAAAAGGTAATTCTTTACCTTGCAGGTGCAGGAAGTACACCACTTCATTATGCTGCATGTGGCGGGAATGCTCAGTGTTGTCAGGTGTGTTTCTCTTCTTTATGCTTTTCTTTTTTATTTTGCTGGTATACTTGGTGCAAGTTCTGAAGTTGTGATTTGTCATTTTGTATCCCAACTTTCAGCTTTTAATTGCCAGGGGTGCGAGTCTCAACGCAGAAAATGCGAATGGGTATGATATCTTTACATCATTTTAACATCTTTGAAATTTACTAGAAGAAAGCTCTCTTTACTTGTGCATACTTGTTCTCCGTGTTAATTCTAATGGACTATTCTGCATTCTGGAATCTTCAACCACATTTGTTTCAGCTCATTAGTCGTGGAGGACATTATCACTTATTTTGCTTCGCTCTTTTAGAGAAGTACGCAAGTTTGTCTATGTTTTCTCAAACATATTATATTCAGTTTAAATGCTGCGATGCTAGTGATCTTTGCGAAATAGAGTTCTTTGCATTCTTTTCATGCAAGAAGTGGATGTGACTACAGTAGTTGTTATGAATCTCCAGATACTGATAGATTTCTTTGATAGTTGAAGGATACTATAAATATCTTAGGTCAACTTTAGCAAGTCCATTACTGTCTTGCTGCTATTTGATTTGTCATTCAGCAACTAAAAGATCCCTATTGTATTTATGTCTTTCTGAACTTTGAGGTTTAGTGTCAGTTTGATTTGGTTATCTTTTTCATGCTGTGTAGTTTTGCAGAAATAGAATTTGGAATGTGCTAGAGTGAGACCATGTACCTCTGTCCCAATTTTTATTATTTCACCATAATGTGGTTTTTTTACGACTAGATGTGATAAACTTTTTCCTAGCAGTACTATTTGATGATATACCGTGGAAATAGCCTCTTGCAGAAATGCAGGGTAAAGCTGCATACAATAGATCCTTGTGGTCCGGCCCCTCCCCGAACCCCCCACATAGCGGGAGCTTAGAGCACCGGGCTGCCCTACTATTTGATATACAAGTAGATACAACCACATATCCTAGATAAGCTTGTGACTGAATTCTCCAAAGTACTGACCAGATAATAAATGAACCTTGTTCCCTTTAAGACATCTTGTATTCCAGAATAGCCAAAGACGAAAGGAAAAGATATTAACATTGTAAATCGATGGAGAGCTTAAGAAAGGCAATCTTGTTTGGGCGCTGAATTATTGAAACAGATAAATATTGTCTTATTCTCGTATGGCAACTCTTTTAGTAATTCTATCATTCCTTAGATAATTCATCTAACTTGAATATTTTCCTTTACATGCTTTAAGGTGGACCCCATTGATGGTTGCTCGATCATGGCATAGAGATGGGCTCGAGGAAATTTTAAGTGCTCGTCCAGAAAGGCAACCACGTCCTCTTCCTTCACCGTTCTTATGCCTCCCTCTTATGAGTATAGTGAAGATTGCTAGGTGAGCAATATTGGTCGGACTCGCTGATGCACATGCATAAATTATATATGACACTAACAATGGCACATTTCATCTTATTTTCCTTTCTAGTAAGAATGCTGAAAATAACTTCTCTCGTTTATCATATTCTGCAGAGAGTGTGGATGGAGAACAAATGATTCGCCATCAACTTGTTTAGATCCTTGTGTTGTTTGTCTGGAAAGGAAGTGTGCAGTCGCTGCAGAGGGTATGTCTTTCATTTTACACTTAATTACATACTCTTAGGGCTCGTTTGGTATGAGGGATAAGGAATAATTAATCGGGACTAAATTTAAGAAGAGTATCCCATGTTTGGTTGGTAGAAAACTGCGGTATAATTATTCCCGGGATTAGTTATCCCGGGATTGTAGTGTTTTTTAATCCCCATGGAAAGGTGGAATAACTAATGCCGGGATAATTAATCCTGGGATAACTTCTTTCCTACCAAACGACCCCTTATAGTCATAGAAATATCACATGTTTAAGATCACAAGTTCTAAGGGTACATTTGGTATGTGCCAAAAGACTTTTTTTCTTTCTTAAACTCCATGTTCAATCAAACTCCGCCATATAAAATGAAAAGGAGGAAGTAGTATTTCATCGTCGTTAGCATTGTCGTAACCAATATGTCAGTCTAGTTGCTGCAGTATCTAATGCTGCTATATTCTACAGGTTGTTTTCACGAGTTCTGCACGCGCTGTGCGTTGTACCTATGTTCCACCAGCAGCACCTCAACCGCGACACATGGTCCTCCGGGCTCGATTCCCTGCCCTTTATGCCGACATGGCATCGTTTCATTCGTTAAGCTGGCGGATACAACGCCAATCATCAAGGAAGCACCGAGAACAAGCCTATCATTGCCGTTCTGTGCATGTACAGCTGATGGACAAGAACCAACTACATTGGAAACGCCATTTTGCAAGCCGGATTTATATTGCTCTCGATTCTCCCCACTTGGCTCTTCCTTCCGCTCATTAAGCTGTCAAAAATTCCCGGCCTTGAAATTCAGCCCTGGCCTTTGTATGGGAACGTCGGACACAAGTCCGTCTTTAGTTCCAATAACCGCTGAACGAGAACATCTGACTCGATGTTCAAGATCCAGCTTTAGGCGATCAACGTCAAACGTTGAAGCTAGAAGATGGTTGTGTTCCTTCAGCCAATCTGTAGAAACTGGAAGCAGCTGCTGAAGGGTGCATGGATTAGGTCTATACATGCCTATTCAACTATTTATTTCAAACTTAATTTACAGGTTTTTCCCTTCTTCTTTTTTCAAATGAACTTTTGTTTCTATACCTTATGTCCACTAAATGTAATTGAAATGTTTCATCTATATGAAGTTTGGCTTGTAAATAAGTAACATATATGTTATATAATTGAAAAGGAAAAGAATTCTGGGATGGTATTTATTGAAGTTCTCCTGTATGTGCCTCTCTCTGTCTCACCAATTTATATTTTCTTTTAATATTTTCGAGTTTTTTTGGGTATTAATTATGTTTTTAGTAAATTTTGTTGTGATTAACGACGATGTTTTTTTTGGATAAGTGTGTTTTCTTGGAAATGTACTAAAAAAATTATACTTTTTTTTTTAACCATTCGAGTGAATTGGCATATACTAAAAAATTCTCAGGTTCATGAGTAAAGAGTACTTTCCTCTTTAATGTCCTTATGTAACATGAATTTTAATAGGTCGGGCCCTAACAAAGTCCGAATCAGTCAAGCCCCAATATAGGTATCGGACACCAGATAAGAACCAAAAAATATAATTATGTGTAAATTATACTTACTAAACGCAAAAATAAATAAAAATTATTCCAATACGGTAGGAAGCGTTTTCCCCTTTAATGTTCTTATGCAATGCAAATTCTTATTGGTCGGGTATCAATGCGGTTCGGATTAGTCTGGGCCACAATACATATATCGATTTTTGGATGAAAACCAAAAAACATAAAGATATGAAATGATACTTATAATAAATTCAAAAAAGGAAAACTGCCTCTAATTGGCAGAATTGCTATATCTGGTTTTGCCATCACTGTTTCACTTGTTTTTCTTGTATGAAACAGCCAACTGCATCGGTCACAATATTAATTAACAGCTCCAAATTAGAGTACATTAATAAGATCAATTTCTTGATACAAGTAGTATTATTTGCTTAGCCATAAGTTAGGTAAAAAAGGAAAAAAGTAACAAGATGAGAAGATGAACAGGCTCAATCTCTCATATAATCATTCTTCAATAATAGTTACCCAACACTAAAAACTCAGTTATATATTTTCTTTTTGATATATCACAAGGGTTGCGAAAGACTTCAAGGTTCAAGCTCGGGAGGAATAGCTAAAGAAAGAAAAGGTGAGAAATTTGAACTGTACAAAAATTACAAAAAAAGAAAATAAATCAGGAACGTCAAAAGAAAAGCCTTGCAAGGTCAAGAAAAAGAAAAGAAAAATAAGATGAGACAACAAAGAAAATAAAAACGCAAGCTCAGCGAAGATAGCACCAACAAAGACCTATAGTCGTTTGGTTATCGGAGAATCATTTTTCTTGAAACTTTTCAAAAAACATGAATACTTGTCTTGTTCCAAACAAGAAAATGGATGAATTATAAGTGTATTAATTGAAGAAGAAAAAAAATAAGCTAAGGAAAAGACAAATAGGAGAAAATTAGAATACATGGTATTATTTGGACTTGAATGGTATGTTGTGAAGTGACAGAAATGGGATAAGATTGATAGATATGAAGAGATAGATGGTGTTTATATAGAGAAGGAAAAATGAAAGTACAATATTTGTTTATCAATGAGAAGACTGATAAGTAGTAAATGAGATTCTGATAATCCCTCTTCGTATACCCTAGAGGCAAAGCCACATGCATGCAACTAGGATTAGAGGAGGGATTTAAAGTTATTGGATTCGGGATTCTAATATTTTATGTTATCGAGTTCTAAAGTAAGAATCGTACATATTCAATGAATTTGTTAAAACAAATATATTGTTTGCACTAAAGTTATTGGGTTCGGCCGAACTCGTTACCGAAGCTCTATTTCCGCCCCTGACTAGAATAAAGAAAATAAGGGGTCGTTTGGTAAGGTGTATATATAAGAATAGTGTTGAATAAAGCGTATTCGTAATGCAAGGATTAGAAATGTCGCATGAGTTAGTAATGCAAACATTAGTATATCGAGAGTGTTTCTTATCCACTGTTTGATATGGTGTATTAAAAATTAAATTGCATTGCATAATTTTTAAGAAAATTAGTTGGTTACAAAAATCCCCACTATATTATTTAGTTTCAAGGGACTTTAAGGATAATTTTATCTTTACCCATGCTAATGCATGCATTAATAGCCTTGGTATTGCTAATACCATGGTTTGCTATGTATTAATCAGTTATACGTAGGATAATACCAAATAAGTTGTATAACTAATACTTGTATTAGTAATACCTAGGTTGAAAAAGTGTATCAAACAAGGGATTAATAATACCAAAAACTAATGCATGCATTATTTTATCTAATGCATCCTACTAAACGACTCCTAACTACAATTGCTACGTATTTATATTAGGATTTAAGTTATATGCACTATAATATTCAGATTTTTTATGAAATAACTTAACATGTGATAGTAAGTTATTTTATATTTATCAAGTTACCAATTACTTATCCTAAAGACTTACTTATAATCACCTAATAAGTAGTCTGATTGAGTAAATATTATTCATTTCGTCAATCTTACAAGATTCTTTGTTTTATCAGTGTTGTTTATTTCTCTTGCCCCGTTCATCCGTGGAATCAGGTACTGATATTTACATTGTTAGGCTACTTACATCACATCCCCTTGAAGTACAATCCTTTTTCGAACCTTGAATAAATACCGGATACTTTATACACCGAACTACCCTTTACTTTCCTTCACAATAACTATTTTATGGAGTCGGTTATTATATATGACGGTTAGACTTTAGTCGGCTTGATGGCTTTTAGTTGCAATTTTAAACTTGAAAAATAACATAATGATCTGATTACACTGCACTAATAATACAAATATATATAGTCAATTTTCCCATTTACAAATACAAAAAATTTATCCCGGCAAACTAGGCCCCGTTTGTCCATAATTTTTTTTTTTAAAAAAAATGTGTTTGTCCGTAAAATTTTATAATTTATTGAAAAAATTTTGAAAATGAGATTTTCAAAAATCATACTACTTTTTCAAAATTTTCAGGAAATTTCTCTTTCCCTGCTCACAAAACTTCAATATTTTTTCAAGTGTAATGCATGTCCAAACATAATTCAAATTTCAAATATCATTTTTCAACTTAACTCCAAATTCTATTTTTTTTTTAAAATTACAATTTTTATATACTGTTTTCTTGCCCTTGATCCACGTGAGCGAAGTAAATATGGATTTGGGGTTGTGGGGGTCCTCAGAAAGTGCAGAAAAACTCAATGAGTGCAAGAAATTAAAGTAAATAAAAAGTGACAAAACGAGGCAGAAGCTATCACTTGTAAGTAGAGTTGCAGTACTATCTCTCTTTCTGTCAACACATCTTTTACCTTCTAACTTACGCTAAATATGAATAGAGAGAAGTCAGCAGAGAATAAGAAGCTAACTGAAGAAACCAGCAAAAGTTAGCAAACCCCAATTGCCAATGCTCATTTGCTATGGGGACTCGGATTTTCCCTGTTTTACTCATCAAAAGGTTGAGAAGCTAGCTTGGTACAATGACATGGCATGCATTCAATATATATATATATATATATATATATATATATATATATATTCGCATAGGGCCCGATTAAATACAGATTCGTGTCAGAAAGTCTCACATCAGGAGCAAAAACACTCCCTAACAAAGACGACTCCATATTTAAGGTTCGATATCGAGACCTCGGCTAAGGACGGATGAGTACTTAGCATGTCACCATAATCTTTGTTAGCTGCATTTAATATAAAGTGTTAAGTTCCCGTTCAATGCAAGAAATTAAGTAGGATTTTTTACTTACAGTCGTGGTGGTATCGATAAATTGAGGTTTGCTACATCACTCCTCACTACTAGTGTAATAAAATTTATATGTACAATTAGTAAAAGTTACTTGGCTTATAGTTTGAGATGAGTTTAAGTTAATGCACCATCGGATTATCTTTATATGTTGCGGCAAAATTTATCTTATTTTCAAAATTACGATCTCGTACTTAGGAGATTTAGCTGTAGATATTCTTTAAGTAATAACCTGTTAGGATAAATGATTTCTTATACTGACAGTGTATAACTTAAACTTTTCTGAAATTTACTAATTCCACAAAATATGAATAAATTACTTGTAATTACTTTTTAATTAATTCAATACAATAAAATATTTTTACACTGTCAATATACAAAATTTAAATTCATTTATGAGAGGATCCCATGCATGATGGCATATGTGAATAAGACTATAGTATAGGTTCTAGCAGTATCTCACAATAGTAAAAGTAGTACTACTACACTAATTAATACTACTGTTGACCATCCTTACTACGCAACTCCTTTGAATTGTTTAAGAAAATTCATTTGCATGCATGTCTTTTTTATGTGTATTTTAATGGCGAAATCGGTAAATTCAACAAGGGTGTTCAAAATTTGAACACCCTTTGTCGGTGGATTATGTAAGGCAGTGGCGGAGCCAGAATTTTTGTTAAGGCGTGTCAAAATATATAAAAGTAAACATATTAGAAAATTAAGGGGAGTCAATACATAGTATATTTATATATAATTTATTTTTTACCTAACTACACAATAAATTTTTTTCGCGAACACCCCTTCCTATAAGGTGGCTCCGCCACTGATGCAATGATGTTCAAAGTCTATTTTTAATTAATAACAAACAGTATTTTACCTTATACGTAATATAATTTTTCGACAAAGATAGTCGGTTGACCACCTTTGGCCAACATAACTTCGCCCCTGATTTCAAGTAATTCCTTGTGAAGTGTACGCTTCAATGTGTTGTTTGTATATGGATAAGTTCTCACGTGTGTTTTGAATTAATTAAAATATTTTTTTGTTTTGCATATTTGAGAATAAATATAATGGTCAATTTTCGACGAAAAAACACCCCTTAAATAAAGGTGGCTTTGCCGTCGGAACTCGGACACGATAAGCATAAGTGTCCAATAAATACCCGTTCCGTTCACTTTTGTACTTGTCATGTTTCGCTTTTCGAGAATTACACTACGTAAACTTTGACCAACATTTTAACATATATTTTTCTTCATATTGACATGAGAAAAATTATAAATTATAATACTTTTCGTATAGTTTTCGAATATCTAAATTTTAAGTTTAAAATATTAAAAAAAATCTAATGCAATCTAAGTTCAAAAATTAATCAATTTGACTCTCGAAAATCGAAATATGACAGGTAAAAGTGAACGGAAGAAGTAGCAGAGAAGATAATTTTAAGTCGTGGTGGCAATTCCTCCAATGCTGGCATTTCTCAAACATATATTAATGTGTTATTTGTGTGAAATATATAGCATTGTGTTCATAAACTATATAATAATATTTGTTATATGAGTTCCTCCAACGCCGGCATTTTTCACACATACTTATGAAAGTTTCCAATGAGTTCTTATCAGTCGTTGAAGTCCTCAACTTACTGTAATCTCCACAGTAGCAAATATGACGTTCTATGGAAGGTATTGAACTTTGTAAAACATAAGACATAGCTAATTTAAGATGAAATTAAAGAAGAGAGAAAATGTGCGAGAAGTTAAAGAAGATAGGCCAATGGACTCACTGCCTGCGGTGTTACTAAGAGTGGACAGGTATAACGCATACCTATCATGCGTTATACCTATCATGCGTTATACCTCTTTCGTGAAAAAATATATTGTGTAGATAGGTAAAAAAATAAACTATATATAAATATACTATGTATTGACTCCCTTTAATTTTCTAACATATTTACTTTTATATATTTTGACACCTCTTAACGAAAATTTTGGCTCCGCCACTGCCTGTCAAGGTGATCAGACGTCCGTTAACCTGGGTCATTTGGCCAAGAGAGTATAGCGCATGCCTACCACGCGCTATAGGTACTTTGGTTCTTCAATTTTTTCCATGTTACTTTGGTTTTTAAAGTTACATTTTGCGCTTTATATCTTAACAGTGATTTAACCCTTTTTATTAAAAGAAAATGGAAAATTTAGGTCGTTTTGGTTCCTGCAAGCTAAGGACATTCGACCAAGTATTTATGCTTGTGTTGTCATTTTCAGTAGCTCTTTGACTAGTAAATTTTATTCTAAATCCAGAAGTATCTAACAGTAGTCATTTATGAATTACAGAAATCACATTCAAGTCGTTATAATAGCAACTCATCATAATCAGTCAACGTCAAATAGGTGGACAAAATAAGAAAAATCTTCAAGGAAATATTTTGTCGAATTTATAGATGAATTGAGCAAAAACCCATGTACAAAATTAGGTAATGCATAATTTTAATGAACATGTGTCTTGTACAATAATTGTTGAAACGATTTACTATCTATTTTTATATTTTAAAATTAGAGAATTGACCAAAAACAACAATAATATAGTATATTCCCACAAATCGGATCTATGGAGGGTAGTGTGTATATATGAAGATCTTATATTATTTTATGCAGGTAAAAAGGCTCGGGTAATTAAACACAATATCAACAGTAAAAATTATAAAATTGAACAAATGATCGTGTAACTATCTATGAAATAAATGACCATCGAGTTCTAATGAGAATTAATATTGTACTTTAATCCCAAGCAAATGAAAACTGGTTATATGAATTTTTACCGACCATGTCTGTAATGACCCAATCAGTCATTTTGATTTTTAGAACCCCGTTCCCTAAAATAAAATTTTTCGTATGTGCTTTTAATGATTTATGACTTGCGGAGATGGTTGGTTCGGAATTTAGATGTGTTTGAGTTGAAATCGGAACACTTGGTTCCTTAAGTTGGCTTTAAAAAGGCTAAGTTTGACTTCGGTCAACATTTTGAGAAAACGACCCCAGAATAGAATTTTGACAATTCCAACAGCTCTGTATGGTGATTTTGGACTTAGGAGCGTGTTTAGAATTTTATTTGGAAGTCCGTAGTTAAATTAGGCTTGAAATGGCTAAAATAGAAATTTAAGTTTGGAAGTTTGACTGGGGAGTTGACTTTTTGATATCGGAGTCAGAATCCAGTTTCTAAAATTTTTATAGCTCTCTTATGTCATTTATAACTTGTGTGCAAAATTTGAGGTCAATCGGACTTGATTTGATAGGTTTCGACATCGAAAGTAGAAATTGGAAATTTTAAGTTTCATTAAGCTTGAATTGGAGCATAATTCGTGGTTTTAGCTTCGTTTTATGTGATTTGAGATTGCAAATAAGTTCGTATGATATTTTAGGACTTGTTGGTTTATTTGGTTGAGGTCCCGAGGGCCTCGGGTGAGTTTCGGATGGTTAACGGATCAAAAGTTGGACTTTAAAAAGCTGTTGCAATTTTTTCTCTTCTGCCGGAAATTTCTGGGCTATGATCGAGCCCAAGATCGAGCCCAGATATCGAACCCAGTTTCGACGGCCAGGGTCGAAGCCAGGGACGAGGCTCAAGATCGAGCCGAGATATCGAGCGCAGCTCGAGGGCCATGATCGATGCTAGGCTCGAGGGCCATGATCGAAGGCCCATGCTCGAGGCCATGATCGAAGCCATGATCGAGGCCCAGGCTCGAGGGCCATGATCGAAGCTACGATCGAGGCCCAGTTCCGAAGGCTGCTTGGGCAGATCTATAAAGGAGGGAATTTCGTCCCATTTGCCATTTTGACGAACTTGAGCTTGAGCAGAGTCGATCTTTGACAGATTTTTAAGGAAAAACATTGGGGTAAGTGATTCCAACTCGGATTTGGTCTATATACACAAATATATCATTGTTTTCACCATTTAATTAAAAATGATTTTTTGAGATTTCGGTATCGATTTAGAGTCGGATTTGAGTGAAACTGGTATGGTTGAACTCGTAATTGAATGGGTTGTTAGATTTCATAACTTTCGCTGGATTCCGAGATGTGGGCCCCACATATGATTTTTTTTAATTAATTTCGGGATTTTTTTATATTGAAAATGTAGTATTTTCTTATATAATTGATTCCTATAAATTTTAATGATTGTATCGAATTATTTTGGCTAGATTCGAGCCAGACAGAGTTGGATAATCGAGAAAAGGGTCTACTAGTGGATTAAATTGGAGCAAGACGAGGTAAGTCTCTTGTCTAATCTTGTGAGAGGGACATTACCTCATAGGTGATTAAATTAATAATTATTGTTAATTGTGGGGGCTACGTACGCACGAGGTGACGATAGTCCGTGCGTAACTACTATTAATGCTAAAGTCCGGGTAGTTTAGGACTCAAAAGCATGAATTACTTGGATAAATTGTATTCTTTACTTAATTAAATTATTTGATATATATATATATATATATATATATATATATATATATATATATATATATATATATATATATATATATATTGAATTGTTAGGGAAGATATTAAAGGATGAAAATCCCATATGCTTAATTTTCAGTTTAAATTAATTATTGTTAAGAGAAATTATTCTTCCTCCCGAATTTATCTTGTAATAAATATACTCTCCTTCCGGAGGTACATAAGTTAATGTCCTCCTTTTTTGTGGAGCGGGCCGAACGCCTCGGCAGGATAGATGCATCTATGGATCGTGCCGTACGTCCCTTGGCAGTGTATACGACACTTTGGATCGGGCCGTACGACCTCGGCAGAAATCGCGCTTATTAATAATAATAATTACACTATACTTGGACAGTTTATTGCAGCTTGTAAAGCTATTTGATAAATTGGAAACTTATTGAAATTGAATTGCAGCTTATAAAACTATTTGATAAATTGGAAATTTTATTGAAATTGAAGGATTTAATTAATCGATTGAAAATTGTTGCATTTGAAGGATTTTTATTACTTCTGCTAATTAAATAAAATTATTGTTAACTCTGTGAATCATGCTGATTTGAATAATTATAATTTATTCTATTTATTATTGTTGACCCTTAGTGAGTGTCAAAGTCGGCCATCTCGTCTCTACCACTTCGAGATTTGGCTTGATACTTACTAGATACATATTGTTTACATACTCATGCTACACTTGCTGTACTTTTTGTGCAGGATCTAAGATAGATACTAGTGGAGCACCTATCATCGCACAACCTCGTTATCCAGGGGCGTAGTGGTGAGCTGCCTTTCTGAGCCATCCTGCAGCTACCAGTGCCTCTTCTTGTATTTTTAATTCTGTCTATTTTCATTTCAGACAGTATTTGGAGTTTTGTATAATCTATTAGATGCTCATACACTTGTGACACTAGGTCATGGCACACACATTGGTAGAATTTGGCATTTTATTATTTTTTTTGGATTTAAATGTTATCAATATATGTTTAATTTATTAGTTGGCTTGCCTAGCTATAGTGTTGGGCGCTATCATGACCTATAGGTGAAATTGGATCGTGACAATATGGTATCAGAGCACTAGGTTCACGTAGGTCTCACAAATTATGAGTAGACCTAATAGAGTCTTACGGATCGGTACAGAGACTCTGTACTTATCTTCCAGAGGCTATAGGGTGTTAGGAAACTACCTTTCTTCATATTCCATAGTGCAATTAATGTAGTACTAAATATCCTTCTTTTATTCTCTCACAGATGGTGAGAACGCACTCTAATGAGGTTCCAGACAAGGGAAGAGCTACTCCCCCAATAGTTAGAGGCTGAGGGAGGGCTCCAGCCCGTGGTAGAGGGCGAGGACATCCCTGGACTGTTCCAGTTATGCTGCCAGTGGGTCCAGCAGAGAATTCCATTATTGAGGAACAGGGTAAGGTGCCTGTGGCAGAGCCAGCTCCGGTGGATTTCATATCTGCACCGGGATTCCAGGATGTTATGGGTCGTATGCTGCGGTTCATGGACAATATGACTCAGGCCGATTTATTTCCGGTAGACCCAGCCACATCCCAAGCGGATGGGGGAGCATAGACCCCTACCGCACAGGCTCATGGACAGGCAGGTACTGTATATCAGACCCAGGGTGCACTACCCGTGGGTGGAGCCCACCCAATAGCAGCAGCTACACCTGAGCTCAGGCCAGCTGCAGCCGCTGGTCCACAAAAACTATTGGACAGATGGACTAGACTTCATCCTCCTATCTTTGGGGGTGAGCGACATGAGGATCCCCAGGATTTCATTGATCGGTGAAAGGATAGACTGTACAACATGAGGATATTGGAGTCTCATGGGGTAGACTTTGCTACTTTTCAGCTAGAGGGAAGAGCCTGTAGATGGTGGCAGTCTTATGTTCTTGGCAGATTAGCAGATTCTCCTCCCATGACTTAGGACAGGTTCACCCGTGTCTTCCTGGACAGGTATATTCCACCCTCCCAAATGGAAGAGTTGAGGTTTCTGTTTGAGTAGCTCCAGCAGGGTCAGATGTCAGTGACCGATTATGAGGCGAGGTTTTCTGAGTTATCTCGCCATGCACTTATGATACTCCATACTGAGGCGGAGAGAGTGCGGAGGTTTGTTGCGGGTTTACATACTGGAATTCAGGCCACTATGGCTCGAGAGGTTGAGATGGGTACTTCTTATGAGCTAGAGTTGGAGATAGCCCGCAGGATTGAGGGTGTACGTTAGCAGAGCCGAAAGCAGGTTATGAGAGATAAGCGGTTCAGGTATTCTGGAGAATTCAGAGGTGCTCCATCTGGTGGCAGAAGTCAGTTCGTGAGAGGGCAGTCCAGCAGGCCCCCATATCCAGCACCACCGCCTCCTCGAGGTGCTCCAGTGCAACCCTATCTTAGTGCTATACCAGAGAGTTCTTATTGCCCACCAGCTATTCAGGGTCCTCCCAGTGGGTATTCAGTTCCCCGGGGCCAGACTCTTAGTCAGCAGGCCATCGCACCGAAGGGTTGTTACGAGTGCGGGGATCTTAGTCACATACGAAGATTCTACCCCAGGCTTCGGGGTAAACTAGTGCAACAGGGTCAGCAGCCTATGATTACCGGACCAGTTGCTCCACCAGTTGTCCGACCACCAAGAGGTGGAGGACAGGTGGGTAGGGGCCGTCCTAGAGGTGGAGGTCAGCCAGGTGGAGGCCAGCCAGTTGGCGCTCCAGCTCGGTTCTGTACTTTTTCGGCCAGACCAGATGCAGATGTCACGACCCAAACCGATGGGCCGTGAAGAGTGCCCGAGTTCTACCTATCGAACACCCCTAAGCATTCGTCTAAGATATAAACATGAAATAAGTGTAGGTCATGCATAAAGTCTAGAAATAAACTACTAATTCATATGAACAACCTACGTGAGAAAACATTCCCAAAAGACACACACACACACACACACACACACACACACACACACAGATATATATATATATATATATATATATATATATATATATATATATATATATATATATATATATATATATGGAATACGGTAGGGCTAGTCGACAAGGCCACATACTATCTAACTATACATGACTGTCTACAGACCTCTATTAGAGTGTACAACTGTATAAAGGACGGGACTGGGCCCCTTCGTACCCATATATATATGTAAACACATCGTACCAAAACTCAAAGCAGCTCTGGATCAAATGGAGCACACCAACTCTCGCTGATCAAGGATCCTAAGAAGGGGGACCGTCAGCCTGTCTACCTGAACCTGCGGGCATGAAACGCAGCATCCCCAGGCAAAAAGGGACGTCAGTACAAATAATGTACTGAGTATGTAAAGCATGAAAATCAGTACATAAAAGACATAGATGAAACATGGGGTAAAGAATTCCACCTGTGAGTCTAAATAACTTTGTGAATCCTGAAACATTTATAATATCATGCACGTGCATGTAAATGTTGTATCATGCATAGGTATAGGTGTACATAATATCATCAAGCCTCTGAGGATATCCCATCATATCATCTCGGCCACTATGGGCAAAATCATCAACATATACCAGCTGATCAGGTGGTGGTGCGTATATAACGCCTTAACCTTTTCCATATCCCATATACATATAATATACGCGTATATAACGCCTTCTGGTCATGGGTCAATGTACATGTATAAATGCATGAAATGCATAAGAAATACGTTAATAGAGTCATTTATGAACGTTGTGTATTTTGCTTGTTTCGTTTGTATCATTTGGATCATGCCAAAAAGAAAAAAAGGATAGCCTTAACACACCTCAAGTCGTCAATGCAACTTAACAACAAGCTTATGACAACTAGAGCACCAACTCTATAGCAAAGAAATACCTATACAATTTAGATGGCGGTAGTATATTACGTATCTCAAACGATAACTCGATTTTAAAATAAAACGGGCAGCATATCCCCTGATTTTACTGTTCCCTCAAGCCTACTGTAGGTGAGATACAAACATAATACAATCAGCAACTCAAAACCAACCTAATTACAATCCGGGACCTTCAATACAACAAAACCCCCAAATTTACTATAATACACCCAATCAACAAATTATCAATTAGCCTGCAACTATAACGATGAGCGACCAACCTACTACCCTACCATATGTGGCATTTCTCCATGCCATTTTTATCCTTCCAAACTCCATAAATCAGCAGCAGAATAGACAGCCCAAAAGCTTCCGATCACCGTCCCGTGAGGTCTAACTATTAGAAAACGAATTTATCAACTTTTCTTGATATTTTAAAGCTTAAATACAGAAATTAGGAATTTTTATTAACAATTAAATACATTCCAAAACTCAAATACAAAGAAAAAGAGAGGCGATATAGCGATACTTACATCGTACGGATCATTTTAATGTTATCGCTTCTTGATTTCGTGTCCGAGATGATAGTCTTGTTTGAAGTAATATTAGAGAGCTCAAGGACCGTTTATGGTGTCCTCTGGTCATTTTATATGTAAAAATGAATAGAGAGAGAGAGATGAGTTAAAGAAAATATATCAACTTTTGAAAAGTCAAAAGGTGCTAGCTTGTCACCCTCTGATTCGCCCATCTTCCGACGCTCATATCTTTTTATCCGGATATCGTATTAACAAATGGTTAAGAGCGTTGGAAACTTAATTCCAAGACCTTCAATTTGGTATATAATATGTCCCCAAAAGACCTCATGTAGAACTCGAAATATATTTCTCAAAAAGCTCTGTTATAGGGCAAATTCTTAGTCGGTTTTTCCGCAACTTTAATTCGATTTTCCCCATACTTTAGGTATTTTGTCCAACCATCATATATAGTCATATTATGACTTTAAAATCATTTAAATTATGATTAACAAGTCTCATATTCATTATACATCACCTTGGAACGTACAGGGTGTAACAATCTTCCCTCCTTAGAAACATTCGTCCTCGAATGTTAAACTCCTAGAGATTTATAGAAATTTTGGCAGAGTCTCCTCTATAATGGTACCACTACCAACCTGTCAGACAGAAAACCAAACAATACAAAGCCACACAGGTCCACAATCATCAATAACACCAATGGTCTCACACGACCAATGGCAATAACTAACATAAGAATCAAGTACCATATACGTACCTAAGGCTGTGATGTCTCAGTCCGATCCTCCTCCGAAAGCGGAAACAAGTGAGGATACCTAGACTTCATGTCTTATTCATTTTCCCAAGTCATCTCCTCCACATTATTGTTCCTCCAAAGTACTTTAACCGAAGATACATCTTTAGTTCTCAATCTCCGAACTTGTCTATCTAGTATAGAAATGGGAGCTTCCTCATATGATAGATGTTCTGTGACCTGAATATCGTCAACTAGAACGACTCTAGAAATATCTCCAATACACTTGCGGAGCATAGACACGTGAAAAACTTGATGTACTGACTCCAAGTTGGAAGGCAAGTCTAACTCATATGCTACCTGGCCTACTCTGCGTATGATCTTATAAGGTCCAATGTACCGAGGACTAAGCTTTACTTTCTTAATGAATCTCATAACGCCTTTCATCGGTGATACTTTTAGGAATACCCAGTCATCTACCTGAAACTCCAAGTCTCGTCGTCGATTATCTGCATATGACTTCTGATGACTCTGAGCTGCTAATAGCCTTTCCCGTATAAGCTTAATCTTCTCAACTGCCTGTTGTACCAACTCTGGTCCTACTAACTTAGTTTCCCTAACCTTGAACCATCCGATAGGTGACCTATACTTTTGTCCGTAAAGAGCTTCGTATGGAGCCATCTGAATGCTGGAATGATAACTATTATTATATGCAAACTCAATAAGTGGAAGATGATCATCCCAGTTACCCCTGAAGTCCATCACACAAGCCCGTAGCATATCCTCCAGTGTCTGAATAGTACACTCAGCCTGACCATCTGTTTGGGGATGAAATGTTGTACTAAGACTTATTTGAGTCCCCAATCCTTTTTGGAAGGACCTCCAGAAATTAGCTGTAAATTGAGCACCTTTATCTGAGATAATAAATATAGGGACACCATGAAGTCGTACTATCTCCTTAATGTAAATCCTTGCATAATCCTCTGCTCAGTATGTAGACCTAACAGGTAAAAAATGGGCTGATTTTGTAAGTCTATCAATAATAACCCATATAGAATCGAACTTACGCTGGGTACGAGGTAAGCCTATGATGAAATCCATGTTAATCACTCCCCATTTCCAAGTCGGAATCTCTATAGCCTGCAATAATACACCGGGTTTCTGATGCTCAATCTTAACCTGCTGACAATTTGGGCACTGAGCAACAAACTCTGCTATATCCTTCTTCATTCCGTCCTACCAGTATATTACCCTGATATCATGATACATCTTTGTTGCTCCTGGATGAATGGAATAATGAGAATAGTGAGCTTCTTCCATAACCTGCTGGCGCAACCCTGCTACATTAGGAACACATAATCGACCTCGATATCTGAGGACTCCATCTCCTGTAATCTCCAATGGTGTCTTCTCCTTTTGAGGGGTTGTATCTTTGTAGTGAGCTAGCACAAGATCTTCATACTGGCGTTCCTTCACTTCAGTTACTAGAGAGGATGTTGTCGTGTCCTGAATAGTAACTCCGGTACCATTTGAATCTAATAATCGAACTCCAAGATTAGCTGGCTGATGAATCTCAGAAGTTATCTCACTCTTCTTTGGCTGTAAATATGATAAGCTACCCATAGATCTACGGCTGAGGGCGTCGACTACTACATTAGCCTTTCCTGGATGGTATAAAATATCAACATCATAGTCTTTTAGTAGCTCTAACCATCGCCTATGACGTAAATTCAATTCCTTTTGCTTGAATATATACTGAAGGCTCTTATAGTCCGTATAGATATCAACATGAATGCTATACAAATAGTGTCTCCATATCTTTAGTGTATGAATCACCGCGGCTAACTCTAAATCGTGGGTGGGGTAATTCTTCTCGTGGTTTCTTAGTTGTCTAGAAGCATAAGCGATAACCTTACCATGCTGCATCAATACACAACCTAATCCAATGGTTGAAGCGTCACAATAGATAGCATAACCATCAGTCCCTTCTGGAAGTGTCAGAACTGGTGCTGAAGTCAATCTGTCCTTCAATGCCTGGAAACTTCGCTCATAAACATCAGTCCACTGAAACTTGGTTGCCTTCTGAGTCAACTTTGTCAATGGTGCTGAAAGGGAAGAAAACCCCGATACAAATCTCCTGTAATAACCTACCAAACCTAGGAAGTTACGAACCTCTGTCGGTGTCGTGGGTTTAGGCCAAGTCTTCACTACCTCAATCTTCTGTGTATCGACCCGGATACCCTCACCCGAAATAATATGACCAAGGAAGGCTACAGAATTCAACCAAAATTCACATTTAGAGAATTTTGCATACAACTTCCTTTCTTGTAGATCTCTGAGTACAGTACGCAAATGATCTGCATGCTCAGCCTCTGAACGAGAATAAACTAAAATATCATCTATAAATACAATCACGAACAGATCTAGAAAGGGTCTGAACACACGGTTCATCAAGTCTATGAATACCGTTGGGGCATTAGTCAAACCGAATGACATAACACGAAACTCAAAGTGTCCGTATCTGGTCCTGAATGCTGTCTTCGAAATATCCTTTTCTCTAACCCTTACCTGATGGTACCCCGACCTCAAGTCTATCTTTGAGAAACACCTGGCACCCTGCAACTGATCAAATAAATTATCAATCCTCGGGAGTGGGTACTTATTCTTGATCGTCGCCTTATTCAACTGTCTGTGATCATTACACATCCACAAGGAACCATCTTTCTTTCTCATAAATAACACAGGTACTCCCTACAGTGATGTACTGGGTCTGATAAAGCCTTTTTCAAGCAAATCCCTCAGTTGTTCTTTCAACTCTCTCAGCTCTGCAGGTGCCATTCTATAAGGAGGAATAGATATCGGCCGAGTATCTGGTAATGTGTCAATAGCAAACTCAATCTCCCGCTCTGGAGGAAGGCCTGAAAGCTCATTGGGAAAAACATCGGGAAACTCATTAACCACCAGAATAGATTGAAGGGTTGGTGACTCTGCTTTCACATCCTATACCCGAACTAAGTGATAAATATAGCCCTTTCTAATCATCTTCCTTGCCTTGAGATAGGAAATAAACCTACCTCTTGGCGATGCAGTATTACCTTTCCACTCTAGAACTAGCTCCCCTGGAAACTGGAACTGAACCATCTTTGATCTACAATCAACGTTAGCATAACAAGAAGCAACTAATCCATACCCATTATAACATCAAATTCTACCATATCTAGCTCAATCAGGTCTGCTACTGTAGAACGACTAAGAACTCCTACTATATAATCTCTATATACCCGTCTAGCTATCACTGGATCCCCAATAGGTGTAGACACCTCAAAAGTTTTAATCAACTCAAGTTCTATCCCAAACTTGCTAGCAACCAACGGAGTGACATACGATAAGGTGGAACCTGGATCAATCAATGCATATACATCATATGAAGAGACTGATAATATACCTGTAACAACATCAAGTGACGACTCCTGATCCTGTCAACCCGCTAATGCATAAATGCGGTTCTGAGGACCGCTCAAGCTAGATGCTCCACTTCTGCCTCTACCACGACCGACTAGTACCTGTGATCCTTGCCCAGGGGGGCGTACTGATGATGATGAACCAGCTATAGATCCCGCTGACCGAACTATACCTGCACCACCTCTCGTCGGACAATATCTCATAATGTGGCCTGGATAACTACAAGTATAACAAACACCAAACCCCACGAGACACTGCCCAACATGATGCTTACCACACTGAGCACATCGTGGCAAGGGTGGCCTCATCTGACTTGACTCACCCCTATAATGAGAATGAAAGGCCCTAGAACTCTGACTGGGCCCTGAATATGTAGAACGATCAAATCTCCTCCCGAAAAACTGAGGGGGTGCACTAGCTGATGGCTGAGCTGGATACCTCGGGTACTGCTGTCTCTGACCACCTCGAAACTCACCAGAAGCACCTGAAGATCTCGCTCTCTTATTCTAGCCCCTATAATGATCACGATCGGCCCTCTGCTTCTGCTTACGCTCCTCTACACCCTGAGCATATGCCTGAATACAAGAAATATCAATACCTGGATGAAGTGAGACCGACATACAGTCATTGAGCAGGTGCGGCTCCAACCCCATCACGATCCGATGAACCCGATCCTCTATCTTAGCTACAATACTGGGAGCATACCTCACCAAAGAATCAAACTAAAGGTTGTACTCCCGAACACTCATATTACCCTGTCGAAGGGTCAAGAACCTATCAACTCTGGACCATCAAAGCTCTGGTGGCAAATAATGATGAATAAAAGCCTCTGTAAAATCCTGTCATACTGCTGGAAGGGCATCTTCACCTCTGGACAACTCCCAAGACTCGTACCAATTAATTGCAATATCCCGAAGTCTATAAGAAGCTAGCTCAACTGACTGAGTCGCAGTGGCCTTCATTATCCTCAAAGTCCTCTGCATCTTATCGATAAATACCTGAGGGTCCTCATTTGGATATGCTCTAGTGAATATCGGAGGGTCCAAATTAATGAAATCACGAACCCTCGCACTAATGGCCCTATCTGCATGACCAATACCAACCTCCTGACGTCAAGCTTGTGCGTCCACTAACCGAGTCAATAATTGAATAGCATCTCTCATCTCCTGACCCGGTGCATCTAGATGAGGAGCTGGGGGTATTGGAGAGAGTGCTGCAGCTGGTGCCCCTCGGATATCCTCTGGAAAGGTCAGGGTATGTGAAGTCTGAGATGGAGTCTCACTATGCGACTCTCCCCGAGACCTGGTAACTCGTGGCGCTCAACTTGTAGTCTCATCATCCACGGACTTGCGCTTCTGGGCAGCTGTAGCCTTCTTGGGCATCGCTGAAAGCATAACATGTCATTAGGAAAATGAATTCTTATATCGCACGATCTAAGATAAGAAAGAAGAGTAACCATCCAAAATATCTTATAGCCTCCTGTCTATAAGTGTGGTGCACAACACACCCATAAACAAGACTCTACTAGACACAGTCTGTAGACAACCCTAGGACAGAACTGCTCTGATACCACTTTTGTCATGACCCAAACCGATGGGCCGTGACGAGTGCCCGAGTTCTACTTATCGAACACCCCTAAGCACTCGTCTAAGATATAAACATGAAATAAGTGTAGGTCATGTATAAAGTCTTGAAATAAACTACTAATTCATATGAACAACCTACGTGAGAAAACATGCTCAAAACACACATACACACACACACAAAAACACACACACACACACGATATATATATATGGACTACGGTAGGGCTAGCCGACAAGACCACATATGATCTAACTATACATGACTGTCTACAGACCTCTATTAGAGTGTACAATTGTATAAAGGATGAGACTAGGCCCCGTCGTACCCATATATATATGTAAGCACATCGTACCAAAACTCAAAGTAGCTCCGGATCAAATGGAGCACACCAACTCTCGTTGATCAAGGATCCTAATAAGGGGGACCGTCAGCCTGTCTACCTGCACCTGCAGTCATGAAACGCAGCATCCCCAAGCAAAAAGGGACGTCAGTACGAATAATGTACTGAGTATGTAAAGCATAAAAATCAGTACATAAAAGACATAGATAAAACATGGGGTAAAGAATTCCACCTGTGAGTCTAAATAACTTTGTGAATCTTGAAACATTTATAATATCATGCACGTGCGTGTAAATGTCGTATCATGCATAGGTATAGGTATACATAACATCATCAAGCCTCTGAGGTCATCCCATCATATCATCTCGGCCACTGTGGGCAAAATATCAACATATACCAACTGATCAGGTGGTGGTGCATATATAACGCCTTAACCTTTTCCATATCCCATATACATATAATATACGCGTATATAACGCCTTCTGGTCATGGGTCAATGTACATGTATAAATGCATGAAATGCATAAGAAATACGTTAATAAGATTTCTCGAATATCATAAAATCAATATGCCTTTCGGACAAACTTTATGAAATACGTATTTTTCTGAGACCCATGAACAGAGGATATAATAATAATTCACATGGAGAATTAAGAATATAGACACCTCTAGTATTTCTATGAATAGAATTATTTATGAACGTTGTGTATTTTGCTCATTTTGTTTGTATCATTTGGATCGTGCCAAAAAGAAAAAAAGGATAGCCTTAACATACCTCAAGTCGTCAATGCAACTCAACAACAAGCTTATGACAACTAGAGCGCCAACCCTATAGCAAATAAATACATGTATAATTTAGATGGCGGTAGTATATTACGTATCTCAAACGATAACTCGATTCGAAAATAAAACGGGCAACATTTCCCCTGATTTTACTGTTCCCTCAAGCCTACTATAGGCGAGATACAAACATAATACAATCAGCAACTCAAAACCAATCTAATTACAATCCGAGACATTTAATACAACAATACCCCCAAATATACCATAATACACCCAATCAATAAATTATCAATTAGCCTGCAACTACAACGACGAGCGACCAACCTACTAACCTACCACATGTGGCGTTTCTCCATGCCATTTTTATCCTTCCAAACTCCATAAATCAGCAGCAGAATAGACAACCCAAAAGCAACACAAAACAGCCCACAAAACAGTCCACTACAAATCAAATAACTAGAACTCACGGCTTCCGATCACCGTCCCATGAGGTCTAACAATTAGAAAACAAATTTATCAATTTTTCTTGATATTTTAAAGCTTAAATACAGAAATTAGGAATTTTTATTAATTATTAAATACATTCCAAAACTCAAACTACAAAGAAAAAGAGAGGCGATATAGCGATACTTACGTCGTAGGGATCGTTTTAATGTTATCGCTTCTTGATTTCGTGTCCGAGATGATAGTCTTGTTTGAAGCAATATTAGAGAGCTCAAGGACCGTTTATGGTGTCCTCTGGTCATATGCTATGTAAAAATGAAGAGAGAGAGACGAGTTAAAGAAAATATATCAACTTTTGAAAAGTCAAAAGGTGTTAGCTTGGCACCCTCTGATTCGCCCATCTTCCGACGCTTATATCTTTTTATCTGGATATTGTATGAATAAACGGTTAAGATCGTTGGAAACTAAATTCCAAGACCTTCAATTTGGTATATAATATGTCCTAAAAGACCTCATATAGTACACGAAATGTATTTCTCAAAAAGCTCTGTTATAGGGCAAATTCTTAGTCGGTTTTTCCGCAACTTTAATCCGATTTTCCCCAAACTTTATGTGTTTTATCCAACCATCATATATAGTCATATTATGACTTTAAATGCATTTAAATTATGATTAACAAGTCTCATATTCATTATACATCACCTTGGGATGTACAGGGTGTAACAGTAGAGGCCTTAAATGCCGTGATTACATGTATTATTTCTGTTTGTGGCAAAGTTGCCTCAGTATTATTTGATCCAGGATCTACGTATTCATATGTGTCATCTCTATTTACTCCATTCATGGGTGTTTCTCGTGAGTCCTTGAGTATTTCTATTTCTGTGTTCGCTCATGTGGGCGATTCTGTTATTGTGAACCGGATCTACCAGTCCTGTATTATTACATTCTGTTATTCTGAAACTAGAGCAGATCTTCTACTGCTTTCGATGACTCACTTTGAAATTATTCTGGGCATGGACTGGTTTTCTCCATATCATGCTATTTTAGATTGTCATGCCAAGTCTGTTACCTTGGCTATGCCAGCGTTTCCTAGGCTGGAGTGGAAGGGTTCGTCTGTTAGTTCATTTAATCGAGTTATTTCTTTTATAAAGACTTAACACTTTGTTGAGAAGGGTTGCTTGGATTATCTAGCCTATGTTCGGGATACTACTGCAGAGACTCCGGCTATTGATTCAGTGCATGTAGTTTGGGAGTTCTCCGATGTATTTCCTTCAGATCTTCCAGGTACTCTACTTGATCGTGATATTGATTTCTGTATTGACTTGGCTCCAAATACCCAGCCTATATCTATTCCACCGTATCGCATAGCTCCGAAAGAATTGAAAGAACAACTTGAAGAGTTACTAGCCAAAAGGGTTCGTCAGACCGAGTGTATCGCCTTGGGGTGCACCGGTATTATTTGTGAAGAAGAAGGATGAAACAATGCGGATGTGTATTGATTATCGCCAATTGAACAAAGTCACTATTAAGAACAAGTACCCGTTGTCGTGTATTGATGATCTATTTGACCAGTTGCAGTGTGCTAGAGTGTTCTCTAAGATCGACTTGAGGTCGGGGTACCATCAGTTGAAGATTCGGGATCCAGATGTTCCAAAGACTGCTTTTCGGACTAGATATGTTCATTATGAGTTTTGGTGATGTCTTTCGATTTAACTAACGCCCCGGCAGCATTTATGGATTTGATGAACATGGTATTCAGGCTATATATTGATTCGTTTGTCATTGTCTTCATTGATGACATTTTGATCTACCCGCGCTGTAAGGAGGAGCATGAGCAGCATATGAGAGTAGTGTTTCAGACGTTGCGGGAACAAAAGCTATATGCTAAGTTCTCCAAATGTGAGTTCTGGCTAGAGTCTATAGCATTTTTGGGGCATATTTTATCAGGCGAAGGTATTAAGGTTGATCCCAAAAAGATTGAGGCAGTTCAGAACTATCATCGTCCCATTTCGGTGACTGAGATCAGGAGTTTTCTGGGTTTAGCAGGTTATTATCGTCGATTCGTGGAAGGTTTTTCATCTATTGCAGCACCTTTGACCAAATTAACCTAGAAGGGTGCTCCGTTCCGATGGTCCGATGATTGTGAGGTGAGTTTTCAGAAGCTCAAGATAGCATTGACTACAGTACCAGTGTTAGTGTTGCCTTTCGGTTCGGGAATGTATACAGTGTATTGCGATGCTTCACACGTTGGCTTGGGTTGTGTATTGATGCAGGAAGGGCGAGTTATTGCATATGCTTCACGTCAGCCGAAGCCCCATGAGAAGAATTATCCGGTACATGATTTAGAGTTAGCTGCGATTATTCACGCTCTAAAGATTTGGAGGCATTATCTTTATAGGGTGTCTTGTGAAGTTTACACTGATCATCACAGCTTGCAGCATTTGTTCAAGCAGAAGGACCTAAATTTGAGACAGTGCATATGGCTTGAGTTACTGAAAGATTATGATATTACTATCCTATATTATCCGGGCAAGGCAAATATGGTTGCAGACGCCTTGAGTAGAAAGGCGGAAAGTATGGGTAGTTTGGCTTTCATTTCAGTAGAGGAGAGGCCATTAGCTTTGGATATTCAGTCCTTGGCCAACAGACTTATGCGGCTGGATATTTCAGAGCCCATTCGAGTTCTTGCATGTGTTGTAGCTCAGTCTTCACTATTTGAGCAGATCAAGGGTCGCCAGTATGATGATCCATACTTAATAGTTCTTTGATAAACGGTACTACGGGGTGGTGCCAAGGAAGTTACTATTGGCGCGGATAGTGTTCTGCGACTCCAGGATCGCCTATATGTTCCTAAGGTGGATGGACTGAGGAAAAAGATCCTAGAGGAAGCACACAGTTCTCGGTATTCTATTCATCCAGGTGCTACAAAGATGTATCGTGACCTGAGGTAACATTATTGGTGGCGACGAATGAAAAAGGACATAGTTGAGTATGTAGCTAGGTGTCTAAATTTCCAGCAAGTTAAATATGAGCACTAGAGGCCAGGTGGCCTACTTCAGCAGGTGACTATACCAGAGTGGAAATGGGAACGCATCACTATGGACTTTGTAGTCGGGTTTCCGCGGACCTTGCCGAAGTTTGATGCAGTTTGGGTCATTGTCGACAGGTTGACCAAGTCGGCACACTTTATTCCTGTTGTGACTATGTATACTTCAGAGAGGTTGGCCCAGATATATATTCAGGAGATAGTTCAGTTGTACGGTGTGCCAATTTCTATCATATCAGATAGAGGCCCTCAGTTTACTTCTTCTGGAGAGCAGTACAGAGTGAATTGGGGACCCGTGTAGAGCTCGGCACAGCCTTTCATCCGCAAACTGACGGGCAGTCAGAGCGGACAATTCTAATTTTGGAGGATATGCTCAGGGCATATGTGAATGACTTTGGAGGTCAGTGGGATCATTTCTTGCCTTTGGCCGAGTTTGCTTATAATAACAGTTACCAATCCAGCATCGAGATGGCTCCATTTGAGGCTTTATATGGTCGGCGATATCGTTCGCCCATCGGGTGGTTTGAGCCCGGTGAGGCTAAGTTATATGGTACTGATTTAGTGAAGGATGCCTTGGAAAAGGTAAAGTTGATTCAGGAGTGACTTCGTACAGCGTAGTTCATACAGAAGAGTTACGCAGATCAGAAAGCGCGTGATTTATCATTTATGATGGGTGAAAAAGTTCTCTTGAAAGTTTCGCCGACGAAGGGAATCATGAGATTTGGGGAAAAGGGGAAATTGAGCCCAAGGTTTAGAGGCTCATTTGAGGCATTGAGACGAGTTGGGGAGGTTGCTTATGAGCTTGCATTGCCTCCCAGCCTATCGGGAGTTCATCCGGTTTTCCATGTATCTATGCTCCGAAAGTATCAAGCCGACCTATCACATGTGTTAGACTTCAGCACAGTTCAACTAGATAATAGTTTGGGCTATGAAGAAGAACTAGTTGCCATTATTGATAAACAGGTTCGCCAGTTGAGGTCCAAGAGGATTTCTGTAGTAAAAGTCCAGTGGAGGGGCCAACCGGTCGAGGAAGCGACTTAGGAGGCTGAGGAAAATATGCGGAGCAGATATCCACACTTATTCAGCACTCCAGGTACAATTCTAAACACTTTCAAGGACGAACGTTTGTTAAGAGGTGGAGAATGTAATGACCCAATCGGTCATTTTAACTTTTAGAACTCCGTTTCCTAAAATAAAACTTCCCGTATGTGCTTTTAATGATTTATGACTTGCGGGAATGGTTGGTTCGGGATTTAGAAGTATTTGGGTTGAAATTGGAACACTTGGTTCCTTAAATTGGCTTTAAAAAGTTCAAGTTTGACTTCGGTCAAAATTTTGAAAAAACCGACCCCGGTATGGTGATTTTGGACTTAGGAGCGTATTCAGAATTTTATTTGGAAGTCCGTAGTTAAATTAGGCTTGAAATGGATAAAATAGGAATTTAAGTTTGGAAGTTTGACTGGGGAGTTGACTTTTTGATATCAGAGTTGGAATCCAGTTTTGAAAATTTTTATAGCTTTGTTATATTATTTATGACTTGTGTACAAAATTTGAGGTCAATCGGACTTGATTTGCTAGGTTTCGACATCGAAAGTAGAAGTTGGAAATTTTAAGTTTCATTAAGCTTGAATTGGAGTATAATTCGTGGTTTTAGCATCGTTTTATGTGATTTGAGGTTTCGAATAAGTTCGTATGATATTTTAGGACTTGTTGGTATATTTGGTTGAGGTCCCGAGGGCCTCGGGTGAGTTTCGGATGGTTAACAGATCAAAAGTTGGACTTAAAAAGCTGCTGCAATTTTTTCTCTTCTGCTGGAAATTTTTGGGCTGTGATCAAGCCCAAGATCGAGCCCAGATATCGAGCCGAGGGTCGACGGCCAGGGTTGAAACCAGTGACGAGGCTCAAGATCGATCCCAGATATCGAGCCCAGCTCGAGGGCCATGATCAAAGGCCCAGGCTCGATGCCATGATCGATGCCATGATCGAAGGCCCATGCTCAATGCCATGATCGATGCTATGATCGAAGGCCCAGGCTCGATGCCATGATCGAAGGCTCAGGCTCGAGGGCCATAATCGAAGCCACGATCGAGGCCCAGGCTTGAAGGCCATGATCGAAGCCACGATCGAGGCCCAGTTCCGAAGGCTATCTGGGTAGATCTATAAAGGAGGGAATTTCGTCCCATTTGCCATTTTTGACGAACTTGAGCTTGAGCAGAGGCGATTTTTGATAGATTTTCAAGGAAAAACATTAGGGAAAGTGATTCCAACTCGGATTTGGTCTATATACACAAATATATCATTATTTTTACCATTTAATTAGTGTTTTGAGATTGAAATTTGGGAAATTTTTAGAAATCTCATAGAAACGAATTTTTGAGATTTCGATATCGATTTGGAGTCGGATTTGAGTGAAACTGGTATGGTTGAACTCGTAATTGAATGGGTTATTGGATTTTGTAACTTTTGCTGTATTCTGAGATATGGGCCCTACGGACGGATATTTTAAATTAATTTCGGGATTTTTTATTGAAAATGTAGTATTTTCTTATAGAATTGATTCCTATAAATTTTAATGATTGTATCGAATTATTTTGGCTAGATTCGAGCCAGACAGAGTTGGATAATCGAGGAAAGGGTCTACTAGTGGATTAAATTAGAGCAAGACGAGGTAAGTCTCTTGTCTAATCTATTGAGGGGGAAATTACCTCATAGGTGATTAAATTAATAATTGTTGTTAATTGTGGGGGCTACGTACGCACGAGGTGACGAGAGTCCGTGCGTAGCTACTATTAATGCTAAAGTCCGGGTAGTTTAGGACTCAAAAGCATGAATTACTTGTGTAAATTATATTCTTTACTTAATTAAACTATTTGATATATATATATATATATATATATATATATATATATATATATATATATATATATATATATATATATATATATATATATATAGCGAATTGTTAGGGAAGATATTAAAGGATGGAAATCCCATATTCTTAATTTTCTATTTAAATTAATTAATTATTAAGAAAAATTGTTCTTCCTACCGAATTTATCTTGTAATAAATATACTCTCCTTCCGGAGGCACATAAGAAAATGTCCTCCTTTTTTGTGGAGCGGGCCGAACGCCTCGGCAGGATAGATGCATCTATGGATCGTGCCGCACGTCCCTCGGCGGTGTACACGACACTCTGGATCGGGCTGTACGAACTTAGCATAAATTATGCTTATTAATAATAATAATAATTACACGATACTTGGACATTTTATTGCAGCGTGTAAAGCTATTTGATAAATTGGAAATTTATTGAAATTGAATTGCAGCTTGTAAAGCTATTTGATTGTGATGACCCAAAATGTCATCTTTAAATTTAATAACTAATTCTGTGTTCTAAGGCCTCGAAAAGCACTATTTGTCACTCCTCGACTTGCGTGCGTAGTCCGTAAAATTGTCCGGAAAGTATTTACGTGAAAAATAGATTAAAATGTGAACTAGAGCCTTAAAACACAACTGAGTTGACTTTGGTCAACATTTTGAGTAACCGGACTCGGATCAGGGTTTTGATAATTCCGATAGGTTTGTATCCTGATTTGAGACTTGGCGTATGCCCGGAATCGAATTCTGAGGTCCCTAGCCCGAGATATGAAATTTTGATAAAAAATTAAAAGTTTGAACGCTTAATGATTTTAAAAATGTTACTGATGTTGGATTTATCGACACCGGGTCCGTATTTTTGTTCCGGAACCCTGTATAGGTCCACTATAATATTTATGACTTGTCTGCCGAATTTGGCGAGAAACGGAGCTGATTTGATGTGATTCGGACGTCCGATTGTGAAAATATAAGTTTTAAATTTTTTTGAAAATTTCATTCGATTTACGGTTCAATTCATAGTTCTAAAGTTATTTTGGCGATTTGATCGCGCGAGCAAGTTCGTGTGAGGTTTTTGGACTTGTGTGCATGTTTGGTTTGAAACCCCGAGGGCTGGGGTGAGTTTCGGAGGGTTAACGGATCATTTTTGGACTTGAAAAAACTGCTGAAATCTGCTTCTGGTATCCTTCTTGGCGTTCGCGAGAGGGGTCTCGCGTCCGCGAAGAAGAAACTGGAGACAAACGAAATTGTGCTTCGCGTTCGCGAAAGAGGGAACGCGTTCGCGAAGGGGTCGAGGTGCAAAGCTTCGCGTTCGCGAAGGGAAAGGGGTTGGCCAGGAAAATTGCCTTCGCGTTCGCGAAGGCCAAGCCAGGCAAGCATCGCGTTCGCGAGGTAGCCCTCGCATTCGCGAAGAGTAAAATTGGACAACACAAACTTATGCTTCGCGAACGCGAGGCACTGACCGCGTTTGCGAAGGATAAAAATTCCAGAAACAGAACTTAATTCTGGAAAATGGGATTCTTCCCATTTTCAACCCTTTTCAATTTTTGAGCTCGGGTAAGGCGATCTTTGGGCGATTTTCATGGGAAAACATTAAGGTAAGTGTTCCTTATCCTATATTGATTATATTTCATGATTCCATACTCATTTACATCATGAATCCATGATTTAGGGAAGAAAAATCAGATTTTTATAAAATCTTCCAAAAACGAAAATTTAAGTTTTGAAGGTCCATTTGACATCGGAATTGGATAAATTTTGTATGGTTGAACTCGTATCGGAACGGGTGTTCAGATTTCATAAGTTTTTTCGGGATTTGAGATGTGGGTCCCACTGTCGAATATTTAAATGAATTTCGGATTTTTATCCGAAAAATTAGTAAATTTATATGGAATTAATTTCTATGATTCGTATTGAGTATATCGAATTGTTTGTGAATAGATTTGATGCTTTTGGAGACAAATTCAAAAGGAAAAGTTGTGGTCGAATAAATTATTGGAATTTGTAAAGCGAGGTAAGTGTCGTGGTTAACCTTAACTTGAGGGAATAGATCCCTTAAATTCTTTGTTATGTGAAATGCATGTGAACGACGTATAGGCGAGGTGACGAGTGTCTATACATCGTCAAATTAATTGTTTGCATAATTACTTGAAAAAACATAAATCGTTTTAAATCATGAACTAATTATTATATTAATTGTTTCTCTCCTATTCTTTGTAAATTATTAATTCTCGAATTCCTGCATTAATTGTTACATGCTATTTGAATTATGTGTCTTCATTGTTATTTGACATTTAGCATATTAAATATTAAACTGTCTATTTTCTCCCCGTTTTTCATAATAACTTGCTAATTGTCATTGCTTGTTTCATAATTAAACCATAATTATTGTATGCTTGTTGTCTTATAATTTTATATTAATTGTTGCATTTATTGGGAAAATTTCTTCAATATGAATTGGTTAATGAATATATTGGAGGAGCGGGTTGCACGCCGCAACAGAATTGATTGAAATGAATATATTGGAGGATCGGGTTGCATGCCGCAACTGACTTATTAAAAATCCATATTGGAGGATCGGGTTGCACGCCGCAACAGATTTATTTAAAAGTCAATATATATATATATATATATATAAAAAATTAATATATATATATATATATGGGGGATCGGGTTGCACGCCGCAACAGACTTGATTAAAATGAATATATTGGTGGAGCGGGTTGCACGCCGCAACAGAATTAAATATGAATATATTGTGAGAGCGGGTTGCATGGTGCAACGGAAATTGATTGAAATGATAATTGGTTATGACTGCTGAGTTGGCTTCAATTATTATAAATGAGTTACCTGATTTAATTCTATTATTTGTTGTTGTTACTAATATTGCGTACAGGTTAGTGTAAGTGACCCGCCTTAGCCTCGTCACTACTTCGTCGAGGTTAGTCTCAGCACTTACCAGCATATGGGGTCGGTTGTACTGATACTACACTCTGCACTTCTTGTGCAGATTTTGGAGTTGATCCCAGCGGCGTACTATAGACTTGCTCGGATTTCAGCTACCAGAGGAGACTTGAGGTATAACTGCACGGCGTCCGCAGTTCTGAAGTCCCCGTCTTCTTTACTTTAGTTGTGTGTTTATTTCCAGATAGCTTTATTTTATTCAGACCCTTATTTGTATTATTCTAGAAGCTCGTGCACTTGTGACACCAATTCTGGGATGGTATTTAGACACCGTTGTTTTTATGGATTATTCACTACATTTCAGTCTTTACTTCCGCATTTGTTTCTTTGATTATTAATAAATTTAAAAATTATTTTAAAATGGATAATATTATTCTAACATTGGCTTGCCTAGCAAGTGAAATGATAGGCGCCATCACGGTCCTAAGGTGGGAATTTCGGGTTGTGACAGTTGGCATTAGAGCACTAGGTTACATAGGTCTCATGAGTCACAAGCAAGTTTAGTAGAGTCTGAAGGATCGGTACGGAGACCTCTGTACTTATCTCTCAGAGGCTATGAAGTTTAGGAACAATATTACTTATTTCTTATTCTGTCGTGCGAATTTATTCTTTTATCGATGATTGAACCATTCTACTCTTATTCTCTCATAGATGGTGAGAACACGTAATACATCTACCGATGGACAGGGACCAGAACCCCCGGTGGCAACTATGGCCAGGGGTAGAGGTCGAGGCCGAGGTCATGCTAGAGGTCGAGGCAGAGGCCGAGGTAGAGTTCAGTCCAGAGCTCGAGCAGCTGCACCTGTTGTAGAACCTCAGGTGGAACTTCATAAGGAGGTTCCAGTTCATAATGTACCAGCTAGACCAGTTAAGGTCCAGGAATGATTCATAGCTACTCCAGTGCTTCAGGATGCTCTAGTCCGTTTGGTGAGTCTTATGGAGGGCGTGACCTAGAATGGTACATTTCCAATGGAACCAGCCATTTCATAGGCTGGGGGAGGAGCAAAAACTCCCACTACTCCCGCTCCGGAGCAGATGGCTCCGCAGAATCAGGCTCCAGCAGCCTCGCCAGTTGGGATAGTTCAGCCAGTTGTTACGGCACAGACCGGTGATAGGCCCGCCATGTCTTTTGAGGCCTTATTGAGACTGGATAAGTTTACCAAGCTCTTCTCAGTTCACTTCAGTGGTACACCTTCTGAGGAACCATGGGATTATCTTGAACACTGCCACGAGGTGATACGGAACATGGGTATAGTTGAGACCAATGGGGTTGATTTTGCTGTATTTCAGATGACGGGTTCCGCCAAGAGATGGTGGAGAGATTATACATTGGCCAGACCAGTTGGATCGCCTGCACTTACCTGGGAGCAGTTCTCTCTGCAATTTTTGGAGAAGTTCCTTCCAATCACACTGAGAGAGGAATTCCGCAAGCAATTTGAGCGTCTACAATAGGGCAGTATGACTGTTACTCAGTATGAGTCCCATTTTGTGGATTTGGCCCGTCATGCTCTCCTTTTACTACCTACTGAGGGAGAGAGAGAGTGAGGAGGTTTATTGAGGGGCTCACTCGCCCTATCAGGTTTCAGATGACCAAGGAGACCGGAAGTGAGATTTCTATTCAGGCGGCTGCTAATGTCGCGAGGAGGATCGAGATGGTTCTTGCACAGGAGAGAGGGCAGAGGTCTGATAAGAGCCCTCGTCAGTTCAGTGGTTTCAATGGTGCCTCGTCTGGAGGCAGGGGTAATTTTGGTAGGGGTTATCCTCCTAGACCGTTTCATTCAGCACTTCATGCATCTCACGGTGCTTCAGGGAGTCGCAGTCCTATTATACCTTACTATGGGCAGCCAGCATTCAATGCACATTCGGCTCCTATCAGTGCACCGTCACTCTAGAGTTACTACAGTGGTTATCCGACCCATTTAAGTCAGCTTCATCTTCAGCAGCCACAGCATCAGGATGGGTGTTATGAGTGTGGAAACATTGGTCACATCAAGAGGTATTGCCCTAGGTTGGCGAGTAACAGATCTCGGCAGGACTCACGTGCCATCATACTGGTACCAGTTGCTTCACTGCCTGCTCAGCCAGCTAGAGGTAGGGGTCAGACAGCTAGAGGTGGAGGTCATGCCATTAGAGGTGGAGGTCAGACCGTTAGAGGTAGAGGCCAGCCAGTTAGAGGTCGTCCTAGGGACGCAGTTCAGGGTGGTGGGGCCTAGCCCCGATTTTATGCTTTTCCAGCTAGGCCTGAGGCTGAGTTATCTGATGCTGTGATCACAGGTATTATTCCAGTTTTCCATAGAGATGCTTCAGTCCTATTTGATCCAGGATCTACTTATTCCTATGTGTCCTCCTATTTTGTTTCATATTTTGTTGTGCCTTGTGATTCTCTGAGTGCTTCTGTGTGTGTATCTACACCGGTGGGAGACTCTGTTGTAGTAGATCATATCTATCGTTCGTGTGTGGTTACTATTGGTAGTCTTGAGATTAGTGTGGATCTTCTACTTCTTGATATGGTAGATTTTGATGTCATATTGAGTATGAATTGGCTGTCACCATATTATGCTATATTGGATTGCCATACCAAGACAGTGACCCTAGCTATGCCGGGGTTACCTCGATTAGAGTGGAAAGGAAATACTGGTCATTCTGCCAGTAGGGTTATTTCTTATATGAAATGTAATGACCCAACCGGTCATTTTAACTTTTAGAACCCCGTTCCCTAAAATAAAACTTTCCGTAGGTGCTTGTAATGATTTATGACTTGCGGGGATGGTTGGTTCGGGATTTGGAAGTGTTTGAGGTGAAACCGGAATACTTGGTTCCTTAAGTTGGCCTTAAAGTGCTAAGTTTGACTTCGGTCAACATTTTGAGAAAACGACTCCGGAATAGAATTTTGATGATTCCAACAGCTCCGTATGGTGATTTTGGACTTAGGAGCGTGATCGGAATTTTATTTGGGAGTCCGTAGTGAAATTAGGCTTAAAATGGCTAAAATAGGAATTTAAAGTTTGAAAGTTTGACTGGCGGGTTGACTTTTTGATATCGGAGTCGGAATCCAATTCCGAAAATTTTCATAGCTCCGTTATGTAATTTATGACTTGTGTGTAAAATTTGAGGTCAATCGGAGTTGATTTGATAAGTTCCGACATTGAATGTAGAAGTTGAAAACTCTTAGTTTCATTAAGCTTGAATTGGGGTATGATTCATGGTTTAAGCATTGTTTGATGTGATTTAGAGGTTCGACTAAGTTCGTATGATGTTTTAGGACTTGTTGGTATATTTGGTTGAGGTCCCGAGGGTCTCGGGTGAGTTTCGGATGGTTAACGGATCAAAAGTCGGACTTAAAAAGCTGCTGCAATTTTCTCTTCTACTGCATTTTCTGGGCTGTGATCGAGCCTCAGATCGAGCCCCAGATATCGAGCCTCAGATCGAGGCCTGAGTCAAATCCAGGGATGAGGCTCAGTATCGAAGCCTCGATCGAAGGCAAGGCTCGAGGGCATGATCGAAGATAAGGCTCGAGTGCTAGGATCGAGACCCATGCTCGATGCCCTGATCGAAGGCTCAAGCTCGATGCAATGATTGAGGCTATGATCGAAGGCCCAACCTCGATACCCTGATCGAGTCCATGACCGAGGTCCAGGCTCGAGCCTGTGATCGAAGTCACGATCGAAGGTAAGGCTCGATGGCATGATCGAAGGCAAGGCTCGAGGGATAGGATCAAGACCCAAGATCAAGGGCCACAATCTTAGACTCAAGCTCGATGCCATGATCGAGGCTATGATCGAAGGACCGGACTCGATGCCATGATCGAGGCCATGATCCGAGGTCCCGGCTCGATCCTGTGATCGAAGCCACGATTGAGGCCTGATCGAAGCCTGATCGAGGCCCTGTTCGAGGCCCAGTTCCGAAGTGCTGGGCAGTGTTATAAAAACAGAGGACATTCATCCCATTTGCCATTTTTGGCGAACTTGAGCTTGAGCAGAGGTGACTTTTGGCAGATTTTCAAAGGAAAAACATTGGGGTAAGTGATTCTAACTTGGATTTGGCCTATATGAACATAAATATATCATTGTTTTCACAATTTAATTAGTGTTTTGAGATTTAAATTTGAAAAAATTTAGAAATCTCATAGAAACGAAATTTTGAGATTTCGGTATCGATTCGGAGTCGGATTTGAGTGAAATTGGTATGGTTGGACTCGTAATTGAATGGGTTGTCGGATTTCATAACTTTCGCCTGATTCCGAGATGTGGGCCCCACAGGCGAATATTTTATTAATTTCGGGATTTGTATTAAAATCTGTAGTATTTTCTTATAGAGTTGATTTCCTATAATTTTTAGTGATTATATCGAATTATTTTGGCTAGATTCGAGCCAGACAGAGTTGGATAATCGTGGAAAAGGCCTTATAGTGGATTAAATTGGAGCAAGACGAGGTAAGTCTCTTGTCTAATCTTGTGAGGGGGAAATTACCTCATAGGTGATTAAGATTAAACAATTGTTGCTAAATTGTGGGGGCTACGTACGCACGAGGTGACGAGAGTCCGTGCGTAGCTACTATTAATGCTAAAGTCCGGGTAGTTTAGGACTCAAAGCATGTATTACTTGTGTAAATTGTATTCTTTGATTAATTAATATTAATTGATATCTATATGAATATATATTGTGAATTGTTAGATAAAGATATTAAAGGATGGAAATCTCACAGGCTTGATTGTCTATTTTAAATCAATTAATTGTCAAAAGGAATTGTTCTCCTCTCAAATTTATCATATAATAAACATACTGTCCTTCCGGAGGCACATAAGTAAATATCCTCCTTTCTTGTAGAGCGGGCCGAACGCCTCGGCAGGATAGATGTACCTATGGATCGCGCCGCACGTCCCTTGGCAGTGTACACGACACTCTGGATCGGGCCGTACGTCCTCGGCAGAAATCGTGCTTAATAATAATAATAATTACACGATGCTTTAATAATTTATTTCAGCTTGTAAAGGTAATTAATTATTTGGAAAAATCTTTGGAATTTAATGAATTATTATTCTTGCTTGTTTATGGAATTAATTGTTACTCCTGTAAATGAGATTTAATTGATAAATTGGAATTTATTTGAATTGAAGGAATTTAATTAATATATTGAAAATTGATACATTTGAAGGAATTTGATTACTTCCGCTGATTAAATAAATTCTGTAAATCACGTTGATTTAAATATCCTAGTTTTATTTCAATTGTTATTGACCTATAGTGAGTGTCAAAGTTGGCCATCTCGTCTCTACCACTTTGAGATTAGGCTTGATACTTACTGGGTACACGTTGTTTACGTACTCATACTACACTTGCTGCACTTTTTGTGCAGGATCTGAGACAGGTACTAGTGGAGGACCTATCATCACATACCTACGTCATCCAGAGGCATAGTGGTGAGCTGCCTTTCTGAGCTGTTCTGCAGCTACCAGTGTCTCTTCTGATATTTATATTCTGTCTATTTTATTTCAGACAGTATTGGGTGTTTTGTATAATCTACTAGATGCTCATTCACTTGTGACACCAGGTCATGGCACACACATTGGTAGAGTTTGGGTTTATATTTACTTGGTTTTAAATTTTATCAATGTATGCTTAATTTATTAGTTGGCTTGCCTAGCCGAAGTTTTGGGCGCCATCACGACCTACAGGTGAAATTGGATCGTGACATGAAAGCTCGACGTATGGTCGATAAAGGGTGTCTAGCCTATTTGGCTTATATTCGCGATCCCCGTGCAAATGTTCCTTCTATGGACTCAGTACCAGTTGTTCGTGAATTTCCAGAAGTATTTCCTGCAGATTTGTCGGGAATGCCACCCGATAGAGATATTGACTTCTGTATTGATTTGGCTCTGGGAACTAAACCTATTTCTATCCCACCATACCGTATGGCCCCGCCGGAGTTGAAAGAATTAAAGGAGCAGTTACAAGACTTGCTTGATCAGGGATTCATTAGACCCAGTGTCTCGCCCTGGGGTGCACCAGTATTGTTTGTAAAAAAGAAAGATGGTTCTATGCGGATGTGTATAGATTATCGGCAATTGAACAAGCCCAATATCAAATACAAATATCTGCTGCCAAGAATTGATGACCTATTTGATCAGCTTCAGGGTGCCAAGTTATTTTCGAAGATTGATTTGAGGTCTGGTTACCATCAGTTGAAGATTAGGGAATCTGATGTCCCTAAGACAGCTTTTCGGACTCGGTACGGGCATTACGAATTCCTAGTGATGTCATTTGGGTTGACAAATGCCCCAACAACATTTATGGATTTGATGAATCGGGTGTTCAAGCCCTATTTGGATTATTTTGTGGTTTTATTCATTGATGATATCTTGATTTACTCCAGCAGTCGAGAGGAGCATGAGCAGCATCTACAGAGTGTGCTTCATACTTTGAAGAATAATCAATTATATGCCAAATTTTCAAAATGTGATTTTTGGTTAGACTCGGTTGCCTTTTTGGGGCATGTTGTATCGGCAGAAGGCATAAAGGTGGATCCTAAAAAGATAGAGGCTATTCAAAATTGGCCTAGACCTACTTCAGTTACAGAGATCCGGAGTTTCCTGGGTTTAGTAGGTTACTATCATCGGTTCGTGGAAGGGTTTTCATTTATAGCAAGCCCATTGACCAGACTAACCCATAAAGGTGCCCCATTAAAATGGTCAGACGAGTGTGAGTTGAGCTTCTAGAAGCTCAAGACCGCTTTGACTACGGTGCCAGTGTTGGTATTACCCACAGGTTCAGGATCGTATACAGTATATTGTGATGCATCTCACATTGGGCTTGGTGCAGTATTAATGCAAGATGGCAGGGTGATTGCATATGCGTCACGGTAGTTGAATGTTCACGAGAAGAATTATCATGTTCATGACTTAGAATTGGCGGCCATTATTCATGCGCTGAAGATTTGGAGCCCTTACCTCTACGGTGTCTCGTGTGAGGTATTTACTGATCATCGTAGCCTTCAGTATCTGTTCAAACAAAAAGATCTTAGTTTGAGGCGGAGAAGATGGTTGGAGTTGTTGAAAGACTATGATATCACCATTTTGTATCACCCCGGAAAGGCCAATGTGGTGGCCGATGCTTTGAGTAGAAAGGTTATGAGTATGGGCAGTCTTGCATATATTTTGGTTGGTGAGAGGCCATTAGCTGCAGATGTTCAGATTTTGGCTAATCAGTTCGTGAGGTTAGATGTTTCAGTTGCACAGTCGCTCGGTCTTCTTTATATGAGCGCATCAGAGAGAGGCAATATGATGATCCTCATTTACTTGTCCTTAAGGACACGGTGCGGCATGGTGATGCCAAACAGGTTGTTGTGGGGGAAGATGGAGTTCTACAAATATAGGGTCGTATTTGTGTGCCTAATGTTGACGGGCTTCGGGAATTAATTCTTGAAGAGGAACACAGTTCCAAGTATTCTATTCATCCAGGTACCGCCAAAATATATCAAGATTTGCGGCAACATTATTGGTGGAGGAGAATGAAAAAGGATATAGTTGCATATGTAGCTCGGTGTCTCAATTGTCAACAACTTAAGTACCAGCATCAGAGACCTGGTGGTTTGCTTCAGAAGTTAGAAATTCCTGAATGGAAGTGGGAGCGTATCACTATGGATTTTGTTGTTGGACTCCCACGGACTCAGTGAAAATTTGATTCAGTTTGGGTCATTGTGGACAGGTTGACCAAGTCAGCACATATCATTCCAGTGACAGTTACCTATTCTTCAGAAAGGTTAGCTAAAATTTACATTCGTGAGATTGTCCGCCTTCACGGTGTGCCTGTGTCTATTATTTCAGATCGAGGTATGCAGTTTACCTCATACTTCTGGAGAGCTGTACAGTGTGAGTTAGCCACGCGGGTTGAGTTGAGTATAACATTTCATCCACAGACAGACGGACAGTTAGAGCGCACTATTCAGATATTGGAAGATATGCTTCGCGCTTGTGTTATGGACTTTGGAGGTTCTTGGGATCAATTCTTGCCACTTGTTGAGTTTGCTTTTAATAATAGCTACCAGTCGAGCATTTAGATGGCTCCATATGAGGCATTATACGGAAGGCGATGTCGTTCGCCAATTGGCTGGTTTGAACCGGGAGAGGCTCGGTTGTTGGGCACCGATTTGGTACAGGATGCCTTGGATAAGGTCAAAGTTATTCAAGATCGACTTCGCACAGCTCAGTCTAGGAAAAAGAGTTATGCCGACCGTAAAGTTCGTGATATTGCATTCATGGTTGGAGAATGAATATTGCTCTAGGTTTCACCTATGAAAAGTATAATGAGCTTCGAAAAGAAGGGCAAGTTGAGTCCTAGGTATATTGGATCCTTTGAAATTCTTGAAAGGGTGGGTGAAATAGCCTACAGGCTTGCATTACCACCTAGTTTATCAGCGGTTCATCTGGTGTTCCATATGTCTATGCTCCGAAAATATTATGGTGATCCATCCCATGTGTTAGATTTCAGCTCAGTCCAGTTGGACAAAGATTTGACTTACGAGGAGGAGCCGGTGGCTATTCTAGCCTGACAGGTCCGTCAGTAGAGGTCTAAGAGTTATCCTTCAGTTCGAGTACAATGGAGAGGTCAGCCGATTGAGGCAGCTACCTGGGAGTCCGAGTCGGACATACAGAGCAAATATCCACACTTATTCACCAGCTCAGGTACTTTTTCTAACTTCGTTCGAGGACGAACGTTTGTTTTAGATGTGGAGAATGTGATGACTCAAAATGTCATCTTTAAATTTAATAATTAATTATGTGTTCTAAGACCTTGAAAAGCACTATTTGTCACTCCTTGACTTGCGTGCGCAGTCCGTAAAATTTTTCGGAAAGTTTTTATGTGAAAATGAATTAAAATGTGAACTAGATCCTTAAAACTCAATTGAGTTGACTTTGGTCAACATTTTGAGTGACCGGACCCGGATCAGTGTTTTGACAATTCGGGTAGGTCTGTATCATGATTTGGGACTTGGGAGAATATCCGAAATTGAATTCTGAGGTCCATATCCCGAGATATAGAATTTTGATGAAAAATTAAAAGTTTGAAAGCTTAATGATTTTTAAGAAGTTACTGATGTTGGATTTATCGACACCGGATCCGTATTTTTGTTCTGGAGCCCGGTATAGGTCCACTATAATATTTATGAGTTGTCTGCCAAATTTGGCGAGAAACGGAGTTGATTTGACATGATTCGGATATCCGGTTGTGAAAATATAAGTTTTAAAGTTTTCTTGATAATTTCATTCGATTTGGGGTTCAATTCGTAGTTCTATGCGTTATTTTGGCTATTTTATCGCGCGAGTAAGTTCGTATGAGATTTTTGGACTTGTGTGCATGTTCTTGGTTTGAAACCCCGAGGGCTCGGGTGATTTTCGGAGGGTTAACGGATCATTTTTGGACTTGAAAAAACTGCAGATACCTGCTTCTGGTATCCATCTTCGCGTTCACGAGAGGGGTCTCGCGTTCGCGAAGAAGAAACATGAGACAAATGGAATTGTGCTTCGCGTTCGCGAAAGAGGGAACGTGTTCGCGAAGGGGTCGAGGTGCAAAGCTTCGCGTTCGCGATCGAAGCCTCGCGCTCGCGAAGGGAAAGGGACTGGCCAGGAAAATTGCCTTCGCGTTCGCGAAGGCCAAGCTAGGCAAGCATCGCGTTCACGAGGTAGCCCTCGTGTTCGCGAAGAGTAAAATTGGACAGCACAAATTTGTGCTTTGCGAACGCGAGGCACTGACCGCGTTCGCGAAGGGTAAAAGTTCTAGAAACATAACTTAAGTTCTGGAAAATGGGATTCGTCCCATTTTCAACCCTTTTCCATTTTTGAGCTCGGGTAAGGCGAATGTTGGGCGTTTTTCACAGGAAAATATTAGAGTATGTGTTCCTTATCCTATATTGATTATATTTCATGATTCCATACTCATTTACATCATGAATCCGTGATTTAGGAAAGAAAAATAAGATTTTTCTAAAATCTTCCAAAAACGAAAATTTAAGATTTGAAGGTCCATTTGACATCGGAATTGGATAAATTTTGTATGGTTGAACTCGCATCGGAACGGGTGTTCGGATTTCGTAAGTTTTTTCGGGATTTGAAATGTGGGTCCCACTGTCGAATATTTAAATAAATTTCGAATTTTTATCCGAAAAATTAGTAAATTCATATGGAAATAATTCCTAATTCATATTGAGTATATCGAATTATTTGTGAATAGATTTGACGCTTTTGGAGATAAATTCAAAAGAAAAAGTTGTGGTCGAATAAATTATTGAAATTTACAAAGCGAGGTAAGTGTCTTGGTTAACCTTGACTTGAGGGAATAGATCCCTTAAATTATTTGTTATATGAAATGCATGTAAACGACGTATAGGCGAGGTGATGAGTGTCTATACGTCGTCAAATTAATTATTTGCATAATTACTTAAAAAATCATAAATCGTTTTAAATCATGAATTAATTATTATAATCATTTTTTCTCTCCTATTCTTTGTAAATTATTAATTCTCGAATTCCTGTATTTATTGTTACATGCTATTTGAATTATGTGTCTTAATTGTTATTTGATATTTAATATATTAAATAATAAATTATTTATTTTCTCTCTAATTTTCATAATAACTTGCTAATTGTCATTATTTGTTTCATAATTAAATCATAACTATTGTATGCTTATTGTCTTATAATTTTATATTAATTATTGCATTTATTGGAAAAATTTATTCTATAAGAATTGGTAAATGAATATATTGGAGGAGCGGGTTGCACGCCGCAACAGACTTATTAAAAGTCCATTTTGGAGGATCGGGTTGCACGCCACAACAGACTTATTAAAAGTCCATATTGGAGGATCGGGTTGCACGCCGCAACGGACTTATTAAAAGTCCATATTGGAGGATCGGGTTGCACACTACAACAGACTTATTAAAAGTTCATATTAGAAGATCGGGTTGCACGCCGCAACAGACTTATTTAAAAGTCGATATATATATATTGGGGGATCGGGTTGCACGCCGCAACAGACTTGATTAAAATGAATATATTGGAGGAGCGGGTTGCACGCCGCAACAAAATTGAATATGAATATATTTGTGAGAGCGGGTTGCATGCTGCAACGGAAATTGATGGAAATGATAATTGGTTATGACTGCTGAGTTAGCTTCAATTATTATAAATGAGTTACTTGATTTAATTCTATTATTTGTTGTTGTTACTAATATTGCATACAAGTTAATGTAAGTGACCCGCCTTAGCTTCGTCACTACTTCGTCAAGGTTAGGCTCAGCACTTACCAGTACATGGGGTTAGTTGTACGGATACTACACTCTGCACTTCTTGTGCAGATTTCGGAGTTGGTCCCAGCGGCATACTATAGACTTGCACGGATTTCAGCTACCAGAGGAGACTTGAGGTATAACTGCACGGCGTCCGCAGTTCTGAACTCCCCGTCTACTTTACTTTATCTGTGTGTTTATTTTCAGATTTTATTCAGACCTTTATTTATATTATTCTAGAAACTCGTGCACTTGTGACACCAATTTTGGGATGGTATTTAGACACCGTTATTTTTATGGATTATTCACTATATTTTAGACTTTACTTCCGCATTTGTTTCTTTGATTATTAATAAATTTAAAATTTGTTTTAAAATGGATAATATTATTCTAACATTGGCTTGTCTAGCAAGTGAAATGTTAGGCGCCATCACGGTCCGAAGGTGAGAATTTCGGGTCGTGACATTGATAAATTAGAAATTTTATTGAAATTGAAGGATTTAATTAATAGATTGAAAATTGTTGCATTTGAAGGATTTTTATTACTTCTGCTAATTGAATAAAATTATTGTTAACTATGTGAATCATGCTGATTTGAATAATTATAATTTATTTCATTTATTATCGTTGACCCTTAGTGAGTGTCAAAGTCGGTCATCTCGTCTCTACCAGTTCGAGATTAGGCTTGATACTTACTGGGTACACGTTATTTTCGTACTCATGCTACACTTGCTGCACTTTTTGTGCAGGATCTGAGACAGATACTAGTGGAGGACCTATCATTGCACATCCTCGTTATCCAGGGGCGTAGTGGTGAGCTGCCTTTCTGAGCCGTCCTGCAGTTACCAATGCCTCTTCTTGTATTTTTAATTCTGTCTATTTTAATTTTAGACAGTATTTGGAGTTTTGTATAATCTACTAGATACTCATACACTTGTGACACCAGGTCTTGGCACACACATTGGTAGAATTTGGTGTTTTATTATTTTTCTTGAATTTAAATTTTATCAATATATGTTTAATTTATTAGTTGACTTGCCTAGCTATAGTGTTGGGCGCCATCACGACCTATAGGTGAAATTGGGCCGTGACAATATCGCTCCACTTTAGGTCAGTATAAACCAATATAGCACCTAGTTCTAACATATTACTTTTTTTCTACGCATGAGATGTTACTCATTCAAGAACACGATAAGTTTATTTCTAACACGTAAAAGTGGAGTGATATTGTCACGACCCAATTTCACCTGTAGGTCGTGATGGCGCCCAACACTATAGCTAGGCAAGCCAACTAATAAATTAAACAGGATTTTGACCGAGTTTAGAAACTTTCCAATTTGTGCTAGATTTTTATTATTGTCAAGGTTAAATACAAAATCTATATCTATATTAAAGGAATAAAGTTACCATATATATTTAGCATTGTGGTTAAGCCAAGTGTCAAGTTAATGATGGTCAATAGTATATGATAACTTTATTCTATAGTTGACTACTTTAATCAAATAGAAATACAATTTTTATATATATATATATATATAAAGGAATAAAGTTACCATGCATATTTGGCATTGTGATTAAGCCAAGTGGCAAGTTAATAAATACCAATAGTATATGGTAACTTTACTTTATATTTGACTACGTTAATCAAATAGAAATAGAAGTGTGTGTGTATAAACTGAATTTGAATTAAAGGATAATATTGAATTTGTAGATAAAGTTTTTAAATTTGAATTAAAATAAAAAAGAAATTTATCTTGTGTTATCATGTTATCATACTTAATTCGGGTAATGTGATGACCCAAAATGTCATCTTTAAATTTAATAATTAATTCTGTATTTTAAGACCTCAAAAAGCACTATTTATCATTAATCGACTTGTGTGCGCAGTCCGTAAAATTTTCCGAAAAGTTTTTATGCGAAAAAATGAATTAAAATGTGAATTAGAGCTTTAAAACTCAACTGAGTTGACCTTGGTCAACATTTTTTAGCAAATGGACTCGGATCAGTGTTTTGATAGTTTTGGTAGGTCCGTATCATGATTTGAGACTTGGGCGTATGCCCGGAATCAAATTCTGAGGTCCCTAGCCCGAGATATGGAATTTTGAAGAAAAATTAAAAGTTTAAATTCAAATAGTGACCGGATATCGAATTTTGTGCAAATGACCCCGGAATAGAATTTTGATGATTCCAACAGCTCCGTATGGTAATTTTGGACTTAGGACCGTGATAAGAAATTTTATTTGGAAGTCCGTAATAAAATTAGGCTTGAAATGGCTAAAATAGAAATTTAAGTTTGAAAGTTTGACCGGGGAGTTGACTTTTTGAATTCCGGGTCGGAATCCAGTTCTGAAAATTTTAACAGCTCCGTTATGTCATTTATGACTTGTGTACAAAATTTGAGGTCAATCGGACTTGATTTGATAGGTTTCGACATCGAATGTAGAAGTTGGAAATTCTTAAGATTTATTACGCTTGAATCTATGTGTGATTCATGTTTTTAGTGTTGTTGGATGTGATTTGAAGACTCGACTAAGTTCGTATGATGATTTAGGACTTGTTGGTATTTTCGGTCGGGGTCCCGAGTACCCCGAGTGCGATCCAGATCGAAATCGGATCAATTTTTTGACTTAGGCAAATTCTGAAATTTGCAGCTTCTGATGTCATCGCACCTGCGGAGGGACTGACCGCAGGTGCAGACTCGCACAAGCGGGTTGTGGCTCGCAGAAGCGGACGAAGGGCTGCCCAGTTGGAGCCGCAGATGCGGCTCATATTGCGCAGAAGCGAGAGGAAGGGCGCAGGTACGGGCAGGTCCGCGGGTGCGATGAAATTTTCCGCACCTGCGAAGGTGCAGATGCAGTCCAAAGCTCGCTGAAGCAAAGGCAGCTGGGCTTAGCAATTTCCGCAGATGTGGGACCGCAGGTGCGAGAATTTTGTCCGCAGGTGCAAAAGCACTAACCAGATTATAAAAACAGAGGGGTTCCGATATTTTGTCATTTGGACATTTTCAACACGGTTTTGGGCGATTTTTCAGAGAGAATTCATGGGGAAACTTGAGGTAAGTCACATGTGATCATTTTTAGTCAATTATATTGGATAATCATTGAATATTTCGAATAGATTACATGTTTTTGAGGTGAAATTAGAGGATTTGGGCCTAGGGATTTCAAAATGAGAATTTGGGATTTGGAGGTCAAGTTGCTGTCGGATTTTTGTAAAAATGGTATGGTTGGACTCGTAGTTGAATGAACGTTAATATTTTGTAACTTTCACTGGATTCCGAGACGTGGGACCCACGAGCCATTTTTGAGTTAATTTCGGATTTTGTTGAAAAATATAGTATTTTCTTATGGAATTGATTCTATAATTTGTGTTGACTGTATCTAATTAATTATGACTAGATACGAGTCGATCGGAATCGAAAAATCGAGGAAAAAGCATACTACTTGGTTAAATGGGAGCAAGTCAAGGTAAGTGACTTATCTAACCTTGTGTGGGGAAATTTTTCCTAGAATTGATATTAATGTAATTATTAAAATGTGTTGAAAGTCATGTATACGAGGTGACGAGTGTGTACACGGGCTAAATGTGAAAGATTATATTTTAAATTGTGTAGATCATTGTTGCGCATTTATTAAATTATTTTATCTTGTTATATTCTTCATCATTGATCTGAGATATATACCTCAAATTTGTTTGACATTTTCCTGCTAATTGTTATACATGTTTAGTTGAAACTTGGTTTCTTTTATTTTGTGCATTATTTGAATGATGATTTTCTTTAAATTAAACATTATTAATATGAAGTATTTGACATTTTAAATTTGATATTGAAGCAATGTATTAAAGATTTTGAAATATTATTTTCCTGAATTATTTATTCTTGAATATTTTGTAAGATTTTTGTACCCATTGTGGTGGAGCCATGAGCTCTTTATTGTGAAAAAATATTATTGATGATTTATTTTGGCATGAGCCGTGAGCTCTTTATTGTGAAAAAATATTGTTGTTGAATTATTTTGGCAAGTTACATTATTTGAGCACTTGAGGTGCAAATTGTGATATATTGTGATATTGATACGCATGCGGTGGTATAAGGTCTGGGTATAGAAACGCATGCGGTGAGATAAGGGTGGCTTGATACGCGTGGCTAGTAGGGGAACTACTAGAAGTCATGCGGTGTGATAAGGATGGCTAAAACACGGGATGCTATTTCGGAAAAAATATTTTCTTTCAAATAAATTGTGAAGGCTCCCGCGGTGAGATAAGGAAATGAGATATTGTGAATTTGTTTATGATTTGGGACTACGAGGCGGTACCTCGAGAGTGCCCTTGTTGATATTGATTTATGATCGCAGTTGCCTTGATTATTTGTTGTGATTTTCTTAAAATTTAAAGGAAATTCGATTTTGTTTCCACGAGATATTATTTGAAATTCTATTTTGTTTCCACGAGATATTATTTGTCATTATTTTGCTTAATTAAATGGTGATACACTACTTGATTCATTTCCAATGTTATTTTATTTTATTATATTGTTAAACATTTTATCATGCCATTATTATATTCCAGTAGGGCCTCACCTGACCTCGTCACTACTCTACAGAGGTTAGGCTTGGCACTTACTGGGTACCGCTGTGGTGTACTCATACTATTCTTCTGTACATCTTTTTGTGCAGATCCAGGTACATCTTACCAGCCTAGACGTTAGTGAGTTACCTGCGCACGGAGACTTCGAGGAATATCTGTCAGCGTCCGCAGACTCCGGAGTCCCCTTCTATCATTTTTATGTTGCTTCCTTGTTTTTCTTTAGACCTTGATATATAGAGACATTGAGAATAAATTCTTAGAAGCTTGTGACTTATTTCTACCGGGTTTGGTGAGTTGAAATTGTTTGAATTGTAGTTTATTTATTTCATATATTTATTATTATTCCGTATTGATAGGCTTACCTAGTCTTAGAAACTAGGTGCCATCATGACATCCTACGGAGGGAATTTGGGGTCCTGACAAGTTGGTATCAAAGCACTAGGTTCAAAGGTGTTATGAGTCACAAGCAGGTTTAGTAGAGTCTTGCGGATCGGTACGGAGACGTCTGTACTTATCTTCGAGAGGCTATGGAACTGTTAGGAAATATTAACTTCTTTGATTCTTTATCATGTGCCTTTGTTGATTTCAAAGTTCTAAACAATTGTTTTTCTATTCTCTCACAGTTGGTGAGGACACGCACAACTGGATCTGATGATCAGACACTTGCGCCCCCTGTTGGAGCCGCAAGATTCCGGGGATGGGGCAGAAGTCGAGTCAGAGGCCCAGGAAGACCACGTGGTGCAGCCAGAGCACATGCACGAGCTGTTGCACCAGAGCCACCAGTAGCTCCAGTTGGAGAGCAGGCACCCGAGATGCCTGTTACTACTCCTGCACTTCAGGAGACTCTTGCCCAGTTTTTGAGCATGTTTGGCACTTTAGCTCAGGCAGGATTAATTCCACTTGCTCCTGCCACATCTCAGGCTGGGGGAGGAGCGTATACTCCCGCCGCCCGTACTCCAGAGCCACGGGCCCAAGTTGACCATGCCCCAGAGGTTTTACCAGTGCAGCCAGTTGTCCCAGTTTGGCCTGAGATTAGGACAGCAGTTTCAGAGGGGGAGCAGCTCAGGCTCGAGAGGTATAAGAAGTACCACCTTCCCACTTTCAGCGGTTTAGCTTCAGAGGATGCTCACGGTTTTCTAGAGGAATGTCACCGTATCATTCGTACTATGGGTATTGTGGATTCCAATGGGGTTTCTTTCACGGCATTCCAGTTTAGAGGCCTACCAGTGGTGGCGGGCATATGAGTTGGATAGTCCCGTTGAGGCATCTTCACTTACTTAGACTCAATTTTCAGATATGTTCTTAAGGGAGTATGTTCCTCAGAGTCTTAGAGATGCATGGCGCGCAGAGTTTGAGCAGCTGCGCCAGGATTCTATGACCGTGTCAGAATATGCGGTCTGATTCAGTGATTTGGCTAGGCATGCACCAGCCTTAGTTACTACTGTTCGAGAGCGGGTTCACAGATTTATTGAGGGTCTTCACCCTAGTATCAGATACAGTATGGCCCGAGAGCTAGAGATGGATATCACATACCAACATGTGGTGTCAATTGCTAGGAGATTGGAAGGTATGCGGACTCGGGAGAGGGAAGAGAGAGAAGCTAAGAGACCCCGAGATTCTGGCACGTATAATAATTCTCGTGCCCTAGTTGCATCCCGTCATGGTAGAGGTTATGTGAGCTATCCTATTCATTCAGCACTTCCAACTTCCAGTGGTATTCTGGCTACTCCCAGACCTCAGGTTCCATATTATGCACCGCCAGTGTCTTCTGTACCTCTGGTACGGGGTGCTTTCAGCGGGCAGTCTAGTAGATTAGGCCCGAGCCAGTCCCAGTATCCACGTACTGCGAGGGCTTATTTTGAGCGTGGTGACACTCGTCATATCATGAGGGATTGCCAAGACTTAGGAGGGGTGCACCTCCACAGATTTCTCAGGCCCCACCTATTCCGCAGGGTCCTCAGGCTTCTCAGGCCATGATTACTGCACCAGTTGCCACTCCACCTGCACAGCCAGCTAGAGATGGAGGTCGGGCAGGTAGAGGTCACCCTAGAGGGAGAGGCCAGACCAGATATTATGCCCTTCCTGCTATGACAGATGCTGTTGCATCCGATTCTGTTATCACATGTATTATTCCGGTCTGTCATAGAGATGCATCGGTCTTATTTGATTCAGGCTCCACTTACTCTTATGTGTCATCTTATTTTGCCCCGTATTTGAGTGTATCACGTGATTCCTTGAGTTCTTCTATTTATGTATCTACACCAGTGGGTGAATATATTATTGTGGACCGTGTGTATCGGTCATGTTTAATTGTTATCAGTGGTTTTGAGACCAGAGCTGATTTATTATTGCTCAGTATGGTGGATTTCGATATCATTTTGGGCATGGACTGGTTGTCGCCCTATCATTCTATTCTTGATTGTTACGCCAAGATAGTGACATTGGCTATGCCATGTCTACCGTGGCTAGAGTGGAGAGGTACCTCGAATCATGTTCCTAGCAGGGTTGTTTCATTTCTTAAAGCTCAACAAATTGTTGAGAAGGGGTGTGATGCGTATCTGGCCTATGTAAAAGATGTTAGTATTGATACTCCTACCGTGGAGTTAGTTCCTATAGTAAGGGATTTTCCCGATGTATTTCCAGCGGATCCTCCAAGTATGCCACCTGACAGGGGTATTGATTTTGGCATTGATTTGTTACCAGGCACTCAGCCCATTTCTATTCCACCATACCGTATGGGCCCAACAGAGTTGAAAGAATTAAAAGAATAGTTACAGGAATTGCTGGATAAGGGATTTATTCGGCCCAGTGTATCGCCTTGGGGTGCTTCTATCTTATTTGTAAAGAAGAAGGACGGTTCTATACGGATATGTATTGATTACCGCCAGCTGAACAAGGTTACCGTGAAGAACAGGTATCCATTGCCACGTATTGATTACCTATTTGATCAGCTTCAGGGTGCCAGAGTATTCTCTAAGATCGACTTACATTCAGGCTATCATCAATTGAAGATTCGGGATCCAGATATCCCGAAGACTGCTTTCAGGAATCGATATGGTCATTACGAGTTCCTTGTGATGTCTTTTGGGATGACCAATGCCCCAACAATATTTATGCACTTAATGAATAGTGTATTTCACCCCTATCTTGATTCTTTCGTCATTGTGTTTATTGATGACATTCTGGTGTATTCCCGGAGTCGGGAAGATCATGAACAACACCTGAGCACCGTGCTTCAGATTTTGAGAGAAAAAAAGTTATACGCAAAATTCTCAAAGTGTGAATTCTGGCTTGATTCAGTGGGATTTTTGGGTCATATAGTTTCATGCGAGGGGATCAAGGTAGATCCGAAGAAGATTGAAGCAGTGCAGAATTGGTCCAGACCGTCCTCAGTTACGGAAATCCGGAGTTTCTTGGTTTGGCAAGATATTATCGCCGATTTGTAAAGGGTTTCTCTTCTATTGCTACATCTATGACCAAATTAAACCAGAAGGGTGCTCCGTTCAGGTAGACCAAGGAATGTGAGGAGAGCTTTCAAAAGCTGAAGACAGCTTTGACTACAGCCCCAATATTGGTATTACCTACAGGTATAGGGTTTTATACTGTGTATTGTGACGCGTCGCGTATTGGTCTCGGCGCAGTGTTGATGTAAGATGGTAGGGTGATTGCCTACGCGTCCAGACAGTTAAAGGTGCATGAGAAGAATTATCATGTACATGACCTGGAGTTAGCAGTTATTGTTCATGCCTTAAATATTTGGCTGCATTATTTGTACGGTGTCCATTGTGAGGTCTACACTGATCACCGGAGTCTACAACATCTGTTTAAATAGAAGGATCTTAATTTGCGGCAGCGGAGATGGTTGGAGTTGATTAAGGATTATGATATCACCATTCTCTATCATCATGGGAAGGCCAATGTAGTGGCCGATGCCTTGAGTCGTAAGACGGAGAGTTTGGGCAGCTTAGCATATTTACCGGTATCATAGAGGCCTCTAGCCTTGGATGTTCAGGCCTTAGCCAACCAGTTTGTCAGGTTGGATATTTTCGAGCCGAGTCGAGTTTTGGCTTGTGTGGTTTATCAGTCTTCTCTTTATGATCATATCAGGGAGCGACAGTATGATGACCCTTATTTGATTGTCCTTAAGGATACAGTTCAGCACGGTGATGCCAAGGAAGTCACTATTGGAGATGACGGTGTACTACGAATGCAGGGCAGGCTATGTGTACCCAATGTAGATGGCTTGCGTGAGGTGATTCTCCAGGAGGCTCACAGTTCGTGGTACTCCATTCATCCGGGTGCTGCAAAGATGTATCGGGACTTGAGACAGCACTATTAGTGGAGGCGGATGAAGAAAGACATAGTAGAGTATGTATCTCGGTGTCTAAATTTTCAACAGGTGAAATATGAGCATCAGCGACCGGGTGGATTACTTCAGAAGTTAGAGATTCTAGAATGGAAATAGGAGCGGATCACTATGGATTTTGTTGTTGGGCTCCCACGGACTCAGCGGAAGATTGATGCAGTTTGGGTGATTGTGGATAGGCTGACCAAATCAGCTCATTTCATTCCTGTGATTACTACTTACTCTTCAGAGCAGCTGGCTCAGGTATATATTCGCTAGATTGTCAGACTTCACGGTGTATCGGTATCTATCATCTCTGACCGGGGTACACAGTTTACCTCACAGTTTTGGAGGGCAGTACAACGTGAGTTGGGTACTCGGGTAGAGTTAAGTATATCATTTCACCCTCAGACGGACGGGCAGTCCGAATGCACTATTCAGATACTGGAGGATATGCTTCGTGCGTGTGTGATAGATTTTGGGGATGCTTGGGATCAGTTATTACCACTTGCGGAGTTTGCTTACAATAACAGTTACCAGTCAAACATTCAGATGGCTTCGTATGAGGCCTTGTATGGTAGGCAGTGCCGGTCTCCGGTGGGTTGGTTCGAGCCGGGCGAGGCTAGACTATTGGGTACCGACTTGATTCAGGATGCCTTGGAAAAGGTTAAGTTGATTCAGGATCGACTTCGTACAGCCCAATATAGACAGAAGAGTTATGCGGATCGGAAGGTTCGTGATATTGCATTCATGGTTGGTGAGCGGGTATTGCTCCGGGTTTCGCCTATGAAGGGTGTGATGAGGTTCGGAAAGAAGGGCAAGTTGAGCCCTAGGTATATTGGGCCTTTTGAGATTCTTGAGAGAGTTGGAGAGGTGGCTTACAGACTTGCACTACCACCTAGTCTTCATACCGTTCATCCGGTATTCCATGTTTCCATGCTTCGGAAATATCACGGCGATCTGTCTCATGTGTTAGACTTCAATTTGGTTCAGTTGGACAAGGATCTATCTTATGTTGAGGAACCAGTGGCTATTTTGGATAGGCAGGTTCGAAAGCTGAGGTCAAAGAACATTGCTTCCGTGAAGGTTCAGTGGAGGGGTCATCCGGCCGAAGAGGCGACTTGGGAGACCGAGCATGATATAAGCAGTTGTTATCCACACTTATTCACCAGCTCAGGTATTTCTTCTAACTCCGTTCGAGGACGAACGTTTATTTTAGAGGTGGAGAATTTGATGATCCAAAATGTTATCTTTAAATTTAATAATTAATTCTATGTTCTAAGAACTCGAAAAGCACTATTTATCATTATTCGACTTGTGTACGCAGTCCGTACAATTTTTTGAAAAGTTTTTATGCGAAAAAATAAATTAAAATATGAATTAGAGCTTTAAAACTCAACTGAGTTGACCTTGGTCAACATTTTTAGTAAACGGACTCGGATCAGTATTTTGACAGTTTCAGTAGGTCCGTATCGTAATTTGGGACTTGGATGTATGCCCGAAATCAAATTCCGAGGTCCGTAGCCCGAGATATGGAATTTTGAAGAAAAATTAAAAGTTTAAATTCAAATAGTGACCGGATGTCGAATTTTGTGCAAACGACCCCGGAATAGAATTTGATGATTCCAACAGCTCCGTATGGTGATTTTGGACTTAGGAGCGTGATCGAAAATTTTATTTGGAAGTCCGTAATGAAATTAGGCTTGAAATGGCTAAAATAGGAATTTAAGTTTGGAAGTTTGACCGGGGAGTTGACTTTTTGATATCGGATCGGAATCTAGTTCTGAAAATTTTAACAGCTCCGTTATGTTATTTATGACTTGTGTACAAAATTTGAGGTCAATCGGACTTGATTTGATAGGCTTCGACATCGAATGTAGAAGTTGGAAATTCTTAAGATTTATTAGGCTTGATTCTATGTGTGATTCGTATTTTTAGTGTTGTTGGATGTGATTTGAAGACTCGACTAAGTTCGTATAATGATTTAGGACTTGTTGGTATTTTCGGACGGGGTCCCGAGTACCCCGAGTGCGATCCGGATCGAAATCGGATCAATTTTTGGACTTAGGCAAATTCTGATATTTCCAGCTTCTGGTGTCATCGCACTTGCGGAGGGACTGACCGCAGGTGTGGACTCGCACAAGCGAGCTGTGGCTCGCAAAAGCGGATGAAGGGCTGCCCAGTTGGAGCCGCAGATGCGGCTCATGTTGCGCAGAAGCGCTTGCGCAGAAGCGAGAGGAAGGGCGCAGGTGCGGGCAGGTCCGCAGGTGCGATGGAATTTTTCGCACCTGCGAAGGCGCAGATGCGGTCCAAAGCTCGCAGAAGCGAAGGCAGCTGGGCTGAGAAATTTCTGCAGATACGGGACCGCAGGTGCGAGAATTTTGTCCGCAGGTGCGAAAGCACTAACCGGATTACAAAAATAGAGGGGTTCCGATATTTTTGTCATTTGGACATTTTCAACACGGTTTTGGGCGATTGTTTAGAGAGAATTCACAGGAAAACTTGAGGTAAGTCACATGTGATCATTGTTAGTCAATTATATTGGATTATCATTGAATATTTCGAATAGATTACATGTTTTTGAGGTGAAATTAAAGGATTTGGGCCTAGGGATTTCAAAATGAGAATTTGAGATTTGGAGGTCAAGTTGATGTCAGATTTTTGTAAAAATGGTATGGTTGGACTCGTAGTTGAATGAGCGTTCATATTTCGTAACTTTCGCCGGATTCCGAGACATGGGCCCTACATGCCATTTTTGAGTTAATTTCGGATTTTGTTGAAAAATATAGTATTTTCTTATGGAATTGATTCTATAATTTTTGTTAACTGTATCGAATTAATTATTACTAGATACGAGTCGATCGGAATCGAAAAATCGAGAAAAAAGTATACTACTTGGTTAAATTGGAGCAAGTCGAGGTAAGTGACTTGTCTAACCTTGTGTGGGGAAAATATTTCCTAGAATTGATATTAATGTAATTATTGAAATATGTTGAAAGTCGTGTACACGAGGTGACGAGTGTGTACACGGGCTAAATGTGAAAGATTATATTTTTAAATTGTGTAGATCATTGTTGCGCATTTATTAAATTATTTTATCTTGATATATTCTTCATCATTGATCTGAGATATATACCTTAAATTTGTTTGACCTTTTCCTGCTAATTGTTATACCTGTTTAGTTGAAACTTGGTTTCTTTTATTTTGTGCATTATTTGAATGGTGATTTTCTTTAAATTAAACATTATTAATATGAAGTATTTGACATTTTAAATTTGATATTGAAGCAACGCATTAAAGATTTTGAAATATTATTTTTCTGAATTATTTATTCTTGAATATTTTGTAAGATTTTTGTACTCATTGTGGTGGAGCCGTGAGCTCTTTATTGTGGAAAAATATTATTGATGATTTATTTTGGCATGAGCCGTGAGCTCTTTATTGTGAAAAAATATTGTTGTTGAATTATTTTGGCAAGTTACATTATTTGAGCACTTGAGGTGCAAATTATGATATATTGTGATATTGATACGCATGCGGTGGTATAAGGTCTGGGTATCGAAACGCATGCGGTGAGATAAGGGTGGCTTGATACGCGTGGCTAGCAGGGAAAACTACTAGAAGTCATGCGGTGTGATAAGGATGGCTAAAACGCGGGATGCTATTTCGGAAAAAATATTTTCTTTCAAATAAATTGTGAAGGCTCCCGCGGTGAGATAAGAAAATGAGATATTGTGAATTTGTTTATTATTTGGGACTACGAGGCGGTACCTCGAGAGTGCCCTTGGTGATATTGATTTATGGTCGCAGTTGCCTTAATTATTTGTTGTGATTTTCTTAAAGTTTAAAGGAAATTCAGTTTTGTTTTCACGAGATATTATTTGAAATTCTGTTTTGTTTCCACGAGATATTATTTGTCATTATTTTGCTTAATTAAATGGTGATACACTACTTGATTCATTTTCAATATTATTTTATTTTACTATATTGTTAAATATTTTACCATGCCATTATTATATTCCAGTAGGGCCTCACCTGACCTCGTCACTACTCTACCGAGGTTAAGCTTGGCACTTACTGGGTACCGCTGTGGTGTACTCATACTATGCTTCTGTACATCTTTTTGTGCAGATCCAGCTACATCTTACCAGCCTAGACGTTAGTGAGTTACCTGCGCACGGAGATTTCGAGGTATATCTGTCAGCGTCCGCAGACTCCGGAGTCCCCTTCTATCATTTTTGTGTTGCTTCCTTATTTTTCTTTAGACCTTGATATATAGAGACATTAAGAATAAATTCTTAGAAGCTTGTGATTTATTTCTACTGGGTTTTGGGAGTTGAAATTATTTGAATTGTAGTTTATTTATTTCATATATTTATTATTATTCCGCATTGATAGGCTTACCTAGTCTTAGAAATTAGGTGCCATCACGACATCCTACAGAGAAAATTTGGGGTCGTGACAGGTAATGATCACATGTTATCTTTTGTTATCATGTTATCCTTTCTAATTATTTAAATATTACTTCGCTTATGGCAAAAAAGAAAAAACACTACTCCATATAACTATAGAATCCTTTCACATTTAAAACCCTATAATTATAGTTCTTTAAAACATTATAGCTAAATTTGAATAAAGCGAATTTCTTTTAAACTAAATGTAATATACAGGGTACACGTCTATGTTTATCAATATAACAAAAAAGAGTTTAAAAATCGAATAAAAGTTTACTTACATATATAATAAAGTAAACCTACATGCTGAAGAAAGAATTAACACAAAAATCAGTCAATATTAAAAAAAAGTTATTTTTTTTTTCATTTTTGAAGAATAATTGTTAGAAGAGTCAATTTGTATAAATGGACATCAAACAAATAACAAAAATTTGGCTATAAAATTGCTATCATTAACTTCAATTTAGCACTTTCTAGGAATTGAAGTGTATAAGCTGAAACCTCTTCATTTAACTGAATTGAAGAATATTAGTTTTGAATCATTAGATTATGTGAAAGATTTTTTTTCTCGAATTCAGCAAGAGAGATATTGGTTTCTAATTGATAGTTTCTATAGTGATTTTCAAGTGTAACAAACAGTATATTTTTAAAAAATATTGGTATGACATGAATATTTTTTTAAAATGTAAACAAATTATTTTGAAATGGGATTATTTTTTAAAATAAATGTAATTTTTAAAAATAAAAAGATAAAATTATTTTGAATTTTAGTAGAGAGTTTTTAAAATTATTATAATAGATGTCATATCATGGATAAAATTATGAAACTGAAATCTTATGGAATATTTACATAAATACTGCCAGATTTATTGTTTACTTTTTATAGCTAATATATATAGATGATATACCGACAACATACGATTATAATCATATTATATATAAATTATATATATAATTACACATCCTTTAATTTTTTTAATTTAAGTGGTTGTGTGAGCACCTATTTAGATTGATTAGATAAAGCCAAAAGAAAAATATGAAAGAATTTCAACCAAAGATTAAAAATATAAATAAAATTCTTATGTAGACAATTTCAATTAAAACTCATCCTTTTATAGCGAAATAAATTAACTTTTTGTAATAAAAGAAAGAAAGACATAAAAATAAGATAAAAGAAAATAATATAGAAAAAAATGTATAATAATCTAAAAACCAGAAATAAGAGATGACAACGAATTTCTAAATCTGTTTCATCTTTGTTGAGTATAAAAATTTTACAAGCTGATCTCATTGATTTCAAATATTTTTTTCAACTCAAATACATAAATTATAAGATAAGGATATCTTAGATTTTTTTTTATTTTATATTGTGTGTCGTTTTAAAAAAATCACTATTACTAACAAACTGATATGATATTCGAATTTGAAAGTAAATGCAATTTGAGTAATTTGCATTGAGGTTAGGCCAGGTATGGTGTCAAAAAAAAAACTACTTGGCAATTTTAAGATAATATATGTAATGGTATATAATAACAATCAACTAATTTAATATTTAATGATTCAAAGAACAAAAAATATGTATATATAGGGTATTCAAAATTCAAAATATGTGGCTAGAGATATCGATAAACTCAAAATGGAGTCATAGTGAAATAAAGTTTCACCGGCTAAATAATTATTTAAATTTTTAGATAGCCGATTAAAGTAAATTTTAAATTAAGGATAATATCTTTACTTGCATCATTATAAATATAATCATTATTGAAATATATATAAAGTTTTAGAAATTAAATTTCAAAATAGAAATAATTTTTGAAAGATAACAACATACCAAATCAAAGTTCAAGTCATAGTAAAAGAGTCACGTCGTAACCAAAGAATCGTTCATATTGTGTCAACATTTGTGCTTTGCCGTAAATACGAGTTATTATTTCGCTTTGTGGCAATTTTTAGGTTCCAGTGACACCGATGAGAGAGGTGCAAAAATAAAATTATCACTACGAGATTTGAGAAAATGTTAGTCTTTTTTCATGTAGTGTTTCTTAATTAATATCAAAGGGTTATCTATAATTATCTTGAAGGTTTAAATATTATGGTTATTTACATATAATTCAAATAACTCAAATATTTAACATGGTTAATATCAAATATCAAAATGGAGTCATACTGGAAAAAACAATTCAGTGGCTAAAGAATTTTTTTAAATTTTTAGATAGCCGACTAAAATGAGTTTTGAATTAAGGATAAAATTTTTACTTATATTATTATAAAAATAATTATTATTGAAAAATAAAGTTTTAGAAACTGAAATTTTAAGATGGAAATATTTTTTGAAAGATATCAACACACCAAATAAGAGTTCAAGTAGTAGTAAAAGAGTGAAGTCATATCCAAAGAGTCCTTCATAGTCTCAACGTTTGATTGTTTTGCCATAAATATGAGTTATTATTTTGCTTCCTTACTATCTTTAGGATCCAATGACACCGACGAGAATTATACAAAAAAAAAAAATTATAACTAGGAGATTTGAGAAATGGTTAATCTTTTTCATGTAGTGTTGCTTACTTAATATCCAATGATTATCCATATTTATCGAGAAAATTTAAATTTTAAGATTATTTATATATAATCTAAATAACTCAAATATTTGACATGGTTAGTGTTTTCGCATCTGCGCGAGTGCTAATACTAGTGATTTACTAACAGCAAGGATTCAATGGCCCGAAACTATTACACAAGTACTTTAAAAAAAATTACCATATAGGGTTAAATTTAGACATTTACAAAATCTAAATAAATAAATATGTTATGAGGGGAAGCTTGGTAAAGAAAAATTGAATAATCTGATAACATAGCTACATTTGCATATCTAAACGTCACAAAAATACTTGAGATCAAACTCGAATTTATATGATAAATTCTCTATTTATACTTACAAAATACACAATGGTTAAACTTTTCTTTTTAGCTTTCCTTTGTCCTACATTGAAAGAGCATTTAAAGGTTAGGGGTAGTTTGGTAAGGTATATAAGAATAGTATTGAATAAGGCGTATTAGTAATATTGAGAGTAGTAATGTTAAGATTAGTTATGTTGAGATTAGTTATACTGGAATTATTTCTTATCGACTGTTTAATTTGGTTTGGTGTATTAAAGGTTTTGAAAGGACAATTCGATTTTTATACATGCTTATCCATATATTAAAAATTATGATATTGCTAATGCCATAGTTTACTATGTATAAGAATAGCACTCCCTTCATCCCAAATTAGTTGTCATGTTTTTCTTCTCGAGAGTTAAACGATCTGAACGTTGACCAACATTTTAAAATATTTTTTTCATCTTATTGACGTGGGAAGAGTTGAAATTTGCAGCACTTTTTCTTTTTGAAGATCAAAAATTCAATTTCAAAATATTAAATTAATATAATCTAGTTTATTTGAGATGATTAGTTAAATTGAATCTCAATAAGCGAAATATGACAACTAATTTGGGACAGAGAGAGTATTGAATAGGGTGTATAAAACACTACAAAACAAGAAATTAATAACACCAAAACTAATACATATACTATTTTCCTTAATATATCTTACCAAACTACCCTAGTGTTAACACAATATCCAAGGAATGAATGAATCTACACTACCAAAGAAGATCTTGTGATTTTTTTGGGTCAAGTAAAACATAGAATAGCTTTGTAAGTAAAAGCTGATTTTGCTAAGGATTATATAGTTTAGAAAAGAGTGTAAAGTGAGTTTTCAATCCGCAAAAAATGCACGTCTTGTTTCTTTTTCTGAGTGTTTATATTGGGAAATATGTAGATACAGTTTTTAGCCTGACTGACAATTATTGTAGATATAAAGTGATTAAAAGTAGGAGCTTGGAACTTGGAATTTGAATAAGAAAGCAATTATTCCACTAGGATATTAGCCTGGCAAATTAGTCCAAAACTATACGTACCAATCTGTAATAAAAAAAGGTAAGTACAAACTTTCAGACCCTAACATAGGTCCTGGTTATTAAATGAAGTATTTCTTATTTTAATTATTTGTTTAACCCATTTGATTTGGTTTTGAATTTAATTTATTTAATAACGGAGGTGTTAGGACTAGTTTGTTGGTATCTATCATATTTTATTATGTATCTGTCACCTTCCACATGTACATATACTGAGTAATTTAATCAATGCTTATAAAAAATAAAAAAAAATTAACTAGTGTTATTCGTCTCCGTCAAAATCTGCACTTGATCTAAAAATATTGTATATACTTTGATCACTAAGTCATACCCTCGAGCGTTAATTTTAGAAATAATCTTGAAAGAGTTAGTGTTAGCTTTGTTGTCAATTTTTTTTTTTTTTTGATGTGTTTGACTTTATTTTTAGTAGAGTTGTTCTGAAAAACAGCTATGTTCGGTAGTGACTCATATTTTTTTGATAAAATACCACTAAATAGTTCTAGACCCTTTTTCATAATAACGAAATCAAAGAAGAGTGATGATGGTTGTATAAAAAAATAATAATAATAATAATAATAAAATAAAAAATAAAATAATATATATATATATATATATATATATATATATATATATATATATATATATATGCCGACTCTTATTTTTAGGAGCGGCTATATTACATAATTTTTTCTAAAAGTAACTAACATAGTATGGTGCTACAGAGGCCCACTTTTGACGGGCTTCTCTCCAGCTATATGGGCTTTTCTGTTTGTACGAGTATGGCCGCTTTTAGCACTCTTATTTAAAATATATTTAGTTTTTAAAAGTTATTTAAAGTTTAGCCAATTTTGACAAACTTCAAACTGCTTATGCTTTTTAGCCGAAAGTTTGACTTTGAATTGCATTCAGACTTCAGACCATAAGCCTAGTTCTGACCCACAATTTAAACTTTATAGCCAAGTATGAAGTTTGAAGATTGATTCTGAGACGATTAGATTTTAAATACTTTATAAACTTCGGCTATTTTTTAAATAGGAGTCTTAAAAAATTGCTATTTGTGAACGTCACCCGTTACTTTAACGTACGATCACCAAATTTTATCTACTATAATATTAAAATTACAATAATTATTTTTATCATATTAAATATAATAATAAAGTGACAAACCTATCTTTATCATATTAAATAAAGTAATTGAGCTTTACATCCGAATTATAGGAGTCCTTTCTCTGATCGGCCTTTTCCAGACCAAGCGCTAATAAGACATACCAACCCCCGAAAGATTATTGGGCATTCACTGTTTTATATGAAAAATGTGAAATACTTAACTGGAAATTTATTAATTTCCGTCCTACCATTTCTAAATTTTAAAATGTGCACTTCTATTGCCTCTTTGTGAATATTTACTTTTTAGGAGAAAAAAAAATAATTTTGGATTTTCCCATTACAAATGAGATTCTCTTTAGAAATATTGAAAACATAGTCCAAAAAATAAAAATAAAAAATCAAATTAAGCTAGAAAAAGCTTGGACCAAAACAAAGCAAAGAGAAAAAATGGCAATCCTCATTACACCATTTTCATACTCACCACAAGCTTCTTCTCTGTACCTTAGCTCCAAATTACACAACACCAACATCATCTATAGTACTTATGGCTATAGAAGTAGTACCCCTCTTCGTTCTTTTGTTCTTTGTTCCTCTCAACAACTTTCCCAACAAATTTCTTCACCTACCCCACACCCAATATTGATTGATAAATCTTTTTTATGTATATCTGAAGCTAAATCTGAAAATGAATTATGGGCTGCTTCTTCTCTTCGTGTTAGAATTTTCTATGATTTCCAACATGACACTCTCAACACAGAAGTGAGTTGCTCTTGGTCCATTTTTTTTTTTTTTTTTTTTCCTATAGCTAAATTTAGTTATTTATTGTTAGTGTAAATAGACATAGTTTCTGTTTTTTCTGCTTAATTCTGTTGAATTTTATTGTATTTGGTGTAAGAATTTATGTATATAGCTGCACAGTACAATATTGTTCACGGTGGCGGTAACGGCGGTGAAGGGGAAGGAAATTTTAGTGGTGGAAAAAAAAAATAGAGGGGGGAGTAAAATGGGTTTGGGGCGCTGAGGTGTGGCACCGACCTCGTCAAATGTCAGTACCACGTAGGATTGTTTGTCCAACTTGGACAAATTTAACGGAAGAAGGGTATATTTAAACCAATAGTATAACGGTATATTTGGATCCATATTATAATGAGGGGTATATTTAAACCTTTTCTCATAGTAAATATGTATATTTGGCCCGTTCTCTTTTTACCTTCATCCAAGAAAAAAAGGTGGATTTTTATATTTAGTTTTCTCTGTTGTTAGTAATATTTGGAATTTATTGTAATTTATGTGAGAGCTTGTGAATTTATCTTGCCAAGAATATAAAAAATCAACGTTTATGTTTAGTAGTATAATTTATTCTCTTTTTTTTTTCTTCATCCAAAAAAGAAAAGAAGTTCCTTTTTTGTATTTAAATTATATATTAATATATTTGAGTTTTATTGTAATTGATGTGAACAGATTATTGGGTTTCTCTTTTTTCTTAATCCAAGAATTCTTATTTGTCTATTTTTTGTGTGTGGCAATGTTAGTTCCAGTTAAAGAAAAATGTTTTCTTTGTTTGACTAGCATGTTGTAATGTGTTTAGCTTTTTTGACAACTAAGATAAGGTGGTTTTCATCATGTACAAGTTATGTTCTAAATTTTCTGATCTTTTGAATATGGAGCTGATCCTGTTAAAGTAAATACTGATTGTTATATCATCTTTATCAAGTTCTATTAGGATCATACAAAGTACCTGACTGAACGCGAGTTTGAAGCATTGACGGAACGTATCGCTGGGAAAAGAGTCGGCTTTGGAAGAGTTTCTTGCATCAATGCCACTCTTCCATTTTCAAAAGTCTCAAATGTTGCATATGATTTGAGTACTTCTTGTAAAGTAAGCACCTTTACATTTACAGCAGGGTTCTTCGCTATACTAGCTTAGTGTTTGGACTTCAATTTATGCGAATAATACTTTACCTTACTTATCAAAAGTAAGTATCTTTACATTTTGGTTTATTTCTTTCTTTCTTTAGGAAAACATCATTGATCCTTTATGGAACTAGTATATCTAGTCGATCGACCTCAGCTTTACTGGAAATGCTATGTATGGATGGAGATGGATTAGTTTGGCTGGTTTTCTCTTTTAGTCCTTTAAATGAGGCGTCTGTCTTCCTTATAGAGTAAATGGCGCGTCTTTTTTAGAAAAAAAAAAAACAAGAATAACAATCCGGAGGTTCTAGGAGTTATTCATTTTCAACTTGAATGAGTCAACTGCAATGGGTTCATCTTGTTAGTTTACACACAAATCATGAATTCCTTTATACACCGACACTTATGTTTTTTATTTATTTAGAGGACTTTTGTGTGACTCGAAAAGCTGCTGCAGCTCACGAAACAGCCTCTTGCAGAAATGCAGGGTAAGACTGCGTACAATAGACCCTTGTGGTTCGGTCCTTCCCCGACCCCGCACATAGCGGGAGCTTAGTGCACCGGGCTGCCATTTTTCTCAATAAACAAGCATAAGGACCCAACTTAAAATAAAACGGATGCTGATATTATCCTATTCCAGTTGTAATCTTTACAAGTTCAGTGGTAAGTAATAGTGTCATTGGCTGGGAATCCAGGTTTATTGAAGCTTTTAAGTGGTTACTGTCTAGACTCCTAGTGGATGGAGCGGTGGAATTGTTGCGAAGGCTATGGTGGGAAGGGGAGGGAGATTAGGAAGTATCTGTGCTGAGATTGAGAGATCATTGATGAGTGTATATAAGCAGATTTGTAAAATTTCCTTGCAAAAGGATAATCGCTTTAAAGCAATCCATTTAATGATGCAGTGGTTCTGATGATGAACTCCTTCATATTGGAAAAAACACTAGCATTTCTTTTGGGGATAAGTTGATTGTGGAAGAATTCCGCCTACGTGAGTTTCACATAGCCAGAACAAAGCCTAGATAAAGGAGGTGGATTGCGGTTGGTGGAAGTCCAGAGTAAAGTATAGTTTAATAATGATAATCCTCTAAACATTAAATTTCTTGGGTCTTCTAGAATAAAATGGGCTCGAAAGGAACAAAATTAATACTTAGGATTTACATATCCGACTCCAACTAGTTTGGGATTGAGGTGTAAGTATTTTATGAGAAAATATGAGATTTTATGAAATTTATAATAGTCATGATCCTGATTGTTGACGCTGTAGCTGCAAGAGGTTTTTACTACTTGAAAAAACTTGGAGAATTGACTATGAGAGCTCTAGGCTACGGCCTCGTAATCACATATTTTGTTAACTTCTGATGGCTCGCCTTTCAGGTTCACGAAACCTGGCACATATAGATTATTCCAGTTCCTATTCACTGAATTATCGGGGTAATGCATGTTACTGAGGATTCATAGGCATAATATATTTGCTGTATTTTGCGTCTATCGTTCCTTTGGTTATCTTTACTATTTTTGCTGTCAATACTTTCTTTTCTTCAGTATTTTCATAAAGCTTTTACACTCTTGTATTTTTCAATTCTGTTTTGAAAACGCTTTTCTTGAGCCGATGGTATATCGGTAACAACCTCTCTACCTTACACAAGGTAGGGTAAGGTTTGCGTACATCCCACCCTTTGCAGACTCCACCTATGGGATCACACTGGGTATGTTGTTTTTGTTATGTTGTATTTAGCGTCTATCAATGAACTGAGTGAAATCCCACTAGTGGGGTCTGGGGAGGGCAGTGTGTACGCAAACCTTAACCCTACCCCGAAGGAGTAAAGAGACTGTTTTCGAAAGACCCTCGGCTCAAGAAGACGAAAAGAGACAATATCAGTATCACCAATAGAAATCATAGGAAAAATAACATTATGGAAATGAGAAAGTAGATGCAAAGCAAACACGATAGACAGTACATAGACCCAGCACTATAGTAAACAAAGGAGTAGTAAGACATAACATTGCCACTAACTGACATCGACAAAACCCCTACCAGACTAGCCTCACAAAGGTACGAAGTAAGGGAGACTCAACTACCTCCTAACCTACAACCTTAATACTCGACCTCCACAACTTCCTATAAAGAGCCATGTCCTCGGAAATCTGAAGCCTCGTCATGTCCGGTCTGATCACCTCTCCCCAATACTTCTTAGGCCGTCCTCTACCTCTTCTCATGCCCTCCAAAGCCAGCCGCTCACACCTCCTTACCTGAGCATCTGGGCTTCTCCTTTGTAAGTGTCCGAACCATCTGAGCCTCGCTTCCTGCATCTTGTCATCAATGGGAGCCACGCCCACCTTCTCCCGAATATCTTCATTCTTAATCTTACCCATCCTAGTGTGACCGCACATCCACCTCAACATTCTCATTTGTGCTACTTTCATCTTCTGGATATGTGAGTTCTTAACAGGTCAACACTCAACCCCATACATCATGGTCGGTCTAACCACCGCATTGTAAAACTTACCTTTGAGTATCGGTGGCACTCTCTTATCATACAAGACTCCAGATGCTAACCTCCACTTCATTCACCCCGCCCCAATACCGTGTGTGACATCCTCGTTAATCTCCCTTCCCCTCTGGATAACCGACCCAAGGTACTTGAAATTGCCACTACTTGGTATGACCTGTGATTCAAGCCTTACTTCCACGCCCACTTCTCCAGGTATTCCGGCTTCGTCCTGCTCAACTTGAAACCCTTAGACTCAAGGGCCTGTCTCCAGACCTCCAACCTCTCGTTAACACTGGTTCGTGACTCATCAATTAGAACTATATTATCGGCGAATAACATACACCATGGCACCTCCCCTTGAATATGGTGTGTTAACGCGTCCATCACCAGGGCAAATAAGAACGGGCTGAGCGCAGAACCTTGGTGTAACCCCATAACAACTGGAAACTGCTCAGAGAGAAATAATGTAGGTAGCCTTTTACCTCTAAGCATCTCCGGAGAGAAATAATGTTGGGTAATTTCTTCCCATTTGACTAGTCTTGACGACCAGAGTTACTCGGTACCTATGCTACTAGGAAGTAGCATGTACCCAGTGGAATAGTCGAGGTGCACACGAGTTGGCCCGGCACAACCATTTCCAAAAATATACATATTCGCTGTACATTGCTTGCATCTGTATTAGGAGTCAAGTCAGATTTTACTCTATGTAATGCTATTTAATTTTTTCAAGTTTCCATTACTTGCAGTTTTCTCAAGATAATGTGGAACTAGTTGTCGTTGGGACACTGGATATTAACCAGTGCATCAGACTTCCTGATGAAATCACAGGAATGAAACCAAAGGTATCATCATGTTGTACATAAATGTGTCGTGTTGTCTGCATTTACATTACTTATTGATCCTTGAATTTCTAACAGCAAAGATCCTTTGTATAAGTAACTTTATCATTCTACTGTATCCAAACAGGGAATTGGAGCTGATTTTGCTAGGGGATACGTGAGTAATGTATGTGTTGCTAAAGAAATGCAAAGAAATGGCCTGGGATGTGCTCTTATTTCTAAAGCGAAGACGGTTGCTAAAGACATGGGTATTCACTCTTGCTTTACCATTTATGTATGTGTGTTTTTTATCTATGTTGCTCGGACTCTCCGAAAAGGTGGCTGGGTGTGTGTCGGATCCTCCAAAAGTAGTGTATTTTTGAAGGATCCGACACCGGTGCGGCAACATTTTGGAGAGTACGCGCAACATAATTTTTGATCGACCTTATATGTGTCTGTGTATAACAAGCTATGCTAAGCATGAAAATCTATAACTACGTTTGTTATCAGATAAAACTGCTCCATACGTTTTTATTCAAAATCGAGTGCCTCAGTCCAACACTAAGTAGGTTCACTGTACGGCAAACTAACTATGCTTAAGTTGGTGTTTAATGCTCATGTAAGAGTCGAGGAGGAAAGTATTATGTCGCGTGCACTATACGTCTTATTTTTTGGTTATTAATATACATGGTAGGGATAAATGGCAAACCCCCGGCCTCTCCAAGGCAGATTAACTTATAAAAAAAGGTCCAATATGAAGTGTCCGATTGTGCTAAGTGCTCAAGTTTGATGAGGAAGGGGAGTTTTGAAGCAACAATAAAGTTGTCTCCGTCAGGGGGCGTATCTAGGGGGGTTCCATGGGGCACGTGAACCCATGTTCCCGCCCTAAATCATGTATAGTAATGCTATATTTTTTTAAAAAATATTTAAATATATGTGTGTGTACCCATGATTAAAGTATTATATGATGTGATGGTTATTGAGTGTACCTTTCTAGGTGAGATTGTGAGTTCAAATCTTATGTCAATCTTGTTATTTTTTCCTTTTTTTTCTAGAAGTAGACGCCCATGGGAGATGGGCGTGTCTGGTGTTATTTTTTGTGTATTAATTAAGTGTTTTTTCTTTTTATTTCTTTTTTGTTTGATTAATTCTTTCAAAATTTTCACACATTGAAATTCCTAATCTTCTTTTGTCGCTGTAAAATCTTATATGATTAAACATGTGTATATTAAAACTAGTAGCAGTGTATGGTGTAGCATATAATCAATGGGTTCAACTGATTTCAACATGAAAAATAGATATAGATGTAAGAAAATTACTATTTAAAAAACAAAAATTTGAACTTATAATTCCAAAAGTGCAATGAGTACGCAATCGTAAGAACTAAAGGTTGAACCAGTAAAATTTATATTTTGGATCCATCTCTTCTTAATAGTGCACCCATCCTGCCAAAATCCTGGATCCGCCTCTGGTCTCCGTGTGACGTATAGGTTACAGGTTCGAGCCGTGGAATCAGCTATTGATGCTTGCATCAGGATAGGCCGCTTACATCACACCCCTTGGGATGCTGCCCTTGTCTGGACCCTGCGTGAATGCGGGATACTTCATGCACCGGACTGCCCTTTTGCTCAATTTTGATGAACGGATCTTAGCTATTGTTAATTGTACCGGAGTTTGTATAATTATATTCTTATGCAAGAAAAATGGAGAGTGTTATCTCTACCATTATTGAGCTCCTAACAGGTCTATCTCGAGATATAGTGCAGCATTTTGTTCCATACACCATTTCTTATATCTTAAATGCATTTAAGAACTATACGCCTCGGATTGTGCCCGAATTGGTTCTTTCTTTCCTCTGGATTCACAGTAAACTACTGTATGTTTTTCGTCGTATTACAGTACATGTTACTATCGCTGCTTAACTACATAGTGAAACGATTCACTTGAGTTGATTACTAACGGTATTCTTTTGCGATATTTCTTTCAGGAATAAGTGATTTATATGTCCATGTTGCCATTGACAATGAGCCGGCGAAGAAGTTGTACATGAAATGTGGCTTTGTATACGAGAACGAGGAACCTGCATGGCAAGCAAGGTTCTTAGATCGACCTCGTAGGCTTCTTTTGTGGACAGATCTTTCCAACTCTTAAGATGTTTTGATGTAGAATATACACAAAATTCTCATTTCTACCCTCAATATCGGGTCATTCTATAGCGTTATTATATTGGTTATTTGTCGGCAACAGTTTAGCTTACGATGTGTTTGGAAGTCCTCGACCATGACGTCCAAGTGAATCAATAGCTACATGAGGTGGTGGGGGAGGGGATTGCGCCATGTATTTGAAAGTAGCTACAAATGTATCATTTCTTGTAGATTTTTATTGCAAGTAATTTCTCCATGCATTATTTGTGTCCATCTTTTTACATATCATATTGAACATGTTAGATGTTTTGCTTGTTTCCTGTATATACATACTATAAATATGCAACAATTAAATTGACTATAGATTTAGCATCATTTTATTGTTTCAAGCAATGGTCCTTTTGATAAAATGAAGCTAACTAATTCTTCAGAGCCTAAGCTAACTAATAAGGGATCAATATCAGAAATAATACATGAACTATTTCAAAATAACACACAGACGATCTATGATTTCATAAGGATTTCTCACTTTATAAAAATTCGATCCTAGTAATAACTAATAAGTTATCAACTCGAGATCACTTAGGTGATTATGAATAATACTTGGGCGATCTATGATTTCACGAGAAAAGATCCTAATAATAACTAATAGGCGATCACCTGGAGATTACTTAAGCGATCTATGATTTTACGAGAAATAATCCTGATAATAACTAATAAGCGATTAACCGGAGATCACTTAGGCGGTCATAAATAATTCATTGGCAATTTCTAGGTAACACAAAGGTAATCTATTATTTCAAGAGGATTTTTCACTTTGTAAAAAAAAAAAAGGATCATGGTAATAACTAACAACTGATCAACCGCAGATAATACACATGTATGATTTTTAGGTAATACATAGGCGATCTATGATATAGATAATACATGGACGATTATTTGGTAACACATAGGTGATCTGTGATTTCACGAGAATCTTTCGCTTTGTAAAGGCGATCCTAGTATTAACGAAGAAGCGATCAACCAAAAATCACTTAGGCAAATCATATATAATATATGAATAATTACATGTAACACATAGACAATCTATGATTTTACTAGAATTTGTCGCTTTATAAAAAATATTCTGATAATAACTAATAAGCATAACATAAAGTTGAAGAGGAAAAAACATTTTCACCCAAAAATTCCACCTTCTCTATTGAGTTTGTTAAAATAGCAGCTTTTTAAAAATAGCACCTAAAAGTTCTCTTGTTTTTTCTTCTAAGCTAACACCAGAAATCCAATTAAAATCTTCTTTTTAATAAACTGCCCAAATCTCCCTCCTCTTTTAAGAAAAAGAAATCGATTTCCAAATCTTGAAATTTAACGATCCCAATTTTCACAATGAAACAGAGAAAAAATCCTAATGTTTCACCCAATATTACCAACATCAGACACAACACCAATGTTTCAAAACCTTCTAAAAACAACAAATTCACACACCCTTTATTAAAAAAAGTTTTTACCCTTTGTTTATGTTTTAGATTTATAAATGCTTTATTGGTTCAAACATATTTCAACCCAGATGAACACTGGCAAGCCCTTGAAGTTGCACATCAAATCACATTTGGGTTTGTGTTCCTTTTCCCAGTTCCTTGTGTTTCTTGAATTTATTTTTTATTTGGATTTTAACCATTTTTGAGATGAAATTTTGCAGATATGGACATTTGACGTGGGAATGGAAAAAGGGTATAAGGAGTTATTTGCATCCAGTAATATTTGCTGTATTGTATAAAGTTCTTGCCTTTTTTCATCTTGACAAACCTTGGTTCATGGTAATTATTTTTACAATTTTTTGGCTCTTTAAATTTTATGGAGTTTATTATTGTGAATTAAATCTTAAAGATTGAATTTTTATTGTGTAGCTCTGCAAGATTTAACCTTTATTATTGTTTTTGGTTGGCTCTTAATATGACCATGTAAATGGATATAGACACACACACACACTCACATAGAGTTATAAATTCTAACTGTTTTCTATATGTCTTTAGTTTATAAGTTCATTTTGTAGAGTGGAATTGATAACAAAGCTGATACTATAGTGCAGAAGCTCTCACATTTATGAAATTAGAAATTTTAGGGTGTCAATGGAGATGTTGAGATTGGTTATTGATATTTTACTCTTTTCAAGTCATGAAGGGGAGCCTTGGCATAACTGGTAAAATTGTTGCCATGTGACCAGGAGGTCACGGGTTCAAGCCGTGGAAACAACCTCTTGCAGAAATGCTACGATAAACCCTTGTGGTCCGGCCCTTTCCCGGACCCCGCGCATAGCGAGAGCTTAGTGCACCGGGCTGCCCTTTTACTCTGTTTAGTTCTAATTGTCCTACTTTCTATTTGGGTTATCCAAAATTTTTGTTCTACTCTCTTGAAAAGGAAACATTTTCCGTACATTATTCTATACTTTATGTAATATTGTACTATAGTAAAGACGTCATTAGAATCTTTACTGAATTTAAGTTCCTCTCCGCCTTTGGAGCTATTACTATATAAATACGATAAGGCTTCAGCGTTTGCATTAATATCCTCTGGAGTACATTTTATAGACAGCTTATTACTATATAAATACGATAAGACTTCAGCATTTGCGTTAATATCCTCTGGAATACATTTTATAGACAGCTTAACTCTGTTACCTCAGTACCCATTTCCCTTACTTGAAATGCAAAATGGTGCAACTAAAAGTAAGATATAGTATATGCTGCTTTTTGATGGGCGATTTTCGCTTGTCTTTTTGCACATTTAGTTCAGTAATTGATAATTGCTTTATATAAGTGTATGAGTTAGACGTTCTTCCTGCAATGCTTAGTAAAATCTCCATTCTTCCAGATAAGGGCTCCACGGCTGCTGCAGTCAACATTTTCAGCTACTGGGGACGTCTATTTGTTTAAGCTCTCTCAAGAGTTATTTGGTGACCGTGTTGCAAAATTTACGGTATCCTTCTCGTTTGTAACACATATTATTTTCTTGATTCTGCCTTTTTGTTATTTTTTTTTCTTTTTGTTACTCAAAGATCCACAAATGCTCGTGCTCTAATTCGTGTTTTATACATTTAACTACTGATGCTTCACTCCAAATATCGTCGACACTAAAGTACTTAATTATCTGCAGCTTTTTGTCCAGTTGACAAACTGGTTCATGTTTTTCTGTATCACGCGTACTTTATCCAATAGTCTGGAGACTGTTCTTACTGTTGTGAGCCTGTACTACTGGCCTTGCATTAGAACATCTGCTAGTAAAATATCTCCCGGTTCCAGAAAATGTGCTCTAGCTGTAGCTGCATTAGCATGTGCAATCCGACCTACAAGTGCAATTACATGGATCTATATTGGCTTCCTAGAGCTGTACATGGCACGCGATAAGCTGAAATTTATTCTCCTTGAGGTGATTCCAATCGGGTAAGTGTCATTACTTCTCAATATATAAACTTCAATTTGATCTTTATGATTGATTTCGGTATTTGTGTTTGCAGTTGATCTGTTGTTTATTACTGTAAAATTACATACTGACAAAATCTTTTGCCTCTTCTAACACATGAAATCAGGACATTAATTCTAGGACTTACTTTTCTGGTGGATCGCTGGATGTATGGCACTTGGGTCCTTGTGCCTTTGAACTTTCTGAAGTTCAATTTTCTCTCTTCTGGTGGAGACTATTATGGAACTCACGTGTGGCATTGGTACTTCACTCAGGGTTTTACAGTTATGATCTTCACATTCTTACCATTTTCACTTGCTGGCGTTTTCAAGTCTAAGCAGTGGAAGTTATCTGGTCTAGTCGCTTGGTGTTTGGCAATTTACAGCTTGTTGGGTCACAAAGAGTTCAGGTACTTGTTCAAATTACATCTTTGCATTCCATAATGTCATAGGCATATTTGATCGAATAAGTATTTTTCATTTTCTGAACGGTCCGAAACACAGGTTTGTCCTCCCTGTGCTTCCAATAGCTTTGATGTTCTCTGGATACTGGTTGGCAACAATTGGAGAGCGGTCTAACGGCCGAGGTAAAAAATCTGCAAGCACTGATGACAGGTGCTCAGGAAAATTGCAACTGGCCGTCCTGTTCCTTGTAGTTAGCAATATTCCGATGGCATTTTACATGAGTATGGTTCATCAGGTATCTCAAGAATCCGACTTTCTTTTCTCACCTTTTGCAAAAGCAAGATTTTTTTTGTATCAAAGAATGCAACACATATTTCCACTTTTATTTCCTTAATCAGTATTTATTACATTATGAATATGGTAATCTATAAAGTTTGATTGCTGTAGTTTGTTCCTTTTTCTTTTGTATGTGTTAAGCATCAGAAAATTATTATTTCCATGAAATTAATTTTCCTGTCTGTAACCTCTTCCTCTTGCTACAGAGAGGGACGGAGGATGTAATGAACTACCTTTCTATAGAGGCGAACAATGGGAAAGTGAAAAATATCCTCTTTTTGACGCCCTGCCACGCGACACCTTACTACTCAACTCTTCACCGTAACATTCCTATGCGTTTCTTGGATTGCACGCCAAGGTATGTACTCTAAACAGCCAATTTAATCTGAATATCTTAGCCTTTCTGGCTATCCTCTTTTGTTTTGGGCTTTTGGCTAACCGAAGTTGTACTTTTGTTTGTGCCATTCGTCTCTACAGTGAAGAGAAGGGAGCTCTAGATGAGTCTGACCAGTTCTTGGTGGATCCAGCTGGTTTCGCAACAGAATTTGCTAAGAACTGGTCTATACCTAGTCACATTGTGCTATTTGACTCACAGGAAAAACTACTAAAGGATTTTCTAGATTTGCATAATTTCCAAGAGGTTTCTTTTCTTTCATCTCGATCTGCTTCTAAAAAGTTTATATTTTCTCTTTTCGTTGTGGAAAAAACGGGAGTTCAGCATATGCTTATCTAAGCATGTTTGTGTGATTGACAGATAAAAAAGTTTTTCCATGCTCACTTCAAGGTGGATCGAGAACTTCAGGCATCTGTTGCTGTGTATGCATTGAAAGGCCAGTGATTCTGTTCTTGATGAGCAAAATAGAATCTACAAGTTGGTGTTTAATTTTTCTCTAACTATTCTAGGTGTAAATGGTTTCTATTATCATTTGCCTTATGGTTTATATTTCGATTCTTTATTTCTTTTGTTCCTGGAGAATGGACTGGAGTTTCTGCTATTTGGCAGGAACTTAGAAAATTTTGTACACATGGTTTGATTATTTAAATTTTGTAAGAAAGCTAAAGAAAAACACAAGAAAGATTTGGAAAGAAGAAAAGAAGATTATTTTGACTCTACTTTTCTTGCCTCGGTGTCCACATTTTAATTCTCACTAGTACCTGTCTCTATTCATATGTCTGACTATGTATGATGCATCAAGATATGATGTTTTCAATGTGTGATGCGATGCATAGATGTGAGTACATCAGTTCATATGAACTATAGTGGCTAGAACTTCCTCTTTGGTTTAGTTTATTCGTGTTCTTTTCTTTCTCTATTTCAGCAAATGGGACTCAGCTTTAGTCTGGAAACATTACTTTCTCTCCATTCTGCTTAGTTTGTCCACTGATTGCCTTATGTCAACCATGTTCATTGGTATTGCCGTTCAAGACAATTTCCAACAGAGACAAGTGGCATTTGATAACTCATCACGAGGATTTCAATGCAATTCAGAGTCAGTTCTGAGTAAAGGAGAGCTATATTAAACTTGTCTTTTTCCTTGGTAGGATGCTTCCTATTTAGCTAATGCTGTATGCATAATGTTCTCATACCAGTAGTATTAGTGTTAGTCTTGTAGTCTATTATTATTAGATTTCGATTACTACATGCTGTTCCTTTCGCTTCGTTTGCTTATTATCTTGTTGTTGTTACTGCTTGTTACTACTACTTTCTTTTCATCTTTCCTTGAGCCGAGGGTCTATCGGAAACAATCTACCTTCAAGGTAGGGATAAGGTATGCGTACACACTATCCTCCTCAGACCTCACTTGTGAGACTATAATGGATTTGTTATTGTTGTTGTTGTTGTTGTTGTTGTTGTTGTGTTTTCCACATCATTACTTGAGGAGCTTTAGGAGTTTAGGTACATAATTTGAAGCAGAGAATTAATTCATCAAATAAAAAGATTATGGTCGAAGAAAAACATGAAAAACCATATTGGGTTGAAGCAAATAATAGAATTAACCAACACGTAACTAGTCCAAAAACAAAACCCGAATATGTAGCTATTAACAGATCAGAGAACTTAGAAGCTAGAATGCTATATAACCTATAATTACGCGACAAAACTCGTACAACGAATATGCTGATGCCATAAATCTTTATTAAGTTTAGCTTTTGTAAAATTGAAGCTCGTATTTTGGAAATGAAGTAGAGAGCGTCAGCATTTGGTTAATAGCCATTGACCACGTTCTGTATCGCTGGTGATCATCCATCATGTCGAGCTTGATGATTCCCCTGTTTGTTGTTAGCACAATAAGATAGCAACTATCTGTTTCTGCTCCGTTAGAATCCTTATACAGCTCGACATGTAGGTCTAATACAACACCTACAATTGGATATGCAGTTGTTCATAAAATTGTAAATTAGCATAATAGAAAGCTTTGTGTACAAATGTATAATGCGAGAAGTGCAAGAAATGCTGAGGTGAAGAAACAATATTGCATATAAGGACATACTTTCCTTTTGTCTTGAGAAGGCCTTCAACATAGTTGCCTTCCTTGTTCTTAGGATAACCTGTAATATAAGAAAGGAATTTAGGTTTGTATTGGAACCTGAGTTGCTCGGACTCTTCACTTTCGGTGCCGCACCCATGTCGACACGACGTGTGTGGGGGGTCTGTACTGGATCTAGTCAACCAGTTTTGGGTATTTTGACTAAAATCGACGGAGAAATTAGGGACAGATACAATGATTTCTGAAATCAAAACAAAAGCTAGGGTGAAATTGAAGAATGGAATACCTTGCATATAGAAATTTCTATATCAATCCTTTACAGTTTATCTCCTTCTCGGATTTCTCCTCTTAATCAATGTTTTCTCCTTCTCGGAATACTTTGTAAGTTTTTCACATAATGTCTCATAATTTAGACATATTTTTATAACTCTATTTTTAGATGTTTGAATTATTTTTAGCCGAATCCCTGCACCCCTATCTTTACCTAGATCCGTACCCCCGAAATTTAGGATCCGACCTCTAGATCCGCACCTGTATCGAACACTGGCATCCGAGTCCGAGCAACTTAGATTGAAACACATGGTACTGAGATGTTGTCTGTGACCTCACTCTTCCTTTTTTGGGTTATTATTGAAATAAAACAGAGAAGAGAATGGTGCTTTAGTTTTGCCTTTCGAAATCGTTGTTATTTTCCTTGATATTAAGACGCTGCTATGTTATTGGAGCTAACTCATATTAGTAGGTAGGTAACAAGTGAATATCAGCTGAAGAGACATAAGGATTTCAATTATATTCATACCTTGGCTTCACCATTTAAGATTATAGACACCGACCTTAGCTTGGATCGTCCTGTTCAATGTAGCAAAACACAAAGCATCAGCTGATTATCCCTATGTTGTGCCGGCTCTCCAAAAATGTTGCCACACTCGTGGCGGATCCTCCAAAAATACACTACATTTGGAGGATCCGACATGCACCCGATGACATTTTTGCAGAGCCCGAGCAATATAGGATTATCCAACAAAAATTTCAGAGAATCAAGCTTCATTCATTATTAACTATCATTTCCTAGTATAACTTTTGCCTCTGAATCTGGAAATACGATATATTGATCCCTCTCTTAATGCTCATCGGCAGCAATTTTCTGTCCAAACTCCTGACAACATATGTGGTAGATATTAATTATAGAGAAATAGACATACCATCTGATTTCTCGATATAGAGCTCTGCCCCCTTAGAGAGAATTGATCTGCACTTCTCATAGTTAAAGTTGTAGTCATTGCTATCTTCAATTGGGAGAACTGGTGTGCTTCCATTTAGTATATTCTTGAAGCCAGCTCTTGCTTTGAGTGTTTCTGCTCCTCTGAGTGCTGAGACAGTAGCGGTGCAAGTACAAAAAGGCGAGTTTTAGTTGCATTTTCTTTATGTTTAGATATTGGTAAGTTAGGTTTTGTAACAGCTTAGTTGGTATACACATTATATTTATGCACACTATGTATTTTAAGACGTGGAGAGAAGCCATTACAGGTCGTAGCTGCAGCTGTAAGCGTCAGAATGTCGCTAGCATTTGTGCCACTCATAGCTGAGCCAATGACACCGCTAAGTTGGTCCCTCTTTGCCCCCATAGCTTCTGCCACTTTCGCGCATTGTGCCGCGACCAATGCAGCTGCAGACGCCACAGCCGACTCCTTGGTACCTCCTGTTTCATCACGGTTCACGTTTTCAGCAGCGATGGCGGCTAATGCGGCTGCAACACCTGCCACTGATATTGCTGCATGTACTTCAGCCTTCTGTAATCTCTTCTCTTCTTTCCTCTTCTGCTTAATTTCTTTGAACCATTTCTTGATTGACACATTCTTTAATGGTCCTATTTTCCATGGCATCTGCATGAAACAAGCTCTCCTCACTTAGTTTATTTTCACCATCACTACTAAAAAAATAGGAATTAGCGACCGACAAATTCTATAGCTAAACAGAAAATTCCGTTGCTAATCTTATTTAGCGATGGGTTAGCGACAGTTTATCAAGAAATTCTATTAGGTACTAGCGATTTAACGACAGATTAGCAACAAAGTTTGTAGCTAATTCCAGTTTTTTTTGTAGTGCATGTTACTTAAATCCAATAACTGTAGCTTTTGATAATTGAATGTTTCTGCACTTACCCATTTTTTCTGGAAATAGCTGTTGTAATTCAACTCTGGATGCATTGCTTGCTGCATCCATATCCACGACTAACGAACAAATGAAAGTGTGTCATTAGCCTTTTCTGAATTAATCTGAGGTGATAGTGTACAGCTTTTGTACTCTATTTCTTACCTTGACATCGTTGGATTTCCATGGCGGTATTGACTTATCTGTATCATCCATCTTCATACTCTTCTCCATCTTCTGTGATCACCAACATGATATATTAATGCTAAATATGAACCTCAATGTTTTGTAGTAATTGTGTCATATTAAAGGCAGGGGAGCCTTGGCGTGACTGGTAAAGTTGTTTCCATGTGACCAGGAGGTCACGGGTTCGAGCCGTGGAAACAGCCTCCGGCAGAAATGCAGGGTAAGGCTGCGTACAATAGACACTTATGGTCCGACCCTTCCCCGGACCCCCTATAGCGGGAGCTTAGTGTACCGGACAACCTTTTTTTTTGTGTCATATTAAATATGATTTGCGAGTTATTATCTTACCAGAAGAGGAGGTTTGTTGTCAATGATTGAATTCTTGATTGAACTTTCATGGATAACGAGAGCTTGATCTTGCATCTCCGGTTGGAAAGCTTGAACTGCAAAGCTGCACCATGCGCGTGAAAGGAAGTCCATTGTCTCAGGATGTGCTTGTGAAATTGTTGGATTTGAATCAAGATCCATCTTTTTTTCAACAAAAGTGACAGTTGCTCTATATTTGTAAGGTGAGTTTGATAGAATGCTAAATTCAGTTAGAGGTATAAATAGGCAGATATTTGAAAGCTAAAAAGTGTCAAAATCACATCTTATTCTGAGCTATTTTGTTGGTTATCATCATAGGGTCCATTACATCTATAAAGTGTCAATTCATAGCTTTATTATTATTATGAATACAAAGCCAGCCTTCGTGCATCATTAGCTTTGCTTGCTTAACCCCTTTAACAACAATCCACCCTCATATTTAAGATAACATTTTTTTTAAAAAGTTTATTTTGGTATCTAATTCCAAAAATGCATGTGTGACTATGAGTTCTTGAAAAAAGCTATGTACTTTTCTATTTTGATAATGGTGGTGTTCAAGATAGTTTGCCTTATCTCAACTATTCCACTAGGCACTTGTTGTCTCCCACCAGCACCGGAATACCAGATAATCTAACTACGAAAGCTTATGCAGTCTTTTCATACCTGTAGTATCAACATTACTCTCGTATTTTCTTATACGTAGATCTCTACCAGTTGTCTTTTTTGCTTCGATTGTTTTATTATCATGCTGTTGTTATTGCTTCTTTTTACCTGGCTTCTCCATTGATGTTATTTCTTTTCAATTATGTTGTGAGTATATTTTTTCTGAGCCAAGGGTCTCTCGGAAATAGTCTATCTACCTTCACAAGGTAAGGATAAGGTCTACGTATACACTACCCTCCCCAGAGCCCACTTGCGGGAATACACTCGGATTGTTATTATTGTTGTACCAAAACTTATGCAGATTGAAATAAATTATATAGCATTTTTTTTTGTCTCTGTTGTGATTTGTCCCATAGTTTTTCACCCATTTAATTGACCGTTAGACCATACTCTTGGATGTACTAAGTAAAGGCCTCCAAAGTATTTGAAGAAATGCTAAAGAATTGCCTTGATGAGATGTAACAGATAGAAAGATTATGAAAAGCTAACCCCTTTTGATATTTAATTGATATAATCATATTTATAGAAGAAAAAGGACCCAAAAGGTGTTTTCCAAATCAATAGATGTTTTTTTGAAAATGCCCTAAATTTTCCATTGAGATCAACACATGCTAACCACTTATGAAAATACTAAAGAAAAACATTAGGCCCCTTATGTTTTTATTACTTTAAATTTGTACCATAAGTTCAAGCTAAGATCAATAACTTTCAAGATGGCAAAATACCTAGCAGGATCACAAGAGAGAGCTGTCTTAGGGCCACTTTATTACCTACTACAAAAATCTAGAAAATACATCTGCCCTTTTTTTCTATTTTGGAATTACATTGTTGGAATGTTGTGCTAATGCAATTATATGTTAAGCTTTTTTTTGTTTTGTTTTATGGACCGGGTTGGTTCAGTTTTTATCAAAATCAAACTAAATCAACTATTTCGGTTTGGATTGGTTCGGTTTTGTCGGGTTTTTCGAGGTTTTCGGGGGTTTTTTTGTTACATGAATATTATTTCAATCTTACTTTGTTAAATTTTTGATAAATAAATGTATGTTTAGTAAAAAATGAAAAAATTGACAAACATGTGATCTGTTAACATATTCTTATGGGAAAATTTTCATAGTAACATATGATAGTTTTTTTTTTTTTTGAGTCGTCTGATAATAATTTTTCGTTGGTGTACACTTTCAAGGTTAACTGCATTTAATAATTAAACATAAAAATCAATATGATACATATATAATAATATGTTTTATTTAGTTTTAAATTATCGAAATACCTCTTCAAATTCAAAAAAGATATAAAAATTTAATAGATCTTGACATATGAATATGGAAGAACAAAGAGATTGACACATTTCACTAACATTTGATAATAAAGTGATCATACAACCCATTATTTTAAGTTAATAAAAATAGAGCACTTTATATTTAACTAAATATTACATCATAAGAGAATTGCAAATATTTCTAAATATTTTTTTTTACAGAAAATTCTATGAAAAGTCTTAAAAGTATATATAAAAATTATATATTTATATGCCGATTTAGTTCGGATTTCTTTACTCAATACCAAACCAAATCAAAACAAATCTAATCGAGTTTTTAATCGGTTTGGTTTGATTTTTTGATTTGGTGCGGTTTTCTGATTCGGTTTGTACACCCTTAGGTTTAACCATTCGGTATAAGTGGTGTATGGAGCATGTCAGCTAGGAGTTTAACCGAACCTATGATTTTTGACACAAAAAATATAAGTATAAATGTGAAAAATTATGAAAATTTTAAAATTGTTACATTTTGAACTCATAATTTTAGAAGTGTAATGATTTCAGTTGTAAAAATCTAAAAGTAGAACCAACAAATTAGAATCTAAGTCTGCCTTTTTCCTATGGCTGAGCTACAACCGACGAAGGCTATTCAACAGAGCACTGTTATATATATATATATATATATAAAAGTTAAATTTAACTTTTTATACCTATAAATTGAATATTCCCAAACACCTTTAGCATAATTCCGACTTTGCCACCGATCTACCCGTTATTGGAAGCAAGTGATTTATTTACAAGGTCATATTCACATTTTTATCTTTCCATATTATACCATCCTCAGTTAAATTTTAGGAGTTTGAAACAAGTTTAATTTCTAAAAGGGGCGGAGCTAGCCCTTCATATACGGGTTCAGATGAACTCAGTAATTTTTGTCCAAATCCTGTATTTATCTTTAAAAATATATTGAATTATTTACAAATTATTAATTTAGAACTCACTAACTCAAAAGAATTAGAATACTGAACTCATAAGTTTCAAATTTTGGCTCCGACTCTGATTTCTTATCCCCAAATGAAAAAAGTAGTAGCCGCCTACCTCGTGTGTAGGATTAGTGAGAGCTACTATTAATCATGTTCTAAAACATTATAACCAAGCGTGCGTAGGACCAACTTTGATTTAAAATTATTACATTATATGTGTATTTTTAGGGTAATCTTTATGTTATTACAATAGACTATTCAAGAATAAGACTTTTAAAGAACAAGATTAGCTTTTTAGATCATAAAGAAGGTTTATATACAATTAACTTTCTTTTTTAAGTTGTAATGGGGTTACAACACTATGCCTTTTTCAAATAATGGATTTTTTTATCTCGTAAAGGTCAACCCGGTGCATGAAGCATCCCGCATTGACGCAGGTTCGGCGAAGGGCTGCATCACAAGGGGATGTAATGTAAGCAACACAGCTTACCCTGATGCAAGCATCCGTAGTTGGTTCCACGGCTCGAACCCTTGACATATAGGTCACACTGAGATAACTTTACTGTTGTTCCAAATTCCCCTTCTATTTTCTTTTATTTTGTGATTTTTAGAATTGCTTAAAGAATATTTAGGATTTGTGGGGTTTAAAGTGTGATGATTAGAGCTCATGTGACAGAAAGAGTATACATTAGCTATCTAATACTAATTTATGTGATTAAGAGGTCCACATAGTGAACAAATAAATCATGTTTGTAGCCATGCATGAATGTTCCCTCTTATCAACAATCTTTTTGTCTCCCATTATTAATGTACATAAATAAGCAAGAAATTTTGATGATTAATTAAGAATTAAGAGAAGAAATCATTTTCTTTAAGAATTATTACTTTCAAGTACGATTAGCGCAAAGCCACAAAGCAAGGATTAAATCTAAGCAAAGATTAAGATTTAAGATATCTCTCTGAAGAAGCTTCTGATAAATTTCTTCATGATTACTTCGAGTTATTATTTCAATATAATTTTTTAAAAGGAAAATTGTAAAGATGGAGTAGTTATAAAGTAAAAAATCCCAAATAGTATTAATGAGACGAACTTTTAACCATAGAATTGAAGATTGTGATACACGTAAAGCCGAAATTAGCAAAACTCCATTCAGCTAAAAAATACACATGAATAAATAATTTCATGTTTACAAACAATTTAAATTTAATATTTAGCTAATGCATCAATTTTAATATATAATAACGTCTAACAATTTATTAAACGGATAATTTCAGAGACCTCCCTCCAGGTTTCGCCCTATCACACTGACCTCCCTTGTGGTTTACAATATTACGCCTACCTCCCTTATTTTGATTTTCTTATAACCATTCTTTAAACTCATTTAAAATAAATATAAATAAAATACAATTTGACAAATTTTCCTTTTTAATGTTAATTTCTTTCAATTAATTTTCTTAAAAATAAAAACGCATTTTCTTGAGTGGGAAGTCCTCTTCTCTGCAAACTTCCACGTTCTTATTCTTGTTCCTCTCCATTCATAAATGCAAATTCATCAGCCATCTCCCCTATTGACCATTCATTCAAGCTTAGATCTAATTTCTCTTTCAAATTTCACTAGATTTCGTTGTCCAAATGTTGAAAAACTCATTTTCCTTATACATACCCGTCTTTCATGAATGAAAAGCATATAGGATTCAAATTTGACGTCGTTAACCAGCAATTTTGGATGATTTTACTCTATTTGTTGAATCCTTTTTCTTCTCGGTGTGTGGATATCCTTACTAAAATCTTTTTTGGTCATTCTCATCAGCTTCCTCTTTAATTTGGGGAGTTGTTCTTATAAAATTTGACGTCGGTCGCCGGAAAATATTGGGTTGCCGTGAAAAATGAAGCCGCCGATGAACTAGTAAAGGTACAGAGAAGCTACTTGAGACCTTTCAGAAGTAACTAGTTTACTTTATTTAATGGGAAAGACACATGCATGCAGAATAATGATAAGCTTTACACACGTATCTATATTTAAATTAACTTATTGGTGTAGATTTATTTTTAAAGCGAGAGATTAATATAGCATGTATCCAGGAGACTAGATTGGGGGGGGGGGAGGTACGAAGGCTCGGGATGTTAATGAGTATAAGCTTTGGTATTCAAGGGGTGTTGGTGACAAGAACGGGGTAGGTATTTTAGTTGATAGGGATCTCAGGGAGTTAGTGGTGGATGTCCGAATGGTGAATGATAGGCTATTGATTATTAAGCTAGTGGTTAATGGATTCACTTTTAATGTGATTAGTGCCTATGCGCCTCAAGCGGGACTGTGTGAGGAGGTCAAAAGGTGCTTCTGGGAGGATTTGGATGAGATTGTGCATGGTATCCCGCAGTCCGAGAAGATTTTTATAGGGGTGACTTTAATGGTCATGTTGGGGAGACAGCTAGGGGCTGTGACGAGGTGCATGGCAGATTCGGGTTCGGGGTTAGGAACGAGGGCGGTACGTCGTTGTTGGAGTTTGCTAAAGATTTTGACTTGATGCTCGCTAACACGGGTTTTAAGAAGAGGGAGGAACACTTGGTTACTTTTCGGAATAGGGTTACCAAGACCCAGATTGATTTTCTTCTCCTCAGGAGAGGTGATAAGGGCCTTTGTACGGATTGCAAGGTTATCCCAAGTGAGTGTTTTGATAGGTTTAAGTTCAAGTTTCAATGATGACAATATTATCTTATGATATATTTGCAGGACTAACAAAAAAGAAAGAATGGAGATGCTCATCAAGAAGTGATTGCTACAGGATTCAAAATAGAAAATAATGATCAAGATTCGAATGATGATGATGTTGCTACATCAATAGTCAATCAAGAGAAGCAAATTTATTCGTCCTCAATCAAAGGAACTCAAATTGCCAATTATGGATACTCAAATCAAGAAGCTCGCCAGCAATTATTCTGTGTCCAAAATGAAGCTCACTCCAGGAGTAAATGGCTCCTTAATTCAAGTTGTGACAAGGAAAGTCACAATCGAATTCGGACTCTTCAAAGAGCAGGATTCGAAAAGGCACCCCTTGGGTCAAAACCCTTTTGCAAAGATCTCGTGCCTCTAATTTCGCTGAAAACTCAATGACTCTTTTTTCTCCTATAAGAAGGCCGATACTTTCAAAAAGAAGACTTGCGCAACTACATACATTGTATTCTAAGTCTGTCTACTTCTTAGTTCAAACACTGTAATCTTTAGTTATCAGTGTCTCACAAGATAGAAAGATCTAGAACACAAAAGAGAGTTGTGTCAATTACTCAGAACTCAAAGTGTGATACTGTTCGTTGGTGGTGAACGCGTTAAAACCATCTGTGTTGTAACATTTTTAAAGATCTTAAGGGAACCTTTGTGACCCAAGGGAAACTGGATATAAGTACCACAACGGTATCGAACCAGTATAAATCGCTGTGTGTTATTTATTCTTCTTTACTGCTTAGTTTCATTCTGCATTATGATCAGTCAACTAATACTTGTGTTAGTCGACTAATTTTTAAATAGTCAATAATTCACCCCCCCTCTTGTACGTTCAATTGGTATCAGAGCAAGGCTCATAATCTTGCATAACCGCTAGTGAGGAAAAGATCATGGGATCCAATATTATTGTTGGTGCTCTCTTTCAAGAAGAAACCTCTCAGGTTCGACCACCTTACTTCAACGGTCAACATTTCTCTTATTGGAAAGTTCGCATGGAAACGTATACTATGTCATATGACATCAAAGTATGACGTGTGATCAAAAAGGAAAATCTTCCAATTCCTCCCAAGAAGGATGCAAACGGTCAAGTCATCGTATCTACTGATCCTCTTGACTTGGATGATTACACTGATAAACAAGCTGTTGTCATCACTGTTAATGCAAAAGCAAACAATCTACTGTACAATGCTATCAGTGGAGTAGAATATGAAAAGATATCAAGTTGCAAAACTGTAAAAGAAATGTAGGACAAACTAGAAGTCACTTACGAAGGAACCAACAAAGTGAAAGAGACTAGGATAAACCTCTTGGTTCGGGACTATGAGTTATTTCAAATGAAGGATGGTGAATCTGTAGAAGAAATATTTTCCAGGTTTAGCAAAATACTTGGAGACCTCAAATCATTTGGAAGACCTATTAAAAGTGGCGATCTAGAAAGATCCTCAGAAGCTTACCTACAATTTGGCAGCCAAAGGTCATTACGTTGGAATGTCAAGATCTGGAGAAAATTTCTTATGATGAGCTCAGAGGTGGACAGACAAATTCAAGAGAAGAAGAAAACTGTTGCTTTCAAGGCAACTGTGGCTGAGCCAGAAAATGAAGAAGAAGAAGAAGAAGGAGGAGAACAAGATGAAAACATTGCAATGCTCTCTCAAGTCGTAACCAGCATGATAAGAAGAAACAGAAATAATAGAAGAGGGAAGTCCAACTTCGGGAAAGGAAGGATGAGCAATGAAGCTGATAAAAATGATGGAAGGTGTTACGAATGTGGAAAGTTTGGTCACATTCAAGCTGACTGTCCGGAATTAAAGAAGAAGCTTAGCAGAAGCATGCAAAAGAAGAAAGCTTTCGGGGCATGGAGTGATGAGGAAGAATCTGATCACGAGAAAATTGCTAACATATGTTTCATGGTTCTAAGTGACAAGGAAGATTCAAGAGAACTTGGACTAATGGCATACATCAACGATGAGGAAGACGACTCAAGAGAACCTTGTTCATTGTCAGATGAAGGAACTAGTGAGGTATGTACTCCTTTATGCCCTATTTGTTATGAACTTCAAGAATTTGTTGATATTTCTCTTGCAGACATAGAAAGAGTAGTAAATGCGCTTAGAAGAACCAAGAGAGAAAAAGAGAGAGAGAAGAAAGACTGGGCCTTGAAACTAGAAGTGTGTGAAATTGAGCGTGATATGCTTCAAGATGAAGTAAATGAACTTAAGCTTCAATTGAATGGCTTGCAAAAGACCACGAGTCTCAGTCCAGTCAAGACAATCAGAATGCTCATCACAAGAAGAAAATCGCTTGTTCCTTTTGTGGTAAAAATGGCCATAGTACTTACAATTGCAGGAACAGAATTAGAGCTGAAAGTAGTACTGGTAACTCTAACAACTCATCCTGCTCCTATTGTGGTAAAAGAGGCCACACCTCAAATTATTGCAGGTTCAAAAATAACAGGATATGGGTCTGGAGACCAAAATCTTCAAATCAAACTAACACTCAGCAGTCTAACCATTCAGGACCCAAGCAAGCTTGGGTACCTAAAAATGAGTAATTTTGTTTTGCAGGAACACCGCAAGAAGAATTGAAAAGGAAATTAGTATCTCGACAGCGCGTGTTCCAGACATATGACGGGTGACAAATAACTGTTCAAATCAGTCACCAAGCTAGATGGAGGAACAGTTACTTTTGGTGATAAATACAAAGGAAATGTTATTGGTGTTGGAAAAGTTCCTTTAAGCTCAACATGTGATGTAGATGAAGTCTACCTAGTTGATGAACTTGGCTATAATCTTCTCAGCATCAGTCAACTATGTGGCAACGATTATGAGGTTCGTTTTAAGAAACATGGTTGGTTTATAGAAGACGAATCAGGTAATATCATTCTCTCAGGTAATAGAGACAGAAATGTCTACATTATCAAGAACTTAGAAAACTTGGCCATGCAAGCATGCATACTATTCAAAACCTATCTAAACATGATCTTGTTATTGGACTCCCAAAATTAGATTTTTCGAAAGATCATATCTGTGATGCATGTCAACTAGAAAAACAAACTCGCTCATCTTTCAAAGTCAAAAACATTGTTTCTACCTCTAAACCTCTTCAATTGTTGCATATGGATTTATTTGGTCCTACTAGAACTGCTAGTATAGTAGGTAAGAAATATGCTTTTGTTAATGTAGATGATTTCTCTAGATTTACCTGGGTTATGTTTCTTAGTCATAAAGATGATGCTCTAAAGAATTTTGAAGTTTTCTGTAAGAAGGTTCAACGAGAAAAGAGATACAACATCTCTACTATCAGAAGTGATCATGGAGGAGAGTTTGAAAGTAGAGCTTTTGAAAATTAGTGCAACGATCAAGGAATCTCTCACAACTTCTCTTCACCAAGATCACCTCAGCAAAATGGAGTAGCAGAGCATAAAAACAGAACCTTGCAGGATATGGAAAGAACCATGATCGTGGAAAACTCTCAACCTCATCATTTTTGGGGCAGAGGCTGTGAGTATAGCATGTCATATCATCAACAGATGTCTGATTCGACCAATTCTCAAAAAGACTACTTATGAACTGTGGAATGGTAAGAAACCAAATATCAGCTATTTCCACCCCTTTGGATGCAAATGCTTCATCCATAACAATAGGAAGGATAATCTTGGTAAGTTTGATCCAAAGAGTAATGAAGGTATATTTCTTGGTTACTCTCCTTCAAGTAGAGCTTACAGAGTTTATAATAAGAGAACCTTATATATTAAAGAATCTATTCTTGTTGTTTTTGTTGATACTAACTCTCGCCCAAGGAATGAACATATTCCTGAAGATGAGGAAAATTCCTGTGCTCCTAAGTCAGTTATTATAGGTAAGGATCATCAAAATGAGTAAGCTAATCAACAGACTCAATCAGCTGAAGTACCACCAGAAGATATTGACCTACCCCAGCCAGATCAGTCGACTACCGAAGAAAGGGTGACTTCAGTAAATACTCCAAATGAATGGAAGAGTAAACCGGGATATCCTCACAAATTCATTATATGAGATCCACAGGAGGGAATAACTACAAGGAGATTTTAAAAGAACAAATCTCATGTAGCTCAGATTTCTCAAATTGAGCCCAAGAAAGTGGATGAAGCTCTAAAGGATTCTCATTAGATTAGTGCTATAAAAGAAGAATTAGACCAGTTTGAAAGAAATAAAGTATGAAAATTAGTTCCAAAGCCTCAAAACTCTTCTGTTATTGGAACTAAGTGGGTCTTCAGAAACAAATTGAATGAATCAGGTCAAGTTGTTCGAAATAAAGCAAGACTAGTGGCTCAAGGTTATTCTCAATAGGAAGGAATCGACTATGATGAAACCTTTGCGCATGTGGAAAGACTTGAATCCATTCAAATACTATTCGCCTTCGCTGCTCACAAAGGATTCAAATTATTTCAAATGGATGCTAAAAATGCGTTCCTAAATGGTTATATCTCTGAAGAAGTATATGTGAAGAAACCACCTGGCTTTGCAAATGCCACCTTTCCAAATCATGTATACAAGCTGACTAAAACCCTGTACGGTCTCAAACAAGCTCCTCGAGCATGGTATGAAAGGTTAAGTTCTTTCCTTCTAAATTAAGGTTTCAAACGAGGTAATATCGATACAACCCTTTTCATTAAGCAATCCAGTTCAGGTAATCTTATTACTCAAATTTATGTAGATGATATTATTTTTGGTAGCCCTAACTCTGTTCTTTGTGAAGAATTTGCTCTTTCCATGAAAGGAGAATTTGAAATGAGCATGATGGGAGAACTGACCTTCTTCCTTGGGCTTCAAATCAAGCAGTCCCCTAAAGGGATTTTCATTTGCCAAACCAAGTATACCAACGAGCTTATCAAAAAGTTTGGGATGGAAGATGCTAAGGCTATTGGTACTCCAATGAGTCCAACTACCGTGCTAGATGAAGCTAGCAATGGAAAACTGGTTGATGAAACCATGTATAGAAGGATGATTGGATCTCTATTATATTTAACTGCCAGTCGACCAAATATCATGTTCAGTGTATGCAAATGTGCTAGATTTCAGTCGGCTCCTAAAGAATCCCATTTCTCTGCTGTTAAATGAATTATTAGATATTTAATTGGTACATCTGAACTAGGACTATGGTATGATCACTCTAACAATTTCTCTCTAAGAGGCTTTTCAGATGCTGATTTTGCAGGAGACAAGATTGATAAGAAGAGTACCAGTGGGACATGTCAATTGTTAGGAAATGCATTAGTGTCTTGGCACAGCAAGAAACAAAATTGTGTTATACTATCAATGATTTAGGCAGAATGCCTAGCCGTTGAAAGCTGTTGTACACAAGTTCTATGGATTATGTACCAACTTCTTGATTATGATTTATCTCTTACATCCACTCCTATCTTTTGTGACAATACTAGTGCTATCTGTTTATCAAAGAATTCTGTGCATCATTCTAGAGCAAAGCATATAGAAATTAAACATTCTTTATCCGTGATCATGTAGCAAAAGGTGACATTATTTTAGAGTTTATTAGTACTGATTCTCAACTTGCTGATATTTTTACAAAACCTCTTTTGGAAGAAAGATTCTGCCTTCTCCGAAAAAAGATTGGCATTGTACCAAATTTGTAAATCAAATATTTCCTTGAGTGTTTAAAATATTTTACCCTATGATAGAATATTTTATTTCCTTACTTATATGTGATCTAATTACTTTTCTGTGTAAGCATAATTATTGCAAGTACCGTCGATCAGTCACTTCTGAACCATCACTTCCGTCTGAACTTGGCCTTTCCATTAACCAAGGCGTCTCTTCGCTCTTCCCAAAATATTCAATAAAAACCCTCCGTCTCCAATACTCCTCTCATTCTCTACCAAACAACCCTTCACACCATGGCCAAAAGAAATCCCTCCTCTGCAACCAAACACAGTCGAAGGTTCCAAAATCCTCTTAACACTGAAGAGCCTGTGGATGTGGAGTCGTCCATTGACTCAGATTTTCTCAGAATAGACAATGAAAGCAGCGAATCATTTGAAAATCCTCCCATTAGCAAGAAAAATGCCGGCAAGAGACCCATGGAGCAAACCCCCAAAAAGGCTGCATGCAAGAAGGGTAAAGTGGAACGCTTGGAATTTGGTCCCGAGGACAAGCTAATCTTCTATGGCCCAAGTGAAAGGAAAGTTTTGAGTCCTACAAGTCAAAATTTATGGCTTATGGACGCTCTGTAAGTCTCTCTCTTATGAAAAGTCTTCATTGTGATGTGACTGCAATTATCGATTTTCAGCACATTTCCCCTCTCTTTGACACTATTGGAAACTCTGTGTATGAAGAACCTATTAGAATGTTTTATGAAAATATTTTCGTGAATGATAAAGATGATTTGGAATCTATGGTTTTAGGGACTAGAATTGTTTTGGACTCGTACCAATTTGAAAAGATCTTTTCCTCCAAGTTTAGTGGGTATGATGTGTTTGTCCAAAATTCTTGGCCCAAAGACTTTGAAGTGTCTTTTGATGAAGCAAAAAATTTTCTATCTGATAACCCCCTGACATTGGCCCCAAAAATCTTAAGTTTGAACACCGTGTCTTGGCCCACATGATTGCCACTACTCTTCTTCCCAGATCTGGGCCCCTTAGCTCTTTGTCCACTAGAGATATATTTGTCCTTTACTGTCTGGTTAATAATAAATATCTTGATTGGTCTATGTGGATTCGTCATTATATGCTTGAGAGTATTAGGGACATATCCTCCTCTACTGCATGTCTGCTCTATGGTCTTCTCATCTCTCATATTCTAGAAGTCATGAAAGTAAACTTGGCACCCTTTACACCCAAGTACATCACCAGTACTTATGATAAGACAGCCTTTTCAATGATGGGGTACACTCTGGATGATGATGGATGGGTCAGGCGAGCCAAGGTTGAAAGTGCTCCAGCGCCAGTTGAAGTCCAAAATGATCAACCAACTTCTCAGTCGACTGCCTCTCAGAATCTTCAACAAATTCAATATTACCTTGATGGAGTCAAGCTGCTTCTTGTTGAGATGAAAGAACATGTAGATAAAATCAGGGATGTAACCAAGGATACAGGTACAGATGTGGCCAAGCTCAGGATGGACATAAGAGCCACACGGAGACAAGGAACTAGGGCTTTCAATTCTATGAGTGAAAAGATGGACAAACTCGTCAAGGACGTTGAAAATTCCTATGACTCCTTCTGCACCAAAGTGATTAACACCCTCAAATACTTCCTGGGAAGAGGTTAATGCATTTTGCCATGACGTTATGACAAACAATTATTTTGCTTATGCTTATTTTTGTTGGTGGTTTCTCTTAGATTTTTTTTTGGGTCTGTACTAACTAAGCCTCTGCTGAAGGCACTACTTTTGCTACTCTAACCACCTTATTAGATTGTACTTTTTATCCTATATTATTTTGTGTGCTTTTCTTTCCTTTTTGATTGATGTCAAAGGGGGAGAAAAAAATATGAGTAAACACCACCAGCAGGAGGACTTGCAATTACAGTTATTCAGGAGAAGATGGAAACAACATAATCTCAGGGGGAGCAACATAACTCATGGGGAGCAATATCTTCAAAGGGAAGTATCTTAAATTACTGTTTACTCCTTCTTGATTGTCATCATCAAAAAGAGGGAGATTGATAGGTTTAAGTTCAAGTTTCAGTGATGACAATATTATCTTATGATATATTTGCAGGACTAACAAAAAGGAAAGAATGGAGATGCTCAGCAAGATGTGATTGCTACAGGATTCGAAATAGCAAATAATGATCAATCAGGATTCGAATGATGATGTTGTTGCTACATCAATTGTCAATCAAGAGAAGCAAATTTATTCGGCCTTAATCAAAGGAACTTAGATTGCCAATCATGGATACTCAAATCAAGAAGCTCGCCAGCAATTATTCTGTGTCCAAAATGAAGCTCACTCCAGGCGTAAATGGCTCCTTAATTCAAGCTGTGACGAGGAAAGTCACAATTGAATCTGGACTCTTCAAAGAGCAGGATTCGAAGAGGCACCCCTTGGGTCAAAACCCTTTTGCAAAGATCTCGTGTCTATGATTTCGCTGAAGACTCAACGACTCTTTTTTCTCCTATAAGAAGGCCGATACTTTCAAGAAGAAGACTTGCGCAACTACATACATTGTATTCTAAGTCTGTCTACTTCTTAGTTCAAACACTGTAATCTTTAGTTATCAGTGTCTCACAAGATAGACATATCTAGAACACAAAAGAGAGTTGTGTCAATTACTCAGAACTCAAAGTGTAATACTGTTCGTTGGTGGTGAACGCGTTAAAACCATCTGTGTTGTAACATTTTTAAAGATCTTAAGGGAACCCTTGTGACCTAAGGGAAACTGGATGTAAGTACTATAACGGTACCGAACCAGTATAAATCGCTGTGTTATTTACTCTTCTTTAATTCTTACTTTTATTCTACATTGTGATCAATCAACTAATACTTGTGTTAGTTGATTAATTTTTAAATAGTCAACAATTCACCCCCCCCCCCCTTGTACGTTCATGTTTGTCGACGCAGCATATGCTCTTGGTAATGGACTTGGGGTCAAAGGAGCAAAGAAGAAGAGAATGGTGTACAACCAACCTAAGATCAAGTGGGACGCCTTGACTAAGGGAAAGGCTTAGGAGTTGGGGGAGAATATGTTGGTTATGGAGGCCTGGAGGAGCAGTGGGGATGCGAGTAGTATGTGAACAACAACAACGAACTGCATTGGGGAAACTGCTATGGAAGTATTAGGGGTCTCGAAGGGTTATTCGGTCGGCCACAAAGGAGACTGGTGGTGGAATGCGGAGGTCAAAGGAAAAGTGGAAGCTAAGAAAACGACGTATTTGAAGCTAGTGGGGAGAATGGACGAGGAATAGCGAAGGTCGTATAGGGAGTGTTACAAGAAGGCGAGGAGAGAGGCAAAGCACTCGGTCACGGCGGCTAAGACTGCAACTTTTGAAAGATTATATGAGGATCTTGGGGGCAAATGAGGGGATAAGAAGTTATACAAGTTATCCAAGATTAGGGAGAGAAAGGCTCGGGACCTGGATCGAGTGAGGTACGTCAAAGACGAAGATGGTAAGGTATTGGTGGAAGAGGCGTGTTTCAGGCATAGATGGCAGCAGTATTTTCATAGACTCTTAAACGAGGAAGGGGATATGAACATCGTGCTGGGCGAGTTGGAAAACTCAGAGAGTCGGAGAGATTTTGGGTTTTGTAGGCGTATTAGGCACGATGAGGTTGATGTGGCAATACGGAAGATGAGCAGGGGTAAGGCGACTGGACCTGACGAGATCCCAGTGGAATTTTGGAAAGTATCAGGTAGGGTAGGCATGGAGTGGCTTACTAGCCTGTTTAACGTCATTTTCAAGACGAAGAAGATGCCCGAAGATTGGAGGTGTATTTTGATGATTTCATTGTACAAAAACAAAGGTGATATCCAGAACTGCAATAACTATAGGGGTATCAAGCTGCTGAGTCACACTATGAAGGTGTGGGTGAGGGTGGTGGAGCAGAGAGTAAGGACAGGTATATCAATCTCTGAGAACCAGTTCGGATTTATGCCAGGACGGTCAACTACAGAAGCCATTCACCTTGTGAGACGACTGGTGGAGCAGTATAGGGAGAGGAAAAAGGACTTGCACATGGTGTTCATTGATCTTGAGAAGGCTTATGTCAAAGTCCCGAGGGAGGTGCTATGGAGATGTTTGGAGGTTAGCGGAGTCCCAGTAGTGTACATTAGGGTGATTAAGGACATGTACGAAGGTGCTAAGACTCGGGTGGGGAATGCGAGAGGAGACTCGGATCATTTCCGTGTGGATATGAGGTTGCATCAAGGATCATAGCTTAGCCCATTTTTATTTGCACTAGCGTTGGATGTGCTGACACGACACATACAAGGGAGGGTGCCATGGTGTATGTTATTTGCTGACGACATAGTTCTGATTGACGAAACGCGAGGGGGTGTTAATGCTAGGTTGGAAGTTTGGAGACAAACATTGGAGTCCAAAGGTTTCAAGTTTAGTAGGTCAAAAACTGAATACTTGGAGTGCAAGTTCAGTGATGAGAGGCATGAAGAAGAAGTGGAAGTAAAGATTGATACCCAAGTCATTTCCACGAGAGATAGTTTCAAGTATCTTGGGTCTATAATCCAAGGCAATGAGGATATTGACGAGGATGTTATCCATCGCATTGGAGCGAGCTGGATGAGATGGAGGCTAGCTTCGAGGGTTCTATGCGATAAGAAAGTGCCGCCTAGACTTAAGGGAAAATTTTACAGGGTGGTGGTTAGACCGACTATGTTGTATGGAGTTGAATGTTGGCCCGTCAAGAAGTCCCATGTCCAGAAGATGAGCGTAACTGAAATGAGGATGTTGAGATGGATGTGTGGACATACCAGGAAAGACAAGATCAGGAATGAAGTTATTAGGGACAAGGTGGGAGTGGCATCCGTGGAAGCCAAGTTGCAGGAATCGAGGCTGCTATGGTTTGGGCATGTGAGAAGGAGAGACTTAGATGCCCAGGTCAGGAGGTGTGAGAGGTTGACCATGTCGGGCTTGAGGAAATGCAGGGGTAGGCCAAAGAAGTATTGGGGAGAGGTGATTAGGCAAGACATGTTGATGCTTCACCTAACTGAGGACATGACTAGCGATATGAATGTGTGGAGGTCGAAGATTAAGGTGGTGGGTTGACAGATAGTTGTGAGTTGCTCCTAGGTTTACCAGTAGTACTAGTATTATTCTTGTTTTTTGGTTGAAAGTTACTTCCTTTTAGTTTGTTATTATATGTGGTACTTAGCAACCTCGTCCATTGATTTTGAAAATTACTATTGGAAATTGTTGCTCCCTGATTACTACTATTTGATGCTACTCTTCCTCCCTTTTACTGAAAGTTGTTGCTCGCTGATTGTTACTATCTGATACTACTTTTTATTCTTTTTTTCTTATCGTCTTTTGTCTCCCTCGTCTTTCTTTCCCCCCCCTTCCTTTTCCACCTTATCTTGAGCCAAGGGTCTATCGGAAATAGTCTCTCTACCTCCCCATGTAGGAATAAGGTATGCGTACATACTACACTTCCCAGACCCCACTTGTGGGACTATACTGGGTATGTTGTTGTTATTGTTGTTGTTGTGTTGTTGTTAAGTAAGTTATGTTGATAATGTTTATTACTAATTGAAATTAACATTAAAAAGGGCAAATTTGTCAAATTATATTTTATTTATATTTATTTTAAATGAGTGTAAAGAATAGTTACAAGAAAATCAAAGAGGTAGGCGTAATATTGTAAACCACAAGGGAGGTCAGTGCGATAAAGCGAAAGCTGGATAGAGGTCTCTGAAATTATCCGTTTATTAAACAGTTATATGTCTTGATAACCTAAGTTGGGTATTAAAATGGAGCTATATTCTATGAGCTGCAACAAAGATCAAGCTTGAAGAATGATATGAACCGTGCAGTAATTGAATCAGTCAATATCAAATATGTTTATTGAAGTGCTTCTTCGATTAGTCAATGACATCTCTTTTCAATCGAGGAACAAACATGATCGCTTCGTTTTATTTTTAATAAAATATTAAAGGATATTCCACTAGTAGAAGGGAAGTCTCAAAACAATGGTAAAATTATCTTTGTATGACCTATAGATCACAGTTTTGAGTCATGAAAGTAACCACTAATGTTTGTATTAGAGTAGTTTTTCTATATCACATCACTTAGGTACAACTCTTTCCTGGATCCTGCGTGAACGCGAGATGCCTTGTGCATAGAGCTATCATTTTTTATATTCCACTAGTTATAAACTTTTTTGTGATTTTGCTCCTCTTTCTATTTTGAATTTATACAGTATTTGTTCAAACATTCTTATTAGCACTTACTGTATTAAGAGTGGAAAATAAATTTAGCACAATTATTATAATGTAGAAAAACTTGTTCGGTCTCACAAGTGAAATATTGATAGGAGGAACTTTTTTATTTTATTTTTTATTCGGTGTTCGATATATGTATTGGTACCCGACTAAATTTGAATTCACGCCAGGAAATTCCATATTGGGAGGAAAAACGCTCCTTAATAAAGATGACTCCACACCCGCTCAAACTTGCCATAAAAGGACAGGAGGAAACAAGAGCAAGTTTGTCGATTTGTATTTCAATATTATTGACAAGGACCAGCGTTAAAAAAACAAAAAGAAATGCTAATGCACAATTAAAGAAATAGTGCACATGCTTATAAAAATAAATCGGGAGAAATTCAAAAATAGCCAGATTTACAAGTGGTCATTTAAAAATAGTCACACGTTCAAAAGTAATTAAATTTTAGCCACTTTTTATGTAAAGATAAATCTGAACGAAAACACAGTTCAAAATCCGAAAAATATTCCAGTATATTATACTGGAGTTCCAGCATAAGTATACTAGAACTCCAGCATAATATACTGGAGTTCCAGCAAAGTATACTAGAACTCCAATACTGGAGTTCCAGCATAAGTATACTGGAACTCCAGCATAACATATAGGAGTTCCAGCAAAGTATACCGGTCCAGTATAATATGCTGGAAGTTCATACACAGGTGCTCGAATCTCCAGTATATTATGCTGGAACTTTTTGCGTGTTGGAGTTCTAGCATAATATGCTGGAAGTTCATACACACGTGCACCGAACTCCAGTATATTATGCTGGACCGGTCTCTATTGCAGCAAAACAGTGGCTATTTTTCAATGACTTGGCAAACACTGACTATTTTTGAATGACCAGTCCAAAAACTGGCTAGCCCGTGCTATTTTTACAAATAAATCGCGTGGAAACTTTGGAAAAGGAATTTATGTCAGCCAAACCTTATTTTAATTAACGATTAGTAGCGGTGGGTGATTAAATGGAGTTGGTTGGGGTTGTAAACTATACCGACTCATTTCAAATTTGGCCATTCTTTTAAAAAAAAAAAAAATAGTGCATCAAGTATCACGCATGGTCCGGAGAAAGGTTGCACCCAAAAGGATGTGACATAGATAGCCTATCCTGGTTCAAGCATCAACGGTTGATTCTACGGCTTGAACCCGTGACCTATAAGTCAGAGACAACTTTTCCATTGCTCCAAGCCCCCAACATTACCCGTGGCCCTAGATTCACTAAAAAAAACATGAAGTCTGTCTCTACACTATTTGAAATTGTTCAAATTTTCTCCTCATCAAAATTTTGAACTATTCATATTCTTGCTGTTACTATATTGTCTCGTTTTGTCCTTATCATCCGTAGAGATCCAGCTCCAAATAAGTGGACTTCACATGTTTAAACTCTTTGAGAAAAATAAGTCCAAATTTACTCCTCTATTTTTTTACTATAGTTTAAAATTACCCTCAGTTATCATATTAATGCTATTGCTTCTTTTTTATCATTTTTGAGACAATGATGTGTTGAAAACTTTCTCTCTACCTTTACAAATAGGAGTAAGGTCTTCGTCAAAGGTGGACCAAGGATTTGAGCATCACGAGGCTCCACTTTAAAAATAAAATAAAAAATTATGCATGTAAGAAATTGGATTCAAAACTGGGTCATCAAGAATGTGAAGGTACTTTAACACTTCTACGAACCGGCTCCTCTGTCCAGATTTTAAGATTTTAGGGGGGCGCATAAAATATTTAATGGGTCCTCACTATATATATAGATATATATAAAATATATATACAATCTTTTTGCCGAAGATAACGAGTTCCGATGACCCCCACCCCCAACTTAGGTCCGCCTTTGATCAGCATACACACTACCCTTTTTAAACCACACTTTATATGGTTACACTAATCCTACTGAGTTAGTTATTGTGTTGTTGTAGTTTTACCCTTAGGTTGAAGCTTCTTAGTGGTCCCGAAAAAATGAGATTTTCTCCCAAGGACGGGGTAATACTCTATAAATCAAAAGTGTAATGGAGAATAAAGTTATTTAATTTCAGATTGTACATAAACAACTTGACCCCTTTTCCTTTTTGAAAAATACCAAATTTATGTACTTTAAAAAAAGAGAGAACAAGAAGAACAGAAAAAGACAAAAACCAAAAAAATATAAAGGAGAAAAATGGGAACATGTTGCCTCTATCATTTTCATGATCAACACCAAAGAAAAATATCCAACCAAAAATGGAGGAAAACCAAAACACACACCTAAATCAAACTCAAAAAATTCATTACTGGGGAAATACAACAGAAGAAGAGTATTACACTCTCCAAAATATCAAATCAACCAAATCTTTTTTCACTTCACCTAGAGGCCTATCCCTTTTCACAAAATCATGGCTACCAAAAAATACTTCTTCTCCTAATTATAAAGGTATCATTTTTATGGTACATGGTTATGGAAATGACATTTGCTGGATATTTCAAGAAACTCCAATTTTTTAAGCAAAAGATGGATTTGCTTGTTTTGCACTTGACATTGAAGGTCATGGCCTATCTCAAAGTCTCAAATCCTATGTACCAAATGTAAATCTTGTTGTAGATGATTGTATCTCATATTTTATTTCAGTCCTAACCAAAAATTCTGAATTCCAAAATTTACCAAGATTCCTTTTTGGTGAGTCAATGGGTGGTGCTATTACCCTATTAATCCATTTTAGGAACAACATTAAGTTAAATGGTGCAATTTTAAGGGCCCCCATGTGCAAGATTTCAGAAAATATGAGACCAAAATGTCCAATTCCACAAATCTTGACATTTTTTGCAAGATTTGCACCAACTTTGGCTATTGTACCAACAACTGATCTTTTGGACAAATCTGTAAAAGTCTCAGAAAAGAGAGAAATTGCAAGAATGAACCCAAATGGCTATATTGGAAAACCAAGATTAGGGACAGTTGTGGAACTTATGCATGTGACTGATTTTGTTAGTACTAAACTTTATGATGTAAGTATTCCATTTTTGGTTCTACATGGGAGTGCTGATGTTGTTACTGATCCAGAAGTGAGCAAGGAATTGTAGCAAAAGGCTAAAAGTAAAGACAAGACAATCAAGATTTATGATGGGATGGTACATTCCTTGTTGTTTGGAGAAACTGATGAAAATGTTGAGATTGTTCCTAATGATATGTTGGCGTGGTTGAATGAGAGATCCCGACTAATTTGGATTCGCGATGTGGAGTATCAAGCACTCCCTACCTTGAGTTTCTATGTTTGCAGTACTCGAATTTGAGACGTCTGATTATAATTGTAAGGATTCCAGCCATCTCACCCGCTCCATTGATGTTTTTAGTCCATTTTCAGCCATTTTCAGTTCGTTGTTTTTTAATTTTTCCTTTAAATATGCAAACCCGAGATTTTGGTTAAGGGTTAAAGATTCCATCAATCTGACCCGCTCCTTGGTGGATTTTTAATTCAGTTTCACTTCATTGTTATTTGGAGTGATCGATGAAAATATTGAGATTTGTTCGTAATGATATGTTGGCATGGTTGAATGAAAAAAATCCTTAGTTGAAGCGTACAATGAATACTATCAAAAGTATCTAAATTCATTTTCTAGTTCCATTTTCCTTTTTTCTTGATGCATTTGGTGTTCGGAAAAGTACGGGTCAACTAATCCAGATTCATGTTGTGTTAGATCCATTAAAATGAGGAGTACTTCCTATCTTGAGTTTCTATATTTGTAGTACTCGAATCCAATATGTCTGATTAGGGTAAAGGTTCCGGCCATCCCATCCGCTCCTTAGTATTTTTAGTCTATTTTCAATTTGTTGTTGTGTAATTTTTCCGTTAAAAATGCAAATCCGAGATTTTTGTCAAGGATTAAAGATTGGATCATTGCGTACAAATGAGAAATGTCTTACAACCTTTTTTGGTTAATTATATTGTTGGATGATGGTGGAAAGCATATTGTTAGTGCTAATGCTTGTGAGTAATTGTGAACACTTTGTAAAAGCGAGCAACTAAAGTATAGTATATTTAGTTAAATTCAATATCAGATCTACGTTTCGCTTTGCTGTTGTGTCCTTTGTCTGTCATGAGTTAACATATTTGAGTAGAATACAAAATTGGTTAGTCGGTTGAAATTAAATTAATTGCATTTGCTAGCAAAAATATATATAAAATATGTATTTTTTTGTATATAATACACATGTATATAAAAAATATACTTTCTGTCGACTTTTATTTTTAAAAGCGGCTAAAAATATATTTCTCTAAATATTTTGGGTAGGATTGTGTCCATTATGAACAAAGCATCTCCATTATTCTATTGGACGTATATGATAATATGACTATACTACACATTAATTATATCTTACGCTGCTGCTTTTAGAGCGAGCGAGATAGCTAATAGTGATTCTTTAAAATAAGATTGTGGAGAAATGAAAATGATACCTTTAAATAAATACAACAATAACAATAATAACTATGTCTCAACTTCAAACAAATTAGGATCAGAGTAAAATTTATTGTTTCAAGTTCTATGAGATACATTAATTATTTTAGACGGGCCGGTGAGTTCGAAATACTAGATATGGTTAAAGAAAAAAAAGAACATTTAACTTTTATTTAGTTTACCCTAAAAAAAATGGATAACAATTGAATTTATATGTGATTTTAAGGATATGCGGATTAATTTAATACAAATGATAAATAACATTAGATTAAACAGACAAATGATGTAATAAATTGTCAAATCAATTAAGGGAAGTGATCCCGGACTTAGTAACAGCTTAATGAAATGCCTGCCTTCGATCCCGGGCTTACAATAATGGAGAACTGATGAACAAAAGTAAGAACTTTGAATAACATAGAAAATAAGAGTATATTACCTTGATATGCGTGTTACAATGTGTCCATGAATAATCATCTTTCCCCTTTATATAGTAGGAGAGTTTTACCCTAAGTACAATTCTAAAAAAGATAAAAATCTTCCGTTACGCCGATCACTGATACGAGTGGAGATTCGCGCTATAATATCCGATTGGGTATGGATATCACGACCCTTTGTTAGTCGTGTGCAGCTGCTCGATGATTCTCTCCGAAGTCTCAACCCTTAATACGAACCTCAAAGACATGGCCCCGATATCCCCGAGGACATGTGTTTGCCTGATCCCTAATACAAGGGGTCTTCGTTCTGACTCCGATACGTTACAGTCATCTTCCCACTCCTCTCGACTCACCGGGAAGTCGAGTCATGCGACAGGCTCAGTTTTACCTGTATACAGATAGTCCCCTCATTTCTCATAGAGTAGGCTAGCCAAAACGATGGGAAACGATAGATGACTCTGGTTCCTTCCTTTATAAGTTACGACGGGGAACCGAAACGTCACATCAATCACGTCGTTCTGACTTTGGACACGTGTCGCTTATCGGCAGGTTATCTCCGAATGCGAAGCGTCGATGTTTCCCTATAAAAGCCCATTTCCATTTTCCTTTTTCTTCTTTCCGATCAAGCCACTATTCGAGCCATTAACCATTATCAAAACCTTCATCAAATCTTCAAATCTTCATCCCTGTTATTCAATCTTCATAGCAATCTCCAAATTTCTACCAAAAACTTCTTCAAATCTTCATACCCCGTTCTTCATCTCCAAAACCCATTTCTCCTAAGCTTCGTGTTTATTCATCAAAATTTCAAAATCTCTCAAATGAAAATGGCGAAAACATTTAAAATCGTTCCTCAACAAGTTGCTTTTTCATCTTCCCAACTGGCCACTGGTACTGAAAAGGTCGCCCCCGAGGCGGTGGCCCTCAAATCGGCTGTTAACGAACCTGCCCCCGAGCCTCATTTATCGGTGTTTATCCCCGGGGGTTGTTCGATTGCTGACGACTTCAAGGTCGAGAAGCCCTCTCGCAAACAGGACCGGGGCAAAGGGATCTTGAGATATATATATTCGGTGACCAAGGACGTTCTTCCCATAGTTCGTAAGGACTGCGGTTGGGAAGGCAAGTATGTGGTAGTCCCCGGGCCTGAGGACGCCGTTACTACCCATGTGAAGGGGTACTTAAGTGTTTATACTTATCCCTTCATATTGGGCCCGGTGGACCCGATTGTCCTGGAATTTTGCAAGAATTACGAAGTGTGCCTCGGACAGATCTATCCATCACTGTAGAGGATCGTGACTCTCCTTTGTTACTTCGTGAACAAGACCGAATCTCGTCGGTTCACGATCGACCAACTGCTCCAATTATACAGTCCCTGTATGTTTCGAGGGAGACTGATCAAGCTTACACGCCAGCCCAGCAAGTCCCCCTTCTCCAGTAACAACGAATACTAAGACCGTGGCTGGCAGGGACGCTTCATCCAAGTGAAGACCAAGGATTTGATCTCCTCATAATACATGCCATTTTCTAAGGAATGGAATGCGTTTCGTAAGTGCAACTCCTTCATCAAAATTTCTTCTTCTTTTATTTCGATCTTCTCATTTATGTTTATGGTTTTGCAGTTGTTGCCCGGGTTCTGAATGCAGTCCCCCGGTTAAAGAAATGGATCAAGGGCATCTACACTCAGATGTCCTAATTTGAGCGCATGTGGTGCAGACTCTCAAAGGGCCGATGGGAAGCCCGTTCTCATGGTAAGGTCTCTTCCCGAATAACCAACATTATGTATCCGTTTTATATTACACTAATCCCTCTTCTTTATCATTGTAGGTTTTCCTAAGACCACCAAACTTAAGCTTTCGGAAGGGGACGAAGATGTTCCCCCGCCCGTTGATCCCTCCGTTTCCACCACGTAGGGAAAGAAGAAAAGAAAAAGAAAGCCCTCGGGCTCCCCGAGCTCCGAGGCAAAGAAACCGAAGAAGCGCGTGATCTGCAAGCCCAGGACGGGATCCAACTCCCGTGTGCTAGCCTCCGACTCTCTCCTTCTGCTTAGGGATGAGCCGGAGGAGGAATCTATCTTCGTAACTCATGCAATGACCACCTATCCCGGGGATTGAGAGGCATCTGAGGGGGAGACTCGCGAGACCGACCCCCTTCAACTCAGAAAGCCAACGCGGATCCCCGGGGTGAAACTTCCCAAGATGCCAGTTCTGCACCGAAGGAAGTGCCCATTATAACTGAGATCTCGAGGACACCCTATTATACCGAGTCTATGTTCGAAGAAGACCAAGAAAGGAAGGATAAATCTAACGAAGGGTCTCATGGCGTGGACGATCCCCTTTGTTCCTTTTTTGAATGTGTGGACTCATCTGTCTTGGAAGACTTTTCCGGGTTGGGCGACCTAGAAGTGCCGAGAAAGGATTCATCTTCAGAGGTCAGAGGGCTAAACTCGAGCCAAAATTTAGTCAACCAATTTCCTGCCCCGAGTACGGACCCCGGCCGTAAGAGGTCGATAATTATCACTGTCCCGAAGGATGCCTGGGTTTTCTCTGCTCTCGTGGGAGTAGAGAGACACCTTTCATTCCCGGTGAATGAAGAAGACCAGGCGAAAATGAAAGAGGTGGACGTACCGTGCCTGTTCAACAAGGCGCAACAGGCACTGAATCAGGTAAGGTATCATTACGCTCGTTCGACCTTTGACTTAGTCCTTGATATTTCTCATTTCTTTCTTTTACCCTTTCGCAGGCCTCGGTACTCCATCATGGATGCTTTCTTCGGTACCTGACCGAGGTTAACCAGCTTGAGGCTGAGGTCAAGGAGCTTGCCGAGAAAAGAAACATGTATAAGCTTCTCAGCGAGCAACACGAAGGGGTCGTCAAGAATCTCCAGGTCAAGCTGGATGCGGCTAAGAAGGAGCATGCCGACTTGGTCGAAAAGGTAAAGGTTTTCGAAGTTAGCAATGAAGACTTAGCCATGGCAACTAATGACCAAATCTCTTAGTTTCAGCAGAAGATTGACCGGATCGACCAACTCCGAGCTGAAATGAATGAGGTCCAAGCCATGGCCGATGTTTGGAAGGGCAAAATGGACAGGCTGGCTTCGAAGAAGAAGACCGCCCACGTACAACTGACATCAGTAGAAGTTTAACTCCGAGTGTCAAAAGAGAAGGCCGATGCACGGGATTGACAAAATGAGGACCTTCAAGCTCAATTGGGCTCGGCCATCGCTGAACGAGATGCCCTTGGCAAGGAGCTCAAAATAATGTGGTCCAAGTGAGAAGCAACCAGGGTCGATGATAAAGAGATGGTCGCCCAGTATAGGGCTGATGTCGAAGCAGCCGAGGCTCATATGAAAACTACCGCCGAGTACGTGAGGCGGCTATTCATAAGTGGAGATTTTGACTACTTATTAGTGTTTTTTAGCTCTCGTTTTAGTCCAAAAGTATTTAATTGTATTCCCGAAAACTGATAAAATATGCTTAATTGAATGAGTATTGGAAAATGAGCCACTAAGATGAAATCCAACTAAAAAGGAGTGATCTGAACTCAAGGACAAAAATCAGGCACAAAAGCTCAAGTGCAGATCGCAGATTTTTATCTGCGGCCGCAGAATGTGAAGGAAAACAGAGTTCAAGTGCAAAGTGCGTACCGCACAATTATTGTGCGGATGCAGAAGCTATGCAAGAGCTAAAGTTCAGTGAATCTCATTTCAAGCTCAAAAGGAAATGCGGACCGCACAATAATTGTGTTGCCGCAGAAATTAGCTACGCGGCCGCATTCAGAAATGTGCGGTCCGCAGAAGAGCCCTGTGCGGCTGCATCAAGAATTGTGCAGACCGTAGAATATGAGAGATGCGGCCGCAATCTAGAATTGTGCGGCGGCAGAGTCAACTCCTGTCAAGACTGAAGAGAAGTGCGGACCGCACATGGAATTATGCAGCAGCAGAACCTCCGAAAGGGCATTTTTGTTCGAAAATTCCAGCTTTGTATAAATAGATTAGTTTCACGAAGTTAGGTCTTTGAAATATTGAAAGTCCTGTAGCCATTTTTACTTGCCTCTTTAGGAAACTTTAGCTTACTTTGGTGATTTAACATTGAATTTTTATCTTTTAATCTTGCAATATGAGTTTTATCATCTTTTCTTCTTTATTTTCTTCTATACCCATTATGAGTAGCTAGATTTCTAACTAGGGTTGTGACCCAACCCTAGTGTGTAAACCTAATGGGTGTTTGATTTATGGCTTGTTTATGGTTGAGAGTTTATTATTTAGCCTTGTTCTTACTTTTGATTGTAGAATTAATGGTTGCAAACATTAGTTCATTCCTATTTGACTTGGTCTCTTCTTGAGAAAGTGAGACTTAGTCTAGGAAATCTTGGCTAACAAGAATTTGGGACAAAATCAAGAGATTGATAGTCCCAATTAAAGGGTTGAACCTAGAGATATTAAAACCCGACTTGAGCATTTTATCAACTATTTTGTTCAATACCCATTTGGACTTGAGAAAGTCAAATTGGGCAAAATCACTCTCTTACCGAGAGGTATTGAGTGGGTACTTGAGTGTTGATAGCTATAATACACCCCGACCAACGAAACAAGATTTACAGTTTACAACCCATTAGGCAAACACCTAGGTGAAGGTCATATCCCTATGCCTTTTACACTATTTGAAAGCAACAACAAAAATAATTTCTTAGTTTTAATTATTTATCTTGCAATCTTAGTTTAAACTAGATCTAGAATCAACCAAATATTGTGGAAGTGTAATTTAAGATAGTTCAAGCTCATTCACCACAATATATACTTCTAAATCCTATTCAGATAGCTCCCTCTGGAATTTGACCCCGACTCTCTGTTGGGTATTACTATTGCATCGACCGTTTCATAACCTCAAATAGAGGTGTGTCTTGGACGAGATCAATTTTTGGCGCCGTTGCCGGGGAGCTAAAAATGAATTTAGCTATATATTTAGTTTTGTGTGTGAATTATCTTCTTTTCCTTCCGTATTACTAATCTTTTTGGTGAAACAATTATAGGTGAAATAATGTCTCTCAACAATAATGATCCTCTCGGAAACATGCCTTTGGGGGATGTGGACGTGGAAGATGACCAAGTTGAAGAGGTTCCTCTTGAACCTCAAGCAAATAGACGAGGCTGACCGCCTCAAGACAACGTTCCCGTTCCGGCCCCACCTCCACCAAGAGCGGCTCCACACCGGGTGTTGCCAAATGAAGGGTATGCAAGTTCCATAGTCCCGCCCTGCATTAAGGCGGGCAACTTTCAAATCACTAATGTTATGCTCACATTGCTAGAGCAACGGGGATTCTTCTCTGAGGATACTTTAAGGTTGAGGCTATTTCCTTTCTGTCTACGGGGGAAAGCCTTGGATTGGTTAGAAAGGTTGCCAAACCATTCCATCCGTACATGGGATGAATTGGCAGAGAAATTTATTTCCAAGTTCTTTTCTCCCGGGCATATGGCTACTCTTAGAGATGAGATTCTAGCATTCAAGCAAGAACCCAATGAGCCGTTGCATGAAATATGGGAGAGGTACCGAACTATGGTAAAAGAGTGCCCAAACAATGACATGACGGAGGCTATGATTCAATAAACTTTCTACATGGGGATCAATACTACCAATCAATACGTGGTCAACAAACTTGTCGGTGGAAATTTCATGACAATGCCATATTCGGAAGTTTGTGAGATCTTAGATGAAATAGTGGATACTTCATAGACATGGCAAAGTAGAGCAAATGTTCCTCAAGGTGATCCAAACGTGATTCACCTACATAAAGAATTGCATGATCATGGGCAAGCAATTACCGAGTTGACCACCACAATGAATCAATTAGCCAAGGCTCAACTTCAACAAGTGCAAGGTCCTAAGAAAGTCAATGCAATGGAAGGAGTTAATATGATGGTAAACAAGAGAAGGCAAAAGTGGTCCTCAAGTGCAAAATTGTGCGGAACATTATGTGCAAGAAGATAGTGGGTTTGATCAAGATGAATCTTACAATGAACAAGAGGAGGAAGTACAATATGTGAACAACTTCCAAGGTCAAAGAAACAACTCTCAAGGTCCGAATCAACAACAATGGTGACCTCATGGTAATCAAGGGAATTGGAATTCTAGCAACCAAGGCAATTGGAATTGTGGTAACAACTAAGGGAATTGGAACAATCAAAACAATCAAGGAAATTGGAATGGTCAAAATAACCAAGGCAATTAGAGTGGCAATAGTCAAAGATATTGGGGAGGTAACAACCAAGGGGTATGGAATAATAACCAAGGAAATCGGGGGTCGGGCTTTCAAAGTCCCCCGATGTATCAACAATCGAGCAACCCGCCTTCTTATCCTTCCCATGGTCCAAGCTCTTTCAAAAATGAGATGGGACGAATTGAGAACATGTTCAAACAAATGATGGAGAACAATGCCAACTCTGATGCCCAACTAGCCTCTCACAACACTTCAATTCGCAATTTAGAAGTTCAATTGGGCAAATCTCGCAAGCTTTAAACACTCGTCCTAAGGGGGCACTACCAAGTGACACAGTGGTAAACCCAAAGGGTGGGAACAACACGGATATGCCATGGCTGTTACTACAAGGAGTGGAAAAGGTGGGGATGCCCCCACCTCAAGTCAAAGGAAATTTGTAGATGATGAGCAAGTGGTACAAGAAGATGAGGTCCCGAACAATGTGGTGCAAGCAAATAATGAAGTAAGAATTGATATTGATGACTATATGGAGGAGACTCAAGAGAAAGTGAACCCGTCTAGGGAGCACATTGTTGACATAGCGGAACCGGTAGTGCCAAAGGCTAAGGCACCAATGCCAAGACCTCCTCTTCCATATCCTCAAGAGCTTGCCAATAAAAATGGCGAGAATCAATTCAAAAAGTTCATTGACATGATGAAGAGTCTATCTATTAATGTGCCATTGGTTGAGACTTTGGAGCAAATGATCGGTTATGCAAAGTTCATGAAGGACTTGGTGACAAAGAAGCGGTCGATGAATTGTGAAACTATAAAGATGACTATCAAGTGAGTGCAATTATGCATTCAATGGCTCATAAATTGGAAGATCTCGGCACTTTCACAATCCCTTGTACCATTGGAAGTGCCAACTTTGCTAAATTTCTTTGTGATCTTGGGGCAAGTATCAATTTGATGCCATATTCGGTGTTTAAGACTTTGGGAATTAGGCAACCAAGACCCACATCTATGAGATTACAAATGGCGGATTGTACCATGAAGAGACCGTTGGGTATAATTGATGATGTGTTGGTTCGTGTTGATAAATTCATTCTCCCGGCGGATTTTGTTATTCTTGATTGTGAAGTGGACTATGAGGTGCCGATTATTCTAGGTAGACCTTTACTTGCTACGGAAAAGGCTCTTGTTGATGTGGAAGCCGATGAACTCACTTTCCGGGTGGGTGATGAAAAGGCGGTGTTCCACGTGTGCAAATCTATGAGACAACCGAATATCAATGAAGTATGTTCGTTTGTGGACTTGGTTACCGATGTTATTATTGATAATACAAGTGCCACGATTAATGTGGGTGACATGTTGGAGGCCGTTTGCTAAATATTTATGATGAGGAAATGAATGGCTTCATGGAATGTGTAAATTCTTTGCAAGGGATCGGGTCATACAATTATGCACCTCAGAAACTTTCCTTGGATCTCAAAAATAGGAAAACCCCCCCTACAAAGCCTTCAATTGAAGAGCCTCCTATCTTGGAGTTGAAGCCATTGCCTCCACATCTCAGATATGAATTTGTTGGCCCTTGTTCTACTTTACCGGTTATTCTTTCCTCTTGTTTAACTAACGTGCAGGTTGACTCTACATTGGCGGTGCTCAACAAGAGGAAGAAAGCTATTGGGTGGACTTTGGCGGATATTCGGGGAATAAGCCTCGCATTTTGCATGCACAAGATAAATTTGGAAGAAGATGCCAAACCCTCCATTGAACATCAAATGAGACTCAATGAAGCAATTCAAGAGGTGGTCAAAAAGGAGATCATAAAGTGGTTAGATGTTGGGGTTGTTTACCCCATTTCTGACAGTTCGTGAACTACTCTAGTGCAATGCGTTTCGAAGAAGAGGGGCATAATTGGGTGGAGAGTATGTATGGACTATCGGAAGCTAAACAAAGTCACAAGGAAAGACCATTTCCCATTGCCCTTTCTTGACCAAATGCTTGATAGGTTGGCCGACCGGGCGTTCTATTACTTTCTAGATGGATATTCAGGATACAATCAAATCCTTATTGCCCCGGAAGATCAAGAGAAAACAACCTTCACTTGTCCCTATGGCACTTTCGCTTTCAAGAGGATGCCATTTGGCTTATGCAATGCACCGGCAACTTTTCAATGGTGTATGATGGCGATCTTTACGAATATGGTTGAGGACTACCTTGAAGTCTTCATGGATGACTTTTCTGTAGTCGGGGATTCCTTTGATGATTGCTTGGAAAATTTAGATAAGGTCTTGGCAAGATGTAAAGAGACGAACTTGGTATTGAGTTGGGAGAAATGCCATTTCATGGTCGAGGAGGGTATTGTCCTTGGACACAAGATTTCAAAGAAGGAGATTGAGGTCGACAAGGCAAAAATAGAGGTGATTTCTAAACTTCAACCTCCAATATCCGTGAAGGGCGTGAGAAGTTTCTTGGGTCACGCGGGGTTCTACCGGCGTTTCATAAAGGATATTTCCAAGGTGGTGAACCCCTTGTGCAAGATTTTGGAGAAAGATGCTAAATTTCACTTCAATGATGATTGCATGAGAGCATTCGAATTGCTCAAGTTCAAGTTGACAACTACTCGCATTATCACCGCCCCAAATTGGAGCATTACTTTTGACCTCATGTGTGATGCTAGTGATGTGACGGTTGGAGCAGTTCTGGGGAAACGTATCAACAAGATCTTTCATCCGGTATACTATGCTAGTAAGACAATGAATGATGCCCAAGTCAATTACACTTTGACCGAAAAAGAGCTCATTGCCATTTTGTTTGCTATTGAGAAGTTTCGCCCGTACTTGATGGGTGTAAAAGTGATTGTCCACACGGATCATGCGACACTTCGTTACCTTATGAGCAAGAAAGATTCCAAATCCCGATTGATGAGATGAGTGCTTTTGTTTCAAGAGTTTTATATAGACATCCAAGACCGAAAAGGAAGTGAAAACCAAGTGGCAGACCACTTTTCTCGTTTGGAGGAGGAGGGGAGGCCGCATGATGGCCTTGATATCAATAACTCCTTCCCCGATGAGCAACTCTTAGCCATTTCAATGAAAGAGGTGCCATGGTTCGCGGATCTAGCAAATTTTCTTATGAGTGGTATTATCCCGGATGGGTTCTCTTCAAACCAAAGGAAGAAGCTCAAACGGGATTGTCAAGACTATTATTGGGATGAACCGTACCTTTTCCGGATTTGTACGGATGGAGTGATTAGAATATGTGTACCAGAGGAGGAACAATGTGAAATTCTTGGGGCTTGTCATTCTTCGCCATATGGTGGTCACCATGGTGGAGCAAGAACGACGACCAAAGTGTTAAGTTGCAGTTTCTATTGGCCCACTCTTTACAAAGATGCAAGTGATCTCGTCAAGCATTGTGATGAATGTCAAAGGGCCGGTGGAATCTCAAAGAAAAATGAAATGCCCCTCACCACCATTTTGGAGATTGATATTTTCGATGTGTGGGGTATTGACTTCATGGGTCCCTTTGTGAGTTCTTGTGGAAACACCTACATCTTGGTAGCTGTTGATTATGTGTCAAAATTGGTTGAAGCCGTTTCTATACCCAACAATAAAGTGATAAGTGTGGTGGCGTTTTTGAAGAAGAATATTTTTACAAGATTTGATACTCCAAGGGCTATCATAAGTGATGGGGGATCACATTTTTGCAACAAAGCTTTTGATACCTTAGTCACCAAGTTTGGTGTCACTCATAAAGTTACGATTCCCTATCACCCTCAAGAAAGTGGTAAAGTGGAAGTCTCCAACCGGGAAATAAAGAGTATTTTGTCCAAAACAGTAAATGCTAATCGGATAGATTGGTCAAAGAAGCTTGATGATGCACTATGGGCTTATCGGACTGCTTTCAAAACTTCTATCAGGATGTCTCCATACCGGTTGGTGTTTGGAAAAGCTTGTCACCTTCCGGTGGAATTTGAGCACAAGGCCATGTGAGCTTTGAAGAAGCTAAATCTTGATTGGGATGCAGCTGCCGCATTGTGGGTTGCACAGTTGAATGAGCTAGATGAATTCTGGTACCATGCATATACAAGTTCGTCCTTATACAAGGAGAAGGTGAAGTACCTCCATGACAAGTACATTCGGAAAAAGGAGTTTAAAGAAGGTGATCTTGTGTTGTTGTTCAATTCACGATTGAAGATGTTTCCCAGAAAGTTGAAATCCAAATGGAATGGTCCCTTTGAAATTGTGGGTGTGACACCTTTTGGTGCATTGGAATTAAAGAACAAAAATGATGAGGTATTCCGAGTCAATGGTCACCGGGTGAAGCACTATTTGGGACAAGCTGATGATGGACACGTGGTGGTAGTGATTCATTTGAAGTGATGGTAATCTGCATCGTGTCGCGACGTTAAATCATGCGCTTCCTGGGAGGCAACCCATGTTTCTTTTTCTTGTTCTTTTTCTTCTTCTTTAGATAGGTCTTCTTTTGTGCTAACTGGTTTTGAAGTATGTTGTAGGAATGATTGTGCTTTACAAGGACTGTGCTTAGAAAAAATGGCTAAGTGTGAAAAAAGTGCGGACCGCACAATTTTGAATGCCACAATAGAAAGGGATCTGCGGCCGCACAACTAGATATTAAAACATTGCAAACTCTCTGAAATTTGCCTGTTAGAGAAATGGCCAAAGTGCAGTCGCACAAGGAAATGTGCGATCTGCAACAAAATCTACGGTCGCACTAAAAAATGTGCGGACCGCAGATCAACAAAGGGTAAATGTGTAACAGGTAAATGAGTGCGGACTGTACATGAAATTGTGCGGCCGCACTCATCTCTTGAACTCTTTCCCTAACCGGTCAAGTATAAATAGTATCCTTCTCACTACTATTGAGACTTTAAGAACTCTGAACATTTAACACAAAGGCAAACACAGTGCACTCAACTGATTCACGCATCTAACACTCATTTCATCATCTTTGATCACTCCTTAACACCACTTCATTACTGGTATGTTCAAATCATCCTTAGAATTTTTCAATTTTCTTAATTTAGTTGATAATTTGTTTAGTTATTTCCAATTGTCAAATTCATAACCATGTGGACTATAATTTGTGTGGGTAAACTCCTAGTTGCTATATGAGGGATGGGTATTTGGTTGATATAGTTTAATTGCTACTACCATGTCCAAATTGTGCGTAAAAGTAGAAACTCTAGAATCTGCCCGATAAATTTTTGTATTGTGCGGCCGCAGAAGGAATTGTGCGGTCCGCAGATCAGTAGGCTAGGGCATTTGATGTAGAATGATTGTGTGGACCGCACTTGAAATTGTGCGGTCCGCAGAAATTCAACCGCGACCGCAGAAAAGTGTGTGCAGCCGCAGATCAAGCAATTCTCTATTTTCAGAGAATTGTCATTTTTGAAGTTTCAATATGCGGCTGCACCCAAAATTGTGCGGTCCGCAAAAATTTAACCACGACCGCAGAAAAATATATGCGGCCGTAGATCAAGCAATTCACTGTCTTCAGAGAGTTGCCATTTTTGAAGTTTTAATGTGCGGTCGCACCCAAAATTGTGCGAACTGCACTTCAGATGTGTGGCCGCACTTAAAATTATGCGGACCGCAGAATCATTATTGCGGCCGCACTTTCAAATTATGCAGTCCGCACAACCCCATATGCGGTTGCACTCAAAAATGTGCGGTCCGCACTTCCTCAACCTGCAACATGTTTTGTTCTGAAATTTGTTTGCTTACCTGCACTTAACTAGAACTGACTCTTACTGCTATTTTTTGCAGAATATGGTTAGATCATATGGTTGTGGTGATACATCAAAGGGGAGGGGTGAACCTTCTAGAGGTAGAGGAAAAATCACCTTACCCCTCGCCCTCCAAAAAGTGATCTATAAGAAGGCAACAACAGGCCGAGGTAGACAACCGGAGCCCTCCGAATCAAGTTTATATGCCCCGTTTAGGGAAGCATCGGAGGGCGACTCAGTGCAAAGGCAGCCTGTTGTGCAATCATAACCACAGCTGCCCCAGGACGGATACCGACTGAGAAATGAGCCTACCTGTTATGAGAGTACTTCTGAGGGGTCGGAAGGGAACAATCAGGCTTCAGAGCCTTCATCTACACATGCTCTCCACACACAGGCTACTACAGTGGATGTGGATGAGATCCCAGATGATGGCCGGGGGGGATGGGGAGGGGGAGGAGGGGGGTGATACCAAAGTTGCATGCCTGGAGAGGTCAAAGAAGAAGGAAGTTTGGGAAGATAGGTTTGTGTGCCTGACTGCACTCAACAAGTTCCGAGAGTGGTGGCCGCAGAGATCGCTCACTCTTGAGTGGTAGTTTGTGTTGAAAGATCTGGATAGATATAACCCAAATGTGTTAAGATAATTTTGGGAAATAAAAGGGTGGAAATGGTTCTCTCAAAGTGTAGCGGATGCAAAAGAGCACTTGGTCCGGGAATTTTATGCCAATGTAGCACACATCAAGAAGGGGAAAAAAGTGACGACAGTGAGGTTTGACCAAACCACCCTGAACACATACCTAAGGTTGGAGGATGTGGAGCCAGTGAAATACTTGGAAAAATTGGCTATGGGCGATGCAGCTCGCCCATGGCTAGCTGAGCTTCTGGCAGCTCCGGGACCACCACCACCATGGATCACATCAGGGATTCCAATTCAGTGAAACACCCTGAATTTTGAGGCAAAGGGATGGCAAACGTTTGTGTGTAGCAGAATAGACCCATGTCGGAATGAAACAAATCTACCAATCCCGCGAGCAATGCTAGTCGCCTCGATCATGGCCGGGTACCCAATCAATGTGGGTACCGTGATATCGGTCAACATGTCCTTGGTTCCAAGGCAAGGTGACACCTCCTACCCATATCCCAACACTATCACTGAGTACCTCACAGATGCGGGGGTGGAACCAAGGGATTTTGACACCAAGGTGAAGGAGAAGAAGCCTTTCTCGTGGTATTCGCTGATGGATGGTGGAAACCCAAAGAAGAGGGGTCAACCCTCTACTACTGCAGGCCAGTCTGATGAGCCTACCGAGGTAGTTTTTAGGACAGTTGACATGCCATCTACTTCAGCAAATCATTCTGATAGTGCAATAACTATGGCTCCACCTCTTTCTTCAGGTCCTTCAGCATCAGTGCCTTCCACATCGATTTTGAAGCCGGTGCCCATGCTCGCTCATTCACTATCTACGTTGCGAGTCTCCCAAACACTTGCGAACCTCAACAACTGGATGCAGACAGCCACTGTCGCGCCCTTTTTTCTTGCGAAATCGGGTTTCGACGTGTGACAACTCTTTTGGATGGGAGATAGTGTGTTAAAAGAAGAAGAGTCGCCACCTAATGATTTTTAAGGTGAGTTAGGGAACCTATTATGCAGATAACTCTATTTGACTAGTCAACGCCACCAAAGATCAGGTAAGGGCTCAAATTATCTCAAAGAGAAGATATTAGGCACTCTTCAAGGTCCACAGCTGTCGGTCCCGACCGAACTTAAGACTATGTGGATTATAATTAGGCAAGATGATTAAATAATCAAAGAGAATAAAAGGTCAAAGAGTTTCATTATAACACTATGAGAATTGGTACAAATCTTAAGGACTGCAAGGATACAACTATAACGGTCTATATTAGATGACTAAGTGTATAAAGAGAAAAAAAGGGGTCCTAAGTTTTTTAGCCTAAAGGATCACCCCGTGCAACATAAATAATACTTCACAACTCCTTTTAGATAGGATTTGCTCATATTATTCAGCGGTCACAGACTATCATCTCCTGCTACCCGATTACTATGTTGAAGTTGTTTACTTAGAGCATTCTAATTCAATTCCAGGTCGCGTCATATGCGTGCACTACCCATCCCATGTCTATGGTCTAGGAGGTGTTGGACCTCTATTTGGGTGGTTCTAGACTTTACTTAGGCTGCTCAAAATGATAAAACTAAGCGAAATTCAAAATAAATAGGACTTCACTTAGGGATAGTTAAAGGCTCAAGTTAGCCTCCACACTTAGACAACAAATGCACGCAGACAGATTTCTACGTTAGGCACTAGACAGTTTCAGAATTGAGGCAAATTAAAGTTATTAAGCTCTATAGATATGGTCTCTAAGTGATTTACTCAATAGGGGGAATGAAAACCATTGGGAATACTCAGAATTACTCGTGTTTGATCCTATTGGCATGCTTTTTAAGCAAGTAGCAGTATTTTATAGCTAGGTTCTAATAGTTGGCAGTTGGAAACTGATTCTGTAACACTTCGTCCCTATAGGCATGTTTTCTAGGCGAGCGATAGATATAACAGTAGCTGATGAATCAATTAAGAACCTATGGACATGATATCTAGATGAGGACCAGTGGAGCATAAGCTAGTATAATCCTATAGGCATGCTATCTAATGAACATGCTGCCGTTATGCAAATTGAAGGATGGTTATTGGCATTTGTTTCCTATAGGCATGCTGTCTAGTGACACATAGCAGTGGACATGGGAATAAATAGAGTATTTAAGCTCATGCTTTGATAGTAAACAAGTTGTGTGAGTATGTGATTCCCCTAATGGCATGATTTCTACTAGTGTACATGGAAATTTAGATAACAGATATGGCAGGTTGGATAAAATAACAAGTAAATCATACGAATCCTATAGGCATGTGTTTCTACCATTTCATTAAAACATTAGAATATAATGTTTCCCCAATTTCACTAACACCCCAATTATTTATTACAAAATTATTACAGACCAGATGAGGAATATAAGTACAAATATTACACAAGAAATTATAGTAGGCCCAAAGGAGATACCCAGTATTGCCTGGGCCTTCAACAAACTCCTTCTTCGCAAATAGCATGCCCAGATCCAAACAGGGGACTAGGCCCATCAGCACAGCCCAAAAGTCTTAGAGGAACTCAAGCAAAATCAAACAGTCACACATTGATCATATGACCCAAATATTGAATTACACAGAAATCACTTACACAACCTAGTTTGCAGATTATACAAATAATACGAGGAAAAAAGCTAAATGCCAGAGATAGCTCAAGTTCCAGCAGCAAAGAGAGTAATCAAAGAACCCCAAATACTAGTGTGTCAGAGTTCACAAGGGTCTCAAATGGACCCCGAGTAGTGCTCATACTAGGGAGGTCAATAGAGAGAGTTTTGGTGGCCTTGGCTTTCAGTCAGCCAAGAGTGATAGATTCAGAATAGTGTAGGTAATAAATGAGAGTGAGAGAACAGTGATCAAGTGATAGAATTTGAAGAGGTGCACTTATATTTTAGAAGCATACATAGCAAGGGTGATTAAACAAAGAACATACAAGCAAAGAGAATCAACAAAAACTCAAAGGACAGGTTAATATCACAATTTCAAACACTTAGCATATTTGGCAGAAAACATTTGGTAAGAAGAAGGGGAATCGGGTTTTCTGACACTACAAGATTAACATACAAAGGTGCACAAAGCCAAACGAGTCTAAAGTAAAGCACTAACTTAAAGGACTTAAAACCTAGGGGTCCAAATTATGTTGAATATCCATCACAACACCAGAAAGTAGACATGCCAACTTATATCACTAAGACAAAACAATATCAAACATTATAAGGAAACATACGTTAAGATGGCTACTCTAAAGGTCCCAACTAATCAATCACCAGGGGATACAGGATTAGGCAAACCGAAGACATAAAGAGTGACAAAATAGTATGGGAGCAGGTCATAGCTAGAGTGAAGGTCTTAACATAGATTAGGACACATTATAGATACGAGCCAGTCATGACAGGAACCCAGAACAAAGCAGGGAAGCAAACTCATGCCAAGCAGCGAATGAAAATATTCAGGTACCAACACATTAGGCTAGACGAACTTAGGAGAGTCCAAATTATTCAAGTTAAGCATAAACATATCTCAGAACTGGCAGTTTTAGGTAAAATCAAATGCTAAAGAAGTTCATATCACAAAACGAGTTCAATGCCAACAAGGTTGCACATAGACAAACAAAAATAACAAACTCCACAATACTCTGAACGTCAGCAAAGAGCAATAGAACCCAGAATCTTAGTTCGTCAGAGTTCCCAAAGGCTTCAAACGAACCCCGGGCAGTGTTCGCACCAAGAAAAGTTGAAAAAATCGAATTCCGGTGGCCTTGGCTTTCAGTCGTCCAAGAACCAAAGTATAGAACAAGAGAATGAGATAATAATAGAGTGACAACCTTTAACTTTTTTAGTGAATCTCGTGAAAAAGTATGTTTCAAAGGGGAATAGGGAGGGGTTTATATCGTAGTAGAAATCAAGCAAACAAACAAGGAAACACTGTAAAATCGAACATAAATAAGGAAATAATAACATGCAGAATCAAAATAATCGGATTAGGAGAAAAATTAGGTAAACCCTAGTTCATGATGGAAAACCAAAAAAATAGTCAAAAATCTCACTGAATCGAACTCGTACGACCTTGCCATGATGCATATAGACGAAATATCGTCCAAATACCGAAGGGTGAAGCTTATCTCCCTTGATTCGGAGATTGATATTTGCCAAAAATGGAGCAAGTACTATGTAATACCATAAAGAAGCAACCGGTAGCGAAGGAACATAAGTATGGTAAGTAAATAACAGTTGAATCCCATTGTTAACGGGACTAGGAGAGGGATTGGTGAAGGGTGGCGATTAGGGTTCTTCAGAGAAGATGGGGGATTCTACGGATTTCAGGGCGGCGGGTTGGTAAGAAATGGGCGAGGGTTTTAGGTAAGGGGGAATATAAAGAAACAGGTAGGTGTGTTATGGGCCGTTGATCATTTGAGATCAACGGCCAGGATCACAAGGGAGACGGGGCGGGTTATTTGAAATGGGTTCTTCTTGGGTTGAGGTTAAGGGGTCGTTTGGATTGGGCTGCTGAAGAGGAGAGTGAGTGGGCTAAGTGTTTCGGCCAAAATTGGTCCGAAAAGTAGCCTAAAATTGGGCCAGTTTTTAAATAAGAGATTAAGGAGAAATAATTTAATAAAAATAGTTAAAACAAAATGCTATCTATGCAACTTAATACTTTAAAATGATAGTAGAAGATTATAAAAAATGGAGAAACTTATTTTGACCTTGAATAAAATGACAAATGCAATAAAGTTGTAAAATATAGGCTATTATTTCAAGGTTGTGCAAATAGCCTAAAATATTAGTATAAAAAATGAAGTAAAAATATTTGAAACAATGTATTATGCATGAAAATAATAATTTTAGATGATTAAGTCACCACAAAATGATTTGAATGAGTAATTAATAAATATTCAAGTAATTGAAATGTAAGAAAATCAATTTTAAAGCTCTAAATATTATGGAAAATTATAGAAAATGCTTGTATAGATTTTAAAACTAAATAATGATGCGAAATGATATTTTGAATGTATATATACTATTTGAGAAAATATGAGGGCAAAATTGGGTATCAACAGCTACCCCTCTTTACCCGAGAATGATGAAAGAGTTGTCGTGTAAAGAAAATGATGACCAGTTTGGCCGAATTGAGTGAGGAATGATGTGATTTGAAGAATGGAGGCTGAACCCCGGTTCCTGAGTTGCCTACATATTCCTGATGTTACGGGAATCAGGTCGTGTGTAGTTCTGGATCCAACGGTGAATGAAACCGATGGAGTTGTTATAGGAATATTTGCATGTTTTGGAGAGGGTTCTTTTGGGTGTGATAGTATCGGATGAATTTATGTGGAGTCGTGAATGTGAATTGGAAACGTTATGGATGTGTCACAAGGTAGAAATTTGAACGGTCATAGAGTAAAAGGTACGCAATTACTGGTAGTTGGTTACGTTTGAAACAATTGAAGGATGTGAATGTTATGAACGGAAACCGGAGCGCAGATTGCTCCCGTTTGTAGAACGTTTACCTCATGGATTACCTGCAAAACTTTAAACACGGTGCGTGCGAATATATATATGGTTTATTTCGAAAGTTTAAACATGATGCAAATTCCCTTTGGACCATGAATGTTGTCTTTGGACGGTGAGGATGATGTCCTTAGACCATGACGTTTTTGTTCCATAAAGCGTATGATTAGGGATTTGCAGGCCATGAAATGGTGTCCTCGATCCATGAGGATGGTGCCTTTGGACTATGACGCCTTTGAATAATGATGTGCAATTTTGAGAGATCCTCAGGACATGGAATGGTGTCTCTCGGCTATGAGGATGATGCCTTCGGACTATGACGCCTTTGGACAAAATGGAGATGTTTCAGCCCATGAAATACAAAGATATGATGCCTGGTCATATGCGAGGATGAGACAAGATAAGGCTTAGTCTTGTGTGATATGAGGACGGCACTTAGTCCTAGGTGACCAAAGAGATAGTGCTAGGTCTTAGGTAGCGTAGTGGAGATAGTATTTAGTCTCACGCAAAGAAAGGCAATGCTTAGCCTTATGCAATTAGTGAGGTAGTGCTTAGCCTCATTCAAGAAACGGATACAATGCCTAGTCTCATGCAGGGAAAGGTAGTGCTTAGCCTTATGCAATTAGGGAGGTAGTGCTTAGCCTCATGCAAGAAGAGGAGACAATGCTTAGTCTCATGCAGGGAAAGGCAGTGCTTAGCCTCATGCAATTAGGGAGGCAATGCTTATCCTCATGCAAGAAGAGGAGACAATGCTTAGTCTCATGCAAAGAGGAGAGACAATGCTTAGTCTCATACAAGGAAAGGCAATGCTTAGCCTTATGTAATTAGGGAGGCAGTGCTTAACCTCATGCAAGAAGAGGAGACAATGCTTAGTCTCATGCAAAGAAAGGCAGTGCTTAGCCTTACACAATTAAGAAGGCAATGCTTAGCCTTATGCAAGAAATGGAGACAATGCTTAGTCTCATGCTGAGAAAGGCAGTGCTTAGCCTTATGCAATTAGGGAGGCAGTGCTTAGCCTTATGCAAGAAGAGGAGACAATGTTTAGTCTCATGCAGGGAAAGGCGGTGCTTAGCCTCATGCAATTAGGGAGGCAATGCTTAGCCTCATGCAAGAAGAGGAGACAATGCTTAGTGTCATGCAAAGAAAGGTAGTGCTTAGCCTTACGCAAGAAAAGCAATGATCAGCTGCGAGAGAGTAAAGTATTTCTTGGCTTGATGCGTTTGCGTTTGGCAACTTGTCATCACGGAGGTAGTGATTTTGCTGTGCGTATGTATTTGCGAATATTACTGTTGTGTCTATCGTACCTGCATTCAAAGGAAAATTGTGAGTTTTGCGGGGGACGATTGGTTCTTACCCTTGATTCCTTGATTCGACTTTACTCATGTCTCGAGATCCTATTTGAGTTACCCTGGGTAACGTCTGGCTGTCATAGAAACAAAGTTTTTGAAAAAATATGCGTGCATTTGACAAATTATTTGTGAAAATATAATTATTTGAAATGTAGTACGTGATATCAAATAATTTAGATGAACCGGTGACTGTGACACATTTCAGAGACATTGCAACCTCCTTGCCTTAGAATTTTGAGGGCTCCCTTCAAAATTTTGCCCCAGTTTAAATGCAATAATTTTAGCCGTTCCACATATGACGAAGTTGACTAAACTTGCGATCTTGCCCCTAGTTTCTGACCATGGGAAAATGAAGATTTTATTAAGATGCGACCGAACACATATGGCTGCCTACATATCCCTTCTTAAATAGGAATCAGGTCAAGCGTAGTTCAGTTACATCAAGTGAAGAAATGTAAACAATCCTAAACATACTATCTCTTGATTGCATCTGAGTTGATAGGTCTTGGCCAAATCTCTTCGTCCATTCCTACAAGTATGAGTGCTCCTCGTGTTAATACTCGATGAACCATGTAGGGACCTTGCCAGTTGGGTGAGAACTTCCCTTTGGCTTCATCCTGATGTGGGAAGATCCGTTTTAGCACCAACTGTCCCGGTGTGAATTGCCTTGGTCTGACCTTTTTGTTGAAAGATCTTGTCATTTTGTTCTGGTAGAGTTGACCGTGACATACTGCATTCATTCTCTTTCCATCAATGAGAGCCAGTTGTTCATAGCGGATCTGTACCCATTCTGCATTGCTGAGCTCGACTTCCTGTATAATTCTCAAAGAAGGGATTTCTACTTCGGCAGGAATAACTGCTTTAGTGCCATAAACCAATAGGTAAGGAGTTGCCCCAGTTGATGTGCGAACCGTGGTATGATACCCGATCAGAGAAAATAGCAACTTCTCGTGCCATTGCTTGTAATTATCTACCATTTTCCTTAATATATTCTTGATGTTCGTGTTGGCGGCCTCTATAACTCCATTCATTTACGGCATGTATGCCGTGGAATTATTATGCTTGATCTTGAAAGTTTCACACATGGCCTTCATTAGGTCACTGTTGAGATTGGCGGCATTGCCGGTGATGATTGACTTTGGAATTCTGAACCGATAAACAATGCGATCCCGAACAAAATCTGCGACGACCTTCTTCATTACAGATTTATAAGATGCGACTTCAACCCATTTTGTGAAGTAGTCTATGGCCACTAGAATGAATCTATGCCCATTCGAAGCGGCATGCTCGATCAGACCTATGACATCCATACCCCAAGCCGAGAAAGGCCAAGGTGAACTTGTTGCATTGAGTTCTTTGGGTGGTACTCGTATCATGTCAGAATGTATCTAGCATTGGTGGCACTTCTGAACATACTTGATGCACTCTGTTTTCATAGTCATCCAGAAATACCCCGCTCTTAGTATTTGTTTGGCTAAGGTGAAACCATTCATGTGTGGTCCGCAGGTTCCGACATGTATTTCCTCGAGCAATCTGGAAGCTTTCTTGGCATCGACACACCGCAATAATCCTAAGTCAGGAGTTCTTCTATACAGAATTCCTCTGCTTTGAAAGAAATGGTTGGCTAATCTTCGAAGCGTGCACTTCTGAGTATGGGTAGAGTGCTCTGGATATTCTCCTTTTGCCAAATATTCCTTGATGTCGTGGAACCACGGATTTCCATCGCTCACTTCTTCAACATGAGCACAATAAGCTGACTGTTTATGAATTCCTATTGGGACAGGATCGATAGAGTTCTTGTCTGGGTGTTGTATCATGGAAGATAGAGTGGCCAATGCATCTGCGAACTCATTTTGAATTCTCGGAACATGTTTGAATTCTATCTTTGTGAACCTTTTGATTAGATCTTGTACACAATGCAAATATGGCAAGATTTTGGTGTTCTTTGTGGCCCATTCTCCTAGAACCTGATGCACCAAAAGATCAGAATCTCTAATTACCAGCAACTCCTGAATATTCATGTCAATATCCAACCGGAGTCCCAAGATGTAGGCTTCATATTCTGCCATATTGTTGGTGCATGGAAACCTGAATTTTGCGGATACCATATAGTGTTGGCTGGTCTCTGATACCAAGACATCTCTAATACCTACTTCTTTGAAGTTTGCTTCTCCATCAAAGAACATTCTCAAACCATCATATGCTTTGGTGATATCTTCTCCCACGAACGACACCTCCTCATCGGGAAAATACGTTTTCAATGGTTCGTTTTCTCTGTCTACGGGATTTTCTGCCAGATGATCTGCCAATGCTTGCCCTTTGATCGCCTTTTGAGATACACAGATGATGTCGAACTCACTCAGTAATATTTGCCACTTTGCTAGCTTACCCGTAGGCATGGGTTTCTTAAAGATGTATTTTAGCGGGTCCATCCTTGATATGAGATATATAGTGTATGCATAGAAATAATGCCTCAACTTCTGAGTTGTCCATGTCAAAGCACAGTAGGTACGTTCCAGCAAAGAGTACCAAGCTTCGTAGGGTGTGAATTTCTTGCTCAGATAATATATCGCCTGCTCGTTTCTTCCAGTCTCATCATGTTGTCCCAGAACGCAGCCAAAATCTCCATCCAATACGGACAAATAAAGCAACAGGAGTCTTCCTGGTTCTGGTGGGACCAAAACGGGTGGTTTAGATAAATACTCCTTGATTTTGTCGAAGGCTTACTGGCATTCTTCAGTCCAGCTTGTTGCAGCATCTTTCCTCAGCATCCTAAAGATCGGCTCACATATCACGGTTGATTGTGCTATGAAGCGACTGATGTAATTAAGATGCCCTAAAAAGCTCATCACATCTTTCTTATTCTTCGGAGGTGACAAGTCTTGGATTACTTTGACTTTTGATGGGTCTAACTCAATTCCTCTGCGACTGACGATGAATCCTAATAATTTCCCGGCAGGGACTTCGAAAGCACACTTTGTAGTATTCAGTTTCAGGTTATATTTTTGAAGCCGATCAAAGAATTTCCTCAGATCCGCTATGTGATCCGTACTCCTTTTGGATTTGATGATAACGTCATCCACGTACACTTCTATCTCTTAGTGTATCATGTCATGGAAAATAGTTGCCATGGCTCTCATGTAGGTGGCTCCGCCGTTCTTCAGACCAAATGGCATCATTTTATAATAATATATTCCCCATGGCGTGATGAAGGCTGTCTTTTCAGTATCCTCCCCATCCATCTAGATCTGATGGTACCCCGTGAAGGAATCCACAAAGGATTGGAGTTCATGTTTAGCACAGTTGTCAATCAATATGTGTATATTAGGCAACGAGAAATCATATTTGGGACTTGCTCTGTTTAGATCTCGGTAGTCAACACATACTCTGACTTTCCCATCTTTCTTCGGAATTGGCATGATATTGGCCAACCAAGTCGGGTACTCGAACACTATAAGAACCTTGGCTTTGATCTGCTTGGTGACCTCCTCTTTTATCGTCAAACTCATGTCCGACTTGAATTTTCTAAGCTTCTGCTTTACCGGTGGATATGTAGGATTAGTGGGTAACTTGTGAGCTACTATGGATGTTATCAAACCTGTCATATCATCGTTAGACCATACAAAGATATCTTCATATTCTCCTAGGAATCTGATGTACTTTTCTTTATTTGACGGTGATAGATGTATGCTTATGCGTGTTTCCTTGACCAGCTCGGAATCCCCTAAGTTAACTGCTTCAGTTTTGTCCAAATTGGACTTTGGCTTATTTCCAAAATTTTCCACTTCTCTGATGATTTCCCCAGGTATCGTATCATCTTCCAGGTCTTCTGAATCACTATCCTTATGTTATGTTATCTCATTACATATCACAGTCACAGGTTCATCGGGATAGGTAATAATAATGCTGTAAAAAGAGAAAATGTGGAGAATAATAGTAAATACGAAAAGTAGCAATGCATTAATTGAAATCTTTAAAACGTTAACAAATGTGGCTCGATGACTTGAGCAATTATTTCAAAGCAAAATACTGAAAATGTCTCAAATGCTTAAAAATAATTAATGCTAGTCTGCCAAGCTACCCAGGAACTCGATGGGCCTGGGATGGTGCAACAATCCAGTTTTTTGAGAACAACTCCTTTCCCCACGGTCTGAATGGTAAGGTCTTCCTCCTCCTCCTCCTCTTTAACTATCGCACTGCAATCCATATTTTCTTCATCCAAAAATAGTTTCCTCATGCCAGCTAAGACTTCATCTTCCTCAGATCCCCATATTATGTCAGCTTGATGAAATGTTTGGTGCAGAGGTGGTACTAGTTGTTCCAGCGGATAATAAGTACCACGCAGTGGCGGCGACGAATCCTGGTACTCTTTCCAAGTATATTCATATCCGAGCCCAAAAGTTGTGCCATGACACTGCGGTTGTACGGGTTTGGTGATTCCTTGGAGGTTTTTGCCGAGACCCTTGCCAGGTTCATATCCTGTCCATATTAATATGCTTTCTATCTTGTTACTCCACCATCAATCCTTTTCAATTGCGTTGACTCGCTCAATGCGATGGTATGTTTCTCCACCCAGCTTCTTCCTATGCTCGATGACTGGAACGGTCTGATTGGTGTAGATAGGGTTGCTTCCATCCCCATGGATAATCACTTCTTGATGAATCCATTCAAACTTTACAGCCTAATGTAGAGTAGAAGCCACTTCCCCAGCAGCGTGTATCCAGGGTCATCCCAACAATAGATTATAGGTAGCAGATATATCCAGCACTTGGAACTCAACATCAAACCAGGTCGGGCCCATTTGTAGGTTGAGGTTGATTTCTCCGATTGTGGATCTTTCGGATCCATCAAATGCCTTTACATCATACTTCCCATCCGTATCTCATGCATGCCTTTACCCAACCTCTTTAGAGTAGTCAGTGGGCATATATTGAGACTTGAACCCCCATCTATCAGGACCCTGGCGATGAACTTATCCTCAAATTGCACTGTGGTGTGTAGTACCCTATTATGACTTAGTCCTTCTGGTGGTAATTCATCCTTGTGAAAAGTTATTTTGTGGATTTCCAGTACCCGCCCGACCATGTTGGCCATCTCCCCACTAGTGATGTCGGTGGGTATATAAGCTTCACTCAGCACTTTCATCGAGGCATTCCTGTGTGTCTCAGAGTTTTGCAGCAGTGACAAGATGGATATATGAACGAGAGTTTTGTTCAGATGATCGACGACAGAGTATTCCCTTGCTTGTACTTTTCTCCAAAGGTCATCAGGGCCAGTCTCAACAATAGGCGGCTTAGATGCAGCTTCCTTCCTTGTTCCCAAGTGCTCAGGTGTATAAACTCTGCCAGTTCTAGTCATGCCTTGTGCCGCACCTATTTCCTCCATTTTTGTTTTTCCTTTCCTCCTTGTTTCCGCAACAAAATCCCATGGGATAGCATCGGACTTGTAAAGTGGTGTGGGAGCTACCATCACAGTGAAGGGTATGGTTACCTCGACTTCAAACAGTGCTGGTGTGGTTACCTCGACTTCAAATGGTGATTGGGTTTGTACCACAACGGGTGTGAGGGTGACCAGAGATGTTTTAGGATCATCTCCCTCTTGAATGAGTCCAGTTTACCCTTCCGGATCCCATTCCTCGTCAGTCTCTATCACGTTCGCTCCCTCACCTCTGTGATTCGGGAGAGGATTGTTACGAATATTTAGTGCAGCTTCCTTTGCCTGTATGACTTTGGTGTCGATTAATGTCTGAATCTTGTCCGTTAGTGTGCGACACTCATCAATGGTATGACCCTTCATGCCTGAATGATAGGCATGCTTTTTGTTGGGGTTAACCCACTGAGAAGAATTCTCCATGGCAACGGCATGAATGGGAGTGACATAACCAGCAACCTTCAGTCTCTCGTATAGTTGGTCTATGGGTTCAGCAATTGGGGTGTATTGTCTAGGTGGTCTGTGGTCGAAGTTTGGTCTTGGTTTTCGTTAATTTTGGCGGGCGGGTGGTGGTGAGTGATAATATGCGGGTTGAGTGTTATAGATGTGGTAGATGGTAGCAGGTTATTGATATCTGGGGGGTGAAGGCTGGTATGTGGGTGGAGGCATTTGGTATGTAGGTAGAGGTGTTTGGTATGTGAGAGGAGACTTAGGACCCTGGGCCACCATTACAACACCCACTTCTTTCTTCTTCGAGATACCTCCCGATTGCAAGGCTTTATTTGTGGCCTGCAGTGCTTCAAAATTCGTCATTATCCCACTTTTAATCCCTTCTTCTATTCTTTCTCCTAGCTTGATGATGTCAGAGAATTTGTGGTTCTCAATAACCATCAACCCTTCATAGTACTACAGGTCTTGAGCTCTGACGAAGAACTTATTTATTTGTTCTTCTTCGAGTGTTGGTCTTACTTTTTCAGCCTCAGACCTCCACCGAGTAGCATATTCACGGAAGGTCTCTGTTTGTTTCTTTTTGCGGTTTTGAATATAGAAAACATCTGGTGCGTTCTCGGTGTTGAACCTGAACTTGTCCATAAAGTTTGACGCCATGCTTACCCAGCTCACCCACTTCTTCGGATTCTGGCTGATATACCAGGACAATGCATCTCATGTTAGACTTCAAATGAACAGTTTCATACGGATTTGTTCGTTTTTTCCCACTCCTACAAGCTTGTCACAATATGCCTCAGATGCACTTTTGGATCACTAGTTCCATTGAACATTTCAAATTTGGGAGCTTTGTACCCCTTCGGCAACTCTACATCTGGCTGAATTCACAAGTCTTCATAATTCAAACCTTCACCGCCTTTACCACCTTCGCCATTCTGAACTCTGCCAGAGAGCTTCTTGAGTTCTTCTGCTATATTCTTGATTAGCAGGTCCTTCTCGGCCGACTCGGGTATGTATAGGGTTTGTTGTGGGGTGTGGGGTAAGGTCTCCACATATATCGGGTTGCTTTGGTGGACTCCGAGGATCTGGGAATAAGGGTGATCATTTGTTGAGTTTTGGAGGTCAGGAGTGGGTTGTGGTATATTCTGGGGAGTATGATAAGTGGCAGTCTCCGGGTATTGGGTTGGGTGGTGATGATGTTGTTGTGGAGTTGGTATTGGAAGAGGATTAGAGTTTTGTGGAGGTGTAGGGTACTGGGGTGGTGCAGGAGGGTTTGGTGGCGGGTTTTGGTTTTGTGGGTTTTGTTAGTCAATATCAGGGACATATAGAGTGAGAGAGAGGTTTGCCAAGTTCCGAACCTGCTCAAGTTTTCCTTGTAGCTCCAAAATCTTTTGTTCCAGACGTAAGACCAGTTCATTCTGTGCCGGGGTGCTCCGACCATCTGAAGTTTTGACGTTCTCATCTATAGTAGCGTTGTCCTTCCCGATACCACTCAAATCGTCCATTTTCCCTTTCCCTTTACTTTTTTCCTTTAGGATCACTTGGTGGAGGAGGAGGTGGAGGACCTCTGAATCTAGTGTGATATGCTGATGATTCCAGTATGCACGAACCAACCTTGGGGAATGGGAATAATCAAAAAGAAGAAAAAGCAAAAGGTAACCAAGTTAGTAAGGGGTATTGAAAGAATGCTTGCAATATTAAACATGTTTTGCAAAATCATGTAATAATTCGCATCTTAATTTGGGGACCTCGTTGTGCCCGAGGTAGGCCTAAGCGACACATAGACTTGAAGAAAATTGATGCCAATAATTGCATCATTTCATTAATGTGAAAATGAGCCAAACCTTCACTAAATCGACAATAATAATAAAGTTACTAATGGAATTTAGCCTTATTACAATTGAAATCTAAAAAGGACATTATTTGCTAGTCTACTTGGTCCCTGAAGGACCTTCTCTGTGCTTGGCTCTTTTGACTCCATCAATCAAGTTCCCCAAGTCGCGCATATCCAATAATAAATAAGTCTTTGCTAGATGCCCTCCTTCACTGCAATTCGTGTTTTGACAATCCGCAAATCTCTTTCTCACTTCAAGCTCCATCTATCCTTGTTCTAGATATTCCGATCTCTCGGTGGACTTAGTGGCAATTTCCTTCAATTCATTAATTGCCTCCATGTCCACTTTATGTTATTCCAGATGTCTAGCTTTAGACTCAAAAACCCTTTTGCGAAGCCTTCTATACTTGACTTGTGCCTCAGCAGCATCATCAATGATCCTATTTTCCAAATTGACTCTTGGCTTGACATCTCCCGCTATATCATCTACCAACTATGATGGATAGAAATACACATGATCGGCATGGTACCTGTCTGGCTCGATAGCCTCTCTTTCCACAATAACCTTCTGGTTCCACATATGTTGCGCCTCGAACTTGAAAGGAATGATGTCCCCTTTGAAATCTATCTTATACTGGATCATGATGGAAAACTGAGGTATGACCTATTTTCTTTCTGCCTGTCTCATTACCCTTATAGGAGCATAAGGATAAATTCCTCGCAACCCGATTAATACCAAATGAGTAGTATCCCTCGACCTGATGATGAACTCACTGCAAGAAAACCATTCAAACATCCAATGTACCTTTTCGTCTGTTAGATTGCTGAAGAAACGTACCCAACTTACAGCACTTCCGGGCTGTGCAAACCTATTTGGGATGAATGTCATTTTCTTTGGATGGTGGTAGGCTATGTATTCATTCAATGTCCATCGCAGAAGCTCTTGACGATATTCTCCCCTCTGAAAGTGTTCCAATAACCAGACTTGCAATAATAGATTACAACCTTCAAAATGTCTGAACCCCTGCTTGCACCGATCTAGCGCGCGGTATAGTTTAACTAGGATCATAGGGATGATGGTGTAGGCTTTCCCCTCGATACCTTCCATTAGAGTTCTTTCAACCATAGCTAAACGAGTATGGATCCTTCCCTCTTTCATTAGAAATATCAACAATCCCAAGAAGCAGATAATGAACACATAAACCCGGTGATGCGTCCAACCTAATGAAGTAATGGCGAGTTCATCGTGATGAAAGTGATATGACTTACTGTGCCCCTAACGCTCATAAAGGAATTCAAATGGGATGTATGATCTCTTCAAACAAAGCAACTCATCATCTTTCTTGAAACCTAGCATTTTTAGAAAACCGCAAGGGGTGCGATTTTCTGGCACTAATAACTCTGGACTATCCCACGGCAACTTAGCAAAATCTCCTATTTATTCTAAGAGAGGAGTCATTTCTATGTCACCAAATCGGAAGACCGCTCTTTTCTCATCCCAGAATATGTTAGTAGCCTCAATCAAAGCTCTATTTGGCTGGATATTAAGCAAAGATGGCAAGTCACCAAGTACTCTTATCACATGATTCTTGTCGCAAGGCGCAAGGTCTTTCCACCAGTCAAGTAGCAGAGGTGGGATGTTTTGGACCACGCCGAACCTGGGGACTTCATGTTTCATTTTCTGCAAACAAATAAAGTTAGCCCTTTCCCCCTCCAGATATGACCACTTACACAATAATGATCAACATATTGGCACATTTTCTTCAAGTAATGCACATAACATGGTAGTGTCCATTGGGATTGTAAAAATCTCGTCGGACATTGGATAAGGCTTATCTTAGCGGGCTATTATGTTAACAACGTTCTAACCCGTACTAGGTTTAACATGATGCATGTACATTTGATATTGGAGTAAGGTTTCTAGAATGTCCTAGACTGGTACTCCCAAGTGGACAACTTGAGAGGAAAAAGCACGGGACCGTCGATTGCATTGCTGATCGACTAGTCTACTGCAAATAAGCCTTTCCGATTTGAAAAAAGGTAATTTTGGAAGAGCGCGGACACTCATCAAGTGCCGCTATGTTGGTAATTGGCACGAGTGGAGTATGATGTGGAGCATGAGTTTATGCAGAGATAATAACACGTTGTCAAGTATTTGCACGATAAATATGTAAAAGTAGTAAATACAGTAGTAAGGTAAAACATAAAAAACATAGAAAAGAAAGACAAAAGGAAGAAGTTGGTTCGTGGAGTATATGCGAGAATATAATAAAGCAAGTAAGGGAGTAGGGATGGCATAGGCATGATATGGCAGTCTTAGGAAAACTGAAGAGCAATGAAGAGTAGTCATAGCAAATAGAGGTGAACGGGGAAGGGATGTGCATGTCATAACAGATTTAAACGAATAAAAGGTGAATGGGGAAAGAGATGTGCATGTAATAGCAAATTTAAACAAATAAAGGTGGAGAAGGGAATGGATGTGCATGTCATAGCATGTAACAGAGAAAATAATCCACATAAGCCAAGTTCATTATGGTAAGAGCCTAAGCGTAAATCCCCAGCAGAGTCGCCATGCCGTCACACCCCTTTTTCTCGCGAAATCTGGCTTCGGCATATGACAACTCTTTAGGATGGGAGATAGAGTATTACAAGAAGAAGAGTCGCCACCTAACGATTTTTAAGGTGCGTTAGGGCACCTATTATGCAAATAACTCTATTTGACTAGTCAACGCCACCAAAGATCGGGTAAGGGCTCAAATTACCTCAAAGAGAAGGTGTTAGGCACTCTTCGAGGTCCACAACTATGGGTCCAGTCCGAACTTAAGACTATGTAGATTATAATTAGGCAAGATGATTAAATAAATAAAGAGAATAAAAGGTCAAAGAGTTTCATTATAACACAATGAGAATTGGTACAAATCTTAAGGACTATAAGGATACAACTATAACAGTCTATATTAGATGACTAAGTGTATAAAGAGAAAAAAGGGAGTCCTAAGTTTTTTAGCCTAAAGGATCACCCCGTGAAACATAAATAATACTCCGCAACTCCTTTTAGATCATATTATTCAGCGGGCACAGACTATCATCTCCTGCTACCCGATTACTATGTTGAAGTTGTTTACTTAGAGCGTTCTAATTCAATTCCAGATCGCGTCCTATGCATGCACTACCCGTCCCATGCCTATGATCCAGGAGGCGTTGGACATCTATTTGGGTGGTTCTAGACTTTACTTAGGCTACTCAAAATGATAAAACTAAGTGACATTCAAAGCAAATAGGACTTCACTTAAGGATAGTTAAAGGGTCAAGTTAGCCTCCACGCTTAGACAACAAATGCACGCAGACAGATTTCTACGTTAGGCACAAGACAGTTTCAGAATTGAGGCAAATTGAAGTCATTAAGCTCTATAGACATGGTCTCTAAGTGATTTACTCAATAGGGGGAATGAAAAACATTGGGAATACTCAGAATTACTCTTGTTAGATCCTATTGGCATGCTCTCTAAGCAAGTAGCAGTATTTTATAGCTAGGTTCTAATAGTTGGCAGTTGAAAATTGATTCTGTAACCCTTCATCCCTATAGGCATATTTTCTAGGCGAGCGATAGATATAACAGTAGCTGATGAATCAACTAAGAACCTATGGACATGATATCTAGATGAGGACCAGTGGAGCATAAGCTAGTATAATCCTATAGGTATGGTATCTAATGAGCATGCTGCCGTTATACAAATTGAAGGATGGTTATTGGCACTTGTTTCCTATAGGCATGCTTTCTAGTGACATATAGCAGTGGACATGGGAATAAATAGAGTGTTTAAGCTCATGCTTTTATATTAAACAAGTTGTGTGAGTGTGTGATTCCCCTAATAGCATGATTTCTACTAGTGTACATGGAAATTTAAATAGAATATATGGAAGGTTGGATAAAATAACAAGTAAATCATACGAATCCTATAGGCATGTTTTCTACCCTTTCATGCAAACATTAGAATATACTGTTTCCCCAATTTTACTAAAACCCCAATTTTTTATTACAAAATTATTACAGACCAGATGAGGAATATAAGTACAAATATTACACAAGAAATTATAGTAGGCCTACAGCAGGCCTAAATGAGATACCTAGTATTGTCTGGGCCTTCAACAAACTCCTTCTTCGCAAATAGCATGCCCAAATCCAAACAGGGACTAGGCCCATCAGCACAACCCAAAAGTCATAGAGGAACTCAAGCCAAACCAAACAGTCACAAATTGACCATATGACCCAAATATTGAATTACACAGAAATAACTTACATAACCCAGTTTGCAGATTATACAAATAATGTGAGCAAGAAAAGCTAAATGCCAGAGACAGCTCAAATTCCAACAGCAAAGAGAGTGATCAAAGAACCCTAAATCCTAGTGTGTCAGAGTTCACAAGGGTCTCAAATGGACCCCGAGCAGTGCTCACACTAGGGGGGTCAATAGAGAGAGTTTTGGTGGCCTTGGCTTTCAGCCGGCCAAGAGTGATAGATTCAGAATAGTGTAGGTAACAAATGAGAGTGAGAGAACAGTGATCAAGTGATAAAATTTGAAGAGGTGAACTTATATTTTGGAAGTAGACATAGTAGGGGTGATTAAACAAAGAACATACAAGCAAAGATAATCAACAAAAACTCAAAGGATGGGTTGATATCACAAGTTCAAACACTTAGCATATTGGGCAGAAAACATTTTGTAAGAAGCATGGGAATCAGGTTCTCTGAGACTATAAGATTAACATACAAAGGTGCACAATGCCAAACGAGTCTAAAGTAGAGAACTAACTTAAAGGATTTAAAACCTAGGGGTCCAAAATATGTTGAATATCCATCACAACACCAGAAAGTAGACATGCCAACTTATATCACTAAGAGAAAACAGTATCAAACATTATAAGGAAACACATGTTAAGATGGCTACTCTAAAGGTCCCAACTAATCACCAGGGGATACAGGATTAGGCAAACCGAAGATATAATGAGTGACAAAATAGCATAGGAGCAGGTCATAGCTAGAGTGAAGGTCTTAACGTAGATTAGGACACATTATAGATACGAGCCAGTCATTACAAGAACCCAGGACAAAGCAGGGAAGCAAACTCATGCCAAGCAGCGAATGTAAATATTCAGGTACCAACACATTAGGCTAGACGAACTTAAGAGAGTCCAAATTATTCAAGTTAAGCATAAACATATCTCAAAACTGGCAGTTTTAGGTAAATTCAAATGCTAAAGAAGTTCATATCACAAAACGAGTTCAATGCCAACAAGGTTGCACATAGAGATGGTCTAGAAACACATTAGGCCATGAAATTTCAGAGGTATGAATATACAAATCATGAACACAAGAGAATAAAATTGCAAAAGCTAAGGAACTTACCAGTTATCACTTGACAAATAGACAAACAAGAAAGAACAAACTCCACAATACTCTGAACGTTAGCAAAGAGCAATAGAACCCAGAATCTTAGTGCGTCAGAGTTCCCAAAGGCTTCAAACGAACCCCGGGCAGTGCTCGCACCAAGAAAAGTTGAAAAAATCGAATTCTGGTGGCCTTGGCTTTCGGCCGTCCAAGAGCCAAAGTATAGAACAAGAGAATGAGTAATAGAGTGACAACCTTTAGTTTTTTTAGTGAATCTCGGGAAAAAAGTATGTTTCAAAAGGGAATAGGGAGGGGTTTATATAGTAGTAGAAATCAAGCAAACAAACAAGGAAACACTGTAAAATCAAACATAAATAAGGAAATAATAACATGCAGAATCAATATAATCGAATTAGGAGAAAAATTAGGCAAACCCTAGTTCATGATGGAAAACCAAAAAAATAGTCAAAACTCTCACTGAATCGAACCCGTACGACCTTGCCATGATGCATATAGATGAAATATCGTCCAAATACCGAAGGGTGAAGCTTATCTCCCTTGATTTAGAGAATGATAGTTGCCAAAAATAGAGCAAGTACTATGTAATACCGTAAAGAAGCAACCGGTAGCGAAGGAACATAAGTATGGTAAGTAAATAACAGGTGAATCCCATTATCAACGAGACTAGGAGAGGGATTGGTGAAGGGGCGATTAGGGTTCTTCAGAGAAGATGGGGGATTCTAGGGATTTCAGGGCGGCGGGTTGGTAAGAAATGGGCGAGGGTTTTGGGTAAGGGGGAATATAAAGAAACGGGTAGGTGTGTTATGGGCCATTGATCATTTGAGATCAACGGCCAGGATTGCAAGGGAGACGGGGCAGGTTATTTGAAATGGGTTCTGCTTGGGTTGAGGTTAAGGGGTCGTTTGGATTGGGCTGCTGAAGAGGAGAGTGAGTGGGCTAAGTGTTTGGGCCAAAATTGGTCCGAAAAGTAGTCTAAAATTGGGCCAGTTTTTAAATAAGAGATTAAGAAGAAATAATTTAATAAAAATAGTTAAAACAAAATTCTATCTATGCAACTTAATACTTTAAAACAATAGTAGAAGATTATAAAAAATGTAGAAACTTATTTTAACCTTGAATACAATGACAAATGCAATAAAGTTATAAAATATAGGCTATTATTTCAAGGTTATGAAAATAGCCTAAAATATTAGTATAAAAAATGAAGTAAAAATATTTAAAACAATGTATTATGGATGAAAATAATAATTTTAGATAATTAAGTCACCACAAAATGATTTGAAGGAGTAATTAATAAATATTCAAGTAATTTAAATGTAAGAAAATCAATTTTAAAGCTCTAAATATTATGGAAAATTATAAAAAAATGCTTGTATAGATTTTGTATACTAAATAGTGATGAAATGTGATATTTTGATAGTATATATACTATTTGAGAAAATATGAGGGCAGAATTGGGTATCAACAGTCACTACAAAGCCGACTGACATATCCAGTGCTGTTGCAGCACAGTCATCCATCTCGGCACCCCAGATTCCTTCGACAGTAGAGGACACATTGAAGAAGATCTTGGAGAACCAGACCACCATCATGAACACCCTGGTAGCACATGGCATAGTGATTGAGGAGCTCGGGAAGCAGATAAAGAAAATGAAGAAATCTCAGGCGTCCAAGAAATCAGTTGACAAACTGATGAGAGAGGTGACTAAGATAGCAGCAGCTCGTGACCTTCCATTTCACATGCTGATGGGGACACACCTAGCAGCACCAGTAGATCCAGTCGCACCATCAGCACCAACTGGCCAGTCTGAGGAGCCAGACATGGCTACCGACATTGCTGAGGCGGTGCGCCAGATGTTCACCAACCCAGTTACTCCCAGAGCCGAGGATGATGAGGTCCAATTAGAGGAGATTGAGGGCGGTGATGCTGCTATGGATAAAGAGATGTCCAAGGCCACATAGAGAGTCTTCTTTACTCTTACCTTTCCTTATTCTTATTTTGTTAAGCATTGGGGACAATGCTTATTTTTATTCAGGGGGGTAGAGTTTATTTGATATTTGGATATTTGATATTTGGTTTGTAATAACTGATAACATTTTCCTCTTTCCTTTTATTTATGTATATATTCTTCCCTCTTTCTCTATTGATGTATTTTTTCTATCTTTTCCCCCCTCAGTATGTACATTCATTTATGTCTTTAGTAGCTTTCTTTGTAGCTTCTTTATTTTGTTTTCTTATTAGTCTATGTTTAATTTTGTAGCTTCTTTTTATGTTTTTAGTAGTCAATAAGCCTTTGGTTTTTTTAATACCATGGTTCTTTCCAAAGGTAGTTTTTGTGTGAACCGGGTGATTCTTCCCAACGATGGATGGCATGACATCCTTCTTAAGGGATTGAGTCTGCTTTTGATGTTTAGGTAAGAATAGTAGTAGTAATGAATAAAAGAGTCAAACATGCTTCACTTGGTACCAGCACACTTAACTACGTGCTTATGGTTAAAAACAAGTTTCTCGGGAAAGAAGTAGCTCTAATTAGCGACCTTGTGACTCTTGTATTAACTTAGGCAATCATCGAATGGTTTAGTCGAGCCATAGTGATTTTCAATCTTGAATATGGTATTTGTGGGCCCTCGACTCTATCCTTTTTAACATTCCAGCTGCGTGAGAGGTGAGATGATTTTGTTGCAAGTCCAGGTACCCATACAAATGGTCTAGAACTTACCCCGGATGTGTTTCTAGGCAAAATTTTAAGTTTTGCTTGGCTTGAGAAGTGATTGTAGGCTCTCCTTGACCCGCTTGAAATTTTTCATGACCCACCAAAGTTGTTATCCCTAGTCAACCCATTTTAGCTTAAAACCTTTCTCATTTGATAGCTATGTTACAAGTCTTTACCCGTTTTGTAGTGACCCTCTCTTGGCACCCGAGCTTTCCTTAACACTCTTGAGAAACAATTGGCTAAAACATACGTTTGGGGGAGAAACGAGGAGTTTGAAAAATGTATCAAGGCACAAAAACAGAAAAGAAATGAAGAAAAGGGAAGGCAAGAAAAAGAAAGAAGAACAAAAAGAAAAAAATGCAAAAAAGAAAGTGAATAAGTTGAAAAATTGAAGGGATTTTAAAGAATGGTAATGATGCAAAACATGGAGAAAACAAAGAAGGAGGAAATAAATATTATGACCAAGAAAGAGTGATGCTAAGTCTCTCTAACCCCCTCCCCCCTATGGGAAAGAAAATGCCTCCTAAAAGTAGCATAGCATGAGCCGATAAGAGAAAATGGAGTGCTTAAGGAAAGATGAACCCGTTCTATCCTAGTATATCCAACCTTAGTCCAAAAGCCTTCATTACATTCCCAAAAAGCCCTACATGATTTCAAGCCGAGTGAGCTTACATTAGTGGTGATTTACATGAGGGGCAAGCCTATGGTACTTAAAGTCGTACTTGCGACATTCTTTTGAGAGAGATGAGCGAACCTTTCATAAAACTTTGAATTGAGTACTACATTCTTAAGTGAGGTACAACCGGAGAGTAGAAGAGGAGGAGTTTGGGATCCACAATGACCTACATGAAAGAGCGAGCTTCCTTGATGAATAAAGTCAACTCTTGATGCTCAAGTGTCACATTAGAACTATTTATGTTTAAAACTTCAAATCATTGCCTTGTTGATAATTCATAAGTGTTGTGGGTAATTGTTGGTCCCAATTGATGTGTGTTTGTTACACCTTAGATTAACTGGAATAGCTCTTATCTTGTGGAGGTGGGAATTACCTTATTTGTTTGGGGACAAGTAAAAGCTTAAGTTTGGGGGAGTTGATAAGTGGGGATTTTGACTACTTATTAGCCCTTTTTAGCTCTCGTTTTTTTTCAAAAGTATTTAATTGTATTCCGGAAAACTGATGAAATATACTTAATTGCAGGAGTATTGGAAAATGAGCCACTAAGATGAAATCCAACTCAAAGAGGAGTGATCTGAACTCAAGGACAAAAAGTAGGCACAGAAGCTCAAGTGCGGACCGCAGATTTTTATCTGCGGCCGCAGAATGTGAAGGAAATTTAACAGAATCCAAGTGCAAAGTGCGGACCGCACAATTATTGTGCGGCCGCAGAAGCTATGCAAGAGCTAAAGTTTAGAGAGTCTTATTTCAAGCTCAAAAAGAAATACGGACCGCACAATAATTGTGCGGCCATAGAAATCCGCTACGCGGCCGCACTCAAAAATGTGTGGTCCACAGAAGAGCCCTGCGCGGCCACACCAAGAATTGTGCGGACCGCAGAATATGAGAGATGCGGCCGCAATCCAAAATTGTGCGGCCGCAGAGTCAACTCCTGTCGAGACTGAAGAGAAGTGCAGATCGCACATGGAATTGTGCGGCCGCAGATCCTCCAAAAAGGCATTTTTGTCCGAAAATTTCAGCTTTGTATAAATAGACTAGTTTCACAAAATTAGGTCAAGTTTGAAATATTGAAAGTCCTGTGGCCGTTTTTACTTGCCTCTTTAGGCAACTTTAGCTTACTTTGGTAATTTAACCTTGGATTTTTATCTTTTAATCTTGCAATATGAGTTTTATCATCTTTTCTTCTTTATTTTCATCTATACCCATTATGTGTAGCTAGATTTCTAACTAGGGTTGTGACCTAACCCTAGTGTGTAAACCTAATAGGTGTTTGATTTATGGCTTGTTTATGGTTGGGAGTTTATTATTTAGCCTTGTTCTTTCTTTTGATTGTAGAATTAATGGTTGCAAACATTAGTTCATGCCTATTTGACTTGGTCTCTTCTTGAGAAAGAGAGACTTAGTCTAGGAAAACTTGGTTAACAAGAATTTGGGACAAAATCAAGAGATTGTTAGTCCCAATTAAAGGGTTGAACCTAGAGATAGTAAAATTCGACTTGAGCATTTTATTAATTGTTTTGTTCAATACCCATTTGGACGTGAGAAAGCCAAATTGAGAAAAATCACTCTCTTACCGAGAGGTATTGAGTGGGTACTTGAGTGTTGATAGCTATAATACATCCCGACCAACGAAACAAGCTTTACAGTTTACAACCCATTAGGAAAACACCTAGGTGAAGTTCATAGCCCTAGGACTTTTACACTATTTGAAAGCAACAACAAAATAATTTCTTAGTTTTAATTATTTATCTTGAAATCTTAGTTTAAACTAGATCTAGAATCAAACAAATATTGTGAAAGTGTAATTTAAGATAGTTCAAGCTCATTCACCACAATATATACTTCTAAATCCCATTCATATAGCTCCTTATGGAATTCGACTCCAACTCTCTGTTGGGTATTACTATTGCATCGACTATTTCATAACCTCAAATAGAGGTGTGACTTGGACGAGATCAGCTATCTCGGAGGGAGACCCTCGAAGTGATCCATGCCTGAGGCTTCGACCTGTCGGTCGAGATCGAGGAGGCGAAAAGGCTCAATGTCGAGGCCAAGAAGCTGGCTGAACCCGAGGATAAAGAAGGCTCTGAGGGCTCTGATGAACCCGAAGATGAAGAAGACCTTGACGACTCTGGTGATGAGGCAGGTTCTGGTGAAGATCATGCATATGTGCCTTAGGAATTTTTGTCTTTGTTTTTGCATCTTGTACATTTATTTTGTTGAGGCCGTTTTCATTGGCCTTTGTAAAGACATTCTAGAATGTATATATAAAGTTTGTTACCTTTTGGCAATTTTCAAGTCTAATTACCTTTAGCATTCTTTTTACAATTGCAAAGATTTCAAATGCCTTAGCACGGAATAAAATGTAGTAATAAGTTATTTTTCGGAGGTCCGAACAAGACTTGTCCTCGATGCAAGTTTTGCTTGAAACTTATAAGGGCTCGGAGTAACCGGAAGCTTTCCCCAAGATGCTTGTTTAAATATTTTTAGACTATAATTTTGTCGAGGGTAACCTTTGAACAGGTTTAGAATTTTGTTGAAGGCCTTATGTTTTGATTATGGGCTTCAGACGTCTCCGAACCATTTTTAGGGTAGTCGTAGCCTTTTAGGTTTGGGCACTTCCTAATAGGTTTTGTGCCTCCGAGTTTTGATAACCCGAGCCGTCTGAACTTATCCAGGACAGTAGTCCCCGAGTGGGGGAAGCCCTTTGGGCTCGATAGTTCTTGGGTAGGAGTATCCCTTAGGCTCGATACTTTTAAGAAGCAAAAACTGTTTGTTAGCAAAGTAGAAACTTTCTTTCATTTCTGTGTGTAATGTACAAGATTGTATAAAAGCTCGTATTGTGGCCGGTGTGACCTACTCGGGCACGGTTCATTTGACCGTTTGGCCCTTACAATGAATCCTAACCACCGAGCCTAGACTGTTTGAGCACAGAGTTTACTTCCTTACTAAAATCATGACCCGAGGGTGATGGCCCCCAGTAATTGAGGTCGATCTTTGAGTGGACTCGGATACTGTTGATGTGAACATTGACTCCAATTTAAAACCGGTCTTCGACTCTAAGTTAGCATGATTTATTGCTGCCTCATTAAAAACCTTGCCGGAAAACCTATTTAGGACAAAACCAGTTCAAGGGAAAAAGATTGCAACGCGTACTTTCAGGTCTAATCAGCTACATTCTCCTTCGGTTGTTGCCTGCATGTGTTAGCCAAAATAAAAGAAAACGAATGATGGCATACCTTAGTAGTAGTATCGTTTTAAGCTGGTCACGTTCCAGTTGTTTGGTAGCTGTGTGTCGTTTCTCACTTCGATTTTGTACGAACCTTTACCGGTAATCCCGATGACTAGATACGAACCTTCCCAGTTTGTTCCTAACTTCCATTCATTCGGGTTTCGGGTGTTTTGTATTACTCTTCTTAATACTAAGTCCCCGATGTTGAAATATCGGAGGTTGGCTCTTCGGTTGTAATATCTTTCTATCCGTTATTTTTGGGCGGCCAGCCGGACTAGAGTGGCCTCGCGTCTCTCATCTAGTAGTTCTAGGTTCGTACTCATGGCCTCGCTGTTAGATTCTTCGGTTGCATACCGGAATATGAGGCTTGGTTCTCCCACCTCGATCGGTATTGGTGCTTCGGCGTCGTAGACCAACGAAAATGGGGTGGCCCCAGTATTGGATTTTGAGTTTGTGCGATATGCCCACAAGACTCCGGGCAGGATTTCCTTCCATTTCCTTTTGGCATCGACCAACCTTTTCTTAAGGTTTTGAAGGATTATTTTGTTCGTCGACTCCGCCTGCCCGTTCCCACTAGGGTGATACGGTGTTAACAAGATCTTCTTGATCATATGGTCCTCAAAACATTTACTTTCTTTACTGCCGATGAACTGCTTCCCGTTATCACATACTATCTCAGCCGGTATACCGAACCGGCATATGATGTGGTCCCATATGAAGTCGATGACTTCTTTTTCCCTGACCTTATCGAACGGTTAAGCTTCAATCCATTTAGAGAAATAGTCAGTCATAAATAGTATAAATTGAGCCTAACCGGGTACCCATGGTAGGGGAACGACGATATCCATTCCCCACTTCATGAACGACTAGGGCGACATGACTGAGTGTAGTAACTCCCCGAGCTGATGGTTCATTACTGCGTGCCTCTGACAGCTATCGCATTTTCGCACGAACTCCTTCACATCTTTCTCCATGTCGATCCAGTAATAACCAACTTTGATTATCTTACGAACCAATGATTCTGTCCCTGAATGGTTTCCGCATGTGCCTTCGTGAACTTCCCTCAAAATATATTCAGTGTCTCCCGTCCCCAAGCATATGGCGAGTGGGACATCGAACGTTCTTCTGAATAGAGTATTATCTTCTGACAGGCTAAACCTGGTCGCCTTCGTGCGTAGAGTTCTCAATTCTTTGGGATACGAGGGCAGCTTCCTGGTCTTCACATAATTTATATACTTGTTTCTCCAGTCCCAGGTTAAACTTGTTGAGTTTATCTCGGCATGACCTTCTTCCACTATCGATTTCATGAGTTGTACGACCGTTTCCGAGCCGAATTCATCGTCATCAATCGATGATCCCAAGTTACCTAGAGTATCGGCTTCGCTATTTTGATCCCGGGGAACGTGTTGTAGAGTTCATTCCTTGAATCGATGTAGCGTTACCTGTAGTTTATCCAAGTATCTTCGCATTCGTTCCTCTTTTACTTCTAATGTCCTATTGACTTGATTTATCACAAGGAAGGAATCACGTTTAGCTTTGATCACTGCGGCTCCCAGACTCTTAGCCAATTTGAGACCTGCAATCACGGCCTCATACTCGGCCTCATTGTTAGTCAATTTCACAGTTTTAATAGATTGCCTAATTACGTTACCCGTGGGCGGCTTCAACATGATGCCGAGTCCGTACCCCTTTGCGTTCGAGGCACCATCCGTAAAGAGGGTCTAGATCCCCGAGGGGGTCCCTGAGGTTAACAACAATTCCTTTTCGACTTCGGGTATTAAGGCCGGCGTGAAGTCGTCCATGAAGTCTGCCAAAATTTGAGATTTTATGGCGGTTCGGGGTTGATATTCGATATCGTACCCGCTAATATCCACGGCCCATTTGGCCAACCATCCCGAGAGCTCGGGTTTGTGCATTATGTTTCTTAATGGGTAAGTAGTTACGACACATATGGGATGTCATTAAAAATATGGCCTTAACTTCCTGGAGGCGCTTAGAAAAGCGAGCGCCAATTTCTCCAGGTGAGGATAACTTGTTTCGGCCTCGCCTAGAGTCCTGATAACATAATATATACAAAATTACGTGCCTTCTTCTTCCCGTACTAAGACTCCACTTACCGTTATCTCGGATACCGCTAAGTACAGGTACAACAGCTCATGTGACTTCGGAGTATGAAGCAAAGGTGGACTCAAAAGGTACCGTTTGAGTTCTTCCAAAGCTTGCTGGCACTTCGGGATCCACGAGAAGTTATTCCTCTTCTTCAATAATGAGAAGAACTGATGGCTCTTATCGGAGGATCTTGAAATGAACCGACCCAGGGCAGCTATGCGCCCGGTTAGCCATTGAACGGCCTTGACATTGTCCACCACGGTGATGTCCTCTATAGCTTTGATTTTGTCGGGATTGATCTAGATCCTCCGGTTCTACACCATGAATTCGAGGAACTTCCCGGACCCGACCCCGAATGCGCATTTCTCCGGGTTCAGCTTTATATTGTATTTCTTCAGTATGTTGAAGATTTCCTGCAAATGTTCCAAATGGTCCTCTACTCGCAGGGACTTAACTAACATGTCGTCAATGTAAGCCTTCATTTATTTTCCTATTTGTTCTTCGAACATCCGATTTACTAGGCGTTGGTAAGTGGCACCGATGCTTTTTATTCCAAATGGCATTATGTTATAACAAGAAGTGCGGTATTTAGTGACGAAGGAAGTCTTTTCTTGGTCTCCCAGGTCCATCCTGATCTAGTTGTACCCGGAATAGGCGTCGAGAAAGCTGAGTATCTCATGGTTGGCCGTCGTGTCGATCATGCGATCAATATTAGGCAAGGGAAAAGAGTCCTTAGGGCATGACTTTTTCAAGTGTTTGTAATCTACACATATTCTTAATTTATTTAATTTTTTAGGCACTACTACTACGTTTGCTAACCAATCCGGTTACTTAACTTCCCGAATGGAACCTATTGTTAGGAGTTTGGATACCTCGTCTTTGATGAATGCATGCTTGACTTCGGACTGAGGCCTCCTCTTCTATTTAATCGGGTGGAAATTCGAATCCAAGCTCAGCTTGTGGGTAGTTATTTCTGGCAAGATCCCTTTCATATCAAGATGGGACCAAGCGAAACAATCTATGTTAGCTATAAAGCATCCAATGAGTTTTTTCCTGAGCTCGGGAGTTAGCCCCGTGCCCAAGTATACCTTGCGATCGGGCAAGTGCTCGATCAATCTAACTTGCTCCAGTTCCTCAACTGTTAACTTGGTGGAATCGGAATCATCAGGGGCTATGAACGACCTAGGGACTCTGTAATCATCATCCTCATATGTCTCCTGCTTTTCTGGTTCGGTCGGTGTCCGCATTGGTGATTGCATTTGGCTTCTTCCTTGGTAGCCGAACTCGGGTTCTTTATGTCGAGAGTGCGGATATCGGGGTCACCTCATCCACAACGAACATTTCTTTTGCGACCGGTTATTCTCGGTAAATAGTCTTGATCCCTCCCAGTGTGGGGAATTTCAACGCATGATATAGTGTCGAGGGTACTACCCTCATGTTGTGAATCCATGGCCTTCCAAATAGAGCATTGTATCTCATATCTCCTTTGATCACGTAGAACTTTCTTTCCTGAATAGTTCCGGTGGTGTTTACCAGCAGGGTTATCTCCCCTTTAGTAGTCTCGCATGCCATGTTAAATCCGTTTAAAACTCGGACTGCAGGCACTATCTGGTCCTGTAGACCTAGCTGTTCCGCGACCCTTGATCTGATGATATTGGCCAAGCTACCTAGGTCAATCAAGACACGCTTAACTCGAAATTTATTTATGAGTACAAATATTACCAGTGCATCATTATGTGGTTGCACGATGCCTTTAGCATACTCGTCATTGAAAGATACGGTTCCCTTCGATTCATAATCTCGAGTCCGTTTCTCCCTTGTAATGGACACCTTAGTGCGCTTTAGCATCGGTCCTTGAGGGACGTCAACTCCACCAATGATTATGTTAATGACATGTTGAGGTTCCTCTTGCTCGATTTGTTTGTTGGATTCCCTGTTCCTGAAGCAATTTTTGGCTCGAACACTCAAATATTCTCGGATGTGCCCGTTATTGAATAACCGAGCTACTTCTTCTCTCAGTTGTCAGAAGTCTTCGATTATGTGGTCATGAGTACCATGATGCTTACAGATTAGGTTGGGGTCCCTTTGGGTAGGATCGAACTGCAATGGTCGAGGCCACTTAGTATCTTTGATGCGTCCGATGGATGAAACGATACCGACAACATCGACGCTGAAGTTGTATTCCGATAACATTGGTACGTCCTTAGACTAGATTGGTCTGTCAAAATCATTTTTTCTCATGTGTCCCCGGTTATTATGACCTCGTTCGTTCCTTCTTTCACTCCTCGCAGGGTTGTGTCCAGACCCATTACCCCTCTGATCTCCATTGTATTGTTGATTCCGATATCTGCTCGATCTTAATTCATGATCGATAGCTCTTTTGGATCTGTCACTAGTTCTGACGGGATAAACGAATCTGGAGCCCCCCCCCCCCCGAGTTGATCATCTTAGACCCTAATTTTTGATTGGTATGTTGTGGACGTCGACCTAACTTACCGCCGGATATTCTATCAAATTTTGTTTCAACTACTGTGAAGCCAATGAGCTTTGGGGGGGTGAGTCCTTGGGAGAATTCCTGAACGGCCCAATCATTCGGAGGCAGATTCATCTATTCCATTTGAAACCTCGACACGAATTCCCTAAGCATCTCGTTATCTCTTTGCTTTACTTTGAAAAGGTCTGACTTTCTGGTCTCGGCCTTAATGGCCCCCGCGTGCACTTTTACAAGGGCATCTGCAAGCATATCAAACGAGTCAATAGAATTAAGGGGTAAGTTGTGGTACCATATCATATCTCCCTTCGACAAGGATTCTCCGAACTTTTTCAGCAGAACGGATTCGATTTCGTCATCTTCCAAGTCGTTCCCCTTGATGGCATATGTGTAGGAGGTCACATGTTCTTTGGATCAGTTGTCCCATTATACTTCGGAATTTTGGGCATACGGAACTTCTTTGGGATCGTCTTCGGAGATGTGCTTGGAGGGAAAAGATTTTGGACAAATTTCTTGGAATCCAGGCCCTTCAGTATCGGTGGTGCTTCTGTGATTTGATCAACCTTGAGTTATAGGCCTCCATTTTTTTGTCGTTGGCTTCGATTTTCTTTTCTCCCGATTCCACCCGTTTTGTCAATTCCTCGAGCATCTTTATTATCTCGGGGTTGGTCCCGGGTTCAGCTTCAATCGTCCTTTCTTTGGCCGGTTCATTTCTGCGATTATTTTTCCGGGACGGTTCGGGCTCAACTCTGTTGGGAGCGCGGCTTTGGTTCTGCAACTGGGCTATTGCTGTATGTTGAGCCTGTAACATTTTGAAGATCACCCGCAAGTTGGTCCCATCACCTTCGCCGTCATGTGTACTCTGGGCTATCGATCGGGCTCCCCCACAGATGCTGTTTTCGGGGTTAGTAGGCAAGTTTGCTTCGATAGCCACGTGTGAGTTAGTATCGATCGGATCCGGGCATGGGACTTCATTGGGGTCAATAGGGGGCACCTCGTTGCTGGGCACCACGTTGTTGTTCTTGCCGTGGTGGCTAGACTCAACATCAACGTTCAAATGGGTAGATTGGGAGTTTGACATTTTTAATTTGACCAGAAATTAAAAGCTCAAAGAACAAGTGTAAAATAGAGTGTGTTATGAAAATTTGTATCAAATTGCCACTATTATCCTTTGCCTCACAGTGGGCGGCAAACTATTTACCCTAAAAACGGATAACAATTGAATTTATATGTGGTTTTAAGGATATGCGGATTAATTCAATATAAATGATAGATAACGTTAGATTAAATAAACAAAGGATGTAATAAATTGTCAAATCAATTAAGGGGAGTGATCCCGGACTCAGTAACAGCTTAATAAAATGCCTGCCTTCGATCACGGGCTCACAATAATGGAGAACTAATGAACAAAAGTAAGAACTTTGAATAACAGAGAAAATAAGATTATATTGCCTTGATATGCGTCTTATAATGTGTCCATGAATAATCATCTTTCCCGGAGTTTTACCCTAAGTACAATTCTAAAAAAGATAAAAATCTTTCGTTACGCCGATCACTGATAGGAGCCGAGATTCGCGCTGTGATATTCGGTTGGGTATGGATATCACGGCCCTTTGTTAGTCGTGTGTAGCTGCTCGTGATGCTCTCCGAAGTCTCAACCCTTAATACGGACCTCAAGGACATGGCCCCGATATCCCCCGAGGGCAGGTGTTTGCCTGATCTTGATACGAGGGGTTCTTTGTTCTGACCCTGATACGTTACAGTCATCTTCTCGCTCCGCTCGGCTCACCGGAAAATCGAGTCATGCGACGGGCTCGGTTTTACCCGTATACATATGTATAAGAAACTAGTAGGATATAGCAAATCCATACCATGAATATATTACCTATGTTTGTAGATTTATGCAGTTCTTGAAAATGCTTAACCCTCACGTAGTGAACTCCTCTTGTAACTTCCATTTTTGAGGGATTTTGTCATAATCTGTTTGACAATTTTGGGCCGGAGAGAATAATAGTTATTTAGACGGGCCGCTGAGTTCAAATTGATTTTGACAACGCTTTTTTTGAACCGATAATCTATCGGAAATAATTTCTATCTCTCACAAGGTAAAGGTAAGGTCTGAGTACACCCTACCCTTCCCGACCCCACTTGAGGATTACACTAGATATGTTATTGTGTTGTTGTAGAGAAGAATTGCTTCTAACATTTGAACTACGCAAAAATATTATAATTTCCTAAAATTACTTTTTTCTTTTATATTACATTACAAAAACAATCGAGTGAAAGTCTTTGGTTAGAACCCTCACCTCTCACCATGTAGGTGGACTAAACAAAATATTTCAGAAAGAAAGTGTTCGGCCCATTGTAATGGTGGGCTTCAAATTGACTTGTACATGGCCCAATGGTGACATATAGCCTTTTAATAATTGGGCTTCAATAAAATATGATTTCCTAAAGGTCAAGAGAATGAAGTAGAAATGACACCAGATAGTCACTTTAAAGGGCCGATATTAAAAATTAGCCAGTGTATCCTGAATTTCAGTTTTTCAGTTCAAAATTTCGGGACAAAAATGTCCTGAATTGTCCCGAAGTTAAGTTTCTTAATTTAAAATTTCAGGACAAAATAAGTATAGAATAATTTCTAAATAGCATCCCTGAGAATGGCTATCTATGCACTTGACCTAACTAGTGTCCACCAATCGCTTAAATTAAAAATAGTCCGCATATATTAAATTATATATTATTCATATATAATATAAGTATATTCATGTATAATTAGTCTGTAATCTATGTATATCAGCTAAAAAAGAAAATAGTGAATCCGACTGACTATTTATGTAAAGATCCCATAATAATATGGGTAACCAGCGCACTAATAGACCAAATTCTAAGAAAATAAAAATAATCTAGACAAATTCTTCAATTAAATGCCCCTAAACATGTGGCAAGAGGTGAAAATTTACCCGCACAAAGTGTTTACTTTGCTCTAAAGTGTAATAGCAAAAAGTTTATCCAAATTTATTTGCTCTTATTTATGTACGTTCTACTAAAACCTTACATAGGACATGTACATCAATGTATTTTCATGCTAGCGTTTCAATAGTATCATTAATGGTTCGAACCCATAAAATTTAAATCATCGATCGACTAAGAGTTAGGGCGGGGCGGAGCTAGGGAGTGGAAGGGGGTTCTGGACCTCCTAATTATACTGTCAAGATAAGGTTTTTTTTTTTATATATATATATATATATATATATATATATATATATATATATATATATATATATATATATATATATATATATATATATATATATTAGATGTTGAATCTACTTAATTTTTCCTAGTAATTTTTAAATTTTTTGAATCTTTTTGGTGAAAATCGTGCTTCTACCCATAGCCTAATAATTATATATAAAAGCTCTAAAAAAACAAAAAAAGAAAAAAGTTACTACTATTAATTACTTTCCTTTAAGTCTCGTATCATCAATGTTTCCAAGTCTGTTCACGGGTGTTTCATGAAATCTTTGAGACGATATCTTTGAAACTACATTATTTAATAATTTAAAGGAATATTAGACGAACAATTAGTTATTTTTACTTGTAATAAGTTACAATCTTTATATTCTAAATTTTTTCCTTTTTTTTGTGGGAGTTCTACAAATATACTATGTTCTTCAATCAATAAAGAAAAGCAGGAACGGCGGGAAGCACCCGAGATATATACTGTTAAGATTTTTCACTATTCTTTTTTATTTTTATTTTAAACAATTGCAAATCCCTATGCTCGAAAATCTTGTATAAATAATTAGCTGAAAATAATATGTGCTGGCAAAGGCGGAGCCACAGTGTCGGTTACGGGCTCGGCTGAATCCAATAGCTTTGGTTCAAACTATGTATTTGTCTTAAAATTTCATTAAATGCACAAATTATTAATTTAGAACCCAGTAATTTAAAAGGATTAGAATCTCGAACTCATAAGCTTGAAGTTCTGGCTTCGCCTCTGTCTCCGGGTTGTGTTCTTATTCTCAACATCATCATGGTAATAATTTAAAGAAATGTTTGCTCAAATATCGAAATAACTAATTAGGAATACTACTCTCCTTCCCAAATTATTTGTCATTTTTTGCTTCTCGGGATTCACATTATGTAAACTTTGATCAATATTTAAAATATTTTCTTAATCATATTGTAAAAGAATTGCAACTTATAGTACTTTTAGTATAGATTTTAAATATTTAACTTTTAATTTTAAAATATTATGTTGACATAATCTATTTTAGTTTCAAAGTTTAGTTATATTGATTCTCAAGAAAGGAAACATGTCAAATAAATAAAGACCAAATTTTACATTTAAAATAGAATTAGAACCCTCTCTACCAAAAGGAGAAATCACATTTACAAACACCCACATCTATATATAGACAAAATATTTGCTGAATTTTATGCTTATAATGGCCATGATTTCTGTGAAAGTGATCATTTAAAGCTTAATTATTGTGATTTTTCTTGAAGGAAAAAAAAACCATCTGCTTCTTTTTCACAAGAATAATTAAAAGAGGAAACAAAAGCACCTTTATTTCTCATTCAACTCATGAGAAGAAGAAGTATACCGTTAAATGATGAATACAAAATATAGGATACATTGATTAATATGTAGAGTCACATTTCTAAAAGATCCAAACTCATAGATACAAGAAAGAATCACCTCAAAGAATTGAAATCTACAAACTTGATCGTTAATCCGTTGCTAAAACACTCGTAGCTAACATAATTTCTTGATAGTTTGTCGCTAATCCGTTACAATAGGTGAAGCTATATTGTTCTAAGGGTGGTCAATTGAACACCCTTCTCGAAAAATTACTCTATGTACATAAGTAAAATATTAGGTTTTAAAAGTATATAACATGCATTGAACACTCATTGTCGATGAATTGTTTTTTACTTCTTTCAACTTTGAACACCATTGGAGAAATTTCTGACTTCACTAATGTTTGTTGCTAAATAGGATTAACGGTGAATTTTTTTATTTAACTACATAATTTGTTCGTCGCTAATTCCAAGTTTTTAAATATTGAATAAGAAGTAACATAATTCAAATAGAAGATTTAATAATAGGAAAATTAACTTCACTATAATATTGCTCTTCTGTACATTGTTACATACTATACTTCGGTAATTTAAATTCTTCTTCGTCGTACTATAAGGAAAAAAAACTCCACATGAGTAAAAACAAAGGGGGAAAAAGAAGGAATTGTTTACTTCAATATTTAAAAATATTGAAAAACAAAAGAAAAAAAAGCTATAAAGATGTTTTAGGATTAGTAATCTCACTAGCATTAGCAAGATGCCTCATAACATCAACTTGAACCCTAAGTGAAAGGATATAATCTAGGGTTTCTTTAATTAAAGAAACATTATCCATATATTCTCCACCAGGAACAAGACTTTTAAGAACTTTAGTTCTATTCTTCACCAATTTTCTTGCTATAGAAATTGGAGAGATCATTTTTCTACCTTTTTTAGAAATCGTGCAGTCGACCTCAACTTGTTTGGGACTGAAGTTTAGCTGCCGTTGTCTTGAAATCTTGCAACTTTTGGTCACAATTTTCTTGCATCTAATGCTCTTTTGGGACATAGCCAATAATCCCATTGAAGATTTCTTGAATATCACTCTCTTAGAAATATCATCATTTCCAAGAATATGGTTTATGATTATTTTGTTAGTGTCATCTTTTGAAGCATTGGCCAAAAGGGAATGACTCCAATAAGTAGAAGATTTTCTTGTAGAAGCCATTGCTATATCTGCTGATAATTTTATAGCTTTTTGTCTCTCAATTATGCTCATTTTTTCCTTTGTTGCACTGCATATTTGTAGACCCTTTATCCATTTCTTGAGAAATTCTTGCTTGAGTGAACTAGGATTCCTCATTCTTCAAACAATCTTGATCAAAATAAGAAAAACATTTAGATCATATTAGTTTTGGAATCAATAAAACCAAGAAAAAAAGAAGATTAAAATAGAGTAGGATATATTAAGAGATTCTTGAAACATATATTAAACAAGAAAAAAAAAAGAAAAAAAGCATAAAGTCTCTCTAGCTTGATTTACATATTCTCATAGGTAGACAATTTGGTGTTAGAAATTGAATTAAAGAGGCAACAGAAAGGAATTTATATAGCTACATACAATAAGAACATGCAAAACAAAAAAAAACTAGAAAATAAACTTGAGTCATATGATTTTATTAGGAGTGAAAATTGAGTGAAAAATAGCATACCTTAGTCAACTTTCTTCCAACAAATTTCAAAACAAAAGAGGTGACAAAATATGTAGTTTCTTTAGGATTCAAGAAAGTTGTAGCAGAAGAAAAACAGAAGTAATGGAAGTATGGGAATGAGAGGAAGAAATTTAGTGAAAAAAAGCCAATTTATTTGTTCAGATGAAAGGGGTGGGGGTGGGGGATAATACGGGGGGGTGGGTGGGTGGTGGGCCAATGAGAGAAGGACACAGCACATGCTATCACATGGAAGCCCATGGCCCACTTAGCAAAACACCCTAAAAGAGAGAGGAATAATAATAATAATAATAATATCCAGTAATCTTGGTTTAAGACAGAATAAATAGGTTCCCTAAATGTCATGCAAAACCTAAATATTTGTAACTTAATTTGGCTACAAAAGGACATTAACATATATCCCACATAATTATATTGCTCCATGAAATATTTTCATCCTTTCTCGGAGCAGAGCGGATATAGGGTTTAAGCTCTATGAAATCATATAGTTATAATCAAAATTAGAATTATAATTTCATGATAGAATTTGAATTTTTATTTATTCCATATTTATTTATTGGCATTAGTTAATACCAATATTAATTTTATACCAAAATGGTAGTATATTAATTATCCCACATTGGATTTGAAATAATCATGGGATTAATTGTTATCCCTGGATGTCCTACTTCGCAACCAAACGAATCTTATGAGTTCAACCTTTAAAGTTCTTAGTATTGAACTCACTCATTTTTAAAGTTATGATTTATATTTGTTATTTATTATAATTTTAACAAATTTTTATACATAAATTTATACTCTATGCTAAAAGTACTAGGTTCATATGAATTTGGTATAGATAAGTTGCATCTGCCCCTGTCTAGGAGATGAAAGAGAAAAAAAGAAAAAAAATTACATTTTCATTTCTTCATTCATTTGAATAATTTGCTCAATAAATATCTAATATTATCCTATAGTAATATAAAGTTTCCCGAATTAGTATTTATTTTTAATTTCAATTCTATGATTTCTCTCCCTTCAATATGAGAAGATTATCTAGTTGAGGATTTAGCGGAGAGAAAGTGAGGGGATTAGTGGATAAATAAAGAAATTAAAAGGTATAAAATTTGATTTAAGTAAACCAATTTGACTAAAGAAACAAATGGTTTGGTGTAATCCAATATTTGATGCAGTGAACCAGAATCTAATACTTTGAAACAGTAGGTCTGTTTGTTTCAATAAATTACAGATAAATAAATACATATAATATAATAGTGACACTTTATTAGGGCAAATGTGGGGGTAAAGAGAAACATAAGCGTCATTAGCGGTCAACTATCTCTCTTTTCCCCTTCCCTCCCATCTTTCTTTTATCTTTATCTATCTTTTGTTTGTTTGCGATTTGAGATTTATGAGTTTAAAGTTTTAATTCTTTTAAGCTTTGGTAAACTAAATTAATAATTCATATATAATTACTGAATTTCTTAATTTGAGTTTGGCAAAGCCTATAACCTACACCTCCACTGTCTCGGGAGGGGGGCGGGGGTTGGGGAGGGCGGGTTAATAACTATATTTACAATAATTTTGTTTAAGTAGTGTTGATTGTTGATGGATTATTATGTAAACTACTTTTGGTTTTCTAATGTAACACACTTAATATCAAATAGTTGATCCTTTAAGTTTAAGAAGTGGCTTTTGTATGTATTATTACCAATACAGAAAATACCTCCCCATAATTGACGTATATATCGAACTAATGAATGTATGGTATTTGTTTTTTTACATACATTTGTATTACTTAACGATAGATATTAGTACATCCTTTGACCTCAATTTATCAATTGAGTGTAGGTATATTAATATAGTTTGATGTAAATATCAGACATAGATAAATTTAACATAAACATTCAAAACAAAACTATCTGAAAGCCGAGTAAAGAATAAAATAAAGAAAAACCCAATTGACGAATAATATTCATAATGTGCTTTACGAGATGTCCAACGTTAATGCATCCATTGACATATATATCCTCGTATAATCTTGAACAACCATTCTAGAAAGATCAAAATTTTAATGAACTGCATTCTTTTTAATGAGTTATTATTGTAAAGTTGCTAGAACTAGAAACATTTAATCAATATAATTAAACACAATATTTGCAATAAAAAAGAATGACACAGTTACAATATGATCGATATAATGAAAATGATGGGTTGAGTCAAACAATTTTCCAATACTCTAAGTCTGCCTCGTAATAAATGCAGCATGCAAACACTATTAAATCCATAGAAATTAGATACAAATGATTGATTGGGGGATAGGTAGTTTATAGACTATATAAGTCAAAGAACCTTAAATTTGGCATTAGAATTTACAACAATAACAAGAATAAAAAAACTTAAGAATTTTCCTCGGATAGCTAGCTCCGATAAATACTTACTTGCATCGAGTATTTACGCAAATTATATTATTATATTATGGTTAAGTAATTTAATGGAGTAAAAATATATATTACTTAATCATAATTAAGTGAGAAATATTTACATAAAAACAAATATTATGTATTTATTGACTTGCTTAAACCGCACAAAAATACGGATCGGGAGAACATGGAGAAGTTTGGGGGGGGGGGGGGGTTGATAGTGGGTCCCAAGAGCAATGAAATTTCTTAGAGAGGGCATAGGTTTTGGCTTTGGGCAAGAAAGGAAAAATCACTCACATGGTCTCCACATGGGGGTTTTTAAAGCATGGTTTGTAATGAGAATGTGAAGGGGCCTTTGTTTTTTCAAGAGTACAGAATCTTCTTCAATGATTAGACATGTCTCATGCTTGGCATAAATATTAAATCAAGAAAATTAATTTTATTCCTAATAATGTTCCATAGTATAACTTGGACTAGGGTTATTTTCTAGCATCAAGTTTTAGTTCTTTTAAATCTTGTGTGTAAAAGATATAACATGTTGCACCTTCTCCTCTAAATCAAAGAAAGGGTATCCTCAGAACAATAGAGCTTGATTAGAGAGAGGATATTCTATGATGTGATTCAAAAAGGTCTCCCGAAACAGATCACTAGAGACTAAGATAGGTCTGTGCTTGTCTAACTCAAGACAGATAGCGAAAATTCAATGAAGACAGATAGATATAGACAATGTTGAGTGGCTTGAGGAATTGCAAGTCTTTGAGAGTAACTCGAATAGCTAACAATAATTTGGCACAAATCATATATTTGTTGGTAAAAATTTCATTTAATATATGGATAAAATAAAAACCTAGAAAGTTGATCTTTTCTAGAATCTAAAACCATTAACTTAAAATTTCAGATCCGCGTCTTTGATAATTGGGCTCATTTATATTCGGGTTGTAAAAATCATTTTTACTTTCTAGTTTTGTCCTAAAAATCAAAATTTTCTACCCAAAAGAAAAAAAGGATTTCATTTTATGACTCAGTCCGGTTAATATTTTCTACATTTTATATTTTCAATAAACACTTAAATTTAACTCGTACATGCACCCCTATTGTGTGTATGTGCACCAGTATTATTACCTAAGGGTCTATTTGAAAAGCCACTCGATAATTATATTTCGTGTAATTACTACCAATATGTTTGTTTGTCATAACGTAATTACAGTATAATCACAAGCGTACTGTTTGGTTGCACAAGTATAATTACACAGTTAGATTAAATTTTAAATGAAGTAATTATCAAAACTTAAAAGTTAATATAATTAATATATGCCTATAAATAATTTTTATAAGTATAAATGATATTATATTTGGTATTTAAGATGCATATTTTTTCTTGAATATACATTAATTAGTAATCATATGTTTATAACTAATATTGTAAAAATAATTGATATATATTTTTTAAATTAATACTATTTAGTTTAATTAATTATAAAAACTAAAAACATACATTTTGTAAGAACATCATGGGATGCAGGTTTGATAAATAAATTAATATTTATAAATATAATATCATAACATTATTTAAATAATAATAAAACTATTCTATCAATTCTAACTAAAAGATAAACAACATAAAATGTGAAATAACAAGTCAAAACTACTAAAAAAGTAAATTGAAACCATAAATATAACACAATTTCAAAATCCAATAGAAAAATATAGTTTAACATATGTCAAATTCCAACATAATAAAAATAAGTTCCAATACAACTTAAAGATTAGGAAACATAATAAGTTTATAACCTCATTCAACAACGAATTTCTACTTTAACGACATCACTCATTATATGCCAAGTTTGTTAATGACTCACTATTTCTAATATTAGGAGGTGTAATTTCAAAAACTAGAATAATAACGCTAAATGAAGAAAATAAAATAAATAAGAAGTAAAATATACGAGCAATTATATGGAATCATAAGAAGTAAAGGTAGAGAAATAAAAGAAAAATAATATATAAAGAAAAATATTTTTTTAGAAATTAAAAAGAATTTAAAAAGTAAAAATAAAATTAAAAAATTAAAAAGAAATTAAAATAATGGAAATAAAAAGTTATAAAGAAAATAAATTAAAATAAAAACAAAAAGGAAAGAAATTAAAAAGTAACCTTGTAATTACACAATGTAATTATCACCAATTCTTACCTCCCCTTGAGAATCGAAGTGTAATTACACATCGCCAATTACATCCAATTCCATGCCGACCAAATAATTACTTGGTCAGACAAATATGTTAAACTGTCTAATTACACCAAATTACATCCAAATCCAAATCATAAGTGGCTTTTCAAACGGGCTCTAAATAAATTTGGGCTGGGTTTCTTTCTAATTTGGTGATTTAGTTATTTGTTACTCACTTCATTGACTTCATTCTAGGAGTCCCGTAATTTTTTTGAGACATGATTGTTAAGATATAAATAGAAAGTCATCATAATCAATGAAAAATGTGTTCATAATAGAAAATATTTTTCATTTTGTCTCTTATAATCAATTTGACAAGAGTGGGTTGCTCTACTGGTAAGCACCCTCCACTTCCAATCAAGAGGTTGTGAGTTCGAGTTACCCCAAGAGCAAGGTGGGGAGTTCTTGGAGGGAGGGAGCCGAGGGTCTATCGGAAACAACCTTTCTACCCAGGGTAGGGGTAAAGTCTGCGTACACACTACCCTCTCCAGATCTCACTAGTGGGATTATACTGGGTTGTTGTTGTTGTTGTCGTCGCTTATAATGAATTTATTAAAAAATATAAAAATATATTATAATAGATAGATATAAAAAAAAGTGAGACATGGCATTAACCTTAGCAATCATAATATAAAGAGCCAAGAATCCTCTTTTAAAAGTCATCATATCTTCATCCTTTTTTTCTTCTAATTCAAATTTGAACGGACACTTAGGTCATCAAATAAAGAATCCAAATTAAGAATTTCTAATTTATTAAATTTTCCCTTGAGCAATATATCTTCATTAAAAAACCCTATGCATTCAATCTCAACTCACATATGCTAACTAACAAGGGTTGTTATGGAGTGATAAATACTCTTTTATTTTAATTAACTTTTTTGGTTCGAGCACTGAGTATATATTCGCATTTGTTAAAGAATGTTTTACCCCCAATGTTGGGCTTTCCGATGCGACTTTGAATTTAGTTCGGTTCCAATATCGATACCAGACATAACAATAATTGTGTTGGAGTAGTAAATATTCTTTTATCCTTAACAAAATATCTTGGTTCAAGCTATGAATACGAAGTCGACTTTATTAAGAAACGCTTTAATCCCCAATATAAATTTTTCGACAGGAATCAAAAGTTAATGCGGTTCCAGTACAGTTACTCGACATCGAAAAAAATAAATAAACAAAACTCACACATGATAGAAAGATAGTGGCTTTAAAGGGTCCAAATCAACAAGAAAAGAATTAATTAAGCAAAGTGTAGATCCCCCGTGATTTGCGGCTATCCTCTTAAACTTTGCCTTATTTTCTCCAAAATTTGATAATCATAATAATTTGTTTGGATTTGCAAACGTAAGAAAGCCATGGAATTCTGAAATCTTATTAGGCTCCATAAACCTTTGCACATGTTCCTTATATTCTCCAAATCATCCCACCCCACCCCCCATCTCCCAACCCCCCACACCAACCCCCCAATTCTTCCAACCCAAACAACACACTTGCCTCTCTTTAACTTAGGGCAGGGCAGTCTGTACACAAAATATCTCGTGTTCACGTAATATTTGTGGAGGGGTCGCACCCTATGGGTGTGACGTAGATAGCCTACTCTAATGCAAGAACTAACGATTGCTTTCACGGCTCGAATTCGTGACCTATAGGTCACACGAAAATAACTTTAACCTAGTGCACTTGCTTCTCTTTAACTTTTTCTTTGTTTTTGGTTTTCTTAACTTACTTCCATCGTTGGATTTTCAAAATTATGATTTAGCGATTGAGGTATACGAGTAATATTTTAAGATCTTAATATGGTGGACAGTATTATACAACTCATGTGCTTGTATTATTTAGTGATCTCTCGATAATTTGCTCTATTTTTCCATCACATAATTTGTATAAAATTAATCCAAAATATTTTAGGCAAACAAGATTAGTCAGCTATATTATAGTAAATAAAAGTATTTCAAGTGTCGAATTTTTTATTGCGAACTTACTAGTGTAGTGAGAATGATATATTTTTTTTGGCAAATTGTAATTAACTAATAGCCAAGTTAATTATGCATTGTTCAGAACATGTTGTCAATTAAACGTTGTACGTTCACTTTTAGACTCGTCACATTGGTCAACGGACCACAACTCCATTTTTCATAGTTACTCACACTTCAAATTTACACCAAATCATTTATTATCTTTAAATATTAGTTTAGGCAAAAATATATACTCCCTCCGTTTCAATTTATGTGAACTTATTTCTTTTTTAGTCCGTGCTAAAAATAATGACCTATTTCCTTATTTGGAAATAATTTACCTTTATACAATGATTTATAGCCACACAAAATATATGTGCTTCATTTTACACCACAAGTTCAAAAATCTTCTCTCTTTTCTTAAACTCTGTACTCAGTCAAATTGGTTCACATAAATTGAAACAGAGGGAGTATTAATTAACTGTAGTCAAGAGAAAAAAAAGGTGTAATAGTATACATATTTAACACATTCATTCATTTGATATAAACATCGGTTATTGATTTGACCCCCTATTTGAGTCGCGACAAGGATCAAAAGACTTGACAAAATATCATAAACTCGAAATGTCTTGGCAAGATGTTTTTATAACCTAAGCTCATAAGTTACAATTGCAACTAAAACAAATATAAGCTTCATTATATTTGCTTCCTTAGATTAGGTATTGCAACTGGATTGGATTGAAGCAAGTAATGGATAAATCCACAAGATTTAAGTAAATCCAAATTCAACGTAAAAAATCATATAGGTTTCTACTATTCTCAAAATCTAATCTTCATTGAACATAAATTAAAACAACCTACAAATTCACAACTAACTCGTTGAATCAAAACTGTCTTTTCCACAAAAGAGAGAAAGAAAGCTAACAATTTCTATTTATAAAAGAGAATAAAAGAAACATATAATGGCCCATGCAATTTGTCTCAAGTAATAAATAGTGGAATGGGCTTGTAATGAAGGGAAGCGAGCATGCTTTTGCACGTACACATATGCACATAGCTTTTATGCAATAGCAAAAGCCGAATATTCATCGAGAGAATTCAAAAAATAAAAAAAGTAAACACGCGAAAAAGTTAAAGATTATCGGCTAAGGAGGTTTGGACTGAACCCCCTTCTGACCATCTAGCCCCCTGCCAATACGTTTAAAAGATTATACGCAAATGGAATGGTTGAATCAAGTTATTGTGAAAGAATCGTTGTCGAGTGTTGTAGTAGGATGGACACGATCCCTTTACCTTTAATTAGGGATTTCGAGTTTGAATTTTGAGAATAAAAAAAATTCTGATAGAAATATTTTTTCTTTTAATAAGCGTTACGCGACAAAAATTCGAATTAATCAAAATTTTAAAATGAGTACCGAACACTGAATGAAAAATAAAAAAATTTAGTATCAAAGAGAAAGGGTGAATGCATGTGCACACATGGATGGGGCATTCCCTTTGTCCTAACAAAGTTAAACAGTCCTACACCCTTCAATCATTAGGGGTATATATATGACCCCTACCCACACACACTTCCTGTTGTTCAAAAGTTGGGATATAGCTCTTTGATGTTAATTTTTTTCTTTTGATATTCAAAAGAATAAGTAAAAATAATTAATTTCGAAACTCGTACATTAACCGAGCTAACGTAGAATCTCAAACTCAAATCCATAAGGTTCAAATTTTGAATTATCCTCTATAAAGCATTCACTATCAGAGTTCTCTAGTATAAAAAATATATAACATGCATTTTGTTGGTGGGATAAGGGATATAATACATGCATAGTTATTTTATCTTGCGTTTGGTTGAATTTTCGAATCCGATATTAGAAATTTTGAAATTAATTTATACAAATTGTGGTATTTTTCTATCCCACATTTAGGATAAGAAAATAATTTCAGGATTATTTAATTCCTAAACAAAATACTACAATGACAAAGATGCCATATTTCAACGGTCTTCCCCTAAAGTTTTAAAAAAATCCAAGATTAAACCTAGAAATAAAAGTTTATCCTAATTTCTCTAGTATAACCAAACACATAATTTATTTTATAACCCGCATATCCCATTTTAGTTCAATGAACAAAATATCTTTCAGTAATATTATTTTCACCAAATAATTCTGTTACTATTTAATTTTCATATTATAATCTCGTCATTATAATCACGAAATAATTTATTTTCCAACCAAATAATCCCTAAGACTAAGAGTCTAAGACATTCGGTTAAAGGTGTAATAATTCCAACCATTCTACTACTCCTAACTGGTGTTGTCAAATTATATTACAGTTTTTCATTGGTTATACTTTTTCTTCTCTATCTTTAGTTTTTTTTTTTTTTTTTTTTTTTTTTTGGTTAAAAGATAATCCAAGATAAGCTATTGAATTTGTCTCTTATATTTGAATTTTTGTTACTTTTTGTAGTGAAGGTTATTTCGCTCTTACTGTGTCCAATAGAAATTGAAATTTGGGTTTCGAATCGTTTTTGGCCTTACTAATAGTGACAGCATTTTAACGGTAGAATTATGAGTTATAAACCAATCTATAAATACTTTTCTTATTTTGACAATTGAGGTAAGAAGTTTTTTATCTACTGGTTCCTTTCGTTAATAATATACAACTGTCAAAGAAAAAAAAAATAGTAGAAGTCCACAGTCAACGGTTCATTTAAATCAAGAAGCTGCTACCATATCCGTGATTAGAGGGTCTAATTATTGGGCAAATGATACTGAATAATCGCTCTGAAAATAATAGGCTAAAAAATATATATTTTTTGTATATATATATATTTTGTATGTTATATATAAATTTTATATATTTTTTCGACTACCAAATATAAATAAATTTTGCTGCGGACTAAAAGTGAAAAAAAAACTTTATTATTCTTAATTTTCTTCCCACCCACACCATCAATAACTTGCTAACAATTGTAGGAGAAAACAGTGGTGATCAATTATTGTGCTAAAAGGCCGAGGAAATATTTATGGGCATAGTTCTTTTATGCCAATTTATGTGATACGCTTTTATTTTTAATCTATAAAATATATATTTTTTATATTTAAAAGCAATTTAATATATATTAAACTTCTTATAGTATTGTTAATGAGATGATTTATAACTACACAAAATCTATTGCTTGTTTTAAATCATAATTTATCTATTTAAAAAAAAAATTATTTCTTTCTTTCTTATTAAATTTTGAGTCCACTCAAATATAATATCACATATATTGTGACAGAAGGAATAGGGAAAAATACTATGCTTGACGCCTAATATGGCTTTAAGTAAAGTAATTTTTGCCATGAGAAAGGAAAAAAGAAATATTGGAAAGTTGACTTTTTTGCATGCTTTGGGAAAGCAGGAAAGCTAAGAAAAAAACGACAAAAACTTTACCTTAACCTGATTTAAGTCCTAAATGTGTGGCGGGGAAGTGAGTTTTGAAAAATATGTTCCTTATGAACTCATTTTTATTCAAATGGAAGAAAATGACTTCTTACCAAAATGAGGAAAAATATTTTTTAAAACTCTATTTCAACTTTCGCCCACCCCGACCCTCATCTTGGCCCCAATCAAAACCCTCGTCACCTAGGCCACCAAATCCCCGATCCACAACTACTACGGCACCCTTTACCCACCCTCCACCCCTAGCCAACCAACCACCCCCTGGCCCACCATCCACTCCTCTATGGGCCCCTTCCCCTAGGTCGGGGTTATGATTCAGGGCCAGGGGCGAGTATTAGGGTCACCGTTGGGGACTGAACCCCAATCGCTCTGCTCATCCCCTACTTCACCCATTTCATCTCCCACAATGTTTGCCTAGATTATATATTTTCTAAAAAATATTTTCTGTTATTTTTAAAGAAAATATTTTTCTTCCTACCAAACACACCCTTAACTGCCTCCACATTTGGTTTTCTAGCTCCTTTCCTTTAGTTAACGAATCCTCTACTTAATTCTGCTCCCTAAAGCTATGAAGGAGGAGCGGGTTCCCCGAGTGCTTTAACAATGACCTGCAATCAGAAAAAATATTAGATTAAACCGGATGATAAATGTTTAGCATATTAATCACCTCTAAGGAATCAATGTTGACTTCCAAAGTTCGAAGGCAAAGAGAAACAGTAACACGTGTAAAAATACACTGGATATATTATTATTGTCTTGTTGTTAACACTCAAAGGGCATAGAGAAGAAAAACACAAACAGTAACACAAAAATCATATGAAATAATTAGAAAAAAAGGAATTCTTTTGTAAATTTAACAATCCAAACTTAGAGCCCGTTTGGACATAAGAAATTTTTTACTTTTTTCGAATTTTTTTTATTTTTTTCGAAATCGGTGTTTGGTCATAAAATTTTCAATTTTCATTTGAAGATGCATTTTGGAATTTTTCGAAAATTTAAAAAATTCCATAAAGTTGTTTTTCAAATTTTTTACTCAGATCACTCACAAAACTTCAAAAACAACCCAAAATTATATTCATGTCCAAACACAACTCTAATTTTCAAATGTCATTTTCACTTAAAATGTATTCACTTTTTTTTGAAATTTTACAATTCTTATGTCCAAACGCCCACTTATATACTGAAATCAATCATCTACCTTTTTAATGAATAAGAAAAATACAAAATAGAATGAAAACTCAAAACCAACAACATACCCATCACATTAATTATATGAAGTGATATGCCACATGCACAAAATTCATATAGGTACGTACCATGATAAAGTCTATTGATTGTGACTTAGCAAAGAAAGTTGACCTAAATCTTTATAATAACCTCATATATTGAACTGCTGCCCATATATTTAATCATACCACTAGGCCCCGTCGAAGATATTGTTCTCTTTATCATCTTAAACTTTTATATTCGATAATTACATACTTCAATATGACATTAGATATAAGTCGAAGGTGCAAATCTTATCACAATCTATTATCATAAGAATTTTCACTTAAACAAAAAAAAATCAAACTTGCATGTGAGGAAGGCAGTTGAAAAAACAATTAAGAGTGTACTATGTCTAACAACCTAAACTTATACATTATAGTAATTTAACCTATTATAAAAGATTACTTTTGTTATTTTCGTTTTACTAAATTCACTTATTATATGTAGTTACAAGTAATTACTCTCTCCGTTTCAATTTATGTGAACCCATTTGACTGGGCATGGAGTTTAAGAAAAGAGAGAAGACTTTTGAATTTGTGGTATAAAATGAGGCACATATATTTTGTGTGGCTATAAATCATTGCATAAAGGTAAATTGTTTCCAAATAAAGAAAGATATCATTCTTTTATACTCTCAGCTTACCGAAGCTAAAATCATGAATGTAACTTGTATATTATAGTAGTAATGTAAACAATTCTTATATTATCAATAAAATTTAACCTATTATAGCATATAATGTATCTGAATATCAGAATATATTACTAATTTTACTTATTATGAATAGCTATCTGTACCTATTATGCAGATGATTTGATAGTTTAAATTTTTTTTATACTATCAATAGATAAAAGATAACTTCTAAACTCATTTACATTCTCCTTATATCACGAACATGCCAGAGATTAGCAGATTAAAACCAACAAGTGGTCCATCACCTAAGCCACAAAAATTCTTTTTTTCTCTCTCCAATGTTTGGTACCTACACTGGAGCCCGACAAAATTTGAATTTGCGCCGGAAAGTCCCACATTAAGGGATAAAGCACTCCCTAAAAAAAGTGACTTCATACCCAACGCTCAAATCCGATACCTCTAATTAAGGATGACGGCAGATGCACGTGGAACGAAGCGTGACACTGCTTTGTCGAAATTTATTACGAAATATAGTAATATTGTATGGACACAATAAGATAAAGAAAAAGACACCACTTGACACATATTGTAATTTGGCACGCTGGTTAAGTTCCTGATTTTCTCTAGATAATATTTTTATCAAATATTTGAGAGAACTTCTATTATTACATTTTGAGGTTAGGTAGAATTGAACTCACAATCTCTTTTAACTTAATACTCAACAAAATCAATGGACTGAAGCTATCACAATCTCTTTTAACTTAATACTCAACAAAATCAATGGACTGAAGCTATTTACTGTCAAATAATGAGATAGTTAATGTTTTTTGTTCTCTATTTTTCTGTAAATATCGACACTGCTTAAAACAAATCCTACATATGCCCCTGGCTGGTAGCCACACAAAATCTTATAAACCAAAGATAGGATAACAGCAAAAAATTAGCCTAAAACGGACGAGCCAAATGAATTGTGCCCATGCAGCTGCCATAAATACATGCACGTGCAACTACTTGAATTGCCAACCTAAGAAAGAGACTTCTTTATTTAACTCAAACAAGAGAGGAACCAGCCTACATGCCCATGACTTATCATAAGGAAACTAATGCACGTGTGTCTCATTAATTAGATGTTGATGTTCAATAGTTGGGTTGGGGTGGGTAGTCTAGCCTGGGAAGGGATCTAGAGACAATTTCTAGATTTAGAACGGGTTCTGTAAGTTCAACTGAATCTTGCTTTCAAATTCATCTAATATTGCTCGGATTCTTCAAAATTATGTGATCGCACTTTATGTGTCGGGTCATATATAAACATGGGTAATGGCTTAATTAGCCCCGAGTATCGTAGGGAGAGAGAATTTCTGGTTTGAACTAGATTTAAAACGGGTTCTGTAAGTTTAACTAAATTTTGCTTTCGGATTCATCTAATATTGTTTGGATCCTCCAAAATCATGTTATCGCACTTGTACATGTCGGGTCATAAAAAGGGGGTGGTGGCTTAATTAGCAAGGAGGGAGAGAGAGTTTCTAGTTTGAGTTCAACTGAATCTGTTACTTTAATCTCCCGTAAATATTAATTACTCGGATGCCACACTCGTACGTCATGCATGAATAATTGGAAACCATATTTTTAGGTTTAAATTTTAATTAATTTGAGTGGTTATACGTTGGAGCAGAAACAGGTGTAAGTGGTCAAATAAATTATTGTAATAACATTAATATGAATCTCCTATAGGTCAAGTCATAAATGAAATTCAATAATTTATAGCTTTTCTGCATCATTTTTATGATCAAAAGTGATAAAAACTGCATCAACCATTATTGCTGCATGATCAATCACACAGTTCAATTTGATGCTGCAACATAGAGCAGGAAGTGAAAGTTTGGATCAATATTTTAAGATTGGAAATTTTGGAGAATGTGATCGAACGGGAGTTGTACGCATGCAGAGGCGGACCCAGGATTTTAACGTGATGATGGCATCAATATTTGCTCAACTAGTGCCCCATCAAGGCTTTTAGTATCCAGAGTGTCAACTGGTTTAAATGAATCATTTTAAAGATATACACATCTACATATACAAGATTCCGGTCGAAGTTTACGAGGTCTAGTGACCTATCAAGCTTACACATAGGTCCGCCTCTGTACACAGGGACGGGGCTAGGGGATGCAAGGTGGTTCATTTGGACATCTTCGCCAAAAAATTATATTGTATATATAATGGTCCTTTTTTATGTATATAGAATAGATGTCGAATCCCTTTAACACAACCCGAGAGTTTTCACGCACGAATATCCAGTTCTAGGCATGCAACAAGGTGTTAAAATGTCCCCTATTGGTTAAAAAATGGGATATTATATTTATATATAGTCCCGGACAATCCTCAAATATGAGCTAGTTTATAGGGCCGAATTAAACTCAAGTTCCATTCCATTATCTATACAAAGAACAAGGTGCTAGTAAAGTTCTTCCGTCCAACAATAAAAAAAAGATAATGATCCCACATTATTATGCATTTTCCCACTACAATATACAACTATACTGAGAAGCAACTGATAACCTATTTGCCCACTCCGTTTAAACTACCATCTTATAAAGTATTAATAAGTCCTAATAAGCTGTATTTATTCAAACATAAAGCTTGCTAAGAGTTTTCCAATTTTCTTTTTCTAAAATGAAAAGAAAGTAAGCAATTGTATCGTTCTAGTGAACCAATTCTCGATTTGTGCGTGTCATCCTTGTGTAGAGGCCATGTTAATCGTTCTAATTTTATCGGATGTTCCCAAAGGGACATGACATCCTAGTTGTTAGGTGTTGTCCTGATTTTCTTACCATATTTGATTCTTCTATTTCTTGAGGAAAGGGCAACATATTTACTATAATTAGATTTTCCTTCTTGTAGAAGGAAACTATATATCTTTCATATTTGGCTAGTCCCTTTTCTTGTAGGAAAAGGTTTGGACTTTTATAAATTGAGGTTCCTTCCTTCTCACTCAATAGCATCCACAGTGTAGCCATATGGGGTTTGAGAGTCGTGTTTAGGGGGAGAACTTTACGGGACAAGTGTTAGTGTGCCACTTGTGTTTGCCTCTTCATGAGGTTGTTCTCTCGATATTTTGTGCTCTCTTTTATATAGTGGATTGCTCATCTCCTCCGTGGACATAGCTCTATTGACCGAATCACGTTAAATGTTTGTATCTCTTTTGGTATATTTCTCGTTTGTTGTCTGATTTATCATCGTTCAGGTATTGCTTTATCAGCTTTCGCATGATACCTGATTTTTTTAAGTAGAGACCAAACAGCATAAAGATAACTGTATGTAAAGGAATATTATCTAAAGCATGGATTATATTTTAGAATAGTAGCATGTAGACAATGCAAATGTTGGAGATGCAACTAAACCAACATTAATACAAGGTGGCAGGTATTTATTCCAAGAAGTCTACACTGAGATTTTGGCAAGGTATTTACTACACTTTTGTTCAGTTCACATTAAAGAGCCAAACACATTTCAATTCAATTAATGTTAACATATTACAAGATACAAAGCTGAACTAACACTTGAAATTAAGTGTGTTGGTCCATAATTTGGTTTCTTCATAATGGGTCAATGACACAAATGACCTTTGAAATGAGCTCTTGAATTTTTGACCTACGGGGCAGGTCACCTTACAATTTGGCGAAACTTCAAAGTTTAATACGGTTTGCCAAGGATAAAACTTTTGACTTTTGACCTTGAAAGTTTACCTATTGGTAAGGTAACCTGCCTCAAAGGCAAAAATTTAAAGATCACCCCTTATGGTGTCTTATTTCTATTCTTTCCTGCTTCGTAATTATCTTAGGCCTTGAATTAAACTCCATATATCTGATAAAGGTTAGTGCTTTTAATAAATTTGTTCAGTCGGCCAAAATAATCACAGCCACTAGCTAAATATATTAAAAAAATATACACAGATACACTAATTATTATAAGGATTAGAAGAATTTTGGTCCCTTTACTACATAAAATTCATGTATGTAGTTATAAAAGCTTCTCGTTAAGGGTAAAATTGATAAAATAAAAAATTTAAAGTTGAATTATTTCCAATTGTAGAAATGTGTCATTCTTTTTTTAACGGACTAAAAAGGAAAGTGTGTCATCTAAATTGAAACAAAGAGAATATTTATTATTCTGGCCCAAATTAATGTAACCCGCCCAACCCGTTTATATTTGGGCAGGGTTGGGTCTGTAATAAATTGTTGACTGGATCACTTTGGGTTAATGCCTAATTCAGCCCACGCTTCTGACGGGTCATCTTGGGCTATGAGTGCAGCCCAAATGTGACCCGAGAAAACTCAAGAAGAATTAACCTAAATAGCTGCTCACCCAACCACTTAAACTAAAAATAGTCGATGGAAGTATAATATATGCATAATTAATATATATATATATATATATATATATATATATATATATAATTATATAATCAAATAATTATGTATATGACTAAAAAAAGTAAATAATGAATAAGACCGGCTATTTGTGTACAGATCCCAAAACTCAAATCGTTCATCATAGACAAGTTAGCTTGGGCTGCTCTTACACTTTCTTCAAGTAGTACTTAATCAACGTTTACTACTTCTTATTATATCATAGGTAATTCATAAAATTAGTAGAATGAAAAACCAAAAAAAATTACTTCCTTGTTCTAAGAATTCCATCTTTCATTCTTAAAGTCAATAATTAATTATATTGAATTTAGAAATCTTTAGAAGCGATTTTAAATTAATCGAGATGAAAAATATTCAATTAAATTTTTCTTGATATAGTTTCTACTTTTTTTTTCAAAAAGATAATTTATTCCCTCATCATTTAAAAAAAAAATTAAATAGATCGGATATTCTTTATAAATATGCACAAGAAATTTGCATGCTTTATGACATAATATTTCTGAAATCAAAATGTAAGAAAATAAAATAGAAAATGAAAATTATATGACATTTGAAATAATATGTGGTTTAGTCCATTTACATAATAGATATCTTGGTATTTTAGTAGCTCCAAATGAATAAAAGCTTAATTATCTAAGAAAATAGGACTTCAAATTTTTGTGATTGTAAAGTTAGATAAATTTATGAGCTTAGTAATATATATGTATGAAGACTTCTTTGTGTTTGTTAGCTTGAGAATGCTTATTGATATCTGTTTAAACTTTAAAGAAAGAACAAAAGTAGGGTTAAGTTGGGTGGGTTGAGTTGTGACCCATTGTTTAGCCTATCTTGACGCAACTCATTTTAGCACAAATAAACTTGGGCTGGGCCAGTGGCGTACGCATAGTTTTTTATAAGCGATGTCACATTTAAAAGAGTAAAGAAATAAATTTGAAATGATTTAGCGAAAAAAAATAATTTAGATCATATCAATCATTTTTAAAGATCCTAAGGGATTGTAAAACTTAAAAGAACAAAAATGTGTTGGTTTAGACTTGAATCCAGAACCAAACCAAAGATTTGCAGCGCCTTAACCAGCGGATCAAGCAATCCAGATTCACCAAATGGTGTCATTCTATATCATTTAGACGGAATTTGTTATTTTTTGCGTATTATTTATGTTTATTCAGTAAAATTTTCCGGCGAAGCGGTGTCACGTGACACCGCTTGCCCTAAAGTAAATCCACCCGTGGGTTGGGCAATAACCCATTTATTCATTCAGCCCATCTTGACCATCCACATGTATAAACATATCTGTGATCTATAATTCCTTTTCGTTTATTAAACGTTATGGTGTACCAGTAACACATACAATAGGAAATATAGTTGCAGGTTTTGCTTTTCGTTTTTTCTTCTTTTTCTTTTTCAATCTACCAAGTTTTTGGTTTTCTTTGGATGTTGATTGATGTTTGGCATATTTCGATATGTGTTGATGTTACTTTACCCATGTTTTAACAGTTTTTTGATGTTATTTGATCTTTAAAATGCCCAACATAGTTTAATTATTGGTTTTATGACTAATTGAGTTGTGTGTGGTGAATTAGGGTGTTTGGAGTACAAAAATATGAAGAAAAGGTGCTCTAGGTAGAGGAAGAGAGATTGGATACGTCGCATCCAATCTAGAAAAAAATCAAATTTCGTGTACCCTTAGCAGTGAAGTCGGCCCATAGCATCCGCCATAGCATCCGCACCTGGGCAAAGCTGAGATGGAGGAACAAGGGTTGGATGCGTCGCATCCACCCTCGCATGCAAAACTGAGAAGTAGAGGACGAGGTGGATGCATCGCATCCACCTTAGCATCAATCCCTGAAGCCGATTTGGTAGGAGAACTTTGGCCCACGACTTTTGTACGCAATATATAAGCTAAAAACGCCTCCTTTAGGTCATCGAACATATTGGGAAGGGGGAAAAAGCCACGACAAAGCTGGGGAACCACAGAATTCATCTTGAGTTCTTATTTTTCCTTCTTTTATTGATTCTTATGTACTCTGGTGAATTATTTGATGATTGCATGAACATGAGTGGCTAAGAACCCTATTATTCTAGGGTCATGGGCGATACATGAATGTTGATATTTGAAGTTTAATTTAACAAAGTTGATTTTATCATATTGGGTTGCTTATTTAATTCTGTTTTTAATTAATTTGTTGAGTAGCTAACAATGAATTACTATCTACGAATCTAGAGTTGAACTCGAAAGTGAAAATTCTAGATTGCATATAGAATTAAATAGAGCAAGTTCTTGAACCCGGACATCGGGGAACGGATTCGCAATTAGGATAGAAATATACCTGATTGCCTTTCTCGGTTGCAATACAGGAATTGTAAATGTGTTCTTGTTAATCTTAATTCCATAGACATATAGGCATTAAGTTAGCTTGAATAGGCGAGTAAGAACTTGACAGAGTTTTATGAGTAATATCAACCATGTCAATCAACAATCCAGATAAATCAATTAGTTATTTTAAACTAAGAATGCAACATGATTGTTAGATAACCCGTGACCCTGGAATATTATATCCTATTGATTGTTATTCAAAACTATTTAAGTGTTGTGGTTGATTCCTAGTATTTCATTACTTAATAGTCTTTAGGTAGTAATTCAGAAAATTATCTATTTTGTGAGAAATCTTTTGAATCAATAAGGCATTTGAGTTAGAATCAGTCGAAAGTTAATCATAGGTCTTCGTGGGAACGATACTCTACTCATTACTCTATTACTTGACGACCACGTATACTTGCGTGAGTGTGCATTTGGTCTCAACAAGTTTTTGGCACCGTTGCCGGGACCTAGAAATTAGCTACTTGACTGAGTTAAGCTTTTATTACTTATTTGTTCAAGTTTTAATTTTCAGTTTGCCTTGTTTGTGTTAACGCAGGCTCTTCTCTTGAATGCGAAGGAGTAGAAGTGCAAACAACCTACTTCCTTTTGATCCAGAAATTGAACGAACACTTCATAGAGTGAGAAAGGAAGTCAAAGCTAGAACGAGAATAGAAAGGGAGTTGGACATCGTAGTTCAACCACAGCCAATAGAGATGGCAGGTAATGAAGAGCGTCCGGTGATAGAAGCCGCAAGGCCCAATCTTGCTAATATGACTCAGGCTATCGTGAAGCCTGACATCACGGGGTATTTTGAACTCAAACAGTACATGGTACAGCTGATTCAATCCACAGGACAATATGTGGGTCTATCTCATAAAGACCCGCAGAGGCACATTCAGAACTTCTTGGAAATTACGGACACTTACAATTATCCGAACATTTCTAAGGACTATGTTAGGCTGACATTATTTCCCTTTTCACTGTTGGGGGAAGCTAAGGAATGGTTGCAAAAGGAGCCCACAAACTCAATCCACACTTGGGATGATTTAGCAAGGAAATTCCTAATCAAATTTTTCCCTACTAAGAAGACAAAATCGCTGAGGAGCCAAATTCTTGGGTTCCAACAACGGGATGGCGAGACACTTCGTCAAGCTTGGGAAAGATACAAGAAGCTACTTAGAGACTGCCCGCATCATTGTCAGACTGATGAGGTATTGGGTCACACTTTTGTTGATGGGCTAGATGAGGCATCAAAGATGAATTTGGATTCAGCTTGTTGGGGTAGTTGCATGGCGAGGCCGTACAGTGAAATTCAATTCTTGCTAAATAACTTCACAGCTAATGATCATAATTGGCAAGGAGATGGGGATGCAAGAAGAGCAATTAAACAGAAGTCAGCCGGGTTGATTGAGCTTGATGACTTCTCAGCCATGAGAGCAGATATTGCAAAGCTGGCAAATCAGATGAACCGAATGACAACACAACAAATGCAACATGTACAACAGATGTCTATTTGTTGCGAAATATGTGGTGACAGTCATATGAGTGACATGTGCCCCACGAATCCTGAATCTATATACTATGTGGGGCAACAAAACAGAGGTCCTATGAGTCAACATACACAATATGGGAACACTTACAATCCAAATTGGAGGAATCATCCTAACTTCTCATGGGGCGGAAATCAACAGAATCAGAATCAGTATAGGCCTCAAGGAAATTTTAATCAGCCTCAGAAGCCACCCCAACAAATAGAAGAGAGTACGAATGACTTGCTGAAAAAGTTGTTGCTAGACAATCAACAGCTCAGGACCGATTTTAGAAATCTTGAGAGGCAAATGGGGCAGTTAGCAGCAAATCAAAATACTAGACCTACAGGCTCTCTTCCCAGTGATACAGAGAAGAACCCTCAAGCTAATGCAGTTACACTTAGAAACGGGAGGGAACTAGAGGAAGTGCCAAAGAAGAGAAAGGACAAACCTATACCTGAGGGGGAGCTGACCCCTAAGGCAATACACGAGTCAAAGAAAAATGATGTAAGTTCAGAGCCAGTGGAGGCTGTAAGGCTACCACCACCTTTCCCCCAGAGATTGCAAAAAAAGAATGATGATCAAAGGTTCAACAAATTTCTCTCTATGCTGAGTCAGGTTCAATTAAATATTTCATTGGTAGAGGTACTTCGTGAAATTCCAAAGTATGCTAAGTACATAAAAGATATAGTGGCTCACAATAGGAAATTGACTGAGTTCGAGACAGTTGCACTTACTGAGGAGTGCACTTCAAGGGTCCAAAACAAGCTTCCCCAAAAGCTTAAGGATCCTGACAGCTTCACTATCCCAGTCCGAATCGGTAATAGTGATGTGGGTCGTGCTCTTTGTGATTTGGGGGCAAGAATAAATCTAATGCCCTTGTCCTTGTTTAAGCAATTGGGTTTGGGAGCTCCAAGACCAACCACTGTGATGTTGTAATTAGCTGATAGGTCCATAGCCTACCCGGAATGAGTGATTGAAGATGTGCTGCTGCAAATTGGGAAATTTATCTTCCCAGCTGACTTCATTATTCTAGATTTTGAGGCTGATGAACAAGCTCCAATCATATTGGGACGACCTCTCTTGGCTACTGGTGATGCAATAATTAAAGTGAGAGAGGGAAAAATGATTATGAGGGTGGACAACGAGGAAGCAGTCTTTAATGTCTACAAAGCGATCCAACTTCCCCGCCACTATGAGGAGCTCTCTATGATATCTGTTGTGGAGGCGGACGAGCAACTTCTTGACACAAGTGTATATCTAGACAACTCTCTAGAAAAAGCACTCATAGTGTTCGATAGCTTGACGATTGATGATGAGGTTGAGGAGATGATGCATATCCTAGATACATCATGTGCTTACATACAAAGAATACACCCGTTTGAGCCCCTGAATAAGCCAAGCGGGCATCCTCTAAAGCCATCAATTGAAGAAGCTCCAAAACTGGAGCTTAAACCCCTACCCCATCACCTTCAATATGCTTATTTGGGTAGTTCTGACACTTTACTTGTTATTGTTTCTTCTCACTTGTCTAAATTGCAGGAAGAAAAGCTATTGAGAGTGCTACGTGAGCACAAGCGAGCAATTGGGTGGACAATGTCTGACATTAAAGGCATTAGTCCAGCTTTCTACATGCACAAAATCCTCATGGAGGACGGACACAAGCCAAGTGTAGAGCATCAATGCCAACTAAATCCAATCATGAAAGAAGTAGTAAGAAAAGAAGTGATTAAGTGGCTTGATGCAGGTATTGTATTTCCAATCTCTGATAGCAAATGGGTAAGCCCCGTTCAATGTGTGCCAAAGAAAGGGGAGATGACTGTAGTAGTTAATGAAATAATGATTTAATTCCTACAAGAACTGTCACTGGATGGAGAATTTGCATAGATTATAGAAAATTGAACAATGCCACCCGGAAAGACCACTTTCCCCTTCCCTTTATTGACCAAATGCTTGATAGGTTAGCTGGCCAGGAATACTACTGTTTCATGGATGGTTATTCGGGGTATAATCAGATTGCTATAGCCCCAGAAGACCAAGAGAAAACTACATTTACGTGTCCTTATGGCACGTATGCATTCAAGAGAATGCCCTTTGGTCTTTGTAATGCACCTGCGACTTTTCAAAGGTGTATGATGGCTATTTTTACTGACATGGTTGAAAGATTTGTAGAAGTGTTCATGGATGATTTTTCTGTGTTTGGATGTTCTTTTGATAGTTGTTTGATGAACCTTGATAAAGTGCTTGCCAGGTGTGAAGAGACGAACTTGGTGCTAAACTGGGAAAAGTGCCATTTCATGGTACGTGAAGGTATAGTTTTGGGGCACAAGGTGTCAAAAGATTGTCTACGGGTGGATAAAGCAAAGGTGGAGGCGATTGAAAAATTGCCCCCACCGATATCCGTCAAAGGCATTCGCAGTTTCTTGGGCCATGCAGGTTTTTATCGTCGATTCATTAAAGATTTCTCGAAAATTTCTTCTCCGATATGCAGGCTCCTAGAGAAAGATGTCACCTTCAAGTTTGATAATGCATGTCTGAAAGCATTTGAGGAGCTAAAGGGAAGATTGGTGACTGCACCAATTATCATTGGCCCAGATTGGGCACAACCATTTGAGTTGATGTGCGATGCAAGTGACATAGCAATCAGAGTGGTTTTGGGGCAAAGGAGGGATAAAATCTTTCACTCCATTTATTATGCGAGCAAAACTATGAATCCAGCTCAGATGAATTATACAGTTACTGAAAAGGAGTTGCTTGCAGTGGTGTGGGCGTTTGACAAGTTCAGATCCTATCTAGTGGGAACCAAAGTCATCGTCTACACAGATCATTCAGCTATCAGATACTTGTTTGAAAAGAAAGACGCCAAGCCGAGGCTGATTCGTTGGGTCCTCCTCTTGCAAGAATTTGACTTAGAGATCCGAGATCGAAAAGGGACAGAAAATCAAGTGGCTGATCACTTGTCCAGATTAGAAAGTCGGAACCATGTAGCTGAAGGAGGGTCAATCAAAGAAACATTTCCTGATGAGCAATTATTAGCAGTCACCTCAGGTGAAGCCCCATGGTATGCAGATTATGTGAATTTTATTGCAAGTGGGGTGACGCCACTAGAATTGACACCTGACAATAGAAGAAGATTCTTACATGATGTGAGGCTCTACATGTGGGATGAGCCATTCTTATATAGGCAGTGCGCAGATCAGTTGGTGCGAAGGTGTGTTCCTGAGGAAGAGATGAATGCTATACTGCATGACTGCCATGCTTCGCCATATGGAGGTTATCACGGCGGGGATAGAACCACCCAAAAAGTGCTACAATCAGGTTTCTATTGGCCAAAATTATTTAAGGATGCACATGCCTTTGTTAAAAATTGTGATAGATGCCAAAGAACCGGAACTATCACGAGGAAGCACGAGATGCCCTTGCAAAATATTCTGGCAGTAGAGCTTTTTGATGTTTGGGGGATTGATTTCATGGGACCGTTCCCATATTCTAATGGGCACAGGTACATCTTGGTGGCGGTCGACTATGTTTCTAAGTGGGTGGAGGCCATTGCTCTTCCTACTAATGACGCAAAGGTAGTGGTAAGCTTTGTAAAGAAGCATATCTTCACACGTTTTGGGACTCCAAGAGTGTTGATAAGCGACAGGGGAACTCACTTTTGTAACAAATTGCTGAATAATATTCTTGCAAAATATGGAGTTAAGCACAAGGTTTCCACTGCCTATCATCCCCAAACGAGTGGTCAAGTAGAAGTTTCCAACAGAGAGGTAAAGCAGATTTTGGAAAAAACAGTAAGTGGGAATAGAAAGGACTGGGCCGGGAAGCTGGATGACGCATTATGGGCGTATCACACTACATACAAGACCCCCATAGGTACTTCTCCGTACAGGTTGGTTTATGGGAAGGCGTGCCATTTGCCCATCGAGCTTGAACACAAAGCATATTGGGCGATTAAAAAGCTAAATATGGAGATGGACTTGGCCGGTGAGAAGAGATTGCTACAACTCAATGAGCTTGATGAGTTTCGATTGCATGCGTATGAAAATGCCAAATGGTATAAAGAAAAGACCAAAAGGTGGCATGATAAGCACATCCAACATCGTGAGTTTGAGCCAGGTTAAGAAGTTCTCTTGTTTAATTCAAGGCTAAAGCTTTTTCCAGGAAAGCTTAAATCTCAATGGTCGGGTTCGTTTGAAGTGGTTAGTGTGAAACCTCATGGTGCGGTGGAATTACGTGATACGGGTTCCAATGCGACATTCTTGGTAAATGGCCAGAGAGTAAAACACTATTGGGGTGGTGATATTGCACGTCACAAGACCTCGATGGATTTAGTGGAGGCATAAAGAACGTGTTGCGTCGTGCCGCGACGTTAAATCAGGCGCTTCTTGGGAGGCCACCCAAGTTAGTTAGCTCATTGTTTTGTAGGAATTAGATCGTGTATGTATACATAAAAAAAAAGGGGTCCAGAAATGGGAAAACGAGGCGGATGCGTTGCATCCCCCTCAGCATGAAAAAATTGATGGACTAATTGCACAAGGCAGTGAAGTCTGCCCATCGCGTCCACAGCAGCGTCCAAAAATAATTCAGAGAAGTCACTTAGGACGCGTCGCGTCCAAATACGCATCCCAGGTAAGTATTACTTAAAACACTTAAACCACCTAAATCCCCTTCCTCACAATTTTCCCTTCAACCCGTCTTCCTCGTTCTTTCTTTTAATTTAATTGGCAGTCTTGAAACATCCGCAGTCTTGCGACGCATCCAAACGCGACAGGTACGTATCGTCTTCCTCGTTCTTTCTTTTTCTTCTCTCCTAATTCTCCTCTCTTCCCTCTCTCAATGGTAGCAACAAGTTAGGTTTTGCCAACTTCAAATATCACACATGTGATTAAGAGAGGAACTGAAAAAGTTTGAGGTTTAGGGCTGTCGTTCTTGTTAGTTGTAATGGTTGCGAGATGATAAACTATAATTCCTTTCATCTCGTTAATTTTAGGAGGGTAGTCGAATTACACCACTGATAGAATGAACTAGGCACAACTGTTGCATATCACATGTTCGACGAATTGCCCGTGAGGTAAATTTAGGCACCGGTGAAGTCTGAGTAACCGAGCAACATTAGTATATGCTAGTGAATAAGTGTGAGGTTGTTTGTGTTGATTGTGTACAACAATGTTTTGAGCCTATGATATATTGTCTAAATAAATTGAACATCCGGCACATGTTAGACATCGTGAATTATAAAGTGTTACTCGATTTAAATTGTGTGAGCGCTATACGTAATGGTATGTCATGAGAATAAGTGTGGGGTCGAGTGAGGTGCTATGTGCAATTGAACATGGTTAGTGAGCGTCGCTCGGATAAACCTCATGTTGGGCATAATGATATCTATATAGCGCAATGCTTATTTGTAAAATTTGAAGAGAGTTATCACATCCTTGCTGAAAGCCATGAGCTATAGTTTCATGAAGTATTGAATGGCATGACTCTGTGAATAATTGGAAGTGCAAGCTGTTGCAACTGCTTTATAGCTGAACTTCACTGTTTTATACGCTAATTGTTGATTTCTTTGCATTGCAGGTACTTAGGTTCATAAATGGCAGCAACGAGTATACCGTCCAAGCAACAAGACAAAGATAATAACAAGCAACCGCCCAAAAAGCCTACCGGAAAGGCAGCAGGTGCCCCAAATCCATAGAAAAAAAGGAAGCGGACTGAGAAGGAGAAGGAACTGCAGACTAGGCAGTTGATTGATGAATCAGAGCAAGAAGAGGAAGAACCATTAGTAAGGAGGACACTGAAAAAGGGTATTACAACAACATCATTAAATCCACCAAGCAAAGGGATAGAGATAAGAGAACCTGTGACATACCAGAGAAAAGCCTCCAAGCAGAGTGACCCGAATGATAAAGGAAAGCAGAAGATTACTGCAGAATCTGAGTCCGAGTCAGATTCGGATAATGAGCTTCTACATGGCGACATGAGTGACGAAGATGAGGGTGAACCAATAGACCGAGCTGCTTGGGAGAAGAGCTTTGTTAATGAAAAGGCATTTCGAGCTTATAATAAGATACTGGGTTCAAAGAAGTACATCCCAGAAAAGCCTATAAACATCGGAGCACTTAAGAAAAAGTACCCAGAGTTTCTAAAATCAATTCGAGAGGTGCAACAATGGGGACCTATTTTGAAGGGCCATGGCAAGGCCAACCTCACTATCGTCAGAGAGCTTTACGCTAATTGGCGTCACTCCAGGGGCAGCATTGTGAGAGTACGAGGGGTAGATATTAATGTGTCAGATGAAGCTCTGAATAATTTCTTAGGGGTGCCGCACATACTAACAGATAGGTTTGACTCCATATGCAAAATACCAGATTATGCACACATTAAGTCTGTCCTATGCCCTACCAGGAAGGATGCAAATTGGAAGCATGGGAGTATGGAGTACCATTCTATAGCCAAGGAATTCATGAGTGTGTTAGCACGTGTGGCTCTAAATTTCATATGCAACCGCCTGATGCCATGCCAACATAAAACTGATGTCGCTCGACACCGAGCACTAGTATTGTATGCTTTATTGGAGGGGATACCGCTCAACTTGGGAGCCATCATGCATGACCAAATGCAACGTACCAGGATGAACTACAAGTGGAGGTTGTTCTTTGCAAATACCCTATCAGCTTTCTTGACAGAGATGGGAGTACTATGGGATAAGGAGAATGACGACGTTGAGCCTAAAGCTCCAGGACTATATGATGTTACTCAGGTACTAGAGCCGAACAAGGGAAGGTCTTCTAAGCTCACCATTCAACAGTTGTTTGAGCAAATGCAAGCGGATATGCAAGAGAACAAGGCTGAGTTGATAGCGACTCGTGTAGAGTTGAGTGCCACCAGAGACGAGTTGAGTCAGACTCGTACGGATCTAAGCTGAGTCCAGACTGAGCAGGCCACGATGATGAGGGAGATATCATTACTCCTCAGAGCTCTGGTTCAACGTGCAGATATAGACATCTCACAGCTGATTGCATCGTCCACTGCCGGACCATCCACTCCTGTTCCTCCTATAGTCCCTGAGGCTCCACACACCAGGCCTACTGAGGTCGCTGTACCACCTGCTACAGAATCAGCTCCAGTTGGTGATGATAGGACAATGACAGCTCTCCCTATGCGTGAGGATTATATTGCAAGGCCGGAAGGGGTCTTGATGAATACCATGGATGCAGATGCTCTTCCACAGACTGCGGATGAGTCTTCCACCTTGACTTGAGGGAGTTTCTTCTCACCCTACTTTACCTTATTTGTGTGCATTGAGGACAACGCACAGTTCTAAGTGTGGGGTGGGGGTTATTCATATTTTTTGTGTGGATGAATGTACTTAACTGTTACAATTTGACTGTTGGGGGCTGTAATATTCACTGAATTAATGGCATGTAATAGTAGTAAATTCATCTATATGGAGTAACTCTTAGTTGATTCTTGAAATTAGTGTTAGTATTAGGAGATTGACAGAAAACTAAAGAAAAGCACAAAAATAGAGTAGTAGCCTTGAGTAATTAGTAAAAATTTTGTGTAGGTAGTAATAATTCCCTGTGGTTTTTCTTTGTGCATCGGTTCTTTTCCATGGGATGTATTTTGAATCGGGTAGTAAATTTTTTCTTTTAGAATAGATTAGAGTTAGAAAATAAATGGAGGAAGAAATATGAGATTCCTAGGGGGCTCTTGACTTATTTGATAGTAGCATATTCAGGCTTTGGCATGTGTAATGCCTTTGATCATGAAGCCTTTATAAATTGGATAGCAAGTTTTGTGACACCTATGTCTCGTTTACATGACTTATGTTCACTTTGTGCTTAATGCTTAATATCTCGTTGCTCCATGAATACATATATTGTTTGAAAGTCGGAATGTGATCGTCTTTAGTGAGTCATGTGCCATGTGGGGTGAGGTTTTTGTGTTATTCATGTATTGTACTTGTGTCTAGAACTTGCCCGGTATGTGAGTTGAAGCGAAATTTGAGGTGATGCTCGGTTTGAAAAATGATTTTAGGCTTTCTTTGATCTTTTTGAGCTTATTGCTTATCATAAATAAAATTTATCCCTAGTTAACCAATTTGAGCCTATTGACTTTTATTTGGTACCCACATTACAAGCCTATACCCTTTTTATTCTTAATTGACATTGTTTTGATCCTTTTACCTCTTGAAGCACTTTAGTTGTTAGATGAGCGCTAAAAGAAGTAAGAAGGAACTAAGTGTGGGGTAGCTTTTGAGTGGAACCAATGAAAGGAAGAAATGTGCACTTGTTTTGTAAAATAATACACCACTAGCGGAAATTGAAAAAATAGTTGAAGAAAAAAAAGAAAAAATATAAATGAATAAATTATTGTCTTGTTCTTGCTAGTGGGTATGAATTAAAGTAGTGCTTAAAGAAAGAGGAAATATTGTTGGGGATGATATTATTTTTGAAATTGAAATGGTGTTGAAGAATTTGCGCTTAAGTTATTTGGTGATGTGTTAAAGTACTTAGGAGGTTGAGTCACTATTCCTAAAATATATCTTACCCGTCCCTTAGCCCACATTACAACCATGAAAAAGTCCTAATTGATTCTAGATCGAGCGAGCTTACATTAGTAGAGATTTACATTAAGGGCAAGCCTATGGTACCAATTGCATGCATGTGACTTCTTTGTGAGAGTGAGCGATTTTCTTTGATATATGTGAGTCATTAAAATATATTTGATCATGAGATTCGAATGTGTGGATTGAACTCGCTCTCTTGTTCTTGTTGTAAGGGCACATGGTTTCACGAGGGATATGTAACGTTATTAGACTTTTCTATGATGTTGGGTGTTCAAGCCATGAGTGCATAGTGACATTGAGTCGGTTTTTGAGGTTAGGATTGTTGTGAGCATGTTGTCTTTGTTTGAATATTTTTAAAAGAATGACACAAGTAAAGGTAAGTGCATATGATGCATATTCTAGAGCCTAATTGTGGCAAATAACCATGGTCATAGGTGTGGTGTTCTTTGAATGATAAGATCTTAATTTTATTTTGTCTACTATAGTGATGTTTGTTCGAGGACGAACAAAGGTTTAAGTGTGGGGTAGTGATGTTTGACATATTTCGATATGTGTTGATGTTACTTTACCCATGTTTTAACCGCTTTTTGATGTTATTTGATCTTTAAAATGCCCAATATGGTTTAATTATTGGTTTTATGACTAATTGAGTTGTGTGTGGTGAATTAGGGTGTTTGGAGTGCAAAAATATGAAGAAAAGGTGCTCTAGGTAGATGAAGAGAGATTGGATGCGTCGCATCCAATCTAGAAAAAAAATCAGATTTTGTGCACCCTTAGCAGTGAAGTCGGCCCATAGCATCCGCCATAGCATCCGCACCTGGGCAAAGCTGAGATGGAGGAACAAGGGTTGGATGCGTCGCATCCATCCTCGCATGCAAAACTGAGAAGTAGAGGACGAGGTGGATGCGTCGCCTCCACCTTAGCATCAATCCCTGAAGCCGATTTGGACTAGGAATAGGAGAACTTTGGCCCACGACTTTTGTACGTAATATATAAGCTAAAAACGCCTCCTTTAGGTCATCGAACATATTGGAAAGAGGAAAAAAGCCACGACAAAGCTGGGGAACCACAGAATTCATCTTGAGTTCTTATTTTTCCTTCTTTTATTGATTCTTATGCACTCTGGTGAATTATTTGATGATTGCATGAACATGAGTGGCTAAGAACCCTATTATTCTAGGGTCATGGGCGATACATGAATGTTGATGATTGAAGTTTAATTTGACAAAGTTGATTTTATCATATTGGGTTGCTTATTTAATTCTGTTTTTAATTAATTTGTTGAGTAGCTAACAGTGAATTACTATCTACGAATCTAGAGTTGAACTCGAAAGTGGGAATTCTAGATTGCATATAGAATTAAATAGAGCAAGTTCTTGAACCCGGGCATCGGGGAACGAATTTGCAATTAGGATAGAAATATACCTAATTGCCTTTCTCGGTTGCAATACAGGAATTGTAAATGCGTTCTTGTTAATCTTAATTCCATAGACATATAGGTATTAAGTTAGCTTGAATAGGCAAGTAAGAACTTGACAGAGTTTTATGAGTAATATCAACCCTGTCAATCAACAATCCAGATAAATCAATTAGTTATTTTAAACTAAGAATGCAATATGATTGTTAGATAACGCGTAACACTGGAATATTATATCCTATTGATTGTTATTCAAAACTATTTAAGTGTTGTGGTTGATTCCTAGTATTTCATTACTTGATAGTCTTTAGGTAGTAATTAAGAAAATTATCTATTTTGTGAGAAATCTTTTGAATCAATAAGGCATTTGAGTTAGAATCAGTCGAAAGTTAATCACAGGTCTTCGTGGGAACGATACTCTACTTATTACTCTATTACTTGACGACCACGTATACTTGCGTGAGTGTGCATTTGGTCCCAACATATCTTGACTTGACAAAAGAAATTGAACAACACCACACAAAATACATGGCAAAAAATTGGAATTCAAGAATTTAGTATCTGATGTACATAGTCATTGGAACATAACAATACATAGTCATTGGAACATAACAATATATATATATATATATATATATATATATATATATATATATATATATATATATATATATAAATCATAAATTCTCTTGTTCAATTGAATCACTTATTAGTGAATTCTAAGCCAACCCATTCACTCTCTCTTTGTCATTATAAGAGAGAATTCCAAGAATCTTTTTTTTTTAAATATTGGGGACTTTTCATGAGTTCACAAATGGAAATAATTAATTTGAGAACTTAAGTTATATTAAATTAATTAATCTGTCTTTTTGAGACTTGACACTGGCTTTAGACCATGTTTCATAGCAGCTTCCCAAACTAAGTCAATTCTGTCTACATCAATAGCTCCAACTTCATGGTGTGTCCATCCTTCTAATGAATGAACCACTCCTCCTGCATGGCATGCATGGACTACCCCTCTTTCCATTGTGTACTATTAAAAATATGAAAAAATATTAGTAATAATAATAATAATAATAATAATATGAGTTGATTCGTTTCATTTTATAAAAAGTGCTTGATTGGGTATGGAATTTTCGACAGGAAAAAAAACTTGGAGCACTTTGCGAAAAATATCTTTATAAACTATATACATGCCATGATATTTCTGTTGTTATACCAGCATGTTATTAGGAAAAAAGGGCAGCCTGGTGCACTTAACTCCCACTATGCGCGGGATCCGGGGAAGGGTCGGACCACAAGGGTCTACTGTACGTAGCGATTGTTTTCACGGCTCGAACCCCTGGTCACATGAAAGCAACTTTACCAGTTACGCCAAGGCTCCCCTTCCAGCATGTCATCAGGAGTAACATGGAACATTGGAAGATAAAGAGTTTTTCAAATTATAGAAATATGTCTTTCTTTCTTGAACTTGGATTAGACGGAATATAAAATAAAGGGGTTTCAAAGAAAAGTTTTATTGTTCTCTCGAAATTATGTACCGAAGTAGAATGCATCTTTGGGTGAAATAGGATAAATCACTACTATAAAAACATGACTTAGCGACGGATAAATACTGTAGCTAAACCAAAAAATTTGTTGTTAATCCTATTTACCGACGGATTAATGATAGATTATCAAGAAATTCTGTTAGTTACGAGCGATTTAGCGACAAAGTTCGTAGTTAAATCTTATTCTTTTGTAATGAATTATCTCAAGAAATAGTAAAATGATGAAAAATTACAAATTGATGGATATTGTAATGAAAATTACTGACATACCTCACAAGATCCAAGTCCTTGAACATCTTCAGGTAATCTCATAGCAGCAAGATCACCATATGTACAATCTCTTCTAAAGGACAAAATTGGAGGAACCACAAATTGATGGAAATGAGTTCCTTTTGGTGCATAACTCTGCTCTCTTGGTGTTATCCATTTTCCAACTATCCATGTCTATAAATATTATAACCAAACAAACCAAAACTTTAATATTAGATAAAAGGATGACAACAATCATAACATAATAGTAACAACATTTCTCACTTTTTTCTAATTTCAATTCAGTATAATTTTTATACATTGACAGTATAAATTTTTCTTTACTCTATCTGATCACCTTATAGTTAAGTAAAAAAATTCATAAAAGGTGGGATTAGTAATTAAGAGTAAATACACACACACTTTTTTTTTCGATAGTGGATGTATCTTAAATAACAGGTGTATATTTTGGTTGGCACCCTAAGATTCAAAGTTTAAGCAACTGCATTGGTCAATTTAAGAGGCACAACTTGACTTTTAATGCACTATTTTGGTTCGACTCTCACTCCAACACCCGCTCAAACTTTTTTTCGATAGAGGTGGTCTTGCCACTTTCAAATTCTGGGTCTGCCTCTGCTCAGGTAAATCCTTTGCATTTTTATATTGTCTAATGGCTACAAATGTTGATGCAAACCTACACTTCTAGAAGGAATTTCATTTTTTTCTGTGTGTTTTTACTAAGATTTTAAAATTATTTTGCAAATTCTGAACATTAATATTTGCAACCTGATAAATGAATATATACCTTACAATTTCTGGCAGCTTCATACTTTGTCACCTGGACTAAGTACTTCTGGTATTCAGCAGGAGCTTCCTTTTGGATCTTTTGAAATCTTTCGGTTGATGATGTTAGCATCTGCAATTTTGTATGAAAAAATTCGGTTAGTTACGAGCGATATTTAAACCAATATGTTATCAAGAGTACGACAACCCATTGGAATATAAAGACAGCTCGATGCTCAAAACATCTCGAATTCATATAAAATCAGGAGAAAACTCGTATTTCAAGGGGCGTGACGTAGACATCCTTTCATCTTCCAAAAAAAAAAGTAAAATTTTCAATCTCTACAATAATTATATTGGCAACTCTGCATTTTCCAAGTACAATTAACACACAAACTTTAACATGGACTTGTCTCAAAAGGACAAATTTGGACATTGGACACTATAGAGATGTTGTTATAGAGTGGTCTGACTATATGTGTAATTCATATATAATATGTGTATAATCATTTATGATCATTGTATAATCTATGTATATGCCGGCAAAAAAAAGTAAACAGTGAGTTCAGCCGGCTATTTGTGTAAAGATAGAAGAATAAATTGTTTGATACTTACAAGTACACGAACTTGTCTTCTACAAAGGTAAAGAGCAATAACTCTTCCAAGTTTAGAGGTGGCTCCAGATAAGAAAGCCTCAGTTACATCCTCTGGAATTTCTTTAAGTATAACAGCTGCTGTTAAGGTATTTCCATGAACAACTCTTACTTTAAGGTTAGGATGTTTGTTTACAAATAATGTCCCTCCTCCATTTAGCGCCTCATTCTGCATTAAAAAAAAAGAGTTTATGTTTTGTGTACTGTATATATAAAAATATTTACGCAATCAGTTTATTTATAAGGCAATTACGCGTAATAATATGTACCGCCTAAATACTATAAAAGGAGAAATGCTCTCTACAAGAATTACTTTATGAGAAAAAGTTAAATGCTATTCCTCCTATCATTTTTAACATTAGAATAAGGACATGGATTCAGAGGCGGACCTACCGTTAGAGTAGGAGGGTCACAGGACCCGAAAATTTTGAAAAACAAATTGTATATACGTGTATATATCTTAAATAACAGGTATATATTTTGATTGATACCGTAAGACTCAAAACTTCGTCAACTGCACTAGTCAATTTAGGGGGGCACAGCTTGGCTTTTCAACTGCATTATCCTCATGAGTTCGATTCCTACTTCAGTATTTCTCAAATTTTTATTTGATAGTGATGTCCTCGCCACTTTCAATTACTAGGTCCGCCTTTGCTTGCGTGGACCCTGTAGTACTTGAAGCGTATGTCATTTTCATCATAAATGATTAATCAATGATCAATTGATCACAGCTCTGAGATAAGTGTCAAGGCAGTTTCCTTTGACAGCAATTAATAGTACTACTACGTTCACAAACTTTATTGTAGCATTAAATGAAGGTCGACTTGCGTAGCAAAGTTTTATACTAACTTTCAGCCAACTACCATGTCCGCCACATGCAAATATCAAAACTTATACGTCAAATGGTACAGTTTTATTTCATGGTTTGACAGGGGCGGATCTAGTGTGTCGGTTATGGATTCGGTCGAATTTAATATCTTTTATTCAAAGTTTGTGTTTGATTTGAATCCAATATAAAAGGACTAGTAGCCTGAATGCATAAGCTTCAAATTCTGGTATCGACTTTAGTAGTATAACATATTCTAGTCTACGCATTAGTCCTTCTTGAGATTTTCACCATGTGACAAGATCTTCATGACTACTAATTGTAGATTTTTTACGTTACTTTTAGAATTATTTCAATTTTATAACCGTAAACATATGATTTTTAGTAATTAAGATACGTGAAACATGTTCATGTTTTACAAATCAAGGGGTTGGATAATTTCATCCAAAGGTTTACTTTTATGAATCTGTAAGTGTGAATTTGCTCATACTGTCGATCTCCAAACTCAAATAAATTGGAGGGGGGACAGGGAGAAAGTTGTGGTATGTTAACAACAAGCATAAAATTAATATGATAAATTCTCAGACAACATAATTTAAATATTTTTATATACAGATGGGGGAGGGGTGGGAGGGTGGGGGGTGGGTAAGTACCTTGTTCAATGCAGCAAGGCTAATAACTTTGACTCCCAATCTATCAGCTCTAAGGATTGCTTGCTCTATTTGATTATTAATCCCTTCAGCTGCGAATGGCAAGAAATACTGCCACACCCAAAAAAAAAAATTATAGTAAACAATTTGAGTTAAACAACACTTCAAAGTAACAACTAAAAAGGTAGTCCGGTGCACAAAACATCATGTATTACACGGCTCAAACCCTTTGGGGTCTAGGGAAGGATGTTATATAGACAGTCTACCCTGATGTAAGCATTAATGACCTATAAGTCACACAGAGACAACTTTACCGTTGCTCTAAGACTCCCCTCTAAAGTAACAACTGAAAGTAAAAAAGGTGGAGGTAAGAGCACATTGCGTGATATTAGGTTAAACGCACATCACATGTTCGAACTCTGCCGGCATAAAAGCTTGGACAGAAAAATAGGTCATTATCGGTCGAGTTTCGAACCGTACGCAACTGACCCTCTGCATTTCTCAATTATAAAGAGAATAGAGGGCTAAAAAAGAATATTTACAAACCTGAAAACCAAAGCGAGGAACCACCCAAGTTTGATGCAATCGACCCCTTAAGTTGTAGAAAGAGTTCAAAAAGACCTTGGAATATGCCCACATAACCAACATAACTACAAAAGTAATGGGCAATAAGGGAAGCAAGAAGAGCCTGGTACTGAAAGGTTTTGACCCAAATGATCTAAATAGGAATGGAACGTGCATTGCAGATGTCAAATCCACTACATGTGCCAAAAATACAAAATCTGGTACCCTCCCATTTTTGCCTGCAATTTTGCAACAGTAGAAGTTTTAGTAGCCATTTGGATTTTGGACATTTGAAATTGAAAGCAAGTAAATTGTATGGTAGAAGAATCAACTCATATAGTCGTCCACTCAACCGTTTTATATTACAAATAGCAAACATATAATATGGTTTCTCCCCTTTAGCTGGATCAGAAAAGATTGTATTAAAGTTTCGATCGGTTAATAAAATGTTGCCCCTGCTAGTATCGAAAGTGATAATAAAAGTGAGAATGTTGTCACTAGAAAGGCTGGAGGATCGAATCTTAACTAACTCATGTATTGTAATATCAACCAACCTTTAGAACCAGCCGATAATAAAATCAAAAGAAAGAAGATTGGTTGGTAAATCTAAAGTACTATCGATGGACTTCATATAACTCACTTTTCCTCAAATCGTTTTTAGTTAGAAGGTTGGATGTATAATATATGTATAATTTATGTATATTATATTTTGTACACAACCGGGTAGGTGACAATTTTCTTCACCATATGATACGAATATTTTCCAATGCTAATTAAGTTTCTCACTAGTACAACACATAAAGATGGATTCAAGATTTTGAGTCGGTGGATACATTTATAGTATTGCAGATTTTCTTTTTCAACAATCAATGTTTACACTAAATCGATTAGTTAAACCTTAAGAGTCGCATATATTAAAGTGATAATGCATATTAATAACTCATATATAGTGATAAAAATTTATTAGAATAACACATGTCATATACTTATTGATTTGATGCGACTAGTCGTATATATGTAAGTTCTTTGTTGTACTTCACCTACTACTTCTTTATGACAATACATACAAACTTAGTATAAATGTATACATTTAAAATTTGTTCAATTTGCTTTTTCTCTAGTGAATCGCTGTCTCATTAATTGTCCTTGGGCTATTATGTTTCCCTTTTTATATGTTGTCCTTGTCTTAGTTATTATAGTTTAAAACGTTATATGAAAAGCCTACCTAGAGCAATGTTAGTTTCTAAGAATAGATATAACCTTGTTTAATTCTGTATAATACTTTTTATAATCTATATTAAATAATTTAAGATTGAGTACTTTTGCACCAATAAATTTAAGTTCTCAAGAAAAGTCGATATATTTACATAATATTGAAATCCAAGTAAGTTAAACTCGATCGATAAACTTTAACATCTACTCTAACTCTGGCGTCAACCAAATAACATATCCATAATAGCTTAAAAGAGATCATTAATAAGGTCAATTACTTGCTACAATATGTTAAATTACATATATTGTGTAAAAATTCTTTATTTTATCGGTATATAAAAGTTAAATCGAATATCATTGAGCTATGTTAAGATAAGTATTTACCTGATTCAACACTTAATTTTGTGTGCATTTCCCATGATTTTGGATTTAGAGTATTCCCTAAAACATCAAAAAGTGGCATAAAGAGGCAATAATTGGTCTCCATTTCTGTGTGGTGTAGGCTGTGATACCTGTCAATATTATGGCCAAAAAAATGAGGAAAGAATGACAATAAATGAGTTATTAAAAAAATAGAAAAATAAATTTGGGATAGGTGAGCAAAAAGAAAAACTTATTGTTTTTTCTTATATAAAATATAATTTGATACAATGGCATTAAATTTTATTAGTTGTCTATGGCAGAGGGAGGCACCAACTTTTTTCAACCACATAATTCCTTGAAAGTGTAATAATAGCTGTAAATAGACTTTAGTGCATTTAGTGCTTATCAATATGCCCAAAAAGATTTGCTGAAAACATTAAATTCACTTGTTCTAACTTTTTCTCGTTTTCGATTTCACGAGGTACTGTGCAAAATAAGTCACCAATTTACCTTTTTTATTTTGGTCCAAAATAAGTGTCCATTTATTTAATCAAGAACAAATTTAATTTTTTTTTTCCAAAATTACCCTTATGTGCGTATCCCTAAAAAGTCTTTTACTCCTCACATTAACTATGCTGCAACATTTAATTAAGGGTAGTTTAGTCACACTAACTATTTTTGTCTAGAATTTTATATTTTCTTAATGAGTGCATGTGCCCAAGGCAAATTGGTCACTTATTGTGGACCAGAGGGAGTAAAACATAACTCGAGTCTATATCATCCATCTTTTAAAGTTTTTGTGTAGTTTTAGAATTTTTTTTTAATAAAATCAATGATAAGATTATTTGTCTAAAATACATTTTATTTCTCTCTTAAACGTTTCACTTAATTAATACTTCAGTAATTAGAGCAATAAGAATAATGAATTAAAAAAAGTTTCTTTAAAACATCAAATAATTTGTCAAAACAATTAATATTTTAGGGCCGAAAAATAATGATTTTTGTGATTGACAAAGTTTGACATGTATATACTCCGCCACTGCAGAGACTTTCTGCACAAATTACTGAAACTAAGTCTCATTATCTACGCAAACAATAACTAAAAGCCATATATATATATATATATATATATATATATATGTGTGTGTGTGTTTACCTTATGTTGACAATAATTTATTTATTAGTCGAAAAAGGGCGTGTAAAACTCAAACATGACAAGTAAAACGGATCGGAGGAAATAAGTAATCACTTACGTTGGGGTGTAGAGAAGATATTTAAGAGTAGGAAATGCTTGAAATAGTTGATGAGGAATAATCTCAAAATTGCTATGTCCCAAACATCTTAAGCAATCAAAGATCAATATATAACCATATATCATAGTTATTGATCCATATCCCAAGAGACAAGTTCCTAAAATTGGAATTCCCATCACTGCAGCTAATATTATGTGCTCCAAAAGTGTAGCATGTCCAGCTGAATTTCCACAAAACACAAGGAGAAAAAGTTTAGAACATCACAAATATTATACATATAAAGTTTGAAAAGTTTGAATATAACTAATATTCACTGACAGTGTAAAGATATAAAAAGGACATGACGGTACACAAAGTATCCCACATACACACATGGTGCAGGGTGCAGGGAAGTGTCGCACCCCTAGAGGTGCCCTAATACAAATACTAATGACCGCTTCCACGGCTCGAACATGTGATTACACTATTAGTATTATTTAGCTTGTTATATCGGGCCGTTGTCTCGCTTACTTTTCAAGTTGCTAGATGCATTCAATATGGGTAATTACCTGTAGTTATCTCTTAGGTGATTTAATAGTATAATTAAATATTCGTTTAGACAATCCGTTTAAAACGTCTGTTTAAACTATCAGATTACTTAAAAGATAACTATAAGTAACAACACATAATAATTGAGATTAGTAACCTGAAAAAAGGCATGTGATGACCTACTAATTTGGTTAAAACATATTAATAGTGAAAAAAATCTCTAAAAATATTTAATATAAAAAAAACTACATTTAAATGAAGAAATTACCTGTAAAGGGTTGGAGTACAGGTGACGAGTGATGGAGTGAATGATAATGGTTGAATAGATAGCTTCCATGAAATTTTTTATGCAAGAAATAATAAAGGGGTTCTGAAATTGCTATATGGAGAATTGCAACAGCCATTAATCCTTTGAAGTCCCATAAAGGAAGATTGATTAGGTCTTTAAGCATGTAGAAAACTAGTGAACCCATTATACCATGAAGCAATATGAAATTATCCCTGCAAAAAATAACAAAATTGTAATTAGTTCTAAATTTTGGGAACAGAAAATAGGCTTTAATAATATAATCATTGTGAATTTATATAGCCAATATATTGCTGATTAGGGCGTATAGCATAATTTCTTCGTGACAGCCTATGCACGAAGTGTCTCGCGTTCACGCAGGGTCCGGGAAAGGACAGCACCCAAGGGAGTTGCATAAGTGGCTGATTTCACTGCTCAAACCCGTGACCCACATGCCACATGAATAACTTTATTGGTGCTCCAAGGCTCCGCTTCAAAAATAAAGGGCAGCCCGGTGCACGAAACATCCCACGTTTACAGTGGGTCCGGAAAAGGGCCTCACTTCGAGGGGGTGTGATGTACGCAGCCTACCTTGATGCAAGTATCAGAGGCTGATTCCACGGTTCGAACCCCTGTTCTATAGATCATACGGAGAACTTTATCGTCGCTTCAAGGCTCCTATTCCGGAATACAAATAAATTATAAAATAAAAAAAGAGATTCAAATTACCAGTCCCACTCATTGTCAATTTGCTTAAAACCAACACCTTCCTTGTTTATTTGTCTGTTTCGAGTTAAGAACAACATGCCACTGAAAGTATTCCAGGTATGATGCATACTGCATCTAAGTAAACATATAATGAGAATATGTAGACACCATGTTTCCTTGATATTGTCTTCTTGATATCTTGAGTACAACCATTTTGCAAGCAAAGGTCCATATAGTAAATACTGTTCCAAAAATAACAAGAAAAAAATACATAGTAAGTACACATTATTCCCCCATGTAAAAAAATTATTTCACTACTAGAAACACGTGTTTTCGGCGGACGGTTGCATCAAAATCTTGGCAAAAATCTAAAATTCCCATGGAAATTGATGCAGCCCAGGGAGAACCAGTGAGGTGGGAGAATCCCAGGCTACATGAATCCCACATCAGCGCATTGCAATACCGATGTGGGACTCAAGTTTCATACCTTGTAATGGACCATAACAAACCACCACGCTTTGGATCCCTCGCTCCCGACGGCCGTGCGCTAGACATTTCTAGCCCCGAGCGAACACTGCGATACCGACATCACCATCCAAAGCACAGTGGGCATAGAGGGTGGTGGGTGGTTCTGATACCATCGATATAACTCAGGGAGAAGCACAACCCCAAAAACTAACTATAAAGGCGGAAGAGTACAAGGCTATATAAACCTCACATCAACATATTACAATAGCGATGTAGAACTCAAGTCCTATACCTTGCAATGTACCACAGACGAGCATAATTTTTGACTGAACAGAAGTCCGTCGAAAAAATGCGTGTTTTTAGTAGTGAAAGAGCAGGAACAAAAAAAAAGAAGATAAATAGATATTTTGGAATTTTAAGTACCTTGAAACTTCCCAAGTTGTCCCATGGCCAAGTTGACAATGGAGCTTCCATGTTAAACAAGAAAAAAGTACTCAAAATCTTCTTATTATTATGTTTTCTGACTAAGAGTTTTGCTCTTGAGAGCAAATAGAAGATAAGAACAGATCCCAAGATGAAAAAAAGAACTTGAGAGAAAGAATGGGAGGAAGATTTTGTTGTGTTTTATAGTTGAGATTTGCTCTGTGGTTCTGAGTTCGTTTTGTTTCTCAAGAAAGTAAATTAAGGGAACTATGATAACATGGGCTGTTCTGACATATATATAGATGAAAATGGAAACAAAAAAAGAAAGAAAATTATAAATATTTATGTTAATTCTACCCTCCTATCTAAAGGGCAGGTCCGCCTCTTTTTGTTTATGGATGTACCAGTACTTACTGCTAACAACCTTTAATGGTTCTAAAAAAATATATGTATACATCTTAAATAATTGGTATATATTTTGATTGACACCCTAAGATTTAAATCTTGGACAGCTGTATTAGTTGATTTGTAGGAGGATAACTTGACTGTATACTGCGTGAGTTCGATTCTGACTCTAGTATTTGCTCAAATTTATATTCGACAGTGATGTCCCCGCCACTTTCAAATCCTGAGTCCGCCTCTAATTGGAGGTCTCAAGTTCAAGCCTAGGTATGTATGGAGTCATTTTTGGTAGGAAACACTTGGCGTGAATTCGAACTAAGCGGGTTCTAAAGGGAATACCGGAACATCGGATAAAAAAACAAAATAATTTCTACAACTACTTAGAGAATATTATTTTTATTTTAAATGCACACAGTTAGAGTTCCTAATGTGTCTTTATTAGTGTTTGTAACAGACAAATGGTCTTTGAAAAAGTGAACAACGCGTCAAATTTGTTCCATTGAAATAGGAGTAAGTAGCACAGCTGTAGGGATGGTGAGAATTTAATGTGGCAAAAATGTGTATTGTATTGAGGTGGGAATTGTAGGGAAGCAATATGGGCAATCATACTGGGGACTGGTCTTTACACTTCCTCACCTTTGTCTCGTGGGTCTTATTTTATATAATAATTTTTTTATATAATTATGGTGTCCGAATCAACGTTCGCGTGTATTGATTGCTCGCCAAATACTTATTATCTCCCACCATTATAGATAATCAGACTAGCTTCCACAGCAAAGACATACCCACGCGCATTTCGATTATTTTGCTAGGTACTAGTACCCATGCCTACGTTCTACCTTTATAATATAGGGGTAAAGTTTGCATACATACTACCTTTCTCAGACTCCAATTGCATGTGAGAATACAATAGGTATGTTATTGTTATTGTTGTACTAGTACATGTGTCCGGAGCAGTTATTCTACTAGGTACATAATACCTCCGCCAGTACATGTGTCCAAATTATCAGGTTGCACACTTCGACTATTCTACTGGATACTTGATATCTCTCACCACTACGATATAGTATAACTTTGCCAATCAAGGAATAGAAAATTTAAAAAAAAATTACCTACTAGTATCTTTTGTCTCTATTATAAACTCACTTTATTGACCGCTACGCAGCACTTTTAAATATGTGTGGGCCTTAATTAAACACCACTGGATGCAATAACCTGTCACGTTGTTTTGTCCTCATTTTTATTGTTGGTTCAGTCGGTTCAAATTTTGCTGCTCCATGTTAAATATTGTTGGATCTTTAATTTGATTCATAAATGCATATACTAAACATTACAAGGGTTGGCTAGCTAGTGGGATGAATAGTCAATATATGGGTCTGTAAAATAGACTATGTTGTAGTACTATGTTCACATGTTGGCAGAGAGGGTCCGGAATGGTAAAAAAATATCTGCACCTAATATTTACAGTACACAAATAGACATATAATATGTAGTTGTTAGTAGGATATAATAATTTAATCATGATTTGCAGTTTTATCTATCTTTTTAATCTGATACTTGCTGAGGCATATTTCAAGGGTTCAAAATATAAGAAAAAGTAAACAAACAAAAAAAATCACGTTGATTCAACGTTTACTATATACATGAAAAATATTTTTGACCTAATATATATAATGTAATTTTTTGCCGAAGGAGGTTTGGATGTATTCCATCCGTCTCTAGCTCCGCTTGGGTCTGCTGGTAACTTTATACAAAAAGAGGAGAGAAATTCAAAAATAATCATATTTACAAGTGATAATTGAAAAATAGTCATCGTTTTAAAAGTAATAAAAATTTAGCCACTTTTCATGTAAAAGATAATCTAAACAAAAATACCGTTCAAAATCCGGAAATATTCCAGCACATTAATATGTTGGAGTTCGAATTTTTTACATGTGAACTTCTAGCATAACATGCTGGAATTCCATAATATGCTGGAGTTCCAACATAATATACTGAAAGTCCCTACACAGGTGCTCCAATCTCCAGTATATTATGCTGGAATTTTTCGTACACAGGTCAGTGCTCCAATCTCCAGTATATTATGCTAGAACTTTTCGTGTTGCAGCAAAATAGTGGTTATTTTTTAATGATTTTGCTAACGCTAGCTATTTTTTAATTACCAATGCGAAAACTGATTAGCCCGTACTATTTTGATCAAAAGGTGGTCGTAGCACCAGAATATTTGCTACTTAGGATTAATTGAGTCTCTCTTCCTCAAGAAAAATTAATAGTGGGCTACAAGTGGGTTAGACACTTGGAATATTGATGGATTCTATCGTATAACTCCTTCCGCTCTACATTATTGTGTGCTTATTTAATTGGAACTTTTCACAGTCAAAATCAACTGGCGCTTCTTGTGATAACTTTTCACATTCAATTTAGTGTTTGTACATAATTTAATAATTAATTCTACTTGTAGAAGATTTGCTAAAAAATTGCGATCCCACATGGCTGAGTTCTGCCTGTTTATTTTAAGAAAGATAAGGACAAGACATTATTGCTTGAAATCCAATGGATAATTAAATTTCATCTGGTTAATGGCTTAATTATTTTTAGTATCAGCAAACAAATTTGAGCTTCATTGTATATTTCCATGACAACAAATTTGTCACGACCCAAAATCTCACTAGTCGTGATAGCACATAACCCAACCCATTAGGTAAGCCAATTTCCAACTATTAAATTCTAATGAAATTAATTAAAAGAAAATATCTAAAACCAATACATCTCTCAAAGAACTGGTAGTACAAATCATGAGCTTTTGAAAATAGATTATACAAAGCGGAAATAAAATAATACATAGTCTGTTTGAATAATACATAAACAGAGCTTTTATAAATCTAGGGCTACCCTGAATAAGAGGCAGCTACAACAGGAACGCAGGTACATCTTCAGATCCCGCAACCATTGAGCACAGTAACAACGACAACCAATATCTGCACGCAATGTGCAGAAGTCTAGTATCAGTACAACCGACCCCACGTACTGAGTAAGTAACAAACCTAGCCATAGGTTGAAAGTAGTGACGAGCTTCCACCAAGGTTGGGTCCAAAACCACTAGTCCACAACAGTCCATAACAACATAAAGCAAATAATACCAGAAGTAACTCAGAGATAAAATGCTCAGCCAAATCATGATTTCAAAAATAATAGTTCTTCCTTTCAAGTACAATAGTGAAAAACCTAAATCGTTTACCGAAATTTCAAAAAAAATATGAATAAATTTGAAAGCAATAATTTTTCCAAAATCCGTTCAATAATAAATAAAATATCTCATTTTCTTTCCCAGATAACCGATGTAAAACAAATGCCTCACTATGACCATCTGTCAACATGTGTGTGAAATCATGAATAATGTGATACCGTACAATATGAAGAAAACACATCTCTATGCATATATGTCATGTGTTCATGTCAATGTAATGTATCTCAGAGATTGCACTCATGTACTCACACTCTCAGACTACTCAATCTCATTGTCTCGCATTCTCTCTCACTGTGCTCAGCATACTCAATCACTCAGCGCTATACAATACCTGCTGCGGCGTGCAGCCCGATCCCTGTTTATAGTCGACTGCGCTTACTGGGGTGTACAGACTCATGAGGGGCTCCTACAGCCCAAGCGCTATAAGCATGGACAACCCACGTACTGCACGGACAACTCACGTGCCATAATATAAATATCTGGATCCGCACGGACAACTCACGTGCCATAATATAAATATCTAGATCCGCACAACCAACTCACGTGCAATATTAATATAAGGATCTGCACGGCCAACTCACGTGCAATAATAATATCTGGATCCGCGCGGCCAACTCACGTGCAATAATATAATATATATATATATATATATATAAAGCCAACATGGCCTGCTGCGGCGCGCAGCCCGATCCCAAAAATATCCTCACAATCAGGCCATCGGCCTCTCTCAGTCATCAATCTCTCCAGTCTCTCTTTCATGGGCTCACAATGTCATGAGAATATCCCAAAAGAATGATGATATGATGTATCAATAAATAACAACAGAGATTGGGATATGATATGCAATGAAATGAATATGAGTGAGTATGAATTTTTATTTTAAAATAAATATTTCACAATAATATGACCTCCGTGGGTCCCAATAATACTGACACAGAGCTTCAACATGATTTTTAATATGCATTTCAGCTCAATTTCTTTAACTCATAAAATCGCATTGAAAATGCCAAGATCATTTAACTACAAAATTCAACAGAAACAATTACGCCAATAATTCTATAGTGTACGCCCACACGCCCGTCACCTACCATGTGCGTCACCTCCCAACAATTCACGAAATACATATATTGAGGGTTCATGCCCTCAACTCCAAGATTAGAAGAGTTACTTACCTCGAACAAGCCAAATCCAATAGGAAAATGGGACTAAGTCCTATTTTCTGAACTTAAACTTTCTGTCCAGACCACTCTTTTTCGCGAACGCGACAGGTCCCTCGCGTTCGCGAAGCACAAAATGTGCTTCCCAACATTTGCTCTTCGCGAACGCGAGACACTGTTCGCGAACGCGATGCTTTACAGAGCCCTTCTTCGCGAACGCGAGCTCCCTTTCGCGAACGCGAAGGCAAAAACCCATGCCCACTATGTTTCCCTTCACGAACGCGATACCCCATACGCGAACGCGATGCACAACCCAGTTTCTCTTCGCGAACGCGAGACCCCCTCGCGAACGCGAAGAGTAAATCCTGCCCGTCTGAAATTCCTCTTCGCGAACGCGAGGGCCCACTCGCGAACGCAAAAGAGAAAATTCGAAAAATGCAGCAACAGATATTCAGCAATCTCACAAAGGCCAAACATGATCCGTTAACCATCCAAAAATTCACCCGAGCCCCTCGGGACCTCAACCAAATATACCAACAAGTCCTAAAATATCATTCGGACTTAGTCGAACCCTCAAATCACCTCAAACAACGCTAAAACCATGAATTATACTCCAATTCAAGCCTAATGAACTTTGAAATTTCTAGTTCTACAAACGACTCCAGAACCTATCAATTCACGTTGGATTGACCTCAAATTTTGCACACAAGTCATAAATGATATAACGGAGATATAAAAAATTTCAGAACTGGATTCCGACCTCGATATCAAAAAGTCAATGCCCCGGTCAAACTTTTCAAAATTTAACTTTCGGCATTTCAAGCCTAATTCCACTACGGGCCTCCAAATAATTTTTCGAACACGGTCCTAAGTCCAAAATCACCAAACAGAGCTATTGGAATAATCAAAATTAAATTCTGGGGTTGTTTATACATAAGTCAATATCCGGTCAACTATTTCAACTTAAGCTTCCAACATGAAAATTCATTCTTCCAAGCTAACTCCGAAATACCTTAAAACCAAAACCGACAATTCACACAAGTCATAATACCTCGTAGGAAGTTATTCAAGACTTCAAATAGTTGAAAGAAACATAAATGCTCAAAATAACCGGTCGGGTCGTTATAATCTCAACTACTTAAACATACGTTCGTCCTCGAACGTGCCAAGAGTTGTTCTTAACCTTCAAATCTCTATTCCACCTTACCACGCACATACCCAGGGGTGATCTCATGTCACCCTATTCTATATAGGCCTGACCACACAATATAACTGAAAATCATTAATTTAACATTAGCCCAAAAACCTTGGAGCCAAATTTCTAATATCCAAAATTCTTTTCAAGACCCGAATATCCCATCTACACACTGTATAAGCCTGAACAATGTTGTATCAAGCTATAGCCATAACCCCAGATATGATCACATTGCATACTACACAACTCACATACTCGCAGCACCATTCCCGATCACAGTAATTACTCCAAACCAACATAGTACTAGTATAAAACCTCATATCAAGCCAAACCTCATTACAAAACATTCATACACTGCCAATGATGAAGAAACAATCATAAACTCATAACCACTCATCAGATCAACTAGCCATGGAGCTCTCTAGCCCCAACCAAAACCATAACCCTCTTGAATATACCATAATCAAGCCTGATAGTACCCATTCTAGGTCCAATGACCTTATATTATTAAACACAAATATCCCACAGACACGCCGCATCAATATAAGTCTAGCCACCACTGCACAATCCATGTACCCAAATATGGGAGATGTCTCAAGGAAGAGAATCGTATTACAAGTTCAACTAGCACTACCACAGCCGCAATGTTACAACCAATTCCTTAAATTTCGTGAAGCCATAGGCGCATGTGCACAATTGTAGAGGAAGAAAATTAATGAATCAGATAAATTATCATAGAAATAAAATTCCCACACATGACACGGACAACTCACGTGCCACGTGCCAATAATATGAATCGCCCGGCATGGTCACGGACCTCCAGTCCCAGCATATCATACATGAGAAATTAAATAAGTACACTTGTAAATGATAATAAAATAAGATTCCCATGCTCCTGGACTAGTATAAATAATACGCCATAGTGTAAGCATGTGCAAAGTCTGCTATCACACTTCAAATCGGCAATTTTACGTAGAATTAGTAACTACCCCGTTTATTTAGGGAATGATCTTCTTTGTAACCTCAAGTATAGCCCAGATAGTTCTCAACAAAGGTACGAATACGGGAAATGTTATAACTTTACGCTAAACAGTCGACTCTTGGCATATAATAGCCTAAGCATTCTTCCGAATATGAATACTTGCTCTAATGCCCGCACATAGGCTCCAACCTCACATATATGCACACTTATAGAGCGTAGCTATCATAAATAATTAACGCAACTAGTGCCTCCACTGAGTTATAATAAAATACTCACCTCAAACAGGCCGCAACCCGAAACAATATACTTCTGAGAACTCCCAGTCTCCAAATTCATCAATCACATGAATCACCGTAACTGATCCCAACTCCAGCACTAGAATGACTAACATATCTTCCATTCACGATCTTCCCATAAAGAATACTTTCATAATTCTTCCGTGCCATATAGCAATAATTTGAATATCAGCAGTCTATCAACCAGGTGAGTACTGCCATACCAATGCGCACCCTTTTCAGGGATTACCGAGCAGTTATAACATTTATCTAATTATCTGAAATTTGACCATTCTGTCCAAAATTTGTGATCTTCCTTTCAAGAATGAGCTGCCACCTCGTACATGCAAATCTTAATCCCGTGCCACACACCACATCTATCATGTCATCATGTGACAAGCACGAGAATCTCATTATCAACTTTGGGTAACCAACAAATTACATATCCGGTCATTCAGTAACCTTCATCTTGCTTCCTTCCAGGAGGAATTCATAATACACAACACGTTCCCTACACCGGTAGAATATATTCGGTTCAACCCATGGTAGAAACTATTAAGAACACTTTGAAACCATTTGCACATAACCAAGCTATCAGAACTAAATCCTTATAACTCTACCAAGCTACACAAGTTCCCAAATCCGAGAGTATTGTCACAAAACACCCGTAAAGCCTTACCTCATCATAAGAACTAAAAGAACCGAGCATACCATTACCATATTGATCCAGCATGTTGCCCATTTGTCCTATTTCCTTCGAGTTTCTTCTGGATTATCCTCAAGTTGCCATTTCTCCTTGTCAGAACACCACTACTTTACCCAAAGCTCACTAAAAGACATCCTAACATAAAACTACACCGTCCTAAGGCCCATAAGCCATTGTATTCTCCTTAAGCACCTCCATAAATACCACAACTGTAACACTCACTCTGAAAATACCTTATGCGAGTCTAAAATTGTTCCTCTTTCCTTTCTTATACTGAAATGTAGAATTCATAGTCAAACAGAATTACTGCACATCCCGATACCATCCAATGTAAGTAACTGATTCTAGTGATATACAAATTCGAAAAATTTTCAATTTCCATATATACATTTTGAATCCATTAAAAACCTCTCGAGAGTCATTCACTCTACTCAATTCTAATTTACTCCGCCCCAAACGAGCCGAAAGATATGTTCCCCTTTAGCACTATCAATACTCAAAGAAGTAAACCTGCCTTAACATGACCAATCGAATTCATACTTCGTGCGCACTACATCCTTCAAATTAACAGCTTAATCATTCCATAATTTTCATATTTTCATAAAGTTAAATGTAACCCGTATCCAGGAATTTACTTACCCGAGTCATCCTCGATCTTCACCTCTGTAAGTCATAACTAACCCACAAGTATGCCTCAAATCAAAACTAAAATTTAACATATATCCATGAAATTGAATTGTCAATAACAGACTTCCCCACTTGGCTCAAAGCCATAGAACAAAATATTCCATAATTCACAATACCCATACCCTATTACTGTCATAATACCGTAGTCAGTGCAACAAAATTCTTCTCAAGCTCATGCAATGCCGACCATAAAAATATCCCAAATCATCCGCTAAGATCGCAATCATTCTCTTGATACTCAGGTTAACTTTCTCAGCCAAATTCGAATTCAAATCTCCACACATACGCCCCACTAGCAGAAAAGAAACCCTCCACTCACATTACAAGGAACACACCTACATAGATTACTCTTCAGGAGATAACCCACCTCCCTAGCCTCAATTGGCATCTTGTTATGTATTTTCGCAACCACAATTTCTATGCAATCACTAAATCTTTCCAAGTCCAAACTTATTAACAAGACACAAGAATTTAGTCTATCCCAAAATTTAACAATGTAAAAGATCCTTCAAAATATTCATACTCGAGACTATACGTCACATCAAAACGAAAATCAAGCACCCAACGACCTTCCTTTACACATCAAGGAAACACTTCTCGCCACATTCACATCATCTTAACACATCCTGCAGTTACATCATACTCATCACAAAGCCATTTCACCGCTCATCGAGCCACAAATTCCAATATAGGGTCATTACCGGACATATGAGTACAATTGTACAGGTTATAACTGAAGCTACCGAGCTCAAGCTACGGTCTAACCATGGCCTCAAGTCCTCCAGACTGGCCCATCACTAAAACACAGAATACTTACCTCGAACCTCATTCCTAGAATCACAAGCCGGCGATGCCCAGCTGATACCGAGCGCTCATGCGCGCATACGAATACGTGAAAGGAATTCAAAGAGTTATGTCCCAAGCTGAATCAATCCCGAATGATAAGGAAAGAAAGATGGGAAGTATATATTCTAAATGCCTTGTAGCCTCTCGAAGATAAGTATGGACGTCATCAATACCGATCCGCAAGACTCTACTAGACACTTGCTCATGACTTGTAGAACCTATGAACCTAGGGCTCTGATACCACCTTGTCACGACCCAAAATCTCACTAGTCGTGATAACACCTAACCCAACCCGTTAGGTAAGCCAATTTTCAACTAACCCATTCCAATAAAATTAATTAAAAGAAAATATCTAAAACCAATACATCTCTCCAAGAACTGGTAGTACAAATCATGAGCTTCTAAGAATAGAGTATACAAAGCGGAAATGAAATAATACATAGTCTGTTTGAATAATACATAAACAGAGTTTTTATAAATCTAGGGCTACCCTGAACAAGAGGCAGCTACAACAGGAACGCATGTACATCTTCAGATCCCGCAACCATCGAGCATAGCAACAACGACAATCAATATCTGCACGCAATGTGCATAAGTGTAGTATCAGTACAACCGACCACATGTACTGAGTAAGTAACAAACCTAGCCGTAAGTTAAAATTAGTGACGAGCTTCCACCAAGGTCGGGTCCAAAACTACTAGTCCACAACAGTCCATAACAACATAAAGCAAATAATACCAGAAGTAACTCAGAGATAAAATGCTCAGTCAAATCACGATTTCCAAAATAATAGTTCTTCCTTTCAAGTACAATAGTGAAAAACCCAAATCGTTTACCGAAATTTCAAAAAAAAATATGAATAAGTTTGAAAGCAATAATTTTCCCAAAATCCGTTCAATAATAAATAAAATATCTCATTTTTTTTCCCAGATAACCGATGTAAAACAAATGCCTCACTATGACCATCTGTCAACATGTGTGTGAAATCATGAATAATGTGATACCGTACAACATGAGGAAAACACATCTCTATGAATATATGTCATGTGTTCATGTCAATGCAATGTATCTCAGAGATTGCACTCATGTACTTACGCTCTCAGAGTACTCAATCTCATTGTCTCGCATTCTTTCTCACTGTGCTCAGCACACACAATCACTCAATGCTATACAATGCATGTTGCGGCGTGCAGCCCGATCCTTGATTATAGTTGACTGCGCTTACTAGGGGTGTACAGACTCATGAGGGGCTCCTACAGCCCAAGCGCTATAAGCACGGACAATTCACGTGCTGCACGGACAAATCATGTGTCATAATATAAATATCTAGATCTGCACGGATAACTCACGTGCCATAATATAAATATCTGGATCCGCACAGCCAACTCACGTGCAATAATAATATAAGGATTCGCACGACCAACTCACGTGCAATAATAATATCTCGATCCGCACGGCCAACTCACGTGCAATAGTATAACATATAGATCCGCACGGCCAACTCACGTGCAATAATATAATATATATAAAGCTAACATGGCCTGCTGCGGCATGCAGCCCGATCCCAAAAATATCCTCACAATCAGGCCCTCGTTCTCTCTCAGTCATCAATCTCTCTAGTCTCTCTTTCATGGGCTCGCAATGTCATGAGAATATCCCAAAAAAATGATGATATGATGTATCAATAAATAATAACAGAGATTGGGATATGATATGCAATGAAATGAATATGACTGAGTATGAATTTTCATTTTAAAATAAATATTTCACAACAATATGACCTCCGTGGGTCCCAATAATACTGGCAATAGCCTCAACATGATTTTTAATATGCTTTTCAGCTCAATTTCTTTAACTCATAAAATCGCATGGAAAATGCCAAGATCATTTAACTACAAAATTCCACAGAAATAATTATGCCATAATTTCTATAGTGTACGCCCACACGCCCTTCATCTAGCATGTGCGTCACCTCCCAACAATTCACAAAATACATATATTCAGGGTTCATACCCTCAACTCCAAGATTAGAAGAGTTACTTACCTCGAACAAGCCAAATCCAATGTCGAGCAAGTTAAGCAATGCTCCAGAAATTCCACTCTGCGTGTATCAATTTCCAAACGGCTCGAATCTAGTCACAATTAATTTGATTCAGCCCACTAAATTTATAGAAATTAATTCCATATAAAATACTAATATTTTTACAAAATCCGAAATTACGCCCCAAAAATACTTGTGGGGCCCACATCTCGGAATCCGACGAAAGTTACAAAATATTAACGCCCATTCAACCACGAGTCCAACCATATAAATTTTACTCAAATCCGACATCAACTCGACCCTCAAATCTCCAAATTAAACCAAGAGGGTTTTCAAATATTTTCCAACTTAATTCACCAATTAAATGTTAAAAACAACCATGGATTCCGGTGATTTAACCAATATTGAGTTAAGAATACTTACCCCGTTGTTTCCTCTGAAAATCTCTCCCAAAATCGCCTCAATCCGAGCTCCAAATCGTTAAAATGGAAAATGGAAGTCCTATTTTCTGAACTTAAACTTTCTCTCCAGACCTCTCTTCTTCGCGAACGTGACAGGTCCCTCGCATTCGCGAAGCACAAAATGTGCTTCCCAACATTTGCTATTCACGAACGCGAGACACTGTTCGCGAACGCGATGCTTTACGGAGCCCTTCTTCGCAAATGCGAAGGTAAAAACCCATGCCCACTATGTTTCCCTTCGCGAACGCGATACCCCATACGCGAACGCGATGCATAACCCAGTTTCTCTTCGCGAACACGAGGGCCCACTCGCGAACGCGAAAGAGAAAATCTGAAAAATGCAGCGACAGATATCAGCAATCTCACAAAGGGCAAAAATGATCCGTTAACCATCCAAAAACTTACCTGAGCCCCTCGGGACCTCAACCAAATATACCAACAAGTCCTAAAACATCATACGGACTTAGTTGAACCCTCAAATCACTCAAACAATGCTAAAACTATGAATTACACCCAATTCAGGCCTAATGAACTTTGAAATTTCTAGTTCTACAAACGACTCCGGAACCTATCAATTCACGTTCGATTGACCTCAAATTTTGCACACAAGTCATAAATAACATAACACAGATATAAAAAATTTCAGAACTAGATTCCGACCTCGATATCAAAAAGTCAACTCCCCAGTCAAACTTTCAAAAATTCAACTTTCGGCATTTCAAGCCTAATTCCACTACGGGCCTCCAAATAATTTTTCGGACACGCTCCTAAGTCCAAAATCACCATACGGAGCTATTGGAATCATCAGAATTAAATTCCGAGGTCGACATATAAGTCAATATCCGATCAACTATTTCAACTTAAGCTTCCAACATGAAAATTCATTCTTCCAAGCTAACTCTGAAATACCTTAAAACCAAAACCGACAATTCACACAAGTCATAATACCTCGTAGGAAGTTATTCAAGACTTCAAATAATCGAAAGGAACATAAATGCTCAAAACGACCGGTCGGGTCGTTATAATCTCCCCCACTTAAACATACGTTCGTCCTCAAACGTGCCAAGAGTTATTCTTAACCTTCAAATCTCTATTCCACCTTACCACACACATACCCGGGGGTGATATCATGTTACCATATTCAATATAGGCCTGACCACACAACATAACTGAAAATCATTACTTTAACATTAGCCCAAAAACCTTAGAGCCAAATTTCTAATATCCAAAATTCTTTTCAATACCCGAATCTCCCATCTACACATTGTATAAGCCTGAACAATGTTTTATCAAGCTATAGCCATAACCCCAGATATGATCACATTGCATACTACACAACTCACATGCTCGCAACACCATTCCCGATCACAGTAATTACTCCAAACCAACCAAGTACTAGTATAAAACCTTATATCAAGCCAAACCTCGTTCCAAAACCTTCATACACTGCCAATGATGAAAGAAACAATCAAAAACAGATAACCACTCATTAGATCAACTAGCCATGTAGCTCTCTCGCCCCAACCAAAACCATAACCCTCTTGAATATATCATAATCAAGCCTGATAGTACCCATTCTAGGTCCAATGACCTTATATTATTAAACACAACTATCCCACCGACACGCCGCATCAATATAACTCCAGCCACCACTGCACAATCCGTGTACCCAAATATGGGAGATGTCTCAAGGAAGAGAATCGTATTACAAGTTCAACAAGCACTACCACAGCCGCAATGTTACAACCAATTACTCAAATTTCGTGAAGCCATAGGCGCATGTGCACAATTTTAGAGGAAGAAAATTAATGAATCAGATAAATTATCATAGAAATAAAATTCCCACACACGGCACGGACAACTCACGTGCCAATAATATGAATCGCCTAGCATGGTCACGGGCCTCCAGTCCGACCATATCATACATTAGCAATTAAATAAGTACACTTGTAAATGATACTGAAATAAGATTCTCATACTCCTGGACTGGTATAAATAACACGCCATAGTTTAAGCATTTGCAAAGTTTGCTATCACACTTCAAATCGGTAATTTTACGCAGAATTAGTAACTACCCCATTTATTTAGGGAATCAACTTCTTTGTAACTTTAAGTATAACCCAGATAGTTCTCAACAAAGGTACGAATACGGAAAATGTTATAACTTTATGCTAAATAGTCGACTCTAGGTATATAATAGCCTAAGCATTCTTCCGAATATAAATACTTGCTCGAATGCCCGCACATGGGCTCCAACCTCACATATATGCATACTTATAGCACGTAGCTATCACAAATAATTAACGCAACTAGTGCCTCCACTGAGTTAAAATAAAATACTCACCTCAAATCCGAGAGTATAGCCCTATAACTCCACCAAGCCACACAAGTTGCCAAATCCGAGAGTATTGCCCCAAAACACCCGTAAAGCCTCACCTCATCATAAGAACAAAGAGAACCGAGCATACCATTACCATATTGATCCAGCATATTACCCATTTGTCCTATTTCCTCCGAGTTTCTTATGGATTATCCTCAAGTTACCATTTCTCCTTGTCAAAACACCACTACTTTACCCAAAGCTCACTACAAGAAATCCTAACATAAAACTACACCGCCCTAAGGCCCATAAGCCACTGTATTCTCCTTAAGCACCTCCATAAATTCCACAACTGTAACACTCACTCTGAAAATACCTTATGCGAATCTAAAATTGTTCCTCTTTCCTTTCTTATACTGAAATGTAGAATCCATAGTCAAACAGAATTACAGCACATCCTGATACCATCCAATGTAAGTAATTGATTCTAGTGATATACAAATTCAAAAAATTTTGAATTTCATATATACATTTTGAATCCATTTAAAATCCTCTCGAGAGTCATCCACTCTGCTCAAATCTAATTTACTCTGCCCCAAACGGGCCGAAAGATATTTGCCCCTTTAGCACTATCAACACTCAAAGAAGTAAACTTGCCTTAACACGACCAATCGAATTCATACTTCGTGCGCACTACATCCTTCAAATTAACAACTTAATCATTCCATAATTTTCATATTTTCATAAATTAAATGTAACCCGTATCCAAAAATTTACTTACCCGGGTCATCCTCGATCTTCATCTCTGTAAGTCATAACTAACCCATAAGTATGCCTCAAACCAAAACTAAAATTTAACATATATCCATGGAATTGAATTGTCAATAGCAGACTCTCCCACTTGGTTCAAAGCCATAGAACAAAACATTCCATAATTCACAATACCCATACCCTATTACTGTTATAATACTGTAGTCAGTGCCATAAAATTCTTCTCAAGCTCATGCAATGCCGACCATAAAAATATCCCAAATCATCCGCTAAGATCGCAATCATTCTCTTGATACTCAGGTCAACTTTCTCAGCCAAATTCGAATTCAAATCTCCACACATACGCCCCACTAGCAGAAAAGAAACCCTTCACTCACATTACAAGGAACACACCTACGTAGATTACTCTCCAGGAGATAACCCACCTCCCTAGCCTCAATTGGCATCTTGTTATGTATTTTCGCAACCACAATTTCTACGCAATCACTAAATCTTTCCAAGTCCAAACTTATTAACAAGACACGAGAATTTAGTCTATCCCAAAATTTAACAATGTAAAAGATCCTTCAAAATATTCATACTCGAGACTATACGTCACATCAAAATGAAAATCAAGCACCCAACGACCTTACTTTACACATCAAGGAAACACTTCTCGCCACATTCACATCATCTTAACACATCCTGCAGTTACATCATACTCATCACAAAGCCATTTCACCGCTCATCGAGCCATAAATTCCACTGTAGGGTCATTACCGGACATATGAGTCCAATTGTACAGGTTATAACTGAAGCTACCGAGCTCAAGCTACGGTCTAACCATGGCCTCAAGTCCTCTAGACTGGCCCATCACCAAAACACAGAATACTTACCTCGAACCTCGTTCCTAGAATCATAAGCCGGCGATGCCCAGCTGATACCGAGCGCTCATGCGCGCATACGAATACGTGGAAGGAATTCAAAGAGTTATGTCCCAAGCTGAATCAATCCCGCACGATAAGGAAAGAAAGATGGGAAGTATATATCCTAAATGACTTGTAGACTCTCGAAGATAAGTATGGACGTCATCATACTGATCTGCAAGACTCTACTAGACACTTGCTCATGACTTGTAGCACCTATGAACCTAAGGCTCTGATACCACCTTGTCACGACCCAAAATTCCACTAGTCGTGATGGCACCTAACCCAGCCCGTTAGGTAAGCCAATTTCCAACTATCCAATTCCAATGAAATTAATTAAAATTTTTTTATCTAAAACCAATACATCTCTCCAAGAACTGGTAGTACAAATCATGAGCTTCTAAGAATAGAGTATACAAAGCGGAAATGAAATAATACATAGTTTGTTTGAATAATACATAAACAGGGCTTTTATAAATCCAGGGCTACCCTGAACAAGAGGCAGCTATAACAGAAACGCATGTACATCTTCAGATCCCGCAACCATCGAGCATAGCAATAACGATAACCAATATCTGCACGCCATGTACAAAAGTGTAGTATCAGTACAACCGACCCCATGTACTGAGTAAGTAACAAACCTAACCGTATGTTAAAAGTAGTGACGAGCTTCTACCAAGGTCGGGTCCAAAACCACTATTCCACAACGGTCCATAACAACATAAAGTAAATAATACCAGAAGTAACCCAGAGATAAAATGCTCAGCCAAATCATGATTTTAAAAATAATAGTTCTTCCTTTCAAGTACAACAGTGAAAAACCCAAATCGTTTACCGAAATTTCAAAAGAAATATGAATAAGTTTGAAAACAATAATTTTCCCAAAAATCCGTTCAATAATAAATAAAATATCTCATTTTCTTTCCCAGATAACCGATGTAAAACAAATGCCTCACTATAACCATCTATCAACATGTGTGAGAAATCATGAATAATGTGATACCGTACAGCATGAGAAAAACACATCTCTATGCATATATGTCATGTGTTCATGTCAATGCAATGTATCTCACAGATTGAACTCATGTACTCACACTCTCAGAGTACTTAATCTCATTGTCTCGCATTCTCTCTCACTATGCTCAGCACACTCAATCACTCAGCGCTATACAATACCTGTTGCGGCGTGCAGCCCGATCCGTGTTTATAGTCGACTGTGCTCACTGGGGGTGTATAGACTCATGAGGGGCTCCTACAGCCCAAGCGCTATAAGCACGGACAACTCATATGCTGCACGGGCAACTCACGTGCCATAATATAAATATCTGGATCCGCACGGCCAACTCACATGCTGCACGGCCAACTCACGTGCAATAATAATATAAGGATTCGCACGGCCAACTCACGTGCAATAATAATATCTGGATCCGCACGGCCAACTCACGTGCAATAGTATAACATATAGATTCGCACGGCCAACTCACGTGCAATAATATAATATATATATATATATATATATATATATATATATATATATATATATATATATATATATATAAAGCCAGCATGGCCTGCTGCGACGTGCAACCCGATCTCAAAAATATCCTCACAATCAGGCCCTCGGCCTTCCTCAGTCATCAATCTCTCCATTCTCTCTTTCATGGGCTCACAATGTCATGAGAATATCCCAAAAAAATATTGATGATATGATGTATCAATAAATAACAACAGAGATTGGGATATGATATGTAATGAAATGAATATGACTGAGTATGAATTTTCATTTTAAAATAAATATTTCACAATAATATGACCTCTGTGGGTCCCAATAATACTGGCACATAGCCTCAACATGATTTTTAATATGCTTTTCAGCTCAATTTCTTTAACTCATAAAATCGCATGGAAAATGCCAAGATTATTTAACTACAAAATTCCACAGAAATAATTATGCCACAATTTCTATAGTGTACGCCCACACGCCCTTCACCTAGCATGTGCGTCACCTCCTAACAATTTACGAAATACATATATTTAGGGTTCATCCCCTCAACTCCAAGATTAGAAGAGTTACTTACCTCGAACAAGCCAAATCCAATGTCAAGCAAGCTAAGCAATGCTCCAGCAATTCCACTCTGCTTGTATCAACTTCCAAACAGCTCGAATCTAGTCACAATTAATTTGATTCAGCCCACTAAATTTATACAAATTAATTCCATATCAAAATACTAATATTTTCACAAAATCCGAAATTACGCCCCAAAAATTACCCGTGGGGCCCACATCTTGGAATCCGATAAAAGTTATAAAATATTAACGCTCATTCAACCACGAGTCCAACCATATAAATTTTACTCAAATCCGACATCAACTCGACCCTCAAATCTCCAAATTAAACCAAGAGGGTTTTCAAAAAATTTATAACTTAATTCACCAATTAAATGTTAAAAACAACCATGGATTCGGGTAATTTAACCAATATTGAGTTAAGAACACTTGCCCCGTTGTTTTCTCTGAAAATCTCTTCCAAAATCGCCTCAATCCGAGCTCCAAATCGTTGAAAATGAAAAATGGGACGAAGTCCCATTTTCTGAACTTAAACTTTCTGTCCAGACCTCTCTTCTTCGCGAACACGACAGGTCCCTCGCGTTCGCGAAGCACAAAATGTGCTTCCCAACATTTGCTCTTCACGAACGCGAGACACTGTTCGTGAACGCGATGCTTTACAGAGCCCTTCTTCGCGAACGCGAGCTACCCATGCCCACTATGTTTCCCTTAGCGAACACGATACCCCATACGCGAACGCGATGCACAACCCAGTTTCTCTTCGCGAACACGAGGGCCCACTCGCGAACGCGAAAGAGAAAGTCTGAAAAATGCAGCAACAGATAGCAGCAATCTCACCAAGGCCAAAAATGATCCGTTAACCATCCAAAACTCACCCGAGCCCCTCGGGCCCTCAACCAAATATACCAACAAGTCCTAAAATATCATACGGACTTAGTTGAACCATTAAATCACCTCAAACAATGCTAAAATCATGAATTACACCCCAATTCAAGCCTAATGAACTTTGAAATTTCTAGCTCTACAAACGACTCCGGAACCTATCAATTCACGTTCGATTGACCTCAAATTTTGCACACAAGTCATAAATGACATAACGGAGTTATTAAAATTTTCAGAACTGGATTCCGACCTCGATATCAAAAAGTCAACCCCCCGGTCAAACTTTTCAAAATTCAACTTTTGGCATTTCAAGCTTAATTCCACTACGGGCTTCCAAATAATTTTCCGGGCATGCTCCTAAGTCCAAAATTACCATACGGAGCTATTGAAATCATCAGAATTAAATTCCGGGGTCGTTTATACATAAGTCAATATTTGGTCAACTATTTCAATTTAAGCTTCCAACATGAAAATTCATTCTTCCAAGCTAACTCCGAAATACCTTAAAACCAAAACCGACAATTCACACAAGTCATAATATCTCGTAGGGAGTTATTCAAGACTTCAAATATTCGAAAGGAACGTAAATGCTCAAAACGACCGGTCGAGTCGTTACAAAATTTCTTATGGATAAGGAAGCTGTCAAGATATTTGTCATCACGGGCGGAGCTAGAGTGTCATTTACGGGTTCAGCAGAATTCAGCAGCTTTAGTTCAAATATTGTATTTATCTTTAAAAAATAGGTATTATCACTTTTTGCCCGCGCTAGAAACTATTTACATCTGGTAGCTAAAAAAGTGTATAGAACTTGTATAATTTTTGTATATAACATAAAAACTATATTTATATACCAAAAAAATATATAAATTTTATATATTGTTTCGGCTATTATTTTTACACCGGCTATACAGTGTCATTTATGTATATTTTTTATATATCTTTTGTATATAAATATATGTTGTATGTTATATACAAAAATTATATAAATTTTATACATTTCGGCTACCTAATGTAAATAGTTTCTGGCACAGGTTAGAAGTGATAATACCCCTAAAAGATTCACGTAATATGTACAAATGATCAATTTAGAATCCAACAACTTAGAAAAATTAAAATTCCGAACTCATAAGTTTCGAATGCTGACTCTGTTTGCCTATCATTCTTATGTTTAACGAAGTTTTTGGATCTTTATAGTGTTTTGATAAAGACTTCTACATACATGAAAGATGTTCCAAAGACGAGAAAATCTTAGTAATAGTTAGTTGGAATCTGAACTTTACCTTATTATCAATTTAGAACCTAGTAACTTGAAAAATTAAAATTCCGAATCTATAAGATTCAAATTCTGACTCCGCCTTTGTCTGTTATTTTTTTATTTAGCGAACATTTTGGATATTTATAGTATTTTGATATAAGACTTCTACATACATGAAAGATGTTCTAAAGACGAGAAAATTTTGGTAATGCAGTTAGTTAGCTATCTGAATTTTCATCTTATTAGTGAAGATTTAATTCGACGCGTAATAATTTTTCGTCCCATTATATATAGTCTATACTATATTAAAAGCACAAAGGTCCTTAATGAAATGTCGTTCGCCTTTTTACTCTTTAAAAATACACTTTACATTGGATAAAACTGTAAAATAAAAAAAATCCTAATATTTAGGAGTTCTAAATCAAAATTTATTTTTATAAAATAAATATAATTTAGTGTTTGATATCTTCTCCTAATAGGGATATAAAATATTAAGACTCTAAAAGAATACAAAAAAGTAGGAGAAAAATTTCTTTTCCAACAAGGAAAATCCACGATGTATTTTTTTAGAAGCTTGGTTGTTAAATCTATTTGTTTCTATTCTTAAAATTTAATAAGGCATTAGGTTTTAAAATAGTAATTATTGTTGGAGAAACAAGGTAGAAGCTTGGTTGTTAAATCTGTTTGCTTCTATTCTTAAAATTTAATACGGCATTAGGTTTTAAAATAGTAATTATTGTTGGATAATTACATGAATTATTAATTTGTGATAAAAAATTAATTACCATAATTAATCTACAGAAATACCTAAATTATTAATTTTTTGGTAAAAAAGAAACTAATATTATTGCTAAGAAATTTTATTACATAACTTGACATTACAAAATAGGAATTAGTTACAAAATTCATTTTGTATAGCTAATAAGATATTCTTATAACCTATCACTAATTCTATCACTGAATATGAATTTTATTATATAGCTACATAATTGGTCCATCACTATTTTTATTTTTATTTTTCGTAACTGGCATATCTATAATAAGTACCTAGACGATCATTTTGATACGAAATTAAAATAAAAAAGGGATACATAATATAACATTGATCTTTCAAGATTATCTTGATTGTTTTCATGCTTAGTCAGGTCATTCGCTATTTTTGACTAAATAGGATTAATATTCATCATTTTCAAGAGCTTAAATTTTTTAAAATTTTATTTTCAAGATTTTATATGTTTTTAAATTTTATATACATCGATATAGGGTACACGCATCACGTGTATCCTAAAACTAGTAAAATTTAAAAAGAGAAAGATGTTCCAAAGACAATTGTTGAACTGAAATATTGTTTTATCCTTACTTTTACTAGTTACGTAATATCCTTTAATTTTTCTCAAATGCAATTTATATTTGGTTCCTCTATCTGTCTGTTTGTCGATTGTCAAGTATTTATATATCTATTAATATAATCCCACTGGTTCTGAATAGGACAAGCAAATTGAGACAGAGTTTTAGTTAGAAGTTAAAAGACTCAAAATTAATTAGGTTGGATAACTTAGCCTTTAAACCTCTTTCTCAAGTATTTAGCTTGCTATTTCGTGGATAGGTGTTTTTATCGACGAAGTCAGAATTTAAAGTTAATGAATTTTAAATTTTTCATCGAAATCATAAGTAATAAGTAGGCAACGGATGTATGACATGTCCCTAAGGGAAGAATAATTAAGTTATTCATTCACGTATAGATAATTAAATTTTGTTAATTATATTGGGCGAAATTCTTGAAGATTATCCCCTTTCATAAAATCCAATAAAAGGATTCAAAAAAACAAAAAAAAAACAAAAAAAAAACTAGCTATGAAATTCATCGCTAAATAACCTGTTACTAATAAAATTTTTGATAATCGCGTAACTAAGTAGAATTAACAATGGATTTTTTTTATTTTTAATGACAGAATTTATTTGTCCCTATCCTATTTTACTTGTAGTGATGTAAAAATACAATATCTAGTGGAGTATTTTTTTTTTTAACCACACTGCACTAATAGTTTTTTTATTATATTTATTTCGAATGGATTCAAAAATTTATATATATACAAAATCAATTTATTTTTACCCAATTTACGATGTAACTTTCGAATGAATAAAATTCTATTGATTCTCCTTGCTTACATGTGGCTCTGCTACTGTTGCCCGACTATCGTCGTAGAAATTCTTATTTATTTTCTTTAAAAATGCTATCATAATTTTTGTTCACCGTCCTAATTAATAACCCTAATTTTGTGTTATACAGCTACTACTATGGTCGACTTTGTTAGGGGAAGGTATACAGACCATGATTTTTGGCCAGAGTTAGTTGGGAGGGCTAAGCTGCATTTATTGCAAACTTTGAGGGGTCAAATTCTGATAAAGCAACATAATAGTTTGGGCCCTCTTTGTTGATTTGGTACTATAGCTTTTGAGACTTTAGAGAGGGCCCAATATTCCTGTTGCCTTTTCAATGTAGAAACAAAACGTCCATTTTTTACGCGAAAAAATAATACTATATAGCCGCCGTAAAAATATATAAAATTTATATGTATATGTTATATATAAAGACTATACAAATTTTATACACTTTTTCGGCTAGCAAATGTAAATAGTTTTTGGCTCGAGTTAAAAGTGATAATACCCTATTTTACGACAAGAAATTATATTTAATAACCTTTCACTATTAAGTTGACACATTTTGTTTATCGAGAGTCAATTTGACTACACTTTAAAGCTAAACTACAATATTTTTTTCAAGTGAAATACATGTCCAAATATAATTTCAAATTTCAAATGTTATTTTTTCAATTTAACTCCATAGACTATTTTTTTTAGAAAATAAAATACAATTTCTATGTCCAAACGTCTACTAAGTTAATATTCTTTTTCAACTTCAACTTCAAATACATCAATTCTGACTCAACCCATTGTGATTCATCCTTAATATTTAAGGTAAGTTGAGCAAAGTTTTGGACAATGTCCTTGAGTCAAGCCTAAATGTGTGGCATTGAACTTTTCTCAACTCAGTTATAATATACAATTGCAGGTCAATTTGTTAGAAAAATATAAACGTTATATTCAAGCAATTGGTTTGATTCTTTCCAACGTGCTTATTTAGGAAATCTTAAACCAAAAATAGAATCGTTGATCCGATTAATTTTGATTCACGCCAGATGCATCCATGAAGGAGCGTTAAACGCTCCAAGAAATTTTTTATTCCCAGTGCTCAAACCGAAGACGTATATATAAGGGTAGACATAGGCGGATTTAGGACTTATAGTGGGTGCACTAATAAAAAAAAAAGTATTATGTAGGAATTGATGCCTATTCTTCTTGGTAAATAACTCAATCTTCAACCAAATGCATCATTCAACCTTCTTAAAATATGGTTTCCAACAATTAATATTATACAAAGTTTAGAAAATATGTACATAAAATATCTAATTTTGCAGAAAGACCATGAGTTCACGTGCCCCATAATTTTGCCTATAAATCCACTCATGCTCTTAGGTGGTGCCTTAACTAAGATCAACTTTGAGTAGAAATGTATGTGAAATATGTTACTTCCTCTGTTTATTTCCTTATTGGTCTATATAAAAAAAAATTTACGTTTTATATTTTTTATGACAAATTTTTATAACCATACAAATGTTATGGCATACTTAAAATCACAAGTTTCAAAAGTTTATGATCACATAAATATTATGAAATATGTAATATCATAAGTTTCAAAAGTTTTTTCTTCTTTATCATCGAATCAAGCTACGATAAATACAGTGAAACGGAAGAGTAAATGTCTTGATATATAAGATACATATAAAAATAGATAAAATTGGAATTTAACTATCTAAATTCGTACTTTACACGTTTGGCAAAATATCTAAGTTCGTACTCCTTAATTATTAATTAGTTTGACTCTTTACCTTTTTGTTTTCTTATTAATAGGAGCAATAACTACTATCTTTTGCTGTACTGAACGATTTGAAACAAGATGTAAAATGTAACAAGTGAGCATTAATTGAAAGTAATATTACAAATCTTTACAAATTTATATATATCAGCTGCATCATGTGGTTTGTACTGTCAAGCAAAATCATCACCTCTTTTACGTAAGTTAGAATAATTGAGTCTCTATATTTTCCTTTTGGGATAGTACAACTTGTGAAAAACTTTCAACTACATACTTTAACAATCAACAGTATTCCCCCACAATGTTAAAAAATTCTGGTGATTCGTCAGAATTTGAGCTAAAATGCTGACGATTACTATAATTACTGTGTACTTTAAAATTTTGGTAATCGAAGAAAATTCTAGGGAGCTAACTTTAAAATTCTGGCATGAGACTATTTTACAAAATTATATTACCGAGCTAAAAAAAAAATCAATAGTAGCACCGAAGTGTCCGATATAATTTTGGAGCTTCTGATTAGATGGCAGATGCAAGTGCAATATGGGTTTCATCGTTCAGCTGAATCCAACATTTTCAACGCGCACATAACTTAAACACAAAGCGGAAGTTACAAAATTTTTATAAAATATAAAATTCATAATTTCATAAGTGTAATAGATACAATAATATGGACATACAAATTGAAATTAACCTGTTATAATTATGCAACGAAGAAAAAAAGGTTCGAGCTAAATGAAAACATTGAAAGAATCACAAAGACAAACACCTCACAACCCTATTCTAATTACGTTAACTATAATGTGAAATATACATCACATAATCGTTGATTAATGCAACAGGATATATATGATTAAATTTTAAAACTTAAATACAATCATGTATTTCTCATATTGTATACGTGGATATATTTAGCTTTGTTTTTCACGAACTACTGCTGAATCCATGGGTAAGCAAGAGATAACCTGGTGAACGAAAATATCTTAATTAGTAGCAAGAGAAAAAGAAAGTAAAAGTAATTCTTGTAGTAGCGGCAAGTAAAGTGAGAGCCACTTAAACCGTGAAAAAGGAATTGTGAGAGAACAATACAAGGGTCGTGCTATTCTTTTTAATGTGTTTCATATTAGTTTTGGAAATCTTCTGGGGCAACATATTTCATTTCTCAAGCAAGTTGCTCCAACATTTTGTATTATTCCTTGGACTGTATTTCACATCGAGTCCCTACACAAAATTAATTAATTGACATGAAAAAAAAAATAACTAGATGTTTTAAAACCCTACCAATAAAAACCCCTAATTGTTTTTTAATATTTAACATAAGCAAGTTGCCAATTAAGGTCCTAGGGTTCAAGATTATGACATTCCAGCAAATGTAGTCTGGATAATTTTAAATGCAAGAATCAAACTTGCCATGTGAGTGAGTACAATCCATCGTAAATTGTTCCCCAGATAAAGACTTGAAGTAATTATAGTAATTTTCTCCTTCTTCTTAAGACAAAGTAATTATAGTACTTTTCTTCTTCCTAGACAACTTAATAAGTTCATTGAATATGTACAATTTATTAATTTAGAACTCATCAAATTAAATTGATTACATTTCCGAACCCATAAAGTTCAAATCCTAGCCCCGTCTTTAACTCCAGTACAATAACTCACAGATCACACTGAAGAAGTAAATCACATTAGACCGGTGCGACAAGCTTGGCCGAAAAAGCATTCAGGGATTTCGAACCTAAGACCTCCTATTTGGGGAGTAATTATACTTATTACCCATATTATATAGTAATAAATTTAACTTTCGGTTCAATGTTTTTTAACAAGTCAGAGGGAATAGTTTTTAGTATATACCAAGTCGGCTAGTACTTTTGAAGTTCTTTTTCAGTGTATTTTTATTTCTATTGATCGATTGAAGGTAGCTGAATGTATTTTTTTTTTTATTCATTGACATTTGGGGCATTCAATTTCTTTTTCTGAATTTATTATAAAATTTGAATGTTCTGCATTACTTTGGCATGCATTTTCTTTTTAGTTATTAAAGCTACCCTGAATCCCCTTTTTTACTTGCCTTTGATTTTGTGTTTTTAGACAAAACTTTCTATAACAAATCTAAACAACTGAACTACTTACGATTGTGGTGGGATGAATAAGATCTCTTCATCCTAATCAGGTGTATCAAGTTCGAGTATCGAGATGAAAAAAATCATATTAGTAAGTTCTTCTTAATAGGCCTTACATGGTGCAAATTCGGACTAATTGAAGCGCAGATGTCGATGTCGAACACCTGATAGGAAATCAAATAAATGAATAATTTTATTTTTTTTATTTTATGTGGCCGGACTCGGCCTAGCCCATGAGCTAGCAGACTGGTTCGGGTTTGGATTAAGAAGTCTTAATTTTAAATGGGCTAAAAAAACCTTAACCAACCAACTTACTGAAATAATGAGTTGGGCTATAGCCCATCTAAAGTCTATATTGACGGCTTTAGAAAGTAGAAATGACGCTTGGTAGCCACTCTAAAGGGTTCATATTTAAAAATTAGTCAATACATTCAAAATTTTAGTTTTTTAGTTCGATTTGTCGGAACACAATTGTCCTAAATTATCCCAAAATTAAGATTTTTCGTTTATACTAAGAAACTGAAATGGAGGTTAGATATGTTACCCTTTTCCGTAATTTAAAACCTTAAGTTAATGGGTAGAAAGTTTTGTCTAAGAACAGGGGAGTGCTTACTAATAGGGAAATGTTAATATCTCTCGGCCCTTATTAGTAGTAGCGAACATCAGATAATTTTGTGTTGTAAAACGACAAATTAGTAATGAAAGGCAATGAACTAAGAAAACGCAACAACCTTTATCTCGAAAAAACTAGTCCAAACAATTAAAAATCTTTAAATAACGAGAAAGGACATGCATATCCTCTAACAAAAAGAATGTTCTATTCTATATGCTTTTCTCAAGATCTAAATTACAATCATAGTTTTTCATTGAGATTCCCCAAAAGAGATAGAACAATTATTTAAAGGAACAATTACAAGACATGAATCTACGTAGCTAATAATATCACATTGTATTATTGTCAAGGACAATTATATTAATTGTTATATATTAGAAAAAGGTGTTGCGAATGACTTTTCGCCACATAAAAGATACCAATTTTGATATATAAAGTATAGTATTATTTCTTCGATATAACCTTAACAATCCACTTGCCAACAGCATCTTGACAGTATTATTTCTTTAATGTTTGAAATTATTCAGAGTTTTAAGCAGGGCATATACTCTCGAACTATTCATCCCATTTTCCCCCCATAATCATCCTTTTCCTTTTGGGATTTAATATTGACTTATAAGGAGGCAGCGTTCAACCATCCACTCTCGAGATTCATATTGATTGATAGATCTTGGCGTCCTACCAGTCCGCTAAGTAAACTCTCTCAGCAAAAACTTACTTACATTTGGTGTTTACACCAAATTGTTTTAATTTACCCTAGTTATGCAAATAATTAATATGAGAATGTATATTAATCAAATATGATTTAATGATAATCATATTTGTGAATACATGAATCGTGTATTTATTGAACTCTGTGTTATGATACTTAATCTACATGAATGTCTTAAATTGCTTTATTTTCTAATGTTCAATTACTTGAATTTTTATCGTAAACTCAATATACCACCTCTCTTATAACATGCTGAAAGTTGATATACCAACGTATAACGTATAGTAAGAACAACATCAATAATTTTCTTAGAAGAAAACAAAGAGAAAACCTCTTATATATCTACTTTAAAAAGCTTATGTATTAATTAATTTCTAATCCTCTATAAATGGATATCGTACTTAGAGGTACAGTAATTTACTCACCCTTCTCAATTTACGTTTTAAGTTATATATGCAGATAAAATGATTTAATCGGTTATTGTAGAATACATACTTTATTTTTCAAGTTATCATATAGTTACATTTAGATGGGTGAATTCAACCAAATATGTAAAATTTATTTACATTTTCAATATCTTTTTGCTCTATCTATCTCCTTCTCCCTAATTAAACTGTCAGATTCCCTTGTCCGTACCAATTTTGAGTTGGTTGCTTGACGCTTGAGGAAGGCCCCCCAACGGAACGTTTCCAAGTTCGCCCTCCGGCTGGCACGCGGCAATTCAATTTCGTCGCGGGAGAAGCTCGAGGAGTTCACCGACAACCGACAGGTTTGGGACTGGGTCCCCATGCCCAGCCCTCAAAGTCAATTATTTTTCCGAAGAAATTAGAGATCCATTTTGCCGACTTTCCTTGCCTACAATGCTCCATTGTCGAGAGGTTGTGTCACGACTCAATTTCATCTATAGGTTGTGATGGCGCCCAACATCACAGATAGGCAAGCCAACTAGTGAATTAAACATATATTTATTCTTTTAATAATTTTCCGAGTAATTAAACTCTTCTTACTTGCAAAATTTAAGAAAAATATAGAAGATTCTGTTTAAATAAAACCAAGAAAATAATTCAAACCTCAATTCTACTAGTGTGTGTGCCAAGACCTGGTGTCACAAGTATACGAGCATCTAGTAGATTATACAACAATTTTAAATACTGTCTGAAATAAAATAGACAGAATGCAAATACAAAGAGGGGTACTAGTTGCTGCAGAATGACTCAGAAAGGCAGCTCACCCTTAGGCCTCGGGGTAACGTGGATGCGCACCGGTAGGACCACCTAAGGCTCCCGTCTCAGATCCTGCACAAAAAGTGCAGCAAGCGTAGCATGAGTACGTAAACAACGTGTACCCAGTAAGTATCAAGTCTAATCTCGAAGAAGTAGCGACGAGAGGTCGACTTTGACGCTCACTATGGGTCAATAATATTAAATTAGAAATATTTAAATAAACATGATTTATATGAACAACAATAATTTTCTTAACAAGCAGAAATAATTAATTCTTTCAAATTCAATAATTTGCAATTTATCAATTAGCTTCACAAGCTGCAATAGAATGTCAAGGTATCGTGTAATTATTATTATTATTAGGCACGATTCCTGCCGAGGTCATACGACCCGATCCAGAGTGTCATGTACACTGTCGAGGGATGTGCGGCACGATCCATAGATGCATCTATACTGCCGAGGCGTTCGGCTTGCTCCACAAGAAAGGAGGACATTTTCTTATGAACCTCTGGAATGAGAAGTTATTATAAGGCTAACAAATAAGGATGTAGAGTTTCTATTAACAGTCAAGTAATTTGTACAAAAATTCAAGTATATGAATTTCGGTCTTTTACTATTTCCTCTAACAATTTCAAATATAATTCCAGTACTTTAACTAATAAATGATGCAATTATTACAAGTAATTAATGATTTGAGTCCTAAATTACCCGGACATAGCATAATTAGTAGCTACGCACGAACTCTCGTCACCTTGTGCGTACGTAGCCCCTCTCAACTAGCAACAATTATTAATTTAAATCACCTATGGGTTAAATTCTCTCTTACAAGGTTAGACAAGAGACTTACCTTGTCTCAAAGTCCACTTTCCGATCACAATGTCACGTTAAAGTCTCAATTCGATGCCGAAAAATTCGAAACTATCCAAATGTTATACAAAATAATTAATACATGCTCAATAATTCGAAATTAGACTATTAAATTAATTACCCGATCCAAATTGATAAAATTTCTAAAATTTACCCCGGGCCCACGTGCCCTACTATCTCTCCCTATCTGTCTCTCTAAGAACATTAGAGGCAAAGATAATAGTATTGTAGTTATAATTAAAATCAATTAAGTTGTAGTAGCCATTGTGCATCATCCCATATGATTATAATTTGTTCGATTATAATTTTTATAAATCGCCGCCGCAGCAAAACGCACTTCATTAGTACTTACGTTGTCCACATGGAAGTCTTATGTTTTCAAAGTCTTAGCAACTTACATGATAAAATTGAACATGGGACAGTATATTATTTGGATATATATATTTACTTTACTTTATTTTAGAAAAAGAAACATAGTCACATTAAATGACAAAAAACGAATGCTGTTCTCAGTATCATCTCTGATATGTTAACTGCTAATTCCAAATCTTCTGAGTCAGCTACTCATCAGAGCCACCTTCATTGAATTTAATTAATATTTGTATATATTAATAGTACAAAGAATTTGTACTTCACATATTATAGCATTATCACTTATTATGAACGCTTACATGATGTGTTTGGTATAACAAAAAATATTTTTTTTACAAAAATAAACTATTATTTTCCTTGAAATATATTTTACATGTTATAAGGGGAACATGACTTTCTTCACTTATGTATCTTATTGTTCCTGAATGGGTCTGTTTCATCCTTTTAGGTTTATGATCTACTACTCTGGGTAAAGATCCGTTCGATTTGGATTTGTACATATAGGATACAATTGCTTCCGAGTCCGACCACAATGACCGAATTAATTTACTAGATTACTTGGTAGAAAAAGTGAGACAAAAGTTTCTAACACTACCTGAACAATATTTTCTTTCAAACCAAGCACTCTCAATGTCTTTTTAAGTAACCAAATAATGTAAATAGTATACACTATCAGTTTATAGAGGTTACATTTTTTATTATAAAAATCTAGCTAGTCGTTAAATTTCCTTAATTTTTTCATTTTCTTGTTTTTGCGCGTGAGTGTAGATGTTATGAATTTTTAACATCACAAAGAAAAAGAAAAAAGGATATAAATATGACGAAAACCTTTCGGCATTTTGACGCATTATCAATAAAAATATAGTAATAGCAAGGAAAATACAAATGATAATGCAATAGCGTTTTCAACAATTATTTTAGAAAGGAAAGCCAAGCACAAGAAATCCAAGAAAATTTTGTATTCTGTTTTGTTAAAAATTTCTCTTAATATATTGCAAAACATTGTGAGGACTCACTTCAAATTGGCTTTCAGCTTACCACAATCTTCCTCATTCTTTAGATTTTATGCTTTTTAGAAGTCTTTTAGCTCAATAAAAGATTTTTATATCAATAAAAAAAATATAGAGAATTTCTAAACTTTTTTTTTCTTTATTTTTTTTATTTCTATCAAAAAGAAAAAAGAAAAAAGAAAAAAAGGCAGTAGATTGCCCATCGTCCCACCTGAACCCCTGCCATCTCCGCCTTTATCTCCTTGTCTTCCTCTTCCGTAAATCCTTTCCAAATAAGTTTGGGTCGATTATATGCTGAGTGAAAATTCATATAGCCGATACAAACTTATTTGGAGCTATGACGTAATTGTTATTGTTGTAATTTGCAAAACATTCTTTTATGTTTGTGGCAAAGAGTAACAGAAATGTTCATACTTTTTAATGTTACATGCACAAGCTATATATTTCTCTATTAAGTACAAATCATTATGTGTCAAAAAATAATTATGTGTAAAATAAGGAAAATACTTTAAAATATTTCAACAACAACATCTTGATTTTATTTATTCTGCATAGTTTATGGTAAGTCTATAATTTTGCATGATGTGGCACCACAGCGGCAGTCTAAAGGGTATCTATCCTTCACCATTTTGCAAAATATTTTCCTTATATATGTGCAACTATTTTTCAAAAACAAAAAATGTATATATGTGCATATAGGTTGAATCCGCTCGAAAATAATACAAATAAATTAAATATCAATTTGAGACATCAAGTATCAAGCCTCTAAACCGAAATAATCTTAGAGCCAAACCAAAACGAATTGTGACGATAAGCTGACACTACTTACATAAAATCTTGCGTACACCATCGTCGCACTATGTCCATACAACACATTCATTGGCTTAAGGTGGCCAATAACAGAAACTATGTAATTTCCAATATACATGTTACTTTGATTTTTCATCTTTCCTAGTAGCTGCTTGGTTGGCATTATATCATGACATATAATATACAGTTGTATTAAAATATTACTAATATTATATATTTTATTCTCCATTTTTTTTCTTATAAATCAAGCAAAGTTCCATAGCTAATTTTCATAGGTCTTTGTTTACTACTACCTTTTATTTTTTTTGCAAAAAACAAAAATGGGGTTTGAAACTTACAAACCTACATTTGTTATGATTGCTTTGCAATTTATGTATGCTGCTGTTACTCTATTTAGTAGAGCTTCTCTTGTACAAGGAATGAGCCCTAGAGTTTTTGTAGTTTATAGGCAAACTATAGCCTTTCTCCTCATTTCTCCTATTGCTTTTGTCCCAAGGTATGTGTAAAATTTCTCTTCATAACTTGACCCCTATTCCTCCCCTCACCTCCCCCCCTCTCGAACGCCACCTGACCCCTCGTCGAATTTGGCGACTCGTTTTTCAAAAAAAAAAAAGATCTTGAACCCTGAATTCTAAACCCTAAATATATTTGGAATGACACAAAGCGATTGAACTTGCGTATCATAATTTGTGTGGCCTTGTACTATTTTTCTAAACCTTAAGGGTAGAAATTATACTAAAAATTGTTAGTTATTTATGTGGTGCTATTTTTTTATTTTGTTTTTATAGAAGAAAAACAGGAAGTAGTTGCTTGGGATGGAAGAGTTTCTGGTTGATAAATTTAGCAGCTCTCACTGGGTAAGAAATTATAAATTTCTTTATTTTTTCCAGCATAATTTTTTTACTAAATGTACATATATAAATAAGAAGATTCTTTATTTATTTTCAGTGTAACAATCAATCAGAATATCTATTTTTCTGGTTTGTATTATGCTTCATCTTCCATTGCAAGTGCAACTGGCAATCTTGTTCCAGCATTCACTTTTCTCATGGCATGGTTCATGGGGTAAGTTTCAAAAACTCAATTTGTTTTTCAATTTATAAAAACAAATGTCAAAAAATTATGGCGTATCGATGAATATTTTAATTAATATTTTTGTTAATTAATGTTTTTTATTTAGAATGGAGAAAGTGCAAATCAATAGCTTGAGAAGTATAGCTAAAGTGATTGGGACAATTCTATGTGTTGCTGGAGCTGTTGCAATGGCATTACTTAAAGGGCCAAAGTTGCTAAATTCAGAATTCATTCCAACAAATGAATTGTTAGTTCTTGGCAAAGAAAATAGTGAGAATCTGAATAATTGGATGCTAGGTGTAATCTTGCTCATTGCAAGTGCTTGTTGCTGGTCATTTTGGCTCATTTTGCAGGTATTTTAACATCTCGTAACATTTCTGGTAACAAGCGTTTTCCCATTTTAATAAAGTTTACGCAACACGAATCCTACTTAGTCCAGTTATAAATTTCGAATACCGGATGCATTTTGGCTCATTTTGGATGTATTTTAACATCTCTTAACATTTCTGGAAAGGAGCGTTTTTCCGTTTTAGTAAAGTTTACGCAAACACAAATCCTACTTAGACAGGCTAAAGTTTACGCAACACAAATCCTACTTAGACCGGCTAACAAATTTCGAATACGGATATGCATAAAGTTCCAAGGAAACATTCCTTATTTTCAACTGAAAGAAAAATCAATTTTAAAAGGAAGTTGAATGATCACTTTAACCCTATAATAAGACCTGAAATTTCTATATTATTTTTCAAACTAGGATGTTTCTAATTTACTTATTTATTATTTTGAAAAGGGAGTCAAATTATACTTCAACCAAAGCTAAAAAACAATGTTTTTTTCAAGAATTCTTTAATATATTAAAACTAGAAATTTCACACTATCTCTTTTACACTATAAATTCACTTAAAACATTAAAAAATACCTTTAGTTAACAGTTCATAATAAGTGGAACGAATTACCTAAAAGATAAACCTGAAAAACCTGCTACAACATATTAAATTACACTGATAGTATAAAAATTATTTACACTCGCAACATATATAACTTAATCCCAATTTTAATTTTCTAATTAAGTTGCTAATAGGATATTGTGAAACAGGTGACATTGTCAGCAAATTGCCCTGATCATCTATCTTTAACAGCCTGGTTATGCCTCATGGCTGCAATTCAATCTGGAATTGTCACATTCTTCTTTGAACCTAATTTGAATAGCTGGAAAGTAACTTCATCTCTGGAATTCATTTCTATCTTCTATACTGTAAGTATTCTTTCTTTCCTTTCTCTTTTGGATATTATAAATTTATTTTAAAGGGCAGTCCGCTGCACGAAGTATTTTGCGTTTATGCAGGATCCGGAAAATGATTGCACTACGAGAGGGTGTGACATAGAAAGCCTACTTAACGCACGCGTTAGTGGCTCATCCACGACTCAAACCCGTGACCTATAAGTTACACAAAGACGACTTTATTGTTGTTCCAAGGCTCCCCTTCATATTAAAAATTACAAAAAAATGGGACAGCCCGGTGCACAAAACATCCCGTATTCATGCAGTATCCGGGGAAGGGCCGCACCCCAAGAGGGTATGATGTAGGCAGTCTATCTTGAGTGGCTGATTCCACGGCTCGAACCCGTGACCTATAGGTTACACGGATACAACATGACCGTTGCTCCAAAACTCCCCTTTATTTACAATTTAAAATAATAACTAAAATCTTGTTAAATTATTATTAATAATTTTTGAATTTTTGTAAACAGGGATTTTCATCAGCTGTTTCTTTCTTTGGGCAAGCTTGGTGTATTTCACGTAGAGGACCATTATTTTCTGCTATGTTCAATCCTCTATGCACAGTTATAGTAACAATCATTGCCTCAGCATTTATGCAAGAAGAGATGTACACTGGAAGGTAAATTACTAAAATCATCTTCACTTACTTTATTGGTTTTATCGTTTAAACTTTTTAAACTATTTCTTGAAAACCCCAGATTAGGAAATTCAAATTTTGAATTATTTGGCTTTAAAAAAAGATATTTAATAGCCTTATCATAGAAGAATTTATCTAAATTACTACTATCATTTATCTCCTTAAATGTCTCACTTAATAAACACTATGCGGATTCAATAGTAAGGATGACTTCTTCATTTTCTAAAACGTCAAATATTTTGGAATAAATTCAGTTTGCAAAATGACAAATAATATGGATCAGAGGTAGCACGATGCATTTTTTTTTTTTTTTTTTTACAATTTTTGAGAATTTTTACTTTTTTAAAAGTATGATAAGGTTGTTTAAACTTTTTTGATTAAATTTCAGCTTGGTGGGATCACTTGCTGTGATTTTTGGACTATATGTGGTATTATGGGGAAAGGCAAAGGATAAAAAAGAGGACAATATTTTAGAGGAAGAGCCAGTGAAGCAACATATTCAAGAAACAACAATTGCAATTCAAGATTTTCCAGATTTTACAAGTTTTAAAGTTGATTTAGAGGAACCACTTTTGACTAACAAATCAATAACCAATATTGTAGATGACCATATATAGTAGTATAAAATTAAAAAAGAAGAAGAAGTCATTTGTAGTCATAATTTATCATCAATTTATCAGCATTATTTATTGTGTTGTACGCAGTTAGTCTTTTCTTTTTCTCTTCTCTGTAAAATTTGTTGAGGAATTTTGTTAGTACTAATTTTCTCTCTCTATAAATAAAAGTGATGCATATTTTCCAACTTTGGAAGTTTAGAACTATATTTTCTTCTGGATATTGTTGTTTTTAATTGTACTTGATTTGATTTGTGAGCCAAAAATTGCATAAGTTATGTTATCATCTCACATGTCTATACACTAAAGATACTTGACGTAAACCTTATATTTATATTATGAAATTCAATAAATATATATTCATCGTTATAAAATTCAAAACTCATAAATTTCAAATAATAAATCTACCTCTAATGACTAAATAAACATACATGCACGTCAATACAAAATAATGAAGACTATAGTTTTTGAAGCTTTTGATTTAATGTAAAGTTGTAATATTTTTTAACAAGTAGCTAACAGTATGTGACATGAAAATGACACAACATATATGCATCTTTATCAACATATTTAGCATCAACTTACATTACGTCATAACATAGCTGTAATAAACAATTTTATTTACCAAATGAATATTCACAAAGCATAAAAAATAAAACAAGCACCTCCTGGACAAATGGTCCCACGGTTGCTCTACCTCTAGCCGTCGGAACTTTTCAGTAGCTACCAATACAATCATTAACACTTCTCCTGAGGACCGACAAAATTTCAGTTCAATCCGAGTTCGTCAATTTTTTTTTTACAAAATTAGTACGTACTAGTACACATGAAAAAGTGAATATAATCATAAATTCGTGTTGCATGGCCACGAAACGCCATAAAATGAACACAAAAGTCGCCTAAAATTTTGTAGACCAATCAGAAATAAACTAATGAACAATATTCATTGTTTCTCCATGACCGTTTCTCGTTTTTATGGTGTTTTAGGGCCATAAAATAGAAATTCGGCATGATGTCTATACCATCTTCATAAATTCGGGCGACCGTCACCGAATCGCCTAAAATTTTGTAAGTCCATTATAAACGACCTAATGAACAAGAGGCATTACTTCTCCATGACAGTTCTTCATTTTTTAGCGTTTTCGGGCCATAAAACAAGAATTCAAGACGATTCCCATATTTTTCTATGCTATAGTCCACGCCATCTGCATGAATTCGAGCGACCAACCCCGAATCTCCTAAAAGTTTGCAAGCCCATCAGAAACAGTCTAACGAGCAATAGTCATCGCTTCGCCATGATCGTTCCTTGATTTTCAGCGTTTTAGGGCCATAAAACAGGAAGTTGCGACCATTTCCAAATTTTTGTGTGCTATAGTCCACACCATCTGCATGAATTCGAGCAAGCAGTCCTCAATCTCTTAAAATTTTGCGGGCCCATAAAAATGACCTAATGAACAATAGTCAATGTTTTGCCATGACCGTTCCTTTTATTTAGCGTTTTAGGGCCATAAAACAGGAATTCAGGATAATTTCTAGATTTTTGTGTGCTATTGTCCACGCAATCTTCATGAATTCGGGCAATTTGCCCGAATCTCTTAATATTTGCGGGCCCATAAAAAATGACCAAATGAACAATAGTCATCGCTTCGCCATGTCCGTTCTTCATATTTAAGCGTTTTAGGGCCATAAAATAAGAACTAAAGACGATTCACATATTTTCGTGTGCTTAGTCCATGCTTTCTATATATTTTTGGCCCCGAATCTCCTAAAATTTTACACGCCCATCAGAAATGGCCTAACGTACAATAATCATCGTTTTCTATGACCGTTCCTCGTTTTTCGGCGTTTTAGTCCATAAAACAGGAAGTCGCGATGATTCCCAAATTTCATGTGCTATGGTCCACACTATCTGCATGAATTCAGGCGACCGGTCCTGAATCTCCTAAAATTTTGCGGGGCCCACAAAAATAATCTAATGAACAATAGTCATTTCTTTTCCATAATCGTTCCTCATTTTTTGGCGTTTTAAGGTCACAAAATAGGAATTCGAGACGATCCCCAGATTTTCGCGTACTATGGTCCACACCATCTACATGAATTCAGGCGACCGACGCCGAATCTCTTAAACTTTTATGGGCGAATCAGAAATGACCTAATGAACAATAGTCATCACTTCACCATGATCGTTCCTCATTTTCGGCATTTAAGGGTCATAAAATAGGAATTCGGGACGATCCCTAGATTTTCATGTACTATGGTTCACACCATCTGCATGAATTCGGGCAACTGATGCCGAATCTCCTAAATGTTTGCGGGCCCATAAAAAATAACCTAATAAAAAATAGCCATCACTTCGCCATGGTCGTTTCTTGTATTGTTGCGTTTTAGGGCCATAAAATAGGAATTAAGGATGATTCCTAGATTTGTGTGTAATATGGTCCACGCCATCTGCATGAGATGACCCACCGCGAATCTCCTAAAATTTTGCGGGTCCATAAAAAATGACCTAATGAACAATACTCATCACTTCGCCATGATTGTTCCTCATTTTTTGGTGTTTTAGGGCCTTAAAACAAGAATTCAAAAAGATTCCCAAATAGTCCACGCCATCGGCATGTATTCGGATGACCGGCTCCGAATCTCTTAAAAGTTTATGGGCCCATCATAAAAGACCTAATGAACAATATGTATCACTTCGCCATGACCGTTCCTAATTTTTTGATATTCCAGGGCCATAAAATAAGAATTTAGGATGATTTCCAGTTTTTCGTGTGCTATAGCTGTCACGACCCAATTTCATCTATAGGTCGTGATGGCGCCCAATACTACAGCTAGGCAAGCCAACTAATAAGTCAATCGTACATTGGTTAACTTTTATTCCAAGAAAATAATAAAATACCAACTTCTACCAATGTGTGTGCCAAGACTCGGTGTCACAAGTGCATGAGCATCTAGTAGATTATACAAAACTCTAAATACTGTCTAAAATGAAATAGACAGAATATAAATATAAGAAGAGACACTGGTAACTGCAGAACGGCTCAGAAAGGCAGCTTACCACTATGCCTTGGGATGCCGTGGGTATGTGATGGTAGGTCCTCCACTAGTACATGTCTCAGGTCCTGCACAAAAAGTGCAGCAAGTGTAGTTTGTGTACGTAAACAACGTGTACGCAGTAAGTATCAAGCCTAATCTCGAAGTGGTAGAGACGAGATGTCTGACTTTGACACTCACTATGGGTCAATAATAACTGAAATAAAACTAGGATATTTAAATCAGCATGATTTACAGAATTCACAATAATTTATTTAATCAGCAAAAATAATCAAATTCCTTCAAATGTAACAATTCTCAATATATTAATTAAATTCCTTCAATTCAAATAAATTCTAATTTATCAATTAAATCTCATTTACAGGAGTAACAATTAATTCCTAAGCAAGTAAGAATAATAATTCATTAAATTCCAAGGATTTTTCAATTTATTAATTAGCTTCACAAGCTGAAATAAATTATTAAAGTATCGTGTAATTATTATTATTAAGCACGATTTCTGCTGAGGACGTACGGCCCGATCCAGAGTGTCGTGTACACTGCCGAGGGACGTGCGGTGCGATCCATAGATGCATCTATCCTGCCGAGACGTTCGGCCCGCTCCACAAGAAAGGAGGACATTTTCTTATGTGCCTCCGGAAGGAGAGTATATTCATTATAAGATGAATTTGGGAGGAGAACAATTTTTTTTAACAATTAATTGATTTAAACAGACAATCAAGCCTATGAGATTACCATCCTTTAATATCTTTATCTAACAATTCACAATATATTCATATAGATATCAATTAATATAAATAAATCAAAGAATACAATTTACACAAGTAAGGCATGCTTTGAGTCCTAAACTACCCGGACTTTAGCATTAATAGTAGCTACGCACGGACTCTCGTCACCTCGTGCGTACGTAGCCTCCCACAATTAGCAACAATTATTTAATTTTAATCACCTATGAGGTAATTTCCCCCTCACAAGATTAGACAAGAGACTTACCTCGTCTTGCTCCAATTTAATCCACAATTTTGCCTTTTCCACGATTATCCAACTCTGTCTGGCTCGAATCTAGCCAAAATAATTCGATACAATCACTAAAAATTATAGAAAATAGATTCTATAAGGAAATACTACATTTTTGATAAAAATCCCGAAATTAATTAAAAATTCGCCCGCGGGGCCCACATCTCGGAATCCGGCAAAAGTTATGGAATCCGACAACCCATTCAATTACGAGTCCAACCATACCAGTTTCACTCAAATCCGACTCCGAATCGATACCGAAATCTCAAAATTTCGTTTCTATGAGATTTCTAAACTTTTCCAAATTTCAATCTCAAAACACTAATTAAATTGTGAAAACAATGATATACTTGTATATGTAGACCAAATCCGAGTTAGAATCACTTACCCCAATATTGTTCCCTTGAAAATCTGCCAAAAGTCGTCTCTGCTCAAGCTCAAGTTCGTCAAAAATGGCAAATGGGACGAATGCCCTCTTTTTATAAAACTGCCCAGCAGCCTTCGGAACTGGTCCTTGAACTGGGCCTCGATCGCGGCTTCGATCACAGGCTCGAGCCTGGACCTCGGTCATGGACTCGATCAGGGCATCAAACATGTGCCTTCGATCAGGGCATCGAACATGTGTCTTCGATCAGGGCATCGAGGTTGGGCCTTCGCTCAGGGCATCGAGCTTGGGTCTCGATCTTAGCCCTCGAGCCTTGCCTTCGATCATGCCCTCGAGCCTTGCCTTCGATCGAGGTTTCGATACTGAGCCTCGTCCCTGGCGTCGACTCAGGGCTCGATCGTGGGCTCGATACCTGGGCTCGATATCTGGGCTCGATCACAGCCCAGAATGTCCAACAGAAGAGGAAAAATTGCAGCAGCTTTTTAACTCAAATTTTTTATCCGTTAACCATCCGAAACTCACCCGAGGCCCTCGGGACCTCAACCAATTATACCAACAAGTCCTAAAACATCATACGAACTTAGTCGAACCTCTAAATCATATCAAACAACACTAAAACCATGAATCATCCCCCAATTCAAGCTTAATGAAAGTAAGAGTTTTCAACTTCTACATTTAATGTCGGAACCTATCAAATCAACTCCGATTGACCTCAAATTTTACACACAAGTCATAAATTACATAACGGAGCTATGAAAATTTTTGGAACTGGATTCAGACTCCGGTATCAAAAAGTCAACTCATTGGTTAAACTTCCAAACTTAAATTCTTGTTTTTAGCCATTTCAAGCCTAATTTAACTACGGACTTCCAAATAAAATTCCAAACACGCTCCTAAGTACAAAATCACCATACGGAGCTGTTGGAATCATCAAAATTCTATTCCGGGGTCGTTTTCACAAAAAATGTTGACCGAAGTCAAACTTAGCACTTTAAGGCCAACTTAAGGAACCAAGTATTCTGGTTTCACCCCAAACACTTCCAAATCCCGAACCAACCATCCCCGCAATTCATAAATCATAACAAGCACCTACAGGAAGTTTTTTTTTTTTTTTTAGGGAACGAGGTTCTAAAAGTTAAAATGACCGGTTGGGTCATTACATTCTCCACCTCTTAAACAAACGTTCGTCCTCGAACGGGTTTATAATTGTACCTGGAGTGCTGAATAAGTGTGGATATCTGCTCCGCATGTCTTCCTCGGCCTCCCAAGTCGCTTCTCGACTGGTTGGCCCCTTCACTGGACTTTTACTGCAGAAATCCTCTTGGATCTCAACTGGCGAACCTGTTTATCAACAATGGCAATTGGCTCCTCTTCATAACCCAAGCTATTATCTAGCTGAACTGTGCTGAAGTCTAACACATGTGATAGGTCGGCATGATACTTCCGGAGCATAGATACGTGAAAAACCGGATGAACTCCCGATAGGCTGGGAGGCAATGCAAGCTCATAAGCAACCTCCCCAACTCGTTTCAACACCTCAAATGGGCCTATAAACCTTGGGCTCAACTTGCCCTTCTTCCCGAATCTCAAAATTCCCTTTATCGGCCAAACCTTCAAGAGAACTTTTTCACCTACCATAAATGATATATCACGCGCTTTCTGATCCGCGTAACTCTTTTGTCTGGACTGTGTTGTACGAAGTCGCTCCTGAATCAACTTTACCTTTTCCAAGGCATCCCTTACCAAATCAGTACCATATAACTTAGCCTCACCTAACTCAAACCATCCGATAGGTGAACGACATCGCCGACCATATAAAGCCTCAAATGGAGCCATCTCGATGCTGGATTAGTAATTGTTATTATAAGCAAACTCGGCCAAAGGCAGTAAACGATCCCACTGACCTTCAAAGTCAATCACACATGCCCTGAGCATATCCTCCAAAATCTGAATTGTCCTCTCTGACTGTCCATCGGTCTGCGGATGAAAGGCTGTGCTGAGCTCTACACGGGTCCCCAACTCACTCTGTACTGCTCTCCAAAAATGTGAAGTAAACTAAGGACCTCTATCTGATATGATGGAAATTGGCACACCGTGCAACCGAACTATCTCCTGAATATAAATCTGAGCCAACCCCTCTGAAGTATACGTAGTCACAACAGGAATAAAATGTGCCGACTTAGTCAACCTGTCAACAATCACCCAAACTGCATCAAAATTCCTCAAGGTTCACGGCAACCCAACTGCAAAATCCATAGTAATTCGTTCCCATTTCCACTCTGGTATGGTCATTTGCTGAAGTAGGCCACCTGGCCTCTGGTGCTCATATTTAACTTGCTGGAAATTTAGACACCGAGCTACATACTCAACTATGTCCTTTTTCATTCTTCGCCACCAATAATGCTGACTCAAGTCACGATACATCTTCGTAGCACCTGGATGAATAGAATATCGAGAACTATGTGCCCCCTCCAGGATCTTTTTCCTCAGTTCATCCACATTAGGAACACGCAGACGATCTTGGAGTCGTAGAACACCATCTGTACCAATAGTGACTTCCTTGGCACCACCTTGTAGTACCATTTCACGAAGAACCACCAGGTATGGGTCATCATACTGGCGAGCCTTGATTTGTTCAAATAGTGAAGACCGGGCCACAACACATGCAAGAACTCGGCTGGGCTCTGAAATATCTAGCCTCACAAATCTGTTAGCCAAGGACTGAATATCTGAGGCTAATGGCCTTTCCTCTGCTGAAATGAAAGCCAAACTACCCATACTCTCCGCCTTTCTGCTCAAGGCATATGCAACCACATTTGCTTTGCCCGGATGATACAGGATAGTAATATCATAATCTTTTAGTAAATCCAGCCATCTACGCAGCCTCAAATTTAGATCCCTTTACTTGAACAAATGCTGCAAACTGCGATGATTAGTGTAAACTTCACAAGACACCCCATAAAGATAATGCCTCCAAATCTTAAGAGCGTGAACAATTGCAGCTAACTCCAAATCATGTACCAGATAATTCTTTTCATGGGGCTTCAGCTGACATGAAGCATATGCAATAACTTGCCCTTCCTATATCAATACACAACCCAAGCCAACGCGCGAAGCGTAGCAATACACTGTATACATCCCCGAACCGGAAAGCAACACTAACACTGGTGTTGTAGTCAATGATGTCTTGAGCTTCTGAAAGCTCACCTCACAATCATCGGACCATCGGAATGGAGCACCCTTTTGGGTTAATTTGGTCAAAGGTGCTGCAATAGATGAAAAACCTTCCACGAACCGATGATAATAACCTGCCAAACCCAGAAAACTCCTGATCTCCATCGCCTAAGTAAGACGATGCCAATTCTAAACTGCCTCAATCATTTTGGGATCAACTTTAATTCCTTCGCCCGATACGATATGTCCCAAAAATGCTACAGACTCTAGCCAAAACTCACATTTAGATAACTTAGCATATAGCTTTTGTTCCCGCAATGTCTGAAGCATTACTCGCATATGATGCTCATGCTCCTCCTTACTACGCGAGTAGATCAAAATGTCATCAATGAAGACAATGACAAATGAGTCAATATATGGCCTGAATACCTTGTTCATCAGATCCATAAACGCTGCCGAGGCATTAGTTAAACCAAAAGACATTACCAGAAACTCATAATGACCATATCTAGTACGGAAAGTAGTCTTCGGAACATCCGAATCCCGAATCTTCAACTGATGGTACCCCGACCTCAAGTCGATCTTAGAGAATACCCTAGCACCCTGCAACTGGTCAAATAGGTGATCAATACGCGACAACGGGTACTTGTTCTTAATAGTGACTTTGTTCAATTGGCGATAATCAATACACATCCGCATTGTTCCATCCTTCTTTTTCACAAATAATACTGGTGCACCCCAAGGCGATACACTCGATCTGACAAACCCTTTGGCTAGTAACTCTTCAAGCTGTTCTTTCAATTCTTTCAATTCTTTCGGAGCCATGCGATACAGTGGGATAGATATAGGCTAGGTATCTGAAGCCAAGTCAATACAGAAATCAATATCACGATCAAGTGGCATACCTGGAAGATCTGACGGAAATACATCGGGGAACTCCCGAACTACAGGCACTGAATCAATAGCTGGAGTCTCTGTAGTAGTATCCCGAACATAGGCTAGATAAGCCAAACAACCCTTCTCAACTATGTGTTGAGCCTTTATAAAAGAAATAACTCGATTAAATGAACTAACAGGCGAACCCTTCCACTCCAGCTTAGGCAATGCTGGAATAGCCAAGGTAACAGTCTTGGCATGACAATCTAGAATAGCATGATATGGAGATAACCAGTCCATACCCAGAATAATTTCAAAATCGGTCATCTCAAGCAATAGGAGATCCGCTCTAGTTTCATAACCACAGAATGTAATAATACAGGACCGGTAGATCCGGTTCACGACAATAGAATCGCCCACAGGAGTGGACACATAAATAGGAGTACTCAAGGACTCACGAGAAACACTCAGGAATGGAGCAAATAGAGATGACACATATGAATATGTAGATCCTAGATCAAATAATACTGAGGCATCTTTGCCACAAACAGAAATAATACCTGTAATCACTACATCTAAGGCCTCTGCATCTGGTCTAGCCGGAAAAGCATAGAACCGAGCTGGAGCGCCAACTGTCTGGCCTCCGCCTGACTGACCTCCACCTCTAGGACGGCCCCTACCCACCTGTCCTCCACCTGTGAGTGGTCGGACTACTGGTGGAGCAACTGGTCCGGTAAGCATAGGCTGGTGACCCTGCTGTACTGGTCTACCTCGAAGCCTGGGGCAAAACCTCCGTATGTGACTGGGATCCCCGCACTCATAACAACTCTTCGGTGCGATGGGCTGCTGACTAAGTGTCTGGACCTGGGGACCTGAATACCCATTGGGAGGACCCTGAATAGCTGGTGGGCGGTAAAAACTCTCTGGGATAGCATTAAGATAAGGTCGTACTGGAGCACCTCGAGGAGGTGGTGGTGCTGGATATGGGGGTCTGCTGGACTGTCCCCTCACGAACTGACCTCTTCCCCCGGACGGAGCACCTCTGAACTCTCCAGAGTACCTGAACAGCTTATCTCTCGTAATCTGCTCTCGGCTCCACAGACGTACACCCTCAATCCTCCGGGCTATCTCCACAACTCTATCATAAGAAGTACCCATCTCAACCTCTCGAGCCATAGTGGCCTGAATACCAGTATGTAAACCAGATACAAACCATTGCACTCTCTCCGCCTCAGTAGGGAGTATCATTAGTGCATGGCAAGATAATTCAGAAAACCTCGCCTCATAATTAGTCACTGACATCTGGCCCTGCTGGAGCTGCTCAAACTGAAACCGCAACTCTTCCCTCTGGGAGGGTGGAATATACTTGTCCAAAAAGATACGGGTGAACCTGCCCCAAGTCATGGGAGGAGAATCTGCTGGTCTGCCAAGAGCATAAGACTGCCACCATCTACGGGCTCTACCCTCTAGCTTAAAAGTAGCGAAATCAACCCCATGGGATTCCAATATCCTTATGTTGTACAGTCTATCCTTGTAACGATCAATGAAATCCTGTGGATCCTCATGTCGCTCACCCCCGAAGACAGGAGGATGTAGTCTAGTCCATCTGTCCAATAGTTTTTGAGGATCGGCGGCTACAGCTGGCCTGGGCTCAGGTGTAGCTGCTGCCACTGGCTGGACTCCACCCACGGGTAGTGCACCCTGGGTATGATATACAACAGCTGCCTGTCCATGAGCCTGCGCAGTAGGGGTCTGTGCTCCCCCGCCCGCCTGAGATGTGGCTGGGTCTGCCGGAAATAAACCGGCCTGAGTCATATTATCCATGAATCGCAGGATACGACCCATGACATCCTGAAATCCCAGTGCAGATGTGAAGTCCACCGGAGCTGGCTCTGCCACAGGCACCTCACCCTGCTCCTGAATAATGGGATTCTCTACTGGATTCACTGGCGGCATAACCGGAATAGTCCTGGGACGTCCTCGCCCTCTACCACGGGCTGGAGCCTTCCCTCGGCCTCTAGCAACTGGGGGAGTAGCTCTTCCCTGGTCTGGAATCTCATTAGAGCGTGTTCTCACCATCTGTGAGAGAATAAGAGAAGGATATTTAGTACTACATCAATTACACAATGGAATATGAAGAAAGGTAGTTTTCCTAACACCATATAGCCTCTCGAAGATAAGTACAGACGTCTCTGTACCGATCCGCAAGACTCTATTAGGTCTGCTCATAACTTGTGAGACCTACGTCAACCTAGTGCTCTTATACCATGTTGTCACGACCTATAAGTGAAATTGGGTCGTGACAATAGCCACGCCATCTTCATGAATTCAGGCGATCGGCCCGAATCTCCTAAAATTTTGTGGGCCCATAAAAAAGACCTATGAACAAATAGTCGTCACTTCATCATGACCGTTCCTTATTGTTTTGACATTTTAGGGCCATAAAAAAGAATTCAGGACGATTCCCATATTTTCTTGTGTTATAGTCCATGCCATCTGTATAAATTCAGGCGACACACCCCGAATCTCCTAAATATTTTGCAGGCCTATCTGAAACGCCCTAATGAACAATAGTCATAGCTTTGTCATGATCGTTCCTCATTTTCTGACGTTTTAGTGCCATAAAATAGGTAGTTGTGACGATTCCCAAATTTTGGTGTGCTATGGTCCACACCATCTACATGAATTTGGGCGACCGGTGCCGAATCTCCTAAAAATTACGGGCCCATAAAAAATGATCTAATGAACAATAATCATTGCTTTACCATGATTTTTCCTCGTTTTTTGTTTTATGGCTATAAAAAAAAGAATCAATGACGATTCCCAGATTTTTATGTGCTATAGTCCACGCCATCTGCTTGAAATCAGGTGATCGGCCCCGAATCCATAATATTTTATGGGTCAATCAGAAATAACCTAATGAACCTTAGTCATCGCTTTGCCGTGATAATTCCTCGTTTTTGGCATTTCAGAGCCATCAAATAAGAGTTCAGGATGATTACCATATTTTCTTGTACTATAATAGTCCACGTCATTTGCATGAATTCGGACGACCGGCCCCGAATCTCCTAGTATTTTGTGAGCCCATAAAAACGACCTAACAAATAATAGTCACTACTTCTCCATGACCGTTTCTCATTGTTTTTGGAGGTTTAGAGCCATGAAAGAGGAATTCAAGACAATTCCTAGATTTTCGTGTTCTATAGTCTATGCCATCTCCATGAATTCAGGAGACCGGGCCAGAATCTCCTAAATATTTACGAGGAATGACTAATAAATAATATTTATCGCTTCTCCATATTCGTTCCTCATTATTTTTGCATTTTAGGGAAATAAAATAGGAATTCATGAAGATTCCCAGATTTTCGTGTGTTATAGTCCACGTCACCCGCACAAATTCGGGCGATCGGCCTCGAATCTCCTAAAATTTTGCGGTCCCATAAAAATGACCTAATGAACAATAGTCATCGCTTCACCATAACCATTCCTCATTTTTTGGCATTTTAGGACTATAAAACAGTAATTTGGGATGATTCCTAGATTTTCATGTGCTATAGTCTACGCCAGTTGCATGAATTTGGGCGACCAACCCTAAATCTCCTAAAATTTAGTGAGCCTATAAAAACTGACCTAATGAACAATCGTCATCACTTCGCCATGAGTATTCCTCATTTTTGGCATTTTAGGAAAATAAACAGGAATTCAGGACGATTCTTAAATATTCGTTTGCTTTAGTCTATGCCATCTGCATGAATTCGGACGACCGACCCCGAATCTCCTAAAATTTTGCGGGCCAATAAAAAAGACCTAATGAACAATAGTCATCACATCGCTATAAATGTTTCTCGTTTTTACATTTTAGGGCCATAAAACAGGAAGTCACGACGATCCCCAAATTTTCTTGTGCTATGGTCCACACCATCTGCATTAATTCGTACCACTGACCTTGAATCTCCTATAATTTTGCGGGACCATAAAAATGACCTAATGAACATAGTCATCACTTCACCATGACCATTTCACATTTTGGTATTTTAGGGCCCTGAATGACGATTCATTCCTAGATTTTCATGTGCTATAGTACACTCCATCTCCATGAATTCAGACGACCGGCCCTGAATCTCCTAAAATTTTATGGGCCCATAAAGAATAACCTAATAAAAAATAGTCAAAGCTTCGCCATGATAGTTTCTCATTTTTTGTCGTTTTAGGGCCATAAAACAGGAATTCAGGACGATTACTAGATTTTCGTATGCTATAGTCCATGCGATCTGCATGAATTCGGGTGACCGACCCTGAATATCTAAAAATATTTATGGGCCCATAAAAATGAACTAGTGAACAATAGTTGTCGCTTCACCATGACCGTTCCTTGCTTTTTGGTGTTTTATGGCCTTAAAATGGGAATTCAGGACGATTCCTAGATTTTTTTGTGCTATAGTCCACGACTTATGCATGAATTCTGGCGATCGACCCCGAATCTTCAAACATTTCACGGGATCATCAAAAATGACCTAATGAACAATAATCATCGCTTCACCATGAACGTTCCTTATGTTTTGGCATTTTATGACCATAAAATAGGAATTTAAGACGATTCCCAGATTTTCGTGTGCTATAGTCCACGCAATCTGCATAAATTCAGGCGACCGACCCTGAATTTCCTAACATTTTGTAGCCCATAAGAAACGATCTAATAAACAAGTCATTGTTTCGCCGTGATCGTTCCCCATATTTTGGCGGTTTAAAGCCATAAAACAAGAATTCAGAACGATTCCCAGATTTTCGTGTACTATGGTCCCTTTCATCTGCATGAATTCAGGCGACAGACCCCGAATCTCCTAAAATTTACGGGCCCATAAACAATGACCTAATGAACAATAGTTATCGCTTCGCCATGACCGTTTCTCGTATTTTGTCATTTTATGGGCATAAAATGGGAATTCAAGACGATGATACTCCATGGCTTTTGCATGAATTCGGGCGACCGGCCCTGGATCACCTAAAATTTCTCAGTCCCATAAAATATAACCTAATAAACAATAGTCATCGCTTTTCCATGACCTTTCCTTATTTTATTTTTGTGTTTAGGGTCATAAATAAGAATTTAGGACGATTCTCAGATTTTCGTATGCTATATATAGTACACGCCATCTCCATGAATTCGGGCAACCAGCCTCCAATATCTTAAAATTTTATGGGCCCATCAAAAATGACCTAATGAACAATAGTCATCGCTTCGCCATGACCGTTACTAATGTTTTGGTATTTTAGGGTGATAAAACAGGAATTCAAGATGATTTCTAGATTTTTGTGTGCAATAGTCCACGCCATCTGCTTGAATTCGGGCGACCGACCCCGAGTCACCTAAAATTTTGCGGGCCTATGAAAAGCGACCTAATGAACAATATTTACTACTTATCCATGGTCGTTCCTCGTTTTTTTTGGTGTTTTAGGGCCATAAAACCAGAATTCAGGATAATTCCCAGATTTTCGTATACTATATTCTACGCCATCTTCATGAATTCAGACGAGCGACCCTGAAACTCCATAAATTTTGCAGGCACATAAAAAAAGTCCTAATGAACAATAGTTATTGCTTCGCCGTGATCTTTCCTCATTTTTGGCATTTTAGGGTCATAAAACAGAAATTTAGGATGATTCCAAGTTTTTCGTGTGCTATATAGTCCACGCCATCTGCATGAATTCGGGCGACTGACTCCGAATCTCCAAAAGTTTCGTGGGTCCATAAAATATGACCTAATTAACATTAGTTATCGCTTCAACATGGCTGTTCCTCTTTTTTGGCGTTTTAGGGCCATAAAATAGAAATTCCTGTCCATGCCATCTACATGAATTCAGGCGAAAAAACTAACCTAATGAACAATAGTCATTGCTTCTCCATAGTCGTTGCTCATTTCTTTACGTTTTAGGGCCATAAAATAGAAATTGACCATTTCGAGTTTTTTGTCTGCTATAGTCCACACCATCTGCATAAATTCGGGCGACTGGCCCCGAATCTCCTAAATTTTTGAGGGCCCATAAAAAACAACATAATGAATAATAGTCATAGCTTCTCCATGATCGTTCCTAACGTTTTGGAATTTTAGGGCCGTAAAACATGAATTCAGGATGATCCTTAGATTTTCGTTTGCTATAGTCATGCCATTTGCATGAATTCGGGCGACCCGCCCTAAATCTCCTAGAATTTTGTGGGCCCATAAAAATTACCTAATGAACAATAGTCATCACTTAGCCATGCCCGTTCCTCGTTATTTGTATTTTAGAGCCATAAAATAGGATTTTAGGATGATTCACAAATTTTCATGTATTATAGTCCACGCTATCTTCATGAATTCGGGCGACCAGCCCCGAATCTCCTTAAATTTTGCGGGCCCATAGAAAGCCTCCTCATGAACTATAGTCATCGCTTCGTCATGACCATTCCTTATTTTTTTGTATTTTAGGGCCATAAAACAGGAATTCAGATCGATTCATAGATTTTCGTGTGCTATCGTCCACGCCATCTGCATGAATTCGAGTGACTGACCCCGAATCTCCTAAAATTTTACAGGTCCATAAAAAATGACCTAATGAAAAATAGTTATTGCTTCTCCATGACCGTTCCTTATTTTTTGGCGTTTTAGGGCCATAAAATAGGAATTCAAGACAATTTCTAGATTTTTGTGTGTGATAATCCATGGCATCTACGTGAATTCAGGCGACCGACCCCCAATCTCCTAAAACTTTGCGGGCACATAAAAATGACCTAATGAACAACAATCATCATTTTTCCATGACCATTCCTTATTTTTTGGCATTTTAGGGCCATAAAATAGGAATTGAGGATGATTCCCAGACTTTTGTGTGCTATAGTCCACGTCGTCTACATGAATTCAGGTGACCGCCCCGAATCTCCTAAAGTTTGGCGGGCCTATCAAAATGGCCTAATCAATAATAGTCAGTGCTTCTCCATGATCATTCCTTAGTTTTTGACATTTAGGGCCATAATACAGGAATTCAGGAAGATTCCCTGATTTTTGTGTGCTATAATCCACGCTATGTGCATGAATTCGGGTAACCGGCTCTAAATCTTCTAAACATTTTCGGGCACATAAAAACGGCCTAATGAACAATAGTCTTCGTTTTTTCATGACTTTTCCTTAATTTTTGCCATTTTTGGGCCATAACAAAGGAATTCAAGACGATATTAGATTTTCTTGTGCTATAATCCACGCCATATGCATGAATACGGGCGAGCGACACCGAATCTCCTAAAATTTTGCGGGCCCATCATAAATGACCTAATGAACAATAGTGATCGCTTCGCCAGGATCGTTCCTCATTTTTTGGCATTTTAGGGCCATAAACAAGAAATTCAGAACGATTCCTAGATATTCGTGTGCTATAGTCCACGCCATTTACATGAATTCGGGCGACTGGCCTCGAATACCCAAAATATTTTCAGAAAAAGTCCTAATGAATAATAGTCATTACTTTGCCATGACCGTTCCTCGATTTTGGTGTTTTAGGGCCATAAAATTGGAATTTCGCCCGAATCCTATATTGTTTTGTGCTATAACCCACGCCATCTGCATAGCTCTGGGCGACCGGATCCGAAATGCCTAAAATTTTGCAGGCCTATCAAAAACGACCTAAGGAATAATAGTCATCGCCTCGCCATGACTGTTCCTCATATTTTTGGCGTTTTATGGTCATAAAACTTGAATTCCGCCCAATTCCCAAATTTTGGTGTGCTATAGTCTACGCCTTCTGCATGGGTCTGGGAGACCGGACCCCTATCGGCTAAAATATTGTCGGGCCACCAAAAACAACCTAAGGAACAATAGTCATCTCCTCGCCATGACCGTTCCTTTTTTGTGGCATTTTAGAGCCATAAAACTTGAATTCCACCTGTTTCCTTGATTTTCGTGTGATATAAACCATGCCATCTGCATGGGTCCGGGCGATCGGACCCGAATCACCTAAAACATTTTATGCCTATCATAAATGACCTAAAGAATAATAGTCATCATCTCTCCATGACCTTTCCTATATTTTAGTCTTTTATGGCCATAAAACTAGAATTTCGTCTGATTCCTTAATTTTCGTGTGCTATAGTACATGCCACTTGTATGGGTCCGAACGACCGGACTCGAATTGCCAAAAATTTACCCACCCTACAAAAACAACCTAAGAAACAATATTCACCGTTCCTCGTTTTTGGCATTTCAAGTCAATAAAACTGGTATTCTGTAGATTTGCGTGTGCTAAGGCCCACGCCACCTGCATTGGTCCGTGCGACCGGACACAGATCTCTAAAATTTACTCTGCCCATCAAAACCGACCTAAGGAGAAATTTTAATTCCCTCACCATGACCGTTCCTCGTTATTTGGCATTCTAGGGCCATAAAGCTAGAATTCTGCCCGATTCCTAGATTTTCGTGTGCTATAGCCCATGCCATTTGCATGGGTGGGTCGACCAGACCCGAATATCTTAAAATTTTGTTGGTTCATAAAAATTGACCTAAGGAACACTAGTAATCGCCTCTTCATTACCGTTCCTTATTTTGTTTTAGTAAAACTGGAATTCTGCCTGATTCCCAAATATGTTTGTACTATAGCCCATGCCATCTGCATGGGTCAAGACGGCCGGATCTCCTAAAGTAATGTCGACCCATAAAAAACGGACTTAAGGAACAATATTCATCGCCTCATCATGACCGTTCCTCATTTTTTAATATTTTGGGCCATAAAACGGGAGTTTTGCCCGATTTCTAAATTTTTGCGTGTTATAGCCCACGCCATCTACATGGGTCTGGGCAACCGGACCCTAATCACCTAAAATTTTGTCGGTTGATCTATAACGACTTAAGGAATAATAGACATCGCCTCATCATGACCGTTCTTCATTTTTATTATTTTATGACCATAAAACTGAAATTTTGCCGGATTCCTAGATTTTCATGTGCTACATCCCATGCCATCTATATAGGTCGGGGCGACCGGACCCGAATCTCCTAAAATTTTGTTGGCCCATAAAATGACCTAAGGAATAATAGTCATCGCATCGCCATGACCGTTCCTCGTTTCTTGTGCTATACTCCACGCATATTTATGGGTCTTGACGACCGGAACCGGATCACCTAAAAATTTCTTGGGCCATCAAAAACAACCTAAGGAATAATAGTCATTGCCTCGCCATCACCGTTCCTCATTTTTTGGCATTTTAGGGCCATAAAACTTAAATTATATCTGATTGGTAATGAGGCGATGGACCTCACCATAACCGGACCTCGATCGCCTAACATTTTAGCGGCCTATCAAAAATGACCTAAGGAACATTATTCATCGCCTCTCCAAGACCTTTACTATTTTTTTATCGTTTTAGGGTCATAAATCTTTAATTCCGCCCGAATCCCAGATTTTTGTGTGCTATAGAACAAGCCATTTGCTTGGGTCTAGGCAACCGGACCCGAATCTCCTAAAAGTTTTCCGGCCTATAAAAACTGAACTAAGGAATAATAGTCATCGCCTCACCATGACTGTTCCTCATTTTTTGTTTTGGATTTTATGGCAAAACAACTGGTATTCCGCCGATTCCCAGATTTTCGTGTACTATAGCCCACGCCATCTGCATGGGTTCAGGCGACCGGACATGGATTTCCTTAAATTTTGACGGCTCATCATAAACGACCTAAGAAACAATAGTCATTGCCTCGCCATGACCGTTCCTTATTTTTTGAAATTCTAGGGCCATTAAATTAGAATTCCGCCCAATTTCCAGATTTTCATGTGTTATAGCCCAGGTCAACTGCATGGGTCCGCGCAACTGAACATGGATCTCCAAAAACAACCTAAAGTATAGTTGTCATCGTCTCACCATGACCGTTCATTGTTTTTACGTTTTAGGGCCATAAAACTAGAATTTCGCCCGATTCAAAACATTTTGTGTGCTATAGCCCACGCCATTTGCATGGGTTTGGGCAATCGATCCAGGATCGCCTAAAATTTTGCTGGCCCATAAAAAATAACCTAAGGAATAATAGTCATCGCCTCTCCATGACCGTTCCTCGGTTTTTGGCGTTTTAGGGCCATAGAACTAGAATTCTGTCGGATTCCTTAATATTTGTGTGATGTAGCCCACTAAATCTGCATAGGTCCGGGCGACCGGACCTGGATAGCCTAAAATTTTGTCGACCTATAGAAAACGACCTAAGGAACCATAGTCATCACCTCACCATGACCGTTCCTTATGTTTTAGCATTTAGGGCCTTAAAAATGAAATTCCGTTGGATTCCTAGATTTTTATGTGCTATAGCCTACGCCATCTACATGGATCCTGGCGAACGGACCCTCATCTATTTATATTTTGTCGGCCCATAAAAAACGACCCAAGGAATAATAGTCATCAACTCGACATGACAGTTCCTTGTCTTTTGGCGTTTTAGGGCCATAAATCTAAAATTCCGCCTGATTCCTAGATTTTTATGTGCTATAACCCACGCAATCTGCATGGGTTTGAGTGATCAGAATCACATCGCCTAAAATTTTGCCGGCCCATCAAAAACCACCTAAGAAACAATAGTCATCGCCTCTCCATGACCTTTCCTCATTTTTTGGTATTTTTGGGCCACAAACTAGAATTTCGCCAGATTTCCAGATTTTCGTGTGCTATAGCCCACGCCATATGCATCGGTCTGGGCGACCATACTCGGATCACCTAAAATTTTTTGGCCCATCAAATACGACCTAAGGAATAATAGTCATCGCTTCGCCATGACATTTCCTTGTGTTTTGGCATTTTATGGCCATAAACTGGAATTTCGGGCGACTGGACTCCATAAAGAACTACCTAAGGAAATATAGGATCGCCTAAAGTTTTGCCGGCTTGACAAAAATGAATAAAGGAATAATAGTCATCGCCTCGCGATGACCGTTCTTCATTTTATTGCATTTTATGGCCATAAACTAGATTTGTATGTACTAATCAACAAAGGTCCGGGCGACTGGACTCGGATCGCCTAAACTTTTGTTTTCCCATCAAAACCGATCTAAGGAGTAATAGTCATCGTCTCTCCATGTCCGTTCTTCGTTAATTGGCGTTTTAGGGCCATAAAACTGGAATTCTGCCCTATTCTCAGATTTTTGTGTGCTATACCCCACGCCATCTGTATAGGTCAGGGCGACTAGTCCCGGATAGCCTAAAATTTTGCTGGGCTATTAAACAATGACCTAAGGAATAATAATCATGGCCTCGCCATAATCGTTCCTCATTTTTTGGCGTTTTAGGTCCATAAAACGAGAATGTCGCATGATTCCTAGATTTTCGTGTGCTATATCCCACACCATCTGCATGGGTTTGGGCGAACGGAACCGAGTCGCCTAAAATTTTACTGGCCCATAAATAATGACCACAGGAACAATCATCGCCTTACCATGACCGTTCCTCATTATTTGGCACTTTATTGCCCTAAAATTGGAATTCCATCTCACACCATCTGCTTGGGTGAGGTTGACCGGACCCCGATCGCATAAGATTTTGATGACCCATCAAAAACGACCTAAGAACAATTGTCATCACCTTGCCATGACCGTTCATAGTTTTTGGCATTTTAGGTTGATAAAGGTTTGCTTAATTCCTCGATTTTCGTGTGCTATAGCTCATGCCATTTGCCCGATTCCCAAATATTCGTGTACTATCTGCATGGATCCGGGCGACCGGACTCGAATCACCTCATATTTTACTAGCCCATCAAAAATGACCTAAGTAACGATAAAAATCACTTCGCCATGACCGTTTCTCATTTTTGGTGTTTTAATGCCATAAAATTAGAATTCTGACCAATTCCCAGATTTTCGTGTCGTATAGCCTACGCCATATGCATGGGTTCTGCCCATCAAACCTGGGTTGGCTAATATATTGCCAGCCCATAAGAAATGACCTAGTTTGGCGTTTTAGGGCCAAAACACTGGAATTCCGCCCGATTTTCAGGTTTTCGTGTGCTATAGCACACGCCATCTTCATTGATCTAGGCGATCGGACCCGGATCGGCCAAAATTTTATTGGCCTATAAAATATGACCTAAGGAAAAATAATCATCGCCTAGCCATGACTGTTTCTCATTTTTTGATATTTTAGGGCACTAAAACTGGAATTCCGCCTGATTCCAAGATTTCCCTGCGCTTATAGCACATGCCATCTTCATGGGTCTAGGAGAACAGAACCGGGTCACCTAAAATTTACCGGCCCATAACAAACGACCTAAGGAACAATAGTAATCGCCTTACCATGGACGTTCCTCATTGTTTTACGTTTTAGGACCATAAAATTAGAATTTTGTCTGATTCCTAGATTTTCATGTGCTATATCCCATGCTATCTACATGGGTCTGGCCGACTGGACCCCGATTGCCTACAAGTTTTCCGGCCCATAAAAAATTACCTATGAACAATAGTCATTAGCTTGTTATGACCGTTCTTGTTTTTTATCATTTTAGGTCCGTCAGACTGAAATTTCGCTTAATTTCTAGATTTTCGTGTGCTATAACCCACACCATTTACATGGATCTAGACGACCGGACACGGATCTCCTAAAAAATACTTGGCCCATCAAAACTGACATAAGGAACAGTAGTCATCGCCTCGCCATGACAGTTCCTCATTTTGGGTCGTTTAGGGCCGTAAAACCGAAATTCCGCCCGATTCTCAGATTTTTGTGTGCTATACACCACGCCATTTGCATGGGTCTGGGCGACCGGACCCAAATCGCCTAAAATTTACTGTTCGATCAAAAATGACCTAAGGAACAAAATTCATCGCCTCACCATGACTGTTCCTCATTTTCTGGCATTTTAGGGCCATAATACTAGAATTCCACCCGTTTCTCAGATTTTCTTATGTTATAGTCCATGCCATCTGGGTCCTGGCGACCGGACACTCATCGCTTAAAATTTTTCCGGCCAATAAAAAATGACCAACGAACAATAGTCATCGCCTCTCCATGATCGTTTCTCATTTATTGGCGTTTTAGGGCCATAAAACCGAAATTCCACCCGATTTCTAGATTTTCGTGTGCTATAGCCGACGCCATCATCATGGGTCCTGGAAAACGAAACTGGATTGCCTTAAATTTGACCAGACCATAAAAAATGACTTAAGGAACAATAGTCATTGCCTGACCATAAAATATGAATTCCGCCTGATTCTCAGATTTTCATGTGCTATATAGCCCATGCCATTTGTATGGGTCTGGGCGATCAGACCCTGATCGCCTAAAATTTTGCCGACCCATCAAAAATGACCTATGAACTATAGTCATCGCCTCGTCCTGACTGTTCCTAGTTTTGTTTTTGGCATTTTAGGTCCATTAAACTAAAATTCAGCTTGATTCCTAGGTTTTCGTGTGCTTATATAACCCACGCCATCTATATGGGTCAGGGCGACTGAACCTGGATCTCCTTAAAGCTTTTCGGCCCATCAAAAGCGATCTAAGAAACAATAGTCATCGCCTCGCCATAACCGTTCCTCTTTTTTGGCATTTTAGGGTCATAAAACTGAAATTTCGCCTGATTTCCAGATTTTCGTGCGCTATAGCCCACGCCATCTGCATGGGTGTGGGCGACCGGACCTGAAATGCCCAAAATTTTGGCGTGCTATCAAAATTGACCTAAGGAATAATAATCATGTCTTCGCCATGACCGTTCCTTATTTTTTGGCGTTTTAGGGCCATAAACCTGGAATGCCGCCTGATTCCCAAAGTTTCGTGTGCTAGCCCACACCATCTGCATGGGTTCGGGCGAACGGAACCAAGTCACCTAAAATTTTATCGGCCCATAAAAAATGACTTAAGGAACAAAATTCATCGCCTCACCATGACCGTTCCTCATGTTTTGGCATTTTAGGGCCATAAAATTTGTATTCCATCAGATTCTCAGAATTCCGTGCGCTATAGCCCATGCCATTTGCATGGGTCCAGTCGACCGGACCCACTTCGCCTAAAATTTTGACAGCCCATCAAAAACGACCTAAGAACAATAGTCATCTCCTTGACATGACCGTTCATAGTTTTTTTCGCATTTTAGATCCATAAAACAGGAATTCAGCTTAATTCGTTGATGTTCATTTGTTATAAACCACGCCATCTGCAAGTGTCCGGGTGACCGAAGCCGGATCTCCTAAAACTTTTTGGCCCATAAACAACTACCTAAGGGGTAATATTCATCGCCTCTCTACGACCATTCCTCAGTTTTGGCATTTTAGGGCCATAAAATCAAAATTCCGCCCGATTCTCAAATGTTCGTGTGCTATAGCCTACGCTATCTGTATGGATATGGGCAACCGGACTCGAATGAACTCAAATTATACTGGCCCATCAAATATGACCTAAGGAACGATAATCATCACCTCGCCATGACTGATCCTCATTTTTGGTGGTTCAACGCTATAATATTAGAATTCTGCCCAATTCCCATATTTTCGTGTGGTGTATCCTACACCATCTACATGAGTCTCGTTTCCGGCCCATAAAAAATGTCCTAAGGAATAATATTTGTCACCTCGCCATGACAGTTCCTTATTTTTGGCGTTTTAGGGCCAAACAACTAGAATTCTGCCTGATTCGCAGATTTTCGTGTGCTATAGCACACGCCATCTGCATGGATCAATGCGACCGGACCCGGATCGGCTAAAATTTTACTGGCCTATCAAAAATGACATAAGTAAAAATTATCATCGCCTCTCTATGAACGTTCTTCATTTTTTGGTACAATAGGGCCATAAAACTGGAATTCCGCATGATTCCAAGATTTTCGTGCGCTATAGCCCATGCCATCTTCATAGGTCCGGGCGAACAGAACTGGGTGGCCTAAAATTTTATCGGGCCATAATAACGACCTACGGAACAATAGTCATCGCTTTATCATGATTGTTCCTCATTGTTTTGCGTTTTAGGGTCATAAAATTAGAATTTCGGCCGATTCTCTAATTTTCATGTGCTATAGCCCATGCCATCTACATGGGTCTAGGCCGGACCCGGACCGTCTAAAATTTTTCCAGCCCTTCAAAAATGACCTATGATCAATAGTCATTGCCTTGTTATGACCGTTCTTGTTTTTTGGCATTTTAGGTCCATAAAACTGAAATTCCGTTTAATTTTTAGAATTTAGTGTGTTATAGCCCATGTCATCTAATGGGTACGACCGGACCCGAATCTCCTAAAGATTTTTCGGCAAATCAAAAATGACCTAAGGAATAATAGTCATCGCCTCGGCATGGCAGTTCCTCTTTTTTGTCGTTTAGGGCTGTAAAATCAGAATTCCACCCTATTTCTTGATTTTCGCATTCTATAGCCTACACCATATGCATGGGTCCAACCGATCAAACCTGAATCACCTAAAATATTATTGGACCATTAACAACGACCTAAGGAACGACAATCATCGCCTCACCATGACCGTTCCTCATTTTTCATATTTTAGGGTCATAAAACTGAAATTTGTCTCAATTCTGAGATATTCATGTGCTATAGCCCACGTCATCTGCATGGGTCTGGGTGATTGGATCCGGATTGCCTAAAAATTTTCCGGCCCATAGAAAATGACCTAAGTAATAATAGTCATCGTCTCGCCATGACCGTTCCTCGCTTTTTGGCATTTTAGGGCCATAAAACTGGAATTGCACCCGATTTCCAGATTTTTGTTTGTTATAGCCTACATGCATAGGTCCGGTCGACCAGACCCCGATTGCCTAAAGATTTGTCGTCCCATCAAAAATGACCAAAGGAACAATAGTCATTGCCTCGCCATGACCGTTCCTCTTTTTTTGCCATTTTAGGGCCAGATAATTGGAATTACGCCTGATTCCCAGATTTTCGTGTGCTATAGCCCACGACATCTGCATGGGTTCGGGCGACCGAACCCGAATCGCCTAAAATTTTCTATCCTATCAAAAATTATCTATGGAATAATATTCATCGTCTCGCCATGGCCGTTCCTTCTTTTTTGATATTTTAGGGTCTTAAAACTTGAATTCCGTCTGATTCCATATTTATGTGTGCTATATAGCCCACGCCATCTGCATGGTCCATGCCGGACCCGGATCTCCTAAAATTTTATCATCCTATCAAAAACAACCAAAGGAACAATAGTCATCTCCTCGCCATGACCGTTCCTCATTTTTTGGAATTTTAGGGCCATAAAAATAGAATTCCACCTTATTCCCAGATTTTCATGTGCTATAGCCCTCTCCATCTACATGGGTCCGAGCATCCGGACCCGGATCACCTATAATATTGTTGGCCCTTAAAAATGACCTAAGAAATAATAGTCATTACCTCTCCATGATCGTTCCTCATTGTTTGGTATTTTAGGTCCATAAAACTGGAATTCCGCCTAATTCCATGATTTTTTGTGTGCAATAGCCCACGTAATCTGCATGGGTCCGGGCGACAGGAACCGGATCGCTTAAAATTTTGTCGGCCCATAAATAACTACCTAATGAAAAATAGTAATTACCTCGCCATGGCCGTTACTCATTTTTGGGCATTTTAGGGCCATAAAAGTGGAATTCTGCCCGGTTCCCACATTTTCGTGTGCTATAGCCCATGCCATCTGCATAGGTCCGGGAGACCGGACTCGAATCGTCCAAAAGTTTTCCCGGCCCATTAAAAATGACCTAAGGAACAATAGACATCGACCCACCATGACCGTTCCTCATTTTTGGCATTTTAGGGCCATAAAACTATAATTCCGTTCGATTCCTAGATTTTCATGTGCCATACTTAGCCCACGCCATCTGCATGGGTCCGGGCGACCGGATCCGTATCGCCTAAAATATTGTCGGTCCATCAAAACCAATCTAAGGAACAACAGTCATCGCCTCGCCCTAACTGTTTCTCATTTTTCGGTGTTTTGATGCAATAAAACTAGAATTTTGCCTGACTCCTAGATTTTCATGTGCTATAGCCCACACCATCTGCACGGGTCTGGGCGACAAGAATCGGATCGCCTAAAATTTTGTCAGCCTATAATATTGACCTAAGAAATAATGGACATCGCCTCGCCATGATCGTTCCTTATTTTTTGCCTTTTTCGGGCTATAAAATAGATATTCCGCTTGATTCCCAAATTTCGTGTACTATAGCATATGCCATCTGCATAGGTTGTTAGGCGGCCATACTTCAATCGCCAAACATTTTACAGACCCATCAAAAATGTCCTAAGGAACAATAGTTATCGTCTCGCCATGACAGTTCCTCATTTGTTTCGGTATTTTAGGGCCATAAGACTGGAATTCCGCCCGATTCCTAGATTTTCGTGTGCTATAACCCACGCCATCTACATGGTTTCGGGGAATCAGATCCGGATTGCCTAAAAAAAATTTGTCTTATAAAAAACCACCTAAGGAATAATATTCATCACCTCGCTATGACCATTCCTCGTTTGTTTTGCATTTTAGGGCATTAAAACTTAAATTCCGCTCGACTCTCAGATTTGCGTGTGCTATATAACCCATGCCATCTATATGGGTCTGGGCAATAGTATCTGGATTGATTATAGCTTTTTCGGCCCACTAAAACCTACCGGGGGACAATAGACATTGCCTAGCCATGATCGTTCTTCATTTTTTGCATTTTAGAGCCATAAAACAGGAATTCTGCGTGATTCCAAGATTTTCGTTTGTTATAGCCCACACCATCTGCATGGGTTTGGGCGACCAGACCCGGATCGCCTAAATTTTTTCCAGCCTATCAAAATGACCTAAGGAAACATAGTCATCGCCTCGCCATGACCGTTCCTCCTTTATTTGTGTTTTAGGTCCATAAAACTGGAATTCCGCTTGATTCCCAGATTTTCGTATGCTATAGTCCACGCCATATGAATGTGTCTAGGAGTCCGAACCCGGATCGCCTATAATTTTGTTGGCCCATCAAAAATGACCTAAGATATAATAGTCATCGCCTAGCCATGACCGTTTCTCGTTTTTAGCGTTTTAGGGTCATAAAACTAGAATTCCACCTGATTCCTAGATTTTCGTATGCTATAGCCCATGCCATCTACATGGTTCCGATTGACCGGACTAGGATTGCCTAAAATTTTGTCGGCCCATCAATAAAAACCTAAGGAACAATAGTCATCGCCTCGCCAAGATTGTTGCTCGTTATTTAGCATTTTTAGGACCATAAAACGCAAATTTTGCCTGATTCCCACATTTTCATGTACTATAGCCCACGCCATCTGCATGGGTCCAGGCGACTCGACTCGAATGGCCTAAAATTTTTCCGCACTTTCAAAATGACCTAATGAATAATACTCCCCGCCTCGCATGACCATTCCTCATTGTTTGGCATTTAGGACCATAAAACATGAATTCCGCCTGATTCCCATATTTTCATGTGCTATAGTCTACGCTATCTGCATGGGTCCGGGCGACTCGACCTGAAGCCAGCCCATCCAAAATGACCTAAGTAACAATAGCCATTGCCTCGATATGACTGATCCTTGTTTTTTGATGATTTTGGGCCATAAAACTTGAATTTCACCCAATTCTAGATTTTCGTGTGCTATATAGCCCTCGCCATTTGCATGACACCAGCTAACTGGACCCGTATCACCTAAAAATCTATCGGGCCATCAGAAATAACAAAAGTAATAATAGTCATCGTCTCTCTATAACTGTTCCTCATTTTTTGGCATTTTAGGGCTACAAAACTTGAATTCCGCCTGCTTCCTAGATTTTCGTGTTATATCCACGCCATTTGCATGGGTCCAGGAGACCGGACCCGGATCGCCTAAAATTTTGCCGACCTATCAAACCCGACCTAAGGAACAATAGTCATCACCGTGCCATGAACGTTCCTCATTTGTGGTGTTTTGGGCCAAAACAAACATGAATTTCACCCGATTCCCAAATATTCATGTACTGTAGCTTACACCATCTACATGGGTCCGGGAAAGCAGGCCCAGATCGCTTAGAATTTTGCTGGCATATAAAAAATGTCCTTAGATACAATAGTACTCGTCTCGCATGACCGTTCTTCTTTTTGTCATTTTAGGGCCACAAAATAGGAATTCTACCTGATTCCTAGATTTTTGTGTGCGATAGTCCACGCCATATGCTTGGGTTTGAGCGACCGAACCCGTATCGCCTTAAATTTTACCAACCTATAAAAAATTACCTAAGGAACAATAGTCATCGCCTCGCTATGAACGTTCCTCGTTTTTGGCATTTTAGGGCCATAAAATAGGGATTTTGCCTAATTTCTATATTTTTGTGTGCTAAAGCCCACGCCATTTATATGGGTCCGGGCGACCAGACTCTGATTGGCTAAAATATTGACGGCTCATCAAAAATGACCTAAGAAAAAATATTCATCACCTCTCCATTACCGTTCCTTGTTTTTTACCATTTTAAGGTAATAAAACTGGAATTCTGCATGATTCCTAGATTTTCGTGTGCTATAGACCACGCCATCTGCATGGGTCAGGGCAACTGAACCCGAATCGCCTAAAATCTTTCCGGCCTATTGAAAACGACTTAAGAAATAATATTCATTACCTCACCATGACCGTTCCTCGTTGTCTGGCGTCTTTGGGCCATAAGAATTGGAATTCCTCTTGATTCTCATATTTTCGTGTGGTATAGCCCACGCCATCTGCTTGGATCCGGATGACCGAACCCGAATTGCCTAAATAATTTCCAGCCTATACAAAATTACCTAAGGAACAATAGTCATCGTTTTGACACGATCATTCCTCTTTTCTTGGCGTTTTAGGGCCATAAAATTGATATTTCACCCGATTTTCCAAACTTTCATGTTTTATAGCCCACACCATCTGTATGGGTCCGGGCGACCAGACCCGGATCACCTAAAAAATTTTCGGTCCATAATAAATGACCTAAGGAACCATAGTCATCGCTTCGCCATGACCGCTCCTTATTTTTTGGCATTTTAGGACGATAAAACTGGAATTCCACGCAATTTTCCAGATATTTGTGTGTTATAGCCCACACCATCTGTATGGGTCCGGGAGACCAAACCCAAATATCCTAAAAATTTATCGGCCCATAAAAAATGACCTAACGAATAATAGTCATTGCCTCTCCATTACCGTTCCTCATTTTTTGGCATTTTAAGGCCAACCAACTGGAGTTTCACCCAATTCCCTAATTTTCGTGCGCTATAGCACACACCATTTGCAAGGGTCAAGATGACCAGATCAAAAAAGACCTAACAAACAATAGTCATCGTCTCGCCATGACTTTCATGTGCTACATCCCACGCCATAACATTTGAATTTTAAGGCCATAAAACTTGAATTTTGCCTGATTCTCATATTTTCATGTGCTAAGCCCACGCCATCTGTATGGGTCCGGAGCGACCGAACCCCGATTGCCTAAAAATTTTCATGCCCATCAAAAATGATCTAAGGAACATTAGTCATTTCCTCTTCATGATTGTTCCTCATCTTTTGGCGTTTTATGGCCATAAAACTTAAATTCCGGTTGATTTCTATATTTTTATGTGTTATAGCCCACGCCATCTGCATGGGTCTGTGCGACCGGACTCGGAGCTATTCCATCTAAAATGACCTAAGGAACAATAGTAATCGCCTTGCCAATATTGATTTTAGTTTTTTTGCGATTGAGGGCAATAAAACTTGAATTTCACCCGGTTCCTAAATTTTCATGTGCTATATATGCCACACCATCTGAATGGCTTCGGGCGACCATACCCGTATCGTATAAATTTCTATCGGCCTATCTAAAATGACATAAGGAACAATTGTTATCGTCTCTCCATGATCGTTTCTTATTTTTGGTGTTTTAGGGCCATAATACTGGAATTCTATATGATTTCCTGATTTTCGTGTGTTATACTACTCCGTCTGCATGGGTCCGGCCGACAAGACTAAGATCGACAAAAGTTTGGCTGACCAATCAAAAATGACCTAAGGAACAATAGTCATCGCATTGCCATGACCGTTCCTCATTTTTTGGCGTTTTAGGGCCATAAAACTTGAATTCTACCCGGTTTCTAGATTTTCGTATGCTATAGCCCACGCCATCTGCATGGGTCCGGGAGATCGGACCCGGATCGCCAGTAATTGTGCCGACCCCTAAGGAACAATAATTATCTACTCGCAATGACTGTTCCTCATTTTTTAGAGTTTTAAGACCATATAACTAGAATTTTGCCCGATTCTCAGATTTTCGTGTATCGCCATCAGCATGGGTCCATGGGAGCGAACCCCGATCGCCAAAAGGTTTTCTGGCTTATCACAAATTACCTAAGGAAAAATAATCATTCCCTCGCCATGACTTTTCCTCTTTTTTTGGCATTTTACGGTCATACAACTGGAATTCTACCTGATTTTCACATTTTCTTATGCTATAGCTCACAACATCTGCATGGGTCCGAGTGACCGGTCCTTGATCGCCTAAAATTTTGTTGACTTTTAGAAAAATACCTAAGGAACAATAGCCATCGCCTCGCCATGACCGTTACTCGTTTGTTGGCGTCCTACGACCATAATATTGGAATTCCACCCGATTTCAAAACTTCCATGTACTATATAGTCCACGCCATATGTATGTCTACGTGCGATCAAAACCGGATCACCTAAAATTTTGCCTGCCCATCAAAAATGATCTAAGGGACAATTTTAGAGCCATATAACTAGAATTCGTCTCGATTCCCAGATGTTTGTGTGTTATAGCCCACACCAACAGCCTTGGTCCAGAAGACTAGAATTATGCTCGATTCTTTGATTTTTGTGTTCTATGGCCCACGCCATCTGCACGGGTCCAGGCAATCAGCCCTGTATCGCCTAACGTTTTGCATGCCCATCAAAAATGACCTAAGGAATAATTTTAGAGCTATAAACCTAGAATTTGTCCCGATTCCCAGATTTTAGTGTACTATGGCCCACACCATGAGCTTGGGTCCGGAAGATCAGACACAAATCACCTAAAATTTTAGCGCCCCATCAATAACGACCTACGGAACAATAATCATCTCATCGCGATGACTGTTCCTCTTTTTTTGGCGTTTTAAGGCCATATAACTAGAATTCTGCCTCATTCCCAGATTTCCGTGTGCTACAGACCACGCCATCGGCATGAGTCCAGGAGAGCGGACCCCGATCGCAAAAGATTTTTCCGGCCTATCAAAAAATACCTAAGGAAAAATAATCATCCCCTCGCCATGACCGTTCCTCCTTTTTGGCATTTTACGGTCATACAACTAGAATTCTACCTCATTTTCACATTTTCGTGTGCTATAGCTCACACCATCTGCATGGGTCCGAGTGACCGGTACTTGATCGCCTAAAATTTTATCTACCTTTCAAAAACTACCTAAGGAACAATAGTCATCGCCTCACCATAACCGTTACTCATTTTTTGGCATACTACGGCCATAAAATTGGAATTCCACCTGATTTCAAGACTTTCATGTACTATAGTCCACGCCATATGCATGTCTACGTGCGACCAAAACCGGATCGCCTAAAATTTTGCCTGCCCATCAAAAATGACCTAAGGGACAATTTTAGAGCCTTATAACTAGAATTCGTCCCGATTCCCAGATGTTTGTGTGTTATAGCCCACACCAACAGCCTGGGTCGGGAAGACTAGAATTATGCTCGATTCTCTGATTTTTGTGTGCTATGGCCCATGCCATCTGCACGGGTCCAGGCAATCAGACCCGTATCACCTTACGTTTTGCATGCCCATCAAAAATAACCTAAGGAACAATTTTAGAGCCATAAAACTAGACTTTGTCCCGATTCCCAGATTTTAGTGTACTATAGCCCACACCATGAGCTTGGGTCCGGAAGACCAGACCCAATCACCTAAAATTTTGGCGCCCCATCAATAACGATCTAAGGAACAATAATCATCTCCTCGCGATGACTGTCCCTCTTTTTTTGGCGTTTTAAGGCCATATAACTAGAATTCTGCCTCATTCCCAGATTTTCGTGTGCTACAGACCACGCCATCGGCATGAGTCTAGGAGAGCGGACCCCGATCGCAAAAGATTTTTCCGGCCTATAAAAAAATACCTAAGGAAAAATAATCATCCCCTCGCCATGACCGTTCCTCTTTTTTGGCATTTTACGGTCATACAACTAGAATTCTACCTAATTTTCACATTTTCGTGTGCTATAGCTCACACCATCTGCATGGGTCCGAGTGACCGGTACTTGATCGCCTAAAATTTTATCTACCTTTCAAAAACTACCTAAGGAACAATAGTCATCGCCTCACCATAACCGTTACTCGTTTTTTGGCGTACTAAGGCCATAAAATTGGAATTCCACCCAATTTCAAGACTTTCATGTACTATAGTCCACGCCATATGCATGTCTACGTGCGACCAAAACCGGATCGCCTAAAATTTTGCCTGCCCATCAAAAATGACCTAAGGGACAATTTTAGAGCCATATAACTAGAATTCGTCCCGATTCCCAGATGTTTGTGTGTTATAGCCCACACCAACAGCCTGGGTCAGGAAGACTAGAATTATGCTCGATTCTCTGATTTTTGTGTGCTATGGCCCATGCCATCTGCACGGGTCCAGGCGATCAGACCCGTATCGCCTAACGTTTTGCCTGCCCATCAAAAATAACCTAAGGAACAATTTTAGAGCCATAAAACTAGAATTTATCCCGATTCCCAGATTTTAGTGTACTATAGCCCACACCATGAGCTTGGGTCCGGAAGACCAGACCCCAATCACCTAAAATTTTGGCACCCAATCAATAACGACCTAAGGAACAATAATCATCTCCTCGCGATGACTGTTCCTCTTTTTTTGGCATTTTAAGGCCATATAACTAGAATTCTGCCTCATTCCCAGATTTCCGTGTGCTATAGACCACGCCATCGGCATGAGTCCAGGAGAGCGGACCCCGATCGCAAAAGATTTTTTCGGCCTATCAAAAAATACCTAAGGAAAAATAATCATCCCCTCGCCATGACCGTTCCTCTTTTTTGGCATTTTACGGTCATTCAACTAGAATTCTACGTCATTTCACATTTTCGTGTGCTATAGCTCACACCATCTGCATGGGTCCGAGTGACCGGTACTTGATTGCCTAAAATTTTATCTACCTTTCAAAAACTACCTAAGAAAAAATAGTCATCGCCTCACCATAACCGTTACTCATTTTTTGGCGTACTACGGCCATAAAATTGGAATTCCACCCGATTTCAAGACTTCCATGTACTATAGTCCACGCCATATGCATGTCTACGTGCGACCAAAATCGGATCGCCTAAAGTTTTGCCTGCCCATCAAAAATGACCTAAGCGACAATTTTAGAGCCATATAACTAGAATTCGTCCCGTTTCCCAGATTTTTGTGTGCTATAGCCCACACCATCAGCTTGGGTCCGGAAGACCAGACCCCAATCACCTAAGATTATGGAGGCCCCTCAAAAATGACCTATGGAACAATAGTCATCGCATTGCCATGACCGTTCCTCATTTTTAGGTGTTTTAGAGCCATAAAACTTGAATTGTACCTGATTTCTAGATTTGCGTGTGCTATAGCCCATGTCATTTGCATGGTTTCGAAAGACCAGACCCGGATCGCCTAAAATTTTGTCGGCTACTAAAAATGACCTAAGGAGTAATAGTCATCGCCTCGCCATGACTGTTCCTTATTTTTTGATGTTTTACGGCCATAAAATTGAATTTCACCTGATTCCATAAAAACGACTTAGGGAACAATAGTCATCGCCTCGCCATGACCGTTCCTCATTTTTTGGCGTTTTAGGCCTATAAAACTAGAATTCCGCCCGATTCGCCCATTTTCGTGTGTTATAGCCCATGCCATGTGCATGTATCTAGGTGAATGGACCACGATCGCCTAAAATTTTGCAGGCCCATAAAAATGACCTAAGGAATAATAGTATTTGCCTCTCCATGACTGTTTCTCTTTTTTGGCATTTTAAGGCCATAAAACTTGAATTTTGCGAGATTCCCAAAGTTTTGTGTGTTATATAGCCCATGCCATCTGCATGGGTCCGGAGGACCGGATCCAAATTGCCTAAAATTTTGTCGGCTCATAAAAAATGACCTAATGAAAAATAGTCATCACCTCGCCATGAGCGTTTCTCTGTTTTTAGCGTGACATAAAACTAGAATTCTACCTGATTCCTAAATTTTCATGTGTTATAGCCACGCAATCTACATGGGTCTAGGAAACGAGACCCGAATCACCTAAAATTTTTCCGACCCATAAAACATGTACTAAGGAACAATAACCATTGCCTCTCCATGGTCGTTCCTCGTTTTGATGGCATTTTAGGGCCATAAAATAGGAATTTCACCTGATTCCCAAATTTTCGTGTGTTATAGCTCACGCCATCTGCATGGGTCCAGACGACCAGACTTGGATCGCCTAAATTTTATTCGGCCCATAACGAATTACCTAAGGAACAATAGTCATCGCCTCACTATGACCGTTCTTCCTTTTTTGGCGTTTAGGGCCATAGAATTAGAATTCTACCTCATTATTAGATTTTCTTGTGCAATAGCACTCACCATCTGCATGGGATGGGCGAACGGACCCGGATCGCCTAAACTTTTGCCGGCCCTTCAAAAATGACCTAAGGAACATTAGTCATCTCCTCGCCATGACTGTTACTCATTTTTTGGTGTTTTAGGGCCATAAAGCTGGAATTTCACCGATTCCAAGAGTTTCATATACTTTCGCCCACGCCATTTGCATGGGCCCAGGCGACCGGACCTGGATCGTCTAAAAAATAATTTGGCCCATCAAAAAAGACCTAAGGTATAATAGTCATCGCCCTACCATAACTGTTCCTTATTTTTTGGCGTTTTAGGGCCATAATACTAGAATTCGGCCTGATTCCCAGATTTTCATGTGCTATAGCCCACGTCTTCTGCATAGGTCCGACGACCGGACCCGGATAACCGAATATTTTGCAGGCCCATCACAAACGACCTAAGGAACAATAGTCATCTCTTCACCATGACCATTTCTCATTTTTTCGTGTTTTAGATCCATAAAAATGGAATTCCACCCGATTCTCAGATTGTCATTTGCTACGCCCACACCATTTGAATGGGTCCGGGCGATCGGACCCGAATCGTCTAACTTATCCCGGCCAATCAAATATGACCTAAGGAACAGTAGTTATCGCATCGCCATTACCTCTCCTCATTATTTTGCATTTTAGGGTCATAAAACTAGAATTATGCTCGATTCTCTGATTTTTGTGTGCTATGGCCCACGCCATCTACACAGGTCCAGGCGATCAGACCCGTATCGCCTAACGTTTTGCCTGCCCATCAAAAATGACCTAAGGAATAATTTTAGAGCCATAAAACTAGAATTCGTCCCGATTCCCAGATTTTCGTGTACTATAGCCCACACCATGAGCTTGGGTCCGGAAGACCATACCCCAATCACCTAAAATTTTGGCGCCCCATCAATAACGACCTAAAGAACAATAATCATCTCCTCGCGATGACTGTTCCTCTTTTTTGGCGTTTTAAGGCCATATAACTAGAATTCTGCCTGATTCCTAGATTTTCATGTGATATAGACCACGCCATCGGCATGAGTCCAGGAGAGCGGACCCCGATCGCAAAAGATTTTTCCCGCCTATCAAAAATTACCTAAGGAAAAATAATCATCCCCTCGCCATGATCGTTCCTCTTTTTGGCATTTTACGGTCATACAACTAGAATTCTACCTCATTTTCACATTTTCGTGTGATATAGCTCACGCCATCCGCATGGGTTCGAGTGACCGGTACTTGATCGCCTAAAATTTTATCTACCTTTCAAAAACTACCTAAGGAACAATAGTCATAGCCTCACCAGAACCGTTACTCATTTTTTGGCGTACTATGGCCATAAAATTAGAAATCCACCCGATTTCAAGACTTCCATGTACTATAGTCCACGCCATATGCATGTCTACGTGCGACCAAAACCGGACCGCCTAAAATTTTTCCTACCCATCAAAAATGACCTAAGGGACAATTTTAGAGCCACATAACTAGAATTCGTCCCGATTCCCAGATTTTTGTGTGCTATAGCCCACACCATCAGCTTGGGTCCGGAAGACCAGACCCCAATCACCTAAAATTTTGGAGGCCCCTCAAAAACGACCTAAGGAACAATAGTCATCGCATTGCCATGACTTTTCCTCATTGTTTGGCATTTTAAGGCCATAAAACTTGAATTCTCCCCAATTTCTAGATTTTCGTGTGCACGCCATCTGCATGGGTCTGGGAGACCGGACCCAGATCGCCTAAAATTTTGTTGGCCCCTAAAAATGACTTAAGGAATAATAGGCATCGCCTCGCCATGACTGTTCTTTATTTTTTGATGTTTTAGGGCCATAAAAAGGAATTTCACCTAATTCAAATATTTTTGTGTGTTATAGCCCATGCCATCCGTATAGGTCAAAGCGACCGGACCCGGATCGCCTAAAATTTGGCGGCGCATAAAAATGACTTAGGGAACAATAGTCATCGCCTCGCCATGACTATTCCTCATTTTTTGGCATTTTAGGCCTATAAAACTAGAATTCCGCCCGATTCGCATATTTTCGTGTGTTATAGCCCACGCCATGTGCATGTGTCTGGGCGAATGGACTGTGATCGCCTAAAATTTTGCAAGCCCATCAAAAATGACCTAAGGAATAATAGTATTTTCCTCGCCAAGACCGTTTCTCTTTTTTGGTATTTTATGGCCATAAAACTTGAATTTTGCTCGATTCCCAAAGTTTTGTGTGCTATATAGCCCGCGCCATCTGCATGGGTCCGGGGGACCGGATCCAAATTGCCTAAAATTTTGCCGGCTCATTAAAAATGACGTAATGAAAAATAGTCAGCGCCTCGCCATGAGCGTTCCTCTATTTTTAGCATGACATAAAACTGGAATTCTACCTGATTCCCAAATTTTCGTGTGTTATAGCCAACGCAATCTACATGGGTCCAGGCAACTAGACCCGAATCACCTAAAATTTTGCCGACCTATAAAATATGTACTAAGGAACAATAACCATTGCCTCGCTATAGTCGTTCCTCGTTTTGATGGCATTTTAGGGCCATAAAATAAGAATTTCACCTGATTCCCAAATTTTCTTGTGTTATAGCTCACGACATCTGCATGGGTCCAGACGACCAGACTTGGATTGCCTAAATTGTTTCCGGCCTATAACGAATGCCCTAAGGAACAATAGTCATCGCCTCACTATAACCGTTTTTTCTTTTTGGCGTTTAGGGCCATAGAACTAGAATTCTACCTGATAATTAGATTTTCTTGTGCAATAGCACTCACCATCTGCATGGGAAGGGCGAATGGACCCGGATCGCCTAAAATTTCGCCGGCCCTTCAAAAATGACCTAAGGAACAATAGTCATCTCCTCACCATGACCGTTACTCATTTTTTGGTATTTTAGGGCCATAAAGCTGGAATTTCACCGATTCTAAGAGTTTCGTATACTATTGCCCACGCCATCTGCATGGGTCCAGGCGACCGGACCTTGATCGCCTAAAAAAAAATTGGCGCATTAAAAATAACCTATGGAATAATAGTCATCGCCTTGCCATGACCGTTTCTCGTTTTCTGACGTTTTAGGGCCATAGTACTAGAATTCGGCCTGATTCCCAAATTTTCATATGCTATAGCCCACGTCTTCTACATAGGTCCGGCGACCGGACCCGGATCACCGAAAAATTTGTCGGCCCATCAAAAACAACCTAAGGAACAATAGTCATTGCCTCACCATGACCATTTCTCATTTTTTCGTGTTTTACATCCATAAAACTGGAATTCCACCTGATTCTGAGATTTTCATTTGCTACGCCCACGCCATTTGAATGGGTCCGGGCAATCGGACCCGAATCGTCTAACTTTTCCCAGCCAATCAAATATGACCTAAGGAACAATAGTTATCGCATCGCCATTACCTCTCATCACTATTTGGCATTTTAGGGTCATAAAACTAGAATTATGCTCGATTCTCTGATTTTTGTGTGCTATGGCCCACACCATCTGCACGGGTCCAGGAGATCAGATCGGGATCGCCTAACGTTTTACCTGCCCATCAAAAATGACCTAAGGAACAATTTTAGAGCCATCAAACTAGCATTCTTCACGATTCCTAGATTTTCGTATACTATAGCCCATACCATGAGCTTGGGTCCGGAAGACCAGACCCCAATCACCTAAAATTTTGAGCCCCATCAATAACGACCTAAGGAACAATAATCATCTCCTCGCGATGACTGTTCCTTATTTTTTGGCATTTTAAGGGCATATAACTAAAATTCTTCCTGATTCCCAGCTTTTCGTGTGCTATAGACCATGCCATCGACATGGGTCCAGAGGAGCGGACCCCGATCGCCAAATATTTTTCCGGCCTATCAAAAATTACCTAAGGAAAAATAATCATCCCCTCGCCATGACCATTCCTATATGTTTGGCATTTTACGGTCATAAAACTAGAATTCTACCTGATTTTCACATTTTCGTGTGCTATAGCTCACGCCATCTGCATGGGTCCGAGTGACCGGTCCTTGATCGCCTAAAATTTTGTCGACCTTTCAAAAACTACCTAAGGAACAATAGTCATCGCCTCGCCATGACCGTTACTCATTTTTTGGCATCTTACGGCCATAAAATTGAAATTCCACCCGATTTCAAGACTTCCATGTACTATAGTCCACGCCATATGCATGTCTACATGCGACCAAAACCGGATCGCCTAAAATTTTGCCTGCCCATAAAAAATGATCTAAGGAATAATTTTAGAGCCATATAACTAGAATTCATCTGATTCCCAGATATTTGTGTGCTATAGCCCACACCATCAGTTTGGGTCCGGAAGACCAGACCCCAATCACCTAAAATTTTGGAGGCCCCTCAAAAATGACATAAGGAACAATAGTCATCGCATTGCCATGACCGTTCCTCATTGTTTGGCATTTTAGCGCCATAAAACTTGAATTCTCCCCGGTTTCTAGATTTTCGTGTACTATAGCCCACGCCATCTACATGGGTCTAGGCGACTGGACCTGGATCGCCTAAAAAAAATTTGCCCCATCAAAAATGACCTAAGGAATAATAGTCATCGCCTTGCCATGACCGCTCCTCCTTTTTTGGCGTTTTAGGGCCATAGTACTAGAATTCGGCCCGATTCCTAGATTTTCATGTGCTATAGCCCACGTCTTCTTCATAGGTCATGCGACCGGACCCGGATAAACGAAAATTTTGCCGGCCCATCAAAAACAGCCTAAGGAACAATAGGCATTGCCTCACCATGACCATTTCTCATTTTTTCGTGTTTTAGGTCCATAAAATTAGAATTCCACCTGATTCTCAAATTTGCATTTGCAACGCCTACGCCATTTGAATGGGTCCGGGCGATCGGACCCGAATCGTCTAACTTTTCCTGACCAATCAAATATGACCTAAGAAACAATAGTTATCACATCGCCATTACCTCTCCTCATTATTTGGCATTTTAGGGTCATAAAACTAGAATTATGCTCGATTCTCTGATTTTTATGTGCTATGGCCCACGCCATCTGCACGGGTCTAGGGGATCAGACCCGGATTGCCTAACGTTTTGGCTGCCCATCAAAAATGACCTAAGGAACAATTTTAGAGCCATAAAACTAGAATTCGTCCTGATTCCCATATTTTTGTGTACTATAGCCCACACTATGAGCTTGGGTCCGGAAGACCAGAACCCAATCACCTAAAATTTTGGCGCCCCAACAATAACGACCTAAGGAACAATAATCATCTCCTCGCGATGATTGTTACTCATTTTTTGGCTCTTAAGGCCATATAACTAGAATTCTACCTGATTCCTAGATTTTCGTGTGCTATAGACCACGCCACCTGCATGGGTTAAGGGGAGCGGTCCCCGATCACCAAAAAATTTTCCGGCCTATCAAAAATTACCTAAGGAAAAATAATCATCCCCTCGTCATGGTCATTCCTATTTTTTGGCATTTTACGGTCATACAACTAGAATTTTGCCTGATTTTCACATTTTTGTGTGCTATAGCTCACGCCATTTGCATGGGTCCAAGTGAACGGTCCTTGATCGCCTAAAATTTTGTCGACCTTTCAAAAACTACCTAAGGAACAATAGTCATCGCCTCTCCATGACCGTTACTCGTTTTTGGCGTCCTACGGCCATAAAATTGGAATTCTACCCGATTTCAAGACTTCCATGTACTATAGTCCACGCCATATGCATGTCTACGTGCGACCAAAACCGGATCGCCTAAAATTTTGCCTGCCCATCAAAAATGACCTAGGGGACAATTTTAGAGCCATATAACTAGAAATCATCCCGATTCCTAGATTTTTGTGTGCTATAGCCCACATCATCAGCTTAGGTCCAGAAGACCAGACCGCAATCACCTAAAATTTTGGAGGCCCCTCAAAAATGACCTAAGGAACAATAGTCATCGCATTGCCATGACTGTTCCTCATTGTTTGGCATTTTAGGGCCATAAAACTTGAATTCTCCCCGGTTTCTAGATTTTCGTGTGCTACCACGCCATCTGCATGGGTCCGGGAGACCGGACCCGGATCACCTAAAATTTTGTCGACCCTAAAAATGACTTAAGGAATAATAGTCATCGCCTCGCCATGACTGTTCTTTATTTTTTGATGTTTTAGGGCCATAAAAAGGAATTTCACCTTATTCCCATATTTTCCGTGTGTTATAGCCCATGCCATCCGCATAGGTCGAAGAGACCGGACCCGGATCACCTAAAATTTGCCGGCGCATAAAAAAGACTTAGGGAACATTAGTCATCGCCCTGTCATGACTGTTCCTCGTTTTTTGGCATTTTAGGCCTATAAAACTAGAATTCTGCCCGATTCGCAGATATTCATCTGTTATAGCCCACGCCATGTGCATGTGTTTGGGCGAATAGACCACGATCGCCTAAAATTTTGCAGGACTATCAAAAATGACCTAAGGAATAATAATATTTGCCTCTCCATGACCATTTCTCTTTTTTGGCATTTTAAGGCTATAAAACTTGAATTTCGCCCGATTCCCAAATTTTTGTGTGCTATATAGCCCACGCCATCTGTATGGGTCCAGGGGACCGGATCCAAATTACCTAAAATTTTACCGGCTCATATAAAATGACCTAATGAAAAATAGTCATTGCCTAGCCATGAGAGTTCATCTGTTTTTAGCATGACATAAAACTGGAATTCTACCTGATTCTCACATTTTCGTGTGTTATAGCCCACGCCATCTACATGGGTCGAGGCAACCAGACCTGAATTGCCTTAAATTTTGCATACCCATAAATAATGTACTAAGGAACAATAACCATTGCCTCGCCATGGTCGTTCCTCATTTTGATGACATTTTAGGGCCATAAAATAGGAATTTCACTTGATTCCCAAATTTTGGTGTGTTATAGCTCACGCCATCTACATGGGTCCAGGAGACCAGACTTGGATCGTCTAAATTTCTTTCGGCCCATAACGAATAACCTAAGGAACAATAGTCATCGCCTCACTATGACCGTTTTTCCTTTTTTGGCGTTTAGGGCAATAGAACTGGAATTTTACCTAATTATTAGATTTTCTTATGCAATAGCACTCACCATCTACATGGGACGAGTGGATGGACACGGATCGCCTAAAATTTCTCCGGCCCTTCAAAAATAACCTATGGAACAATAGTCATCTCCTCATCATGACCGTTACTCATTTTTTGGTTTTTTAAGGCCATAAAGCTCGAATTTCACCGATTCTAAGAGTTTCGTATACTATAGCCCAAGCCATCTGCATGGTTCCAGGCGACCGGACCTGGATCACCTAAAAAATAATTTGGCCCATCAAAAATGACCTAAGGAATAATAGGCATCGCCTTTCCATGACCGTTCCTCATGTTTTGGCGTTTTATAGCCCACGTGTTCTGCATAGGTCCGGCGACTGGATCCGGATCACCGAACATTTTGCCGACCTATCAAAAACGACCTAAGGAACAATAGCCATTGCCTCACCATGACCATTTCTCATTTTTTTCATGTTTTAGGTCCATAAAATTGGAATTCCACCTGATTCTCAGATTTTCATTTGCTACGCCCACGCCATTTGAATGGGTATGGGCGATCGGACTCGAATCGTCTAACTTTTCCCGACCAATCAAATATGACCTAAGGAATAGTAGTTATCGCATCGCCATTACCTCTCCTCATTATTTGGCATTTTAGGGTCATAAAACTAGAATTATGCTCGATTCTCTGATTTTTATGTGCTATGGCCCACGCCATCTGCGCGGTTCCAGGCGATCAGACCCGGATCGCCTAACGTTTTGCCTGCCCATCAAAAATGACCTAAGGAACAAATTTAGAGCCATTAAACTAGAATTCGTCACGATTCCCAGATTTAAGTGTACTATAGCCCACGCCATGAGCTTGGGTCTGGACGACCAGACCCCAATCACCTAAAATTTTGGCGCCCTATCAATAACGACCTAAGGAACAGTAATCATCTCCTCGCGATGATTGTTCCTCATTTATTGGCGTTTTAAGGCCATATAACTAGAATTCTGCCTGATTCTCAAATTTGCGTGTGCTATAGACCAAGCCATCGGCATGGGTCCAGCGGAGAAGACCCCGATCGCCAAAAAAATTTCCGGCCTATCAAAAATTACCTAAGGAAATATAATCATCCCCTCTCCATGACCGTTCCTCTTTTTTGGCATTTTACGGTCATACAACTAGAATTCTACCTGATTTTCACATTTATGTGTGCTATAGCTCACGCCATCTGCATGGGTCCGAGTGACCGGTCCTTGATCGTCTAAAATTTTGTCGGCCTTTCAAAAACTACCTAAAGAACAATAGTCATCGCCTCGCCATGACCATTACTCATTTTTGGCATCCTACGGCCATACAATTGGAATTCCACCCGATTTCAAGACTTTCATGTACTATAGTCCACGCCATATGCATGTTTACGTGCGACCAAAATCGAATCGCCTAAAATTTTGCATGCCCATCAAAAATGACCTAAGGAACAATTTTAGAGCCATATAACTAGAATTTGTCCCGATTCCTAGATTTTTGTGTGCTATAGCCCACACCATCAGCTTTGGTCCGGAAGACTAGACCCCAATCACCTAAAATTTTGGAGGCCCCTCAAAAATGACCTAAGGAACAATAGTCATCTCCTCGCGATGAACGTTCCTCATGTTTTGGCATTTTACGACCATAAAACTAGAATTCCGCCTGATTTCCAGACTTTCAAGTGCTATAGCCCACGCGCCATCTGCATGTTCTACGGGCTACCAAAATTGGATCACCTAAAATTTTATCGCCCCATCTAAAATGACCTAAAAATGATAGCCATCGCATCACCATGACCGTTCATCATTGTTTGGCATTTTAGATATATAAAAAGGAATTCTGTCCTTTTCCTAGATTTTCGTGTGCTATAGCCCATGCAATCTTCATGGGTCTGGGCGAACGGACTCGGATCACCTAAAGTTAGGTCGGCTCATCAAAACATACCTAAGGAACATTGATCATTGCCTCGCTATGACCAATACTCGTCATTTTGGTGTTTTAGGGCCATAAAACAGGAATTACGCCTGATTCCCAAATTTTCGTGTGCTATAGCCCACATCATCTGCATAGGTTCGAACGACTGACCCAATCGCCTAAATTTTTATCGGCCCATCGAAGACGACTTAAGGAACAATAGTCACGCCTCGCCATAACCGTTCCTCGTTTGTTGCGTTTTGGGGCCATAAAACTAGAATTCTGTCAGATTTCCTTATGTCTGTGTGCAATAGTTCACGCCATCTGCATGACTTCCTTGGTTTGGCATTTTAGGGCCATAAAACTAGAATTCCACCTGATTCTTAGATTTTCGTATCCTATAGCCCATACAATCTGCATAGGTTGGGGCGAACGGACTCTGATCGTCTTAAATTTTGTCGGCCCGTCAAAAATGACCGAAGGAAAAATAGTCATCGCCTCTCCTTGATCAATCCTCTTTTTTGTCATTTTAGAGCCATAAAACTAGAATTCCGTCTGATTCTCTTTTTTCGTGTGCTATAGCACACGTCATGTGCATAGGTCTGGGTGACCGGACCCCAATCACCTAAAATTTTGTCGGCCATCAAAATTGACCTAAGGAATAATAGTCATCGTCTCGCCATGACTGTTCCTCTTTTTTGGCATTTCAGGGCCATAAAATTGGAATTTTTCCAGATTTCCTAATATTTGTGTGTTATAGCCCACGCCATCTACATGGGGCCAAGCGACTAGACCAAGATCACCTAACATTTTGCTGGCCCATCCAATATTAACTAAGGAACAATAGTCATCGCATGCCCATGACTGTTCTTTATTTTATAGCGTTTTAGCGCCATACAATTGAAATTTCGCCAGGTATCCAGATTTTCGTGTGCTATAGCCCACGCCATCTGCATGTCTACGTGCGACCAAATTCGGATCGCCTAAAATTTTGTAGGCCAATCAAAAATGACCTAAGGAACAATAGTAATCACCTCGCCATGAAAACTCCTCATTATTTGGCATTTTAGGACCATAAAACTGGAATTCCGTCTAATTCTCAAATATTTGTGTGCTAGCCCACGCCATATCTGCATGGGCAAGGGCGACTGGATCTGGATAGCCTAAATGTTTGTCGGCCCATCAAAAATGACCTAAGGATCAATAGTCATCGCTTCACAATGACCGTTCCTCAATTTTTGGCATATTAGGGCCATAAAACAAGATTTCCACCTGATTCCCATATTTTCATGTGCTATTGCCCTCGCCATCTACATGATTCCGGACTACCCGACCCTGATCGCCTAAACTTTTGTTGTCCCATCAAAAATGACCTAACGAACAATAATCATCGCCCTTCTATGACCGTTTTTCATTTCTTTGGTGTTTTAGGATCAATAAAATGGAATTCAACCCGATTCTCAAATTTTTGTGTGCTTCCACGCCATTTGCCTGGATCCGTGCGACTGGACAGCTATTGCCTAAAATTTTACTGGCCCATCATAAATGACCTAAAAACAATAGTCACCGCCTCACCATGACCGTTCCTCATGGTTTGGCATTTTAGGGCCATAAAACTAGAATTCTCCTCAATTCCCATATTTTCAAGCGACAAGACCCTGATCACCTAAAATTTTACCGAACCATCAAAAATGACCTATGAAACAATATTCATCGCCACTCCATGACCATTCCTCATTTTTTGGCGTTTTAGGGACATTAAACTAGAATTCTGCCCGATTTCAGAATTTTCGTTTGCTTTAGCCCTCGCCATTTGCATGGGTCCGGCAACCGGACCCGCATCGCCTAAAATTTTGTCGGCCCATAAAAAATGACCTGAGAAACCATATTCACTGCCTTTCCATTACCGTTCCACATTTTTTGGCGCTTTAGGGCCATAAAACTGGAATTCTGCCCGATTTCCAGATTTTCGTGTGCTATAGCCCACGCTATCTACATGGGTTTGGGCGACAAGACCCAAATCGGCTAAAATTTGTCGGCCTATCTAAAATGACCTAATGAATAATAGTCATCACCTCGCCATGATCTCTCCTCCTTTTTGGCGATTTTGGGCCATAAAATTAGAATTCTGTTTAGAGTCCTAGATTTTCGAGTCCTATACAGGACCCGGATCGCATAGAATTTTATCGGCCTGTCAAAATAAACATAAGGAATAATATTCATCACCTTGCCATGATTGTTCCTTATTTTTCGGTATTTTAGGGTCATAATACTGGAATTCTGCTCGATTCCCAAATTTTTCCCATCTGAATGGGTCCGGGCGACTGAACCCGAATCGCCTAAACCTTTGTCGGATAATAAAAAATGACCTAAGGAACAATAGTCATGACCGTTCTTCATTTTTTGGCATTTTAGGGCTATAAAACAAGTATTCCGCCTCATTCCCTGATTTTCATGTGCTAGCCCAAGCTATCTGCATGGGTCCGGGCGACTAAACCCGAATCGCTTAAAATTTTGCCGGCCTATAAAAAAATAACCTAAGTAACAATAACCATCACCTTGCCATGACCGTTTCTCATTATTTGGTATTTTAGGGTCAAAAAATAGGAATTTTACCAAATTTCTGAATTTTCGTGTGCTATAGCCCACTCCATCTACATGCGTCCGCGCGACTGGACCCGGATCACCAAAATTTTGTCGGACCATCCTAAACTACCTAAGGAAAAATATCCATCATCGTGCTATGACCATTCCTCTCTGTGTGGCATTTTAGGGCCATAAAGCTTGAATTCAACCCGATTCCTAGATTTTCGTGTGCTATAGCCCACGCCATTTTCATGCCCGAACCTGTATCGCCTAAAATTTTGTCGGCCCATAAAAAATTACATAAGGAATAATAGTCTTCGCCTCGCCATATTTGTTTCTCCTTTTTGTCATTTTAGGGATATAAACTTGGAATTATGCCTGATTTCCTAAAATTTTACCGTCCCATCAGAAATGACCTAAGGTACAGTCATATGCATGGGTCCAAGCAATCTTAGATTTTACCGGCCCATCAGAAAACTGGAATTCTACCTAATTCTTATATTTTCGTGTGCTATAGCCAACGACATATGCATGGGTCCAAGCAATTGGACCCAGATCGCCTTAAAGTTTTTCAATCCATAAACAATAACCTAAGGATCAATAACCATTGTCTCGCCATGAACGTTCGTTTTTGGTATTTTAGGGCAATAAAATAGGAATTCCACCTAATTCCCATATTTTCGTGCGCTATAGCCTACGCCATCTGCATAGGTCCGAGCGACCAGAACCCGGATCACCTAAAACCTGTTGGCCCATAAAAAATGACCTAACGAACAGTATTCATCGTCTCGCCATGACTGCTCCTCGTCTTTTGGCATTTTAGGGCTATAAAATTGGAATTCCGCTAGATTCCTCGATTTTTGTATGTTATAGTCTTATAGTCCACGCCATCTACATGGGTCCGGGAAATCGAGCCCTAATCGCCTAAAAATATTTTGGCCCATAAAAAATGACCTAAGTAACAATAGTCATCGCCTCGCCATGACCGTTCCTTGTTTTTTAGTGATTTAGGGCCATAAAACTAGAATTCCGCCAATTCGCAGATTTTCATGAACTATAGCCCACACAATTTGATAGCCTAAAAATTTTTTGGCCCATGAAAAACAGCCTGAGGAATAATAGTCATCGCCTCGCCATGACCGTTCTTCAATATTTGGCGTTTTAGGGCCATAAAACTGGAATTCCGCTTGATTCCCTGATTTTTGTGTGCTATATAGCCCACGCCATCTGCATGGGTCCGGGCAACCAAACCCGAATCGCTTAAAATTTTGCCGGCCTATCAAGAATGACCTAAGGAAAAATAGTTATCACCTCGCCATGACCGTTCCTCATTATTTTCCATTTTAGGGCCATAAAACAAGAATTTTGCCCAATTTCTGAATTTCTGTGTGCTATAGCCCACTCTATCTGCATGCGTCCAACCGACTGGACCCGGATCGCCCAAAATTTTGTAGGTCCATCCAAAACGACCTAAGGAACAATATCCATCACTGCTCCTTGACCGTTCCTTTTTTGTGGCATTTTAGGGACATAAAACTTGAATTCAACCCAATTCCTAGATTTTCGTGTGCTATAGCCCATGTCATCTGCATGCCCGTACCTGTATCGCCCTAAATTTTTTCCAGGCCATCAAAAATGACCTAAGAAACCATAGTCACAGCCCCACCATGACCGTTCCTCATTTTTTGGCGTTTTACAGCCATAAAACTAGAATTACGCCCCAATTCCCTAATTTCCTAATTCTTGTGTGTTATTGCCCACGCCATCTGCATGGGTCCGGGGGACCGGATCCAAATTGCCTAAAATTTTGACGGCCCATAAAGAACGACCTAATGAAAAATAGGCATTGCCTCGCCATGAGCGTTTCTTTGTTTTTAGCGTTATACGACATAAATTTGGAATTCTGCCTAATTCCCAAATCTTTGTTTGCGATAGCCCACACCATCTGCATGCGTCCAGGCAACCAGATCCGGATCAACTAAAGTTTTGTCGGCCCATAATAAATGACCTAAGAAACAACAACCACCGCCTCGCCATGTCCGTTCCTCGATTCATGGCATTTTAGGGCCATAAAATACAAATTTCACCTGATTCTCAGATTTGCGTATGCTATAGCTCACGCCATCTACATAGGTTCAGGCGATCGGACCCAGACTGCCTAAAAACTATTCGGTCCATAATAAATGACCTAGAGAAAAAATAGTCATCGCCTCGTTATGACTGTTTCTCCTATTTTGGCGTTTAGGGCCATAAAACTGGAATTTAATTGATTCTCACATTTTCGTGGCAATAGCACACACCATTTGCATGCGACCATGCGAACGGACCCGTATTGCCGAAAATTTTGCCGACCCATAAAAAATGACCTAAGAAACAATAGTCATCTCCTCGCCATGATGATTACTCATTTTTGGTGTTTTAGGGCCATAAAACTAGAATTTTGTCGATTCCCAAATTTTTGTGTATTATGCCCACGCCATCTGCATGGGTCCGAGCGACTGGACCTGGATCACCTTAAATTTTGTCGGCCCATCAAAAATGACCTAAGAAATAATAGTCATCACCTTGATATGGCCGTTCCTCATTTTTGTCATTTTAAGGCCATAAAACTGGAATTCGGCCCGATTCCCATATGTTCGTGTGCTATATAGCCCCGCCATCTACATAGGTCTGCCGACCGGACCCAGATCGACTAAAATTTTATCGGCCGAGCAAAAATGACCTAATTAACAATAGTCATCGTCTCGCCATGACCATTCCTCATTTTTTGGTGTTTTAGGGCCATAAAACTTGAATTTTGCCCGATTCTCAAATTTTCGTGTGTTATAGCCCACGCCATTTGAATAGGTCTGGGCAACCGGACCCGGATCGTATCAACTTTTGATGGCCAATCAAAAATGACCTAAGGAACAATATTCATCACATCTCCATGAGCTCTCCTCATTTTTGGCCTTTTAGGGCCATAAAACTGGAATTCTGCTCAATTCCTCGATTTTCGTGTGCTATAGCATATGCCATCTGCACGGGGCCCGGCGATCGGACCCGGATCGCCTAAAATTTTTTCGGAACATAACAAATGACCTAAGGAACAATTATCATCACCTCACCATGACCGTTCCTTGTTTTTAGCATTTTAGAGCCATAAAACTGGAATTCGGCCCGATTCCCAGATTTTCGTGTGTTATAGCCCAGGCCATCGGCTTGGGTCAGGAAAACCGAACCCTGATCACCTAAACTTTTGGAGGCCCATAAAAAATGACCTAAGGAACATCAGCCATCTCCTCACGATGACTGTTCTGCATTTCTTGGCTTTTAAGGCCATAGAACTGGAATTTTGCTCGATTCCCTGCTTTTCGTGTACTATAGCCCACGCCATCGGCATGGGTCCAGGGGACCGGACCCCGATCGCCTAAAAGTTTTCTGGCCCATCAAAAATGACATAAGGAACAATAATCATCCCCTATCAATGACCGTTCCTCTTTGTTTTGCATTTTACGGCCATACAACAGGAATTCCGCCTGATTCCCATATTTTCGTGTGCATAACTCACGCCATCAGCATGGGTACGAGCGACCGGTCCCTGATCGCCAAACACTTTGTCGACCCATCACAAACTACCTAAGCAACAATACTCATCGCCTCTCCATGGTCGTTACTCATTTTTTGGCGTTTTACGGCCATTAAACTGGAATTCCGTCCGATTTCCAACCTTTCATGTACTATACGCCATATGCATGTCTAAATGCGACCAAAATCGGATCGCCTAAAATTTTTCCAGCCCATCAAAAACGGCCTAAAAACTATAGTCATCTCCTCGCCATGTTCGTTCCTTATTTTTTGGCATTTTAGGGCCATAAAACTGGGATTCTTCCCGATTACTAGCCTTTCATGTGTTATAGTCCAAGCCATCTGTATGGGTCCGGGCGACTGACCTCGATCCCCTAAATTATTTCCGGCCCATCAAATATAACTTAAGGAACAATATTCATTGTCTCGCCATGACTGTTCCTCATGTTTTGGTGTTTTAGGGCCATAAAACTAGAATTCCGCCTGATTCATGAATTTTTGTGTCCTATAGCACACGCCATCTGCATGGGTTCAGGCGACCGGACCCGGATTGCCTAAAATTTTGTCGTCCCATTAAAAATGACCTAAGGAACAATAGTCATCGCATCTCCATGAACGTTCCTCGTTTTTAGGCAATTTAGGGCCATAAATCTGGAATTTCACTCGATTCCCAGATTTTCGTGTGCTATAGCCCTTGCGATCTGCATGGGTCTGGGCAACCAAAATCGGATCACCTAAACTTTTGCCGGCTAATCAAAAATGACCTAAGAAATAATAGTCATCACCTCGCCTTGACCGCTCCTCATATTTTGGCATTTTAGGGTCTTAAAACTAAAATTTCGTTCGATTTCCCGGTTTTCGTGTGCTATAGCGCACGCCATCTGCATGGGTCCGGGCGACCGGACACTAATCGCCTAAAATTTTGCTGACCCATCGAAAACAACCTAAGAAACAATAGTCATCGCCTCGCCATGACCGCTCCTTATTTTTTGGCGTTTTAGGGCCAGAAAACTGGAATTCTACCCGATTCCCAGATTTTTGTGTGGTTATGCCCACGCCATATACATGGGTCTGGGTGACCAGACCCGGAACACCTAAAATTTTGTCGCCCAGTAAAAAATGACCTAAGAAACAATAGTCATTGCTTTTCCATTACCGTTCCTCATTTTCTGGCCTAAGGAACAATAGCTCACGCCATTTGCATGGGTCCGGGCGACCGAACCCGGATCGCCTAATATTTTGTAGGCCATAACAGTGACCTATGAAATATAAGAAATCTCCTCTCCATTATCGTTCCTCATTTGGTGTTTAAGGGCCATAAAACATGAATTCCATCTGCATGAGTCTGGGCGATAGAACCCGGATCGTCTAAAATTTTGTTGGTCCATAAAAAATGACCGATAGAACAATAGTCGTTGCCTCCCCATGACCGTTCCTCATTATTTTGCATTTTAGGGACATAAAAATGGAATTCCACTGATTCTTAGATTTTTGTGTGCTATAGCCTACGCCATCTACATGGGTTTTTGTCGGCTCGTAAAACATGACCTAAGGAACAATAAATCATCGCCTCGCCATGATCATACCTCTTTATTGGCATTTTAGGGACATAAAATTGGAGTTTCGCCAGATTTTCTGATTTTCATGCGCTATAGTTCATTCCATCTGCATAGGTCTAGGCCACTCGACACCGATCACCTAAAATTATGTCGGCCCATTAAAAATGACCTGAGAAATAATAGTCATCATCTCGCCATGACCATTCCTCAGTTTTGGCATTTTAGGGCCATAAAATATGAATTCCGACTGATTCTCTTATTTTAGTATGCTAGCCCAAGCCATCTACACGGGGCTGGGCGACCGGACCATGGTCGCCTAAAATTTTTCGGGCCTATCAAAAACTACCTAAGTAACAATAGTCATCACATCCCTATGACCGTTATTTATTTCTTGGCGTTGTAGGGCCATAAAACTAGAATTCGGCCCGATTATCGAAGTTCGTGTGCTATAGCTCATGCCATCTGCATGGGTCCGGCGACCGTCCTCAGATCGCCAAAAATTTATTTGACCCATGAAAAATGACCTAAGGAACAATAGTCATCACCTCATGATGAGCGTTACTCATTTTTTGGTGTTTTAGGGCCATAAAATTAGAATTTTGCTTGATTCCTAGATTTTCGTGTGCTATAGCCCACTTCATCTGCAAGGGTCCGGGCGACCAGACCATGATTGCCTATAATATTTTTGTCCCATCGAATACGATCTAAGGAACAATAGTTATCACCTCGCCATGACCGCTCCTCGTTTTTGACATTTTAGTCCATAAAACTGCAATTCCGCTCATTTCCCAAATTTTTCGTTTCCATAACCCACGCCATCTATTTGGGTTTAGGTGATCGAATCTGGATCGTACAAAAAAATTTTGGCCCATCAAAAATGATGTAAGGAACAATAGTCATCGCCTTGCCATGACCGTTCCTCTTTGTTTTGCGTTTTGAGGCCATAAAATTGGAATTCCGCTTCATTCCCTGATTTTCGTGCGTTGTAGCCCATGCCATCTGCATAGGTCCGGTCGACCGGACCCGAATCGCCTAAAATTTTATTGTCCTAACAAAATTGACCTAAGGAACAACATTCATCACCTCGCCATGACCGTTCCTCATTTTTTGGCGTTTTAGGGCCATAAAACTTGAATTATACTCGATTCCTAAATTTTCGGGTGCTATAGCCCAAGCCATCTGTATGGGTCCGGGCAACTGGACCCGGATCGCCAATTATTATACCGATCCATAAAAATGACCGAAGGAAAAAAAGTCATCGCCTCTCCATGACTCTTCCTTATTTTGACGTTTTAGGGCCATAAAAAAGGAATTTCACCCGATTCCCATATTTTCGTGTGTTATAGCCCAAGCCATATGCATGGGTCCGGACGACCAGACCCGGATCGCCTAAAAAGGTTTTGGCCCATAACAAAAGAGATAAGGAATAATAGTCATCGCCTATCTATGACCGTTCCTCATGTTTTGGCATTTTAGACCTATAAAACTGGAATTCCGCCCTATTCACAGATTTTCGTGTGCTATAGCCCATGTCATTTACATGTGTCGAGGCGAATGGACCACGATCGCCTAAAATTTTTCCGGTCCATCAAAAATGACCTAAGGAATAATAGTATTTGCCTCGCCATGATCGTTTCTCATTTCTGGCGTTTTAGGGCTATAAAACTGGAATTCCAATTGATTTCCTGATTTTCGTGTGTTATTGCCCACACCATCGGTATGGGTCCGGGGGATCGGATCCAAATTGCTTGAAATTATGCCAGCCCATAAAAAATGACCTAATGAAAATAGCCATCGCCTCGCCATGAGCGTTCCTCCATTTTTGGTGTTATACGGCATAAAACTGGAATTAAGCCTGATTCCTAAATTTTCGTGTGCTATATCCCACGCCATCTACATGGGTCCAGGCAACTGGACCCGTATCGCCTAAATATTTGTCGGCCCATAACAAAAATGACCTAAGGAACAATAACCATCGTATCACCATTGTCGTTCCTCGTTTTGATTGAATTTTAGGGCCATAAAATAGGAATTCCACCCGATTCTAGAATTACATGTGCTATAGCTCACGTAATCTGCATGGGTCCAAGCGACCGAACTCGAATCGCCTAAAAACTTTTCGGCCCAAAACAAGTGACCTAAGGAACAATAGTCATCACCTAACTAGGATTGTTCCTCGTTTTTTAGCGTTTAGGGCCATAACGCTGGAATTCTACTTGAGTCTTATATTTTCGGGTGCAATAGCACACACCATCTACATGCGGCTGGGCGAACGGACCTGGATCGCCTAAAATTTTGCCGAGCCACCAAAAATGACCTAAGTAACAATAGTCATCTACTCTCCATGACCGTTACTCATTTTTTGGTATTTTAGGGCCATAGAACTGGAGTTCCGCCTGTTTCTCAGATGTTCATGTGTTATAGCCCACGCCATTTGAATGGGTCTGGGAGGCCGTACCAGGATTGTTTAAACTTTTGCCAGCCAATCAAAAATGACCTAAGGAACAATAGTCCTCACCTGGCCATGACCTCTCCTCATTTTCTGGCACTTTAGGGCCACAAAACTGAAATTCCGCTTGATTCCCCAATTTTTGTGTGCTATAGCCCACACCATCTGCACGGGTCCAGGCGATCGGACCCAGATCGCCTAAAGTATTTCTGACCCATAAATAATGACCTAAGTAACAATTGTCATCTACTCTCCATGACCGTTCCTCCTTTTTAGCATTTTAGAGCCATAAAACTGGAATTCGGCCCGATTCTCAGATTTTCGTGTGTTATAGCCCACGCCATCAGTTTGGGTGTGGAAAACGGGACCCTGATCACCTAAAATTTTGGTGGCCCATCAAAAATGATGTAAGAAACAATATTCATCTCCTAGGGATGATCGTTCCTCATTTCTTGGCTTTTTAAGGCCATAGAACTAGAATTTCGCCCGATTCCCAGATTTTCGTATGCTATAGTCCACGCCATCGGCATGGGTCCAGGGGACCGAACCCTAATGACCTAAAATTTTCTGACCCATCAAAAATGACCTAAGGAACAATAATGATTCCCTCGTCATGACTGTTCCTCTTTTTTGGCATTTTACGGCCATACAACTGGAATTCTGCCTGGTTCCCAAATTTTCGTATGCTATAGCTCACGCCATTTGCATGGGTCCGAGTGACTAGTCCCTGATCACTTAAAAAAAAATCGACCCATCAAAAACTACCTAAGGATTAAAATTCATCGCCTTCCCATGACCATTACTCGTTTTTTGGCGTTTTACGACCGTTAAACTGGAATTCCGTCCAATTTCCAAACTTTCATGTACTATAGCCCATGCCATATGCATGTCTACGTGCGACCAAAATCGGATCGCCTAAAATTTTACCAGCCCATCAAAAAGGCCTAAAACTTATAGTCAACTCCTCAACATGATCGTTCCTCATGTTTTGGCATTTTAGGGCTATAAAATTGGAATTCCGCCCGATTACTAGATTTTGCTATAGCCCAAGCCATCCGCATAGGTCCGAGCGACTGACCCCGATCCCCTAAAAATTTTCCGGCCCATCAAATACAACTTAAGGAATAATATTCATCATCTCGCTATAACCGTTCCTCATTTTTTGTTGTTTTAGGGCTATAAAACTGGAGTTCCACCTGATTCCCTTATTTTCGTGTGCTATAGCACACACCATCTGCATGGGTTCGGGCGACCGAACCCGGATCACCTAAAATTTTGTAGTCCCATTAAAAATGACTTAAGAAACAATAGGCATCGAATCTCCATGAACGTTCCTCATTTTGTGACATTTTAGGGCCATAAAACTGGAATTTCGCTCGATTCCCAGATTTTCGTGTGCTATAGACCTTGCAATCTGTATGGGTCCGGGCAACCAGACCCGGATCACCTATGTCACGACCCCAATTTCCCTTTGTAGGATGTCGTGATGGCACCAAGTCTATAAGACTAGGTAAGCCTAACAATTTGCGAAATAACTGGATATAAAACTGAACTCAAATCTCAACACATGAAATATAAACAGAACCTGCGATTCAAATAATTACAACTCCCAAAACCCGGTAGAAATAATTCATAAGCTTCTAAGAGAAAATACTAAGTGTCTCTATACATCAGAGTCTAAAAAGAATAAGGAAAATAACATAATAAGGATAGGGGACTCCGAGGTCTGCGGATGCTGGCAGTTATACCTTGAAGTATCCACGTATGGTCTAGCTCACTGGTATCTGGCCTGGTAAGAAGAACCTAGATCTGCACAAAACGATGTGCAGAAGTGTAGTATGAGTACATCAAAACGGTATCCAGTAAGTGTCAAGCCTAACCTCGGTAGAGTAGTGACGAGGTCAGGTCAGGGCCCTACTGGAATAAAAGAAAATGATACAAAAAATATAATAATACAATGAAATGACTGAGAAATAAACAACGAGAAATTACAGAAAGGTAACAGCACAGCAAATAGAGGTAAACAACAGGGGCACTCCCGAGGTATCGCCTCGTAGCCCAAATGTAAATACACAATAGGGGATCTCCCGAGATACCGCCTCGTAGTCCTAAAAGTAAATATATGCAATAAGGGATCTCCCGAGGTACCGCCTCGTAGTCCCAAAAGTAAATATGCAAAAAGGGAATCTCTCGAGGTACCGCCTCGTAGTCGCAAAAGTAAATACGCGATAGGGGGAGCTCCCTAGGTACCGCCTCGTAGTCTCAAAAGTAAATATGCAACTCATAACCTATGGAGCAATGAATTTACGACAAGGAATCATACAGTTAAAGACTGAATACTAAATCAAGGAAGCAGGTAATTCAACTAAGCATATTGCAGAAATTGCAAGTAGGAGTTAAGACACGTAGACATGCGATACTAGGCTAAACAAGATAACTACACATGTTAAGGCTGCACAGTTAAGGAATTAAAAAAGACCACTCAATAAGAATCGAAATCTCCACATTTAGCCCGTGTACGCACTCGTCATCTCACGTACACGGCATTCACATATCACAGATTGTTACAACAGTAAAAAGTCCTAAGGGAATTTCCTCCACACAAGATTAGGCAAGTCACTTACCTCAAATCTCGCTCAATCAGTCGCTAGAATGCCTTTCCCTCGACTTTCCTACTCCGAACGGCCCAAATCTAACAGCAATTACATACTATAAATACAACTACAAGGAATTAATTTAAATAATGAAACTATGACTTTAGCAAAGAATATAAAACCCGGCCTAAAAAGTCGACCCGAGCCCATGTTTCGAAATCGGGTAAAAGTCATAAAATAAGAACACCCATTCGACCACGAGTCCAACCATACCAAATTTACCAAATTCCGACACCAAGTCGCCACTCAAATCCCCAAACTAAACTCTCCAAATACCTAGCCTCAAACTCCTAAATTCCAACGTAAATACACACAAACTAGGTGGGAAAATCAATGGGGAAACAAGATTATTGATCAAAAATGAGTAGAAGAGACTTACCTCAAGAAATCCATAGAAAATGCTCTCAAATATTTCCAAGACCCGAGCTCAAAATGTTTAAAATGAAGCAAAATCGTGAACCCGTGTATTTAAATGTTCTGCCCAGCACTTCCACTTCTTCGGAAATTTAACTGCATCTGCGGTCTCGCAGTTGCGAGGTCTTCCCTGCTTTTGCGGTTTCTTACTCTTCTGCGGACAAGAGGTCTGCTTCTGCAGCCTCGCATTTGCGGTTGCCACTGTCGCTTCTGCAGAACCAGCTGCCCCCTTCACTCCGCATTTTCGGCGCCTAGATTGCACCTACGGGCATGTAGATGCGGAAAGCTTCACGCATCTGTGGCACAGCCCCAGGCCAAGCCCAAATCCAATTCTGCACCTTGCTAGCCGCACCTGCGAGAATAGTTCCGCAGGTGCGGTTGCACCAGAAGGAAGATATCCCAGCTTTGTTATAAGTCCAATTTTGATCTGTTAACCATCCGAAACTCACCCGAGACCCCCGGGACCTCAACAAAATATACCAATTGCATATCGATTCAAGCCTAATGAACTTTAATACTTCAAACTTCTAGATACGACGTCGAAACTATCAAATCGAGTCCAATTGACCTCAAACTTTGCACACAAATCATAATTGACATTACGGACCTACTCCAACTTCTGGAATAGTTATCCGATCCCGATATTAAAACGTTCACTCCCGGTCAATCTTCCCGAAAATCATCCAAATTCTCCAATTTTTGCCAAATAACTCTAAAATGACCTACGGACCTCCAATTCAACATCCGAACATGCTCCTAAGACCAAAATCATCCTACGGAGCTATTGGAATCGTCGAAACTCCATTCCGGAGTCGTCATCACACAATTCAAGTGACGGTCAATTCCTAGAACTTAGACTCCCAATTTAGGGAATATGTGTCCCATATCACTCTATAACCAAAAACAAGTCCTCATGGCAAGTCACGGAACCCAAAAATGAAATAGAGGAAGAAATAATTAGGTGTTTGGGGCCAATACTCTCAAAATGACCAGCCGGATCGTTACATCCTCCTCCTCTTAAAACAAATATTCATCCTCAAACGAGTATAGAGACATACCCAGAGTGGTGAAAAGATAAGGATAACGGATGCGCCTATCATGCTCGGTCTCCAAAGTCGCCTCCTCAACCGGATGAACCCTCCACTGAACCTTCATAGAAGAGATGTTCGTTGACCTCAACTTTCGAACCTTCCTGTCCAAAATGGCAACATAAGATAGATCTTTGTCCAACTGGACTGATCTGAAGTCTAACACATGAGACGGATCATCGTGATACTTCCAAAGTATGGAAACATGGAATAGTGGATGAACTACAGAGAGACTAGGTGGTAGTGCAAATCTGTAAGCCACCTCTCTGACCCTGTTAAGAATCTCAAAAGGCCTGATATACCTAGGACTCAACTTGCCATTCTTTCTAAACCTCATAACGCCCTTCATGGGTGAAACCCTGAGCAAGACCCACTCCCCAACCATGAATGCAACGTCGCGAACCTTCCGATCCGCATAACTCTTCTGCCTAGACTGGGCTGTACAAAGTCGATCCTGAATAAATTTAACTTTTTCCAAAGCATCCTGAACCAAGTTTGTACCCAATAGCCTAGCCTCTCCCGGCTCGAACCAACCCACTGGAGACCGGAGCCGTCTACCATAAAAATCTTCATACGGTGCCATCTGAATGCTCGACTGATAACTATTGTTGTAGGCAAACTCCGCAAGTGGCAAGAATTGATTCCAAGCACCCCAAAATCCATCACACACGCACGAAGCATATCCTCCAATATCTGAATAGTGCGGTCGGCCTGTCTGCCTGTCCGTTTGAGGGTGAAATGTTGTACTCAACTCCACCAGAGTACCTAACTCACGTTGTACGGCTCTCCAGAACCATGATGTAAACTGCGTACCCTGGTCAGAGATTATAGATATCGGTACGCCATGAAGCCTGACAATTTTGCAAATGTAAACCTGAGCCAGCTGCTTCGAAGAGTAAGTAGTAACCACAGGAATGAAATGAGCTGACCTGATCAATCTATCCACAATCACCCAAATTGCATCGAACCTCCTTAGAGTCCGTGGGAGCCCAACAACGAAATCTATAGTGATCCTCTCTCATTTCCACTATGGAATCTCTAGTTTCTACAGTAATCCACCTGGTCGCTGATGCTCATACTTCACATGCTGACAATTTAGGCACTGAGCTACATATTCCACTATGTCCTTCTTCATCCGCCTCCACCTATAGTGCTGCCTCAAATCTTGATACATCTTCACGGCACCTAGATGAATGGAGTACCGCGAACTGTGAGCCTCCTAGAGAATCAACTCACGCAAACCATTTACATTAGGCACACATAGCCTGCCATGCATCCGTAATACACCGTCATCTCCAATAGTGACTTCCTTGGCATCACCGTGCTGAACCGTGTCCTTAAGGACAAACAGATGGGGGTCATCATACTGGCGCTCCCTGATATGATCATAAAGAGAAGACTGAGAAACCACACAAGCCAAAACTTTGCTTGGCTCGGAAACATCCAATATGACAAACTGGTTGGCTAAGGCCTGAACATCCAAGGCTAAAGGCCTCTCTGCTACTGGTAGATATGCTAAACTACCCAAACTATCCACCTTGCGACTCAAGGTATCGTCCCACCACATTGGCCTTCTTGGGATGATAGAGAGTGGTGATGTCATAATCTTTAAGAAGCTCCAACCATCTCCACTACCGCAGGTTAAGATCCTTCTGTTTAAACAGATGTTGTAGACTCCGGTAATCGGTGAAAACCTCGCAAGGGACACCGTACAAATAATGTTGCTAGATCTTCAAGGCATGAACAATATCTGCTAACTCGAGGTCGTGGACAGGGTAATTCTTCTCATGCACCTTCAGATGTCTAGACACATAGGCAATCACCCTACCGTCCTGCATCAACACCGCACCGAGACCAATGCATGATGCATCATAATATACCGTATAGGACCCCGAACCAGTAGGCAACACCAACACTGGGGTTGTAGTCAAAGAAGTCTTGAACTTTTGAAAGCTCTCTTCACACTCCTCGTCTGCCTGAACGGAGCACCATTCTGGGTCAATCTGGTCATAGGTGCTGTAATAGACGGGAAACCCTCTACAAATCGATGGTAATACCCTGCCAAGCCAAGAACTCGGGATCTCCGTAGTTAAAGACGGTCTGGGTCAACTCTGCACTATTTCAATCTTCTTCAGATCTACCTTGAGCCCCTCACTCAATACCACATGACCAAAAATTGCCACTGAATCTAGCTGGAATTAACACTTCAAAAATTTTGCATACAACTTCTTCTCTCTCAAGGTCTGAAGCACAGTCCTCTGGTGCTGCTCATGATCCTCCCGACTCCGGGAGTACACCAGAATGTCATCAATAAACACAATGATGAAAGAGTCAAGATAGGGCTAAAATACACTATTCATCAAGTTCATGAATCTTGCTGGGGCATTGGTCAGCCCAAAAGACATCACAAGGAACTCGTAATTACCATACCTAGTGCTGAAAGCAGTCTTCGGGATATCTGGCTCCCGAATCTACTACTGATGATAGCATGAACGCAAGTCGATCTTAGAGAACACTCTGGTACCCTAAAGCTGATCAAATAGGTCATCAATATGTGGCAATGGATACCTGTTCTTCACTGTAACCTTGTTCAACTAGCGATAATCAATACACATTCGCATAGAACCATGCTTCTTCTTTACAAACAAGACAGGATCACCCCAAGGCGACACACTGGGCCGAATGAAGCCCTTATCGAGCAACTCTTGCAACTATTCCTTTAATTATTTCAACTCTGCTGGAGACATACGATAAGGTGGAATAGAAATGGACTGAGTGACCGGTAACAAATCAATGCCAAAGTCAATATCCCTATTGGGCAGCATGCCCGGAAGGTCCGCCAGGAATAAATCTAAATAGTACCTCACTACCGGAACAGACTCGACGGTAGGACTATCAACACTAAAATCCCTCATATAGGCCAGATATGCATCACACCCCTTATCAACCACTCGCTGAGCCTTAAGAAATATGACAATCCTGCTAGGAACATGATCTAAGTTACCTCTTCACTCTAGCCGTGGTAGACCTAGCATAGCCAATGTCACCGTCTTGGAATGACAATCAAGGATAGCGTGATAGGGCGACAACCAGTCCATGCCCAAAATAACATCTAAATCCACCATACTGAGTAATAATAAATCGGCTCTAGTCTCAAAACCACTAAGAACAATCAAACACGACCGATGCACACGGTCAACAACAATAGAATCACCCACGGATGTAGATACATAGACAAGTGAACTCAGAGAATCATGGGATACACCCAAATATGGAGTAAAACAATATGACACATATGAATAAGTGGAGTCTGGATCAAATAAGACAGATGCATCTCTATGACAGACCAAAATAATACCTGTGATGACAGAATCGGATGCAACTGTCTCCGTCCTAGCAGGAAGGGCATAATATCTGGCCTGGCCTCCCTCTCTAGGGCGACCTTTACCTGCTCGACCTCCACCTCTAGCTGGCGGTGCAGGTGGAGTGGTAGCTGGTGCTGTAATCACAGCGTGAGGTGGAGAACACGATGCCTGAGAAATCTGTGGAGGTGCACCCCTCCTGAGTCTGGGGCAATCCATTACCTATGGCGAGTATTGCCACACTCAAAAGAAGCTATCGGAGGATGTGACTGTTATGATTGTCTCGGGTCTGATCGGCTAGACTGATCGCTGAAAGCACCCCCCGTACATGAGGTACACTAGACACTGGCAGTTTATAATAGGGATCCTGGGGCTTAGGAGTGGCCAGAGCACCACTGGCGACTGGAAGTGCTGAATGAATAGGGCGACCCATATAACCCCTACCCTGACTAGCTGCAGTTGGGACACGAGTACCACTATAAGTGCTAGACTCTCGAGACCTCTTGGCCTCTCTCTCCTCCCTCTCCAGAGTTAGCATACCCTCCAACCTCCTAGCAATCCCTACTATCTTCTGGTAAGCAATATCCATCTCCAACTCTCGGGCCATGCTAAATCTGATACTGTGGTTGAGCCCCTCAATAAATCGATGATCCCGCTCCCGGACAGTAGCAACCAAGGCTGGTGCATGCGTATACAAATCACCGAATCAGACCGCATAATCTGACACGATCATAGAACCCTGGCGCAACTACTCAAACTATGCGCGCCATGCATCTCTGAGATTCTGGGGGGCATACTCCCTCAAGAACATATCTGAGAATTGAGTCCAAGTAAGTGAAGTTGCCTCAATCGGACTACCCAACTCATATGCTCGCCACCACTGATAAGCCGCTCATTTAAGCTGGAACGTAGTGAAAGAAACCTTACTAGTCTCCGCAACACCCATAGTACGAAGTATACGGTGGCACTCCTCAAGAAAACCGTGGGAATCCTCTAACGTCAAGACATTGAAAGTAGGAGGGTGATACTTCTTGTACCTATCGAGCCTGAGCTGCTCCACCTCAGAAACTGCTGCCCTAACCTCGGGCTGAACTAGAGCTACCGGATGCATTGGTACGACCTTTGGAACCTAGTCGACCTGGATCTGCTACTATGGGGTACCGGAGACAGTCTATGATACTCCTCCAGCCTGAGATGTAGCAGGAGCAAGTGGTATCAATCCTGCCTGAGCCAAGGTGCTGAACATGCTCAGAAACTGGGGTACAGTCACCTGGAGGGCTGGTGCAGTAACAGGTGTCTGTGGTGCCTTCCCTCCAACCGGAGCTACTGGTGGCGCCTCTGTAGCAGTTCGTGTGGTGCTCTGGATGCACCACTTGGACATCCTCGGCCTCTACCCCGGCCCCGGCCTATCGCAACTCTAGCAGGGGCGCGGGTGTCTGGTCATCTGATCCAGTTGTATGTGTCCTCACCATCTGTGAGAGAATAGAAAAATAGAAATTTAGAGTTCGAAGTCAAAATATCGCACGATAAGAAATCAAAGAAGTGAAGATTTTTCTAACAGTTCCATATCCTCCCGAAGATAAATACAAACATCTCTGTACCGATCCGCGAGACTCTACTAAACCTGCTTGTGACTCATAACACCTATGAACCTAGAGCTCTGATACCAACTTGTCACAACCCCAATTTCCCTCCATAGGTTATCGTGATGGCACCTAGTCTCTAAGACTAGGTAAGCCTAAAAATTTGCGGAATAACTGAATATAAAACTCAACTCAAATCTCAACACATGAAACAAAAATAGAACCTACGATTCAAATAATTACAACTCCCAAAATCCGGTAGAAATAAGTCGCAAGCTTCTACGAGAAAATACTAAGTGTCTCTATACATCAGAGTCTAAAGAGAATAAGTAAAACAACATAATAAGGATAGGGGGACTCTGAGATCTACGGACGCTAGCAGATATACGTTGAAGTATCCACGTACGGTCCAGCTCACTGGTATCTAGCCTGGTAGGAAGAACCTGGATCTGTATAAAACGATGTGTAGAAATGTAGTATGAGTACACCAAAACGGTACCTAGTAAGTGTCAAGCCTAACCTCGGTAGAGTAGTGATGAGGTTAGGTCAGGGCCCTACTGGAATTAAAGGAAATGAGGCAGAAAATATAATAATTCAATGAAATAACTGAGAAATGAACAACAAGAAATTACAGAAAGGTAACAGCACAACAAATATACGTAAACAATAAACGCGCTCCTGAGGTATCGCCTCCTAGTCCCTAATGTAAATACACAACAGTGGGATCTCCCGAGGTACCGGCTCGTAGTCCCAAAAGTAAATATGCAACAGGGGATCTCCCGAGGTACCGCCTAGTAGTCCCAAAAGTATATATTCAAAAGGGGGATCTCACGAGGTACCGCCTCGTAGTTCCAAAAGTAAATACACGACAGGGGGAGCTCCCGAGATATCGCCTCGTAGTCCCAAAGGTAAATACGCAACTCATAACCTATGGAACAATGAATTTACGGTAAGGAATCATATAGTTAAAGATCGAATAAAAGATCAAGGAAGCATGTAATTCAACTAAGCATGTTTCACAAATTGCAAGTAGGAGTTAAGACACGTAGACATGCAATACTAGGCTAAACATGATAACTACACATGCTAAGGCAACGCAGTTAAGGAATTAAAGAAGACCACTCAACAAGAAGTGAAATCTCCACATTCAGCCTATGTACACACTCGTCACCTCGAGTACACGGTATTCACATATCACAAATTGTTACAACAGTACCAAATCCTAAGGGGATTTCCCCAACATAAGGTTAGGCAAGTCACTTACCACAAATCTCTCTCAATCAATCGGTAAGAATGCCTATCTCTCGACTTTACAACTCTGAACGGCCCAAATCTAGCCAAATGCGATTACATACTATAAATACAACTACAAGGAACTAATTTAAATAATGAAACTACGACTTTAGGAAAGAATTGAAAACTCGGCCCAAAAAGTCGACCCGGGCCCACATCTCGAAATTGGGTACAAGTAATAAAATACGAATACCCATTCGATCACGAGTCCAACCGTACCAATTTTACCAAAATCTGACACCAAGTCGCCACTCAAATCCCCAAACTAAAATCTCCAAATCCCTAGCCTCAAACTCCCAAATTCAACCTTAAATACACACAAACTAGGTGGGAAAATCAATGGAAAACAAGATTATTGATCAAAAATGAGTACAAGAGACTTACCTCAATAAATCCCTCGAAAATGCTCTCAAATATCGCAAAGACTCGAGCTCAAAATGTTTAAAATGAAGCAAAATCGCGAACCCATGTATTTAAGTGTTCTACCCAGCAATTCCGCTTCTTCGGAAATTTAACCGCATTTGTGGTCTCGCAGATGCGAGGTCCTCCCCTCTTCTGCGGCTTCTTACGCTTCTGCATACAAGAGGTCCACTTCTGCAGCCTCGCATTTGCGGTCTCCATTGCTGCTTCTGCGGAACCAGCTGCCACCCTTCACTCTGCATCTGCGACGCCTGGCTCGCACCTGCGGGCACGCAGATGCGGAAAGCTTTACGCATCTGCGATGCAGCCCCAGGCCAAGACCAAATCCGCTTTTGTGCCTTGCCAACCGCACCTGTGGCAGCGCACCTGTGAGAATAGTTCCGCGGGTGCGATTGCACCAGAAGGCAGAAAATCCCAACTTTGTTCTGAGTCCGATTTCGATCTGTTAACCATCTGAAACTCACCCGAGACCCCTGAGACCTCAATCAAACATACCAACAAGTCCTAAAATACCATCCAAACTTAGTCAAGCCTTTAAATCACATCAAACAATTCTAAAAAAATTAATTGCACATCGATTCAAGCCTAATGAACTTTAAAACTTCAAACTTCTACATTTGACGCCGAAACCTATCAAATCAATTCCGATTAAACTCAAATTTTGCACACAAGTCATAATTGACATTACGGACCTACTCCAACTTCTGGAATTGGAATCTGACCCCGATATCAAAAATGTCACTGTCAATTTTCACAAAAATCATCCAAATTCTCCAACTTTCGCCAAATGACGCTAAAATGACCTACGGACCTCCAATTCAACTTCTGAACATGCTCCTAAGACCAAAATCACCCTACGGAGCTATTGGTCAATTCCTAGAACTTAGACTCATAATTTAGAGACTATGTGTCCCATTCCACTGCGAAACCAAAAACAAATCCTCCCCGCAAGTCACATCACCTAAAATGAAATAGAGGGAGAAATAATTAGCGGTTCGGGGCTAATACTCTCAAAATGACCGGTCGGATAGTTACAACCTAAATTTTTGTCGTCCAATCAAAAATGACCTAAGGAATAATAGTCATCGTCTCGCCATGACCGCTCCTTATTTTTGGGCGTTTTAGGTTCTTAAAACTGGAATTCCGCTCGATTTCCCAGTTTTCGTGTGCTATAGCCCACTCCATCTACACGGGTCCGGGGGATCGAACCCTGATCACCTAAAATTTTGTCAGCCCATCAAAGAATGATCTAAGGAACAATAGTCATCGCCTATCTATGAACGTTCCTCATTTTTGGGGGTTTTAGGGCCATAAAACTGGAATTCGACCCGATTCTCAAATTTTCGTGTGTTATAGCCCACACCATCTGCATGGGTCCGGGAGACCGGACCCCGATCTCCTAAGATTTTGGAGGCCTTAAAAAATAACATAAGGAACAATAGTCATCTCCTCGCGATGATCGTTCCTCATTTTTTGGCATTTTAAGGCCATAAAACTGAAATTTCACCTCATTCCCTGATTTGCGTGTGCTATAGCTCACGCCAACGGCATGGGACCGGACCCCGATCTCCTAAAAACATTTCGGAGCATCAAAACTGACCTAAGGAACAATAGTAATCGTCTCTCCATGACCGTTCCTCTTTTTGGCATTTTATGACCATAAAACTAGAATTCTACCTGGTTCCTAGATATTCGTGTGTTATAGCCCACACCAACGGCATGGGTCCTAGCAATCGGTCCTCGATCTCCTAAAATTTTGTCAACCCATCAAAAATGACCTAAGTAACAATAGTCATCACCTCACCATGACTGTTAATCGTTTTTTGGCATTTTATGGCCATAAAACTAGAATTCCGCCCGATTTTCAAACTTTCATGAGCTCGCCCATGCCATATGCATGTCTACAGGCGACAAGAACCGGATCGCCTAAAATTTTATCGGTACATCAAAAATGACCTAAAAATTATAGTCATCACATCGTCGTGACCGTTCCTCATTTTTTGGCGTTTTAGGGCTATGAAAAATGAATTCCGTCTGATTCACATATTTTTGTGTGCTATAGCCCATGCTATCTGCATGAGTCCGAGTGAACGGACTCGGATCGCCTAAAGTTTTTTCGTCTCATCAAAAAATACCTAAGGAACACTAAGCATTGCCTCGGCATTTAGGGCCATAAAACTGGAATTACGCCTGATTTTCATATTTTCGTGTTCTACAACCTACGCCTTCTGCATAGGTCCGGGCGACTGACCCCAATCACAAAAAATATTATCAGCCCATCAAAAATGACTTAAGGAATAATAGTCATCACCTCTCCATTATCGTTCCTCTTTTTTTGCGTTTTGTGGCCATAAAACTTGATATCCGTCTGATTTTCTGATTTTCTGATTTTCATGTGCTAGCTCACGCCATCTGCATGGGTCGGGGCGACCGGACCCGGATCGCCTAATATTTTATTGGCCGATATATAGTCATCACTTCGCCATGATCGTTCCTTGTATTTTGGCATTTTAGGGCCATAAAACTAGAATCTCACCCGATTCTTAGATTTTTCTATCCTATATCCCATTCAATTTGCATAGGTCCGGGAGAACGGACCCTGATCGCCTAAAATTTTGCAGGCCCGTCAAAAATGACCTAAGGAACAATAGTCATTGCCTCACCATGACCGTTCCTCTTTTTTGGTATTTTAGGGCCATAAAACTAGAATTCCATCTAATTCCCTGATTTTTGTGTGCTATAGCACACGTATATATGCATGGGTCCGGGTCACCGAACCCCGATCACCAATATTTTGTCGGCCATCAAAATTGACCTATGGAATAATAGTCATCGTCTCGCCATGACCGTTCCTCTTTATCGGCGTTTCACGGCAATAAAATTGGAATTCTGCCCGATTTCCTAATTTTTGTATGCTATAACCATGCCATCTGCTCGAGGCCAGGCGATCGGACCACGATTGCCTAAAATTTTGTCGGCCCATCAAAAATTAACCAAGGAACAATAGTCATCGCCTGGACATGACCGCTCTTCATTTTATGGCATTTTAGGGCAATAAAATTGAAATTCCGCCGATATCCAGATTTTCATGTGCTATAGCCCATGCCATCTGCATGGGTCCGGGTGACTGGACACGGATCGCCTAAAATTTTGTCGTCCAATTAAAAATGACCTAATGAATAATAGTCATCGCCTCACCGTGATAACTCCTCATATTTTGGCGTTTTAGGGCCATAAAACTAGATTCTGCCTTTTTCTCAAATATTCATGTGCTATAGCCAATGCCATATCTGCATGGGTCCGGGCGTCTGGACCCGGATAACCTAAAAAAATTTCGACACTTACAAAATGACCTAAGGATCAATAATCATCACTTTCCATGACCGTTCCTCATTTTTGGTATATTAGTGCCATAAAACTAGATTTCCGCCTCATTCCCAGATTTTCTTGTGCTATAGCCCTCGTCATCTGCATGGTTCCGGCCGACCGAACCGGTACTGCCTAAAATATTGCCAGCCCATCAAATATGACCTAAGAAATAATAGTCACCGCCTCTCCATGATCATTCCTTATGTTTTAGAATTTTATGGCAATAAAACTAGAATTTTACCCGATTCCTAGATTTTCGTGTGTTATGCCACACCGTCTGCATGGGGGGCGACCGGACCCTGATCACCAAAAATAATTTCGGACCATCAAAAATGACCTATGAAACAATATTCATCGCCTTACCATGACCGTTCATAGTTTTAGGGCCATTCAACAAGAATTCTGCCCGATTTCAGAATTTTCATGTGTTATAGCCCTCGCCAAGTGCATTGGTTCGGGCAACCGGACCCACATTGCCTAAAATTTTATTGGCCATCAAAAATGACCTAAGAAATCATAGTCACCGCCTTTCCATTACCGTTCCTCATGTTTTGGCATTTTAGGGCCATAAAACTCGAATTCCGTCCGATTTCTAGATTTTCGTGTGCTATAGCCCACGCCATCATGGGTTTGGGCGACAAGACTCAGATCACCTAAAGGTTTGTCGGCCTATCTATAACAACCTAATCAATAATAGTCATCGCCTCGCCATGACCGCTCCTCCCTTTTTGGCAATTTTGCGCCATAAAATTGGAATTCTATTAGATTCAATAATTTTTGTGTCCTATACAAGACCCGAATCACATAAAAAGTTGTCGGTCCATCCAAAAAAACATAAGGAACAATATTCATCGCCTCGCCATGACCGTTCCTCATTTTTTGGTGTTTTAGGATCATAATACTGGAATTCTACACTATTCCCAAATTTTCGTGTGATATAGCCCACGCCATCTGAATGAGACCGGGCGAACGGACCCGGATTGCCTAAAATTTTGCCGGCCAATAAACAATGACCTAAGAAACAATAGTCATTGCCTCTCCATGACCGTTCCTTATTTTGTGACACTTTAGGGCCATACAACTGGAATTTCGCCTGATTTTCGTGCGCTATAGCCCATGCCATCTGCATAGGTCCGGCAACCGGACCCGGATCGTCTAAAATTTTACCGACCTTTCAAAACTGACCTAAGGAATAATATTCATCACCTTACCATGATCATTCCTCATTTTGTGGTATTTTTGAGCCATCAAACTGGAATTCCGCCTGATTTTCAGATTTTCGTGTGCTATGTCCCACGCCATTTAAATGGATCGGGGCGACCAGACCTAGTTCATCTAAACTTTTGCCGGCTAATCTAAAATGACATATGGAACAATAGTCATCTCCTCACCGTGACCTCTCCTCCTTTTTTGTTATTTTAGGGCGGAATTCTCCGATTTTCGTGTGTTATAGCCCACGCCATCTGCATGGGTGCGGGCGATCATACACAGATCGCCTAAAAAATTTCCAACCCATTAAAAATGACCTAAGGAATAATTTTTATTGCCTCTCCATGATTGTTCCTCGTTTTTAGCATTTTAGAGCCATAACTGGAATTCGGCCTGATTCCCCGAATTTTGTGTGCTATAGCCCACGGCATCAGCTTGGGTCGGGAAGACCGGACCTCGATTACCTAAAATTTTTGCGGCCCATCAAGAACGACCTAAGGAATAATAGTCATCTCTTCGCGATGACCAATCCTCATTTTTTGGTATTTTAAGGTCATCGAAATAGAATTCTGCCTGATTCCCAACTTTTCGTGTGTTATTGCCCACGCCATCGGCATGGGTCCAAGGGACCGGACCCCGATCGCCTAAAATTTCTCCATACCATCAAAAATGACCCAAGGAACAATAATTATTCCTTCGCCATGATCGTTCCTCTTTTTGGCATTTTACGGTCATACAACTGGAATTCCGCCTGATTCCCATATTTTGTGTGTGTTATAGCTCACGCCATTTGCATGGGTCCGAGCGACCATTCTCCGATCACCTAAAATTTTGTCAACCCATCCAAAAGTACCTAAGGAACAATATTCATCGCCTCTCCATGACCGTTACTCATTGTTTGGCGTTTTATGACCATGCCATGTTCATGTCTACGTGCGACCAAACCTGGATCGCCTAAAATTTAATCGGCCCATCCAAAACAGCCTAAAAACTATAGTCATCGGATAGCCATGACCGTTCTTCATTTTTGGAATTTTAGGGCCAATAAAATTGGAATTCTGCCTGTTTGCTAGATTTGCGTGTGCTATAGCCCAAGCCATCTGCATAGGTCAGGGCGACTGACCCCGATCGCCTAAAAAGATTTCGGCCCATGAAATACAACTTAAGGAATAATATTCATCGCCTCGTCATGACCTTTTCTCATGTTTTAGCGTTTTAGGGCCATAAAATTAGAATACTGCCTAATTCCCTAATTTGTTGTGCTATAGGACACGCCATCAGCATGAGTTCGGGCGACCGGACCCGGATAGCTTAAAATTTTATCGGCCCATTAAAAATGATCTAAGGAACAATAGTCATCGCATCGCCATAAATATTCCTTGGTTTTGGACATTTTAGGGCCATAAACTAGAATTTCGCTCGATTCCCAGATTTTTGTGTGCTATAGCCCTTCCAATATGTATGGGTCCGGACGACCGGGCCCGGATCACCAAAACTTTTGCTGGCCAATCAAAAATGATCTAATTAACAATAGTCATCACCTCTCCATGACCTCTCCTCATATTTTGGCATTTTAGGGTCTTAAAACCTGAATATCGCTCGATATCCCGATTTTCGTGTGCTATAGCCCACGTCAACTACACGGGTCCGGGGGATCGGACCCTGATCACCTAAAATTTTGTCAGCCCATCAAAAAAGACCTAAGGAACAATAGGCGTCGCCTCGCCATGAACATTCCTCATTTTTTGGCATTTTAGGGCCATAAAACTTGATTCGGCCCGATTCCCACGTTTTTCATGTGCTATAGCCCATGCCATCGGCATAGGTCCGGTGGACCTGACCATGATCGCATAAAAGTTTTCCGGACCATCAAAACCGAGATAAGAATAATAGTCATCGTCTCTCCATGAACGTTCCTATTTTTTAGCATTTTACGGTCATAAAACTGGAATTTCGACAAATTCCCAGATATTCGTGTGATATAGCCCACGCCAACGGCATGGGTCTGAGCGACCAGTCCTTGATCGCCTAAAAAATTTTCGGCCTATTAAAAACTACCTAAGGAACAATAATCATTGTCTCGTCATGACCGTTCCTCTTTTTTGGCGTTTTACGACTAGAAAACTGGAATTTCGCTTGATTCCTAGATATTCGTGTGTTATAGCCCACGCCAACGGCATGGATCTGAGTGACCGGTCATCGATCGCCTAAAATTTTATCTACCAAGCAAAAATGACCTAAGTAATAATAGTGATCGCCTTGCCATGACCATTACTCATTTTTTGGCGTATTACAGCCATAAAACTAGAATTTTGCCCGATTTTCAAATTTTCAAGTGTTATAGCCCACGCCATCTACATGTCTACGGATGACGAAAACCGGATCTCCTAAAAACTTTTCGGCCCATCAAAAATGACTTAAAACTATTTTTTAGGCAATACTGGTCCGGTTGCCCGGACCCAGGCAAATCGCGTGGGGTAGCACACGCAAATTTGAGAATCGGGCAAAATTCTAGTTTTATGACCCCCAAAACGCTAAAGAAATGAGAAACAATCATAGAAAGTGATGATTATTGTTCCTTAGGTTATTTTTTATGGGCCAACAAAATTTAAGGCGATCACAGTCTGGTAGCCCGGAACCATGCAGCACACGAATATTTGGGAATCACGCAGAAATCTAATTTTATGGCCCTAACATGCCAAAAAATGAGGAACGGTCATGGGGAAGCGATGGCTATTGATCCTTAGGTCATTTTTTATGGGCCGACAAAATTTTAGGATATCCAAGTCCAGTCGCTCAGACCCATACAGATATGGCGTGGGCTATCGCACATGAATAGCTGAGAATCGAGCGGAATTCCAGTTTTATTGCCCTAAAACGCCAAAAAATGAGTTTTCATGGTGAAGCGATGACTATTATTCCTTAGGTCATTTTTAATTGGCCAACAAAATTTTAGGCGATTCGGGTGTGGTCTCCCTGGCCCATGCAGATGGCGTGGGCTATAACATACGAAAATTTAGATATCGGGCGGAATTTCAATTTTATGGCCCTAAAATGCCATAAAATGAAGAACGGTCATGGCCAGGCAATAACTATTTTTCCTTAGTTAATTTTATGATAGGCCAACAAAATTTTAGGCAGTCGTGGTCCGGTCGCCTGGCCCCGTGCAGATGGCGTGGGTTATAGCACACGAAAATTAGGAAATCAAACGCAATTCCAGTTTTATGGCCCCAAAACTCAAAAAAAAAAAGGAGGAACGGTCATGGCTAGCGATACATATTGTTCCTTAAGTCATTTTTTACGGGCCGATAAAATTTTAGGCGATTGGGGTCAGTCGTACGAACCTATGCAGATGGCATGGACTATAGCACACAAAATTCTGTGAATGAGGCGTAATTCAAGTTTTATAACCCTAAAATGCAAAAACTGAGTATCGGTCATAGCGAGGCGATAATTAATGTTCTTTAGGTATTTTTTGATGAGCCGACAAAACTTTAGGCGATTCGAGTCTGTTTGCTCGGACCCATGCAAATGGCATGGGCTATAGCATACAAAAATCTAGGAATCAGACGAAATTCCTATTTTATAGCCCTAAAATGCCGAATAACGAGGAACGGTCACGGTGAGACGATATCTTTAGTTTTTAGGTCGTTTTAGCTTGATTGATAGCTCATTTCTCTCATTCTTGGAGTTGGCTTTTGCAATTACAATATGTCTCTATTTGGCTCCTAGCTTTTGCCAGCCCATCAGAAATGAACTAAGAAACAATATTCACCGTCTCACCATGATCGTTCCTCTTTTTTGGCATTTTAGGGTCATAAAACTAGAATTCTATCTGATTCCCAAATTTTTGTGTGCTATAACTCACACCATCTACATGGGTTCGGTAGCCCGGACCCTGATCACCTAAAATTTTGTCGGACCATCAAAAACGACCTATGAAACAATATTCATCGCCTCGCCAAGACCGTTCCTAGTTTTTTGGTATTTTAGGGCCATCAAACTAGAATTCCGCCCGATCTCAGAATTTTCGTGTGCTATAGCCCTCGCCATTTGCATGGGTCCGGGCAACAGGATCCAGATCATTCAAAATTTTGTCGTCCCATAAAAAATAACCTAAGGAATAATAGTCTTTGCCTCGCCATGACCCTTTCTCCTTTTGGCATTTTAGCGCCATAAAACCGGAATACAACCTGATTCCCTAATTTTCGTGTGTTATAGCCCATGCCATCTGTATGGTACCAGCGGTCCCGACCCGGTCGCCTAAAATTTTGCCGTCCCATCAAAAACTACCTAAGGTACAATAGTCATCGCCTCTCCATGAGCATTCCTATTTTTTTAATGCTTTACGATCATAAAACTGGAATTCTGCATGATTCTCAGATTTTCGTGTGTTATAGCCCACGCCATCTGCATGGGTCCAAGCAATCGGACCTGGATCGCCTTAAATGTTTTTGGCCCATAAAAATGACCTAAGGAACAATAACCAACACCTCACCATGACCGTTCATTTTTGGCATTTTAGGGCCATAAAACAGGAATTCCACCCGATTTCCAGATTTCGTGTGCTATGCCTATGCCATTTGCATGGGTCCGGGCGACCAGACACGGATCGCCTAAAAACTTTTTTCGGCCCATAAAAAAATGACCTAAGGAACAATAGTCATCGCCTCGCCATGACCGTTCCACGTATTTTGGCATTTTATGGCTATAAACTGGAATTCCACCTGATTCTTAGATGTTCATGTGCTATAGCTCACGTCATCGGCATGAATTCGGGTGACGGACCCGATCGCCTAAAGTTTTGCCGACCCATTGGAAATGACCTAAGGAATAATAGTCATCGTCTCTCCATGACCGCTCCTTATCTTTATGCATTTTACAACCATAAAATTAGAATTCCACCTGATTCCCATATTTTCGTATGCTATATAGCCCACGCCATATGCATGGGTCCGGGCGACCAGACCCTGATCACCTAAAGTTTTGCTGACCCATCGGAAACTACCTAAGGAATAATACTCATCGCCTCGCCATGGCCGCTCCTCATATTTTGGCATTTTAGAGCCATAAAACTGGTATTCCGCCTGATTCCTAGATTTTTGTGTGGTATAGCCCACACCATCTGCATGGGTCGGGGTGACCGGATCCAAAACACCTAAAATTTTGTCGCCCGTAAAAATGACCTAAGAAACAATAGTCATCGCTTCGCCATGACCGTTCCTCATTTTCTAGCATTTTCGGGCCATATAACTAGAATTCCACCCAATTTCGAGATTTTCGCATGCTATAGCCCACGCCATCTGTGTGGATCCGGGAGACCGAACCCGGATCTCCTAATATTTTGCCGGGCTAGAACAGTGACCTATGAAATAATAGACATCGCCTCTCCATTACCGTTCCTCGTCTTTTGGCATTTAAGGGCCAGAAAACATGAATTCCACCTAATTCCTAGATCTTCCTGTGCTATAACCCACACTATCTGCATGGGTCCGAACGATAGAACCCGAATCATCTAAAATTTTGCCGGTCCATCAAACATGACGGATGGAACAATAGTCATTGCCTCTCCATGATCGTTTCTCATTTGTTTGCGTTTTAGGGCTGTAAAATTGGAATTCCACAGATTCTTAGTTGTTTATGTGCTATAGCCTACGCCATCTGTATAGGCCCGGGTGAACGGACCCTGATCGCCTAAAATTTTGCCGGCCCGTAAAAAATGACCTAAGGAAAAATAATCATCGCCTCTCCATGACCATTCCTCATTTTAGGGCCATAAAACTTTAATTCCACACGATTACTAGATTTTCGTGTATTATAGTCATCTGCATAGGTCCGGGCGACTGACCTCGGTTGCCTAAAATTTTTCCTGCCCATAAAATATAACTTAAGGAGAAATATTCATTGCCTCGCCATGATCGTTCATTGTATTTTGGCGTTTTAGGGCCATAAAACTGGAATTCCGCCCGATTCCCTGATTTCCGTGTGCTATAACACACGCCATCTGCATGGTTCGGGCGATCGGACCCGAATTACCTAAAATTTTGTCGTCCAATTACAAACTTCCTATGGAACAATAGTCATCGCCTCGCCATGACCGTTCCTCATTTTTTGACATTTTAGGGCAATAAAACTAGAATTCCACCCCATTCTTAGATTTTCGTATCCTGTAGCCCATGCAATCTTCATGGGTCCGGGCAAACAGACCCTGATCGCCTAAAATTTTGTCGGCCCATCGAAAATGTCCTAAGGATAAATTGTCATCGCTTCGCCATGACCATTCCTCATTTATTTGGCATATTAGGGACATAAAACTAGATTTTTGCCTGATTCCCATATTTTCGTGTGCTATAGCCCTCCCATCTGCATGGGTTCGGGCAAGCGGACCCGAATTACCTAACATTTTGTTGGACTATCAAAAACGACCTAAGGAACAATTATCATCGCCTTTCCATGACCGTTTCTTATTTCTTTGGCGTTTTAGGGTCATAAAACTGAAATTCTGTCCGATTCTCAAATTTTCGTGTGTTACCACGCCATCTACCTGGGTCTGGGCGACCGGACCGTTATTGCCTAAATTTTTGCCAACACATCAGAAATGACCTAAGAAATAATAGTCACCGCCTCGCCATGATCGTTCCTCGTGTTTTGGCATTTTAGGGCAATAAAACAAGACTTCTATAGCCCACACCATCTGCATGGGTTCGGGCGAGCGAACCCGAATTACCTAAAATTTTGTTGGACTATCAAAAATGACCTAAGGAACAATTATCGTCGCCTTTCCATGACCGTTTCTCATTTATTTGGCGTTTTAGGCTCATAAAACTGAAATTCTGCCCGATTCTCAAATTTTCATGTATTACTATGCCATCTGCCTGGGTTTGGGCGACCGGACCGGTATTGCCTAAAATTTTGCCGACCCAACAGAAATGACCTAAGAAATAATAGTCACCGCCTCGCCATGATCGTTCCTCGTGTCTTGGCATTTTAGGGCAATAAAACTAGAATTCTATAGCCCACACCATCTGCATGGGTTCGGGCGAGCAGACCCGAATTACCTAAAATTTTGTTGGACTATCAAAAACGACCTATGAAACAATATTCATCGACTCGCCATGGCCATTCCTAGTTTTTTGGCATTTTAGGGCCATTAATCTAGAATTTTTCCCGATTTCAGAATTTTCGTGTGGTATAGCCCTCGCCATTTGCATGGGACCGGGAAACCAAACCCGCATCGCCTAAAGTTATGTTGGCCCATCAAAAATGACCTAAGAAACCATAGTCACCGCCTTTCCATTACCGTTCCTCATTTTTTGGCGTTTTAGGACCATAAAACTGGAATTCTGCCCGATTTCTAGATTTTCATCTGCTATAGCCCACACCATCTACATGGGTTTGGGCGACAATACTTAGATTGCCTAAAATTTTGTCGGCCTATCTAAAGCGACCTAATGAATAATAGTCATCACCTCGCCATGACTGCTCCTTCTTTTTTTGGTATTTTTGAGCCATAAAATTGGAATTTTATTAGATTCCCAGATTTTCGAGTCCTATAAAAGACCCGGATCGCATAACATATTGCCGCCCCGTCAAAAACATAAGGAGCAATATTCATCATCTCGCCATGACCGTTCCTCGTTTGTTGGCATTTTAGGGTCATAATACTGGAATTCTGCCTAATTCCTATATTTTCGTGTACTATAGTCCACGCCATCTGAATGGGTCTGAGCGACCGGACCCGGATAGCCTAAACTTTTATCGGTCAATAAAAATGACCTAAGTAACAATAGTTATCGTCTGTCCATCACCGTTCCTCATTTTTTGGCGTTTTAGGGCCATAAAACTAGAATTTCGCCTGATTCCCTCATTTTCGTGTGTTATAGCCCACGCCATCTGCATGGCTCCGGGAGACCAAACCCGAATCACCTAAAATATTGCCAGCCTATTAAAAATGACCTAAGGAATAATAGTCATCGTCGTGCTATGATCGTTCCTCATTTTTTGGCATTTTAGGGCCATTAAACAGGAATTTTGACCAATTTCCAAATTTTTGTGTGCTATAGCCCACTCCATCTGCATGCGTCCAGGCGACTGAACCCGGATCGTCCAAAATTTTGTTGGCCAATTAAAAATGACCTAAGGAACAATAGCCATCATCGCACCATGGCCGTTCCTCTTTTTGGCATTTTAGGGCCATAAAATTTGAATTCAATCTCATTCCTAGAATTTCATGTGCTATATAGCCCACGCCATCTGCATGCCCGAACCCGTATCGCAAATAATTTAGCCGACCCATAAAAATGACCTAAGGAACAATAGTCATTGACTTTCCATCATCGTTTCTTATTTTTTGACGTTTTACGACCATAAAACAGGAATTATGCCAGATTCAAAGATTTTACTATATCCCACGCCATGTGCATGGGTCTGGGCAAACGAACCCCGATCGCCTAAAATTTTGTCGACTCACCAAAAATGACCTAAGGAATAATATTCTTCGCCTCGCCATAACCGTTTTTCCTTTTTGGCATTTTAGGGCCATAAAACTAGAATTCTGCTCGATTTCCCGATTTTCTTGTGCTATAGCCCACGCCATCTACACAGGTCCAGGGGATCGGACTCTGATCGCCTAAAATTTTTTCAGCCCATTAAAAACGACCTAAGGAATAATATTCATCGCCTCCCCATGACCGTTCCTCATTATATGACATTTTAGGGCAATAAAAATGGAATTTCGCCCCAATTCCCAGATTTCGTGTGCTATAGCCCACGCCATCTGAATGGATCCGGGCGACCGAACACGGATCGTCTAAACTTTTGTAGGCATATTACAAATGACCCAAGGAACAATAGTCATCACCTCGCCATGGCCGCTCCTCATTATTTTGGCGTTTTAAGGCCATAAAACTAGAATTTTCCCGGTTCCCAAATTTTCGCGTGCTATAGCCCACGCCATCAGCATGGGTCCGGTGGACCGGTCCTCGATTGCCTAAAAACTTTTCGACCCATCAAAAACAATGTAAGGAAAAATATTCATCGCCCCGTCATGACCGCTACGCATGTTTTGGTGTTTTACGGCCACGAAACTAGAATTTCGCCCGATTTCCAAACTTTCAAGTGTTATAGCCCATGCAATCTGCATGTCAACGGGCGACCAAAACGTATCGCCTAAATTTTTTTCGGCCCATCAAAAACGACCTAAAAACTATAGTCATCGCCTCGCCATGATCATTCCTCTTTTTTTGGCATTTAGGGGCAATAAAACAGGAATTCCGTCTCATTCCCAGATTTTCGTGTGCTATAGGTCATGCCATCTGCATGGGTCCGCGCGAACGGACTTGGATCGCCTAAAGTTTTGTCGGATCATCAAAAAATACCTAAGGAACATTAATCATCGCCTCGCTATGACTAATACTCATTGTTTTTGGGGTTTTAGGGTCATAAAACTGGAATTACACCTTATTCTCATATTTTCATGTGTTATAGCCCACGTCATTTGTATAGGTCCGCGGCTGACCCCAATCGCCTAAAATTTTATCGGCCCAACAAAAATGACTTAAGGAACAATAGTCATTGCCTCGCCATGACCGTTCCTCTTTTATTACGTTTTGGGGTCACAAAATTTAAATTCCGTCTGATTTCCTTATTTTCGTGTGCAAATATTTTGCTGGCCGATAAAAAATGACCTAAGGAACGCCATGACAGTTCCGCATTTTTGGATTTTTAGGGCCATAAAACTAGAATTCCACCCGATTCTTAGATTTTGGTATCCTATAGCCCATGCAATCTACAAGGGTCTGGGCGACCGGGCCCTGATCGCCTAAAATTTTGCCGACTCATCAAAACAACCTAAGGAACAATAGTCATCATCTCACCATGACTATTCCTCTTTTTCGGCAATTTAGGGTCATAAAACTAGAATTCTGTGTAATTCCCTGATTTTCGTATGCTATAGCACACGTCATCTGCATGGGTCGGGGTGACCGGACCCCGATCACCTAAAATTTTATCGGCCATCAAAATTGACCTAAGGAATAATAGTCATAGTCTCTCCATGACCGTTCCTCTTTTTTTTGCGTTTCAGGGCCATAAAATTGAAATTTCTCCGACTTTTTGATTTTTGTGTGCTATAGCCCCGCCATCTGCACGGGGCCAGGTGACCGGACCACGATCGCCTAAACTTTTGTCGGCCCATCAAAAATTAACTATGGAACAATATTCATCGCCTGGTCATGACCGTTCTTTATTTTATGGCGTTTTAGGTCCATAAAATTGAAATTCCGCCCGATGTCCAGATTTTCGTGGGCTCGGGCGACCGGACCCAAACCGCCTAATATTTTGTTGGCCCATCAAAAATGACCTATGAAATAATAGTCATCGCCTAACCATGACCGTTCCTTATTTTTGGTGTTTTAGGGCAATATAACTGAAATTTCGCTCGATTTCTCGGTTTTCGTGTGCTATATATAGCCCATGCCAACTACACGGGTCAGAGGATCGGACCCTGATCGCCTAAAATTTTGTTAGACCATCAGAAATGAGCTAAGGAACAATAGTCATCACCTCGCCATGACTGTTCCTCATTTTTTGACGTTTTAGGGCATTAAAACTGAAATTTCACCCGATTTCCATATTTTCGTATGTTATAGCCCGCGTAATCTGAATGGGTCCAGGCGACCGGACCCGAATCGCTTAAACTTTTGTCGGCCTATTAAAAATGACCCAAGGAACAATAGTCATCGCCTCGCCATGAGCGCTACTCAATATTTGGAGTTTTAGGACCTAAAAACTGGAATTTCGCTTGATTCCCTGATTTTCGTGTGCTATACCCCTCGCCATCTATACGGGTTCAGGCGATCGGACCCTGATCGCCTAAAAAATTTTCGGCCCATCAAAAATGACCTAAGGAACAATAGGCATCACCTCACCATGATCGTTCCTCATTTTTGGCATTTTAGGGCCATAAAAGTGGAAAACGCCTGATTCTAAGATTTTCGTGTGTTATAGTCTCGTCATCTGAATGGGTCCGGGAGACCGGACTCGAATGACCTAAACTTTTTCCGGCCAATTAAAAATTACCTAAGGAACAATAACATCACCTCTCCATGACCTCTCCTCATTTTTAGCGTTTTAATGCCATAAAACTTGAGTTCCACTCGGGTCCGGTGATCAAAGCTGAATCACCAAAATTGTATCGGCCTATCTAAAATGTCCCAAGGAAAAATAGTCATCGCCTCGCCGTGACCGTTCCTCATTTTTAGAGTTTTAAGGCCATAAAACAGGAATTCGGCCTGATTCCCAGATTTTCATGTGATATATCCCATGTCATCTGCATGGGTCCGAGAGACCGAAACCCCGATCGACTAAAATTTTTGCAGCCCATCAAAAAAACCTAAGGAACATCTCCTCTCCATGAGCTTTCCTCCTTTTTGGTGTTTCAAGGTCATAAAATTGGAATTCTACCAAATTTCCATATTTTCGTGTGCTAGCCGCTACACTCCATCGGCATGGGTCCGAACGACCGATCCTCGGTCGCATAAAATTTTGTCGTCCCATCAAAAATGACCTAAAGAACAATAGTCATCGCCTTGCCATGACCGTTACTCCTTTTTTCGCATTTTACTGCCATAAAATTAGAATTCCGCATGATTTCAAGTGTTGTAGCTCCCGCCATCTGCATGTCTACGGGCAACAAAAACCGGATCGCCTAAAATTTTGCCGGTTCATCTAAAATGACCTAAAAACTATAGTCATCGTCTCTCCATGACCGTTCCTCATATTTTAGCGTTTTAGGGCCATAAAACTAGAATTTCGCGTGATTCCTAGATTTTCATGTGCTATAGCCCACGCCATCTGCCTGGGTCAGGGCGAACAGACTCGGATCGCCTAATATTATGTCATCCCATCAAAAATGACCTAAGGAACATTAATCATTGCCTCGCTACGACCAATTCCTATTTTTTAGCGTTTTAGGGCCATAAAACTGGAATTACGCCTCATTCTCAGATTTTCATGTGCTATAACCCATGCCATCTGCATAGGTCCGGGTGACTTATCCCGATCGCCTAAAATTTTGTCTGCCCATAAAAAAATGACCAAAGGAACAATAGTCATCGTCTTGCCATGACTATTCCACGTTTTATGGCGTTTTAGGGTCACAAAACTAGAATTATGCCCGATTTCCTTATTTTTGTGTGTTGTCCATCTGCATGGGTCCGGGCGACCGAACCTGAATCACCTAAAAAGAATTCGGCCAATCAAAAATGATCTAAGGAACAATAGTCATTGCCTCGCCATGACCGTTCCTCAGTTTTGGCGTATCAAGGCCATAAAACTGGAATTTCGCCTGATTCCTAAATTTTTGTGTGCTATAGCCCTTGCCATATGCATGGGTCTGGGCGACAGGACTCTGATCACCTAAATGTTTGTCGGCCAATAATAAATTACCTAAGGAACAATAGTTATCACCTCGACATGACCGCTCCTCATGTTTTGGCGTTTTAGGATCGTAAATTGGTATTCCGCTCGATTCCCCATTTTTCGTGTGTTATAGCCCACGCTATCTATACAGGTCCGGGCGATCAAAAATGATCTAAGGAACAATATTTATCGCCTCGACATGACCATTCCTTTTTTTGGTGTTTTACGCTCATAAAGATGGAATTCCGTCTGATTTCCAGATTTTTGTGTGCTCTAGCCTACGCCATCTGCATGGGTCCGAGCGACTAGTCCCTGATCGCCTAAAATTTTGTTGACCCATCTGAAACGACCTAAGAAATAATATTCATCGCCTCGCAATAACCAGTACTCATTTTTTGGTATTTTACGTCCGTAAAACTGGAATTGCGTCCGATTTCCAGACTTTCATATGTTGTAGCCCACGCCATCTGCATGTCTACGAGCGACTGTAACCGGATCGCCTAATATTTTGCCAGCGTATCAAAAACTACCTAAGAAACTATAGTCATCGCCTCACCATGACCGTTCCTTATGTTTTGGCATTTTAGGGCTATAAAACTGGAATTCCGACAGATTCTCAGTTTTTCGTATGCTATAGCCTACACAATCTGCATGGGTCCGGACGACCGGACCCGAATCGCCTAAAATTTTGTCGGGCCATCCAAAAAGACCTAAGGAACATTAATCATCGCCTCGCCATGACTGTTCCTCATTTTTTGGCATTTTAGGGCCATAAAACTGGAATTACGCCTGATTTCTAGATTTTCGTGCGCTATTGCCCATGATATCTACATAAGTCCGGGCGACTGACCCTGATCACCTACAATTTTTTCGGCCCATCAAAAATGACCTAAAAAATAATAGTCATCGCCTTTCCATGATTGTTCCGCGTTTTCTTGTGTTTTAGGGTCATAAAAATGGAATTCCACCTGATTCCTTATTTTCATGTGTTATAGCCTACGCCATTTGCATGGGTCTGGGCGACCGGACCCGAATCGCATAAAATTTTGTTGGCCTATCAAAAATGACCTAAGAAAAAATAGTCATCGCCTCGTCATGATCGCTCCTCATATTTTGGCGTTTTAGGGCCCATAAAACTGGAATTCCACTCGATTCCCCGATTTTAGTGTGATATAACCCACGCCATCTACACAGGTTAGGGCAATCGGACCCTGATCGCCTTAAGTTTTGTCGGCTCATTAAAATCGACCTAAGAAACAATAGATATTGCCTTGCCAAGACCGTTCCTCATTTTTTGGCGTTTTAAGACAATAAAACAGGAATTCCTCCCGATTCTCAGAATTTGTGTTATAGCCGAACCCGGATAGCCTAAAATTTTGCCGACTTATCTAAAACGACCTAAGGAACAATAGTTATCGCTTCGCCATGACCGTTCCTCATTGTTTGGCGTTTTAGGGCTATAAAACTAGAATTTTGTCCGATTTTCAAATTTTCGTGTATTATATCTCACGCCATATGCATGGGTCTAGGCGACTGAACCCTGAAATTTTATCGGCCTATAAAAAAACGACCTAAAAAATAATAGTCATCGCCTCACCATGAACGTTACTCATTTTTTGGCATTTTAGGACCATAAAACTGGAATTCCATCTGATTCCTAGATTTTCGTTTGACCTAGCCCACGTCATCTGTATCGGTCTGGGTGACCGTACCTTGATCGCCTAAAATTTTGTCGGCTAATCAAATACTACCTAAGGAAAAATATTTATCGCTTAGCCATCACTGTTCCTCATTTTTTGGTGTTTTGGGGCCATATAACTGGAATTTCGCCTGATTCCCAAACTGGAATAGCCCGCGCCATTTGCATGGGTCCGGGCAACCGAACCCGAATCGCCTAAATTTTGTCGGCCTATAAGAAACGACCTAAGGAACAATAGCCATCTACTCGCCCGAACTGTTCCTCATAGTTTGGCAACTTTAGGGCCATAAAACAAGAATTTTCGCCCGATTCCTAGATTTTCATGTGCTATAGCACACGCCATCTGTATGGGTTCGGGCGACTGGACACGGATCACTTAAAATTTTGGCGTCCCATCAAAATTGACCAAACGAACAACAGTACACACTTCGCCATGATCGTTCCTTTTTTGTGTTTTAGGGCCATAAAACTAGAATTCCGCTTGATTCCGAAATTTTCGTGTGCTATAGCCCGTATCCGGATCGCCTTAAATTTTTCTGGAGCATCAAACACGACCTAAGAAACTATAGTCATCACCTCACCATAAATATTCCTCATGTTTTGGCGTTTTAGGCCCATAAAACTGGAATTTTGCCCGACTCCCTAATTTTTGTGTGTTATAGCCCACGCCAACTGTATGGGTACGGGCGACCGGACTTGGATCGCCTAAAATTTTGTCGGCCCATCAAAAACGACCTGAGGAACAATAGTCATTGGCTCGCCATAATCGTTCCTTATTTTTTGGCGTTTAAGGGCCATAAAACTGGAACTCCGCCCGCTTCCCAGATTTTTGTGTGCTATAGCCTACGCCATATGCATGGGTCCGGGCGACCAAACCCGGATCGTCTAAAATTTTACCGGCCCAACAAAAATGACCTAAGGAATAATAGTCATCGCATCTCCATGACCGTTCCTCATTTATTGGCGTTTTACAGCCATAAAACTGAAATTCCGCCTGATTCATAGATTTTCATGTGCTATAACCCACACCATTTGTATGGGTCCGGGCGACCGGACCCGAGTCGCCTTTAATTTTATCGGCACATTAAAAACGACCTAAGGTCATCACCTCGCCGTGATCATTCCTCATTTTTTGGCGTTTTAGGACCAAAAATTGGAATTCCGTTTGATTTCTCAATTTTCGTGTGCTTATTGCCCACGCCACCCGCATGGGTCTAGGAGACCGGACCCAAATCGCCTAAAATTTTACCAACCCATCAAAAATGACCTAAGGATTAATAGTCATCACCTCGCCATGACCGTTCCTCATTTTCTAGCGTTTTAGGGCCATAAAAACTGAAATTCCACCCGATTCCCAAATTTTCGTATGTTATAACCCTCGCCATATGCATGGGTTCAAGCGACCGGACCCGGATCGCTTAAAATTTTACCGTTCTATCAAAACGGCCTAAGGAACAACATGATTGTACCTCATTTTTTGGTGTTTTGGTCGATAAAACTGGAATTTCGCCTGATTCTCGATTTTCGTTTGTTATATAGCACACGTCATCCCGGATCGCTTAAAATTTTGCTGGCCCATCAAAAGCGACTTAAGGAACAACAATCATCGCCTCGCCATGATCGTTCCTCGTTTTTTGGCATTTTGGGTCATAAAATTAGAATTCTACCCGATTCCCAAATTTTCATGTGATATAGAGTCATCTGCATGAATTCGGACGACCGGCTCTGAGTCGCCTAAAATTTTGCGGGACCATTAAAAACGAACTAATAAACAATAGTTATCGCTTCGCCATGATCGTTCCTCATTTTTGGGCATTTTAGGAACATAAAGGAGAAATTCAGGACGATTCCCAGATTTTCGTGTGCTATCACGAATTCGGGCGACCGGCTCTGAATCGCCTAAAATTTTGCCGGACCATCAGAAACGACCTAATGAACAATAGTCATCGCTTTGTCATGACCGTTCTTCGTTATTTGGCATTTTAGAGCCATAAAACATGAATTCAGCACGATTCTCATATTTTCGTGTGCTATATAGTCCATGGGTCCAACAATGGTAATACCTATGTATTAGTCATGTTATTACATTTACTTTAGATAGTATGTTTTCTATTGATCTTTTAGTCACGTCGGAGATTTAAATACTAAGTAGAATATAATATAAATATGTAGAATAAGACATGTCTCCATCTGTCCCCAACACATCAAATGGCCATATGTCCCTTTATTATCTTTACTTTCTGCTCAAAAAATTAAAAAAGATGAATTATCTTCTAATTGTCGCTCAACCATCCATTCACAAGTTCAAATCAAGAAATGCTAAAATCTCCACCATACAAATATCCAAGAGCAAGACAAATCAAGAATTCACATACTCATAATCAAGAAGAGATCAAACTCTACATCCAAAACCAACAGTCAGCATATCACTTCTAAACATAAGAATTCTATGGAATAATAGGAATTCACATATATCCAAATCCAGAGTAATTGCCTAGCAAAAGAAACTCTGCACAAGAAAGATCATAGATTCATACTAAACGACCTATAGTTCTATATAATACACGACAGAAATCAATAGAACTTAGCGAAAGTGCATTCCTCAGGACGGATCAAGGGTAACGCTTCCAAGCGTTGTCCTCTCTGTTGTTCCTGAAAGCACAACATCCGATAGAGTAGACGACGATGAGGAAGACGAGGAAAATGATGTTGAGTACAGCCACCCTTTTCCAGTCACTCTTGAGGTTGTCTAGTAGCCCGGCTTTGCAGGATTGGCAGCCATAGCACAAGATTTTCGGATCGTTGCTCCATGTAGTACAGTCAGGATTATTAAGGGATGAGCTTGGTGTCCTAGTCCAGTTTGTTGGGCTCACGTACTCGAAGTTGCAGTCGTTTGAGGGCTTGCAGCAACCAGACTACAAGATATTTAATCAGTGTCAGAGACATATAATAAGACAACAACAACGATTACTAATATGTGCAAGTTGGACACCAGACTCAATCACAATGTCAAAGGAAGAAACTAACATGTGCAAGTTGAAAACTAGATTCAATCACAGAATTATTTTGATAGAATAAGAGCAACTACTACTAGTAGACACTAGCAAAAGAAATTACTGCTATAAGAGCCCATCCACAAGAAAAGGCAAAAGGATTGACGATAATATTACAACCAACAGCCTATCCGTGGCGGAGACAGAAACTCTAACAAACAGATTCAAAAAGACACAGATGCCACACCTCAGATTTGAACATGTACTTCTCTAATGTCAGGAGTATTCAAAAACTTATATACATGTACAACAAAAGTACTCTTTTTTTCTCTATTTGCATAGTCAAACATTCAACATGTTGTTGCACTCGTATCGGATCCTCCAAAAATACACTAATTTTGGACGATCTGACACGCACCCACACGCATTTTTGAAGAGTTCGAGCAACATAACATCAACGATATTCAAAGATTTATATACATGTACGGCAAAAGTACTCCTTTTTTATCTATTTGCATAGTAGAACTTTCCAAAATGTGGCAGCCTAAATAAGATGAATGCTTTAAGATGTTTGCTTTTAAACAAAAAGCCCCAAAACTTTTAGACAAAATATCTTCAAGGTTTATTTTGAGGAAACAAAAAGGAATAACTCTTTATCTCAACAACCACATCTAGAAATGAATATTTAAAGGTATGTATACCTTTTTATACATAATACATAAAGCCCCAACTTTTTTGACACTACCAACAGAGTCAAAATAAAGCACTGTCTAGAAATAAAAGGCTTATCAACATTTTCACCAAACCAACTTAGATGATTTAAAAGGTGTAACCCTTTAGACAAAAAGTGCAATTATAGCCATTACCAACAGAGTCAAAGTCCTAACACCTTTTAACTTTACATAAAGTTAAACAAAAAAATTCATAACTAACTAGAGATATAAAGTTACCAAATAATTATATGTTTTCCTATAGATCATTAATCAACACAGCAAGAAGTATGAACAAAAGTAGCAGTTTGCATGACCTAACACAAACCCTCAATTTCTTAAGCAAAACCCAAACTCAGTCAAGTATAGGTCAACTACCAAAAAGTAAGTCCTTCAATAGCCAATCAAAAAAACAAACAATTGTGAACCTTTGGAAAAACCTTGAACAAATCCTTTTGTACCGTGGCGAAAGAAAGGATTTTCACTAAGGTGGTTCAACATCTACTATATATACACATTAAAAAAAAAAAAATTGAAATTATATATACAGTGTAATTTTCTAGCGAAGGGGTCCGAATAGACGAAAACCCCAAATGCACAAATAAAACCAGATTTCTGACAAGCAAAACCAAAAATCAACGTTGCTAGAACTATCTAAAAATGTTGTCACACTCGTGTTGAATCCTCAAAAAAATGCACTAATTTTGGACGATCTAACAAGCACCCGAAAGCATTTGTGGAGAGTTTGGACGACATAGCCTCTTCCATCCAGATATATAGTGCGATTTTCGAACGGACTGACAAAAAAACCCCTCCTCACAAACAATACCAGATATCAGACAAGCAAAACCAAAAAAGACATATGTTGCTCGAACTATCTAAAAATGTCGCCGCACCCCAGATCCTCCAAAAATACTCTTCCATCCGGATCTAGAACAAAAACCATACAATAAAAATCAAGTATATACACAAACATATACACACACACACATAAAAACTGACAATTTGGACTAAAACAATCAAGTGTAAACACTAAGAACCAGATTAAATTAAAAATTAAAAACTTAAAGTAAATATACCTGAAGAGCAGAAAGATGTTTCTTGAAAAAATCATCAGCTTTAGTATTCGATCCCTCAATCAAACTTTGACAAATCTTACTATCTTGCAAACAACTATGAATCCTACTCCAATGATTATCAACTCTTTTCTGCAACCAATTAGAATAATCCCCAAATCTATACTCCTTATACCCTTTACCCGAAACCACTTCACCAGCACCTTTATTAGTAACAACAAACGCAAATATCGTAAAGCAGAAAAGCAACAAAATCAACAAAAACATAACGAGTAGATAAACCCAAAGTAACCACGAAACCCTACAACAAGAACCGATTATACCGGCTAATGAAACTAAGAGTATAAAAACTCCGAGTGCTATTATGGGTTTTTCGAGAAATCTTTCGCACTCTGTGTTTGCTTGACGTGAGAGCCATATTCCTCCTGCTATAATTGGGATTGATATTAGAAATGTTACTATGTTTAGAATTCCGACTAAATTGTTGCTACAACGCACCATTTTTTAACAAAATTAAAGACAAGACCCAGATGAGAAAAGCAGAAAAAATCAATGGAAGTAGGAAATGGGTGTGAATGTGGTAAAGTTATGGAGCGGTTGAAGGAGTATATATATATATATATATATATATATATATATATATATATATATATATATATATATATTTAGATACAAAAACTGAACGCGTTGGATTATAGAGAGGAAGGGAGTAGGAAGTTTTACGAAGACGTGTGGAGCGTGGAGTAAACGTCTTAGTAATGTGGGAGTGGGATAAAATTTGGGAATTAGTATTTGTAAAGATGTAACGATCAATACTAATTTTGGTTTTGGCAGTGATTGGTTTTTGGATTACAACAACAAAAATAAAAAATTACGCTGGAGGAACTTTTTTAGAACTATTGTTTATATTTATGTTTATTCTTAAAAAACGGATAACAATTAAATTTATCTGTGATTTTAAGGATACGTGAATTAATTCAATACAAATAATAAATTGTGTTAGATTAAACAGATAAAGGACGTAATAAATTGTCAAACCAATTAATGGGAGTGATCCCGGACTCAATAACAACTTTAATGAAATGCGTGCCTTCGATCTCGGGCTCACGATAATGAAGAACTGATGAACAAAAGTAAGAACTTTGAATAACAGAAAAAATAAGAGTATATTGCATTGACACGCGTGTTACAATGATTCCTAATGAATAGTTAGACTCCACTTTATATACTAGGGGAGTTTTACCTTAAGTATAATTCCAAAAGAGGTAAAAATCTTATGTTTTACTAATCACTGATTTTCTGTTGAAACGTGCCGAGATTCACGCTGTAATATCTGGTTGGGCATGAATATCATGACCCTTTGTTTGTCGTGCTCGATTATCTGGTAATGCTCTCCGAAGTTTTGGGGTTCGAATCGGACCTAGGGGACGTGGCCCCTATTCTTCCGAGGGCAGGTGTATTGCCCGTACCCCGACTCGAGGGGCTCCTTGCCCCGAATCCGGTTCCTTACAGTCACATCTTTGCTCTGTTTACTTCATCGGGAACCTAGGCGTCCAAAAGGCTCGGTTTCACCCATATACAGATAGTCCCCTTGTTTCTCGGAGAGTAAGTTTACGGAAACGACAAATGCACCTCGATTCCTTCTTCAATACGTCGTGACAAAAACGACAAAGAATTTGAAACTTCCTGTTAGTCGTGTCATTATGACTTCAAAGACGCGTCAACCATCAGCAGGTCGTCCCTGAATGCAAACGGCGCGAAACCTCTATAAATACTTTCCTCCTTCGTTTATTTTTCACCTTTTGGCCAAGCTTCTACCTTCACGTTTTCAAGATATCACTACCCTTCTTCACACTCTAATATTTTCACCTCCATTCTTCAAAACTTCTCAGTAAGTTGCAAGTTTTTACTTATTTTCTACCCAAATCAGCGCATTTAACCTTTCATCTTTCTACCTCTCTTCATAGTTTTCAAGCTTTTTCCAGATAACACTGGCTAAAACTTTCAAATCCGTTCCCAAAAAAGTCGCTTCTTCTTCTTCACAACCGACTTTTGAAATCGATGAGACTACTCCCGGTGTGGTCGTCATCGAGGGGTCCGCTGCTGATACGGGTACCGATGAACCGGCTGTCGGGCCTCCCTTGAAAATGTTCATTCCCGGGGGTTGTTCGATTGCCGGTGACTTTAAGGTTGAGAAGCACTCGTCGGTGTAGAGCCAGTGTGAGGGAGTATCAAGATATATATGCTTCATTACCGAAGACGTCATTCCCGCGGTCCGAGAGGACTGCAATTTGGCGAGTAAGGACGTAGTAGTCCCCGGGCGTGCGGACGTCATAACTACCCACGTGGAGGGTTATCTAAGTGTTTACACTTATCCCTTTACGTTGGGGCTGGTGGACCTAGTTATCTTGGATTTCTACAAGAGGTACGAAGTATGCCTTGGTCAAATCCACCCGTCACTGTGGAGGATCGTGATCCTCCTTTGTTATTTCATGAACAAGACCGAGTCCCGTCAGTTCATCATCGATCATCGTCACCGCCTATACAATCCCCGAATCTTTTGAGAGGGACTAATAAAGCTCACACGTTAGGCCAGCAAAGCCTCATTCTCGAGCATCGATGAGGACCGGGACCGCGGCTGGCACGAATGTTTTGTTCGAATGAAAACCGAAGACTTGGTTCCCCCGAACTCATGTCGTTTCCCGAGAAGTGGAACGCATCTCGTAAGTATGGTTTCCACTTGAATGCCATTTTACCTTCATCTCCTCTTTTCTTACTGGTATTTGTGGTGGTGCAGCTGTCACTCGAGTCCCAAACGCGATCTCTCGGCTCAAGGAGTGGATCGAGGGCATTTGTTCACATATGCCTTATTCCGAGCGCTCATGGCGCAAACCCTCGAAGGGCCGTTGGGAGGCCCGTTCTCACGGTAAGGCCCTTCTTCGAATAGGTAACATCTGGCTCTTTTATTCGCATCATACTTACCCTATTTTCTTCACTTTTCCTTTTGCAGGTTTGCCTAAGACCATTGAGATTAGGCCTTTAGTAGGGGAGGAGGATACGTCCGTTGACCCCTCCACTTTAGGGCAGCTCGGGACTGCAGTAAGAAAAAAGAAAAAAAGGAAGGCTCCGGGCTCCCTGAGCTCAGAGAGGACGAAGCCAAATAAAAAGTTTGGCCCGTAAGCCAAAGGAAAGTTCTAGCTCTCGAGCGCCCGACTCGGATTTGCTTTATCGGCTCAGGGATGGGATCGGAGAAGATGATTTTTTCATGGCCCACAGGCCGACATTCCTCGAAGAGCGAGCAGCCTTTGAAGAGGAGATCCATGAGGCTGATCCCCCTCAGGCCTGGGGGGTTTGATGAGGAGACTGGGGCCAAGACTTCCCGGAATGCCGACCACGCCCCGAAATGAGGCACCCGGTGTAATAGAGATTTCAGGATCGCATTCCTATAGCGAGTCCATGCTCGAGGAGGCCCGAGCAGGAAAGGAGAGGTCTAACGAAGGGCGACCTGGAGGTGCCGAGAAAGGGGTCGTCTTCAAAAGTCGGCGGGCTAAATTTGAGCCCGAAGTTAGTCAACCAATTCCCTACCCCGAGCGTAGATCCCGACCACAAGAGGTCGATAGTCATCACCATCCTGGAGGATGCCCGGGTTCTTTCCGCTCCCGTGGGAGTAGCGAGCCACCTTCGATGTCTGGTGACCGAAGAAAACCAGGCTAAAATGAACGAGGCGGACGTGCCATGCATGTTCAACGAGGCGCAGCAGGCACTGAATCGGGTAAGATATCATTACGATCTTTCGACCTTTGACTTAATTCTTGATATTTCTCATGTCTTATTTATTTTACCCTTTAGCAGGCCTCGGTGCTCCATCACGAAAGATTTCTTCGGTACCGGGTCGAGGTTAACCAGCTCGAGGCCGAGATCAAGGAGCTTGCTGAGAAAAGAGACACGTATAAGCTTCTCAGCGAGCAACACGAAGGGGTCGTAAAGAATCTCCAAGCCGAGATGGATGCGGCTCAGAAGGAGCATGCTGACTTGGTCGAAAAGGTAAAGGTTTTCGAAGTTAGCAATGAGGATTTAGCCGTGGCGACTAACGACCAAACCTCGCAGGTTCAACAGAAGATTGACCGGATCGACCAACTCCGAGCTTAAATGAACGAGGTCCAATCCATGGCTAATGTGTAAAATATAATAGGTTATGTATAAAATTTTCGACGTGAAACATAAATTTATGTGTAAAAATTATAAAAATTGTAATAAATAGTAGATATGAATCCATAACTTTAAAAATATAATAGGTTCAATTCTAAAAATTTTAAATGTTGAACTTATAGAATTAAAATCCTAGATCCGCCGTGACTATATATGATCCTATTTGTGCAAATCGCCCCAAAGGAAAAGGCAAAAGGGAATTAGATACTGTAGCCTTTATAATTTTTGGACTATAACAATTTGTATAAACTTTAGAAGCACCAATATTTGTAGTTCATAGACAAGTGTTACCCTTTTTTCTAATATTTAATCGTATCAACTTTATTGGTAAAAATTCTACTCTGACACGTGAATGAATCGCATGATGACACGATATCCCCATTCTATTTACTTGTACGTTCGAATTCACTCTTTGCTTAAAACTATTGTACTATTACTAGGCAATCTTTCTCTCTGTTTTGCTAGCATTGTGGCTCACAACGACAATCAATAAGATCTTTCTTATTTTTTAATTGTTTAATTTTATTTATTTATTCACAACATTAATAATTTGATTCTTCAATTCATTCGATTGAACTTCGATTCGAACCGATTGCTAGTGACCTCGTTAAAAATAAATTTCATTATTTATCCTAAAATATTTTTGGATTAAACATCAACCATTCTAAATGGTCCTACAAAATTAGTAGGCGTTTGGAGACAATAATTGTAAGTTTTGAAAAAGAGTATTATTTGGAGTTAAGTTGAAAAATGATATTTGGAATTTGAAATTATATTCGGACATACATTTTACTTGAAAAAAATATTGCAATTTTGTGATTGGGAAAACAAAAATTTCCGAAATTTTTGAAAAAGTGGTTTTCAATTTTCGAAAATATTTTCAAAAACTTAGCAAAATTTCATAGACAAAACACGTTTTTTGAAAAAAAAATATTTATTTGTGGACAAACTAAAGCAAGTTTCTATTTCTATTAAAGTTGATCTGATTTGGTATAGTCCGTGTAACGTGTAAAATGTGACATTTTCGTGTTTATTTGGTATAGGATATGAATAATGAATCTGATGAACTTGCTTGGAATGTTCTTAAAAATCAGCCTTTTATTTATGGATATCTTTCTTTTCTCATTTGATTTTTACTCCTTCTCCTATCTTTGATTTGATTAAGGAAAAAAATAATATTGATTTGTTTTCTTATTTTTATTTTTATTTTTTTGAAATTTAGGTAAATTCGAGTTATATTCCTATTTAATTATTAAACTTTTAAAAAATATAAAACTATTAATATTTATTATTATCATGTGTTATTGTTCTCGCGTCATGCCTAATTTTTTCTGAAATTATGAAAGATTAGTAATTACTCCGACTGCCTCTATTTATGTGTCATAGGTCGGATTTCGAGAGTCAAATTTTTTTAATTTTTTATCATAAACTCGGATATAAAATCTTTAAACTTCTTAAAATAAAATTTACATATGTGAAAACTACTTAAAAAATATTATAAGCCACAATAATTCAAAATTCAAAATTTTTGAAAGACATGAAAGAATCACTTTATTAACTTTCGAAATTCGAACACCGCTATATAAATTGAAACGGACCAAGTACATTAGCCGAGGCATATCACATGGACAACACGGCCTAGATAAACCTAATTACCTGTTCTTTTTTCTCATAGCCTTTGACCTGGACTTGGCTTGGATTAAAGGACAAAAGTACACTTGTATATGATTCTTTAAGTATTCATTTATAATTAATTTATTGTCTTGGATTTGACCAAGACAGCAAGGAGAAGAAAGATGTATGCTAGTGTATATATAATACTTAATTAGACCTAAGTTAAGACCTACTTAGTTAAATAAGTGAATAAAAGTAAGGAATGTATCAAGAAATACCTTATTTAAAAGATTAGGCCAATAAATTAATCCTAGAATTACATATCGATTCTTTTTAACTTTGATTAATTAAAAACCGAACATTGCAAAAGAATAAATTTATATATAGTTAGTCTAGTAAATCTTTGAAGTTTGAACTCATATATATCAATTTCTTTCAACAAAGGAAACTAGAAAAGAAAAATTATAATGTTGTTTTCCAAGTTTTTCTCTCTGACATATTTATTGCAGACCTAGTAAACTCATGCAGTTTGATGTAAACTTCTCCTCTAAGATTACTAAAGAGAGACTTGTTTGTCACAACTAGGACCGTCAAATTTGCCCCAAGCCCAAATGACACACCCAATCAGTCCAACACGTTGGGCTGGTTATTGACCCACCTCTCTAACGTTGGGCTAATTTTTAGTCCAAATTGATCCATGAATAACTTTGTCAAAATATCTCAAAAATATTTTTATTTTTTTTATATGTGACGATAACAAAAGAAAAAAAAAATCTTATTTAATAATTATACAATTCATGAAAAAATAACACATTAAAGTAAAAAAGCTTAATAAGAGTTGAGCGGGTTAGATTATGACCCAAATTTTAGCTCATCTTGACCCAACTCATATCAGCCCAAGTAACTATTGGACGAGGGAGCAATTAAAAAATAGCCAGATTTACAAGTGTTAATTGAAAAATAGTCACAAGTTCAAAAGTAATCGAAATTTAGCCACTTTTCATGTAAAGATAAATCTGAACGAAAACACTGTTCAAAATTCGAAAAATATTCCAGCTCATACACAAATGCTGCAATCTCCAGTATATTATGCTGGACCGGTCCGTGTTGCAGCAGCAAAATAATGACTATTTTTCAATGACTTTGCAAATGCTGGCCATTTTTAAATTACCAATCCGAAAACTGACTAGCCCGTGCTATTTTTACATTGGAAGAGTCATTTGACACGCCCATTTATTGACTCAACATATTTTGACCTGCCCAAAATCGGCCCAACCCTCCCATTTGACATCCCTAGTCACAATTTTGTTATAAATCAGCAGGTATCTTCTTTGTCAATAAAAGAAATAAGACTGATTCCCAACATGAGAAGAAAACCAAAGCAGAAAGAACACATAAAAAAACATGTCTTTAACCTTTGAATAAACAATTATGAAATCCAAGGAATAAAAACAGAGAAACTGTATAAAGCTGCAGGGCTTTTCAAGTGATAACAAGTAGAAAGAAATTCCTTATTGATGATCCCTTGACAATTCAAAAGAAAACAAGGTTTTACCCTTTCAAACAAAAACATTAAATGGAAACCAATGTATCATAACAAGGATGCTGCAATCTGATGTTTCAAATTAAAGAGGACCCGGGAAAGTCCCGTTCTCCCTCTGTTCGTTCCACCTCTCAACCTGCAGAAACAGGCGAATTAAGATAAAGTTATTACTAGTTATGGCGAAAGATAAAGGAATTCATCGTTTCGACATAGGAAAGATGGAATAATATTACACAACCGGACTGCATTGATCAAGTGCAAGTATCAAGGACTAATAAAAGCATACGCTATGAGATGTCTAATTGCGACAAACTAAAAGACAAATTAAATCATCGCATCTTAAAGCCTTTGACTTCGCTAGAAACAGAACAGAAACAAGGGATCCAGATTGGTGATACCAACTACTTGGGATTAGTCACTGTTCTTTTTAATTTAGTTACATCCACGACTCCACATAGGGATAATTGTCAGACTTAGAGAATCTCTTCATCAAAAAAAAAAAAAAAAAAAGAGGGAATCTCTAGCTTTAGAGTATCTTAATTTGCATAGTACAGATTATTTAGGTGGCGTTGGGTTCAAAATTTGGAAGAAGAGTGTTATGCAAAGGAAGAAAAGCTTTTACAAATTGCATAGGTAGGGTTTGGTTACTAGTGATTCTTATAACCAACCCGAACTTTTTTTGAGATTAAATGGCAGTTAATTGATTTAGAGCCTTTGAACCAACTCCTTAAACCCTTCATTAAGTCATGACATGTGCCTGTCATAACCATGTCAGATGTATTGTCACCCAAAATACATAAGAACTTGTGGAAATCATATATATCCGGGTTAGATAGATGTTATTATTGTCATGTCAGAGTCAAGAGACCATGAACTTGTTTGCTAAAAAAATATATGGTTGAGATAACTTAATTATCCATCCTAGAAGAAGTGTTGAAGAAAAGAAAAATCAAGTTTGGAGATCACTGAACTTTTAGGGATCGTTTGGTACGGGGATAAGATGTGGGATTAAATTTACTGTCATGTTTGGTTGACGGTATAAATTTAGCACATGATAAATTTATACCGTCAACTAAATATAGTATAAATTTAATCCAAGACTTAATCATGGATATCCCACCTTATCCCAACAAACTTAGGATTATTTTATCCCACCTCCCAGCTGGGATAAATTAGTCCCGGACAATAATCTCGGGATATTTAGTCGCGTACCCAATGACCCCTTAGTTCCCTTAGCCCAAGTTTATAGCTCTACTCCTTCCTGGTGCACCGAAATGTCTCAAAGTTTACACAGCAGATGCTTTTAGGTGCCCAATTCTTCTAGTCTTTTCTGGTACCTTACTACCAAGGAAAATATAGGACCCATACTAGCAAAAATTAAAAAAAAAATTGATGAAGATTATGGGTAAGATCTGCGTACACACTACCCTCTCCAGACCCCACTTGTAAAAATTCACTGGGTTATTGTTATTGTTGCAAAAATTCAAATATAAAAAGATAAGAGCTACAAACTAATCTCCACTTCAAAGCTCATCAAGACTCTACGTTAACACATTCAAATAAAAGAAAGTTCATCCTTTTAAATTTCTTTAAAGAGAAGAAAAGCCAACTCTTCGCTTTTATGAATGCACAGTCAATCAAAATATACACTTGAAATGGCACCCAAGAGTATGGCCTAAATGCTAATGAAGTTGGAAAGAAAATTACGGGAGACTAGCGGTCGAATCTCAATTGAGGCTAAAAAAACAAATAACTATGTGATTTCTTGTGGTCTGCTTAACCCCTTGGTGAGCAACTTACCTGATACCTATACTAGTGGAAAGATGCCGATCCAGATACCAGACTTTAAAAATGACACTTGAAATGAGATATTAGGGCATGTTTGTTTTGGTATTTCTATTATTTTATAGTCATAGAGTGACTAAGGAAACAATCACACCTCCAGATGGTTGATTATCATGTAGCTAACAATTGCTGACTTGACTCCAAATTAGGAGGCAAAGGTATATGAATCCAACTGTGTGTTTTACGAAGCAAAAAGAAAAGGAAGTGGGAGCTTAAAATGCCTGAGAATTCTTATGGACCAAACACCATTCAGATATGTCTTTAGGAATAAGGTTAGCTCCGACTCACATATATGTGTTGAATGAACAAAATATTTAACCATTGGCCCATCCATATACCAACTCGATGTTGCGGAAGCCGAATATTTAGAGTGATTATATCACAACTACTATATCTAAAGATAGCTAATAAATACTAAGTGAGACAATAATAAAAAGAACACCAGAAGTTTACGAAGTTCGGCAAAATTTGATTTTTGCCTAGTCCTCGACTCAAACTTTATTTCACTCCAAAAATACAAGTGAAATACTACAAGATAGAAAGAAGATTCGAATGCCTTAGGAGATAAGAAGGCAAGTGAGAGATGTTTACAAATGAACAAATCTCTTGCTATTTATAGAAGGGAAATGGCCTTAATAATGTCATGCATGACATCACATTAAGCGTCATCATGCAATGTAAATGCATCTACCAATTTTCTCCTAAAAGGAGGCTTTCAAATGTTCACACTAGTTCACATTAATCTTGTCAAATTCAACACTCGAAACCAATAATGCTTCATTCGGCGTAGTTATTATGGAGGACATGCTGATATCTATAAGCCCTATGATAAAAATATATCCTGATGTGCTCTATTTGAAGAGTTAAGGAGAAGTAGTGAAGTACTTTGTGAATTTGCCTAGTACATTTCTATATTGAAATTCCCCATCATATCAAATTATGGCTTAAACTTCTGTAAAGTTTTCAAAGGCAAGTAAAGCTCCAATAAACAAGCTTGATCAAAAAAAAAAAAATCAAGGAGAGGAAGGGGAGAAGAAATAATGAGAAAACGCAAAGCGGTGAACTATGACCCACCGCAAAGTTCAAGATAACTTACAACTTGAAACACACCAAAATACAAGTTAATAAGCATAACTCACCCATTCACCGGGGCAAAGAGCACGGTAGTATTTCGCAAATTTACCACATTCAGCAGCCTCGTCACCCTTTGCAGCAACACACCTGAAATTTGTGAACAAGAGTTAGTAAAACACCACGAAAATGGTTAAGCCTCAAAACAACAGCTTCAGATAATCGACACATTGCAAGAACGATTCAACGTTGACCAGCTCACAAGGTTAGAAAGCGTTCCATCTGAAATAAACAGTATTATCTTTTGGAGGAATATTGACTTTAATCAATTGTGAGATGAAATGAATGGGATCCCAACCTGCCTAATGTTTCTATTCCCTATGCCATCAGCAATTGAGAGGAAAATTAACACACTAAGTCAGTTTTGGGAAGGTAAATCAGAAAAGACGAAAATGCATCTGGTTAAATGGCAAGTGGTTATGAGGAATAAAGAAGCTAGAGGTTTAGGAGTGAGAAAACTGAAACTCCATAATAAAAGAATACTGTAGAAGGAGTGGATTTGCTCTATGCAGCAGGTGTTTATTTTGTGAGAAAAAAGATTAAGCATCTCCAAACCATCTCTTACTCCATTGTAAATATGATAGACAGATTTAGGATCTCTTTTTAAACATTTGCAGAGTGTAATTGGTTATGCCTTACAGCATAAGAGGTCTTTTGGAAGGTAGACAAGTCAGAAAGCGGGCAAAAGAATGAAGAAGAACTGGAAAACCATCCCTTCTCTGAATCATGTGACCATTTGTTTGGAAAGAAATAGGAGATGTTTTGAAGGCAAAAGCAGTCGTATTTTCATTGTAGAGAATAGATGTTCGCAGAATTTATAATTTTGGCGTAAAGAAAGTGTAGTTGAAACCCAATTTAAGTATTTGGAAGTCTTGAATAGGCTGAGCTGATTATGTAACAGCTATCTCATAATCTCTTTGCTTGTACTTTACAATACCTCCTTGGTACTTTTTTCCCGACTAAAATGTAACCTTTTTTTAAACTAAAACAAAAACAGTATCAACTTTAACGATCTTCTAAAAGCTGATTATATTAGACCCGCAATATTTTTTTCTTTTTTCATAAGATTAAACGCATAAATTAATAGACTTTACCAGGTCTCAGACCAATTCCACGCTGTGCTGGACACTAAATCCACCATATCGTCTCTTTAAACAACTTTTTTTGGTTGGTGGATGAGGGGATGATAAGTGTGTCTACACAACTTTTTATTTTTTCATTTTTGAATCAGTAAAGAGCGTCTACACAATTTATTACATCATAAAATTTAACTATATAGTTTCACGGGAGAAAAGGCATGCATTAAGCAGAACTTCAAACCGTCTGTAGCAGCTTTTCACTATTGAAACTTGAGAGTTCAGCCCCTAGTTTTGCAGATGATTTTAATCCGGTGGAGCTATCCTAGACCAAGCCTTCATTGTACTCTTTCAGATAAGAAATAAGATAAATTCCCTAGTCTATTAAAGGGATTCTAAATCCATTAAATGTCATGTTTATACAAGCAACAATGCAACAAGTCTCTGAAGTATAAAATTGTGTAAAAGCATGGGAGCTTACCTATGAAACTCTACGTAGCGTGTGAAACAGTGCCTTGTTTGATTGGTTGTTGGGAACCTGAAATCAGCTGGAGCAGTTTTAAGTTCAATCTGAAAGGCACACAAAGGAGAAGGAAGAAACAGAATGTCAGTAACAAGTACCACAGCTCTACAAGTAATCCAAGTGAGGTAAAAGATTCACGAAGTAACAGAAAAACAACTTAAAAAGAGAGGTCATAACTGCCGGCCATCTTGCATTTTTTGTTATCAATTTGTTTTTACCTTTTTATCAACATATTACTGAAAACATCAACAATGATAAAGTTTTCTATATTCTGAAATGGAAGTTTTCTGAACACCAAATATGCAGAAACAGATGTATACAATTTAGAACTTCAATCAGAAGCAGATCTAGGATGCTGCACTCAGTGAATTTCAGAAGCCGAAATATAGCTCACACCGAAAACCAAAATATTCAGACCAAACTGAAAATATAATCGAGAAACTTTATATAACAGGTAAACATAGTCACATTATATGGAAAGGAATCAGAAAAAACAAAAACCAGTCCAAAACCAAAAAACATCTTTACCATGATGCTGAAAAAATCACAACCAATCATCACTTTGTTAGCCTTCTTTTCCCCAAATAAAGCTACCCCTCGGAGAATCAAATCCCTAAATATTAAGAGCATTAATACTTTTTTACCCAACTCCAAAATTCTAACTGATGACTAAATGAGCCTATAAATACTCAATTATAAGTGATTCCTTGTCCTCGAAAGTGAAAATCAACAGTAATTTGTGGTAACATCACATGATCCAACTCTTTAAACGCAGTGACACTTAGCAACAGAGAGAAGCTTAAGCAGTCATTTCCACTGACAAACCTCACATAATCTCTATAGTGAAAACTTTGAACGTGTTATTGGCCTTAACTGAATCGTTAACCTGAACATAACTTCAATTATCTTATAACCATCTCACTAAAAAGCAAAATACTTGAAGCTTATTGGCTACAAACTGACAATTTCTATAACTCATTTAAGATGGAGACGGAACCTCAAACCTCAATCTAAATTGCTGCTAAAGCTAAGTACTGTTTCACAAAAGTGCTAAATATTCTTCATTCGATCACCACTTCCTTATTACAGTAGTGTCCGGTCAGCTTGCGCGTACGTCTACTATTTCACATGGTACCTGCTACCTCCTATGACCATAACAGGTACCGAGTAACTCTGCCCACCAAGGCTTCGGTAGATCATTTGATCACCATTCAACACTCAAGCTGAATACAATACCCCAATCCTTTAACTATGCAATCTAGTCATTCAAATTCTTCAACTTTTTTTTCCCCTTGTTTTAGTTCATCATTTATTTTGTCACATTAAAAATGCTTAGACCTTCCCTCTTTCCTTCCTGAGCCGAGGGGCTACCGGAAACAGCCTCTATGCTTTTTTAAAGGCAGGGTAAGGTCTGCGTACACTCTACCCTCCCCAGACCCGACTCGTGGGACTACACTGGGTTTGTTGTTGTTGTTGTTTAAAAAGGCTTAGACCAAAAACTATTACAGACTGCACACCTTTCCATATACCAATTTGCATATTCATCCACAACCTATTGTAGACAATAAATTGCGTCGAGATGTATAGGAATCTTGATCTCCTAAAATTTCAGTGTCTACAAATGCCCCTGCTTCAAGGTTTGTCGGGGTGTAGGCTTGCCGAAACTTGAAGACGAGACTTTGAACTACTCGACCATCGCAACAAATAATTTTGAAACTTGGAGTGTTCGATTTACACGAGAAAGAGATGAAGGGCAGAACTGGTCCCACTGGGCGTGCCACAATTTGTTGACAATAAATTGGGTCGAGATGTATAGGAATTTTGATATGCTAAAATTTCAGTGTCTACACCTATAAAACCAATAACCTCTACAAGGAAATTCTTAAACCAAAAACTAATACTCACCTAATACACCCCACACACAGACATATCTGAGCACACATACAACTAAAGTAACCAGCAACATGGGTTCTTCAAAGAACTGTACAGATCGCCAATAAAATACAGAAATTTTCTAAAAATCGAACTTTTACATTTAATTTACCATATACAAATTGAATCTTTTGAATCTGTAAAACAAGAATGGAATTATTAAATACGAATAGAAGGAAGTTAGGAAATCTGGAATTTTTTTGGGTTACCTCGTCGGCCATGGCTGATGCAAATCAAGCGAAAAGAGCAATGAAGAAACTGCAAAGACGACTGAAAATGAAAAAAGGGGCTATATTATTAATAAGGGTTTGATTATAAGTTGATATAATCTCGGATCCGATTCTTTTGGTTTACCAATTCTGTTATGTTATATTTATTATTTTATATTTTATTATTTTATGTTCCTCCTCATTTTACCCTTTTATTTCGTTTTTTCCTTTTTTGTTTTTTTCCTTTTTTCTTCGACCAAAAAGGTATTTTTTGTTATGAAAATAATTATATTGTGTATGTTCATTTATTACTCCGCTATAGATAATCTTCCTGAAGAAGATTATGTACTCTGTTGAAGTTTATCTACAAGCAGCTGATGCAGGCAGGTTGCAAGCAGCTCAATTAAATGATTTGTAGAAACTTCTTATTAAACAGGCAGGTTGCAAGCAGCTCATGCAGACAGCTTACAAGCAGCTAAAGAAAAGCTTTGCAGCTGCTTCCTGAAAAGCCTCGCAGCTACTTCCTTTCTTCTATAAATAGAGGAGTTTTCGATTCATTATGTACATAAGTTTGAATTTGAATAATATATCAGTTTCTCTCTATACTTGTCTTTACTTTACAGTTTTTATTTTATAACACGTTATCAGCACGAGACTCTGCCATCTCGAGAAAATACTTTAAAAGTATCAGAGGTACGAACTTTCTTTTTCTAAATAATGTCAAATCTTTCTAAACTTGAGTTTGTAGCCCTGGATATATCGGGCAAAAGCTACATGTCTTGGGTGCTTGATGCCGAAATTCATCTTGATGTGATGGGTCTGGCAGACACCATCAAAGATAAAAATCAGGCATCAAACCAAGACCGTACCAAAGCAATGATATTCCTACGCCATCACCTTGATGAGGGCCTGAAAATGAAATATCTTACTGTTAAAGATCCAGTCATACTGTGGAATAATTTGAAAGATAGATATGACCACCTGAAGATGGTCGTTCTTCCACGGGCACGTTATGATTGGACTCATCTAAGGCTACAAGATTTTAAATCTATCAGTGAGTATAATTTTGCTATGTTCAGAATTATTTCCCAATTGAAACTATGTGGTGATAATATTACTGATCATGATATGTTGGAGAAAACTTTCACCACTTTTCATGCCTCGAATATGCTCCTGCAGCAGCAATATCGAGAGATGGGATTTAAAAAATATTCTGAACTTATCTCACATCTTCTTGTAGCCGAGCAACATAATGGGCTATTAATGAAAAACCATGAAAGCCGACCTACTGGTTCTTGTCCATTCCCTGAAGTGAATGAGACGAACTTCCACCAAGCTAAGCGTGGAAGAGGACGTGGCCCTAGTCGTAGTCATGGCCGTGGTCGGGGAGGAAACTCTAATCGTGGTAATAACAATGCACCAAAGAACCCTCCTCACCACCAGCAGTGGAAAAGGAAGGAACAAAAGTATGAAGCGGTGCAAGAAGCAAAGCCAGAAAATGCATGCTATAGATGTGGAGGAAAAAGGCACTGGTCACGTACATGTCGTAAGCCAAAGCACCTGGTTGAGCTATATCAAGTCTCCCTGAAGAAGACAGAGAAAAATGCTGAAGCAAATTTTATTTCTGAAGATAATTTAGACTTCATGCATTTAGATGTAGCTGATTATTTTGCACTCCCAGAAGGAGAAACAAGTCATGTGATCGGTAGTGAATCTGTAGAAATGTAAATATTTTAATTTTTGTTGTTTGTAGTAGATAGTATGGCTATGTAATTATTGTACATAAATAAAAGTTATGCTTTGATAATAATATTTACTATCATATTTATTTTGTTGATGTCATTTTGAAGAATATGGATAATCCTCAAATTATGTTTGGATCAAAGACCAATCACGAAGATATTTGTATAATTGATAGTGGAACAACTCATGCCATATTCAAAGATCAGAAATACTTTTCTTATTTGCATAAGGAAAAAGCAAATGTTTCTACAATTTCTGGTATTATAAGTTTGATTGAAGGCTCCGGAAGAGCTATTATATTTCTGTCTAAGGGAACAAAACTTATTATAAATAATATATTATTCTCCTCCAAGTCCCGAAAAAACTTGTTGAGTTTTATAGATATCCGCCGAAATAGGTATCATGTTGAGACAATAGATGAAATGAACGTGGAATATCTTTGTATTACAAAGAATATTTCTGGCCAGAAATGCATTGTAGAAAAGTTACCAACTTTATCTTCTGGCTTATACTTTTCAAAGATTAGTACAGTTGAAGCACACTCTATCGTAAACCAGAAGTTTACTGATTCAAATACTTTTGTGCTTTGGCATGGCCGTTTGGGCCATCCTGAATCAATAATGATGAGACGAATTACTGAAAATTCGAGTGGGCATCCATTAAAGAACCTGAAGATTCTTACAAATGATGAATTTTCTTGTGATGCTTGTTATCAAGGCAAAATGATCACTAGACCATCACCAATGAAGGTTGGCATTGAGTCCCCTACCTTTTTAGAACGTATACATGGGGATATATGTGGACCTATTCACCCACCAAGTGGGCTGTTTAGATATTTTATGGTCCTAATAGATGCATCTTCAAGATGGTCTCATGTTTGCCTACTATCATCTCGCAACCTGGCATTTGCAAAGTTATTAGCCCAAATAATTCGATTAATATTTCAGTTTCTCTCTATACTTGTCTTTACTTTACAGTTTTTATTTTATAACATTTTTCAATTTAATAGCTTATGTATCAATATTGGGTGATTTCTTTCGATTAGTCCAAGTTTTGATTAATAGAGTTTGCGATAGAATAATTAAGGTACCACAAATTTACCCGAACTCACATTATTATAATAAAAGAATAAGGTTATGTGTCGTTGCTAGTCAGATTTATTTATATACTAATATTAGAACTCATTTAATGCACAGACTATATTAAAGAATGGTAAGCACTTATTCGAGAACATTAGATCATATGATAAATATTAAATTCTCTTAAGCCTCATTTTGTCCGTACTTAATTAATGGAGGTCTGAATCTTAATTATTCAGATCTTAAATATTAAATATTAAGTACATTTATTTTTAAAGTCAGAATTTTAATTATTCAGATTTTAATCATTAAGTAATTTTTTTTACTTCACATTCATTTAATAAGTCTGAATAAATATGTATTTATAACAAAAACTTAATTTCATTAAGATGCTATCATCCACACTCATTATTAACTGTTGCCACCGCATGCCATTATCAATTATCACCAGCAGCACCACCGCCATCCTCAACCATAGCCGCCACCACTACCACCACCCTCATCCTCAACCATAACCACACACTCACCCACCTTAACTACCACCACCAACTACCCCATCACTATCAATAATCATAGCCGGCATCACCCACCATTATAAATCACTACCACCCACCATAACCTTCCTTAATCACAACCGCAACCACCACCATCCACCGTTACAATCCTCAACCATAATCACTATCGCTACCAATCACCACTAGCTACTACCCAAAACCACCACCATCAACCAAAATCACCATCAACCACCACCTATAGTCGGCACTCACAAGCACCTTCGTTAGCTGTCACCACCACCAACTACCATGTATATGTATATATATATATATATATATATATATATATATATATATATATATATATATATATATATATATATATATATATATATATATATATATTATTTGAATTTATATTTAATAATTATTAAATAAAGATAAATTCTATATATTCAGATGTTTAAAAAACAAACAGTCTTGGTCATTTAGTATTCATATCTTAAAACACATCTTAATATTGAGACGTATATTCAGATTCAGATGTCTTAATCTTAATACAATCATATCTCTCTATAACAACATCCCTATATAACAACTATTCACTATAAAAGCTAAGTTTTTCTCAGAATTGATTTTTTAAATTATATTTTTCCTCTCTATAACAGTTTTTACCTATAACAACAACAATAATATTTATAACATAACGCTCTTTATAAAATTACCCCTATATAACAACCATATAGAATTTTTAAGATTACTAATAATAATTCTAAAAATATGCACATAATCTTTTCTATTAAACAAAGTTCATATCTTGCATAAGATATAAGATTAGAAGATTTGCTCATGATATGTTTTTACTTTGGACAAATTCCAAAATATATTTAGATAAAAAATTTAACTGTTAAACTCTTAGCTTATCTTCAAGAGAAAACTATTGGATACATTTTTGCTGAAAATTTGGACACGAACCTTCGTCAATTCATGCATTATATCGTTAGTGAGAGAATGAAATCTACTATACAAGTTATAATAAGTTCTTCCATCGATCTTGAAAAAATTTATTTTTCTAGGTAACTTTAAAATGTCTGCCTTAGAATTTAAATCTTTATACGTTTAGTTATAAATTTATTAATAATGTATTATCTCTTTTTAATACTTATTTGGCCTATCTCTACCCTTCCTCGGACCCGTCATGGTCAAACTCTCACACCTCCTAACCGGAGCGTCTATGTACAAATTTCTCCTGAATTTGGGAAACGGACATTATCTTCGATGGTCAAGATCGACCAATGTTTTGGTGGACAACTAGAGGACAGATTTGTCTTTTTATATTCATATTTGTTTTAATCGTCCAATTTACCTTTAATGAAGTTATAAGGATTTTTATTTCATCTAATTAAAAAATCCATAACCATACTTATATACTTATTTACAACAATAATTAGTGCAAACACTGACTTAAATCTTGAGCCGAGAGTTTATCGGAAACTAACCTCTCTAGGGGTAAGGTCTGCATATACACTAACCTCCCCAGATCACACATGTAAAAATACACTGGATATATTATTATTGTACTAGCTTAAATCTTGAATTCACCTCTGTATACGGCTAAGATTGCGGTATGAGAGAATAGCGGTGGTTATTGGGTAACGTAATTTCTTTCCACCTGTTTAAGTATTTGTTGGCAAAGTTACGCAATACTTGTGCTGATCAACAATAGGCAAGTAAGAGAACTTTACATAACTGTCACAGTTTAAACGAAATATAATAAATTTTTAGCATGAAACCAATATTACAGTTGTGGCAGGAAAATATTTATATTTGTAACACACAGTTCCATTAAAATATGAATATTAATTATTAATCCCTAAACATAAGCAATTTGAATGGAAAGTCAATAATTCTTTGTACAAAAATCATGCCTTTTTTTCTCTTTATCTATTAGCTTTCCTTCTTTTTCTTCATCTTCGTAATTTTGTTTTCTGCCGAAGTCAATATATTTTCTAAATTTATTCCATTTGTTTTCTTTTTAATTATCTTTCTTAAGTTTTTCTCTTCCTTCTTTCTTCCTTTCTTAACATAAAAATCTTACTTCGATAATAATATATGTTAATATATACAAAACGCATATATAAAAAATATACATTAAATTAAAACATATAAAATATATAAAAAAAATATACATAAAACATATATCTTCAATTAAGATTACACTTGGAAATGTGAAATATACATAAAAAAAATATATCTTAAATTTAATTAAGATGGCATATAAATATACAAAAAAATATATATACATAAAAAAATACATCCTGAATTAAAATGGCACTTGACATATAAAATATACTTGAAATATACGTTAAAAATACATCTTAAAATAAGATGGCACTTCACAAATAAACATACAATTATATACATAAAATACATTTTGAATTAAAGTGATACTTGATATACAAAGTATAAAAGACGTATAAATCAATACATCTTGAATTTAGGTAGCATTCACATATGCATCAGATTTTCAAAAATGGAGTGAACAAGATGAATGTTGGAAAGGGAGAATGGAAATAGACAAAAAAGTACTTACTCTGATTAGTGAGTCAGTTAACTTATTAAATGTTGAGCTTAATTTTTATAATATGCTAATAATGAAAAAAAAAATGCTCTTTATAGAATAAACAATAAATGATGCTATTTTTTTAAAATAATAGTTAAAAAAGGATCAAACGTGTAAAAAAGCCAAATATATATATGTATTATTAAGGTACATACAACTAACCCGGATACCACCGTTATGAAGAAAAAAAGTTACTTGCAAATTAGTTTTAAAGGCCATGCCTATCAAAATCCAACTACATAGTGCATTTCTATCAGTTTGTCTAGAAGAGCTAAAGAGGCAGTCCGATACATAAGGCATCTCGCGTTCACGCAAGGTCCGGGGAGGACCGCACCCCAAGTAGTGCGATATAGCCAGTCTACCCTAAAGAAAGTAAAAGTCCTTTACTCTTGAGCCATAAGACAAAGAACTTTCATTCCCTACAACTCCCCTAAAGGCCCCAAAGCAAGTGCAGGTAAAAATAGTTGACATACTGAATAAAATGTACAATTCTATTGGAAGCTATAATCTTTTGAAACTACATAAGCATTGCTTCAAGCCTGCAAATCCTACATTGGAGCTACTAAAAGCCTCTTAATTAAACACGAAAGAAATCGCGTTGGTAAAATTTGGATTAAAATTCTATGGATGCAAAACTAGGTGACATCTCAGAAGATTCAACTCGGCCAAGCTTAACAAGCTACACATAGCAGAAAATTCAGCTCCTCGCTTGTGGAGCATCATAACCTCCTCCCCATGTAGCGTTGCCGCCAGTACCAGGAGGAGGTGGAGTTACCGCACTTACAGCTATGCTACTTCCATATGGATACATTCCCTCTCCCATTGCGCCAGCGGCCACTGGGATATGAGGTATCTGATAACCGTCTACATGGGGTGTACCGTGCATAGCAGGAGCGGGATACATGGGATCTGAATTCATGTAGGGCCGAGCATAAGGATCAAAACCTACAGAACATGAAAATACTCAGTGTGTTATGAACAATAGAAATATAATAAGGAGCCCAAAACTAGCATACATTGATGTGCCAAAAACTAGCATACTGATTACCTTGAGCTCTTTTCTCGGCATTTAACACCTCAGCGCGCAATCTCTCCACTTCTTTAGCCATGGCAATCAAGTCTTTCTCCATAAGTTTCATGTGCTCAACTTTCTCTATGTTTGAACCTTTTTCATACTCGAAGGTCTTACTGCATGTTCCATGAAGATAAAACATTAGGAAAATACTCTGTAATTCGCGTCTCGAACAATCATGATTGCAGAATGCAGGAATTTTACAAGCAACATAGTCCTCCCTTCGCCCCCAAGGAATGCAGTCACATGGACATCTTGTCAACACTGACAGGGTCCAAATCCTATACTCTAACAATCCATAGCAATATTATATTTAAGTGAACTTTAGAAGTTCGACATATTTACTGATTAAAAAAAGAAAAAGGAAGTTCGACATATCCATAATTGTAAAAACATGAATGTTTAAGATGGTTATATGACCATACAAGATTCGAAAAGATTAAAGAACAAAGTGTACAAGTAGTGCATATGGAACATAAAATGAGATAAGGTCGTCTAAGATGGTTCAACTATTTTGCATAGACCTCCATATGCATCAGTTCATCAGTGCATAGGTGGGACACCAAAATGACTGAGTAAGAGCAAACATGAAGAGATAAACCTAAAATCACATAAAGAGAATTTATCTCAAAAGACCTAAAATCTCTCAAAATCGTTCCAGACTTGGTTAAGAGCAAACAGAAAGAAACAAAGGATCCATAAAGGCAATAACAACTAAACAAAAGGTTTAGTTATTGTTGTTGCACTCACATTAGATCCGGTGTTTTTCACAAATCCCTTTATTCTAGTTAGAAACTTGTACATTCTATATGAATAAGTGTGAGATTTAGAGAACCTCTAGTTTTATAGAACCCCTAATTAGTCTTAAAAGACAAAATATTAGTACTGGAATAAATGTGTCTATACAGAGCATCATGAATACAAAGAATTCGTAAAACCGACCCCAACTAGTTTGGAAATGTGGCATAATTGATTGATATTTAGCCAGACACCTTGCCAACAAATTAACCAAGATTTTTCAAGGGTAACGGGTAGGAGAATTCTTTCATGCTTCCACCTAAACAACAAGTCAAGACAATTAAATAGTAACGACCTGTGGTTTTATCTTTTTTCCTGGAGGAAGGATTGGTAAAAAAGACATGCTTCGACTTACCGCAGCTTCTGGTGTTCTTTCCTTAAGGTATCAAGTTCAGCATGCATCTCAGGTAGCTTCTTGATATCTGCACGAGCTCTTTCCAATTCCTGCATAGCTTGATGTATTTTTCCGCTCAGCTCCATATTGGCCGTTACCAAGCTTCGTGCCTCCAAATGTGCCTCTTGCACATCCTTCCTCGCACTCTCACCGGCTCTAAGTTCAACCTCCATCTTGGCAATCTTGTCAAGCAACAATCGAATCTGGATGTCACTTTCTGTTTGGCTACTTCTTATATGTTCTTTGAGTTTCTCTACTTCTCGCTGAGCAGCAGCAAGATCCTGCTTCAAGGCAACATACGTAGCTGCCAACCGATGATTGTCTCCAGCAAGTTGTTCCAACTCTGCTGCCCGAGCAGCCAATCTATTGTCCCGAAGCTCGGGAGGAGGAAGTGGATCAATGCGACGGCGGCCAGCAGACAATTCTTCATGAAGCACCATTCCTGGAGCTTGTATTGACCGTCCATATGATGCTGGTACTTGTCTTCTGGAGGCCATCTATTCACTTGGCCCCAGAACTAAGAAGGGTCAATACTTGTTTTACGATTTCAATAATTAGGAAATATTTACCTGCTTTAGAGAGAGAATAAACTATGAGACTTTTATTTTAAATAACTGCAACTTACCAATTTTAGGCTAGGAGCTTAAGTTTCGTAAACTAACAGGGCTATAAATCATAAAAGGTACATAATGCTAATCTGGGAAAGACCAATATCATAAAACATGGTAATAGAACTAAAACAGTGCATTTCTTGGCTTGTAGAAAAATTAAGCATATAAGCATATAAGCACGTCCAATGATTGCATGCACCTTTTAGAACTCTAGGTGTACTATTAACCACACACCAGTTATGTGTCACATTCCAATTTAACCAATTAAGAATAGAAAACGAGCACGGCTTGGCAGGGATGCAGAAGCTGCAGCTAAGCGATGGAGAATTACATCAAAAGGTTAGTTATTCCATAAACAATGTGGTTTCTTCACAACCTTGAAATATTTTGCTGAGGAAGAGAAAAAGACAGATGTACAGTCACTTGGCGGCTCTTTCAGGATTACAAGTAACAGGGAGCCAAGGGTGACAAAGGAACTTCAGCAGCTTGTTAGCACATATGCATCATGAGAAGAATAACAGGTTTAATGTACTAATACCTGAGAGAGCCTTTCTCTACATAAGGAAGCCAGCGGAAGGAGCATTAAAAGATACATAGTTTTGGGAGATGAAATGGGCATCTACTGTAAGGCACATAATTTAAAATGTTGTTCTTTAGATTTTTCTAACTTGTGTTAAATTCTTGTTGAGCTTTGGTTTAAGTAGCATTAGTATTCACTAGACTATTAGCTCTAGCTTCACCTTTTCTGAAGCAAACTTCCAAACTCGTTAATAGAAATGTGTACTCTGTGTAAGAACAATTTCTCAGATGAACACCAGCAACTTAAGCACATGAAAAATGTTGATCAAAGAAAAATGTGTTGCTCCATACATCTTTTATTTCAGAACCAGCGTCCTCCTTTTTGACCTTTTACAGCTGGAATCGCTTCACTAAAATTAAATAAATAATAGCAACGGCACCAGGCATCCTTGGGAAACTCAAGCATACTTACATAGTTACACTCGACAAGATACACTGAGACAAAAGTTGAGAGATTGCACCATGTTTACCTCGCTACACTGCTCTTAGTGCTCATGCCTTTCCTCTAAATAATCAAAGTCTAATAGGCATCTGTGCCTAATGCCTCTAACTGTTAGTAAGACACTATTTATTCACCTCATATTTTCATCACAAATACATTTATTCACCTGATAGTTATCTCCGTTGTTCCTTGAGCCGAGAGTCTATCGGAAACAACCTCTCTAACTCTACAAGATAGGGGTAAGGTCTGTGTACACACTACACTTCCCAGACCCCATTTATGGGAATACACTGGGTTTGTTGTTGTTGTTGTTGTTGTTGTTGTTATTTATTCACCTGATAAGCAAAGGAAACAGGAAGATCCCGTCTTTTTCTATTTCCATTTGGAGCAACAATTGCATCTCGGATCATAAAGATTTACCAAAAAAGTAAAATGATGCAGAAAATCTAGACCAAGTTTTAGTCATATTCGTAGCAAATATAGATAGCTAACATAATTTTCCAGTACTTATTCATTTGATACGGAAAGGAAGCAGGAGCATCTGGTTTATTATTCTATTTATTCCAATCATAGAGAAAACTACAATCTTCAGTTGAATTATTCCTCAAGAAAAATTGGAGAATCTTAATTCAACTTAGAAGATATCGGCTAAGTTTTAAACGGAAGAGGGGAAACAGGTAAGTAGACAAGGATATTTTTCATACTTGTATATTTAAAGAACCAGTCGTCACCTTTTAAACATTTTAGCACCGCCACTTCAGGAAAAATCAACCAAATTCATGCCAAAAAGACGAAGCAACATTCACTAAGTGCTGCTCCATCAAACGGCCCACATTAAACCAAATCCTCCCATAAACACACATATCTGTTTGAGCCTTTTAGCTATTTATCCTATGACAAAGAAGAGGGTCAGTGACAGATCTTTTTGCCTTCTAAGTTAACTGGTTTCTTTTCTCATTTGAATGAGTGTTTTTTCTTTTGGTTGGTTGGGGGGGTGGTTAAGGCGATCGCAAAGATTCTCATGCACAATCAAACGGCCCACAGTAAACCAATCTTTCCATAAACACAAATATCTGTTTAGCCTTTTAGCAAATGGGCTTAGCTCTATGTTGCTTGGACTCTCCGAAAATGTCGATGGGTGCGTGCCGGATCCTCCAAAAGTAGTGCATTTTTGGAGGATCTGACACGGGTGCGGCAGCTGTTTTGGAGAGTCCGCGCAACATAGGCTTAGCTTACATCTGCTATTGACATTTACTACCTTGTCCCAATAGTATAATTTGGCTGCGAAAAGGTACCTAGGCAATTCTTTACTGCTTGTTTTGGTCCATTTATCCTATGACAAAGAAGAGGGGAGAAGTGACAGATCTTTTGCCTTTTAAGTTAACTGGGTTTTTTAGGTTCAATATCTTTTCTAATTTGGATGAGTGTGTGTGTGCGCGCGCGTGGGGGGGGGGGGGGGGGTTTAGGGGGTTCTTAAAGTTTGAAGATACTAATGTTCAGCAAATGTTATGGTCCCCTTCGATTACTCTTCAAACACGTTCCTCTATATTAGTTCATGACACTAATTTCAATTTCAAATAGCTATGATACTCCAGTTGCTTTCCTAACAGAGGCAAAATGATGCCTGACGAGGGGAAAAGAAAAGCAAGTTTTCTTCCCAAGTACTAGCCTTTATCTCTCAACATTCATTTGGGTTTTAATAAGAAATGCTCCCACCATAATTTCCACTATACTATCTCTAGCAATTCAAGAAAAAGCTTGCCCGCTCTGCACAAAAATACAGAAAGATTCTCATATATCAATTTCGGGAGAACGTTATGGTCTTTCCCTCAAAGTAATCCTTTTATAAAGTTGTTAATCTCATACAATTCAATCCTTCCAAGCTTTACAACTGCACAAAGTAATATTCCAACCAAAGAATAAAAACATATTGCATTTTCTTCCCCACGAAGAGAGCGATAGAAAAAAAAGAAAACTATCTTCAACCAATCAGGATAATGAAAACACTTGCACTAATTTCTTATCTAAAGAACAAACAAATAAATGTGCATCAGAAATTATTAAACTTAATACCACTGCCTCTACAATGACTTTCCAGCACCATGAGGTTTCAAGTTCAAATCAAAAGACATTAGGCGACTGCTTCTATCAGCCTAAGTCTTGCTGGGCAGAGTTACCCATTTAGTCTGTACTTATATTGGTGGGAGGTAACAGATATCCGGTGGAATATTAGAGGTGCGAACGAACACCACTGTCAATTAAAAAAATTATGACTTTCCAAAAGAAAACAGCCCCCACTACACCCCCACACCTCGTTCAGGATCATGAGGTTTCACGTTCAAAAGTGGAGTCAAAAGACACTAGGTGACTTCTTCCCATCTGTCTACGTCTCAGTGGACAGAGTTACCCGTAACCGTGCTGATGGGAGATAGCAAGTGCCCAATGGAATAGTCGAGGTGTTCGCAAACTGACACCATCAACATAAAAAAAATAATTTTCCAGAAGGAAACAGTCTCCCCACCAACAACCCCCCCCCCCCCCCCAAATAACCTACCAACCCACAAACACATGATACAAACCTTTTCAGGGTAAAATCCCAAGAGGGTCAATGCAAAACAGAGTGAACATAGCAAAAGATAAACAAAATCAAAGAGGCCATATAAACAAATAAACAAAACAAGCCCACAGCTAGAATGTACTCAATAGGTAACAAGGGCTATACATTTATACTTTATCAATGACATAAGAAAGATCAAAACATTTTAACATAACATAATCTCTTCCTTAAACTAATAAAATATTCAATTCAACAAGAACAGACTAGAAGAAAAAAATATCCTTTTTTAATCAAGAATGGGCGGAAAGATTTAAGGATTTCTAATCAAAATTAAAGCATACCCAGAAGAAGAAAAAGATCATACCTTGGTATTTATAATTTCTACCTGAAAGAAGAACTCTAAGACTTTATACCGTATAAGAGGCATTCGAGGGTTGTGTTTTTCATGAGTTCAAGATATATGAAGGAGAAAATAGAAATATCACAAAAAGTACAAAACTTTTGTTGTCTTTTTTAGTTGCATTTTCTTTAATTTTGCAAATTTGGTCCCTCTAATTGCAAAACTTGATAATGTGGACTTTTTGTTCTAAGTTTCCATATAAATAAATGTTACTTATAAAATAGACATTGTAGCACCCCTAAAAATTATTGCAAAGTATTATGTCATCTAATCCCATATTTGGAAAGTTATATAGATGATTCCCATTAGGGATAAGTAGTTTGGAGCATGTTAGAAATGATAACGGAAAAAATATGTCCAAAGTGATTTAAGGTCTAATTTCAAATTATATGTATCCCTTGAAAATAATGTTCCGTCATGAATAAGAGCGTTGGTAAACTCTTTTGTTAATGGCAGGGGCTCATATGACCCAAACTCTTGCTAATGACAGGGGTTTATCTGACCTGAGCTATTAACGGAGGATAAAATTAGATCATTTTGCATAGTTCAGAGGTAAATTTAAATATTCTCCCTATAACTTATGCTTTGTCGACGAATAAGGGCAAGTGTGAGCTCTTTTGCTAATGGTAAAGGCTCATATGACCCGAACTATTTCTACTTGCAAGAGCTTATTTGACCTGAAATAGTAATAGAAGACAAAATTAGATCATTTCGCATAATTCATGGGCAAATTTTAATATTTGTCCTATGTTAACTAATGCTTCATCGGTGAATAAGAGCATGTGTGAGCTCTTTTGCTAATGGCATGGGCTCATATGACCCGAAATATTGCTAGTGGCAGAGGCTCATGTGACCAAAATTTTTAACGAAGGATAAAATTAGATCATTTCGATTAGTTCAGGGGAAAATTTGAACATTTTTTCTTTAACTAATGCTTCGTTGGTGAACTCTTTAACTAATGGCAATGGCTCATTTGACTGAACTATTAATCGAGGATAAATCAGATAATTTTGCATAGTTCACGAGCAAATTTGAACATTTCCCCTTTAAGTAACTTACATTGTTACCTAAGTATACATGTTATTATAGGTCAAATTAATTTAATAGTGTAAAAAATGGTGCACAGTCAATGCACAAAACCTAATTAAAGTGTATTTAAATAAGAATTAAATACACAAATCAGACTCACGAGTCATCAAAACCATATATGTGAAGTAGAAGTGAAAACCTTTAACAAATATGCTTTTGTTATTTGATTCGACTTTGGTAAAGAAACACAATTTCATGATCTGTTTTTGAATAGCCAAACTTGATTATATTTTTAATTTTTGAGTTTAAGGTCAACTTTAGGTTTTGAATGGCCCATATATTTTTGGAAATTTTACCTCCTATAGCAAAGGTATTGTAACAACCCGCCGGTTATTTTGAGTATTACAGCCTCGTTCCCCCATTTACTACTCAATTTATACTTTACAATTGTTATATGACTTGCCGGTGTAATTGGTTCGGGTCCGGTGAGGGTTTGAAATGAATTGAGACACTTAGTCTCCAAGATGAAAACTTAAGTAGAAAAGGTTGATCGGATGTTGATTTATGTATAAACGACCCCGAAATAGAATTTTGATGATTTTAATAGCTCTGTATAGTGATTTTGGACTTAGTAGCGTGTCCGAAAAATTATTTGGAAGTTCGTACTTAAATTAGGCTTGAAATGGCTAGAATAGAAATTTAAGTGTAACGACCCGACCGGTCGTTTTGTGTATTACAGCCCCGTTCTCCCATTTACTGCTCTATTTCTGCTTTATAGCTGTATTATAACATATCAGATTAGTTAGTTCGGGTCCGGAGAGATTTCGGAATGAATTGAGGCACTTAGTCTCATAATGGAAAGCTTAAGTTGGAGAAGTCGACCGGATGTTGATTTATGTGTAAACGACCTTGAATTTGAATTATGATATTTCCAGTAGCTCCGTATGATGATTTTGGACTTAGGAGCGTATCCGAAAAATTATTTGGAGGTCCGTAGTGGAATTAGGCTTGAAATAGCGAAAGCCGAATTTTTGGTAAGTTTGACCGGGGTTGACTTTTTGATATCAGGGCCGGAATCCGATTCTGGAAATTGGAATAGTTTCGTTATGTCATTTATGACGGGTGTGCAAAATTTGAAGTCATTCCGGATTGATTTGATGTGTTTTGGCACAAGATATAGAATTTGAAAGTTCAAAGTTCATAGATTTTGATTTGAGGCGTGATTTGTCATTTTGATGTTGTTAGGCATGATTTGAGGCCTCGAGTAGGTCTGTATTATGTTATGGGACTTGTTGGTATGTTCGGACGGAGTCCTGAGGGGGTCGGGCGTGTTTCGGATTGATTTTGGATCACTTTTCTTCATGTTGTTATTGATGGTTGCTGCTGGTTCTCGTATGACCGCACATGCGGCTGGTTTGCGCATGTGCGATGGTCGCAGAAGCGACAAAGCAGTCGCAGAAGCGAGGGAGTGCTGGCTGGGGAGGCATCGCAGAAGCGAATCTTTAGGCGCAAAAGCGCGATCGCAGATGCGACCTTGGCCATCGCAGAAGCGGCCTATCTCGCAAATGCGAGCCTCTTTCCCGCAAAAGTGAAGGTCGCAGATGCGACCTTTTGTCCGCAAATGCGGAAACGCTGGGCAGAACCCCTTTAAGTTTGGGGTTTCATTATTTTTAGCCATTTTCGGATTTTGGAGCTCGATTTGGGCGATTTTGGAGAGGAATTTTTCTACACAACTTGGGGTAAATGTTCTTGACTCCCTTGTGATTATATTTCATGAGTTAATCTTCGTTTTCGGCGTTAGATTATTGATTTTTTAAGAAAAATCGGAGGAATTTTCTACAATTTCATAAAATAAATTTTCGAGATTTGAACACCTATTCGGAGTCGTATTTTAGTGAAATTAGTATGCTTGAACTTGTAATTGGATGGGTTATCGGATTTTGTAAGTTTCGTCGGATTTCGAGACGTGGGCCCCATTGTCGATTTTTCGAGCGGAGCTGGGAATTTTCATAAATTGTTAATTTGTAAGTATTGGAGTAAATTGTGATTTATTTGCATGTTGTTTGAATAGAAACAGATCGTTTGGCTTGAATTGAGGAAATATGAAGCGTTCAGAAGTTGATACGTGCAAAATGGAATTTCTGGAGCATTGTTTAGCTTACTCGATATTGGATTCGTCTTGTTTGAAGTAAGTAATTCTTCTAATCTTGGAGCCGAGGGTATGAACCCTGAATATACATGTTATGTGTTTGGTGTTGAGATGACGCACATACTAGGTGATGGGTGTGTGGGCGTGCACCGTGTGAACTGTGATTCCGTTATTTCTGTGGTACTGTGTAGTTACCTGAACTTGTCTGTAATCATGAAATCTCTACGTACTAGAGTTATCGAGCTATGATTCATGTTAGAAACCATGTTTAGGCTACATGCCTATTCTGTTGGGACCCATTGGGGTTATTACTGCTGTTGAATTATTTGTTTACATTGCAATGTCATACTCAGTCATATTCATTTCATTGCATATCATATCTCAGTCTCTATTGTTATTTATTGATAGATCACATCATCATTTTTGGGTTAGTTCATGTCATTGTGAGCCCGAGAGAGTGGAGAGGTTGATGACTAAGTGAGGCCGAGTGCCTAATTATGAGTGACATTTATGGGATCGGGCTGCACAATGCAATGGTTATACTGATTTGTGATAGCGCTTGGGCTGAAGGAGCCCCTCCGGAGTCTGCACACACCCCCAGTGAGCGCGGTTGATTTATATTGAGGGATAGATCTTCCCCACGGGCTGGATTGGCCCTACTTGGTACTGAGTGACTGATGATCAGTTGATGTGTATATTCCGTGATGGATCTTCCCTGGGCCGGATTGGCCATATACAATACCGAGTGATTGAGCATGATGAATAGAATGTGTGACACAGTGAGATTGAGTACTCTGAGAGTGTGAGTACATGAGTTCATCTCTGAAATACATTGCATTGACATGCACACATGACATACATGCATAGAGATATATTTTCCTCATGCTGTACGGTATCGCGTCATTCATGATTTCTCACATATATTGGCATATGGGCATAGTGATGCATTTCACACTGGCTATCTAGAAAGCAAATGAAACATCTTATTTATTATTGAAAGGATTTTTGGGAAAATTACTGTTTTCAAACTTACTCATATTTTTGGCAATTTCGGTAAACGACTTGCGTTTTCACTGATATGCTTGAAAGGCAGAACTGTTTTTCAGAAATCATAATTAAGCTGAGCATTTTATCTATAAGTCACTTCTTTTATTACTTGTTTTATGTCGTTATGAACTATTATTGGTTATTGGAGTTGGACTCTGACCTTGGTACAAGCTCGTCACTACTTTCAACCTAAGGTTAGGTTTGTTACTTATTGAGTACATGGGGTCGGTTGTACTCATACTACACTTTTGCATCTTGCATGCAGATATTGGATGATGATGTTGCCGTGCTCGACGGGAGCTAGAATTGAAGACGTACCTGCGTTCTAGTTGTAGCTGCCTCTTGTTCATGGTAGCCTTAGATTTATAAAAAAAATCTAGTCATGTATATTTCGAACAGATGATGTATTTATTTCATACCATCTTTGTAAATTCTAATCTTAGAAGCTCATGATTTGTACTACCAGTCCTTGGAAAATGTATCAGATTCAAATATTTCTTTACTTAATTACTTTATTAATTGTTATTAGAATTGGTTAGTAGTTAATTGGCTTACCTAGCGGGTTGGGTTGGGTGCTATCACGACTAGTCAGATTTTAGGTCGTGATATTAAGTTTGGAAGTTTGACCGGGGAGTTGACTTTTTGATATCAGGATCGGCATTTGATTCAAGAAATTGGAATAGGTCCGTTATGTCATTTATGACTTGTGTGCAAAATTTGAGGTCAATCGGACTTTATTTGATAGGTTTCGGCATTGAATGTATAAGTTAAAAATTCGTAGTTTCATTAAGCTTGAATTGGGGTATGATTCGTGATTTTACCGTTGTTTGATGTGATTTGAGGTTTCGACTAAGTTCGTATGATGTTTTAGGACTTGTTGGTGTATTTGGTTGACGTCCCGAGGGTCTCGGGTGAGTTTCGGATGGTTAACGGATCAAATTCGGACTTAGAAGAAATCTCAAAATTTCTGCATTCTGGTTCAATCGCACCTGCGGAATTTGACTCGCTGGTGCGAGCTCGCAGAAGCGGGATGGGCATCGCAGACGCATGAGGTCCGCAGAAACACACGGATTCTCGCAGAAGCGACACCAAGGTCGCAGAAGCAGAGGCAGGGGGAGCTGGGCAAGACCGCAGAAGCGAGTCCATATAAGCGGACTCTTGTCCGCAGAAGCGAGAATTTGTGCAGAAACGGTTAAAAATTCCGCAGGTGCGGAACCTCTAGGCAGTGTACAAAAACATAGGGATCCGAGATATTCTCATTATTGGACATTCCCAACACGGGTTGAGGCAAATTTTCAGAGAGAATTCACGGAAAAACTTGAGGTAAGTCACTTATGATCATTGTTAGTCAATAGTATTGGATTATCATTGAGTATTTCGACTAGATTACGTGTTTTTGTGATGAAATTAAAGGAATTGGGCCTAGGGATTTCAAAATAAGAATTTACGATTTGGAGGTCGAGTTGATATCATAATTTAGTAATTTTGGTATGGTTGGACTCGTGGTTGAATGTGCGTTCATATTTTGTAACTTTTGTCGGGTTGCGAGACGTGGGCCCCACGAGCAAATTTTTAGTGCAATTTCGAGTTTTGTTGAAAAATTAGTATTTTCATATAGAATTAAATTCCTATAATTTGTATTGACTGAATCAAATTATCTGTGACTAGATTCGAGGCGTTTGGAGGCCGATTTGCGAGGCAAAAGCATAGCAAAATAAAGAATTATACGGTTTGAGGTAAGTAACAGTTCTAAATTTGGCTCTGAGGGTATGAAACCCCAGATTTTGTGTTATGTGATCAGTTTTGAGGTGACGCACATACTAGGTGACAGGCGTGTGTGCGTGCACTGTAAGAATTGTGACTTGGTCAAATTCCATGGAACTGTGTAGTTGAATAATCTGTTTCTATCTGTATATTCTCCATGTAGTAGAGAAATTTAACCACAAATCATGTTTAGATTATGTGTTGGCACTGTAGGGACCCACAAAGGTCGTGTACATATTGAATTGTCTGCTAAATTATTATTTTGTACTCAGTCACAGTTTACTTATTTATTTTATCTCAGCCTCTATTGTCCCTTGTTGATACATTATATCATTTCTGTTGGGGCTGAATTTCATGACTACTGATAGCCCGAGAGACTGGAGAGATCTATGACCGAGTGAGGCCGAGGGCCTGATTGTGAGATATTATACTATAGCACGTGAGTTGTCCGTGAGGATCCAAATATTATACTATAGCATGTGAGTTGTCTGTGCAACACGTGAGTTGTCCGTGCAGATCCAGATATTGATACTATAGCACGTGAGTTATCTGTGCAATATGTGAGTTGTCCGTGCGGATTATAGAGCTTGGGCTGAAGGAGCCCCTCCGGAGTTTGTACACCCTCCAGTGAGCGCAGGTACATACTGAGTGCGAGTGCCGAGTGTTGAGAGAATGGGAGGACTGAGTGACTATTGCTCTGAGAGGATGTACTGATTTCATTATTATTGTACTTCAGTTATCATATATCACTATTTTTGGAATTTCTAAGAGATATTATCTCCTGTTTCAGTCGAACTTGATATGAAATTACTATTTGGGCCTTAATTTTTGTACTTGCAAGCATGTCTACTTTCTTATGTTGGAAATTACTGTAATTTTTGACTTAGCTGTGAAGTTCGTCACTACTTTCAGTTCTTTATTTAATATTGTTACTTGATGAGTTGGTTGTACTCATACTACACCATGCACCTCGTGTGCAGATCTAGGTACTTCCGGATACGGCGACTGTTAGATCTCAGAGTGTTATCAGTTGGAGGCTATCAAGGTAGCTGCTTGCCGTCCGCTGACCTTGAGTACTCTCTTCCTTTCAGTTATTGTACTGTTCTATATTTTCAGATAGTGTTTTTATCAGTCAAACTTTGTTATGATTTAGATGCTCATGTACTCAGTGACACCGAATTTTGGGAATGTATTTTTATGTCAGTAATTTGTGAGATTTTCTATGAAATTCAAATATTATGTTTTCAAACTTAAAAGAAATTATGGTTTATTGAGGTTGTCAGCTTGCCTAGTATTGAGATATGCAGCATCACGACAAGTTAGGATTTTGGGTCGTGATAAATTAGTATAAAATCCTAGATTACATAGGTCTCACGAGTCATGAGCAGGTTTAGTTGAGTCTTGCGGATCGGTACAAAGACGTCTCTACTTATCTTCGAGATGGTGCCGAACCCTTAGGAAAATTTTAGTTTCTTGTATTCTGTCGTGCGAATTTGTTGATTCCGGAAACTAATTTTTTGTTATTTTATTCTCTCACAGATTGTGAGGACACGTACTACTGGATCAGACGGTCAGCCACCAGTGCCACCAGTTAGGGTCGCGAAAGGTCAAGGCTGTGGTAGAGGCCGGGTCCGAGATAGAGGTCGAGGTGTAGCTCGTATATCGTTGGAGCAGCACCTGTAGCACCACCAGTTGCTCCAGCTCAGGAGTAGATTCCAGATATAGTTTAGCAGGCGGGACCAGCTATGGCACCAGTTGTGCCCATTGTGATTCCAGGCCTTCAGGAGGCTTTGGCCCAGATATTGACAGTTTGCACTGGCCTTGCTCAGGTGGTTTCAGCTCAGACCATACCATCCACTTCTCAGGCAGAGGGGGTGCTCATTCCCCTTTTGCCTGTACTCCAGAGCAGGTAGTGCAGGGACTTCAGATACTGGGGATATTACTAGCCCAGCCGGCTACAGCTGCTCAGGCCCCGGTAGTCCCCATTATGGAAGATGGTGAGCAGAGGAGACTTGAGAGATTTGGGAGGCTTCGACCTTCATCATTTAGCGGTGTTGAGTCAGAAGATGCTCATGGTTTTCTGGATAAGTGTTAGCGGATGCTTTAGACATCGGGTATTCGGGAGACCAGTGGGTCTCGTTCACTACTTTTCAGTTTTTTGGGGCTGCCTTCAGATTGTGGGAGGCTTATGAGAGGCGCATGCCGGTAGGTGCAGTACCATTTACATGGAAGGAGTTCTTTGTTCTCTTTTTGGAGAAGTTCATTCCGCATTCTCGTAGGGAGGAGTTACGCAGACAGTTTGAGCAGCTTCGGTAGGATGGCATGTCTGTGTACGAGATGAGGTTTCTTGAGTTAGCTCGTCACACAGTTTGGTTGATTCCCACTGATAGGGAGAGGATTAAGAGGTTCATTAATGGCCTCACGTATCAGCTACAGTTGCTTATGATTAGGGAGAGGGTATCTGGTACCACTTTTGATAAGGTGGTTGACATTACTCGGCAGATAGAGGTGGTCCGTAGCTAGGAGAGTGGTGAGAAGGAGGCCAAGAGGCCTCGAGGTTTGGGCGATTTTGTCACGACCCAAACCGATGGGTCGCGACGGGCACCCGGTACCTTACTTAACCGAGTACCAACATAACGTATTTTTTTTATTACATCATCATAAGTAATTGGGCCAGAAGGGGCGTCATGAGATAAACAGAGTAAACGTGAGGGAATTACCCGACATAGAACGACCAACCTGATATAAAAGCTCATACACGTGACATACGGGCCTATAAGGCCAACATGATGATTTATAAACTCAAAACATAGGCCGACAAGGCCATACAAGTATCCGTACACATGACATCTGTCTATAAGCCTCTAAGAATACATAATTGTCATAAAGGTCGGGACATAGCCCGACCATACCAATCAATACATGTCCTAATGATACTGACCAAATAGAAACTCCGAAGCAAATGAAGCGCACCAACATCTTCCGCTGAGCTGATAGCCTACTTGGAGGGCTCTCAACCTGTCTATTGGGACCTGCGGGCATGAAACACAGCGTCCCTAGGCAAAGGGATGTCAGTACAAATAATATACCGAGTATGTAAGGAATGAAAATCAGTAAACAATAGACATGAGAAAAGTATAGAGTAAAAGACTCGACATGTATGTCTGAATAACTCTGTGAATCATTAATATTTACAATGTCATGCATATGTGTAGAAATATCATACCATGCTTAGGTATATGCATTCATAATATCATCAAGCATCTAAGGGAATCCCATCATATCATCTCGACCACTGTGGGCAAATCGTCAACGTATACCAGCTGATCAGGTGGTGGTGCGTATATAACACCATAAACTTTTCCCATATCCCATATACATATAATATACGCGTATATAACGCCATCTGGTCATGGGTCAATGTACATGTATAAATGCATGAAATGCATAAGAATTACGTTAATAAGATCTCTCGGAACGTCATAAGACCATTATGCCTCTGATCAATGTCATGAAATAAACTTTATCAACTTACGTATTTTCTGAGACCCATGAACAGATGATAGAATAATATGACATATGGGGAATCAAAAACATAAGCATCTCTAGCATTTCTATGAATAGAGTCATTTATGAAAGTTGCGTATTTTGCTTGTTTCGTTTGTATCATTTGGATCATGCCAAAAAGAAATAAGGGATAGCATTAACATACCTGGACCGATTCTCTTGACAATCCTTCTAACACATGTCAATCGCGACGAAATACGTAACGGCAGATCAGAGTGGGGGAAAATCCGTATGATATTCTTGATATCATAGCACGCTATTTCTTATCCGACTAATATTCACTCCATAATCTACATCACCAAACAATTCTTTCGGCCTTCTTCTATCATGTCTTCAAATTTTCTCCAAGTTATATCAGTACTAAAGAACCCAAACAAAGGTAAACAAGGACTCATTATGCACATTGGTATTATGTCCAAAACAAAGTCATGTCCAAAGAGTTTCACATGTAAAGAAAGGTTCTTATGTGTTATGTCCAAAACAAAGTCATGTCCAAAGACTTGCACGTGTAAAGAAGGGTTCTTATGTGTTATGTACAAAACAAAGTCATATTCAAAGACTTGCACGTGTAAAGAAGGGTTCTTATGTGTTATGTACAAAACAAAGTCATATTCAAAGACTTGCACGTGTAAAGAAGGGTTCTTATGTGTTATGTCCAAAACAAAGTCATATTCAAAGAGTCACAATAACTTAAGGCTTTGCTGCCACGTTGAAACTTATCTAAATGTCTTAATTAAGCTTATCCACAAATTTTTTAATTAACTTGTTAATCTTTCACTAACCAATAATTAATTAATTACCCACATAATTACGAATTACCTCAAATTACTTAAAATACCACTCACTTTTAATACACTTTATTCATCTTATAATCACGGTCATATGGTACCTTGTATGGCACTAGTCTATAAATACGAGGTATTATAGCTTGGACCGTATTTTATCCCCAACTTGCCAAACTTCGACGAAACTCATTTTTTTGATTTGCTTACCCTCTCACCTTCACGAATTTACTTATTACTTATTTGAAATACCGTAATACTTATAATCCCAAGGTAATATCATTCCCGAACTTTCATCAATTTACTTATGGCTCTCTTTCACGTACGAAAATATGGGGTGTAATAGGTTTTGGTGGGGTACCTTCTGGGGAACAGTCCTACCACAACAGGGGTCGCCCTTATAGGCCCGCTCAGATGAATCGTCCAGCTCATCGTGGTGCATCAGCTAGCCACGGTTCTTACAGTGCTCACTCAGGCCAGTATTCATTTAGTGCACTACCAGCGCAGAGTTCTCACCATTCCTCGTTCGCTCAGGCTTCTACGTGTAATTCCTCAGGTTATCAGGAGCAGCAGTTCCGTCAGAGGAGGGGTTGTTTCAAGTGCAGAGAATTTGGTCATATCAAGAGAGATTGTCCTAGGTTGTTGAGTGGGGCTCCACAGCAGAGTTCTCGGCCGACGGCACCAGTACCAGTAGTTACACCACCCGCCCAGCCAGCTCGGGGTGGGGCTCAGTCAGCTAGGGGTCGCCCAAGAGTGGGAGGCCGATCAGGTGGCGGTCAGGCCCGATTCTATGCATTTCCTGTCAGGCTAGATGCTGTTGCTTCAGATGCAGTGATCACAGGTATTGTCTCAGTGTGCCACAGTGAAGCTTCTATATTATTTGACCCTGGTTCCACTTATTTGTATGTATCATCGTACTTTACTCATTATCTGGATATGCCCCGTGAGTACTTAATTTTAACTATTCGTGTATCTACGCCGGTGGGCGATACTATTATTGTGGACCGTGTGTATTGGTTGTGTGTGGTAACTATTGGGGGACCAGAGACTAGAGTTGATCTTTTATTGCTCAGTATGGTTGATTTCGATGTAATCTTGGGTATGGATTGGTTGTCTCCATGTCATGTTATTCTGGACTATCACACAAAAACCGTGACATTGGCGATGCCGGGTTACCGAAGGTCGAATGGAGAGGTTCTCTAAATTATGTTCCCAGTAGGGTAATTTCTAATTTGAAGGCCCAACGTATGGTTGGGAAGGGGTGTTTGTCATATTTGGCCTTTGTGAGAGATGTTGATGCAGATACTCCTACTATTAATTCAGTACCGGTAATGCAAGACTTTTTGGGTATATTTCCTACAGACCTGCTAGGTATGCCACCCGACAGGGATATTGATTTCGGTATTGACTTGGTGCCGGGCACTCAGCCCACTTCTATTCCTTCGTATCGTATGGCACCAACTGAATTGAAAGAATTAAAAGAGCAACTTCAGGAACTTCTTGATAAGGAGTTTATTAGGCCTAGTGTGTCACCTTGGGGTGCACCGGTTTTGTTTGTGTAAAATAAAGATGGTACTATGCAGATGTGCATCGACTACAAGCAGTTGAAAAAAGTTACAATCAAGAACAAGTATCCTTTGCCGCGTATTGATGATTTATTTGACAAGCTTCAGGGAGCGAGGGTATTCTCCAAAATTGATTTGAGATCTAGGTATCACTAGTTGAAAATTCGGGATTCGGATATTATAAAGACGACATTCAGGACTCGTTATGGTCGCTATGAATTTCTCGTGATGTCTTTTGGGCTGACCAACGGCCCAGCAGCATTTATGCACTTGATGAATAGCGTATTCCAGCCGTATCTTAATTCATTTGTCGTAGTATTTATTGATGATATCCTGGTGTACTTACGTAGCCAGAAAGAGCATGCACAACACTTGGGTATTGTATTACAGAGGCTAAGAGAGGAGAGACTTTATGCCAAATTCTCTAAGTGTGAGTTCTGGCTTAGTTCGGTGGCATTCTTGGGGCACATAGTGTCCAGTGAAGGAATTAAGGTGGATCCGAAGAAAATAGAGGCAGTTCAGAGTTGGCTCAGGTCATCTTCAGCTATTGAGATTCGGAGTTTTCTCGCCTTGGCCGGTTATTATCATCGTTTTGTGGAAGGTTTCTCGTCTATTGTATCGCCTTTGACTAAATTGACACAGAAGGGTGCTCCGTTCAGGTGGTCGGATGAATGTGAAGAGAACTTTCAAAAGCTCAAGACTGCCTTGACCACAGCTCCAGTTCTAGTTTTGCCTTCAGCTTCAGGCTCTTATACAGTGTATTGTGATGCTTCTTGTATTGATATTGGGTGTGTCTTAATGCATGAGGGTAGAGTGATTATTTATGCTTCACGTCAGTTGAAGCCACATGAAAAGAACTACCCTGTTCATGATTTGGAGTTGGCAGCTATTGTTCATACATTGAAGATTTGGAGGCATTATCTCTACGGTGTGTCTTGTGAGGTGTTTACATATCATTGGAGTCTCCAGCACTTGTTCAAACAGAAGGATCTAAATTTGAGGCAGCAGCGATGGTTGGAGCTACTAAAGGACTATGATATCACTATTCTATATCATCCCCGGAAGGCCAATATGGTGGCCAATGCCTTGAGTAGAAAGGCGGTGAGTATGGGTAGTCTTGCATTCATTCCTATTGGTGAAAGGCCTTTTCAGTTGATGTTCAGACCTTAGCCAATCAGTTCGTGAGATTAGATATTTTGGAGCCCAGTCAGGTTCTAGCTTGTGTGGTTTCTCGGTCTTCTTTATATGATCGCATCAGAGAGCGCCAATATGATGATTCCCATTTGCTTGTCCTTAAGGACACAGTTCAACACGGTGATGCCAGAGATGTTACTATTGGGGATGATGGGGTATTGAGTATGTAGTGTCGTATTTGTGTGCCAAATGTAGATGGGCTGCATGAATTGATTCTTGAAAAAGCCCATAATTCGCGGTATTCCATTCATTCGGGTGCCGCTAAGATGTACCAGAACTTGAGGCAGCACTATTGGTGGAGAAAAATGAAGAAAGATATAGTTGGGTTTGTAGCTCGGTATTTAAATTGTCAACAGGTGAAGTACGAGCATCAGAGACCGGGCGGATTGCTTAAGAGACTTGAAATTCTGGAGTGCAAGTGGGTGCGTATTACCATGGACTTCGTAGTTGGGCTCCCACGGACTTTGAGGAAGTTTGATACTGTTTGGGTGATTGTATATCGGTTGACCTAGTACGCGCATTTTATTCCAGTTGGTACTACTTATTCTTCGGAGCGATTGGCTGAGATTTATATCCGCGAGATTGTTCATCTACACGGTGTGCCAGCATTCATCATTTCGGATCGGGGCACACAACTTACATCATAGTTTTGGAGAGCAGTACAACGAGAATTAGGTACACAGGTTCAGTTGAGTACAATATTTCACCCTCAGACGGACGGACAGTCCAAGCGCACTATTCAGATATTGGAAGATATGATACACGCTTGTGTTATAGATTTTGGGGGTTCTTGGGATAGGTTTCTTCCACTTACAGAGTTTGCTTACAATAACAGCTAACGGTCGGGCATTCAAATGGCTCCGTATAAGGCTTTATATGGGAGACAGTGTCAGTCCCAGGTGGGTTGGTTTGAGCCGGGTGAGGCCAGACTATTGGGTACTGATTTAGTTCAGGATGCTTCAAAAAAGGTTAAATTGATTCAGGAACGACTTCGCACGGCGCAGTCTAGACAGAAGAGTTATGCCAACCGGAAGGTTCGCAATGTTGCTTACATGGTAGGGGAGAAGGTACTACTCCGAGTTTCGTCTATGAAGGGTGTTATGAGGTTTGGGAAGAAAGGAAAGTTGAGTCTTAGGTATATTGGGCCTTTTGAAATACTTAAGAAGATTGGAGAGGTGGCTTATGAACTTACATTGCCACCTAATCTATCTGGTGTTCATCTAGTGTTTCATATATCTATGCTCCGGAAGTATGTCGGAGATCCGTCTCATGTCTTGGATTTCAGCACAGTGCAGTTGGATGGTAATTTGACTTGTGATGTGGAGCCGGTGGCCATTTTAGACCAGCAGGTTCGAAAGTTGAGGTCAAAAAATATAGCTTCAGTGAAGGTACAGTGGAGAGGCCAGCCAGTCGGAGAATCTACTTGGGATACTAAGAGGGATATGAGGAGCAAGTATCCACACCTATTTGAGACTCCAGGTATGATTCTAAACCCATTCGAGGATGAACGTTTGCTTAAGAGGGGGAAAATGTAACGACCCGGCTGGTCGTTTTAAGTATTACAGCCTCGTTCCCCCATTTACTGCTCAATTTATGCTTTACAGTTGTTATATGACTTGTCGGGTAATTGGTTCGGGTCCGATGAGGTTTTGAAATGAATTGAGACACTTAGTCTCCAAGATAAAAACTTAAGTTAAAAAGGTTGATCAGATGTTGACTTATGTGTAAACGACCCCGGAATAGAATTTTGATGATTCCAATAGCTATGTATAATGATTTTGGACTTAGGAGTGTGTCCGAAAAATTATTTGGAAGTCCGTAGTTACATTAGGTTTGAAATGACTAAAATAGAAATTTAAGTTTGGAAGTTTGACGGGGGAGTTAACTTTTTGATATTGGGGTTGGAATCTGATTCTGGAAATTGGAATAGGTTTGTCATGTCATTTATGACTTGTGTGCTAAATTTGAGGTCAATCGGACTTGATTTGATAGGTTTTGGCATTGAATGTATAAGTTGAAAATTCTTAGTTTCATTAAGCTTGAATTGGGGTATGATTCGTGGTTTTAGCGTTGTTTGATGTGATTTGAGGTTCCGAATAAGTTTGTATGATGTTTTAGGACTTGTTGATTTATTTGGTTGAGGTCCCAAGGGTCTCGGGTAAGTTTCGAATGGTTAACGGATCAAATTCAGACTTAGAAGAAATCTCAAAATTTCTGCCGTCTGGTGCAATCGCACCTGCGGAATTTGGCTCGCATGTGCGAGCTCGCAGAAGCGGGATAGGCATCGCAGAAGCATGAGGTCCGCAGAAGCGAGTCCGCAGAAGCGACACCAAGGTTCGCAGAAGCGGAGGCAGAGAGAGTTGGGCAAGACCGCAGAAGCGGACTCTTGTCCACAAAAGCGAGAATTTGCGCAGAAGCGGGAGAAAAACCGCAGAAGCAGTTGCGCAGAAGCGGTTAAAAATTCCGCAGGTGGAGAACCTCTGGGTAGTGTACAAAAACAGAGGGATCCGAGATTTTCTCATTTTTGGACATTCCAAACACGGGTTGAGGCGAATTTTCAGAGAGAATTCATAGAAAAACTTGAGATAAGTCACTTATGATCATTGTTAGTCAATAATATTGGATTATCATTGAGTATTTCGACTAGATTGCGTGTTTTTGTGATGAAATTAGAGGAATTGTGCCTAGGAGTTTCAAAATAAGAATTTACGATTTGGAGGTCGAGTTGATGTCGTAATTTAGTAATTTTGGTATGGTTGGACTCATGGTTGAATGGGCGTTCATATTTTGTAACTTTTTTCGGGTTCCGAGACATGGGCCCCACGAGCAAATTTTTAGTGCAATTTCAAATTTTGTTGGAAAATTAGTATTTTCATATGGAATTAAATTCCTATAATTTGTATTGACTGAATCAAATTATTTGTGACTAGATTCGAGGCGTTTGGAGGCCGATTCGCGAGGCAAAAGCATAGCAGAATAAAGAAATATACGGTTTGAGGTAAGTAACAGTTCTAAATTTGGCTCTAAGGGTATGAAACCCCAGATTTTGTGTTATGTGATCGGTTTTGAGGTGACGCACATGCTAGGTAACGGGCATGTGGGCGTGCACCGTAGGAATTATGACTTGGTCAAATTTCATGGAACTGTGTAGTTGAATAATCTATTGCTATCTGTATATTCTCCATGTAGTAGAGAAATTTAACCACAAATCATGTTTAGATTATGTGTTGGCACTGTAGGGACCCACAGAGGTCGTGTACATATTGAATTATCTGTTAAATTATTATTTTGTACTCAGTCACATTTTACTTATTTATTTTATCTCAATCTCTATTGTTCCTTGTTGATACATTATATCATTTCTGTTGGGGATGAATTTCATGACTACTGAGAGCTCGAAAGACTAGAGAGATCTATGACTGAGTGAGGGCGAGGGTCTGATTGTGAGATATTATACTATAGCACGTGAGTTATCCGTGCAACACGTGAGTTATCCGTGCAGAACGTGAGTTGTCTGTGTGGATCTAGATATTATACTATAGCACGTGAGTTTTTCGTGCATCATGTGAGTTGTCCGTGCGGATTCAGATATTGATACTATAGCACATGAGTTGTTCGTGCAGCACGTGAGTTCTCCGTGCAGATTATAGCGCTTGGGATGAAGGAGCCCCTTCGGAGTCTGTACACACCCCTAGTGAGCGCAGGTACCTACTGAGTGCGAGTGCCTAGTGCTGAGCGAATGGGAGGACTGAGTGATTGTTGCTCTGAGAGGATGCATTGATTTCATTATTGTTGTACTTCAATTGTCATATGTCACTGTTTTGGGAATTTCTGAGAGATATTATCTCCCGTTTCAGTCGAACTTGATATGTTAATTGTTGAACTTGCAAACATGTCTACTTTCTTATGTTGAAAATTACTGTAATTGAACTTAACTGTGAAGCTCGTCACTACTTTCAGTTCTTTATTTAGTATTGTTACTTGGTGAGTTGGTTGTACTCATACTACACCATGCACCTCGTGTGCAGATCCAGGTGCTTCCGGATACGGCGACTGTTAGATTTTAGAGTGTTATCAGTTGGAGACTATCAAGGTAGCAGCTTGGCGTCCGCTGACCTTGAGTACTCTCTTCCTTTCAGTTATTGTACTGTTCTATATTTTCAGACAGTATTTTTATCAGTCAGACTTTGTTATCATTTAGATGCACATGTACTCAGTAACACCGGATTTTAGAAATATATTTTTATGTCAGTAATTTGTGAGATTTTCTATGAAATTCAAGTATTCTGTTTTCAAACTTAAAAGAAATTGCGGTATATTGAGGTTGTCGGCTTGTCTAGTATAGAGATAGGCGCCATCACGACATGTTAGGATTTTGGGTCGCGACAGAAAATGAGATTTATCATTTCAAAATTGGGATTTTGTATATGGTAGTTATAGGGATTTATAATGGCGCCTATCTGGTTTATGTATATGGTAGTTATAGGGATTTATAATGGCGCCTATCTGGTTTATGTATATGGTAGTTATAGGAAGTTAATAGCCACTAAACAATAGTGATTTCTAAAAATTCCTTTATATTTTTAATGCTACAAATCAAGGACAAGAAGAACATGTAATTGCCTTATTTAAGTAACAAATTTATCATCGATGTCCAAATAAATGTTAAAAATTACTCGCATTTGGAGTTAACACCAAATCAAAGAATGCACGACATATTTCCTTCATAGAGGTAGAGCCATGATTTTAAGTTTATGGGTTCTGAACTTGTGTCTAAACCCATAGCTTGTTTTAATTACCGAGTTCGCAATTATATATTTATACATACTTAATGAATTTTCTAATAATAATATAAGGTTTAAGCAAAAGTTAATGAGTTCGTCTGAATCCGTACGTAATACTACAGCTCCAACCATGTTCTTTCATATGATCATTTATCACTTAGGCATAGTTAAGTAATAAATATTTTCAAGTTACCTTTAAACTGTTAAGACTAAATTATTTAATTTGACGTAAACACCGGAAGCGACCTAATTTTTACAGTATCTTTTGGACATCATGACCAAAGAAACAAGTTGCCGAGGGTCTATCGGAAACAACCTCTCTACCTCTCCAGGTAGGGGTAAGGTGTGCGTATACACTACCCTCCTCAGACGCCACTTGTGAAACTATACTGGGTATGTTATTTGTTTGTTTGTTGTTTGACCAAAGAAACAAGCTGTTATTAGTAGGTAACTGGGGTTACCTCCAGAAAACCTTTCCTTACAAAGTAAGGGAAGAAATTGTAGTTCTCACATTTGATAGTAGTAGGTATTTGCAAGAAACTAAAACTTAATCAAAAATCCTTTAAGATTACTGTATTCTGTAAAATAATGCCACGTGCATGGAACTTAATTTTGAGCTAAAGTCAGAAGTAATCAAAAAGGAAAAAAAACTTAGAAGGTAATTATCCAGAAAAGTAAGTTTCTTTCTCCATCAAATAAGCATTCAAATATTTATCTTTTAATTTGTTTATGACTAGCAAAAGGCAGGAAGGTAAGAAAGGAAAATTTTGTGTTCTTGTTTGGTTTGTTAAAATAAACTATAAGAAAATTAAAAGAGAGAAAATAATACTATATCATTTTCATTCAGTCATCACAAAATTCTGTTCCTCCCTTGAAAATTGCTACTATTACTGTCTTTTAAAAAACAATTTCCTTTCTATATATCTTTCTTTCTCCAATATTGTACTACACAAAAGATATATACAGTTAGATCTTTTTATAACAATTATCCTCGATCTATATCAACAATTCATTATAACCGCCAAGTTTTCTTTAGAATCATTTTTAATATTATATTATAATATATATTCTCTATAACAACACTTCACTATACTAACCAAAAAATATCAGAATAAACTAGGATGTTATAGAGAGGTTTGATAGTATATACTTATTTCATTGTGTGTTGATCACGCCCAACTATATTTTATAAAAAGGACTAAGCGGTCGTTGCAAATATAATCCGATTTACAAGTCCGGAGTCGAATCCCACAGAGAACTAAGGCTTAGCTACAACTGTTCAATATTACAAAGAAACACAAGTTCAAATAATTTTTTAGTTATAAAGATTTAATTTTTATTTCTACTAATTAACTAGCAAATATTATAAAGCAGTAAAATTATCAACTAACATGGATGAAATTCTAGACAAGACTAAAGAGGTCTAGAGTTATGATTTTTTCAATTGTCGAAATCCTTTCCGCTACGTTTCCTATAAATTTGCCTAAGTCTTCTCTACCGATCATGAGCACTCTAACTGTCGTAACTCTCTCCTGAGTAATTACCACAATTTACTAGACATATTCTCCTGAATTACGCTAGCTGGCATTAAGTATAGCTCACTCAGATCGCACCAAGGTTTTGTTATCCCTAATCCCACTTTTAAACCTTCCGTATTGATCCCTCATATACGTTTTGGAGTGATGTTGTTCAACAACTACCTAAATGTGCACTCTCTCCCGAGTAATATATACTAAATAGGCACAGCTAATTGAGAGTCCTTCAATCAACCACAAGAATAATATAGTTGAACAAATAGAGAAAATACCATGGCAAATCTATATTGACATAACAAGAAAATCATCCTCCAATAGGTTCCATCAAAACCCTAGATAACAAATTAGCTATTCATAATAGTATGCATAACTACAATACTATAATTCATAACCAATAATGAAAATAAGAAAAAGGAAGTGAAAAACTCGTAGAAGAATTCTCCACCTTGCTCCTAATGTGTTCTTTCCTCCTTAGGTCGAATCCCCGGTCTAATGTCGGTCTCTCTGTCCAATCTCGGTTTCCCTATCCAATCTTTGTCTCTTCCCCCAAAGTGGCGTTTTTAGGTCTATTTATATGTGTAGAAAAAGACCTAAACGTGTAAGTCAAGTGCTAGTCAAACCAGGAGACGAAATAAGCCTTCAAAACTCGGATTGGACCTGCCCCCAGGCCTGGCGTCGCCAGCCTAACGCCTGGTTCAGCCTGACTTTTGGATGGCCTCGCCAGGCTAAAGCCTGGTTAAGCTGGCCTTTGGCTGGCCTCGCCAGGTCGCTCTTTTTCACTGTTCTCGAGCACACTTTCAACGTTTAAATATCCCTTTTGCTTTACTTTCATCTCCAATTCACCTACACATAAAATAGACTTCATTATGTGCAAATAAAGTATAATTTATCATTAAAGTATGTAAAATGCAAGACACATAATGTACAAAACTGTGAAATTATATCCACATCATGTGTCTTATAAGTAAAAAAAAATAGTATATATAATAACCCGTAAGGAAAGAATTTCTATCTGAAAGAAGAACTCAATTACTTTATAGCGTATAAGAGGCATTCGAGGGTTGTGTTTTTCATGAGTTAAGATATCTGAACGTGAAAATATCACAAAAAGTACAAAACTTTTATTGTCTTTTTTTAGTTGCATTTTTTTTAATTTTGCAAATTTGGTCCCTCTAATTTACCCAGATGTGATGAATGTGGACTTTTGTTCTAAGTTTCCAAAAATATAAATGTTATAAAATACACGTTGCAGCACCCTGAAAAATTCTTGCAAAGTATTATATCCACTAATCTCATATTTAGAAAGTAATATAGATGATTTAAATTAAGGATAGGTAGTTTTGAGCAAGTTAGAAATGATAACGAAAACAATAATCCAAAATGATTCAAGGTCTAACTTCAAATATATATCCGTTGAAACTACTATTTCGTCATGAATAAAAGTAAGGGTGAACTCTTTTGATAAATATTTTCCCCATAACTAATGCTTCATTGATGAATAAGGGCATGTGTGAGCCCCCTTTCATTGGAAAGGGCTCATATGACCTGAACAATGGCAAGCCTCATATGACCCGAATTATTAATGGAGGATAAAATTTGATTATTTCGCATAGTTCAAGGGTGAATTTGAATATTTTTCCTATAACTAATACTTCATCGGTGAATAAGGGCATGTGTGAGCCATTTTCCTAATGGTAAGGGCTCATATGACCCGAACTATTGCTACTCGCAAGGGCTTATCTGACCCGATCTATTAAAGGAGGATAAGATTAGATCATTTCGTATAGTTCTAGGAAAATTTTGAATATTTACTCTATAACTTGTGAATAAGGGCATGTGTGAGCCTTTTTCCTAATGGTAAGGGCTCATATGACCCGAACTATTGCTACTTGCAAGGGCTTATTTGACCTGATCTATTAAAGGAGGATAAGATTAGATCATTTCGTATAGTTCTGGGAAAAAATTGAATATTTACTCTATAACTAATTGTCACGACCCAAAATCCACCTAGTCGTGATGGTACCTAACCCAACCCGTCAGGTAAGCTAATTAAAAAGTATCCAATTTCATTAATATATAACTGACTCTAATACACTCCTCAAGGACTGGTAGTACAAATCATGAGCTTCTAAGATTAGAATTTACAAAGCTCGTATGAAATAAAAATACATCATCTGTTTGAAATATACATAAACAGATTAAAATTCTAAAGCTACCATGAATAAGAGGCAGCAATGACTGGAATACATGTACATCTTTAGATCCACCTCCAGCCATATACAGCAGCATTAACATCAAAAAAACATCTGCACATAAGGTGCAGAAGTGTAGTATGCGTACAACCGACTCCATGTACTCAATAAGTAACAAATCTAACCTTAGGTTGAAAGTAGTGACGAGCTAACACAAAGGTCGGGTCCACACCAATATCCAGAAAAAAATCTCATAACAATAAAATTGAGGCAACACAAAGAATAACTCAATAATAAAATGCTCAGTTTGTTCAGAGTTCCGAAAAAATAAATATTTTCTTTTCAAGTATAATAGTAAAACTCAATTCTTTTCACTAAATCACCAAAATATGAGTAAGTCTGAAAACTGTGATTTTTTCCAAAAATCCTTTCAACAATAAGTAAGATGTTTTATTTCCTTTCCAGATAGCCAGCGAAAATGCATCACTATGCCAATATGTGTGATAAGTCATGGATGACTTGATACCGTACAACATGAGAAAAATGCATCTCTATGCCTGTATGTCAAATGTGCATGTCAATGCGATGCAACTCAGTGATAAAACTATATGCATACTCTCAGAGTATCATTTCACTTAGTCCTCCCAGTCACTCAGTCCTCACAGTCACTCAGTCCTCCTAATTGCTCGGCACTCGGCACTCACACTCAGTAGGTACCTGCGCTCACTAGGGGTGTGTACAGACTCTGGAGGGGCTCCTTCAGCCCAAGGGCTATAATCTGCACGGACAACTCACGTGCTATAGTATCAATATCTGTATCCGCATGGATAACTCACGTGCTATAGTAAATCCAATATGGCCTGCTGCGGTGTGTAGTCTGATCCCATAATTATCCTTACAATCAGGCCCTCGGTCTCACTCAGTCATCAATCTCTCCGGTCTCTGGGGCTCACAATGTCATAAAAATAGCCCGAAAATGATGATATGATGTATCAATAAATAACAACAGGGACTGAGATATGATATGCAATGAAATGAATATGACTGACTATGAATTTTCAATTTAAAACAAATAATTCACAACAATATGAACTTTGTGGGTCCCAATAATACTGGCACATAGCCTCACCATGATTTTAAATATGATTCTCAGCTCAATTTCTTTAACACATAAAACTGCATGGAAAATACCAAGATTATTTGACTACAAAATTTCACGAAACAATTACGTCATAATTTCTATGGTGCACGCGCACACGCCCGTCACCTAGCATGTGCGTCACCTCCAAACAATTCACATAATACGTATATTCAGGGTTCATACCCTCAGCTCCAAGATTAGAAGGGTTACTTACCTCGAACAAGCCGAATCCAATGTCGAGCAAGCTAAACAATGCTTCAAAAATTCCATTATGCACGTAACAACTTTCGAACCGCTCGAATCTAGTCACAATTAATTTTGTTCAGTCAACCCAAATTATAGAAATTTATTCCATATCAAAATACTAATTTTCCACAAAATCCGAAATTACACTTAAAAATCACCCGTGGGGCCCATGTCTCGGAACCCGACAAAAGTTATAAAATCTGAACGTACATCCAACCACAAGTCCAACCATATAAATTTCACCAAATTCCGACATAAACTCGACCCTCAAATCTTCAATTAAAATCATTGAAGATTTTTACCATTTTCAACCCAATCTTTACCCATTTGAACTCAACAATCTTTCCATAAATCTTATTGATATGTATAAATAATACTATTATACCCAAGAATCATACTCTTAATCACCCATCTTTACCCAAACTCGAAATTGAAGACTAGGGGTTAGAACCTTACCTCTTGGGTGAAGATCTAGTGATATTTCCTTGTTGGATTTCAAAGCTTGAACAAGATCTTGAAGAACAAATAACTTGAGCTTCTTCCTCTCTCTATAACACTCTCCCTTCTCTCTAAAAATATCAGATTTTTGCTCCAAAATGAGTCCCAAAGACTATTTATTAAAATGGGGTCGGGTTATGAAAATAGAAAATTTAACCCTCTGAAAGCAGGTCTGCGGTCGCATAACGGACCGTAGAATGGGTATGCGGGTCGAAAAATAGTCGCTAAAATCGGTGCCCAGAACTGGACTATTCTGGTCCATTCTGCGACCAGTTTGCGGTCGCATAACCACTTCTGCGATCGCATAATAGTCGCAGAATTGCCGCAGAATCCCATTTTTTCCAGTCTTTGGTAATTTGGTCATAACTTCTTGTAGGAATGTCCAAATGACGAACGGTTTGAATATTTAGAAACTAGACTCAAAGATATTTCATGTGATTGTTAATACATCATATAAAACTTCGTATCATGAGAGTTATGCTCATTTGAAGTTATATCTTGTGCGAACTCACTTGAAACTTTAGTCTATTATGAAATTTCCAACTTCTACATTCGATGCCGAAACCTATCGAATCAAGTCCGATTGACCTTACATTTTGCACACAAGTCATAAATAATATAACGGACCTATTCAAATTTTTGGAATTGGATTCCGACACCGATATCAAAAAGTCAACCCCCTGTCAAACTTTCTAAAAATTTAACTTTCGCCATTTCAAGCCTAATTCTACTACGGACCTCCAAATAATTTTTTGGACATGCTCCTAAGTCCAAACTAATCATACGGGACTATTGGAATCATCAGAATTCAATTCCTAGGTCGTTTACACATAAGTGAATATCCTGTCAACTTTTCCAACTTAAGTTTTCAATTATGAGACTAAGTGTCTCATTTCACTATGAAATCCTTTCGGACCCGATCCAACTAACCCGATAAGTTATAAATCAACTGTAAGGCATAAATTGAGCAGTAAGTGAGGGAACGGGATTGTGATACTCAAAACGACCGATTGTGTCATGACCCGAATTTTCCACCTTCGGACCGTGATGGCGCCTAACATTTCACTTGCTAGGCAAGCCAACGTTAGAATAATATTAACCGTTTTTAAAATAATTTTTAAATTTATTAATAACAAGGAAGCAAATACGGAAGCAATTTTGAAACAGTCCATAATAATAACGGTGTCTAAATACCATCCCAGAATTGGTGTCACAAGTGCACGAGCTTCTAGAATAAATACAAATAAAGGTCTTAATAAAATAAAGCTGTCTGAAAATAAATACACAACTAAAGTATAATAGACGGGGACTTCAGAACTGCGAACGCTATGCAGTTATACCTCAAGTCTCCTCTGATAGCTGAAATCCGAGTAAGTCTATGGTACGCCGTTGGGACCAACTCCAAAATCTGCACAAGAAGTGCAAAGTATAGTATCAGTACAACCGATCCCATATACTGGTAAGTGCTGAGCCTAACCTCGATGAAGTAGTGACGAGGCTAAGGCAGTTCACTTACATTAACATGTACGCAATATTAGTAACAACAACAATAATATGAATAAATCAGGTAATTCATTTATAATAATTGAAGGCAACTCAGCAGTCATAACCAATTATCATTTTTATTATTTCTGTTGCAGCGTGCAACCTGCTCTCACAATATATCCACATTCAGTTCTGTTGCGGCGTGCAACTCACTCCTCTAACATATTCATTTTAATCAAGTCTGTTGCGGCGTGCAACCCGATCCTCCAATATTGACTTTTTAACAAGTTTTTTGCGGCGTGCAACCCGATCCTCCAATATTGACTTTTAATAAGTCTGTTGCGGCATGCAACCCGATCCTCCAATATTGACTTTTAATAAGTCTGTTGCAGCGTGCAACCCGATCCTCCAATATATTTATTATAATTAATCATGTTGCGGCGTGCAACCCGCTCCTCCAACATTTTCATTTACCAATTCTTATAGAAGAAATTTTTCCAATAAATGTAACAATTAATATAAAATTACAAGACAATAATTATGGTTTAATTATGAAGCAAACAATAACAAATATCAAATTATTATGGAAATCAGGGAGCAAATAGGCAGTTTAATATTTATTATGCTAAATTGTAAATAACAATTAAGGCACATAATTCAAATAGCATGTAACAATTAATGCAGGAATTCAAGAATTTATATTTGCAAAGAATAAGAGAGAAACAATTATTATAATAATTAATTTATGATTAAAAACAATTTGTGATTTTTCAAGTAAGCAGGCAAACAATTAATTTGACGACGTATAGACACTCGTCACCTCATCTATACGTCGTTTACATGCAATTCACATAACAAACAATTTAAGGGTTCTATTCCCTCAAGTCAAGGTTAACCCCGGCACTTACCTCGCTTTGCAAATTCCAATCAATTATTCAACCACAACTTTTCCTTTTAAATTTGCCTCCGAAAGCTTCAAATCTATTCACAAATAATTCAATATATTTAATACTAATAAGAGGAATTAATTCCATATAAATTTACAAATTTTTCGGATAAAAATCCGAAATTCATTAAAATATTCGGCAGTGGGACCCACGTCTCAAATCCTGGAAAAACTCGCAAAATCCGAACACCCGTTCCGATACGAGTTCAACCATACCAAATTTGTCTAATTCCAATATCAAATGGACCTTCAAATCTTAATTTTTCGTTTTTGGAAAGTTTTACAAAAATTCCAATTTCTTCCGTCTAAATCCAAAATAAATGATGAATATAGACATGGATTTGTGAAATACAATCACTATATGATAAAGAATACTTATCCAGTCCGAAATCGTGAAAAACTCCTTTGAAATCGCCCCTAAGCCGAGTTAAAATTGAGGGTTTGTGAAAAATGGGAAAAAATCCAGTTTTTGGTTCTGTTTTAAGTCACAGGGGTCAGGCCTTCTTCGCGTTCGCGAAGGGCCTGTCGTGTTCGCGATGAGTAGCAGCCCGTGGCTTTCACGTTCACGAGTCCTCCTTCGTGTTCGCGAAGGTTTCCCTCCCTGGCCTTTGCGTTCGCGAGGCATAGCTCGCGTTCGCGCTGAAGAAATGATCGACCCTCCCCCAGGTGTGCCTAACACTACGCGTTCGCGAGGAGATGGTCGTGTTCGCGAAGGGTAATGCCCCCAGTGCTTCGCGTTCGCGACCAAGCCTTCGCGTTCGCGAAGAAGAAAGATCCAACTGCCCAGTTTACTTTTCGCGTTCGCGAGAGTACCTTCGCGAACGCGAAGAAGAACATGGCAGAACACCTGCTGCAGCAAAATACCAGATTTTCAAAGTCCAAAATATCCCGTAGCCTATCCGAAACTCACCCGAGCCCTCGGGGCTCCAAACCAAATATGCACACAAGTTCTAAAAAATCATACGAACTTGCTCGCGCGATCGAATCGCCAAAATAACACCTAGAACTACGAATCGGACACCAAATCAAAGGAAATTTTCAAGAAAACTTTAAAACTTATATTTTTACAATCGAACGTTCGAATCACGTCAAATCAACTCCGATTCTCACCAAATTCGGCAGACAAGTCATAAATATTATAGTGGACCTATACCGGGCTCCGGAACCAAAATACGGACCCGAGGCCAATAAATCCAACATCAGTAATTTCTTAGAAATCATTAAGCTTACAAGCTTTTAATTTTTCATCAAAATTCCATAACTCGGGATAGGGACCTCGGAATTCGATTCCGGCATACGCCCAAGTCCCAAATCACGATACAGACCTACCGAAAGTTTTTAAATACTGATCCGGGTCCGTTTGCTCCAAATGTTGACCAAAGTCAACTTAGTTGAGTTTTAAAGCTCTATTTCCCATTTTAATTCATTTTTCACATAAAAACTTTCTAGAAAAATGTACGGACTGCGCACGCAAGCCGAGGAATGATAAATGGTACTTTTCGAGGTCTTAGAACACATAATTACTTATTAAATTTAAAGATAATATTTTGGGTCATCACAGGTTGGGTCGTTACATTCTCCCTCACTTAAACATACGTTTGTCCTCGAACGTGCCAAGAGTTATTCTTTAACCTTCAAATCTCTATTCCACCTTACCACGCACATACCCGGGGGTGATCTCACGTCACCCTATTCTATATAGGCCTGACCACACAACATAACTAAAAATTATTAATTTAACCTTAGCCCAAAAATCATGGAGCCAAATTTCTAACATCCGGAATTCTTTTCAAGACCCGAATCTCACATCTACACACTATATAAGCCTAAACAAGTTGTATCCAACTATAACCACAATCCCAGATATAATCACATAACATACTATACAACTCGCATACTCGTAGCACCATTGCTGATCACAGTAACTACTCAAAACCAATCAAGTACTAGTATAAAACCCCGCATTCAATAGAACCTCATTCTGAAACCTTCATATACTGCTAATGATGAAAGAAACAATCAAAAAATAATAACCACTCATCAGATCAACTAGCCATGGAGCTCTCTCGCCCTAACCAGAACCATAATCCTCTCCTAAGCTGACTTTCAATATTATCCTCCCGAATATACCATAATCAAGCCTGATAGTACACATTCTAGGTCCAATGACCTTATACTATTAAACACAACTATGCCACATACACGCCACATCAATATAACTCAAGCCACAACTGCGCAATCTGTGTACCCAAATATGGGAGATGTCTTAAGTAAGAGAACCGTATTGCAAGTTCAACAAGCACTACCACAACCGCAATGTTACAACCAACTCCTCAAATTTCGTGAAGAGGATAACTGTAGGTGCATGTGCACAATTGTAGAGGAAGGAAATTAATAGACCAGATAAATTATTATGGAAATAGAATTCCCAAACACGGCACGGATAACTCACGTGCCAATAATATGAATCGCCTGGCATGGTCACAGGCCTCCAGTCCCAGCATATCATACATGAGCAATTAAACAAGTACACTTGTATATGATAATGAAATAAGATTCTCATGCTCCTGGACTGGTAGAAATAGCACGCCATAGTGTAAGCACGTGCAAAATCTGCTATCACACTTCAAATCGGATTTTTTTTTAAACACAGAATTAGTAACTATCCCGTTTATTTAGGGAATCATCTTTTTGTAACCTCAAGTATAGCCCAGATAGTTCTCAGCAAAGGTATGAAGACAGGAAGCGTTATAACTTAACACTTAATAGTCAACTCTAGGCATATAATAGCCTAAGCATTCTTCCGAGTATGAATACTTACTCTAATGACCGCACAAAGGCTCAAACCTCACATATATGCGCACTCATAGCGCATAACTATCACAAATAATTAACGCAACTGGTGCCTCCACCGAGTTTTAAATAAAATAGTCATCTCAAATAGGTCGCAATCCCGAAACAATATACTTCTGAGAACTCCCAGTCTCCAAATTCATCGAACACATGAATCACCGTAACTGATTCCAACACCAGCACTAAAATGACTAACATATCTTCCATTCACGATAATACCGTGAGGAATACTTTCATAATTCTTTCGTGCCACATAGCAATAATTTAAATATCAACAGTCTATCAACCAAGTGAGTACTGCAATATCGATGAACATCCGTAAGTCAAAACACAACGCGCCTTGTGAAATGCGCACCCTTATCAGGAATTACCGAGCAGTTATAACATTCATCGAAATATTTGAAACTGACTATGCTGTCCAACATTCGTTACCTTCTCTTCAAGACTAATCCCGCACAACACACCACATTTATTATGCCATCATGTGACAAGCACAAGAATCCTATTATCAACTCTGAGTCACCAGCAAATTACATACCTGGTTAGTTAGAAACCTTCCTCTTGCTTCCTTCCAGGAGAAAATCACAATACACAACACGCTTCCCACACCAGTAGAAAATATCTGGTTCAAACCATGGTAGAAATCATCAAGAACACTTTGAAATCCACTTTCACATAACCAAGCTATTAGAACTACATTCCTCTAACTCGACCAAACCACGTAGGTCACCAAACCCAAGAATATTGCCACCAAAACATCTGTAGAGTCTCACCATATCATAATTACCCATATAAATACCACAACCGAAATACCCACTCTGAAAAGACCTCATGTGAACTTAAAATTGTTCCTTTACCTTTCTTATACTGGAATGTAGAATCCATAGTCATACAGAATTACCGTGAGTCCCGACACCATCAAACGCAAATATCAGATTCTATCCATACACAAGTCCGAAAAAATTTTCAATTGCTATATATAAATGTCGGACCCATTAGAACCTTCTCAGGAGTCACCCACTCGGCTCAAAATTGAATTGCACCGCCCAAACTGGCCAAAAGACACACGCCCCATTAGCACAACAACACTCAAAGAAATAATCATGCCTTAACACCACTGGCCAAATTCATATTCCATGCGCACTACATTCTTCGCAATTTACAACTTAATCATTCCATGATTTTTCATATTTTCGTAAGTGCATTATATCCCGTATTCAGAAAATTTCCTTACTCGAGTCATCCTCGATCTCAGCCTCTGCAGTCATAACTGCTCCACAAGTATGTCTCAGACCAAAACTTAATTTAACCTATAACCATGAAATCGAATTGTCAATAGTAGGATCCCCCACTTGGCTCAAAGCCATAGATCAAGACATTCAATAATTCACAATACCCATATTCAGTTACTGCCATAACATTGTAGTGAGATTTAACTAAATTCTTCCCAAGCTCCTGCATCATAACCTATATGGTACCTCAAATCGTCTACTAAGCTCGCCTTCATTCTCGTGACGGTCAGGTCAACTTTCTTGGCCAATTCAAATTCAAATCCCAATACATATGCCCTACTAGTAGAAAAGAAGACTCTCCACACAACATTATAAAGATCACACCTCTATAGTTTATTTCGCAGGTGATAACTCGCATGTTTAGCCTCAAACTAGCATCTTTCTATACCCTTTTTACTGCCACAACTCATACGTAATCACTTAACCTTCATGAGTTTGAACTCATCAACAAGACACAAAAATTTAATTTGTTCCACAATTACACCACGTAAAAGATCATTCAATACATTCATAACTCAAGACTCTATGTCAAATCGAGACAGAAGTCAAATACCCAATAGTCTTTTTTACATCTCAAGCAAGCATTTTTTTTTCACTTTCAAACCATCTGAACACATCTCGCAGTCACAATATAATCATCATATGGTCATCCATCCATTCATCCAGCCACAAATTCTACTCATAGGGACACTACCGGACATATGAGTCCAATTGTACAAGTTCACACAATTGAAACTACAGAGCCTAAGCTGCGGTCTAATCCTGGCCTCAAGTTCTCCAGACTGGCCCATCAGCAAAATACAGAATACACATTTCGAACCTCGTTCATGGAATAACAAGCCGGCAATGCACAACTGATACTGAGCGCTCATACGCGCACACGAATGCATGGAAGGAATTCAAAGAGTTATGTCTCAAGCCGAATCAATTCCGCACGATAAGGAAAGAAAGATGGAAAATTATCCTAAATGCCTTGTAGCATCTCGAAGATAAGTATGGACGTCATCATACCGATCCGCAAGACTCTACTAGACACTTGCTCATGATTTGAAGAACCTATGAAGCTAAAGCTTTGATACCAACTTGTCACGACCCAAAATCCACCTAGTCGTGATGGCACCTAACCCAACCCGTCAGGTAAGCCAATTAAAAACTATCCAATTTTATTAATATATAATTGACTCTAATACACTCCCCAAGGACTGGTAGTACAAATTATGAGCTTCTAAGATTAGAATTTATAAAGCTGATATGAAATAAAAATACATCATCTGTTTGAAATATACATAAACAGATTAAAAGTCTAAAGCTACCATGAATAAGAGGCAGCAATGACTGGAACGCAGGTACATCTTCAGATCCAACTCCCACCATGTACAGTAGCATCAACATAAAAAACAATATGTATGCAAGGTGCAGAAGTATAGTATGAGTACAACCGATCCCATGTACTCAATAAGTTACAAACCTAACCTTAGGTTGAAAGTAGTGACGAGCTAACACAAAGGTCGGGTCCACACCAATATCCAGAAAAAAATCTCATAACAATAAAATTGAGGCAACACAAAGAATAACTCAATAATAAAATGCTCAGTTCGTTCACAGTTCCAAAAAAATAAACATTTTCTTTTCAACTATAATAGTAAAACTCAATTCTTTTCGCTAAAATCACCAAAATATGAGTAAGTCTGAAAATTGTGATTTTTCCCAAAAATCCTTTCAACAATAAGTAAGATGTTTCATTTCCTTTCCAGATAGCCAATAAAAAATAAATCACTATGCCAATATGTGTGATAAGTCATGAATGAGTTGATACCGTACAACATGAGAAAAATGCATCTCTATGCATGTATGTCAAATGTGCATGTCAATGCGATGCAACTCAGTGATAAAACCATATGCATACATTCAGAGTATCATTTCACTCAGTCCTCCCAGTCACTCAGTCCTCACATCTCAAGTGCTATAATCTGCACGGACAACTCACGTGCTGCACGGATAACTCACGTGCTATAGTATCAATATCTGTATCCGCACGGGCAACTCACGTGCTATAATAAAGCCAATATGGCCTGCTGCGACGTGCAGCCTGATCCCATAATTATCCTCACAATCAGGCCCTCGGCCTCACTCAGTCATCAATCTCTCCAGTCTCTAGGGCTCACAATGTCATGAAAATATCCCGAAAATGATGATATGATGTATCAATAAATAACAACAGAGACTGAGATATGATAAGCAATGAAATGAATATGACTGACTATGAATTTTCAATTTAAAACAAATAATTCACAGCAATATGACCTCTGTGGGTCCCAATAATACTGGCACATAGCCTCACCATGATTTTTAATATGATTCTCAGCTCAATTTCTTTAACACATAAAACTGCATGGAAAATGCCAAGATTATTTGACTACAAAATTTCACGAAACAATTACGTCACAATTTTTATGGTGCACGCGCACACACCCGTCATCTAGCATGTACGTCACTTCCAAATAATTCACATAATACGTATATTCAGGGTTCATACCCTCAGCTCCAAGATTAGAAGAGTTACTTACCTCGAACAAGCCGAATCCAATGTCGAGCAAGCTAAACAATGCTACATAAATTTCATTCTGCACGTAACAACTTCCGAACGGCTTGAATCTAGTCACAATTAATTTGATTCAGTCAACCCAAATTATAGGAATTTATTCCATATTAAAATACTAATTTTTCCACAAAATCCAAAATTACACTCAAAAATGTCTGTAGGGCCCACATCTCAGAACCCAACAAAAATAATAAAATCTGAACGCTCATCCAACCACGAGTCCAACCATATAAATTTCACCAAATTCTGACATCAACTCGACCCTCAAATCTTCAATTAAAATCATTGAAGATTTTTACCATTTTCAATCCAATCTTTACCCATTTTAACTCAACAATCTTTTCATAAACCTTATTGATATGTATAAATAATACTATTAAACCCAAGAATCATACTCTTAATCACCCATCTTTACCCAAACTCGAAATTGAAGACTATGGGTTAGAACCTTACCTCTTGGGTGAAGATCTTGTGATATTTCCTTATTGGATTTCAAAGCTTGAACAAGATCTTGATGAACAAAGCACTTGAGATTCTTCCTCTCTTTAGAACACTCTCCCTTCTCTCTAAAAATATCAGATTTTTGCTCCAAAATGAGTCCCAAAGCCTATTTATTAAAATGGGATCGGGTTATGAAAATAAAAAACTTAACCCTTTGAAAGCAGGTCTGCGGTCGCATAACGGACTGCAGAATGGGTATGAGGGTGGAAAAATGGTCGCAAAAATCGGTGCCCAGAATTGGGCTGTTCTGGTCCATTATGCGACCAGTTTGCGGTCACATAACCACTTCTGCGATCGCATAATGGTCGTAGAATTGTCACAGAATCTCAGTTTTTCCAGCATTTGGTAATTTGGTCGTAACATCTTGTAGGAATGTTCAAATGACAAACGGTTTGAAGCGTTAGAAACTAGACTCAAAGATCTTTCATTTGATAGATAATACACTATATAACACTTCGTATCATGAGAGTTATGCTTATTTGAAGTTAGGTCTAGTGCGAACTCACTTGAAACTTTAGTCTATTATGAAATTTCCAACTTCTACATTCGATGCCGAAACCTACCGAATCAAGTCCGATTAACCTCAAATTTTGCACACAAGTCATAAATGACATAACGGGCCTATTCAAATTTACGGAATCGGATTCCCACCCGATATCAAAAAGTCAACCCCCGGTCAAACTTTTCAAAAATTCAACTTTCGCCATTTCAAACCTAATTCTACTACGGACCTCCAAATAATTTTTCGTACATGCTCCTAAGTCCAAAATAACCATACGGGGCCATTGAAATCATCAGAATTCAATTCCGAGGTCGTTTACATATAAGGAATATCCGGTTAACTTTTCTAACTTAAGTTTTCAATTATGAGACTAAGTGTCTCATTTTACTCTGAAATCCTTCCGGATCCGAACCAACTAACCCGATAAGTCATAAATCAACTGTAAGGCATAAATTGATCAGTAAATAGGAAAACAGGGTTGTGATACTCAAAACGACCAGTTGAGTCGTTACACTAATACTTCATCGGTGAATAAGGGTATGTTTAGCCCTTTTGCTACTAGCATGGGCTTATGTGACCTGAACTATTACCAATGACAAGGGCTCATATGACATAAACTATTAATGGAGGATATATTTGATCACTTTGAGTAGTTCAAAGGAAAATTTGAATATTTTCTCTTTAAGTAACTTAAACGGTTGCCTAAGTTTAGGGGTGGCAAATGGATGGGTCGGGTCGGATATGGAACAGGTCAAAAACGGGTAATGAAAAAATGGCTAAATTATCCGACCCGATCCATATTTAATACGGATAAAAAATGGGTTAACCGACGGATAATATGGGTAACTATATTATCCATGGTTTTTTGAATATGATCACTTTTGGGAGAATTCCTATTTTCCCAAACTTGAGGAACCCCCAATTTGAGATTTTACAAATGTAAAAGTTAAACTTATTGGTTATCCATTTTCTAAATGGATAATATGGTTCTTATCCATATTTGACCCGTTTTTAAAAAGTTTATTATCCAACCTATTTTTTAGTGAATAATATGAGTGGTTAACTGTTTTCTTTTAACTATTTTTTCGCTACTACGACTAAGTATATATGTCATTATAGGTCAACTTAACTTTATAGCATTAAAAAACGTGCAATGTCGATGCAAAAAACCTAAGTGTATTTAGATAAGAATTAAGTACTAATTTAATTTTTTTTTTTAAAAGTACAAAAAAATCAAAATTAGGGGTTATCAAAACTAGGGGTGGCAAACGGGCGGGTCGGGTCGGATATGAGCGGGTCAAAATGGATAATTTAAAAAACGGATAAATTATTCGACCCGACCCGTATTTAAGGCGGATAAAATACGGGTTTATCCGGCGGATAATATGGATATCCATATTATCCATGCCTTCTTAAATATGATCACTTATGAGAGAATTCCTAGTCTTCCAAACTTAAGAAACTCCAATTTAAGGCTTTACAAATGTAAAAGTTAAACACATTAGTTATCTATTGGTTATCCATTTGGTTAACTATTTTCTAAATGGATAATATAGTTCTTTATCCATATTCGACCCGTTTTTAAATGATTCATTATCCAACCCATTTTTTATGAATAATATGGGTGGATAACTATTTTTTTTTAACCATTTTGCCTCCTCTAATCAAAATCATATGTGTGAAAGCACCAATTAGTATGCTTTTGTTATTTGATTCGACTTAAGTTATCTATATCCGTACTTTAACTTTTATCGGCTAAAGTTAACTTATTTCGTTTAATGTAAATACTGAATGCAAGTCCATGATTAAGTTATACATATTCTCTCTTTAACTTTTATCTGCTAAAGTTAACTTGTTTCGTTTGATGTTAATAGTGAACGCGAGTAAGTTTTTACCCCTCTTTTTTGGACATCATCATCAACAACAACAACAAAAAATCTAGTATAATTCCATATAGTGAAATTTGAAGAGGATAGTGTGTACACAAACCTTACCCATATCTCGTGAAAAATGAGAGATTGTTTCCAATAGACCCTTGGCTCAGTGAAACATAAGCACAACAGTAATAGAAGAAGACAGCCACACACAACAATGAGGAGCCATAAAAAAGAAACATTAAAAATAACAAGATAGTAAAATGACCAAAATGAAAGCAACAACGGACAATAATAGAAACCTAAGGATAAAAGCAAAACGAGAGTATGTACTAATGCTACTAGTAAGAACAAGAAAAATTACTTGGCTACCTTTTCTACCATAATCCTCGACCTCTACGCTTTTTTTTTTTTTTTTTTCATGAGACAAAGAAAACGAGCTGCAAATAGTAGGTAACTGCGTTTACCTCAAAAAAAAAAAAAAAAAAATCTTTCCTCATAAAGCAAGGGAAGCAGTTATAGGTTTTTCTCACTTTTGATTGCAGTAGGTATTTGAAGAGAAACTAGTCTTACCAAAAAATCCTTTAAGATTACTGTATTATGTAAAACACTGCCACATGTATGAAGCTTAATTCTGAGCCAATTTCAAGTAATCAAAAAGGAAAAACTTACAAGGTAATAATCAAGAAAAGCAACCTTTTTCTCCATCAAAGAAGCATTCAGATATATATCATTTAATTTGTTTATAACTAGAAAAGGTCAGGAAGATAAGCAAGGAAACTGTTGTGTTCTTGTTTGGTTTGTTAAAATAAAGAATAAGAAAATTAAAAGAGAGGAAAAATATATATACTATCATTTTCTTCAATCATCACAAAATTCTCTTCCTTCCCTTAGAAAATTCCTACTATTACTTTCTTTTAGAAAACAATTTTCTTTACATATATCTTTCTTTTTTCCAATATTGCACCACACAAAAAGATATATACAGTCAGACCTCTCTATAACAGTTTTCCTCTATAACAATACTTCAATATAACAATAAAGTTTTCTTTGGAACCATTTTTAATATTATGTTATAATATATATTCTATATTCAAAATATTGAAAAAACGAGGTTATTATAGAGAGATTTTGCTGTATTTGACTTTTAATGTTATTTAACTTATTCCGTGAATCGGAAGCGGGCACTGCCCCTCTTTTTGGATCCAAGGCTTGCTTGCAGGCAGATCCGGGCGGAAGACATTGTCAGGTGAGGAGTTTGACTAGGGCGACACATCTGTTAAAAGATAACGTAGGTGTCTTAAGATGAGCTCAACGAAAACAGAAATCTCGTGTGGAACAGAAGGGTAAAAGCTTGTTTGATTTTGATTTCCAATATGAATACGAACCATGAACGCGTGGCCAAACGATCCTTTAGACCTTCAGAATTCGAGCTAGAGGTGTCAGAAAAGTTATCACATGGATAACTGGCTTGTGGCAGCCAAACGTTCATAGCGACACTGCTTTTAAAAATAAAAAAAAATTAGTTTAAATATATGGCTATATATATATATAGAATACAATTGTGTGCATAATCACATGTCTTTAAACCATCAAAATCCATGAACCCTTGGAGGGAATATTAAAACTACAAATTCTTGTTCAATTCTTTTAAAGCCATGGCACCAAAATCTTTCTTCTTCTTCTTCTTAGCCATTTTCTTGTGTAATACAATTACAAGCCAATCCATTCCAAAATTCACATCAATTCTTGTTTTTGGTGATTCAACAGTTGATACTGGAAATAACAACTATATATTCACTTTATTCAAAGGCAATCATCCACCCTATGGAAAAGACTATTATAACCATATTCCAACAGGTAGATTTTCAAATGGAAAACTTGTACCAGATATATTAGCTTTTTTACTAAAGTTGAAAAAATATGGTGTGCCACCATATTTACAGCCAAATTTAATGGCTAATGATTTTAAAACTGGAGTTTGTTTTGCATCAGCTGGATCAGGATATGATGATTTAACAAGTTCAATTTCTGGAGTAATTTCAATGAGAAAACAGTTAGAATATTTTAAAGAGTATTTGGAGAAATTGAAAGGGTATTTTGGAGAAAAAGAAGCTGAAAAAATAGTGAAAGGTGCTTTGGTTATTGTTAGTTCAGGGAGTAATGATTTTATTTTTAATTTCTATGATATTCCAACAAGAAGGGTTGAATTTAGCATGAATGAGTACCAAGATTTTCTGCTAAACAAGCTGCAATTTTTTGTCAAGGTTATTCTCTAAACAAGAGTAATAACTCTTTAATGTACATTTTATTTTAATTAATTTTTTACACTACTAAAAACACGTATTATTCCGAGGAACAAAACCGATGAGTTTTGCCTTGTACAGCTTGGGTCGAAGACCGAGGAAATGTTAGAAGCGATGAGAAAACCATAGCAGCTGTTGGTCCGGACGGGGATAAGCTTGCTTCTTCACAAGCCTATCCCCCCAAAAACGGCCCTATAATGTTGCCCCTTTACTTTTTTCTATTCTATTCCATTTCATTGCGGGATATGCACCTTAATACTAAAATAATAAGTAAAATAGTCATCATATGACCAATTTGGCTCGAGCGGATTACCGTCGATAATAAAAGGATTTGTGTTTTTTTTGTTAATTCAAAATTCTTGATTGAGTTAACTTCAACATTTTTCTTTGTTTAATAATTTGGTATTCGATTCACACTGACCAGAAAAAGGTCATAAAACATGCATTAAATTAATAGAGATTGATAGTTTCATTTTATAGGACACACCAAATAGTTAACAACAACAACAACCCAATATAATCTCACTAGTGGGGTCTGGGGAGGGTAGTGTGTACGCAGATCTTACCCCTACCTTGGGGTAGAGAGGCTGTTTCCGATAGACCCTCGGCTCCCTCCCTCCAAAAACTCTCCACCTTGCTCTTGGGGATAGTTAAATTAACTTGTAATTACCTCATTATTAATTTAATTTTTAGAAATGCTTTCTATATATTGTTATGTGACATGCAATATTCTACCTTATTTTACTAGGAACTTTATGAACTTGGATGTCGTAAAATTATAGTGAGTGGGCTGCCTCCAATTGGTTGTCTTCCAATTCAAATGACAGCAAAATCTCCACTTCATAGAACTTGCATTGAAAAAGAGAATTCAGATTCTCAGTGTTATAATCAAAAGCTTGAGAAATTGTTGCCAAATTTACAAGCACAACTTCCTGGAAGCAAAATCTTATATGCAGACATCTACACTCCTATATTAGACCTCATCAATAATCCACGTGAATATGGTAAGCTTTCAATGTTTTTTTTTTGTTTCTCCTCCGATATTCGGTACTTGCTTTAGAATTCAACTAATTTGAATTCTCGTTGGAAATTTTCACTTTGAGGGAAAAGACTTCCTTAGCAAAGACGATTTCATAATCACTCTCGAACCTGAGACCTTTGGTTAAGGATGAAGGAGTATTTATCACTCTACCATAGTCTTTGGTGATTATGGATGGAGGAGTATTTACCTGGGCCTTTTAGAGGCCTTTCAGGTTGTTCGATACCGGCTATCGGTAAAGGAAGCATATGCTTCTAACTCAGTCCATCCCCTATATGGTAATGATAGGTACGCCAATACCCATTTTTTTGGTTCAATTAAGGACCAATTTGCATGCACTTTGACTAAATTTATGGGGTACATGCTACCTTCCACTGTCAACACAGGTATCGAATAACTCCGTCAGCCAAGACTTAGACAGAAAGAAAGAAATAATCTAATATTTTTTGTCAGGAATTTAATTATGTTAAGGCGTGATTGCCTTCATACCATTCACCTAGGGCTCCTTTGGTACGAAGGATAAGGGACAATTAATCTCGAGATTAAATTTGAAATGAGTTTATCCTATGTTTGGTTGGGATAAAATCGCGGATTGTAGTGTTATTTTTATCTCTATGAGGGTGTGATAGTGATTCCGAAATAACTAATCCAGTATAATTAGTTCTTGAATAACTTATTCCCAACCAAAGGACACCCTTAGTTCTTATAATTCTTAACTTTTGAGCATTTATCATGAATATCATCCAACATTTAGATTAGTTATCACCCTTTTTTCCTTTCTTTTTTCTTTTCATTCTTCTTATTAATCTAAAATGCTTTCTGTTTTACATAACTATGACAGGATTTGAAGAAATTAAAAAAGGTTGTTGTGGAACTGGATTATTAGAAGCAGGACCCTTGTGTACAAGAAAATCTCCAGTGTGTACAGACACTTCACAATATATTTTCTTTGACAGTATTCATCCGACTGAATCAACTTACTACCACATTACTGAGTATTTAGTGAAGGAGCTTCTCCCAAAGTTCTCAACTGTTGATAGCTTTTGATATATTACAAGGAAATAAAATTTGTAGTAAAACTTTTAGTACTAAAACTTAACTTCCACATGTATGAAAACAGTGTGATCGAAACAATAACATACCTAATGTATTCCCACAAGTGAGGTCAGGGGAGGATAGTGTGTATGCAAATCTAACATTTACCTTATGTGAGTAGAAAAACAGTGTGACCGACACTATTTTAAGTTGAATTTATCTATATGTAAAAACAATACATATATTTATGGATTAATTACTTCACAAATAGAAATAGAAACACGTAAGTAGCAGAATCATCCTTTCTGAAAAGAGTGTACTGAGAAACTGTTAAGAGATTTGAACTAACACAAAGAGAAGCTCATTTTGCTTCTTTCTCAGGATGTCAAAATTACAGTCACACCGGGTCAGGGGAAAGGTTGCACCCCAAGGGAGTGTGATGTAGACAGTCTACGCTGACTCGAACCCGTTACCTATAGGTTACACAGAGACAACTTTACCGTTGCTCGAAGGCTCCCTTCTGTTTTTCTCTCTATTTAACAAAAAAAAAAATTATATAGTTTATTGTCAAAGATTCTACAGTAATTTCTGCTATATCCACCATGAAATAGGTCCTAGACCATCAGCATCAAGAGATCCCTGGTATATACAGACAAGAAAAAATGCCAGAATTAATAAAAATAAGCATAAACTAAACTATTTTTCCTCACTAAGTCTATAGAAAGTAGAATAACATAGGAGAATTTTTCAATCTAATGCTTATTGAAGATCCGCGTTCCATTTTTTATATGGTTTAAAGATATAGCTGCTTAGTGCGACTGATAAACAACGTTGCTTCATCCAAATTCCACGAGTAAATGCTGAAGTTTCAATTTATGCAAGAGCATTTTTCCTTTATAACGAGTAACATAATTTACACTCATGTGAATCAATCAGAAGTTCAGCCTTCAAGTCACCAAACTGCAAAAATGAAGTAAATGATGTGACGAAAACTCTATAATCGACCAGTGAGTTAATGTCCAATTTTTAAGGGTAATTGCCACACTAGTGGAGAGGGTGTGATCAGGAGTTTACATAAGTCACATCTACAATGAACAGCATGCTAAAAGCATGGTTCGACGATATATTCGTTACGAGTAGCATATATTTTAGGAAGCTTGATAAGCTTCAACAACCTAATAACATTTCTCCACACTCAATGAGATAAAGCCTTTACATATTTAGATGCTATGTTGCACAGACTCTCCAAAATGCTGCCGCACCCATGTCGGATCGTCCAAAAATGCACTACTTTTGGAGGATCCGACATGCACTCGGCGATAGTTTCGGAGAGTACGAGCAACATAGTTTAGAGGCACTAGAAATCCAATGCATCTCGGGCATTACAACCACTTAACCAGCTAATAGCAATGGGACTATATCATTTTAACTGTAGGAACGGAAAAAATAATATACTGAAGGAATAGAGTTAAGAGTTGACGTACCTTTATGACCATTGGTGCAAATGGCTTTGAATCCTTTTCTTGCTCAAGAGGTGCGGATGGATAACTAACACTATGAACTTGGAACCTAATCTGCAGTTTATATAATCAATGTCAAAATTTCCAGGTACATCATTTGACAAGCCGGTGCAATATAGCAAAGATGTTAGGTCTAAAAACCTCATCTACGCCATCAATAGGATATTCATCTTGTCCCTCAAACTGCCATATCCATCTGACTTGGTTCCTGAAATGGACAATAAAAAACCATATGCAAAGAAACTTAGGATGTATGATTCAGAAAGACCAAGCAGTAGATGGGATCGCACCACAAAATTAGATGTTGAGACAAGAAAAAACTTACTTGTTTTCGGGATCAAGCTCGGAACGTGATGGAGATGGCATTAGAGGCGGGGGTACATAAATGTCATTGAAAAATCCAAGTGACACTGCCAAACGTAAAATTGAACGAACATTAAGATGCCTTTTTCTGAGAGATTATTCTCATCCATTGAAATGCACCCCTTATATATCACAGAAGAAACTTAATGAAAAGGAAAATATATATTAGCACATGATTTTTGCAAATGATAGCCTGAGAATGCCTTTCATGATGAAAAAACTTAGCTATCCTCTGCCAAACTAATAACGCCAACTATTCAGGACATTACTATGTCTCTTTTCTTATAAGTCAAATTGCTTTCATTAAAATTGCCTAGTGTAAAAAGTATTTGTAATATGGGTAGATAGCTTAGTGCCCGTTTGGACATCAGTGTTTGTTCATACAATTTTTAATTTTCACTTGAAAATGCATTTTGAAAATTGACAAGAGTGGGTTGCTCTAGTGGTAAGCACCCTCCACTTCCAACCAAGAGGTTGTGAGTTCGAGTCACCCCAAGAGCAAGGTGGGGAGTTGTTGGAGGGAGGGAGCCGAGGGTCTATCAGAAACAGCCTCTCTACCCCAGAGTAGGGGTAAGGTCTGCGTACATACTACCCTCCTCAGACCCCACCAGTGGGATTATACTGGGTTGTTGTTTCACTCAAATCACTCACAAAACTTCAAAAACAATCCAAAATTATATTTATGTCCAAACATAACTCTAAATTTCAAATACCATTTTCACTTGAAAAACTTTTTCCCCCTATTTTGGAATTTTACAATTCTTATGTCCAAACGCCCACTTAATCTCATTTATCTATCAAGCTTGCCGAACTATTTAGGAAAAGATCTCCTTAGTCAAAAAGTATGAATGCAACAATTAGGAAAAAACAACATTTATTTAATAATATACTTGGCTAAATATGCCTCAGAACATATATGACAGAAACTCCAGCAAAAGAAAATTGCGTGAGAAATAAACTGTAAACAGTCTGCAAGCTTACAGCGTAAACCCTCTGCATTGGACTCTTTGAGTTTAGCAGCTATTACTTCTCCTACAAATGGGCGAAACACTATCAGTCTAAACTTGACCTGCAAAAGACCATGATTTTTCTCTATTAACGAAAATGCTATCACAGTAAACATTACAAATAATAGAAAGCTGATTAGTTTGAAGTGCATTGCTCTATGTAGAATCCAACAACTGCTTCGTCAAATGATAGTACACACTCGAAAACCTAATTGGTCTTTTATCAAGGTGAGGAATTGTCCTTTATCAATTTTAAGGCTGTTGGTGAGAATACTTTTTGTTTGGCACAAATAAAGTTTTCTAGCTCTACAGGATGAAACTATTGGATACTTTTTGTTTGGGGTCAGCGACAACATGAATCCTCCCATCTTCATTTAAGCTCAACTCATATCATCATCAATACCAAATAAATTAAAAGCGATAAGTGTTATATATATATATATATATATATATATATATAATAGTAATAATAATAATAACAACAACACTATATTAGGAGTTTCTCTAACAAGTCTAAAACTTATTCCCAACTAGTAGATATCATCTATATTTCTAACTCTGACCTTCAATGAAAAATCAATAGTAGACAAAATGGTTGACACATAAGACTCTTTGGTTATTATGCTGTCGAGCCAGGATTCGTCATTTTTCCTCTAATAGAAAGGTCAACATTCTGTGTAGGTAAAAACAAGGATAAGGAGCTTTTTTTTCTAATGGTGAGACATCGGATATAGCAAGAAATAGTGCACTTCCAATTCCCAGTACGGAGCACTGATGCTCATAATGCCAAAGAGTTTATCAGTTGAAATTGTTTTATATTAACCCGGAAACAGTCTCAACGAGCTCCAGGAAAAGAATAATCAGAGGGAGATGGAAAATGGAATCTCTCATGAGGGTCGATGACACCTGTTTGCGCAATCCGTATAAGTTAAACAAAGAATAATTAATTGCAGTAACAACGAGAATACCGTATACGTTGAGGCACCTTCTCCTGCATAGATAAAACCGCCATCTATGGAGCGAATATCGTACACAGATATGCAGAGGCCCAAATTTGCAATAACCTTGCATCATGTACAAAAGTTAGTCTCTTGTAATGATGCCAAAACAAACAGAAATGCAGAATCAATAGAGAAGAAAATAAACCTTATCCACAAAGAGACCCTCAAGCTCTCCCCGGATTGATTCATTGAGTGGAAGACTTAGGAGATGAGGCGGCAATCTCAGTGTGTGTTCTATTTCACTCAAATAAAACATGCCTCCTTAATCTGTAGTAAGATATACACCAAAAAATTTACCAAGTTTGACAAACAAAAATACACACTTGTGAAGCGGCTAAAATTGATGGATTTGCAAAAGAAAGACTATCAGACATGGCTCATATGGATCCATTGTTAAACAATACCAAGTTATTTTTCTTTTTAAGAAAGCATACAAGGAACTTCTTTTTTTCCTTTTGGGTTTTTTTTTGGGGAGGGGGTCAAAGTCTAGCTTACTAGACTGCCTTGTTTGTTCGTCGAAAGAAAAACTGTCTTGTTTGGTGTGTGGATGCAATGTCCCATCATCTTCCTCCCCAAAAAGTTGCTGAATTATAATTAAACTATTCCTACCCAGGGCTGAGGTGATAGGGGTGTCTCAATTTTGTCCAACTACAATGAAGTGTGGCTAAGAACTGCATAAGCTATACATGTGGATTTTTACGATCGATCGATGAATTTCACTTCATTCATCGTACACGGAGATGGTGTCAGCAGATATTTTTAAAGTAAACTTATGGCTCAACCACAGCCGTTTGCGCAAACTAAAATGATCAAGATAAGGCAATTGTGAAACCTGTTTCCATATTTTCAGATCCAAAAATCTTCCAAATTCATAGAGAATCCATAAGAGTTGACCCTTTGACTAGAAAAAATAAACTCTATTTCCATGATAACAATCGCAACTATAACGCGCGAGGCAGTAAGCTCTCTATCAATAAAACCATCTCTATTGTTTCACTCTAACTTTAATGACATCCTTAAAATACGTCACTTAACATCGAAACATCCTTTAAGCTTCCCATAGTTAAACAAAATACATCCGTCAATTATGTTTTCCATTTAGCGGCTCCTAGTATTTATCACGTGACTCCTCTTTTTAATTTTTCTTTGACCATGAGATCTCGGGTTCAAATCCCAGGAGCGACAAACAATAAGTAGGTGATTTCTTCACATATGCCTAAGCCAGTAGGCGAAGTTATCCAGTACCTATTCTGGTGGGAGGTAGCAGGTAACCAGTGGGAGCAACGGACACCACTGTCATAAAAACGAGAATTTTAGGTCTCGAGTTCAAATCCCAGCAGGGGCAAACAATAAGTAGGCGATTTCTTTATATCTGCCTAAGCGTTGGTAGGCAGAGTCATCCGGTACCTGTTCGACCACAAGTAATCAGTGGAATAGCCGAGGTGTGAGCATGCTGAACCTGACACCACCGTCATAAAAAAAAGGGTTCCTTTTGCTAAAAGACATTGCTAAAGAATTCATCTTGGCTTGGGATTTCTTACTTTTATTGGAAAAGCTAAATATTGTTACCAAAAATAAGGCTTTCAGACAGTAAGATTTTTTTTACTATAGTTTCAAACAATACTTTTTTATATGCTAAAATATTGATGTTTTTATATCACAGAGAAGTATGAAAAAGGACTTGAGAGCCATTCTTCATGTTAGTGGGAGAAATTACGTAGTCATCACATCCTAATTTAGAGAAAAGCAATGAAACCCAATTCATAAATTCGGATTCTCCAACTAAAAATAGCACAAAAATAGGGATTAGGGTGCAACTTACGAGTGGATTTTCAAGAATTGGCAAGCGGGAAACCCTCTCAGCTGCTATAAAAATTCAATTATGCCTCGTACTGTATTTCCCTTTTCTTCTTCTTAAAAACTCGTTTGATTTTTCTTTCTTAAGAAAAAAAATCCCCGATATAAAAACTTTATTTTTCCATAAATTAATTTGCTTCTAGTTTTAGGTGTATTCTCTCAAATACAAATGAAACTTTTAGTTTTTTCTTCTTTTATTTTAGGGCCTCATTTGGTTGCACTTAATTGCGATACGAATCTTTTCAAATTTCAGAAGTGTGTTTGTTTTTAAAGTCCGAATCTTAATTATTCAGATCTTAATAATTAAGTGTGTTTATTTTTTTTACTTCACATTAAAATTTATAAAATTTACTTAATTTCATTAAGATGCTATCATACATATTCATTATTAATTGCCGTCAACGCCTACCATTATCAACTAGCACAATACCACCCACCATGCTCAATCATAGCCACCATCATTACCGACTACCACCATCCATCATTTTTACCGCTCCCACTACCATCATTTTTAACTATAACCAACACTCTCACCCTATCAATATCAATAACCATAGCTAGCACTGCACTTCATTAATTTGGTTGATTTTTCCTGAAGTGGCGGACCTAAAATGTTTCAAGTGTGATGAATGGTTCTTTAAATGTATAAGTATGAAAAAATTTCCTTGCCTACTTGCCCATTTCCCGTCATCCATTTAAAACATAACCAATATCTTCAACATTGAATTGATTCTACAATTTTTCTTGAAAAGAGTTCAGCTGAAGATTGTAATTTCTCTATGATCTGAATAAAATAACGAACCCAGATGTTCCTGCTTCCTTTCCTTTGCTACTGATATAACTAAAACTTGGTCTAGATCTTCTGCATCATTATACGTTTTTTGATGTCTTTACGATCCGTGATGCAATTGTTGCTCCAAATGGAAATAGTAAAAGACGGGTTCTTTCTGTTTCCTTTTCTTATCAGGTGAATAGATATTTTTGTGATGGAAATATGAGGTAATTAAATGTTTTCAATCTCTCAAGCTCTGCGAGGAACTTTCCTTGGAGAAACAAAGATCTAACTCATTTGATTCTGATTTAACAAACACAAAGCACTAATAATATAGATCTGGCAATTACATCTCAAACTCATTACCATACGATATCATTTCATCATAAGTCATTCGATTCAGCACATTAGAAAAAATATATGAGGCAATAGATAAATTACCTCGAAACGGCACAGGAGAAGAAATTAAGACCAAATGAAGGTTGAAAACCCAACGATGAGCTCAGCTAGTTGCTATAGCAGAAAAAGGCAGATGGAATCCAGCTTGAAGAACCCAGAAAATGACAGAGGAAATCCTTTGGAATCAACTGAAAATAGCTACAGCTTTGAAAGAAAAAAAAACTCTGCTGCTTTCAGATATTTAACTCTTTTTAAAAAAAATTATTTTCCAGATCTAAATATTGAATTCGAACTGCAGCAATTTTGAGTTTTCAGCTTCTTCTTTTTTCGTGTGAGAAAGCGTGAGAGAGGAGGGTCTGTTAGGGGCGGCTAGGGTTTTTTTTGTCTAGGGAATGATCTCCACCTGAGGGGATTGGGCCGCTAAAACTGGCCCAATTCGGCAGACCCCTCTTTCCTTTCTTTGTTTTATTTTCAAAATTGACCACTTATCTTAACAACACCTAATTTAAAACTATTTTGCAAAATTAACCCATTTAACTATTTTTCTAACAATTAACTAAATTATTTAACTAATAATGCATGTAAAGTGCCTAATGTATTTTTGGTATTTTAATATTTTACAAAAGAAATTAATTATGCAATAAAAATATTTTTGTTATTTTTTAAGATTTAAAATGCTACTAAAATGCACCAAACACAAATACGCACAAAACAAATCAAGTAAAATATAGAAAAATTCCTAAAATTTTATAAAATAATTAAAAGCTATTTTTTGAGATTTTTAGGAGTAATTCATATATTTGGCAAAAATTACATGTTCGCATAGTTCATGGGCAAACCATATAACTAATGTTTCGTCGGTGAATAAGGCATGTGAGCTTTTTTGCTAATGGCATGGGCTCATATGACCCGAACTATTGCTAATGGCAGGGGGTCATCTGACCCAAATTATTGACGGAGGACAAATTTTAGATAATTTCGAATAGTTCAGGGGAAAATTTGAGCATTTTTCCCTTAAGTAAGGCTCTATTGGTGAATAAGGACAAAGGTGAACTCTTTTGCTAATGGCAATGGCTCATCTGACCAAACTGTTAACTTAGGATAAAATTAGATAATTTTGTATAGTTCCGAAGCAAATTTGAATATTTTTCATTTTAGCAAGTCAAATTGTAACTTAAGTATATATGCCATTATAGGTCAACTTAACTTGATTTAATGCACAAAAGTTAAAGTGTATTTAAGATAAGAATTAAGTATTAAAAAATCAAAATAGGGAGTCATCAAAAACATATACATGTGAAGTAGAAGTCAAAACGTTTACCAAATATTCTTTTGTTATTTGATTCGACTTTTGTAAGGAAACACACTTTCATGATCTGTTTTTGAATAGCCAAAACTGATCATATTATTAATTTCTGATTTTAATGTCAGCTTTAGGTTTTGGATGTTCCATCCAAGCGATGCTTCATATCAAGGACAAGAAGATCATACCATTGCCTTATTTAAGTAACAAAATTATCATTATCATTGGTTTGATATGTACATCAAACCAAGAATGCAAGATATTTGTTTTTACATAGGCAGAATCATTTTAAGGGTTCTGAACTTGTGTTTGAATTCGTAGTTTATTTTAGTTATTGGGTTCGCAATTATATATTTATACATATTTAATGAATTTTTTAAATAAAAATATAAGATTTAAACAAAATTTATTAGGTTTCTCCAAAGTCCAAATCAATATGTAATACTATAGCTCTGCACATGTTCTTTCGTACGCCTATTTATCACTTAAGCATAGTTAAGTAATATATATTCTCACGTTACCTTTAATGACTAAAACAAAGTTATTTGATTTGACGTAAATATTGGGAGCGACCTATGTTTCTACTGTATCTTTTGGACATCATGGCCAAAGAAACAAGCTATAAATTGTAGGTGACTGGGGTTACCTCCAAAAAAACCTTTCCTTATTGATGTCTGGGTATAATTTTATATTTTTTGCATTACTTACCTTATATTTTAATATTTTAATGCTAAATTATATTATGTTTGTGTTTAATTGGGTTTAGTTTATGCATAGGCACTTTGGAGATGACAAGAGTGAGTTACTCTAGTGGTGAACACCCTCCTTCCAACCAAGAGGTTGTGAGTTCGAGTCGCCCCAAGAGCAAGGTGAGAGTTCTTGGAGGGAGGGAGTCGAGGGTCTATCGAAAACAGTCTCTCTACCCCGGGGTAGGGGTAAGGTTTGCGTACACACTACCCTCCCCAAACCCCACTAGTAAGATTATACTGGGTTGTTGTTGTTGTTGTTGTTGTTGTTATACTTTGAGGATAAAATTTGAATCAAAGTAGAAATTTTATATGTATTTTATACCTTACAATAATAGATTCATGATTATTTAATTATTAAATATATAATGATTAAAGGTTGACATTATAAAAGAAACAAATGCAAAGAATTGAAAAGTTAAGGAAAAGAATGAGAAACGAAGCAGAAGTTAGGTAGCAATTAAAAAGAAGTATAAATGGGTAAAGGTTATTTCGGTTCTACACGGCTCCAACTTGTATAAAGGGGTTCTAAACCTATTTTGGAGAGTAAAACGTTTTTTAGAGTAACTTTTGACGAAGGGAGAGCACAAAGCCGTTATGGAGGCCGGGTTTCAACTTTTCTTCTACCAAACTTAGTAATTTTTATGTTTATTTGTATGATTTGTTGTTTGGCTACCATATCTATATGGAGCTAAACTTCACGTTCTAGGGTTGTGGTTCTTTCATGAATATTATTTTTCGGATATTAATTTTGCTTTCTTGATTTATCATATTGGTTTGTTTATTCAATCCCGCGCTTAATTATTTAATTGCCTGATCATCAATTGAATACTATCAACGAATCTAGAATTAAACTCGAAAGTGAAAATTCTAGATTGCACATAGGATTGACTAGAGCAAGTTCTTGAACCTGGACATGGGGGAACGGATTTGCAGTTACGATAGACATATACCTAATTGTCTCGCTTGGTTGATGTACATGAATTATAAATGCGTTCTTGTTAGTTCTAATTCCATAAACATATAGGCGTTAGGTTAGCTTGAATAGGCGTGTAAGAACTCGATATATTCTTATGAGCAATATTAACCCTAACAACCAATAAGGTAGATGAATTAGTTAGTCAATTCAATTGAAGAATACAATATGAATGTGAGATAGCCCATAACTGTAACGACATGAACGATCATTTTGAGTGTTGAAGCCTCATTCCTCCATTTACTACTCATTTTGTACTTTATAACTGTTATGTAACTTGTCGGGGTAGTCGGTTTGGGTTCGGAGAGATTTTGGAATGAATTGATACACTTAGTCTCAAGGTTGAAAACTTAAGTTAAAAAGGTTGATCGGATATTGACTTATGTATAAACGACCCCGGAATAGAATTTTGATAATTTCAATAGCTCAGTTTGGTGATTTTGGACTTAGGAGCGTGTCCAAAAAATTATTTGAAAGTCCGTAGTTAAATTAGGTTTGAAATGGCTAAAATAGAAATTAAGCTTGGAAGTTTGATCGGGGAGTTGATTTTTTGATATCGGGGGTCGGAATTCAATTTTGAAAATTTGAATAGGTTCTCTATGTCATTTATGACTTGTGTTCAAAATTTGAGGTCAATCGGACTTGAATTGATAGGTTTCGGCATTAAATATAGAAGTTGAAATTTCTTAATTTTATTAGGCTTGAATTGGGGCATGATTTATATTTTTAGGGTTGTTTGATGTGATATGAGGCTTTGAATAAGTTCGTATGATATTTTAGGACTTGTTGGTGTATTTGGTTGAGGTCCCGGTGATCTCGGATAAGTTTTGGATGGTTAACAGATCAGTTTTTGGACTTGGTATTTTTCTGAAGTTTTCTGGTGCACATGTTTGGTTTTCTTCTCCGCGATCGCGTAAGAAGTTCCGCGATCGTGTAGGCTTAATTGGGTAGTGGAGTACTTTACTCTACGCATTCGCGTGCATGGATATGTGATCGCGTGACTTAGGGAAGACTGTGCATCGCGAACACGTGGGCTAGGCCGCGTTCGCGAAGAGGAAAATGAGGCAATTGGGCGTCACGCGTTTGTGCTTCGCGATTGCATGGGATGAGTTGTGATCATGTAAGTTAGAGGAAGTAGAGGTCCGCGTTCGCGTAGGATGTAGCTTGAACCAGGTAGTAATTCTTTTATTTTTAGAGTAGGATGTAGAAAATAAATGGAGGAATAAAGATAAACCTAGGCACCTTTGACTTGTTTGTTAGTAGTATATTTAAGCTTTGACATGTGTAGAATCTTCCCTATGTGTTGAAGTCGTTCATGTTGCCTTGTGTATTTGGATTGCATGTCTTGAAACTTATGTCTCACTTTCCTGACTTGTGTTCACTTTGTGCTTTGTGTTTAATATCTCGTGGCTTCATGAATACATGCATTAGTTGAGAGTTGGAATGAGACCGTCCATTAGCGAGTCATGTGCCATGTGTGGTAAGATTTTTTATGTAGTCTATGTATTGTACTTATGTTTAAACCTTGCCCGGTATGTGAGTTAAGGCAATATTTTAGGTGATACTCGGTTTGAAAAATGATTTTAGGCTTTATTTGATCCTTTTGAATTCAAATGCTTATCACAAATAAAATTTATCCTAAGTTAACACTTTTTGAGCCTATAAACTTTTATTTGGCACCCACATTACAAGCTTATACCCTTTTTGTTCTAAATTAATCTTGTTTTGATCCTTTTACCTCACAAAGCACTTTAATTGTAAAATGAGCGCTTAAAGAAGTAAGAAGGGACTAAGTGTGGGGTGGCTTCTGAGTGCAACCAATGAAAGAAAGAATGGTGCACATATTTTGTAAAATAATACACCACTACTAGAATGTCACGATACGAAATTTCCATCGTCTGGACCGTGATGACGCCTAACATTTCACTTGCTAGGCAAGCCAACGTTAGAGAATCATTAAACCAATCCTTATTCCATTCAGTAATAACAGCAAATAAGCTAAGATGAAATATAACGAGTGCAGAATAATATTAAAACTGCATTAATTACTACCACCAGGATCTGGAGTCACAATTCACGAGCATTCTAGAATTCACTACAAGTAATAATCTGAGAGAAATACAACTGTTTGAATGAAAGAAACAACAAAACAGAAAAGATAGACGGGGACTTCAAGGTCTGTGAACGCTGACGTATCTATCTTGAGTCTCCGGATAGCGGGTCCAACAGCTAAAATCTCGATCAACCCGAGTCGGTACCAAAATCTGTACAGAAAGTACAGAGTGCAGTATCAGTACAACCAACCCTATGTACTGGTAAGTGTCGAGCCTAACCTCGACGAGGTAGTGGCGAGGCTAAGACAAGACACCTACAAATCAACCTGTACAATTTAACAATGTATATACAAATAACAACAATGAACATCTAGACAGGTAATATCGGGAGGGGGGAGCATTGTAACGACCCAGCCGGTCTTTTTAAGTGTATTAGCCTCGATCCCCTATTTACTGTTTCCCCGTACCTTTTTCTGCTTATGTGACTTGCAGGGAGGTTTTGTTTTTGGTTTCAGAGTGTTTTGGGACACTTACCCCCTTAAACGGAAGCTTAAGTCTTAAGATTTTGACCGTAGTCGAAACTGTGTGAAGACAACTTCGGAATGGAGTTTCGTCGGTTCCGTTAGCTCCGTTGGGTAATTTTGGACCTAGGAGTGTGTCCGGATTGTGTTTTGGAGGTCCGTAGCTTATTTAGGCTTGAAATGACGAAAGTCGAATTTTTAGAGATTTGGACTTGTAGTGAAAATTTTGATATCGGGGTCGGATTCCAATTCCAGAAGTTAGAGTAGGTTCGTAATGTTGAATATGACTTGTGTGCAAAATTTGGGATCAATCGGACGTGGTTTGGTTGGTTTCGACATCGGTTGTCGAATTTGAAAGTTTCAAGTTCTTTAAGTTTGAATCGGAGGATGATTTGTGATTTTAGCGTTGTTTGATGTGGTTTGAGGGCTCGCCTAAGTTCGTATGGTGTTTTAGAATTGGTTGGTATGTTTGGTTGAGGTCCCAGGTGGAGGTGATTGAAAAATTATCCCCACCGACATCTGTCAAAGGCATTCGCAGTTTCTTGGGCCATGCAGGTGTTTATTGGCGTTTCATTAAAGATTTTTCAAATATTTCTTCTCCTTTATGCTGGCTTCTTGAGAAAGATATACCCTTCAAGTTTGATGATGCCTATTTGAAAGTATTTGAGGAGCTGAAGGGAAGATTGGTGACTGCACCAATTATCATTACCCCGGATTGGGTGCAGCCATTTGAGTTGATGTGCGATGCGAGTGACATAGCAATCAGAGCGGTTTTGGGGCAAAGGAGGGATACAATTTTTCACTTCATTTATTATACGAGCAAAACTCTGAATCCAACCCAATTGAATTACATTGTTTCTAAAAAATAGTTGCTTGCAGTGGTGTGGGCATTTGACAAGTTCAGATCATATCTAGTGGGAACCAAAGTCATAGTCTACATAGATTATTCAGCTATAAGGTACTTGTTTGAAAAGAAAGACGCCAAGCCGATGCTGATTCGTTAGGTCCTCCTCTTGCAAGAATTTGACTTGGAGATCCGAGATCGAAAAGGAAAAGAGAATCAAGTGGCTGATCACTTGTCCAGATTAGAAAATCGAAACCATGTAACTTGGGGGGAGGGGGGAGGGTTGATCACAGAAACATGTCTTGATGAGCAGTTATTAGAAATCACCTCAAGTGAAGCCCGGTGGTATGCAGATTATGTGAATTTTATTGCAAGTGGGGTGACACCACCGGAATTGACACCCGATAGTAGAAGAAGGTTTCTACATGATGTGAAGCTCTAAATGTGGGATGCGCCATTCCTATATAAGCACTGCGCATATTAGTTGGTACGAAGGTATGTCACTGAGGAGGAGATGAACGCAATATTGCATGACTGCCATGCCTCTCCATACAGAGGTCATTACAGTGGGTATAGAACCACCCAAAATGTGCTACAATTAGGTTTCTATTGGCCAAAATTGTTTAAGGATGCACACGCCTTTGTTAAAAAGTGTGACAGGTGCCAAAGAACTGGAACGATCACGAAGAAGCACGAGATGCCCTTGCAAAATATTCTGGCAGTAGAGCTTTTTGATGTTTTGGGGATTGATTTCATGGGACCGTTGCCATACTCTAATAGTCACAGGTACATCTTGGTGGCAGTCAACTATGTGTCTAAGTGGGTGGAGGCCATTACTCTTCCTACTAATAACGCAAAGGTAGTGGTAAAATTTGTAAAGAAGCACATCTTCACACGCTTTGGGACTCCAAGGATGTTGATAAGTGACAGAGGAACTCACTTTTGTAACAAGTTGTTGAATAATGTTCTAGAAAAGTATAGAGTTAAGCACAAGGTTGCCACCGCCTATCACCCCCAAACGAGTGGTTAAGTGGAAGTGTCAAACAGAGAAGTGAAGTAGATTTTGGAGAAACCAGTAAGTGGAAATAGGAAAGACTGGGTCGGAAAGCTGGACGACACGTTATGGGCATATCACACTGCATACAAGACCCCCATAGGTATTTCTCCGTACAAATTAGTTTATGGGAAGGCGAGCCACTTGCCCGTTGATCTTGAATACAAAACCTATTAGGCGATTAAAAAGCTAAATATGGATATGGACTTAGACGGAGAGAAGAGGTTGCTACAACTCAACGAGCTTGATGAGTTTCGATTGCACGCGTACGAAAATGCCAAATTGTATAAAGAAAAGACCAAGAGGTGGCATGATAAGCACATCCAACATCGCGAGTTTGAGCCATGTCAAGAAGTTCTGTTATTTAATTCGAGGTTGAAGCATTTCCCCGGAAAGCTTAAATTTTGATGGGCGGGTCCTTTTGGAGTGGTTAGTGTGCATCCTCATGGAGTGGTAGAATTGCGTGATACGAGTTCCAATGCGACATTCTTGGTAAATGGCCAGAGAGTAAAACACTATTGGGGTGTTGACATTGCACGTCACAAGACCTTGCAGAACTTGGCTGATGCGTGAAGAACAAGTTGCGTCGTGCCGCGATGTTAAATCAGGCGCTTCTTGGGAGGCAACCCAAGCATTTTCTTTTGCTTTCGTAGTTTGTTCATTTTTTTTCATTCGTTTTGTATTTTTGATTTTTTTGATTTTTGTTAGGAGTTCCTTAATTTTTTATTTTTTTTGTAGGAATTAATTCTTGTATGTATTTATTAAAAAAAAAGAAGCTCCAGGTATGGTAAAAACAGGGTGGATGCGTCGCATCCCCCTCAGCGTGAAACATTGACGGCCAACTGCTCAAGACAGTGAAGTCTGCCCATAGCATCCACAACGACATCTATCAAAATCAAAAGAAATCACTTGGGACGAGTCGCATCCAAGCGAGAAAGCAACATGTAAGTGTTATATTTGTATTACACTCCACAGGTCCTAAAACCCCCAACTCCCTCTGCTACCCGTTTCCTCTCAACCCCAAACACACCGCCTCGCACTGCTGCTACTCGAAAGAAGCGTAGGTACGTTCTTCATCTCCCTCTCTCTCTCTACTCTTATCTCTTCTCTTTCTCTCGTTGGTAGCAGTAGAATCCCCAACCCAAATTCCCCTAGGTTAGGACTTGCCAATTTGAATATTACACATGTGACTAAGAGGGGAACTGAAAAAGGTTGAGGCGTGGGGCTGTCATTTCTGTTGGTTGTGATGTTGGAGAGATGATAAACTAGAACTCCCTTCATCTCATTAATTTTGGGAGGTTAATAGAATTGCCCAACTGATAGAAAAAACTAGGTAAAATTGTTGCACACCACATGTTCGACGAATTGCCTGTGAGGTAAACTTAGGTGCCGGCGAAGTCTCAGTAACCGAGTGACACTAGTATATGCTAGTGAATAAGTGTTGGGTCGTTTGCTTGATTGTGTACAGCATTGTCGGAATGTTTCGAGCCTGTGGTAGATTGTCCTAATAAACTGAACATCCGGCACATGCTTGACTTCTTGTATTGTAAAGTGTTACTCAATTTGAATTCTGTACGCTCTATGCGTATTGATATATCTTGAGAATAAGTGTGGGTCGAATGGGCTGTTGTATGTAATTGAACATGTTTTGAGCAATGCTCAGATCTATCTCTCATTGTGAATAATTATATCTATAAGTGCATAGTTCACTAGTTCGCCACCAGATGAGTGCTTACGGCTGAAAACTATGAACTATGTTGAATGAAGTACTGAATGGAATAAGTGTGCGGATGATTGGCAGTGCACACTTTTGCACAGATACGTCATACGTGAAACTTCACTGTTTTGAGAGCTAATGGTTGACCTCTTTGTTATTCAGGTACATAGGTTCACAATGGCGGCAACAAGCAAAACATCCAAGCAACAAGAATGAGATAATGACAAGCAATCGCCCAAAAAGCCTACCAGAAAGGCAACAGGTACTCCACATCCACAAAACAAAAGAAAGCGGACTAAGAAAGTGAAGGCACTATAGACTAGGCAGTTAATTGATGAATCAAAGCAAGAAGAGGAGGAGCCAATAGAAGGAGGAATGTGAAGAGAGGTACCACAAAGACATCAGCAAATCCGCCAAACAAGGGGATAGATATCAGAGAACCTGTGACGCACCAGACCAAATCCTCCAAGCAGAGTGACCCGTAAGATAAAAGGAAGCAGAAGGCTACCTCAGAATCTGAGTCCGATTCTGATTCGGACTATGAGTTTATACGTGTCGACATGAGCGACGAAGATGAGGGTGAACCAATTGACCGAGCTGCTTGGGAGAAGAATTTTGTTAGTGAAAAGGCTTTCCGAGCTTATGAGAAGATCCTGGATTCGAAGAAATATATTCCAGAAAAGCCGATCAACATTGAAGCAGTGAATAAAAATTATCTAGATTTCCTTAAATCAATTCGAGAGGTGCAACAATGGGGATCTATCTTGAAGGGCCACGACAAGGCCAACCTTACTATTGTCAGAGAGCTTTACGTCAATTGGTGTAACTCATGGGGCAACGTTGTAAGAGTATGAGGAGTGGATATCAATGTCTCACCTGAAGCTATGAGCGAGTTATTAGGGGTGCCACACACACTAACGGACATGTATGACTCTATATGCAAAGAGCCTGATTACTGACTCATTCAGTCCATCCTATGCCCTACCAGGAAAGATGCAACTTGGAAGCATGAGAGTGTAGAGTACCATTCTCTGGCCAAAGAATTCCCGAGCGCATTAGCACGTGTGATTCTAAATTTCATATGCAACCGCCTGATGCCATGCCAACACAAAACTAATGTCCCTCGATACCGAGCACTAGTGTTGTATGCTTTATTGGAGGGGATCCCGCTCAACTTGGGGGCCATCATGCACGACCAGATGCAACACACTAGGATGAACTACAAGTGGAGGTTTGTTCTTTGCGAATACCCTATCGACTTACTTGACCGAGATGGGAGTACTATGGAATAAGGAGAATGATGACATCGAGGCTAAAGTTCTAGGACCATATGATGTTACTCATGTACTAGAGCTGAACATGGGAAGGGCTTCTAAGTTCACTATTCAACAGTTGTTTGAGCAAATGCAAGCTGATATGCAAGAGAACATGGCTGAGTTGATCGCGACTTGTGCATATTTGAGTGCCACTAGAGGTGAGTTGATTCAGACTCATGCAGATCTAAGCCTAGTTCAGGCTTAGCAGGCTACAATGATGAGGGAGGTATCACTACTCCTCCGTGCTTTGGTTCAACATACAGATATAGATATCTCACAGCTACTTTCATCTAATAGTCCCTGAGTCTCCATCCTCCATGGCTATTGAGACTGTTGTGCCACATGCTACAAAATCAGCTCCACTTGGTGATGATAGAACTGTGACCGAGTCCCTTATTCGTGAGGATTCTATTGCCAGGCCAGATGGGGCCATGATAGATGTCGTGGATGCTTCAAGTACTCACTCAGTTGTTGCCGCTACTTCCGCCCTGGCTTCCCAGACCACTGTTGTTGATGCCCTTCCGCAGACCGCGGAGGAGCCCTCCACCTTGACTTGAGGGAGTTCTCATCACCCTACTATACTTTATTTGTGTGCATTGGGGACAACACACGATTCTAAGTATGGGGTGGAGGTTATTCATTTTTTTGTGTGGATGAATGTACTTAACTATTACAATATTTATTGCTTTTGATATTGTTGGGGATGTAATATTCACTAAATTAATGGCCTGTAATAGTTAGTAAATTCATCTATATGTAGTAACTCTCAGTCTCTTGTTGTGTCTATTTGTAGTAAGTAGCATTATAATATTAAAAAAAATCAGAAAATAGAGGACTTTTCCCGACGACGGACTACCTGGACATTTCTTTCGAGGGATTAAGTTCCTCAGAAAAATACAACAAGATTTTTATTTGATTCTTGAAATTAGTGTTAGTATTAGAAAATTGACAGAAAAATAAAGAAAAGCAAAACAAAAAAAATATTTTATTTGCCTTGAGTAGTTAGTAAATTTAATCTATTAGGCAATAATTCCCCTTGGATTTTCTTTGGCTATCGGTTCTTTTCCGGGGGTGAATGTTTGAACCGGGTATTAGTTTTTTTTAGAGTAGCGTAGGATATAAAGACCGAGACTAAATTCAGCACATTCTGTGACTTGTTTAATACCAACAGAGTTAGACCTGAGCATGTGGATTATAAATTTCTCCATGAGTTCGCGAGAACTATTTTTGCCTTGAAAAGTTGAATAGTTTTTTTTGTGATGCTTAGGCTCATTTTCTTGACTCATGCGCTAACTGTCGTGCTGTGTGCATTAAAATTATGGCTTAACTTTGTACTTTCTTTGATTGAAAGTTGGAATATAACCATCCTAAGTGAATCATGTGCCATTGTGTGGTGAGATTTTTGTATAAGTTTAGTGTAGTACATTTGTGTCTAGAACTTGCCCTGCATGTGAGTTGAAGCAAAATTCTAGATTTTGCTCGGTTTGAAATATGATTTTAGGCCTTCTTTGATCCTTTTGAATTGTAATACTACCACAAATAAAATCATCCCTAGTTAGCTATTTTGAGCATGTAGACCTTTTATTTGGCACCCACAATACGAGCCTATACCATTTTATTCTTAATTGAAACTTTTGATCCTTTTACCTCTTAAAACACTTTAATTGAGAAATGAGCGCTAAATGAAGTAAGGAGGGGATTTGGGTGGCTTTTGAGTGAAACCAATGAAAGGAAAAAATGTGCACTTATTTTATAAAATAATACACCATTGGCGGAAATAGAAAAAAGAAGAAGGAAGAATAGAGATGAATAAATATCTTATTTTTGCTAGTGGAGTGTAAATGACGATAGTGCTTAAAGAAGGAGCTTTGTTGGGAGTGATTTTAGTTGTGAAATTGAAGTTGGGATTGAAGAATTTGCGCTTAAAGTTGATTATGTGATGTATTAAAGTGCTTAGGAGGGTGAACCGCTATTCCTAAATATATCTTACTCGTCCTTTAGCCCACATTACAACCATGAAAAGTCCTAATTGATTTTAGATCAAGCAAGCTTACATTAGTAGAGATTTACATTAAGGGCAATCATATGGTACCTTTTGTGTGCATGTAAACTTCTTTGAGAGAGTGAGCGAGTTCTTGTATTGTTTAAAGTCCTTAAATTACGTTCAAATTTTATTTGAGTATGTGGACTATTTTTCTCTATTTTGTGGTGAGGGCACATGTTTCATGATAGATATGCGACGTTATTAAGCTCTTCAGTCATAATGAGTAAGTTGACCAGAAAATAGTTATTCTAGGGAGTCAGTTTCTGAAGTTGAGATGTCCCAAAGTTGCTAGTTGATTATTTTGAACTGTTCACTATTGTGCTTGGCATGTTTTTAACAGGGAGAAGAAATTCCGAGAATGCATATGCAAGGGGATAATTGTTGGTATCAACCAAAGTCATGGGTGCTTAAGCTTAATTGAAATGTGTGGCTTGATAGCGATAAGCTTAATTTTGTTCGATCTATTGTGGGTTGATTATACTTTGCTCGAGGATGAACAAAGGTTCAAGTGTGGGGTGGTGATGTTGGGCATATTTCTATATGTTATAATATTACTTCACTCATGTTTTAATTGCTTTTTGATGCTATTTCATCTTTAAAATATCCAACATGGGTTAATTATTGGTTTTATGACTAATTAAGTAGTGTGTGATGATTTAGGGTATTTGGAGTGCAAATATATGAAGAAAAGATGCTCTAGCTATAGGAGAAGAGGTTGGATGCATAAATCATATTTTTTCGCACCCTTAACAGTGAAGTCTGGCTAAGGCATCCGTCTTAGCATCCGCACCTGGGCACAACAGAGATGGAGGAACAAACGGTGGATGCGAAGCATCCACCCCTAGCATGCAAAGCTGAAGAAGTGGAAGCTGAGTCAGATTAGGAGAAGTTTTGGACCACGACTTTTGTACGCAATATATAAGCCAAAAACACCTCTTTTAGGTCATTTAACACATTGGAAAGCGGAGAAAAACCATTACAAAGCTTGGAAACCACGGAGTTCGCCTTGAGTTCTTACTTTTTCCTTCTTTTATTGATTTTTATGTATTCTTGGGAATTACTTGATATTGTTACCATGAACATGCGTGGTTAATAACCCTATTATTATGGGGTCATGGGTGCTACATGAATGTTGCCGTTTGAAGATTGAATTGACGAATTTGATTTTATCATATTGTGTTGTTTATTTAATTATGTTTTATTCATTTTGCTGAGTAGCTAACAGTGAAATACTATCTACGAATCTAGAGTTGAACTCAAAAGTGGAAATTCTAGATTATATATAGAATTAAATAGAGCAAGTTCTTGAACCCGGGCATCGGGGAACGAATTTGTAATTAGGATAGAAATATACCTAATTGCCCTGCTTGGTTGAAATACAGGAAGTGTAAATGCATTTTTGTTAATCTTAATTCCATAGACATATAAGTATTAAGTTAGCTTGAATAGGCGAGTAAGAACTCGACATATTCTTATGAGTAATATCAACCATGTCATCAACAATCCAGATAAATCAATTAGTCATTTTAAGCCAAGAACGCAACATGATTGTTAGCTAGCTTGTGACCCTGAATATCCTCTCCTACTGATTGTTATCCGAAATTACTTAAGTGTTGTGGTTGATTTCTAGTTATTTCATTGCTTGATAGTTTTAGGTAGTAAATTAGTCACTTATATATTTTATGAGAAATTTCTTGAATCGGTAAGTTGTTTGAGTTTGAATTAGTCAAAAGTTAATCATAAGTATTCGTGGGAACGATACTCTACTCACTACTCTATTACTTGACGACCACGTATACGTGCGTTAGTGTTTTTGGCCGTAACAGTTTGTCTCCATTTATTCCTCTAAAACCGCATAAAAATAATCAATGATAATTTATAATAAAACCCTATTTCTTGCTATCCAGTCACTTAATTACCCAAGTCTGCTTTTAAGAAAATAAAAATAATGGCTGGTTTAAATTATGATAAAGAACATGAAGTTACACTTCTTATGATTTCAAGTAATTTACTTTTTGATTACCGCATAAATTTTCAAGTATGTAGTATACGTCTTTTTGATGTATTTTGTTGTATTTCGTTGTTAGAGTGACTAATTAATCTGTAGTATACGTCCGGCGGCTTTGAGAAATCCTGAAAAACTATACGTGTTTGCATTAGTTCTTCAAAATAGTATAGGAACAATATATTTCTTTAGAAATAAAAAAAGGGTAATCCGATGCACAAAGCATGCCGCTTTCACGCAGGGTCCGAGGAAGGGCCGCACACCAAGGGATGTGATGTAGACAACCTACTCTAATACAAGCATTAATGACTGCTTTCACGGCTCGAACCCGTTGCTCCAAGGCTCTGGCCCCTTCAATATATTTCTTTAAGAACCGCGAATTTATTCATGTTTAAAAACTTTCTTTCAATTCCATCTTATCTTGTATTCTAACATTAGAAAGCAATGCATTCCTTGGATTATGAATTATCAAACCACCATGCACAAAAGCTTGTATCATTGAGAGATTTACTAATGGTCATTGTACAAAATTCATCCCCAGGCCGTGCCTTTCCAATAAGCCATGTGTATTTGATGAGAAGATGACTAAAACAGGAGCTGAAACTTTGGCTGAGGAAACAAAAACTTTGGCGGCAACTTTGCTTGAAGAAGAGATAATGGATAATTAATTAGAGATTAGAAGAAATTAAGGATGCAGTGTTACACACTTGTCACGACCTGGAATTTTCACCTTCGGGATCGTGATGGCGCCTAACATTTCACTTTTCAGGCAAGCCAACGTTAGAGTAATTACTTTTGTCAAATTTTTAAACACTTCGAACAATTTAACCAATTAAACAGAAATGAAACTAAAATAAAGAACAAGTAGCATAATAACCCAATCATCTAGTACAACCCAGATCTGGAGTCACAAGTACATGAGCTTCTAGAGTTTCTACAAATAGGATTTGAAATAAGTATAACGGTCTCGAGTGAAATGAATTGTAAATAGGGAAAGCGGAAAGGGAACTTAAAGGTCTGCAGACGCCAGCAAATCTACCTCGATTCTCCAAATAAGCTAATCTAAGCTGATGCGCCTCACGTATATCTGGGACCAGTACCAAAATCTGCACAAGAAGTGTAGAGTATAGTATGAGTACAACCGACCCAATGTACTCTGTAAGTGTCGAGCCTAACCTTAACGAGGTAGTGACGAGACTATGACAGGACACCCACGTAATTAAACCTATACATACAAAAATATACTTACAACATAACAACAAATAAAGATTTAAACATGTACTATTGAGAGGGGACATGCGAAAGGGGTACAAGATACGGTAACTACTACAGGGAATGACAACATGAAACAATCAATAAACTTTGGGCCAATGAAACGGATAAACATAACGAACAAAATCTGTACGACATCATCCTTCGTGCTTTACCTCTCAACCTCACCATGAAACAGTAATAATGGCACGATGTCACCCTTAGTGCTTTTACTCACAATCTCTCCATAAAATGATTAATACGGCACGATATCACCCTTCGTGCTTTTACTCTCAATTTTATTGTGAAATAATAAATACAGCACGGCATCACCCTTCATGCTTTAACTCTCTTCTTCACTATGTATTAATCAATAATTGCAACAACAATCGGCACTGCATCACCCTTCGTGCTTTAACACTCTTCCTTGCCATGTAACAATAAACATATAATAATATGAGAGATAGAATAAGCAAGAATAAACCTTACATCAATAACAGTTCCACAATACCAACCTCAACTTCAAAAGCATTACCCAACTATCACAAATAGCCCATAAATACGGAAAGAATGATCAATTCAGTGATAAACTAGTCTAAGCATGGATATCATAATCAAAGAAGGAGTAAATTACAAGAAACAAGTTCTACCCGCTTGCTTTAACCCAACACCATGCATAAATACTCATCACCTCACATATACGTTGTACCCAACATTTAAACATGTAGTAAATAGGCAAACAAGTCTTAATCCCTTAAGTCAAAGTTAACCACGACACTTACCTAGCTCCAAAAATCAACTCAAATCTCAACCATGACTTTGCCTTTCGAACAAGCATCCGAGCCAACCAAATCTAGCAAATTATCAGCCGAACGATTCAAAATAAGCCTTAGGAACTACCCCCGAATGAAAAGGGTTCAATTTAAGTCATTATTGAAAAGGTCAACAAAAGTCAACTCCCGACCTCAATTTGAGGTCTAAATTCTAATTTTACAAAAACCCTAATTCTACCCAAACCCCCAATTTCTATCATGGAAGAACAAAGATTAGGTCTAGAAATTAATGGGCGATGTTAGAAATGGAAGAAAATGAGTTAAAGTGTAAAAACCTATGCATTGGTGTTGAGTTTTCTCTTCAAAATTTCCTTGAAGCCGAGTTCTAATGGAAGGTTTTTGAAAAATGGGAGAAATCTCGTTTTGGGACTGTTTTAAATCACTGGCGTCCGCCGTCAGGTGTGCGTCGCGTTCACGTGAAATCTGATGCATTCGCGAAGAACATTGCCTCACTGGCTTACGCTATCACGAGAGACTCCACGCGTTCGCAAAGGTTTAGCCCGCTTCATCTCTGTGTTCGCGAGATTGGCTCGCGTTCGCGTAGAATAACTTCAAATCACAGCCTTCCTCTCTCAAAGCTACGCGTTCGTGTGGGTGTTGACGTATTCGCGAAGGGTAGTCCCCCTACTGCTCCGCGTTTGCATCCTATGCCTTGCATTCGCGTAGGGTTGTTCCTTCCCCAGCCTAGATCAACCTTCGCGATCACGTGAAATTCTTCGCAATCGCGAAGAAGGAAATATCATATGACACCAACAGTTAAGGGAAACCAGAATTTTCAAAGATCATAAGGTCCGTAGGCTATCCGAAACTCACCCGACACCTCGGGGCTTCAAACAAAATATGTACACAAGTCCAAAAATATTATAAAAACTCGCTCGTACTATCAAAAGACCAAAATAACACCTAGAACTATGAATCGGACACCAAAATGAATGAAATTTTCAATAAAACGTATGAACTTTTATTTTAACAACCGGACGTCCAAATCACGTCAAATCACTTCCGTTTTGCACCCAATTTTGCAGACAAGTCATAAATATCGTAACAGACCTATACCAAGTTGCGAATCAAAATCCGGACCCGGTATCAACAAAATCAAACATTGGTCAAATTTATAAAGTCTTTAAACCTTTAAATTTCAATTTTTCGACAAAATGCGATAACTCGAGCTAGGGACTTCCGAATTCGATTCCGGGCATACGCCCAAGTCCCAAATAACGATACGAACCCTCCGGGACTGTCAAAACATGGATATGGGTCTATTTTCTCAAATTAGTGACCAAAGTCAACTCAAATAGGTTTTTAAGTCACGAATTCATATTTTAGTCAAATTTTCACATAAATGCTTTCCGAAAAAAGGCACAGACTGTGCACGCAACTCGAGGAAGGCTAAAAGAAGATACTTGAGCTTTCAAAATATAGAATTAAGGTCTAAAACTCTAGATGACCTATCGGGTCATCACATTCTCCACCTCTAAAACAAACGTTCGTCGTCAAACGGACATAGAAAATATATGGACTGGTGAAAAGGTGGGGATATCTACTCCGCATGTCCAACTCGGACTCCCAAGTGGCTTCCTCGACCGCCTGACCTTTCCGCTGCACTCGAACTGAAGGATAACTCTTAGACCTCAACTGTCGGACATGCCGAGCTAGAATAGCCACTGGCACTTCCTCATAAGTCAAATCCTTGTCCAACTGGACTGGACTGAAATCTATTACATGGGACGGATCACCGTGATACTTCCTGAGCATGGACACATAGAACTCTAGATGGATTGCTGACAAACTAGGTGGCAATGCGAACTTGTGAGCCACCTCACCTACTCTCTCGAGAATCTCAAAGGGTCCGATATACCTAGGGCTTAACTTGCCCTTCTTTCCGAACCTCATCACACCCTTCATGGGTGAAACCCAGAGCAATACTCTCTCTCCGACCATGAATGCAACATCGCAAACTCTACGATCGGCATAGCTCTTCTCCCTAAAATGGGCTGTGCGAAGTTGATCCTGAATAATCTTTACCTTATCCAAAGCATCCTGTACCAAATATTTACCTAACAACCGAGCCTTCCCCGACTCGAACCATCCAACTAGTGATCGACACCACCTCCCGTATAATGCCTCATAAGGAGCCATCTGAATGCTTGACTGGTAGCTGTTGTTGTAGGCAAACCCCGCAAGTGGCAAGAACAGATCCCAAGAACCTACGAAATCTATAACACAATCACGAAGCATATCCTCCAATATATGAATAGTGCGCTCGGACTATTCGTCTGTCTGGGGATGAAATATTGTGCTCAACTCTACCTGCGTACCCAACTCACGATGTACTGCCCTCCAGAAGTGCGAGGTGAAATTCGTACCTCGATAAGAAATGATAGACACGGGCACACCGTTATGGTGAACGATCTCACAGATGTAAATCTCAGCCAACCGCTCTGAAGAATAGGTAACTATCACAGGAATGAAATGCGCTGACTTAGTCAACTTATTTAAAATGACCCATACCTAGTCAGTAATATAAATGACTTGGTATAGAATACTGGGAACTGTGGGCCCGAGTGAATAGAATACCAGGAACTGTGGGCCTCCTCAAGAATCAACTCACGAAGTCCATCTATATTACGCACACAAATATGACCCTGCATCCTCAAAACTCCATCATCTCCAATAGTAACCTACTTGGCACCATCGTGCCGCACTTGTCCCTTAGGACAAGCAAATAAGGGTCATCATATTGCCGCTCTCTGATGCGCTCATACAAGGAAGACCAAGAAACTGTACAAGCTAGAACACAGATGGGATCTGAAACATCTAACTTCATGAACTGATTGGCCAAAGCCTGAATATCTAATGCAAGCAGTCTCTCACCGGCTGGAATGTACGCAAGGGTGCCCATACTCACTGCCTTTGTACTTAAGGCGGCCACCACATTGGCCTTCCTGGGATGATACAAAATGGTGATATCATAATCTTTCAACAACTACAACCACCTCCTCTACCTCAAATTGAGATCCTTTTGTTTGAACAAATACTATAGACTCCGATGATAGGTGAATACCTCTCAAGAAACGCCGAAAAGATAGTTCCTCCAAATCTTCAGCACATGAACAGTGGCTGACAACACTAAGTCATGAATAAGGTAATTCTTCTCATGAACCTTCAACTGCCGTGACACATATGCTATCACCCTGCCATCCTGCATCAATACTACACCGAGCCCAATACGCGATACATCACAATACACCGTGTAAGATCCTGAACCTGTGGGCAATACTAACACTGGCGTCGTAGTCAGAGCAGTCTTGAGATTCTTTAAGCTTGACTCACACTCTTCTGACCATCTGAATGGGGCACCCTTCTGGGTCAATCTGCTCAATGGGGCTGTTATGGATGAAAACCCCCCCACAAAACGGCGGTAATAACCCGCCAAACCCAGGAAACTCCAGATCTCTATAGCTGAAGTGGATCTAGGCCAGTTCTGAACTGCCTCAATCTTCTTAGGATCCACTTGTATTCCCTCTGCCTATACGACGTACCCCAAGAAGGCCACTGAGTCCAACCAAAACTCGCACTTTGAAAACTTGGCATATAACTGGCTATCTCTTAGAGTCTGAAGTACAATCTGAAGATGTTGTTCGTGCTCCTCTCGACTGGGGGGAGTTGATCAAGATATCATCAATAAACACAATCACAAAAGAATCCAAATAAGGCTTGAACACCTGGTTTATCAAATCCATAAATATTGTTGGGGCATTTGTCAGCCCAAATGACATCACTAGGAACTTATAATGTCCATACCAAGTCCGAAAAGCTGTCTTAGGGACATCGAATGCCCTAATCTTCAACTGATGCTAGACAGACCTAAAATCAATCTTCAAAAACACCTTGGCACCCTGAAGCTGGTGAAATAAGTCATCAATCATCGGCAATGGATACTTGTTCTTGATGGTGACTTTGTTCAACTACCGATAATCTATGCGCATCCTCATCGATCCATCTTTTTTCTTCAAGAACATCACATGCGCACCCCATGGAAAGGCTCTAGGTCTAATGAAGCCCTTATCAAGTAAATCTTGCAACTACTCATTCATTTCTTACAACTTTGGCTGGGCCATACGGTATGGAGGGATAGAAATGGGCTGGGTGCCTGAAGCCAAATCCATACAGAAGTGAATATCTCTGTCGGGTGGCTTCCTCGGCAGATCTACAGGAAAAACCTCTTTAAACTCACGAACAACTGGTTCTGAATCCATGGAAGGAACCTCCGCACTAGAATCGCGACATAAGCCAAATAAGCTAGACACCCCTTATCGACCATGTGCTGGGCCTTCATATAAGAGATAACTCTGCTGGTTGAATGGCCAGGAGTCTCCCTCCACTCTAATCGAGGCAACCCCATCAAGGCTAAGGTCACCGTCTTGGCGTGACAATCCAATATAGCATGATAAAGTGGTAGCCAATCCATACCCAAGATGACATCAAAATCAACCATATCGAGAAGTAGGAGATCTAGGTTAGTCTCGAGACTCCCAATGGTAATCACACATGAACGATAGACATATAGGTATGGACACATATATAAGAGCACTCAAAGAATCACAAGGCACAACCAGATATGAAGCAAAATAGGATGACACATAAGAATAAGTAGATCCTAGATCAAATAAAACTGAAGCATCTCTATGGCAAACTGGAACAATACCTGTGATGACAATATCAGATGACTCAGCCTCAGGCCTAGCTGGAAAAGCATAAAATCGGGGCGGGGCCCCTCCACTCTGAACTACATCTCTGGGACGGGCCTTAGATGGCTGGCCTCCACCTCTAACAGCCTAACTTCTACCTCTAATGGCATGACCTCCATCTCTAGCTGCCTAACCCCTACCTCTAGCTAGCTGAGCGGCCGGTGGGGCAATCGGTGCTGAAACCATGGCACGAGAACCCTACTGCTGTGAGTTGCCCGGTGCCGAGGGAAAAATCTAGCAATGTGCCTCGGATTACCACAAGTATAATAGGACGTCGACTGCTGTGACTGTTGACCCTGAAACTGACCCTGTCGACCTGAGTAAGCACTCTGAAAACTCTGGAGTGGAGGTGAACTAATAAGAGCTGGTGGTGCACTGTAGACTAGCTGGTCGTGATGAGACATATAAGGGTCGTGACCACCTGAAGCATTGTGATATTCCTGGAGTGCTGAGTGAAACAGCGTGGGAGGATGGCCTCTACCAAAAGTACCCCTACCTGAAGACGAGGCACCACTGAACCCATCGAAATGACGGAGCCTCTTATCAGACCCCTTCTCTCTCTCCTATGCAAGAACCATCTCAATCCGCATGGCGACATTAGTAGCCGTCTGAAAGAAAATCTCACCCCCGTTTGCCTTGGACATTTGTAGCTTGATAGGGTGAGTGAGTCCATCAATAAACCTCCTTGCTTTCTCTCTCGGTAGGAAGCAAAAGAAGAGCATGTCGGGCTAGATCCACAAAATGGGTCTCGTACTGAGTAACAATCATACTGCCCTATTGGAGACACTCAAATTGCCTGCAGTAATCCTCCCTCAGTGTGATAGGGAGGAACTTCTCTAAGAATAGCTGAGAGAACTAGTCCCAAGTAAGAGCAGGCAACCCAGCTGGTCTAGTCGACACATAATCCTTCCACCACCTCTTGGCAGAACCCATCATCTGAAACATAGCAAAATCGAACCCATTGCTCTCAACTATCCCCATGTTCTACAACATCTCATGGCAGCGATCAAGATAATCCTGTGGGTCCTCGGAAGGTGCACCACTTAAGTGAACTTGGAAGAGCTTTGTGAACTTGTCCAATCTCAATAAGCCCTCAGAAGACATGGCGGGCCTATCACCGACCTGTGCCGTAATAACCGACTGAACTACCCTAGCTGGTGGGGCTGCTGGAGTCTAATACTAGGAAGCCATCTGCACCGGAGTCTAAGTAGCGGCAGTTTGTGCTCCTCCCTCAGCTTGAGAGATGACTGGTGCCACAGGAAATATACCGGCCTAGGCCACACTCCCCATAAGGCCCACCAAATGGACTAGAGCGTCCTGAGTTGGTCCAACAGGTAGAGTCTGAGCTGGAACCTCCTCATCAAAATCCACTTAAGGCTCCACTGCTGGTGTTGCTGCTCGAGCTCTAGGCTGAGCTCTGCCTCTGCCACGGCCTTTGGCGCGGCCTCGTCCTCGTCCTATGCCCCTAGTAGGAGCTTCCACTAGGGGATCCGGCTGCTGTCCAGCTGAAGATGCAGTATGTATTCTCGCCATCTGCGAGAGAACAAGAATAGAAGAGTTCAATCAGCAATGATAGAATAAAATAGCACGATAGAGAAGAATATAAGTGAAATTTTTCCTAAACTCCATAGCCTCTAGAAGATAATGTCACGACCCAATTTTTCCTCCGTTGGGTATCGTGTTGGCACCTAGTCTTAGGGACAAAAGTAAGCCTAACATTTATTGAATAACAACAATAATTAAATAACATCTAAAATTTTTTGAAATGGAAATCTCTATAAAATTTACAATTCCCAAAACCGGTAGTACAAGTTATAAGCTCTAAAGCGTTTGCTACAATTTTCTAAATACAACTATTTGAAATAAAGTAAAGAGTGTGTATACAAATCAGAAGGTGACTCTGAAGCATACGAACGCAACAGCAGGTTTACCTTGAGTCTCCATAACAACAATCCGTACACCTAACTAACGATCAACTGACTTTGAAATACTTGGATCTGCACAAACAAATGTGCAGAAGTGTAGTATGAGTACACTACGGCGGTACCAAGCAAGTATCAAGACTAACCTCAGTGGAGTAGTGACGAGGAACAGTCAAGACACCAATTGGACTAAATAACCTGAACAAGTATAAATATAGGAACAACATAGTATGATATCTACATAAAGACTACGCGAAGTGGCAAATAATACGGTAATTGCAATAAGGAAGGAAAACAACAATTATCAGCGGCACACCATAATAATAACATAGAACAATGAACGGAAAAACAGCCTAAATCCTATGATCACATATAAAGAAAGGACAAGTAACAACTCAACAAACAACCGATTTCACAACAGATTTTAGTCAATAAACTCCATGAGGTACCGAACCTCATACTATTCACAACTCACGAGTCCTAATACATGAACCCTACACTTCGCATCCTGTGCCCTCATTACACTTCATAACCGCACTGACGACTCACGTGCCAAATAGAGTCATTCTCACATAGAAGGAAAGTAAACAAGGGTGTGCATGTATACTCAACAATGTCAAGAAAACTTGTTAATAGATAAGAGTGCTCAACTACGTGTATGCTTGTGCAAGTGTCCTAACATAGTTCATGCCCGCTAGTAAGTATAGAAAAAGAAATGGACAACACGTAGAATATTTTCTCACAACTTTTCACAAGATAAAGCTCACACAGGTAAGTGTACCACTACACAAACATCAATAACAAGAATGCCCCAGGCAATCACAAGTCATCACAAATCAATCCCTGACATAGCCCACCTTGTCTCGTCATATGTGCAATAATAAAGTAAGTGCCCGCCTTGTCTTGCCACACGTGCATAACAATGTTTCCACCTTGTCTCTCCACATGCGCAACCCACATATATATATCCCGCCTTGTCATGCCGCATGTGCAAACATCAATATTAACAATAGCACGGCAGAAACCTCGTGCAACCCAATAACACTCGCACGGCAGAAACCTCGTGCATCACAATAGCAATAACCGCATGACAGAAACCTCGTGCATCACAACAACAAGTACAACAATAACAATGACAATAACACTATGGTACGAAAAATAAGTCAACTCAGAGATTCAAGGAATCAAAGAAATGGAGGAACTATGTCACAAGGAGTAGCCACAATCGAGAATTCTAGTCCTAATAAAAACAACTCAACAGGGAAGGAAATAATAGGTAACAATGGTCCCACAATGTACAGTTCAACAACAAGGGAGCTAACACAAGTCGAATAATTCCAAATAAGGATAAGTCAACTAAGATATAGGATATCTAAATTTCTTTTAAGGTTGGGCAATTACGAAAGAGATACAACAACTTCAATTAAGGATAAGCAGTATAAAGATAATCATAGCCTCAATTAAGGATATACAATTACAGAAGAGATAATTATAACTTCAAATAAAGATAAGCAGTTAGGAAAGGATAACATGGCAATAGAAGAGATAACAATTTCTGTTAAGGCACTGATGAATCAAATAAGCAACAAGAGTAGATCATGAAGTAATTAAATATAATTAAAGCAGGTAGAGGTGAAACTACTAATTAAAAGACGTATTCATAACATAACAACTGCATAATTAGTGAATACAAGGACCTAAGAACCCTAAAAGGCCAATTTTCCACAAATAAGTACAAGCACGTATTCGTCACCTCGTGTACACAGACTACAATTAGCATAGAAGACTCAAATCCTAAGGGGTAGTTCCCGCACACGAAGTTAGGCAAGATACTTACCTCAAAGAAGACAGACCGATACTCTAAAATGAACTTCTCGGGTGAAATGACCTCTGGACGACTCAAGTCTAACCAAAATAACTTCAAATCACAAATAAAATTCATAAGAAACTATTCCGGATCATAAAGCCTCAATATTTATCAAAATCTAAAAATTAACCCAAAAGTCGACCTCCGAGCCCGAACCTTGAAACCCGACAAATTTTATAAAACCTAAACACCCATTCCAGTACGAGTTCAACCATATTAAAATTAGCAAATTCTGATACCATTTCGCCCCTCAAATCATGATTTTTCATTTTGAAATTTTTCTTCAAAAAACCTCTATTTTCCTCAACCCAAAATACAAATTACATTATAAAAATAAAGATAAAATCATGGAATATAATAAATTCTAGGTGAAGAACACTTACCCAATCGATTTGCTAGAAAATCCCACAAAGAATCTCCCAAAACCGAGGTCTAAAACTCAAAATGTAGAGAAAATGGCGAAACCCTCGAATATAAACTCTCTGCCCAGGACTTCCACATTTGCGGACAAAGAAGCGCATCTGCGCTCACACATTTGCGAAAAATCATTCGCATCTGCGAACTCAGCTAGCTAGGCCTAGATCCATATCTGCTGAATTAAAGCCGCACCAGCGGCTCCGCAGAAGCGCCAAAGGAAGTGCAGAAGCGAGCTTCTTCGCAGATGTGATCGCTGGACCGTAAAAACGGCTTTCACACCTGCATGCCGGCCTCCACAGAAGCGAGCGAGCCCCCAGGCCACTATGACCGCAAAAGCGACCAGGCTCAAGCAAAAGAGGAGCCGCACTTGCGCTCCAAAGTGTCGCAGGTGCGAAAACACCAGAACCAGACATGTTCAAAACCATGAAAAGCATCTAAAACTCGTCTGAAACACACCCGTGGCTCCAGGGACCCCGTCCAAGCATACCAACAAGTTCCATAATCTAACACGGACTCTCTTGGGGTATCAAATCACATAAAACAACATCGAAACTACAAATCACACCATGAATCGAACTTATAAACTTTCAAATCTTTCAACTTCTAAAACTCGCGCCGAAACCTATCAAACCAACCCGGAATGACGTCAAATTTTGCAGGCAAGTCCCAAATAATATAACGGAGCTGTTCCAACTCTCAGAATCGCATTCCGACCTCGATATCACCAAAGTCAACTATTGGTCAAACCTCTCAACCTTCAAAACTTCAACTTTTTCAACTTTCGCCGAAATGCTTCAAATTACCCTACGGACCTCCAAATCCAAATCCGGATGCACGCCTAAGTCCAAAATCACCATACGAAGCTGTTGCAATCATCCAAAATCCATTCCAGAGCCGTTTACACAAAAGTCAAATCCGTTCGACTCTTTCCGCTTAAGCTTCTAAAACTTGCATCCTTCTTCCGATTTGACTCTTAATCATCTGGTAACTGAATTCAACCACGCACGCAAGTCAATACACATAATATGAAGCTGCTCAAGACCTTATGCCTCCGAACGGGACATAAATTCTCAAAATGACTGGTCAGGTCGTTACATCCTTCCCCTCTTAAACAAACGTTCGTCCTCGAACGTGACATGAATCACCTCGAAGTCTTCAAATCACTGAATGGACATATCCAACATACACCCGCGAGTGACCCTACGTCACCCCAATCCACATAAGCTTGACGACACCATCTCAACTATAATTTATCCTTTCTACCAACACCGATAAGCCTTAGAGTCAAAATTCTCACATTTCATTCATCTCCAAAAGACCTGATTCTAAATCCATACCGGTATCAGTCTCAACCAGTTGCAACAACTCATGCCTACACCTACAAGGTACGACCACCCAACATGACACACCACATATAGGCCCAAAATAACATTTATGATCATAATAGTTGCTCGTAATCAAAACCATCACCGGCAATTAGCCCCATATCCATTAGAGACCCGTTTAAAACCTCCACAACGCTGATAATGATGCAAGAAACACGAAGACCTCATAACTATACACCCGGATCAACAAGTTACATATAATGCCACTGGGCACACACATCGTAAATTAAAATACAAATAAGCACAAGACGAAAAGGAATAAATATGAAAAGAGAAACACATAAGAGAAATAGCAAACAAGCGCGACAGGCACAACTCTCTATCAGAACCATGATACTAATCAATTTAAAAATAAAGAATCATGGTATATGAACAAACCACAAGGATCTCATCCTGATATAACTTCCATTGCGACATGCAGCCCGACTCAAACATATCAAATCACATGGAATCACGAGGGTCTCACCCTCAACTCTGAGTCACAGGTCGAATATACATCTTAACTATCGAAACCTTCCACTAACTCAACTTTGCTAATAGAATCACAACACTTACTAAATTCTCACCCCGGTAGCGCATCTAAATCACAAATCGTAACAAAATACTTAGGAATCATATCAAAACCTACCGTAATGGACAACATGAATTCACTTCTAGCCTCCTAACTTTCAATAATGAATTAAAAAATGATAGACACGGCTATCACTCATAAAATCTCCCAAAATGGGCAAACACATAAACATAATACTAAGTCATGAACTCACACATAGGTGGAGCAACCAAATAGGGGAACTTGCCCCGATAAGCAGAACCAAAACAAAATATGAATGTTTCCCCTCTGTAACAAATCAAAAGCATACCTGTATGATATCATCTGGCGCAACGGCCTCCAGCCTACTATATGAGACACATCAACGGGTTGGGCCTCCCCCTCTTGGGCGGCCTCTACTCGCCTGAATACCCCGATGTGACATATCTGTCTGGAGTCTAGGATAAGCTCTCACCTTGTGGCTGGTATCTCCACACTCGAAGCAACCTCGCTGCTGACATGGCTGTGGGAACTGTGCAGTACGGGTACTCTGAGACCCATGAGTACCTGAAACACTATGCGAAGCCTGAAGTGCAAACTGAACTGGCTGACCGATAAAAACTCTACCATGCCGTACCTTGCCTCCAAAATAAGGACCAATACATCTCTCCGGTCTACGAGGCCTCTTTGCCTCCCTGTCCTCTCTCTCCTGACCTCGCCTGCCCTCTCTCTCATGGCCCTGCCTGTCCTCTCTCTCCTGATCCCACATGCCCTCCACTTGAGTCATCCCTACCACCTGCAGAAATGAAACATCCGACTCTAACTCCCGAGCCATGCTGAACCGAATATCATGTCTGAGCCCCTCAATGAATCTACGAACACACTCTCTAATTGTAGCGACAAACACAAGTGCATGTCTGGCCAAATCACTGAATCTAACGACATACTCCGACACTCACATAGTGCCTTGGCGCAACTACTCAAACTCTGTGTGCCATGCATCTCGAAGGGACTGAGGTACAAACTCTCTCAGGAACATCTCTGAAAACTGAACCCATGTAAGTGAAGCTGACTCGACTGGACTACCCAACTCATATGCCCGCCACCAATGATAAGCCGCTCCCCGGAGATGGCACATAGTAAAAGCAACCCCGCTCGCCTCCACAATAACCATAGTACGGAGAATAAAGTGACACTCATCCAGAAAAGCCCGAGCATCATTTGTCACCAATCCACTGAAGGTAGGAGGGTGGTACTTGTTGTACCTCTCAAGTCTAAGCTGTTCTTCCTCAGATGCTACTTCCCTAACCACGGGCTGAACTGGAACCACATGCTGTGTTTCCTTGACACCTAGAACTTAACCAACATGAACTCGCTGCTATAGAATGTGGGCGGCGGCAGTCTGAGCTCCTCCCCTGGTCTGTGAAGTCGTTGGTGCAACCAGAATCAACCCTGCCTGAGCCAATGTACCAAACATGCTTAGGAACTGTGCTAAGGTCTCCTAAAGTCCGAGGGTAACAACAGGCGCCTCCGGTACCTGCCCCCCAACTGGGACTACTGGCGGCTCATCAACTACTGCTCTGGTGGGTGCCCTAGCTGTGGCATGTGCTCCTCGTCGGCCTCTGCCTCTACCCCTAATGACATCTGCTCCGGGGGTAACATCATCAGTAACCGCAGCTCTTGTCCTCACCATTTGTGAGAGAATGGAATGATGAAAGTTCAAACTTCAAGATCAATGAACTCGCACGATAGGAATGAAGGAAGTGATACTGTCCTAATAGTTCCGTAGACGTCTCCGTACCGATCTGTAAGACTCTACTAAACTCTCTTATGACTCGTAGCACCAATGAACCTAGAGCTCTGATACCAACTTGTCACGACTAAATTTTCTCTCCGTTGGGTATCGTGATGGCACCTAGTCTTAGGGACAAGGTAAGCTTAATATTTACTGAATAACAACAATAATTAAATAACATCTAATAATTTTTGAAATGGAAATCTCTATAAAATTTACAATTCCCAAAACCAGTAGTACAAGTCATAAGCTCTACAGAGTTTGCAACAACTTTCTAAATACAACTGTATGAAAAGTAAACAGTGTGTATACAGATCAGAAGGTGACTTCGAAGCCTGCGAACGCAGCAGCAGGTTTAGCTTGAGTCTCCATAGCATTAATCCGCACACCTAGCTAATGATCAACTGACTTTAAAATACCTGGATCTGCAAAAACAAATGCGAAGAAGTGTAGTATGAGTATACCATGGCAGTACCCAGCAAGTATCAAGACTAACCTCAGTGGAGTAGTGATGAGAAACAGTCAAGACACCTACTGTACTAAATAACCTGAAAAAGTATAAGTATAGGAACAACAGAGTATGATATCTACATAAAGACTATGTGAAGTGGCAAATAATACAGTAATTGTAATAAGGAAGGAAGACAACAACTATCAGCGGGACACCATAATAATGACATAGAAGAATGAACGGAAAAATAACCTAAATCCGATGATCAATGATAAAGAAAGGACAAGTAACAACTCAACAAACGACCGCCTTCACACCAGGTTTTAGTCAATAAACTCCACGAGGTACCAAACCTCATACTATTCACAACTCACAGGTCCCAATACCTGAACCCTACACTTGGCATCATTTGCCCTCATTACACTTCATAACCGCACTGACGACTCACGTGCCAAATAGAGCCATTCTCACATAGAAGGCAAGTAAACAAGGGTGTGCATCTATACTCAATAATATCAAGAATACTTCTTAACCAATAAAAGTGCTCAACTACGTGTATGCTTGTGCAAGTGTCCTAACATAGTTCATGCCCGCTAGTAAATATAGGAAAAGAAATGGACAACACGTAGAATGTTTTCTCACAACTTTCCACAAGATAACGCTCACACAGGTAAGTGTACCACTACACAAACATCAACAACAAGAATGCCCCCAGGACATCACAAGTCATCACAAATCAATCCCTAACATAGCCCACATTGTCTCTCCACGTGTGCAATAATAAAGTAAGTGCCCGCCTTGTCTCGCCACACGTGCATAACAATGTTCCCACCTTGTCTCGCCACATGCGCAACCCACATATAAATATCCCGTCTTGTCATGCCGTATGTGCAAACATCAATATTAACAATAGCACGACAGAAACCTCGTGCAACCCAATAACACTCGCACGATAGAAACTTCGTGCATCACAATAACAACAACCTCACGGTAGAAACCTCATACATTACCACAACAAGTACAACAACAACAATGACAATAACACCATGGTACGACAAATAAGTCAACTCAGAGATTCCAAAACTCAAAGAAACGGAGGAACAATGTCACAAGGAGTAGCCACAATAGAGAATGCTAGTCATAATAAGAACAACTCAAAAGGGAAGGAAATAATAGGTAACAACGGTCCCACAATGTACAATTCAACAACAAGGGAGCTAACACAAGTTGAATAATTCCAAATAAGGATAAGTCAACTAAGATATATGATATCTAAATTTCTTTTAAGGTTGGGCAATTACGAAAGAGACACAACAACTTCAATTAAGGATAATCAATATAAAGATAATCATAGCCTCAATTAAGGATGAATAATTATAGAAGATATAATTATAACTTCAAATAATGATAAGTAGTTAGGAAAGGATAACATGGCAATAGAAGAGATAACAATTTTTATTAAGGCACTGATGAATCAAATAATCAACAAGAGCGGATCATGAAGTAATTAATTCTAATTAAAGCAGGTAGAGGTGAAACTAGTAATTAAGAGACGTATTCATAACATAACAACTGCATAATTAGTGAATACAAAGACCTAAGAACCCTAAAAGGCCAATTTTCCACAAATACGTCCAAGCACGTACTCATCACCTCGCGTACACGGACTATAATTAGCATAGAAGACTCAAATCCTAAGGGGTAGTGCCCCCACACGAAGTTAGGCAAGATACATACCTTAAAGAAGACAGACCAATACTCTAAAATGAACTTTTCGGGTGAAATGACCTCCGAACGGCTCAAATCTAACCAAAATAACTTCAAAGCACAAATAAAACTCATAAGAAACTAATCCGGATCATAAAGCCTCAATCTTTATCAATATCTAAAAATTGACCCAAAAGTCGACCCCCGAGCCCGCATCTCGGAACCCGACAAATTTCACAAAACCCGATTACCCATTCTGATACGAGTTCAACCATACTAAAATTATCAAATTCCGATACCATTTCGTCCCTCAAATCATGATTTTTCAGGAATATAAGTTACATGATAAAAATAAAGATTAAATAATGGAATATAATAAATTCTAGGTGAAGAACACTTACTCAATTGATTTGTTTGAAAAACCCACAAAGAATCTCCCAAAACCGAGGTCTAAAACTCAAAATGTGGAGAAAATGGCAAAACCCTCGAATATAAACTCTCTGCCGAGGACTTCCACATCTGCGGACAAAGAAGCACATCTGCACTCACGGATTTGCGAGAAATCATTAGTTTCTGCGAACTCAGCTAGCCAGGCCTGGATCCACATCTGCGGAATTAAAACTGCACCAGCAGCCCTGCAGAAGCATCAAAAGAAAATGCAGAAATGAGCTTCTTCGCAGATGCGATCGCTAGACCGCAAAAGCGGCCTACGCACATGCGTGCCGGCCTCCGAAAAGGCGAGCGAGCCCCCAAGAAACTATGACCGTAGAGGCGACCAGACTTACGCAGAAGTGGAGCCGCACCTCCGTTCCAATGTGTCGCAGGTGCGAAAACACTAGAACCAGACCTGTTCAAAACTATGAAAAACATCTAAAACTCGTCTAAAACACATCCGGGGCTCCCGGGACCCCGTCCAAGCATACCAACAAGTTCTATAATCTAACAAGGACTCGCTCGGGGTCTCAAATCACATCAAACAATGCTGAAACTACAAATCGCACCATGAATCGAACTTATGAACTTTCAAATCTTATGAACTTTCAAATCTTTCAACTTCTAAAACTCGCGCTGAATCCTATCAAACCAACCCGGAATGACGTCAAATTTTGCAAGCAAGTCCCAAATTACATAACAGAGCTGTTCCAACTCTCAGAATCGCATTCCAACCCCGATATTTCCAAAGTCAACTCTTGAACAAGCCTTTCAACCTTCAAAATTTCAACTTTTCCAACTTTCCGAAATGCTCCAAATTACCCTACGGATCTCCAAATCCAAATCCGGATGCATGCCTAAGTTCAAAATCACCATACGAAGCTGTTGTAATCATCCAAAAGCCATTCTAGAGCTGTTTATACAAAAGTCAAATTCCGGTCAACTCTTACCACTTAAGCTTCCAAAACTTGCATCCTTCTTTCGATTTGACTCCGAATCATCCGGTAGCTAAATTCAACAACGCACACAAGTCAATACACATGATATGAAGCTTCTCAAGACCTTATGCTACCGAACGAGACTTAAATTCTCAAAACGACCAACCGGATTATTACAGATAAGTACAGACGTATCCGTATCGATCCTCCAGACTCTACCAAGCCTGCTCGTGACTCATGAGACCTAGGCAACCCAGTGCTTTAATACCAACATGTCATAGCCCGAAATTCCCACCTCGGGACCGTGATGGTGCCTAATATTTCACTTGCTAGGCAAGTCAACGTTAGAGTAATTTCTTTTGCCAATTTTTTAAATAGTTCAAACAATTTAACCAATTATACAGAAATGAAACTAAAATGAAGAACAAGTAGCATAATAACCCAATTATCTAGTACAACCAGATCTGGAGTCACAAGTACACGAGCTTCTAGAGTTTCTACAAATAGGGTTTGATATAAGTATAACTATCTCGAGTGAAATAAACAGTAAATAAGGAAAGAGGAAAGGGGACTTCAAGGTATGCGGATGCCAGCAGATCTATCTCGAGTCTCCAAATAAGATAATCCGAGCTGATACGCCTCACGTGCAGCTGTGACCAGTACCAAAATCTGCACAAGAAGTGCAAAGTATAGTATGAGTACAACCGACCCAATATACTCCGTAAATATCGAGCCTAACCTCGACGAGATAGTGATGAAGCTATGACAGGAAACCCACGTAATTAAACCTGTACAGAAGAAAAAATACGCACAACATAACAACGAATAGAGATTTAAACATGTACGATTGGGAGGGGACATACGAAAGGGGTATACGATACGGTAACTACGACAAGGAATGACAACATGAAATAGTCAATAAACCTTCACCCGATGAAACGGATAAACATAATAAATAAACACTGCACGACATCACCCTTCGTGCTTTACCTCTCAACCTCACCATGAAACAATAATAATGGCACGACATCACCCTTCGTGCTTTTACTCCCAATCTCTCCATAAAATGATAAATATGGAACGACATCACCCTTCGTACTTTAACTCTCTTCCTCACTATGTATTAATCAATAATTGCAACAACCATCGGCACGACATCACCCTTAATGCTTTAACACTCTCCCTTACTATGTAACAATGAACATATAACAATCTGGGAGATAGAATAAGCAAGACTAAACCTTACGTCAACAATGGTTTCACAATACCAACCTCATCTTCAAAAGCATTACTCAACTATCCAAATAGCCCATAAATGCAGAAAAAACGATCAATTTAGTAATAAACTAGTATAAGAATGGATATCATAATCAAATAAGGGAGTAAAGTACAAGAAACAAGTCCCACCCGCATACTTTAACCCAACAACAATGCATAAGTACTCGTCACCTCACATATACGTTGTACCCAATATTTAAACATGTAGCAAATAGGCAAACAATTTCTAATCCCTCAAGTCAAGGTAAACCACGATATTTACCTCGCTCCAAAAATCAACTCAAAGCTCAACCACGGCTTTGCCTTTCAAACAAGCCTCCGAGCCAACCAAATCTAGCAAATTATCAACCAAACTATTCAAAATAAGCCTTAGGAACTACCCACGAATGAAAAGGGTTCAATTTAGGTCATTATTGAAAAAATCAACAAAAGTCAACTCCCCACGCCTGCTTGGTCCAAACCCAAAATTCGGACCAAAACTCGATTACCCATTCACCCTGATCCCGATTTTGTAATTTATTTTGTAATCCGACCTCAATTTGAGGTCTAAATTTTAATTTTATAAAAATCCCTAATTCTACCCAAATCTTCAATTTCTACCATGGAAGAACAAATATTAGGGCTAGAAATTAATGGCTGATGTTAGAATTTGAAGAAAATGAGTTAAGGTGTACAAACTTATGAATTGGTGTTGAGTTTTCTATTTAAAATCGCCTCTAGGCCGAGCTCTAATGGAAGGTTTATGAAAAATGAGAGAAATCCCGTTTTGGGACTGTTTTAAATCACTAGCGTGAGGTTTTCATCGCATTCGTGTGAAACCTGACGCGTTCGCGAAGAGCATTACATCACTGGCTCACGCGATCACGAGAGACTCCACGCATTCATGAAGGTTTAGCCTGCCTCACCCCCGCATTTGCGAGATTGGGCTCGCGTTCGCGTAGAGTAACTTTAAATCCTAGCCCACCCCTCAAAGCTATGCGTTCGCGTGGGTGTGGACGCGTTCGCGAAGGGTAGTCCCCCCACTGCTCCGCGTTCGCATCCTATGCCTCTCGTTCGCGTAGGGTTATTCCCTCCCAAGCCCATATCACTTTTCGCGATAGCGTGAGTTCCTTCACGATCGCGAAGAAGGAAATATAAGATGACACAAGTAGCTAAGGGAAACCAGAATTTTCAATGATCACAAGGTCCGTAGGCTATCCGAAAGTCACCCGATCCCTCAGGGCTCCAAACCAAATATGTACACAAGTCCAAAAATATTATACAAGCTCCCTCGCACCATCAAAATACCAAAATAAAACCTAGAACTACAAATCACATACTAAAACGAATGAAATTTTCAATAAAACTTAAGAACTTTCATTTTAACAATTGGGCGTCTGAATCACGTCAAATCACTTCCTTTTTGCACCAAAATTTGCAGACAAGTCATAAATATTGTAACAGACCTATACCAAGTTTCGGAACCAAAATCTAGACCCGGTATCAACAAAATCAATCATTGATCAAATTTATAAAGTTTTTAAACCTTTAAACTTCAATTTTTCGACAAAATGCGATAACCCGAGCTAGGGACTTTCAAATACGATTTCGGGCATACGTCACAATACGGACCCACCGGGATCGTCACAATATAGAATTGGGTCTATTTTCTCAAATCGTTGATCGAAGTCAACTCAAATAGGTTTTTAACACACGAATTCACATTTTAGTTCATTTTCACATAAAAGCTTTTCGAAAAAAGGCACGGACTGTGCACGCAACTTGAAGAAGGCTAAAATGAGCTATTTAAGGTTTCAGATTATAAAATTAAGGTCTAAAATTCTAGATGACCTATCGGGTCATCACAGTAATGAAGTGCTGTCTCTCTTAAAAGTGTAGCTAATGTTGCGTTCTAATTGGCTTTTAATAGCCTTTTGTTACATTTCAAATAAGTGTGGCACGTCAATCCTTTTTGGATCTTGTACCAAGTTAATTTATGTATATTTTAATGGAAAATGATCTTCTAGGGTCATTGCAATCCCATTATATTCCAAGCACACAACTTCATTATGAGGCGATAAAAATTAGAAGAATTAACCTAAATATAGTCACTCATACGAAAAATTGGGAATCAGGTGAAATTCTTGTTTTATGGTCCTACAACGCAAAAACGAGAAACAGTCATGACGAAAGGATGATTATTGTTCATTAGGTCGTTTTTGAAGGGCCAACAAAATTTTAGGCGATCTGGGTCCGGTCGCCCAGATGCATGCAGATGGTAGCATACGAACATCTGAAATCTGGGTGAATTCCAGTTTTATGGCCCTAAAATGCCAAAAAAAGAGGAACAATCATGGAGAAGCGATGATTATTGTTCCTGAACAATGTACGTGTTTGCATTAGTTCTTTCAAAATAGTATAAGAACAACATATTTCTTTAGAAAAGAAGGCCAGCACCCAAAGGGGTGTGATGTAGATAATTTACTATAATATAAGCATTAATAACTGCTTCCACTGCTTTCACGGCTCGAACCCGTTTCTCTAAGATTCCAGCCCCTTAAATATATTTCATTAGGAACCGTAAATTTATTCATGTTTAAAAGTTTTCTTTCAATTCCATCTTTTCTTTTGTTCTAACATTTGTTAGTAAATGTAATTGATTATAGAGGTGCAAGCTAGAGAATGCAAAGCAAAAAGCAATACATTCCCTGGATTATGCATTACCAAACAACCATGCAGAAAAGCTTGTATTAGTGAGAAATTTACAGATGGTCATTGTAGCAAAATCCGCAGAAAGTGCCTATGCACTAAGCCATGTGTATTTGATGAGAAGATGATCAAAACAATAGCTGAAACTTTGGCCGCAGCTTTGTTCGAAGAAGAGATAACGAATAACTAATTAGAGATTATAGGAAAGGATTAATTCAGTGTCACACACGTAATAAAGTTGCTGCCTTTCTTAAAAGGATAGCTAATGTATTGGCTTTTAGTAGCCTTTGTTACCCTAAAATAAGTGTGGTATGTCAATACTTCATTATTTTCATGCTCCTTATTGAGAGGCGATAAAAATTAGAAGAATTAACCTAAATATAGTTCCCTTCATTATTTTTTCTGTGTGTGTCAACTTATGACTGATTTGCTAGTCTAAATGTGAGAGAACATAAATGTTGATATTAAAGGTAAATTTCACTAGTATTGGTACTGTGGCATGAGTATATTTTCTACTTGACTGAAAAAAACGTGTCTATTGAAAATCTATTATTAGATGCCGCAGATTAGGTTGTACGTTTAGGACCATTTGAACCATTCATGAAGAAAAACATGGCTGATATTAAACCTCTTCTTTGACGAGTCACGACAGCATTAGAGCTCAGGTAAATTTTAAATTTGTGGTTATATTATACGAAATTGAACAAGTTTGCTCTCGATTAATTTTTTGGCTTAATATTACCTTGTTATTAGGAAAAATAATTATTTTTCTATTGACTTTACGAAGCTCCAACCTAAGAATACTTTTAAATCGTAAAGTAATGGGTAAATTTATTCCATAACTTACCTTGGAAGCTAAAGAAAAGGACTTCAAAAGAAGTGAGAAAGAGAGTTTACGCTTGCCCTCAAAAGAAATTGATGTAATAATATGTAAACAAGCTTGCATTAAGGAGAAGTTTGCTGGTTCATTATGTCACAGATTTGGCTGAGGAAGCAAAAATTTTGGCTGCAGCTTTGCTTAAACAAGAGAACTAATTTGGACTGAAATTTGTTTGACCTTTTTTTTACTTAAATAAGGGAAAATGTCTAATCTTGTTCCTAAACTATAGTATGAAATAGTATGCTTTTAGTCATTAGTTAATAAACGGAAAAGGGCCAGAATTGTCCCTGATCTATTGGCTTAGGGCCAAATTTACCCTCCGTCCATCTATCAGTCCAAAAATACGCCTAACGTTAACTTTTTGGCTCGCTTATGTCCTTATAACTAACAGTCAAATCCCAAATAAAAATAATATTTATTTAATTATGACGTGGCAACTTCCTATTGGCTCTGCTTTAAACTCCATCCTAGATCCATTTAATAACTTACCCATGCCGGAAGCACTAATCCGGTCCCGAAAAATTTCACAATATTACCGAAAAAATCATTTTGGGGTGTCTTTCTACTAATTATTGGCCGATGGTGTATTCTATTCGCCGATGACATAGTTCTGATTGATGAGTCGCGAGCCGGTATTAACGAAAGGCTAGAGGTTTGGAGACATGCTTTTGAGTCTAAGGGTTTCAAGCTGAGCCGGACGAAGACGGAATACCTGGAGTGTAAGTTCAGCGCTGAGCCGGGGGAAGTGGGCGTGGATATGAGACTTGACTCACAGGTCATCCCAAGTAGAGGCAGCTTCAAGTACCTTGGGTCGGTTATCCAGGGGGATGGAGATTAACGAGGATGTCACACACCGTATTGGGGTAGGATGGATGAAGTATAGATTATCATCTGGTGTCCTGTGTGACAAAAGAGTACCACCCATACTCAAAGGTAAATTCTATAAAGCGGTGGTTAGACCGGCCATGATGTACGGGGCTGAGTGTTGGCCTGTTAAGAACTCACATAACCAGAAGATGAAAGTAGTAGAAATGAGGATGTTGAGGTGGATGTGCAGGCATACTAGGATGGATAAGATTAGGAATGATGATATTCGGGAGAAGGTGCACGTGGCTCCCATTGATAACAAGATGCGGGAAGCGAGACTCAGATGGTTCAGGCATGTACAGAAGAGGAGCCTAGATGCCCCTGTAAGGAGGTGTGAGCGGTTGGTTGTGGAGTGCACGAGAAGAGGTAGAGGGCGGCTGAAAAAGTATTGGGGAGAGGTGATCAGACAGGACATGGCGAGACTTCAGATTTCCGAGGATGTGACACTTGATAGGAAGAGGCGGAGGTCGAGTATTAGGGTTGTTGGTTAGGAGGTAGTTGAGTCTTGCCTTACTTCGTACCGTTGTGAGACTAGTCCGGTAAGGTTTTTATCTAAGCTAGCTAGTGGCAATGTCGTGTCTTACTATTTTGCTTTTCAGTGCCAGACTTATTTACTAGCTATCGCTTTTGCTTTGCATCTTTCTTCTGGATTTCATGCTATTTCTGTTTTTTCTATGATTTCTGTGGTGATACTGATATTGTCTCCTTTTGTCTTTTTGTATTTTTGTCCTCTTGAGCTGAGGATCTTTCGAAAACAGCCTTTCTACCTTTTCGGGGTAGAGGTAAGGTCTGCGTACACACTACCTTCCCCATACTCCACTAGTGGAATTTCACTAGGTTGTTGTTATTGTTGTTGTTGTTTCTATTAACTATTGGCCACTTCTTCTCAGGTTTACAACCTTCCCCTTTGATACCTCCAACCAAGTTCGGGAACTCCTTTACCATGAGAGCCTCTTGAGGAAGATGTGTGCTGACTTTTTGCTCACATGGTGCAGGACCAATTGCTAACAAACATTCACCCCATACCGAATTTTCCAATGTGTAAAATGGAGCAATATTTTCTTGATACAGAACTACAAAGTCATTGATCTAAATATTTCCTTTGGTAATTTGGTTCCATTAGCAACAAGATCGTGCGAATGCAGTACTAACCAGCATCGGCTAGAGCACCTTGAGAATTAAGACTGAGCTTCACACGATTGTCATTCTTTACAAACTCTAGTTTAGGAAAGGGGCAGCATGATCATAAGCCTTCATTTGGGTTCTCAGAACTCCATTGAAGTTTCAATTTTGCATTGATTCAACAGAAGTTACTAGAAGCTTGTAGTTTATGGAATATGCCATAAAGGAATTAAAACAACGCATTGTCATCCTAGCAAGGACACCCCAAATAAGGATCAGCCAGAAGAGACCTTGATTTTACGGGTAAAATTGTGAAATTTTCGGGGCGGGTTAGTGTTTCAGTCGTGGGTAGATTATTAAATAGATATGGGATGGAGTTTTAAGCAGAACCACTAGGAAGTTGCTACGTCATAATTAAACAAACATTATTTTTATTTGGGAGTTGACTGTTAGTCATAAGGGCATAAGCGAATCAGAAAGTTAACGTTAGGAGAATTTTTGGATCGATAGGTAGACGTAGGGTAAATTGGACCCTAAGTCAATAATTCAAGGGTAGTTTTGGCCTTTTTCCGATTGATAAATTGGGTCAAAACGACAACAAGCCCTGTCATCCCTTCCTCTTAAAACAATGCAACATCAATATGAAATTATAAACAAAAGAGAGGAGTTGACTGTCGGGGTTGTATTTTTGTTGCCATACTCATTACCAATATGTATTTTAGCATGATTTCGTATTTTGTATTTACTTTCATTATGGCGCAATCCGACCTACATCCACCACTCCTTCCTACCAAAAAAAAAATATAAAAATTAAAATGATGGTCCTCGTGACATATCCCATAAGTGAGGTCTGGGCGGATAGTGCACGTGTATGAAGACCCAACCCCTTTTTCGTACAGGTAAAGAGCATGTTTCTGATAAACTTATTATAGTCACAGCAACAACAAAGGAAATAAAATAATGAAAAAAATATGAGAAAACAGTAACAATAAGATAGTAACATAAGCGAAACATCAGCACATCAGATAAATAAAAAAAACCAAGAATAAGACTAAAAAAGAGATATGAAGGAGAAGAATTAGAAATTTCTTTTTGTTAAGGTAAATTCGAATAGTAGTAGTAATTATGACAATCTCTGAATGACTGTAGTAGCAAACAATGCTAATTGATATGGTTATACTAGCACCTTAATTATGCACATTTAATTATGCGATTCTTTTCTTCCTATACGATATTTGAAACTTACTTATCAAAATTGTCTTAATTTTGTATATCACCCATCCTAAATAAGAATTAATTATAAATTATATACAATCTATTATTAGTGCCTTAAATTAGGGGATTTAGTTATATCTTTTTCCTATTTTCTATCCATTCCTCTTTTAATAAGACTCTTTTCAGTTGTGTATTACCTATTTTAAGACATAACAAACGGAATTTCAGTACAAAAAAGAAAAAAAAAAAGCTATAATATATATATATATATATATATATATATATATATATATATATATATATATATATATATATATATATATAATTTTTTAATTCCTGAATATCATGCAATCTTTTTGGGCAAAAGATCTAAAAATTTAAATCAACATTTCCGCAAGAACATCTGAAATGTGAGAAACAGGACCAGGTTGACAAACTTTAATATACATCAAAAGTTCGTTGTGAGATATAATGATACCCAAGAAGATAATCTGATTCAGAATGGTGACGCCTTAGTGCTGACCATTTTTGTTGTCGCTGTCCATTTCCTCCGCATCTTATGACAACAACATTAAGGCAATTGTCGCTAAAATTTATCCCTCTTTAACCAAAAAATAGGATTTTCAGTTAAAGCCTATATTTAAAAGAAATCGGGTTACTGATAACCAAATGATATTTTACTTCCTCAACAATCCGTTTGAAAAGAAAGAAATAAAAATAACAATATAAATTAGCAAAAAGAAATAAGGAATGACAGTTGATCCCTCAAATTAAGTAGAAGGTTTTGGTAAAGCAAGAAATTATAAGTATATTTCAGTAATGCTTGAAACTTTTTTTTACAAGCGAAATTCTCTATCCTTATGTAGGAATGTCTAATCATAACGTTTTTCCCTATTTATGACGAATTCATTATGAGCATTAATGATATTGATTGCTCGTTATTGTTGATAACCATAACTGATGCATTCGTAGCTATAAATGCCTTATAACGATTCCGATTCCCTTTCCTTATTTATTATTGGTTCATGAATCTTTCCTCCTTTATGGCCTTGATTCATTCTATTCGCGCCTCTTTTTTGACAGCTGTTTAGCCTCGGTCATCTGTTCTTTACTATCTCGTGGGTGTTTGATCCGTATCTTTCTTACATTCTTAATTTCACTAATTGAGTATGCCAGTTGTCACTTCACCATTGTTCCACGTGTCATGCTTTGTCAGCTCAGTAAGGTTTCACGTGTGACATCTTTTTCCACCAGTACAGATAGTCCCCCCACTTTCTGAATATTCTTCAATTGAATAGTCAGGAAGTGGTAAGTATTTATGGCGGAAATTCTTTGCCGCCGCATTTCGAGTATCATTGTGTTTTGCGGCGTATGTCACGTCTATTTAATGTTTGTGCCACGTGGCTTCTAACGATTGGTTATGCAGTTTTTCAGCGCTTTTTAGGGTTTTACTGTGGCTACGTCAGTCATGAAGTGACAGTTTCATTATGACGCTTCATAATGACCTACCTTTAACACTTCATTCTTCTTTGATTTCTTGAAATCTTTCTTCTACAGTATTCTCTATGTTACTCTTTCTTCATATTTCCGCATCCACTCTTTGTTAATTCTCTGTATAATCATGTTTTCTTCTACATCAGACCCTCGTAAGGTTGTGATTGCTAATGAACTCGCTCTTTCTACTGTCTCTACTAAAAGTAGGAGGGGTGGTAGACTTCGTAGTTTAGGCTCGTTGTCTAATCGCGGTTCCTCTTCCCATGACAATGTTGCTAAATCTTCCTCTTCTAAACCTAGGGCTCCTTTAACCCCTAGATCTTCTTATAAGGATATAGACTTAAGTGAATCAGTGCGCGAACCAACAGTTGTAGAGATTGTTCCTCATGAGTTTTCTTTTACAACTGATCGCGAATCCATGAGAAATCAAGATTCATCTATAGCCTCCCTTAATCCTACTGACCTTTATCCAACCTTAATTACTATTGGGCTTATTTCCCTGGTTCGAAGAGAATGTAATTGGAAACCAGATTTTTCAGTCTTAGTTCCCGATTTCAATAAGAGAATTTATTCATACCAAGCTGGTTATTCCTTTGTTTACACTTACCCATTTACTTTAGGGTTCGAACCACCTATCGACCCAGTAATCATTGAATTTTGCCGGTAATTCAACGCGTGCCTTGGACAAATTGGCCCCATTATTTGGAGGGTTGTTGCATGCCTTCGTTATTTATCAGATCTAGCTTCTATGCCTTTTACTTTCCGATACTCGCTTCATCTTTACTATCCTAAACTATTTCGTGAAGGAGTTTTTTCTCTCGTGGCTAGAAGTAAGAGAGTACTGCTTATCCCTGGGGATAACAGGGACCGTGGTTGGTATGCCCGTTTTGTTGTTGTTCCCACTAGTGCTCTAGTAGGTGAAGAAAATATGCCTTTTCTAGAAAAATGAAATTTTGCACATAAGTTTTCCCTTTTTTTTTAAAGAAAAAAAAGCCTCATATAATCATGTACCTACTTTTTCAGAAACTATAGAAGTTTTTGAAGAAATTCCCAACTTCCGTGCTTGGGTACATAAACTGCTAAATGCTACCCCTATTTAGAGAAGATCTTGGAAATACCTTTCACAAAGATTTGGCTGGTAAGTGAAGACGCACAGTACTTCTTCCGCTTACTATCTTACCTCTTCTCTCCCTTGTTGGTTCAAGAGTTTCTTATTTTGCCCTTTTTCTTTGCTAGGATTTCCTATTCACGGCATTAGTCCTGCATCCGTTCCATCCACAAGGCTTTCCGTGATTCTTGTTCAAGAAAGAATTTTGAGTTCTTCTTCTTCAAAAAGGAAGATCGATGGAACTCGTGGCTCTGATGGTGAAGAAGACACTGAAGAGGGATCTTTGGTGCGAAGGCCACGCGTAAGGAGATGTGTGATTTCAGATGATAAAAATATTCCTTCTAATAACCCTTTACCAAGTTCAATCTCTTTCAGTCTTACGGATGAGCCAGTGAGCGCTCCTTTAGTGATTTCTGATGAAGAAGCTAATGATCCTCCCCAAGATTCTGTTGAAAATTTATTTGCTCGTGGCTTCGAAGGTGACAAAGCTGTTGGACCTATTTCTGAAGAATTTCCCTTTGCCTCCCTTCCAATCTCAGTCCCCACTAATCTACACATGTCCTTACCTGATGCTACCCCAATGGCTGCTTCTATTTCTTCTGCCATCCCCATGACTACTTCTCATGTAGAAATGGAACCTTCTAGTAGCAAAAGGGAAATGAAGAGAGTTGTTTTTGAGGTTCCTGAAGGTGGGAACTTGTTGAGAAAATCTGGTCAAGCCGATGTGTGGTTGAAACCTCTGTTAGGTCCCGCAGAGAAGTCGAAGTTGGAAAGTCATAGCTCGTTGACCTTGATGAATGACATTGTTCATTCTTCCTTGAAGGTACTATTTCAATTATATTTCCTTTCTCTTCTTTTGTTTACTCATAACTCGTTCTCCTTTTTTGCATATCGACTTGATTGGTACGGAGCTTATGAAAAGAGTTGTTCATGCGGACCAACAAGTTATTGACTATCGCACCGAGGCTGATAATTGGAAAGGACAATTTGAAGGTCTTCAATTGGAAAAAGAAGTTTTAGCAGAGGAGAAGAATACTTTGGAACAACAAATGAGAATGATTACCGATGAATTAGCGATTGAGAAAGCTTCCTCTAGTCAAGTTGGTAAAGATAAGGATATTCTTGAATCCTCATTTGCTGAATAACTTTCTAATGCAACTGAAGAAATAAGGAGTTTGAAGTAACTTCTTAATCAAAAGGAGGTTTATGCAGGAGAGTTGGTTCAAACACTTACTCAAACTCAGGAAGATCTCCACGCCTCTACTGATAAGATTCAGTTCTTGGAAAGTTCACTTGCTCCTTTGAAGATAGCTTATGATGCCTCTGAAGCATAGAATGAAGATCTGAGAGGCGAGATTGACTAGTGGGAGAAGGATTATGAGATTCTCGAGGATAAGCTAACATTATATGTGAGTTGGGCTTTCCCGAACACACGCCTCGAGACCCTAGTTGAGGCCAATCAGAAGGGTTGTGACCTTAATGCTGAAATCGCCAAGGCTAAAGAAAATTCAGCAACGTCAATGCTTTTCCTCACCTGAAGTCGAAGACCTCGGAGGTGATGGAAATGGACTCGTTCCTGGTGGAGCTGATGTTCAAGCCTCCTCTTCTCAAATTAATCCCTCTTCTCACGTCGATGATGTTCCCGTAGATGATACCCCCATAGATGATGCTCCTTAGTTTTTCTTGCTTTTATTTTGTTGTTTTGTTTACAACTTTTTGATAGAAAGGTTTTGGGAAGGTTGCTTTTACCGTTTATTTTGCTCTTTGATATTTGAGCCTTTTCTTTGCATTTAAAAATGCTTAAACAGTCTGTGACTTTAATAAACACAAATTTTTATAAAAGATGGCCCTTTTATGTTAACGACACTGATGAAGATGACGTCTCATCTTCATATTGGTGTAAATATATGAAAGACGAAGTAGACATGAAAAAAAAATAAATTGAGGAAGTTTTATGCTTTGAACTTTTAAATTTCGTACATCATTTTTATTTATGTATATAACACTTGTACATCATTTATGCATACAACACTTTCATAACTGCTTTCTTTGTAACAAATTTTTGAAATACAAAATTGAGTCTATTATCCCATGACTAATTTTTGGTCTTAATCTAAAACTCGTAACTCGTGTCCTTTTTGCAAGTTTATGCCTTTCCAAGTTTTCTTCAAGATTTTTGATTCAGGCTTCTATATGCATAGTCCCCCCAAGTGTTGGAGCTTTGAAGTATGAAATATCGAACAATGGATTACTCCTTGCTTGTGGTCCATTTCCTGAAAAGGAAGATACAAACGGGACTCGGAGATATATATTTAGATGACAACTGCATAAACCATTTTGCTATCAGAAAGGTTTTAAACTTGACCGGGAATTATTTAGTATTCTGCGTGTCTTTCGGGATAATATCATCATTTGGTACGATCTAGCTTTTTGCCTATCATCTAAAATTGTTAGTATAATTCAAAAGAATAAAATAAATTTATAACTGAGTGATACCTGTTCATGGGTACTTTCTTCATCTAAAAGTAATACTTCTTCAGATGAACAACATTCCAATTTGATGGTAGTATCTTGCCATCCATAGTTTCCAACTCATATGCTCCTTTTCCAGCGATGCCTCGAACCCTATAGGGGCCTTCCCAATTTGGACTAAATTTTCCTGTATTAGCCGCTTTTGTTGATTGAAGCACCTTTTTGAGGATGAAGTCCCCATTCTTGAAGTATCTCAAATTAGCTTTCCTGTTATAATATCGCTCGATCATTTGTTTCTGAGCCGCCATCCTTATTAGCGCCACCTCTCTCCTTTCCTCCAGTAAATCCAAATTCATTCGCATCTCTTCTTCATTTAAATCCTCAGTTGCATGTGTATAACTCATACTTGGTTCACCTATCTCAACTGGGATTAAGTCTTAAGCTCCATAGACAAGTGAAAACAGAGTCTCTCTTGTGCTTGTTTTTGTTGTCGTTCGATGAGCCCATAAAACTCCTCGTAACACTTCGGGCCATTTGCCTTTTGACTCTTCTAATCTCTTCTTTAAGTTATTAATAATAACTTTTTTTGTTGACTCAGCCTGCCCATTGGATATAGGATGATAAGGTGCGGACATTATCCGTTTAGTCTTCCAACTTTGAAAAAATTCTGTGATTTTCGTGCCTATGAACTGTGGGCCATTATCACACACGATTTCTTTTGGAACTCCGAACCGGCAGATAATGTTTTGCCAAATAAAGTTTATGACTTCTTTTTCTCGCACCTGTTAAAAAGCTCTTGCTTCTACCCATTTTGAAAAATAATCTGTCAAAACTAATAAAAACCGTACCTTTCTTTTAGCTTGAGGTAACCATGCCCCGCTTCATAAAAGGCCATGGCTAAATAACTGAATGTAACAGCTCCGCTGGGCGATGCATATTGTTGCATATCGTTTGCACTTATCACATTTGGCTACAAAACTTTCCGCATCGTTTTCCATTTTTGGCCAATAATACCCTGCTCTAATTAGAGTTTTCACCAATGATCTTCCTCCAGCGTGATTGCACAATGCCCCTCATGTACTTCTCTCATCACATATTCCATTTGCGAAGGTCCGAGACATCGTGCTAAAGCTCCTCCGAACATCTTTCGGTATAGATTTCCACGACTCAAACAATACCGGGCAGCGTTTCGGCAAAGTAACTGAGACTTTTTCTTGTCTTCAGGTAAAATTTCGTACTGCAAAAAGTTAACAAATTCATTCCTCCAATCCCAAGTCAAATTGTTAAAATTTACCTCATTTTTATCTTGGTCGAGAGCTGAATGAAATAAATGTATTACTATAGCATTTTCTGCATTTGTTATTTCCGCAACAAACACGAGATTAGCTAACACATCCGCTTCTGCATTTTCCTCCCTAGGTATTTGCACATCCTTCCATGATTGAAACTATCTGATCAATTCCCGTGCCTTTTCCAAATATAGTTGCATTCGTGCCTCTCTTGCTATGTAAGTCCCCTGCATCTGGTTGACCACTAGTTGCGAATCACTTTTGATTATAATCTGTTCTATACTAATTTCTCGTGCTAGTTCCAAACCTGTAATCACAACTTCGTACTCCGCTTCATTGTTAGTGATAGGATAGCATTTTATTGCTTGTCTTATGGCTGATATGTGATATCATATTCAGTGAATTCTATTATCCATTTAGCTAACCTACTAGATAGTTCTTGTTTATGCAATATATTCCTTAGAGGAAACACAGTTATTACAGAGATAGGGTGACATTGAAAATAAGGTCTCAACTTTCGAGATGTCATAATTAATGCTAAAGCAAGTTTTTCTAAGTGAGGATATCGTGTTTCAGCATACAACAAAGATTTTCTAACATAATAAATTGGAGATTGTTTACCTCTATCTTCTCACACCAATACTGCGCTTACCGCCATTTCTGATACGACGAGATAAATGAGTAGCCTTTTTCCATCTTTCGGTTTGGCTAGTAAGGGTGGATTTGACAAATATATTTTTAGATCGTTGAGGGCTTATTGGCATTCATCAGTCCACTCAAATTGGTTTTGCTTTTTCAATACTGAAAAGAATTTAAAACTTTTTTCTGAAGACTTTGAAATAAATCTTCCCAAGGCTGCTATCCTCCCTGTTAAACTCTGCACCTTTTTGTTGCTTATGAGTACAACCGGTATCTCCTCAATGGCTTTGATATGTGTAGGATGCACTTCAATACCCCTGCTAGAAATAAAAAAACCTAAAAACTTACCTGAAGCCACGGCAAAAGCACACTTTTCTGGATTTAGCTTCATATTGTATTTGAGGAGAATTTCGAAAGTGCTTGATAGGGGTTGAAACTGATCCCCTGCTTGTATTGACTTGACCAACATATCATCAATATAGACTTCCATAGTCTTTCCCAGGTGTTCTTGGAATATTTTAGTCACCAATCTTTGATACGTGGATCCAACGTTTATTAGACCAAAGAGCATGATTTTGTAACAATAACTCCCACTGTCTGTAATAAACGAAGTTTTTTCTTCATCTAAAGGATCCATCTTTATTTGATTATAACCTGAATATGCATCTAGAAAATTTAACAGCTTAGAACCTGCGGTAGAATCAATCAATTGATCTATATACAATAAAGGAAATAAATCTTTAGGTCAAGCTTTATTTAGATCAATATAATCTACGCAAACCCACCATTTTCTATTCTTTTTCGGAACTACCACAATATTAGCTAACCAGTTTGGGTACTATACCTCTCGTATAGATCCAATTTTTAAAAGCTTTTGTACCTCATCCTCAATCACTTGGTTTTTTAAGGACCCTTGATTCCTTTTCTTTTGCTTGATTGGCGGGTACGATGGATCCTCATTTAGTTTGTGGCTCATCACCTCTGGTGGTATACATGTCATATCTGAATGCGACCAAGCAAAGAAATCTGTGTTAGCTTTTAAAAATTTAACTAATTTACCTCTCATTTCTGGGCTCAGTTTTTCTCCAATGTAAACTTTTCTATCTGGCCAGTGCTTGAATAGCATGATAGCTTCGAGTTCTTCAGTTGTTGTTTTGATGTTTTCATTCTTTTCTAGCTCTTGAATAACATCGAGTCTTGAATCTACATCCATCTGTCCTGAAATGCTTTCAGTTGAGGTTCGTATTATTATATCCTCAATTGAATTCTATATTTGCTATTTCTCATCTGCCACATTATTCGTTGTGCTTGAATCCTCCCCTGAATTGATACTTTTAGAGGCCTGCTAATCTCCACAGATTTATCGAATCCCCTATTGTGAAGGAAACTTAATAACTTGAAGCAATATAGATGGTACAACGTCCATATCATGAATCCATGGCCTTCCAAGAATCATATTATAGGCCATGTCAGCATCTATCACCTGGAATTTTGTATCTTTGATAACTCCCTCTGCAAATGTGGTAAGCATTGTTTCCCCTTTTGTGATAACACTTGAATTATCAAATCCAAACAAAGATCGTGCCTTTGGTACCACCTTATCTCTAGCTCGCATTTCATTCACCACCCTTAGCAGAATGATATTTATGGAGCTACCTGGATCAATCAAAACTCATTTTACGTTAGTATCGTGTACAAGTAAAGATATTACCAGCGCATCGTTGTGAGGAATTAACAAGCCATCCACATATGCATCATCAAATGTTATACCGTCTTCATCCAAAACGTGGCGAACTCGCTTTCCATGAGTGATTGTGACTTTTGACGTCTTATTTACAGTTGTATATGTCACACCATTGACCTCATCTCCCCTACTTATCATATTGACTGTTCTCTTTGAAGAAGGAGGTTTCGAAGTCTCTTGTCTATTCTTTATATATAATTGCCTACATTTTTCACTGAACAAGTCAGTTAAATAACCCTACTTCAACAAATGCTCAATGTCGCCTTGTAATAACCTACAATCTGCTATTTTATGGCCATGATCGTTGTGAAATTCATACCAGAAATCTGGATTTCTTTTGCTCGAGTTTGATCTCATTTATTTAGGCCACCGCACCTTATCTCCCATACTTCTTAAAACAGCTACAAACGCAGAAGTACTAATATTAAAACTGTAATCTCCAATCCTCGCATCTGTATTGGAATCAATGCCTCGCGCATCCCATCCTTTTCTGAACCTGGATGATGAACCCGCCTCTTTGTGCCTTGATCTGGAGTCAGATCATATGTTTTCCTGTTTAGACTAAATCCCTTCCTGCAGGTCCCATGTAAGGTTCATACCTGTTTTTCCCGAACCTTTTTTCAGATTCTAAACGTCTCGAACTTGCTCTTTCATCAACCCTTGGTTGTGTAATCGTATCTTCTTCTATCCTCAACTTAGTGTTGTACTTGCTGTACACATCATTCCATGTTGTATCAGGAAACTCTCGCAAACTTTCCTTTAGTCTCCTCATGGCTTCTGAACTTTTCTCGTTTAAATTGCTCGTGAATGCCATAGCTGCCCAATTATCTGGTACTTGTGGAATCATCATCCTTTCTCGTTGGAATCTATCCACAAATTCCCTGAGTAATTCTGTATCTCCTTGTTTTACCTTAAAAATGTCTTCCATCCCTTTTTAACCTTCTAAGCTCCAGAATGTGCTTTTATGAATGAATCTGCAAGCTCAGCAAAAGAATCAATAGATATTTCAGGTAAATAATTCAGTTCCCAAATTTTTTAAATTCAGTTCCCATCAATATTCAAGTTTTTCCGTTCAAACAAATATGAATTATTGCACATAAGTCGATTTGGAATTCATTCTCTACTTTTCTTTCCTTAATAAATCAAGTGAGAAAAGAACAATGTATGGTACATCAACATACAAATTAAAAATAGATTTCATAAAAATTTAATGCAAATTTGAATATTTACAACAATATACATAGTAAAAATAAATTTTATACAACTAATTATATCGTTTACAACTTATTTGCATCTTATCTACAACTTTCATGCATTATTTCTACACAGTTAAATACAATTATAACATCATATAACTTAAATACAATTGTCATACAAATTTTATATAATAGGTCTTTTGTATGTATTTTGTTTATGATTTGATATGTCTTTTGTATATGATTTGTATATATTTTGCAAGTGGTGTGTTCTTCTTCCTCTCTGAAATTTTAGTCAAAACTTCTTCTCTTAAAACAATTTTGATACATATCAACAGCTTTGTGTATAAAGATAGTATTTATAACTTAAATACAAATTTCATACAATGATTCATACATTATACGATTATTTTTCAACTTTCATACAATATTCAAATAAAATATATATAATTACAGCAGAATACAACTTACATACAACTTTATTACAATTTAGTAAGTATATTGTATGTCATGTTTTCTTCTTCTTCTTCTTCTTCTTCTTCTTCTTGTTTCAATATGAAATTCAGCCAAAATCAAGTCTAATCTTCACAAACACCCTCAAAATTGAGATATAAACTCCAAATAATATTTTTAATTATTTGCAACAATACCCAATCCAAACAAACAATAGTTTTTAAAAACCCAAATTCAAATTCAAAGCTTCGGAGCTTTTAATGGTTATCAATGGTGGAAAATCAAATACCTTCAAAATTTATTGATTGACAATTTCAATTCAAACACCAATTGTGCAACACAAAAGGAAATTACTAAGTTAAAACTCGATATTATAACAATTGAAATTCATTGAAGAATTTCCTGAAAAAAATGAGGATAAAAAGCAGAGAAAAACGAAGGAAGAAAATTGGGAAAAGAATGGAGAAAGAGAGAGAGGGAGAGAGAGAGAGAGAGAGAGAGAGAGAGAGAGAGAGAGAGAGAGAGAGAGAGAGAGAGAGCAAGGATGGGGATTCCCTATTCAATTGTCACGATCCCAATTTTTCCTCCGTAGGATGTCGTGACGGCACTTAGTCTCTAAGACTAGGTAAGCCTTACACTTACTAAATAAATAGAAGAATTCAACCATCCAATAATAAATATGAGATAAAATCTTATACACAATTACAATTTTTCAAAACCGGTAGTACAAGTTATAAGCTCTATTGAGTTTACTAGGAAATCCCTAAATACAATAATTCAGAATACAATCAAACAGTACAATGAAAATATCAGAAGGTGGCTTGCGAACGCGATGTTAGGTTTACCTTGAGTCTCCACAGCTCGACCAACAAGCTAATAATCAACAACAACCGTGGCACCTGGGTCTGCACAAAAAAGTGGACAAGCATAGTATGAGTACACCACAGCGGTACCTAGTTAGTATCAAGACTAACCTAGGTGGAGTAGTGACGAGGGATAGTGAAGACACCTACCAGACTAAACAACATGAACAGGTGTGAAGGTGAATTAACAGAGAAAACAATATTAATATAAAGCTAAGCATGATAAGGAATACAAAATCATACTTACAATGATACACTAGGACAACAATATTTAACATGAAGCAATCAGGTAATAATGCTATAGAGTAAGCTGAACATAATCTAAGTCCGGTGAAACCAAATAAAGGAAAAAACCAGCAACAACTCAATAAGAACAACCACATTCACACTAGGTCTGTTCAAGCATTTTCACGAGGTATTGAACCTCATAATCACAACTCACGGGTCCCAATTCTTGAACCCTAATCACTGGCATCTTGTGCCTACATTTCAATTTATAACCACATGAACGACTCACGTGCCAAAAAGACAACTCTCACACAGAAGGCAAGTAGACAAGAGTACATGTAATGGTCAATAACGTCAGGATTCATCTCCTTAAACCGATATGGGTGATTCTTCTACGTGTATACTTATGAAAGTGTTCTACCACAATTCAAGTAAACAATTAAGAGTAAAGACAATGAATGGCACATAAGAAACGATCGCCACAAAATATACGGTGTAAATAAGACATCAATGAAATGGACGTCACGACAAGCATAACAAGATTAGATACATAGAACTGAGCAAATAAAGCAACACGGAGGAAAGAAATTAGTAGTATGCTAAGGAAAAACAACAATCAAAGCCAAGTCCACAAAAGTTGGCAGATGACAACAGAGCCCTCCCGAGGTACCGCCTCGTAGTCTCAAATAGTAAAATGAACCACAACTTTCCTTATATAACCACAGGAGCCTTTATACTTAGTTTTTGAAAAATTATTTTCCCGTAATAGCATCCCGCGTTTTAGCCTACCTTATCACACCGCATAGCTTCTAGTAGTTCCCCTACTAGCCACGCGTTTCAAGTCCACCTTATCTCACCGCACACGTTTCAACACCCAGATCTTATACCACCGCATACGTATCAATAAAAATAGTATGGTAGAAACATTGTGTAACACAATAGCAACCGCACGACAGAAACTTCGTGCAAACAAAATAAGAACCGCATAGCAGAAACCTCGTGTAACACAATAACAACCGCACAACAGAAACCTCATGCAACACAATAACAACCGTATGACAGAAACCTCGTGCAACACAATAACAACTGCACGACAAAAACCTCGTGCAACACAATAACAACATCACGACAGAAATCTCGTACAACAAAATAACAACCGCACAGCAGAAATCTCGTGCAACACAATAACAACAGCACGACATAAACCTCGTACAACATAATAACAACCGCACGACAGAAATCTCGTGCAACACAACACTGAATACAACAGCCACCATGACAATAATACAAGAATAATGTAAGTAAATCAACTAAGAACTCCAGAACATAAAGAGATGGAAGAACGAACTCACAAGGAAAGACACAACAAGAAATAATGATACAACATAGCAACAACTCAACAAGGAAGAGCTACTGGGTAGCAATGATTCCACATAAGTGAAATTCAACGATAAGAGGGATAACATGAATCAATGACTCCAATTAAGGGTATATCAACAATGATAAGGGATAACCCAACTTCATTTGGGGTGGGCAATTACGGAAGAGATTCAACAAAGTCAATTAAGGATAAGCAGATTACGGAAAAGATAATAATAATGTCAACTAATGATAAACAATTACGGAAGGGTTGGCATAGAAAATAAATAGAGGCAACAACTTCAGTTAAGGAACATAAGAGTTTAATCAGCAATAAGGGTAAAACATGGAGCAATCATTTCCAATTAAGACACGTACGGGTGGATTTAGTAAATGAGTAATTTAACTTGATAACACAACTTCATATTTAATGGACGTAAGAACCTAAAATCCCTGAACGGTCAAATTTCTATAAATAAGCTCGAGCACGAACTCGTCACCTCGCGTACACAGACTTCACATGACATAATTAGCACCAAAGACTCAAATCCTAAGGGGTAGTTCCACCACACAAAGTTAGGTAAGATACTTACCTTAGAGAAACTAGACCGTTACTCTAAAATGAACTTCTCGAGTGAAACAATCTCCTGAACAACTCAAATCTAGACAAAATAACTTCAAATCATAAATAAAACTCATAAGGAATAAATTCTGGATAATAAAGCCTCAATCTTTAATAAAAACTAAAATATCATCCAAAAAGTCAAACCCGAGCCCACACCTCAAAACACGATAAATTTTACAAAAGCCGAACACCCATTCCGATACGAGTTCAACCATACCAAATTTATCAATTTCCGACATCAATTCGTCCTTCAAATCATCATTTTACATTTTGAAAGATTTCTTCAAAAATTCCCATTTTCCTCAACTCAAAACACTAATTATAAGATAAAAACAAAAATAAAATCATGGAATATAATAAATTCTGGGTGAAGAACACTTACCCCAATGATTACCTTGAAAACCCCATGAAATATCGCTCAAATCCGAGGTCTACAACTCCAAAAATGATAAGAGTGGCTAACCCTCGAAATAGAGTACTTTTATATTCTGCCCAGTTATGATACATCGCGATTGCGGAAAAAGTAATGCAACCACGTACAAGAACTTACATTTCCCATAAAAAGCACTACGCGATCGCGTGAATAGGACTGTGATCGCATAAAAGCCAGTACACTACGCCACCAGAAGCCCAATGCGAACGCGGACAGGGTGATGTGAATACGGAGAAGTAGAAGGCACACTTTCGCGATCGCGGAGTGGTCTATGCAAATGCAAAGAGGAAAAGGACCAGCCCACCAAACAAACTTCACAATCGCGGTTGCACTTATGCGATAGCATAGAAGGATATCAGACACCAGAACTTCAACATTGCAAAACTTGAGCAAATGGCCCGTAGCCCATCCTAAACACGTCCGGGCCCCCCGAAACCCCGTCCGAACATACCAACATGTTCCATAACCACACACAGACCCGATCGAGGTCTAAAATCACATCAAACAATGTCGAATGTACGAATCACACAAAGAATTGAACTTATGAACTTTCAAATCTTCCAACTTCCAAAACCCGTGCTGAAACATACCAAATCAATCCGGAATGACGCAAAATTTTGCATGCAATTCCCAAATGACATAACAGAGCTAATTTAACTCTCGAAATCGCATTCTGATCCCGATATCATCAAAGTTAACTTCCAGTCAAACCTCTCAATCTTCCAAAACTTCAACTTTCCAATTTTCACTAAATGCTTCAAATTACCCTACGGACTTCCAAATCCAAATCCGGATGCATTCCTAAGTCCAAAATTACCACACAAAACTACTGGAAACATAAAAATGCCATTTCAGAGTCGTCTACACAAAAGTCAAATTCCGATCAACTTTTATTGCTTAAGCTTCAAAAACAAGAATTCTTCTTCCAAATTGACCCCGAATCATCCGAAAACTGAACTCGGCAATACACGCAAGTCATAACACATAATACGAAGCTACTCGAGACCTTATGCTGTCGAACAGGACTTTAATTCTCAAAACGACCAGTCGGGTCGTTACATCAATTCCTAATATAAAGGGATATTCATTAATACTAATTTGTATATAATTGATAAATTATATATGCCCATGTAATTAAGTTAAAACTTAATTAAGTAGATTAATAAAGTTTCATATATAGTATAGGAAGGTAAGAATCCCTTTAATTATCCATAGGATTTAAAACAAAACATGGGGGTCCTTCACCGGATAAATTATGAATTAATATAGGTCTGATTTTGATACCATGATTAGAAATTGACCTTGAATCTTGTATTTAATTAACTCCAAAAGTTAAATTTAAGGTGAGAATTACTTAAGACCATTGTGGCACTCTAACATAGCATGTGTTTGTATTATTGTTATGTTCAAGTTTAATTTCTATTTTCATTAATTATTATGTATGAAGGGGAGTCTTGGAGAAACGGTAAAGTTGTCACCGTGTTACCCATAATAAGTCACGAGTTTGAGCCGTGGAAGCAGCCACTAGTGCTTGCATTAGGGTAGGTTGTCTATATCACTTCCCTTGGGATGAGGCCCTTCCCCGACATGGGCGTATCTAGCTTAAGGGGTATCGGTTCACGTGAATGTCACAACCCAAAATCCAACTAGTCGTGATAGCCCCTAACCCAACCCACTAGGTAAGTCAGTTAACCACTAACCAATTCCAATAACAATTAATAAAGCAATTAAGTAAAGAAATTATCTGAATCTTATACATTCCCCAAGAACTGGTAGTACAAATCACGATCTTCTAAGAATAGAGTTTACAAAGCTGAAATGAAATAAATACATCGTCTGTTTGAAAAGTACATAAACTGAGTTTTATAGATCTAAGGCTACCACGAACAAGAGGCAGCTATGACCGGGACGCAGGTACATCTTCAAATCCAGCTCCCAACGAACACAACAACATCAACAGCCAACATCTGCACGCAAGGTGCAAAACTGTAGTATTAGTACAACCGACCCCATGTACTCAATAAGTAACAAACCTAACCTTAAGTTGAGAGTAGCGACAAGCTAACAAAAAGGTCGGATCCAACACTAATATTCCACAACAGTTCATAACATCATAGTACAATAACAAGAGAGTATCTCAGAAATGAAAGACTCAGTTCATTCACAGTTCCAAAAATATAGGCATTTCTTTTCAAGTATGTCACTGAAAACCCAAATCTTCTACCAAAAAAGCCAAAATACGAGTAAGTTTGAAAATAGTGATTTTTCCAAAAATTCTTTCAACAATAATTAAGATTTTTCATTTTCCTTTCCAGATAGCTAGTGAAAAATGCATCACTATGCCCATATGCCAATATGTGTGAGAAGTCATGAATGACGTGATACCATACAACATGAGGAAAATACATCTCTACGCATGTATGTCATGTGTGCATGTCAATGCAATGTATCTCAGAGATGAACTCATGTACTCACAGTCTCAGAGTACTCAATCTCACCGTCTCACACATCCCACTCATCATGCTCAATCACTCGGTACTGTATATGGCCAATACGGACCAGGGAAGATCCATCCCTAAATATATACATGAACTGATCATCAATCACTCAGTAACGAGTAAGGCCAATCCAGCCCGTGGAGAAGATCCATCTCTAGGTATATAATGCTTCGAAAAAGATCCATGTCCAAGGAAGATCCATCCCTCAATAATATCAACCGCGCTCACTGGGTGTGTGCAGACTCCGGAGGGGCTCCTACAGCCCAAGCGCTATAATCCGCACGGACAACTCATATTCTATAGTATCAATATCCTCACAAAGAAGCCCCCAGCCTCACCCAGTCATCAATCTCTCCAGTCTCACTCACAGGCTCACAATGTCATGAAATTAGCCCGACAACAATGATATGATGTATCAATAAATAACAACTGAGACTGAGATACGACATGAATGCATGAATATGACTGAGTATGAAATATCAATAAAATCAGTGAAATGGCAGCAAAAAATGACCACTATGGGTCCAAACAGTATCGGCATAATTCCTAAACATGATATCTAGCATGATTGACAGCTTAACTAGTTTATCACCTGGTGAAAATACGGATATCAACAAGGTAGGACCACTATACAGTGCCATGGAAACAACAAAGTCTCAATTCACATGGTGCACGCCCACACGCCCTTCACCTAGCATGTGCGTCTCCACACGGCTAGAAACTAACCAAAAACAACTCAAATACATCAAACAATGCTAAAGGAACCAATCCCGATCGAAAAAGATCAAATCTTGAATCAAAAGCCCAAAATTGGCAAAAAGACCAACTAGGGCCTGCACCACAGAACCCAACAAAATTTACAAAATTCAACATCCCATTCAATTACGAGTCCAACCATACTAGTTTCACCTAAATCCGACTCCAATTCGATGTTCAAAACTCAAATATTCATATTATGAAACTTTAGCTAAAACCCCCAATTTCTTCTTTAAAATTCACAATCCAATTACCAAAAATGAAGGTAGATTCGTAATATAAAATCAAAAATGAGTGGACGATACTTACCCCAGTCCACAAGATGAAACTTGCTTCAAGAATCGTCTCAATCCGACCTCCATAGCTCCCAAAATGAAGAAAGAACCAAAACCCTCGATAATATAGTTTCTGCCCAGCGATTCCGCATTTGCAGACAATTCGTCGCATCTGCGACCACCTCTTTTGCGGAAAAGACTTCGCGCCTGTGAAAAATGGTATTGCCCAGCTACCCCCGCACCTGCGGTATTAAACTTCGCATCCGTGAAGACCCTCGCACCTGCGCTTCATCACTTTGCACCTGTGCATCCGCATATGTGCCCAACTATCTGCTTCTGCGGTCTTCCTCACCTAGCTCTCACCTCGCATCTGCGACACCTTTGTCGCTTCTGCGGCCATCGCACCTACGCAAAATCAGCCGCATGTGCGATCACACTAGAACCAACAACTTAGTAAAATCAAAAAATGTAATGAAATGATCCGAACCCCGTCCGAAACTCACCCGAGCCCCTCGGGATCTCGTTCGAATATACCAACAAGTTCCATAACACAATACAGACCTCTACTCGATGCCTCAAAGTACACATAACAACATCAAAAATACGAATCACACCTCAAATCGAAATATATAAACTTTGAACTTTCAAATTCACTAACTCGTGCCGAAACAAAGCAAACAAATCCGGAATGACTTCAAATTTTGCGCACAAGTCATAAATGACATAACAGAGCTATTCAAATTTCAAGAATCGGATTCTGACCCCGATATCAAAAATTCAACCCACTGTCAAACGTTTTAAAAATTCATATTTCGCCATTTCAAGCCTAATTCCACTATGGACCTCAAAAATATATTTTCGGACACGCTCACAAGTCCAAAATCATCTTACGAAGCTATTAAAATCATCAGAATTCAAATCCAAGGTTGTTTACACATAAGTCAACATCCGGTCAACTTTTTCAACTTAAGTTTTCAATTATAAGACTTAGTGACTCATGTCACTATGAAATCCTTCCAGGCCCGAACCAATTACCCTGGCAAGTCATACAACAATGGTAAAGTATAAAGTGAACAGTAGATGGGGGAACAGGGCTGTAATACTCGAAACCACCGACCGAGTCATTACAATGAACCCATTGAAAGTACGGGGGGGGGGGGGGGGGGTTAATTGTAGCCTTTTTAATTTCTAGTCGACTACTCCTAAGACCTAGTCGACTGATACGAAGACAGCCTGCACAATACTGTTAGTACTATGATTCAATCAAATACTAATCTCAACAAACAATAATTGCTTATAATAAAATATGAAAGCAATAAGATAAATGACACCAGGAATTTTATGCTGGTTCAGAACCAATGTGGTATCCTACTCCAGTCTCCTTGGGTTGCAAGGATGTTATCTCTTGATCTCTTTGTAATATGAGTTGAGTACAACTTGTGTGATTTTCAACGTTCACCAACAACGAACAAGGGTTGGTTTTAACACGCTCACCAACAACGCAAAATGTTAGTTTTTACTCGATCACCAACAACAACTCTTTGGTTTTTACTCGCTCACTAAAGAAATGAATAATGATACAACCTCTAAGGACACACTGCCTCTCTAATATTTTTTTGTCTCTCTTCACTCTTTTGTGTACATAGTAAATCTATTAAAAGTGAATTACAATACTTGTTAAGAATAAAATAAAGAACTTGTAGTTGGATAGATAAATGTATATAAGGTTGCGTATATTCTTCCTTCATAGGGCTTGTTTATTTATAGCCCTTTCAACATGTTCTGGCTATTGCATAGCCCAAGGGAATTTGACCTTGCTCCTTTATTTGTTTCCATAATTTGCAGCTCCAGTACTTGTATGAATATGGACAGTATATTGACTTGGCACTCTTTTGAATGTGGATATACCATAGGCATCTTTGCAACATTAATTTCCTTTCCTTGTTTGGCTTATTGTATTTGGACAGAATTTAATTGTCTCCACTTTCCTTTCTTGAATATGTAAAATCTCCGTTGAGTACCAGCATGAGAATTCTTGTGTAGAGGATTATTTTTCTTTTTTCTTTTCTTGGTGCTTGAGTCATTAATGAGCTCTAAATTTGATAATAAGAAATTTTGCTTCACAATTCTTCAACATTCATTTTGTTGATCCTTCATTCACCGCACCTCTTTTTCCTTTTATGGTAGTGAATATTTTCTCTTTATTTGGATGCAATATCTTGGTTGATCAGAGGATTTTGTACAGTGCGGTAGCCCCATCTATCCATGAGGAAGAGGTGTACATCCTTTAACAGTAAACTAGTTTCATAATATGGTCAGTCACTCACGAATTCCTTCTCGAATCACTACTGTTCTTTATAAAACCTTGCATTTAATAATTAATTTATGTTGCATCTCCACGTGCATCATTCTTCAACCTTTTATAGTCTTGATTTAATATTCTTGAATTTTCATAGGAGCAGTAGTCATTCTTTATATGGAACTCAAACCTATTTCCATAAATTATTCCCTTTCCATACCAAAGAAGGAATGTAGTTAGAATATTTTCCCATAAATAATAGTATTATCTTTGAACTCCTATTACATTGAAAATATTCCTTTCTTGATCTTGGAAAATAATCTTCCATAATATAGATTGTACTACATCCATAATATATTTTCTTTCCATAGAAAATATATTCTTCTCCTATTATAATAAAAATATTTCGTTCTTGATCTTGGAAAATAATCTCTTTCCATAATATAGATTGTACTACATCTATAATATATTTTTTTTTCATAGAATATATTCTTCCTTGGCCTTGTAGTATCCTTTCCGTATAGTATTTTTCTTCCACAAAATAATAGATCTTCTCCATGATTTTAGCAACTTTCCTTTCAAAATATTGAAAATCTTTCCTTCCATAATTTCCGCAGATTCTTCTTCAATATTTAAAATTTGGCTTTCAAATATTATTCCTTCTATGACGCTTGGAGATAATCTTCCTTGATAATATTTTCGCTCATAAATGCTTCACATGAAATTCTATTTCTCATATTTCTTTGGATCTTTACCAGCATCTGCTTTCTTGAACAAACCTGTGCAAGAATAAGATTACCACAAGTAAATATTCTTTGATTAATAATTATGTTGCTTTGTTATCATCAAAATCAATACCTGAAACCTTGAGGCTATAAATCTTCCCCTTTTTGATGATGGCAAACCTTTGAGTACAAAATAAGAGAATTTAATCAAAGACTTAATTAAAGCCTATAATGGGATATGCGAGATAATTTGTTCACTTCCCTGAAGTAATCTTCTCGAAATGTAGGTAGTACAACAAATGAGAACTCCCCCCTCACTCTATGCGTTCCTCAGTTATGCTCCCCATGTCTCCATGCATTATATCTGAAATTTCGAGCTTTTGTACACATTATTTTCTCCCTCTTTTGTCATTATCAAAATGGTGAGCCATTTATATGAATTCAATGCATAGACAAAATATTCAAGGACATAAAAGACGGGTAAAAAATATACTTATCGAGGACATCAAATTGTGTGAAGATAGATTTAAGCCGATGAGAGTACACATTAATCACACAAACAAGAAACGATAACTTAATTGAATCAATTGAAAAGTCTAGAAAAAATTCAAGATGGAAATTCACAAGTTGTTTTAGTTTTTCAAAGCACCCTTGAAATGTAGTACAAGAGTTGCTCCATATTGACAAAAAAATTAGAAAACCTACAAATAGTTAAGGAAATATTTCAGCAAGATTTGTATCGAGTCGAAAGATTTGTAAATAACTAGAACCTTAGGAAAACTTCAACATATAAACACATAAGAGACTAGATGATAATGAATCAGTTACCATAGAGATAATGACTCATTCTTACAAGAAAGGGGCACTAAAATATCATCCCGATATCAAATATTTTCCTCAAAGTGAGGAAATATCTGCGTGTTATAATAATCTCAAGACGTACCTACCATTCGTCTCATGAAATATAATGATAGTGTTACCCTTTGTACTCTTGTTGATATTCCATCAAAGAATTTATCTGCAACAACTTCTCATGCAAAACTATTCATCATCAGCTAAATAAGATTGTGGAACGTTGCTTTTGGCTTTTCCATGACACAAATGAATTGCAAACAATCGCTCTATGCCAATTTTGCTTTTTCATTCAAGTTTCGCTTTGGTACTTCAATGATCATTGACTAACTAATTTTATCCTTTGCTGGATTTGAATTATTTGGAACTTGATAAAAGAAAATTAATTCTTCATTATGTTAGTCTCAGAATCGAGCACCCTGCATAAGATTGAGAAATCTTTGACACAAATTTTTATTAGTACTATCATATGTTATCAATCCAAACACTTGCAAATATAAACTCACGATCATGCCCTTTTTCTTTTTTTCTTTATTAATAAAAAATCACTTTTTGAAAATTATCAAGCTTTGGTAAAAAAATTTAGAAAATTCTCAACTCTTGGGGATGTTAGAAAACAAAATCTCCATTATTTAGAGAAACTCACATATATTTTGAAACAATTTGAAAGCTCTATAAGATGCATGCAAAAAATAATATTCTAGCAGAAAAATTAATGAAGAAACAAATCCTCTTGTTGTGAAACCTTGTGCTACAAGTTTACCCTTGTTTCTCAATCTTACTATCAAGATCATTTTTCGAATATACTTGGATGTATACTTGGTCGTCTCTCATACTTGGTCTCTTTCGACTTTATTCGGCTATTATTGTACATTATTCACCACAATGCTCCTCATAGATTTTGTAGATCAACTTGTATGAATGTACCAATACTAATCTGCATTCACACTTTTTCTCAAAGATACATAAGTTCAATAAGATAAATTCAAGTCCATAAGATTAGCTTGTAGCAAGGACTAATGAAGATACCGTCAATCTTACCAACTATTGTCCTTTACCAAAAGGATGAACATAATCAACAATTGATTTTTCTTCATATCATATCTCATATGAATTGTTCTCCAATATGGATCCAAAACATAACCTAATTGAAGTGAATAAGTTAATAGTAGAAATACATACCTTTTGTCTTCAACCTTTTGAGTATTGCCCAAAAAGTTTCATGTGCAGAAATGACCTCAAGGTTGAATAACTTTCTTGGCTTGAATGAAGCATTAGCATTCGTACCAGGAAAGAAAATATGACACATATATTTTTCACTTCAAGAATAATCTAAGAGACATATAGGCATGAATCAAGTTTGTATGGTATCAATAAAATCGCATGCCTGCTTGTCCTAATATCTTATGCAAATGACATGGTTCATGCAAGACATGTACTCAAGCTATTTAAAGTCTCTAAGTCATGGATAAAAAAATAATATCAAATAGAGTAACAATGTGATGTAGCTAGTGGACTCAAAGTATATATAGGTGACTAATATGTATATACTAGGCTATACTTTACTGAGCCAATAACTGGATATATATCACCTAATGCAACGAGAAGAACTTGAATAAACCTAAGTGATACGAGTCATTTCTTTAGAACATACATCGTATTTCCTTCATCCTCTATTGAATATGTAAGAACTTTGAAGCATGTGTCTCGACCAGCCGGTATGCAAACATCTTTGATCCTTTTTATGGCTGGACGTAAGAATTCCTGCAAAACAAATTAGTTTGTTTTTGGTATCCAAACCCTTTTGGGTCCTTCATGGTTAGTAGCTTGTATAATTGGAGATACATGTAACTGTTTAGGTCTCCAAATAAATTTTGATCTAACATGACTTTTAGAATAATTACATGCAGATGCCTTATGTCCAAAATTACCACAGTAGTGGCATGTAATATAAGAAGTAGAGTGTTTACCAGCAGGTGCCTTAGTCCACTTGAAGCTTTCCTGAGTAGACTTGTTTGAAGTAAGGCGTCTACTAGTAGATCCCTTTTCAGTCAACTTGAAGTTATTAAGAAAATGTCTCTGCTTGTTCGGTCGATCAAAATGACGACGGGAAGATTAGTGCAAACTATTCATTTGTTTGCAGAATTCCGCATTTTCTTCTTGAAGTAAGTCATTTTGAATTTGATATTCTTTGAGTAGAATATCCCGCTCTTCCTTCTCCTTTTTCAAATTGTTATGTTCTTCAATTTGGGTCTCCCGGTTCTTCTTCTCCCATTTAATGTTCTTGAGCTCATCAACCATTTTTCTCATATCTTCTAAAGCCTATTCTACGATAATTTGAAGTTCATTACATTTATCATAATCATGAGATCTTACCTCACTTGTTTCACTTGGGGGCCATGAAGCAGTTGCTTGTAGATTTCTCATGATCATTATCTGATATATCTTCATCACTCCAAGCATCAAAAGATTTTTTTTCCTCACTTGTTTTACTTCGTGCCATGAAACAAAGGTTGACAGCTCTACTATGATATTTATCTGGCACATATTCATCACTTCATACGCTGGAATAGTTTCTCTTCTGATTGCCCTTGGATAGTTTCCTTTTCAGTTCTGGACAGTTGGCTTGGATGTGACCATAATTTCCCATTCGTAGCATTTTCTATCAATATTTTTCTCCTCACCTTTTCTAGAACTTGATTTGCCTCTTCTATTATTCGTGCATATTTGCGTCGTGTTAGAGACAACTCTAAACAATAATGCAATATCATCTTGATGTTTGTCTCCTTCTTCTTCGTCTTCACTTTCAGACTCAACAATAGTTGATTTAGAAGCAACACTCTTTTTCTTCTCTTCATGTCCATGCTTTTTGAGATGGGTTTGCTCAAAGGCTATAAGGTCTCCACGAAGTTCATCATATGACAGTTTATCGAGATCTCCAAATTCAAGAGTAACAACTTTTGGTTGCCATAAAGTGGGTAAACTTCTTAGAATTTTCTGACTTGTTCACCACTTGAATATGGTCTTCCAAAGGATTTTATATCTCCAACTATTTTACTAAATCGGCCAAACATGTCTTCAATGGATTCACCATCCTTCATTTGAAACAACTCATAATTACGAATCAGAAGGTTTATCATTGTCTGTTTTACTTTACCAGTACCTTCATAGGTTACTTCAAGTTTATCCTACATTTCTTTGGTTGTGTCACAATTTGATATTTTCTCAAATTCTTCTCCGCTTATAGCATTGTATAGTAGATTTTTTTCCTTTGAATTTATCTGCACGATCGCCATATGCTCATCAGTATGATCATCAATATCAAGAGTTTCAGTAGATACCTGTCTTTTTGGTTTCTTTTCTGGTTTGGACTATAGGAGAGAAAAGTCACCTTTCTTGATGACTCGTCATATTTTGACATCATAAGATTTGATGAAAGCTTCCACTCAAACTTTTCAATGAGTGTAATACTGTCCGTTGAATTATGGTGGTCTTAATGCAGAAGTCCCCTCTTGGAGTAAGGCTCCGATAACTGTGTGTGCTGACATTATCTTTTCTTACTTGTTGTTAAGTAAAAGTAAAAATGTGAGCCCTACTCTGATACCAATTTAAAATACAAGAAGGTGGGGGTGAATTGTAGCCTTTTTAAAATTTTAGTCGACTACTCCTCAGACCTAGTCGACTGATACGAAGACAACCTGCACAATACTGTTAGTACTTTGTTTCAATCAAATACTAATCTCAACAAACAATAAGTGCTTATAATGAAATATGATAGCAGTAAGGTAAATGATACTAGAAATTTTATACTGGTTCAAAACCAATGTGATATCCTACTCCAGTTTCCTTGGGTTGCAATGATGTTATCTCTTGATCTCTTTGTATTATGAGTTAGTAAATATTGTATTTTTTTCAAGGTTCACCAACTACGAACAAGGGTTGGTTTTCACTCGCTCACCAACAACGAACAAGGGTTGGTTTTAACACGCTCACCAACAACGCAAAGGGTTGGGTTTTACTTGGTCACCAACAATGACTCTTTGGTTTTCACTCGCTCACCAAAAAAATAAATAATGACACAACCTCTAAGGACACACTGCCTCTTCAATATTTTTCTGTCTCTCTTTACTCTTTTGTGTACACAGTAAATCCATTAAAAGTGAATTACAATAATTGTTAAGAATAGAATAAAGAACTTGTAGTTGGATAGACAAATATATAGAAGGCTGCGTACATTCTTCCTTCATAGAGCTTGTATATTTATAGCCCTTTCAACATGTTCTGGCCATTGCATAGCCCAAGGAAATTTGACCGTTGCTCCTTTATTTGTTTCCATAATTTGCAGCTCCTGTACTTGTATGAATATGGACAATATATTGACTTTGTACCCTTTTGAAAGTAGATATACCATAGGCATCTTTGCAACATAGATTTCCTTTCCTTGTTTGGCTTCTTGTATTTGGACAGATCTTAATTATCTCCACTTTCCTTTCTTGAGTATGTAAAATATTCGTTGAGTAGCAGCATGAAAATATTCGTTGATCATAAGTAATTTTCTTCACAATTGTTCAACATTCCTTTTGTTGATCCTTCATTCACCGCACCTCATTTTCTTTTTATGGTAGTAGAATATTCTCTCTTTATTTGGATGCAATATCTTGGTTGATCTTCTTTAGAAAACCTTGCATTTCATAATTAATTTCTGTTGCATCTCCACGTGCATCATTCTTCAACCTTCTATAGTCTTGATTCAATATTCTTGAATTTCCATAAGAGCAATAGTCATTCTTTATATGGAACTAAAACTTATTTCCATAAATTATTCTCTTTCCATACCAAAGAAGGAATGTAGCATCTTTAAACTCCTATTAAATTGAAAATATTCTTTTCTTGATCTTGAAAAATAATCTTCCATAATATAGGTTGTACTAGATCCATAATATATTTTTTTTTCATAGAAAATATATTCTTCTCCTATTATATTTAAAATATTCCTTTTTTGATCTTGAAAAATAATCTCTTTCCATAATATAGATTGTACTACATCTATAATTTATTTTCTTTCCATAGAATATATTCTTCCTTGGCCTTGTAGTATCTTTTTCATATAGTATTTTTCTTCCACAAAATAATAGATCTTCTCCATAATTTTAGCAACTTTTCTTTTAAGATATTGAAAAAGTTTTCTTCCATAATTTTCGCAGATTCTTCTTCAATATTTGAAATTTGACTTTCAAATATTATTCCTTCTATGACGCTTGGAAATAATCTTCCTTGATAATATTTTCGCTCATAAATTGTTCATATGCAATTCTCTTTCTCATATCATTTTTGATCTTTACTAACATCTTCTTCCTTGAACAAACCTTTGCACGAATAAGATTACCACAAGTAAATATTCTTTGATTAATAATTATATTGGTTTGTTATCATCAAAATCAATACGCGAAACCTTGAGGCTAACAATCTCCCCCTTTTTGATGATGGCAAACCATTGAGTACAAAATAAGAGAATTTAATCAAATGATAACTTAATCGAATTAATTGATCGTTTCGAGTATTACATCCACGTTCCCCCATTTACTGCTCACTTTATGCTTTATAGTTATTGTATGACTTGTCGGGGTAATTACTTCGGGTCCGAAAGGATTTCGGAGTGAAATAAGACACTTAGTCTCATAATTGGAAACGTAAGTTGGAAAAAGTTGATCGGATATTGACTTATGTGTAAACGACCTCGGATTTAAATTATTATGACTCCAATAGCTTCGTATCGTGATTTTGGAGGTATGTAATGGAATTAGGCTTGTAATGACGAAAGTTGAATTTTTTGAAAGTTTGACCAGTGGTTGACTTTTTGATATCGGGGGTAGAATCCGATTCTGAAAATTGAAATAGCTCTGTTATGTCATTTAGGACTTATGTGCAAAAGTTTAAGTCATTCCATATTGATTTGCTATGTTTCGGCACGAGTTATTGAATTTGAAACTTCAAAGTTTATAGATTTCGATTTGAGGTGTGATTCGTCGTTTTAATGTTGTTATATGTGTTTTGAGGCCTCGAGTAGGTCTGTATTGTATTATGGAACTTGTTGGCATATTCGGACGGGGTCCCGAGGGGCTCGGGTGAGTTTCGGACGAGTTTCAAATCATTTCATTTCATTTTTGGATTTTTGCTAAGTTGCAGCTGGTTTGTGCATGTGCGATGGTCGCAGAAGCGACAATGCAGTCGCAAAAACGGGATGAGAGCTGGATGAGGAAGCCCGCAGGAGCGGAGAAAAGGGCGCATGTGCGGATGCGCAGGTGCGAGGGTCTTCGCAGATGTGGAGTTTTATACCGCAGGTGCGGGTGTTGGTGGGAAAGACTACTTTTCACAGGAGCGAAGTTTATCCGCAAAAGCGGTAGTCGCAGATGCGACGAATTGTCCACAAATGCGGAATCGCTGGGCAGAAGCTATACTATCGGGGTGTTTTGGTTCTTTCTTTATTTTGGGATCTATGGAGCTTGGATTGAGGCGATTCTTGAATCGATTTTCATCTTATGGACTGGGGTAAGTGTCCTCTACTTATTTATGACTTTATATCACGAATCTACTTTCGTTTTTGGTAATTGGATTGTGAATTTTAAAGAGGAAATTTGGGGTTTGGCCTAAAGTTTCATAATATGATTTTTTGAATTTTGAACATCGAATTGGAGTCGGATTTGAGTAAAACTAGTATGGTTGGAATCTTAATTGAATGAGTTATTAGATTTTGTAAATTTTATCGGTTTTCAAGGTGCGGGCCTGGGTTAGGATTTTGACCGATTTTGGGCTTTTGATTCAATATTTGATCCTTTTCGATCAGGATTGGTTCCTTTAGCATTGTTTGATGTATTTGAATTGCTTTTGGCTAGTTTTGAGCCATTCGGTGGTCATTACGTGCGTGATGGCATCTTTGAAGGGTCGCATGGCTTGCTCAACATTTGTATTGGCTTGTTCGAGGTAAGTAACTCTTCTTATCTTGGAGCTGAGGGTATGAAACCCCGAAATACGTGTTATGTGATTAGTGTTGCGGTGATGCACATGCTAGGTGAAGGGCGTGTGGGCATGCACCATGTGAATTGAGACTCTGTTGTTTCCATGGCACTGTATAGTTGTCCTACTTTGTTGATATCTTTGTTTTCACCATGTGATAAAGTAATCGACCTGTCAGTCATGCTAGATATCATATTTAGGCTTTAGGACGATAATGCTAGGACCCATAGTAGTCGTTTCTTGCTGTTATTTCACTGATTCTATTTATATTTCGTACTCAATCTTATTCATACATTCATATCATATCTTAGTCTCAGTTGTTATTTATTGATACATCATATCATTGTTGTCGGGCTAGTTTTATGACATTGTGAGCTCGTTAGTGAGACTGGAGAGATTGATGACTGAGTGAGGCCGGGGGCCTGTTTGTGAGGATGTTGATACTATAGCACGTGAGTTGTCCGTGCGATTCCAAATATTGATACTATAGCCCATGAATTGTCCGTGCAGCACGTGAGTTGTCCGTACGATTCCAAATATTGATATTATAGCATGTGAGTTGCCCGTGCAACACGTGAGTTGTCCTTGCGGATTATAGCGCTTGGGCTGTAGGAGCCCCTCCGGAGTCTGCACACCCCCAGTGAGCGCAGGTACCTACTGAGTGCGAGTGTCGAGTGACTGAGAGGACCGAGTGAATTTGTACTCTAAGAGTATTCATATGGTCTTTATCACTTATTTGCATCGCATTTGGCATGCACACTTGACATACATGCATAGAGATGCATTTTTCCTCATGTTGTATAGTATCATGTCATTTATGACTTCTCATACATTAAGACATATGAGCATAAAGAGACATCTTACACTTGCTATCTAAAAAGAAAAATGAAATATCTTATTGATTGTTGAAAGGATTTTTGGGAAAAATCACACTTTTCAAACTTACTCGTATTTTGGCATTTTCGGTAAAATATTTGGGGTTTCACTAAGATACTTAAAAAGAAATGCCTATTTTTCTGGAACCGTGAATGAACTGAGCCTTTTATTTCTGAGATACTTCTTTTGCTACTTGTATTGTGTTGTTATGAACTGCTGTGAAATATTGGTGTTGGACCCGACCTTTGTGTTAGCTTATCACTATTTTAAATCTAAGGTTAGGTTTGTTAATTATTGACTACATGGGCTCGATTGTACTCATACTACACTTCTTCACCTTGCGTGTAGATGTTGGCTGCGGATGTTGTTGTGTTCGATGGGAGCTAGATTTGAAGATGTACCTACGTCCCGGTGGTAGCTTCCTCTTGTTCATGGTAGCCTTAGATCTATAAAACTCGATTTATGTACTTTTCAAACAGACGATGTATTTACTTTATTTCATATTTCTAAACTCTATTCTTAGAAGTTCATGATTTGTACTACCAGTCCTTGGGAAATGTATAAGATTTAGATATTTCTTTAATTAATCGCTTTATTAATTGTTATTGGAATTGGTTAGTGGTTAATTGGCTTACCTAGCGGGTTGGGTTAGGTGCCATCACGACTAGTCGGATTTTGGGTCGTGACAAGGTAGTATCAGAGCTCTAGGTTTATAGGTTCTACAAGTCTTGAGCAAGTGTCTAGTAGAGTCTTGCGGATCGGTATGATGACGTCCATACCTATCTTCGAGAGGCTACAGGATATTTAGGATATACTTCCTATATTTCTTTCCTTATCATGCGGCATTTATTTAGCTTGAAGCGTAACTCTTAGAATTTCGTCCACGCATTCGTATGCACATGTGAGCGCTCGGTATCGGCTGTGTGCCGACGGCTTATGATTCTATGGTTGAGGTGCGAGATGTAATTTTGGCATGCTGATGATGGGCCAGTCTGGAGGACTTGAGGCCGGGTTTTGACGGTAGCTTAAGCACGGAGATTTCGGTGGTGTGAGCACGTGCGTTTGGGACTTATATGTCCGGTGGTGTCCCTGTTAGTGGAATTTGTGATTGGATGACTAAGTGGTGAGTATGATGTGATTGCGAGATGTGTTCTTATTGTTTGAAGGACCTCTCATGTTGTTTAGTTGTGGATTGAAGTAGATTTTCATGTGGTGTTGTGAGTTTGGACTCATAAAGATTAAGTGATTTCATAGTAATTGTAGTTGCGAAAGGGTATAACAAGATACCAATTTAGGGTTAAGTAGGTGGGTTATCCCCTGCAGAGTAATCTATGTAGGTGTATTCCTTATGATGTGAGTAGAGAGTTTCTTTTCTGCCAGCGGGGCGTGTGTGTTGGGATTTGAATCTGAATCTGGTTGAGAAAGTGGACTTGAGCGTTAAGAGAATGAATGCGAGCTTAGCGGGCGATTGAGGTATTTTTATGGTTGGCATTGTGTGAGCTTGAGAACAATTTTTGTTGTACTGACTACGGTATTATGCCAATAATAGAGTATGGAAATTGTGAGTTATCGAGTGTTTAAATTTATGTCTTTGAGCCAAGTGGGGGAGTCTGCTATTGGTAATTCAATTCATGGTTATGTGTCAAATTTTTGTTTTGGTCTGAGGTATATTTGGGAATTAGTGATGACTTGCAAAGGTGTAGTTCGATAATGACTCGAGTAAGGGAATTTCTGGATACGGGTTATGGCACTTTAGGAGTATAGGAAAATCATGGGATGAGTGAGCTGTTATTTCTGAAGGTTGTAGTGCACACAAAGTATGAATTTGATCGGTGGTATTAAGGCATGTTTACTTCTTTGGGTGTAGTTGTGCTAGTGGGGCCACCTTTCTTTCAGCCCATTTGGGCTGTGCAATTTAGATTTGAGCAAAGTGGATGACTCTCGAGCAGGTTCTAATGGATTCAAAAATGTATAAGTGGCAATTGAAATATTTTCGGATTTGTATATCACTAGAATCAGTTATTTATGTTGGATGATGTCGGGACTTGCGGTAATTCTGTATGACTATGGATTCTACATTTCAGTATAAGAAAAGGGAAGATGAACAATTTTAAATTCACAAAAGGTTTTTCGGAGTGGATGTCTTGGTTGTTGTGCTTTTGGGGTACTTAAAAGTGAATACGGCGGCTTATTGGTCTTAGGGTGTTGTGGTTTTATGTTAGGTTTCGTGGAGTGAGTTGTGGTTAAGGATCATGGTGTTCCAGCAAGGAGAAGTAGCAATTTGAATGCAATTTGGAAGGGACTTGGAGAAATAGGACAGCGTGGTAATAGGTTAGATCAGCACAGTAAAGAATATAATCGGTTCATTGGGTACTTATGATGTGGCTAGTCTCCACAGTTGTTTCATGGCAATGCTCTTGGGTTTTGGCGACCTGCGTGGCTGGGCTAGGTTAGAGAGATTCAGTTATGATAGCTTGGATATGTGAAAATGGTTTTCAAAGAGTTCTCGATGATTTCTATCATGGTTCGAGGTGGATATTTCCTACTGGCATGAGGAATATGTTGCGTATTGGGATTTCTCCTAGATGAGATCAAATGGAAGGTTTCTGACTGATCGGGTATGCATTCTACTTGTGACTCAGAGTTGGTTATGAGATTCTAGTACTCTTCACAGGATGGCATGGTAGATGCGGTGTGTTGTGTGGGATTGAGATTTACATGAGCGAGAGCACTGTTCAATTTTGAAGGGAAGGTCATAAATTCATAAGCGGCATGGACGGTTTCAGATGACTAGGCTAATGATATTACTAATCGATATGCCTTGATGGGAGTATACATTTCAAAATGGCAATGTGTTTTTATTTATGGATACTTCACTGGTACTGCGACACCCTCCTAGTTGATCGACTGCTGATATTCAAATTTTGCTATGTAGCGACCTGGCCGGTTGTTTTGAGTGTATTAGCCCCGATCCCCTATTTACTGCTTTCCCCGTATCTGTTTCTGCTTATGTGAATTGCCGGGAGGTCTTGTTTTCGATTTCAGAGTGTTTTGGGATACTTAGTCCCTAAAACGGAAGCTTAAGTCTTAGGATTTTAACCGTAGTCGGAATTGTGTGAAGACGACTCCGAAATGGAGTTTCGTCGTTTCCGTTAGCTTTGTTGGGTGATTTTGGACTTAGAAGCGTGTCCGAACTGTGAATTTAAGGTTCGTAGCTAATTTAGCCTTAAAATGGCGAAAGTTAAATTTTTGGAAAGTTTGACTGGGGGTTGACTTTTTGATATCGGTGTCGGATTGGAATTTCCAGAAGTTGGAGTAGGTTTGTGGTGTCATTTATGACTTGTGTGCAAAATATCGGGTCAATCGGACGTGATTTGATAGGTTTTGACGTAGTTTGTAGAATTTGGAAATTTCAAAGTTCATTAGGCTTGAATCCATGTGTAATTTGTATTTTTGGTGTTGTTCGAAGTGATTAGAGGATTTGAATAAGTTCGTAGCGGGTTATAAGACTTGTTGGTATATTTTGTTGAGGTCCCGGGGACCTCGTGTGGTTAAAGGATCAAAGTTTGATGTTGAAGGATAGCTGAAGTGTTGTCACTGCTGGTGTAATCGCACATGCGAGTGGGGAACCGTAGGTGCGGACATGCAGAAGCAAAGAGGAGGCCGCAGATGCGGGCAAGGCCAGGAAGGATAGGGAGCGCAGGTGCGAGAAAGGATGCGCATCTGCGAGTTCGCAGATACAAGGATGGGCCGCACATGCAAAAGAGGAAAAGTTTGGCATTTCTGCAGAAGCGGACGAAGGGCCGCAGGAACGAATTCGCAGGTGCAAGAACTGGAGCACAGGTGCGAGCCCAGTGTTTTAGTGGGTTTCCAAAGGTACATATGTGTTTGCGTAGGAGCGGTTCCACAACTGCGGAAATAGGTCCGCAGGTGCGAAAAGCCTGGGAAGAAGGTTTAAAAGCAAGGGTTCGGGATTTTTGTTTTGTTTCAACATTTTGGACTCGGACTTACGCGATTTTCGATAATATTTTCAAGGTGATTATTGAGGTAAGCTTCTTGTACTCATGTTGGATAATAAAAAGTATTTCCCCATTGATTTCCCCACCTAATTAGTGAGATATTGATGTAAATTTTGGGGGTTTAGGGCTTGCAAATTGGAGAGAGAGTTTTGGGGATTTGAATGGCCATTTGATGTCGGATTTTAATAAATTTGGTATGGTTAGACTCGCGAGTGAATGGACCTTCGGGTTTTTTGACTTTTGTCGGATTTCAATACGTGGGCCCAGAGGTCGGGTTGAGCCGATTTCTGATTTTTGGCTATGATTTAGTACTTTTCTTGTGGAATTGATCCCTTTAGCCTATATTGATTGTATTGTATTACTTGTAGCTAGATGCGGGATGTTTGGAGACCGATTTAAGAGGCGAAGGCATTTTGACGTAGATAGTTGCTCGGTTTGAGGTAAGTAACGCTTTAAGACTTGGTTTTGAGGATTCACATCCCTAAACTATGTGTTATGTGATTGGTATTGAGGTGACGCACATGCCAAGTGACGGGCGTGCAGGTGTGTACCGTGGGAACTGTGGCCTGATTGATTCTATGGCACTGTATAGTAATTCTACCTTGTTGATATCCGTGTTTTCATCATGTGATAAAGTAATTGAGCTGTCAATCATGCTAAATGTCATGTCTAGGCTTTATGCCGGTACTGTTGGGCCCCTAGTAGTCCTTTCTTGCTGTCATCTCACTGATTTCATTGATATTATGTACTTAGTCATGTTCATGCATTTCACATCATATCTCGGTCTCAGTTGTTATTTATTGATACATCATAACATTGTTTCGGGCTAGTTTCCATGATATTGTGAGCCCGTGAGTGATACTGGAGAGATTGATGACTGAGTGAGGATGAGAGCCTTATTATGAGTGACAATTATGGGATCGGGTTGCACGCTGCAACTATTATACTAATTTTATGATAGCTCTTGTGCTGTAGGAGCCCCTCCGGAGTTTGTACGCACCCCTAGTGAGTGTGATTGATATTATTGAGGGATAGATCTTTCCTTGACATGGATCTTATCCGAAGTACTTGATACCTGGAGATGGATCTTTTCCACAAGGCTGGATTGGCCTTCCTCAATACTGGGTGACTTATAGTCAGTGATGTATATGTTTTGGGATGGATCTTCCTTGGGCCGTATGAGCCATATACAGTACCCAGTGGTTGCGCATTTGAGAGTGTGAGCACATGAGGCTGACAACATGGTTCATCACAAACAACATGTGCATTGGCATGTAGAGATAGCAGCGTTATATTCTTTACATTGTTCAGATCTGCTTCACCTTACTATTTTGAGTTTCCTATTTAATTTGAAAGCATGCCTACATTTCTGTACAGTTATTTCTATTTTGTCTGTACCGGTTGAGTTCGTCACTACCTTTCAGTTCAAAGTTTGGACTTGTTACTTACTAAGTTAGATGTACTCACGTTACTCCCTACACCCCGTGTACAGATCCAGGCATTCCTGATCACGGCGGCGGTTGCTGATTGAGGCTTCAGAGTTCGGAGACTACCAAGGTAGCTGCACGGCGTTCACATGCCTTGAATTTCCTTCTTTATCACTAGTTGTATTTTTAGTTTATTTCTCTAGACACTGTAGTGAGCTGTACTCTGATTTAGACGCTCATGTACTCAGTGACACCCCAGATTTGGGTTGGATTGTATCGTATTTTGGGATTTATCCTATTTGCAAAAAGGTTTCTTTAATGTTAACTGCTTCCATCTTTATTTTAAAGTTATTCTTACTATGGTGAGTTTTTAAGTAGAGGATAGCCTAGTTTCATGATAGGCGCCATCACGACAGTTGATTTTGGGTCGTGACATGCTATGTGGCACAGAAGAATTTCAGAAGTATTCCTCGTGGGATGATCGTGTGTGAGAGATAGGTTAGACATTCCGGTGGTGGAGTTGGGATCAGATGTGCGATTCGTGTGTTCTATGGATCTGGAGACTGGGGGTTCTGAAGAGCAGATTGTTTCATGGTTGTGGACTGTGAAGTCATGGTCAAAATTAGCTAGACGATAGTATGCATTATGATTCAGTCATTGCGGGCTTTTGGAGGGTCATTTATCCATTTGTGGGTGCCCAGAGTTGATTTGGGGGTCCATTGGTAGACCCAATTAGGATGTGTATTCTACACCGAGCCGGATCGGTTGGCTCCATACTGCTATTGTTGAGGGATGTGCCATTTGGTTGTTGTTGAGCTTATTCGTATTTTGAAATGATCTGTGAGTTACTATTCTATGCTAGAGGAGTTGTGATTCATTGGTTATAAGCACACTTGGTTCGGTTCTACTTGGGCTCTATAGCGGAATTTGAGCTGGGTGAGTAATTGGGTATTGCATGGTTGATGGCTTATGTTCTTTCGAATTTTGTGTGGCATTGTGTCATCTGCTTCTCCATGGTTATGGTAATTGCACTGTCGAATTGTGCGTAGTTATTGATTTGGAGCATGGTGGCTCGAGGTATCTCATATGGACCAGTGGTTGGATGGGGTCGCGCATTACGGCAGAGTTATGTTGAGATATGATCCTTTGTGTTATATTTGTGTGTTATGGTTCTACGGTGTGTGATGGGTTCTTAGCATTGCGTTGGGGTGGTACCCGTCGAGCTTGCGGGACGGTTCTCTTGTTTGAGTCATTTTCGTGATTGAGTACATTTGGAATGTTGCTTATTGGTGCACAGATTGCACGGGTTGTGGCTTTAGATAGTTGTCACGCCCTGAACCTAGGAGCGAGACCAGCACTCGGTGCCTCACCTAACCTAGCGTACCAAATTGCGACTAAGGGACTCTGAACATATAATGTCATACTTTGGCCATGGGGCCACCTTGCAAGACAATTTGTGAAGCAAAATATAAAACCGAATGGAAACTAGCGCTAACTAAACATCAATATAAAGCTAGGCCGACAAGTCCGTCATAGCTACTACAGCTGACAAACCACCAAATTATACATACCAGGCCTACAAACCCAACATACTGCACTAACCAACAGGATAGGTCTACAAGCCTCTACTGATAGATGTACTGTGATCGGAACAGGGCCCCGACCTACCCATAATATATATACAGATATACATAAGATGTACACAAAACTCTAGACCTGGCAACTCCGAAAGACGTGGAGCTTACCGATCACGCTGAACTCAGGAAACACCTACTGAGGAGGTCTACCCGTCTGTCTGTCTGAACCTACACGCATGAAATGCAGCACCTCAGAAAAGGGACGTCAGTACGAAATAATGTACCGAGTATGTAAGGCAATAAAATAACTGAAAGCTGAAACTAAACTGATAATATGATAACTGAAATTAACTGAGAGTCAAAGATGGTCTGGAGATACACTTACCTGCTGATACTGACTGAACTCTCTCAATATATTAAGTAAAATAAATGTCCGGCCCTATAGGGCATAGAATGTGTAACTGCTCCGCCGTAGTATGCTCGCTCATAGGCACTCGGCCATACTAGGCTCTGTATCTTGGCCATTCTGGGCTCGCTCATAGGCGCTCGGCCACAGTAGGCTTGGTATATAACTTACCATCGGATCAGAGGTTGCCCAATAGGGGCCTGCCCACCAATTATAGCTCGATGGTGGTAAAAATAGTGTAATACTGTATATATATATATATATATATATATATATATATATATATATATATATATATATATATATAGACCATCTGCTCTCTTGACTGAATAAAGACAAAACTAAACTGAATATGAAGTCTTGATAAGGAATAATATTGTAACTTATGAGACTAGAATAATGTGAATAAATTCATGAATACGAACTTCTCTTTATGTCTCATTATTAACACATGTAGCTACGAGATCATGCCAAAATGAAAGAAGGGCTTAGCCTTAACATACCTTATCACAATCTTTCTAATCACCAAGTTGAACTCACCTCTTCGCACCTTAATCTACAAGAATGATAATAATACTATCGTTAAGTTACGAAAGGTACAACTATTGCACAACGAATGACAAACTTATTTTGTATTAAAACGGGCAGCATCTCCCCTATAATCCTTACTTCCTCCAAATTCAAGATAACAACAACAATACAAGAACAGAACAATAACAACATATATACATCATTTTCCAGCCCTATATACGCCATCAAATTCTACAAAATAGCCCAACACACCCCAATCTCTTCATACACAAAACGACCACCGTAGTAGTGTCAAACGACCCGGAAATGTTATGACGAATGACCAGCCAACCACCCTACATTTATATGGTGTTTCTACACCCCCTTCCTCCTCCAAAACTCCACAAAACAGTAGTAAAACACGCAGCCCAACAGCAACACAAAACAGTCTACTACAAGTGAATAACTCGAACTCACGGCTTCCGATCACCGTCCCGTGAGTTCTTACAAGTATAGAACGACTTACTATGAATTTATAGAAGAAAAACTGGATGAAAGAGAGCAGTAAACGCATCTTATTTGTTGGATAACTCAGCTCCTATCTTGGTTCTTCAAACTCTAGGTTTTACCTCCAATTAGAACTTGAAAGGGAGAGAAAATCAATTAGGGTTTGTGGGAAATTGTTTTTGGAGGATTCTTTGCAGAGCTTATGTCTAGTTATTATGCTCTATTTTAAGTCTAATATATGAAGAAAATAGGACTTTAAAAGGCCTCTTTGGACGACCCGAAATGGCCCATTTTTGGGCTTTCATTTAAGCAAGTAGGTGACACACCTACTTGTCACCTAGCAGCTTGCGCAGTATCGCCAAAATGCCCATATCTCTCTACTCCGATATTGTATTGACAAACGGTTTAATGATTTGGAAAATAGACTCAAAGATCTTTAATTTTATGGGTGGAACACCCCATAACTCTAAGTATATTGGGAGAAAATTGCAGTTACATTTGACACAAAGTTTCAGTAAAACTTATGAATGTAACTTGTGATGACTTTCATCGACTTTTGTTCTACAACTCGCTTGACTTCAAAAACATAACACACGGATGTCATACGACTAATATAAATCATAACATAATCTCCTTATCATGTTAATCACCCTAGTCTCACCCCAAAGGTACATGTTATAACATTCCCAACTTGTCGACTTTCGACGAAACATTGTTTTATTCAATTGCTTTAGCTTCTGAACTGTCCAACCCTCTTTGTACTTGTTGTTCATGATCTTCAATATTTGTAACCTCAGAGGTAACATGATTAACTTACTTTATATACTTTTAAATATTATCTCATTTTTGGTCCTACATTAGTTTGCTTACGACGCATTTTTACGTACGAAAATATAGGGTGTAACATCACTCCCCCTTGGGAACATTCGTCCTCGAATGTTTACTCTTAGAGACTTTGGAAAATTTTGCCAGAGTATCCTTCGTACACTAGGTTAAAACCAACATGCACGCAGCCAGAAAATATACTATGCATGCCACACATGGCCAATCTTTATAAATAGCAACAATTTGCCTCACCGACCGTAAATAATAAATATTGAAAGTGAAAAATAAAAGCTTACCTGATGACCTGCTAGCCTAAATAGAGCTATGTTGTAGCGTCCCATCTCGAACCATATCTTCAGTTTGAAATAGGTGGGGGTATTTAGACTTCATTTCTCCCTCCGATTCCCAAGTCATCTCTTCTACATTCTTGCTCCTCCATAAAACCTTCACGGAAGCTACCTCCTTATTTCGTAGATTGCGGATTTGTCGGTCTAGGATGGCAACTGGAATTTCCTCGTATGACAAGTCCTCTGTAATCTGTACATCATCCGTGGGCACCACTCGGGTAGGATCGCCAATGCACTTCCGTAGCATAGATACGTGAAAAACCGGATGGACAGACTCCAATTCTGAGGGCAACTCTAACTCATAAGCTAGTTGGCCCACTCTCCGAATGATCCTATAAGGCCCAATATACCGTGGGCTAAGCTTTCCTTTCTTGCCAAACCTCATCACGCCCTTCATAGGTGATACCTTTAAGAATACCCAGTCATTAATCCTGAACTCTAAGTCTCGTCGCCGCACGTCAGAATATGACTTCTGACGACTCTGAGCTGTCAACAGTCGCTCCCGGATAACCTTTACTTTCTCTATGGCCTGCTGAACCAGGTCTGGCCCATGTAACCCAGATTCTCCAACATCAAACCACCCTATAGGAGATCTGCACTTACGCCCATACAAAGCCTCGTACGGAGCCATCTAGATACTGGAGTGGTAACTGTTATTATATGCAAACTCGATAAGAGGTAGATGTTCATCCCAACTTCTTTTAAAATCCAACACACATACTCGTAACATATCCTCGAGCATCTGAATTGTGCGCTCGGCTTGTCCATTAGTCTGTGGATGAAAAGCTGTGCTGAGATTCACCTGAGTCCCTAGACCTCTCTGAAATGACCTCCAAAAATGTGCTGTAAACTGAGCCCCACGATCAGATATAATAGAAATCGGTACTCTGTGTAGCCGTACTATCTCCTTAATATATAACTTTGCATAATCTTCTGCTGTTATATGTAGATCTGACCGGTAGGAAGTGAGCTGATTTCGTGAGCCTATCGACTATCACCCATATGGAATCAAACTTATGATTAGAACGAGGTAAACCCGTGATAAAGTCCATGTTTATCGCCTCCCATTTCCATGTCAGGATCTCTATAGTCTGCATTAGCCCTCCGGGCTTCTGGTGCTCTACCTTCACTTGCTGGCAACTAGTACATTGGGTGACAAACTCAGCAATGTTCTTCTTCATATCATTCCACCAGTACATATCCTTAATGTCATGATACATCTTCATCGATCCAGGATGGATGGAATACCATGAATAATGTGCCTCTGACATAATCCTGTCTCGTAGCCCTGCTACATCTGGAACACACAAACGACCCCTGTATCTGAGAACCCCATTTCCTTGAGCTCTAACAATGGCTTCTTCTGCTGCGGAACTCGCTCTCTTAACTCGACCAACTCTGGGTCCTCGTACTGCCTTTCCTTGACTTCAGCTATGAGGGATGATTTTACAGTGTTTTGAAGTACAACTCCACCATCCTCAGAATCTACTAACCGAACCCCCAACGAAGCCAATTGATGAATCTCTCTAGCTAATTGTCTTTTCTTGGGCTCTACATGTGCTAAGCTACCCATAGATCGGCGACTTAAGGCATCTGCTACAACATTAGCTTTCCTTGGATGGTAGAGAATGTTAACATCGTAATCTTTCAATAACTCAAGCCATCGCCTCTGTCGCAAATTCAACTCTTTCTGCTTGAAGATATATTGTTGGCTTTTATGATCAGTAAATACATCAACATGAACACCATATAAATAATGCCGCCATATCTTAAGTGCATGGACAACCGCAGCTAACTGGAGGTCGTGGGTCGGATAATTCCTCTCGTGCTTCCTCAACTGCCTGAAGCATATGCAATTACCTTCCCATGTTGCATCAGGATACATCCTAACCCGACACCTGATGCATCACAATACACGGCATAACCCTCTAGACCCTCTGGAAGTGTTAGAACTGGAGCTGAGGTCAACCTGTTCTTAAGCTCTTGGAAACTCCGCTCAAAGCCTCTGTCCATTGAAACTTAGTTTCTTTCTGTGTCAACTTCGTCAATGGTGCCAAAAGGGAAGAAAAACCCTCTACGAACCTCCGATAGTATCCTGCTAAGCCTAGAAAGCTACGGACCTCTGTCGGAGTGGTAGGTCTAGGCCAAGATTTCACGGCCTCAATCTTCTGAGTGTCCACCTTTATACCTTCATCTGATACAATATGCCCCAAGAATGCTACAGACTTCAACCAGAACTCACATTTAGAAAACTTAGCATACAACTTACGATCACGGAGGGTTTGGAGTACCGCTCGCAGGTGGTCTGCATGCTCATCCTCTGAACAGGAATAAACCAGAATATCATCAATAAATACTATCACGAACAGATCTAAAAGTGGCCGGAATAGGCTATTCATCAAGTCCATAAATATGGCGGGTGCATTAGTCAACTCGAAGGACATGACAAGGAACTCGAAGTGGCCATATCGGGTCCTGAAGACTGTCTTTGGAATATCCTTTTCCCGAACTCTGACCTGGTGGTACCCCGACCTCAAATCTATCTTTGAAAAGCATCTAGCCCCCTGCAACTGATCAAACAAGTCATCGATCCTTGGAAGTGGATACTTATTCTTAATAGTTACCTTGTTCAGCTGCCTATAATCGATACACATCCTCAGCGAGCCGTCTTTCTTCCGCACAAATAGTACTGGTGCACCCCAAGGTGAGGTACTGGGCCTGATGTAACCTTTCTCCAGCAAATCTTTTAACTGCTCCTTCAACTCCTTCAATTCGCCAGGTGCCATTCTATACGGAGGGACGGATATTGGTTGAGTTCCTGGAAGCAAATCGATGCTAAAATCAATCTCTCGCTCTGGAGGAATACCTGGAAGCTCATCTGGAAACACATCTGCATACTCTTTGACTACGGGAATAGACTGAAGTGTAGGTATCTCAGCATCTGCATCTCTAACTCGCACAATATGATAAATGCACCCTTTTGCGATCATTTTCCTCGCCTTCAGATAGGAAATAAACCTACCTCTGGGTGTTGCTGTATTACCTACCCATTCAAGGACTATCTCACCCAAAAAATGAAATCTGGCTGCCTTTGCTCGGCAATCAACTGTGGCATAGCAAGCTGCCAACCAGTCCATGCCCATGATAGCATCAAAATCCATCATCTCTAGCTCAACTAGGTCAGCTGAGGTCTGATGACTACAAATTGTCACCGTACAACCTCGGTAAACCCGTCTAGCAATAATCGATTCTCCGACCGGTGTAGATACCGCAAAAGGATCACTTAGTATTTCAGGCACTATACCAAACTTCCTCGCGACAAATGGGGTAATATACGATAAAGTAGATCCTGGGTCTATCAAAGCATAAGCATCGTGAGAGCAAATGGTTAATATACCTGTCATAACGTCTGGTGAAGATTCTTGGTCCTGTCGACCCGCTAAAGCATAGATACGGTTCTGATTACCACATAAACTGGAACCTCTACCTCTTCCTCGACCTCTACCAGTCGAAGACTGAGACTCGCGCCCTGAAAGATGCACGGACATAGATGATCCTGTTGCTGAACTCGCTGGTTGTGCCATTCCCCCAGAATCTCTATTTGGGCAATCTCGCATCATATGCCCCAGACGCCCACATGTATAATAAGTATCAGAACCTTCTCGGCATTGGCCCAAGTGTCATCTACCACAGATGTCACACCGTGGAGGAAATGACCATGTCTGCGCAAAACCTCGCTGTCGCTGCAAACCCGACGCCTGTGAGCTCTCACCTGGTCCTGACTGATTATAGCGGTCATACCTGTAACCCTGTAACTGAGGTGGCAGAGGCCTAGGTGGCCGTCCGAAGTACTAGGTCCTATAACTACCCTGAGATTGCTTCTGAGACCTGGGAAATCTCATCCTCTTACGTTGCCCTTGCTCAGCCCTCTCTGTACCCTGCTGTCGATGCCTACCCCTTTCTATATTCTGGGCGAATGCCTGAATCCAGGAGATATCCATACTATCCTGCAATGCAGCTGTGGCGCATGCCTCGGTTAACTCTGGGGCTAACCCTGCTATAAACCTGTGAATCCTGTCCCGCATAGTAGCAACTATGGATGGTGCATATCTGGCCAATGAGTCAAAACGGAGACTATACTCTCGAACACTCATATTGCCCTGCTTGAGGGCTAGAAACTGATCGACTCAAGCCTGTCGGATCTCCCGCGGTAAGTACTGGTCAAGGAAGGCATCTGAAAAATTCTCCCAAATAGATGGAGGTGCATCACGTCCCCTGGACCTCTCCCATCCCTCGTACCAAAGGATGGCTATATCTCGGAGTCAAAAAGTTGCTAGCTCAACTGCCTCTTTCTCCGTGGTATGCATAACACGAAAGATCCTGTGAAGTTGATCTATGAAATCCTGTGGGTCCTCCCTCTGATCTGTCCCCGTGAACTCTGGGGGACTCAAAGCAATAAACTCTTGAACCTTTGAACTCCCAAATCCCTCAGAAGTTCCTGCACTAGCTGATGCCCTAGCCTGTTGCTGGGTAGCTACCAACTGTGTCAACAAATGCACCGCACTTCTCAAGTCCTGATCTAATGGAAGTGGAGGGGGAACTGGATGTGCGGTTTCCCTAGGAATCTCCGCAGTTGGTGGAGGAGCCGGTAATGGCTGAGTAGGGGTCTCGCATTGAGCCTCAGACTGGGCCCCATCTACTGGGGGTACCCTGCTGGTCCCCTCACCTGCTGCTGTATCTCTCCTCTAGCTAGCCGTAGCCTTCCTAGTCACCGTCATCTGTGCATGCAAACACCAACACATAAGTTTAATTCGAATTTCCTATAACTCAGTTCTATAGCACGATTTAGATTTCAAAGAAGGGTAACCAACTCCTAAATGCCCTGTAGTTCCCTGCTTATATAATGTGTGCACAACACATCTATAAACAAGAACCTACTAGACACGACTTGTAGACTCCCTAGGACAAAACTGCTCTGATACCAAGTTTGTCACGCCCCGAACATAGGAGCGAGACCAGCACTTGGTGCCTCACCTAACCTAGCGTACCAAATTGTGACTAAGGGACTCTGAACATATAATGTCATACTTTGTCCATGGGGCCACCTTGCAAGACAATTTGCGAAGCAAAATATAAAACCGAATGGAAACTAGCGCTAACTAAACATCAATATAAAGCTAGGCCGACAAGGCCGTCATAGCTACTACAGCTGACAAACCACCAAATTATACATACCAGGCCTACAAACCCAACATACTGCACTAACCAACAGGATAGGTCTACAAGCCTCTACTGATAGATGTACTGGAACAGGGCCCCGACCTACCCATAATATATATACAGATATACATAAGATGTACACAAAACTTTAGACCTGGCAACTCCGAAAGACGTGGAGCTTACCGATCACGCTGAACTCGGGAAACACCTACTGAGGAAGTCTACCCGTCTGTCTGTGTGAACCTGCACACATTAAATGCAGTGCCCCAGAAAAGGGACGTCAGTACGAAATAATGTACCGAGTATGTAAGGCAATAAAATAACTGAAAGCTGAAACTAAACCGATAATATGATAACTAAAATTAACTGGAAGTCAAAGATGGTCTGGAGATATACTTACCTGCTGATACTGACTCAACTCTCTCAATATATTAAGTAAAATAAATGTCCGGCCCTATAGGGCATAGAACGTGTAACTGCTCCGCCGTAGTATGCTCGCTCATAGGCGCTCGGCCATACTAGGCTCTGTATCTTGGCCATTCTGGGCTCGCTCATAGGTGCTCGGCCACAGTAGGCTTGGTATATAACTTACCATCTGATCAGAGGTTGCCCAATAGGGGCCAGCCCACCGATTATAGCTCGATGGTGGTAATTATAGCTCGATGGTGGTGCAAATACTATAATATTGTGTATATATATATATATAGACCCTCTGATCTCTTGACTGAATAAAGACAAAACTAAACTGAATATGAAGTCTCGATAAGGAATAATATTGTAACTTATGAGACTAGAATAATGTGAATAAATTCATGAATACAAACTTCTCTTTATGTCTCATTATTAACACATGTAGCTACGAGATCATGCCAAAATGAAGGAAGGGCTTAGCCTTAACATACCTTATCACAATCTTTCTAATCACCAAGTTGAACTCACCTCTTCGCACCTTAATCTACAAGAATGATAATAATACTATCGTTAAGTTACGAAAGGTACAACTATCACACAACGAACGACAAACTTATTTTGTATTAAAACGGGCAGCATCTCCCCTATAATCCTTACTTCCTCCAAATTCAAGATAACAACAACAATACAAGAACAGAACAATAACAACATATATACATCATTTTCCAGCCCTATATACGCCATCAATTTCTACAAAACAGCCCAACACATCCCAATCTCTTCATACACAAAACGACCACCGTAGTAGTGTCAAACGACCCGGAAATATTATGACGAACGACCAGCCAAACACCCTACATTTATATGGTGTTTCTACACCCCCTTACTCCTCCAAAACTCCACAAAATAGTAGTAAAACACGCAGCCCAACAGCAACACAAAAAGTCCACAAAACAGTCCGCTACAAGTGAATAACTCGAACTCACGGCTTCCGATCACCGTCCCGTGAGTTCTTACAAGTATAGAACGACTTACCATGAATATATTGAAGAAAAACTGGATGAAATAGAGCATTAAACTCACCTTATTTGTTGGATAACTCAGCTCCTATCTTGGTTCTTCAAACTCTAGGTTTTACCTCCAATTAGAACTTGAAAGGGAGAGAAAATCAATTAGGGTTTGTGGGAAATTTGTTTGGGAGGATTCTTTGCAGAGCTTATGTCTGGTTATTATGCTCTATTTTAAGTCTAATATATAAAGAAAATAGGCCTTTAAAAGGCCTCTTTGGACGACCCGAAATGGCCCATTTTCATTTAAGCAAGTAGGTGACACAGCTACTTGTCACCTAGCAGCTTGCGCAGTATCGCCAAAATGACCATATCTCTCTACTCCGATGTCGTATTGACAAACGGTTTAATGAGTTGGAAAATAGACTCATAGATATTTAATTTGATGGGTGGAACACCCCATAACCCTAAGTATATTGGGAGAAAATTGCAGTTACATTTGACCCAAAGTTTCAGTAAAACTTATAAATGTAACTTGTGATGACTTTCATCGACTTATGTTCCACAACTCGCTTGACTTCAAAACATAACACACGGATGTCATACGACTAATATAAATCATAACATAATCTCCTTATCATGCTAATCACCCTAGTCTCACCCCAAAGGTACAGGTTATAACATTCCCAACATGTCGACTTTCGACGAAACATTGTTTTATTCAATTGCTTTAGCTTCTGAACTGTCCAACCCTCTTTGTACTTGTTGTTCATGATATTCAATATTTGTAACCTCAGAGGTAACATGATTAACTTACTTTATATACTTTTAAATATTATCTCATTTTTGGTCCTACATTAGTTTGCTTACGACGCATTTTTACGTACGAAAATATAGGGTGTAACAATAGTATTGGTGTGGCATGTCAGTAGAGTACTTGGTATTTGATAATATGAAGTCGTTGGATCTAGGATGGGTGCTATCAGATTTGATTGTGGTATATTTGGAAGGATAATATAGAAAGTCGGCTTAAAATTTACTATGGTTCTTGTCGAAGGAGAGGGAGCTCCACGACTGGTGGATATGATGAATGGTTATGAGTTTCTACGTGTTTCTTTCATCATCGGTAGTGTACGAAGGTTTTAGAATGGAGTCTTGTTTGATATGAGGTTTATTACCGGCATTGAGAAGTTCTGAGCAACTACTGTGATTGGAAATCATTACTATGAGTATCAGTGTTATGTGATATATCATGCGATTGTATCTTGGGTTATGGATGTGGCTTGGTACAGTTGTTCAGACTTATACAGTGTGTAGGTTGCGAGATTCAAATTTTATAAGAAATTTCGGATATTGGAAATTGGATTCTATGGCTTGTGGGCTAGGTTGAATTAAGAAATTTCAGTTATGTGGTGTTATCAGACCTATATGGAATTGGGTGACGCAGGGTCACCCTCGAGTACATGCGTGGTAAGGTGGAATAGGGATTTGGTAGCTTGGAAACAACTCTTGGCACGTTCGAGGACGAATGTATATTTAAGTGGGGGAGGATGTAATGACCCGACAGGTCACTTCGAGTATTACAGCCCCGTTCTCCCATTTACTGCTCACTTTATGCTTTACAATTGTTGTATGACTTGCCGTGGTAATTGGTTTTGGTTCGGAAGAATTTCGGAGTAAAATGAGACACTTAGTCTTATAATTGAAAACTTAAATTGGAAATAGTTGACCGGATGTTGACTTATATGTAAACGACCTCGGATTTGAATTCTGGTGATTCCAATAGCTCTGTATGGTAATTTTGGACTTAGGAGCATGTCCAAAAAATTAGTTGGAGGTCCGTAGTGGAATTAGGCTTGAAATGGCGAAAGTTGAATTTTTTGAAAAGTTTGACCGGGGATTTGACTTTTTGATATCTGGGCCGGAATCCAATTCTGGAAATTGGAATAGCTCCGTTATGTGATTTAGGACTTGTGTACAAAATTTGAAGTCATTCCAGATTGATTTGCTATGTTTCGGCACGAGTTATTGAATTTGAAAGTTCAAAGTTCATAGATTTCTATTTGAGGTGTGATTCGTCGTTTTGATGTTGTTATGTGTGTTTTGAGGCCTCAAGTAGGTCCGTATTGTGTTATGGAACTTGTTGGCATGTTCGGAACATCATACGAACTCGCTCAAAGTTTCAAATCACATCAAACAATGCTAAAACCACGAATCGTGCATCGATTCATGCTTAATGAACTTATGCATTTCTAACTTCTACATTCGATGGCGAAACATATCAAATCACGTCTGATTGACCTCAAATTTTGAACATAAGTGATAAATGACACAACATACCTATTCCAACTCCCAAAACCAAAATTCGAGCCCGGTAACCACAAAGTCAACTTTCGGTCAAACTTCTAATTTTCCAACTTTCGCCATTTCAAGCAAAAATCAACTACGGACCTCCAAATCACTATCCGGACACACTTTTAAGTCTAAAATCACCCAACGGAGCTATTGGAACCATCAAACCTCCATTCTAGAGTTATTTACACATAAGTCAACATCCGATCTACCTTTTCAACTTAAGCTTCCAACCTTGAAACTATCTCAACTAATTCTGAAACATCCATGGACCCAAACCAACTATCCTGGCAAGTAACATAGCAAAAATTGAGCATAGAATAAATAGTAAATTGGGAAACAGGGCTACAACACTCAAAACGACTGGCCGGGTCATTACAAATCATCATTCTCCAATGCTCTATCAATCCTGCTAATTACCATGTCTTCTCCCATTTGTCCAGGTAAAGAACTCACCTCTCCAAGGGAGTTCAGACATCATTGCATCTGAGCAGTAGTTAACAAAATCTCGAACTTCTACTCGTGTTACAACATGCTTTGACACTCTATCTTGTGGAGTAATAATAGCATTAAAGTCCCCCCATAATAGCCATGGTTGATTTATAGTTTGTGAAAGGTTTTTGAGCTTTTGTCACATCTCTGTTCTCATATATAAGTTGTTATATCGATATACCACAGTTAGAGCATAACTGACATTACAGCTAGTAATGGTAGAGTGAATAATCTGAGCATCTGTTTGCACCACATCTAATTGACATACATTTCTGTTGACTAATATCCATATTCTTCCATTAACCGCATGAGCATAGTTATGTTCTAATTCCCAATAATTTGCAATCTTAGGGGCAATAACATAAGCATTATGCTGTTTAATTCTGGTCTCCACCAACCTGGTAAGGAAATATGATTGTCTTTTAAGTATTTAGCCAACTCCTTCTGTGTATGTCGCGCCTCATTTTCTAGCGAAAGCGGGCTTCGACATGTGACAACCCTTTTAAAAAGAGGTATTAAAAGAGAAGAGTCGCCACCTAATGATTTTTAAGGTGCGTTAGGGAACCTAGTTGCAAATAACTCTGTTTGACTGGTCAATGCCACCAAAGATCGGGTAAGGGCTTAAATTACCTCAAAGAGAAGGTGTTAGGCACTCTTTGAGGTCCACAACTGTGGGTCCCGACCGAACTTTAGACCATGTGGATTATACAATTAGGCTAGGGGATCAAATAAATAGAAAGGAAGTTCAGAGGTTGTAGAGTCTTATTAAAACATATGAGAATCGGTACAAGTCTTAATGACTACAAGGATACAACTATATTGTCCTTTATTAAACGACTAAATATACATAACAAGTACATAAATAGAAAAGGGGGCCCTAAGTTTTTTAGCCTGAAGGATCACCCCGTGCAACATAAATAATACTTCACAACTCCCTTAAAGTAGAGGTTGCTCGTATTATTCAGCAAGCACAGACTAACATTTCCTGCTACCCGATTACTATGTTGAAGTTGTTTACTTAAAAGCATTCTAATTCAATTCTAAGTCGTACCCTATGCGTGCACTACCTGTCTCATGCCTATGGTCCAGAAGGCTTTGGACCTACTATAAGATGGTTCTACACTTTACTTAGGTTGCTCAAAATGATAAAACTAGGCGATGTGCAAAACAGATAGGACTGCATATAATTGCAATAAAAGGCTCAAGTAACCTCCACACATAAGCAAGAAAGCACGCAAATAGATTTTTGGTTAGGCAATAGACGACATTAAGACATGTGGGAACCGTTAAGTATTATAGGCATAATTTCTATGTGATTCTGGATTCCAGTATTATATAGGTAGTGCTGTAATTTCTGGACTAACGTATAGGCAGATTAGAGCGTTGCAAGTCCTATAGACATGATATCTAATTGTTTGCTTAATAAGGTTGTGAAAACAATCCCATAATTCTGAATTACTAATGTTGATTATATATATATGCGTCTTAGGCAGGTGATAGTACCCTATAGGCATAATCTCTAATAGTCGCATAATTAGGTAGTGAAGTCATTTGAAAACACAAGATTAGTAGCTTCAATAAACATCCTATGGGTAGGATTTCTATCAATTGAGAATTGGACTTGATTTTTTAAATACTTTATCCCTATAGGCATGCTATCTAAATGAAGCAGTACAAAATCAACATGAAGTAATTGATTAATTAGTTAAGACCCTATATTTATGGTACTAAATAAGTAAATGTATTGCATTGTTGTATCCTATAGCCATATTATCTAATAGTGCATAGAAGTAAACATGCGAACAAGTGAAATATTTAGGTTCTTACAAACATGTTTCTGATAGTGTGCGTGTATTAGACAAGTTGAGTAGGTAAAGTATTTGAGTTCCTATAGGCATGATATATAAGGCAAGAAGTCCAGTTCGGATCCTATAGGCATGCTCTCTAGCCATTAAAGCCATAACATTGTGTGCATATAATTCCAGAGAATGAGGCGTGATGAGTAAACAAGCTATTAAGACCTCGTAGGCATGATCTCTACCCATTCGTGCAAAAGATAAAGTATCCCAGTCCCCCTTTTCACCACTCCCCCATTTTTTTCGTTATTACAAGTTATTACAGGCTAAAGAATGAAATAAAGCACAGGCTGAAACGAATACATGCTAACCAAAGTAATTACAGGCCCGATATAAAAGTAACCCAGGAATATCCCAGGCCATCAATAGTCTTACTCTCCGAACAAACAGCAAGACCAAACCACAGGCTCACAAGATAACTAGAGTGCCCAGTTCCAACAACACCCATGGCCCATCTCCAGGCCCAATGAATAACTTACTTACCCACAAGGATACTAAATTTAGCTATATAGGTGACACAATACTCATAGAACAACTTAATCCCTTAGTTCTTAGAGTTGTAGCCATTAACAACTCTAGCCAAGACATATAAACAGGATCATGCTAAATGGAAAGGCACACAAGACACATATGAGGCAAGCTTATGCTTTGTAATTCTAATAACAGAGTTTGATAGTGACAAGATTGACCATCATAGGACAGTAAACTATTTCAGTAAAGCATGATCCAGAAACAACCTAAAGACCTTTAGATGTTAGTCTAACAGAATCATGAACAAGAAGCAGGTAGAGTATAATATTGATATGAAGGTTTTAACATGAAAACCTAATGAGAATGTTGTTGCAAATAGCATAACAACATGCTAGTGGGCATAATTTGGCAAACATACTTGGTTGATCAATAAACTTAACATGATGGACATTAAATATAGCACAAAGATTCTAAAGAACTCATAGTAGGCAAAACAACATGTCAACTATAGGCTAACAGGACATGCATACATTAGGATTCATATCAGTCGACCACACATGAGAGAGAACTACACATTGGTATTTATCCTAGAAGAAATGCTAAAGAGTGCAGGATTGACCAACAAAATTATCAGAGCTTGAAATCGCAGACAAATATGCTTGGCTAGAGATTAACACAATGCTATAATATGGGAGAGTCAAGGATTAGTTTGCATGAAACAATAGGTTATACATAAAGGATCTAGTAGGAAGAGATTCATTAAAGTGAACTTTGAGCAAGAAGTTTATACAAAAGGGCCCAGAAAACCAAGGCATGAATATGAACTCATAACAGGCAAAGGACACGACATTGAGGCTAACATGAGCATGACCAATCAGACAAAACCTAAGAAGGCCAGAAACCATCTGAGTCCAATACATAGAGTGAGAGCATACTACATATGTTGAAGCCTATCAAGTCTGATATTAGAGAGCATGGAACTGCAGAACGTCATTGAGACAATAGAACTACATAAAACATACAACAATACAACATTGGGAGTTCAGAAATAACAAATAAACTTAGGTCATGCTTGTCTATAAAAGTTCAAATAGTGTTGGCACGTAGAATACACATACATGCATAAGTAGATAAGTAATAATTAAGGCTATAAAGGGTAGAGAATACTAACCAGTTGCGAAGATAAACGAGAAAAAGTGTGAGTAACTTAGAATCTCAATGATGACATCAAATAAAAATAACAATGAGAACCCCAGATCCTAATGCGTCAGAGTTCAAAGGAGCTTCAGTGAGCCCCGAGAAGTGCTCGCACTAGGGAGGTTAATAGAGAATATTTTGGTGGCTTTGGCTTTCAGCTGACCACATTCAATAGAGAAGAAATAATATAGAAGGTGAAAAGTGAGAGAATAACAGTAGTTCATAAGCGATTAGAGTCTATCCAAAGGGAAATTGGGGAGTGGTTTATGTAGTAATAAAAATCAACACATAAATAGGGAAATACAGTTAAACGAGCATAAACAAGGAAAGAAGAACATGCAAAAATCAGTTTAGAATCAGATTAGGAGAAGAAGCCAGGTAAACTCTAGTTTGACTAGGATTAGAAATTGGCCGGAGATCTTGGTGAATCGGAACCTCATAGCCTTGCTATGAACGTATACAGACGAAATATCGTCCAAATCTTGGAGAGTAAAGCCGGACTCCTTTGATTCAGAGACGGGTACTTGCCAAAAATTGGCAAGGACTAAGTAACACTATATTTACACAAATAATAGCGGTATAATCCAGAAAAATTAAGTAAATCATGGTAAGAATCCATGGATGATTTGGATTCAAAGAAGCTTTTGGGTGGTGGCTAGGGTTTCTAAGAGAAAAGGAGAGTAGAGGATTTAGGGGCGGCTGGAGTATGAGAATGAGATTAGGATTTAGGGTGAGGGGATATAAGTAAAGGGTAGGGATTATTATAGGTCATTGATCATTTGGGATCAATGGCCGCGATTAAAGAGAAGTGGGGAGGGTCGAGTAAATGGATCCCGACCGGGTTGGAACAAAAGGGGTCATTTGGTTTGGGCCAGGGCAGATTGGGGTTGGGCTCATTTGTTTGGACCTTAAGTGGTGCAACAATAAGGCATAATTTGGGCCAGAGTTTGAAGTAGGGGATTAAGGGGAAATAATTTTAATAAAATAGTTAAATAAAATATAATATTTTTTATTTATGCAACATAATACTTTAAAACAATATTTGAATATTATGAAAAATGTAAAAAATTATTTTGGCCTTAAATAAAATGACAAATGCAATTTATTGTAAAACATAAGCTATTATTGCAAAATTACGTATTTGGCATAAAAACTGCAAATGTAATTATATTAAATGAAGTAAAATATTATAAAATATATATGTGGATGCAAATAATAGATTTGAATGATTAAATCATCACAAAATAATTTAAGTGGGTAATTAATACATATTCAAGTAATTTAACTGCAAGAAAATCAGTTTTAATGCTTTAAAAATTACGAAAAAATATAAAAAATAATTGTATAACTATTGTAAATTGAGTAATGATGCAAAATGATATTCTGAAGGTATATATACTATTTGAAAAATTATGAGGGCAAAATTGGGTATCAATAGTGTATATCTCTAATCCCCTCCCCCCCTCCCCCCCCACATTCCACGTGAGGAGTGTCATTAAAAGGGTCGATTGTACCGCCTCTATCTGGTGGATGCTTATCCCCTTGACCTCTTGATAGCACTCCAAATGCATTATGTGTAGCAATTGATAAATCCATACCTTCTACAGTCTTTCTAGGAGTTAAGACACCAGTTTTTCCTCTCGATACACTATTGTTATGACCTTTAGGTTGTATGGCATTATTGACCTGAATAGTTGTTGGATCCAGGCATTTTTCGGCCATCTTGATAGGGACTACAGTTTGCTCTTTAGGAGCTATTGTATTAGAACATGTAGCTTTAGAAGCATCAGTTGGTATAGTTGGTTCTTGAGGCTTACTTGTATTCTGTGTCACATTTCCCTTGGTTCTCCATTCCTTTGCTAGCTGGTGAAATATACCATTCACCCTCTGCATTTTTCGAGGTTTACCCTGAACTTCCTCTATAATTTTACACAAATGTCCAAGTTGTTGAAAATCTGAGCAAAACTCAAGTTTCCATTCAAATCTAGCTGCTTGATGGTATATCTTGCCAGATGGATCTTGTATTTTAACTTCAGTTGGTAGTGGTTTTGTTATGTTCACTTCAATCAACATCCTAGCAAAAGAGATTCTTGATTGGTTAGTTGTAAATTCATCAGCAAATAGGGGCACTTCAATAACACTGCCCAATCTGCTCAACGAGTTTTTTCCTCAATAGATCATAGGCAAATTAGGGAATGAGACCCATAGGGGTATCTCTTTTAGGAAAGTCGTATCAAATTCTAGTTTAGGAGACAATTTCTTCAGAGTTATAGGCCTATTATTGATTGTATATGGTCCTCCATACAAGATTTCCTTGAGGTCATATTCATCTCTGAATTTGGCTATGAAATAACCCTTGTCATGCTAGAAGAGTTCAGAGCATGGGGCTTTTTGACCAATTCTGGTTGATGAACCTTTTCAAATGATTATACCCTAGGATTTCACCAATTACAACAACAATCAGAGAGTGTTTCCCTTTATCCACCTCTTTCGCAGTCTCCATGGGATCCAATTGAATAACCACATTACCATCCACAATCATCGGTGGAATGTAAGATAGAGAAAGCCCGTTTGAAGCCATCTGGATTTTAGCAAACAAATTAACCCATGCCGGAGCTACTGGATCCTTGTTAGCCGTCAACTTTTGCGAATTTTCTTCTGCGTGTGCATTTAGTTGAGGGTGCACAATAGTCGACACACTCAATGTTGAGGCCACACATTCACTTACCATTGTCGTTCCTCTCACTTTGTTGTTGAACCTCTGGAGTTACCATTGGTACTGCCTGCATTTTTTTAGAAACTAAATATGCTATAGAAAATTTGGTTGTTGTCAGCGAGCTTTCGAGAACTGTTATCGGTGTCTTCCTCGGTCGTTCTGGCTCATGACCTTTGCCCTTCGCCATTGACAACCACTGTTCCCGCCAAACGTAACCACCACTTGGAGAAACAAGTTAGTGGAGAGGGGAGTTTCTAGAGAGAGAATTTTTAATACATAATTACTCTCAGATGCAGGTGCGAAACCAAATGTTTTCGATAGATAATGCGACACAATATATTGAAAATAGCAAAATATATTGAAATGCAGTGCATTAGGGAAGCTACGAGAGATGTATTAGGGGTCTCAAAGGGTTACTCTGGTGGTCACAAGGGAGACTGGTGGTAGAATGGAGAGGTGCAAGAAAAAGTGAAAACCAAGAAAGAGGTGTATCTGAAGATAGTGGAAAGTGTAGACGAGAATAAGCAATGCTAGCAGTTACGGTGGCTAAGACTATAACTTTCAGTCATTTGTATGAGGAATTCAAGGGACGAGGTAGGGATAAGAGGTTGTTCAGGTTAGTCAAGGCGCGATAAAAGAAGGCTCGTGAGTTGGACCAAGTGAAGTGCATCAAGGATGAAGAAGGTAGAGTTTTGTTGGATGAGGGGCTTATTCGTCAGAGATGACAGACCTACTTCCTTAGTCTCTTGAACGAGGAGGGGGACATGAGCATTGTACTGCGTGATTTGGAACTCTGTGGGAGTTGTTGTGACTTTGGGTATTGTAGGCGGATTAGAGTTGATGAAGTGGATGGGGCTATGTGTAAGAACAACTGGGGCAAAGTGACCGGGTCGGATGAAATACCGGTGGAGTTTTGGAAGAGTGCGGGCAAGGCAGGCTTGGAGTGGATAACTAGGTTATTTAATGTCATTTTTAGAGCGAAGAAGATGCTTAAAGAGTGGAGGTAGAGCACGATGGTTCCTGTATACAAGAACAAGGGTGACATTAAAAATTGCAATAACTATCGGGGTATCAAGCTGTTTAGTCATAATATGAAAGTCTGGGAGAGAATGGTAGAACTAAGGGTGATGAGGAGTGTGTCTATATCCGAGAACCAGTTCGGATTTATACCAGAGTGTTGGACTACAGAAGTTATCCACCTTATTAGGATATTGATGGAGCAATATAGGGAGAGGAAGAAGGACTTGTATATGATGTCCATCGACTTAGAAAAGGCGTACGATTATGTTCTGAGAGAGGTTTTGTGGAGATGTTTGGAGGCTAGAGGTGTACCCGGTGCCTACGTTAGGGTGATTAAGGACATGTATGATGATGCAAAGACTTGAGTGAGGACGGTGGGTGGGGACTCGGACCATTTTATGGTTGTGATAGGGTTGCATCAGGGGCCGACACTCAGCCCTTTTTTGTTTGCCCTGGCGATAGACGTACTGACGCGCCACATCCAGGGGGAGGTGCAGTGGTGCATGCTATTTGCAGATGATATTGTATTGAATGACGAGAAATGAGGTGGTGTGAATGCACAATTAGAGACATGGAGGCAGACCCTAGAGTCTAAAGGTTTTAAGTTAAGCAGGACCATGCCACAATACTTGGAGTGTAAGTTTAGTAGTGAGACTCAAGGAGGGGAAGGGGAGGTGAGGTTGGACTCGCAGGTCATCCCTAGGAGAGGAAGTTTTAAGTACCTTGGGTCTATTATTCAGGGGATAAGAAGATTGATGAAGATGTCACACATCGTATTGGGGCGGGATGGATGAAATAGAGACTCGCTTCCGGTGTTTTTTGTGACAAGAAGGTGCCACCGAAACTTAATGGTAAGTTCTACAGGGTGGTGGTCAGACCGATGATGTTATATGGGGCTGAGTATTGGTCAGTCAATATCGCTCATGTCTAGAAGATGCAGGTAGCAGAGATGAGGATATTGTGATAGATGTGCAGTCACACCACGTTAGATAAGATTAGAAATGAGGTTATTCGCGACAAGGTAGGTGTGGCCCCTGTTGAGGACAAGATACGGGAAGTACGGCTTAGGTGGTTTGGTCATGTGAGGAGGAGGAGCACAGGCACCCCGGTGAGGAGGTGTGAGAGATTGACATTGGAGGGCCAACGGAGAGGTAGAGGTAGGACAAAAGAAGAGGTAGGGATAGGTGATTAGGCAAGACATGGCGCAACTTCAGCTGACCGAGGACATGACCCTTGATAGGAAGGTATATAGGTCGAGCATTATGGTAGTAGAGTAGGTAGTCTAGAGTGTTCATAACAGTAGTATTGGCATGAGTCTTGATTTCTGTTGGTAGTATGTTTTTATGACTAACCGTTGTTTTCCTTCATTGTTGATCACCTTACTATCTTGTTGTTTTTATTCTGCTTTTATATGGCTTTTTGGTGTTGTCCCTTCTTGTCTATATTTTCATTAATGTGGTGCTTATACTTTCCTGAATCGAGAGTCTATTGGAAACATTCTCTCTATCCTCCAAGGTAGGGGTAAGGTCTGCGTACACACTACCTTCCCCAGACCCCACGGTGTGGGATAATACTGGTATATTATTGTTGTTGTTGTAAAATCGACTAGAATACGTGCCAAAAATCATGCAAAATTTGATTTCTGCAATGTCTACTAATGAAATATTGAATAGGATAACAATACAATAATAAATGCTTTTTTATCTATGGCTAACGTTTAATAATAGATGTACGAAATTATGTGCGATACATCAATCCCTATAATATGAATTTTAGCTCGCTCTGGGAACTTAATTGCTCTAAGGAGCACGAGTATCTGTAATGACCTTGCTTAAGCTCTCATTTATTTGCATTTAATGGAGGTCTGAATCTTAACCATTCGGATTTTAGTTATTAAGTAAATTTGTTTTTTAGATCTGAATCATAATCATTTAGATCTTAACCATTAATCTTGTTTTTCTTTTCAATTTTATAACCACTGAATATCTCTGAATAGATCTTAATGACTAAGATCTATAACATTTCTAATATCATTAAGATGTTATACATTCAAGAGTTTATGTAAAAATGATATTTCACTATATTACACTTTAGCACTAATTACCATCACCACTGTTATCAATATCCCCCACCATTATAGACTAGCATCACTATATATCACCTATTACTTTTATCAGCCACAACCATCATCAACCATCACCGTTAACTACTACTGTCATCCACCATCTACTACTAGAAAACTGCCTAAAATCGTCCAGAAATATCGTCCAAATCGGTCGGAAAACTGAAAAACCGACCGATTTTCGACCGACTTTAATCCGTCGAAATTAGGCTAGTCGGTAATAAATAACGACCAAAGTCGGTCGCAATTTTCGATCGATTTCGGCCGGTCAATTAATTTTCATAAACGAATCAAAAAGAAAAAATCTGCCGAAAAAACCGACTGAAGTCGGCTGGTATTTTCCGATAGAATTCGGTCGCTATTTTTAATTATGCAATTAAAAAATGCACCGTCTCAGAATCGAACCAAGGTCTGTACTGTGAAAAGATACTATTCTACCACTAGACCATTGGTACATTTTGGTTTAAGACTTTCTTTTAATTTATTTATAATCTTAATTGAATTTTCACGCGAAAATAACCGACCGATTTCGGTCGTTTTTTTAATATTAATTTTAATTTATTTTATATGAAAAACCGACCGAAACCGATCGATTTTGGTCGGTTTCATAAAAAATAAATTTCGCGGGACTCTAAAATAGTTTCCCACATTTTTGCGCCAAAAATAACCGACCAATGTCGGTCGGTTTCATTAAAAAAATTAAAATATAAAATAATTTGAAAAATCGACCGGCTTCGGTCGATTTTTTGACCGAAGTGGGTCGGTTGGCTGCGGTTGGTTTTGGCCGAATTTCTAGTAGTAATCACCACTATCAGCCAACACCACCACCAGTCATTACCCAGTCGGCACCCACAACCACCACTGTTAGACAACATCACTGCCAACCACCATAGGTACTATTAATTGTGTATAGGTACGCGTGATATGATTATGACACAATAAACAAAATGGATTAGCACACGTGATTCGTTTCAAAGATAATTCCATATTTTAATAATTAAAAGCGGATAGATAAAATATGGAAACCTATAAATCATAGTTTATCCAAAATTAATTCAAGCCAAGTTGTAGTCAATAAAGCGACCGTGCTAGAACCACGAGATTCGGGGAATGCCTTACACCTTCTCCTTTGTCAACAGAATTTCTTACCCGAACTTTATTTTCATAGACCAATAATAAAAGAGTCAAATCTTTCTTTGAATAGGGATTCAAATAAAAGGTGGCTTGGAACACCCAAAAATCAAATTTCAAGTGGCAACTCTGAATAATAAAACAATCCCTACTTCAAAAATGTTACTTTAATTGGAAATTTTTTTTAACCCACAACAATCTATAACATATATCTTTGGGGGGGTAAAAGGGGGGTGTGACAGCTCTGGCGACTCCACTAGGGAAAACCAGAATTCGAACTTGTACATGTTGACTTTTATTTGACTTTATTAATTTTGTATATACTGTGATTTATTTGGGCCTAATGTGCTACTTGCATGCTTTTTACCGCTTTGATATTATTGAACTGTACATATAAACTGTCACCCCCTCTAAGTCTTCTTGAAATTAAAATGGGCATTTGCTTGACATAACCCGCTTTCTTTGAGATAGCCGAGGTGTTTGTCACCTAGTGAAGGATTTTAGTCACACGTGTTTTAGGCGGGGAGCACCACCAACTAAGCCGAAAAGCAATTCTATTGGTATGCTGACCCTCCTCAACTCGAGTTGGCCACCCGAGTAAGCCAGTCTAGATACCTCCTCCACTAGGATTTAAACCTAAAAGAACAAACCCCATGCCGCATATCCCTAGTAGGTTCGCTTTATTTGTATCACGTGCATTTGACTTAGCGAAACTCGGTACACGGACAGGGTCCGTATAAGACATGTATCTTTTTTGAGACCACCATGTTCACTTATGTGCTACTTGCTGCATCATTTGGGAGGCTTGTATTGTGGACAGGTTTTAGAAAATTAGTTGAGCGGAATTGAAAATAAATCATTCCCCCGATTTTGTACAAATAATCCATTTTACTATAAATAAATAAAAAGAAATTTAAAAAAAATAAAAATAAAAAATGGTCAAATTCTATCAAGTCTTGGACGGAACTATGCGGATTTGATTCTCATCGTATATGAGACACGTAGGCAAACCTCGTCGGTTCCAGCTCCAATTTAAAAAATATTCAAAAACTATTTTCCTGTACTTTCTTCTTTAGAAAAGTCTTTCTTTGAGACCCCAATTTTCAAAAAACAAAAATCCAAAAATATTTTACTTTTCAGAATTCTTTCCTTAGAAAATTCAAAAATAAAAAAAAACTAAATCCAAAATATTTTCCTTCTTTTCCGAAGTCTTTCATTAAAAATAAATTTAATTCAAAATCCAAAATATTTTCTTTCTTCTTTAGAAATCTTTCTTTCGAAATCCCAAAACAAAAATCAAAATTCAAAATCCAAAATATTTTTCTTGTTAGGAGCTTTTATGGTATGATTTTCATATAAAAAATATTGAATAAATTATAAAAAGAGTTAACTCATTTACCTTGTTCTTGGTATTCCTGAACTACGTAATGATCTGATTCATGCGGTGTCATGATGCGTAGGCAATCCCCATCGGATTCGATCATAACCATTAAATAAACCAAGTGAAGAAAAAAAGAAAAAGAAAGAAAAATAAAGGAGTGACAAAAAATAACAAAGAAAAACAAAGAGTGAAAAACAACCAAAACAAAAAGAAAGCAAAAGTGAAAAAATCCAAAAGGAGAACTCTTTGTCCAATTTGAAAAATAAAACCGCAGAAAAGTTTATGTGGGTATGTTGTCAAATGGCGCGAGCAAGTAGCCAGGGTAAAGCCTCCAATGGACGAAGAAGAAATGGGTACGGTCTTTCTACAGGCCCAAGAGGCAGGCTACTTCCAGAACATGATGTCCTCTATGGGTAATCCGTTCGCCGAAGCTATCAAAATTGGGGAGATGGTCGAAAATGGTTTAAAAATAGGCCGAATCTTGAGTCATGTAGTGTGATGACCCAAAATGTCATCTTTAAATTTTATAATTAATTCTATATTCTAAGACCTCGAAAAACACTATTTATCATTCCTCGACTTGCGTGCACAGTCCGTAAATTTTTCGGAAAGTTTTTATGTGAAAAATAGATTAAAATATGAATTAGAGCTTTAAAACTCAACTGAGTTAACTTTGGTCAACATTTTGAGCAAACGGACTCAGATCAGTGTTTTGATAATTCCGGTAGGTCTGTATCGTGATTTAGGACTTGGGTGTATGCCCGGAATCAAATTCCGAGGTCCCTAGCCCGAGATATGAAATTTTGATAAAAAATTAAAAGTTTAAGTTCAAATAGTGACCGGATGTCGAATTATGTGCAAACGACCCCGGAATAAAATTTTGATGATTCCAACAGCTCCGTATGGTAAATTTGGACTTAGGAGCGTGATCGAAATTTTATTTTGATGGCCGTAGTGAAATTAGGCTTGAAATGGAAAATATAGGAATTTAAAGTTTGGAAGTTTGACCGGGGAGTTGACTTTTTGATATCGGGGTCGGTATCCAATTCTGAAAATTTTCATAGCTCCGTTATGTCATTTATGACTTGTGTGCAAAATTTGAGGTCAATCGGACTTGATTTGATAGGTTTCGACATTAAGCTTGAATTGGGGTGTGATTTGTGATTTTAGCGTATCGCGTGATTCCTTGAGTTCTTCTATTTATGTATCTACACTCGTGGGTGAATCTATTATTGTGGACCGTGTGTATCGGTTGTGCTTATTTGTTATCAGTGGTTTTGAGACCAGAGCTGATTTATTATTGCTCAGTATGGTAGATTTCGATATTATTTTGGGCATGGACTGGCTGTCGCCTTATCATGCTATTCTTGATTGTTACGCCAAGATAGTGACGTTGGCTATGCCAGGTCTACCGCGGCTAGAGTAGAGACGTACCTCAGATCATATTCATAGTAAGGTTGTTTCATTTCTTAAAGCTCAACTAATGGTTGAGAATGGGTGTGATGCGTATCTGGCCTATGTGAGAGATGTTAGTATTGATACTCCTACGATGGAGTCAGTTCCTATAGTAAGGGATTTTCCTGATGTATTTTCAGCAGATCTTCTGAGTATGCCACCCGACTGGGATATTGACTTTGGCATTGATTTATTTACTAAGCCCATTTCTATTCCACCATATCATATGGCCCCAGCAGAGTTGAAAGAATTAAAAGAACAGTTACAGGAGTTGTTTGATAAGGGTTTCATTCGGCCCAGTGTATCGCCTTGGGGTGCTCCTGTCTTATTTGTGAAGAAGAAGGATGGTCCTATGCGGATGTGTATTGATTACCGCCAGCTGAACAAGGCTACAGTGAAGAACAAGTATCCATTGCCACGTATTGATGATCTCTTTGATCAGCTTCAGGGTGCCAGAGTGTTCTCTAAGTTTGACTTACATTCAGGCTATCATCAGTTGAAGATTCGGGGGCCAGATATCCTAAAGACTGCTTTCAGGACTCGGTACAGTCATTACGAGTTTCTTGTGATGTCTTTTGGGCTGACCAACGCCCCAACAACATTTATGCACTTAATGAATAGTGTATTTCAGCCCTATCTTGATTCTTTTGCCATTGTGTTTATTGACGACATTCTGGTGTATTCCTGGAGTCGGGAAGATTATGAACAACACTTGAGGACTGTGCTTCAGATTTTGAGAGAAAAGAAGTTATATGCAAAATTTTCAAAGTGTGAATTATGGTTTGATTCAGTGGGATTTTTGTGTCATATAGTTTCGTGCGACGGAATCAAGATAGATCCGAAGAAGATTGAAGCAGTGCAGAGTTGGTCCAGACCGTCCTCAGTTACGGAAATCCGGAGTTTCCTTGGTCTGGCAGGGTATTATCGCCGATTTGTAACTTCTATTGCTGCATTTATGACCAAATTGACCCAAAAGGGTGCTCCGTTCAGGTAGACCGAAGAATGTGAGGAGAGCTTCAAAAAGCTCAAGACAACTTTGACTACAGCCCAGTATTAGTATTACCTACAGGTTCAGGGTCTTATACTGTGTATTGTGATGCATCACGAATTGGTCTCGGCGCAGTGTTGATGCAAGACGGTAGGGTGATTGCCTACGCATCCAAACAGTTAAAGGTGCATGAGAAGAATTATCATGTACACGACCTTGAGTTAGCGGCTATTGTTCATGCCTTGAAGATTTGGTGGCATTATTTGTACGGTGTCCATTGTGAGGTCTACACTGATCACCGGAGTCTACAACATCTGTTTAAACAGAAAGATCTTAATTTACGGCAGCGGAGATGGTTGGAGTTTCTTAAGGATTATGATATCACCATTCTCTATCATTCCGGGAAGGCCAATATAGTGTCTGATGCCTTGAGTCGTAAGGCGGAGAGTTTGGGCAGCTTAGCATATTTACCGATAGCAGAGAGGCCTTTAGCCTTGGATGTTTAGGCCTTAGCCAACCAATTTGTCAGGTTGGATATTTTCGAGCCGAGCCAAGTCTTGGCTTGTGTGGTTTCTCAGTCTTCTCTTTATGATCGTATCAGGGAGCGTCGGTATGATTACCCCCATCTGCTTGTCCTTAAGGATACAGTTCAGCACGATGATGCCAAGGAAGTCACTATTGGAGATGACGATGTATTACAGATGCAGGGCAGGCTATGTGTACCCAATGTAGATGGCTTGTGTGAGTTGATTCTCCAGGAGGCACACATTTACGATACTCCATTCATCCGGGTGCTGCAAAGATGTATTAGGACTTGAGACACCACTATTGGTGGAGGCGGATGAAGAAATACATAGTGGAGTATGTAGCTCGGTGTTTAAATTGTCAACAAGTGAAATATGAGAATCAGCGACCGGGTGGATTGCTTCAGAAGCTAGAGATTCCAGAATGGAAATGGGAGAGGATCACTATGGATTTCGTTATTGGGCTCCCACAGACTCAGAGGAAGTTCGATGCAGCTTGGGTGATTGAGGATAGATTGACCAAGTTAGCTCATTTCATTACTGTGGTTACTACTTACTCTTCGGAGCAACTGGCTCAGGTCTATATTCGCGAGATTGTCAGACTCCATGGCGTACCAGTATCTATCATCTCGGACTGGGGTACGCAGTTTACATCACAGTTCTGGAGGGCAGTACATCATGAGTTGGATACTCGGGTAGAGTTGAGTACAACATTTCACCCTCAGACGGACGGGCAGTCCGAACGCACTATTCAAATACTGGAGGATATGCTTCGTGCGTGTGTGATAGATTTTGGGGGTGCTTGGGATAAGTTCTTATCACTTGCAGAGTTTGCTTATAACAACACTTACCAGTCAAGCATTCAGATGGCCCCGTATGAGGCCTTGTATGGTAGGCGGTGCCGGTCTTTGGTGGGTTGGTTCGAACCGGGCAAGGCTAGACTATTGGGTACATACTTGGTTCAGGATGCCTTGGAAAAGGTTAAGTTGATTCAGGATCGACTTCATACCGCCCAATCTAGACAGAAGAGTTATGTGGATCGGAAGGTTTGTGACGTTGCATTTATGGTTGGTGAGCGGGTATTGCTCCGGGTTTCGCCTATGAAGGGTGTGATGAGATTTGGGAAGAAGGGCAAGTTGAGCCCTAGGTATATTGGGTCTTTTGAGATTCTTGAGAGAGTTGGAGAGGTGCCTTATAGACTTGCACTACCACCTAGTCTTTCTGCGGTTCATCTGGTATTCCATGTTTCTATGCTTCGGAAATATCATGGCGATCCGTCTCATGTGTTAGACTTCAGTTCGGTTAGTTGGACAACGATCTATCTTATGTTGAGGAACCAGTGGCTATTTTAGATAGGCAGGTTCGAAAGCTGAGGTTAAAGAACATTGCTTCCGTAAAGGTTCAGTGGAGGGGTTATCCGATCGAGGAGGTGACTTGGGAGACCGAGCATGATATGAGCAGCCGTTATCCACACTTATTCACCAGCTCAGGTACTTTTTCTAACTCCGTTCGAGGATGAACGTTTGTTTTAGAGGTGGAGAATGTGATAACCCAAAATGTCATATTTAAATTTAATAATTAATTCTGTATTTTAAGACCTCAAAAAATATTATTTGTCATTCCTTGACTTGCGTGCGCAGTTCGTAAAATTTTTCGGAAAGTTTTTATGTGAAAAATGGATTAAAATATGAATTAGAGGTTTAAAACTCAACTGAGTTAACTTTGGTCAACATTTTGAGCAAACAGACTCGGATCAGTGTTTTGACAGTTCCGGTAGGTCTGAATCATGATTTGGGACTTGGGTGTATGCCCATAATCAAATTCCGAGATCCCTAGCCTAAGATATGGAATTTTGATAAGAAATTAAAAGTTTAAGTTCAAATGGTGACCGGATGTCGAATTATGTGCAAACGACTCCAGAATAGAATTTTGATGATTCCAACAGCTCTGTATGGTGATTTTGGACTTAGGAGTGTGATCGGAATTTTATTTGGAAGTCCGTAGTGAAATTAGGCTTGAAATGGCAAACATAGGAATTTAAAGTTTGGAAGTTTGACCGGGGAGTTGACTTTTTGATATCGGGGTCGGAATCCAGTTCTGAAAATTTCCACAGCTTCGTTATGTCATTTATGACTTGTGTGCAAAATTTAAGGTCAATCGGACTTGATTTGATAGGTTTCGACATCGAATGTAGAAGTTGGAAATTCTTAAGTTTCATTAAGCTTGAATTGGGGTGTGATTTTAGCGTTGTTTGATGTGATTTGAGGTTTCAAATAAGTTCGTATAATGTTTTAGGACTTGTTGGTGTATTTGGTTGAGGTCCCGAGTGCCTCGGGTGAGTTTTGGATGGTTAACTAATAAAAAGTTGGACTTAAAACAGCTGCTGCAATTTTTCTCTTCTACTGGAAATTATGGGCTGTGAGCGAGCCCAAGATCGAGCCTAAGATCGAGGGCCAAGATCGAGGCCCATGATCGAGCCCCAAGATCGAAGCCATGAACGAAGCCATGATCGAAGGCCATGATCGAAGCCATGATCGAAGGCCAGGATCGAAGCCATGATCGAAGGCCATGATCGAAGCCATGATTGAAGGCCATGATCGAAGCCATGATCGAGGGCCAGGATCGAAGCCATGATCGAAGCCAGGATCGAAGCCATGATCGAGGGCCAGGATCGAAGCCATGTTCGAAGCCACGATCGAGGCCGAGGATCGATTGAGAGTCATGATCGAGGGCCATGATCAAGGGCCATGATCGAGGGCCATGATCGAGGGTCATGATCGAGGCCATGATCGAGGGTCATGATCGAGGGCTACCTGGGCAGAATTATAAAGGAGGGCATTCATCCCATTCGCCATTTTTAACAACTTGGAGCTCGAGCAGAGGCGATTTTTGATAGATTTTCAAGGAAACAACATTGGGGTAATTGATTCTAACTTGAATTTGGTCAATATACACGAATATATCATTGTTTTTACCATTTAATTAGTGTTTTGAGATTGAAATTTGGGAAATTTTAGAAATCTCATAGAAATGAATTTTTGAGATTTCAGTGTCGATCCGGAGTCGGATTTGAGTGAAACTGGTATGGTTGTACTCGTAATTGAATGGGTTATCGGATTTTGTGAGTTTCACCGAATTCTGAGACGTGGGCCCCACAGGCAACGTTTGAGTTAGTTTTGGATTTTTATTGAAAAATATAGTATTTTCTAATGGAATTGATTCTATAATTTTTGTTGACTGTATCGAATTAATTATGACTAGATTCGAGTCAACCGAAGTTAGAAAATCGAGGAAAAGTCATATTACTTGATTAAATTGGAGCCAGTCGAGGTAAGTGACTTGTCTAACTTTATGTGGGGGAAATTCCCCCTAGGATTTATAATTGTAATATGTGGAATGTCATGTACACGAGGTGACGAGTGTGTACACGGGCTAAATGTGAAAGATTATGTTTTAAATTGTGTAGATCACTGTTGCGCATTAATTAAATTATTTTATTTTTGTTATATTCTTCATTATTGATTTAATGTTTATATTTTAAATTTGCTTGACATTTTCCTGCTTATTGTTTTATCTGTTTAGTTGGAACTTGGTTTATTTTATTCTGTGCATTATTTGGAGTTGATTATCTTTAAATTAAATATTATGAAGTATTTGACAATTTTTTTTAAATTTGGTATTGAAGCAACGTATTAAAGATTTTGAAATATTATTTTGCTTAATTATTTATTCCTGAATATTTTTGTTAGATTTTCGTACTCATTATGATGGAGCCGTAAGCTCTTTATTGTAGAAAAATATTATTGATAATTTATTTTGGCATAATCCGTGAGCTCTTTATTGTGAAAAAATATTATTGTTGAATTATTTTGGCAAGTTAAATTATTTGAGCACTTGATGTGCAAATTGTGATGTATTGTGATATTGATACACATGCGGTGGTATAAGGTCTGGTTATTGAAACACATGCGGTGTGATAAGGGTGGCTTGATAAGCGTGGCTAGTAGGGGGAACTACTTAAAGTCATGCGGTGTGATAAGGATGGCTAAAACGCGGGATGCTATTTCGAGAAAAATATTTTCTTTAAAATAAATTGTGAAGGCTCCCGCGGTGATATAAAGAAATGAGTTATTGTGAATTTATTTATGATTTGGGAGTACGAGGTCCCTCGGAGTGTGTTGCGACCAAACACACTCACGCAAGTATACGCGGTCGTCAAGTAATAAAGTGACTAAAAGTCGGATGTCGAACCCACGAGGACTTATGATTAACTATTAACTAAATTAGACTATCCTAATTATCTAAACAAGAATTAAATCTAAAAATATTTTATTCCAACTAATTAAAGGAGAAAAATATAAATAATAAACTTTGAACAGAGAAAGAGCAGATTTTAATGATATCAATGTAATGAAACCGATCTAGGGTTATGGTCTATCTAACAATCCTATTGTATTCTTCAATTGAATTGACCGACTAATTTATCTAGCTTATTGGTTGACAGGGTTAATATTGCTCATAAGAATCTGTCGAGTTCTTACTCGCCTATTCCAGCTAACTTAACGCCTATATGTCTATGGAGTGAGAATCAACAAGAACGCATTTATAATTCCTGTAAATCAACCAAGCAAGGCAATTAGGTATATGTCTATCCTAACCACGAATCCGTTCCCCGATGCCCGAGTTCAAGAACTTGCCCTACTCAATCCTATATGCAATATAGAATTCCCACTTTCGAGTTCAATTCTAGATTCGTAGATAATATTCAATTGGTGATCAAGCAATTAAATAATTAAGTGCAAGATTGAATAAATAAACTAATATGATAAATCAAGAAGTCAAAATCAATATCCGAATAACAATAGTCATGAAAGAACCACAACCCTAGAACGTGAAGTTTAGCTCCACATAGACATGGTAGCCAAACAACAAATCATATAAAGAAACATAAAAATTACTAAGTTTGGTGGGAGAAAGATGAAACTTGATGAATTCCGGCCTCCACAGCTTTTTCGTGGCTTTTTCCCCCTCCCAATATGTTAGATAACCTAAAAGAGGCATTTTTAGCTTATATATTGCGTACAAAAGTCGTGGGCCAAAGCTCTCCTATTCCTAGTCCAATTCGGCTTCAGGGATTGATGCTAAGGTGGATGCGACGCATCCACCTTGTCCTCCATTTCAATTTTTTGCCTGCGAAGGTGGATGCGACGCATCCACCTTGTCCTCTATTTCTCAGCTTTGCATGCGATGGTGGACGCGATGGCCCAACTTCACTGCTAAGGTTGCATGCAGGATGATGTTTTCCTAGGTTGGATGCGACGCATCCAACCCTTCTTCCTCTGGCTAAACCACCTTTTCTTCATATTTTGCACTCCGAACACCTTAAATCGTCACACATAACTTAATTAGTCATCAAATCAATAATTACACCATGTTGGGCGTTTTAAAGATTAAATAACATCAAGAAGTGGTTAAAACATGGGCAAAGTAACATCAACACATATCGAAATATGCCAAACATCACTACCCCACACTTAAACCTTTGTTCGTCCTCGAACAAACCATCACTATAGTAAACAAAATAAAATTAAGCTCTTATCATTCAAAGCACACTACATCTATGACCATGGTTATTTGCTACAATTAGGCTCTAGACTATGCATCAACACACTTCCCTTTTCTTATGCCCTTCTTTAAACATATTCGAACAAAGACAACATGCTCACAACAATCCTAACCTCAAAAACCGACTCAATGTCACAATGCACTCATGGCTTGAACAACCAACATCATAGAGAAGTCTAATAACGTTACCTATCCCTAGTGAAACCATGTGCCCTCACAACAAAAGCAGAGAGAGTAGAATCAATCCACACATTCGAATCTCATGCTCACAAAGAAAATCGCTCACTCTCACAAAAGAAGTCACATGCATGTAGTTGGTACCATAGGCTTGCCCTTAATGTAAATCTCTACTAATGTAAGCTCGCTCGATCTAAAATCAATTAGGACTTTTTCATGGTTGTAATGTGGGCTAAGGGACGGGTAGGATATATTTAAGGAATAGTGATTCACCCTCCTAAGCACTTTAACACATCATCAAATAACTTAAGCGCGAATTCTTCAACGCCCTTTCAATTTCACCAATAATATCACTTCAAACAATATTTCCTCTTTCTTTAAGCACTACTTTAATTCATACCCACTAGCAAGAACAAGACAACAATTTATTCATTTATATTTTTCTTTGCTTTTTTTTTTTTTTTCACTTTCCGCTAGTGGTGTATTATTTTACAAAATAAGTGCACCCTTCTTTCTTTCATTGGTTCCACTCAAAAGTCACCCCACACTTAGTCCCTTCTTACTTCTTTTAGCGCTCATCTAACAATTAAAGTGCTTTAAGAGGTAAAAGGATCAAAACAATGTCAATTAAGAATAAAAAAGGGTATAGGCTTGTAATGTGGGTACCAAATAAAAGGTCTACAGGCTCAAAAGGGTTAACTAGGGATAGATTTTATTTGTGATAAGCAATAAGCTCAAAAATATCAAAGAAAGCCTAAAATCATTTTTCAAACCGAGCATCACCTAAAATTTCGCTTCAACTCACATACCGGGCAAGTTCTAGACACAAGTACACTACATGGACTACACAAAAACCTTACCACACATGGCACATGACTCATTAAGGACGGTCACATTCCGACTCTCAAACAATGCAAGTATTCACGGAGCAACGAGATATTAAGCATTAAGCGCAAAGTGAACACAAGTCAAGAAAATGAGAAATAGGCGCCACAAAACATGCTATCCATTTTAACAAGGCATCATCAATAATTTCAGAGTGAGAAGGGAAGATATTACATATGTAAAAGCCTAAATATGCCATTATCAACCAAGTCAAGGTCACCTAGGTTCATCATTCTTCCTCCTTTTATTCCCTACATTCCTACTCTACTCTAAAAAGAAAACAAAATTACCCGGTTCAAACTACATCCCATGGAAAAGAACCGAGGCACAAAGAAAAATCACAGGGGATTATTACTATCTACAAAGATACTATATATATATATATATATATATATATATATATATATATATATATATATATATATATATATTTATTTATTTATTATTTTTTTTTTTCATAATGATAAACTGATAGTTACTCCATATAGATGAATTTACTGCTATTTTATGCCATTAATCCAGTGAATATTTTAGTACATTCATCCATACATCAAAACATGAATCACCCCTACCCCACACTTAGGACTGTGCGTTGTCCCCAACGCACACAAACAAGGTAAAGTAGGGTGAGAAGAACTCCCTCAAGTCAAGGTGGAGGGCTCATCCGCAGTCTGTGGAGGAGCGTCTGCATCCATAGCATTCCTATCATCAACAACTGGTGCGGATTCTGTATCAGGTGTTCCAGCGACCTCAGTAGGCCTGTTGAGTGGAGCCTCAGTGACTATGGGAGGAACAGGAGTGGATGGTCCGGCAGTGGATGATGCAATCAGCTGGGAGATGTCTGTACCTGCATATTGAACCAGAGCTCTGAGGAGTAATGATATCTCCTTCATCATCGTGGCCTGCTCGGTCTGAACTCGGCTTAGATCCGCACGAGTCTGTCTCAACTCATCCCTGGTGGCACTCAACTCGACACGAGTCGCTATCAGCTCAGCCCTGTTCTCTTGCATATCTGCTTGCATATGCTCAAATAATTGTTGAATGGTGAGCTTAGAAGACCTTCCCTTGTTCGGCTCTAGAACATGAGTGACATCATATGGTCCTGGAGCTTTAGCCTCAATGTCGTCATTCTCCTTGTCCCATAGTACTCCCATCTCTGTTAAAAAAGCCGTTAGGGTATTAGCAAAGAACAGCCTCCACTTGTAATTCATCCTGGTTCGCTGCATTTGATCATGCATGATGGCTCCGAAGTTGAGTGGTATCCCCTCTAATAAAGCATATAATACGAGTGCGCGGTAACGAGGGACATCAGTTTTATGTTGGCATGGCAGCAGGCGGTTACAAATGAAATTTAGAGCCACACGTGCTAACGCACTCATGAATTCCTTGGCTATAGAGTGGTACTCCATACTCCCATGCTTCCATTCTGCATCCTTCCTGGTAGGGCATAGGACAGACTTAATGTGTGCATAATCTGGTGTTTTGCATATGGCATCAAACCTTTCTGTAAGTGTGTGTGGCACCCTTAAGAAGTTATTCAGAGCTTCAGCTGACACATTAATATCTTCTCCGTCCGCTTCCTTTTTTTCTGTGGATTTGGACCGCCCGCTGCCCTTCCGGTAGGCTTTTTGGGCGGTTGCTTGTTACCATCTTTGTCTTGTTGCTTGGATGGTTTACTCACTGCTGTCATTTTACGAATCTAAGTACCTGCAATGCAAAGAATTCAACAATTAGCAGATGAAACAGCGAAGTTCAGCTTGAAAGCAATTGCAACAGCTTGTAGACTTCAATTTATTCGTAAAGTCATGCCATTCACTACTTCATGGAGTTGTAGCTCATGACTTTCAGCAAGTATGTGATAACTCTCTTCAAAAATTCAATTTCACATAGCCCCTCACTCGACCCCACACTTATTCTCAAGCATACACCAATGTTGCTCGGTTACTCAGACTTCACCGACGCCTAAATTTTCCTCAGGGACAATTCGTCGAACATGTGGTATGCAACAAGTGTGCCTAGTTCATTCTATCAGTTGAGCAATGCAACTACCCTCCCAAAGTTGGACGAGATGAAGGGAATTATAGTTTATCATCTCGCAACCATTACAACTACCAAGAACGACAGCCCTAAAAAATTTTGAAATTGCAAAACCTACTTGTTGCTACCATTGAAGGAGGGAGGAGAGAAGAATTAGGAGAGAAGCCAACGGAAGAACGAAGAGGATGATGCGTACCTGTCGCGTTTGAGCTTATTGCGTTTGTATGCGTTACAATTTCGATGAGAGAATTCTGTTCTGCGTTCGTAGGCGTCGCCAAAAAGAGACGAGTGGATGCGTCGCAAGAAACGTTTTTTTCGAATACGTTATCTTAAGATGTGTTAAAATATATATTACTTACCTGTGCGTGCGAGCTTTGACGCGACGCATCCCCTTGTCTTCCTTCAAAAATTTTCGGACGCGACACGGGCGCGATAGGCAGACTTCACTGCCTTGAGCAATTGGCCCGTCAAAAAAATTTTTTTTTTTTTGCTGAGGGGGACGCGACGCATCCGCCTCGTTTTCTCATATCTGGGGAACTTTTTAGTTTTATTTATTTATTTTTTTTTTTGAATAAGATCTATGTCCTACAAAAAGAAAAAAAATTTAAAAATAAAAATAAAAATAAACTAACTAACTTGGGTGGCCTCCCAAGAAGCGCCTGATTTAATGTCGCGGCACGACGCAACATTTTCTTCATGCCTCCACTAAATCCATTGTGGTCTTGTGACGTGCAATGTCACCACTCCAATAGTGTTTTACTCTTTGGCCATTTACCAAGAATGTCGTATTGGACCCCTTTTCACACAATTCTATCGCACCATGAGGTTTCACACTAACCACTTCAAACGGACCCGACCATCGAGACTTAAGCTTTCCTGGAAAAAGCTTTAGCCTTGAATTAAACAGTAGAATTTCTTCACCTGGTTCAAACTCACGATGTTGGATATGCTTATCATGCCATCTTTTGGTCTTCTCTTTATACAATTTGGCATTTTCATACGCATGCAATCGAAACTCATCAAGCTCGTTGAGTTGTAGCAATCTCTTCTCACCGGCCAAGTCCATCTCCATATTTAGCTTTTTAATCGCCCAATATGCTTTGTGTTCAAGCTCGACGGGCAGATGGCAGGCCTTCCCATAAACCAACCTGTACGGAGAAGTGCCTATTGGGGTCTTGTACGCAGTGCGATATGCCCATAATGCGTCATCCAGCTTCCCGGCCCAGTCCTTTCTATTCATACTTACTGTCTTTTCCAAAATCTGCTTGACCTCTCTGTTGGAAACTTCTACTTGACCACTCGTTTGGGGATGATAGGCAGTGGAAACTTTGTGCTTGACTCCGTATTTTGCAAGAATATTATTCAGCAGTTTGTTACAAAAGTGAGTTCCCCCGTCGCTTATCAACACTCTTGGGGTCCCAAAACGTGTGAAGATGTGCTTCTTTACAAAGCCTACCACAACCTTTGCGTCGTTAGTAGGAAGAGCTATGGCCTCTACCCACTTAGAAACATAGTCGACCGCCACCAAGATGTATCTGTGTCCGTTAGAATATGGGAATGGTCCCATAAAATCAATCCCCCAAACATCAAAAAGTTCTACCGCCAGTATATTTTGCAAGGGCATCTCGTGCTTCCTCGTGATAGTTCCAGTTCTTTGGCATCTATCACAATTTTTAACGAAGGCATGTGCATCCTTAAACAATTTTGGCCAATAAAAACCTGATTGTAGCACTTTTTGGGCGGTTCTATCCCCGCCGTGATGACCTCCATATGGTGACGCATGGCAGTCATGTAGTATAGCCTTCATCTCTTCCTCAGGAACACACCTTCTCACCAACTGATCTGCACACTGCCTATATAGGAATGGCTCATCCCACACGTAGAACCTTACATCATGTAGGAATCTTCTTCTATTGTCAGCTGTCCATTCTAGTGGCGTCACCCCACTTGCGATAAAATTCACATAATCTGCATACCATGGGGCTTCACCTGAGGTGATTGCTAATATTTGCTCATCCAGAAATGTTTCTTTAATTGACCCTCCTTCAGCTACGTGGTCCCGACTTTCTAATCTGGACAAATGATCGGCCACTTGATTTTCTGTCCCTTTTCGATCTCGGATCTCTAAGTCAAATTCTTGCAAGAGGAGGACCCAACGAATCAGCCTCGGCTTGGCATCTTTCTTTTCAAATAGGTATCTGATAGCTGAATGATCTGTGTAGACGATGACTTTGGTTCCCACTAGATAGAATCTGAACTTGTCAAACGCCCACACCACTGCAAGCAACTCCTTTTCAGTCACTGTATAATTCATCTGAGCTGGATTCATAGTTTTGCTTGCATAATAAATGGAGTGAAAGATTTTATCCCTCCTTTGCCCCAACACCGCTCCAATTGCTATGTCACTTGCATCGCACATCAACTCAAATGGTTGTGCCCAATCGGGGCCAATGATAATTGGTGCAGTCACCAATCTTCCCTTCAGCTCCTCAAATGCTTTCAGACATGCATTATCAAACTTGAAGGTAACATCTTTCTCTAGAAGCCTGCACAAAGGGGAAGAAATTTTCGAAAAATCTTTAATGAAACGACGATAAAAACCTGCATGACCCAAGAAACTGCGAATGCCTTTGATGGATGTCGGCGGGGGCAATTTTTCAATCGTCTCCACCTTTGCTTTATCCACCTGTAGACCATCTTTTGAAACCTTGTGCCCCAAAACTATACCTTCACGTACCATGAAATGGCACTTTTCCCAGTTTAGCACCAAGTTCGTCTCTTCACACCTAGCTAGCACTTTATCAAGGTTCATCAAACAACTATCAAAAGAACATCCAAACACAGAAAAATCGTCCATGAATACTTCTACATATCTTTCAACCATGTCAGTGAAAATAGCCATCATACACCTTTGAAAAGTCGCAGGTGCATTACAAAGACCGAAGGGCATTCTCTTGAACGCATACGTGCCATAAGGACATGTAAATGTAGTTTTCTCTTGGTCTTCTGGGGCTATAGCAATCTGATTATACCCCGAATAACCGTCCAGGAAACAGTAGTATTCCTGGCCAGCTAATCTATCAAGCATTTGGTCAATAAAAGGAAGGGGAAAGTGGTCTTTCCGGGTGGCATTGTTCAGTTTTCTGTAATCTATGCAAATTCTCCATCCAGTTACAGTTCTTGTAGGAATTAAGTCATTATTTTCATTAACTACTACGGTTATCCCCCCTTTCTTCGGCACACATTGAACGGGGCTTACCCATTTACTATCAGAGATTGGAAATACAATACCTGCATCAAGCCACTTAATCACTTCTTTTCTTACCACTTCTTTCATGATTGGATTTAGTCGGCGTTGGTGTTCTACACTTGGCTTGTGTCCGTCCTCCATGAGGATTTTGTGCATGCAGAAAGCTGGACTAATGCCTTTAATGTCAGACATTGTCCACCCAATTGCTCGCTTGTGCTCACGTAGCACCCTTAATAGCTTTTCTTCCTGTAATTTAGACAAGTGAGCAGAAATAATAACAGGTAAAGTGTCAGAACTTCCCAAATAAGCATATTGAAGGTGAGGGGGTAGGGGTTTAAGTTCCAAATTTGGAGCTTTTTCAATTGACGGCTTTGGTGGGGGGCCACTTGGCCTATTCAGGGGCTCAAACGGGATTATTCCTTGCATGTAACCACATGATGTATCTAGGATATGCATCATCTCCTCAACCTCATCATCCATCTCCAAGCTATCAAACATCATGATTGCTTTTTCTAAACAGTCGCCTAGATATACACTCGTGTCAAGAAGTTTCTCATCCACCTCCACCACAGATATCATAGAGAGCTCCTCATAGTGGCGGGGGAGTTGGATTGCTTTGTAGACATTGAAGACTGCTTCCTCGTTGTCCACTCTCATAATCATTTTCCCTTCTCTCACTTTAATTATTGCATCGCCAGTAGCCAAGAGAGGTCGTCCCAATATGATTGGAACTTGTTCATCAGCCTCGAAGTCTAGAATAATGAAGTCAGCTGGGAAGATGAATTTTCCAATTTGCAGCAGCACATCTTCAATCACTCCTTCGGGGTAGGCTATGGACCTATCAGCTAATTGCAACATCACGGTGGTTGGTCTCGGAGCTCCCAGACCTAATTGCTTAAACAAGGATAAAGGCATCAGATTTATGCTTGCACCCAAATCACACAGAGCACGTCCCACGTCAATATTACCGATTTGTACTGGAATGGTGAAGCTGCCAGGATCCTTAAGCTTTTGGGGAAGCTTGTTTTGGACCCTTGATGTGCACTCCTCAGTAAGTGCAACCGTCTCGAACTCAGTCAATTTCCTCTTATGAGCCACTATGTCTTTTATGTACTTAGCGTACTTTGGAATTTCACGAAGTACATCCACTAATGGAATATTTAATTGAACCTGACTCAACATGGAGAGAAATTTGTTGAACATGCGATCGTCATTCCTTTTCTGCAATCTTTGGGGGAAAGGTGGTGGTGGCCTTGTAACCTCCATTCGCTCTGAACTTGCATCATCTTCCTTTGACTCTTGTGTTGCCTTAGGTGTCAACTCCCCCCCAGGTATAGGTTTTTCTTTTATCTTCCTTGGCACTTCCTCTAGTTCCCTCCCGTTTCTAAGTGTAACTGCATTAATTTGAGGGTTCTTCTCTGTATCACTGGGAAGTGAGCCTGTAGGTCTAGTATTTTGGTTTGCTGCTAACTGCCCCATTTGCCTCTCAAGATTTCTGAAATCGGTCCTGAGCTGTTGATTGTCTAGTAACAACTTTTTCAGCAAGTCATTCGTACTTTCTTCCATTTGTTGGGGTGGCTTCTGAGGTTGAGTAAAATTCCCTTGAGGCCTATACTGATTCTGTTGACTTCCGCCCCATGAGAAGTTAGGATGATTCCTCCAGTTTGGGTTGTAAGTGTTCCCATATTGCGCATGTTGATTCATAGGACCTCTGTTTTGTTGCCCCACATAGTATATAGATTCAGGATTCGTGGGGCACATGTCAATCATATGACTGTCTCCGCATAGTTCGCAACAAATAGACATCTGCTGTACATGTTGCATTTGTTGTGTTGTCATTCTATTCATCTGATTTGCCAATTTTGCTATATCGGCTCTCATGGCGGAAAAGTCATCAAGCTCAATCAAACCGGCGGCCTTCTGTTTAATTCCCCTTCGTGAATCCCCCTCTCCTTGCCAATTATGGTCATTAGCAGTGAAATTATTTAGCAAGAGTTGTATTTCACTATACGGTCTTGCCATGCAACTACCCCCACAAGCTGAGTCAAGATTCATCTTTGATGCTTCATCTAACCCATCAACAAAAGTGTGACCCAATACCTCATCAGTTTGACAATGATGCGGGCAGTCTCTGAGTAGCTTCTTGTATCTTTCCCAAGCTTGACGAAGTGTCTCGCCATCCCGTTGTTGGAACCCAAGAATTTGGCTCCTCAGCGACTTTGTCTTCTTAGTTGGGAAAAACTTGATCAGGAATTTCCTTGCTAGATCATCCCAAGTGTGGATAGAGTTCGCGGGCTCCTTTTGCAACCATTCTTTAGCTTCCCCCAACAGTGAAAAAGGGAATAGTGTCAGCCTGACATAGTCCTTGGAGACGTTCGGATAATTGTAAGTGTCCGTGATTTCCAAGAAGTTCTGAATATGCCTCTGCGGGTCCTCATGAGATAGACCCACATATTGTCCTGTGGACTGAATCAGCTGTACCATGTACTGTTTGAGTTCAAAATGCCCAGTGATATCAGGCTTCACAATAGCCTGAGTCATATTCGCAAGATTGGGCCTTGCGGCTTCAATTACCGGACGCTCTTCATTGCCTGCCATATCTATTGGCTGTGGTTGGACTGCGATGTCCAACTCTCTTTCTATTCTCGTTCTAGCTTCGTGTTCCCTTCTCACTCTATGTAGTGTTCGTTCGATTTCTGGATCAAGAGGAATGAGGTTGTTTGCACTTCTACTCCTCTGCATTCGAGAGAAGACCCTGCGTTGACACAAACCAGGCAAACTGAAAATTAAAACTTGAAAACAAATATCTAATAAAAGCTTAACTTAGTCACGTAGCTAATTTCTAAGTCCCCGGCAACGGCGCCAAAAACTTGTTGCGACCAAACACACTCACGCAAGTATACGCGGTCGTCAAGTAATAAAGTGACTAAAAGTCGGATGTCGAACCCACGAGGACTTATGATTAACTATTAACTAAATTAGACTATCCTAATTATCTAAACAAGAATTAAATCTAAAAATATTTTATTCCAACTAATTAAAGGAGAAAAATATAAATAATAAACTTTGAACAGAGAAAGAGCAGATTTTAATGATATCAATGTAATGAAACCGATCTAGGGTTATGGTCTATCTAACAATCCTATTGTATTCTTCAATTGAATTGACCGACTAATTTATCTAGCTTATTGGTTGACAGGGTTAATATTGCTCATAAGAATCTGTCGAGTTCTTACTCGCCTATTCCAGCTAACTTAACGCCTATATGTCTATGGAGTGAGAATCAACAAGAACGCATTTATAATTCCTGTAAATCAACCAAGCAAGGCAATTAGGTATATGTCTATCCTAACCACGAATCCGTTCCCCGATGCCCGAGTTCAAGAACTTGCCCTACTCAATCCTATATGCAATATAGAATTCCCACTTTCGAGTTCAATTCTAGATTCGTAGATAATATTCAATTGTTGATCAAGCAATTAAATAATTAAGTGCAAGATTGAATAAATAAACTAATATGATAAATCAAGAAGTCAAAATCAATATCCGAATAACAATAGTCATGAAAGAACCACAACCCTAGAACGTGAAGTTTAGCTCCACATAGACATGGTAGCCAAACAACAAATCATATAAAGAAACATAAAAATTACTAAGTTTGGTGGGAGAAAGATGAAACTTGATGAATTCCGGCCTCCACAGCTTTTTCGTGGCTTTTTCCCTCTCTCCAATATGTTAGATCCCCTAAAAGAGGCATTTTTAGCTTATATATTGCGTACAAAAGTCGTGGGCCAAAGCTCTCCTATTCCTAGTCCAATTCGGCTTCAGGTCCACCTTGTCCTCCATTTCCAGCTTTGCACGCGATGGTGGACGCGACGCATCCAGCCTTCTCTTCTACTTCCCAGTTTCGCACGCGATGGCGGACGCTATGGCCCAACTTCACTGCTAAGGTTGCATGCAGGATGATGTTTTCCTAGGTTGGATGCGACGCATCCAACCCTTCTTCCTCTGGCTAAACCACCTTTTCTTCATATTTTGCACTCCGAACACCTTAAATCGTCACACATAACTTAATTAGTCATCAAACCAATAATTACACCATGTTGGGCGTTTTAAAGATTAAATAACATCAAGAAGTGGTTAAAACATGGGCAAAGTAACATCAACACATATCGAAATATGCCAAACATCAGAGTGCCCTTGTTGATATTGATTTATTGCTGTAGTTGCCTTTGATTTTTGTTGTGATTTTTCTTAAAGTTGAAAAGAAATTCTGTTTTGTTTCCACGAGGTATTTATTTACCATTATTTGGTGTAATTAAATGTGACATACTACTTGATTTATTTCCATTGTTATTTTATCTTATTATATTGTTTAAACATTTTACCATGTCATTATTTATTCTCTAGTAGGGCCTGACCTGACCTCGTCACTACTCTATCGAGGTTAGACTTGGCACTTACTGGGTACCGTTGTGGTGTACTCATACTACGCTTTTGCACATCTTTTTGTGCAGATCCAGGTACATCTTATCAGACTAGGCATCAATAAACTAGCTGTATGAGGAGACTTCGAGGTATATCTGCCAGCGCCCGCAGACTCTAGAGTCCCCTTCTTTTTGAAAACAGGATAAATCCAAAAATACGATACAATCCAACTCAAAACTCGGGTGTCAATGAGTACATGAGCGTCTAAATCAGAATACAATCCACTATAGTGTCTAGAGAAATAAACTGAAAATACAACTAGTGATAAAGAAGGAGAGTCAAGGCCTGCGATTGCCGTGCAGCTACCTTGGTAGTCTTTGGACTCAAAAGTCTCAATCAGCAACCGCCGTCGTGACCAGAAAATGCTTGGATCTGCACACGAGGTGCAGGGAGTAATGTGAGTACATCCAACTCAGTAAATAACAAGTCCAAACTTTGGACTAAAAGGTAGTGACGAACTCAACTGGTACAAATAGAAATAATTGTGTAGAAACGTAGGCATGCTTTCAAATGAAATAGGCAACTCAAAACAGTAAAGTACAGCAGATCCAAACAGTGTAAAGAAATTACTATGCTATCTCTACATGCCAATGTGCATGTTGTATGTGATGCACCATGCTGTCAGCCTCATGTGCTCATACTCTCGAATGCTCAACCACTTGGTACTGTATATGGCCATATGGCCCAAGGAATATCCATCCCGGAACATATACATCACTGACTATAAGTCACCTAGTACTGAGGAAGGCCAATCCAGCCCTGTGGAGAAGATCCATCTCCAGGTATCAAGTACTTCAGACAAGATCCATGTCCAAGGAAGATCCATCCCTCAATAATATCAACCGCTCTCACTGGGGGTGTGTACAGACTTCGGAGGGGCTCCTACAATCAACGCGCTATCATAAAATCAGTATAACCGCTGCGGCGTGCAGCCTGATCCCATAACTGTCACTCATAATCAGTCTCTCAGCCTCACTCAATAACAATCTCTCCAGTCTCACTAACAGGCTCATAATATCATGAAAACTAGCCCGAAACAATGATATGATGTATAAATAAATAACAACTAAGACTGAGATATGATATGAAATGCATGAACATGACTGAGTATGTAATATCAATGAAATCAATGAGATGATAGCAAGAAATGACCACTAGGGGTCCTAATAGTACCAGCATAAAGCCCAAACATGGTATCTAGCATGATTGACAGCTCAATTACTTTATCGCATGATGAAAACACGAATATGTAATGACCTGATTTGTCATTTTAAGAATCTATGTGTTGTTCAGTAACTTAAGATCCCGAGCAATTTCGCAATATGTATTATGACTTGCATGTATGGTCGAGTTTGGTTTTTGGAAGATTCGAAATTTAATTTAAAGAACAATTCTCATTTTTGAAGCTTAAATGGAAAGAGTTGACCGGAGTGTTGACTTTTGAGTAAACGACCCCAGAATGGAATTTTGATGATTTCAATAGCTCCGTATTATGATTTTGGACTTAGGAGCGTGTCCGAAAATATTTTTGGAAGGTCTGTAGTGAAAGTTTGCTTGAAATGGCGAATGTTGAATTTTTGGGAAGTTTGACCGGGGAGTTGACTTTTTGCTATCGAAGTTGGAATGCAGTTTTGAAATATTTCATAGATCTGTTATGTCATTTATGACTTGTGTGCAAAATTTGAGGTCAATCAGAATTGATTTGAAATGTTTCGGCACAAAATATAGAAGTTGGAAGATTTGAAAACTCATAATTCGATTTGATGTGCGGTTCATAATTTCGGTGTTGTTTGGTGTGGTTTGAAGCCTCAACTAAGTTCGTATTGTATTTTGGGACATGTTGGTATATTTGGTTAAGGTCCCGAGGGCCTCGGGTGGATTTCGGAAGGTTAACGGAATGGATTTCGGACAAAAGGAACTGCTGGAATTTTTCTGCTGCAGAAGCTGTTTTTGGACAGCAACTGGTAGAATCACAGAGCCGACTTTGGAAGCTTATATCTCAAAATGTATAAGGAATCTGAAAATTTTTTAAACATGAAAGGTGTAGCACGTTGATTCTAGTTTCCATAAAGTTACACTATTTATCATTTGGACATTTGTACCGAAAGTTATGGTCGACTGAATAAAGGCTAGTAAAGCAGTTTCGCCAGAAATTTCTGATGCGTGGAGCCGACTTTGAAGCTTATATCTCGAAATATATAAGGAATCTGAAACGTTTCAAAACATGAAAGTTGTAGCCCTTGGTTCCTAGTTTCCAGAAAGTTAAACCATTCATCATTTTGACATTTGTATAAAAGTTATGATCGACTAACCGAAGCCTGGTGCTACAGTTTTCACTGCAATTTCTGGTTGGAAAGTTGAAGTAGATCGCATTTTAAAGATGCGACCTACCTTGGCAGAAGCTATATTTTGGTGTTTCGGCCATTTTAACATATTTGGAGTTATGGAGCTCAGATTGAAGCGATATTTGAGGTGATTTTCACCATATAGATTGGGGTAAGTGTTCTATATCCAAAAGTGATTATATTTCATAAATCCATGGTTATATTCATCGTTTATTTCAGATTTAAATGGAAGAAATCAAGATTTTTGCAAAACTTTTCAAGAACGAAAATTTTAGATTTGGAGGTCGAGTTGTTATCGGAATTTGATAAAATTGGTAAGGGTGGACTCGTAATTGAATGGGTTGTCGGATTATTTGAATTTCGTCAGATTTCGAGTTGTGGGGGGCCATAGGCGATTTTTGAGTTAAATTTTGGATTTTGTTGGAAAATTAGTATTTTCATATGGAATTAATTCCTATAATGAGTATTCACTGAATTGAATTAATTTGATTAGATTTGAGCTATCCGGAGGTCAATTCAAGCAAGAAGGCGATTTTGGAATATCGGCCTAACTTCAAAAAGGTAAGTATCTTGCCTAACCTTGAGTGGGGGAAATTCCCCTTATGCATTGAGTCTTATGTGCAATTTGTGTAATTGAAAACCATGTACGCGAGGTGACGAGTATGTACTTGGTTTATATGTGCAAATTACATTGGTTAAAATCCTTAGACGCCTTTATATATTAAATTGGAAATTATTGGCGCTTATTAAATACTTTAATTGTCTTACCTAAATCCTTGTATTGTTGGATTTGTTTTTATATTATGATTTGGTGTGATTGTCACCTTGATTTTTATATGAAATATTATTTTGTCACTAGTCATGAGCATCTACTACAATCTGTCTAATAATATCAAGGCTAACTCAGCCTGGAAAATAGCTAAATACAACTAGAAGAAGATAAGAGGGAGAAGAGCAGGGGCTGCGATCACCAAACAGCTACCTTGCTATCTCCAAGAAAATCTGCAACCAGAACAATCAATAACCGCTACCGTGTCCAGCTACACCTGAATCTGCACACAAGGTGCAGGGAGTAACGTGAGTACGCTAACTCAGTAAGTAACAACAATAAATAAAGACTGAGCAGTAGTGACGAGCAATAAAGCATATAACGTTCATATCAGAAAATCTCAGTAAAATACCACATGCTTTTAAAATCAAGATTTAAATCAAAAAATCTCGTTTAAACCCAGTTCCAGTACAAATCATTTAAAGATATTTTTCAACAGTTTTCAAATAGAGGAAAATGCAAAGGTGAGCAAAAATGATGAAATCATAAACAACCCCTCAGGCAAACCTCACAGTCACTCGTGCCACTCGGGCATACCTCACAATCACTCTTGCCACTCGGGCATACCTCACAATCACTCATGCCTCCCAGTCACTCAGCACTCGGTACTCGGCACTCGCACTCAGTAGGTGCCTGCGCTCACTGGGGGTGTGTACAGACTCCGGAGAAGCTCCTTCAGCCCAAGCGCTATAATCTGCACGGACAACTCACGTATTGCAGGGACAACCCATGTGCTATAATAATAAAGTATGTTGCAGGCGGGCAGCCTCGATCCACACGCATCCTCACAAATCAGGCCTTCGGCCTCACTCAGTCATAAACCTCTCAAGCCCCTCGGGCATTTCAGTAAAACAGGGCATTCGGCCCAAAATATTTTTATGCATCAAAATAGAGTCATAAAACTGAGTTATGCGGTAAAAAAGTATAAACATGACTGAGTATAGATTTTCAATCGAAAACAATGAGAGTATAGTAAGAAAAAAAGCCCCTAAGGGTCCAAACAGCACTGGCGCAAGGTCCAAACATGGCATTCAGCCCAATTTATAGAAACTCTTTCTAAAACTTATAAGTATCACATAGTTTCAACAAAGTATGCAACTTTACAGTTGTTATGGGACGGACCAAGTCACAATCCCCAATAGTGCACGCCCACACGCCCGTCACCTAGTATGTGCATCACTAAAAGTAGTAGAATGATACAAAAATCCAGGGTTTCATACCCTCAGGACTACATTTACAATCGTTACTTACCTCAAACCGGTCAAATCTCTACCCCGCAATGCTCTTGCCTCTGGACTCGGCCTCCAAATGCTCCGAATCTATTCACAATCAGTACAATACCATCAATACGCACTAATGGAATGAATTCCACAAGAAAAGCTACAAAATTAGACCAAAATCCGAAATTGGCTCAAACCCGGCCCCCGGGCCCACGTCTCGAAATCCGACAAAATTTACAAAACTAGAAAGCTCATTCACTCACGAGTCTAACCATACCAAATTCATCAAAATCCGACATCGTTTGGTCCTTCAAATCCTTAAATTACTTTCCAAAATATTCAAAGCCCTAACCCCTCATTTTCACTTATTACCATGATTGAACAACAGAAAATCACCATATATACAAGTAACTTACCTCAACGAAACCCCCTTGATTCCCTCTTCAAAACCCTCCAAAATCTCCAAAACCCGAGTTGAAATTGTGAAGAATGACCAAAAATTCGCGAAGGGTTCAATTTATGCCTTTCTGCCCAGCAAAACCGCATATGTGGTCCAGATAGCGCACCTGCGGCCTCCGCTTCTGTGCCCAAAAGCCCGCATCTGCGGAAGTCACTTAAGGTCCTAAAACCTGCACCTGCAATCTCCTCTTCGTACATGCGGTCTCGCAGGTGCGACCCCTCATCCGCTTCTGCGATAAAAACCCAGGCTTCCAAACCTCGCACCTGCGACTAAATTCCGCACCTGCAAAACTTGCACCTGCGGTTCCTAACCCGCAGGTGCGGCCACACCAGAACGGCAGCACCAGCTGCATTTTTCCAACTTCAAACTTCCCGTTAACCTTCCAAAATCATCCTGAGGCCCTCGGGACCTCAACCAAAGATACCGACAAGTCCTATATCAACATACAAACTTAGTCGAACCTTCGAATCACTCAAAACAACATCCAAACACCAAATTACCCTCGGATTCAAGCCTAAGAACTTCTAAATTTTCAAATTCGGCAACCGATGCCGAAACCAACCAAACCACGTTCGAATGTCCTCAAATTTTTCACACATGTCACAAATTAAACTACGAACCTACTCCAACTTCCGGAATTCCATTCCGACCCCGATATCAAATTTTCCACTGCCGACCAAAATCGCCAAATTTCTAATTTCGCCAATTCAAGCCTAATTCTACCACAGACCTCCAAATCACATTCCGGACGCACTCCTGAGTCCAAAATCACCTAACGGAGCTAACAGAACCATTAGAATTCAAATCCGAGATCGTTTATACATAGGTCAACATCTGGTTGACTTTTTCCAACTTAAGTTTCTACTTAAGAGACTAAGTATCTCAATTCACTCTTAAACTACTTCGGTCCCGAACCAACTAACCTGATATAACATAATATAGCTAAATAACACAAAAAGAAGTAGAAATGGGGAAAACGAGGCTATAACTCTCGAAACGACCGGCTGGGTCATTACATCCTCCCCTTCTTAAACATATGTTCGTCCTCGAACGGGTCTAGAAACATACCTGGAGTCTCGAATAGGCGTGGACATCTGCTCCGCATATCCCGCTCGGTCTCCCAAGTGGCCTCCTCCATAGGCTGACCTCTCTATTGCACCTTCACTGAAGCTATATCCTTTGACCTCAACCTTCGAACCTGCCGATCCAAAATAACCACCGGCTCCACATCATAAGTCATATCACCCTCCAACTGAACCATGCTGAAATCCAAAACATAGGACAGATCTCCAATATACTTCCGGAGCATGGAAATATGAAACACTGGATGCACACTCGACAAGCTAGGTGGCAAGGCAAGCTTATAAGCCACCTCCCCTATACTCTGAAGCACCTCAAAAGGCCCAACGAATGGGGGGCTCAACTTGCCCCTCTTCCCAAACCTCATAACACCCTTCATGGGTAATACCTTCAGCAAAACCTTCTCCCCAACCATAAAAGACACATCATGGACCTTCCTATCCGTGTAGCTCTTCTGCCTAGACCGCGCCATGCGAAACCGCTCCAGAATCAATTTCACCTTATCTAATGCATCCTGGACCAAGTCTGTACCTAAGAGCCTAGCCTCACCTGGCTCAAACCATCTAACCAGAGATTTACACCTCCTCCCATATAAAGCCTCGTACGAAGCCATCTGAATAATTGACTGATAACTGTTGTTATATGCAAACTACGCGAGTGGCAGAAACTGGTCCCATGAACACCCAAAGTCAATGACATAAGCACGCAACATGTCCTCCAATATCTGAATAGTGCGCTTGGAATGCCCGTCCGTCTGAGGGTGAAAAGCTATGCTCAACTCAACCTGAGTACCCAACTCTCGCTGCACGGCCCTCCAAAACTACGATGTGAACTGAGTACCCCTATCTGAAATAATGGAAATTGGGACACCATGCAGGAGAACGATCTCTCTAATGTAAATCTCAGCCAACCGCTCTGAAGAATAAGTAGTACCAACTGGAATGAAGTGCGCGGACTTGGTCAGCCGATCCATAATAACCCAAATAGCGTCGAACTTCCTCGAAGTCCATGGGAGCCCAACTACAAAGTCCATAGTGATCCGCTCCCACTTCCACTCTGGGATCTCTAATCTCTGAAGCAAGCCACCCGGTCTCTGATGCTCATACTTAACCTACTGACAGTTGAGACACCGAGCCACACCCAACTATATCCTTCTGCATCCTCCTCCACCAATAATGCTGCCTCAAATCCTGGTACATCTTCGCGGCACCCGGATGGATGGAATACCGCGAGTTGTGGGCCTCCTCAAGAATCAACTCTCAAAGCCCATCTACATTAGGCACACATATCTGGACCTGCATTCTCAACATGCCGTCATCACCAATAGTCACATCCCTAGTATCACCTCTTCGAACCCTGTCCTGAAGAATGAGCAAGTGGCAATCATCATACTGACACTCCCTGATACGGTCATAAAGAGAAGACCTGGAGACCACACAAGCCAATACCCGAATAGGCTCCAAAATATCTAATCTGACAAGCTGGCCCACTAAGTCCTAAACATCCAATGACAAAGGTCTCTCTGCTGCTGGAAGATATGCTAAACTCCACAAACTCTCTGCCCGGCGACTCAAAGTATCGGCCACCACATTGGCCTTTCCCGGATGGTAAAAAATAGTGATATCATAGTCCTTAATAAGCTCCAACCATCTCCGCTGACGCAAATTAAGATCCTTCTTCTTTAACAGATACTGCAAACTCCGGTGATCTATATAGATCTCACAATGAACGCCATACAAATAATGACGCCAAATCTTCAAGGCGTGAACAATGGTTGCTAACTCAAGATCATGGATAGGATAGTTCTTCTCATGGGTCTTCAACTGGCGCGAGGCATAGGCAATCACCCTACCTTCCTGCATCAAAACACAACTAATGCCTATCCTCGAGACATCACAATATATGGTGTAAGAACCTGAAGCTGATGGCAGAACTAACACTGGAGTTGTGGTCAAAGCAGTCTTGAGCTTCTGAAAGCTCTCCTCACATTCATTCGACCACCTGAATGGAGCACCCTTTTGGGTCAATTTGGTCAAGGGAGATGCAATAGATGAAAATCCCTCCACAAAGTCACGGTAATAACCCGCCAAACCAAGAAAGCTCATAATCCCGTGGTTGAGGACGGTCTGGGCCAAGTCTGCACCGCCTCTATCTTCTTCGGATCCACCTGAATACTGTCACTGGACACCACGTGCCCCAAGAATGCTACTGAGCTGAGCAAAAACTCACATTTGGAGAACTTTGCATAAAGCTTCTCCTCCCTCAATCTCTGTAATACAATCCTCAAATGCTGAGCGTGCTCCTTCTGGCTACGAGAGTACACCAGGATGTCATCAATGAATACAACAATGAATGAGTTCAAATAGGGCTGAAATACACTGCTCATCAAGTGCATGAACGTTGATGGGGCATTGGTCAGCCCAAAAGACATCACCAAGTACTCATAATGGCCATATCGGGTCCTGAAAGATGTTTTAATAATATCTGCATCCCGAATCTTCAGCCGGTGATAACCGGACCTCAAATCAATCTTGGAGAACGCCCTCGCTTCCTGAAGCTGGTCAAATAAATCATCAATGCGAGGCAAATGATACGTGTTCTTGACTGTGACCTTGTTCAACTGCCTGTAATCAATACACATTCTCATGGAACCATCCTTCTTCTTCACAAATAGCACCGGTGCACCCCAAGGTGACACACTAGGCCTAATAAACCCCTTTATCAAGGAGTTCCTGAAGTTGTTCTTTCAATTCCTTCAACTCTGCCGGTGCCATATGATACGGTAGAATAGAAAAGGGTTGAGTGCCCGGCACCAAATCAATACCAAAGTCAATATCCCTGTCAGGTGGAATGCCCGACAGTTCTGCAGGAAACACATCCGAAAAATCACGTACCACCGGAACAGAATCAACGATAGGAGTCTCTGCACTAACATCCCTCACAAAAGCCAAATAAGATAGACAACCCTTCTCAACCATGCGCTGAGCCTTCAAATATGAAATCGCCCTACTTGGTACATAATCTATAGAACCGCTCCACTCAACCCTCAAAATTCCCGGCATAGTCAATGTCACCGTCTTAGCGTGACAATCTAGAACAACATGACATGGAGATAATCAATCCATACCCAATATCACATCAAAGTCAACCATACTGAGCAACAATAGATCCACTCGGGTCTCCAGATCCCCAATAGCCACCACACATGACCGATATACACGATCCACAATAATAGTATCACCCACAGGGGTAGATACATATACATATGAAACTAAAGACTCATGGGGTATATCCAAAAAATGGGCAAAATACGAGGAAACATATGAATACGTGGAAACAGGGTCAAATAATACTGAGGCATCTCTGTGGCAAACTGAGACAATACTTGTAATCACAGCATCTGAAGCAATAACATCTGGTCTGGAAGGGAGAGCATAGAAATGGGCCTAACCACCCCCTGATTTGCCTTCCCCTCTAGGGCAACCCCTAGCTAGCTGACCTCCACCCCTAGCTGACTGGGCGGGTGGTGAGGTAAATGGTGCTATAGTCGGAGGCTGACTCCTCTGCTGATATAGACCTCCATGACGATGAGGAAACTGCCTTCACATATGCCCAAGCTCCCCACACTCAAAACAACTCCCTGGTGCTAGCACCGGGATGACTGGTAGAAGAACCTGGCATGGAAGAGCCCTGAACAGGTGGAGCACGGGACGAACTCTGAACTAGAAGGGCACTAAGTGATGAGTGGCCCTGATTAGAACTATGAGAACCATGGCCAGATGATGCACCCCAATGAAATGGCCGAGCTAACTGAGCCTGTCTAAAATGAAAACCTCTACCGTGCTGGAACTGACCCCCAAAAGGAGCACCACTGAATCCACCCTGACCACGAGGCCTCTTGGCCTCCCTCTCAACCCTCTCCTGATCGCGAACCATCTCAATCTGCCAAGCAATGTCGACAACCTCATCAAAAGTAGCACCCGCTACCCTCTCTCTGGTCATGAGCAACTATAGCTGATAAGTGAGACCATCAATAGACCTCATGATCCTTTCCCTGTCTGTGGGAACCAACCAGATTGCATGACGGGCCAACTCAGAGAACCGCATCTCATACTGTGTCATAGACATATCACCCTGGCGAAGTCGCTCAAACTGTTTGCGCAGCTCCTCTCTGCGGGATCAAGGCACAAACTTCTCCAAAAAGACCATGGAGAACTGCTGCCAAGTAAGGGGTGTTGCGCCAATAGGCCTACGCCTCTCGTAAGTCTCCCACCATTTGAGTGCAGCCCCAGAAAACTGAAAGGTAGTGAATGAGACCCCACAAGTCTCCAAAATACTAGTAGTACGGAGTATCCTCTGACACCTGTCCAAAGAGTCCTGAGCATCCTCTCTCTCTGTGCCACTGAAAGGTGGTGGCTGAAGTCTCCCAAACCTCTCCAACCTACGCTAATCATCCTCAGGCATAGCAGGAACCACATAATCCTGAGCAACAGTAACCGGCTGGGCTGGTTGTGCCTCCGGTGTCTGAAGTCCCTGAATAACCTGCTCGGGTGTGCGAGCGACGGGAGTCTGAGTGCTTCCCCTGGCCTGAGAAGTGGTTGCGGCCATCGAAATAGAGACCGCCTGAGAAAGGCCAGTACACGCTATCAGAATCTGAGCTAGGGCCTCCTGAAGGCCTGGAATCACAATAGGCACAGGTGGTGCCTGAGCTGGTACATCAACAACTGGAACCTGGTCCTGATCTGGGACAACTGGTGGATCTGCAGGTACTGCCCCAGCTGCTGTATGGGCTGCACCCCTGCCCCTACCACGGCCTCTACCACGGCCTCAGCCTCTCGTGGGCCTGGCTGGTGGTACTGGTGGCTGGCCCACTTGACCGGTAGTACGAGTCCTCACCATCTGTGAGAGAATGAAATAATAGATGTTTAGTTACTAGAATCAACAAATTCACACGACAAGAATTCAAGAATGTGAAGTTTCCTAAAGGTTCTGCAGCCTCTCGAAGATAAGTACAGACGTCTCTGTACCGATCCGCAAGACTCTACTAAACCCGCTCATGACTCGTGAGACCTATGTAACCTAGGCTGTGATACCAATCTGTCACGACCCAAAAACCTAACCTGTCGTGATGGCGCCTATCGTGGAACTAGGCAAGCCGACTCATTTCCAAATACTATAATCTGCACGGACAACTCACATGCTGCACGGATAACTCATGTTCCATAATAATAAAGTATGCTGCAGGCGGGCAGCCCCGATCCACACTCATCCTCACAAATCAGGCCCTCGGCCTCACTCAGTCATAAACCTCTCAAGCCACTCGGGCATTTCAGTAAAACAGGGCATTCGGCCCAAAACATTTATATGCATCAAAATAAAGTCATAAAACTGAGTTATGCGGTAAACAAGTATAAACATGACTAAGTATAGATTTTCAATCGAAAACAATGAGAGGATAGTAAGAAAAAATGCCCCTAAGGGTCCAAACAGCACTGGCGCAAGGCCCAAACATGGCATTCAGCCCAATTTACAAAACCTCTTTCTAAAACTTATAAGTATCATATAGTTTCAACAAAGTATGCAACTTTACAATTGCTACGGGATGGACCAAGTCACAATCCCCAATAGTGCACGCCCACACGCCCGTCACCTAGCATGTGCGTCACTAAAAGTAGTTGAATGATACAAAAATCCGGGGTTTCATACCCTCAGGACTACATTTACAATCGTTACTTACCTCAAACCGGTCAAATCTCTACCCCGCAATGCTCTTGCCTCTGGACTCGGCCTCCAAATGCTCCGAATCTATTCACAATCAGTACAATACCATCAATACGCACTAATGGAATGAATTCCACAAGAAAAGCTACAAAATTAGACCAAAATCCGAAATTGGCTCAAACCCGGCCCCCGGGCCCACGTCTCGAAATCCAACAAAATTCACAAAACTAGAGCGCTCCTTCACTCACGAATCTAACCATACCAAATTCATCAAAATCCGACATCGTTTGGTCCTTCAAATCCTTAAATTACTTTCCAAAAATTCCAAGCCCTAACCCCTCATTTTCACTAATTACCATGATTAAACAACGGCAAATCACCATATATACAAGTATTAGGGCTCAAGTAACTTACCTCAACGAAACCCCCTTGATTCCCTCTTCAAAACCCTCCAAAAGCTCCAAAAACCGAGTTGCAATTGTGAAGAATGACCAAATATTCGCGAAGGGTTCAATTTATGCCTTTTTGCCCAGCAAAACCGCATCTGTGGTCCACATAGCGCACATGCGGCCTCCGCTTCTACGCCCAAATTCCCGCATCTGCGGAAGACACTTAAGGTCCTAAAACTCGCACCTGCGATCACCTCTTCGCACCTGCGGTCTCTTAGGTATGACCCCTCATCCGCTTCTGCGATAAAACTGCAAGCTTCCAATCCCCGCACCTACGACTAAATTCTGCACCTGCGAAACTCGCACCTGCGGTTCCCAACCCGCAGGTGCGGCCACACCAGAACAATAGCACCAGCTGCATTTTTCCAACTTCAAACTTTCCGTTAACTTTCCGAAATCATCCCGAGGCCCTCGGGACCTCAACCACAGATACCAACAAGTCCTATATCAACATACAAACTTAGTCGAACCTTCTACTCACTCAAAACAACATCCAAACACCAAATTACCCTCACATTCAAGCCTAAGAACATCTAAATTTCCAAATTCGGTAACCGATGCTGAAACTAACCAGATCACATCCGAATGACCTCATATTTTGCACACACGTCACAAATGACAATACGAATCTACTCCAACTTCCGGAATTTCATTCTGACCCCTATATCAAATTTTCCACTGCCGACCGAAGTCGCCAAATTTCCAATTTCGCCAATTCAAGCCTAATTCTACCACGGACCTCCAAATCACATTACGGGCGCACTCCTAAGTCCAAAATCACCTAACTGAGCTAACAGAACCATCAGAATTCAAATCCGAGATTGTTTACACATAGGTCAACATGGCGATTCTATATTCCTACAATTTAACATGGGTACGACAACACCATCTCAATTGAGATTATTTCTTTTCTTCATTCTTATAAGCTTTAAAGAAAAATCCCTAACTCTCCAATCATTTCCAAAATGCCTGATTTTCACTTCGACGCACGTTATTAGTCACAACTGGCTATAGCAACTCGTGCGTATGTACACATCAATTTTCTTGATAGCGTTGAAGTACTTCAAAACATTCTCTGGATTGCTACATTCTTCCCTCGCTTAGGATCATTCGCCCTCAAAAACATAACATATTTATCTCTTCCTTTGCAAATCTCAATCCTCCAAATTTTACTAACTCCCAAATTTTTCAGAAATTTTGGCAGAGTCCCCCCTGTAATTGGGCCTATCCAACTGCAAGAGTAACACCAAACCAACTCCTAACAACACATCCACAACCCAACAAAAGACCGTAAGGTGTATATCAATAACAACAATCTCAGCATTACAAGCACTGCATTATCAAATTGATATCAGGACATGAAGCACATCATATGTATGCTCATCACCACATCTATGGTCTTAAAAACTGTTCATAATTAATTCCAGCATTATCAATTAATCTCATTTTAACCACCACCTCATTTCAAATTTTTCACAACACTTACAATAGATGTGAGGCATGAAGACCTCATGATTGCTTACTCAGATTAATGGGTCACATTTAACGCCACCTGGGCACTCACCTCATAGGCTAAAACTCAATGTTTACAGCACGAAAATGGCTGAATATGAATAGAAAAATATACAAGAATTATCAAATAAGTCTAACATGCATGACTCCCTATTAATACTATTGTACAATTTAAATTTCACAAAGGAAAAATTTTTAAACTCATAAATATTTCACCACAAGGACCTCGTCCTTATATAACTTCCTCCGCGGCTTGCAACCCGGTTTAAATCCCCCCTGTAATTGGGCCTATCCAACTGCAAGAGTAACACCAAACCAACTCCTAATAACACATCCACAACCCAACAAAATACCGTAAGGTGTATATCAATAACACCAATCTCAGCATTACAAGCACTGCATTATCAAATTGATATCAGGACATGAAGCACATCATATGTATGCTCATCACCACATCTATGGTCTTAAAAACTGTTCATAATTAATTCCAGCATTATCAATTAATCTCATTTTAACCACCACCTCATTTCAAATTTTTCACAACACTTACAATAGATGTGAGGCATGAAGACCTCATGATTGCTTACTCAGATTAATGGGTCACATTTAACGCCACCTGGGCACTCACCTCATAGGCTAAAACTCAATGTTTACAGCACGAAAATGGCTGAATATGAATAGAAAAATATACAAGAATTATCAAATAAGTCTAACATGCATGACTCCCTATTAATACTATTGTACAATTTAAATTTCACAAAGGGAAAATTTTTAAACTCATAAATATTTCACCACAAGGACCTCGTCCTTACATAACTTCCTCTGCGGCTTGCAACCCGGTTTAAATCCCCCCCGTAATTGGGCCTATCCAACTGCAAGAGTAACACCAAACCAACTCCTAACAACACATCCACAACCCAACAAAATACCGTAAGGTGTATATCAATAACACCAATCTCAGCATTACAAGCACTGCATTATCAAATTGATATCAGGACATAAAGCACATCATATGTATGCTCATCACCACATCTATGGTCTTAAAAACTGTTCATAATTAATTCCAGCATTATCAATTAATCTCATATTAACCACCATCTCATTTCGAATTTTTCACAACACTGACAATAGATGTGAGGCATGAAGACCTCATGATTGTTTACTCAGATTAATGGGTCACATTTAACGCCACCTGGGCACTCACCTCATAGGCTAAAACTCAATATTTACAGCACGAAAATGGCTGAATATGAATAGAAAAATATACAAGAATTATCAAATAAGTCTAACATGCATGACTCCCTATTAATACTATTGTACAATTTAAATTTCACAAAGGGAAAATTTTTAAACTCATAAATATTTCACCACAAGGACCTCGTCCTTACATAACTTCCTCTGCGGCTTGCAACTCGGTTTAAATATTTCACATCATATAAAAATGTGAGGATCTCATCCTCAACTCCGAATCACAAGTATGTTGCACATTGTGCCAATTGAAATTTCAATTTTCCTTTCTTCCTTCTTTTCAATATATTTCATAAACAGTTTTCACAACACATAATGAACCCTCCTACCGGTATGGCATATAATTCATAAAAAGTGGAATCAATTATTCCGAAACACATTAAACCCATTGTGATGAATAATAAAAATTACTTTTGGGCTTATAGCCCTCAATGGTATACCAAAAATAAAGTGACAAACACAGGCTCACATCTTTAAATCTCCCAATAGGGATACACATATAAGTGGGTCACAAATGTACGAAGCTCACCCATAAGTGGAGCATAATAGGAGGATTCACCTCAATATTCAGAACCGAATCAAATTAAGGAAAATATCCTTTTATAATAAAATCAGGATCGTACCTGTAACGACACCATCTGGTGTATTGGCCTCAGCCAAATCATAGTGATTAAATTAACGGGTCAGGCCTCCACCTCTTAGGCGCCCACTACCCGCCTGTCCTCCACCTCTAGCTAACTGTGCACGTGGAGTATCAACTGGAATAAAGCTTGTAGCTGGAGTGTTCTGATGAAATCCACCCCTCTCAAGTCTGGACAATCTCTCATGATATGCCTAATATCACCACACTCATAACAACCCCTCTAAGGTCGCGGCTGCTCGTACTGAGTTTGTACCGGATAACTAGAATAACCACTGTAAGAATCTCGTGTCGGTGGTGCACTGTAAATTAGAGCAGTCCGAGTAATCTGATATGTGGACTGAGCTGACTGACTACTCGAGCCTCCGCTATAATGGGTTCTAGCTGAAGAGTAAAATCCACTGAACCCTCCAGATCTTCGAGACCTTTTGGCCTCCTTACACTCCCTTTCCTCGCCTAAAACACCCCCAATCTTCCTTGTAATCTCCACTACTTGTTGAAATGGAGCATCAGTTTGCAACTCTCGAGCCATGCATATTTTAATATTATAATTGAGCCCCTCAATGAATCTGCGGACCCGTTCTCTGATTGTAGGAACTAAGATAGGTGCATGACGGGATAACTCACTGAACCTGATAGCATATTCTGACAATGTCATAGTGCCCTGACGCAACCGTTCAAACTCTGTGCGCCACGCATCTCTGAGAGTCTGGGGAAAAAACTCTTTCAAGAACATTTCCGAAAATTGAGCCCAAGTTGGTGGTGTGGCATCGACTAGTCTACCTTCTTTATAGATTTGCCACCACCGATACACTGCGCCTGACAGTTGAAAGGTATTAAAGGCAACTCCGCTCACCTCCACAATACCCATGGTGCGAAGAATACGGTGATAATTTTCTAGAAATTCTTAGGCATCCTCTGTAGTTTTGCCACTGAAAGTTGGTGGATCATATTTCTTAAACCTTTCAAGTCTATTTTGTTCTTCTTCTAATGCCTCGGGCCTGACCTCATGCCGAATCGGAATAATAGGTTGCACGGTAATACACCCGGAACCTGTCCAACATGAACCTGCTGCTCTGGAGTTGTGGTAGGAGTCTGGGCTACTCCCCAAATCTGCGAAACGTTTGGTGTAACAGAGATCAATCCCGCCTGAGTTAATGTGCCGAACATACTCAGGAATTGTGCTAAAGTCTCTTGAAGTCTGGTGGTAACAACAGGTGCTTCTGGTACCTGTCCCCCAACTGGAACTATTGGTGGATCCTCAATTGTTGTTCTGACAGGTGCTCTAGTCGTAGCACGTGCCCTTCCTCGGCCCCGTCCTCTTGCAACCCTAGCAGTATGTGCGGATGCTTGCTCAGCTAACAAAGTAGCACGTGTTCTCACCATCTATGAGAGAATGTAGATACAAAGGTTCAAATTCCAAATTCAACAAATTCCGCACGATAGGAATGAAAGAAATGGAAATTTCCTAACAGTTCTGTAGCCTCTCGAAGATAAGTACAGACGTCTCCGTACCGATCCGCAAGACTCTACTAGACTCGTTCGTGACTCGTAAAACCTATGAACCTAGAGCTATGATACCAACTTGTCACGACCAAAAATCCCACCAAAGGAGTCGTGATGGCACCTAGTCTCTAAGACTAGGTAAGCCGATTTCAATTAGCTTTTAAAGCCATTTTTGTTAAACTAACAACGGAAATAATTACAATATACAACCTCCCAAGACTGGTAGTACCGAGTCACGAACTCTAACTGAATACATGGAATGATTACGAGGACCGAATATACAATACTGTTTGATTACAAATTAATAGTACAATGAAATGAAAAGACTACAAGGGACTGCGACGACCAAACAGCTCTACCTTGAATCCTTACAATCTCGCTTTAACTCCACTCAAGTCCGTTATCTTCAATACCTGGCTCTGCACAAAAATATGCAGAAGTGTAGTATGAGTACGCCATGGTCGGTACTCATTAAGTATCAAGACTAACCTCAATAGAATAGAGACGAGGTACAGTCAAGACACTCACTAGCCTAATAATCTGTGCAATATAATATACAAAATAATAGAAAACAAATAATAATAATAATAATGACAGGATAAACAACCAGTTATATGCACAACAGATAACAAGAATACAATTAATATCACTCAACAATTAATAAACACAATTACACCCAATTAAATCAAGTCTTTAAATATTATTCAAATACAATTCTTTCATATAATACTTTCTAAGTAAAAATCCTTTCAAATAAATATTTTGAATATAATTGTTTCAATTAAAAAGTCACCATGTGACACCTCATTTCATAATCATAAAAATACGGGTCTCAACCCATTTTCATATTTTTCGTAAACACGGGCCTCAACCCATTTTTATATTTTCACGGCATCTCGTGCCCATAATTAAATCATCATATTTTTCCGGCACCTCATGCCCTCATTTCATCTCACAACTGCACGGACAATTCCCGTGCCAAATATCATTATCATTTCATCACAGCACCTCGTGCCAACATTTCATATCACAACTGTACGGACAATTCACGTGCCAAATATCATTATTATTTAATCACGGCATCTCGTGCCCACATTTCAATTTATAATCCGCCTGGCAACAGCCACAGGTTCTCAATTTCAACATAAAACAGATTGTTATCAATTTACTATCAACAAGACCAATTGCACAAGGCATAGAAATAAACACAAGAAAAATTACAACATCACATAAAAATCATCAACACCACAACCCCATATCATCACATATCGTCCCTGACAATAGTCACCCTTATCGCTCCTATTGCCACCCTTATCACTCCTATAGGCATCCTTATCGCTCCTATTGCCGCCCTTATCGCTCCTATTGCCACCCTTATCGCTCCGCCCAGACAATATTCCAACAAACACAACAGTAAAATGCCACCCTTTTAACCATATAATATCAACGGTGAAATGCCACCCATATCTCCCCAAAATAACAACTCACACGACATAACAATTTACACGGAAAATTATCACAGTAGCATAACAAAATCAATTCATATCACAATTTGCCCAATGACCACAACCAAATTCCAAAGCTACAACCAAGTCAATTAATTTCACAACAAATGGCCTAAAGCTCCACACAATGTGTACAACACCCAAAAACAATCAATAGAGATAGAAATTACTCAACATAAGGCAAAATCTTCATAAAAATCAAATTTTCAATAATTATATAAATACCTCTTCTTAAGCTCATTTAATTAATTATTTGCAGAGGGGAAAGTCCAAAATGAAATTAAATTCCAATAATTATCGAACCAGCAAATTCACGAAATTTCATAAATAATCAAACAACGATCACATCACATTGTCATATAACAACAGAGTCAACAACAAGGATTTAGGAACGACAAGTAGATGATTAAATATATACCAACAATTATCCAATTTACTACATAATATGCTCAAGACTTTAACTCAATAAAATTTACACATATAAGCCGAGTATGTACTCGTCACCTCGCATACACGGATTTTCACATTTCACAAATGGCACATAAGACTCGATGCCTAAGGGGTAATTCCCCCACTCGAGGTTAAGCAAGACACCTAATTTATTAAATTATGCCGATATTTCAAAATCGCCTTCTTGCTTGAATTTGACCTCCGGACATCTTAAATCTATCCAATTCAATTGTATAACTTTATTAAAATTCATCGAAAATAATTTCGGATAATAATACGTCGACTTAAAATTTATTCCAAAAAATCAACAAAAGTCAACGCGGGACTCGCCTCTCGGAACCCGACATAAGTTTCATGAAATCCGAACACCCATTCCAATACGAGTTCAACTATACCAATTTTATCGAATTCCAATAACAACTCGATTTTCAAATCTTAAATTTTCGTTTTTGGAAGATTTTATCAAAATCTTGATTTTTCCTCCATTAAATCCGAATTAGATGATAGATTCAAAGACAAATCATGGAAATTAATCAAAACTGGATAAGAATCATTTACCCCAATCACCCACGCAAGAATCTCTCCACAAATCGCCTTCTACCGAGCTCCCAATTAGATTTTGAGTTATGAACTCAAACCCCCATTTTTGGGACTTTTAATTCTGCCCAGATACACCTTCTTCGCGTTCGCGACCATTGCTTCACGTTCGCGAAGGCCAAAATCCAGCTGCCTCAAATCCTTCTTCGCGTTCGCGTAACCAGAGTTGCGTTCGCGAAGGCCAACTATTCCTGCCCCATCATTTCCTCTTCGCGTTTGCGACCTCCTCGTTGCGTTCGCGATGACCAGCTGACTAGCTCTTTCGCGTTCGCGAAGGTCACACGGACCTCAGCCCCAACTCTTCCTTTCTTCTTCGCGTTCGCGTTGCCTTGGCCGCGTTCGCGAAGGCTTGCCCTGCTCCTTCTTCGCGTTCGCATTCACAGCTTCACGTTCGCGAAGAACAAACCATCTGCCCCTCAAATTCCTCTTCGTGAACGCGGGACTCCCTTCGCGTTTGCGAAGAAGGAAACCAGACTTCAACAACAACAGTCCAAACAACTCCAATTTGGTCTGAATCCACCCCGAAACACACCCGAGCCCCTCGAGACCCCGTCCAATCATACCAACCTATCCCATAACATAATACGGACCTGCTCGAAACCTCCAATCACATCAAACAACATCGAAACCATGAATCGCAACCTAATTCAAACTTTATGAACTTTGAAACTTCAACTTCTACCATCGATGCCGAAACCTATCAAATCACGTCTGATTGACCTAAAATTTTGCACACAAGTCACATTCAACATTATGGACCAACTCCCACTTCCGAAATCGGATTCCGACCCCGATATCAAAAAGTCAATCCCCCGGTCAAACTTTTCAAATTTTGAGTTACGCCATTTCAAGCTTAATTCCACTACGGACCTCCAAATAATTTTTCGGACACGCTTCTAAATTTAAAATCATCATACGAAGCTAACGGAACTGACGTAACTCCATTCCGCAGTCATCTTCATACGATTACGACTATGGTCAAAATACTAAGACTTAAGCTTCCTTTTTAGGGACCAAGTATTCCAAATCACTTTGAATCATCCAGTAACTGAATTCAACCACGCACGTAAGTCAATACGCATAATACAAAGCTGCTCCGGGCTTTATGCTGCCGAATGAGACTTAAATTGTTGAAACGACAAGTCGGATCGTTACAAGATTATTGAGGAGCCAATACTTGTTGTTTCCTCTCGTCAACCAACAAAGAAAAGGCAATTAGCCCAGGTACTACTAATTCTTGTATATTTTCTTAACTGATTTTGGCCAACTAGTAATGATGACAATATAAATTAATTATTTGGCAATGATTAGTGAACTAGAATTAGATATAAAATAGTGAATTATAAAAGTTGCTAAAGAAAACTATGTACGAATTTGCAGTTTTGGTTCCTACTATTTAATCAGGGGATAAAATAATTATAATGACCCAACCGGTCATTTTAACTTTTAGAACCTCGTTCTCTAAATTAAAATTTTTTATAGGTGCTTGTAATAATTTATGACTTGCGGGGATGGTTGGTTCGGGATTTGGAAGTGTTTGGGGTGAAACCAGAACACTTGGTTCCTTAAGTTGGCCTTAAAGTGCTAAGTTTGACTTCGGTCAACATTTTATAAAAATGACCCCGGAATAGAATTTTGATGATTCCAACAGCTCCGTATGGTGATTTTGGACTTAGGAGCGTGTTCGGAATTTTATTTGGAAGTCCGTAGTTAAATTAGGCATGAAATGGCTAAAAACAAGAATTTAAGTTTGGAAGTTTGACCGATAGGTTGACTTTTTGATACCGGAGTCAGAATTCAATTTCAAAAATTTTTATAACTTCGTTATGTAATTTATGACTTGTGTGTAAAATTTTAGGTCAATCGGAGTTGATTTGATAAGTTCCGACATTGAATGTAGAAGTTGAAAACTCTTAGTTTCATTAAGCTTGAATTGGGGTATGATTCATGGTGTTAGTGTTGTTTGATGTGATTTAGAAGTTCGACTAAGTTCGTATGATATTTTAGGACTTATTAGTATATTTGGTTGAGGTCCCGAGGGCCTCGGGTGAGTTTCGGATGGTTAACGGATCAAAAACTTGAGTTAAAAAGCTGCTGTAATTTTTCCTCTTCTGTTGGACATTCTGAGCTGTGATCGAGCCCAGATATCGAGCCCAGGGTTGACGAGGTACTGGCTCGAGCTAGTGTATCGAAACCATGATCGAAGGTCTATCTCGAGGGTCATGATCTAAGGTCCAACTCGAGGGCCATGATCGAAGGCAAGGCTCGAGGGCCAGGATCGAGACCCAAGATCGAGGGTCACAATCGAAGGCTCAACCTCGATGTCCTGATCGAAGGCCCAACCTCGATGCCCTGATCGAGGCCATGACCGAGGTCCAGGCTCGAGCCTGTGATCGAAGCCGCGATCGAGGCCCAGTTCGAGGACCAGTTCCGAAGGCTGCTGGGCAGTTTTATAAAAAGAGGGCATTCGTCCCATTTGCTATTTTTGATGAACTTGAGCTTGAACAGAGACGACTTTTGGCAGATTTTTAAGGGAAAAACATTGGGGTAAGTGATTCTAACTCGAATTTGGTCTACATATACAAGTATATCATTATTTTCACAATTTAATTAGTGTTTTAAGATTGAAATTTGAAAAAGTTTAGAAATCTCATAGAAACGAAATTTTGAGATTTCGGTATCGATTCGGAGTCGGATTTGAGTAAAACTGGTATGGTTGGACTCGTAATTGAATGTGTTATCGGATTTCATAACTTTCACCGGAATCCGAGATGTGGGCCCCGCGGGCGAATTTTTAATTAATTTCGGGATCTTTTCTTAAAAATGTAGTATTTTCTTATAGAATTGATTTCTACAATATTTAATAATTTTATCAAATTATTTTGGCTAGATTCGAGCCAGACGGAGTTGGATAATCGTGGAAAAGGCCTTATAGTGGATTAAATTGGAGCAAGACGAGGTAAGTCTCTTGTCTAATCTTGTGAGGGAAAAATTACCTCATAGGTGATTAAAATTAAATAATTATTGCTAATTGTGGGGGGTACGTACGCACGAGGTGATGAGAGTCCGTGCGTAGCTACTATTAATGCTAAAGTCCGAGTAGTTTAGGACTCAAAGCATGCCTTACTTGTGTAAATTGTATTCTTTGATTTATTTATATTAATTGATATCTATATGAATATATTGTGAATTGTTAGATAAAGATATTAAAGGATGAAAATCTTATAGGCTTGATTGTCTGTTTAAATTAATTAATTATTAAAAGAAATTATTCTCCTCCCGAATTTACCTTATAATAAATATACTCTCCTTCCAGAGGCACATAAGAAAATGTCCTCCTTTCTTGTGGAGCGGGCCGAACGCCTCGGCAGGATAGATGCATGCATCTATGGATCGCGCCGCACATCCATCGGTAGTGTACACGACACTCTGGATCGGGCCGTACGTCCTCGGCAGAAATCATGCTTAATAATAATAATTACACGATACTTTAATAATTTATTTCAGCTTGTGAAGCTAATTAATAAATTAAAAAATCCTTGGGATTTAATGAATTATTATTCTTTCTTGTTAAGAAATTAATTGTTACTCCTGTAAATGAGGTTTAATTGATAAATTGGAAACTATTTGAATTGAAGGAATTTAATTAGTATATTGAGAATTGTTATATTTGAAGGAATTTGATTATTTTTGCTGATTAAATAAATTATTGTGAATTTTGTAAATCATGCTGATTTAAATATCCTAGTTTTATTTCAGTTATTATTGACCCATAGTGAGTGTCAAAGTTGGCTATCTCATCTCTACCACTTCGAGATTAGGCTTGATACTTATTGGGTACACGTTGTTTAGGTACTCATACTATACTTGCTGCACTTTTTGTGCAAGACCTGAGACAGGTACTAGTGGAGGACCTATCATCACATACCCACGTCATCCCGAGGCATAGTGGTGAGCTGTCTTTCTGAGCCGTTCTGCAGTTACCAGTATCTCTTCTTATATTTATATTCTGTCTATTTCATTTCAGACAGTATTTGGAGTTTTGTATAATCTACTAGATGCTCATGCACTTGTGACACCGGGTCTTGGCACACACATTGGTAGAAGTTGGTATTTTATTATTTTCTTGGAATAAAAGTTTAACCAATGTACGATTGACTTATTAGTTGGTTTGCCTAGCTGTAGTGTTGGGCGCCATCACAATCTATAGGTGAAAATGGGTTGCGACAATAATAGAATAATTATTGTTACCAATGAGGGAATATCATGATTGTAGTAATAATGACTCATGTAATACTAAATAATGAAAATAGTAGTAGGGCTCATTAGCTTGAGAAACCAGCAATCATGAAGGTAAATCTCAGAACGGTTAAGTTATATTTGAAGTCACTGGTTTTTGCCAAATATTTCCATTCTTGAGAGTACCTCGTTTGGCATTTAATTGTGTATTGATTTTTATTAATTAGACTGAAGGTTTATTTTTATTTTGACTTATTTTAAAATTGTGAAAATTATTCACCTAAACTAATTAGGACGTGTTATTCAATATTCGGATAGATTGAGGCCATTGGAGGCCGTTTGATTGGTGTTCTAAATGTTGCAAGGTTGGAAAACTTCTCGATAGAGAGGTAAGTGAAACTTTAAGCTTTGATGGTTGCTTTTCTAAAACCCGTTTTGAAAATGTATTTTCTTTGCCTGGTCCATGTATTGAGACAAGCGTGCGCTTGGCAAAATCGGTGGTCTTAAACTAGCTGTAAATATATTATTTTATGAAAAATACAAAAATAAAATATTATTTTATAAGTTATTTGATAGTTTGATACGGCTGCGAGCCATGTGTTGAGTTTGATACGGCTGTGCGCCATGATATTGAGTTTAATAGTTTGATTCGGCTGTGAGCCATGGTGTTGAATTTGATACAGTTGTGCACCATGATGTTGAGTTTGATACGTTTGTGCGCCATGATGTTGAGTTTGATACGACTTTGCGCCATGATGTTGAGTTTGATACGGTTGTGCGCCATGATGTTGGTGCATTGTGTATGCCTTTGTGCATCACCCGATCATTGTGTATGCTTCAACGAGCATTGTGTATGCTCTGTTACATATTTGAGGCATTGTGGTGCCGTTCTGGACTCGTAGATGTGTTGGTAAATTTTTTTCACTGCAATTATGATAAGTCCTTAGTGGGTACTCTTGTTGGTTAATTCTTAATAACTCTATTGATACACATATATTGAGTTATTGTATAATTATCATATTTACAATATCATTCGTATTGTGGTGTATTTGTATTTTCCAACACTTGTTCCAAAAGTATTTAAAGTGGTGGGTCGATGATCTTACTAGGTTATATTTACGTATAGCTCACTCCTTACCTGTATCTCTATGAAAATACCGTTGCGGGAGATAGAGCTAGTGGTTGACGAGTTTGTTCGAGTGGATCCTATTGTTGAGGTAAGTCACTGCATTGTTCGTGGAGGCTTCTGTTTCAGACTTACCTAGTCCGTGTTAGTTATTTCTTTTTTCTTTGGGGTTTGCATACATGTCAATAAAACTCATGTTACTCTATTAGATGCTCCATGGTCTTAGTGTTGGATTTGGGCTAGAGTTTTATTATTTGAGTGATTGTTGATTTTTCTATCAATTGACTAAGGTATTGGACGATAATCATTCCTCTTTAATTATTAATAATACTATTAGGCCTGCATTTTTTTCTCTCAGTGTTTGTGTAAATAGTTAAACGTTAGAGAAAGGGGTTCGCCTGGCAGGTGGTGTTAGTTGGGTACCAGTCACGTCTAGGGGATAGTTTGGGACGTGACAATAAGATATACATATAGTATAGTATATATATATAAGCTATATTCGATAAGCTATATATACATCTTATATAAGTTATATAAGATGTATATATAGTATAGTATAATATATATACTAAGTGTATAATATATAAGCTATATTCGATATATACACACACACACACACACACACACTAAGTGTATAGTATATAAGCTATATTCGATAAGCTATATATACATCTTATATAAGCTATATAAGATGTATATATAGTATAGTATAGTATATATACTAAGTGTATAATATATAAGCTATATTCGATATATATATATATATATATATATATATATATATATATATATATATATATATAAACAATATAAATGTATATAAGATGTATATATACTAAGTGTATAATATATAAGCTATATTCGATATATATATCAATTAAGTATTAAATATTATTTATTTAAAAGCTATTTATATAAAGGTTGACAAAAACCGACCGACTTCGGTTGGTAATTTTATTAAATTTATATTTTAATTATTTTAAAATTGTATTTCCGACCGAACTTCGTCGGAAAATTTAATTAAAACTTATTCCGGTTGGTAAATTATATGTATAGACTTTTTGTTATATTAAAAACCAATTGCCTTGGGAGGGAAAGCATAATTTCAAATTTACCGACCGAAATCGGTCGGTATATTTGAAAATTTTTAATTAAAAATTATTTTTGTAGATAATATACAAGTATGACCAGGTCTTGGTCAAATATTGACTAATTTTCAATCGAAATCGGTTGGAATTGTTATATATTTGCTATGGGACCACTATTTTCCTTGTCATAAATATTTTCTTTGACTTTTGCGACAAATTTACTTAATTTTCAATCGATTTCGATCGGTATTTTGTGGACTAAATTTGACAATTTTCTAGTAGTGTAGATTTAATATTGAATTAGACTTAAGATTTATTTTTAATTATAGTATTACAGACCTATCCCAATTTATTATTTACCCCATGTTGTGCCCTCTCTTAAATTGTCCACAAAATACTCCCAGGAAAGCTAACATCTGTGGTCCATTTTGAAGCTTTTTATGATCAAAGTGGAATGAATAGTTTTATTTACGTATGTCAGTATTCCACATGGTTGCTTAGTTTAATCACAAACGTATGTTAACGGGAGAGATGACAAGTTTGAACATTTGACCACTAGAAAATTTATTAGTTCCTGCATCCAATAACATTTTGTTACATTTTCCTTTTTATTTTCTTTCTCACAATTGAAAAATTGAAAGAACGTTTTTTGTTTATTTCAAACTGTGTTTGTAGTAAAATTACTAAAAGAAGAAGGAAGCAGCATATAAATTTTGTATAAAGATAACCTATCTTCGGATTAAGTGACGGCATTTATGTCTAACCATTCGGTAAGAGACAAAACTTTCTTCTTTTATTAATCCACAGTCTTTTTGTTTGCTAATATTAATCCACAATCTATTAACTTTTCTCATTCTTTGGCAAAAGACACAAATTATCCTCTCATAATTGGTTGTCCTCATTTATACATATTAAAAAAATCTCAACATCTATCTTTGGGTAGAAAACGCATACTTTTTCCGTTCAAGTTTACTTCTTAACTTTATTATAAATAGATATTCACTTTTACTTCCACTTTCCAAAATCAATGGATAATTATCATTTTATACTTATTTTATCCTTATCATTTCCCAAAATTTTGATTTTATAATAGTCAAAGTTAGTTTTCTAATGATAATAATTATGGGTAATATAATAAAATTATCATATTATTTATGATTTTCTAAGGAATATGCCAAGTTAATAATGGACATGTAAATTTAGACGGAGAAAGTATTTCTTTTCTCAGTAATTAATTTAGCATTACTAATATCAAAAAGCTTAATCTTCTTTAAGTAGATAGACTTCCAACAGTAGACACACACACGATTTATATATATAAGGACAATTTACGCATGATTGAAAATATTTTGTGGTTGAACTTTCTTTTTTACTAGTTTCCTTAATCATAACAATTTTTCGAATAATCGTAATGTCTGGACTAGCTTTGCATACCTCAAGTAATTTCGTAGGGTTTCTAATATGAAATTAAGAACTCACCCAACTTTTTGGCTTTGCTCGAATTTGAATTTAAGATCTCGTGATTCTCAACCAACTTTATTGATCACCAGATCTTCCCCTTGTGGTGCTTCTTTAATTATATATAACTCTAAATTTGTGTATTATATGATCAATTGTATAAATGTTAACTAAGAATTTTTCGATGGCTTCAAATAAATATGTCATTTTTACCATATTTATTAATCTTAACTCTCAATTTATGTGAGATATATTATCGTCGTTACAAGTATTAAGATTTTTACTACGATTTCAAATAAATAGGACAATCCAACAATAACATACCCAATGTAATCTCACAAGTGGAGTCTGATGTTTGTAAAGGTAAATAGGACAATCTGTATTTATAAATTATAAACTTGTAATTTATGTAATATTTTATATACATAGAAGTATTATACATATATTATGAGAGAGTTTCAACAAAACAAAGTAATATAAGAGTAATCATTGACCCCGGTACGAAATGGAGTAAAATCTAATATTTAGAGATTAGTCACTACTTATTTTGTTCAGAAATTTTAAACTAAAAATATTAAATTCGGGACAAATTAGGATACTTTTATCTTAAAAATTTAAATTAAGAATTTAAATTAAAAAACTAAAATTCAGGACGTACTAACTAATTTTTAAATAGCAACAATTTAGAATTGCTACCTGGTATCATTTCTACCGCCCCGTTAGAGAATCCTTTTTCCTTTCTTTTTTTGGCTTGTATTATTACGATGGCTAATTACGAAAGGCCATGTGATATAGTATCACTTTCAAGTTTCAAATGCAAAAGTTCCACTTTCACGCGAGGCCACTTGATGTCCATCTTTTTTCTTTTGCTCGGGTAAAATCACAAATTCCAAAGCCTCTCTATCAGCCGCCACAAAAGTAGTTTTTTTCTCGTTCTGTGTTCTCTTTCTTTCCTTTTATTGTTTGCCTAATAGTTTGCTTTGTATTCCCTCTATTTCTATTTCTATTTTAGTACTCCCTCCGTTCCGATTTATATGAGTCTATTTGACTGGGCATAAAATTTTAAAAAAAATAAAAAAAATTTGAATTTGTGGTCCTAAACAAATCAAAAAGCGGTCCAGAGTATTTGTGTGGTTATAAAAGTTTTTCATTAAGGGTAGAATTGGAAGTTTAAGCTAAACTGTTTCCAAATTTAGAAAGGAGTCAAAAAGTATTCTTTTTGAAACGTACCAAAAAAGAAATAGGTTCACATAAACTGGAACGGAGGGAGTAATTATATACGGTCGAAATCGAGTCTGTGGTGCATCCTAACCTCCAACATGGTGAGCCAGGCTCAATACATGACAATAGAGGACTGAAGATTGACCCCGAGTCCCACCGGGCTAGAACCCGGAGACAATACGTCTGCCTTCGAGAATATCGGGGCCATGATCCCCGAATCGGTCCTAGCCTTAGACGATTTTGAAGAAACTTTGTCAGCACAGCCAATGAAAGACCGAAATATGTATGACCGACCGGATATTACGGCGGAAATCTCGGCACGTACCGATAAAGAACCGGCAATCAGTAAATCAAAAGTTTTTTTTTACCTTTTATAAAATTGTACCTAAAGTAAGACTCTTTTACTATATAAAAGGGGTCTGATAATTCATAAAGTATGCTGTAACATACATTACAAATCAATATATCATTATTTTTCTATTATTAATTTTTCTACTTTCGTTCATCAGTGCTTGTTGTTACGAGCCCAGATCGAGGGCAAATATTTCACTAAGGCTTAAATCATCTTCCTCATGTGGTTTGAACTTACTTTATCCTTATTTATTTAATTTGTCTTTATTAACTGCTTTGTGCCAAATAAATCTGCGTATCCTCAAAATCACTTATAAATTTAATTTTTATCCGATTTTGAGGGTAAACAGCTTAGCGCCCACCGTAGTACTGAGGATAATAGTAGCTATTTGATACAAATTTCTATAACACATACTATTTTACACTTGTTCTTTGGAGTGTCTCTAATTTTAGGTTAAAGCTCAAAATGTCAAATTCCCAGTCAACACCTCTACATGTTGACGATGAGTCCGGTCATCACGGCGAAAATAACAACATAGTGTCCAATGGCGAGATACCACTTGTTGATCCCGTCAGAATTCTGGTCGCTGACCCGATTGACGCCAACTCGCATATGGCCATCAACGTAAATATGCATACCGACCTCGAGAATAGCGTCCATGGTGAAGCCCGATCAGCAGCCCGAAATACACAAGATGATGGAGGAGACGAGATCAATTTACGGGTAATTTTCGAAATGTTGCAAGCTCAACAGGCGGCGATAGCCCAGTTACAGAACCAAAGTCGCGCGCCGAGCAGAATTAAACCCAATCCATCCCAGGAAGTCACCCGCAGAAACGAACCGGTCGAAGAGAGGCTAAATGAAAAGGACTTGGGGACCAACCCCAAGATCATAAAGATGCTCGAGGAACTGACGAAACGTGTAGAATCAGGAGAGAAGAAAATCGAAGCTAATGACAAAAAGGTGGAAAACTACAATTCCAGGGTCGATCAAATCCCAAGAGCACCGCTGATATTAAAAGGCCTGGAATCCAAGAAGTTCATTCAAAAATCTTTTCCTCCGAGCGTGCCTCCAAAGCCGATCCCTAAGAAGTTCTGCATGCCCGAGATTCCTAAGTACAACAGAACGATACTAACTGAGAATGTTGACTACTTATTAGCACCTTTTAGCTTTTGTTTTAGTCTAAAAGAGTTGAATGGTGTTCCCGAAACTGATGAAATGTGCACAATTGTAGGAATGTTGGAGGTTGGACTCCCAAGATGAAATCCGACTCAAAGAGGAGTAGTCCTAAGACAAGGAAACAACGGGGCACAGAAGCATACGAAGTACGGTCCGTAAAACAAAGTGCAGACCGCAGAATTCCATCTGCGGCCGTAAATAATAAAGAAAATCCCAGCAGGCTTTTTAACAAACTGCGGACCGCACAGGAATTATGTGGCCGCAAATGATGAGCTAGAGATCAACTTCAGAGGATGTGCAAATTTCCAAAGTCCTAGTCCCTCAAAAATTATGGACAATAAAAGAATTGTGCGGCTGCAAAAGAAGCGCCTTGCGGCCGAAAAGTAAAGATGTGGATCGCAGAAGACCAGATTGCGGCCACAGTGATAAATCTATAGACCGCAGAAACATTACTTCGTAGTTGAGAATTGTGCGGCCGCAGAATGCCAGCTCCTGCAATATGAAGAAGTTTGCGGACCGCACATGAAATTGTGCGGCCGCAAAACCTCCCGAAGGGCAATTTTGCCCGAAATTTCCAGCCTTGTATAAATAGACGAGTTTCACAAAATTAGGTCAACTTTTGACATCAACAAGTCATGTAGTCGTGTTTCTTTAACTCTTTTGGAAGTTTTCTATATTTTGGAGTATTTACTATAGAATATATCATTTTAACTTTACAATATGAGTTTAATTAGTATTTATTCTTCTATTTTTTCAATTCCAAGCACGAGTAGCTAGATTTTTACTAGGGTTGTGGCCCAACCCTAGTGTGTAAACCTTATAGGTATCTAATTTAGTGCTTGTTTATGATTGTGTATTTATTATTTAACTTTCTTCATGCTTTAATTTATAGAATTAATGGTTGCAAACATTAGTTCATGCCTATTTGACTTAGTCTCTACTTGAGAAAGAGAGACTTAGTCTAGGAAATGTTGGCTAACAAGAAATTGGGTCAATCGAGAGATTGATTAACCCAATTAAAGGGTTCAACCTAGAGATAGTAATAACCCGACTTGATATTTTATCATCTGTTTTGTGTGATACCCATTTGGACTTGAGAAAGCCAAATTGGGCAAAACCACTCTCTGACCGAGAGGTATTGAGTGGGTAATTGAGAGTTGATAGCTATAATACACCCAGATCAACAAAACAAGTATTAAGGTTTATATCCCATTAGGTAAACACTTAGGTGATGGCCATAGCCCTAGGATTTTTACAAACTTGAAAAACAACAAAAACAATTATCCTAGTCTCATTTCTTAATTTTGCAATCTTAGTTTTAAAACAGCAATAAAAACAAAACCAATTTGTGGAAGTGCAAATTAAGATAGTTCAAATTCACGCATTAGAGTATATACTCCTAACTCCCATATAGCTACCTGTGGATTCGATCCCGACTCTTTGTTAGGTTACTATAATTGCAATCGACTGACTCATACCTTGTATTGAGGTGTGCATTGTGCGCGATAGGTCAATTTTTGGCATCGTTGCCGGGGAGTTAAAAACTATGTTAGCTATATATTTGAGTGTGTTTTTGGAATATCCTCTTTTCCTTCCGTGTTACTAATGTGTTGGAAAATTGTAGGTGCAATCATGGCAAACAATAAGCTCGAAAACATAGTTTTGGGGGATGTAGATGTTGAGGATGATCAAATGGATGAGGTTCCTCTTGAACCTTAAGCCAACAGACAAGGCCGAGTGCCTCATGACAATGTTCCCTATCCACCCCCACCTACACCATGAACGGCTCCACACCGGGTGTTGCCGAATGAAGAATATGCAAGTGCAATAGTCCCTCCTCGTATTAAGGCGGGCAAATTTCAAATAACCAACGTGATGCTCACCTTGCTTGAGCAACAAGGGTTCTTCACCGTTGCTCCGGGTCAAAGTGCATACAAATATTTGAATGGGTTCGTGGATACGTGTTGGGGAAGTAAACAAAAAAATGTCTCCGAGGATGCTTTGCGGCTAAGGATTTTTTCCTTCTCTCTACATGGAAAAGCTTTAGATTAGTTGGAACGTTTGCCAAACCATTCCATTCATACTTGGGATGAATTGGTGGAGAAATTTATTTCTAAGTACTTCTCTCCTGGTCACATGGCTATACTTCGGGATAAAATTCTAGCATTCAACAAAGAGCCTAATAGACTACTACACGAGATATGGGAACTATATAGGACAATGATTAAAGATGTCCCAACAACGATATGACAGAGAACATGATTCAACAAACTTTCTATCGGGGTATCAACATAACCAACCAATGTGTAGTGAATCAACTTGCCGGGGGGACTTCATGACTACTCCTTATGCGGAAGCGTGTGATATTTTGGATGAAATGGCGGACACTTCTTCAGCGTGGCAATCCCGGGCTAATGTTCCACAAGGTGATCGGAATGTAATTCACCTTCACAAAGAGTTACATGACCATGGGAAAGCCATAGCCTAATTGACCACCACCATGAACCAATTGGAAAAGAATCAACTTCAACAAGTGCAAAACCCGAGGCAAGTCAATACAATGAAGGGAATAAGCATGATGGTGAACAAACGGAGAACAAAGGGTCTACAAGTGCAACAAAGAGTGGACAATTTTGTGCAAGAAGATAGTGGGTTTGAACAAGATGACTCTTACAATGACCAAGAAGAAAAGGTCCAATATGTGAACAACTTTCAATGGCAAAGAAACAACTTCCAAGGCCTAAGCCAACAACAATGGAGACCTCAAAATGATCAAGGAAATTGGAATTCTCAAAACCAAGGTAATTGGCGTGGTGGAGACAATCAAAGCAATTGGAATAATAACAACAATCAAGGAAATTGGAGTAGTGGCAATAATCAAGGGAATTGGCATAACAACAATAACCAAGGCAATTGGGGAGGCACCAATCAAGGCGGTTGGGAGTAATAATCAAGGAAATCGGGGGTCAGGTTCTCAGGCCCCCGATGTATCAACAACCAAGAAACCCGCCTTCTTATCCTTCCCATGGTCCTAGATCTTCCAATATTGAAATGGGATGTATTGAGAATATGTTCAAGTAAATGATGGAGAAGAATGTCCATTTTGATGCCCAACTTGCCTCACACAACACATTGATCCGAAACTTAGAAGTGCAAATGGAGCAAATCTCTCAAGCTCTAAATGCCCATCCTAAAGGGGCACTACCAAGTGACACGGTGGTGAACCAAAAGGGTGGGAACAACATGGGTGTAACGACCCAGCCAGTCATTTTGAGAATTAGAGCCTCGATCCCCTAATATCTTCTTTCCCCATAATTTGTTTATGCTTTTGGGATTTGACTGAGTGATTGGTTATGGAATTCGGGGAGTTTTGGGACACTTAGTCCCTAGTTGTGAGTTTAAATATTAGAAATCGGACCGTAGTTGGAACTATATGAAGACAGATCCGTAATGAAATTTCGTCGACTCCGTTAGCTCCGTTGAGTAATTTTGAGCTTAGGAGCGCATCCGAAATGTATTTTGGAGGTCTGTAGTAGATTTAGGCTTAAATTGGCGAAAGTTAGATTTTCGGCGATTTCGGCCGATAGTGGAATTTTTTTATATCCAGCTCAGAATGGATTTCCAAAAGTGGCAGTAGGTTCGTAGTGTCATTTTTGACTTGTGTGTAAAATTTGAGGTCATTCGGACTAGATTTGACTTAGTTCGGCGTCGTTTGTAGAATTTGAAAAATTCTAAGTTCTTAGGCTTGAATCCGTGCTTAATTCATGTTCTTGGTGTTGTTCAATGTGGCTTGAAGTCTTGACTAAGTTTAAATGATGTTTTAGGAATGGTTGGTATGTTTGGTTGAGGTACCGGGGACCTCAGGTGAGTTTCAGATGCTTAACGGATTGGTTTGGGGACTTATGCCTTTGCTGAAGTTGCTGCACCTGTTATTTTCGCACCTGCGGATATTGGACCGTAGGTGCGGAGCTGCAAAAGAGGATAGGGAGCTGCAGATGCGGTTATGGGCCTGGGCAGCTAGGATCGCAGGTACGATGGTGGACCGCAGAAGCGGGCTCGCAAATGCGGCCCAATGCCCGCAGATGCGGCCCCAGCCCGGATAGGTGACCTTCGCACCTGCGATGATTTTTTCGCAGGTGCGGGACCGCAGATACGGCCCCATGAGCGCAGATGCGGATATCGCTGGGCAGAAAAGGGGATTTCGAGGGTTTGAAATTTCATAACACAAAGTTTGATTTAGAGCTCGGTGGGAGACGACTTCTCGAGGGATTTTGAGGGAGAACTATTGGGTAACTAATTCTAACTCTATTTTAATCATATTACATTAATCTATTATTTTTTTTCTCGTATAATTAAGGAATTTGAGGGTAGAAGTTTGGAAATATGGGAAAAGGTTCCCCAATTGAAAATCTGAGGTTTGAACGGGAATTAGACGTTGGTTTTGGATGATTTTTGTTCGAGTGAACTCGTGAGTGAATGGGTGTTCATAATTTGTGATTTTTACCCGATTTCGAGATGTGGGCCCGGGGAGACCTTTTGTGCGTTTTCCTAATTTCATGCTTTAGCTTCGAATTAATTAGTTAAATTAGTTACTTGTAGTTATATTTACATTATGAAACTAATTTGAATAGATTAGGGCCATTTGGAGTCGGATACTCGTGGCAAGAACGTGATATCGAGTGGTTGAGGTAAGTGTCTTGCCTAACCTTGTGTTGGGGGACTCTCCCTTAGGATGTTTGATATTAATTGATGTGTGGGCACCGTGTACGTGAGGTGACGAGTACGTACATGAACTATTATTTCAAAAATCCCGTTTTTCCGTACTAAATCATAAACTATTTTACCTTATTAAATTGCACTAATACGTTTAAATTGTTTAGTTTAGATTAGGGAAGCATGTTTACGTGTTTTAACTGCCTATTTGCCATTCTGTGCACCATGCTTAGTTAGACCCATATTTTCCTTATCTGTGTTAGTCTAAAATTGTATAACTTGATGCCATACTTGTCATATTATCTTGCGTTGCATATTTAAATTGGGACTACGGACGTATTCCCGGAGATCCCCCGTGTCTTGCATATTTAAATTGGGACTATGGACGTATTCCGGTAGATCCCCCTATCTTGCATATTAAAATTGGGACTACAGACGTATTTCGAGAGATCCCCCAGCCTTACATATTTATTTTGGGACTACGGACATATTCCAGGAGATCCTCCAGCACTGCATAATTATTCGAAACTTCGGAACGGTATCCCGGGAGATTCCCCATTGTGTTTACCTTGTTATGAGCCGAGGGCTCCCTTAACTGTTAAATTTTTGAGAATTTCTTTAACTGTTTTACCATAAACTTTACTTATATCTTTTACTGTTTAATTTATTATATTTACTCTGGTAAGGCCTTGACCTGACCTCGTCACTACTCGACCGAGGTTAGGCTTGGCACTTACTGGGTACCATTGTGGTGTACTCATGCCCTTTACTGCACATGTTTTCATGTGCAGATTCAGGTACGAGCTATCAACCTCGGGGTTAGTGCGTGCTGCTGATTCTAGGAGACTTCAAGGTACTTCTGCTTGCGTCCGCAAATCCTCGGAGTCCCCTTCTACTCCCTCGCCTAGAGACTTTCTTTATTATCTTCAGACTTTTGTATAGATCTACATAGATTATAATAACTTGTGACTTAGTGATATTCTGGGTCTTGGAAAATTATTTTGTATATGCCGAGTGGTACTACTTTTTGTAATTCACAATATGGTGTTTATCTTTAAAATGTTGTGTTTTCTTTACATTTTTCGTAATATTAGCCTTACCTAGTCGTAAAGACTAGGTGCTGTCACGACATCTTACGGAGGGTTAATTTGGGTCGTGACAAGTTGGTATCAGAGCACTAGGTTCATAGGAGTCGCGAGTCACAAGACGGTTTATTAGAGTCTCGCGGATCGGTACGGAGACGTCCGTACTTATCTTCGGGAGGCTATGTAACTGTTAAGAACAATCATTTTTCTTTGATTTCCTTGTCGTGCGAGTTATTGACGTCAAAAAATTCTAAAATTCTATTCTATTCTTTCTCACAGATAGTGAGAACCCGTACTGGGAGGACCGACGATCAGGCACCCGAGCCCCCTGCCAGAGCCGCCAGAGGCCGGGGTCGGGATAGAGGACGACCACACGGTGCAGCCCGAGCACCTGCGAGAGCTGCGTCAGAGGAGCCCCCAGCAGCTCCAGCTGGAGGGCCAGCACCGGAGATCCCTATTGCTACTCCAGCACTCCAGGAGACTTTGGCTCAGTTCATGAGTATGTTCAGCACTCTGGCTCAGGCTGGACTATTTCCGATAGCTCCCGCTATATCTCAGGCCGGGGGAGGGGCACAGACTCCCGTTGCCCGCTCTCCTTTGCACAGGGTCAAGGTTGATCAGGCCCCAGAGTATATTCCTATGCCTCCAGTGGCTTTGGTTTAGCATGAGACCAGTGTAGCTGCTTCTGAGGCAGAGCAGCTCAGACTTGAGAGGTACAAGAAATACCACCCACCTACTTTCAGTGGACTAGCTTCAGCTGATGCTCTGGGTTTTCTTGAGGAGTGTCATCGTATTCTCCGCATTATGGGCATTGTTGAGACGAGTGGGGTTTCTTTCACCACTTTCCAGCTAAGGGGAGTGGCATATTAGTGGTGGTGTGCTTATGAGCTAAGTAGTCCGGACGAGGTAGCCTCACTCACTTGGACTCAGTTTTCAGAGATGTTCTTGTGTGAGTATGTTCCTCAGAGCCTCAGGGATGCTTGTCGTGCAGAGTTTGAGCAGTTGCATCTAGTTGCTATACCTGTGTCTGAGTATGTAGTCCGCTTCAGTGTGTTAGCTCGCCATGCACTGGCTCTCGTTGCTACAGTCAGAGAGAGGGTTCGTTGCTTCATTGAGGGACTCCACCCTAGTATTCGGACCAGTATGGCTAGGGAGTTGTAGATGGACATCACTAATCAGCAGGCAGTGAGCATTGCTAGGAGAGTGGAGGGCATGTTCGCCAGCAGTCATAGCTATGGTAGGGGTTTTGTGAGTCGCTCTGTTCATTCAGCTCTTCCAGCAGCCAGCGGTGTTCCAGCTCCTCCTAGACCTCATGAGCCCTATTATACACCGCCAGTATCCAGTATGCCTCCTACTCGAGGTGCTATTACCGGCCAGTCCAGCAGGCCAGGTCTGAGTTAGTCTCAGCTGTCGCGTCCTCCGAGGGGTTGTTTTGAGTGTGGTGACACTCGTCACATGGTTAGAGATTTCCCCAGAGCAAGGAGGGGTGCACCTCCACAGACTTATCAGTCTCCACATGCTCCACCGGGTCCTTCGGCCATTCTTCCAGCCCCAACTGCCACTCCACCTTCTCAGGCAGCTCGAGGCGGCGGTCGGGGAGGTAGATGTCGCCCTAGAGGAGGAGACCATGCCAGGTACTATGCCCTTCCTGCCCGTCTAGAGGCCATCGCTTTAGATTCAGTCATCACAGGTATCGTCCCTGTCTGTCATAGGGATGCATAAGTATTATTTGACTCGGGCTCTACGTATTCATATGTGTCTTCTTAGTTTGCTCCACATTTGGGGATATCTCTGGATTCTTTGAGTTCCCCTATTTATGTATCTACTCCTGTGGGAGATTCTCTGATTGTGGACCGCATATATCGGTCGTGTTTGATTACTCTTAGTGGTTTTGAGACCAGAGCCGATTTGTTATTACTCAGTATGGTAGATTTTGATGTTATCTTGGGCATGAACTGGTTGTCGCCCCATTATGCTATTCTTGATTGTCACGCTAAGACCGTGACACTGGCTATGCCAGGCTTGCCGAGATTAGAGTGGAAAGGTACCTTAGAGTATACTCCCCGCAGGGTCATTTCATTTCTTAAGGCTCAGCAAATGGTTGAGAAGGGGTGTGATGCGTATTTGGCTTATGTCAGAGATGTTTGTATTGATACCCCTACAGTTGAGTCAGTCCCAGTAGTGAGGGACTTCCTAGATGTGTTTCTAGCTGATCTTCCGGGTATGCCGCCCGATAGAGATATTGATTTCGGCATAGATTTGTTGCCAGGCACTCAGCCCATATCTATTCCTCCTTACCGTATGGCTCCTCCTGAGTTGAAGGAGTTGAAGGAGCAGTTGTTGGATTTTCTTGATGAGGGTTTCATCAGGCCCAATGTATCACCTTGGGGTGCTCCAGTCTTATTTGTGAAGAAGAAGGATAGTTCTATGCGTATGTGTATTGATTATCGGCAGTTGAACAAGGTTACAGTGAAGAACAGGTATCCTTTGCCTCGCATCGATGATTTATTTAATCAGTTACAGGGCACCAGGGTGTTTTCCAAGATTGACTTGCGTTCTAGCTATCATCAGTTGATGATTCGGAAGACGGATATCCCGAAGACTGCTTTCAGGACCAGATATGGTCACTATGAGTTTCTTTTCATTTCATTTGGGCTGACCAATGCCCCGGCAGCCTTTATGCATTTGATGCACAGTGTGTTCCAGCCTTATCTTAATTCCTTTGTCATTGTGTTTATTGATGACATCTTGGTATATTCCCGGTCTCGGAAAGATCATGAGCAGCACCTGAGGACCGTGCTTCAGACTTTGAGGGAGAAGAGGTTGTATGCAAAATTTTCAAAGTGTGAATTCTCGCTTGATTCAGTGGCATTCTTGGGCCACACAGTGTCTTGTGATGGGATCAAGGTAGATCCGAAGAAGGTGGAGGCAGTGAAGAGTCGGCCTAGACCGTCATCAGCTATGGAGATCCACAGTTTCCTTGGTTTGGCGAGGTATTACCGTCGCTTTATGGAGGGATTTTCATCCTTTGCAGCACCTATGACTAGGATGACCCAGAAGGGTGCTCCGTTCAGGTGGACCGGGAAGTGTGAGGAGAGCTTTCAGAAGCTCAAGACAGCATTAACTACAGCCCCAATATTAGTATTACCTACAGGTTCGGGGTCCTACACTGTCTATTGTGATGCCTCGAGGATTGGCCTTAGAGCGGTATTGATGCAGGACGGTAGGGTGATTGCCTATGTGTCTAGTTAGTTGAAGGTGCATGAGAAGAATTATCTTGTCCATGATCTCGAGTTAACAATTATTGTTCACGCCCTGAAGATCTGGCGTCATTATTTCTACGGTGTTCCTTGTGAGATCTACACTGATCACAGGAGTTTTCTGCACTTGTTCAGGCAGAAGGACCTTAATTTGCGTCAGCAGAGGTGGTTGGAGCTACTTAAAGACTATGATATCACTATATTGTACCACCCGGGGAAGGCCAATGTAGTGGCCGACGCCTTGTGTCGTCGGGCACAGAGTTTGGGGAGTTTGGCATATCTTCCGGTAGCTGAGAGGCCCTTAGCCTTGGATGTTCAGGCCTTAGCCAGCCAATTCGTGAGATTGGGTATTTCAGAGCCTAGCCGGGTATTAGCTTATGTGGTTGCTCGATCTTCTCTTTATGAGCGTATCAGAGAGTGCCAGTATGATGATCCCCACCTTCTAGTTCTTCAGGATAGGGTCTGGCGAGGTGATGCCAGAGATCTGAAAATCAGTGATGATAACGTGATGAGGATGCAAGGTCAAATCTGTGTTCCCAATGTAGATGGGCTTCGGGAGTTGATTCTTGAGGAGGCACATAGCTCGCGGTACTCCATTCATCCGGGTGCCGTGAAGATGTACCAGGATTTAAGATAAAACTATTGGTGGAGAAGGATGAAAAATGATATAGTTGGGTTTGTGGCCAAGTATCTCAACTGTCAGCAAGTTAAATATGAGCATCAGAGACCGGGTGGATTACTTCAAAGGTTAGAGATCCCAGAGTGGAAGTGGGAGCGGATCACCATGCACTTTGTAGTTGGACTTCCACGGACTTTGAGAAAGTTCGATGCTATTTGGGTGATTGTTGATTAGTTGACCAAGTCAGCTCATTTTATTCTAGTGTTGACTACTTATTCTTCTGAGAGGTTGGCTGATATTTATATCAGAGAGATTGTCCGCCTTCATGGTATTCCAGTATCCATCATTTCATACAGAGGTACACAGTTCACATCACGGTTTTGGAGAGCAGTACTGCAGGAGTTGGGTACTAGGGTGGAGCTAAGCACATCCTTTCACCCTCAGACGGACGGGCAGTCCGAGCGCACGATTCAGTTTCTTTAGGATATGCTCTATGCCTGTGTGATGGAGTTCGAAGGTTCATGGGACTAATACTTGCCACTTGCAGAGTTTTCTTACAACAACAGTTACCAGTCCAACATTCAGATGGCACCGTATGAGGCCTTGTATGGTAGGCGGTGTCGGTCCCTAGTGGGATGGTTTGACCCGGGTGAGGCCCGATTGTTGGGTACAGATTTGGTCCAGGATGCCCTAGATAAGGTGAAGGTGATTCAGGAGAGACTTCGCACAGCCCAATCCAGGAAAAAGAGTTATACGGACTGGAAGGTTCGTGATTTGGCATTTATGGTTGGTGAGCGGATCTTGCTTCGGGTATCGCCTATGTAGGGCATCATGAGATTTGGGAAGAAGGGCAAGCTGAGCCCGAGGTTCATTGGTCCTTTTGAGATATTGCGGCGAGTTGGGGAGGTTGCTTATGAGCTTGCCTTGCCTCCAAGCCTAGTAGGAGTTCACCCGGTATTCCACATGTCTATGCTCCGAAAGTATCACGATGATTGGATTTCAGCTCAGTCCAGTTAGACAAGGATCCATCTTATGTTGAGGAGCCAATAGCCATTTTAGGCAGGCAGGTCAGAAAGCTCAGGTCAAAGAATATTGCTTCAATAAAGGTCCAGTGGAGGGGTCAGTCGATTGAGGAGGCAACTTGGGAGACCGAGGAGGATATGCGCAGCCAGTACCCTCATCTTTTCACAGTTTCAGGTATGTCTTTATACTCATTCGAGGACGAACGATTGTTTTAAGAGGGGGAGGATGTAATGATCCGGCCAGTCGTTTTCAGAATTAGAGCCCCGATCCCCTAATAATTGCTTTCCCCATAATTTGTTTCTCCTTTTGGGATTTTCCGGAGTGATTGGTTATGGAATTCAGGGAGTTTTGGGATACTTAGTCCTTAGTTGTGAGTTTAAGCCTTAGAAATTGGGCCGCAGTCGGAACTGTATGAAGACGGATCTAGAATGGAACTCCATCGACTTCGTTAGCTCCGTTGAGTGATTTTGAGCTTAGGAGTGCATCCGGAATGTGTTTTGGAGGTCTGTAGTAGATTTAGGCTTGAATTGGCGAAAGTTAGATTTTCGGCGATTTTGGCCGATAGTGGAATTTTGATATCGAGCTCAGAATGGATTTCTGAAAGTGGTTGTAGGCTCGTAGTGTCATTTGTGACCTGTGTGTAAAATTTGAGGTCATTCGGACTAGATTTGACGTGGTTCAGCGTCGTTTGTAGAATTTGGAAAATTCTAAGTTCTTAGGCTTGAATCCGTGCTTAGTTCATGTTTTTGCTGTTGTTCGATATGGTTTAAAGGCTCGACTAAGTTTGAATGATATTTTAGGAATGGTTAGTATGTTTGGTTGAGGTCCCGGGGGCCTCGGGTGAGTTTCGGATGCTTAACAGATTAGTTTGGGGACTTATGCCTTTGCTGAAGTTGCTGCACCTATTATTTTCGCACCTGCGGATATTGGACCGCAGGTGCGGAGCCGTAGAAGTGGATAGGGAGCCGCAAATGAGGTTATGGGCCTGGGCAGCTGGGATCGCAGGTGTGGTAGGGGGACCGCAGAAGCGGGATCGCACATGCGGCCCCAGCCCGGATAAGTGACCTTCGCACCTGCGATGAATTTTCCGCAGGTACGGGACCGCAAATGCGGCCCCATGAGCGAAGATACAGATATCGCTGGGCAGAAATGGGGATTTCGAGGATTTGAAATTTCATAACACAAAGTTTGATTTAAAGCTCGGTGGGAGACGATTTCTCGAGGGATTTTGAGGCATTACTATTGGTAACTAATTCTAACTCTATTTTGATAATATTACATTAATCTATTGTTTTTTTTCTCGTCTAATTAAAGAATTTGAGGGTAGAACTTTGGAAATGGGGGAAAAGGTTCCCCAATTGAAAATCTGAGGTTTGAACGGGAATTAGACGTTGGTTTTGGATGATTTTTGTTCGAGTGAACTCGTGAGTGAATGGGTGTTCATAATTTGTGATTTTTACCCAATTTCGAGACGTGGGACTGGGGAGACCTTTTGGGCATTTTTCCTAATTTCACGCTTTAGCTTCGAATTAATTAGTTAAATTAGTTACTTCTAGTTATATTAAATTATGCAACTAATTTGAATAGATTCAGGCCATTTGAAGTCGGATACTCATGGCAAGAACGTGATATCGAGTTGATTTGAGCGGTTGAGGTAAGTGGCTTGCCTAACCTTGTGTTGGGGGACTCCCCCTTAGGATGTGTGATATTAATTGATTTGTGGGTGCCGTGTACGTGAGGTTACGAGTACGTACATGGGCTATTATTTCAAAAATCCCATTTTTCCTTTCTAAATCATAAACTGTTTTACCTTATTAAATAGCACTAATAAGTTTAAATTGTTTAGTTTAGATTAGGGAAGCATGCTTACGTGTTTTAACTACTTATTTACCATTATGTGCGCCATGCTAAGATAGACCCCTATTTTCCTTAGCTGTGTTAGTCTAAAATTGTATAACTTGATGCCATACCTATCATATTATCTTGCGTTCCATATTTAAATTGGGACTACAGACGTGTTCCGAGAGATCCCCCTTGTCTTGCATATTTAAATTGGGACTACGGACGTATTCCGGGAGATCCCCCTTGTCTTGCATATTTAAATTTGGACTACGGACGTATTCCGGGAGACCCCCTGTCTTGCATATTTAAATTGGGACTACGGACGTATTCCGGGAGATCCCCCTGCCTTGCATATTTATTTTGGGACTATGGACGTATTCCGGGAGATCCTCCAGCACTGCATATTTACCTTTGGTACTAGGACATATTCTGGGAGATCCCCCTGTACTGCATAATTATTCGGAACTTCGGGACGGTATCCCGGGAGATTCCCTATTGTGTTTACCTTGTTCTGAGCCGAGGGCTCCCTTAATTGTTAAATTTTCGAGAATTTCTTTAACTGTGTTACCATAAACTTTACTTATATCTTTTACTGTTTAATTTATTATATTTACTCCGGTAGGGCCTTGACCTGACCTCGTCACTACTCGACTGAGGTTAGGCTTGGCACTTACTAGGTACCATTGTAGTGTACTCATGCCCTTTCCTGCACATGTTTTCGAGTGCAAATACAGGTACGAGCTATCAACCTCGGGGTTAGTGCGTGCTGCTGATTCTAGGAGACTTCAAGGTACTTCTGCTTGCGTCCGCAAATCCTCGGAGTCCCCTTCTAATCCCTCGCCTAGAGACTTTCTTTATTATCTTCAGACTTTTGTATAGAGCTACATAGATTATAGTAGCTTGTAATTTAGTGATATTCCGGGTCTTGGGAAATTATTTTGTATATGCCGAGTGGTACTACTTTTTGTTATTCACAATAAGCTGTTTATCTTTAAAATGTTGTGTTTTCTTTACATTTTTTGTAATATTAGGCTTACCTAGTCGTAAAGACTAGGTGCCGTCACGACACCTTACGGAGGGTTAATTTGGGTCGTGACAAGTTGGTATCAGTGCACTAGGTTCATTGGAGTCGTGAGTCACAAGCCGATTTATTAGAGTCTCGCGGATCGGTGCGGAGACGTCCGTACTTATCTTCGGGAGGCTATGTAACTGTTAAGAACAATCATTTTTCTTTGATTTCCTTGTCGTGCGAGTTATTGACATCAAAAAATTCTAAAATTCTATTCTATTCTTTCTCACAGATAGTGAGGACCCGTACTGGGAGGACCGACGATCAGGCACCCGAGCCCCTTGCCAAAGTTGCCAGAGGCCAGGGTCGGGATAGAGAACGACCACGCGGTGCAGCCCGACCACCTGTGAGAGCTGCGTTAGAGGAGCCCCCAGCAGCTCCAGCTGGAGGGCCAGCACCGGAGATCCCTATTGCTACTCCAGCCCTACAGGAGACTTTAGCTCAGTTCATGAGTATGTTCAGCACTCTGGCTCAGGCTGGACTATTTCCGATAGCTCCCGCTACATCTCAGGCCGGGGAGGGGCACAGACTCCCGCAGCCCATACTCATGAGTAGAGGGTCCAGGTTGATCATGCCCCAGAGTATATTCCTATGCCCCCAGTGGCTCCGGTTCAGCATGAGACCAGGGTAGCTCCTTCTGAGGCAGAGCAGCTCAGACTTGAGAAGTACATGAAATACCACCCACCTACTTTCAGCAGACTAGCTTCAGATGATGCTCTGGGTTTTCTTGAGGAGTGTCATCGTATTCTCCGCACTATGGGCATTGTGGAGATGAATGGGGTTTCTTTCTCCGCTTTCCAGCTGAGGGGAGCGGTATATCAGTGGTGTCATGCCTATGCGCTAAGTAGTCCGGACAAGGCAGCCTCACTCACTTGGACTCAGTTTTCAAAGATGTTCTTGCGTGAGTATGTTCCTTAGAGCCTTATGGATGCTTTGCGCGCAGAGTTTGAGCATTTGCGTCAGGGTGCTATGACTGTGTCGGAGTATGCAGTCTGTTTCAGTGAGTTAGCTCGCCATGCACCGGCTCTGGTTGCTACAGTCAGAGAGAGGGTTCGTCGCTTCATTGAGGGACTCCATCCTAGTATTCGGACCAGTATATCTAGGGAGTTGGAGATGGATATCACTTATTAGCAGGCAGTGAGCATTTCCAGGAGAGTGGAGGGCATGTTCGCCCGGGACAGAGAGGAGAGAGAGGCCAAGAAGACTCGAGAGATTGGTCATTATTCAGGAGCTCGTGCACCAGCAACACGCTATGGTAGGAGTTTTGTGTGTCTCCCTATTCATTCAGCTCTTCCAGCAGCCAACGGTCTTGTAGCTCATCCTAGACCTCAGGAGCCGTATTATGCACCGCTAGTATCCAGTATGCCTCCTACTCGAGGTGCTATTACCGGTAAGTCCAGCAGGCCAGGTCCGAGTCAGTCTCTGCCGCCGCATCCTCCAAGGGGTTGTTTTGAGTGTGGTGACACTCATCACATGTTTAGAGATTGCCCCAGAGGCAGGAGGGGTGCACCTCCACAGACTTATCAGCCTCCATGTGCTCCATCGGGTCCTCTGGCCATTCTTCAAGCCCCAACTGCCACTCCACCTTCTCAGGCAACTCGAGGCGGAGGTCGGGGAGGTAGAGGTCGCCCTAGAGGAGGAGGCCAGGCTAGGTACTATGCCCTTACAGCCTGTTGAGAGGCCATCGCTTCAGATTCAGTCATCATAGGTATCGTCCCTGTCTGTCATAGGGATGCATCAGTATTATTTATCCCAGACTCCACGTATTCATATGTTTCTTCTTATTTTGCTCCACATTTGGGGATATCTCTGGATTCTTTGAGTTCCCTTATTTATGTATCTACTCCTATGGGAGATTCTCTCATTATGAACCGCATATATCGGTCGTGTTTGATTATTTTTAGTGGTTTTGAGACCAGAGACAATTTGTTATTACTTAGTATGGTAGATTTTGATGTTATCTTAGGCATGGACTGGTTGTCGCCCCATTATGCTATTCTTGATTGTCATGCTAAGACCGTGATGCTGGCTATACCAGGCTTGCCGAGATTCGAATGGAGAGGTACCTTAGAGTATACTCCCCGTAGGGTCATTTCATTTCTTAAGGCTCAGCGAATGGTTGAGAAGGGGTGTGATGCGTATTTGTCCTATGTAAGAGATGTCAGTATTGATACCCCTACAGTTGAGTCAGTCCCAGTAGTGAGGGACTTCCCTGATGTGTTTCCAACTGATCTTCTGGGAATGCCGCCCGATAGAGATATTGATTTCGGCATTGATTTTTTGCCGGGCACTCAGCCCATATCTATTCCTCCTTATCGTATGGCTCCTCCTGAGTTGAAGGAGTTAAAGGAGCAGTTGCAGGAGTTGCTTGATAAGGGTTTCATCAGGCCCAGTGTATCACCTTGGGGTGCTCCGGTCTTATTTGTGAAGAAGAAGGATGGTTCTATGCGTATGTGTATTGATTATCGACAGTTGAACAAGGTTACAGTGAAGAACAGGTATCCTTTGCCTCACATCGATGATTTATTTGATCAGTTATAGGGTGCCAGGGTGTTTTTCAAGATTGACTTGCATTCTGGCTATCATCAGTTGAAGATTCAGAAGCCGGATATCCTGAAGACTGCTTTCAGGACCAGATATGGTCACTATGAGTTTCTTGTCATGTCATTTGGGCTGACCTATGCCCCAGCAGCCTTTATGCATTTGATGCACAGTGTGTTCCGGCCTTATCTTGATTCCTTCATCATTGTGTTTATTGATGACATCCTGGTATATTCCCGGTCTCAGGAAGATCATGAGTAACACGTAAGGACCGTGCTTCAGACTTTGAGGGAGAAGAGGTTGTATGCAAAATTTTCTAAGTGTGAATTCTCGCTTGATTCAGTGGCATTCTTGGGCCACATAGTGTATTGTGATGGGATCAAGGTATATCCGAAGAATGTGGAGGCAGTGAAGAGTTGGCCTAGACCGTCATCAGCTACAGAGATCCACAATTTCCTCGATTTGGCGGGGTATTACCGTCGCTTGTGGAGGGATTTTCATCCATTGCAGCACCTATGACCAGGCTGACCCAGAAGGGTGCTCCATTTAGGTGGACCGAGAAGTGTGAGGAGAGCTTTCAGAAACTCAAGACAGCATTGACTACAGACCCAGTATTAGTATTGCCTACAGGTTCGAGGTAGGGTGATTGCTTACGCGTCTAGACAGTTGAAGGTGTATGAGAAGAATTATCCGGTCCATGATCTCGAGTTAGCAGCTATTGTTCACGCCCTGAAGATCTGGAGTCATTATTTTTACGGTGTTCCTTGTGAGATCTACACTGATCACCGGAGTTTGCAGCACTTGTTCAGGCAGAAGGACCTTAATTTGTGTCAGCGGAGGTGGTTGGAGCTACTTAAAGACTATGATATCACTATATTGTATCACCCGGGGAAGGCCAATGTAGTGGCCGATGCCTTGAGTCACCGGGCAGAGAGTTTGCTAGTTTGGCATATCTTCCGCCAGATAAGAGGCCTTAGCCTTGGATGTTCAGGCCTTAGCCAACCAGTTCGTGAGATTGGATATTTCAGAGCCTAGCCAGGTATTAGCCTGTGTGGTTTCTCGGTCTTCTCTTTATGAGCATATCAGAGAGCGCCGGTATGATGATCCCCACCTTCTAGTTCTTTAGGATAGGGTCCGGTGAGGTGATGCCAGAGATGTGACTATCGGTGATGACAGCGTGATAAGGATACAGGGTCGGATCTGTGTGCCCAATGTAGATGGGCTTCGGGAGTTGATTCTTGAGGAGGCCCGTAGCTCGCGGTACTCCATTCATTCGTGTGCCTTGAAGATGTACCAGGATTTGAGAAAGAACTATTGGTGGAGAAGGATGAAAAAGGATATAGTTGGGTTTGTGGCCAAGTGTCTCAACTGTCAGCAAGTTAAATATGAGCATCAGAGACCGGGTGGATTACTTCAGAGGTTAGAGATCCCATAGTAGAACTGGTAGCGGATCATCATGGACTTTGTAGTTGGACTTCCACGGACTTTGAGAAAGTTCGTTGCTATTTGGGTAATCGTGGATCGGTTCACCAAGTCAGCTCATTTTATTCCAGTGTTGACCACTTATTCTTCTGAGAGGTTGGCTGAGATTTATGTCAGAGAGATTGTCCGCCTTCATGATATTCCAGTATCCATCATTTCAGTTAGAAGTACACAGTTCACATCACGGTTTTGGAGAGTTGTACAGCAGGAGTTGGGTACTAGGGTGGATCTGAGCACGACCTTTCACCCTCAGACCGACAGGCAGTCCGAGCGCATGATTCAGATTCTTTAGGATATGCTTCGTTCCTGTGTGATAGAGTTTGAAGGGTCATGGGACTAATACTTGCCACTTGCAGAGTTTACTTACAACAACAGTTACCAGTCCAGCATTCAGATGGCACCGTATGAGGCCTTTTATGGTAGGCAGTGCAGGTCCCCAGTGGGATGGTTTGAGCCGCGCGAGGCTCGATTGTTGGGTACAGATTTGGTCCATGATGCCCTGGATAAGGTGAAGGTGATTCAGGAGAGACTTCGCACAGCCCAGTCCAGGCAGAAGAGTTATGCGGACCGGAAGGTTCGTGATTAGGCATTTATGGTTGGTGAGCGGGTCTTTCTTCGGGTATTGCCTATGAAAAGCGTCATGAGATTCGGAAGTAGGGCAAGCTGAGCCCGAGGTTCATTGGTCATTTTGAGATATTGCGGCGAGTTGGGGAGGTTACTTATGAGCTTGCCTTGCCTCCCAGCCTAGCAGGAGTTTACCCAGTATTCCACGTGTCTATGCTCCGAAAGTATCACGGTGATCTAACTCATGTATTGGATTTCAGCTTAGTCCAGTTGGACAAGGATCTATCTTATGTTGAGGAGCTAGTAGCCATTTTGGGCAGGCAGGTCAGAAAGCTCAGGTCAAAGAATATTGCTTTAATAAAGGTCCAGTGGAGGGGTCAGCCGGTCGAGGAGGTGACTTGGGAGACCGAGCAGGATATGTGCAGTAAGTACCCTCATCTTTTCAGAATTTTAGGTATGTCTTTATACTCATTCGAGGACAAACAATTATTTTAAGAGGGGGAGGATGTAACGACACGGTCGGTCATTTTGAGAATTAGAGCCCCGATCCCCTAATATCTGTTTTCCCATAATTTGTTTCTGCTTTTGGGATTTGCCGGAGTGATTGGTTATGGAATTCGGGGAGTTTTGGGACACTTAGTCCCTAGTTGTGAGTTTAAGCCTTAGAAATTGGACCGTAGTCGGAACTGTTTGAAGACGGATCCGGAATGGAATTTCGTCGACTCCTTTACCTCCGTTGAGTGATTTTGACCTTAGGAGCGCGTCCGGAATGTGTTTTGGAGGTCTGTAGTAGATTTAGGCTTGAATTGGCGAAATTTAGATTTTCGGTGATTTTGGCTGATAGTGTATTGACCTTGGAATGGATTTCTAAAAGTGGCTGTAGGTTCATAGTGTCATTTGTGACCTATGTATAAAATTTGAGGTCATTCGGACTAGATTTGACGTGGTTCGACGTCGTTTGTAGAATTTTGAAAATTCTAAGTTCTTAAGCTTGAATCCGTGCATAATTCATGTTTTTGGTGTTGTTCGATGTGGTTTGAATGATTGACTAAGTTTGAATGATATTTTAGGAATGGTTGGTTGAGGTCCCGGGGGCCTCGGGTGAGTTTCGGATGCTTAACGGATTAGTTTAGGGACTTATGCCTTTGCTGAAGCTGCTGCACCTGTTATTTTCGCACCTGCGGATATTGGATCGCAGGTGCGGAGCCGCAGAAGCGGATAGGGAGCCGCAGATGCGGTTATGGGCCTGGGCAGCTGGGATCACAGGTGCGGTGGGGGGGACCGCAGAAGTGGGCTCGTAGATGCGGCCCAATGCCCGCAGATGCGGCCCCAGCCCGGATAAGTGATATTCGCACCTGCGATGATTTTTTCGCAGGTGTGGGACCGCAGATGCGGCCCCATGAGTGTAGATGCGGATATCGCTGGGCAGAAAATGGGATTTCTAGGGTTTGAAATTTCATATCACAAAGTTTTATTTAGAGCTCGGTGGGAGACGATTTCTCGAGGGATTTTGAGGGAGAACTAATGGGTAACTAATTCTAACGCTATTTTGATCATATTACATTAATTTGTTGTTGTTTTTCTCATCTAATTAAGGAATTTGAGGGTAGAAGTTTGGAAATGGGGGAAAAGGTTCCCCAATTGAAAATCTAAGGTTTGAACGGGAATTAGACGTTGGTTTTGGATGATTTTTGTTCGAGTGAGCTCGTGAGTGAATCGGTGTTCATAATTTGTGATTTTTACCCGATTCCGAGGCGTGGGCCCGGGGAGACTTTTTGGGCGTTTTTCCTTATTTCACGCTTTTTGCTTTGAATTAATTAGTTAAATTAGTTACTTGTAGTTATATTTACATTATGAAACTAATTTGAATAGATTCAGGCCATTTGGAGTCGGATACTCGTGGCAAGAACGTGACATCGAGTTGATTTGAGCGGTTGAGGTAAGTGGCTTGCCTAACTTTGTATTGGGGGACTCCCTCTTAGGATGTTTGATATTAATTGATGTGTGGGCGCCATGTACGTGAGGTGACGAGTACGTACATGTGTTATTATTTCAAAAATCCCGTTTTTCCTTTCTAAATCATAAACTATTTTACCTTAATAAATTGCACTAATACGTTTAAATTGTTTAGTTTAGATTAGGGAAGCATGCTTACGTGTTTTAACTGCCTATTTGTCATTCTGTGCGCCATGCTTAGTTAGAACCCTATTTTCCATACCTGTCATATTAGCTTGCGTTACATATTTAAATTGGGACTACTGATGTATTCCGGGAGATCCCCCCTATCTTGCATATTAAAATTGGGACTACAGACGTATTCCGGGAGATCCCCCATGTCTTGCATATTTAAATTGGGACTACAGACGTATTCCGGGAGATCCTCCTGTCTTGCATATTTAAATTAGGACTACGGACGTATTCCCGGAGATCCCCCTGCCTTGCATATTTATTTTGGGACTACAGACGTATTCCGGGAGATTCTCCAGCACTACATATTTACTTTTGGGACTACGGACATATTCTGGGATATCCCCCTGTACTGCATAATTATTCAAAAATTCGGGACGGTATCCCGGGAGATTCCCCATTGTGTTTACCTTGTTCTAAGCCGAGGGCTCCCTTAACTGTGAAATTTTCGAGAATTTCTTTAACTGTGTTACCATAAACTTTACTTATATCTTTTACTGTTTAATTTATTATATTTACTCCAGTAGGGCCTTGACCTGACCTTGTCACTACTCGACCGAGGTTAGGCTTGGCACTTACTGGGTACTATTGTGGTGTATTCATGTCGTTTCCTGCACATGTTTTCTTGTGCAGATTCAGGTACGAGCTATCAGTCTCGGGGTTAGTGCATGCTGCTGATTCTAGGAGACTTCAAGGTACTTCTACTTGCGTCCGCAGATCCTCGGAGTCCCTTTCTACTCCATCGCCTAGATACTTTCTTTATTATCTTCAGACTTTTGTATAGAGCTACATAGATTATAGCAACTTGTGACTTAGTGATATTCCGGGTCTTGTGAAATTATTTTGTATATGCCGAGTGGTACTACTTTTGGTTATTCACAATATGCTATTCATCTTTAAAATGTTGTGTTTTCTTTATATTTTTCGTAATATTAGGCTTACCTAGTTGTAAAGACTAGGTGTTGTCACGACACCTTACGGAGAGATTACAAATGGCTAATCGCACCATAAATAGACCATTGGAGCGATTGAAGATGTATTGGTTCGTGTTGATAAATTCATCCTTCCGGCGGATTTCGGCATTCTTGATTGTGAAGCGGACTATGCGGTGCCAATTATTTTTGGAAGACCTTTCCTTGCTACGGGGAAGGCTCTTGTTGATATGAAAGCTAGAGGACTCACATTCCGGGTGGGTGATGAAAAGGTGGTATTCCACGTGTGCAAATCTATGCGGCAACCAAATAGCAATGAAGTATGTTCTTTCATGGACTTGGTAACCGATGTGATTGTTGATGACACAAGTGCCACGATTAATGTGGGCAATACATTGGAGGCCGTCTTGCTCAACTTTGATGATGACGAGATGGATGGTTTCATGGAATGTGTGAATTCTTTTCAAGGAATGTGGTCGTACAACTATGCACCCCAGAAACTCTATTTGGATCTTGAAAATAGGAAAACTCCTTCTACAAAGTCTTCAATTGAAGAGCCTCCGACCTTGGAGTTGAAGCCATTGCCTCCACATCTTCGGTATGAATTTCTTGGCCCTCGTTCTACTTTACCGGTTATTCTTTCCTCTTGTTTGACTAAGGTGCAGGTTGACTCTACATTGGAGGTGCTCCACAAGAGGAAGAAGGCTATTGGGTGGACTTTGGAGGATATTCGGGGAATAAGCCCCACATTTTGCATGTACAAGATTAAATTAGAGGAAGATGCCAAACCATCTATTAAACATCAAATGAGACTCAATGAGGCTATGCAAGACGTGGTCAAAAGGCGATTATCAAGTGGTTGGATGCCGGGGTGGTATACCCCACTTCCGATAGTTCGTGGACTTCTCCGGTGCAATGTTTCCCAAATAAGGGGGCATGGCGTTAGTCACCAATGATAATAATGAGTTGATTCATATAAGAACGGTGGCCGGGTGGAGAGTGTGTATAGACTATCGCAAGCTAAACAAAGTCACAATGGAGGATTATTTTCCACTTCTTTTCCTTAACCAAATGCTTGATAGGTTAGCCGGTCGTGCTTTCTATTGCTTTCTAGATGGATATTCGGGTTACAACCAAATCCTTATTTCTCCGGAGGATCAAGAGAAAACAACTTTTACATATCCCTATGGTACTTTCACCTTCAAGCGGATGCCTTTTGGTCAATATAATGCACCAGCGACTTTTCAAAGGTGTATGATGGCGAACTTCACGGACATGGTAGAGGACTAACTTGAAGTTTTCATGGATGATTTCTCGGTGGTTGGGGATTCCCTTGATGATTTCTTGGCAAATTTTGATAAAGTATTGGCAAGATATGAAGAAACGAACTTGGTGCTAAGTTGGGAGAAATGTCATTTCATGGTCAAGGAAGGCATTGTCCTTGGCCATAAGATCTCAAAGAATGGCATAGAAGCCGACAAGGAAAAGATTGATGTGATTTCTAAACTTTCACCTCCGACTTTGGTGAAAGGCGTGCGGAGTTTCTTAGGTCACGCGGGGTTTTACCGGCGCTTCATAAAGGATTTCTCTAAAGTGGTGAACCCGTTACGCAAGCTCTTAGAAAAAGAAGCAAAGTTTTACTTCAATGGTGATTGCATGAGAGCTTTCGAATTTCTAAAGTTCAATTTGACAACCACTCCCATTATCACCGCTCCTAATTGGAGTATCCCTTATGAGCTCATGTGTGATACTAGCGATGTAGCGGTTGGGGCTATTTTGGGAAAACACATCAACAAGATTTTTCATCCAGTCTACTATGCTAGTAAGTGTTACACCCTGTGCGTCCCAAGGTGGCGTAATAAATATGAGACTTGTTAATCATGATTTAAATTAGTTTAAAGTCATGATATGACTATATATGAATTTGGATATAATATATAAAGTTTGGGAAAAATCGGATTTATGTTACGGAAAAACCGACTAAGGATTTGCCTTATAACAGAGCTTTTTGAGAAATACATTTCGTGTTCTATATGAGGTCATTTTGGGACATATTATATACCAAATTGAAGGTCAACAAGTCTAGTTTCCAACGCATTAAACCGTTCATTTATACAACATCGGAGTAGAGAGATATCCACATTTTTGTGAGACTGCACAAGCAGTTCGGTTGGGACCCACTTGAGACCACCTCCGACCCTACATTTTTTTATGGTGTTTCAGACTCATTGCGGGTCAATTTTCACCAAATTTTCATCTAACGGCTTTCCAAAACCCTCCCTAACATATCCCAAGTTCTCAAGAACCAAACGCAAGGGAAATCAACTCAAATCATCATCAAAGGTGTTAAGAACTACAAGAGAATGCTTCAATGATGTTGTGGTGTGATTGAGGGCTATTTTGAGCTAAGTTGAGACAAGGTTTAGAGTTGTAGCTGCTGAACGAAATAATCTCAATTTTACGACAAATCCGGTCCGATGGCTGTTCTCCACCTCACCAAGAGCATTGCCCATCAGGGGCTGCGGGGACAGGAGCTAGAAGAACTGAACTCTAGGGGAATGGGCGTTTTAGGGCGGGATCTAAAAGCTCTCCAACGTGTTGCGCTTCGCTTCTTCAAGCTCCGCCCCTTCTTTCAAAAATCAAAAAACAGCGCTAACGAGTACAAAGTATGTATAACATCTTCTTGATTGTGCCTAAGGTTAATCTTGTGTTGGTTGTGTTGTTTGAGTGAGAAACCATAAGATAGTACTTGAAAGAACATGGGATGTAGTTGTCTTTGGTTGGACTATTTTGTGGCTAACTAGATGGTTTGTGGTGGCTGTAAATTGTAAGAAATAAGTTTATAATGTTGTGGCTGCTGTTTTTAAGCTTTTCTAGGTGTTAATTAAGTTTATTGAAGAAGAAAAGATAAAAAAAAACAAGTGATTGACGATAACAATTAAGGTACTAGACGTATGGGGCTGTTTTGGAAGGCATTTTGTGGATGTTTTGAACTAGAAATAATATAGTACATATAAGTATGATGTTATGAAGGTTATAAACTAATTTATGGAATAAGATTTGGATTCAATTTATATCTTGTTGTGAGTAAAAACGAGTTTGCCGCTCAATTTGGTTGTTAAGATAATCAGAGAAACTCATATTGGGTTATATTTTTGGTGTTGCTATTGTTGGTTATAGTTATTGTTGGGCTGTTGATGACCCTTAGTGGTATTTGGGATGAATTAAAAATAGGGGAGTTGCTATCCGATTTTTCTTAAGCCATACGACTAGCCAAATACGATGGTATGACATTATATGTTAACGGCAATATCATTTCACTTGTTGTAGATGAAAGAAGTTGTGTTGATCTTGGTTGAGTAATAAGGAATAGATCATACTGGTATGTTAAGGCTATCCCTTCTTTCCTTTTGGCATGATCCAAATGATACAAACGAAACGAGCAAAATACGTAACTTTCATAAATGACTCTATTCATTGAAATACTAGGGGTGTCTATATTCTTGATTCCCCGTGTGAATTATTATTATATCTTCTATTCATGGGTCTCAGAAAAATACATATTTGATAAAGTTTGTCCGAAAGGCATATTGATTTTATGATATTCGAGAAATCTTATTAACGTATTTGTTATGCATTTCATGCATTTATACATGTACATTGACCCATGACCAGAAGCCATTATATACGCGTATATCATATATATATGGGATATAGAAAAAGGTTACGGCGTTATATACGCACCACCACCTGATCAGCTGGTATACGTTGATGATTTTGCCTACAGTGGCTAAGATGATATGATGGGATGCCATCACAGGCTTGATGATGTTATGTACGCATAAACCTATGCATGATATGGCATTTATACGCACATGCATGACATTATAAATTTTCATGATTCACAGAGCTATTCAGAATTTCAGGTTGAGTTATTTACTCCATGTTTCTTTCAAGTCTTTTATATACTATTGTCATGCCTTACATACTCGGTAATTTATTTGTACTGACGTCCCTTTTGCCTGGGGATGCTGCATTTCATGCCCGTAGGTCCCGATAGACAGGTTGAGAGTTCCCCTATTAGGCTATCAACTCAGCAGAAGGTGTTTGTGCACTCCACTTGCTCTGGAGTTGCCTATTTGGTCAGCATGATTTGAATATGTATTGTTTGGTATGACGGGGCTATGTCCCGACCTTTATGATATTTATGTACTCTTAGAGGCTTGCAGACAGATGTCATATATACAGATACTGGTATGGCCTTATAGGCCAGTACGTAATATGTATAAGTCGGTATATCAAGTTGGGTCACCCTATATTAAGTATTTCCTCATATTTTGTTCTACTTATCTCACGATAGCCTCTCCGGCTCAATTACCCATGATAGTATGATACGAAAGATACGTTATGTTGGTATTCGGTTGAGTAAGGTACCGGGTGCTCGTCGCGGCCCATCGGTTTGGGTCGTGACAGTAAGACCATGAATAGTGCCCAAGTCAATTACACCATTACAGAGGAAGATCTCTTTTCCATTGTGTTTGCAATTGAGAAGTTCCACCCATACTTTATGGGTGCAAAGGTTATTGTTCATACGGATCACGTGTCACTTCGCTATCTTATGAGAAAAAGAGATTCAAAAGCTCGGTTGATGCAATGGGTGCTATTGTTGCAAGAGTTTGATATTGACACCCAAGATCGAAAATGGAGTGAAAATCAAGTGGCATACCACTTGTCTCATTTGGAAGAGGAGGGGAGGCCCTATGATGGCCTTGAGATCAATGACTCTTTCCCCGATGAGCAACTCTTTGATATTTCAATGAAGAAGGTGCCATGGTTCGTGGATCTTGAAAATTTCCTTGTGTGTAGAATCATCCCGGATGAGTTGTCTTCAAATCAAAGGAAGAATCTCAAATGATATTGTCAAGATTATTATTGGGATGAGCCATACATTTTCCGGATATGCACGGATGGGGTAATTAGAAGATTTGTACCATAAGAAGAGAAACGTGAAATTCTTGGGGCTTGCCATTCTTCACCTTATGGTGGTCACCATGGCGGAGCAAGAACGTCGGCCAAAGTGCTAAGTTGCGATTTCTATTGGCCCACTCTTTACAAAGATGCAAGTTATGTGGTAAAAAGATGTGATGAATGTCAACGGGCCGGTGGAATCTCGAAGAAGAATGAAATGCCTCCCAATACCATTTTGGAGATTGATATCTTTGATGTGTGGGGTATTGACTTCATGGGTTCTTTTGTGAGTTCTTGTGGAAACACTTACATCTTGGACGCGATTGATTATGTGTCTAAATAGTTTGAGGTCATTGCTCTACCCAACAATGAAGTGAGAAGTGTGGTGGCGTTCTTGAAGAAGAATATTTTCACAAGGTTTGGTACTCCGCGGGCTATCATAAGCGATGGGCGGGTCGCATTTTTGCAATAAGGCTTTTGATACTTTGCTTGGCAAGTATGGTGTCACTCATAAAGTTACGACTCCCTATCATCCACAAGCTAGCAGTCAAGTGGAAGTCTCCAACCGGGAGATAAAGAGTATCTTGTCCAAAACAATGAATGCTAACCGGGCGGATTGGTCAAAGAAGCTTGATGATGCATTATGGGTTGATCAGACTGCTTTTAAGACACCTATCAGAATGTTTCCATACCAATTGGTGTTCGGCAAGGCTTGTCATCTCCCGGTGGAACTTGAGCACAAAGCCATGTGGGCTTTAAAAAAATTGAATCTTGATTGGGATGCAGCCGCTAACTTGAGGGTTGCACATTTGAATGAATTGGATGAGTTCCGGTACCATGCCTATGCAAGTTCATCCTTGTACAAAGAGAAGATGAATTGCCTTCATGACAAATACATTTTGAACAAAGAGTTCAAGATGGGCGATCTAGTTTTGTTGTTCAACTCACGGTTGAGGATGTTTCTCGAAAAGCTGAAATCTAAATGGAGTGGTCCCTTTGAAATTGTGGGTGTGACACCTTTTGGTGCATTGGACTTGAAGAACAAAAACAATGAGGTATTCTGAGTCAATGGTCATCGGGTGAAGCACTATTTGGGAAAGGTTGGTGATGGCTATGATGTGGCAGTGATTCACTTCAAATGATGGTAATCTGCGTCATGTCACGGCGTTAAATCAGGCGCTTCTTGGGAGGCAACCCATGTTTCTTTTTTCTTTTCTTTTCCTCTTTTGTAGTTAGGTGTTATTTTTGTGCTAACTGGATTTGAAATGTGTTGTAGGGATGAGTGTGCTTTACAGGAATTGTGCCCAAAAATCTGGTTAAGTGTGGAAAGAATGGCGGACCGCAGTTGTATTGTACAAACCGCACAATTATGGTTGCTATAGCAAAAGGTGCTTTGCGGTCACACAATTACATTGCAGCCCGCACAAGATTGAAGGTGGAAAATGTCAACTCTTTGAAGTTGGTCCGTCAGAGAAATGGCCAATCTGCGATCGTAACCCAAATTCTGCGAACCACAATTGAATCTGCAGCCGCACAACAATTTTGTGGACCGCAAAACAAAAGGGAATCTGATGCCCCTAGGTGACAGAGTGCGGACTGCAATAGGAATTTTGTGGACGCACTCACTTCCCCTTCCCTTAACAGAAACCGTGCACTATAAATAGAGGAGTTAGGGCATTGTTCCCCTTTTTCCCTCTTTGAGCTCACAAATTGCACTAAATTGAAATTTCTTGTTAAAGTATGTGCTCACAAGCCTAACAACTGTTGATCTATCATCACTTGCACTCATTCATATTTGGTATCAATCATTATCTTGATTAATTTCTTTTAATATTTAGATTTTTAGTGAAATTTTGGACCATTTGTCTAATTGAATCTATTTAAACAACCATGTGGGGGTAAATATATAGTGGGTAGACTGGTAAATGCTCAAAGGGGAATGGGTAAATTGCTTTTTTATGCTTATATGTTGTTTCTATGTCAAAAATGTGCAAAATGTTCAAGCCTTAGGTGAAAAATGACCATCTGTTCGTAATTGTTGGAATCTGCGGCCGCACAAGAAATTGTGCAGTCCGTAGAAGTTAAAGTGTAGGGCATTATAGTAAGGCATGGTTCTACGGCCGCATTGAAAACTGTGCGGACCGCAAAAATCCCATTACGGCCACAAAACCACTTAATTCATGTGATCAGAGAGTTGTCATTTTGGTGACTCTCATGTGCGGCCGCAAAGCAATTTATGCAGATCGCAGAAAACAGGTTGCGGCCGCAAAACAACCAACTCTCTGTCATCAGAGAGTTTCCATATTGGTGATGTACGAGTTGTGGCTGCAATGAGAAATGTGTGGACCGCAATGGAAAATTGTGTGGTCCACAATGCCCATTCTGCGGCCGCAATGACAATTCTGCGGACCGCAATTCCCTACCCTGCAAGCATGTTTCTACTATGTTTTTCACTGTAATCTCTGGTATGTCTTTGCATTCATTGTGTGTCTGAACTTGACTTGCAACTAACAATCGCCTTTTCTTGGTACAGAACATGGTTCGATCTAGAGGATGAGGCGACATTTCAAAATGACGTGATGACCTTTCTCGGGGACAAGGGAAGAGACCTTTGACTAGTGCCCAACAGCCTGAAAAAATAAAGAAGTTAGTAGTCGGCAGAGGAAAAGGTGCAGACCACTCGGAGACCAGTTCTTATGTCTCGTCTAGGGATGTCTCCGATGGCAACTCAGCCTCAGTTCATGAGCGGTCGGTCGTACAATCAAGGCCACCATGGGGATATGAGCTTAGGGATGTGCCGTCTTCATCACCTAGCACCTCTGAGGGTTCGAAGAGTACCAGTCAGGCTTCTGATCCTTCCACTACACCTTCCCCCCAGGCACAAGAGACATCAGTTTAGTACATCCCAGATGATGGCCGAGGGGGAGATGCTAGAGTTACTGGCATTAAGCGATCGAAGAAGAAAGAGGTGTGGGAGGACTGGTTCATCAGTTTGGCTGCCTTTTCTAGCTTCTGTGAGTGGTGTCCAATGAGGTTTCTCACTCTTGAGCGACAGTTCCAGTTGAGAGATCTAGAAAAGTACAACCCTGCAGTTTTGAGGCAGTTTCAAGAGCGCAAGGGGTGGATATGGTTCACCCAGAGCATGGTGGATGCGAAGGAATACCTTGCCCGGGAGTTGTACGCCAATGTGGCATATATCAAGAAAGGGACAAATGTGACTAAAGTGAAGAACCTCAAGGTACGTTTTGACTAGAACACATTGAACACCTATTTGGGGTTTGAAGATGTCGCGCCCATAGAGTACCTTGATAAATGTGCACTTGGGGATGCAAATCGTCCTTGGCTAGCTGAGATGTTAGCAGCTCCTGGGCCACAACCACCATGGATCACAGTAGGGGTGTCTATTCATAGAAGCACTTTGAGTTTTGAGGCAAAGAGATGGCAGACCTTTTAGGCATACCAGAATGAGACATATCGCCCGCTCCCGCGAGCAGTTTTAGAAGCTTCCATCATGGCCGGGTACCCGATCAATGTGGGTGCCGTGATGTCGGCCAACATCTCTGTGGTCGCCAGACAAGCTGACACATCCTACCCGTATCCCAAAACCATTACAAAGTATCTTACGGATGCGAGGGTGGAGACAAGAGATTTTGATACGAAGGTGCGGGCGAAGAAGCCCTTCTTATAGTACTCGTTGATGGATGCACAAAACGCTAAGAGAAAGGGTCAGTTGTCTACTACCACATGCCAATCTGATTAGCCATCGGTGGTAGCTGCATAGCTAATTGACATGCCATCCACTTCAAACGAGCCTTCAGTTAGTGCAACAGTTATGCCTCTACCTCCAGGCTCAGTGCATATAGCAATTCCTGTCACAAGTTCCACCTCGGCTTTGAAGTGAGTGTCGATGTCTACTGCTTTACTCTCTATACTGCGAGTCTCCCAGATATTAGCAAGCCTCAACAACTGGATGCAGACAACCACTGCAAAGCTGTCTGGCATATCCAGTACTGTTGCAGCACAGTCCTCCATTCCGGTACCTCAGATGCACCCAACAGTGGAAGAAACATTGAAGAAGCTCATGGATAACCAGAACATGATTATGGCTACATTGGTGCAACATGGGTCAGTGATAGAAGAGCTGGGAAAGGAAGTGAAAAAGATGAGAAAGTCCCAGGCCTCCAAGAAGTCAGTGGGCAAGCTCCGGAGACATGTTACCAAGCTTGCGGCAGCCGGAGATATTCCATTTGATATGCCGATTAACCCACACCATCTAGGTCCAGATCTTACAACATCTACATCACCAGCTGGACAGTCTGATGAGCCCGACTCTGCTGCTGACACGACTGAGGCAGTGCATCAGATGTTCACCAACCCAGTCACTCCCAGAGTTGAGGATGATGAGATCCAGTTTAAGGAGCCTAAGGGTGGTGATGCTGCTATAGACACAGAGATGGCCAAGGAACCATAGAGAGTTTTCTTCACTCTTACCCTTCCTTTACTCTTATTTTGTTAAGCATTGGGGACAATGATTATTTTTATTTGGGGGGGAGGGGAGTTTATTTGATCTAATTTGATGATTCTGAGACAATTTGTTTGTAATAACTAATAGTATTTTCTTCTTTTTTCTTATTCTGTATATATTCTCTCTTTTCTTCTCTCATTATGTATATACCTTCTCTCATTATGTATATATCTTCTCTCGTTATGTATATTCATATTACTTCTTTTTGAATTAGTAGATTCTTTTTGATTTAGTAGCTTCTTCTTATGTTTTCGTAAATAAGTCTTTGGTTTTCTTAATCTCACCATTCTTTCCAAAGGTAGTATTTTTGTGAACCGGGTGACTCTTCCCAACGATGGATGGTATGACAACCTTCTTAAGGGGCTGAGTCCTTTTTTTGTGTTTAGGTAATTATAGAATTAGTAATGATTAGGAAGACCTAATTAAGTCATGCTCGAAGAGTCAAATATGCTTCATTTGGTACCAATACACTTAACTACGTGCTTATGGTTAGAAACAAGGTTTTTGGAAAGAAATAGCTCTAGTTAGTGACTTTGTGACTCTTGTGTTAACTTAGGCAATCATCGAGTGGTTTAATCAAAACCTAGTGATTTTCAATCTTGAATGTGGTCATTGTAGGTCCTCAACTCTATCCTCTTTATCAATCTAGTTGCGTGAGGGGTGAGATGATTTGTTGCTAGTCCAAGTACCCGTGCGAATGGTCTAGAACTTGCCCCGAATGTGTTTCAAGGTGAAAGCTTAAGTTTTGCTTGGCTTGAGAAGTGATTGTAGGCTTTCCTTGACCTGTTTAAGCTTATCGTTGCCTACCAATTTTGTTATCCCTAGTCAACCCATTTGAGCCTCGAGCCTTTCTCATTTGATAACTATGTTACAAGCCTTTACCCATTTTGTCGTGACCTCTCTTGGCACTCGAGCTTTCCTTAACACTCTTGTAAGACAATTGGCTAAAAATGTAAGTTTGGGGGAGAGACGAGGAACTTGAAAGAGGTATCAAGACACAAAAAGAGAAAAGAAATGAGGAGAAAGAAAGTCAAGAAAAAGAAAGATCAAAAAGAAAAATGCAAAAAAAGAAGTGAATAAGTGGAAGAGTTGAAGGGATTCAAAGAAAGGTAATGATCCAAAACATGGAGAAGTCAAAAAAGTAGAAAATGAATGTCATGATCAAGAAAGAGTGATGTTAAGTCTCTCTAATTCCACAAGGAAAAGAAAGTGCCCCAAAGAATTAGCAAAGTATGAGCCAAGAATAAATAAATGGAGTGCTTAAGGAAAGATGAACCCACTCAACCATAGTATATCCAACCTTAGTCCAAAAGCCTTCATTCCATCCCAAACAAGCCCTACGTGATTTCAAGCCGAGTGAGCTTACATTAGTGGCGATCTACATGAGGGGCAAGCCTATGGTACTTGAAGCCATACTTGCGACATTCTCTTGAGAGAGATGAGAGTACCTTTCGCAAATCTTTGGATTGAGTGCTAAAATTCTTAAGTGAGCTAGGAAAATAGAGAGTATAGGAGGAGGAATTTGGGATCCACAATGGCCTACATGAGAGAGAGAGCTTCCTTGATGAATAAAGTCAACTTTTGATGCTCAAGTGTCACATTAGAACTATATGTGTATAAACGTTTAACCTGTCCCCTTGTTGATAATACATAAGTAGTGTGGGTAATTGTTGGTCCCAACTGATGTGTGAATGGCTCACATTTAACTGGCTGAAATGGCCATTAACTTGTGGAGGTGGAAACTATTTTATTTACTTGAGGACAAGCACAAGGAAACAACAGGGCACAAAAGCATACAAAGTGAGGTCCGCGAAAGGAATTCTGTGGCCACAGAACAAAGTGTGGACCACAGAATTTCATCTGCGGCCGCAAACAATGAAGAAAATCCCAACAAGCTTTTTAGGATACTGCAGACCACACAGGAATTGTGTGGCCGCAAATGAAGAGCTGGAGATCAACTTCAGAGGTTGTGCAAATTTGTGAAGTCCAAGTTCCTCAAAAATTGTCGACCGCAAAAGAATTGTGCGGCCGCAGAAGTAAAGATGCAGATCGCAGAAGACTAGATTGCGGCCGCAGTGATAAATCTGCGGACCTCAGAAACATTGCCTCGCGGTCACAGTTCAGAATTGTGCGGCCGCAGAATCCTAGCTTCTGCAAGATGAAGAAGTCTGCGGACCGCGCATGGAATTGTGCGGCCGCAGAACCTCCCGAAGGGCATTTTTTCCCGAAATTTCTAGCCTTGTATAAATAAACGAGTTTCACAAAATTAGGTCAACTTTTGACATCAGCAAGTCCTATAGCCATTTTTCTTTACCTCTTTTGGAAGTTTTCTATATTTTGGAGTATTTTAGTATAGATTTTATCATCTTAACTTTACAATATGAGTTTAATTATTATTTCTTCTTCTATTTCTTCAATTCCAAGCATGAGTAGCTAGATTATTACTAGGGTTGTGACCCAACCCGAGTGCGTAAACCTTATGGGTATCTAATTTCGTGCTTGTTTATGATTGTGTGTTTATTATTTAGCCTTTTTCATGCTTTAATTTATGGAATTAATGGTTGCAAATATTAGTTCATGCCTATTTGACATAGTCTCTACTTGAGAAAGAGAGACTTGTCTAGGAAATCTTGGCTAACAAGAAATTGGATCAATTGAGAGATTGATTAACCCAATTAAAGGGTTAAACCTAGAGATAGTAATAACCCGACTTGAGTTTTTATCACCTTTTTGTGTGATACCCATTTGGAGTTGAGAAAGCCGAATTGGGCAAAACCATTCTCTGACCGAGAGTTATTGAGTGGGTAATTAAGAGTTGATAGCTATAATACACCCCGATCAACAAAACAAGCATTAAGGTTTATATCCCATTAGGCAAACACCTAGGTGATGGTCATAGCCCTAGGCTTTTTACAAACTTGAAAAACAACAAAAACAATTATCCTAGTCTCATTTCTAAATTTTGCAATCTTTATTTTAAAACAGCAATATAACAAAACCAATTTGTGGAAGTGCAAATTAAGATAGTTCAAATTCAAGCATTAGAGTATATACTCCTAACTCCCATATAGCTCTTTGTGGATTCGATCCCGACTCTTTGTTGGGTTACTATAATTGCAATCGACCGACGCATACCATGTATTGAGGTGTGCATTGTGCGCGATAGGTCAAACGACCTACCAAAATGAGCATGTGACCTCCTATACATGTTCCATTAAAGGGAACGACTTGGATGATGATGAGATCGAGTTTGTTTTGTTGAAAAGGTTCGGGGAGACCCTATCAAAAGGAGCTATGATATGGTATCACAACTTACCTCCAAATTCTATTGACTCTTTTATTATGCTTTGTAGATTCCTTTGTAAAAGCACATGTTGGGGCTATCAAGGTCGAGACCAGAAAGCCAGACCTTTCCAAAGTAAAGCAACGGGATAACAAGATGCTCAGGGAATTCATGTCCAGGTTTCAAATGAAACGGATGGATTGTTCCCTGGTCGCGGATGATTGGGACGTTCAGGCTTTCACCCAAGGACTCAACATTCGAAGCTCGTTGGCTTCACAACAGTTGAAAAAATACTTGGTAGAATATCTGGCCGTCACTTGGGTTGATGTCCATAACTGGTATCATCAAAAATTCAGGGTCGAAGATGATCATCTTGGGGTCCCTTCCGGGTCTGTGTATCCCGTCAGAACCACCAACAGAGTCAAGAGAGACATCGATCATGAACCGAGATAACACAAGGATCGATATGAACCGTACAATGAAGACCGAAGAAGCAGTGGGTCCAGGCAAAACCCTATGATAAATGAAAGGATAAATGACCGAGGTCAAAGAAACCGGGGACTCATGAGCAAAAACAGCTTCGACAGGCCCGTCAGGCCAAAAGAAGCGCCAAGATTATCAGAATACAATTTCAACGTCGATGTCGCTGCTATCGTATATGCCATTGGATGCATCAAAGATACCAAATGGCCTCGACCTTTATAGTTCGATCCAGCCCAAAGGGATCCTAACCTAATGTGCAAATATCACGATACTCATGGCCATATAATGCAAGACTGCCGACAATTAAGAGAGGATGTGGCCCGGTTGTTCAACAATGGACATCTCCGAGAGTTCGTGAGTGATCGGGCTAAGAACCACTTCAGGAACAGGGCTTCTAATAAGTAGACCGAACGGAATGAACCTCAGCACGTCATTAATATGATCATCAGTGGGGTTGACATTTCATAGGGACCAATGTTGAAGCGCACCAAAGTATCCATCATAATAGAGAAATAGACTCGGGATTACGCATCGGAAAGAACCTTATATTTTAATGACGAAGACGCTGAGGGGATCGTACAGCCCCATAATGATGCACTGGTAATATCGGTACTCATAAATAAATATCGAGTTAAGCATGTGTTAATTGTTCCAAGTAGCTCAGCCAACATCATCAGATCGAGGGTCGTGGAATAACTCGACCTACAAGATTGGATCGTACCTGGGGTTCGAGTCATGAATGGGTTCAACATGGCATGTGAGACCACTAAAGGGGAGATAATATTACCGGAGAACATCACCGGAACCATTCAGGAAGCTATGTTCTATGTAATCGAAGGAGATATGAAATACAATACTTTGTTCGACAGGCCACGAATTGACAACATGAGAGCAATACCCTTAACACTACACTAGGTGCTGAAATTCCCAACACGCGGAGGAATCAAAATAGTTTACGGGGAACAACCGACCGCCAAGGAAATATTCACGGTCGATAAGGTGATCCAGGCATCCATACTCTCGACATCGAAGGGTCTGAATTAGACGGCCAAAGACGAGGCCAAATAGCAATTATCGGTACCAGCCTCGACAAAATCGGAGAAACAAGGGGTAGACGAGGGCGACGAATACGGAGTTCCTAGATATTTTTTAGCCCCCCGACGATTCCTATGCTACCAAAACAACGGTCGAGGAATTGTAGCAAGTTATACTAACGAAACACTTGCCCGATCGAAAGATATACATGGGCACGGGGTTAAGCCCCTAGCTCAGGGAAAAACGCATTCAATTTCTTATAGCTAATGAAGATTGTTTCTCTTGGTCCCACCTTGATATGACAGGGATCCCACAGGAAATAACCACTCACAATATAAGCCTAGACCTGAAGTTCCACCTGGTCAAGCATAAGAGGAAACTCCAGTCCGAGGTCAAACATGCTTTCATCACGGATGAGGTATCTAAACTCCTTAAAATAGGGTCTATTCGGGAGGTTAAATATCCAAATCGGTTAGCAAACTTAGTGGTAGTCCCTAAAAAAGGAATAAATTAAGAATGTGTGTAGACTATAAAGACTTGAGTAAGGTATGGCCCAAGGACTTCTTCCATTTGCCTAACATCGATCCCACGATCGATGCAACGGCTGGCCACGAGATCCTTAATTTTCTCGACGCCTACTCCGGGTACAACAAAATACGGATGAACCTGAGCGATTAGGAAACAACCTCCTTCATCACTAAGTACAATACTTACTGCTATAACGTGATGTCATTCGGACTAACAAATGTCGGTGCCACCTACCAAAGCCTAGTAAACTGGATGTTTGAGGAACAAATAAGAAAATCAATGGAGGTTTACATTGATGATATGTTGGTTAAGTACCTGCGAGTAGAGGACCATTTGAAACATTTGTAAGAAACCTCAGCATATTGAACAAAAACAATATGAAGCTGAATCCGGAGAAGTGTGCATTTGGAGTCAGATCCGGTAAATTCCTCAGATTTATGGTATCCAAATGGGGAATCGAGATCAACCCTGATAAGATCAAAGCCATAAAAAATATCACTGTTGTGGACAACGTGAAGGCCGTACAAAGATTAAACGGATGCATAGCCGCCCTAGGGCAATTCATCTCGAGGGCTTCCATAAAGAGCCAGCGGTTCTTCTCACTGTTGAAAAAGAAGAATAACTTCTCGTGGACCCCGGAGTGCCAACGGGCCTTGGAGGAGCTCAAGCGATATCTATCGATCCTACCACTGCTCCACACACCGAAGACAGATGAGCAGTTATACCTGTACCTGGCAGTATCAGAGATAGCGATGAGTGGAGTCCTAGTCCGGGAAGAGAAAGGTACGCAATTTCCAATTTACTATGTTAGCAGGACTTTAGTCAAGGCCGAAACTAGATACCCTCACCTAGAAATTTGGCGCTCGCTTTGCTAAGTGCCTCTAGGAAGCTGAAATTGTATGTCTAATGTCACCCCATATGTGTTGTGACTACTTACCCATTGACATATCGGGGGGCGGCATCGCTCGTGGCAGCCGATGGCTTTTGGAAATGGAACGACGAGGCCTCGTGCAAGTAGCGCCGCAAGGTGCAGTGCGCATGGGGCTGAGTTTATTACATATTAAAGATCGTGCAGTTGTTGTGGGTTGTGTTCGTGCCTTTAATATGCCGACCTGAATACCCGAGGTTGAAAGAGAGTTATTGTTGAACTCGAGGATTTCTTCGGGGATCTGAACCCTCTTTACAGATGATGCCTAGAACGCAAAACGGTCCGGACTTGGCATCGTATTGAAGCCACCAACAGGCAATGTAGTCAAACAATCTATTAGGACTGTAAAATTGACTAACAACGAGGCAGAATATGAGGTCATGATTGTAGGTCTCGAAATAGCCAAAATTTTGGGGGCAGAGGTGATCGAAGCTAAGTGCGACTCCCTCCTTGTGGTGAACCAAGTTAATGGGACGTTCGAGGTCAGAGAAGAACGAATGCAAAGATACCTGGATAGGTTATATGTAACATTACATCGATTCAAGGAGTGAACTCTACAACACGTACCTCAGGGTCAAAACAGTGAGGCCAATACCTTTGCTAACTTGGGGTTGTCGGTCGAGGACAATGAGTTCAACTCGGGGGAATTCCTACAACTCACGAGATCGGTAGTGGAAGAAGGACACCCAAGATAAACTCAACGAGCATAACTTGGGACTGGAGAAACAAATACATAAAATATCTGAGACCGGAAAACTGCCCTCGGATCGAAAAGAATCGAGGGCCCTGCGTAAGAAGGCAACCCGATTTAGCTTGTCCAAAAATGGAACCCTGTTCAGAAGAACATTCGATGGCCCTCTCGCGATATGTCTAGGACCGAGATATATCGAGTACATTCTGGGGGAACTTCATGAAGGTACATGTGGAAATCATTCAGGCTCTGAATCATTGGTTCAAAAAGTAATCAGAGTCGGATACTACTGGATCGACATGGAAAAGGATGTGAAGGAGTTCATACGAAAATATGATGAATGTCAAAGACATGCTCCGATGATTCATCCAGTCGGGGAGCTGCTACATTCTGTCTTGTCACTCTGGGCGTTCATGAAATGGGGGATAGACATGGTTGGCCACCTTCCATGGGCACCCGGTAAGGCTCAATTTATATTATTTATGACTGACTATTTTTCTAAGTGGGTGGAAGCCTAGATATATGAGAAGTTCAAGGAGAAGGAAGTCATCGATTTCATTTGGGACCACATCATATGTCGGTTCGGAATGCTGGTCGAGATCGTGTGCGACAATGGGAAACAGCTCATCTGCAACACAGTAAGCAAGTTTCTCGAAGACCATAAGATCAAAAGGATCCTATCAACACCCCACAACCCTAGTAGGAATGGACAAGCGGAATCCACCAACAAAATCATACTCCAAAACATCAAAAAGAGGTTGACCGACACCAAAGGAAAATGGAAGGAAATCCTCTCGAAGTCCTATGGGCATACCTTACGACCTCGAATTCTAGTACTGGGGCTACCCCATTCTCGCTGGTTTATGGCACCAAAGCTCTAATACCGGTTGAAATTGGAGAACCGAGTCTCAGGTTCTGATATGCAACAAAAGAATCAAATGACTAAGCCATGAATACGAGTCTAGATCTGATAGATGAAAGCCGCGAAGCTGCCCTTGTTCGGTTGGCCCCCCAAAAATAGCGGATCCAGAGGTATTACAATCGAAGAGCCAACCTTCAACATTTCAATGTCGGGGACTTAGTGTTAAGGAAGGTCACACTGAGCACCCGGAACCTGAAGGAAGGGAAGTTGGGGCCGAACTGGGAAGGTCCTTATCAAATTATCGAGATCACTGGAAAGGGATCGTACAAACTCGGAACAATGAACGGTAAGAAATTACCAAACAACTGGAACATAACTCACTTGAAGCGATATTACTGCTAAGGTACGACCTCATTCATTCCTTTTACTTATTTTCATTTTGTACTAATACCTACAGGCGACCGTTGAAGAACGACACAATATTTAGGCCTGAAAGCACGCGTTGCACTCTTTTTCCCTTGAACCGGTTTTGTCCCAAATGGGTTTTCCGGCAAGGTTTTTAACGAGGCAACAATAAATCGTGCTAATGTAGAATTGAAGGTCGGCTACTAACCGATGTTAAAGATCAAGACAACAGTATTCGAGGCTTCTCTATGATCGGCCTCGAACACTGGGGGGCATCACCCTCTGATAATGACTTTAGCAAGCAACGAAACTTTGTGATCAAATGGTCTCGGCTCGATCGATAGGATTTACTGTAAGGGCCAAACAGTTAAATGAACTGTTCCCACATAGACTGTTCGAGCCCTGACACAAATCTTATACACATGTGTAACCATATATATTACGCATAGAAATAAAAAGAAGTTTTTACCTTACGGATAAATATCTTGTCCCTTAAAAATTTTGTTCTCTTTCTTTTTTTCTTAAGGAATTTCCTACATTTGATCCCTTAAAGATATTGAGCCCAAGGGCCAAGTTTATCTGGGTTCAAAGGATCGCTCTCACTCGGGGACTGCCGTCCAAAGACAAACTCGGATGGTACGGGCTATCAGAGCCCGGGGGCACAAGACCTATTAGGTAGTGCCCGAACCTTAATAATCCCCTAAAGATATTCATTCGAGTTTGTTGTTGACAAACCAATATGGTTATCTCATAGATTTGGATTATATGGATGGACTATTGTGAGAACCTCACTAGCAAATAGAAAAAACTAAGAGCAATTTTATCAAACCGTACCGAAGTCGTACTAAACCAAATTAAGAAATACCGAATCGTACCGAACTACTTTGGTACGGTATTTGCTATGCACAATTAACATACCAAACACCGAAGAACTGAACCAAAATTTTTAAATACTGTACCAAACGCCCACCCCTAGCCTCGGCCTTAACTGCATCTATCTCAGCTCGGAGTTGGTCAATCCGGTCGATCTTATGTTGGACCTGCAGATTCTGAACATTAGTCACCGTGTCTAGCTCATCGTCACTAACTTTAAATATTTTTACCTGTTCGACCAGGTCAGCATGCTCCTTCCGAGCCACCTCCAACTCAGCTCGGAGGCTCTTATCCTCCCCTTCACGCTGCTCACTAAGGAGTTTGTAAGTATCTGTCTTATCAGTGAGCCCTCAGACCTCGGCTTCGAGCTGGTTCAGCTTATCCCGATATCGAAGGAAAGTTTCATGGTGAAGCACCGAGTCCTACAAACACAAAAGAAAAATGTTAGGGTTATCTATGAATTAGTCTAAGTACGAATTAAAGTCATCAAGAGATATCTAAAGTTACTCGGTTTAGCGCATGTTGTGCTTCGTTGAACAGGCAGGGCGCATCTACCTCGTTTATCTTGGCTTGGTCTTCCTCGATCACCAGACACCGAATATAACTGGCCATCCCTACGGGGGTGAAGAGGACCCGGGCATCCTCCGAAATGGAGATGATGATGGGACGTTTCCAATTAGGATCCACACTTAGAGCTGGGAACCGGTTGGTCTGTTTTGGGCTTGAGGAAGGCCCACTTGCTCTCAAAGATGGACTCTTCTTCGACACCTCTAAGTCACCTAATCCGGTGACATCCACTATTGCGTTAGAATCCACGCCATCAAAAAAGTCGCGGAATGGGTCGTCAGCCCCATGGCCCACCTCGTTGTGGCGTTCTTTCACTGTTTGGGCCTCATTATACATGGACTTAGCGAACGAGGGCAACTCGGTGAGTCTATCACACCTAGTACTTCCTTCGGGGCATTGCCCACATCTCGGGAAACCTCAACCCCAACCTCCTCATCGACCTTCCTAGCTTGAGGCATGTCGGTCTCGAGGTTCTCTAGTTCGGAGGCCCCTTGCCCTTCGAGTTGTGATGGAACATGGGCCATCAGGACAAAGGCTTCTTCTTCTTCGTATTCGTCTATCAGTCGGTAGATCGAATCTGGAGGTGATGCTCGGGCACTGGTGTTGTCTTTTGACTTGCGCACCAGCTTTCTTTTTGTTTTCTCTTTCTCCAAGCTCAGGGAACTGGGAGCCCTTTTCTTTTATTCTCTTCGACCTGTCTCGGAGCAGGGGACTTGGTAGGTAAGTCCTCACTACCGGCTGGAGGCCTCAGTTCTACTTCCTTGGATAAACCTGCAAAAAGAAGTAAATGGAGTGAGGACTTAATGATAAAAGAGGAATCCAAATATTACCTACTCAGTAAATGAGTATCACCATGGGAACGGTCCTCCCAACGGCCCTTCGAGAGCTTTCTCTATGAGCGCTTGGAGTAGGGCATATGTGATACGCTATCCTCAACCCACTCCTTGAGTCTAGGAACGGTATTCGGGACCCGAGAAATAGCTGCACTACCACAAAACACTGATAAGAAAGAAGGAAATAAGTATAAAATCGACTTTCGAAAATAAAATTATACTTACGTGATGTATTCCAATTCTCGAGGAAAGGCATGCGCTCAGCTGGGATCATGTCTGAAGTCCTCAATCGTACAAAACAGCCTTGCCAGCCTCGATCCCGTCTTAATTAATACTCTATAACTGTGCTTTGCTGGCCCGACGCACGAGCTTTAACAGCCCCCCCTGGAAGATTCGAGGACTGTATAAGCGTAGAAAATGGTCGACGGTAAACGAGCACCCATCGATTCTGCTCACGAGGAACCGGAAGAGGATCACGATCCCCCAGAGTAAAGGATTAATCTAACCGAGGCATACCTCGTACCTCTTACAGAAATCAATGATGACCGGGTCCATCGAGCCAAATGTAAAGAGATAAGCGTAAACACTTTGGTATCCCTCGGCATGGGTAGTAATCGCTTCATCGGGGTCAGGGGTCACTATGCCCTTATCGGCCCAGTTGCAGTCTTTTCGGACCATAAGGAGGACTTATTCTGTGATCGAGCATATGTATCTCGAGACTTCCTCACACCAGCCTTGTACGGAGGAAGGTTTTTCAACCTTGAAATCGGCGTTGATCGAGCATCCTCCGGGGATGAAAATTTTCAAAGGGGGTTTTGGTACTGGTTCATCAACGGAAGTACACGAAACAGTCTCCTCGACCTCAGTAGCCGTCCGCGAAGTAGACGGGGTTTCTTTTTGGGGAACGATTTTGGAAGACTTTGCCATTTATTTAAAAGATGAATGGAAAATGGATAAAGAAAGGAAGTTGAAGGATTATACTTGTTGGCTTGAGATGAAGATAAACAAGAGGTCTTGCAGAGGATCTCAGATAACTAGAATGAAAGTGCTAGAAAGTATTGAAATCTTAAGGGGGGAGGGGGTAGAATATTTGAATGTAAAGTTAAAATGAGAAAAAGGAGGAGGTATTTATAGTATTTCGGCGATGGTTCGCATCCAGGAATGGCCGACCGGTGGCTAACATGCATTTAATGCCATTAGGACTTGACTGACGAGACGTTTCAGTTATTTTGTCATTTCTGTCACGGTGTATCAAAGTGAGAATCAGAAGCTCATGGTGTTTCTCGCCGTCTACTCTCCGAAAAATGAGGGGACTATCTGTATACGGTTGAAATCGAGCTCGTGGTGCATCCTAGCATCTGACATAGTGAGCCAAGCTCGAGACATGACAATAGAAGACTAAAGATCGACCCCGAGTCCTATCGGACTAAAACCAGGAGACATGATGCCTGCCTTCGAGAATATCAAGGCCATGATCCCGGAATCGGTCCTAGCCTCAAACAATTTTGAAGAAATATTGTCAGCATAGCCAACGGAAGACCGAAATATCCATGACCGGCCGAATATTACGGCGGGAATCTCGGCATGTACCGATAAAGAACCGACAATCAGTAAATCAAAAGATTTTTTACCTTTTATAAAATTGTATCTAAAGTAGGACTCCTTTACTATATAAAGGGGGTCTGATAATTCATAAAGTATACTGTAACACATATTCCAAAGCAATATATTATTATTTTTTCTATTATTAGTTTTTCTGCTTTCGTTCATCAGTGCTTGTTTTTACGAGCCCAGATTGAGGGAAACTATTTCACTAAGGCTTAAATCGTCTTTCTCGTCTCGTGTGGTTTGAACTTACTTTATCCTTATTAATTTAATTTGTCTTTATGTACTGCTTTTTGTCAAATAAATCCGCATATCCTCAAAATCACTTATAAATTTAATTGTTATCCGATTTTGAGGGTAAACAGTAATACGTACTTTTTTTAGTTTGTATCGACAAAAAATATCATTTTTCTTATAATTAAAAACTTTATAACTTTGAAAAAGAGAGGGTTAGTACGTATCTTCCACCTCTAATCTTAAAGTTACATATTCAAGTCATTAAGAGAGAAAAGTGAATCGCTACGTTTTAAGAATATTTTTTGTATAATTGAAAGTCTTTCTTCTTAAATGTAGTATAAAAGTCAAAATCTTTCGTTCTTAAATGTCGTATCAAATTAAGCACTATCATATAAATAAAGTAACAATAACAACAACTCAGTATAATCTTATTAGTGGGGTTTGGGGAGGGTAGTTTGTACGCAGACCTTATCCCTACCTAGGGTAGAGAGGCTGTTTCTGATAGACTCTCGGCTCCCTCCCTCCGAGAACTCCCCACTTTGCTCTTGGGGTGACTCGAACTCACAACCTCTTGATTGGAAGTGGAGGGTGCTCACCACTAGAGCAACCCACTCTTATCATATAAATAAAGTAAATAGAGTAATAAAGTGAGGGTAATAACTTACTGTCACGATCCCAATTTTCCTCCATGGAATGTCGTGATTGCACCTAATCTCTAAAATTAGATAAGCCTAGCACATCCCGAAATGATAACAGATTCTACTAAATAACTATTAAATATGAATCAGAAATTTTTATATAAGCCAATAATCCCAAGGTAAATACATAATATCTCAAAATCGGTAGTACAAGTCATAAACTTTTCTAAGAGCCACTACAATTATCAATACATTAGTGTCTCGGAATAATAGGAAGCAATGGAGATAAAATACAATAGAGGGTAACTTCGGAACCTGCGAACGTCAAGCAGGTATAACTGAAGTCTCCAGCAGCGCAGACATAGGTCTCAAACCAACTCGATCATAGGTATCTGGATCTACTAAAAAATGTACAGAAGTGTAGCATGAGTACACCACAAGGGTACCCAGTAAGTATAAAGTCTAACCTCGGTAGAATAGTGACGAGGCCAGTTCAAGACACCTACCAGACATGTAAACCTGTGCAGGATATAATATAAAGCTAAAAATTGAAAGAACTTCAATGTAAGACCAATAGCAGGAAGATCACTAATTTACAACCGACAGTGAAATAATTGAAGCATGATGGCAACAAGAAACTACTAGTAATAAAGTCACAACAGGGTTAAAATACAGATTAAATACAGATGAATTCGAGTAAGGAGAACCGATGATAACTCAATCAATCAATTCGTTCCTAATGCACAAGTCACAACAAGAACTACCCGAGGTTCCACTCCTCGTGAATCTCAATTCATAAGTCACAACTTCTAAATCTTACAAATATGACACCTTTTGCCTATATTTTTCCAAATCACTTTCACACGGCAAGGTCCACGTGCTATCATGTACATCGAATCCGTATAAATTGCTAAATAAAATATTCAAAAGATTTATTTATGTACGATAAAGTATAATGACAATCTTAAAATAAAGTAGGGAATCAAACAAGAAAATGAGTTTATTTTAGAAATTATTTGGGTAAAGAAAATAGCATTTCAAATAAAACGAAGCATTAGATAAAGTACCAAATTAAAATATAGAATTTTGTTAAAATAAGACAAAATAATAATTTTTAAGTAAAGTAAAAACCACAGATAGGGTAAGGAGTTTAATTTGAGGAATCAATTAAAGTAAAATGTGAAAACTATTAAGAATAGTAAAGTACCAAATGAAACGACGGTTTCCCAACTTAGGTGTCACGTAAGATAAGCACATTAAAAATTCTTTTACTTAAATATGTTATGTTACTAACAACTCAACGGGATATGCGATAATGACTCAACGTAGTAATTTCATCTTAAAAATTAATTCACCAAAATAATAATAATAGGGAAGGAAAGAAGAAAATGGCGGCAAAGCAGTAAACTAATGAAAACATCTCAATCCTCGAAATCAGTAAATCCAGAAATATCAGTCCTCAGAATCTCATATGATAAATACCGAAAGCTAACACAATACAACAATAAATATAACACACACAATCCGTTGTGGCGCGCAACTTGACCCCACCCTACAAACACAATCCTTCCTTATTTCACCATATCAATATCAAGAATAACATATAAAATTTATTGCGGTACGCAACCCGATCCTACCATATCAATATCAAATCCTCCATTATTTCACCATATCACATAATGCTCCCTTATTCTACCTGTTGCGGCATGCAACCCGATCCCATCGTATCATATCACAATCCTTCCTTATTTCACATGTTGCGGCGTGCAACCCAATCCACAAGCAATTTAAATTAACAACAACAATCCAATAACTCAATTTATAAGAATTTTTACAATCAAAGGGTATGAGTACACGGCAATAAAGGAACCACGTAATAATCACAGGAATGCAACAAATACTACAAAAATAATATGACAAGTAAAGCACGTGACAACTAAGGTGTGCAAGTAAAATAATTAAGATAAATAGCAAATAGGACAGAGTCATAGAAGGGACTCAACAATTAAAAGGTAACAAGACAATAAGGAAGGCAAAAACTTCAACTAACGCACGTAAGGAAAAAATAACAAGGGGTACAATAAGTGCTAACAATGTCAAATAAAGCATGTAAGAGTAGATTAAGAATGAGAGGCGTAACATGTCATGACAATTCAATTAAAGTCATGGAAAGAGTCTAGATAACCCAAATAGGTCAAATACCACATATAGCCCGGGTACCCACTCGTCACCTTGCGTACACAGTTTTCACATAACACAAATAGCACAGTCAACTTGAATCGTAAGGGATAGTTTCCCCCACCCAAAGTTAGACAAGACACTTACCTCGAAGAAGCTAAGTCGATATTCTAAAATAATTTTCTCGTGTGAAATAACATCCGAACGGCTCAAATCTAGCCAAAATAACTTCATATCATAAATTAAAACTATAGGAAACAATTGCGAACAATAAAGTTTCGATCTTTAAAGAAACCTAAAAAGTCAACCTTGTGCCCGCACATTGCAACCCGACAAAATTTATAAAATCCGAACACCCATTCCGATACAAGTCCAACCATACCAAAATTATCAAATTCCGACATCAAATCGGCCTTCAAATCCTCATTTTACATTTTTGAAAGCTTTTCTCTTATTCAATTCACAAATTTAATGAAAAAATAATTATGAAATCATGAAATATAATCAATTCCGGGTGAAAAATACTTACCCCAATCCAACCCGTGAAGAACCCCTAAATAATCACTCAAATCTGAGGTCTCTAGCTTAAAAGGTGATAAATGGAATAAAACCATCGATTAGAAATTATTATTCTACTGTCCAGGCATTTGCACATCGCAATCGCGGAAATACAAATGCGATCGCATGTCGCAAAAGAACGCATGCGATCACGAAGAAGAAATAACGCTTCCCCCCCTCAAAAGCACTACGCGAGCGCGATTCACAGCGACCTCCGCTTACGCGATCGTGAACCATATGACGCAAATGCGAATAACAATAAACCTCGCTCACCAGCATGATCGCCCACTATGTGATCGCGGAACAACAAATACGAACGCGATGAAGCAGAACCCACACGTACGCGATCGCGGACCTCTTACTGCGAACGCGAAGAAGGAAAAATGGTTAGTCACAAAACAGCCTACGCGATCGCGAACAAGGAAATCAGGCACAAGCAAGACAACAGTCTAATAACATGGAGAAATGGCCCGTAGCCCATCCGAAACACACCCGAGTCCCCCCGGGACCCCATCGAAACATACCAACAAGTTTCATAACATAACGTGAACCTACTCGAGGCCTCAAATCACATCAACCAACATCGAAACTATGAATTGCACCTCAAATCGAACTTAATGAACTTATGAACTTTCAACTTCTACAACTCGTGTCGAATCATATCAAATCAATCCGGAATGACGTCGAATTTTGCATGCAAGTCCCAAATGACACAACGAAACTATACCAACTCCCATAATCAAAATTCGGACCTTATATTAACAAAGTCAACTCCCCGATCAAACCTCTCAACCTTCCAAACCTCCAACTTTCCATTTATCGCCAGAATGTGCCGAAACCTTCTAGAAATATCTAAACGTGAATCCGAGCATACACCCAAGTCCAAAATCACCATCCGAACCTAACGGAATCATAAAATTTATGATCCGGGGTCAAACACACAGAAGTCAAACTTGGTCAACTCTTCTAACTTAAAGCTTCAACAATGAAATTTATTTTTTCAAACTAATTCCGAATCACCCGAAAATCAAAACCGGCGATACACACAAGTCGTAATATATCATACGGAGCTACTCGTACCTTCAAACCACCGGGCGAAGTGCAAATGTTCAAAACAGCTGGTTAAATCGTTACACTTATTTATTGGTAATGTTTACACCATATCCCTGAATGCTAGACGTGTGTCTTTCTAACTCACATATTCTGTCACTTAATCGTAATTAAATCGACGACTATGTAATGTTTGATTCTTCACAAAAGATGCTCAATGTAATAGACAATGAATAATTGTCGTTCACAAAATATTCTCAAAATTTCTTTAAAATGGTTTGGCTTTCATCTCCTCACTTTATATGCAAAAGCAAATCCAAAATTGAAATTAAACTTAATGAGTTCGATTTTTAAAATTTATAGCAAAAATAACATTTCTCTTTTTTACACAAGCTATATATGGCAATTGCAAACTACCTATTCAGCCTATTATAATTCTTATATAATATAATGCATGTAGATCTTCATCACCGCGCAACTCCTAAATTTCATTAAACTAAAGAAAGAAAGAACAAGAAACCATGCATAAAGAAGTTTCAAGTCCTCGAGGTTATCATTCATCGACTGATAATTAGTAAAAGTTTTGAATCCGAGTCCTATAAAAAACTCAACTCCTTTCTTTAAATAGTATTGACTATACCCTACTATTAAATAGTATTGACTATTCTTCCAAACTTTCAAAACTCAACTCCTTTCTTTAAAAGTAAAGTTATATAATCCACAATCCACTTCCATCTGGGTTGGTCGTTCGGTATTTCGGTACGATATTTAAAAATTTCGATTAGATACTTCGGTCTTTGGTATTTCAATTATGCATACCAAATACCGTACCAAAGCAGTTCGATACGATTCGATATTTTTTAATTTAGTTCAATACGACTTCGGTACGGTTTGATAAAATTGCTCTTAGTTTTTTCTATTTGCCGGTGGAGTTCTCACAATAGTCCATCCATATAATCCAAATCCATGAGATAACCATATTGGTTTGTCAACAACGAACTCGAAGGAATAATGTTTTCATCTATCGCACCCTATCTATATTCAAATGCCTAATATTAGTACTATACTTGATCCAAATTTATGGTAATCATTAATCGTTCCTTTTAGCCTGAAAAAGCTCCAGCTTTGAAAATCAAATCCGCCAAATTTATGTTCTAACTGAGAAACCATAGTAGAGCAACAAAGGACAGAGGAACCAAAGAATCTAAAACAACAAGAAAAAGAAGAACTTTTCTAATATTATTTAGTTCCAGAATCAAATATATGAAATATCAACACATTCCACCAAGTTGGAGTTTGTAATCTTGGTATACATATTGTAAGTCAAAAGTAGAAGATTGGACTTGGGTAGTTGAATTGGGCTTAGCGACTTTAGGGGTTGGAAGTTGGACTTGGGTTGGGAAATGGGAACTTGCGCTGCGCTTACTAAAATATTTCGTTATTTCGGTTTATCAAAGTATTGAAAGTTCAATATCGAGAATCGAACCGAAATACTACTAAATTAATTCGATTCGGTCCGATTTTTTGATTTTTTGGATTTTATGGTCACCCGTACTTCCATCATTCCTTTCAAATTTCATAACCTCCCAAAAACTCCAAATATCCAAAAACAAAAGAAACAAAAATGCCCGCCGGAGAAAATTCCGACCATATTTCCCAAGAATCGAACGGTCTATTTCTTCTTGCCAACGTTTTCTTCAATTCCTTAAAAATTTTCCTTTCTACCAAAAAACTTTCTTTTTACATTTTTGCTTTCATTCCTTTTCCACTCTCATTTTTCCTCTTCTTATTTTCTTTTGTAACTTACCCTTTGAAAAACAGTATACAACATCTTATTTGTTTGTTTTGAAATTCTGGTCCCGAGGAAGAGTTTCATCCCCGGGGTATAATGAAAGCAGTCTATCTTGATGCAAGAATCTATAGCTGATTCTAGTGTCCGAACTCGTAATTTATAAATTATACCAAAATAACTTTTTTAGTTGGTCAAATGCTCCCCTCCACTCAATCTGAAAATAATTAATGGAAGAAGTCGTCGACAGTCAATTGAGTAAAATCCACGTCAAGGAAGTCGTCAACAGTCAATTGAGTCAAATCCACGTCAAGGAAGTCGTCGACAGTCAATTGTGTTAAATCCACGTCAAGTTAAGATTTAGTAAATTTAAAATAAAATAAGATACTCCTACTATTGAATACTATTGACTATTCTGCCAAAGTTCCAAAACCCAACCTCTTTCTTTGAGTAGGCGTTTGGACATAATAATTGTAAAATTCTAAAAAATGTGAAAATATTTTTCAATTGAAAATGGTAGTATTGTTGAATTTTGACAAGATTAATGTGAACTAATGTAAATATTTGAAGCCTCTTTTAGGAAGAAATTGGTAGATGCATTTTTCATGCATTTACATTGCATGTTCACACTTAATATGATGTCATGCATGACATTATTAAAGCCATTTCTCTTCTATAAATAGCAAGGGTTTTGTTCATTTGTAAACATCTCTCACTTGCCTTCTTATCTCCTAAGGCATTTGAATCTTCTTTCTCTCTTGTAGTATTTCACTTGTATTTTTGGAGTGAAATAAATTTGAGTTGATTGTGTCCGAGGACTAGGCAAAAAATCAAATTTTGCCGAACCTCGTTAATTTCTGGTATTTATTTTATTATTGTCTCATTTACTATTTATTAGCTACCTTTAGATATAGTAGTTGTGATTTAATCACTCTCTATATATTCGGCTTCCGCAACAATTGGTATCAGAGCCAAGGTTCTATCTTAGTATGCTCTGTGGTTGCAGCATAGTCTGAACTTCCACATCAGAAAAGAATTACTTTGGTGTTATGTACTGTCAGCAAATAAATAGTATCTATAGCAAAATAGGAGATAATAAAAATGAAGAGTCCACATCGGGTGTCACTAATACGTCGTTGGCATCTTCGCTTATGACAAGAATTATGTCAAATGCGAAATTTGCAGTTAAAATTTTTGACAGGTCAGGACATTTCAGGATGTGGCAAGCTGAGGTTCTTGATGTCCTTTTTCAAAAAGGGCTAGATATTGCCATAGAAGAAAATAAACTAGATAATATCGGAGAAGGAGATTGGAAGATTATCAACCGCGTTGCTTGTGGTACCATTCGATCTTATCTCGCAAGAGAACAGAAGTATCCATACACAAAAGAAACTTCTGCAAGTAAATTGTGGAATGCGTTGGAGGATAAATTCTTGAAGAAAAACAGTCAAAATAAACTTTACATGAAAAAAAGACTATTACGCTTCACATATGTTCCTGGTACTATAATGAATGATCATATCACCAGCTTTAATAAGTTGGCGACAGATTTGCAGAATATGGACGTGACTTTTAGTGATGGAGATATGGCCTTAATGTTATTAAGTTCACTTCCCGATGAGTATGAGCACCTCGAAACTACTCTACTTCATGGGAATGATGAAGTGTCTCTCAAAGAAGTTTGTTCTGCCTTGTACAGCTATGAACAAAGAAAGAGAGAAAAACAAAAGAGTGGAGAAGGAGAAGCACTGGTCGTGAGAGGTCGTTCTCAAAATCATATGAGAACGAAGAAAGGAAGATCCAAGTTAAGATCCAGACCCAGCAAAGATGAATGTGCCTTTTGTCGAAAAAAAAGGGCATTGGAAGAAAGACTGTCCAAAGTTGAAAAACAAGGCCAAACCTAACAATGGAAAGGCTGTCACAGATTCAAATGTAGCTGATTGTGACGACTCTAATTTCTCGCTAGTTACAACTGAGCCATTCAAACCATCTGACATATGGCTGATGAATTCAGCTTGTAGCTATCATATGTGTCCCAATAAAGACTGGTTCGTTGACTTTCAAGAAGGAGAATGTGGAGTTATTCCCACAGCAAATAACAATCCTCTTACTGCATATGGTATTGGTTCAATCCGATTAAGGAACCATGATGGATTGATCAGAACATTAACAGATGTTCGATACGTACCGAAATTGAAGAAAAATCTCATTTCTGTAGGAGCCTTAGAGTCAAAGGGGCTTAAAGTCATTGCAGAAAATGGGGTAATGAGAATATGCTCTGGTGCACTAGTGGTAATTAAGGGAATTCAGCGAAATAATAACATGTACCACTATCGTGGTAGTACAGTTATTGGGACAACAACAGTGACATCAGTGATGACAAGGAGGCAGAAGCAACCAAGCTATGTCACATGTGCTTGGGGCATGCTGGAGGAAAATTCTTAAAGATTTTATCAGATCAAGGATTGTTTAAAGGAGTAAAGACTTGCAATTTGGAGTTTTGTGAGCATTGTGTCAAGGGAAAACAAACAAGGGTTAAATTTGGAACAGCAATCCATAATACTAAAAGTATTTTGGATTATGTTCACTCTAATATTTGGGGTGCTTTCAAAACACCTTCGTTAGGTGGGAAACACTATTTTGTAACCTTTATTGATGATTTTTTCCGGAGAGTGTGGGTATATACTATGAAAACCAAAGATGAGGTGCTGGGAATTTTTCTCAAATGGAAGGCGATGATAGAGACTCAAACAGGCAGAAAGATAAAGTGTCTTCGCACAGATAATGGTGGAGAATACAAAAATGATCTTTACAATAAGATTTGTGAAGATGATGGAATTTTGAGACATTTTACCGTCAGAAATACACCACAACAGAATGGAGTGGCAGAACGCATGAACCGAACTTTGCTGGAGAAGGTTCGGTGTATGTTGTCCAATGCTGACTTGGGCAAAGAATTTTGGGCTGAGGCAATAACATATGCATGCCACCTCATTAATCGTCTACCATCTGCCGCTATTGGAGGCAAGACACCATTTGAAAAATGGTATGGAAAACCTACTGAAGATTATAATTTTTTACATGTGTTTGGCTCAATTGCATATTATCATGTGAAAGAGTCAAAATTGCATATTATCATGTGAAAGAGTCAAAATTGGATCCGAGGGCAAAGAAAGCTATATTTATGGGGATTACTTCTGGAGTCAAAGGATACCGATTATGGTATCCAGAGACAAGAAAAGTTATATTCAGCAGAGATGTTACCTTTGATGAATCTGTCATAATAGATAAGGTGACATTTTAAGATGTCAAACAAACTGATGGTACTTCAAAGTAGGTGGAGTTTGAGGGAAAATTAATTTTTCCAACACAGGGAGAAAACGAGGAAACAATAGAAGATTTTCCCCTGGAAGAAGAGTCAGTGGAAGGGGAGATTCCAACTCAGGAACCCCAACAACAACTTGAATCAATAGCAACCAGCAAGCCAAAAAGAACAATAAAGAAACATGTTCGTCTCATAGAGACGGTGGCTTGTGCAGCTTCAATTGTAGCTGATGGTGTTCCTATCACTTATAAAGACGCAGTCCAAAGTTCAGAAGAAGATAAGTGGAGGATTACCATGAATAAAGAAACGCAGTCCCTTCATCAGAATTGCACATGAAAATTGGCCAATCTCCCGAAGGGCAAGAAAGCAATTGGGTGCAAATGGGTATTTGCAAAGAAAGAAGGATTTCCTAACCAAGAAAATGTTCCCTAGAAAGCAAGATTGGTGGCCAAAGGGTACGCTCAAAAGGAGGGAATTGATTACAATGAGGTATTTTCTCCAGTCGTGAAACACTCCTCCATTAGAGTTTTGTTGACTTTGGTAGCACAGTTGAATTTGGAACTAGTTCAGTTAGATGTAAAAACTGCATTTTTACATGGAGACTTGGAAAAGGAAATCTATATGACTCAACTAGAAGGATTCAAATTTGCTGAAAAGGAAAATATGGTGTGCAAACTTAAAAAATCATTGTACGGATTGAAACAATCTTCTAGACAATGGTACAAATAATTTGATAAGTTTATGTTGCGGCAGAAGTACAAAAGAAGCAAATATGATCATTGTATGTATTTACGCAAGCTTGAAGATGGATCCTTCATATATCTTCTCCTATACGTTGATGATATGTTGATAACTTCCAAAAGTCAAGAGGAAATTGAGAAGTTGAAGATTCAACTAAGAAAGGAGTTTGAGATGAAGGATTTAGGTGAGGCGAAGAAAATTCTTGGCATGGAGATAAAAGGAGATAGACATTCAAAGAAACTCTATCTATCCTAGAAAGAATACTTGAAGAAAGTAATAGATCGATTTGGCATGAATGGGAACACGAAGTTGGTTAGCACTCCTCTTGCTCCTCACTTTAAGTTTAGTGCTGCTATGTCGCCGAAGAATGAAGCTGAACAAGAGTATATGTCAAGAGTGCCATATGTGAATGCCATTGGTAGCTTGATGTATGCAATGGTTTGCACAAGACCTGATATTTCACATGCTATCGGAGTTGTAAGCAGGTATATGCATGATCCAGGAAAGGAGCATGGGCAAGCTGTGAAATGGATTCTACGGTATATTTGTAATACTGTAGATGTTGGATTGATTTTTGAGTAGGAAGATAGTCAGTATCTGGTTGGATATTGTGACTCGTATTATGCGGGTGATTTGGACAAGCGTAGATCAACTACTGGTTATGTTTTCACTATTGCAAATGCACCAGTTAGTTGGAAGTCTACTTTGCAGTCAACGGTTGCTTTGTCTACTACTGAGGCAGAGTACATGACAATTACAGAGGCTGTAAAGGAGGCAATTTGGCTTCAAGGGTTGCTTAAAGATCTTGGTATTGGTCAAGAAAACATCACACTATTTTGTGATAGTCAGAGTGCTATCCAATTAGCAAAGAACCAAGTTTATCATGCAAGGACGAAGCACATTGATGTTCGATATCACTTTGTACGAGATATTATAGAAGAAGGTGGAGTCATGGTGCAGAAAATTCGGACTACAGACAACCCTGCCGATATGCTAACAAAAGTAGTGACTGCGATCAAGTTTCAATATTGTTTGAACTTGATCAACATTGTTGAACTTTGAAGATTGGAGTTGAAGACACAATCAAAATTTATCAGTAAGAGAAAATTACAAAAGTGGAATCTTGCCAAGGTGGTGATTTGTTGAATTTTGACAAGATTAATGTGAATTAGTGTGAACATTTAAAGCCTCCTTTTAGGAAGAAATTGGTAGATGCATTTTTCATGCATTTACATTGCATGTTCACACGTAATATGATGTCATGCATGGCATTATTAATGCCATTTCTCTTCTATAAATAGCAAGGATTTTGTTCATTTGTAAACATCTCTCACTTGCCTTCTTATCTCTTAAGGCATTTGAATCTTCTTTCTCTCTTGTAGTATTTCACTTGTATTTTTGGAGTGAAATAAATTTGAGTTGATTGTGTCCAAGGACTAGGCAAAAATTAAATTTTGCCGAACCTCGTTAATTTCTAGTGTTCATTTTATTATTGTCTCATTTGCTATTTATTAGCTACCTTTAGATATAATAGTTGTGATTTAATCTCTCTATATATTCGGCTTCCGCAATAAGTATTTGAAATTTAGAGTTGTGTTTGGACATAAATTTTAGTTTGAGTTCTTTTGAAATTTTGTGAGTAATTTGAGTGAGAATTTTGAAAAATGACTTTTTGTAATTTTTTAATTTTTTAAAAATTTCAAAAATATATTTTCAAGTGAAAAATGGAAAAAAAAAACCAAATTGTTTTGGAAAAATCTTCAACCAAATTAAAAATAATGTTATATAATAGGTCCGCCATTCCTTTCAAATTCAATAACCTCCCAAAAAATATCCAAATATCCAAAGAGAAAATAAACAAAAATGCCCGCCGGAGAAAATTCCGACCATATTTCCCAAGAACCGAACGGTCTATTTCTTCTTGCCAACGTTTTCTTCAATTCCTTAAAAATTTTCCTTTCTACCAAAAAACTTTCTTTTTACATTTTTGCTTTCATTTCATTTCCACTTTCTTTTTTCCTCTTCTTATTTTCTTTTGTAACTTACCCTTTGAAAAACAGTATACAACATCTTGAAGAACTCTCATTTTTTTCACCTATACTAGTTGAGTCCGGACATGTGTTAGAAGAAGCAAATAAAGAAGCTAAGTCTTTGCTTTTCTTGAAAGTTTTATTTTTCTTTCCTACTTTTTTACTGTCTTTTTTTACTGCAATTGCTGCGGTAAATGTTGCGTTTTTCGTTTGTTCGAACGGAAAACCTACTGTTTTAACGGTTTTTACCGTGGTAAAAACCGCTTGGAAACGGGTTTTGGTTACTACAATGTGTGTTTACGCTACTATGTTAGCTTGTACTGTTGTCCCGGGGATGTTGATAGCATTTTTCAAGACCTACCCGTTTATTCGGGTGGTTATTGTGTTTCTCGGGTCGGGTTTGGAGCTCCATTTGATGGCGGTTACGAGCTTGGCTCTTGTGGTTTTGGTTAATGAAGGGAAGTACGGGTTTGATGCTATCCGGGTCGGGTCTGGTTTGATGGAGGGGAAACGGGTATGTGGGTGGGTTTTGTCCGGGTTGTTTGTTTTGTTTTCGGGTATTGTTCGTGGGATGATGGAGATGTCGATGAACGGTTGGGATTGCGTGAGAGTTGAATCGACGGTTGTGATTAAATCGTTGTTAGATAATGTGGTTTGGATATTTTTATATGCTTTGGTGGTTCAATGGAGCTTTATTGTGACAACTGTTTTTTACTTTGATCTTAAGAAAAGAGATTCTATTAAAAATGATAGAGATAGTGAGATTAGTTTAATTTGAATATTTTAATTTTTCTGTTGTGTTAAATTCTTGTGACACTTAGCTAAAACGTCAATTGTATATGTATTATTGTTGTAGATGGTGCACGATTTTGTATTTTATGGAGTAAATCAAGAAGTGAATTTGCAACACCATGAACCTCTTTTGCATTAGTTGGCTTGTGTGCGAACTTCTTAATGTCTCATCTAATTTTTTATGAAAGAGTTTCTGACAAAATATATAACCGTTTTAATATATATATATATATATATATATATATATATATATATATATATATATATATATATATATAGAATTTTGTAATGAAGTCTGATGACCCCTTTTCTCTGTCCATAGGTTCGCCTCTGCGAACGAGTTATAATGGTTAGAAAATTCTTCATTCTTAACTTTTAAATTCTAGTTCTGAGAATAAAAAATTCTTTGAAATAATCCGTCTCCTGAGAGAACTTGTTTTAGAAGTAAAACTGTCTCTAAAAAGCGACTTTCCTCTAAGTTAATTCAAAAGAAAAGTAAGAATTTCAAATACTTTTATTACCTTTTTCCATATCCGTTGCAATGTGTTTCATCTTTTGATTCCAAATTCTTTTAAGAGAAAATCATATTCTCTTAAAAAGTTAGTCGTGTCTGCTTTCAATGGGGGAATGTATGAGTCAGTAAAGAGTTTTCATTCACTTTTCGCAGCTCGAAAATCAAGAATATCAATGGGTGAATTTGTATAAAATTTTTAATGCAGGGGTGGGCATAATACCGGCCGAATAAAAAAAACCGGCCGAATCGTGAATTTTAAATTTTTCGGTTTCGGTTTAAACGGTTATTCGGTCGGTGTGTGATTTTTAAATTATTAAATTTCAATTTTTCGATTCGATTTACGGTTTTGGTATTTGTTTTCGGTTAAACCGAAAAATCAAAATTTTGGACTCATACACAAAATTTTCGGCCTACAGACTTACGCTACCCATACCCATATGAAGCCCAAGTTACCCAAACCCATCTGTACCTAAGCCTATTAGCATATTAGCCTATTAGTCTTACTAAGCCCAAATGCCCAAATTAGGTGTTGGTCTTTGGTTCTTTGTGCTGGGAAGTTGCATTTGCAGAATGCACTACTGTTTGAGATTTGCAGTCTTTTCTGTAATCTTTTTTCTGTTTTTTTTTGCATGCATTACAAAATCTAAAAATCTAGTGGTATAACTGGTGTTTCGAGAGTGTCGGACTGCCAACTAAAAACAGTGAAAGAATTTACTACAATTAAAGATCCATAGTCTATATTGGATATAAAAATCTTGAATCGTTAATAACCGAAAAACTAAATCGAAAATAACCGAAACGAACCTTGAAAAAATCGCACCGAACCGTAAATACTTTGGTTTGATTTGGTTATTAATATTACAAAATCGAAAACCGATAAACCGAACCGTACTTTCATAATAACCGACCGAACCGACCGACACTCACCCTACTCCAATGTTATCTTGTCCTTTCAATAATGATGACAGTGGAAAAAGGCTATCAAACTGTGTAACAGTGTAACTATTTGAATAAATTTAATACTGAACGAAATGAAAGTGGTACTCAATTTGTAGGGTTGTTTGGTAACCAAAGTGTGGTTTTGGACTCAAGAGAAGTAAATGTGTACAAAAAAAAAAGAAACAACTAGGTACCATTTTATATATAGTACGGTTATTCACCGCGCTATACCTTAACGGCATGTTTGTCGCCGTTAAGATATAGCGCGGTGAATAACCGTGCTATATTTGAACTAAAAAAAAGATGGGTTGTATAGCAAACATATAGGACGTGCTATAGTATAGCGCAGTGAATACATGCGCTATGTAATGATCCAACCGGTCATTTTAACATTTAGAACCCCGTTTCCTAAAATAAAATTTCCCGTATGTGCTTTTAATGTTTGTTGACTTGCGGGGATGGTTGGTTCGGGATTTGGAAGCGTTTGGGTTGAAATCGGAACACTTGGTTCCTTAAGTTAGCATTAAAAGGCCAAGTTTGACTTCGGTCAATATTTTGAGAAAATAACCCCGGAATCGGGATTTGACGGTTCCAATAGGTTCGTATGATGATTTTGGACTTGGACGTATGTCCGAATCGGGTTTTGGATAATCCGAGAGCGTTTTGACGCTTAATAGTAAAAATCAACTATTTGAAGGTTTAAACTTATTTAAATTTGGTTTGGAGTAGGATTTTGAGTAATTGAAGTCTGTTTGGAATTTCGAGTTTGGGAATAGTTCCATATAGTGATTTAAGACTTGCACACAAATTTTCGTGTCATTCCGAGTAGTTTAAGTTTATTTCGGCGCATTGGAAGTAAATTGAAGAACTTGAAATTCTTCAGGTTGAATCAATTTGGTTTATGGTATGATTCTTAGATTTGATGTTGTTTTACGCGTTCCGAGAGTTCGAGCGAGTCCGTTTTATGATTTCAAACTTGTTGGTATGTTCGAACGGGGTCCCAAGGACCCCGAGTGTGAATCGGACGAGGCGCGGGCCAATTTCGGACTTGGGAGAAAATGCTGAAGCTTTCTGCTTCTGGTACGTTCGCACCTGCGCTTGGACAGTCGCAGGTGCGACCCTCGTAGATGCGAGCTTTAATCGCAGAAGCGGAAGGGGGAAAGAAGGCCTGCCATCGCAGGTGCGGAACATTGGGCGCACCTCCGAACGCGTAGGTGCGCGAATTTTTGCACAGATGCGACCGTGGCCCAGGCGAGTGGAACTCGCACCTGCGAGGAATTTCCGCAGGTGCGAAACCACTGCTTGGCAGAATGGTTAAAAATCGGGGCTCAGACAATTTGAGCCCATTTTTCCTCCATTTTTGGGCAATTTCAGAGCTTTTGAGAAGGGAGTTCAACTAGCAATTGAAAGGTAAGTTAATTTCACACTCCTTGAGTTAAATACATATATTATAGGTAGATTATAACTAGTAAATCTTAAAAATGAAGGGTTTAGGTGAAAAACCTAGATTTTTATAAAAATGAGATTTTAATCACGAAAATAGTTATGGAATTAGATAGAAATTATATATTTGAGTTCTTGAGATTATGGGTAACGTTTTCATCCGAAAATTTTTGGAATCCGGGCACGTGGGCCCGGGGTGAATTTTAGAAATTTTACCATTTTAGATAGAGTAATTTAATTAATAGATGAATTTTGAATTATTGAACATATATTAATTATTTTATATAACTTTTGGATAGTTTCGGATTTTTGGCATTGAATCGAGAATTTTACGCTACGCGATGATCGAAAAGTGGACTTTGAGATGAGGTAAGTCTCTTGTCTAATCTTGTGAGGGAGAAATTACCCCACAGGGATTAAATTGAATAATTATTGCTAATTGCGGGGCTACGTACGCACGAGGTGACGAGAGTCCGTGCGTAGCTACTATTCTCTCAGAGATGGTGAGAACGCGCTCGAATGAGGTTCCAAACCAGGGAAGAGCTACCCCCCAGTTGCTAGAGGCCGAGGCCGAGGGAGGGCTCCAGCCCGTGGTAGAGGACGAGGACGTCCCAGGACTGTTCCAGTTATGCCGCCAGTGGATCCAGTAGAGAATTCCATGATTGAAGAGCAGGGTGAGGTGCCTGTGGCAGAGCCAGCTCCGGTGGATTTCACATTTGCACCGAGATTTCAGGATATCATGGGTCATATGCTGCGGTTCATGGATAATATGACTCAGGCCGGTTTATTTCTGTCAGAACCAGCCATATCTCAGGCGGGCGGGGGAGCACAGACCCCTACCGCACAGGCTCATGGACAGGCAGCTTGCTGTATATCAGACCCAGGGTGCACTACCCGTGGGTGGAGCCCAGCCAGTGGCAGCAGCTACACCTAAGCCCATGCCAGCTGTAGCTGCTGATCCTCAGAAACTATTGGACAGATGGACTAGGCTACATCCTCCTATTTTTGGGGGTGAGCGACATGAGGATCCACATGACTTCATTGACCGTAGATGGTGGTAGTCTTATGTTCTTGGCAGACCAGCAGATTCTCCTCCCATGACTTGGGACATGTTCACCCGTATCTTCCTGGACAGGTATATTCCACCTTCCAAGAGGGAAGAGTTGAGGTTTCAGTTTGAGCAGCTCCAGTAGGGTCAGATGTCAGTGACTGATTATGAGGTAAGGTTTTCTGAATTATCTTGCCATGCACTTATGATACTCCCTACTGAGGCGGAGAGAGTGCGGAGGTTTGTAGTTGGTTTACATACTGGTATTCAGGCCACTATGACTCGAGAGGTTGAGATGGGTACTTCTTATGAGCTAGTTGTGGAGATAGCCCGAAGGATTGAGGATGTGCGTCAGCGGAGCCGAGAGCAGATTATGAGAGATAAGCGGTTCAGGTATTCTGGAGAGTTCAGAGGTGCTCCATCTGGGGGCAGAGGTCAGTTCGTGAGGGGGCAGTCCAGAAGACCCCATTTCCAGCTCCACCACCTTCGAGGTGCTCCAGTGCGACCTTATCCCAATGCTATACCAGAGAGTTCCTACCGCCCACCAGATATTCAGGGTCCTCCTAGTGGGTGTTCAGGTCCCTAGGGCCAGACTCTTAGTCAGCAGCCCATCACACCGAAGAGTTGCTACGAATGTGGGGATCCAGTCACATATGGAGGTTTTTCCCCAGACTTCGGGGTAGACCAGTATAGCAGGGTTAGCAGCCTATGCTTACCGGACCAGTTGCTCCACCAGTAGTCCGACCACCAAGAGGTGGAGGACATGTAGGTAGGGGCCGTCCTAGAGGTAGAGGTCAGCCAGGCGGAGGCCAGCCAGATGGCACTCCAGCTCGGTTCTATACTTTTCCGGCTAAACCAGATGTAGAAGCCTTAGATGCTGTGATTACAGGTATTATTTCTGTTTGCGGCAAAGATACCTCAGTATTATTTGATCCAGGATCCACGTATTCATATGTGTCATCTCTATTTGCTCCATTCTTGGGTGTTTCTCGTGAGTCCTTGAGTACTCATGTTTATGTGTCCACTCCTGTAGGCGATTCTATTATTTTGAACCGGATCTACCAGTCTTGTATATTACGTTATGTGGTTATGAAACTAGAGCAGATCTCTTATTGCTCGAGATGATCGATTTTGAAATTATTCTGGGTATGGACTGGTTATCTCATATCATGCTATTCTAGATTGTCATGCCAAAACTGTTACCTTGGCTATTCTATCTTTGCCTAGACTGGAGTGGAAGGGTTCGTCGGTTAGTTCATTTAATCGGGTTATTTCTTTTATAAAGGCTCAACACATGGTTGAGAAGGGTTGTTTGGATTATCTAGCCTATGTTCGGGATACTACTACAGAGACTCCGGCTATTGATTCAATGCCTGTAGTTCGGGAGTTCTCCGATGTATTTCCTTCAGATCTTCCAGGTATGCCACCTGATCGTGATATTGATTTCTGTATTGATTTGGCTCTAGAAACTCAGCCTATATCTATTCCACCGTATCGTATGGCTCTGAAAGAATTGAAAGAGTTGAAAGAACAGCTTGAAGAGTTACTAGCCAAAGGGTTCGTCAGACCGAGTGTATCGCCTTGGGGTGCACCGGTATTATTTGTGAAGAAGAAAGATGGCACAATGCGAATGTGTGTTGATTATTGCCAATTGAACAAAGTTACTATTAAGAACAAGTACCCGTTGCCGCATATTGATGACCTATTTGACCAGTTGTAGGGTCCTAGGGTGTTCTCTAAGATCGACTTGAGGTCGGGGTATCGGCAGTTGAATATTCGAGATTCGAATATTCCAAAAACTGCTTTCCGTACTAGATATGGTCATTATGAGTTTCTGGTATTGTCTTTTGGTCTAACTAATGCCCCGATAGTGTTCATGGATTTGATAAACAGGGTATCCAGGCCATATATTGATTCATTTGTCATTGTCTTCATTGATGACATTTTGATCTAATCGTGCAGTAAGGAGGAACATGAGCAGCATATGAGAGTAGTGCTTTAGACATTGCGGGAACAAAAGCTATATGCTAAGTTCTCTAAATGTGAGTTTTGGCTAGAGTCTGTAGCATTTTTGGGACATATTGTATCGGGCGAAAGTATTAAAGTTGATCCCAAAAAGATTGAGGCAGTTCAGAATTGGCATCGTCCCACTTCGGCGACTGAGATCAGGAGTTTTCTGGGTTTAGCAGGTTATTATCGTCGGTTTGTGGAAGGTTTTTCATCTATTGCAGCACCTTTGACAAAATTAACCCAGAAGAGTGTTCAGTTCCGATGGTCCGATGATTGTGAGTCAAGCTTTCAAAAGCTCAAGACAGCATTGACTACAGCACCAGTGTTAGTGTTACCTTCCGGTTCGGGAATGTATACAGTGTATTGCGACGCTCGCGTTGGTTTGGGTTGTGTATTAATGCAGGAAGGGCGAGTTATTGCATATGCTTCACTTCAGTTGAAGCCCCACAAGCAAAATTATCTGGTACATGATTTGGAGTTAGCTGCGATTGTTCATGCCCTTAAGATTTGGAGGCATTATCTTTATGGGGTGTCATGTGAAGTTTATACCGATCATCACAGTTTGCAGCATTTGTTCAACAGAGGGACCTAAATTTGAGGCAGCGCAGATGGCTGGAATTACTAAAAGATTATGATATTACTATCCTATATCATCCAGGTAAAGAAAATATAGTTGCATATGCCTTGAGTAGAAAGGCGGAGAGTATGGGTAGTTTGGCTTTCATTTCAGCAGAAGAGAGGCCATTAGCTTTGGATATCCAGTCCTTGACCAACAGACTTGTGCGGCTAGATATTTCAGAGCCCAGCCGAGTTCTTGCATGTGTCGTAGCTCAGTCTTCACTATTTGAGTAGATCGAGGCTCGCTAGTATGATGATCCACACTTAATGGTTCTTAGAGAAATGGTACTACGAGGTGGTGCCAAGGAAGTCACTATTGGTGCAGATCGTGTTCTGCGACTCCGGGATCGTCTGTGTGTTCTTAATGTGGATGAACTGAGGAAAATGATCCTGGAGGAGGCACACAATTCTCGGTATCTATTCATCCAGGTGCTACCAAGATGTATCGTGACTTGAGGCAACATTATTGGTGGCGACGAATAAAAAAGGACATAGTTGAGTATGTAGCTAGGTGTCTAAATTGCCAGCAAGTTAAATATGAGCACCAGAGGCCAGGTGACCTACTTCAGCAGATGACTATACCAGAGTGGAAATGAGAACGAATTACTATGGACTTTGTAGTTGGGTTGCCGCGGACCTTGAGGAAGTTTGATGCAGTTTGGGTGATTGTTGACAAGTTGACCAAGTCAGCACACTTTATTCATGTTGTGACTACGTATACTTCAGAGAGATTGGCCCAGATTTATATTCAGGAGATAGTTCGGTTGCACGGTGTGCCAATTTCTATCATATCATATAGAGGCCCTCAGTTTACTTTACATTTCTGGAGAGCAGTACAGAGTGAATTGGGGACCCGTGTAGAGCTCAGCACAGCCTTTCATCCGCAGACCGAAGGGCAGTCAGAGCAGACAGTTCAGATTTTGGAGGATATGCTCAGGGCATGTGTGATTGACTTTGGAGGTCAGTGGGATCATTTCCTGCCTTGGGCCGAGTTTGTTTATAATAACAGTTACCAATCCAGTATCGAGATGGCTCCATTCGAGGCTTTATATGGCCGTCGATGTCGTTCACCTATCGGATGGTTTGAGCCCAGTGAGGCTAAGTTATATGATACTGATTTGGTAAAGGATGCCTTGAAAAAGGTAAAGTTGATTCAGGAGCGACTTCGTACAGCACAGTCAAGACAGAAGAGTTACGCAGATCAGAAAGCGCATGATTTAACATTGTGAGCACCTAATTTTTGACTATATTTGAATTTTTATCACCTTCTACTATGTAAATATTTTTAGAAATTTAATATATATTTTTTAGCTTTGTTACACTTTTTTTTATATAGGGTAAAAATTAAAAATAATTTAAAAGGTCAATTATATATATATATATATTTATTACTATTAGTATTATTTTTATTATTATTTTTATCTTTATTTTTAATAAAATGAATTAAAAACCGAAAATAAATAAAAATTAATTTTTTTTAAAAAAACAAATTTCGGATGGGAATTAAAAAATAGGAAAAGTAGAAATATAAAATTAAAAAGTAAAAGTAAAATTAGGTGGAAATTTATTTTTCTTCTTCTAGGATAAGAGAATTTCTACTCGTGTCATTCTTTCTTCGGCTTTCTTTCGAAAATTCCAGCAATTCATCACCTAAACTCCAGCCCTAAACCAACTAGAAACCAAGCTAAAAAGCACCACAAAAACGAGCCGAAAACCCAGCGAAACAGTCCCCTTTTGTATAGAAAACAACAGCTCCAAAGTTGAGTCGTCGAGTTCGAGCTCCATTTGTCGATTTTGGTCGAGGCTCCATTTACATCATTGTCCATTGTCCGAGCTTCAAAACTGTCTTGTAAAGGTCCATTTCTCTCATCATTATTTTATTAAGATATTATGCTTGAATATATAATTTGATCTTATTTAGATAGCCAACTAGTGCGTCTTCTGGGAATTTTACTCTGTCTATTTCATTTCAGACAGTATTTATAATTTTTGTATAATCTACTAGATGCTCATACACTTGTGACACCAGGTCTTGGCACACACATTGGTAGAGTTGGGATTTGATTATTTTTCTTGGATTTAAATTAATCGGTATCCTTTCTATTTTCTTTAATATTGCTAGTAAAAAGAATAAAATTTCTTAGAAAATTATTAAAAATGATTGATGTATGTTTAATTTACTGGTTTGGCTGGCCTAACCGTGACGTTGAGCGCCATCACGACCTTTAGGTGAAATTGGATTGTGACAACATGGTGTCAGAGCACTAGGTTAACGTAGGTCTCACAAGTTATGAGCACGCCTAATAGAGTCTTGCAGATCGGTACATAGACGTCTGTACTTATCTTCGAGAGGCTATAGGGTGTTAGGAAACTACCTTTCTTCATCTTCCATCGTGCAATTCATGTAGTACTAAATATCTCTCTCTTATTCTCTCACAGATGGTGAGAACATGCTCTAATGAGGTTTTATACCAGGGAAGAGCTACTCTTCCAGTTGCTAGAGGTCAAGGCAGAGGCAGAGGGAGGGCTCCAGCCCATGGTAGGGGACGAGGACGTCCCAGGACTGTTCCAGTTTTGCCGCTAGTGGGTCCAGCATAGAATCCCATTATATGAGGAACAAGGTGAGGTGCCTGTAGCAGAGCCAGCTCCGGTGGATTTCACATCTGCACTGGGATTCCAGGATGTCATGGGTCTTATGCTGCGGTTCATGGAAACTATGACTCGGGCCGGTTTATTTCCGGCAGATCCAGCCACATCTCAGGTGGGCGGGGGAGCACAGACTCCGACCACACAGGCTCATGGGCAGGCAGTTGCTGTATAACAGACCCAGGGTGCACTACTCGTGGGTGGATCCAAGCAAGTGGCAGCAGCTACACCTGAGCCCACACCAGCTGCAGTCACCGATCTACAGAAACTACTGGACAAATGGACTAGACTACATCATCTTGTCTTTGGGGGTGAGTGACATAAGGATCCTCAGGATTTCATTGATCGCTGCAGGGATAGACTGTACAACATGAGCATATTGGAGTCTTATGGGGTAGACTTTGCTACTTTTCAGCTAGAGGGCAGAGCCCGTAGATGGTGGAAGTCTTAACTTCTTGGCAGACCAGCAGATTCTCCTCCCATGACTTGGGACAATTCACCCGTATTTTCCTGGACAGGTATATTCCACCCTCCTAAAGGGAAGAGTTGAGGTTTCGGTTTGAGTAGCTCCAGCAGGGTCAGATGTCAGTGACCGATTATGAGGTTCGGTTCGCTGAGTTATCTCTCCATGCACTTATGATACTCCCTACTGAGGCGGAGAGAGTGCGGAGGGTTATTGCGGGTTTACATACAAGCATTTAGGCCACTATGGCTTGAGAGGTTGAGATGGGTATTTATTATGAGCTAGTCGTGGAGATAGCCTAGAGGATTGAGGGTGTGCGTCAGCTTAACCAAGAGCAGGTTATGAGAGATAAGCGATTTAAATATTCTGGAGAGTTCAGAGGTTCTCTGTCTGGGGGTAGAGGGCGATCCAGCAGGCCCCCATATCTAGCACCACCGCCTCCTTAGGGTCCTCCAGTGCGACCTTATTTCAGTGCTATGCCAGAGAGTTTTTATCGCCCACCGGCTATTCAGGGTTCTTCCAGTGGGTATTCAGGTCACTAGGGCCATATTCTTAGTCAATATCCCATCGTACGGAAGAGTTGTTATGAGTGCGGGGATCTCAGTAACATGCGGAGATTCTTCCCCAGTCTTCAGGGTAGACTAGTGCAATAGGGTCAGCAGCCTATGATTACCGCACCAGTTGCTCCACCAGTTGTCCGACCACCAAGAGGTGGAGGACAGGTGGGTAGGGGTCGTCCTAGAGGTGGAGGTCATCCAGGTGGATTCCAATCAGTTAGCGTTCCAGCTTGGTTCTATGCTTTTCCGGCCAGCTCGGATGTAGAGACCTCAGATGTCGTGATTACAGGTATTATTTCTGTTTGCGGCAAAGATCCCTTAGTATTATTTGATCTAGGATCTACGTATTCATATATGTCATCTCTATTTGCTCATTTCCTAGGTGTTTCTCTTGAGTCCTTGAGTACTCCTGTTTATATGTCCACTCATGTGGGTGATTCTGTTATTGTGAATCGGATCTACCGGTCCTGTATTATTACATTATGTGGTTATGAAACTAGAGCAGATCTCCTATTTCTTAAGATGACTGACTTTGAAATCATCCTGTGCATGGACTGGTTATCTCCATATCATCCTATTCTAGATTGTCATGCCAAGACTGTTACCTTGGCTATTTCAGCATTGCTTAGGCTGGAGTGGAAGGGTTTGTCTGTTAGTGCATTTAATCGGGTTATTTCTTTTATGAAAGGTCAACACATGATTGAGAAGGATTGCTTAGCTTATCTAGCCTATGTTCGGGATACTACTGCAGAGACTCCGACTATTGATTCAGTATCTGTAGTTCGGGAGTTCTCTGATGTATTTCCTTCAGATCTTTAAGGTATGCCACCTGATCGTGATATTGATTTTTCTATTGACTTAGCTCCATATACCCAGCCTATATCTATCCCACATATCACATGGCTCAGAAAGAATTGAAAGAATTGAAAGAACAACTTGAAGAGTTAATAGCCAAAGGGTTTGTCAGACCAAGTGTATCGCCTTGGGCTGCACCAGCATTATTTGTGACGAAGAAAGATGGAACGATGCAAATGTGTATTGATTACCGTCAATTGAACAAAGTCACTATTAAGAGCAAGTACCCTTTGCCACGTATTGATGATTATTTGACTAGTTGCAAGGTGCTAGGGTGTTCTCTAAGATTGACTTGAGGTCGGGGTACCATCAGTTGAAGATTCGGGATTCGGATGTTCCGAAGACTGCTTTCCGTACTAGATATGGTCATTATGAGTTTTTAGTGATGTCCTTCGGTTTAACTAATGCCCCGACAATGTTTATGGATCAAATGAATAGGGTATTCAGGCCATATATTGATTCATTTGTCATTGTCTTCATTGATGACATTTTGATCTACTCGCGCAGTAAGGAGGAGCATGAGCAGCATATGAGAGTGGTGCTTCAAACATTGCAGGAACAAAAGCTATATGCTAAGTTCTCCAAATGTGAGTTCTGGCTAGAGTCTGTAGCATTTTTGGGGCATATTGTATCAGGTGAAGGAATTAAAGTTGATCCCAAAAAGATTGAGGTAGTCCATAATCGGCATCGTCCCACTTCGGCAACTGAGATCAGGAGTTTCCTAGGTTTTGCAGGTTATTATCATTGGTTCGTGTAGGGCTTTTCATCTATTGCAGCACCTTTGACCAAATTAACCCAGAAGCGTGCTCCGTTCCGATGGTCCGATGATTGTGAAGTGAGCTTTCAGAAGATCAACATAGCATTGACTACAACACCAATGTTAGTGCTGCCTTCCAGTTCGATGATGTATACAGTGTATTGTGATGCTTCACGCATTGCCTTGGGTTGTGTATTAATGTAAGAAGGGCGAGTTATTTCATATGCTTCACGTCAGCTGAAACCCCACGAGAAGAATTACCCGGTACATGATTTGGAGTTAGCTGCGATTGTTCATGATCTTAAGATTTGGAGGCATTATCTTTATGGGATGTCTTGTGAGGTTTACACTGATCATCGCAGTTTGCAGCATTTGTTCAAGCAGAGGGATCTAAATTTGAGGCAGTGTAGATTTCTTGAGTTACTAAAAGATTATGATATTACTATCTTGTATCATCCGGGCAAAGCAAATGTGGTTGCAGACGCCTTGAGTAGAAAGGCAGAGAGTATGGGTAGTTTGGCTTTCATTTCAGTAGAGGAAAGGCCATTAGCTTTGGATATTCAGTCCTTGGCTAACAGACTTGTGAGGCTGGATATTTCAGAGCCCAACCGAGTTCTTGCATGTGTTGTGGCCCAGTCTTCATTATTTGAGTAGATCAAGGCTCGCCAGTATTATGATCCACACTTAATGGTTCTTCAAGAAATGGTACTACGGGGTGGTGCCAAGGAAGTTACTATTGGCACAGATGGTGTTCTGCGACTCCAGGATCATCTATGTGTTCCTAATGTGGATGGACTAAGGAAAGAGATCCTAGAGGAAGCACACAATTCTCGGTATTCTATTCATCCTGGTGCTACGAAGATGTATCATAACCTGAGGTAGCATTGTTGGTGGCGACAAATGAAAAAGGACATCGTTGAGTATGTAGCTAGGTGTCTAACTGTCAGCAAGTTAAATATGAGTACTAGAGGCCAGGTGGCCTACATCAACAAATGACTATACTGGAGTGGAAATGGAAACGCATTACTATGGACTTTGTTGTTGGGTTTTTGCTGACCTTGCGGAAGTTTGATGCAGTTTGGGTCATTGTCAATAGGTTGACCAAGTCGACACACTTTATTCCGTTTGTGACTACATATACTTCAGAGAGGTTGGCCCAAATATATATTCAGGAGATAGTTCGGTTACACGTTGCCAATTTCTATCATATCAAATAGAGGCCCTCAGTTTACTTCATATTTCTAGAGAGTAGTACAATGTGTACTGGGGACCCGTGTAAAGCTCAGCACAACCTTTCATCCACAGACCGACGGGCAGTCAGAGCGGACAATTCAGATTTTGGAGGATATGCTCAGGGCATGTGTGATTGACTTTGGAGGTCAGTGGGATCATTTCTTACCTTTGGCCGAGTTTGCTTATAATAACAGTTACCAATCCAGCATCGAGATGGCTCCATTTGAGGCTTTATATGGTCGGCAATGTTGGTCACCCATCGGATGGTTTGAGCCCGGTGAGGCTATGTTATATGGTACAAAATTAATGAAATATGCCTTGGAAAAGGTAAAGATGATTCAGGAGCGACTTCGTACAGTACAGTCCAGACAGAAGAGTTATGCAGATGAGAAAGCGCGTGATTTATCATTTATGGTGGGTGAAAAAGTTCTCATGAAAGTTTCTCCAATGAAGGGAATCATGAGATTTGGGAAAAGGGGAAATTGAGCCCAAGGTTTATAGGCCCATTTGAGGTGTTGAGACGAGTTGGGGAGGTTGCTTACGAGCTTGCCTTGCCTCCCAGTCCATCAGGAGTTCATCCGGTTTTTAATGTATCTATGCTCCAGAAGTATCATGCCGACCTATCACATGTGTTAGACTTCAGCACAGTTCAGCTAGATAATAGCTTGGGCTATGAAGAAGAACCAGTTGCCATTGTTGATAGACAGGTCCGCCAATTGAGTTCCAAGAAGATTTCTGTAGTAAAAGTCCAGTGGAGGGGCCAACCAGTCAAGGAAGCGACTTCGGAGGCAGAGGAAAATATGCGAAGTAGATATCCACACTTATTCAGCACTTCAGGTACAATTCTAAACCCGTTCGAGGATGAACGTTTGTTTAAGAGGTGGAGAATGAAATGACCCAACCGGTCATTTTGACTTTTAGAACCTCGTTCCCCTAAATAAAACTCCCCGTATGTGCTTTTATTAATTTATGACTTGTGAGGATGGTTGGTTCGGGATTTGGAAGTGTTTGGGTTGAAATCGGAACACTTGGTTCCTTAACTTGGCATGAAAATGCTAAGTTTGACTTCGGTCAACATATTTAGAAAACGACCTTGGAATCGAGATTTGACGGTTCCAACAGCTATGTATGGTGATTTTAGAATTAGGAGCGTATTCGGAATTTTATTTGGAAGTCCGTAGTTAAATTAGGCTTGAAATGGCTAAAACAAGGAGTTAAGTTTGAAAGTTTGACCGGGGAGTTTACTTTTTGATATCGGGGTCGGAATCCAGTTTCGAAATTTTTTATAGCTCCGTTATGTCATTTATGAATTGTGTAAAAAATTTGAGGTCAATCTGACGTGATTTGATAAGTTTCGGCGTCGTTCGTGGGAACTTGAAATTTCAAAGTTCATTAGGCTTGAATTGGGGTATGATTCATGATTTTAGCATTGTTGGATGTGATTTGGAAGCTCGACTAAGTTCGTATGATGTTTTAGGACTTGTTTGTATATTTTGTTGAGGTCCCGAGGGGCTCGGGCGTGTTTCGGATAGTATTCAGATTATTTTCCTTCATTTTGGCACTGCTGGTAGCTTTTGTTTGCTGGTGTTTCAGACCTTCTTCACGATCGCGAAGATGGGGACGCGATTGCGTAAGCTAATTTGGGCAGAGGTGAATTTGTTCTACGCGATCGCGTAGGCTTGTTTGAGGCAGTGATATTTTGTTTTTCGCGATTGCGTGAATAGGGTCGCGATCGCGTAGGCGTGGGAGTTTGGTATTCGCGAACGTGTGAAGAAGGTCGCGTTTGCGTAGAGTAAGTGGAGCAGCAGGGGAGGCCACGCGTTTGTGCTTCGCGATCGCGTGAAATGGTTTGCGATTGCGTAGGCCTGTAAGTTTGAACTTCGCGATCGCGTGGACAAGTCCGCGATCGCGAAGGGTTATTTTTGGGCAATCAGAATTTGTGCTACACGATCGCGTGATAAAGTGCACGATGGCGTAGAAGAAATCACTGGGCAGGGAGTTTAAGTTCTGAAAATGAGACTTCGTCCCATTTTCTATTTTTACCGATTTGGAGCTCGGATTGAGGCGATGTTTGAGAGATTTTCAGAGAAAACAATGGGGTAAGTGTTCTTAACTCAATATTGGTTAAATTACAGGAATCCATCACTGTTTTTATCATATAATTGGTGAATTAAGTTGGCAAAGTGTTGCGACCAAACACACTCACGCAAGTATACGCGGTCGTCAAGTAATAAAGTGACTCAAAGTCGGATGTCGAACCCACGAGGACTTATGATTAACTATTAACTAAATTAGCCTATCTTAATTATCTAAACAAGAATTAAATCTAAAAATATTTTATTCTAACTAATTAAATAAGAATAATATAAATAATAAACTTTGAACAGAGAAAGAGCAGACTTTTATGATATCAATGTAATGAAAACGATCTAGGGTTATGGGCTATCTAACAATCCTATTGTATTCTTCAATTGAATTGACCGACTAATTTATCTAGCTTATTGGTTGACAGGGTTAATATTGCTCATAAGAATCTGTCGAGTTCTTACTCGCCTATTCAAGCTAACCTAACGCCTATATGTCTATGGAGTTAGAATCAACAAGAACGCATTTATAATTCCTGTAAATCAACCAAGCAAGGCAATTAGGTATATGTCTATCCTAACCACGAATCTGTTCCCCGATGCCCGAGTTCAAGAACTTGCTCTACTCAATCCTATATGCAATATAGAATTCCCACTTTCGAGTTCAATTCTAGATTCGTAGATAATATTCAATTGGTGATCAAGCAATTAAATAATTAAGCGCAAGATTGAATAAATAAACTAATATGATAAATCAAGAAGTCAAAATCAATATCCGAATAACAATAGTCATGAAAGAACCACAACCCTAGAACGTGAAGTTTAGCTCCACATAGACATGGTAGCCAAACAACAAATCATATAAAGAAACATAAAAATTACTAAGTTTGGTGGGAGAAAGAAGAAACTTGATGAATTCCGGCCTCCACAGCTTTTTCGTGGCTTTTTTTCCTCTTCCCAATATGTTAGATAACCTAAAGGAGGCGTTTTTGGCTTATATATTGCGTACAAAAGTCGTGGGCCAAAGCTCTCCTATTCCTAGTCCAAATCGGCTTCAGGGATTGATGCTAAGGTGGATGCGACGCATCCAGCTTGTCCTCTATTTCAATTTTTGCCTGCGAAGGTGGATGCGACGCATCCACCTTGTCCTCTATTTCTCAGCTTGCATGCGATGGTGGACGCGACGCATCCAGCTTCACTTCTACTTCCCAGTTTCGCACGCGATGGCGGACGCGATGGCCCAACTTCACTGCTAAGGTTGCATGCAGGATGATGTTTTCCTAGGTTGGATGCGACGCATCCAACCCTTCTTCCTCTAGCTAAACCACCTTTTCTTCATATTTTGCACTCCGAACACCTTAAATCGTCACACATAACTTAATTAGTCATCAAACCAATAATTACACCATGTTGGGTGTTTTAAAGATTAAATAACATCAAAAAGTGGTTAAAGCATGGGCAAAGTAATATCAACACAGATCGAAATATGCCAAACATCACTACCCCACACTTAAACCTTTGTTCGTCCTCGAACAAACCATCCTATAGTAGACGAAACAAAATTAAACTCTTATCATTCAAAGCACACTGCACCTATGACCATGGTTATTTGCTACAATTAGGCTCTAGACTATGCATCAACACACTTCCCTTTTCTTAGGCCCTTCTTTAAACATATTCGAACAAAGACAACATGCTCATAACAATCCTAACCTCAAAAACCGACTCAATGTCACAATGCACTCATGGCTTGAACACCCAACATCATAGAGAAGTCTAATAACGTTACCTATCCCTCGTGAAACCATGTGCCCTCACAACAAAAGCAAAGAGAGTAGAATCAATCCACACATTCGAATCTCATGCTCACAAAGAAAATCGCTCACTCTCACAAAAGAAGTCGCATGCATGCAGTTGGTACCATAGGCTTGCCCTTAATGTAAATCTCTACTAATGTAAGCTCGCTCGATCTAAAATCAATTAGGACTTTTTCATGGTTGTAATGTGGGCTAAGGGACGGGTAGGATATATTTAAGGAATAGTGACTCACCCTCCTAAGCACTTTAATACATCACAAAATTACTTTAAGCATTTTTTTTCTTCAACCCCACTTCAATTTCACAAACAATATCACCCCCAAAACAGTCCCTTTTTCTTTAAGCACTACTTTAGTTCATACCCACTAGCAAGAACAAGATAACAATTTATTCATTTATATTTTTCTTTCTTTCAATTTCCGCTAATGGTGTATTATTTTACAAAATAAGTGCACCCTTCTTTCTTTCATTGGTTCCACTCAAAAGTCACCCCACACTTAGTCCCTTCTTACTTCTTTTAGCGCTCATCTAACAATTAAAGTGTTTTAAGAGGTAAAAGGATCAAAATAATGTCAATTAAGAATAAAAAGGGTATAGGCTTGTAATGTGGGTACCAAATAAAAGGTCTACAGGCTCAAAAGGGTTAACTAGGGATAGATTTTATTTGTGATAAGCAATAAGCTCAAAAAGATCAAAGAAAGCCTAAAATCATTTTTCAAACCGAGCATCACCTAAAATTTCGCTTCAACTCACATACCGGGCAAGTTCTAGACACAAGTACACTACATGGACTACACAAAAACCTCACCACACATGGCACATGACTCATTAAGGACGGTTACATTCCGACTCTCAAGTAATGCAAGTATTCACGGAGCCACGAGATATTAAGTATTAAACACAAGGTGAACATAAGTCATGTAAACGAGACATAGGCGCCACAAAACATGCTATCCAATTTAACAAGGCATCATCAATAAATTCAAATCATACAGAAGATACTACACATGCGAAAGTATAAATATGTTACTATCAAACAAGTCAAGGGCGCCTAGGTTCATCATTCTTGCTCCTTTTATTCCCTAAATTCCTAATCTACTCGGAAAGAAAAAAACTACCCGGTTCAAACTACATCCCATGGAAAAGAACCGAGGCACAAAGAAAAACCACAGGGGATTATTACTACCTAAAGAAAGCTAAAAGATATATTTTGGATTTTTGTTTAGACTTTAATCCCTCAAGAAAACTGTCTAGGAGATCAATCGTCGGGAAAAGTCCAATTTTTCTAATTTTTCATTTTTTTTTTTCACAAAAGCTACTACACTTAAGAATGAGTACTACAACTAAGCTAAAATAGCACAGAAACTTATCCAAACGATCTCCTCACCCCACACTTAAAATTTTGCAATGTCCTCAATGCACATTATAAATAATAAGAGGGTAAACGAGACTCCCTGGTAGGCCAAAGGCCGAAGCAATAGCGGCTCACGAGGTACTCAGACTTCCCCCAGGCATCGTCCTTTGTGTGGGCACCCCACACTTAGTCCTCACCATCTAGCTCGCTTTTGCACTCTTCTAATGGCTTTGCTTCCTATGCTCATAATCCTACAAAACAAAAATAAATACTACAAAATAATAAAAATAAAATAAAATAAAAAGTAAACAAAAATAAAAGAAAGCAGTAACGCTGGGTTGCCTCCCAACAAGCGCCTGATTTAACGTAGCGGCACGACGTGAATCACTTTTTGCCTCCACCTCGAACTTATGAATTGAGCCCCTAACATGGCATCCAGTTTGCGGCTATGCTCCAGTGGTGGGGCTACAAAGATAACCAGGCCAAGTAATAAATTTTTCACTCTACACTTCTCGGCCTTTAGATGAGGAATGTATTTTTTGCTTTTTGGCATGACAAATTCAAAAATATAGGCATCATGTTCCTCTTCCATTGACTCCTCCAAAGGCTTAGATGACTCGATTTCCATGTCATCATCCAAATACAATGTCGAAAAATGTTTAGAATGAGGACCAACACGCCCCAACTTTAGAATTGTATTACTATTTATATCCTCATATGTGCACACATTAGAGTCTTCAAATATAACATTATCTGCTACCTCGCATGGCTCTAGTGTACTTTTCTCAACATGGGCATCATCAACAGAAATATGCTCGAATGATTGGCTCTCCACTTTTAGCTCCTCAATTTGGCGTATAAGCTCCTTTTCAGCTTCTGACAACTCATTACTATTTTGTTGGGCGATAGACGCAACAACCTTTGCATTTAATTTATCTTGCAAGTCGTGAATAGTAGTGACAAATTTATAGATCCCTTGTCCCAGTTTAGATCTTCCCTCTATAAAGTGTCTCATCCCATCAGTAAGTTCCTCATGTTGAGCTTCATATATTTCTAACTTTTCAGCCTGTTCTGCCTGCCAAGTTTGGCTCAAAATCTCCTCTTTTTCAAAAATTTTCTCTTGCTGGTACTCGATCTCTTCATTCAATTCTTCCATATTGGCCTTCATTCTTGTGATTGCTGCCCTCATTCTTTTCATATCTTTTTTGAGTTCATCCTGTTGCTCTGCTACTTGCCTCAGAATATCCCTAATATATGCATCAGGCTCCATATCCTGCACTTCATTGCCCCTATCAAACTCAGAAATATCATTAGAAAGATCATAATAAGGGCTCAGAGAAGGATGAACAAAATTAGGACAACCATCCCAATGGCCATCTTGACCACCACACATATTACAAATATTCCACTCAAAGGATTGAGATTGTGCGCACAACTCGCTCCTGGGAACATTCTGACAATTTTTCCACCAGTGGGGTCCTCCACAATATGGACAAGGATCATCAAAATAAGAATAACCATCATTCGAACAATTTTTATTCCAAGATGCCATGCTAAAATAAATAAAAAATACTAACTAAAATAAAATAATAAAAAAAAACATGAATAGATAAAAAAAAATGTCTAATCTAGAAAAATAGCAAATTTCTAAGTCCCCGGCAACGGCGCCAAAAACTTGTTGCGACCAAACACACTCACGCAAGTATACGCGGTCGTCAAGTAATAAAGTGACTCAAAGTCGGATGTCGAACCCACGAGGACTTATGATTAACTATTAACTAAATTAGCCTATCTTAATTATCTAAACAAGAATTAAATCTAAAAATATTTTATTCTAACTAATTAAATAAGAATAATATAAATAATAAACTTTGAACAGAGAAAGAGCAGACTTTTATGATATCAATGTAATGAAAACGATCTAGGGTTATGGGCTATCTAACAATCCTATTGTATTCTTCAATTGAATTGACCGACTAATTTATCTAGCTTATTGGTTGACAGGGTTAATATTGCTCATAAGAATCTGTCGAGTTCTTACTCGCCTATTCAAGCTAACCTAACGCCTATATGTCTATGGAGTTAGAATCAACAAGAACGCATTTATAATTCCTGTAAATCAACCAAGCAAGGCAATTAGGTATATGTCTATCCTAACCACGAATCTGTTCCCCGATGCCCGAGTTCAAGAACTTGCTCTACTCAATCCTATATGCAATATAGAATTCCCACTTTCGAGTTCAATTCTAGATTCGTAGATAATATTCAATTGGTGATCAAGCAATTAAATAATTAAGCGCAAGATTGAATAAATAAACTAATATGATAAATCAAGAAGTCAAAATCAATATCCGAATAACAATAGTCATGAAAGAACCACAACCCTAGAACGTGAAGTTTAGCTCCACATAGACATGGTAGCCAAACAACAAATCATATAAAGAAACATAAAAATTACTAAGTTTGGTGGGAGAAAGAAGAAACTTGATGAATTCCGGCCTCCACAGCTTTTTCGTGGCTTTTTTTCCTCTTCCCAATATGTTAGATAACCTAAAGGAGGCGTTTTTGGCTTATATATTGCGTACAAAAGTCGTGGGCCAAAGCTCTCCTATTCCTAGTCCAAATCGGCTTCAGGGATTGATGCTAAGGTGGATGCGACGCATCCAGCTTGTCCTCTATTTCAATTTTTGCCTGCGAAGGTGGATGCGACGCATCCACCTTGTCCTCTATTTCTCAGCTTGCATGCGATGGTGGACGCGACGCATCCAGCTTCACTTCTACTTCCCAGTTTCGCACGCGATGGCGGACGCGATGGCCCAACTTCACTGCTAAGGTTGCATGCAGGATGATGTTTTCCTAGGTTGGATGCGACGCATCCAACCCTTCTTCCTCTAGCTAAACCACCTTTTCTTCATATTTTGCACTCCGAACACCTTAAATCGTCACACATAACTTAATTAGTCATCAAACCAATAATTACACCATGTTGGGTGTTTTAAAGATTAAATAACATCAAAAAGTGGTTAAAGCATGGGCAAAGTAATATCAACACAGATCGAAATATGCCAAACATCACTACCCCACACTTAAACCTTTGTTCGTCCTCGAACAAACCATCCTATAGTAGACGAAACAAAATTAAACTCTTATCATTCAAAGCACACTGCACCTATGACCATGGTTATTTGCTACAATTAGGCTCTAGACTATGCATCAACACACTTCCCTTTTCTTAGGCCCTTCTTTAAACATATTCGAACAAAGACAACATGCTCATAACAATCCTAACCTCAAAAACCGACTCAATGTCACAATGCACTCATGGCTTGAACACCCAACATCATAGAGAAGTCTAATAACGTTACCTATCCCTCGTGAAACCATGTGCCCTCACAACAAAAGCAAAGAGAGTAGAATCAATCCACACATTCGAATCTCATGCTCACAAAGAAAATCGCTCACTCTCACAAAAGAAGTCGCATGCATGCAGTTGGTACCATAGGCTTGCCCTTAATGTAAATCTCTACTAATGTAAGCTCGCTCGATCTAAAATCAATTAGGACTTTTTCATGGTTGTAATGTGGGCTAAGGGACGGGTAGGATATATTTAAGGAATAGTGACTCACCCTCCTAAGCACTTTAATACATCACAAAATTACTTTAAGCATTTTTTTTCTTCAACCCCACTTCAATTTCACAAACAATATCACCCCCAAAACAGTCCCTTTTTCTTTAAGCACTACTTTAGTTCATACCCACTAGCAAGAACAAGATAACAATTTATTCATTTATATTTTTTTTTTTTTTTTTTCTTTCAATTTCCGCTAATGGTGTATTATTTTACAAAATAAGTGCACCCTTCTTTCTTTCATTGGTTCCACTCAAAAGTCACCCCACACTTAGTCCCTTCTTACTTCTTTTAGCGCTCATCTAACAATTAAAGTGCTTTAAGAGGTAAAAGGATCAAAACAATGTCAATTAAGAATAAAAAGGGTATAGGCTTGTAATGTGGGTACCAAATAAAAGGTCTACAGGCTCAAAAGGGTTAACTAGGGATAGATTTTATTTGTGATAAGCAATAAGCTCAAAAAGATCAAAGAAAGCCTAAAATCATTTTTCAAACCGAGCATCACCTAAAATTTCGCTTCAACTCACATACCGGGCAAGTTCTAGACACAAGTACACTACATGGACTACACAAAAACCTCACCACACATGGCACATGACTCATTAAGGACGGTTACATTCCGACTCTCAAGTAATGCAAGTATTCACGGAGCCACGAGATATTAAGTATTAAACACAAGGTGAAAATAAGTCATGTAAACGAGACATAGGCGCCACAAAACATGCTATCCAATTTAACAAGGCATCATCAATAAATTCAAATCATACAGAAGATACTACACATGCGAAAGTATAAATATGTTACTATCAAACAAGTCAAGGGCGCCTAGGTTCATCATTCTTGCTCCTTTTATTCCCTAAATTCCTAATCTACTCGGAAAGAAAAAAACTACCCGGTTCAAACTACATCCCATGGAAAAGAACCGAGGCACAAAGAAAAACCACAGGGGATTATTACTACCTAAAGAAAGCTAAAAGATATATTTTGGATTTTTGTTTAGACTTTAATCCCTCAAGAAAACTGTCTAGGAGATCAATCGTCGGGAAAAGTCCAATTTTTCTAATTTTTCATTTTTTTTTTTCACAAAAGCTACTACACTTAAGAATGAGTACTACAACTAAGCTAAAATAGCACAGAAACTTATCCAAACGATCTCCTCTCCCCACACTTAAAATTTTGCAATGTCCTCAATGCACATTATAAATAATAAGAGGGTAAACGAGACTCCCTGGTAGGCCAAAGGCCGAAGCAATAGCGGCTCACGAGGTACTCAGACTTCCCCAGGCATCGTCCTTTGTGTGGGCACCCCACACTTAGTCCTCACCATCTAGCTCGCTTTTGCACTCTTCTAATGGCTTTGCTTCCTATGCTCATAATCCTACAAAACAAAAATAAATACTACAAAATAATAAAAATAAAATAAAATAAAAAGTAAACAAAAATAAAAGAAAGCAGTAACGCTGGGTTGCCTCCCAACAAGCGCCTGATTTAACGTAGCGGCACGACGTGAATCACTTTTTGCCTCCACCTCGAACTTATGAATTGAGCCCCTAACATGGCATCCAGTTTGCGGCTATGCTCCAGTGGTGGGGCTACAAAGATAACCAGGCCAAGTAATAAATTTTTCACTCTACACTTCTCGGCCTTTAGATGAGGAATGTATTTTTTGCTTTTTGGCATGACAAATTCAAAAATATAGGCATCATGTTCCTCTTCCATTGACTCCTCCAAAGGCTTAGATGACTCGATTTCCATGTCATCATCCAAATACAATGTCGAAAAATGTTTAGAATGAGGACCAACACGCCCCAACTTTAGAATTGTATTACTATTTATATCCTCATATGTGCACACATTAGAGTCTTCAAATATAACATTATCTGCTACCTCGCATGGCTCTAGTGTACTTTTCTCAACATGGGCATCATCAACAGAAATATGCTCGAATGATTGGCTCTCCACTTTTAGCTCCTCAATTTGGCGTATAAGCTCCTTTTCAGCTTCTGACAACTCATTACTATTTTGTTGGGCGATAGACGCAACAACCTTTGCATTTAATTTATCTTGCAAGTCGTGAATAGTAGTGACAAATTTATAGATCCCTTGTCCCAGTTTAGATCTTCCCTCTATAAAGTGTCTCATCCCATCAGTAAGTTCCTCATGTTGAGCTTCATATATTTCTAACTTTTCAGCCTGTTCTGCCTGCCAAGTTTGGCTCAAAATCTCCTCTTTTTCAAAAATTTTCTCTTGCTGGTACTCGATCTCTTCATTCAATTCTTCCATATTGGCCTTCATTCTTGTGATTGCTGCCCTCATTCTTTTCATATCTTTTTTGAGTTCATCCTGTTGCTCTGCTACTTGCCTCAGAATATCCCTAATATATGCATCAGGCTCCATATCCTGCACTTCATTGCCCCTATCAAACTCAGAAATATCATTAGAAAGATCATAATAAGGGCTCAGAGAAGGATGAACAAAATTAGGACAACCATCCCAATGGCCATCTTGACCACCACACATATTACAAATATTCCACTCAAAGGATTGAGATTGTGCGCACAACTCGCTCCTGGGAACATTCTGACAATTTTTCCACCAGTGGGGTCCTCCACAATATGGACAAGGATCATCAAAATAAGAATAACCATCATTCGAACAATTTTTATTCCAAGATGCCATGCTAAAATAAATAAAAAATACTAACTAAAATAAAATAATAAAAAAAACATGAATAGATAAAAAAAATGTCTAATCTAGAAAAATAGCAAATTTCTAAGTCCCCGGCAACGGCGCCAAAAACTTGTTGCGACCAAACACACTCACGCAAGTATACGCGGTCGTCAAGTAATAAAGTGACTCAAAGTCGGATGTCGAACCCACGAGGACTTATGATTAACTATTAACTAAATTAGCCTATCTTAATTATCTAAACAAGAATTAAATCTAAAAATATTTTATTCTAACTAATTAAATAAGAATAATATAAATAATAAACTTTGAACAGAGAAAGAGCAGACTTTTATGATATCAATGTAATGAAAACGATCTAGGGTTATGGGCTATCTAACAATCCTATTGTATTCTTCAATTGAATTGACCGACTAATTTATCTAGCTTATTGGTTGACAGGGTTAATATTGCTCATAAGAATCTGTCGAGTTCTTACTCGCCTATTCAAGCTAACCTAACGCCTATATGTCTATGGAGTTAGAATCAACAAGAACGCATTTATAATTCCTGTAAATCAACCAAGCAAGGCAATTAGGTATATGTCTATCCTAACCACGAATCTGTTCCCCGATGCCCGAGTTCAAGAACTTGCTCTACTCAATCCTATATGCAATATAGAATTCCCACTTTCGAGTTCAATTCTAGATTCGTAGATAATATTCAATTGGTGATCAAGCAATTAAATAATTAAGCGCAAGATTGAATAAATAAACTAATATGATAAATCAAGAAGTCAAAATCAATATCCGAATAACAATAGTCATGAAAGAACCACAACCCTAGAACGTGAAGTTTAGCTCCACATAGACATGGTAGCCAAACAACAAATCATATAAAGAAACATAAAAATTACTAAGTTTGGTGGGAGAAAGAAGAAACTTGATGAATTCCGGCCTCCACAGCTTTTTCGTGGCTTTTTTTCCTCTTCCCAATATGTTAGATAACCTAAAGGAGGCGTTTTTGGCTTATATATTGCGTACAAAAGTCGTGGGCCAAAGCTCTCCTATTCCTAGTCCAAATCGGCTTCAGGGATTGATGCTAAGGTGGATGCGACGCATCCAGCTTGTCCTCTATTTCAATTTTTGCCTGCGAAGGTGGATGCGACGCATCCACCTTGTCCTCTATTTCTCAGCTTGCATGCGATGGTGGACGCGACGCATCCAGCTTCACTTCTACTTCCCAGTTTCGCACGCGATGGCGGACGCGATGGCCCAACTTCACTGCTAAGGTTGCATGCAGGATGATGTTTTCCTAGGTTGGATGCGACGCATCCAACCCTTCTTCCTCTAGCTAAACCACCTTTTCTTCATATTTTGCACTCCGAACACCTTAAATCGTCACACATAACTTAATTAGTCATCAAACCAATAATTACACCATGTTGGGTGTTTTAAAGATTAAATAACATCAAAAAGTGGTTAAAGCATGGGCAAAGTAACATCAACACAGATCGAAATATGCCAAACATCACAAAGTTTGAAAACTCTCTTGGATAGATTTGAGGAATTGAGGGCTGAATTATTATCGGAATTTAGTAATTTTGGTATGAGTAGACTCGTGGTTGAATGGCCGTTCATATTTTGTAACTTTCACCGGATTCCGAGACGTGGGCCCCACAGACAATTTTTGAGTTATTTTCGGATTTTATTGAAAAATATAGTATTTTCTTATGAAAGTGATTCCTATAATTTTTAGTGATTGTATCGAATTTATTTTGGCTAGATTCGAGCCATTCAGAGTTGGATAATCGAGGAAAAGGCCTACTAGTGGATTAAATTGGAGCAAATTGAGGTAAGTTTCTTGTCTAACCTTGTGAGGGAGAAATCTACCCCCTAAGTGATTTAATTACTAATTGTTGCTAATTGCGGGGGCTACGTATGCATGAGGTGACGAGAGTCCGTGCGTAACTACTATTTATGCTAGATTCCGGGTAGTTTAGGACTCAAATCATAAATTACGTGTGATAAATTATATCCTTTATTTAATTAAATTATTTGAACTATATTGTGAATTTTTAAGGAAAGATAGTAAAAGATGGAAATAGCATATGCTTAATTTTCTGTATAAATTAATTAATTGTTAAAAACAATTGTTCATCCTCTCGAATTGATCTTGTAATAAATATACTCTCCTTCCGGAGGTACATAAGAAAATGTCCTCCTTTCTTGTGGAGCGGGCCGAACGCTCCGCAGTATAGATGCATCTATGGATCGCGCCGCACGTCCCTCGGCAGTGTACACAATACTCTGGATCGGCCGTGCGACTTTGACAGAAATCGTACCTAATAATAATAATAATTACACGATACCTTGATATTTTAATTGCAGCTTGTGAATTTAATTAATAGATTGGAAATTATTGCATTTGAAGGAATTTAATTATTCCGCTGGTTAAATATAATTATTGTTAACTCTATGAATCATGTTGATTTAAATTTTTCTATTTTTATTTTAATTATTATTATTGACCCTTAGTGAGTGTCAAAGTCGACCTTTCGTCTCTACCTCTTCGAGATTAGGCTTGATACTTACTGGGTGCACGTTATTTACGTACTCATGCTACACTTGCTGCACTTTTTGTGCAAGACCCGAGATAGGTGCTATCGTTGGACCTATCGGTGCGCACCCGCGTTATCCAGAGGCTTAGTGGTGAGATGCTTTTTGAGCCGTTCTGCAGCAACTAGTGCCTCTTCTAGGAATTTTACTCCGTCTATTTCATTTTAGACAATATTTATAATTATTGTATAATCTATTAGATACTCATACACTTGTGACACCAGGTCTTGGCACACACATTTGTAGAATTGGGATTTGATTATTTTTCTTGCATTTAAATTAATCGGTATTTTCCTATTTTCTTTTATATTGCTTGTAAAGAGAATAAAATTTCTTAGAAAATTATTAAAAATGATTGATGTATGTTTAATTTACTGGTTTGGCTGGCCTAACCGTGATGTTGAGCGCCATCACAACCGTTAGGTGAAATTGGGTCGTGACATAACACCTCTTTTAAATCACAACTTCAAGAAATAAATAAATCTATTAATCTTATTAACTAAACTTTCCATTTAAATTATATGTAGGTAAAATCAATAATGAAAGTGTTTTCCATAAAAATGGCAACTCAAACAAACACAGAGTTCACATAAAAGTCAAGTGGCAATCACACCAAATTATCATATAAAAACAACCTCGGGAAACAAGGAATGAGGCATGACAAATAACGGATTTAATAAATTTTTCAATTTAATACTTAAGGGCGTCTACGAATATAATATGCACTCGTCATCTCGCGTACATGGTTTCAATTACACAATTTTCACATAAGACTCAATGCCTAAGGAGTAATTCCCTCACTCAAGGTTAGACAAGATACTTACCTTTACGGAGTTAGGCCGATATTCTAAAATAGCCTTCTTGCTTGAATAAATCCTCCGAACAACTCAAATCTGTTCAAATTAATTGAATTCAGTCAATACTAATTATAGGAATTAATTCCATATGAAAACACTAGTTTTCCAACAAAAATCCGAAATTTAACTCAAAGATCGCCCGTGGGGACCACTTCTCGAAATCCGACGAAAGTCACAAAATCTGATAACACATTCAATTATAAGTCCAACCATACTAGTTTCACTCAAATCCGACTCCGAAATCTCAAAAATTCGTTTTATGAGATTTCTAAAAAATTTCCCAAATTTTCATCTCAAAACACTAATTAAATGATGAAAACAAATGATGGATTCGGGTAATCTAACCATAATTAAGTTAAGAACACTTACCCCGATGTTTTCTCTGAAAATCTACCAAAAATCGTCTCTCCTCAAGCTCCAATTTGTCAAAAATGGAAAATGGGACGAAGTCCCTTGCTTTATCATTGACAGTTCTGTCTAGATTGCCCTCGGTCCTCGGCCCTCGATCATGGACTCGATCCTGGCCCTCGATCATGGCCTCGATCCTGGGCCTCGGCCCTCGATCCCGGGGCTTCGATCCTCGGCCTCGATCCTGGGCCTTCGATCCTGGACCTCGATCCTGGACCTCGATCATGGCCTCGATTATGGCTTTCAATCCTGGCCCTCGATCCTCGGCCTTCGATTTCTGCCCCCGAATTTCCAGCAGAATAAAAATTGCAGCAGCTGATTAAGTCCAACTTTTGATCCGTTAACCATCCGAAACTCACTCGAGGCGCTCTGGACCTCAACCAAATACACCAAAAAGTCCTAAAACATCATACAAACTTATTTGAAGCCTCAAATCATATAAAACGACGCTAAAACCACGAATCATACCCCAATTCAACCTTAATGAAACTAAGAAATTCCAAATTCTACATTCGATGCCGAAACATATCGAATCAAGTCCGATTGACCTCACATTTTGTACACAAGTCATAAATGACATAACAGACCTATGAAAATTTTCAGAACTGGATTCCGACCCCGATATCAAAAAGTCTACTCCCCGGTCAAACTTCCAAACTTAAATTCCTATTTTAGCCATTTCAAGCCTAATTTAGCTACGGACTTCCAAATAAAATTTCGAACACGCTCCTAAGTCCAAAATCACCATACGGAGCTGCTGGAATCATCAAAATTCCATTTTGGGGTTATTTGCTCAAAAGTTAACTTTCCGATCAACACTTTCCATTTAAGCTTCAAAAATGAGAATTGTTCTTTAAATTAAATTCTGAATCTTCCGAAAACCAAACTCGACCGTACACGCAAGTCATAATACATATTATGAAGTTGCTCGGGACCTTAAGTCGCTGAACGTCACATAGATTCTTAAAACGACAAGTCAGGTCGTTACATTATGTGAATTTGCAAATTTATTTATTTCAGATTTCTATTGTTATTCCGCATTTGATAGGCATACCTAGTCTTAGAGACTAGATGCCATCATGACATCATACAGAGGGAATTAGGGGTCGTGACCCTTGAAAGCTTGTTCTTGTTAGGGATTTTGCTTTGATTGTACTTCCTCACATACTTGTATAACATTTTGATTCTTAATAATATACTAACCTTTTTACTTTTTGTTCTAACGCTTTTTTTATGGAATAAATTTATGCACCCTAAGATTTATTTTTTTAAAACATGAATAAGAATTTTACTCATATGATGAATTTAAAAAATAATTGAATTGGATTCTCTTGGTAAATAATTAATTAAAAAATTTAATTATTTTGTTTTAACATAAGAATAATTTATTCTAGGTTGATTCAGATCTTAATATTAGTTCATCTTTTTTTTTTAATATTTAATCTTAATTATAATTTTATCCACCATAAATTTTATTTTCAAAGAGTTAAAGATTGATATGACATTTCACATTTAGATCTTTATGTTTGTAGAATCATTAGTGGTATTGACTCTTACCAACAATTTTTTTCTCTTTCTCACACATTTATATTCTTAAATATTTTCTTAGTTGTTATTTAATAATTGGGTATTTTTCAATATTAAAGTATCTAAGTATTCTTCTTGGTAGTAATTATTGGTATCATTTTCTTTTGACTCAAAAACTGAAAAATAATTTATTTTTTCTATAAAGTTTGCAATCTACCTTTTATTTAATTGATCAACATATTCATTTCTACTAGTTGAGATATCTTTTTAATTCTACCATGCGATTTGCACAAATTGCATTTCAATCTAATGATAGAAATATTTCTCTTATTAAATGGACTACTATTACCATTGGGATTGATAACCAAATTTTCAGGAAGAGACAAATCATCTTTTATTGGATGCTCTTCTTCGTTTCCGACATGAAGCAAGAAGACACTGAATACCAGATCTATTCTTACTTTATATTTCTTGTCAGTTGAATCTTTTTCGTTTGAGGCCAGAAGTATAACTTTGGCAAGCTAGCTTTTTACAGTCTATGCTTTTGTCGATTTTGGAACTACTGAAAATACTTGACAAAAATCACCTCCCAAACCATTAATTCTTTACCAAACGGTTCATTAATATCCAATATATATATCTAGAACTCCGGGCAATTATTTCGATCGTTTGACACTTAGCCATAAGTGCTTCATCCCATATTATCAATTTTGCTTTCCTTATAAATTTAGCACCATTGCTCTACTTTGATATATTTGTGATGGTTATTTAAATTGTTTGAAGAGGTATATCAAATCTGAAGTGGATAGCCTCACAAAAAAATCATTGTTGGTACATCACTTGCTATTATTGCTAACAGTGTCATGCCTCTTGATATGATATTTGCAAGTAATGCATGACATAGAAATATTATTTTGATTCCACCGGAGGCATCTACAAAGAATAATTCCGTTATACCAGAGTCGACTCTTTATAATATAGTCTTGAAAGCTTGTTCTTGTTTAGGATTTAGCTTTGATTGTGCTTCCTCACACACTTGTATAACATTTTAATTCTTAATAATATACTAACCTTTTTACTTTGTGTTCTAACGCTCTTTTTATGGAATAAATTTATGCACCCTAAGATTAGTTTTAAAAAACTTGAATAAGAATTTTACTCATATGATGAATTTAAAAAATAATTGCATTAGATTCTCTTGCTACATAATTAATTAAAAAAATTAATTATTTGGTTTTAACATAAGAATAATTTATTCTATGTTGATTCAGATCTTAATATTAGTTCATCTCTTGTTTTGAATATTTAATCTTAATTATAATTTTATCCACCATAAATTTTATTTTCAAAGAGTAAAAGATTGATATGACATTTCACATTTAGATCTTTATGTTTGTAGAATCATTAGTGATATTGAATCTTATCAACTATTTTTTTTCTCTTTCTCACACATTTATATTCTTAAATCTTTTCTTAGTTATTGTTTAATAATTGGGTATTTTTCAATATTACACATAAAATTGATTAAAAAAATATTATTTGAGTAGGAAAATAGTTAAAATATAATATAAAAATATATTATCGTGGGGGTATTTGTTTTCTCAGTTTCAACTCTTTATGCGGTCCATTTTATATCACTTTTAGTTTTTCTTCGTATTGGACATTATGGAATGGTAATGTATTGCCAATACAGAGGATTCTTATGAAATTGATTTTATTAAACCTTCTTTCATATTTTTTTATAAGAATTTAACAAAATTTTATTAGTTTTAAAATATTAAATATTAAAAATTAGCATAGAAGGTATTGTAGTCCATAAAATATGTCATTGTAGTTATATTCTTTCCCTATGAGTTCTTCCGTTTAATATTTTAGGGCTATTTTGATATATTAATATTGTATTTTTTTGTCACGACCCAAACTCCCTCCGTATAACATCGTGACGACATCTAGTCTCTACGACTAGGTAAGTCTAACAAATTGCGGAAAATAACAAAACGAAAGTAAAACTTGGCAACTAGCAACAGTAGATACTGAATAACCAATAACAATACCGCTCGGCATGTACGATAACCAAAATGCTAGACATACACAGCTTTCCCAAAACCCGAAACATCATGAGTCACAAGCTACTAAAAGGAAAATAGTATCTTTGTACACAAGAGTCTAATAAAAAGAAATACAGGAAGTGTTTGACACAGGGGAGAATAGAGGGGGACTCTGAGGTCAGCGGACGTGATAGATATACCTTGAAATCTCCAAAGCTGTCTCAACTCACTGGTTATGCGGCTGATAACGAGCACCGGAATCTGAACACAAAACATTTGCAGAAGAGTAGCATGAGTACACCACAATTGGTACCGAGTAAGCGCCAAGCCTAACCTCGGTAGAGTAGTGACGAGGTCAGGTCCGGGCCCTACTGGGATATAATAACAAGACAGATGATATAATAAAATGAAGTAAAGTGGAGAATTTAATAGAAGGAATTCATAGAGAATTAACAACACACAAACAATGTGATAACAACAGGGGCGCTCCCGAGATACCGTCTCGTAGTCCCAAAAGTAAATACTCAACAAAGGATCTCCCAAGATACCATCTCGTAGTCCCAAAAGTAAATTTGCGAGGAGATCTCCCGAGGTACCACCTCGTAGTTTTAAAAGTAAATGTATAGGGAGAACTCCCGAGGTATCGCCTCGTAGTCTCAAAAGTAAATGTGTAGGGAGAACTCACGAGGCAACCGCCTCGTAGTCTCAAAAGTAAATATGCAGGGAGAACTTCTGAGGAACCGCCTCGTAGTCTCAAAAGTAAATATGTAGGGAGAACTCCCGAGGAACCGCCTCGTAGTCTCAAAAGTAAACTGTCATGACCCCGATACAAAAAGTCAACTCCCTGGTCAAACTTCCAAACTTAAATTCCTATTTTAGCTATTTCAAGCCTAATTTAACTAGGGCCTCCAAATAATTTTTTGGAAACGCTTGTAAGTCCAAAATCACCATACAGAGCTGTTGGATCGGTCACTATTTGAACTTAAGCTTTTAAAACTTTTAATTTATCATCAAAATTCCATATCTCGGGCTATAGATCTCGGAATTTTCTTCCGGGTATACGCCCAAGTCCCAAATCACGATACGGACCTACCGGAACTGTCAAAACACTAATCCGAGTCCGTTTGCTCAAAATATTGACCAAAGTCAACTCAGTTGAGTTTTAAAGCTCTAATTCACATTTTAATCCATTTTTTACATAAAAACTTTTTGGAAAATTTTACGGACTACGCACGCAAGTCGAGGAACGAGAAATAGTGCTTTTCGAGGTCTTAGAACACATAATTAATTATTAAATTTAAAGATGACATTTTGGGTCATCACATTTTCCACCTCTAAAACAAACGTTCGTCCTCGAACGAAGTTAGAAAAAGTACCTGAGCTGGTGAATAAGTGTGGATAACAGTTGCGCATATCATGCTCGGTCTCCCAAGTCACCTCCTTGACCGTATGAACCCTTCATTGAACCTTCACGGAAGCAATGTTCTTTGACCTCAGCTTTCGAACCTACCTATCTAAAATAGCCACTGGTTCCTCAACATAAGACATATCCTTGTCCAACTGAACCGAACTGAAGTCTAACACATGAGACAGATCGCCGTGATGTTTCCGAAGCATGGAAACATGGAATACCGGATGAACCGCAGAGAGACTATGTGGTAGTGCATGTCTATAAGCCACTCTCTCAAGAATCTCAAAAGGCCCAATATACCCAAGGCTCAATTTGCTCTTCTTCCCGTACCTCATCACACCCTTCATAGGTGAAATCCGGAGCAATACCTGCTCACCAACCATGAATGCAACATCACGAACCTTCCGATCCGCATACTCTTCTGCCTATATTGGGCTGTACGAAGTGGATCATGAATCAACTTAACCTTTTCCAAGGCATCCTGCACCAAGTCTGTACCCAATAGTCTAGCCTCGCCCGGTTCAAACCAACCCACTGGAGACCGGCACCGCCTACCATACAAGGCGTCATACGGAGCTATCTGAATGCTTGACTGGTAACTGTTGTTGTAAATAAACTCCGCAAGCAGTAAGAATTGATCCCAAGCACACCCAAAATCTATCACACACGCACGAAGCATATCCTCCAGTATCTGAATAGTGCGTTCAGACTGCCCGTCCATCTAAGGGTGAAATGGTGTACTCAACTCCACACGAGTACCCAACTCTCGCTGTACAACCCTCCAAAACCATGAGGTAAATTGTGTACCCCGGTCAGAGATGATAGATACCGGTACACCGTGAAGTTTGACAATCTCACGAATATATATACCTGAGCCAGCTTCTCTGAAGAGTAAGTAGTAATCACAGGAATGAAATGAGCTGACTTGGTCAATCTATCCACAATCACCCAAACGACATCAAACTTCCTCTGAGTCCGTGGGAGCCCAACAATGAAATCCATAGTGATCCTCTCCTATTTCCATTCTGAAATCTCTAACTTCTGAAGCAATCCACCCGGTCGCTGATGCTCATATTTCACTTGTTGACAATTTAGAAACTGAGCTACATATTCTACTACGTCTTTCTTCATCCACCTCCACCAATAGTGATGTCTCAAGTCCTGATACATATTTGCAGCACTCGGATGAATGGAGTACCGCGAACTGTGACCCTCCTGGAGAATCAACTCATGCAAACCAACTACATTAGGCACATATAGCCCGCCCTGCATCCGTAATACATCATCATCTGCAATAGTGACTTCCTTGGCATCACCGTGCTGAACTGTATCCTTAAGGACAAACAGATGGGGGTCATCATACAGACGCTCCCTGATATGATCATAAAGAGAAGATTGAGAAACCACACAAGCCAAAACTCGACTCGGCTCAGAAACATCCAATCTAACAAACTGGTTGGCCAAGGCCTGAACATCCAAGGCTAAAGGCCTCTCTGCTACCGGTAAATATGCTAAGCTGCCCAAACACCCAAATACGAGGCAAAATAAGATGACACATAAGAATAAGTGGAGCCTAGATCAAATAAGACTGATGCATCTCTATGATAGACCGGAATAATACTTGTGATAACAGAATCAGATGCAACGACCTCTGTCCTAGTAGGAATGGCATAATATCTGTCCTGACCTCCCACTCTACGGTGACCTCTACCTACCCAACCTCCACCTCTGGCTGGCTGTGCAGGTGGAGTGGCAACTGGTGCAGTAATTATGGCCTGAGAAGCCTTAGGGCCCTGTGGAATAGGCGGAGCCTGAGAAATCTGTGGAGGTGCACCCTCCTAAATCTAGGGCAATCTCTCATAATATGATGAGTGTCACCACACTTAAAACAACCCCTCAGAGGTCGTGGTTGCTGGGACTGGCTTGGTCCTGATCGACTAGACTGCCCGCTGAAAGCACCCCATACAGGAGGTACAGTAGACACTGGCGGTGTATAATATGGAACCTGAGGTCTGGGAGTAGCCGGAATACCTTTGGAAGCTGGAAGTGCTGAATGAATAGGACGGCTCACATAACCTCTACCATGATGGGCTGCAACTGGGGCACGAGAATTATTATATGTGCCATAATCTCGGGGTCTCTTAGCTTTCCTCTCCCGAGTCCGCATACCTTCCAATCTCCTAGCAATTGACACCACCTGTTGGTATGTGATGTCCATCTCTAGCTCTCGGGCCATACTGTATCTGATACTTGGGTGGAGACCCTCAATAAATCTACGAACCCACTCTCGAACAGTAGCAACTAAGGCTGGTGCATGCCTCACCAAATCACTGAATCGGACCGCATACTCTGACACTATCATAGAACCCTAGCGCAGCTGCTCAAACTCTGCGCGCCATACATCTCTAAGACTATGAGGAACATACTCCCTTAAGAACATATCTGAAAATTGAGTCCAAGTGAGTGAAGCTGCCTCAACCGGACTATCTAACTCATATGCCCGTCACCACTGGTAGGCTGCTCCTCTAAACTAGAATGCCGCCCCCACTGGAATCCACAATACCCATCGTACGAAGGATATAGTGACATTCCTCCAGAAAACTTTGAGCATCCTCTGAAGCTAAACCACTGAAAGTGGGAGGGTGGTACTTCTTGTACTTCTCGACCCTGAGCTGCTCCCCCTCTGAAATTACTGTCCTAATCTCAGGCCGAACTGGGACAACTGGTTGCACTGGTATAACCTCCGGGGCATGGTCAACTTGGGCCCGTGGCTCTGGAGTATGGGTGGCAGGAGTCTGTTCTCCGCCCCCGGCCTGAGACATGGTAGGAGAAAGTGGAATTAATCCTTCCTAAGCTAGAGTGCCAAACATGCTCAACAATTGGGCAAGAGTCTCCTGAAGTGCAGGAGTAATAATAGGGGTCTCAGGTGTCTACTCTCCGACTGGAGCTACTGGTGGCTCTGGTGCAGCAACTCGTGCAGGTTCTCTGGCTACACCACGTGGTCTTCCTCAGCCTCTAGCTCGGCCTTTGCCCCGACCCCGTCCTCTTGCGGCTCCAACAGGCGGCGCGGGTGTCTAATCATCTGTAATGACCCAAAATGTCATCTTTAAATTTAATAAGAAATTCTATGTTCTAAGACCTCGAAAAGCACTAATTGTCATTCCTCGACTTGCGTGCACAGTCCGTAAAACTTTCCGGAAAGTTTTTATGTGAAAAATGAATTAAAATATGAAATAGAGCCTTAAAACTCAATTCAGTTGATTTTGGTCAACATTTTGAGAAAACAGACCCGGATCAGTGTTTTGACAATTCCGGTAGCTCCGTATCATGATTTGGGACTTAGGCGTATGCCCGAAATTTAATTTGGAGGTCCCTAGCTAAAGTTATGACCATTTAACGGAAACTAGTAATTTAAAGGCTAAAGATTTTCAAGTATGACCATGGGGTTGACTTTTTGATATCAGAGCTGGAATCCGATTTTGGAAATTTGAATAGCTTCGTTATGTTATTTATGACTTATGTGCCAAATTTAAAGTCATTCCGGATACATTTAATATGTTTTGGCACGAGATTAGCAAATTGAAAAGTTTTGAAACTCAAAGTTCGAATAGAGCGGTGAATTGTAATTTCAGTGTTGTTTGATGTGATTTTAGACCTCGAGTAAGTCCGTATTATGTTACGAGACTTGTTGGTATATTTGGACGGGGTCCCGAGTACCTCGAGTGTGATTCGAATCGAAATCGGAACAAGAGTTGGACTTAAGCAAAAATATGAAAGTTTGCTACTTCGGGTGCCTTCGCTTCTCCGAAGTTATGGCCGCAGAAGCGAGCCATGCCTCGTAGAAGCGGACAGTCCGCAGAAGCGGATGGGCTGTCGCAGAAGCGCGACCGTAGAAGCAGCCCACGCATCGTAGAAGCAAAAAAGGGGGAAGGGACAGCCTTGAGCAGAAGCGAACTCCTCTTCACAAAAGCGAGTCCGCAGATGCGGAAATGTGGTCCGCAGATGCGAAAAAAAAACTGGGCAGAGCCCTTAAATTCGGAAGTCGCCATTTTTACTCATTTTGGTCATTTTGAGCTCGGTAAGGCGAATATTTGGCGATTTGCACGGGGAAAAATTGGGGTAAATGTTCCTTATCCTATATTGATAATATTTCATGATTCCATACTCATTTATATCATGAATCCGTGAATTTATGAAAGAAAAATCAGATTTTTAAAATCTTCCAAAAACAAAAATTTAAGATTTGAAGGTCCATTTAACATCGGAATTGGATAATTTTTGTATGATTGGACTCGTCTCGGAATGGGTGTTCGAATTTTGTATGTTTTTCCAAGATTTGAGACGTGGGCCCCATTGTCGATTTTTAAAATAAATTTCTGATTTTAATCCGGAAAATTAGTAAATTCATATGAAATTAATTTTTACAATTTGTATTGAATATATTGAATTGTTTATGACTAGATTTGAGGATGTCAGACACTAATTCACGAGGCAAGGGTATATTGGAAACTTGAAATTTGATTTCGAAGAGAGGTAAGTGTCGGGGTTAACCTTGACTTGAGAGAATAGAACCCTTAAATTATTTGTTATGTGAAATGCATGTGAACGACGTATAGGCGAGGTGACGAGTGTCTATACGTCGTCAAATTAATTGTTTGCCTACTTACATGAAAAATCATAAATTATTTTAAATCACGAATTAATTGTTATAAATATTGTTTCTCTCCTATTCTTTGTCAAATATTAATTCTTGAATTCCTGCATTAATTGTTACATGCTATTTGAATTATGTGTCTTAATTGTTATATGATATTTAGCATATTAAATATTAAACTGCCTATTTTCACCTTGATTTCTATAATAACTTGCTATTTGTCATTGTTTGTTTCATAATTAAATCATAATTATTGTATGCTTGTTGTCTTATAATTTTATATTAATTGTTGCATTTATTGGGAAATTTCTTTTATAAGAATTGATTGAAATGGATATATTGGAGGATCGGGTTGCATGCCGCAACAGACTTATTAAAAGTCAATATTAGGGGATCGGATTGCACGCCGCAATAGACTTATTTAAAAGTCAATATTGGGGGATCGGATTGCACGCCGCAAAAGACTTATTTAAAAGTCTATATATACTTGATTGAAATAAATATATGACAGACTTATTAAAAGTCAATATTGGGGGATCGGATTGCACACCGCAATAAACTTATTTAAAAGTCAATATTGGGGGATCGGATTGCACGCCACAACAGACTTATTTAAAAGTCTATATATACTTGATTGAAATAAATATATGACAGACTTGATTAAAAGGAATATTTTTGGAGAGTGGGTTGCACGCTGCAACAGAATTCAATGTGAATATATTGTGAGAGCGGGTTGCACGCTGCAACAGAATTGATGGAAATAATAATTGGTTATGACTGCTGAATTGGCTTCAATTATTATAAATGAGTTACCTGATTATTTCTATTAATTGTTATTGTTACTAATATTGCGTACAGGTTAATGTAAGTGACCCACCTTAGCCTCATCACTACTTCGTCGAGGTTAGGCTTAGCACTTACCAGTTAATGGGGTCAGTTGTACTGATACTACACTCTGTACTTCTTGTGCAGATTTCGGAGTTGGTCCCAACGGCGCACTATAGACTTGCTCGTATTTCAGCTATTCGGAGGAGACTTGAGGTATAACTGCACAACGTCCGCAGTTCTGAAGTCCCCGTCTATTTTACTTTAGTTGTGTGTTTGTTTCCAGACAATTTTATTTTATTCAGACCATTACTTGTATTTATTCTAGAAGCTCGTGCACTTATGACACCAATTCTGGATGGTATTTAGACACTGTTATTTTTATGGATCATTCACTATATTTCAAACCTTACTTCCGCATTTGTTCCTTTGTTATTAATAAATTGAAAAAATATTTAAAAATGGTTAATATTATTCTAACGTTGGCTTGCCTAGCAATTGAAATGTTAGGCGCCATCACGATCCGAAGGTGGGAATTTCGGGTCGTGACAGATGGTATCAGAACACTAGGTTACATAGGTCTCACGAGTTATGAGCTAACTTAGTAGAGTCTGAAAGATCGGTACGGAGACGTCTGTACTTATCTCTCAGAGGCTATAAAGTTTAGGAACAATATCACTTCTTTCTTATTCTGTCGTGCGATTTTATTCTATCATCGATGATTGAACCATTCTACTCTTATTATCTCGCAGATGGTGAGAACACGTAATACCTCTACCGATGGACAGGGACCAAAACCCCCGATGGCAACTATGGCCAGGGGTAGAGGTCGAGGCCGAGGTCGTGCTAGAGGCCTAGGCAGGGGCCGAGGTAGAGCTTAGTCCAGAGCTCGAGCTGCTGCACCTGTTTTAGAACCTCAGGTAGACATCCAAGAGGAGGTTCCAGTTTAGAATGTACCAGCTGGACCAGTTCAGGTCCCGGAAGGATTCATAGCTACTCCAGTGCTTCAGGATGCTTTAGTCCGTTTGGTGAGTCTTATAGAGGGTGTGGCCCATAATGGTACATTTCCAGTGGCACTAGCCGTCTCACAGGCTGGGGGAGGAGCACAAACTCCCACTACTCCCGGTCCAGAGCAGATGGCTCCCCAGAATTAGGCTCTAGCAGCCCCGCCAATTGGGGTAGTTCAGCCAGTTATTGCGTCATAGACCGGTGATAGGCCTGCCATATCTTTTGAGGCCTTATTGAGACTGGATAAGTTTACTAAGCTCTTTCCAGTTCACTTCAATGGTACACCTTCTGAGGACCCACAGGATTATCTTGAACGCTGCCACGAGGTGTTGTGGAACATGGGTATAGTTGAGACTAATGGGGTTGATTTTTCTGTATTTCAGATGATGGGTTCCGCCAAGAGGTGGTGGAGAGATTATACCTTGACCCGACTAGTTGGAGCAGTTCTCTCAGCTATTTCTGGAGAAGTTCCTCCATATCACACTGAGAGAGAAATTTCGCAAGCAATTTGAGCGTCTACAGCAGGGCAGTATGACTGTTACTCAGTATGGGTCCCGTTTTGTGGATTTGGCCCGTCATGCTCTCCTTTTACTACCTACTGAGAGAGAGAGAGAGAGAGAGAGAGAGAGAGAGAGAGAGAGAGAGAGAGAGAGAGAGAGAGGAGGTTTATTGAGGGACTCACTCATCTTATCAGGATTCAGATGGCCAATGAGACCGAAAGTGATATTTCTTTTTAGGTGGCTGCTAATGTCGCTAGGAGGATCGAGATGGTTCTTGCACAGGAGAGAGGGCAGAGGTTTGATAAGAGGCCTCGTTAGTTCAGTGGTTTTAGTGGTGCCTCGTCTGGAGGCAGGGGTAATTTTGGTAGGGGTCATCCTCCCAGACCATTTCATTCAGCACTTCATGCATCTCATGGTGCTTCAGGTAGTCACGGTCCTATTATGCCTTACTATGGGTAGCTAGCATTCAGTGCACCGCCACTCCAGAGTTACTACAGCGGTTATCCGACCCATTTGGGTCAACTTCAGCTTCAGTAGCCACGACATCAAGATGGGTGTTATGAGTATGGGAACATTGGTCACATTAGGAGGTATTGCCCTAGATTGGCGAGTACCAGATCTCGGCAGGATTCTCTTGCCATCATACCGGCACCAGTTGCTTCACCACCTACTCAGCCAGCTAGAGGTAAGGGTCGGGTATCTAGAGGTGGAGGTCAGGCTATTAGAGGTGGAGGTCAGGCCATTAGAGGTAGAGGTCAGACCGTTAGAGGCGGAGGCCAGCCAGTTAGAGGCCGTCCCAGGGACGCAGTTCAGAGTTGTGGGGCTCAGCACCGATTTTATGCTTTTCCAGCTAGGCTTTAGGCCGAGTCTTCTGATGCTATGATCACAGGTATTATTCTAGTTTGCCATAGAGATTCTTCAATTCTATTTGATACAAGATCTACTTATTCCTATGTGTCCTCCTATTTTGCTCTATATTTGGTTGTGCCTTCTGATTCTCTGAGTGCTTCTGTGTGTGTATCTATACCTGTGGGAGACTCTGTTATCGTAGATCATGTCTATCATTCGTGTGTGGTTACTATTGGTAATCTTGAGACTAGTATGGATCTTCTACTTCTTGATATGGTAGATTTTGATGTCATCTTGGGTGTGGATTGGCTGTCACCTTATCATGCTATACTGGATTGTCATGCTAAGACAGTAACCCTAGCCATGCCGGGGTTACCTCGGTTAGAGTGGAAAGGAACTCCTGGTCATTCTGCCAGCAGGGTTATTTCTTATATGAAAGCTCGGCATATGGTAAAGAAAGGGTGTCTAGCCTATTTGGCTTATATTCGCGAATCCAGTACGAATGTTCCTTCTATAGATTCAGTACTAGTTGTTTGTGAATTTCCAGAAGTATTTCCTGTAGATCTACCGGGGATTCCACCCGATAGAGATATTGACATCTGTATTGATTTGGCTCCGGACACTCAGCCCATATTTAGTCCACCATACCCTATGGTCCCGTCGGAGTTGAAAGAGAAGTTACAAGACTTGCTTGATCAGGGATTTATTAGACCCAGCGTCTCGCCCTGGGGTGCACCAGTATTATTTGTAAAGAAGAAAGATGGTTCTATGCGGATGTGTATAGATTATCAGCAGTTGAACAAGGCCACTATCAAAAACAAATACCCGTTTCCAAGAATTGATGACTTATTTGATTAGTTTCAGGGTGCCAAGGTATTTTCGAAGATTGATTTGAGGTCTGGTTACTATCAGTTGAATATTAGGGCATCTGATGTCCCTAAGACAGCTTTTTGGACTCGGTATGGGCATTACGAATTCCTAGTGATGTCATTTGGGTTGACAAATGCCCCAACAATATTTATGGATTTGATGAATCAGGTGTTCAAGCACTATTTGGATTCTTTTGTGGTTGTATTCATTGATGATATCTTGATTTACTCCAGCATTCAGGAGGGGCATGAGCAGTATCTTCGGAGTGCGCATCACACTTTGAAGAACAATAAGTTATATGCCAAATTTTCAAAATGTGAGTTTTGGTTAGACTCAGTTGCCTTTTTGGGGCATGTTGTATCGGCAGAAGGCATAAAGGTGGATCCTAAGAAGATTGAGGCTGTTCAGAATTGGCCTACACCTACTTCAATTACAGAGATCCGGAGTTTCCTGGGTTTAGCAGGTTATTATCGTCGATTCGTTGAAGGGTTTTCATCTACAGCAAGCTCATTGACCAGACTAACCTAGAAAGGTGTCCCAGTAAGATGGTCAGACGAGTGTGAGTTGAGCTTTCAGAAGCTCAAGACAACTTTGACTACGGCGCCAATGTTGGTATTACCCACAGGTTCAGGATTGTATGCGGTATATTGTGACGCCTCTCACATTTTGCTTGGTGCAGTATTAATGCAAGATGGCAGGGTGATTTTATATACGTCGTGGCAGTTGAAAGTTCACTAGAAGAATGCAATGAAGATTTGGAGGCATTACCTCTACGGTGTCTCGTGTGAGGTATTTACTGATCATCGTAGCCTTCAGTATTTGTTCAAACAAAAAGATCTTAATTTGAGGCAGAGAAGATGGTTGGAGTTGTTGAAAGACTATGATATCACCATTTTGTATCACCCCGAAAAGGCCAATGGGGTGGTCGATGCTTTGAGTAGAAAGGCTGTGAGTATGGGCTGTTTTGCGTATATTCTGGTTGGTGAGAGGCCATTAGCTGCAGATGTTCAGACTTTGGCTAATCAGTTCATGAGGTTAGATGTTTTAGAACCCAGTCGGGTTCTAGCTTGCATATTTGCTCAATTATTTTTATATGAGCGCATCAGAGAGAGACAGTATGATGATCCTCATTACTTGTCCTTAAGGACACGGTGCGGCACGGTGATGCCAAACAGGTTGCTGTGGGGGAAGATGGAGTTTTGTGAATGCAGGGTCGTATTTGTGTGCCTAATGTGGATGGGCTTTGTGAATTAATTCTTGAAGAGGCACATAGTTCCAGGTATTCTATTCATCTAGGTACCGCCAAAATGTATCAAGATTTGCGGCAACATTATTGGCGGAGAAGAAAGAAAAAGGATATAGTTGCATATGTAGCTCGGTGTCTGAATTGTTAGCAAGTTAAATACTAGTATCAAAGACATGGTGGTTTTCTTCAGAAGTTATAAATTCCTGAGTGGAGTGGGACTGTATCATTATGGATTTTGTTGTTGGACTCCCACGGACTCAGAGAAAATTTGACACAGTTTGGGTCATTGTGGACATGTTAACCAAATCAGCACATTTCATTCCAGTGGCAGTTACCTATTCTTCAGAGAGTTTAGCTGAAATTTACATTCGTGAGATTGTCTGCCTTCACGGTGTGCCCATGTCTATTATTTCATATGGAGATACGCAATTTACCTCATACTTCTGGAGGGTTGTACAGCGTGAGTTAGGCACGCGGGTTGAGTTGAGTACAATATTTCATCCACAGACAGACGTACAGTCAGAGCGCACCATTCAGATATTGGAAGATATGCTTCGCGCTTATGTTATAGACTTTGGAGGTTCTTGGGATCATTTCTTTCCACTTGCAGAGTTTGCTTATAATAATAGCTACCAGTCGAGCATTCAGATGGCTCCATATGAGGCATTATACGGAAGGCGATGCCGTTCGCCAGTTGGCTGGTTTGCACCAGGAGAGGCTCTGTTGTTGGGTACCGATTTGGTACAGGATTCCTTGGATAAGGTCAAGATTATTCAGGATCGACTTCGCACAGCTCAGTCTAGACAAAAGAGTTATGCCGACCATAAAGTTCGTGATATTGCATTCATGGTTGGAGAAAGAATATTGCTCCGGGTTTCACCTTGAAAGGTGTAATGAGGTTCGGAAAGAAGGGCAAGTTGAGCCCCAGGTATATTGGACCCTTTGAAATTCTTGAAAGGGTGGGTGAAGTAGCCTACATGCTTGCATTACCACCTAGTTTATTAGTGGTTCATCCGGTGTTCCATGTGTCTATGCTCCGGATATATCATGGTGATCCATCCCATGTGTTAGATTTCAGCTCAGTCCAATTGGACAAAGATTTGACTTATAAGGAGGAGTCGATGGCTATTCTAGCTTAGCAGGTCCGACAGTTGAGGTCTAAGAGTTATCCTTCAGTTAGAGTGCAATGGAGAGGTCAGCCGGTAGAGGCATCTAACTGGGAGTCCGAGTCGGACATGTTGAGTATATATCCACACCTTTTCTCCAGAACATGTACTTTTTCTAACTCCGTTTGAGGACAAACGTTTGTTTTATAGGTGGAGAATGTGATGACCCAAAAAGTCATCTTTACATTTAATAAGAAATTATGTATTCTAAGACCTCGAAAAGCACTAATTATCATTCCTCGACTTGTGTGCACAGTTCATAAAATTTTCCGGAAAGTTTTTATGTGAAAAATGGATTAAAATATGAAATAGAGCCTTAAAACTCAATTGAGTTGACTTTGGTCAACCTTTTGAGCAAACAGACCCGAATATGTATTTTAATAGTTCCGATATCTCCGTATCGTGATTTGGGACTTGGGCGTATGCCCGAAATTTAATTCGGAGGTCCCTAGCTAAAGTTATGACCATTTAACGGAAACTAGTAATTTAAAGGCTAAAGATTTTCAAGTTTGACCACGGGGTTGACTTTTTGATATCGGAGCCGGAATCCGATTCTGAAAATTTGAATAGCTCCGTTCTGTGATTTATGACTTGTGTGCCAACTTTGAAGTCATTCCGGATTCATTTAATATGTTTTGGCATGAGATTTGCAAATTAAAAAGTTTAAAACTCAAAGTTTGAATTGAGGGGTAAATTGTAATTTCAGTGTTGTTTGACGTGATTTTAGACCTCGAGTAAGTCCGTATTATGTTACGAGATTTGTTGGTATATTCGGACGGGTCCCGAGTAACCCGAGTGTGATTCGAATCGAAATCGGAATGAGAATTGGACTTAAGAAAAAATCTGAAAGTTTGCTGCTTCTGGTGCCTTCGCTTCTGCAAAGTCTTGGCCGCAGAAGCGAGCCATGCATCGCAGAAGCGGACAGTCCGAAGAAGCGGATGGGATGTCGCAGAAGCATGACCGCAGAAGCGGCCCATGCGTCGCAGATGCGGGAAAGGGGGAAGGGGCAGCCTTGCGCAGAAGCGTACTCCTTTTCGCAGAAGCGAGTCCGCAGATACAGAAATTTGGTCCACAGATGCGAAAGAAAAAATTGGGCAGGGCCCTTAAATTCGGAAGTCGCCATTTTTACTCATTTTGGTCATTTTGAGCTCGGTAAGGCGAAAGTTTGGGCAATTTTCACGGGAAAAAATTGGGATAAGTGTTCCTTATCCTATATTGATTATATTTCATGATTCCATACTCATTTATATCATGAAGCCGTGAATTTATGAAAGAAAAATAAGATTTTTATAAAATCTTTTAAAAATAAAAATTTAAGATTTGAAGGTCCATTTAACATCGAAATTAGATAATTTTTGTATGGTTGGACTCGTCTCGGAATGGGTGTTCGGATTTTGTAAGTTTTTCCGAGATTTGAGATGTGGGCCCCACTGTCGATTTTTAAAATGAATTTCGGATTTTAATCTGGAAAATTAGTAAATTCATATGGAATTAATTCCTACAATTTGTATTGAATATATTGAATTGTTTATGACTAGATTTGATGATTTCAGACACTAATTTGCGAAGCTAGGGTATATTGGAAACTTGAAATTTGATTTCGAAGAGAGGTAAGTGTCGTGGTTAACCTTGACTTTAGGGAATAAAACCCTTAACCTTGACTTGAGGGAATAATAACTTGCTATTTGTCATTGTTTGTTTCATAATTAAATCATACAGTCTAATAATTTTATATTAATTATTGCATTTATTGGGAAATTACTTTTATAAGAATTGATTGAAATGGATATATTGGAGGATCGGGTTGCACGCCGCAACAGACTTATTAAAAGTCAATATTAGGGGATCGTATTGCACGCCGCAATAGACTTATTTAAAAGTCAATATTTGGGGATCGGATTCATGCCGCAACAGACTTATTTAAAAGTCTATATATACTTGATTGAAATAAATATATAACAGACTTATTAAAAGTCAATATTGGGGGATCATATTGCACGCCGCAATAAACTTACTTAAAAGTCAATATTGGGGGATCGGATTGCACGCCACAACAGACTTATTTAAAAGTCTATATATACTTGATTGAAATAAATATATGACAGACTTGATTAAAAGGAATATTTTGGGAGAGCAGGTTGCACGCTGCAACAAAATTGAATGTGAATATATTGTGAGAGCGGGTTGCATGCTGCAACAGAATTGATGGAAATGATAATTGGTTATGACTGCTGAATTGGCTTCAATTATTATAAATGAGTTACCTGATTATTTCTATTAATTGTTGTTGTTACTAATATTGCGTACATGTTAATATATGTGACCCGTCTTAGCATCGTCACTACTTCGTCGAGGTTAGGCTCAGTACTTACCAGTACATGGGGTCGGTTATACTGATACTACACTATGCACTTCTTGTGCATATTTCGGAGTTGGTCCCAGCGGCGTACCATAGACTTGCTCGGATTTCAGCTATTCGGAGGAGACTTGAGGTATAACTGCACAGCGTCCACAGTTCTGAAGTCCCCGTCTATTTTACTTTAGCTGTGTGTTTGTTTCCAGATAGCTTTATTTTATTCACACCTTTACTTGTATTTATTCTAGAAGCTCATGTACTTGTGACACCAATTCTGGGATGGTATTTAGACACCGTTGTTTTTATGGATCATTCACTATATTTCAGACCATACTTCCGCATTTGTTCCTTTGTTATTAATAAATTTAAATATTATTTAAATATGGTTAATATTATTCTAACGTTGGCTTGCCTAGCAAGTGAAATGTTAGGCGCCATCACGGTCCGAAGGTGGGAATTTCATGTCGTGACATCATCAGATCCAGTTGTGCGTGTTCTCACCATCTGTGAGAGAATAGAAAGACAATTATTTATAACCTTGAAATCAACAAAGGCGCACGATAAGGAATCAAAGAAGTGAATATTTCCTAACAGTTCCATAGCCTCTCGAAGATAAGTACAGACGTCTCCGTACCGATCCGCAAGACTCTACTAAAGCTGCTTGTGACTCATGACACCTACGAACCTAGAGCTATGATACCAACTTGTCACGACCCCGATATCAAAAAGTCAACTCCCCGGTCAAACTTCCAAACTTAAATTCCTATTTTAGCCATTTCAAGCCTAATTTAACTACGAGCCTCCAAATAATTTTTCAGACATGCTCCTAATTCCAAACTCACCATACGGAGCTGTTGGAATCATCAAAATTCTATTCCGGGGTCGTTTGAACATAATTTGACATCTGGTCACTATTTAAACTTAAGCTTTTAAAACTTTTAATTTATCATCAAAATTCCAAATAACGGGCTAGGGACCTCAGAATTTGCTTCTGGGCATACGCCCAAGTCCCAAATCACGATATGGACCTACCAGAACTGTCAAATCACTGATCTGAGTCTGTTTGCTCAAAATGATGACCAAAGTCAACTCAGTTGAATTTTAAAGCTCTAATTCACATTTTAATCCATTTTTTACATAAAAAAATTCCAGAAAATTTTACGGACTACGCACGCAAGTCGAGGAATGATAAATAGTGCTTTTCGAGGCCTTAAAACACATAATTAATTATTAAATTTAAATATGACATTTTGGGTCATCACATAAACACATAACTCAAACCGATAAGTACAACAGTTAACAACAAGATTTCTACAGTTATACTGATAAAGAGCAAGGAAAAGTAGGTAATCAACTAGGCATGCTTCATAGAGCTCAAATAAGCAATTAAAGCACGTAGACATGCGATGTTAGACTAAATAAGATAGCTACATATATTGGAATAGCTCAATTAAGAATGAAAATAGACTGATACTCATTTAAGCTATATAACTCAAATTAAAGGAAAAACAAGTTGCTACCCAGTAAAATAAATCGAGGTTTTCAACAAATAAACCATGTACGTACTCGTCAACTCACATATCACAACAGTTCCAAATCCTAAGGGGATTTCCCCCACTTAAGGATAGGCAAGCCACTTACCTCGAATACTCATTTAAGCTGTATAACTCAAATTAAAGGAAAAACAGGTTGCTACCCAGTAAAATAAATCGGGGTTTTCAACAAATAGACCATGTACGTACTCGTCAACTCACGTACACGGCGCTCACATATCACAACAGTACCAAATCCTAAGGGGATTTTCCCCACTTAAGGTTAGGCAAGCCACTTACCTCGAATCGAGCTCAATCAATCCGTAAGAATTCCCTTTCCTTGATTATCCGACTCCGAATGGCCCAAATCTAGCCAAACACAATTGCATATCATAAATACAACTATAATAGGCTTATCTAATTAATGAAATCAATACTTTAACAAAAATTCCGAAATTCTCCCTAAAACGTCAACCCGGGTCCACGTCTCAGAATCGGGTAAATGTCACAAAATATGCACACTCATTAACTCACGAGTCTAACCATTTCAAATTTACTAAAATCCGACACCAAATGGTCCTTCAAATCCTCAAATCAAACTCTCAAAATCCCTAGCCTCAAACTCCTAAATTTCACCTTAAATACACACTAACTAGGTGGAAAAATAAATGGGGAAGCAAGATTATTGATCAAAAATAAGCACAAGGGACATACCTGAAGAAACCCCTCGAATATTCTCTCAAGAAATCGCCAAACCCGAGCTCAAAATGTTAAAAATGAGCAAATAATCGTGAACCCTTGCATTTAAGTGTTTTGTCAAGAAATGTCGCACCTGCGGGCCCATAGTCGCACCAGCGACGCCGCACCTGCGAAATTTCCATCGCAGGTGCGGAAATGAATTAAAAGGACTGGATCAGCATCTGCGAGCAATGGGCCGCACCTACACGCCCGCTCTTGCTGATTTCTTCCGCTTCTGCGATCCCTCACGCCCTGGCCCCTCTCGCTTACGGTTATACCTCTACACCTGCGACCTCTTCCTTCCAAATCGCACCTGCATCCATAGGCTCTCTTCTACGGGCTCGCACCTGCGGTCAATGTTGTGCAAATGCGATTACACCAGGTGCAGCAGCTTCAGCTATTCTTCCAAAACCAAATTTGATCTGTTAACCATATGAAATCAACCCGAGGCCCGCAGGACCTTAACTAAACATACCAACAAGTCCTAAAACACCATACAAACATAGTCGAGCCCTAAAATCACATCAGATAATGCTAAAAACACGAATCACTCTCCAATTCAAACTTAATGAACTTGAAACTACAAATGTTCTATAACCGATGCCGAAACCTATCTGATTGACCTCAAATTTTGCACACAAGTCATATTCAACATTACGGACCTACTGCAATTTTCGGAATAGGAATCCGACCCCGATATAAAAAAGTCCACCACCGGTCAAACTTCCCAAAAATTCAACTTTCATCATTTCAAGCCTAATTTAGCTACAGACCTCCAAAACACAATTAGAACACACTCCTAAGTCCAAAATCACCCAACAGAGCTAACGAAATCGACGAAACTCCATTCCGGAGTAGTTTTCACACAGTTACGACTACAGTCAAAATCCTAAGACTTAAGCTTCCGTTTTAGGAACTAAGTATCCCAAAACACTCCGAAACCAAAAACAAAACCTCCCGGCAAGTCACATAAATAGGAACAGATACTGGAATAGCAGAAAATAGGGGATCAGGTCTATTACTCTCTAAATGCTCGGCTGGGTCGTTACATCCTTCCCCCTTTTAAAACAATCGTTCGTCTTCGAATGAGCATAGAGACATACTGGAAGTGGTGAAAAGATGAGGATAACGGCTGCGCATATAATGCTTGGTTTCCCAAGTCGCATCCTCGACCGGCTGACCCCTCCACTGAACCTTCATGGAAGCAATGTTCTTTGACCTCAGCTTTCGAACCTGCCTGTCCAAAATAGCCACTGGCTCCTCAACATAAGATAAATCTTTATCCAACTAGACTGAGCTAAAATCCAACACATGAGCCCAGTCACCGTGACACTTACGGAGCATTGAAACATGGAATACCGGATGAACTCCTGCTAGACTGGGAGGTAAGGCAAGCTCATAAGCAACCTCCCCAACTCGCCGCAACACCTCAAAAGGACCAATGAACCTTGGGCTCAGCTTGCCCTTTTTTCCGAACCTCATAACGCCCTTCATAGGAGAAACCCGGAGCAAGACCTGCTCTCCAACCATGAATGCAACATCACGAACCTTCTGGTAGGCATAACTTTTATGTCTGGACTAGGCTGTGCGAAGTCTATCCTGAATCACCTTTACCTTATCTAGGGCATCCTGAACCAAGTATACACTCAATAATCTAGCCTCGCCCAGCTTGAACCAACCCACTGGAGACCGACACCGCCTACCATACAGAGCCTCATATTTTCCATCTAAATGCTCGACTTATAATTGTTATTGTAAGAAAACTCCACAAGTGGAAAGAACCGGTCCCACGCACCCCTAAAATCTATCACACAAGCACGGAGCATATCCTCTAGTATCTGAATAGTGCACTCGGACTGTCCGTCCATCAGAGGGTGAAATGATGTGCTCAACTCAACTCGAGTACCTAACTCTGGCTGTATATCCCTCCAAAACCATGATGTAAATTGCATACCTCGGTCAGAGATGATAGATATCGGTACGCCATGAAACTTGACAATCTCGCGGATATAAATTTCTAGCCAACTGCTCGAAAGAATAGGTAGTCATCACAGAATGAAATGAGCTGACTTGGTCTGCCTGTCCACCATCACCCAAACTGCATCAAACTTCCGCTGAGTCCGTGGAATCCCAACAACGAAATACATAGTGATCCGCTCCCATTTCCACTCCGGAATCTCTAACTTCTGAAGCAATCCACCTGGTCGCTGATGCTCATCCTTTTCTTGCTTGCAATTCAGACATCGAGCTACATATTCCACTATGTCTTTCTTCATTATCCTCCACCAGTAATGTTGTCTCAAGTGCTAATACATCATTTCGGCACCCGGATGAATAAAGTACCGCAAACTATGAGCCTCTTGGAGAATCAACTCACGCAAACCTTCTACATTGGGCACACATATCCTACCCTACATCCTCAATGCACCATCATCTCCAATAGTGACCTCCTTAGCATCACCGTACTAGGCCGTGTCCTTAAGGACAAGCAGATGTGGGTCATCATACTGACGCTCCCCGATACGATCATAAATAGAAGACCAAGATACCACACAAGTCAATACTCAACTCGGCTCAGAAATATCCAATCTCATAAACTGGCTCGCTAAGGCCTGAACATCCAATGCTATGGGACTCTCTACTGTTGGTACATATGCTAAGCTTCCCAAACTCTCTGCCCGGTGACTCAAAGCATCGACCACCACATTGGCCTTCCCGGGATGGTTCAAAATAGTGATATCATAATCCTTAAGCAGCTCTTACCACCTCCGCTGATGCAAGTTAAGATCCTTTTGCTTGAACAGATGCTGCAAACTCCGATGATCAAATTAAATCTCACAAGGGACACCATGCAAATAGTGCTGCCAAATCTTCAAGGCATGAACAATTGCTGCTACCTCAAGGTCGTGGACATGATAGTTCTTTTCATGCACCTTCAGCTGTCTGGATGCTTAGGCAATCACCCTACCATCCTGTATCAACACCGCGCCGAGACCAACTCGCGACGTATCACAATATACAGTATAAGACCCCAAACCTATAGGAAATACCAACACTGGGGCTGTAGTCAAAGCTTTTTTGAGCTTCTGAAAGCTCTCTTCACACTCCGCTGTCCACCTAAACGGAGCACCCTTCTGGGTCAGCCTGGTCATAGGTGCTACAATAGATGAGAAACCCTCTACAAATCAATGGTAATACCTCGCGAAACCAAAAAAACACCGGATCTCCGTAGCTGATGATGGTATTGACCAACTCTACGCTGCTTCCACCTTCTTCGGCTCCACTTGGATCCCATCACTCGATACTACATGACCCAAGAATTCCACTGAGTCTAGCGAAAACTCACACTTTGAAAATTTCACATATAACTTCCTTTCTCTCATGGTCTGAAGCATAGTCCTCAGGTGCTGCTCATGATCCTCCCGAGTCTGGGAGTACACTAGAATGTCGTCAATAAACACAATGACGAATGAGTCAAGATAGTGTCGGAACACATTGTGCATCAAGTGCATAAATGCTGCTGGGACGTTGGTCAGCCCAAATAACATCACAAGAAACTTGTAGTGACCATACCGAGTCCTAAAAGTAGTCTTCGGGATTTCTGGCTCCCGAATCTTTAGCCGATGATAGCCTAAACGTAAGTCAATCTTGGAAAATATTCTGGCACCCTGTAACTGATCAAATAAGTCATCAATACGAGGCAATGAATACTTGTTCTTCACTGTGACTTTGTTCAACTGGCGGTAATCAATACACGTCCGCATAGAACCATCCTTCTTATTCACAAATAAGACAGGAGCACCCCAAGGTGACACACTGGGCCGAATGAAGACCTTATCAAGCAACTCCTGTAACTGCACCTTCGACTCCTTCAACTCAGGAGGAGCCATATGATATGGAGGAATAGAGATGGGCTGAGTGCCTAGCAACAAATCAATTCCAAAATCAATATTTCTATCGGGCGGCATGCCCGAACGATCAGCTGGAAACATAGCTGGAAAGTCCCTCACTACTGGGATTGACTCAACTGTAGGGGTATCAATACTGACATCTCTTACATAAGCTAGATACGCATCACACCCCTTCTCTACCATTCGTTGAGCTTTAAGAAATGAAATAACTCTGCAGGGAGTATACTCTAAGGTACCTCTCCACTCTAATCGCGGTAATCCTGGCATAGCCAACGTCACGGTTTTAGCATGACAATCAAGAATAGCCTAATGGGGCGACAACCAGTCCATGCCCAAGATAACATCAAACTCTACCATGTTGAGTAATAATAAATCTGCTATGGTCTCAAAACCACTAAGAGCAATCAAACATGACCGATACACACAGTCCACAACAAGAAACTTTCCCATAGAAGTATACACATAAATAAGGGAACTCAAAAAACCCTGAGATACGCCCAAATACGGGGCAAAATAAGAGGACACATAGAAATATGCAGAGCCTGGGTCAAATAATACTGACACATCTGTATGACAGACCAGAACAATACATGTAATAATAGAGTCGGAAGCAATTTCCTCTGTACGAGCTGAAAGAGCATAATATCTGGCCTGGCCTCCCTCTCTAGGGCGACCTCGACCTCCACCTCGAGCTGGCTGACTAGCTGGGGCGGCAGATGGTGTTGGAATCATAGCCTGAGGACCCGGTGGAGCACATGGTGGCTGAGAAGTCTGTGGAGGTGCACCCTTCCTAAGTCTGGGGCAATCCCTCACTAAATGACGGGTGTTGCCACACTCAAAACTACCCCTCGAAAGGTGTGGCTGCTGTAACTAACTCGGGCCAGGTCTGCTGTACTGGCCGCTAAAAGCACCCCGAGTAGGAGGCACATTAGATACTGGAGGTGCATAATAAGGCTCCTGGGGCTGGAACACCACTAGCGGGGCTGGAAGAGCTGAATGAATGGGGCGACTCACATAACCCCTACCATGTCGAACTGCAATTAGGGAACGAGTGCCACTGTACGTGCTAGACTCTGGAGACCTCTTGGCCTCTCTCTCCTCTCTGTCCCGGGCAAGCATGCCCTTCAATCTCCTAGCAATACTCACAAACTGCTAATAAGAAATATCCATCTCCAACTCCCTGGCCATACTGATCCGGATGCTGGGGTGGAGTCTCTCAATAAAGCGATGAACCCTCTCCCGAACTGTGGCAACCAAGTTTGGTGCATGTTGGGCCAAATCACTGAAACATACTGTATACTCTGACACAGTCATAACACCCTGGTGCAGCTGCTCAAACTCCACGCGACATATGTCCCTAAGGCTCTGAGGGACATACTCTCTCAAAAACATGTACGAGAACTGAGTCCATGTAAGTGAGGCTGCCTCCTCCGGACTACTCAACTCATAAGCACGCCACCACTGATAGGCTGCTCCTCTAAGCTGGAAGGTGGTAAAGGAAACCCCACTCATCTCTGCTACGCCCATAGTACGGATAATACGATGACAATCCTCTAGAAAACCCTAAGCATCATCTGTAGCCCGATCCGCTGAAGGTATGTGGGTAGTACTTCTTGTACATCTCTAGTCTGAGCTGCTCCGCCTCAAAAGCAACTGTCCTGGTCTCATGCTGAACCGGAGCTACCGGCTGCATAAGGATGAACTCTGGGGCCTGGTTAACCTGGACCCTCTGCTCAGGAGTATGGGCTGCGGGAGTTTGTGCCCCTCCCCCGGCCTGAGATGTGGCAGGAGCAAGTGGAATCAATCCAGCCTGAGCTAAGGAGCTGAACATGCTCAAAAACTAGGCTAGAGTCTCCCGGAAAGCTGGTACAGCAATAGGTATCTCAGGTGTCTGCCCTCCAACTGGAGCTACTGGGGGCTCCTCTGTCATCACGTGCGCGGGTGCTCTGGCTGAACCGCATGGTTGTCCTCGGCATTTACCCCGGCCCCAACCTCTCGCGGCTCTACCAGGGGGCACAGGTGCCTGATCATAAGATCCTTCGGTACGGGTCCTCACCATCTATGAGAAAGAATAGAATACAAAAGTTTAAATTTTTTTTGATGTCAACAAATTTCGCACGACAAGGAATCAAAGAAGTATAATTTTTCCTAATAAATCCATAGCCTCCCGAAGATAAGTACAGACGTCTCCGTACCGATTCGCGAGACTCTAATAAACCACCTTGTGACTCACGACACCTATGAACCTAGAGCTCTGATACCAACTTGCCACGACCCAAACTCCCTCCGTATAACGTCGTGACGGCACCTAGTCTCTATGACTAGGTAAGCCTAACAAATTGCGGAAAATAACAAAACAAAAGTACAACTTGGCAACTAACAATAGTATATACTGAATAACCAATAACAATGCTGCTCGACATGTACAATAACCAAAACACTATACATACACAGCTTTCCCAAAACCCGGGAAATCATAAGTCACAAGCTACTAAAAGGAAAATAGTATCTTTGTACACAAGAGTCTAATAAAAAGAAATACAAGATGTGTTTGACACGGGGGAGAATAGAGAGGGACTCCGATGTCTGCGGATGCGGCAGATATACCTTGATGTATCCAAAGCTATCTCGACTCACTGGTAATGCGGCTGATAACGAGCACATGAATCTGCACACAAAACATGTGCAGTAGAATAGCATGAGTACGCCACAATTGGTACCCAGTAGGTGCCAAGCCTAACCTCGGTAGATTAGTGACGAGGTCAGGTCCGGGCCCTACTGGGATATAATAACAAGACAGATGATATAATAAAATAAATTAAAGTGGAGAATTTAATAGAAGGAATTCACAGAGAAATAACAACACACAAATAATATGATAACAACAAGGACGCTCCCGAGATACCTTCTCGTAGTTACAAGTAAATACTCAAAGGGGATCTCCTAAGATACCGTCTCGTAGTCCCAAAATTAAATATGCGAGGAGATCTCTTGAGGTACCGCCTCGTAGTTTCAAAAGTAAATGTATAGGGAGAACTCCCGAGGTACTGCCTTGTAGTTTCAAAAGTAAATGTGCAGGGAGAACTCCCGAGGAACCGCCTCGCAGTCTCAAAAGTAAATATGCAGGGAGAACTCCCAAGAAATCGCCTCGTAGTCTCAAAAGTAAATATGTAGGGAGAACTCCTGAGGAACCGCCTTGTAGTCTCAAAAGTAAACACATAACTCAAACCGATAAGTACAACAGTTAACAGTAAGATTTCTACAGTTATACTGATAAAGAGCAAGGAAAAGTAGGAAATCAACTAGGCATGCTTCACAAAGTTCAAATAAGCAATTAAAGCACGTAGACCTGCGATGTTAGACTAAACAGGATAGCTACACGTATTGGAATAGCTCAATTAAGAATGAAAACAAACTGATACTCATTTAAGAGGTATAACTCAATTTAAAGGAAAAACATGTTGCTACCCAGTAAAATAAATCGGGGTTTTCAACAAATAGTCCGTGTACGGACTCGTCACCTCCCGTACATGGCACTCACATATCACAACAGTACCAAATCCCAAGGGGATTCCTCCCAACAAGGTTAGGCAAGCCACTTACCTCGAATCGAGCTCAATCAATCCGAAAGAATGCCATTTCCCCGATTATCCGACTCCGAATGGCCCAAATCTAGACAAACACAATTGCATATCATAAATACAACTATAATCGATTCATCTAGTTAATGAAATCAATACTTTAACAAAAATTTCGAAATTCGCCCTAAAAAGTCGACCCGGACTCACATCTCGGAATCGGGTAAAAGACATAAAATATGCACTCTCATTCACTCTCGAGTCTAACCATATCAAATTTACTAAATTCCGACACCAAATGGTCCTTCAAATCCTCAAATAAAACTTTCCAAATCCCTAGTCTCAAACTCCAAAGTTCCACCTTAAATACATACTAACTAGGTGGAAAAATAAATGGGAAAGCAAGATTGTTGATAAAAAATAAGCACAACGGACTTACTTAAAGAAACCCCTCGAAAACTCTCTCAAGAAATCACCAAACCCGAGCTCAAAATGTTACAAATGAGCAAAAATCGTGAACCCTTGCATTTAAGTGTTTTGTCCAGAAATCTCGCACCTGCGGGCCCATAGTCGCACTTGCGATGCCGCTGTCACGACCCAAAATCTCACCACAGGTGTCCTGATGGCACTTAGCCTCTAAGACTAAGTAAGCCGATTATTATTACAATTCAAGCCAATTTGATTTATTTTATTTTTTATAGATAATCGAAACCAACAACGGAAATAATTACAAACAACCTCCCAAGACTGGTAATACTGGGTCACGAACTCTAATTGAATACATGAAATGATCTCAACAATCGAATACTCAATAGTGTTTGATTTATAATTAATAGTACAAAAAAAGGAAAGACTTCAAGGGACTGCGGCGACCAAGCAGCTCTACCTTGAATCCTTGCGATCACACTTTAACTTTGTCCGAGTCCGATAGCTCCAATTCCTGGCTCTGCACAAAATGTGTAGAAGTGTAGTATGAGTACACCATGGTCGGTACCTAGTAAGTATCAAGACTAACCTCAGCGGAGTAGTGACGAGGTATAGTCAAGACACTCACTAGTCTAATAACCTGTGCAATATAGTATACAAAAATAATAGGAAATAAATAACAATGATGATAACAATAATCAACCAGTGATATACACAGCAGGGCGACAAGAACATACATACTGCGCAACAAATAATGAATACAAGTACAACCAATTAATTAAGTCCTTCCAATATAAATCTTTCGCCTATATATTTTTCAAATAAAAATCTTCAAGATATAATACTTTCAAATAAATCTCATTCAAATAAATCTCTTTAAAATCTCTTTCAAATATAATTCCTTCAAATAAATATCTTTCAAATAAATCTCTTTCTAATAAAATTCACCCTGTGACACAACATTTCAGAATCATAAAAATACGGGTCTCAACCAACTTTTATATTTCCACGGCACGGCACCTTGTGCCAATTTCTCTATCGCAACCGCACGGACAACTCACGTACCAAATATCATCATCATCTAACCATGGCACCCCGTGCCCACATTTCATATCACAACTGCACGGAAAGTTCACATGCCAATATCATCATTATTTACTCACAACACCTCGTGCCCACATTTCATTTCATAATCCGCCTTGCAATAACCGCATGATCCCAATTTCAACATAGATCAGACTATTATCAATTTACCAACAACAAGATAAATTGCACAAGGTATAAATATAAATATAGGGAAAGTCACAACATCACATGAAAATTACCAACTCAATAACCCCACACCATTACCTATCATCCCTGACAATAGCCACCATTATCTCTCCTATAACCACCCTTATCACTTCTATAATAGCCTCCCTTATCCCTCCACTCTGACAATATCAATAGCCACCTTTATCGCTCATATAACCAGCCTTATTTCTTATATAACCACCCTTATCACTCCTATAATAGCCTCCCTTAGCCCTCTGCCCTAACAATATCAATAGCCACCCTTATATCCTCAAAATTATAACTCAAATAACATAACAATTTACACGGAATATTATCATGGCAATATAACAAAATCAATTCATATCACAATTTGCCCAATGACCACAACCAATTCCAAAGATATAACAAAATCAATTAATTTCACAACAAATAGCCCAAGGCTCTACACAATATGAACCTCAAAACAACAACAGAGATGGAAAATACTCAGTATAGGGCAACGCCATCATTAATCCAAATTTTTGATAATTATATAACGCCTCGGTTTAAATTTATTTCATTAATTATTTGTAGATGGAAAATCCATAATATAATTATTTCCAGGAAATATCAAATCACCAAACTCACGAAATTCACATACATATACAAGCAATAACCACAACAAATTATCATATAAAAACAAATTCAACAAAACGTGAATTGAGGCATGGCAAATAGATGATTTAATAAATTCCAACAATTGTCAATTTACTACACAATATGCCTAAGACTTTAACCCAATCAATTTTGCACATATAAGCCCGAGTACGTACTCGTCACCTCGCGTACACGACTTTTCACATTTCACAAATGGCACATAAGACTCGATGCCTAATGGGTCATTCCCCCACTCAAGGTTAGGCAAGATACTTACGTTTTTGAAGTTAGGCCGATATTCCAAAATAGCTTTCTCACGTGAATTGACCTCCGGACAGCTCCAATCTTTCTTGAGCCTTCCTTACATTACTACGAGGTTACAGAAATCCTAGCAACTTTAATCTATTTAGAAACATAAAAAAAGTGAACCATAATTAGGAAGATATTCATGGTTTTAGCTCATTTGAGCATTTTATCAAACACTAGGTGTGCAAATTTGGTTGCAAGGTTCTTCTACAAGATTTCCTTCATTCCACAACCCAATCCTTACTTATTTGAGCTCAACAATCTTCCTACAAACCTTATTGGTACAAGCATATATGCATAATACTCTTACCTCTTAGATGAAGCTATTGTGATTGGCTTCCTTGATTCTTGAAGATTGGTGAGATTGGATGATTAGAATATTAGGTTCCCTCCTCCTCTCCCTAAAATGCTATTACATCTCTCTAAAACCCTTAGAAAAACACCCTAAAATAAGCCCCAAAGGCTATTTATCAAAATGAGGTCGGGTTATGAAAATAGGAAAATTAATCCTCTGAAATCAGGTTTGCGGTCACATAATGGACCGCAAAATGGGTATGCGGGTTGCACATTGCATCGTAGAATCGATGCCCAGAACTAAGCTGCGCTGGTCAGGTCTATGACCATTTTGCGGTCTCATAACCACTTCTGCGGCCCGCAGAATGGTTCTACGGTCGCGGAATTGGTCACAAAATTGCATTCTGCCAGCCTTTGGTAATTTGGTCATACCTTCTTGTAGGAGTATCCAAATAACGAACGGTTTGAAAATTTAGAAACTAGACTCAACGATATTTCATTTGAGAGGTAATGCTACATATAACACTTTGTATCTTTACAATTATGCTCATTTGAAGTTAGGTCTTGTGCGAACTCACTTGAAATATTAGTCTATTATGAAATTTCCAACTTGACTTGGACTTAGGGATCTCCTTAGAATATAAACCATTCTTAATGCACCTCATACATATATTATCATGATCAATTGATATCATTCATATAATAGCCCTTGTCTGCACACAAAATAATATAATTAGCGCACATCAACTTTCTTAATAGCGCTTAAGTACTTCAAAAGTTTTTGGGGTGCTACATTCTCCCCCACTCAAAAACATTCGTCCTCGAATGTTTTACAAGTCACATCTTATAATAGAGTTACCATCCTTTTACCTCCAATCATTATGCATCGTCACTTATGACTACATGGATCTTATACTTCCTTTCCAAAATCTTAACTTATTTATGGTCCTTAAAATTTGGCTATCTTTACAAATTCTTAAAACAATCGGCAGAGTTTTCCCTGTAACTGGGCCTAACCTGCCAGAGAATCACCAAAATCATCGTATAAACACATCCACAACTCGACAAAGTATCACGATGTATATCAATAACACTAATCTCAACATTACCGGCATTATATTATCAAGAGTGATATCTGGACATGAACTGCACGTTTTTAAATCATAACACCTAGAAAGTACCTTTCAAATCAAAACCAATTTCTATACAATCAAGCGAAGATATTTTCTTTCCACAACACTTTCGTCCTTCAAGGTGACCTTCTCGACTTACAAACTTTGCCACAACACATTAACGTAGGCAATCCCAACTTCCGGACTTATCTAACAAGGATGACAATTAGGTATCTCTCATAAACTAACTATACATTAACTTCACCTCCGCTAGCTTTCACCGGAACAATAGATAAAGGATTTCCAACTACCATTTTAGACATAGACACATGAAACACCTGGTACATGGAGGACCATGATGGGGGAAACATCATGCTCATAGTTTGACCCATTTTCTTCAGATTTCGTAAGGCCTAATTTCCCATATTAACACATTGTGTTAGTCTCAACCGGCAGTAGCAATTTCGTGCCTACCCACACATTATATGTATGCCCATAATCACATCTCTGGTCATAATAAATGTTCATAATTAATTCCAACATCCTCAATTAATCTTATATTAACCAAAATCTCGTTTCAAAATTTTCACAACACTAACAACAACGCATGAGGCAGGAAGACCTCATAATTATTTATTCGAATTAACGAGTCACATTTAACGCCACATGGGCACTCATTTCATGGGCTAAAACTCAATATTTATAGCACGAATATGGCTAAATATGCACAGAAAATACATACAAAATTATAAAATAAGCCTAACAGGCATGAATCCCTATTAATATTATAGTACAAATTTAATTTCACAAAGGGAGAATTTAAACTCATAAAATTTTCACCACAAGGACCTCGTCCTTATATAGCTTCCACCGCGGCTTGTAGCACAGTTTAAATATTTCACATCATATAAAAATGCGAGGATCTCGTCCTCAACTCCAAATCACAAGTATTTTGCACATTGTCCCAACTGATATTTTCCATTCCCTTTCTTTCTTCTTTTTAATAAATTTCGTAAACAATTTTCACAATACATAATGAACCCCCAAACCAATAGGAATATAATTCATAAAATTGAGACCAATTGTTCCAAAATCACATCAAAACCCATTGTAAATATATCAACAGGTTGGGCCTCCCCCTCTAGGGCGCCCCCCACCCGCCTGTCCTCCACCCCTAATTAGATGTGCACGTGGAGTATTAACTGGAATAACGCCTGTAGCCTGAGAGTTCTGATTAAATCCATCCCTTTCAAGCCTAGGACAATCTCTCATGATGTGCCTAGTATCACCACACTCATAACAACCCCTCTGAGGTCGCGGCTGCTCGTACTGAGTATGTGCCGGATAACTGGAATAACCACTATAAGAACCTCGTGCCGGTGGTGTACTATAAGAACTTACTGGAGCACCCCGAGTAATATGATGTGCGGGTTGAGTTGGCCAACTGCTCGAGCCTCTACCATAATGGGTCATAGCTGAAGAGTAAAATCCACTAAACCCTCTAGAGTTTCGAGACCTTTTGGACTCTTTAGACTCATTTTCCTCACTTCGAACACGTTCTAACATCCTGGCAATCTCTACTACTTGCTGAAATGGAATGCCAGTTGGCAATTCTCGAGCCATGCTTATTTTAAAATTATAATCGAGCCCTTCAATGAATCTGCGGACTCACTCTCTGACTGAAGGAACTAAGATAGGTGTGTGTCGGTCTAACTCACTAAACTTGATAGCATATTCTGACACCGACATTGTGCCCTGACGAAACCGTACAAATTCTGTGCGCCATGCATCCTGTAGAGTCTAAGGATCAAACTCTTTCAAAAATATTTTTGAACATTGAGCCCAAGTTGGTGATGTTTCATCGGCGGGTCTGCCCTCTTCATAAGCTTGCCAACCATCGATATGTTGGTCCTGACAATCGAAATGTAGTAAAGGAAACTTTGCTCACCTCCACAATACCCATGGTGGGGAGAATACAGTGACATTTTTCTAGAAATCCCTGGGCATCCTCAGTAGTTGTGCCACTGAAGGTAGGTGGACTATACCTCTTAAATCTCTCAAGTCTCTTTTGTTCTTCTTCTGATGCCTCTGGCCTGACCTCAGGCTGAACCGGAATAATATGATGTACCGGCACTATACTCGGAACCTGACTAATGTGAACATGCTGTTCTGAAGCACGAGCGGTAGGATTCTGAGTTACTCCCCCAATCTGTGCAATATTTGGTGCAACGGAGATCAATCTCGCCTGAGTTAATATACCAAACATATTCAAGAACTGTGCTAAAGTCTCCTAAAGTCCGGGGCTAACAACAGGTGCTTCTGGTACCTATCGCCTAACTGGAGCTACTAGCAGCTCCTCAATTGCTGCTCTGATAGGTGCTCTAGTCACGGCACATGCCCTTCCTGGGCGGCCCTGGCAGTATGCACCGGTATCTGCTTAGCTGACCTGGTAGCACATGTCCTCACCATGTGTGAAAGAATAGATATGCAAAGGCTCAAATTTCAAATTAAACAAATTCTGCATGACTAGAATGAAAGAAGTGGAAATTTCCTAGCAGTTCTGTAGCCTCTTGAAGATAAGTACAGACGTCTCCGTACCTATCACGACCCAAACCTAACGTGTCGTGATGGCGCCTATCGGTGGTACTAGGCAAGCCGACCTTCCCAAAATACTTCCAAACTAAATATAAAAATAAAGTAAAGCATTCCATATCAGGAATTTTTCATAAAATCAAAGTTAAACTCAAATTTGGAACAAAGTGCGAAAAAAGAGCCCCAAACATCGGGGTGTCACCAAGTCATTAGCGTCAAAGTATTAAAAACTATTACAACCAATGTCTAAATATCAGTACAAAACTAAAAGAAATGTAGAAGGAGTAACAAGGTCCTAAGGACGCTGGCAACTACATTGCAGTCTCCGTAACTCCAATAGGCCTGGACTCAACAGTCTCCGTGGTCAGACACACCTGGATCTACACATGTAGTGCACGGTGTAGAATGAGTACAACCGACTCAGCAAGTAACAACAATAAATAAGGAATTGATAAGAAGTGATGAGTTATATGTCACGACCCAACTGGAAGGTCATGACTAGAACCCGGGCCATACTTGCCGAGCACCAACGTACATTTTATCTAACCTTCCTTATTATCTTTAAGGGCCGATAAGACCAATATAAATGGTAGACATGGATCATGAACATCCAACAATGAAATATAATGTCATGAACATACGTAACATGGCACGACAAGACTGTCAAGAAACTATATATAAGGTACGAGCTACCATGGTGCTATGAAAGACTATACAACAAAAATCAGCCGACAAGGCATTCCAAACCATACATGAGTCGACACCTGTCTATGAGCCTCTAAAAGAACATAAGTTCTACAACATTGCCGGAACAGGGCCCCGACATACCCATAATGTCTATAACAAAAATGCATACCAAGACCACGGCAAGTCCGGAGAAGGGATCTCGCCAATAACCGCTGAACTGGACAACCTACTGTGGTGGGGGAGCTGCGTCTACCCATCTATCAGGACCTGCAGCATGACATGCAGCGTCCAAAAATAAAAAGGACATCAGTACGAATAAAGTACTGAGTATGTAAGGCAGGAAGGCATAAGTGAGAACAGTAATGTAAACAGGGATAGAGAATATACAACCTGTGACATCTGGGTACCTCTGAGGGCTACTGACATGAAATACATGATACATACATATATACATATATATACATAAACTTTTAAAACATACGTCTTTGTGGGCATCACCATCATCATATCGTACCCGGCCGTAATAGGCTCGGTAAAACGTACCCGGCCATCATAGGGCTCGGTAGAATCGTACCCGACCACATGGAGCTCGGTAAAACCCAACTGATCAGTGGTTGCACAATAGGTGCCATACCCGACCGACTATAGCGCGGCTCGGTAAAGTAAAATAGATACATATATATGATGCATGCTGGACTCACTGGAATCACATTTTGAACCTTTCGGAGTGACATAAGGTCGGTATCCTTCGTACACGTTATTAGGATTAACTCTTCATCAAGAATCTTATAAGAATCAGGAACTACCAACAACATTGATAATATAAGAATAAGAGAAGTAACAGCAATATCAATCGTTTCATAAGAAGGGCAGAAATGTAAGTACTGCTAGCTTCTAAGAGTAAAGTATCTTTGGGAGCTCGTTCATTACATTATGTACAATCGGAGTCGTGAAAAAGAATGAAGGGGATAGCCTCACATACCTTGTATATACTGCCCAACCTCAAGCTATGCAAATGTCACGACTCCTTAGTCTACAATAAGAGAAATGACACTATCATTATCGTTTAAGCGTCGTAACTATTATGTATCGACCGCAACCTATTTTACGATGAAACGGACAGCACCTCCCCTATTTATATGACTTCCCACAAGTCAATACAATCACCAAACAGCCCAAACAACATCATTAATAATCATATTGAGCCTCCAAAATAGTCCACCAACTAACAACATTACTACCAAGCCTTTTGATATATATTTCACAAGTTCTAGCTTCAACGACTTAGCTGCAACTTGGATAATCTTAAATATATATAGAGTAAGAGGTTCCTTACCTTTAAACAGAAAGAAAAACTCCAATTTGACCTTAATTTTCCACGAAATATCCCTTCAATTCTGCCACAAGAACAAGGAAGCGAAACTAGCAATTAATTCGGGTTTTTCGGCACTAGAATTACTTTAGAAGACTTGAAATCACCTAGGGTTGATATTAAAAACTTGAAGGTGTATTTACAGAACATAAAACACTTAAAACAACCTCCCACACGAGCTGTAACAACACAAAAATCAGCAACAACAAGAAGAACAAGAACTTACTAGCGCCACGGGATTCCCGACATTTGATTTGTGTTGTTTGCCCTTTGTTTGGGTCTTGGATCATGAGAGAACCTTGAGAGACTGTTTTTAGGGTTATAAGGTCTGAATATACTGAAAAATAATGACTTAAAACGGGGTTGAGGTATCTTATATATGTCCATATGTCTTAAACCGCCTTTGTGGGCCCCATAGAGAGCAGCTTGGCGCACTCTCGCGAAAACGCGAATATCTCTCTATTCCGAGATCGTATCGATGAACGGTTTAATGAGTTGGAAACTAGACTCATAGATCTTCAATTTGATAGGTAGATCACCCCATAATTCCAAGCACATTGGGAGAAGAATGCAGTAACATTTGACCTAAAGTTTAAGTAAAATTATAAACCTAAGTTGCGACAACTTTTATCGACTTTTGTTTCATAACTCGCTTGACTTCAAGACTTATGATACGGATATTATATGATTCAAATACATTATAACAAGACCTCTTGGGAGAGTTAATCACCTTTAGTGTTACCCGAAAATACGGGTTACAACATCCTTGATTCGTTTAACTTCTAATACTTGTTAACCACTCTTATACACCCTTGTATCGTTTAAGACCAATAGGATTAACTTCTTATCATCTCAAAGATAATATCTTCTTGGATTTACCTCGACTAACTTACGGCGTGATCTATGGTATGCGAATTTGGGTTGTAACATTATACAGAACAATTCAGTTGATAATTTTCACAGTTAAGACTAAACATGAGTAAAAGATCAGTTGCATAATTATGAATTCCAGCCAGACAATTATCAATTAAATGCAGTAACAAAGTGAAATAGATGAAACCTCACAGACACTGTCACTCAAACCCTCAATAAATCGACACTCAACTCTCAGCCCTCAATGCACACGCTCAATAGGTACCTGCGCTCACTGGGGGTGTTCAGACTCCGGAGGGGCTCCTACAGCCCAAGCTCTATAATCCGCATGGATAACTCACATGCTGCATGGACAACTCACATGCTATAATATCCTATCAAGGCCCGCACGGACAACTCATGGGCCGCCATATTATATCAGAATCCACACGGACAACTCACGTGCTAAGGTACAATATCTCACAAACAGGCCGTCGGCCTCACTCAGTCATGAACCTCTCTAGTCTCATAAGTCTCAATAAAGAAAGGGAAAACAACCCAAATCAAAGTGTTACAGTATATCATCGGGGAAAATAATAGAGACTGAGGTAAACATGTACAAGAATCACTATGACTGAATATAACTACCATGAGCAGGAATATAGCCTAAGCATGATTTCTAAAATGAAAGGCAGTCAAGTTCTAGTAGACAGGAATGCATATAAACACAAATAAAGACTATTAGACTTCAAAGTCTCCCGGGACGGACCAAGTCTCAAAACCTCATGGCGTACACCCACACGCCCATCACCTAACATGGCTGCCACCTCCAAACAGTCACATTATACCAAACTCCGGGTTTCATACCCTCAAGACCAGATTTAAAACTGTTACTTACCTCAACAACGTAGAACTCCTACTCTGGAATGTTGTTTCCTCTCGAACCGGCCTCCAAATGACCCGAATCTAGCCACAAGCAATAAACTACGATCAATATGAGCTAAAGGAATGAATCCCACTAGGAAAATACCATATTTATAGGCCAAATCCCGTTATTCACTCAAATCCGGCCCTCTGGCCCATGTCTCGAAATAAGACAAAAGGCACAAAACCAGAAATCCCATTCACACACGAGTCTATCCATACTAAATTCACCAAACCCCGACCTCATTTGGTCCCTCAAATCCCCAAATTACTCTCTCCAAAATCCCAAGCCCTAACCCCTTATTTCACTTCAAAAGTCCTACTAATTAGGCGGGAAATCAAAGAGAAAACACCATAGCTAATGATAATAGAGCTCAAGAAACTTACCTTAGTGAATATCCTTGAATCCCCTTCAAATATCACCCCAAAAGCTCCAAAGTCTGAATTGAAAATGGTGGAAATGAGCAAAACTCACGAAGTTCCCTTTTGATAACACCTGCCCAGTGATACCGCACCTGTAGTCCACTTGACCGCTTCTGCGACACCGCACCTGCGGAATTTCCATTACAGGTGCAAAACTCACTTAATACTCCAGGTTCTGCATCTGCGGCCAACCTCTCGCACTTGCAGTTGCGCACCTGCACATCTCCCTCCGCTTCTGCGGAATAGGCCAATCTCCTCACTTCCGTATCTGCGACCACTCTTACGCACCTGCGATTCCAGCCCAGGTCCTCTATGTCCGCATCTGCGGCTCCCCAAGTGCACCTGCAACCTCGCACCTGTGGCTCCCCCTCCGCAGGTGCGGAAAAACACCACCAGCAACAGTTCAACTATATTTTCCAAGTTCCAAACCTTCCGTTAACCACCCGGAACTACCCCGATGCCCCTGGGACCTCGACCAAACATACCAATACATCCCATAACATCATATGAACTTAGTCGAGCCTTCGAATAACTCAAAATAATATCAAAACACCAAATTACCCCCGGATTCAAGCCTAAGAACTTTTAAACTTCCAAATTCAACAAACGATGCCGAAACCTACCAAACCACGTCCGAATAACCTCAAATTTTACACACACGTCAAAAATGACACCTCGAACCTACTCCAATATCCGGAAATCCATTCCGACCCTGATATCAAATTTTCCACTACCGACCAAAATCGCTAAATTTCCAACTTCCGCCGATTCAAACCTAATTCCACTACAGACATCCAAATTACATTCCGGACACGCTCCTAAGTCCAAAATCTCCTAACAAAGCTAATGGAACCATCATAATTCAAAACGAAGACCGTTTACACATAAGTCAACATCCAGTTGACTTTTCCAACTTAAGGTTCTAAATAAGAGAATAAGTGTCTCAATTTACTCCGAAACCACTACGGACCCGAACCAACTAACCCGATATATCATAATATATCTGGAAAGCACAACAAGATGAAGAAATGGGGTAAATGGGACTATAACTCTCGAAACAATCGGTCGGGTCATTACATCCTCCCCCTTCTTAAACAAACGTTCGTCCTCGAACGATTCTAGAAACATACCTGGAATCTCAATAGGTGTGGATATCTTCTCCGCATCTCCCACTCGGTCTCCTAGGTGGCCTCCTCCACAGCCTGACCTCTCCACTACATCTTCATCGAAGCTATGTCCTTTGACCTCATCTTCCGAACCTGCCTATCTAAAATGGCCACCGGCTCCATATCATAAGTCATATCACCCTCCAACTAAACCGTGCTGATGTACAAAACATGGGACATATCGCCAACATACTTCCGGAGCATGGAAACATGAAACACTGGATGCGCACTCAATAAGTTGGGTGGCAAGGCAAGCTTATAAGCCACCTCCCCTATCCTCTGAAGCACCTCAAAAGGCCCAATGAATCGGGGGCTCAACTTGCCCCTCTTCCCAAACCTCATAACACCCTTCATGGGTGATACCTTCAGCAAAACCTTCTCCCCAACCATAAAAGACACATCACTGACCTTCATGTCCTCGTAGCTCTTCTGCCTAGACTGCGCCGTGCGAAGCCGCTCCTGAATCAATTTTACCTTATCTGATGCATCCTGGACCAAGTCTGTACCCAAAGGCCTAGCCCCACCCAGCTCAAACCATCTACTGGAGATCTACACCTCCTCCCATATAAAACCTCCTACGGAGCCATATGAATGCTCGACTGATAACTGTTTTATATGCAAACTCTGTGAGCGGCAGAAACTGATCCCATGAACCCCCAAAATCAATGACACTAGCGTGTAACATGTCCTCCAATATCTGGATAGTGCGCTCGGATTGTTCGTCCATCAGAGGGTGAAAGACTTTGCTCAAATCCACCTGAGTACCCAACTCTCGTTGCACGGCCCTCCAAAAATGTGATGTAAACTGAGTGCCCCTATGTGAAATGATGGAAACTGGGACACCATGCAGGCGAACAATCTCTCGGATGTAAATCTCCGCCAACCGCTCCGAAGAGTAAGTAGTACCAACTGGAATGAAGTGCGCGGACTTGGTCAGCCGATCCATGATAGCCCAAATAGCATCGAACTTCCTCGAAGTCTGTGGGAGCATAACTACGAAGTCCATGGTGATCCGCTCCCACTTACACTCTAGGATCTCTAACCTCTGAAGCACACCACTCGGTCTCTGATGTTCATACTTAACCTGCTGACAGTTGAGACACCGAGCCACAATCTCAACTATATCCTTCTTTATACACCTCCACTAATAGTGATGTCTCAAATCCTAGTACATCTTCGCGGCACCCGGATGGATGGAATACCGCGAGTTGTGGGCCTCCTCAAGAATAAAATGCCGGAGTCCATCTACATTGGGCACAAAAATCCGGCACTTCATCCTCAACACGCCGTCATAACCAATGGTCACATCCCTAGCATCACCTCACTGAACCCTGTCCAGAAGAAAGAGCAGGTGGGGGTCATCATACTGACGCTCCCGACTCGGCTCTAAAATATCCAATCTGACAAGATGGACTGCTAAGGCCTGAACATCCAATGCCAAGGGTCTCTCTACTGCTGGGAGATATGCTAAAATCCCCAATCTCTCCGCCCGGCGACTCAAAGCATCGGCCACCACATTGGCCTTCCCCGGATGGTACAAAATAGTGATATCGTAGTCCTTAAGAAGCTCTAACCATCTCCACTGACGCAAGTTAAGATCCTTTTGCTTAAACAGATGCTGCAAACTCTGATGATCAATATAGATCCCACAATGAACCCTATACAAATAATGACACCAAATATTCAAGGCGTGAACAATGGCTGCTAACTCAAGATCACGGACAAGATAGTTCTTCTCATGGGACTTCAACTGGCGTGAGGCATAGGCAATCACCCTACCCTCCTGTATCAGAACACATCCAATACCTACCCTCGAGGCATCAGAATACATGGTGTAAGAACCTGAAGCTAATGGCAGAACTAACACTAAAGCTGTGGTCAAAGCAATCTTGAGCTTCTGAAAGCTCTCATCACACTCATCCGACCAACTAAATGGAGCACCCTTTTGGGTAAATTTAGTCAAGGGCGATGCAATAGATGAAAATCCCTCCACAAAGCGATGGTAATAGCCCATCAAACCAAGGAAGCTCCTAATTCTGTGGCTGAGGACGGTCTAGTCCAACTCTGCACCACCTCTATCTTCTTCCGATCCACCTCAATAACCTCACTGGACACCACATGCCCCAAGAATGCTACTGAACCGAGCCAAAACTCACACTTAGAGAACATTTCATAAAGCTTCTCCTCCCTCAATCTCTGTAATACAATCCTCAGGTGCTGAATATGCTCCTCCTAGCTACGAGAGTACACCAGGATGTCATCAATGAATAAAATAACGAATGAGTCCAAATAGGGTTGGAATACACTGTTTATCAAATGCATGAACGCTACTGGGGCATTGGTCAGCCCAAACGACATCACTAAGAACTCATAATGGCCATATCGGGTCCTGAAAGCTATCTTAAGAATATCCGAATCCTAAATCTTAAGTTGGTGATACCTGGACCTCAAATCAATCTTGGAGAACACCCTCACTCCTTGAAGCAAGTCAAATAAATCATCAATACGAGGCAAATGATACTTGTTCTTGACTGTGACCTTGTTCAACTGCCTGTAATTAATGCACATCCTCATGGAACCATCCTTCTTCTTTACAAATAGAACTGGTGCACCCCAAGGTGACATACTAGGCCGAATAAACCCCTTATCAAGGAGTTCCCGAACTTCTTCCTTCAACTCCGCCGGCGCCATACGATACGGTGGAATAGAAATGGGATGAGTGCCCGGCACCAAATTAATATCGAAGTCAATATCCCTATCAGGAGGCATGCCCGGTAGGTCTGCAGGAAACACATCCGGAAAAACCCGTACCACCTGAACAGAATTAATGGTAGGAGTCTCTACACTAACATCCCTCACAAAAGCCAAATAATATAGGCAACCCTTCTCAACCAAATGATGAGCCTTCAAATATAAAATCACCCTACTAGGTACATAATTTATAGAACTGCTCCACTCAACCCTCGAAAATCCCAGCATCGCTAATGTCACGGTCTTAGCGTGACAATCTAGAATAGCATGACGTGGAAATAACCAATCCATACCCTATATCACATCAAAGTCAACCATGCTGAGCAGCAAAAGGTCCACTCGGGTCTTCAAACCCCCAATAGTCACCACACATGACCGATATACGCAGTCCACAACAATAGTATCTCCCACAAGAGTAGATACATGAACATATGAAACTAAAGACTCACGGGACATATCCAAAAAATGGGCGAAATACGAGGAAACATATGAATACGTGGAACCAGGGTCAAATAATACAGAGGCATCTCTGTGACAAATTGAGACAATACCTGTAATCACAGAATCTAAAGCAATAGCATCTGCTCTGGCAGGGAGGACATAGAAATGGGCTTGACCACCCCCTCTCGGGTGACCCCTAGCTGACTGGGCTCCCACCCTAGCTGGCTGAGCTCCACCCCTGGCTGGTTGGGCGGGTGGTGGAGGAACTGGTGCTGGTGCCATCAGCCGTGTACTCTGATGTGGAGTCCTACCTAATAGCCTAGGGCAATCTCTCATAATGTGACCAAAATATTCGCACTCGAAACAACCCCTCCTCTAACGAAACTGTTGCTCCTGATGCCCAAAAATACTACCCGGGGATATCTGAGAGGACGGAGCATGATGAGAACTCTACGCTGGTAGTGCACTGAATGATGACTGGCCCTGCTGATGAATGTGAGAACCATGGTGAAATGGCTAAGCTGTCTGAGCCTGTCTGAAATGATGAACTCTACCGTGCTGGAACTGATCCCAGAAGGAGCACCGCTGAACCTACCGTGACCATGAGGCCTCTTGGCATCCCTCTCAATCCTCTCCTGACCGCGAACCATCTCAGTCTGCAAAGCAATGTCGACAACCTCATCAAAGGTAGCACCAGACACCCTCTCTCTAGTCATAAGCAACCGTAGATGAAAAGTGAGACCATCTATAAACCTCATGATCCTCTCCCTATCTGTGGGAACCAACCAGGTAGCATGACCGGCCAACTCCGAGACTCGCATCTCATACTGCGTCACAGACATATTACCCTGGTGAAGCTGTTCAAACTGCCTGCGCAGCTCCTCTCTACGGGACGGAGGCACGAACTTCTCCAAAAAGACCACGGAGAACTGCTGCCAAGTAAGGGGTGCTGCGCCAACAGGCCTACGCCTCTCGTAAGTCTCCCACCATCTGTGTGCAGCCCCAGAAAACTGAAAAGTAGTGAATAAGACCACATATGTCTCCAGAATACCATATGTACGGAGTATCCTCTAACACCTGTCCAAGAAGTCTTGGGCATCCTCTCTCTCTGTGCCACTGAAAGGTGAAGGCTGGAGTCTCCCAAACCGCTCCAACCTACGCTGATCATCCTTAGGCATAGCAGGAACCACATAATCCTGAGCAGCTGCAACCAGTTGGGCTGGTGGTGCCTCCAGTGTCTGGAGTCCCTGAACAACCTGCTCAGGTGGCTGCGGCCGTCAAAACAGAGACCGCCAGAGCAAGGCCAGTATACACTATCAGAATCTGAGCTAAGGCCTCCTGGAGGCCAGGAATCACAATAGGCACAGGTGGTGCTTGAGCTGGTCCCGCTGGAACATCTACCACGGGGACCTGGTCCTGATCTGGAGAAACAGTGGGGGTTTGCAGGTACTGCCCCGGCTGCTGCACAGGCTGCACCTTTACGGCCATGACCGCAGCCTCGCCCTCTCGCGGACCTGGCTGGTGGTACTGGTGGTTGGTTCTCCTATCCGGTAGTACGAGTCCTCACCATCTATGAGAGAATGAAACAACAGAAGTTTAGTTACTAGAACCAACATATTCGCACGACAAGAATTCAATAACGCTGGCATCTACCTTACAGTCTCCAAAACTCAAACAGGCCTGGACTTAACAGTCTCCGTGCTCAGACATACTTGGATCTGTACATGTAGTGTATGGTGTAGTATGAGTATAACCGACTTAGAAAGTAACAACAATAAATAAGGAATTGAGAAGTAGTGACGAGCTATACAGAACAGTTCAGTTGATAATTCTCACAGTTAAGAATAAAAATGGGGAAACAATCAGTTGCATAATAACCAATTCAAACCAGACAATTATAAGTTAAATGCAACAACAAAGTAAAATAGATGAAACCTCACAGACACTGTCACTCAAACCTTCAATAACTCGACACTCAACTCTCAGCCCTCAATGCACATGCTCAATAGGTACCTGCGCTCACTGGGGGTGTTCAGACTCGGGAAGGGCTCCAACACTGCAAGCGCTGTAATCCGCAAGGATAACTCACATGCTGCACAAATAACTCGCATGCTATAATATCATATAAAGTCCTGCACGGACAACTCACGTGCCACCATATCACATCAGAATCTGCACGGACAACTCACGTGCTATGGTACAATACCTCACAAACGGTCCCTCGGCCTTACTCAGTCATGAACCTCTCTAGTCTCACAGCTCTCAATAAAGAAAGGGAAACCAGCCCAAATCAAAGTGTTACAGTATATCATCAGGGAAAATAAAAGAGACTAAGGTAAACATGTACAAGAATAACTATGACTGAATATAACTTCCATGAGCAGGAATATAGCCTAAGCATGATTTCTAACATGAAAGGCAGTCAAATTCTAGTAGACAGGAATGCATATAAACACAAATAAAGGCTATTAAAATTCCCAGTCTCCCGAGACGGACCAAGTCTCAATCCCTCATGGCGTACACCTACACGCCCATCACCTAGCATGGGTGCCACCTCCAAATAGTCACATTATACCAAACTCCGGGTTTCATACCCTAAAGACCAGATTTAAAACTGTTACTTACTTCCATATCGTAGAACTCGTACTCCAGAATGCTCTTTCCTCTCGAACCGACCTCCAAATTACACGAATCTAGCCACAATCAATAAAATTCAATCAATATGAGCTAAAGGAATGAATCCCACAAGGAAAATACCAAATTATAGGCCAAATTCCGAAATTCACTCAAACCCAGCCCTCGGGCCTACGTCTCGAAATCCGACAAAAGTCACAAAACCCGAAAGCCATTCACAAACGATTCTACCCATACTAAATTCATCAAAACCCGACCTCATTTGGTCCTTCAAATCCAGAAATTACTCTCTCCAAAATCCCAAGTCCTAACCCCTTATTTCACTTCAAAAGTCCTACTAATTAGGTGGGAAATCAACGGGAAAACACCATAGCTAATGATAATAGAGCTCAAGCAACTTACCTTAGCGAATATCCTTGAATCCCCTTCAAAAATCACCCCAAAAGCTCCAAAGTCCGAATTGAAAATGGTGGAAATTAGCAAAAATCACGAAGTCCCCTTTTTATACCTGCGGTCCACTTTCCCGTTTCTGCGACACCGCACCTGCAGAATTTCCATCACAGGTGCAGAACTCACTTAATACTCCAGGTTCCGCATCTACGGCCAACCTCTCACACCTGCGGTTGCGCACCTGCACATCACTTCTATTACTCAGCCTCGCATCTGCGGGCTCGCAGATGCGACCACTCTTACGCACATGCGGTTCCAGCCCAGGTCCTCTATGTCCGCATCTGTGGCTCCCCAAGCGCACCTGCGACCTTGCACCTGCGGCTCACCCTCCGCAGGTGCGGAAAAACACCACCAACAGCAGTTCAGTTGCATTTTCCAAGTTCCAAACCTTCCGTTAACAACCCGGAACTACCATGAGGCCCAGGCCCTCGGGACCTCATCCAAACATACCAACACATCCCATAACATCATACGAACTTAGTCGAGCCTTCGAATCACTCAAAACAACATCAAAATACCAAATTACCCCTGGATTCAAGACTAAGAACTTCTAAACTTCCAAATTCCACAAACGATGCCGAAACCTACCAAACCACGTCCGAATGACCTCATATTTTACACATGCATCACAAATGACACCACGAACCTACTCCAATTTTCGTAAATCCATTCCGACCCTGATATCAAATTTTCCACTTCCGATCAAAATCGCCAAATTTCCAACTTCCGCCAATTCAAGCCTAATTCCACTACGGACCTCCAAATCACATTCCGGACGGGCTCCTAAGTCCAAAATCTACTAACAAAGCTAATGGAACTATAAGAATTCAAACCCGAGACTGTTTACACATAAGAATATCCGGTTGACTTTTCTAACTTATGGTTCTAAATAAGAGACTAAGTGTATCAATTCACTCCGAAACCACTCCGGACCTGAACCAACTAACCCGATATATCATATATAGCTAGAAAGAACAAAAGGAAGTAGAAATGGGGAAAACTAGGCTATAACTCTCGAAATGACCAACTGGGTCGTTACAATATCGATCTGCAAGACTCTACCAAACTCGTTCATGACTCGCAGAACTTGTGAACCTAGAGCTCTAATACCAACTTTTCACAACCCAAAATCCCACTAAGTAAGCCGATTATAATTACAATTCAAGTCAATTTGTTATTTTTTTTATAGATAATCGAAACCAAAAGCGAAAATAATTACAAACAACCTCCCAAGACTGGTAATACTGGGTCACGAACTCTAACCGAATACATGAAATGATCTCAAGGATCGAATACTCAATATTGTTTGATTAATAATTAACAGTACAAAAAAATGGAAAGACTTCAAGGTATAAAAATAAATACAGGGAAAATCACAACATCAAATGCAAATTACAAGCGTAATAACCCCACATCATCACATATCATCCCTGACAATAGCCACCCTTATCTCTCCTATAGACACCCATATAACTCCTATAATAGCCTCCCTTATCCCTCCGCCCTGACAATATCAATAGCTGCCCTTATCGCTCCTATAATAGCCTCCCTTATCCCTCCGCCCTGACAATATCAATAACCACCCTTATATCCGCAAAATAATAAATCAAATAACACAACAATTTACATGGAATATTATCACGACAACATAACAAAATCACGTCATATTCGGCCACAACCAATTCCAAAGATATAACAAAATCAATTAATGTCACGGCCCAATTTCACCTAAAGGTAGTGATGGCGTCTAACGTCACTGTTAGGCCAGACAAATTAGTAAATTAAACATACATCAATCATTTTAAAAAAAGTTCTAAGTAATTTTATTCTTTTTACTAGCAATATTAAAAGAAATAGAAAAGATACTGATTAATTTAAATCCAAGAAAAATAATCAAATGCCAATTCTACCAATGTGTGTGCCAAGACATGGTGTCACAAGTGTACGAGCATCTAATAGATTATACAAAAATTTCCATATATTGTCTGAAATAAAGTAGAGAGAATAAAAATTTCAAGAAGAGGCACTGGTTGCTGCAGAATGGCTCAGAAGGGCAGCTCACCACTAAGCCTCTGGATATCGTGGGTGCGCGCCGATAGGTCCAACTATAGCACCTGTCTCAGGCCCTGGACAAAAAGTGCAGCAAGTGTAGCATGAATACGTAAAAAACGTGTACCTAGTAAGTATCAAGACTAATCTCGAAGTGGTAGAGACGAGATGTCAACTTTGACACTCACTAAGGGTCAATAATAATAAATAAAATAAAAATAGAAATATTTAAATCAACATGATTCATAGAGCTAACAATAAATTTATTTAACCAAAAAAGTAATTAAATTCCTTCAAATACAACAATTTCCAATCTATTAATTAAATTCACAAGGTGCAATTAAAATATCAAGGTATCGTATAATTATTATTTTTATTAGGCGCGATTTCTGACGAGGTCGTACAGCCCGATTCAGAGTGTCGTGTACACTGCCAAGGGACGTGTGGCGTGATCTTTAGATGCATTTATAGTGCCGAGTCATTCGTCCCGCTCCAAGTAGCTCTACCTCGAATCCTTGCGATCACACTTTATCTCTGTCCGAGTCCGATAGCTCCAATTCCTGGCTCTGTACAAAAATGTGCAGAAGTGTAGTATGAGTACACCATGGTCGGTACCCAGTAAGTATCAAGACTAACCTCAGTGGAGTAATGGCGAGGTACAGTCGAGACATTCACTTGTCTAATAACCTGTGCAATATAGTATACAAAAATAATAGGAAACAAATAACAATGATGACAATAATAATCAACCAGTGATATACACAACAGGGCGACAAGAACATACATATTGCGCAATGAATAATGAATACAAGTACAACAAATTAATTACGTCCTTCCTATATAAATCTTTCGCCTATATGTTTTTCAAATAGAAATCTTCATGATATAATACTTTCAAATAAATCTCTTTAAAATCTCTTTCAAATATAATTCCTTCTAATAAATATCTTTCAAATAAAATTCTTTCAAATAAATCTCTTTCGAATAAAATTCACCCTGTGACACAACATTTCAAAATCATAAAAATACGGGTCTCAACCCATTTTCATATTTCCACGGCACCTTGTGCCAATTTCTCTATTGCAACCGCACGGACAACTCACGTACCAAATATCATCATCATCTAACCACGGTACCCCGTTCCCACATTTCATATCACAACTGCACGGATAATTCACGTGCCAATATCATCATTATTTACTCACGGCACTTCGTGCCCATATTTCATATCACAACTGTACGGACAGTTCACGTGCCAATATCATCATTATTTACTCACGGCACCTCGTGCCCACATTTCATTTCATAATCCGCCTGGCAATAACTATAGGCTCCCAATTTCAACATAGATCAGACTATTATCAATTTACCAACAACAAGACAAATTGCACAAGGTATAAAAATAAATACAGGGAAAATCACAACATCACATGAAAATTACCTACGCAATAACCCTACATCATCACATATCATCGTTGACAATAGCCACCCTTATCTCTCATATAGCCATCCTTATCACTCCTATAATAGCCTCCCTTATCCCTCCGCTTTGACAATATCAATAGCCACCCTTATCGCTCCAATAGCTACCCTTATCACTCATATAATAACCTCCATTTTCCCTCCGCTCTGACAATATCAATAGCCACCCTTATATCCTCAAAATTATAACTCAAATAACACAACAATTTACACGGAATATTATCACGGCAACATAACAAAATCAATTCATATCACAATTTGCCCAATGGCCACAACCAATTCCAAAGATATAACAAAATCAATTAATTTCACAACAAATAGTGTCTCGACCCAATTGCATCATAGGCCGTGATTGCACCCAACACCGTTGTTAGGTAAGCCAACACAGATAAATCTAGTGGTTTCCACTTTTAATATGTTTGCAAAGTGATTAACTTTCCGCGTTTATAAAAGATTTAGAAATTTATTATTGTAGCGTAATTAAACAAAAAGCAACTTAGTGCAAATTGAAGTCATAATAATAAATCCAAAATCATAAGTCTACTAGTGTGTGCCAAGACGTGGTGTAACAAGTATGTGGGCTACTAGAAGAATACACAAGAGAATACTAGTCTAATGTCTCAAGGAAATAGACAGAAATATAAATCCAAAAGAGAGACTCCGGCTGCTGCTGAACGGCTCAGAAGGGCAGCTCACCGTGTAGTATCGAGCTAGAAGTCAAACATGCGTGCCGGACTGGTAACCTGATGCACCTGCCTTAGACCCTGCACATCAAGTGCAGAAGTATAGCGTGAGTACATAAACAACATGTACCCAGTAAGTATCCCGCCTAACCCCAAAGAAGTAATGACGAGGGATCGACTTGACACTCACTATGGGCTCACAATAGTATATCACCCCCGGGCCCACGTGTCCGGATGCCAAAAATTTTCGAAGAAAGTTGTTACCCATAACCTAAGAAACATAAATATATGTTTTTCACTAAGTTCCATAACCATTTTCATGGTAAAATCCCATTTTTATTAAACCCTAGGTTTTTCATCTAAACCCATGATTTCTACCAATTTTCATGTTAGAATATACTCATAATCCATGTATTAAACTCACATTAAGTAGAAATTACTTACCTCACAAAGCTAGGTTAAAATCCACTCCTTAAAAGCTCTCAAATCGCCCAAGTGTGGAAGAAATTGTGATAAAAATGGCCTAAGTCCCGTATTAAAGGAACCATCGCTGCCCAGCGCCCTATGCACCTGCGGTGCTTTGGGCCGTATCTGCGGTCCCGCACCTACGGCAAAAGCCTCGCAGGTGCGCCCTTTCCCTCATCTGGCAGGGCTCCGCATATGCGGACAAAGAGGGCTGCATCTGCGAGCCTAGCCGCACTGCACCCATTGCTCTCGCATATGCGCTCACGTAGGTGCGCCCAACCTCCCACATCTGTGGATTCTCGGATGCCCTCCATTTTGTGCTTCTGCGGCTCGTGGCTCGCACCTGTGGCTGGCCAAGCGCATGTGCAATTATGATAGATCTAGGAGCTTCATCTGTTGCTCCAAGCTCCCAACTTGGTCTGAGCCTCGTCCGATCAACACTCGAAGCCTCGGGGCCCCGCCCGACATGCCAATAAGTTTAGAATCACGTAACGGACTCGCTCAAACTCTCGGAACGCCCGAAAAATTTTTAAAACTAAGAATCGCACCCAAAAACCAATGGGATCAAACTTATGAACTTCAAGTTCTTCTATTAACTCAAAATGCACCGAAACGTAGTTAGATTATTTGGATTGACACAAAATTTTGCGTGCAAGTCTTAAATGACATTATGGAACTATTCCTAGTCTTGGAATTCCGTTTGGACCTCGATAACACCAAAACCTGCTCCAAACCAAATTTAATAAACATCGAAATTCATCAAGAACCAACTTTTGATATTAGGCGTCGAAACGCTTCTGGGTCATCCAAAACCCATTACCAGCATACACCTAAGTCCGAAATCATCATACGAACCTATTGGAACCGTCAAATCCCAATTCCGAGGTCGTTTACTTAAAACGTTGACCGAAGTCAAACTTAGCCCTTTTGCGGCCAACTTAAAGAACCAATTGTTCCGATTTCAACCCAAACCCCTCCAAATCTCAAACTAACCACCCCCGCAAGTCATAAAACAGTAAAAGCACATACGGGGATTCTTATTTAGGGGAACGGGGTTGTAGAAAGCAAAACGACCGGTCGGGTCGTTATATTCTCCACCTCTTAAACAAACGTTCGTCCTCAAACGGGTTTAGAACTATACCCGGAGTGCTGAATAAGTGAGGATATCGGCTCCGCATGTCCTCCTCGGACTCCCAGGTTGCCTCCTCGACCGGTTGTCCCCTCCACTGAACCTTTACCGCGAAAATCCTCTTGGATCTCAACTGGCGATCCTACCTATCAACAATGGCAACTAGCTCCTCCTCATAACCCAGGCTCTCATCTAACTGAATCGTGCTAAAGTCTAAGACATGTGACAAGTCAGGATGATACCTCTATAGCATAGACATGTGGAAAACCGGATGAACTCCCGATAGACTGGGAGGCAAGGCAAGCTCATAAGCAACCTCCCCAACTCGCCTCAACACCTCAAATGGGCCTATAAACCTTGGGCTCAACTTTTCCTTCTTCCCAAACCTCACGATACCCTTCATCAGTGAGACTTTCAAGAGAACCTTCTCACCCACCATGAATGATAAGTCACCCACCTTCTGATCCGCGTAACTCTTCTGTCGGGATTGTGTTGTGAGGAGTCACTCCTGAATTAACTTTACCTTTTCCAAGGCATCCTTCACCAAATCAGTACCATACAACCTAGCCTTGCCGGGCTCAAACACCCAATGAGAGAACAACATTGCCGACCATATAAAGCCTCAAACGGAGCCATCTCGATGTTCGACTGGTAACTGTTGTTGTAAGCAAACTCGGCCAAAGGCAAGAATCGATCCCACTACCCTCCAAAGTCAATCACACAGGCTCTGAGTATGTCCACCAATATCTGAATTGTCCGCTCTAACTGCCCGTCGGTCTGTAGATAAAAGGATGTGCTGAGCTTACAAAGGTCCCCAATTCACTCTATACTGCTCTCCAGAAATGTGAAGTAAACTGAGGACCTCTATCTAAAATGATGGAAACAGGCACACCATGCAGCCGAACTATCTCCTGGATATAAATCTGGGTCAATCTCTCCGAAGTATATGTAGTCATCATAGGAATAAAGTGCGCTGACTTAGTCAATCTGTCTACAATGACCCAAACTACATCAAACTTCCGCAAAGTCCGCAACAACCCAACTGCAAAGTCATAGTGATGCGCTCCCACTTCTATCAGGTATGGACATTTATTGGAGTAGGCCGCTTGGCCTCTGGTGCTCATACTTAACCTGCTGGCAATTTAGGTATCTAGCCACACACTCAACTATGTCCCTCTTCATCTTCCGCCACCAATAATGCTGCTACAGGCTGCGGTACATCTTTATAGCACCTAGGTGAATGGAATATCGAGAACTGTGTGCCTCCTCTAAAATCCTCTCCCTTAAGCCATCGACATTAGGAACACATAAACGACCCTGGAGTCGTAGAACAGAAACCTTGCCAATAGAAACCTCCTTGGTACTACCCTGTAGTACCGTCTCCCTGAGAACCATCAAGTGCGGATCATCAAACAATCAAGGTTTAATCTGCTCCAATAGTGAGGACTGAACAACAACGCAAGTAAGAACTCGACTGGGTTTTGAAATATCTAACCTCACAAGTCTGTTAGCCAAGGAGTGAATATCCAAGGCTAGTGACCTCTCCTCTGCTGAAATGAATGCCAAGCTACCCATACTCTCTACCTTCTTGCTTAAGGAATCCGTGACTATATTCGCCTTGCCCGGATGATAAAGAATGGCGATGTCATAATCCTTCAGTAACTCAAGCCACCTACGCTCCCTCAATTTGAGATCCCTTTTCTTGAACAAATGCTGCAAGCTGCGATGATTAGTGTAAAACTAACAAGACACGCCATATAGATAATGTGTCCAGATCATAAGAGCATGAACGATTACGGCCAACTCCAAATCGTGCACAGGATAATTCTTCTCATGGGGATTCAACTAACGTGAAGCATATGTAATAACTCGCCCCTCCTGTATCAATACACAACCCAAGCCAACGCGTGAAGCATCACAATACACAGTATGCATCCCCCAACCGGGAGGCAACATAAAGACTGGTGATATGGTCAAGGCTGTCTTAAGCTTATGAAAGCTCGCCTCACAATCATCGAACCAACGAAACTGAGCACCCTTCTGGGTCAATCTAGCCAAAGGTGTTGTGATGGATGAGAAACCCTCTACGAACGGGCGATAATAACCTGATAGCCCCAAGAAACTCCTGATCCCGGTCACCTAAGTGGGATCCACCTTAATACCCTCGCCTGATACCACATGCCCCAAGAATGCCACAGAATCCAACCAAAACTCACACTTGGAGAACTTAGCATATACCTTCTGTTCCCGCAAGGTCCGTAGCACCACCCTCAAATGCTGCTCATGCTCCTCCATGCGACGTGAGTATATCAAGATGTCATCAATGAAGACAATAACAAAGGAATCGATATATGTCCTGAACACCCTGTTCATCAAATCCATAAATGCCACTGGGTAATTAGTAAAGACGAAAGACATCACTAAAAACTCATAATAACCATATCTAGTACGGAAGGCAGTCTTCGGTACATCTGAGTCTCAGATCTTGAACTGATGGTACCCTGATCTCAAGTCGATCTTAGAGAACATCCTAGCACCCTGCAACTGGTCAAACAAATCATCAATATACGGTAATGGGTACTTGTTCATAATGGTGACTTTGTTCAACTGGATGTAATCAATGCATATTCACACAGTCCCATCACTCTTCTTCACAAATAATATTGGTGCACCCCAAGGTGATACACTCGGTCTGACGAACCCCTTGGCTAGAAACTCCTCAAGATGTTCCTTCAACTCCTTCAATTCTTTCACAGTCTTGGCATGGCAATCAAGGATGGCATGACATGGAGATAGCCAGTCCATGCCCAGGATGACCTCAAAATCGGTCATATCAAGAAACAGAAGATCTGCTCTAGTCTTGTACCCACAGAATGTAACCACACAGGAATGATGGATCCGATCCACAACAATAGAATTGCCCACAAGAGTGGACACATAAACAGGAGTGCCCAACGACTCATGAGGAATATCCAAGAAATAAGCGAACAGAGATTAAACATATGAATAGGTAGACCTTGGATCAAATAATACCGAGGCATTTTTTACCGCATACAAAAATAATACGTATGATCACGGCATCTGTGGCTACTACATCTGGTCTGGTCGGAAAAGCATAGAACCGAGCTGGGGCACCGACTAGCTGGCCCCCACCTGCCTGGCCCCCACCTCTAGTATGGCCCATGCCTCCCTGTTCTCTGCCTCTGGGCGGCCGGACAACTAGTGCTGTTTGGGCTGCTGGCCCTGCTGTACTGCCTTGCCCCGGAGCCTGGGGCAAAGTCTCTACACATGACTAAGATCCCCGCACTCAAAACAACCTCTCGGTGCGGTGGTCTGCTGCCCTGAAGTCTGACCCTTATGGCCTGAATACCCACCGGAAGAACCCTGAATAGCTGGTGGGAGATATGAACTCTCTGGAATGGCATTGAAGTAAGCACTAGAAGAACCCTGATGACTGGAGTACCCACTAGAAGGACCCTGAATAGCTGGTGGTCGGTAAGAACTCTCCCACATAGCGCTGAAATAGGGTAGCATTGGAGCACCCTGTAGAGGTGGCGATGCTGCATATGGGGGCCTACTAGGCTGACCCCTCCCAAAATGACCTTTGCCCCCAGCTAGGGCACCTCTGAACTCTCCAGAAAAAGGGAACCTCTTGTCCCGCTGCATCTGCACTCTACCCCTCTAACGGTAACCCTCAATCCTCTGAGCAATCTCTACTACCAACTGATAAGAAGTCCCCATCTCAACGTTTTAGGCCATAGTTGCCTGAATACCTGAGTGCAACCCTGCAACAAACCTTCGCACTCGCTCCGACTCAGTATGAAGTATCATAAGTTCATGGCGAGACAACTCATAGAATGTCGCCTCATAATCGGTCATTGACATCTGACCCTGCTGGAGCAGCTCCAACTGAAACTTCAAATCTTCCCTTTGAGAGGGTGGAATATACTTGTCCAAGAAAAGGCGTGTAAACTGGTCTCAAGTCATGGGAGGAGAGCTTGCCAGCCACCTTTGAGAGGGTAAGACTGCCACCACCTACGGGCCCTGCCCTCTAGCTGGAAAGTAGTAAAGTCCACCCAGTGGGACTCAAATATCCTCATATTGAGCAGTCTGTCCCTGCACCGATTAATGAAGTCTTGGGGATCCTCATGACGCTCACCTCCGAAGACAGGAGGGAGTAGTCTAGTCCATCTATCCAATATCTTCTGCGGCTCGCCGGCCACAGCTGGTCTAGACTTAGGTGCCGCTGCTGCAACTGGCTGGGCACCCAACACGGGTACTGCATCCGAGGTCTGATATATGGCAGCCATATGTTCTGGAGCCTGAGTGGTAGGGGTATGTGCTCCCCCTCCCACCTGTGATATGGTTAGGTCTGCTACAAATAAACCATCCCGGGTCATAGAATCCATGAACCGTAGTATACGACCCATGACCTCCTGAAAGCCCGGTGCCATCATGACATCGACCGGGGCTGGCTCTGCTACGGGTACCTCGCCCTGCTCCTTAATAATGGGATCCTTCACTGGATCCGCTGGTGGTGCAAAAGGGGCAACTCTAGGACGTCCTTGTCCCCTACCTCGAGTCGGTGCCCTCCACCGGCCTCCGCCTCGGCCTCTACCAATAGGGGGAGGAGATCCTCCCAGGTCCAGAACATCTGCCACATACGTTCTCACCATCTATGAGAGAGTAAGAGAAGAATCTTAGTACACAATCAACTGCATGATAGAAGATGAATAAAGAGTAATTTCCTAACACCCTATAGTCTCTTAAATATAAGTACGAACATCTCTGCACCGATTTTCAAGACTCTATTAGGCCTGCCCATAACTTGTGAGACCTACATGAACCTAGAGCTCTGATACCATGTTGTTATGACCCAATTTCATCATAGGCCGTGATGGCTCCCCACATCGTTGTTAGGCAAGCCAACACCGATAAAGCTAGTGGTTTCCACTTTTAATATGTTTGCAAAGTGAATAACTTTCCACATTTATAAAATATTTAGAAATTTACTATTATAAAGTAATTAAAGAAAAAGCAACTGAATGCAAATCAAATTCATAATAATAAATCCAAAATACTAAGTCTACTAGTGTGTGGCAAGACATAGTGTCACTCGTATGTGGGCTACTAGTAGAATATACAAAAGAATACTAGTCTATTGTCTCAAGGAAATAGACAGAAATATAAATCCAAAAGTGAGACTCCGGCTGCTGCTGAACAGCTCGGAAGGGCAGCTCACCGTGTAGTCTCCAGCTAGAAGTCAAAAGTGCACGTTGGACTGGTAACCAGATGCACCTTCCTCAGACTCTTCATATCAAGTACAGAAGTGTAGCGTGAGTACATAAACAACATATACCCAGTAAGTGTAACGACCCGGCTGGTCGTTTTGAGAATTAGAGCCCTGATACCCTAATATCTTCTTTCCCCACATTTGTTTCTACTTTTGGGATTTGCCGGAGTGATTGGTTATTGAGTTCGAGGAGTTTTGGGATACTTAGTCCCTAGTTGTGAGTTTAAGCCTTAGAAATTGGACCGTAGTCGGAATTGTATGAAGACGGATCTGGAATGGAATTCCGTCAACTCCATTAGCTCTGTTGAGTGATTTTGAGCTTAGGAGCTCGTCCGGAATGTGTTTTGGAGGTCTGTAGTAGATTTAGGCTTGAAATGGCGAAAGTTAAATTTTCAGCGATTTAGGCCGATAGTGGAAACTTTGATATCGAGCTCGGAATGGATTTACGAAAGTGGCTATAGGTTCGTAGTGTCATTTGTGACATGTGTGCAACATTTGAGGTAATTCGGACTAGATTTGACGAGGTTCGGCATCGTTTGTAGAATTTGGAAAATTTTAAGTTCTTAGGCTTGAATCCGTACTTAATTCATGATTTTTGGTGTTACTCGATGTGGTTTGAAGGCTCGATTAAGTTCGTATGGTGTTATAGGATTGGTTGGTAGGTTTGGTTGAGGTCCCGGGGGGCCTCGGGTGTGTTTCGGATGCTTAACGGAATGAAATTGGACTTAGGAAAATCTGGTGCTTTTGCTGGTTCTGCTGAAATCGCACCTGCGGTGCAAGCCCGCAGGTGCAAGCAAATTGGCGCAGAAGCGGGAAAATAGAGCAGTGCCAGGGGTCGCAGGTGCGAGGTGATTTCCACATCTATGATGCCCGCAGATGCGTTAGGGGTCTTCGCAGGTGCGCAAGGTCTGCATAAGCGGAAGGGAATTCCGCAGGCGCACACACGAAGATGTGGCCCTTTTATCGCAGGTGCGAAGGCAGAGGGGGCAAGTGAATTGTGCAGATGCGCACAATTTCTGCACAAGCGCACCCGCAGGTGCGAGCCCAGGTTCCGCAGGTGCGGAAATACCTGGGCAGTGGTTAAAACCGAAGGGCTTCGTGATTTTTTTCATTTTTGACTTTGCAAACTCGTTTTAAGGCAATTTTTGAGAGCATTTTCGAGGCATTTTGAGGTAAGTCCCCTGTGCTTATTTTTGATCAATAATTTTGCTTTGCCATGTATTTTCCCACCTAATTAGTGTGTATTTAAGGTGGAAATTATGAATTGGAGGGTAGGGATTTAGATGTTTGATTTGTAGATTTGGAGGACCATTTGGTGTCGGATTTTAGTAAATTTGATATGGTTAGACTCGTGAGTGAACGGGCTTTCGTATTTTATGTTTTTTATTCAATTCCGAGATGTGAGTCCCACAGGCGATTTTTGAGTTAATTTCGGAATTTTCGTTAAAGTGTTGATTTTGTTAATTAGATGAGTCTATTATTGTTGTATTTATGATATGTAATTTCTTTTGGCTAGATTTGGTCCATTCGCAGCCGGATATTCGTGGGAAAGGCATTGTGACCGATTGATTGAGCTTGGTTCGAGGTAAGTGGCTTGCCTAACTGTGTGTGGGGGAAATGCCCTTAAGATTTGGAACTATTGTGATATGTGAGCGCCGTGTACGTGAGGTGACGAGTACGTACACGGGCTAGTTGCGGTAAAACCCGATTTTCTTACTGAGCATCAACATGTTTTCCTGTTATTTTGAGTTATACCATTTTAATGAGTACTAATCTATTTTCATTCTTAATTGAGTTATTCCTATTTGTGTAGCTATCATGTTTAGTCTAATACAACATGTCTACGTGTCTTAATTGTTATGTGAATTTCCTGCTTCTTCCCTGACTGGTACTTAGTTTAAATTGTAAGAATCTCGTGATGTAGTTGTGTTTCAATCATTCGCGCTGCATATTTACTTTGGGACTACGGAACGGTATTTTGGGAGATCCCCCTGTACTGCATATTTACTTTGGGACTACGGAACAGTATTCCGAGAGATCCCCCTGTCTTGCATATTTATTTTGGGACTACGGAACGGTATTCCGGGAGATCCCCCTGCACATTTACTTTGGGACTACGAAACGGTATTCCGGGAGATCCCCCTGCACATTTATGTTTGGGACTACGAGACGGTATCTCGGGAGATCCCCTATTGTGTTTTCTATGTACTAAGCTGTTACCTTTTATGATTTCATTGTTGTTAAATTTAGCCTTTATTTTATTGCGGTATTTCACTCTATATTGTTTTATTACATATTTACCAGTAGGGCCTTGACCTGACCTCGTCACTACTCGATCGAGGTTAGGCTTGGCACTTACTGAGTACCGATTGTGGTGTACTCATGCTACTCTCTGCACATGTTTTTCGTGTGCAGATCCAGATGTACCTTATCAGCCGCACTATCAGTTAGTCGGGACAGCTTTGGAGACTTCAAGGTATATCTGCCGTGTCCGCAGACCTCGGAGTCCCCTTCTACTCTTTCTCATGTCCATTATCTTCTGTATTTTTCCTTGTTAGACTCTGATGTATAGATACACTAGATTTTTCTTTCTGTAGTTTGTGATTCACGATGTTCCGGGTTTTGGGATTTGTTGTGTATTTTTGAATAATTGGTTAAATTTATATTTTTATTTCATTATTCCGCAAAATGTTAGGCTTACCTATTTGTAGAGACTAGGTGCCGTCACAACATCACACAGAGGGGAAATTGGGTCGTGACAGTAAGTATCCCGCCTAATCTAGAAGAAGTAGTGACGAGGGGTCGACTTAACACTTACTATGGGCTCACAATAGTATATCAAAATATTAATTAAGCATGGATTACATGAAAAATACAGAAACCCAATAACATGAAATAGTAAATAATCGCTTCGCTAATGCTAAATCCCAAACTTATTCTTTTAGTCATTTAACAATTTGTATCTCAAGCCAAAGAAGCAATATTAAATGACAATTGGTTCCAAAGATTTATCATGCGCAAATTATGCTGAGTTCGTACGGCTCGATCCAACATAATATTTAAACTGTGCACTGCCGAGGGTCGAACGACACGAACCATAGATGCATCTATCTGCTACCGAGGCATCCAGCCCGCTCCACAAAAGAGAAAACTCATTAAACAACCAATTCGAGATTTATAAAGGGCAAGTATTCCAAGAATTTCAAATTCTCATTTAACTGTCAAGTAAATGAAGTTTAACTTTTTTTCACTTCCTTTGTCGAGTTTCTAAATGATTTAATATATTACATTAACAAGTAGGGCGCAAGCATCGCAAGTACAACATGATATGAGTCCTAGACTACCCAGACATAATCATAATAGTAGCTACGCACGGTCTCTTGTCACCTCGTGCGTACGTAGCCCCCGATAAATAGGAGCACATAATATATTGATTCACCTATGGGGTTAATTCCCTCTTACAAGGTTAGAAGGGAGAATTACCTCGTCTCAAAGCCTACTTCCCGGTTCATGAATGCACTCACACCCTCAAGTCAGTGCCGAATCAATCCAAACTAATCAAATAATATACAAACTAATCAATACGTGCTCAGGAATTCGTATTCCAACTATTAAAGAGGTTACTCAACCCTAAATGCAAGATTCTAAAAATTCATCCCGGGCCCACGTGCCCACATTTCAGAAATATTTGAAGAAAGTTGTTACCCATAAACTTAGAAACATAAATATATGATTTTCACTAAGTTACATAACCATTTTTGTGGTAAAATTCCATTTTTATTAAACCCTAGGTTTTTCATATAAACCCTTCATTTCTTCCAATTTTCATGTTAAACTCTACCCATAATACATGTATTAAACTCACATTAAGTAGAAATTACTTACCTCACACAGCTAGGTCAAAATCCCCTGCTTAAAAGCTCTCAAATCGCCCAAGTGTAGAAGAAAATGTGATAAACATGGCCTAAGTCCCGTATTAAAGGAACCCTCACTACCCAGCGACCTTCGCACCTGCGGTGCTTTAGACCACTTCTACGGCCCTGCACCTGCGGGATAAGCCTCGTAGGTGCGTCCTTTCCCTCGCCTAGTCGGGCTCTGCATCTGCGGACAAAGAGGGCTGCATCTGTGAGCCTAGCCGCACCTGCGACCATGGCTCTAGCACATGCGCTCGCCGCAGGTGTGCCCAACCTCCCGCATCTGCGGATTCTGGGCTGCCCTCCATTTATCTCTTATGCGGCTCATGGCTCGCACCTTCGGCTAGCCAAGCGCAGGTGCGATTATGATAGATCTGGGAGCTTCAGCTATTGCTCCAAGCTCCCAACTTGGTTCGAGCCTCGTCTGATAGACACTCGGGGCCCTCGAGGCCCTGCCCGAACATACCAACAAGTTTAGAATCACGTAACGGACTAGCTCGAACTCTAGAAATGCCCGAAACAACTTTAAAACTAAGAATCACACCCAAAAACCAATTGAATCAAACTTATGAACTTAAAGTTCTTCTATTCACTCAAAATGCGCCGGAACGTACTTAGACTGCTCAGATTGACACCAAATTTTGCGTGCAAGTCTTAAATGACATTACAGAATTATTCCCGATCTCGGAATTCTGTTTGGACCTCGATAACACCAAAAATTGCTCCAAACCAAATTTTAAAAACTTCAAAATTCTTCAAGAACCAGCTTTTGATATTAGGGGCCAAAATGCTCCCCGATCATCCACAACCCATTCCGAGCATATGCCCAAGTCCGAAATCATCATACGAATCTATTGGAACCGTCAAATCCCGAACCGTCAAATGTTGATATTTCCTAACCATTTTGTAGCCTCTAGAAGACAAGTACAGACATCTCTGTACCGATCTGCAAGACTCTACTAAACTCGTTTGTGCCTCGTAGAACCTGTGAACCTAGAGCTCTAATACCAACTTGTCACGACCCAAATTACCACCACATGTGTCGTGATGGCACTTAGCCTCAAAGACTAAGTAAGCCGATTATAATTATAATTCAAGCCAACTTGTTTTTTTATAGATAATCGAAACCAACAGCTGAAATAATTACAAACAACGTCCCAAGACTGGTAATACTGGTCATGAACTCTAACTGAATACATGAAATGATCTCAAGAATCAAATACTCAATACTGTTTGATTAATAATTAACAGTACAAAAAAATGGAAAGACTTCAAGGTATAAAAATAAATACAGGGAAAATCACAACATCACATGCAAATTACCAACGTAATACCCCCACATCATCACATATAATCCCTGACAATAGCCACATGTATCTCTCCTATAGCCACCCTTATCACTCCTATAATAGCCTCCCTTATCCCTCCTCCCTAACAATATCAATAGCCACCATTATCGCTCCTATAGCCACCCTTATCGCTCCTATAATAGCCTCATTTATTGCTCCGCCCTGATAATATCAATAGCCACCCTTATATCCTTAAAATAATAACTCAAATAACACAGCAATTTACATGGAATATTATCACGACAACATAACAAAATCAATTCATATCATAATTTGCCCAATGGCCACAAGCAATTCTAAAGATATAACAAAATTAATTAATGTCATGGCCCAATTTTACCTAAAGGTCATGATGGCGCGCAACGTCACGGTTAGGCCAGCCAAACCAGTAAATTAAACATACATCAATCATTTACAAGAAAATTCTAAGTAATTTTATTCTTTTTTCTAGCAATATTAAAAGAAATAGAAAAGATACAGATTAATTTAAATCCAAGAAAAATAATCAAATCCCAATTCTACTAATGTGTGTGCCAAGATATGGTGTCACAAGTGTACGGGCATCTAATAGATTATACAAAAATTTCCAAATAATGTCTGAAATAAAGTAGACAAAATAAAAATTTCAGGAAGAGGCACTGGTTACTAGAGAATGGCTCAGAATAGCAGATCACAACTAAGCCTCTGGATATCATGGGTGCGCGCCGATAGGTCCAACTATAGCACCTGTCTCAGGCCCTGCTCAGGTGTGCGGGCAGCGGGAGTCTGAGTACCTCCCCCGGTCTGAGAAGTGGCTGCAGCCGTCAAAACAGAGACAGCCTGAGCAAGGCCAGTACACACTATCAAAATCTAGGCTAAGGCCTCCTGGACCTGGTCCTGATCTGGAGCAACTGGGGGGGGGGTGTCTGCTGGTACTGCCCAGGCTGCTGCGTGGGCTGCACCTCTACCCCTACCACGGCCTCGGCCACAGTCTCAGCCTCTCGCAGCCCTAGCTGGTGGTACTGGTGGTTGGTCCTCCTGGCTGGTGGTACTGGTGGTTGGTCCTCCTGTCCGGTAGTGTGAGTCCTCACCATCTATGAGAGAATGAAACAACAGATGTTTAGTTATTAGAATCAACAGATTTGCACGACAAGAATTCAAGAATGTGAGATTTCCTAAAGGTTCTGTAGCCTCTCAAAGATAAGTACAGACGTCTCTGTACCGATCTACAAGACTCTACTAAACCTGCTCATGACTCGTGAGACCTATGTAACCTAGGCTCTGATACCAACTTCCCATGACCCAAAACCTAACGTGTCGTGATGAAGCCTATCGGTGGTACTAGGCAAGCCGACCTTCCCAAAATACTTCCAAACTAAATATAAAAGTAAAGTAAAGCATTCCATAACAGGATTTATTCATAAAATCAAAGTTAAACTCAAATTTGGAACAAAGTGCGAAAAACGAGCCCCAAACATCGGGGTGTCACCAAGTCATGAGCGTCTAAGTATTTAAAACTATTACAGCCAATATCTAAATATCAGTAGAAAACTAAATGAAATGTGGAAGGAGTAACAAGGTCCTGCGGAAGGTGGCAGCTACCTTACAGTCTCTGAAACTCAAACAGGCCTGGACTTAACAATCTCAGTGCTCAGGCATACCTATATATGCACATGTAGTGCAGGGTATAGTATGAGTATAACCGACTTAGCAAGTAACAGCAATAAATAAGGAATTGAGAAGTACTAACAAGCTATATAGAACAATTTATTTGATAATTCTCACATTTAAGAGTAAACATGAGTAAACGATCAATTGCATAATTACCAATTCCAACCAGACAATTAATAGTTACATGCAGCAACAAAGTGAAATAGATGAAACCTCATAGACACTGTCACTCAAACCCTCAATAACTCGACACTCAACTCTCAGTCCTCAATGCACACGCTCAATAGGTACATGCGCTCACTAGGGTGTTCAGACTCCGGAGGGGCTCCTACAGCCCAAGCGCTATAATTCGCAAGGACAACTCACGTGCTATAATATCATATCAAGGCCTGCACGGACAACTCATGTGCAACCATTTCACATCAGAATCTGCATGGACAACTCACGTGCTAAGGTACAATACCTCACAAAAGGGCCCTCGGCCTCACTCAGTCATGAACCTCTCTAGTCTCATAACTCTCAATAAAGAAAGGGAAAATAGCCCAAATCAAAGTGTTATAGTATATCATCGGGGAAAATAATAGAGACTGAGGTAAACATGTACAAGAATCACTATGACTGAATATGACCACCATTAGCAGGAATATAGCCTAAGCATGATTTCTAACATGAAAGACAATCAAGTTCTAGTAGACATGAATGCATATAAACACAAATAAAGGCTATTAGACTTCACAGTCTCCCGGGACGGATCAAGTCTCAATACCTCACAGCGTACACCCACACGCCCAGCACCTAGCATGGGTGCCACCTCCAAATAGTCACATTATACCAAACTCTGGGATTTAAAACTGTTACTTACCTCAACAGCGTAGAACTCCTACTCCGGAATGCTCTTTCCTCTCGAACCGACCTCCAAATGACCCGAATCTAGCCACAAAAAAAATTAAATACGATAAATATGAGCTAAAGCAATGAATCCCACAAGAAAAATACCAAATTATAGGCCAAATTTCGAAATTCACTCAAACCCGGCCCTCGGGCCCACATCTCAAAATCCGACAAAAGTAACAAAACCCGAAAGCCCATTCACACACGATTCTACCCATACTAAATTCATCAAAACCCGACCTCATTTGGTCCTTCAAATCCATAAATTACTCTCTCCAAAATCCCAAGCCCTAACCCTTTATTTCACTTCAAAAATCCTACTAATTATGTGGGAAATCAACGGGAAAATACCATAACTAATGATAATAGAGCTCAAGCCACTTACCTTAGTGAATATCCTTGAATCCCCTTCAAAATTCACCCCAAAAGCTCCAAAGTCTGAATTGAAAATGGTGGAAATTAGCAAAAATCACGAAGTCCCTTTTTATACATGCGGTACACTTGACTGCTTCTGTGACACCGCACATGCAGAATTTCCATCGCAGGTGCAAAACTCACTAAATACTCCAGCTTCTCGCACATGCGGTTGCGCACCTGTGCATCTCCCTCTGCTTCTACGGAATAGGCCAATCTCCTCATTTTCGCATCTGTGATTCAGCCTCGCATCTGCGGGCTCGCAGATGTGACCACTTTTACGCACATGCGGTTCTAGCCCAGGTCATCTATGTCCACATCTGCAGCTCCCCAAGCGCACCTACGACCTCGCAGCTGCGGCTCACACTTCGCAGGTGCGGAAAAACACCGGCAACAACAGTTCAGTTGCATTTTCCAAGTTCCTAACCTTCCATTAACCACCCGGAACTACCCCGAGGCCCTAGGGATCTCGACCAAACATACCAACACATCCCATAACATCATACAAACTTAGTCGAGCCTTCGAATCACTCAAAACAACATCAAAACACCAAATTACCCCCGGATTCTAGCCTAAGAACTTCTAAACTTCCAAATTCCACAAACTATGCCGAAACCTACAAAACCACGTCCGAATGACCTCACATTTTACACACGCGTCACAAATGACACCACAAACCTACTCCAATTTCCGAAAATCCATTCTGACCCTGATATCAAATTTTCCACTACCGACCAAAATCGCCAAATTTCCAACTTCCGCCAATTCTAGCCTAATTCCACTACGGACCTCCAAATCATATTCCGGACGGCCTCCTAAGTCCAAAATATACTAACAAAGCTAATGGAACCATCAGAATTCAAACCCGAGACTGTTTACATATAAGTCAACATCCGGTTGACTTTTCCAACTTATGGTTCTAAATAAGAGACTAAGTGTCTCAATTCACTCCGAAACCACTCCGGACCCAAACCAACTAACCCGATATATCATAATATACCTAGAAAGCACAAAAGGAAGCAGAAATAGGGAAAATGGGGCTATAACTATCGAAACAACAGGCTTGGCCGTTACAGTACTGATCTGCAAGACTCTACCAAACTCGTTCGTGACTCGTAGACCCTATGAACCTAGAGCTCTGATACCAACTTGACATAACCCAAAATCCCACTAAGTAAGCCGATTATAATTATAATTCAAGCCAATTTGTTTTTATAGCCCATAATTTGTTTTTACAAACAACCTATCAAGACTGGTAATACTGGGTCACGAACTCTAACTTAATACATGAAATGATCTCAAGGATCGAATACTTAATACTGTTTGATTAATAATTAACAGTACAAAAAAATAGAAAATACTTCAAGGTATAAAAATAAATATAGGAAAAATCACAACATCATATGCAAATTACCAACGCAATAACCCCACATCATCACATATCATCCTTGACAATAGCCACTCTTATCTCTCCTATAGCCACCCTTATCACTCCTATAATAGCCTCACTTATCCCTCCGCCCTGACAATATTAATAGCCACCCTTATCGCTTTTATAGCCACCCTTATCGCTCCTATAATAGCCTCCATTATCCCTCCGCCCTAACAATATCAATAGCCACCCTTATATCCTCAAAATAATAACTCAAATAACACAACAATTTACATGGAATATTATCACGGTAACATAACAAAATCAATTCATATCAGAATTTGCCCAATGGCCACAACCAATTCCAAAGATAAAACAAAATCAATTAATGTCACGACCCAATTTCACCTAAAGTTCGTGATGACGCCCAACGTCACGGTTAGGCCAGCCAAACCAGTAAATTAAACATACATCAACCATTTAAAAAAAATTCTAAGTAAGTTTATTCTTTTTTACTAGCAATATTAAAGGAAATAGAAAAGATACCGATTAATTTAAATCCAAGAAAAATAATCAAATCCCAATTCTACCAATGTGTGTGCCAAGACATGGTATCACAAGTGTACGAGCATCTAATAGATTATACAAAAATTACCAAATACTGTCTGAAATAAAGTAGACAGAATAAAAATTTCAGGAAGAGGCACTGGTTGCTGTAGAATGGCTCAAAAGGGCAGCTCACCACTAAGCCTCTAGATATCGTGGGTGCGCGTCGATAGGTCCAACTATAGCACCTGTCTCAGGCCCTGCACTAAAAGTGCAGCAAGTGTAGCATGAATATGTAAACAACGTGTACCCAGTTAGTATCAAGCCTAATCTCGAAGAGGTAGAGATAAGAGGTCGACTTTGACACTCACTAAGGGTCAATAATAATAAATAAAATAAAAATAGAAATATTTAAATCAACATGATTCATAGAGCTTACAATAATTTTAGTTAACCAAAAAAGTAATTAAATTCCTTCAAATACAATAATTTCCAATCTATTAATTAAATTCACAAGGTGCAATTAAAATATCAAAGTATCGTATAATTATTATTTTTATTAGGCACGATTTCTGCCGAGATCGTACGGCCCGATCAATAGTGTCGTGTACACTACCGAGGGACGTGCGACGTGATCCATAGACGCATCTATACTGCTGAGGCATTCGTCCCACTCCACAAGAAAGGAGGACATTTTCTTATGTACCTTCGGAATGATAGTATATTTATTATAATATTAATTCGAGTGGATGAACAGTTTCTTTTAACAATTAATTAATTTAAACAGGAAATTAAGTATATGAGATTTCCATCTTTTACTATCTTTCCCTAACAATTCACAATATATTTCAAATAGTTTAATTAAATAAAGAATACAATTTACCCACGTAATTCATGATTTGAGTCCTAAACTACCTGGACTTTAGCATAGATAGTAGCTACGTGCGGATTCTCGTCACCTCGTGTGTACGTAGCCCCCACATTTAGCAAAAATTATTAATTTAGATCACCTATGGGGTAAATTCCCCCTCACAAGATTGGACAAGAGACTTACCTTGTCTCAAAGTTCATTTTCCGATCAAAATATTGCGTAAAACCTCAATTCGATGCCGAAAAATCCGAAACTATTCAAAAGTTATATAAAATAATTAATACATGTTCAATAATTCAAAATTCATCTATTAAATAAATTGCCGTATCCAAAATGGTAAAACTCCTAAAATTCACCCCGGGACCACGTGCCCGGATTTCGGAAAGTTTCGGAGGAAAGTATTACCCATAATCCCAAGATCTCAAATATATAATTTCTATCCAACTCCATAACCATTTTCGTGGTTAAAATATTAATTTTATAAGAATCTAGGGTTTTCATCTAAACCCTTGATTTCTAAGATTTACCGGTTATAATCTACCCATAATCTATGTATTTAACTCAAAGTGTGTAGAATTAATTTACCTTCAAGTTGCTAGTTGAAATCCCGTCTCAAAAAGCTCTGAAATCGCCCAAACGTGGAAGAAAAATGGGCTCCAAATGACTGAGCCCCGATTTTTAATCCACTCTGCCCAGCAGTGGTTTCGCACCTGCGGAAGGAGTAGCGCACCTGCGGAAAAGCCTTGTAGGTGCGAGTTTTCACTCGATGCCAAGCTCCGTGTCTGCGCGTTCGCAGGTGCGCCCAAAATTCCCCACCTGCGATGGCAAGCCTCCACTCCCCTTTTCGCTTCTGCGAATAAAGCTCCCATCTGCAAGGGTCGCACCTACGACTGTTCAACCGCAGGTGCGATCGTACAAGAAGCAGAAAGCTTCAGTTCTTCCTCCAAATTCCAAAATTGGTCCGAGCCTCGTCCGGTTAACACTCGGGGGCACCGGGGCCCCGTCCGAACATACCAACAAGTTTGAAATCATAAAACAGACTCGCTCGAACTCTTAGAATGTGTAAAAGAACATCAAAACTAAGAATCATACCCAAAACCAAATTGATTCAACTTAGAAATTTCAAATTCTTCAAACTTACTCCGAATGCGACGAAATATACTTATACTACTTGGAATGAAACCAAATATTGCATGCAAGTCTTAAATCACCATACAGAGCTATTCCAAAACTCGGAATTTCAAATGGACCTCGATTACTCCAAAACCTACTCCAAACCAAATTTAAAGAACATTAAACCTTCAAATAGTTGATTTTTACTATTAAGCGCCGAAACGCTCCCGGGTTATCCAAAACCCGATTCGAAGATACGCCCAAGTCCAAAATCATCATACAAACCTATTGGAACCGTCAAATCCCGATTCCGGGTCGTTTTCTCAAAATGTTGACTGAAGTAAGATTTGGCCTTTTAAAAACAAACTAAGGAACCAATTGTTCCGATTTCAACCCGATCACTTCCGAATTCCGAATCAACCATTCCCGCAAGTCATAAATTAATAAAAGCACATACGGAGAGTTTTATTTAGGGGAACAAGATTCTAAAAGTCAAAATGGCCGGTTGGGTCATTACATTCTCCACCTCTTAAACAAATATTTGTCCTCGAACGGGTTTAGAATTGTACCTGGAGTGCTGAATAAGTGTGGATATGTGACCCACATGCTTTCCTCGGCCTCCCAAGTTGCTTCCTCGACTAGTTGGCCCCTCCACTGGACTTTTACTGCATAAATCCTATTGGACCTCAACTGGCGAACCTGTTTATCAACAATGGCAACTGGCTCCTCTTCATAACCCAAGCTATTATCTAGCTGAACTGTGCTGAAGTCTAACACATGTGATAGGTCAGCATGATACTTATGAAGCATAGATACATGGAAAATCGGATGAACTCCTGATAGACTGGGAGGAAAGGCAAGCTTATAAGCAACCTCCCCAACTCGTCTCAACACCTCAAATGGGCCTATAAACCTTGGGCTCAATTTCCCCTATTTCCCAAATCTCATAATTCCATTCATCGGCGAAACTTTCAAGAGACCTTTTTCACCCACCATAAATGATAAATCACGCACTTTCTGATCTGCGTAACTCTTCTATCTGGACTGTGCTGTACGAAGTCGCTCCTGAATCAACTTTACCTTTTCCAAGGCATCTTTCACCAAATCAGTACCATATAACTTAGCCTCACCCGGCTCAAACCATCCGATGGGCGAACGACATCACCGACCATATAAAGCCTCAAATGGGGCCATTTCGATGCTGGATTGGTAACTGTTGTTATAAGCAAACTCGGCCAAAGGCAAGAAACGATCCCACTGACCTCCAAAGTCAATCACACATGACCTGAGCATATCCTCCAAAATCTGAATAGTCTGCTCTGACTGCCCGTCGGTCTGCTGATGAAAGGTTGTGCTGAGCTCTACACGGGTCCCCAATTCACTCTCTATTGCTCTCCAGAAATGCGAAGTAAATTGAGGGCCTCTATCTGATATGATGGAAATTGGCACACCGTGCAACCGAACTATCTCCTGAATATAAATCTGGGTCAACCTGTATGAAGTATACGTAGTCACAACCGGAATGAAGTGTGCCGACTTTGTCAACCTGTCATCAATGACCCAAACTGCATCAAACTTCCGCAACCTAACTACAAAGTCCATAGTAATGCATTCCCATTTCCACTCCGGTATAGTCATCTGCTGAAGTAGGCCACCTGGCCTCTGGTGCTCATATTTAACTTGCTGGCAATTTAGACACCTGGCTACATACTCAACTATGTCCTTTTTTATTCGTCGCCACCAATAATGCTACCTCGGGTCACGATACATCTTCGTAGCACCTGGATGAAAAGAATACCAAGAACTATGTGCCTCCTCTAGGATCTTTTTCCTCAGTTCATCCACATTAGGAACACATAGACGATCCTAGAGTCGCAGAACACCATATGCTCCAATAGTAACTTCCTTAGCACCACTCCGTAGTACCATTTCTCGACGAACCATTAAGTGTGGATCATCATACTGGCAAGCCTTGATCAGCTCAAATAGTGAAGACTGAGCAACGACACATGCAAGAACTCGACTGGGCTCTGAAATATCTAATATGACAAGTCTGTTAGCCAAGGACTGAATATCCAAAGCTAATGGCCTCTCCTCTGCTGAAATAAAAGCCAAACTACCCATACTCTTCGCCTTTCTACTCAAGACGTCTGCAACCACATTTGCTTTGCATGGATGATATAGGATAGTAATATCATAATCTTTTAGTAACTCAAGCCATCTGTGTTGCCTTAAATTTAGGTCCCTCTGCTTGATCAAATGCTGCAAATTGCGATGATCAGTGTAAACTTCACAAGACACCCCATAAAGATAATGCCTCCAAATCTTAAGAGCGTGAACAATCGCAGCTAACTCCAAATCATGTACTGGATAATTCTTCTCGTGGGGCTTCAGGTGACGTGAAGCATATACAATGACTCGCCCCTCCTGCATTAATACACAACCCAAACCAATGCGTGCAGCATCATAGTACATTGTATACATCCCCGAACCGAAAGGAAACACTAACACTGGTGCTGTAGTCAATGTTGTCTGTCTTATGCTTCGGAAAGCTCACCTCACAATCATCAGACCATCGGAATGGAGCACCCTTCTGGTCTAATTTTATCAAAGGTGCTGCAATAGATGAAAATCCATCCATGAACTGACGATAATAACCTGCTAAACCTAGGAAACTCCTGATATCAGTTGCCGAAGTGGGACGATGCCAATTCTAGACTGCCTCAACCTTTTTGGGATCAACTTAATGCCCTCGCCCATTACAATATGCCCCAAAAATGCTACAGACTCTAGCTAGAACTCATATTTGGTGAACTTAGCATATAGCTTTTGTTCCCGCAACGTCTGAAGCACCATTCTCATATGCTGCTCGTGCTCCTCCTTACTGCGCGAGTAGATCAAAATGTCATCAATGAAGACAATGACAAACGAATCAATATATGGCCTGAATACCCTGTTCACCAGATCTATAAAGGTTGTCAGGGCATTAGTTAAATCGAAGGACATCACCAGCAACTCATAATGACCATATCTAGTCCGAAAAGCAGTCTTCGGAGCATCGGAATCCCGAATCTTCAACTGATGGTACCCTGACCTCAGGTCGATCTTAGAGAACACCCTAGCACCCTGCAACTGGTCAAATAGATCATCAATATGCGTCAACCGGTACTTGTTCTCAATAGTGACTTTGTTCAATTGACGATAATCAATACATATTCGCATTGTTCCATCCTTCTTCTTCACAAATAATACTGGTGCACCCCAAGGCGATACACTCGGTCTGACGAACCCTTTAGCTTGTAACTCCTCAAGCTGTTCTTTTAATTCTTTCAATTCTTTCGGAGCCATGCAATACAGTGGGATAGATATAGGCTGGGTATGTAGAGCCTAGTTAATATCAAAATCAATATCACAATCAGGTGGCATACCTAGAAGATCTAAAGGAAATATATCAGAGAACTCCCGAACTACATGCACTGAATAAATAGTTGGAGTCTCTGTAGTAGTATCCCAAAGGTAGGCTAGATAAGCTAAACAACCCTTCTCAACCATGTGTTGAGACTTCATAAAATAAATGACCCGATTAAATGCACTAACATATGAACCCTTCCACTCCAGCCTAGGCAACGCTGGAATAGCCAAGGTACCAGTCTTGACATGACAATCTGGAATGGCATGATATGGAGATAACCAGTCCATGCCCAGGATAATTTCAAAGTCGGTCATCTCAAGCAGTAGAAGATCTGTTCTAGTTTCATAACCACAGAATGTAATAATGCAGGACCAGTAGATCCGATTCACAACAACACAATCGCCCATAGGAGTGGACACATAAACAGGAGTACTCAAGGACTCACGAGAAACACCCAGGAAATGAGCAAATAGAGGTGACACATAGGAATATGTAGATCCTGAATCAAATAATATTGAGGCATCTTTGCTGAAAACAGAAATAATACTTGTAATCACGACATCTGAGGCTTCTACATTTGGTCCGGCTTTTCTACATTTGGTCCGGCCAAAAAAGCATAGAACCGAGCAGGAGTGCCAACGGCTAGCCTCCGCCTGGCTGACCTCCACCTCTAGGATGACCCCTACCCACCTGTCCTCCACCTCTTGGTGGTCGGACAACTGGTGGAGCAACTGGTGCGGTAATCATAGGTTGTTGACCCTGCTGCACTGGTCTACCCCGAAGCCTAAGGCAAAATCTCCGCATGTGGCTGGGATCCCCGCACTCGTAATAACTTTTCGGTGCGATGAGCTGCTGACTAAAGGTCTGGCCCTGGTGACTTGAATACCCACTGGAAGAACCCTGAATAGTCGATAGGCGATAAGAACTATCTGACATAGCACTGAAATAAGGTCGTACTGGAGGACCCCTAGGAGGCGGTGGTGCTGGATATAGGGTCCTGCTGGACTGCCTTCTCATGAACTGACCTCTGCCCCCAGACGGAGCACCTCCGAACTCTCCGGAATATCTAAACCGTTTATCTCTCATAACCTGCTCTTTGCTATGCTGACGCACACCCTCAATCCTCTGGGCTATCTCCACGACCAACTCATACGAAGTATCCATCTCAACCTCTCGGGCCATAGTGGCCTGAATGCCAGTATGTAAACCCGCAACATACCTCCGCACTATCTTCGTCTCAGTAGGGAGTATCATAAGTGCATAGTGAGATAACTCAGAGACCTCGCCTCATAATCGGTCACTGACATCTAACCCTACTGGAGCTACTCAAACTGAAACCGCAACTCTTCCCTCTGGGAGGATGGAATATACATGTCCAGGAAAATATGGGTGAAATTATCCCAAGTCATGGGAGGAGAATATGTTGGTCTGCCAAGAAGATAAGATTTTCACCATCTACCGGCTCTACCCTCTAACTGAAAAGTAGCATAGTCTACCCCATGATACTCTAATATCCTCATGTTGTGCATTTTGTCACTGCACCAATCAATGAAGTCCTGGGGATCCTCATGTTGCTCACCCCCAAAGATAGGAGGATGTAGTCTAGTCCAAATGTCCAATAGTTTCTGCGGATCGGCGACTGTAGCTAGCCTGGGCATAGGTGTAGCAGCTTCCACTGGCTGGGCTCCACCCATGGGTAATGCACCCTGGGTCTGATATACAATAGCTTCCTGACCATGAGCATGTGCGGTCAGAGTGTGTGCTCCTCCTCCCGCCTGAGATGTGGCTAGGACTGTCGAAAATAAACTGGCCTGAGTCATAGTGTCCATGAACCGTAGCATACGACCCATAACATCCTAGAATCTCGGTGAAGATGTGAAATCCACTGGAGCTGGCTCTGCCACAGGCACCTCATCATGTTCCTAAATAATGGGATCCTCTGCTAGACCCACTAGTGGCCTAACTGGAATAATCGTGGACGTCCTTGTCCCCTACCACGGGATGGAGCCCTTCCTCGGCCTCTGCCTCGGCCTCTAGCAACTGGGAAGTAGCTCTTCCCTAGTCTGGAACCTCGTTAGAGCGCGTTCTCGCCATATGTGAGAGAATAATAGAAAGATATTTAGTACTACATCAATTGCACGATGGAAGATGAAGAAAGGTAGTTTCCTAACAACCTATAGCCTCTCGAAGATAAGTACAGATGTCTCTGTACCGATCCGCAAGACTCTATTAGGCCTGCTCATAACTTGTGAGACCTACGTGAACCTAGTGCTCTGATACCATGTTGTCACGACCCAATTTCACCTAAAGGTCGCGATGGCGCCCGACGTCAAGGTTAGGCCAGCCAAACCATTAAATTAAACATACATCAATCATTTTTAAAAATTTACTAAGTAATTTTATTCTTTTTACTAGCAATATTAAAGGATATAGAAAAGATACCGATTGATTCAATTCCAAGAAAAATAATCAAATCCCAATTCTACCAATGTGTGTGCCAAGACCTTGTGTCACAAGTGTATGAGCATCTAGTAGATTCTACAAAGAGTTCCAAATATTGTCTGAAATAAAGTAGATAGAATAAAAATTTTAGGAAGAGGCACTCGTTGCTGCAGAATGGCTCAGAAGGGCAGCTCACCACTAAGCCTCTGGATATCTTGGGTGCGCGACGATAGGTCCAACTATAGAACCTGTCTCAGGCCCTGCACAAAAAGTGCAGCAAGTGTAGTATGGGTACGTAAACAATGTGTACCCAGTAAGTATCAAGCCTAATCTCAAAGAGGTAGAGACGAGGGGTCAACTTTGAGACTCACTAAGGGTCAATAATAATAAATAAAATAAAAATAGAAATATTTAAATCAATATGATTCATAGAGCTAACAATAATTTTACTTAACCAATAGAAATAATTAAATTCTTTCAAATACAATAATTTCAAATCTATTAATTAAATTCACAAGCTGCAATTAAAATATCAAGGTCTCGTGTAATTCTTATTTTTATTAGGCACGATTTCTGCCAAGGTCGTACGACCCGATCCAGAGTATCGTGTACACTGCCGAGAGAGGTGCGGCACGATCCATAGATGCATCTATAATGCCGAGATGTTCGGCCCGCTTCACGAGAAAGGAGGATATTTTTTATATACCTCCGGAATGAGAGTATATTTATTAAAAGATAAATTCGAGAGGATGAACAGTTTCTTTTAATAATTAATTAATTTAAACAGAAAATTAAGTATATGAGATTTTCATCTTTTACTATCTTTCCCTAATAATTCACAATATATTTCAAATAATTTAATTAAATAAAGAATACAAGTTACCCACGTAATTCATACTTTGATTCCTAAACTACCCGGACTTTAGCATAGATAGTATATACGTACAGACTCTCTTCACCCTGTTCATATGTATCCCCCACATTTAGCAACAATTATTAATTTAGATCACCTATGGGGGTAAATTCCCCCTTATAAGATTAGACAAGAGACCTACCTTGTCTCAAAGTCCACTTTCTGATAAAAGTATCGCGTAAAACCTCAATTCAATGCCGAAAAATCCGAAACTATTCAAAAGTTATATAAAAATAATTAATAAGTGTTCAATAATTCGAAATTCATCTATTAAATAAATTACCCAATCCAAAATGGTAAAATTTCTAAAATTCACCCCGGGCCCACGTGCCTGGATTCCGGAAAATTTCAGAGGAAAACGTTACCCATAATCTCAAGAACTCAAATATATAATTTCTATCCAATTCCATAACCATTTTCGTGGTTAAAATCTCATTTTTATAAGAATCTAGTTTTTTCATCTAAACCCTTGATTTCTAAGATTTACCGGTTATAATCTACCCATGATCTATGTATTTAACTCAAAGTGTGTAGAATTAACTTACCTTCAAGTTGCTAGTTGAAATCTCCTCTCAAAAAGTTCTGAAATCGCCCAAACATGGAAGAAAAATGGGCTCAAAATAACCGAGCCGCGATTTTTAATCCATTCTGCCCAGTAGTAGTTTCGCACCTGCGGAAAAGCCTCGCAGGTGCGAGTTTTCCCTCGATGCCAACTTCCGCATCTGCGCTCCTTTTCTCGCACCTGCGCGTTCGCAGGTGCGCCCAAAATTCTGCACCTGCGATGGCAAGCCTCCCCTCCCCTTTCTGCTTCTGCGAATAAAGCTCGCATCTGCAACTGTTTAACCGCAGGTGCAATCGTACCAGAAGCAAAAAGCTTCAGTTCTTCCTCCGAATTCAAAATTGGTCCGAGCCTCGTCCGGTTAACACTCGGGGGCCCTGGGGCCCCACCCGAACATACCAACAAGTTTGAAATCATAAAACGGACTCTTTCGAACTCTATGAATGTATAAAACAACATCAAAACAAAGAATCATACCCTAAACCAAAGTGATTCAACTTAGAAATTTCAAATTCTTCAAATATAATCCGAACGCGACGAAATATACTTATACTACTCAGAATGACACCAAATTTTGCGTGTAAGTATTAAATCACCATACGGAGCTATTCCCCAACTCAGAATTTCAAATGGACCTCGATTACTCCAAAACCTACTCCAAACCAAATTTAAAAAACATTAAATCTTCAAATAGTCACTATTAAGCGCCGAAACGCTCCCGGATTATACAAAAACCCGATTCAAACATACGCTCAAGTACAAAATCATCATACGAACCTATTGGAACCGTCAAATCCCGATTCCGGGGTCGTTTTCTCAAAATATTGACCGAAGTCAAACTTAGCCTTTCAAAGCCAAACTAAGGAACCAATTGTTCCGATTTCAACCTGATCACTTCCAAATTCTGAAGCAACCATATATTAATAAAAGCACATACGGAGAGTTTTATTTAGGGGAACGGGGTTCTAAAAGTCAAAATGATCGGATGGGTCATTACAATTAATTTCACAACAAATAAACCAAGGCTCCACACAATGTGTATAAAACCTCAAAACAACAACAGAGATGGGAAATACTCAGTATAGGGCATCGCCATCATTAATCCAAATTTTTGATAATTATATAACGCTTCGGTTTAAATTTATTTCATTAATTATTTGCAGATGGAAAATCCATAATATAATTATTTTCAGGAAATAACAAATCACCAAACTCACGGAATTCACATAAATATACAAGCAATAACCACATCAATATTGTCATATAAAACGAAATTCAACAAAATGCGAATTGAGGCATGTCAAACAGATGATTTGATAAATGCCAACAATTATCCAATTTACTACATCATATGCCTAAGACTTTAACACAATCAATTTTGCACATATAAGCCCGAGTACATACTCGTCACCTTGCGTACACGGCTTTTCATATTTCATAAACGGTACATAAGACTCGATGCCTAAGGGGTAATTCCCCCACTCAAGGTTAGGCAAGATACTTACCTTTTTGGAAGTTAGGTTGATATTCCAAAATAGCTTTCTCACGTGAATTGACCTCCGGACGGTTCCAATCTTTCTTGAGCCTTCCTTACATTACTACGAGGTTCCGGAAATCCTAGAAACTTCAATATATTTAGAATCATAACAAAAGTGAACCATAATTAGGAAGATATTCATGGTTTCAACTCATTTGAGCATTTTATCAAACACTAGGTGTGCAAATTTGGTTACAAGGTTCTTCTACAAGATTTCCTTCACTCCACAACCCAATCCTTGCTTATTTGAGCTCAACAATCTTCCCACAAACCTTATTGGTAAAAGCATATATGAATAATACTCTTACACCCAAGAATCATACTCCCAATCACCCATCGTTTACCCCAAACTCAAAATTGAAGACTAGGGGTTTGAATCTTACCTCTTAGATGAAGATATTGTGATTGGCTTCCTTGATTCTTGAAGATTGGTGCACGATTAGATGATAAGAATGTTAGGTTCCCTCATTCTCTCTATAAAATGCTCTTACATCTCTCTAAAACCCTCAGAAAAATACCCCAAAATAAGCCCCAAAGGCTATTTATAAAAATGGGGTCGGGTTATGAAAATAGGAATATTAACCCCCGAAATCAGATCTGCGATCGCATAATTGACCGCAGAATGAGTATGCGGGTCGCATAATGCATCGCAAAATTGATGCCCAGAACTGGGCTGTGCTTGTGAGGTCTGCGACCATTTTGCGGTCGGATAACCATTTCTGCGGCCCGCATAATGGTTCTACGATCGCAGAATTGGTCGCAGAATTGCATTCGGCCAGCCTTTGGTAATTTGGTCATACCTTCTTGTAGGAGTGTCCAAATGATGAACGGTTTGAAGATTTAGAAACTAGACTTAAAGATATTTCATTTGATATATAATAAACCATATAACACTTCGTATCATGAGAGGTATGCTCGTTTGAAGTTAGGTCTTGTGCGAACTCACTTGAAACTTTAGTCTATTATGAAATTTCCAACTTGACTTGGACTTAGGGCTCTGCTTAGACCATAAACCATTATTAATGCACCTCATACAAATATTATCATGATCAATTGATATCATTCATATAATAGTCCTTGTCTGTACACAAGCCCGAATATATAATTGATTTTGGAATCCGACCTCAAATTGAGGTCTAAATCCCCAAATTCTCGAAATCCCTAGTTTCTACTCTAACCCTTAATTCTACCATGAAAACTCTAGATTTTAGGTTAAAAAATCAAGAAATGTAATAGGTAATTGAAAGAAAATGGTTTATAATCACTTACCAACAATTTGGGGAAGAAATGGTTCTTGAAAAATTGCCTCTCACAAGTGAGGTATGTTGGCTAAACTCTTCTTTAAGAATTTGAATTCCCTATATCCTTGTAAGTTCAGAGATGTTGATTATAAATGGAGAATTCCAATAAGTTTTGTGATGAAGATATATGTTCAATTCGTGTTTCAAATGCTCTTATCATATTGCATTATAAATTGAGGATGTGTCCCAAACTATGGATTATGTATCAACATGTTATAATTTCTAGTGGTGATTTATGTGAAAGTTATTATGCCAAGTTGTGTAGAGATTGTGATTGTGATACACCTCCACCCGCATATATTGGGTGAGGTGGCATGACCGCTTTGTGTGGGGACTATGGTATAAAGATTTTGATTGTGATACACCTCCACCCGCATATATATTGGGCTGAGGCGGTATGACCGCTTTATGTAGGGATAATGGTATTGTGGGACTGCACCTCCACCCGCTTACATTGGGGTGAGGCGGTGTGACTGCTTTGTGTATTGTTTTGGTATTGTTGTGGCACCACCGCCCACATACATTGGGGTGAGGCGGCATGGCCGCTTGATTAGAGTTGTGGTATTGTACGTACACCTCCACATGCACACATCGGGTGAGGCGGCGGGGCCGCTTTGTGTGAAGATGGTTACAGAGGATCTCATCTTAAATCCTATAAATGTTATTGATAGCTTTTAATATGCTTGCTATGGTTTAAATAGTTATCTATACTGAAGGGTAACTCTTTGATCTCAACGGGCGAACTTGCCGGGCTAGAATTGCCACCGGCTCCTCCTCATAAGTCAAATCCTGGTCCAACTGGACAGAGCTAAAATCTAATACATTGGACGGATCACTGTGATACGTTCGAAGTATGGACACATGGAATACCGGATGAACAACTGCTAAACTAGGCGGCAACACAAGCCTGTAAGTCACCGCTCTCACTCTCTCAAAAATCTCAAAAGGTCTGATATACCTAGGGTACAACTTGCCCTTCTTTCCGAACCTCATTACACCCTTCATGGGTGATACCCGAAGCAACACTCTCTCTCCGACCATGAATGCAACATCACAAACTCTACGGTCAGCATAACTCTTCTGCTTGGACTAAGCTATGCGAAGTCGATCCTGAATAATCTTGACCTTATCCAAGGCATCCTGTACTAAGTCTGTGCCCAATAACCGAGCCTCTCCCGGCTCTGTCACGACCCAAAATCCCACCATAGGAGTCGTGATGGCACCTAGTCTCTTAGACTAGGTAAGCATATTTCCATTACATTTATGAAGCCATTTTTGTTGTTTTTGAAACTAACAACGAAAATAATTATAATATACAACCTCCCAAGACTGGTAGTACTGCGTCACAAACTCTAACTGAATACATAGAATGATCACGAGGACTGAATATACAATACTGTTTGATTACAAGTTAACAGTACAATGAAATGAAAAGACTTCAAGGGACTGTGACGACCAAGCAGCTCTACCTTGAATCCTTACGATCCTGCTTTAACTCTGCTCAAGTCCGTTATCTTCAATTCCTAGCTCTGCACAAAAATATGCAAAAGTGTAGTATGAGTACGCCATAATCGGTACCTAGTAAGTATCAATACTAACCTCAATGGAGTAGAGACGAGGTACAGTCAAGACACTTACTAGTCTAATAACCTGTGCAATATAATATACAAAATACTAGGAAAGAGTTAGCAATAAGGGCAGGATAAAACAACCAGTGGTATGCGCAAAAAGACAAAAAAATACCATAAACATCACTCAACAATTAATAATACATGTACACCCAATTAATTCAAGTTTTTCAAATAAATATCCTTCACATAACCAAATAACTCTCTTTCAAATTGTAATGACCCGGCCGGTCGTTATGAATATTATAACTCCGTTCCCCTATTTACTGCTCAATTTATATCTTGTAATTGATTTATGACTTATCGGGTTAGTTGGTTCAGGTCCGGAAGGAATTCGGAATGAAATGAGATATTTAGTCTCAGAATTGAAAATTTAACTTAAAAAAGTGGACCGTATATGTACCTATGTGTAAACGACCTCGGATTTGAATTTTGATGATTCCAATAGCTCTGTATGGTGATTTTGGACTTAGGAGCGTGTCCAGAAAAATATTTGGAGGTCCATAGAGGAATTAGGCTTGAAATGCCGAAAGTTGAATTTATGGAAAGTTTGACCGGGGGGTTGACTTTTTGATATCGGGGTCGAAATCCGATTCTAAAAATTTTAATAGGTCTGTTATAACATATATGACTGGTGTGCAAAACTTGAGGTCAATCGGACGTGATTTAATAGGTTTCAGCATTTGTAGAAATGGAAAGTTTCAAAGTTCAATAGGCTTGAATTGGGGCGTAATTCATGATTTTAGCGTTGTTTGAGGTGATTTGAGGATTCGACTAAGTTCGTATGATGTTTTAGGACTTGTTGGTATATTTGGTTGAGGTCCCGAGGGCCTCGGGTGAGTTTCGGATGCTTAACGGATCAAAACTTGAACTACAACAGCTGCTGCAATTTCCTTCTGTTGGAAATTTCTTCTGCCAGAATCGAAGCCACGATCAAGCCCAGGGTCGAGGGCCACGATCGAAGGCAGGGTTGAGGATCAGGCTCGAAGCCACGATCGAGCCCAGGGTCGAAGGCCACGATCGAAGCCAGGGTCGAGAGCCATGATCAAGGGCTGGGATCGAGGGTCAGAATCGAGGGCCAGGATCTTGGCCTTCGATCGAGGCCTAGGATCGAGGACCTCGATCGAAGGCCAAGATCGAGGCAGTCTGGGAAGAATTATAAAAACAGGGACTTCGTCCCATTCGCCATTTTTGATATATTTTCAAGGAAAACTTAAGGTAAGTCCCTTGTGATCATTTCTACTCCATAATATTGAATTATCATCGAATAATCCGACTAGATTACATGATTTTGAGGTGTAAATCGCAGATTGGAACTTAGAAAATTGGAAATAAGATTTGTAGATTTGAAGGTCGTGTTGAGGTCGCATTTTGGTAAAATTGGTATGGGTAGACTCGTGGTTGAATGGGCTTTCGAATTTTGTAACTTTTGTCGGGTTTCGAGACGTGGTCCCCTCGGGAGATTTTTGAGTTAAATTTTGGATTTTTATGAAAAATTAGTATTTTCTTATGGAATTAATTCTAATAAATTTTATTGACTGAAACGAATTATTTATGACTAGATTCGAGACATTCGGAGGCTGATTTGCGAGGCAAAGGCATTGCAGAGTAAAGAATTTCACGCTCTGAGGTAAGTAACAGTTTTAAATCTGGTCCTAAGGATATGAAACCCTGGATTTTGGTATCATGTGATTATTTTGGAGGTGACGCACATGCTACATGACGGGCGTGTGGGCGTGTACCGACGTGATTGTGACTTGGTCCGTCCCGGAAAACTGTAAAGTTGAATAATTTGTTGTTAGCTATATTCTTTCTATGTGTTGATAAAATTTGACTGTAAATCATGTAAGAAATCATGCTTAGGCTATGTGATAGTACTGTTGGGACCCACAGAGGTCGCGTACTTGTTGAATTGCCTGCTATATGTTATATGTACTGAGTCTCAATTTTTACTTGCACATTTAATCTCAGTCTCTGTGATTATTATTGATACATCATATCATTGGTGTTTGGGCTGATTTCATGATTATTTAGAGCTCGAGAGACTGGAGAGATTTATTACTGAGTGAGGCCGAGGGCCTAATTGTGAGATATTGATACTATAGCACATGAGTTGTCCGTGCAGCACGTGAGTTGGCCGTGCCGATCCTTATATTATACTATGGCACGTGAGTTGGCTGTGCAGATCCTTATATTATACTATAGCACGTGAGTTGGCCGTGCGGATCCTTATATTATACTATAGCACGTGAGTTGGCCGTGCAACACATGAGTTGGCCGTGCGGATCCAGATATTTATATTATGGCACGTGAGGTATCCGTGCAGCACGTGAGTTGGCCGTGCAGATTATAGCGCTTGGGCTGTAGGAGCCCCTCCGGAGTCTATACACCCCCAGTGAGCGCAGGTACCCATTGAGAGTGAGTGATGAGGGTTGGGAGCCCAGGGAGTGATAAGGGCTGGGATCCTAGTGAGTGATTGTTTTCCTAAGAGGTTGTACTTAATTTCCATTTGTTGTTGCACTTAGTTGCTATATGTCATTGTTGCAAAATCTCTGAAAGATTCTTGATATACGAATTACAAGAACAGGAACTGTATAAAAATTTATTTGACATTAAACTGCCAGATTTGATAGCATGTCTATTCTTTGCTGGAATTACTCGAAATGAACCATAACTGTGTAGCTCGTTACTATCTTCAGTTCCTTATTTATTGTTGTTACTTGCTGAGTTGGTTGTACTCATACTACAACCTGCACTTCTTGTGCAGATCCAGGTGTTTTCGAATATAGCGGGTGTTGATCCTTTTGCGCGGCTGATTTTCAGCAGATTTTGAGGTAGTTGCCATGTTCTGCAGACCTTGTCTCTCCTTCTATATCTCTTTGTTAACCGTCTCAGACTATTATAAACTATATTTTTTCAGACTTGTATTTATATTAGATGCTCATGTACTCAGTGACACCAGGTTTTGGGGAGTGTTTGTATTGTATTTAAATATTATATTTTCAACCTTGAAGAGAAGTTTGGGTTTATTGAGTTTATCGGCTTGCCTAGTATCGAGATAGGCGCCATCACGACAGGTTGGGATTTTGGGTTGTGACAAGTTGGTATCAGAGCCTAGGTTACATAGGTCTCACGAGTCATGAGCAGGTTTAGTAGAGTCTTGCGGATCAGTACGGAGATGTCTGTACTTATCTTCGAGAGGCTGTAGAACCCTTAGGAAAATTTCACTTTATTGTGTTCTATCGTGCGAATTTGTTGATTCTGGAAACTAAATTTCTGCTATTCTGTTCTCTCACAGATGGTGAGGACACGTACTACCAGATCGAACGGTCAGCCACCAGCGCCACCAGTTAGGGCCGCGAGAGGTCGGGGCCGTGGTAGAGGCCGGGGCTGAGGTAGAGGTCGATGTGTAGCTCGTACCCCAGTTGTTCCAGCACAGGAGCAGATTCCAGATATAGTTGAGCCGACCGGGTCAGCTCAGGCACCAACTGTACCCATTAACATTGCAAGCGTTTGGGAGACTTTGGCCCAGATATTGGCATCCTACACTGGTCTTACTCAGGTGGTTTCGGCTGAGGCCACACCTGCCACTTATCAGGCTGGGGGAGGTACTCATACCCCCATTACCCATACTCCAGACCAGGTAATACAGGGACTTCAGATACCGGGGGCACTACCAGCCCAGCCGGTTATAGCTGCTCAGGCCCTGGTAGTTCCTGTTATGGCAGATGATGTGCAGAGAAGACTTGAGAGATTTGAGAGGCTTCGACCTCCACCATTCAGCGGTACTAAGTCAGAGGATGCTCAGGATTTTCTGGGTAGGTGTCAATGGATGCTTCGGACAACGGGTATTCTGGAGACCAGTGGGGTCTCATTCACTACTTTTCAATTTTCTGGGTCTGCACTTAGATGGTAGGAGACTTACTAGAGACGTAGGCTTGTTGGCGCAGCACCCCTTACTTGGCATCAGTTTTCTATGGTCTTTTTTGAGGAGTTCGTACCTCAGTCCCATAGAGAAGAGTTGCGCAGACAGATTGAGCAGCTTCGCCAGGGTGATATGCGCAGACATTAGGAGATTCATTGATGGCCTCACATATCAGCTGCGGTTACTTATAACTAGGGAGAGTGTATCTAGTGCTACTTTTGATGAGGTTGTGGACATTGCTCGGTAGATAGAGATGGTTCGTAGCCAGGAACGTGGTGAGAGAGAGGCTAAGAGGCCTCATGGTCCAGGTGATTACAGCGGTGTTCCTTGAGGAGGTCAGTTTCACCGAGGTAGGGGTCGTTCTTACAGACACGCTCAAACGAGTCGTCCAGCTCATCGTGGTGCATCAGCTAGCCATGGTTCTTACAGTGCTCACTCAGGTCAGTCTTCATTCAGTGCAATACCAGCGCAGAGTTCTCATCATGCCTCGTCCGCATAGGCTTCTGCAGGTCATCCCTCGGGTTATCAGGAGCAACAGTTTTCTTAGAGGAAGGGTTGTTTCGAGTGCGGAGAATTTGGTCATTTCAAGAAAGAGTGTCCTAGGCTATTGAGTGAGGTTTCAAAACAGAGTTCTCGACCGACAGCACCAGCACCAGCAGTTACACCACCCGCCCTGCCATCTCGGGGTGGGGGTCAGGCAGCTAGGGGTCGCCCAAGAGGGGGAGGCAGATCAGGAGGCGGGCATGCTCAATTCTATGCTTTTCTTTCCAGGACAGATGTTGTTGCCTCAGACGCAGTGATCACATGTATTATTTAAGTGTGCCACAGGGAGGCTTCTATTTTATTTGACCCTGGTTCCACGTATTCATATATATCATCGTATTTTGCTCATTATCTGGATATGCCCTATGAGTCCTTAGTTTCACCTGTTTGTGTATCTACACCGTTGGGCGATATTATTACTGTGGATCGCGTGTATCGGTCGTGTGTGGTAACTATTGGGGAACTGGAGACTAGAGTTGATCTCTTATTACTCGGTGTGGTTGATTTCAATGTAATCTTGGGTATGGATTGGTTGTCACATGTCATGCTATTCTGGACTGTCACGCAAAAATCGTGACGTTGACGATACCGGGGTTGCTAAAGGTTGAATGGAGGGGTTCTCTAGATCTTGTTCCTAGCAGGGTAATTTCTTATTTGAAGGCCCAACGTATGGTTGGAAAGGGATGCTTGTCATATTTGGCCTTTGTGAGAGACGTTGATGTAGATGCTCCTATTATTGATACAGTACCGGTCGTGCGAGACTTTCCGGATGTATTTCCTGCAGACCTACCGGGTATGCCACTCGACAAGGGTATTGATTTCGGTATTGACTTGGTGCAGGTCACTCAGCCCATTTCTATTCCTCTGTATCGTATGGCACCAGCTGAGTTAAAAGAATTGAAAGAGCAACTTCAGGAACTCCTTGAAAAGGAGTTTATTAGGCTTAGTGTTTCACCTTGGGGTGCACTGGTTCTGTTTGTGAAAAAGAAAGATTGTACTATGGGGATGTGCATTGATTATAGGCAGTTGAACAGAGTTACAATCAAGAATAAATATCCATTGCCGCGTATTGATGATTTATTTGACCAGCTTCAGGGAGCGAGGGTGTTCTCCAAAATTGATTTGAGGACTGGGTATCACCAATTAAAAATTCAGGATTCAGACATTCTAAAGACGGCATTCAGGACTCGTTATGGCCACTATGAATTTCTTGTGATGTCTTTTGGGATAACCAATGCCCCAGCAGCATTTATACATTTGATGAATAGTGTATTTCAGCCATATCTTGATTTATTTGTCGTGGTATTAATTGATGATATTCTGGTGTACTCACGTAGCCAGAAGGAGCATGCACAACACTTGGGTATTGTATTACAGAGGCTGAAAGAAGAGAAACTTTATGCAAAAATTCTATAAGTGTGAGTTCTGGCTTAGTTCGGTGTCATTCTTGGGACATATAGTGTCCAGTTAAGGTATTAAGGTGGATCCGAAGAAAATAAAGGCAGTTCAGAATTGGCCCAGACCATCCTCGGTTACTGAGATTCGGAGTTTTCTCGACTTGGCCGTTTATTATCGTCATTTTGTGGAGGGTTTCTCGTCTATTGCATTGTCTATGACTAAATTGACCCAGAAAGGTGCTCCGTTCAGGTGGTCAGATGAATGTGAAGATATCTTTTAGAAGCTCAAGACAACTTTGACTACAGCTCCAGTATTGGTGTTGCCTACAGCTTCAGAGTCTTATATTGTGTATTGTGATACGTCGCGGATTGGTCTCAGCGCAGTACTTATGCAAATGGTAGGGTGATTGCCTATGCGTCAAGACAATTAAAGGTACATGAGAAGAATTATCCGGTCCACGATCTTGAGTTAGAAGCTATTGTTCATGCCTTGAAACTTTGGCGGAATTACTTGTACGGTGTCCAGTGTGAGGTATTTACCGATCATCGGAGTCTACAACATTTGTTTAAACAGAAGGATCTTAACTTGCGGCAGCGAAGGTGGTTGGAGTTGCTTAAGGATTATGATATCACCATACTCTATCATCTCGGAAAGGACAAGGTGGTGGCCGATGCCTTGAGTCGTAAGGCAAAGAGTTTGGGCATCTTAGCATACTTACCAGTAGAAGAGAGGCCTTTAGCCTTGGAGGTCCAGGCCTTGGCTAATCAGTTTGTTAGATTGGATGTTTCCGAGGTGAATCGAGTTTTGGCCTATGTTGTTTCTCGGTCTTCTTTATATGATCGCATCAGAGAGGGCCAGTATGATAATCCACATCTGCTTGTCCTTAAGGACACGGTTCAGCACGGTGATGCCAAGGAAGTCACTATTGGAGATGACGGTGTATTACGGATGCAAGGGAGGCTATGTGTGCCTAATGTAGATGGTTTGCGTGAGCTGATTCTCCAGGAAACTCACAATTCGCGGTACTCTATTTATCCAGGCACCGCGAAGATGTATCAGGATTTGAGGCAGCACTATTGGTGGAGGCGGATGAAGAAAGATATAGTTGGGCTTGTATCTCGGTGTTTAAATTGTCCACAGGTAAAATACGAGCACTAGAGACCGGGCGGATTGCTACAGAGACTTGAAATTCCAGAGTGGAAGTGGGAGCGTATTACCATGAACTTTGTAGTTGGACTACCACGGACTTTGAGAAAGTTTGATGCGATTTGGGTGATAGTAGATCGGTTGACCAAATCTGTGCATTTTATTCCAATCGGTACTAATTATTCTTCGGCGCGGTTGGCTGGGATTTATATTCGCGAGATTGTTCGCCTACACGGTGTGCTGGTGTCCATTATTTCAGATCAGGGTACGCAGCTTACCTCACAGCTTTGGAGGGCACTGCAGCGAGAATTGGGCACACAGGTCCAGTTGAGTACAACATTTCACCCTCAGACGGACGGACAGTCCGAGCGCACTATTCAGATATTGGAGGATATACTACGTGCTTGTGTCATTGATTTTGGGGGTTAATGGGATCAATTTCTGCCACTCGCACAGTTTGCTTACAATAATAGCTACCAGTCAAGCATTCAGATGGCTCCGTATGAAGCTTTACATGGGAGACGGTGTCGGTCTCCGGTGGGTTGGTTTGAGCCGGGTGAGGTTAGGCTATTGGGTACTAACTTGGTTCAGGATGCTTTAAAGAAGGTTAAAGTAATTCAGGAACGGCTTCGTAAGGCACAGTCTAGACAGAAGAGTTATGCTAACAGGAAGGTTCGTGATGTTGTTCACATGGTTAGGGGGAAGGTTCTACTCAAGATTTCACCCATGAAGGGTGTGTTGAGGTTCGGTAAAAAGGGCAAGTTGAGCCCTCGGTATATGGGGCCTTTTGAGATACATAAGAAAATTTGGGAGGTGGCTTATGAACTTGCTTTGCCACCTAGTCTATTAGGTGTTCATCCAGTGTTCCATGTATCCATGCTCCGAAAGTATGTCGGGGATCCGTCTCACATTCTGGATTTCAGTACAGTACAGCTAGACGGTAATTTGACTTATGATGTGGAGCCGGTGGCTATTTTAGACCGGCAGGTTCGAAAGCTGAGGTCGGAAAACATAGCATCAGTGAAGGTGTAGTGGAAAGGCCAGCCAGTCGGAGAAGCTATAACCCCGTTCCCCCATTTACTGCTCAATTTATATTTTGTAATTTATTTAAAACTTATCGGGTTAGTTGGTTCGGGTCCGGAGGAAATTCAGAATGAAATGAGACACTTAGTCTCATAATTGAAAATTTAAGTTAGAAAAGAGGACCGTATATGGACCTATGTGTAAACGACCTCGGGTTTGAATTTTGATGATTCCAATAGCTCCGTATGGTGATTTTGGACTTAGTTGCATGCCCGAAAAAATATTTCGAGGTCCGTAGAGGAATTAGGCGAAATGCCAAAAGTTGAATTTTTGGAAAGTTTGACCGGGGGGTTGACTTTTTGATATCGGTGTCGAAATCCGATTCTGAAAATTTTAATAGGTCTGATATATCATTTATGACTGGTGTGCAAAATTTGATGTCAATCGGATGTGATTTGATAGGTTTCGGCGTTATTTGTAGAAATGGAAAGTTTCAACGTTCAATAGCCTTGAATTGGGGCGTAATTCATTGTTTTAGCGTTGTTTGAGGTAATTTGAGGATTCGACTAAGTTCGTATGATATTTTAGGACTTTTTGGTATATTTGGTTGAGGTCCCGAGGGCCTCGGGTGAGTTTCGGATGGTTAACGGATCAAAAATTGAACTACAACAGCTGCTGTAATTTCCTTCTGTTGGAAATTTCTTCTGCCAGAATCGAAGCCACGATCGAGCCTAGGGTTGAGGGCTACGATCGAAGGCAAGGTTGAGGATCAGGCTCGAAGCCACGATCGAGCCCAGGGTCGAGGGCCACGATCGAAGCTAGGGTCGAGAGCCATGATCGAGGGCTAGGATCGAGGGTTAGAATCGAGGCCCAGGATCTTGTCCTTCGATCGAGGCCCAGGATCGAGACCTAGGATCGAGGACCTCGATCGAAGGCCAAGATCGAGGCAGTCTGGGCAGAATTATAAAAACATGGACTTTATCCCATTCGCCATTTTTGACAAATTGGAGCTTGAGGAGAGGCGATTTTTGATATATTTTCAAGGGAAACTTGAGGTAAGTCCCTTGTGATCATTTCTACTCCATAATATTGAATTATCATCCAATAATCCGACTAGATTACATGATTTTGAGGTGTAAATCGGAGATTGGAACTTAGAAAATTAAAAATAATATTTGTAGATTTGAAGGTCGAGTTGAGGTCGGTTTTTGGTAAAATTGGTATGGGTAGACTCGTGGTTGAATGAGCTTTCAGATTTTGTAACTTTTGTCGGATTTCGAGACATGGGCCCATGGGTGAATTTTGAGCTAAATTTTGGATTTTTATGAAAAATTAGTATTTTCTTATGGAATTAATTCCAATAAATTTTATTGACTGAAACGAATTATTTATGACTAGATTTGAGATATTCAGAGGCTGATTTGCGAGGAAAAGGCATAGCAGAGTAAAGTATTTCATGCTCTGAGGTAAGTAACAGTTTTAAATCTGGTCCTGAGGGTATGAAACCCCGGATGTTGGTATCATGCAATTATTTTGGAGGTGACGCACATGCTTGGTGATGGGCGTGTGGGCATGCACCGAGGGGATTGTGACTGGGTCCATCCCGGGAAACTGTAAAGTTGAATAATTTGTTGTTAGCTATATGCTCTCTATGTGTTGATAAAATTTGACTGTAAATCATGTGAGAAATCATGCTTAGGCTATGTGATATTACTGTTGGGACCCACAAAGGTCGCGTACTTGTTGAATTGCCTGCTATATGTTATATGTACTCAGTCTCAGTTTTTACTTGTACATTTTATCTCAGTCTCTATGATTATTATTGTTACATCATATCATTGATGTTTGGGCTGATTTCATGATTATTTAGAACCCGAGAGACTGGAGAGATTTATGACTGAGTGAGGTCGAGGGCCTATTTGTGAGATATTGATACTATAGCACGTGAGTTGTCCGTGCAAGACGTAAGTTGGCCGTGCAGATCCTTATATTATACTATGGCACGTGAGTTGGCCGTTCAGATCCTTATATTATACGATAGCACGTGAGTTGGCCGTGCGGATCCTTATATTATAATATAGCACGTGAGTTGGCCGTGCAACTTGTGAGTTGGCCGTGCGGATCCAGATATTTATATTATGGCACGTGAGTTGTCCGTGCAGTACGTGAGTTGGCCGTGCAGATTATAGCGCTTGGGCTGTAAGAGCCCCTCCGGAGTCTGTACAGCCCCAGTGAGCGCGGGTACCCATTGAGAGTGAGTGATGAGGGCTGGGAGCCTAGTGAGTGATTGTTTTCCTAAGAGGTTGTACTTGATTTCCATTTGTTGTTGCACTTAGTTGCTATATGTCATTGTTGTGAAATCTTTGAAAGATTGTTTATATACGGATTACATGAACAGGAACTGTATAAAAATTTATTTGACATTAAACTGCCAGATTTGATAGCATGTCTATTCTTTGCTGGAATTACTCGAAATAAACCATAACTGTGTAGCTCGTTACTATCTTTAGTTCCTTATTTATTATTGTTACTTGCTGAGTTGGTTGTACTCATACTACAACCTGCACTTCTTGTGCAGATACAGGTGTTCCCGGACATAGTGGGTGTTGATCCTTTCGCGCGGCTGATTTTCAGGAGATTTTGAGGTACCTACCGTGTTCCGTAGACCTTATCTCTCCTTCTATATCTCTTTGTTAACCGTCTCAGATTATTATAGACTATATTTTTTTCAGACTTGTATTCATATTAGATGTTTATGTACTTAGTGACACCAGGTTTTGGGGAGTGTTTGTATTGTATTTAAATATTATATTTCAACCTTGAAGAGAAGTTTGTGTTTATTGAGTTTATCGACTTGCCTAGTATCGAGATAGGCGCCATCACGACAGGTTTGATGCTGTTTGGGTGATAGTAGATCGGTTGACCAAATCTGTGCATTTTATTCCAGTCGGTACTAATTATTCTTCGGAGCGGTTGGCTGGGATTTATATTCGCGAGATTGTTCGCCTACATGGTGTACCGGTGTCCATTATTTCAGATCGGGGTACGCAGTTTACCTCACAGTTTTGGAGGGCAGTGCAGCGAGAATTGGGCACACAGGTCCAGTTGAGTACAACATTTCACCCTCAGACGGACGGACAGTCCGAGTGCACTATTCAGATATTGGAGGATATGCTACGTGCTTGTGTCATTGATTTTGGGGGTTCATGGGATCAATTTCTGTCACTCGCAGAGTTTGCTTACAATAATAGCTACCAGTCAAGCATTCAGATGGCTCCGTATGAAGCTTTATATGGGAGACGGTGTCGGTCTCCGGTGGGTTGGTTTGAGCCGGGTGAGGTTAGGCTATTGGGTACTGACTTGGTTCAGGATGCTTTAAAGAAGGTTAAAGTAATTCAGGAACGGCTTCGTACGGCACAGTCTAGACATAAGAGTTATGGTGAAAGGAAGGTTCGTGATGTTGTTCACATGGTTGGGGGGAAAGTTCTACTCAAGATTTCACCCATGAAGGGTGTGTTGAGGTTCGGTAAAAAGGGAAAGTTGAGCCCTCGGTATATGGTGTCTTTTGAGATACATAAGAAAATTTGGGAGGTGGCTTATGAACTTGCTCTGCCACCTAGTCTATCAGGTGTTCATCCAGTGTTCTATGTATCCATGCTCCGAAAGTATGTCGGAGATCCGTCTCACATTCTGAATTTCAGTACAGTACAGCTGGACGGTAATTTGACTTATGATGTGGAGGCGGTGGCTATTTTAGACCGGCAGGTTCGAAAGCTGAGGTCGAAAAACATAGCATTAGTGAAGGTGCAGTGGAAAGGCCAGCCAGTCGGAGAAGCTACTTGGCAGATTGAACAGGAGATGCAGAACAAATATCCACACTTATTTGAGACTCCAGGTATTATTCTAAACTCGTTTGAGGACGGACGTTTGTTTAAAAGGGGGAGAATGTTGATCCTTTCGCGCGGCTGATTTCATGAGATTTTGAGGTAGCTGCCGTATTCCGCAGACCTTGTCTCTCCTTCTATATCTCTTTGTTAATCGTCTCAGACTATATAGACTATATTTTTTTCAGATTTGTATTCATATTAGATGCTCATGTACTCAGTGACACCAGGTTTTGGGGAGTGTTTGTATTGTATTTAAATATTATATTTTCAACCTTGAAGAGAAGTTTGGGTTTATTGAGTTTATCGGCTTGTCTATTATCGAGATAGGCATCATCACGATAGGTTGGGAATATGGGTCATGACACAAATGTAGTTTTCTCAAATATTTATTTTTCAAATATAATTCTTTCAGTAAATCTTTTCAAATATAATTTCCTCAAATAATTATCTTTCAAATACAATTCTTTCATATAATTCTTTTTGAATAAAAATCCTTCCAAATAAATATTTTGAATATAATTCTTTCAATTAAAAAGTCACCATGTGACACCTCATTTCATTATAAAATAAATATGGGTCTCGGCCCATTTTCATATTTTTCGTAAACACGGGTCTCAACCCATTTTCATATTTTCACGGCACCTTTTGCCCATAATTAAATCATATCACAACTGCACGGACAATTTACGTGCCAATTATCATCATGATTTCATCACAGCACCTAGTGCCCATATTTCATATCACAACTGCACGGATAATTCACGTGCCAAATATCCTCATTATTTACTCACGGCACCTCGTGCCCACATTTCAATTTATAATCTGCCTGGCAATAGCCACAGACTCTCAATTTCAACATAAATCAGATTGTTGTCAATTTACCAATAACAAGAGAAATTGCACAAGGTATACAAGTAAACACAAGAAAATCACAACATCACATGAAAATTATCAACACCACGACCCCACATCATCACATGTCGTCCCTGACAATAGCCACCCTTATCGCTCCTATTTCTACCCTTATCACTCCTATGCCACCCTTATCGCTCCTATTGCCACCCTTATCACTCCTATAGCCACCCTTATCGCTCCGCCCAGACAATATTCTAACAAACACAACAACAATGAAATGCCACCCTTATACCCACATAATATCAACGGTGAAATGCCACCCTTATCTCCCCAAAATAATAACTCACACAACACAACAATTTACACAGAAAATTAACACGGCAACATAATAAAAATAATTCATATCACAATTTGCCCAATGGCCACAATCAAATTCCAAAGATATAACAAAAATCAATTAATTTCACAACAAATAGCCCAAGGCTCCACACAATGTATATAACACCCAAAAACAATCAATAGAGTTAGAAATTACTCAGCATAAAGCAAAACCTTTATTAATACAAATTTAGATAATTATATTAACACTTATTCTTAAGCTCGCTTAAATTAATTATTTGCATAAGAAAATTCATATTGGAATTAATTTCCAAGAAATATTAAACCAACAATACTCACAAAATTTCATAAATATTTCAAGTAACAATCACATCAAATTATCATATAAAAACAAATTCAACAACAAGGATTTAGGCATGGCAAACGGATGATTTAATAGTTTTTCACAATTTTCCAATTTACTACACAATAATGCCTAAGACTTTAATTAAATGAATTTTTCACGTATAAGCCCGAGTACGTACTCGTCACCTCGCGTACACGGCTTTTCACATTTCACAAATGGCACATAAGACTCAATGCCTAAGTGGTAATTCCCCCACTCGAGGTTAAGCAAGACACTTACTTTTTTGAAGTTAGGCCGATATTCCAAAATAGCCTTCTTGCTTGAATTGACCTACGAACGGCTCAATTCTATCCAAATTAATTGTATAACTCCATTAAAATTCGTCGGAAATAATTCCGGATAATAATATGTCGACTTAAAAATTTATTCTAAAAAGTCAACAAAAGTCAACGCGGGACCCGTCCCTCGGAACCCGACATAATTTTCATGAAATCCAAACACCCATTCCGATACGAGTTCAACCGTACCAATTTTATTGAATTCCAATAAAAACTCGACCTCCAAATCTTACATTTTCGTTTTTGGAAGATTTTACAAAAGTCTTGATTTCTTCCATTAAAATCCGAATTAAGCGATGAATATAATCATAGATTCATGAAATATAAACACTTTAGGATATAGAACACTTACCCTAATCCATATGGTGAAAATCGCCTCAAACATCGCTTCAATCTGAGCTCCATAGCTCCAAATATGTCAAAAATGGCTGAAGCCTCGAAATATAGCTACTGCCCAGGTATTTTGTCTTCGCGATCACAAAGAACAAAAATTTTCAGCCCCAAAATTGCTCTTCGCGATCGCGGAAAACCAATCGCGATCGCGAAGAACAAACTCCCCCAACTCTTCCAGACAGCCTCTAGTATAATGGTCATAACTTTTTGTAAAATTCCAAATTGCAAATGGTTTAACTTTCTGACAACTAGACACCAAGGGATATAACTTTCATTTGTTTTCATCTCCCAATTTCTTATAGATTTCTAGATATAAGCTTCCAAAGTCAGCCCTGTGCAACATGCATTTCCAAACTCTTCCCAGATAGCCTATAGTGTGTCTACCATAACTTTTAGTACACAACTCCAAATGACAAATGGTTTACTGTTCTGAAAACTAGACATCAAGGGCTATAACTTTTGTTTTTAGATCATCTCCAAATTCTTTATAGATTGCGAGATATAATCTTCCAAAATCGAGTCAGTGCAACAGAGATTTGTTCTACGCGATCGCAAAAGAGCTTCCGCGATCGCGATTCACAAGGCCCCAAAGTGATGTTTGCTCTTCACGAACGCGACAAAAAGTTCGCGATCGCGATGCACACCTCTGTAGGCAGAAACCAGCAATTAAAACTGGCCTAGAAATGGTCCGAAACCACCCCGAAACTCACCCGAGCCCCTTGGGACCTCAACCAAATATACCAACAAGTCCTAAAACATCATACGAACTTAGTCGAAGCCTCGAATCACATCAAACAACGCTAAAACCACGAATCATACCTCAATTCAAGCCTAATAAACTTTGAACTTTCAAATTCTATATCTTGTGCCGAAATACATAAAATCAATCCGGAATGACTTCAAATTTTGTACACAAGTCATAAATAACATAACAAAGCTATTTCAATTTCCAGAAACGAATTCCGACCTCGATATCAAAAAGTCACCCCCCAGTCAAATTTCCCAAAAATTCAACTTTCGGCATTTCAAGCTTAATTCCACTACGGACCTCCAAATAACTTTTCGGATACGCTCCTAAGTCCAAAATCACCATGCTGAGCTATTGACATCATCAAAATTCGAATCCGAGGTCGTTTACACATAAGTCAAATCTCCGGTCAATTGTATTTTTCATTTAAGCTTCAAAAATGTGAATTGTTCTTTTAATTAAATTCTGAATCTTCCGAAAATCAAACGCGACCACACTCACAGGTCATAATACATATTACGAAGCTGCTCGAGACCTTAAGTCACTGAACGAGGCGTAAATTTTTAAAATGACAAGTCAGGTCGTTACAGGGTCGAACCACCCAACTGGCGACCGACACCGCCTACCATATAATGCCTCATAGGGAGCCATCTGAATGCTTGACTGGTAGCTGTTGATATAGGCGAACTCTGTAAGGGGAAGGAAATGATCCCAAGATCCTCCGAAGTCTATAACACAAGCGCAGAGCATATCCTCCAAGATCTGAATAGTACGCTCGGACTGCCCGTCCGTCTGAGGATGAAATGTTGTGCTCAACTCAACCCGCGTACCCAACTCACGTTGAAATGCCCTCCAAAAGTGCGAGGTAAACTGCGTACCTCAATCAGAAATGATAGACACGGGCACACCGTGAAGACGAACGATCTCACGAATATAAATCTCTGCAAACCTTTCCGAGGAATAGGTAACTACCACAGGAATGAAGTGCGCTAACTTAGTCAGCCTATCCACAATAACCCACACGGCGTCGAACTTCCTCTGAGTCTGTGGGAGTCCAACATCAAAGTCCATAGTGATACACTCCCACTTCCACTCAGGAATCTCCATCTGCTGAAGCAAACCACCGGGTCTCGGATGCTCGTATTTCACCTGCTGACAATTTAGTCACCGAGCTACATAGGCAACTATGTCCTTCTTTATTTGCCTCCACCAATAATGCTGCCCCAAGTCCTGATACATCTTGGCGGCGCCCAGATGAATAGAATACCGGGAACTGTGGGACTTCTCAAGGATCAACTCACGAAGTCCATCCGTATTAGGCACACAAATACGACCCTGCATCCTCAAAACTCCGTCATATCCAACAGTAACCTACTTGACACCACCGTGCCGCACTGTGTCTCTAAGGACAAGTAAATGAGGATCGTCATCCTGTCGATCTCTGATGCGCTCACACAAAGAAGACCGAGCAACTGTACAAGCTAGAACACGGCTGGGCTCGGAAATATCTAACCTCACGAACTGGTTGGCCAGGGCCTGAACATCCAATGCTAGTGGTCTCTCACCAACTGGAATATAAGCAAGGCTTCCCATACTGGCTGACTTTCTACTCAAAGCATCAGCCACCATATTGGCCTTCTCGGGATGATACAATATAGTGATATCATAGTCCTTTAATAGCTCTAGCCACCTCCTCTGCCTCAAATTAAGTTCCTTCTGCTTGAACAAATACTGCAAGCTCCGATGATCAGTGAATACCTCACATGGCACGCCGTAAAGATATTGCCTCCAAATATTCAGCGCATGAACAATGGCTGCCAGCTCCAGATCATGAACATGGTAATTTTTCTCGTGAACCTTCAGCAGCCATGAATCATATGCAATAACCTTGCCACCCTGCATCAATACCTCATCCAGACCAATACGAGATGCGTCACAATATACTGTATAAGATCCTAAACCTGTGGGTAACACCAATACCGATGCCGTGATAAAAGCAGTCTTGAGCTTCTGAAAGCTCGCTTCACTCTCGTCTGACCACCTGAATGGGGCACCCTTCTGGGTCAATCTGGTCAACGGGGCTGCTATGGATGAAAACCCCTCCACAAATCAACGGTAATAGCCCGCCAAACCCAGGAATCTACGAATATCTATAGTTGATGAGGGTCTAGGCCAGTTCTGGACTGCCTCAATCTTTTTAGGATCCACCTGAATACCCTCTGGTGATACAACATGACCCAAGAAAGCAACTGAACTCAACCAAAACTTGTATTTTGAGAACTTAGCATATAATTGGCTGTCTTTCAGAGTCTGAAGAACGATCCTAAGGTGCTGCTCATGCTCCTCTCACCTGTGGGAGTAGATCAAGATATCATTAATAAACACAACCACAAAGGAATCCAAGTAGGGTTTGAACACCTGGTTCATCAAATCTATAAATGTTGATGGGGCGTTTGTCAGCCCAAATGACATCACTAGAAACTCATAATGCCCATACCGAGTCCGAAAAGCTATCTTAGGAACATTGGATGCCCTAATCCTCAACTGATGGTAGCCAGATCTCAAATCAATCTTTGAAAACAACTTAGCACCCTAAAGCTGATCAAATAAATCATTAATCCTCGGCAATGGATATTTGTTCTTGATGGTGACTTTGTTCAACTGCTGATAATCTATACACATCCTCATCGATCCATCTTTCTTCTTCATAAACAACACAGGTGTACCCCAGGGCGAGACACTAGGTCTAATGAAGCCCTTATCAAGCAAATCTTGCAACTGCTCCTTCAATTCTTTCAACTCTGGTGGGGCCATGCGATATGGCGGAATGGAAACAGGCTGAGTGCCCGGAGCCAAATCAATGCATAAATCAATATCCCTGTCGGGCGGCATCCCCGGCAAGTCTGCAGGAAACACCTCTGGGAACTCAGAAACAACCGGCACCGAATCTATGGAAGGAACCTCCGCACTGGAATCGCAAACATAAGCCAAATAAGCTAGACACCCCTTCTCGACCATATGCCGAGCCTTCACATAAGAGATAACCCTTCTGGCAGAATGGCTAAGATTCCCTCTCCACTCTAATCGAGTCAACCCCTACAAGGCTAAGGTCACCGTCTTGGCGTGACAATCTAATATAGCATGATAAGGTGGCAGCCAATCCATACCCAGTATGATATCAAAATCAACCATGTCGAGAAGTAGAAAATCTACACGAGTCTCAAGACACTCAATGGTGACCACACATGAATGATAAACACGATCTACAACAATAGCATCTCCCACTGGTGTGGAAACATACACAGGAGCACCCAAATAATCACGGGGCACAACCAAATAGGAAGCAAAATAGGATGACACATAGGAGTAAGTAGATCCCAGATCAAATAGAACCGAAGCATCTCTACTGCAAACTGAAACAGTACATGTGATAACAGCGTCAGATGACTCAGCCTCAGGCCTGGCTGGGAAAGCATAACACCGGGGCTGGGCCCCACCACCCTGAACTACGTCCCTGGGACGACCTCTAGTTGGTTGGTCTCCACCTCTAACGGCCTGACCTCCACCTCTAACTGTCTGGCCCCTACCTATGGTTGCATGACCCCTGCCTCTGGCTAGCTGAGCAGGTGGTGCAGCAACTGGTGCCGGAACCATGGCACGAGAACTCTGATGTTGTGAGCTGCCCGTTGCCCGAGGGCAAAATCTAGCAATGTGCCTCGAATCACCACAAGTATAACATAACCTCGGCTGCTATGACTGCTGACCCTGAAACTGACCTTATCGACCTGAATAACCACCCTGATAACTCCAGAGTGGAGGTGCACTAATAAGAGCTGGTGGTGCACTGTAGGCTAGCTGGTCGGAATAATGCATCTGAGGGCCACGACCACCTGAGGCACCGTGGGATGCCTGGAGTGCTGAATGAAATGACCTGGGAGGATGTCCTCTACCAAACTTACTTCTGCCTCTAGATGAGGCACCGCTGAACTCACCGGAATGACGAGGTCTCTTGTTAGACCCTTGACCTCCCTGAGTAAGAACCATTTTGACTCGTCTGGCGACATTAGCAGTCGCCTGAACGGAAATCTCACTCCCAGTCTCCTTAGCCATATGCAATCTGATAGGCTGAGCAAGTCCATCAATAAACCTCCTCACCCTCTCTCTCTCGGTGGGAAGCAGAAGAATGGCATGATTGGCCAAATCCACAAAATGGGTCTCATACTGAGTAACAGTCATACTGCCCTACTGGAGACGCTCAAACTGACGGCGACGCTCCTCTCTCAATGTGATAGGCAGAAACTTCTCTATGAAGAGCTGAGAGAACTGGTCCCAAGTAAGAGGAGGCGACCCAGCTGGTCTGGTCAACAAGTAATCTCTCCACCATTTCTTGGCAGAACCAGTCATCTGAAATGCAGCAAAATCGACCCTATTGGTCTCCACTATACCCATGTTCCGTAGAACCTCGTGACAGCTGTCAAGATACTCCTAGGGATCCTCTGAAGGAGCACCACTGAAGTGAACAGGAAAGAGCTTAGTCAACCTGTCCAATCTCCATAAAGCCTTAGAAGACATAGCTGGCCCATCTCTGACCTGTGCTGTAATAATCGGCTGAACTAATCCAACTGGCTGAGCTGTTGGAGCCTGATACTGGGGAGCTATCTGCTCCGGAACGGGAGTGGTGGTAGTCTGGGCTCCTCCTCCAGCCTGAGAGACTGCTGGTGCCATGGGAAATGCGCCAGTCTGGGCCACATTCTCCATAAGGCCCACCAAACGGACCAAAGCGTCCTGAAGTACTGGGTAGCAATGAACCCCTCCGGAACCTGAGCTGGTCCGGCAGGAACAGTCTGGGTTGGAAACTCCTCGTCAAGCTCTATCTGAGGCTCCACTGCTGAGGCTATTACTCGGGCCCTAGGCTGAGCCCTGCCCCTGCCTCGGCCTCTGGCACGATCTCGGCCTCGACCTCTGCCCCGCGTAGTAGCTGTCACTGGAGGCTCTAGATGCTGCTCAGCTGAGGAAGCCGTACGTGTTCTCCATCTGCGAGAGAATAAGAGTAGAAGAGTTCAATCAGTATTGAGAAAGCAAAATCACACGACAGAGAAGAATAGAAGTAAAACTTGTTCCTAAACTTCATAGCTTCTGGAAGATAAGCACATATGTCTCCGTACCGATCCTCCACACTCTACTAAGCTTGCTCGTGAATCGTGAGACCTAGCCAACCTAGGGCTCTGATACCAACTGTCACGACCCAAAATTTCCCACCGACTAGACCGTGATGGCGCCTAACATTTCACTTGCTAGGCAAGCCAACGTTAGAGAATTATTAAACCAATTCCTTATTCTCATTCAGTAATTAACAATAATTAACTAAGATGAAATATAATAAGTGCGGAATATCATAAATTTGTATTAATTACTGCCACCCGGATCTAGAGTCACAATTCACAAGCATTCTATATTTTACTACAAGTAATAGTCTGAAACAAAGTACAACTGTCTGAATAAAAGAAAACAGTAGGGCATAAAAGATAGACGGGGACTTCAAGGTCTGTGAACGCTGTCAGATCTACCTTGAGTCTCCCGACAGCGGACCAATAACAAAATCTCGATCAACCTGAGTTAGTATCAAAATCTGCATAGAAAGTGCAGAGTGCAGCATCCGACCCCATGTACCAGTAAGTGTCGAGCCTAACCTCGACGAAGTAGTGACGAGGCTAAGGCAAGGCACCTACAAATCAACCTGTACAATTTAATAGTTTATATACAAATAACAGAAATGAAGAACTAAACAGGAATTGTCGGTAGGGGAACATACTTAGGGGAATACAAGATAAAGAACTACAACAGAATAATCACCGGAGCAGTCAATATACCATGAATCAACAGGAATAGTGAATACAGTAAGAAAAATGCACGACATTACCCTTCGTGCTTTTACTCTCAATCTCACCATAACATTAATAGAAACGGCATGGCATCACCCTTCGTGCATTAACTCACATATCATGGCACGACATCACCCTTCGTGCATTAACACTCACAGTGTGGCACGGCATCACCCATCGTGCATTAACACTCACAATATGGCATGTCATCACCCTTCGTGCATTAACACTCACAATATGGCACGGCATCACCCTTCGTGCATTAGCACTCACAATATGGCACGGCATCACCCTTCGTGCCTTAACACTCTCCCTTACCATAATGCAATGCATAAATAACAACAGGGAGATAGAATAACCAGTACAAATCTTACTTCAACATTTGGTTCCATAATATCAATCTCAACTTTGAAATAAAAAATCAATTATCACCAGAAAATCCGTAAACATGATAAGAGCGATAAATTGAACAACACTAGTATAACACGTAGCAATTTGGCATAGGAAAGAGACAATATAAGAAAAACATAGAAACATGGAAAACAGGTAAATTGGCGGCGCATAGATACTCGTCACCTCACATATATGCCGCTCACATGAATTTCACTTAGCAAGTAATCTAAGGTTCCTAATTCCCTCAAGTCATGGTTAGACACAACACTTACCTCGCTCCGAAGGGCACTTAATTCTCAATCACAGCTTTTCCTTTGGAATTCACCTCCAAACCACTCGTATCTATTCAAAAATGACTCAATAATATCAAATATTGCTAAAGAAATCAATTATATTGCATAAATTAAATTTCCCAAATTTTCCTCCAAAAAGTCAAAAAATCGACCCCGGGCCTGCTTGGTCAAAACTCGAGATTCGGACCAAAATCCATTTATCCATTCATCCCAGAGCCCGAATACATAATTGGTTTTGGAATCCGATATCAAATTGAGGTCTAAATCCCCAAATTCCCGAAATCCCTAGTTTCTACCCTAATCCCTAATTCTACCATGAAAACTCTAGATTTTAGGTTGAAAATTCAAGAAATGTAATGGGTAATTGAAAGAAAATGACTTAGAATCACTTACCAACAATTTGGGGAAGAAATGGTTTTTGAAAAATCGCCTCTCACCGTTTGGTTTTTGAGAAAAATGATTTTTTGGCTAAAATCCCGTTTTTGGATTCTTAAGTGCTGGGCGACACTGTGCATCGCGTTCGCGAGGCCACTGTCACGTTCGCGATGGGTACTGGCTGCCAAGCCTTCGCATTCCCAAGATCCTACTCGAGTTCGCGATGGTTACTCTCCCCTGGCCTTCGCATTCGCGAGGCATTGTTCACGTTCGCGATGAAGGAACAACCAACCCTCCCCCAGGTATTCCTAACATTACGCGTTCGCGAGGAGCTGGTCGTGTTCGCGAAGGGTAATGCCCCCATCGCTTCGCGTTCGCGAAGAAGAAAACTTCAGCTGCCCAGTTTACTCTTCGCGTTCGCGAGAGGACCTTTGCGTTCGCGAGAGGACCTTCGCGTTCGCGAGAGGACCTTCGCGTTCGAGAGGACCTTCGCGAACGCGAAGAAGGACATGCTAGAACCCAGACTCTGCAGAAAAAACCAAATTTCCAAAGTCCAAAACATCCCGTGGCCTATCCGAAACTCACCCGAGCCTAGGGCTCCAAACTAAACATGCACACAAGTCTAAAAACATCATACGGACCTGCTCGTGCGATCAAATCGCTAAAATAACACCTAGAACTCCAAATTTAGTACCAAATCAAATGAAATTCTCAAGAACACTTTAAAATTTCTATTTTCTCAACTGGACGTCCGAATCACGTCAAATCAACTCCGTTTCTCACCAAATTTCACAGACAGGTCTTAAATATCATATTGAACCTGTACCGGGTTCCGGAACCAAAATACGGACCCGATAGTAACAATGCCAAATATCAATCAATTCTTAAAAATAATTAATTTCCAAACTTTTAATTTTCATCGAAAATTCATAACTCAAGCTAGGGACCTCCGAATTCGATTTCGGACATACGCCGAGGTCCCATAATTTGATACGGACCTACCAGGATCGCCAAAGCACAGATCCGGGCCCGTTTACCAAAAGTATTGACAGAAGTCAACTAAAATTAACTTTTAAGGCATAAATTCTTATTTTCATCAATTTTCAACATAAAAGCTTTTCGAAAACCTTCCCGGACTGCACACACAAATCGAGGAGGGTAAAAATGAGATTTTTAAGACTTAAGAGCGCAGATTCGAGTTCTAAAACATAAGATGATCTTTTGGGTCATCACATTGCAGTTATGTCCTTTCCCTATTAGTTCTTTCGTTTAATATTTTAAGGCTATTTTGATATATTAATATTGTATTTATGCTTTTATAATAATATAGTCTCTCATTTTTCTAAATAAATTTGGAAAATATAATACATTCTCAAATTAAATTAGTAATGACACATTTTAATACGTTTTCAAATTAAATTAGTAATAGAAATTTTTGAGAAGTATATCCTAAAAGTAATAGGATTACATGACTAAAGATATTTACTTGTTCCATTTTATATGGATTAGACAACCGAAAGTAATTATACTAATAGGATTCCTAAGGTAATCATGTAGGATTCTTAACTTGTACTAATATGTCCTAACACTAATAGGATTATAAGGCTAATATCTAGAATTCCGGTTTTGTCCTTTTATTATGAGTTATTATGCTTAATATTATAAGGTTATATTTGTAAACTGACATTGTATTCATGCTTTTATAATAATCTTCCTTCATATTTTTAATAAGAATTTAATAGACAAAACTTTATTAGTTTTAAAATCTTAAATATTCAAAATTAGCATAGAAGGTATTCTAGTCCAAAAAATAGCTTATTGCAGTTATGTCATTTCCCTATGAGTTGTTCCATTTAATATTTTAGGGATATTTTGATATATAAATATGGGATTTATGATTTTATAATAATATAGGCTCTAATATTTCTAAATGAATTTGGACAATATAATACATTCTCAAATTAAATTAGTAATGAGACATTTTAATACATTTTCAAATTAAATTAGTATTAGGAATTTTTAAGAAGTAAATCCTAAAAGTAATAGGATTACATGACTAAAGATATTTACTTGTTCCATTTTATATGGATTAGACAGCCGGAAGTAATTATACTAATAGGATTCCTAAAGGTAATCATGTGGGATTTCTAACGTGTAGTATTATGTCCTAAAACTAATAGGATTATAAGGCTAATATCTAGAATTCCGGTTATGTCCTTTTATTATGAGTTATTATGCATAATATTATAAGGTTATTTTTGTAAACTGACATTGTATTCATGCTTTTATAATAATCTTCCTTCATATTTTTAATAAGAATTTAACAGACAAAATTTTATTAGTTTTAAAATCTTAAATATTAAAATTAGCATAGAAGGTATTCTAGTCCAATAAATAGGTTATTGCAGTTATGTCCTTTCCCTATGAGTTCTTCTGTTTAATGTTTTAGGGATATTTTGATATATTAATATGGTATTTATGATTTTATAATAATATAGGCTCTAATTTTTCTAAATAAATTTGGACAATATAATAGGAATTTTAAAGAAGTATATCCTAAAAGTAATAGGATTACATGACTAAAGATATTTACTTGTTCCATTTTATATGGATTAGACAGCCGAAAGAAATAATACTAATAGGATTCCTAAAGGAAATCATGTGGGATTTCTAACGTGTAGTATTATGTCCTAAAACTAATAGGATTATAAGGCTAATATCTAGAATTCCGATTATATCCTTTTATTATGAGTTATTATGCTTAATATTTTAAGGCTATTTTGATATATTAATATTATATTTATGCTTTTATAATAATATAGTCTCTCATTTTTCTAAATGGATTTGGACAATATAATACATTTTCCAATTAAATTAGTAATAGGACATTTTAATACGTTTTCAAATTAAATTAATAATAGAAATTTTTAAGAAGTATATCCTAAAAGTAATAAGATTACATGACTAAAGATATTTACTTGTTCCATTTTATATGAATTAGACAGCCGAAAGTAATTATACTAATAGGATTCCTAAATGTAATCGTGTATGAATCCTAACATGTAGTATTACGTCCTAAAACTAATAGGGTTATAAGGCAATATCTAGAATTCTGGTTATGTCCTTTTATTATGAGTTATTATGCTTAATATTATAAGGTTATTTTTGTAAACCGACATTGTATTCATGGTTTTATAATAATCTTCCTTCATACTTTTAATCAGAATTTAACAGACAAAATTTTATTAGTTTTAAAATCTTAAATATTAAAAATTAGCATAGAAGGTATTCTAGGCCAAACAATAGGTTATTGCATTTATATCGTTTCCCTATGAGTTCTTTTGTTTAATATTTTAAGTATATTTTGATATATTAATATTATATTTATGCATTTATAATAATATAGTCTCTCATTTTTCTAAATGATTTTGGAAAATATAATTGTAACGACTCGGCCGGACGTTTTGAGAATTTGAGCCCCGATCCCTTAATATCTGCTTTCCCCATATTTGTTTCTGCTTTTGGGACTTGCCGGAGTGATTGGTTATGGAATTCATAGAGTTTTGGGACACTTAGTCCCTTGTTTTGAGTTTAAGCCTTAGAGTTTGGACCGTAGTCGGAACTGTGTGAAGACGGATCTAGAATGGAATTTATTCGACTCCGTTAGCTCCGTTGAGTGAATTTGGGGTTAGGAGCGCATCCGAAATGTGTTTTGGAGGCCTGTAGTAGATTTAGGCTTGAATTGGCAAAAGTTAGTTTTTCGGCGATTTCGGCCGATAGTGGAAATTGTGATATCGAGCTCGGAATGGAATTCCGAAAGTGGCTGTAGGTTTGTAGTGTCATTTGTGACCTGTGTGTAAAATTTGACGTCATTCGGACTAGATTTGATGTGGTTCGGTGTCGTTTGTATAATTTGGAAAATTTTAAATTCTTAGGCTTGAATATGTGCTTAATTCATGATTTTGGTATTGTTCGATGTGGTTTGAAGGCTCAAATAAGTTCGTATGGTGTTTTAGGATTGGTTGGTATGTTTGGTTGAGGTCCCGGGGTCCTCGGATGTGTTTCAGATACTTAACGGAATGAATTTGGACTTAGGAAAAATCTGGTGCGCAGAAGCGGAGTTAGGTGGATTGGTCAGGGTGGTCGCAGGTGCATGGGAAAAGGCCGCATCTGCGATGCCCGCAAATGCGCAAGACTATTCGCAAGTGCGCAAGATACGCAGAAGCGGAAGGGATTTCCGCAGGCGCGCATGCGCTGGTGCGGCCCTTTCGTCGCAGGTGCGAAGGCAGAGGGGGCAAGTGAATTGCGTAGATGCGCACTTTTTTCGCACAAGCTCATCCGCAGGTGCGAGCCTAGGTTCCGCAGGTGCAGAAATACCTGGGCAATGGTTAAAACCGAAGGGCTTCGCGAGTTTTGTCATTTTTGACTTTGCAAACTCGGTTTAGGGCAAAGTTTGAGAGCATTTTCGAGGCATTTCTTGAGGTAAGTCCCTTGTGCTTATTTTTGATCAATAATCTCTCTTTGCCATGTATTTTTCCACCTAGTTAGTGTGTATTTAAGGTGAAAATTGGAAGTTAGAAGCTAGGGATTTGGAAGTATGAATTGTATATTTGGAGGACCATTTGGTGTCGGATTTTAGTAAATTTGATATGGTTAGACTCATGAGTGAATGGGTGTTCAAAATTTGTAATTTTTACTCGATTCCGAGACGTGGGCCCGGGGAGACGTTTTTGGGCGTTTTTCCTATTTTCACGCTTTAGCTTCGAATTAATTAGTTAAATTAATTACTTATAGTTATATTTATATTATGCAATTAATTTGAATAGATTCAGGCCATTTTGGAGTCGGATACTCGTGGAAAGAACGTGATATCAAGTTGATTTGAGCGGTCAAGGTAAGTGGCTTGCCTAACCTTGTGTTGGAGCCTGATACTGGGGAGCTATCTGCTCCGGAGCTGGAGTGGTGGGAGTCTGGGCTCCTCCTCCAGCCTGAGAGACTGCTGATGCCATGGGAAATGCACCAGTCTGGGCCACACTCTCCATAAGGCCCACCAAACGGACCAAAGCGTCCTGAAGTACTGGGGTAGCAATGAACCCCTCCGGAACCTGAACTGGTCCGGCAGGAACAGTCTGGGTTGGAACCTCCTCGTCAAGCTCTATCTGAGGCTCCACTTCTGGGGCTATTGCTCGGGCCCTAGGCCGAGCCCTGCCCCTGCCTCGGCCTCTGGCACGACCTCGGCCTCGTCCTCTGCCCTGCGTAGTAGCTATCACTGGAGGCTCTGGATGCTGCTCAGCTGAGGAAGCCGTACGTGTTCTCGCCATCTGCGAGAGAATAAGAGTAGAAGAGTTCAATCAGTATTGAGAAAGCAAAATCACACGACAGAGAAGAATAGAAGTGAAACTTGTTCCTAAACTTCATAGCCTCTGGAAGATAAGCACAGACGTCTCCGTACCGATCCTCCGCACTCTACTAAGCTTGCTCATGAATCGTGAGACCTAGCCAACCTAGGGCTCTGATACCAACTATCACGACCCGAAATTTCCCACCGACGGGACCGTGATGGCGCCTAACATTTCACTTGCTAGGCAAGCCAACGTTAGAGAATTATTAAACCAATTCCTTATTCCCATTCAGTAATTAATAATAATTAACTAAGATGAAATATAATAAGTGCGGAATATCATAAATTTGTATTAATTACTACCACCCGGATCTGGAGTCACAATTCACAAGCATTCTATAATTTACTACAAGTAATAGTCCGAAAAAAATACAACTATCTGAATAAAAGAAAACAGTAGGGCATAAAAGATAGACGGGGACTTCAAGGTTTGTGAACACCGTCAGATCTACCTTGAGTCTCCTGACAGCGGACCAATAACAAAATCTCGATCAACCTGAGTTAGTATCAAAATCTGCACAGAAAGTGCAGAGTGCAGCATCAGTACAACCGACCCCATGTACCGGTAAGTGTCGAGCCTAACCTCGACGAAGTAGTGACGAGGCTAAGGCAAGGCACCTACAAATCAACATGTACAATTTAATAGTTTATATACAAATAACAGAAATGAAGAACTAAACAGGAATTGTCGAGAGGGGAACATACTTAGGGGAATACAAGATAAAGAACTACAACAGAATGATCACTGGAGCAGTCAATATACCATGAATCATCAGGAATAGTGAATATAGTAAGGAAAAATGCACGACATTACCCTTCGTGCTTTTACTCTCAATCTCACCATAACATTAATAGAAACGGCATGGCATCACCCTTCGTGCATTAACTCACATATCATGGCACGACATCACCCTTCGTGCATTAACACTCACAGTGTGGCACGGCATCACCCATCGTGCATTAACACTCACAATATGGCATGTCATCACCCTTCGTGCATTAACACTCACAATATGGCACGGCATCACCCTTCGTGCATTAGCACTCACAATATGGCACGGTATCACCCTTCGTGCCTTAACACTCTCCCTTACCATAATGCAATGCATAAATAACAACAGGGAGATAGAATAACCAGTACAAATCTTACTTCAACATTTGGTTCCATAATATCAATCTCAACTTTGAAATAAAAAATCAATTATCACCAGAAAATCCGTAAACATGATAAGAGCGATAAATTGAACAACACTAGTATAACACGTAGCAATTTGGCATAGGAAAGAGACAATATAAGAAAAACATAGAAACATGGAAAACAGGTAAATTGGCAGCGCATAGATACTCGTCACCTCACATATATGCCGCTCACATGAATTTCACTTAGCAAGTAATCTAAGGTTCCTAATTCCCTCAAGTCATGGTTAGACACAACACTTACCTCGCTCCGAAGGCCACTTAATTCACAATCACAGCTTTTCCTTTGGAATTCACCTCCAAACCACTCGTATCTATTCAAAAATGACTCAATAATTTCAAATATTGCTAAAGAAATCAATTATATTGCATAAATTAAATTTCCCAAATTTTCCTCCAAAAAGTCAAAAAATCGACCCCGGGCCTGCTTGGTCAAAACCCGAGATTCGGACCAAAATCCATTTATCCATTCATCCCAGAGACAGAATACATAATTGGTTTTGGAATCCGATCTCAAATTGAGGGTTAAATCCCCAAATTCCCGAAATCCCTAGTTTGTACCCTAATCCCTAATTCTACCATTAAAACTCTAGATTTTAGGTTGAAAATTCAAGAAATGTAATGGGTAATTGCAAGAAAATGACTTAGAATTACTTACCAACAATTTGGGGAAGAAGTGATTTTTGAAAAATCGCCTCTCACCGTTTGGTTTTTGAGAAAAATGATTTTTTGGCTAAAATCCCGTTTTTGGATTCTTTTAAGTGCTGGGCGACACTGTGCATTGCGTTCGCGAGGCCACTGTCACGTTCGCGATGGGTACTGGCTGCCAAGCCTTCGCGTTCGCAAGATCCTGCTCGAGTTCGTGATGGTTACTCTCCCCTGGCCTTCACGTTCGCGAGGCATTGCTCGCGTTCGCGATGAAGGAACAACCAACCCTCCCCCAGGTATGCCTAACATTACGCCTTCGCGAGGAGCTGGTCGTGTTCGCGAAGGGTAACGCCCCCATCGCTTCGCGTTCGTGACAAAACCTTCGCATTCGCGAAGAAGAAAACTTCAGCTGTCCAATTTACTCTTCGCGTTCGCGAGAGGACCTTCGCGAACGCGAAGAAGGACATGCCAGAACCTAGACTTTGCAGAAAAAACCAGATTTCCAAAGTCCAAAACATCCCGTGGCCTATCCGAAACTCACCCGAGCCTAGGGCTCCAAACTAAACATGCACACAAGTCTAAACACATCATACGGACCTGTTCGCGCGATCAAATCGCCAAAATAACACCTAGAACTCCAAATTTAATACCAAATAAAATGAAATTCTCAAGAACACTTTAAAATTTCTATTTTCTCAACTGGACGTCTGAATCATGTCAAATCAACTCCGTTTCTCACCAAATTTCACAGACATGTCTTAAATATCATATTGAACCTGTACCGGGTTCCAGAACCAAAATACGGACCCGATAGTAACAATGCCAAATATCAATCAATTCTTAAAAACAATTAATTTCCAAACTTTTAATTTTCATCGAAAATTCATAACTCAAGCTAGGGACCTCCGAATTCGATTCCGGACATACGCCGAGGTCCCATAATTTGATACGGACCTACCAGGACCGTCAAAGCACGGATCCAGGCCCGTTTACCAAAAGTATTGACCGAAGTCAACTAAAATTAACTTTTAAGGCATAAATTCTTATTTTCATCAATTTTCAACATAAAAGCTTTTCGAAAACCTGCCCGGACTGCGCACACAAATCGAGGAGGGTAAAAATGAGATTTTTAAGACTTAAGAGCGCAGATTCGAGTTCTAAAACATAAGATGATCTTTTGGGTCATCACAATGCAGTTATGTCCTTTCCCTATCAGTTCTTTCGTTTAATATTTTAAGGCTATTTTGATATATTAATATTGTATTTATGCTTTTATAATAATATAGTCTCTCATTTTTCTAAATAAATTTGGAAAATATAATACATTCTCAAATTAAATTAGTAATGACACATTTTAATACGTTTTCAAATTAAATTAGTAATAGGAATTTTTAAGAAGTATATCCTAAAAGTAATAGGATTACATGACTAAAGATATTTACTTGTTACATTTTATATGGATTAGACAACCGAAAGTAATTATACTAATAGGATTCCTAAGGTAATCATGTAGGATTCCTAACGTGTAGTATTATGTACTAAAACTAATAGGATTATAAGGCTAATATCTAGAATTTCGGTTTTGTCCTTTTATTATGAGTTATTATGCTTAATATTATAAGGTTATATTTGTAAACTGACATTGTATTCATGCTTTTATAATAATCTTCCTTCATGTTTTTAATAAGAATTTAATAGACAAAACTTTATTAGTTTTAAAATCTTAAATATTCAAAATTAGCATAAAAGGTATTCTAGTCCAAAAAATAGCTTATTGTAGTTATGTCATTTGCCTATGAGTTGTTCCATTTAATATTTTAGGGATATTTTGATATATAAATATGGGATTTATGATTTTATAATAATATAGGCTCTAATATTTCTAAATGAATTTGGACAATATAATACATTCTCAAATTAAATTAGTAATGAGACATTTTAATACGTTTTCAAATTAAATTAGTAATAGGAATTTTTAAGAAGTAAATCCTAAAAGTAATAGGATTACATGACTAAAGATATTTACTTGTTCCATTTTATATGGATTAGATAGCCGTAGGTAATTATACTAATAGGATTCCTAAAGGTAATCATGTGGGATTTCTAACGTGTAGTATTATGTCCTAAAACTAATAGGATTATAAGGCTAATATCTAGAATTCCGGTTATGTCCTTTTATTATGAGTTATTATGCATAATATTATAAGGTTATTTTTGTAAACCGACATTGTATTCATGCTTTTATAATAATCTTCCTTCATATTTTTAATAAGAATTTAACAGACAAAATTTTATTAGTTTTAAAATCTTAAATATTAAAATTAGCATAGAAGGTATTCTAGTCCAATAAATAGGTTATTGCAGTTATGTCCTTTCCCTATGAGTTCTTCCGTTTAATGTTTTAGGGATATTTTGATATATTAATATGGTATTTATGATTTTATAATAATATAGGCTATAATTTTTCTAAATAAATTTGGACAATATAATACATTCTCAAATTAAATTAGTAATGAGACATTTTAATATGTTTTCAAATTAAATTAGTAATATGAATTTTAAAGAAGTATATCCTAAAAGTAATAGGATTACATGACTAAAGATATTTACTTGTTCCATTTTATATGGATTAGACAACCGAAAGAAATTATACTAATAGGATTTCTAAAGGAAATCATGTGGGATTTCTAACATGTAGTATTATGTTCTAAAACTAATAGGATTATAAGGCTAATATCTAGAATTCTGATTATATCCTTTTATTATGAGTTATTATGCTTAATATTTTAAGGATATTTTGATATATTAATATTGTATTTATGCTTTTATAATAATACAGTCTCTCATTTTTCTAAATGGATTTGGACAATATAATACATTCTCCTATTAAATTAGTAATAGGACATTTTAATACGTTTTCAAATTAAATTAATAATAGAAATTTTTAAGAAGTATATCCTAAAAGTAATAAGATTACATGACTAAAGATATTTACTTGTTCCATTATATATGAATTAGACAGCCGAAAGTAATTATACTAATAGTATTCCTAAATGTAATCGTGTATGAATCCTAACATGTAGTATTATGTCCTAAAACTAATAGGGTTATAAGGCTAATATCTAGAATTCTGGTTATGTCCTTTTATTATGAGTTATTATGCTTAATATTATAAGTTTATTTTTTTAAACCGACATTGTATTCATGGTTTTATAATAATCTTCCTTCATACTTTTAATCAAAATTTAACAGACAAAATTTTATTAGTTTTAAAATCTTAAATATTAAAAATTAGCATAGAAGGTATTCTAGGCCAAACAATAGGTTATTGCAGTTATGTCCTTTCCCTATGAGTTCTTTTGTTTAATATTTTAAGTATATTTTGATATATTAATATTGTATTTATGCATTTATAATAATATAGTCTCTCATTGTGGAAAATATAATTGTAACGACCCGGCTGGTCGTTTGGAGAATTTGAGCCTCGATCCCTTAATACCTACTTTCCCCATATTTGTTTCTGCTTTTGGGACTTGCCGGAGTGATTGGTTATGGAATTCATAGAGTTTTGGGACACTTAGTCCCTATTTTTGAGTTTAAGCCTTAGAGTTTGGACCGTAATCGGAACTGTGTGAAGAAGGATCTAGAATGGAATTTATTCGACTCCGTTAGCTCCGTTGAGTGAATTTGGGGTTAGGAGCGCGTCCGAAATATGTTTTGGAGGCCTGTAGTAGATTTAGGCTTGAATTGGCAAAAGTTAGTTTTTCGGCGATTTCGGCCGATAGTGGAAATTGTGATATCGAGCTCGGAATGGAATTCCGAAAGTGGCTGTAGGTTTGTAGTGTCATTTGTGACCTGTGTGTAAAATTTGACGTCATTCGGACTAGATTTGATGTGGTTCGGTGTCGTTTGTAGAATTTTGAAAATTTTAAATTCTTAGGCTTGAATCTGTGCTTAATTCATGATTTTGGTATTGTTCGATGTAGTTTGAAGGCTCAAATAAGTTCGTATGGTGTTTTAGGATTGGTTGGTATGTTTGGTTGAGGTCCCGGGGTCCTCGAATGTGTTTCAGATGCTTAACGGAATGAATTTGGACTTAGGAAAAATCTGGTGCTTTTGCTGGTTCTGTTGTAACCGCACCTGCGCAAGGCTGCCCGCAGGTGCGAGAAAATTGGCGCAGAAGCGGAGTTAGGTGGATTGGTCAGGGTGATCATAGGTGCGTGGGAAAAGGCCGCATTTGCGATGCCCGCAAATGCGCAAGACTGTTCGCAAGTGCGCAAGATACGCAGAAGCGGAAGGGATTTCCGCAGGCGCTCATGCGCTGGTGCGGCCCTTTCGTCGCAGGTGCGAAGGCAGAGGGGGCAAGTGAATTGCATAGATGCGCACTTTTTTCGCACAAGCGCACCCGCAGGTGCGAGCCCAGGTTCCGCAGGTGCAGAAATACCTGGGCAGTGGTTAAAACCGAAGGGCTTCGCGAGTTTTGTCATTTTTGACTTTGCAAACTAGGTTTAGGGCAATATTTGAGAGCATTTTCGAGGCATTTCTTGAGGTAAGTCCCTTGTGCTTATTTTTGATCAATAATCTCGCTTTGCCATGTAAATTTTCACCTAGTTTGTGTGTATTTAAGGTGGAAATTGGAAGTTGGAGGCTAGGGATTTGGAAGTATGAATTGTGGATTTGGAGGACCATTTGGTGTCGGATTTTAGTAAATTTGATATGGTTAGACTCGTGAGTGAATGGGTGTTCAAAATTTGTAATTTTTACTCGATTCCGAGACGTGGGCCAGGGGAGACGTTTTTGGGCGTTTTTCCTATTTTCATGCTTTAGCTTCGAATTAATTAGTTAAATTAGTTACTTATAGTTATATTTACATTATGCAATTAATTTGAATATATTCGGGCCATTTTGGAGTCGGATACTCGTGGAAAGAACGTGATATCAAGTTGATTTGACCGGTCGAGGTAAGTGGCTTGCCTAACCTTGTGTTGGGGACTTTCCCCTTAGGATGTTTGATATTAATTGATGTGTGTGCGCCGTGTACGTGAGGTGACGAGTACGTACATGGGCTATTATTGCAAAAATCCCATTTTTTCTTTCTAAATCATAAACTGTTCTTCCTTATTAAATTGCACTAATACGTTTAATTGTTAAACTTAGACTAGAGAAGCATGCTTACGTGTTTTAACTTCCTATCTGACATTCTGTGCGCCATGCTTAGTTAAGTCCCTACTTTCCTTATCTATGTTCAGTATAAACTGTATAACTCGATGCCATACCTACCATTTCATCTTGCGTTGCATATTTAAATTGGGACTATGGACGTATTCCGGGAGATCCCCCTGTCTTGCATATTATTTTGGGACTACGCCCCAGCACTGCATATTTACTTTGGGACTACGGACGTATTCCGGGAGATCCCCCTGTACTGCATATTCATTCGGACTTACGGAACGATTTCCCACTGTGTTTACCTTATTCTGAGCCGAGGGCTCCCTTAACTGTTAAATTTTCAAAAATTTCTTTAACTGTGTTACAGTAAATTTTACTTATATCTTTTACTGTTTAATTTATTATATTTACTCCGGTAGGGCCTTGACCTGACCTCGTCACTACTCGACCGAGGTTAGGCTTGGCACTTACTGGGTACCATTGTGGTGTACTCATGCCCTTCCCTGCACATGTTTTTCATGTGCAGATCCAGGTGCGAGCTATCAGCCTTGGGGTTAGTGTGTGCTGCTGATTTTAGGAGACTTCAAGGTACTACTGCTTGCGTCCGCAGATCTTCGGAGTCTCCTTCTACTCCCTCGCCTAGAGACTTTCTTTATTATCTTCAGACTTTTGTATAGAGCTAAATAGATTATAGCAGTTTGTGACTTAGTGATATTCCGGGTTTTAGGAAATTATTTTTTTTGTATATGCCGAGTGGTACTACTCTTGACTATTCACAATATGCTATTTATCTTGAAAATGTTATATTTTCTTTATATTTTTCGTAATATTAGGCTTACCTAGTCGTAAAGACTAAGTGCCATCACGACACCTTACGGAGGGTTAATTTGGGCTGTGACAATAATACATTATCAAATTAAATTAGTAATGACACATTTTAATACGTTTTCAAATTAAATTAGTAATAGGAATTTTTGAGAAATATATCCTAAAAGTAATAGGATTACATGTTTAAAGATATTTACTTGTTCCATTTTATATGGATTAGACAACCGAAAGTAATTATACTAATAGGATTCCTAAGGTAATCATGTAGGATTCTTAACTTGTACTAATATGTCCTAACAGTAATAGGATTATAAGGCTAATATCTAGAATTCCGGTTATGCCCTTTTTATTATGAGTTATTATGCTTAATATTATAAGGTTATTCTTTTAAACCGACATTGTATTCATGCTTTTATAATAATATTCCATCATATTTTTAATAATAATTTAACAAACAAAATATTATTAGTTTTAAAATCTTAAATATTAAAAATTAGCATAGAAGGTATTCTAGTCCAAAAAATAGGTTATTGCAGTTATGTCCTTTCCCAATGAGTTCTTCCGTTTAATATTTTAGGGATATTTTGATATATTAATATGGTATTTGTGATTTTATAATAATATAGGCTCTAATTTTTCTAAATGGATTTGGACAATATAATACATTCTCAAATTAAATTAATAATAAGACATTTTAATACGTTTTCAAATTAAATTAGTAATAGAAATTTTTAAGAAGTATATCCTAAAAGTAATAGGATTACATGACTAAAGATATTTACTTATTCCATTTTATATGGATTAGATAGCCGAAAGTAATTATACTAATAGGATTCCTAAAGGTAATTATGTGGGATTTCTAACGTGTAGTATTATGTCCTAAAACTAATCGGATTATAAGGCTAATATCTAGAATTTCGATTATGTCCTTTTATTATGAGTTATTATGCTTAATTTCTTAAGGTCATTTTTGTAAACCGAAATTATATATATATATATATATATATATATATATATATATATATATATATATATATATATATATATATATATATGAGATAATAGGGTACTAATTTGAAGAGTTATTCAATGGTTTGGCATTTGATTCAACGGTTTATCAGTTTTTGTGAAAAGGCGTAAGAGCCCCTGTACCCAGAACCTAACCCGTCATGATGGCGCCTATTGTGATACTAGGCAAGAGGACATTTCCAAAACACTTTCAATATTTAACAGAAATGAATTAAGAAATTTAAAATAACCGGAGTTTTTCATAAAAATTGGGTAAATCCCAAAGCATAATTGCGGAAACAATATAGCCCGACATCGGGGTATCACTGAGTACATGAACATCTATACCAAGAGCAGTCTAATACAACATCTAAGGAATAAGAACTGAAATGCGAATAAAATAATGAAGGAGAGCCAAGGCATGCGAACGCGATGCAGCTACCTCGATAGTCTCCGAAATTAGCTGCTCAAATATCAACATCCGCTATGATGGGGAATGCCTGGATCTGCACACGAAGTGCATGGTGTAGCGTGAGTACAACCAACTCATTAAGTAACAAAAATAAATAAGTAACTGAGAAGGTAGTGAGGAGCTATACAAATACAATTCAATTTCAATAATTCCAACAAAGAATAGACATGTTTTCAAATCCGGCAGTTTAAGTCAAATTAGGTTTATACAGTTCAAGTTGAGGTAATCCGGATATAGAATCTTTCAGAAATTTCACAACAATGACAGATAGAAACTAAGTGCACCAACAAATGAAAAGCAAGTACATCCTCTCAGGGCAACAATCACTCAACTCGTCACAACAGCTCAAACACTCGGCTCTCGGCCCTCAGTACTCGCACTCAATAGGTACCTGCACTCACTGGGGGTGTGCAGACTCCAGAGGGGCTCCTTTCAGCCCAAGCGCTATATCTGTCACGACCCAAAATCCCACCACAGGCGTCGTGATGGCACCTAGTCTTTAAGACTAGGTAAGCCGATTTCAATTACATTTTGAAGCTATTTTTTATTTTTTTTAAACTAATAGCAGAAATAATTACAATATACAACCTCCCAAGACTGGTAGTAGTGAGTCACGAACTCTACTGAATACATGGAATGATCACGAGGACCGAATATACAATACTGTTTGATTACAAATTAATAGTACAATGAAATGAAAAGACTCCAAGGGACTGCGACGACCAAGCAGCTCTACCTTGAATCCTTATAATCCCGCTTTAACTCTGCTCAAGTCCGTTATCTTCAATACCTGGCTCTGTACAAAAATGTGCAGAAGTGTAGAGTGAGCACACCACAGCGGTGCCCAGTAAGTATCAAGACTAACTTCAATGGAGTAGAGACGAGGTACAATCAAGACACTCACTAGTCTAATAACCTGTGCAATATAATATACAAAATAATAGAAAATAATAATAAGGGCAGGATAAAACAATCAGTGATATGCACAACAGACAATAAGAATACCATTAATATCACTCAACAATTAATAAACACAATTACACCCAATTAAATCAAGCCCTTCAAATAAATGTATTTTGCATAGTTCTTCTAGATAACTCTCTTTCAAATATAATTTTCTCAAATAATTATTTTTCAAATATAATTCTTTCAATAAATCTTTCCAAATACAATTTCTTCAAATAAATATCTTTCAAAATACAATTCTTTTATATAATACTTTCTAAGTAAAAATTCTTCCAAATAAATATTTTGAATATAATTCTTTCAATAAAAAGGTCACCATGTGACACCTCATTTCAAAATCATCAAAATACGGGTCTCAGCCCATTTTCATATTTTTTGTAAATACGAGGCTCAGTCCATTTTTATATTTTCACTGCACCTCGTTCCCATAATTAATTCATCATAATTGCCCGGCACCTCGTGTGCTCATTTCATATCACAACTGCACGGATAATTCACGTGCCAAATATTATTATTATTTCATCACAGCACCTCGTGCCCACATTTTAAATCACAACTGCACGGACAATTCACATGCCAATATCTCCAATTCATATCACAATTCACGGCACCTTGTGCCCATATTTTATTTTTATAAACTGCCTGGCAATAGCCATAGGCTCCCAATTTCAATATAAATCATATTATTATCAATTTACTAACAACAAGACAAGTTGTACAAGGTATAAAAATAAACACAATAAAATCACAACATCACATGAAAATTGTCAACACCACAACCCCACATCATCACATATCGTCCCTGACAATAGCCACCCTTATCGCTCCTATTGCCACCCTTATCGCTCCTATAGCCACCATTATCGCTCCGCCCAGACAATATCAATAGCCACCCTTATCGCTCCTATTGCCACCCTTATCGCTCTTATAGCCACCCTTATCGTTCCGCCCAGACAATATCAATAGCCACCCTTATCGCTCCTATTGCCACCCTTATCGCTCCTATTGCCACCCTTATCGCTCCTATAGCCACCCTTATCGCTCTGCCCAGACAATATTCCAACAAACACAATAGTGAAATGCCACCCTTATAACCACATAATATCAACGGTGAAATGCCACCCTTATCTCCCCAAAATAACAACTCACACAACACAACAATTTACACGGGAAATTATCACAGCAACATAATAAAATCAATTCATATCACAATTTGCCCAATGGCCACAACCAAATTCCAAAGATATGACAAAATCAATTAATTTCACAACAAATAGCCCAAGGCTCCACACAATGTATATAACACCCAAAAACAGTCAATGGAGATAAAAATTACTCAACATAAAGTAAAGTCTTCATTAAATTCAAATTTTTAATAATTATATAAACACCTCTTCTTAAGCTCATTTAATTAATTATTTGCAGAGGAAAATTCATATTGGAATTAATTTCCAAGAAATATTAAATCAACAATACTCATGAAATTTCATGAATATTTCAAGTAACAATCACATCAAATTATTATATAAAAATAAATTCAACAATAAGGATTTAGGCATGGCAAACAGATGATTTAATAATTTTCCACAATTTTCCAATTTACTACACAAAAATGCCTAAGACTTTAATTCAATGAATTTTTGCATGTATAATCCCGAGTACGTACGCGTCACCTCGCGTACACGGCTTTTCACATTTCACAAATGGCACATAAGACTCAATGCCTAAGGGGTAATTCCCCCACTCGAGGTTAAGCAAGACACTTACCTTTTTGAAGTTAGGCCGATATTCCAAAATAGCCTTTTTGCTTGAATTGACCTCCGGACAGCTCAAATCTATCCAAATTTATTGTATAACTTCATTAAAATTCATCGGAAACAATTCCGGATAATAATGCGTCGACATAAAATTTTATTCCAAAAAGTCAACAAAAGTCAACGCGGGACCCTCCCCTCGGAACCCGACAAAATTTTCATGAAATCCGAACACCCATTCCGATACGAGTTCAACCATACCAATTTTATCGAATTCCAATAACAACTCGACCGCCAAATCTTAATTTTTTGTTTTCAAATCCCTATGTTCAAATCCCCGATTTACACCTTAAAAACATGTAATCTAATCGGATTATTCGATGATAATTCAATATTATAGAGTAGAAATGACCACAAGGGACTGACCTCAAGTTTTCCCGTGAAAACCTTGCTCAAAAATCGCCCAACCCGAGCTTGAAATGCCCAAAAATGGCAAAAGCTCGGAACCCCTCTGTTTTTGTATTACCCAGGGGTTTTCGCATCCGCGGTAATTTCTTCGCACCTGCGGCTTCGCACCTGTGGTAAATATTTTGCACCCGCGGCCTTCACATTCTCGGCTAATTTTTGGCACCCGCGGCCTTCGCATCCGCGGCCAATTTTTCGCACCCGCGGCCTTCGCATCCGCGGCAAATATTTCGCACCCGCGGTGCCTGGCCAGCCCATGAATTTTCCGCTTCTGCGACTCAGTTCTCGCATCCGCGAGCTCGCACCTGCGGCCCTTTTTCGCGCAGGTGCGATCACACCAGCAGCCCAGCTACTTCAGCTCCTCCTCCAAAACCAAATTCGATCCGTTAAACATCCGAAACTCACCCGAGGCCCTCGGGACCCCGTCCGAACATACCAAAAAATTTCATAACATAACACGGACCTACTCAATGCCTCAAATCATATCAAACAACATCAAAACGACGAATCTCACCTCAAATCAAAATCTATGAACTTTGAACTTTCAAATTCTATATCTTGTGCCGAAACATATCAAATCAATCCGGAATGACTTCAAATTTTGCACACAAGTCATAAATGACGTAACGAAGATATTCATAAATGACGTAACGAAAAGGCGGACCGCACAATTTTGAGTGCAGCTGCACTTCAAAGGAAAAGTGCGGACCACACAATTTTGTGTGCAGCCGCACTCCAGAGAAAAAGTGCGTACCGCACAATTTTGTGTGCGGCCTCACATCAGGGGTTCTGCAGGTTCGATGGTCTGACTTCAGAGGCTAATATCATTTAATTCACAACGAATTTGGAGATGATGCAAAAACGAAAGTTGCAGCCTTTCATGTCTAGTTTCCAGAACGGTAAAGAAATCATCATTTGGACATTGGTATAGAAAGTTATGCTGTATATACTAAATCCTGGTAATGGAAATGCTGTGAAGTGCGGCCGCACAATGTTTGTGCAACCGCAGAAGCTAGGATGTGCGACCGCACTTGGAATTGTGCGGACTGCACATTGTGAGGTCAGATTGGGTACTATATAATCGAGGTTTAGGGTATTATTTCATTTTTTTACTTTGGGAGCTCGGTTTGAGATGATGTTTCGTGGGTTTTTCAAGAAATTAATCGGTAAGAAGGCGATTTTGGAATATCGGCCTAACTTCAAAAAAAAAGTAATTATCTTGCCTAACCTTGAGTGGGGGAATTACCCCTTAGGCATCGAGTCTTATGTGCCATTTGTGAAATGTGAAAAGCCATGTACGCGAGGTGACGAGTACGTACTCGGGCTTATATGTCCAAAATATATTGGGTTAAAGTCTTAGAAATTTTGTGTAGTAAATTGGATAACCGTGGGCATTTATTAAATCATCTATTTTCCATGCCTAATTCACGTTTGTTGAATTTATGTGATTATTACTTGTATATTTATGTGAATTCCGTGAGTTTGATGATTTGATATTTCTTGGAATTTAATTTTATTATGGATTTTCCATCTACAAATAATTAATTAAATAAGTTTAAACCGAGGCGTTATATAATTATCACAAATTTGGTTTAATGAAGGCGTTGCCCTATACTGAGTATGAATTGAAATTTGTGGTGGCCATTGGGCAAATTGTGATATGAATTGATTTTTGTTATGTTGCTCTGATAATATTCTGTGTAAATTGTTTTGATATTTGAGTTATTATTTTGAGGATATAAGGGTGCCATTTCACTCTTGTTATGTGTGTTGGGATATTGTCTGGGCGAAGCGATAAGGGTAGCTATAGGAGAGATAAGGGTGGCTATATGTGATGACCCTAAATATCATCTTTAAATTTAAAAAGTAATTCTGTGTTCTAAGACCTCAAAAACACCATTTATCATTCCTCGACTTGTGTGCGAAGTCCGTAAAATTTTTCAGAAAGTTTTTATGTGAAAAATGGATTAAAATGTGAAATAGAGCTTTAAAACTCAACTGAGTTGACTTTGGTCAACATTTTAAGCAAACGGACCCGGATCAATATTTTGACAATTTCGGTAGGTCCGCATCGTGATTTGGGACTTGGGCCTATGCCCAGAATCGAATTTCGAGGTCCCTAGCCCGAGATATGAAATTTTGATGAAAAATTAAAAGCTTGAAAGCTTAATGATTTTTAAGAAATTACTGATGTTGGATTTATTGACCCTGGGTCCATATTTTGTTTTCGGAGCCCGATATAGGTCCACTATAATATTTATTACTTGTCTGCCGAATTTGGTGAGAATCGGAGTTGATTTGACGTGATTCAGACGTCCGGTTGTAAAAATATAAGTTTTAAAGTTTTCTTGAAAATATCCTTTGATTTGGTGTCCGATTCATAGTTCTAGATGTTATTTTGGCGATTTGATCACGCGAGTAAGTCCGTATTATATTTATGGACTTGTTGGTATATTCGGACGGGGTCCCGAGTACCCCGAGTGTGATTCGGATCGAATTGTGAACTTAAGCCAATTCTGGAAATTTCTGCCTCTGATGTAATCGCACCTGCGAGGGTCTTGGCCGCAGTTGTGATGCTGCAGGTGCGACGGAATTGCACCGATGCGAGACTGGGCTGGCCTGGGGTCTTCGCAGGTGCGGCCATTTTTCGCAGAAGCGGATGTCGCAAGTGCGACAGGAATGTCTGCAGATGCGAAACTTCACCTGGTAGCCTGGCATCGCAAATGCGAGCCTTGTCTCGCAAATGCGGAACTTTTATCCGCAGATGCGAAAATGACTGGGCAGAGCCCAAAAATTCGAAAGTCGCCATTTTTACTCATTTTTTAGTTTCAACTCTCGGATTTGGGTGATTTCAAGGAGGATTTTCACGACTTTGAATTGGGTAAGTGTTCTATAACCAAAAGTGATTATATTTCACAAATCCATGTCTATATTCATCATTTATTTCGGATTTAGATGCAAGAAATAGGAATTTTTGTAAAACTTTCCAAAAAACAAAAATTTAGATTTGAAGGTCCATTTCACATCGGAATTGGATAATTTTTGTATGGTTAAACTCGTAGCGAAACGGGTGTTCGGATTTCGCAAGTTTTTCCGGGATTTGAGATGAGTCCCACTGTCGAATATTTTAATAAATTTCGGAATTTTTTTCGGAAAATTAGTAACTTCATATGGAATTAATTCATATGATTTGTATTGAGTATATTGAATTGTTTGTGAATAGATTTGAAGCTTTCGGAGACAAATTTAGAAGGAAAAGATGTGGTTGAGTAATTGATTGGAATTTTCAAAGCGAGGTAAGTGTCGTGGTTAACCTTGACTTGAAGGAATAGAACCCTTAAATTATTTGTTACGTGAAATGCATTTGAACGACGTATAGGCGAGGTGACGAGTGTCTATACGTCGTCAAATTAATTGTTTGCCTGCTTACTTGAAAAATCATAAATTGTTTTAAATTACAAATTAATTATTATAATAATTATTTCTCTCCTATTCTTTGTCAAATATTAATTCTTGAATTCCTGCATTAATTGTTACATGCTATTTGAATTATGTGTTTTAATTGTTATTTGGCATTTAGCATATTAAATATTAAACTGCCTATTTTATTCCTGATTTCCATGATAATTTGCTATTTGTCATTGTTTGTTTCATAATTAAATCATAATTATTGTATGCTTGTTGTCTTATAATTTTATATTAATTGTTGCATTTATTGGGAAAATTTCTTCTATAAGAATTGGTAAATGGATATATTGGAGGATCGGGTTATACGCCACAACGGACTAATTAAAAAGTCCATATTGGAGGATCGGGTTGCACGCCGCAACAGACTTATTAAAAAGTCCATATTGGAGGATCGGGTTGCACGCCGCAACAGACTTATTAAAAGTCCATATTGGAGGATCGGATTGCACGCCGCAACACACTTATTTAAAAGTCAATATATATATATATATATATATATATATATATATATATATATATATATATATATATATATATATATATATATATATATATATGGGGATCGGGTTGCACGCCGTAACATACTTGATTAAAATGAATATATTGGAGGAGCGGGTTGCACGCCGCAACATAACCGAATGTGAATATATTGTGAGAGCGGGTTGCACGCTGCAATAGAATTGATGGAAATGGTAATTGGTTATAACTGCTAAGTTGGCTTCAATTATTATAAATGAGTTACCTGATTTATTTCTATTATTGTTATTGTTACTAATATTGCGTACAGGTAATGTAAGTGACCCGCTTTAGCCTCGTCACTACTTCATCGAGGTTAGGCTCAACACTTACCAGTACATGGGGTCGGTTGTACCGATACTACATTTTGTACTTCCTGTGCAGATTTTGGAGTTGGTCCTAGCGGCGTACCATAGACTTGCTCGGATTTCAGCTACCAAAGGAGACTTGAGGTATAACTGCATGGCGTCCGCAGTTCTAAAGTCCCCGTCTATTTTACTTTAGCTGTGTGTTTATTTCCAGACAACCTTATTTTATTCAGACCTTTATTTGGATTTATTCTAGAAGCTCGTGCACTTGTGACACCAATTCTGGGATGGTATTTAGACACCGTCGTTTTTATGGAATACTCACTATATTTCAGACTTTACTTCCGCAATCATTCTTTTTTATTAATAAATTTAAAAAAATTATTTAAAAATTGGTTAATATTGTTCTAACGTTGGCTTGCCTAGCAAGTGAAATATTAGGCACCATCACGGTCCGAAGGTGGGAACTTATGGTCGTGACACTATAGGAGCGATAAGGATGGCTATTACTATTATTAGGGTGGAGGGATATGGGAGGCTATTATAGGAGTGATAAGGGTGGCGATAGGAGAGATAAGGGTGGCTATTGTCAGGGATGATATGTGATGATGTGGGGTTATTGCGTTGATAATTTTCATGTGATGTTGTGATTTTCCTTGTGTTTATTTTTATATCTTGTGCAATTTGTCTTGTTGTTTCGGTAAACTTGATAATAGTCTGATCTATGTTGAAATTGGAAGCCTCCGGCTATTGCCAGGAGGATTATGAAATGAAATGTGGGCACGAGGTGCCGTGAGTAAATAATGATGATATTGGCACGTGAATTGTCCATGCAGTTGTGATATGAAATGTTGGCACGAGGTGCCGTGAGTAAATGATGATGATATTTGGCACGTGCGTTGTCCGTGCGGTTGTGCTTTGTGATAGAGAAATTGGCACAAGGTGCCGTGGAAATATGAAAGTGGGCTGAGACTCGTATTTATGATTTTAAATGAGGTGTCACTGGGTGACTTTTATTCGAAAGATATTAATTTGAGGAAATTATATTTGAAAGAGAGTTATTTGAAAGAATTATATTTGAAAGATATTTATTTGAGAAAATTATATTTGAAAGAGAGTTATTTGAAAGAATTATATTTGAAAGATATCTATTTGAGGAAATTATATTTGAAAGGCATTTATTTGGAAGAATTATATGTGAAAGATATTTATTTGAAGGACTTGATTTAGTTGGGTGTACTTGTATTTATTATTTGTTGAGCAATATTAATGGTGTTCTTGTTGCCCTGCTGTGCATATCACTGGTTGATTAGTGTTGCCATCATTGTTATTTGCTTCTTATTATTTTTGTATACTATATTGCACATGTTATTAGGCTAGTGGGTGTCTTGATTGTACCTCGTCACTACTCCACTGAGGTTAGTCTTGATACTTATTGGGTACCGACTGTGGTGTACTCATACTACACTTCTGCATATTTTTGTGCAGAGCTAGGTATTGGAGCTATCGGACTCGGACAGAGTTAAAGTGTGATCGCAAGGATTCAAGGTAGAGCTACTTGGTCGTCGCACTCCCTTGAATTCTTTCCATTTTATTGTACTGTTAATTATTAATCAAACAGTATTGAATATTCGATCCTTGAGATAATTTCATGTATTGAATATGCTACCGGGTTAACTGAGCAGGCATCCGCACATACTGCTAGGGTTGCAAGAGGCCGGGGCCGAGGTAGATGCCGAGTAAGGGCACGCGCCGCGATTGAAGCACCTGTCAGAGCAACAGTTGAGGAGCCACCAGTAGCTCCAGTTTGGGGACAGGTACCAGAAGCACTTGTTTTTATCCCCGGACTTCAGGAGACTTTAGCACATTTCGTGAGTATGTTTGGTACATTAACTCATACGGGATTGATCTTTGTTGCACCAAATATTTCATAGATTGGGGGAGTAGCTCAAACGCCTATCACTACTCCAGAACAACAGGTTCACATTGGTCAGGTTCCGGGTGTAGTACCGGTACAACCTATTATTCCGGTTCAGCCTGAGGTCAGGCCAGAGGCATCAGAAGAAGAACAAAAGAGATTTAAGAGGTTTAAGAGGTATAGTCCACCTACTTTCAGTGGCACAGCTACAGAGGATGCCCAAGAATTTCTAGAAAATTGTCACCGTATTCTCCGCACCATGGTATTGTGGAAGTGAGCGGAGTTGCATTTACTACATTTTAACTATCAGGCGCAACGTATCAGTGGTGGAAAATCTATGAAGAAGGTAGACCAGAAGATGCAATACCACCAACTTGGGCTCAATTTTCGGAAATGTTTTTGAAAGAGTTTGTTCCCTAGACTCTCTGAGATGCGTGGCGCACAGAGTTTGAACGAGTGCATCAAGGTACTATGACAGTGTCAGAATATGCCATCAGGTTCAGTGAGTTAGCCCATCATGCACCTATCTTGATTCCTACAGTTAGAGAGAGAGTCCGCAGATTCATTGAGGGGCTCAATTATGATCTTAAAATATGCATGGCTTGAGAGTTGAGGGTGTTCTAGGTGAAGAAGGGGAGTCTCAGGAGGCCAAAAGGTCTCAAAACTCTAGAGGGTTCAGTGGATTTTACTCTTCCGCTATGACCCATTATGGCGGAGGCTCGAGCAATCGACCAGCTCAGTCCGCGCATCAGAATACTCGGGGTGTGTCATGACCCGGAATTCCCACCGTCGGGACCGTGATGGCGCATAACATTTCATTTTCTAGGCAAGCCAACGTTAGAAAATTGTTAAACCAATCCTTATTCCATTCAGTAAATAAAAACAATTAGCTAAAATAAAATATAGTGAGTGCAAAATAATATAAAAACTACATTTAATTACTACCACCCGGATCTGGAGTCACAATTCACGAGCATTTTAGAATTCACTACAAATAATAGTCTGAGAGAAATACAACTGTTTGAATGAGAGAACAGTAAAACAGAAAAGATAGACGGGACTTCAAGGTCTGTGAACGCCGACAGATCTACCTTGAGTTTCCGGATAGCGGTCCAATAGGAAAAATCTTGATAAACCCGAGCTGGTACCAAAATCTGCACAGAAAGAGCAAAGTGCGGTATCAGTACAACCGACTCCATGTATTGGTAAGTGTCGAGCCTAACCTCGACGATATAGTGACGAGGCTAAGGCAAGGCACCTACAAATCAACCTATAAAATTTAACAGTGTACATACAAATAACAGTAATGAAGAGCTAGGCAGGAAATATCGATAGGGGGAAACATGCTGGGGGAATACGAGATAAAGAATTACAGCAAAATGATAACTGGAACAACCAATATACTATGAATCACCAGGAACAGTGAGTACAGTAAAGGAAAAATGCACGGCATCACCCTTCGTGCATTAACTCTCATATCATGGCATAACATCACCCTTCGTGCATTAACACTCACAATACGGCATGACATCACCCTTCGTGCATTAACACTCACAATATGGCACGGTATCACCCTTCGTGCATTAACACTCATAATACGGCACGGCATCACCCTTCGTGCATTAACACTCTCCCTTACCATAATGCAATGAACAATTAACAACAGGGAGATAGAATAACATGTACAAGTATTACTTCAACATTTGGTTCCATAATATCAATCCCAACTTCGAAATAAATACTCAATTATCACCAGAAGATTCGTAAACATGATAAGAACAATCAATTTAACAACACTAGTCTAAACACATAGCAATTAGTCATGGGAAAGAGACAATATGAGGAATACGGGAGAAAACAGGGAAAATAGGTAAATTGGTGGCGCATAAGTACTCGTCACCTCACATATACGCTGCTCACATGAATGCCACATAGCAAATAATCTGAGGTTCCTAATTCCCTCAAGTCAGGGTTAACCACGATACATACCTATCTTCGAAGGCCACTTAATACTCAATTACAGCTTTTCCTCTAGAATCCACCTCCAAACCACTCGTATCTATTCAAAAACGACTCAATAATATCAAATATTGCTAAAGGAATAAATTAAATTGCATAAATTTAGATTTCCCAAATTTTCCCACAAAAAGTCAAAAAATCTACTCCGGGCCCGCTTGGTCAAAACCCGAGGTTCGGACAAAAATCCATTTACCCAATCACTCCCGAGCCCGGATATATAATTGGTCTTGGAATCCGACCTCAATTTGAGGTCTAAATCCCAATTTTTCCAAATCCCTAGTTTCTACCCAAAACCCCCAATTCTACCATAAAAACTCTAGATTTTAGGTTGAAAATTCATGAAATGTAATGGGTAATTGAAAGAAAACGGTTTAGAATCACTTACCAACACTATGGGGAAGAAAATATCTCTTGATAATCGTCTCTAGCCCGCTTGATTTTTGAAAAGTTGGAAAAATGCCTTAAGTCCCGTTTTGGGACTGTTTTATGAACTGGGCGATAGTGTTCATCACGTTCGTGAGGATATTGTCACATTCGCGAAGAGCAAAGTTTCCAAGCTTACGCGTTCGCGAGTCCTCTTTCGTGTTCATGAAGGCTACTCCCCCCCTGGCCTTCACGTTCGCGAAACCTTGCTCATGTTTGCGATGAAGGAAAGACTGACCCCTCCCCCAGGTCCCTAACACTACGCGTTTGCGATGAGCCGGTCGTGTTCACGAAGGTTAAAGCCCCCATCGCCTCGCGTTCACGACCAAGCCTTCGTGTTTGCGAAGAGTAAAAATTTAGCCTGGCCAGCTTACCCATCGCGTTCGCGAGAGTACCTTCGCGAACGCGAAGAAGAACATACCAGAACAGCTGCTGCAGCAAGAATACCAGATTTCCCAAGTCCAAAACTTCCCGTAGCCTATCCGAAACTCACCCGAGTCCTAAAGGCTCCAAACCAAACATGAACACAGGTCTAAAAATATTATACGAACTTGATCGTGCGATCAAATCGCCAAAATAACAACTAGAACTACGAATTGAACACCAAATCGAATGAAATTTTCAAGAAAGCTTTAAAATTCCTATTTTCACAACCAGACGTCTGAATCATGTCAAATCAACTTCGTTTCTCAACAAATTTCATAGATAAGTCATAAATATTATATTGGACCTTTATCGGACTCCGGAATGAAAATACGGACCCGGTATCAATAAGGCCAAACATCAACCAATTCTTAAAAACCATTAAACTTTCAGACTTTTAATTTTCATAAAAAATTCATAACTCGTGCTAGGGACCTCCGAATTCGACTCCGGGCATACGCCCAAGTCCCATATTTTGATACAGACCCACCGAGACCGTCAAAATACGGATTCAGGCCCGTTTACCAAAATTGTTGACCGAAGTCAACTCAACTAAAGTTTTTAGGCAAAAATTCTTATTTTTATCAGTTTTTAACATATAAGCCTTTCGGGCCAATACCCGGACCGTGCACGCAAATCGAGGAGAGTAAAAATGAGATTTCTAAGGCTTAAGAGCGCAGAATAGAGTTCTAAAATATAAGATGACCTTTTGGGTCATCTCATTCTCCAAAATGAGAGTTCATCCTCGAACGGACATAGCAAAGTACTTGAGCTGGTGAAAAGGTGGGGATATCTACTCCGTATATCGGACTCGGACTCCCAAGTAGCTGCCTCAATAGGTTGATCTCTCTACTACACTTGAACTGAAGGGTAACTCTTTGATCTCAAATGGCGAACTTGCCGGGCTAGAATATCCACAAGCTCCTCCTCGTAAGTCAAATCGTTGTCCAACTGGACATAGCTGAAATCTAATACATGGGACGTATCTATTCAAAAACAACTCAATAATATCAAATATTGCTAAAGGAATAAATTAAATTGCATAAATTTAGATTTCCCAAACTTTCCCACAAAAAGTCAAAAAATCGACTCCGGGCCGCTTGGTCAAAACCCGAGGTTCGGACAAAAATCCATTTACCCATTCACCTCCGAGCCCAGATATATAATTGGTCTTGGAATCCGACCTCAATTTGAGGTCTAAATCCCTATTTTTCCAAATTCCTAGTTTCTACCCAAAACCCCCAATTCTACCATAAAAACTCTAGATTTTAGGTTGAAAATTCATGAAATATAACGGGTAATTGAAAGAAAACGGTTTAGAATCACTTACCAACACTATGGGGAAGAAAATATCTCTTGAAAATCGCTTCTAGCCCACTTGATTTTTGAAAAGTTGGAAAAATGGCTTAAGTCCCGTTTTGGGACTGTTTTATGAACTGGGCTATAGTGTTCATCGCGTTCACGAGGATACTGTCGCGTTCTCGAGGATACTGTCGCGTTCGCAAAGAGCAAAGTTGCCAAGGTTACGCGTTCGCGAGTCCTCTTTCGCATTTGTGAAGGCTACTCCCCCTGGCCTTCACGTTCGCGAAACCTTGCCCACGTTTGCGATGAAGGAAAGACTAACCCCTCCCCCAGGTCCCTAACACTATGCGTTTGCGATGAGCCGGTCGCGTTCGCGAAGGGTAAAGCCCCCATCGCTTCACGTTTGCGACCAAGCCTTTGTGTTTGGGAAGAGTATAAATTCAACCTGGCCAGCTTATCCTTCGCGTTCGTGAGAGTACCTTCGCAAACGTGAAGAAGAACATACCAGAACAGCTGTTGCAGCAAGAATACCAGATTTCCCAAGTCCAAAACTTCCCGTAGCCTATCCAAAACTCACCCGAGCCCTTAGGGCTCCAAACCAAACATGAACATAGGTCTAAAAACATTATACGAACTTGCTCGTGCGATCAAATCGCCAAAATAACACCTAGAACTACGAATTGAACACCAAATCGAATGAAATTTTCAAGAAAGCTTTAAGATTCCTATTTTCACAACCAGACGTCTGAATCACGTCAAATCAACTTCGTTTCTCACCAAATTTCATAGATAAATCATAAATATTATATTGGACCTTTATCGGACTCCGGAATGAAAATATGGACCCGGTATCAACAAGGCCAAACATCAACCAATTCTTAAAAACCATTAAACTTTTAGACTTTTAATTTTCATAAACAATTCATAACTCGAGCTAGGGACCTCCGAATTCGACTCCGGGCATACGCCTAAGTCCCATATTTTGATACAGACCCACCGAGACCGTCAAAACACGGATTCAGGCCCTTTTACCAAAACTGTTGATCGAAGTCAACTCAACTGAAGTTTTTAGGCAAATGTTTTTATTTTTATCAGTTTTTAACATATAAGCCTTTCGGGCCAATACCTAGACCGTGCATGCAAATTGAAGAGAGTAAAAATGAAATTTCTAAGGCTTAAGAGCGCATAATAGAGTTCTAAATTATAAGATGACCTTTTGGGTCATCTCATTCTCCAAAATGAGAGTTCATCCTCGAACGGACATAGCAAAGTACCTGAGCTGGTGAAAAGGTGGGGATATCTACTCCGTATATTGGACTCGGACTCCCAAGTAGCTGCCTCAATAGGTTGACCTCTCCACTGTACTCGAACTGAAGGGTAACTCTTTGATCTTAACTGGCAAACTTGCCGGGCTAGAATATCCACAGGCTCCTCCTCGTAAGTCAAATCATTGTCCAACTGGACATAGCTGAAATCTAATACATGGGACGGATCGTCGTGATAATTTCGAAGCATGGACACATAGAACACCGGATGAACTGATGATAACCCCGGTGGCAATGCAAGCCTGTAAGCCACCTCTCCCACTCTCTCCAGAATCTCAAAAGGTCTAATATACCTAGGGCTCAACTTGCCCTTCTTTTCAAACCTCATTACACCCTTCATGGGTGATACACGAAGCAACACTCTCTCCTCGACCATGAATGCAACATCACGAACTCTACCGTCGGCATAACTCTTCTGCCTGGACTGCTCTGTGCGAAGTCGTTCCTGAATAATCTTGACCTTATCCAAGGAATCCTGTACTAAGTATGTGCCCAACAATCGAGCCTCCCCCAGCTTGAACCACCCAACTAGTGACTGACACCGCCTACTATATAGTGCCTCATAGGGAGCCATCTGAATGCTCGACTGGTAGCTATTGTTTTAAGTGAACTTTGCAAGGGGCAAGAACTGATCCCATGATCCTCCAAAGTCTATGAAACATGCGTGGATCATATCCTCCAAGATCTATATAGTGCGCTCGGACTGTCCGTCCGTCTTAGGATGAAACGTTGTGCTCAACTCGACCCGCGTGCCCAACTCACACTATACTACCCTCCAAAAGTGCGAGGTGAACTAGGTACGTCGATCAGAAATGATAGACACGGGCACACCATGAAGACAGACGATCTCGTGGATGTAAATCTCTGCCAACCTTTCCGAGGAATAGGTAACTGCCACAAGAATGAAGTGCGCTGACTTGGTCAGCCTGTCCACAATGACCCAAACTGTATCGAACTTCCTCTGAGTTCGTGGGAGTCCAACAACAAAATCCATAGTGATACTCTCCCACTTCCACTCAGGAATCTCTATCTTCTGAAGCAAACCACTAGGTCTCTGATGCTCGTTCTTTACTTGCTGACAATTTAGACACCGCGCTACATATGCAACAATGTCTTTCTTCATTCGCCTCTACCAATAGTGCTGCTGCAAGTCCTGATACATCTTGGCGGCGCCGGGATAAATAGAATACCGGAAACTGTGGGACTCCTCAAGAATCAACTCATGAAGTCCATCCACATTAGGCACACAAATACGACCCTGCATCCTCAAAACTCTGTCAACTCCAACAATAACCGGCTTGGCACCACCGTGCCACACTGTGTCTCTAAGCAAAAGCAAATAAATATCGTCATACTGCCGATCACTGATACGCTCAAACAAAGAAGACTGAGAAACTGTACAAGCTAGAATACGGCTGAGCTTAGAAACATCTAACCTCACGAACTGATTAGCCAAGGCTTGAACATCCAATGCAAGCGATCTCTCACCAATTGGAATATGTGCAAGGCTACCCATACTAGCTAACTTTCTACTCAAAATGCCGGCCACCACATTGGCCTTCACGGGATGATACAAGATGGTGATATCATAGTCTTTTAATAGCTCCAACCACCTCCTCTGCCTCAAATTGATCTCCTTCTGCTTGAACAAATACTGCAAGCTTTGATGATCTGTGAATACCTCACATGGAACGCCGTAAAGATAGTGCCTTCAAATCTTCAGCGCGTGAACAATGGCTGCCAGCTCTAGATCATGAACAGGGTAATTCTTCCTGTGAACCTTCAGCTGCCGCAAAACATATGCAATAACCTTGCCACCCTGCATCAATACCGCACCCAGACCAATATGAGATGTGCCACAATATACTGTATACGATCCTGAACCTGAGGGTAACACCAATACTAGTGCCGTAGTCAAAGTTGTCTTGAGCTTCTAGAAGCTTGCCTCATACTCGTCTGACCACCTGAACGGGGCACCCTTCTGGGTCAACCTGGTCAATGGGGCTGCTATGGATGAAAACCCCTCCACGAATCGACGATAGTAGCCCGCCAAACCCAAGAAACTATTGATCTCTGTAGTTGATATAGGTGTAGGCCAGTTCTGGACTGCCTCAATATTCTTAGTATCTATCTGAATACCCTATGCCGATATAACGTGACCCAAGAAAGCAACTGAACTCAACCAAAACTCGCATTTTGAGAACTTAGCATATAATTGGCTATCTCTCAAAGTCTGAAGAATGATCCAAAGGTGTTGCTCATGCTTCTCTCGGTTGTGGGAGTAGATCAAGATATCATCAATAAACACAATTAAAAAGGAATCCAAGTAGGTCTTGAACACCCGGTTCATCAAATCGATGAATGTTGTTGGGGCATTTGTCAGCCCAAATGATATCACTAGAAACTCATAATGCCCATACCGAGTCCGAAAAGCTGTCTTAGGGACACCAGATGCCCTAATCCTCGACTGATGGTATCCAGATCTCAAATAGATCTTCGAAAACACCTGGGCACCCTGAAGTTGATCAAATAAATCATCAATCCTCGGCAATGGATACTTGTTCTTGATGGTGACTTTGTTCAACTGCCGATAATCTATACACATCCCCATCGATCCATCTTTCTTCTTCACAAATAATACAGGTGCACCCCAGGGCGAGACACTAGGTCTAATGAAGCCCTTATCAAGCAAATCTTGCAACTGTTCCTTCAATTCTTTCAACTCTGGCGGGGCCATGCGGTATGGCGGAATGGAAATGGGTTGAGTGTGCGGAGCCAAATCAATGCAGAAATCAATATCCCTGTCGGGTGGCATCCCCGGCAGGTCTGCAGGAAATACCTCTAGAAACTCACGAACAACTGGCACTGAATCCATGGAAGGAACCTCCGCACTAGAATCACCAACATAAGCCAAAGAAGCTAGATACCCCTTCTAGACCATATGCTGAGCCTTCACATAAGAGATAACCCTGCTGGTAGAATGGACAAGAGTCCTTCTCCACTCTAATCGAGGCAACCCCTGCAAGGCTAAGGTCACCTTCTTGGCATGACAATCTAATATAGCATGATAAGGTTACAACCAATTCATACCCAGTATGACATCAAAATCAACCATATCGAGAAGTAGAAGATCTACACGAGTCTCAAGACTCCCAATGGTGACCACCCACAAATAATACACACGATCTACAATAATAGCATCTTCCACTGGTGTGGACACATACACAGGGGCACTCAAAGAATCACGGGGCACAACCAAATATGAAGAAAAATAGGATGACACATAGGAGTAAGTAGACCCCGGATCAAATAGAACTGAAGCATCTTTACTGCAAACAGAATCAGTACCTGTGATAATAGTGTCAGATGACTCAGCCTCAGGCCTGGGTAGGAAATAATAACACCGGGGTTGGGCCCCACCACTCTGAACTACGTATCTGGGATGACCTCTAGCTGGCTGGTCTCTACCCCTAACAACCTGACCTCCACCTCTAACAGTCTGGCCTCTACCTCTGACTGCCTGACCCCTACCTCTGGTTGGCTGAGCAGGTGGTGCAGCAACTGGTGCCCAAACCATGGCATGAGAACTCTGATGATGTGAGCTACCTGTTGCCTGAGGGCAAAATCTAGCAATGTGCCTTGGATCATCACAAGTATAACATGACCTCGGCTGCTGTGACTGCTGACCTTGAAACTCACCCTGTCGACCTGAGTAACCCCCTTGATAACTCTGGAGTGGAGGCGCACTAATAGGAGTTGGTGGTGCACTATAGGCTAGCTGGTCGAAATAAGGCATATGAGGACCACGACCACCTGAGGCATCGTGGGATGCCTGAAGTGCTGAATGAAATGGCCCGGGAGGATGGCCTCTACCAAAAGTACACCTGCCTCAAGATCAGTCACCACTGAACTCACTGGCATAACGAGGTCTCTTGTCAGGCCCCGTGACCTCCATGAGCAAGAATCATCTCGACTCGTCTGGCGACATTAGCAGCCGCCTGAAAAGAAATCTAACTCCTAGTCTCCTTAGTCATCTGCAATCTGATAGGCTGAGCAAGTCTGACAATAAACCTCCTCACCCTCTTTCTCTCTCAGTGGGAAGCAGAAGAATAGCATGACATGCCAAATCCACAAAACAGGTCTCATACCGCCCTGCTGGAGACGCTCAAACTGACGGCGACGCTCCTCTCTCAATGTGATAGGCAGAAACTTCTCTAGGAAGAGCTGAGAGAACTAGTCCCAAGTAAGAGCAAGCGACCCAGCTGGTCTGGTCAACAAATAATCTCTCCACCATTTCTTGGCGGAACCGGTCATCTAAAATGCAGCAAAATCGACCCCATTGGTCTCCACTATACCCATATTCCTTCGAACCTCATGACAGCTGTCAAAATACTCCTGGGGATCCTTTGAAGTAGCACCACTAAAGTGAACTGGGAAGAGCTTGGTAAACCTGTCCAATCTCCATAAAGCCTCAGAAGACATAGCTGGCCCATCTTCGGCCTGTGCCGCAATAACCGGCTGAACTACTCTGACTGGCTGAGCAGTTGGAGCCAGATAGTGGGAGTCTGGGCTCCGCCTCCACCCTGAGAGACGGCTGCTGCCATGGGGAATGCGCCAGTCTGGGTCACACTCTTCATAACGCCCACCGAACGGACCAAAGCGTCCTAAAGTATTGGGGTGGAAATGAACCCCTACGGAACTTGAGCTGGTCCGGTAGGAACGGTCTGGGCTGGAACCTCCTCGTCATGCTCAATCTGAGGCTCCACTGCTGGGGCTGCTGCTCAGGCTCTAGGCTGACCCCTACCCCTACCTTGGCCTCTGGCACAACCTCGGCCTCGACCTCTGCCCGCATAGGAGCTGCCACTGGAAGCTCTGGCTGCTGCTCAACTAAGGAAGCGGTATGCGTTCTCGCCATCTGCGAGAGAATAAGAGTAGAAAAGTTCAATCAATATTGAGAAAACTAAATCACACAACAAAGAAGAATAAAAGTGAATTTTTTTCCTAAATTTCATAGCCTTTAGAAGATAAGCACATACGTCTCCGTACCGATCCTCCAGACTCTACTAAGCTTGCTCATGAATCGTGAGACCTAGGTAACCTAGTGCTCTGATACCAACTTGTCAAGACCCGGAATTCCCACCGTCGGGACCGTGATGGCGCCTAACATTTCACTTGCTAGGCAATCCAACGTTAGAAAATCATTAAACCAATCCTTATTCCATTTAGTAAATAACAACAATAGCTAAGATGCAATATAGTGAGTGTGGAATAATATAAAAACTTCATTTTATTACTACCACATGGATCTAGGAAGGAAATATCGGAAGGGGGAAACATGCTGGGGAAATACGAGATAAAGAACTACTACAGAATGATAACTTGAACAACCAGTATACCATGAATCAACAGGAATAGTGAGTACAGTAAAGGAAAAATGCACAGCATCACCTTTCGTTATTTTACTCTCAATCTCACCATAAAATCAATAGAAACGACACAGCATCACCCTTCGTGCATTAACTCTCATATCATGGAACGACATCACCCTTCGTGCATTAACACTCACAATATGGCACGACATCACCCTTCGTGCATTAACACTCACAATATGGTACGGCATCACCCTTCGTGCATTAACACTCTCCCTTACCATAATGCAATGAACAATTAACAACAGGGAGATAGAATAACAAGTACAAGTATTACTTCAACATTTGGTTCCACAATATCAATCCCAACTTCGCAATAAATACTCAATTATCACCAGAAGATCCGTAAACATGATAAGAATGATCAATTTAACAACACTAGTCTAAAAACGTAGCAATTAGGCATGGGAAAGAGACAATATGAGGAATACGGGAGAAAACAGGGAAAATAGGTAAATTGGGGGCGCATAAGTACTCGTCACCTCACATATACACCGCTCACATGAATTTCACATAGCATGTTGTCTGAGGTTCCTAATTCCCTCAAGTCAGGGCTAACCATAACACTTACCTCCCTCCGAAGGCCACTTAATACTCAATTACATCGCTTCCTCTAGAATCCACCTTCAAACCACTCGTATCTATTCAAAAATAACTCAAAAATATCAAATATTGCTAAAGGAATCAATTACATTGCATAAATTTAGATTTCCCAAATTTTCCCACAAAAAGTCAAAAAATGGACCACGGGCCCGCTTGGTCAAAACCTGAGGTTCGGACCAAAATCCATTTACCCATTCACCTCCGAGTCCGGATATATAATTGGTCTTGGAATCCGACCTCAATTTGAGGTCTAAATCCCCATTTTTTCAAATCCCTAATTTCTACCCAAAACCCCCAATTCTACCCTAAAAACTCTAAATTTTAGGTTGAAAATTCATGAATTGTAATGGGTAATTGAAAGAAAATGGTTCAGAATCACTTACCAACACTTTGGGGAAGAAAATATCTCTTGAAAATCGCCTCTAGCCCCTTTGGTTTTTGAAAAGTTTGAAACATGGCTTAAGTCCCGTTTTGGGATTGTTATATGAACTGGGCGACAGTGTTCATCGGGTTTGCGAAGAGCAAAGTTGCCAAGTTTAAGCGTTTGTGAGTCCTCCTTCGCGTTTGCGATGGCTACTCCCCCCTGGCCTTCACGTTCGCGAGACCTTGCTCGCGTTTGCGATGAAGGAAAGGCTGACCCCTCCCCTAGTTCCCTAACACTATGTGTTCACGATGAGCCGATCGCGTTTACGAAGGGTAAAGCATCCATCGCCTCGCGTTCACGAAGAGTAAAAATTCAGCCTGACCAGCTTACCCTTCACGTTCGCGAGACTATATATACCTTCCCGAACGTGAAGAAGAACATGCCAGAACAGTTGCTGCAGCAAAAATACCAGATTTTTCAAGTCCAAAACATCCTGTACCCTATCTGAAACTCACCCGAGCCCTCGGGGCTCCAAACCAAACATGCACACAGGGCTAAAAACATCATATGAACTTGCTCATGAGATGAAATTGCCAAAATAACACCTAGAACTACGAATTATACACCAAATCGAATGAAATTTTGAAGAAAGCTTTAAAATTCCTATTTTCACAACCAGACGTCCGAATCACGTCAATCCAACTCCGTTTCTCACCAAATTGTACAGATAAGTCATAAATATTATATTGGACCTATACCGAGCTTCGGAACCAAAATACGGACCCGGTGTCAGCAAGTCCAAACATCAACCAATTCTTAAAATCCATTAAACTTTCAGACTTTTAATTTTCATAAAAAATTCATAACTCAAGCTATGGACCTCCGAATTCGATTCCGGGCATACGCCCAAGTCCCATATTTTGATACAGACCCACCGGGATGGTCAAAATATGAATCCAGGCCCTTTTATCAAAACTGTTGACCGAAGTCAACTCAACTGAAAGTTTTAGGCAAAAATTCTTATTTTTATCAGTTTTTAACATATACGCCTTCCGGGCCAATACCCGGACTGCGCACACAAATCGAGGAGGATAAAAATAAGATTTTTAAGTCTTGAGAGCCCAGAATCGAGTTCGAAAACATAAGATGACCTTTTGGGTCATCACAGGGTGCTCCTGTAAGTTCTTATGGTGCACCACCGACATGAGATTCTTACAATAGTTATTCCAGTTATCCGGAACAGACTCAGTACGAGCAACCGCGACCTCAGAAGGGTTGTTATGAGTGTGGTGATACTAGGCACATCATGAGCAATTGTCCCAGACTTGGGAGGGGTGGATTTTATCCGAACACTTAGGCTATAGGACCTAGTGGAGCTACTACCCCACATGCACAGCCAGTCAGCTAGTTAGGGGTGGAGGACACGCGGGTAGAGGAGGCCCTATAGGTGGAGGCCCGACCCGTTGATATAATTGATATGGTACGGCTGAGGCTTCTACACCATATGGTGTCATTACATGTACGATCTTGATTTGTTATAAAGGAATATTTTCCTTAGTTTGATTCAGTTCTGAGTATCGAGGCGAGTCCTCCTATTATACTCCACTTATGGGTGAGCTTCATAATTTCGAAACTTGTTTATGTGTTTATCCCTGTTGGGAGATTTGATGGTGTTTGCCCGTGTCTATCATTTTTATTTTGTACACCATTGAGGACTATAAGTCCAAAAGTGACTTTCTAATACTCTCTACAATGGGTTTTGATGATATTGCAGAATAATTGTGAGGTCAGATTGGGTACTATATAATCAGGGTTTAGTGTATTATTTCATTTTTTGACTTTGGGAAATCGGTTTGAGACGAGTTTTCGTGGGTTTTTCAAGAAATTCATCGGGATTTGAGTTGTCTAGAGGTCAATTCAAGCAAGAAGGCAATTTTGGAATATCGGCCTAACTTAAAAAAGAAGTAATTATCTTGCCTAACCTTGAGTAGGGGGAATTACCCCTTAGACATCGAGTCTTATGTGCCATTTGTGAAATGTGAAAAGCTGTGTAAGCGAGGTGACGAGTATGTACTCGGGCTTATATGTGCAAAATATATTGGGTTAAAGTCTTAGGCATTTTGTGTAGTAAATTGGATAACCGTGGGCATTTATTAAATTATCTATTTGTCATGCCTCAATTCACATTTGTTGAATTTATGTGAATATTACTTATATATTTATGTGAATTCCGTGAGTTTGATGATTTGATATTTCTTGGAGTTAAATTTTATTATGGATTTTCCATATGCAAATAATTAATGAAATAAGTTTAAACCAAGGCGTTATATAATTATCACGAATTTGGTTTAATAAAGGTGTTGCCCTATACTGAGTATTTTTCCATCTCTGTTGTTGTTTTGAGGTTTTATACATATGGTGTGGAGTCTTGGGCTATTTGGTGTGAAATTAATTGATTTTGTTATATAATAGAATTTGTGGTGGCCATTGGGCAAATTGTGATATGAATTGATTTTTGTTATGTTGTGAAAATATTCTGTGTAGATTGTTTTGTTATTTGAGTTATTATTTTGAGGATATAAGGGTGACATTTCACTGTTGTTATGTGTGTTGGGATATTGTCTGGGCGGAGTGATAAGGGTGGCTATAGGAGAGATAAGGGTGGCTATAGGAGCGATCGTTCTTTGTTATTAATAAATTTAAAAAATTGTTTAAAAATTGGTTAATATTATTCTAACGTTGGCTTGCCTAGCAAGTAAAATGTTAGGAGATATCACGGTTCGAAGGTGGGAATTTAGGGTCATAACACTATAGAAGCGATAAGGATGGCTATTACTATTGTCAGGGCGTAGGGATAAAAGAGGCTATTATAGGAGTGATAAGTGTAGTTATACGAGAGATAAGGGTGGCTATTGTCAGGGATGATATATGATGATGTGGGGTTATTGCGTTGATAATTTTCATGTGATGTTCTGATTTTCCTTGTGTTTATTTTTATATCTTGTGCAATTTGTCTTGTTGTTTCGGTAAACTTGATAATAGTCTGATCTATGTTGAAATTGGGAGCCTGCGGCTATTCCCAGGCGAATTATGAAATGAAATATGGGCACTAGGTGCCGTGAGTAAATAATGATGATATTGGCACGTGAATTATCCTTGCAGTTGTGATATGAAATGTGGGAACGAGGTACCGTGAGTAAATGATGATGATATTTGGCACGTGAGTTGTCCGTGTGGTTGTGTTTTGTGATAGAGAAATTGGCACAAGGTGCAAATGGAAATATGATAGTGGGCTGAGACCCATATTTTATGATTTTTCAATGAGGTGTCACAGGGTGACTTTTATTCGAAATATATGTATTTGGTGAAATTATATTTGAAAGAGAGTTATTTGAACGAATTATATTTGAAAGATATTTATTTGAGGAAATTATATTTGAAAGAGAGTTATTTGAAAGAATCATATTTGAAAGATATCTATTTGAGGAAATTATATTTGAAAGGCATTTATTTGGAATAATTATACGTGAAAGATATTTATTTGAAGAACTTGATTAATTGGGTGTACATGTATTTATTATTTGTTGAGCAATATTAATGGTGTTCTTGCTGCCCTACTGTGCATATCACTGGTTGATTAGTGTTGCCATCATTGTTATTTGCTTCTTATTGTTTTTTTATACTATATTGCACATGTTGTTAGACTAGTGAGTGTCTTGACTGTACCTCGTCACTACTCCACTGAGGCTAGTCTTGATACTTACTGGGTATCGACTGTGGTGTACTCATACGACACTTCTACACATTTTTGTGCATAGCCAGGTATTGGAGCTATTGGACTCGGACAGAGTTAAAGTGTGATCGCAAGGATTCAAGGTAGAGTTGCTTCGTCATCGCAGTCCATTGAAGTCTTTCCATTTTATTGTACTGTTAATTATTAATCAAACAGTATTGAACATTCGATCCTTGAGATCATTTCATATATTCAGTTAGAGTTCGTGACTCAGTATTACCAGTCTTGGGAGGTTGATATATTTAGAATTATTTCTGCTATTGGTTTCGACACGTGTATTAAATTATAAAAAAAATAAAAAAAATGGCTTGTATTGTTTTTATAATCTGCTTACCTAGTCTTAGAGACTAAGTGCCATCACGACTCCTATGACGGGTTTTTGGGTCGTGACAAATAGCCATCGACACTCAGGCCATATCCCAGTCACTAACCTCTCCAGCCCTCTCAGGCTTTCAGAAATCATACAAATCAACCAACAGAGATAATAGCAAGTATCAATAAGAAAACAAGAGGAAACGAAGATATGACACGCAAGTAAAACTGTGATTGAGCACAAGACATCAAATAGCGGCTAATTCAAAAAGAACCCGACCGCTGAGGTCCTAACAGTGATATCATATGGCCTAAGCATGGTTTCTAACATGAATGACAGTCAAATTTCTAGAAGACAAAGAGAACAGGTAATTAACAATAAGCTATTCGACTTTACAGTCTCAAAGGACGAACAACGTCACAATCCCCCACGGTGCACGCCCACACGCCCGTCACCTAGCATGTGCGTCACCTCCAAAACAATCACATCATACCAAAATCCGGGGTTTCATACCCTCAGGACCAGATTTAAAATTGTTGCTTACCTCAAATCGCGCAAAATCTTACTCTGAAATGCCTTTGCCCCTCGAATCAATCTCCAAACGTCCCGAATGTAGCCACAAGCAGTACGATATAATTAATATAGGCTAAAAGAATCAACACCACAAAAGAAACATGAAATTATAAGCCAAAATCCGAAATAGGCTCAAACCCCACGTCTCGAAATCCAACAAAAGTAGCAAAATGTTAACACCCATCTACTCACGAATCCAACCATACAAGAATTACTCGAATCCAAACTGAAATAGCCTTCCAAAACTCGAATTTTTAGACTATGAAGTTTCTACCATTTTCCCCCAAATGTACAACTCAAATCCCCAATTAGATGATGCAAATAGCAATAGATTCATGAAATATAGTCCAATCCGAGTTAGAATTACTTAGCCCAACAATCTTCTTGAAGAATCTTAGAAAAATCTCCTCACACCGAGCTCTCAAAGTCCCAAAATCGAAATGGAAATCAAACCCCCGAAATCCCATTTTCTGCCAAGTTCTTCCGCATCTGCGAACCTGTTGTCGCACCTGCGAAGCCGCACCTACGCAATTTCCCTCGCAGGTACGGAAATGACTTAAGGGACTGGGTTCGCATCTGCGAGCAGTGGTCGCACCTGCGTATGCGCAACTGTGGACAAAGTTCCGCTTCTGCGATCTTCCCCTCCATCTCACTCTCCCCATCTGTGGAGCTTCAAACGCTTCTGCGGCCTCGCAGATGCGGAAATTCCCTCGCACCTGCAACCCCTGGCCATCTCCTCAACTCCCGCTTCTACGCTCCATCATCCGCATGTGCGAGTACGCACCTGCGGTCTCCCCGCCGCAGGTGCGAAACCACCAGATATCATAAGGCTTCAACCATTTTCCTAAGTCCCAAATTCAAACCGTTAAGCATTCGAAACACCCGAGGCCCCCGGGACCTCAACCAAATATGCCAACAAGTCCTAAAATACCATATGAACTTAGTCGAGTCCTCAATACACGTCAAACAACAACAAAAACACGAATCACCCTCCAATCCAAACTTAATGAACTTGAAACTTCAAATTTCTACAACCGATACCAAATCATACCAAACCATGTCCAATTGACCTCAAATTTTGCACACAAGTCATATTCAACATTTTGCCATTTCAAGCCTAAATTAGCTATAGACCTCAAATTCATAGTCCGAGCACGCTCCTAAGTCCAAAATCACCAAACGGAGCTAACAGAACTGACGAAACTCCATTCCAGAGTCGTCTTCACACAATTCCAACTACGGTCAAAATTCTAAGACTTAAGCTTCCGTTTTAGGGACTAAGTATCCCAAAACACACCGAAACCAAAAACAAGACCTCCCGGCAAGTCACATAAGCAGAAATAAATATGGGGGAAGTAGTAAAGAGGGGATCGAGGATAATATACTCAAAATGACCGGCCGGGTCGTTACATCCTCCCCCTTTTAAAATAATCGTTCGTCCTCGAACGAGCATAAAGACATACCTAAAGTGATGAAAAGATGAGGATACCGGCTGCGTATATCATGCTCGGTCTCCCAAGTCGCCTCCTCGACCGGCTGACCCCTCCACCGAACCTTCACGGAAGCAATGTTCTTTGACCTTAACTTTCTGACCTGCCTGTCCAAAATAGCCTCTGGCTCCTGTACATAACATAGATCATTGTCCAACTGGACTGAGCTGAAATCCAACATGTGAGACGAATCGCCGTGATACTTTCGGAGCATAGAAACATGGTATACTGGGTGAACTCCCGCTAGACTGGGAGGCAAGGCAAGCTTATCAACAACCTCCCCAACACGCCGCAACACCTCAAATGGACCGATAAACCTCGGTCTCAGATTGCCCTTTTTTCTGAACTTCATAATACCCTTCATGGGTGACACCCGGAGCAAGACCCGCCCTCCAACTATGAATGTAACATCGCGAACTTTCCGATCCACATAACTCTTTTGTCTGGCAAGAACTGATCCCACGAACCCCCAAACTCCATCACACACGCACAGAGAACTTCCCTTCAGAACTGTGATGTAAACTGCGTACCCCGGTGAAAGATGATAGATACCAATATGCCATGAAGCCTGACGATCTCGCGAATATACACTCGAGACAGCTGCTCGGAAGAATAGGTAGTCATCACAGGAATGAAATGAGCTGACTTGGTCAGTCTATCCACAATCACCCAAACAACATCAAACTTCCACTGAGTCTGTGGAAGCCCAACAACAAAATCCATGGTGATTTGCTCCCATTTCCACTCCGAAATCTCTAATTTCTGAAGCAACCCACCTAGTCGTTGATGCTCATACTTCACATGCTGGCAATTTAGACACCGAGCTACATACTCCACTATGTCCTTCTTCATTCTCCTCCACCAGTAATGTTGCCTCAAGTCCTGATACATCTTCGCGGCACCCCAATGAATAGAATACCGCAAACTATGAGCCTTTTGGAGAATCAGCTCACGCAAACCATCTACATTGGGCACACATAGCCTGCCCTGCATCCTCAATGCACCATCATCACCAATAGTGACCTCCTTAGCATCACCGTGTCCTTAAGGACAAGCAGATGGGGGTCATCATACTGACGTTCCCTGATACGATCATAAAGAGAAGACCGAGAGACCACACAAGCCAATACTCTACTCGGCTCAGAGACATCCAATCTAACAAACTGGCTAGTTAAGGCTTGAACATCCAACGCCAATGGCCTCTCTGCTGCTGGAAGATATGCTAAGCTCCCCAAATTCTCCTCTCAACGACTCAAGGCATCGTCTACCACAATGGCCTTCCCGGGATGGTACAAAACTGTGATATCATAGTCCTTAAGAATCTCCAACCACCTTCGCTAATGAAAGTTAAGATCTTTCTGTTTGAACAGATGCTGCAAACTCCGATGATCAGTGTAAATCTCACAATGGACCCCGTACAAATAGTGCCACCAATTCTTCAAGGAATGAATAGTAACTGCTAACTCAAGGTCGTGGACATGATAGTACTTGTCATGGGGCTTCAACTGGCGCAAAGCATAAGCAATCACTCTACCCTCCTACATCAGAACCCACCCAATGTTGATCCACGAGGCATCACAATACACTCTGTAAGAAGCAGAAGCTGATGGTAGAACTAGAACTGGAGTCGTGGTCAAAGCAGTCTTGAGCTTCTGAAAGCTCTCCTCGCACTCCTCTGACCACCTGAAAGGAGCACCCTTTTGTATCAATTTAGTCAAGGGCGATGCAATGGATGAGAAACCCTCCACAAAATGATGGTAATAACCATCCAAACCGAGAAAACTCTGAATCTCTGTGGTTGAGGAGGGTTTGGGTTAACTATGAACTGCCTCTATCTTCTTCGGATCTACCTGAATACCCTCATTGGGCACCACGTGCCCCAAGAACGCCACTGAACTGAGCCAAAACTCACACTTGGAGAATTTTGCATAAAGTTTCTCCTCCCTCAATCGCTGTAACTCAATCCTCAGATGATGGGCATGCTCCTCCTGGCTACGAGAGTACACCAGGATGTCATCAATGAATACAATAACGAACGAGTCAAGATAAGGCCAAAACACATTATTCATCAGATGCATGAACGTTGGTGGGGTGTTGGTCAGCCCAAAAGACATCACAAGGAACTCATATTGGCCATATCGCGTCCTGAAAGTTGTCTTAAGAATATATGAGTCTTGAATCTTCAGTTGGTGGTACCCTGACCTCAAATCAATCTTGGAGAACACCATCGCTCCCTAAAGCTGGTCAAAAAGATCATCAATACATGGCAAAGGATACTTGTTCTTGATTGTGACCTTGTTCAACTGCCTGTAATCAATGCACATTGTCATAGTACCATCCTTCTTCTTCACAAATAGAACTGGTGCACCCCAAGGTGACACATTAGGCCGAATAAACCCCTTATCAAGGAGTTCCTAAAGCTGCTCCTTCAATTCCTTCAACTCTGCCGGTGCCATACGATACGATGGAATAGAAATGGGCTGAGTGCCCGACACCAAATCAATACCGAAGTCAATATCCCTGTTAGGCGGCATACCTAACAGGTCTACAGGAAACACATCCGGGAAATCTCGCACCACCGGAACAGAATCAATAGCAGGGGTCTCTGCACTAACATCCCTCACAAAGGCCAGATAAGATAGATAACCCTTCTCAACCATCCGTTGAGCCTTCAAGTATGAAATCACTCTACTGGGAACATAGTCTATAGAGCTGCTCCACTCAACCCTCGGCAATCCCGGCATCGCCAACGTCACAGTCTTAGCGTGACAATCTAGAACAACATGACATGGAGACAACCAATCCATACCTAAAATCATGTCAAAATCAACCATACTAAGCAGCAAGAGATCCACTCTAGTCTCCAGACTCCCAATAGTCACCACACACGACCGATATACACGGTCCACAATAATAGTATCACCCACTGGAGTGGATGTATGAAAAGATGAAACTAGAGACTCGTGGGGCATATCCAGATAATGAGCGAAATACGAGGACACATATGAATAAGTGGAACCAGGGTCAAATAATACAGAGGCATCTCTATGGAAAACTAAGACAATACATGTAATCACAACATCCAAAGCAATGGCATCTGGTCTGGAAAAAAGAGAATTGAAACGGGCATGGCCGCCCCCTGATCGGCCTCCCCCTCTCGGGCGGCCCCTAGCTGACTGAGATCCACTCCGAGCTGGCTGAGCGGGTGGTGAAGAAACTGGTGCTGATGTTATAGACTGGCTCCTTTGCTGGGCTGGACCTCCCACTAGGGGGGGACACTGCCTCCTCATGTGACCAAACTCTCCACACTTAAAGCAACTCCCCGGTGCTGGTGCTGGGGACTGGAGGGAGCCCCGAGCACAGGGATAACTGGTAGAAGGACCTGGAATAGACGAGCCCTGACCCGATGGAGCACGGGATGAACTCTGAGCTGGGAGAGCACCGAGAGATGAATGGCCATGCTGATAACTATGTGAACCATGGCCAGATGATGCACCACGGTGAACCAGGCGAGCCGTCTAAGCATGTCTGAAAGGACGACCTCTACCGTTGTGGAACTGAACACCAGAAGGAACACTGCTAAATCCACTCTGACCACAAGGCCTCTTGGCCTCCCTCTCGACCCGCTCCTGGCAATAAACCATCTCAATCTGGCGAGAAATGTCGAGAACCTCATTGAAAGTAGCACCAGACACATTCTCTCTAATCATAAGCAATCGCAGCTGAAAAGTGTGGCCATCGATGAACCTCCTGATCCGCTCCCTGTCTGTGGGAACCAACCAGGTAGCATGACGGGCCAACTCTGAAAATCTCATCTCATACTGCGTCACAGACATATCACCCTGACAAAGTTGCTCGAACTGCCTACGCAGCTCCTCTCTGCGGGACTATGGCACGAACTTCTCTAGGAATAGGCCGGAGAACTACTGCCATGTAAGGGGTATTGTATCGACCGGCCTACGCCTCTCATAATCCTCCCACCAAATGAAGGCAGCCCAGAGAACTAAAAAGTAGTGAACGAGACCCCACCGGTCTCTAGAATACCTGTTGTACGGAGTATCCTCTGACACCTGTCCAAGAAGCCCTGTGTATCCTCTCCCTCGGTACCACTGAAAGATGGAGGCTGGAGTCTCCCAAACCTCTCCAATCGATGTTACTCATCATCAGGCATGACAGGAACCACATAGTCTTGAGCAACTGCAACAAGATGGGCTAGTGGTACCTCCAGTGTCTGGAGTCCCTGTACCACCTCCTCTGGTGTGCGAGCGACGGGAGTTTGAGCACCTTCTCCGGCCTGTGAAGTGGTTGCTGCGGCCGAAACATAGACTGCCTGAGCAAGGCTGGTACACGCGGTCAGAATGTGAGCTAAATCCTCGGGCCCACGTATCGAAATCCGACAAAATTCACAAAATGTGAACACTCATCTACTCATGAGTCCAACCATATAAGAATTACTCGAATCCAACCTCAAATCACCTTCCAAAACATGAAAGTTTAGCCTATGAAGTTTCTACCATTTCCCCCCAAATTCACAACTCAAATCCCCAATTAGATGATGAAAACAGCAATAGATTCATGAAATATAATCCAATCCGAGTTAGAATTACTAACCCCAACAATCTTCTTGAAGAAACCTCGAAAAATCACCTCACACCGAACTCTCAAAGTCCCAAAATCGAAAGGGAAATCAAACCCTCGAAATCTCATTTTCTGCCCAGTTCTACCGCATCTGTGGACCTATTGTTGCACCTGCGACGCCGCACCTGTGACGCCCCCCATACGCAATTTCCCTCGCAGGTGCGAAAATGACTTAAGCGACTGGGTCCGCATCTGCGAGCAAGTGGTTGCACCTGCGTGTGCGCACCTGTGGACAAAGGTCCGCTTCTGCTATCTTCCCCTCCATCTCACTCTTCGCATCTAAGGAGCTTCAAGGGCTTCTAAGGGCTCGCAGATGCGGAAATTTCCTCGCACTTGCGACCCCTGGCCATCTTCTCAACTCTCGCTTCTGCGCTCCTTCATACGCACGTGCGAGTATGCACCTGCAGTCTCCCCACCGTAGGTGCGAAACCATGAGATATCATAAGGCTTCAGCCATTTGCCTAAGTTCCAAATTCAAACCGTTAAGCATCTGAAACACACCCGAGGCCCCCAGGACCTCAACCAAATATACCAACAAGTCCTAAAACACCATACAAACTTAGTCGAGACCTCAATACACGTCAAACAACAACAAAAACACGAATCACCCTCCAATCGAAACTTAATGAACTTAAAACGTCAAATTTCTACAACCGATGCCGAATCATACCAAACCAAATCCGATTGACCTCAAATTTTACACACAAGTCATATTCAATATTACAAACCTACTCCAACTTTCTAAATCAGAACCCAACCCCGATATCAAAAAGTCAACCCCCAGGTCAAACTTTCCAAAAATTCGACTTTTGCCATTTCAAGCCTAAATTAGCTATAGACCTCAAATTCACAGTGCGGACACACTTCTAAGTCCAAAATCACCCAACGGAGCTAACAGAACCAACAAAACTCCATTCAAGAGTTGTCTTCACACAGTTCCGACTACGGCCGAAATCCTAAGACTTAAGCTTCTGTTTTAGGGACTAAGTATCCCAAAACACTCCGAAACCAAAAACAAGACCTTCCAGCAAGTCACATGAGCATAAACAGATACGGGGGAAATAGTAAATAGGGGATCAGGGCTAATACATTGAAAACGACCGGTCGGGTCGTTACAGCCTCTCTCGCTATTCTTGTTTAGTATGATACTTGGGACATTTAAGAAAATTAAAAAGTGGTTGCTACTATTGAGATAGTCACGGACAAGTTATCTTATATTCGTGATCATTGTCTTAGTCAACACATTCAAAGTTTAAATAAAAAACAAGTTAGGACGGGTATCCTCTCGCTGGACCGACCATACCTTAAACTGATACTGGTAAAAGGAGCATACACTAGAGCGCTCGAGAGAACCACATCATAGAGACTCAGGCAATATGACCTTATAACTACGGATAGAGGCACTCTCCTATCTTTTGATTAGGAAAGCAATATAAACCGGGGGTATCACTATTATTAAAAACAAAAAATTCCGCTAAGTGGTAACGCAATGTATGGTTCGACACCTGGACGGTGCTGGAAGATCAGAAGGATAAGTGTCACAATCTTTGAATGGAAGCCCCTCGTACATGCCGATAGTAACTTTTGTAAGATCTAAGTTGATTTTAATGATGAAAAATAACAAATTATTCTTTATGTGCAAAAATATTCCTTAAGCAATGGAAAAGATGCATAGAAGAATCAAGATAAAAAAAAGGAAGGAGTAGCAGAAAATCAAAGGCAAAATCAATCAAGGATTTGGCATGAGATCAAGGAGGATATTATAGGAAGGACCTCAATCAAAGGAAATCAAGGGCACGAAATTATGCATGGATGATTCCTCCATGTAAGGACGTCAATCGAAGTCGAATTCAAGGGATTTGATTTGATATTTCAAATAATGGGAATATCCACTCAATAAAGGAAGAATCAAATCAAGACCACAAGTCATGACAAATCAACTGAAGAAGTATTCTATTCTTGGAAAGAATCAATCTACGATTCCTTTTTTAGATCAATTCCCTTGGGTTTGTAATCTCTCAAGATTCACAAGTCATAAAAGCCTCACGAAGTATAAATATCCACTGCACCAGCTTGGAACAAACATACTTTTAACGAACCACTATCACTCTTTTCTCTACTCCAAACAAGCATTGTATTTCAATCTAGATCTACTGTGTAACTAGTGAGAGAAGAAAGAGAGAGAAACACTGGTGAGACATTGTATCAAGAAGCGAGAAGTAACATAGTGACTAAGTTGTTGGTGTAAAGCTACATCAACTCTCTTGTATGAAGAAATTTCAAATACCACAAGAGAACACCCTTGCAACCCAAGGGGACTGGACGTAGGATTCATATTGAATCTGAACCACTATAAAAATCTTTGTGTCTTTAATTCCTGCATTTTATTTATATTCTACTCTTACCTTCAGTCAACCCATTAGCAAACTAGTTAACTACTTAAGATACAAAAAGGAAAAATAGACAATTCACACCCCCCCCCTCTTGTACTTTCAATTGGTATCAGAGTAGGTCTTACAATTTTATCTTTCGCTTAACAGCTAGTGAGAAAAGATCATGTCAAACCAAGTAAGTATTGGAGCACTCTATAAAGAATGGACATCGCAAGTAAGGCCACCATATTTCAATGGACAACACTTCTCCCCCTGAAAGTGCGCATGGAAATTTATGCAAAGTCGTATGATGTCAAAGTATAGCGTGTTAGCAAAAAGAAAAATTATCCACTGCCAGCAGCAACTCAACCACTCACTGATCCTGAAGATATAAATGAATACACAAACGTGCAAATGGTTGTCGTTCAAGTTAATAATAAGGCACAAAACTTGCTTTATAATGCTATAAGTGGAGAAGAGTATGAGAAAATTTCAAGTTGTGATACCGCGAAAGAAATGTGGGATAAACTAAAAGTTACCTATGAAGGAACCAACAAAGTGAAAGAAACTCATATAAACTTGTTGGTTCACTATTATGAACTCTTCCAGGTGAAACAAGGAGAATCCATTGAGGAGATATTTGCAAGATTTAGCAAAATCATTGGCGATCTGAAAGCCTTTGGTAAATCTTACTCAAGTGGTGATCAAGTTCGAAAAATCCTGAGAAGTTTGCGTACCACATGGCGGACAAAAGTAGTTGCATTTGAATCTCAAGATCTAGAAAAACTTTCACATGATGAACTACGAGGAGATCTTATAGCATTTGAGAAAACGCATCTCAAGAAAATGCGTCAGGAAGAAAAGAAAAAAATAATTACTTTCAAAACTACAACTGAAGGACTTGAAAGTGATATTGATGATGACCCAGAAGCTCTTGAAGAAGAAATTGCCATGGTGTCAAGAAATATGAATGGATTGATGAGAAGATATAGAAACACAAAAAAGGGAAGGAAGTCATCTAGACGAACCATGAAATATAATGAACAAGACAAAAATGACAGAAAGCGTTTTGAATGTTGAGGATATGGCCATGTTCAAGCTCAATGCCTAGACCTTAAAATAAAAGTCTCTAGAGGGTTCAATAAAAACAAATCATTCAGAAGCTGGAGCGATGAAGATAGCTCAGAACATGAAAAAATAGCACATATGTGCTTCATGACTATTTTGAAAATGATATGAACAAATATTCTGGTTGTTGGACTGATGAAGATGCATCGGACAATGAATGCAAAGAAGACACTGAAAACTATTTCATGGCACGAGGTGAAACAAGGGAGGTAATACCCTATACCTGCGATAGATGTAATGAATTATAGGATATTCTTGATCTTACCCTAAAGGAGTCTCAAAAAATATTGAATGAATTAAAGAGACTAAAAAGGGAAAAGAAGGACTAGGAACTTAAGCTTGAAGTTTGTGAAATCGAAAGAGATGTGCTTCAAGATGAGGTTCAGGAATTGCGAATGCAACTTAATGGCATGGGCAAATCCACCAGTCACAGTTTTTTCAAGTCTAACCAGACGACTTACAAGTCAACTGGAAAATGACCGGTTAGAACTTATTCCACAAGTACTAACACAAGTGGTAGATCGAAAACTAGATCAACCCCTGTGTATCATTACTGTAACAAGGTTGGACATAAATATTACTTTTGTAGATTTCGTAAATCTAATGTTTCAGGATAGATTTGGAAACCCAAAAACAATCCCGATTCCAGTAGAGCTAACCAACAAGGACCCAAACAAGCTTGGGTACCTAAAAGAAAGTGATAACTTATTTTGCAGGAACATGACGAAAAGAGTCGCAAAGGAAAATGGTATTTAGACATTGCGTGTTCCAGTCACATGACGGATGACAATAATCTGTTCAAAGAAGTCACAAAAATAAATGGAGAAAATGTCAAATTTGGTAATGATTCAAAATGAAAGATACTTGGTAGCATCTTAGTTCCATTAGGCAATAATTGCGATATTACAGAGGTATATCTTGTAGATGAACTCAATTACTATCTCTTGAGTATAAGTCGGCTACATGATTCGAGGTACGAAGTTAAATTCAAGAAAATATGTCATTGAAGATGTGGCCGGTAAAATCATTCTTCCAAGTAAAAGGTATTGAACGTTTACATTCTTGATGGCATTGAAAATCTAGATAGTCATATTTGTTTAGCATCCATATCTGATAATCCATGGCTTTGGCATAAAAAACATGGTCATGCAAGCATGCATCTAATTGAAAAACTCTTCAAGCACGATTTAGTTATTGGTCTTCCCAAACTCAATTTTCTAGAAATCATGTATGTGATGCATGTCAGATTGGTAAACAAACTAGAAACTCTTTCAAAACCCAGGATATTGTGTCCACCACCAAGCCTTTACAGTTGCTTCACATGGACTTGTTTGGACCCACTAGAACTGCTAGCATTGGAAGTAAACGATATGCTTTTGTTCTTGTTGATGACTACTCACGTTTTACATGAGTGATTTTCTTATCTCATAAAGATGAAGCAATGAAAAACTTTGAGATTTTCTGCAAAAGATTTGAAAGAGAAAAAGGGTATCTTTTCACAATCATTCAAAGTGATCATGGAGGAGAATTTTAAAGCAGAGCATTTGAAGAATTCTGCAACGATCAGAGTTATACTCACAATTTCTCAGCCCCAAGATCACCCCAACAGAATGGGGTAGTTGAGCGCAAGAACAGAACTCTATAAGATATGGCCAGAACAATGATATTTTTTTATTTTTTTTAAATAATGGCTAATATATAAATAAAATCTCAAAATTGGGTCCAATGCTTACAAGATGTCCAAACCAAAGTAGAAGTTGCATGAAGCTACTAGCTATTAAAAAAGATAGAAAAGCTAAAATCTAATGAACTAACTATTACAACATGATAAGTTGAATGCTTCCTTCTCCTATTAGTGTATGCGAATCCAATTGGCATTGGCAAATACCAAGCAGTACCTATCAAGCTCTCACCAGGCGCCAGGGTATATTGTCCATAGGCTAAAATGAATTCCAAACATCTCCACCGCAGAGTTGAAGTCCGCATCGTTCTCTAAGTGTCGCTACTATATGATCTCCATATGCAGTGGACTAATTTTGTTCAAGTATTAATCATGTGCTCACTCATCAAGATTAATGTGTAGAAGAGGAGCCTGGCTTTAGGTAGGCTTTGCAAAGCAAAAGCCAGGCTTGAGCTGGCTTTAGGCATGTTTTACAAGGCAAAGGCCAGGCATGCGCTGGCTTTAGGCAGGCTTTGCAAGGCAAAAGCCAGGCATGAGCTGACTTTAGGCAGGCTTTGTAGGCCAAAGGCTAGGCGTGAGCTGGCTTTAGGCAGGCTTTACAAGGCAAAAGCCAGGCATGAGCTGGCTTTAGCCAGGCTTTACAAGGCAAAAGCCAGGCATGAGCTGGCTTTAGGCTAGCTTTAGGCTGGCTTTACAAGGCAAAAGCCAGGAATGATCTGGCTTTAAGAAGACTTTGCAAGGCAAAGGCCAGTCTGTTCCTTTTTGTGATCTTGTAAGCTCAAATCCTTCCCTACTAGAACCTTTAATGTAGACATCATTCAAAACATTGCTAAACCATCCTCAGATTGATCTTGAAAGCATGCTAATACCACTGAAAAATGATTCAACAATCTCCAAAAATACCATATGATAGGTTCAGCATCTTCCTTAGCATTTGGCCATATTAGTTTGTTCAGAGTCCAATCTTGTGAAGCCATCAGTCTGGGGTTCTTCTCTTTTCTATCCTAATACTAAGGTTAGGTGATTGATATTTGTCTAGATTGATCCACCTCCTCCCTGCACTAGGCAGTTCAGAGAATGAATGAAACTCAGATGTACCTGCAAAAGAGAACACAATGTTAGCTATAAAATCCGCCACTGAGTTGCCATCTCTGAACACATGCTGAAAGATCATATTGAAGTTGTCCTTCATCTCTATAATTTTCTTCACATCCTGTGCAATTACCCAAGGAGGATCCCATTCCCCTTCTATCGCCTTCTTCATCACCAATGAATCAGTCTCCAGTATGAGAGGATAAAAATCATGCTCCACACAATATTCCAACCCTTGAAGAATAGCCTTAGCTTCAGCAACCATATTAGTTGTAAATCCCACGTCTACTACCCTATCATACACCACATCACCTTCATCATCCCTCACACAAAAGCCTAGGGAGCTAGGTCCGGGATTGCCCTTTGAAGCTCCATCAGTATTACATTTGTACCAACCATGACAAGGAAGTTGCCATGTTACTCTTGTAGTGATAAATATAGGTTTATATCCTTCAAAGTATGGAATCATGTCTGGCCATAACAATGGAATATTAGGGATCCAAGCATACCTCACCCTTCCCAGTTGATGCAATGTCCTATTTATCTCATGAATCACCCTATTTGTGGACATTGAACCACCATGTTTACCTGCATTTCTTCTCTTCCACAGCTCCCAAGTGATGATAGATGGTACTGCTTGAAATAGTGGCTTTAATTTCGGGCAACACTGAGCATACCACCAATGCCTTATAATCTGCTTCAATTGAATCAATTGCACAGAAATTCCAGCAGCCCCCATGAACAAGTTCCATACCTTAGAGGCAGTAGGACTTGTGACAAATATATGCTCAATGGATTTCTCTTGGGGCTGCTGACAACATCAACACCTAGACATCAACATTTGCCCTTGCCTCCTCCACATGTCATCGGTGGCTATTTTGTGCCTCCACAATCTCCACAAGAAGAAGGATACCTTGAATGGCAGACCTTTAATCCACATTAACTTGAATTCTTGATTAGGATCTGCCATATGCCTTAATATTTGCCAAGCACTGCTAACACTGAACTTGCCTGAAGGAGTTGGCATCTAGTATGGCTTATCCCAATATCCTTCACTGCCTTCATAGTGCACATTTAGCCTTATATGTTCTGTAATTTCCTCATTGAAAGTTTGATCTAGCAGCTGATCATCCCATGTTTCCCCTTGCCGCAGTTCTGCCACCTCCTGAAGACCTTCATTGATTAGAAAGTCTTCAGGCAATACATGATAAAGTGCACCCAATCCAGTCCAATTTTCATGCCAAATATTAGTTGTTCCACACTTCAATTCCCATACGATCTCATGTTCTACTTCTTCCCTAGCATTCAACATTTGTCTCCAAACATGAGACCCTCTCCTAAAATGCACCACAGTTGGTGGCTCCTTCTTGCAATACTTATTCCACATGAAATTAGACCACAAAGATTTTGTGGTCCTAAACCTCCACCATAGTTTAGCAAACAGTGCCCTTGAGACATCATTTAAGGACCTAAAACCTATTCCCCCTTCCTCTTTAGGAAGGCAAAGATTTTGCCATGAATCCCAGTGTCTGCTTCTCCCTTCTTCCTTTGTGCTCCAAAAGAACCTAGCAAAAGTCTTATGTAGATGCCCCAGGATGTTGTTTGGTGGATCAAGGACTGATAACATGTGAACTAGCATACTTTGCAACACACTAGAGATGAGGGTTGCCTTTCCTCCAAATGACAGCAGTTTTCCTTTCCATGAATGCAATTTAGCCTTCACCTTCTTGATAAGCTCCTCATAATAGTCCTTCGTCCTTCTAGTGTAAAAAGTTGGACACCCTAGATATGTGAAGGGGAATTTACCTCTTGAAAATCTTGTAATAGCTCCAACTGCCTGAAACAATCCATTAGCAACCTTTGAATACATGTAGTATGAACTCTTATCTTTGTTGAGCATCTGACCTGATATCTTCTCATAGTTCCCCAACACTGCCATAATCTTGTTCAAAGAGGGAGGATGAGCAGATGCAAAGATTATTGTATCATCAGCATACGCCAAGTGGTTTAAAGAATCAGACCACTTAGGCATTCCAAATCCCACAAATGACTTGTCTTTAAAAAGCTTATTCAAAGACCTGGAAAGCACCTCAGCTGATAGAATGAACAATGCTGGAGATAGGGGATCCCCTTGTTTCACACCCCTTGTTGACTTAAAGAACCCTGAGGACTGCCCATTCACCAATACTGAATACTAGTTATTTGACATCAAGTTCCACACCATGTTGATGAAGTGTTCAGAAAATCCCATCTTCCTTAGCACATGCAATAAGTACTTCCATGAGACCCTATCATAGGCCTTAGCCATATCAAGCTTGATCACCACATTAGCTGGCTTTTCCCTTAACCTTATGTCAGTGACAATTTCTTGAGTCAATAAAATATTCTCAAATATACTCCTACTCTTTACAAATCCGGATTGATTAGGAGCTATTAGAGATGGCAAAAAAATCTCCAATCTGTCATGTAACACCCTAGACAAAACCTTGTTAATGAAGTTGCTCAGACTAATAGGTCTTAAGTCAGAGAAGGTCTCGACTCTAGGTTTCTTAGGCAGCGACAATAGATTGGTTTGAGTGATGGATTTAGGCAATGCAGCTCCTCCATAGAAGTGTAGAACCATGTTGTGTATATCAGCACCAATAACATCCCAGCATGTTTGATAAAACAAGCCAGTGAATCCATTAGGGCCACTAGCACTCTCCCCACTAAGCTCAAAAACTGCTGCCCTTACTTCTTCAATTATTGGCAATCTGCTAAGTTCCAAATTCTGATCCATAGTAACCATTGAAGGTACATTATTGAGCAAGGGAAATTCAGAAGCATCCCCTTCATTTGTGAACTGTTTTTTATAGAAGTCCACTGCAGCTGTAGCCAATTGCTCCTGGTCTTCAATCCATACCCCACTGCCACTTTTGATCCTCTTCAGTTACAATTTCTTTCTTTTTCCATTGACATAGGTGTGAAAGAAACTTGTATTCCTATCTCCTTCAGCAAACCAATTCATCCCAGCTTTTTGCTTCCAATACTGCTCCTCAATATTCAAGTATTTCTTCAATTCAGATTGAGCCTTTTGAAGCACAATCCTATTCTCAGTTATAGGCTCTTCTTCAAACAACATCTCCTTCACCCTAACAATGTCCTCCAAGATAGCCAATTGCTTGAGAACAATGATATTAGAATATTCATTGCCAAATTATTTTTGAGCAGAAGCAGTAAGTACAACATACCATATTCTCAATAGATGTCTCATACGACCCATTTTGAAGAAGACTCCATATGAATTATGGAAAGGCAAAATACCTAATATAGGCTACTTTTATCCGTTCGGAAGTAAGTGTTTCATCCTCAATAATAGTAAGGATAACCTTGAAATTTTTTATCCAAGGACTAATGAAGGTATTTTTCTCGGCTACTCCATTAATAGTAGATCTTTTAGAGTTTGCAACAAACCTACTTTATCTGTAGAAGAATCAGTGCATGTTATATTTGATGATAATAACACTACGGCCAAGAAAGGAATAATTGCAGGTGATGAAGATATCAGTCAAGAAGCACCACATGCAAACAAGTCACCAAAGTCGACCGATAGCACTAACATATTCTTAGAATCGACTAATGAACCTGTGAGCAACCCTACTGAACCAAAAAAGGAGTCAACTACTCCTGCAGTTGGAACGCGACTAAATGAATGGAGAAGTGAACCAGAATACCCTCAGAAGTTTATCATAGGGGATCCAAGCGAAGGAATGAAAACCAGAGAAACTCTCAAAAAGAAGGCAACCATTGCACTCATCTCTCAAGTAGAACTAAAGAAAGTTGATGAAGCACTAAAAGACTCCAGCTGGATACAAACTATGCAGGACGAATTTGAACAATTCGACAAGAATCAGGTCTGGGAACTAGTACCTAAGCCAGCAAATGCTACTGTAGTTGGAACAAAGTGGGTATTCAGAAATAGCTAAATGAAGAAGGAAAGGTAGTCAGAAACAAAGCCAGATTAGTAGCTCAAGGCAACTCACAACAAGAAGAAGTCGACTATGATAAAACCATTGCACCGATAGCACGGTTGGAATCAATTCATATATTGCTTGCCTATGCATCTTTTAAAGGTTTTATACTATTTCAAATGGATATCAAAAGTTCTTTTCTATTATATATATATATATATATATATATATATATATATATATATATATATATATTACAACCTCTTATTAAAGTTTGGCTTTTGTTACCCCTGAAATTCACCAAGTTCTCAAGCCAATTACACCGATGTTGCTATAGTAAATGAGATATAAATTTAATTAATTGAACCCAGCGTTTGATAAGCAGTTGTTCCTAGTCAATGGATGCTTAACACAATGAGGATACATAAGCTACATAAATAAAGCTCCTAAATGGAATAGATTACATGAGATTCAATACTCTATTTAGGAGTGCTTTTCTTGCAAAATCAAGTATTTTCTTTAATTTGACAGAATAAAAAGGTGCCAAACTATGATCCTCTTAGTAATTACAGAAACGCAAAAAAGGAAAAACTATTAACATTGGTTTTATTCAAAACTTATCTCTTTCAAAGTTGTTCACACTATGGCTTCTCAAAGGGAATCAGATCTCCATAATTAACTCTAGTTTTTCTTCCTATTTTAGCATAATAACAAGAAACTTAAACCAGTATATAGATGATTGTAATAATTAAGAAGTGGTGGACATGTTTCAAACACATTCAGGCAATTAGCAAAGCACCTTGATGTTCTAAAGTGCTATACCAATGGAAACATTCCTCCATTTTCACCTTTTGATATCAATTATTTTCTCTATTCTATTTGTTGTGTTGGGCAATGCAAAATCTCTTTCGCCACTCAACTCCACTTACATTATGCAATCTAGAAAGAGATTTATGTCTCTTGATTCAACTAAGCTTCCAGATCCACCAATGTCATCCCATACTTTTACTATTTACCATCGCCATGTATTTGAAAAATCAAACTTTAAAGATTATGACTCGTTGCTTGAAAGTAGGATTGCTCGATGTCATGCTAGAGCTAGTTATTTAGCTTCTATTTTTTATGATGGTAACGATGTTGTAACGCCAAATGACAACCAGAATGATGCAAATGCAGGTCTCACAAGGCAACAAGATGCACAAGGGGGTAAGATTCGCGAATTGGTCCCAAAATCAACTGATACACACTGCGTACATGGTGAGTATATTGCATCATTTTTTATTGGTACTCAATTGATCAAAACTTACTTGCTAATAGACAGTGTAAGTGGTTTACTTTGGTGGCAATGTGGACCATGTGAGGCCAATAACTGTTACAAACAGGATCAACCTCTATATAATTTTACTACGTCTAGAACTTCTCGAAAAGTTGATTGCATTCGACATAGTTCATATTGCGATCATGATACTTCTGAACGTATATATAACAAGAAATATACATATGGATCAGGAACAAAAGGTTTTATGGCAGATGACGTGATTTTTTTGTTTTAGACCAAAGACCAATTCGGGTTACGTTTGGATGTAGCAATGAACAAATTGGTCTTTTTAGTAGTTCCTATTCTGGGATTGTTGGCCTTGGGCTTAAAGTATTTCCACTAGAAAAGGGTGGATATTCTTTACCATCGCAATTTAGGGCATACCTATTTTCCACGTGTCTACCAACTTTTCATTCAGGAAAGGGATCTATACTGAGTTTCCGTATAAGCAAGTGGCCAAGTGCAATATCAACAAAATTGTTACCAAATTATAAGTACCCATCATTTTATTTTGTAAACCTTTATAAAGTTTTTGTTAATGAAAGGGAAGTTCCAGTGAAACCCTCGTGGTGGAATTTCAAACAAGATATGAATGGTGGAATTTTCGTGGATACAGGGACAACTTTTACCCGTTTTCCTAATGATTTTTATGTCATATTTCGCTACATATTTAGAGCTGCAGTAGAAGATAGTCCTATGGTTGAAAATCCAATCGGACCTTTCGACACTTGCTATAAAGTGGATCCAAATGGTGAGGAACTATATTTTCCTATTGTGAAGTTGTACTTTGGTAGTGTAACCCGGAGTACAGAGTTGATTCTGGAACAAGAACGTGTAATTGTGAAATATCAGGGGTTCTATTGTTTGGCTTTTATTGGATGGGAAGAAAACTACTCAATATTAGGGGTTAATCAACTCCAAGGTGTAGGATTAACTTTTGATACTTTAGCAAATACTTTGTCCTTTGACATTAATGCATGTGATTGAGGTATAAATAAAATTTCTTGTGTCTTGCAATCTCAAGGCGTACACAAATTCACTACGATTACAACTAGCATGTATTTTTCTTGCTTTCTTAAAATCATGGATCCGTCTCCCGTAAGAATACCGTTAAAAATCATTTGTAGCAAGCGTCTCCAAATTGATATTTTTTTCATTCTTCAATTTGATTGATTAATTAAGTTACTGACAGCAAAGCTATCATATATATATATATTTCGAAGGAAACCTCCGTCGATATATAGTGTTTTTAAAACTATATATTGTAAATTCACTTATTTCTTTTTATTCTAATTCATTGAACAGTAATAACTGTTGAAAGATTTCAAAGGCCCTCTTCGAAGGCCATGCAGTCGAGAATTTCTCCTTCCCTCCTGGAATTGAATTGTTTCAACGACATTTGGTAGACTGTCAGTTGATATTATTAATGTTATTTAAAATTTATATTTTATATTTCCATCGGACTTGCATCTGCCTTTCCGGTATATCGTTATCTCTGCTATTGGTAAGTTCCATCGAAATTTTAGGATTTTTACCATAAGACCAATAAGTTGATTCAAAACCTCGCGATCAACCTCCTGTACAGAGGCTAAGCTTATTTGAATTCCTTCAAAGTTAAAGGTTATAGGACTCTCCTTTTCTTAATTTTTTTTATGAGGCTCACTATCTTAAAAAAGCTTCTTTACCGGCAAGGGTCGGGATCAACTACTTTCATTAACTGGTCTAGTAAAAGAAAGCTTTTTTAGCATCTTTTACATCGTAAATATAATGCATCACCACCGACTTTCATAGAACAACCATAACTGTCAACCATTTCCACCGACTAACTACCTCTATCGCCTGCCATCATCAATTAGCCACCACGCAAAGGCACTAACTACCATCGCACAACCATTACTGTTAGCCATCATCGTTAACACACTAACTACCACCACGCTAGCTGATATTTAGCTTAAAATATATATATTTATATGTATATCTCCTCATGTTTTACTCATGTTTCGTGGAATTTTGGATGTAAAATGTATTGATTTATATTAATTCAAGGTGTTTTTATGTGTAGGAATCATCCGCAAACAATTGAGGGCGAAAGGTGCGAGATTAGAGTCAAAACGGAGGAAAACGAGAAAAGTTGGAATTTCAGCGCCACAGGCAGCGCTTCATGGCACCTGTGGCGCCAGTGGCAGAAACTTTAGAAAGCCAGCGTATCACGACTCAAAATTCCACCACAGGCGTCGTGATGGCACTTAGTCTCTAAGACTAGGTAAGCCGATTACAATTACATTTCGAGCCATTTATATTTTTTTTAAATAGATAATCGAAACCAACAACGGAATTAATTAACAACCGCCCATTACTGGTAATACTGAGTCACGAACTCTAACTGAGTACATGCAGTGATTCCAAGGATCGAATATACAATACTGTTCGAATAAGAGTGGACAGTACAATAAAAATGAAAAGACTCCAAGGGACTACGACGACCAAGCAGCCCTTCCTTGAATCCTTGCGATCACACTCTAATCTCTGTCCGAATCCGATATCTCCAATATCTGGCTCTGTACAAAAATGAGCAAAAGTGTAGTATGAGTACACCATGATCGGTACCCAGTAAGTATCAAGACTAACCTCGGTGGAGTAGTGACGAGGTACAATCAAGACACTCACTAGTCTAATAACCTATGCAATATATTATACAAAAATAATAGAAAATAAATAGCAGTGATAATAACAATAATCAACTAGTGATGTAAACAGCAAAGCAGCAAGAACTCCATAAATATTGCTCAAACAGGTAATGAACACAAGTACAACCAATAATCAAGTCCTTCAAAATATACATCTTTCATCTATAAGTTTTTCAATAGAAATCTCTAGAATATAATCATTTTCAATAAATATATTTCGAATATACTTCTTTCAATTAAATATCCTTCAAATATGATTCTTTCAAATAAATATCTTTCGAATATAATTCTGTCAAATAATATTTTGAATATAATCCTTTCAAATAAAAGTCACCTTGTGACACCTCATCTCATAATCATAAAATACGGGTCTAAGTCCACTTTCATATTTCCACAGTATCTCATGCCAATATCTCTATCACAACCGCACGAACAACTCACGTGCCAATATCATCATCATATTTTCCCCGGCACCTCGTGCCCACATTTTATGTCCGTTGTGGTGTGCAACCCGATCCCATATAACATTAATCATACCTGTTGCGGCGTGCAACCCGATCTCATATAACATAATCTGCCTGGCAATAGCCACATGCTTCCAATTTCAACATAAATCAGACTATTATCAAGTTTAACGAAACAACAAGACAAGTTGTACAAAATATAAAAATAAACACAAGAAAAATCACAACATCACATGAAAATTACCAACGCAATAACCCCACATCATCACATAAAAATTACCAACACAATAACTCCACATCATCACATATCATCCCTGACAATAGCCACCCTTTTCTCTTCTATAGCCACCATTTTCACTCCTATAATTGCCTCCCTTATCCCTCTGTCCTGACAATATCAATAGTCACCCTTATCGCTCTTATAGCCACCCTTATCGCTCTGCATAATAGCTACCCTTGTCACTCCGCCCAAATAATGTCCCAACACACATAACCATAGTGAAATGACACCCTTATACTCACATAATATCAACAGTGAAATGCCACCCTTATATCCTCATAATAATAACTCAAATCACACAATAATTTACACGAAATATTATCACGACAACACAACTCAATCAATTAATATAACAATTTTCCCAATGACCACAACCAATTCCAATGATATAGTAAAATCAATAAATTTCTCAAAAATAATCCAAGCGTCCACACAACGTATATAAAACCTCGAAAACAACAACAAGGAAGGAAAATTAACTCAGCATAAGACAACACTTTCTTTACTCCAAGTTATTCTTTGATAAATATATTAATACCTCAATTTAAACTTATTTAATTAATTATTTGCAGATGGAAAATCCATAAAGAATTAAATTCTAAGAAAAAATCAAATCAACAAATACACAAAATTCACATAAAAATTCCAATGACAATCACAGAAAATTATCATATAAAATACAAACCTAACAAACAAGGAATGAGGCATGACAATTTCAAGGATTTACTAAATGCCAACAATTATACAATTTAATACATAAAAATACCTAAGTCTTTAAGCCAATTAAATTTGCACATATAAATTTAATTGGTAACCTCGCGTCACCTCGCGTACACGGCTTTCAATCACACAACTTCCACATAAGACTCAATGCCTAAGTGGTAATTCGGCCACTTAAGGTTAGGCAAGATACTTACTTTTTTGAAGTTAGACTGATATTCCAGAATCGCCTTCTTGCTTGAATTGACTTCCGGACACCTCAAATCTAACCAAATTAATTGTATAACTTCATTAAAATTCATCGAAAATAATTCCGGATAATAAAACGTCAACTTAAAATTTCACATTAAAAAGTCAACGCGGGGCCCGCCTCTCGGAACTCGACAGAATTTTTACGAAATCCGAACACACATTCCGATACGAGTTCAACCATACCATATTTACCAAATTCCTATAACGAATCGACCTCCAAATCTTAAATTTTTGTTTTATAAAATTTCTACAATTTTCCCCAAATTTTCATCTCAAGTTAAAATTTCTACAATATTCATGTATATTAACCAAATTCGAGTTAGAATCACTTACCCCAATAATTTTCTTGAAAATTCAACGAAACATCGTCACAAATCGAGCTCCCAAAGTCCAAAAATAAAAAAAGAGATAAAACCCTCGCTCATATAGTATAAACTCTGATCCCCATTGTGCTGACTGCACATTGTCTTGTGCGGTTGCACATCCTAGGTGCTACGGTCGCACTCCAAACGAGCGGCCGCACTTCAGCAGCTCTGCACTATCAGGCTTCAGTAAATCGACCATATCTTTCTCTACAAATGTCCAAATGATTAATGGTATACTATTTTGGAAACTCGATTCAAAGGGCTATAACTTTCGTTTTTGAATAATCTCCAAATGCTTTGTAGGTTAAACAATATATGCTTCCGAAGTCGGACCATCGAATCTGCGAAATCACCTTTCTGCGGCCACTTTTGGACTCATAACCCATAATAATGTACAAAACAATAATAATAGGCATGGTCTAACACTAAAAAATCTCCCAACAGGGATAAACACGGGAGTGGAGTACAAATTTCCAAATCCACCATATAAGGAGCACGAAAGGAGTTTTCACCTCAATAATCGGAATCAAATTAAAATACGAATAGTGCTCCTTTTATTATAAATTAAATCATACCTGCAACGACACCATCTGGTGTATCGGCCTCATCCAATTCATAGAAATTATATCAACGGGCTGGGCCTCCCCCTCTTCGGCTCCCTCTACCCGCATGTCCTCCACCCCTAATATAATGACTCAACCGGTCATTTTGACTTTTAGAACCCCGTTCCCTAAAATAAAACTCCTTGTATGTGCTTTTATTGATTTATGACTTGCGTGGATGGTTGGTTCGGGATTTGAAATGTTTGGGTTGAAATCGGAACCCTTGGTTCCTTAAGTTGGCTTTAAAAAGGCCAAGTTTGACTTCGGTCAACATTTTGAGAAAACGACCCCGGAATCAGGATTTGACGGTCCAATAGGTTCGTATGATGATTTCGGACTTAGGCGTATGTTCGTATCGGGTTTTGGATAACTTCAGGGCGTTTTGGCGCTTAATAGTGAAAATCAACTATTTGAAGATTTAAAGTTCTTTAAATTTGGTTTGGAGTAGGTTTTGGAGTAATTGAAGTACGTTTGGAATTCCGAGTTTGGGAATAGTTTCGTATGGTGATTTAAGACTTGCACGCAAAATTTCGTGTCATTTGAGTAGTTTAAGTATGTTTCGGCGTATTGGATGTAAATTAAAGAAATTGAAAATTTTAAGTTGAATCAATTTGGTTTGAGGTGCGATTCTTAGTTTTGATGTTGTTTTACACGTTCCGCGGGTTCGAGCGACTCGATTTCAAACTTATTTGTATGTTAGGGCGGGGTCCCGGGGGCCCCAAGTGTCAATCGCACGAGGCTTGGACCAAGTTGGAAATTGGGAGCCAAAACTGAAGCTTCCAGCTACGGTCAGAATCGCACCTACGCATTGGCCAGCCGCAGGTGTGAGCCATAAGCCGCAGGTGCGAAGGTGAGGAACTGCCCAGCAACCGCAGATGCAAAGTGTTTTGGCACAGATGCGAAGTGTTTTGACGCACCCGCGAACGCGCAGGTGCGAAGGATTGGCGCGCAAAAGCAGATGGGTGAGCAGGTGCGAAGGGATGGGCGCACCTGCGTTTGCGCAATGGCGAGCCATTTTTCGCAGGTGTGGTGCCAGGACAAAGGGGGAAATGTGCACCTGCGAGGAATGTTCCGCAGGTGCGGTACCGCATGCGTGAGTGTAACTCCGCTGGTGCAGAAATCACTGTTGGGCAGAACCTTAAAAATAGACGAAGCTAAGTCCATTTTTAGTCTAGTTTTCTTCCATTGTTGGGCGATTTCAGAGCTTTTTGAGAGGGTATTTCAACTAGCAAATTGGAGGTAAGTTAATTCTACGTACCTTGGGTTAAATACAGAGATTATGGGTAGATTATAACTAGTAAATCTTAGAAATAAAAGGTTTAAATGAAAAACCTGGATTTTTATAAAAACGAGATTTTAACCACGAAAATGGTTATGGAATTGGATAGAAATTATATATTTGAGTTTTTGAGATTATGGGTAACATTTTCATCTGAAAATTTCTGGAATTCGGGCCCGTGGTGAATTTTAGGAATTTTACCGTTTTGGTTAGGGTAATTTATTTAATAGCCTAAATTCGAATTATTGAACATGTATTAATTATTTTGTATAACATTTGGATAGTTTCGGATTTTTCGGCATCGAATTGAGAATTTAACGCGACGTGGTGATTAGAAAGTGGACTTTGAGACAAGTTAAGTCTGTTGTCTAATCTTGTAAAGGAGAATTTACCCCAAAGGTGAAGAAATTAAATAATTGTTGATAATTGCGGGGGTTACGTATGCACGAGGTAACGAGAGTCTGTGCCTAGCTTCTACTTATGCAAAAGTACGAATAGTTTAGGACTCAAATCATGAATTACTTGCGTAAATTGTATTCTTTATTTAATTATATTATTTGATATATATAGTGAATTGTTAGGGAAGATAGTAAAAGATGAAAATCTCATATACTTAATTTTCTGTTTAAATTAATTAATTGTTAAAATAAGTTGTTCATCCTCGAATTAATCGTACAATAAATATATTCTCATTCCGGAGGTACATAAGAAAATGTCCCCCTTTCTTATGGAGCGGGCCGAACGCCTCGGCAGTATATATGCATCTATAGATCACACCGCACGTTCCTCGGTAGTGTACACAACACTCTGGAATGGGAGTACCTAATAAAAATAATAATTACACGATAACTTGGTATTTTAATTGCAGCTTGTGAATTTAATTAGTAGATTGAAAATTGTTGTATTTGAAGGAATTAAATTGTTTCTGTTGTTTAAATAAATTATTGTAAATTCTATGAAACATGATTTATTTAGACATTCTATTTTTATTTCAATTATTATTATTGATCCTTAGTGAGTGTCAAAGTCTACCTCTCGTCTCTATCTCTTCGAGATTAGGCTTGATACTTACTGGATACACGTTGTTTACGTATTCATGCTACACTTACTGTACTTTTTGTGCAGGATGTGAGACAGGCACTAGTGGAGGACCTATCATCGCACATCCACGTTATCTAGAGGCGTAGTGGTGAGCTGCCTTTCTGAGTCATTCTGCAGCTACCAATGCCTCTTCTTGTATTTACATGTTGTCTATTTTATTTCAGACAGTATTTGGAATTTTGTATAATCTACTAGATGCTCATACACATTGTGACACCAGGTCTTGGCACACGCACAAGTAGAATTTGGATTTGTATTATTTCTTTGATTTAAATTAATCGATATATTTTCTATTTTCTTTAATATTGCTAGTAAAAGAATAAAATTACTTAAAAAAGTATTCTGAAAATAATTGATATATGTTTAACTTATTAGTTGGCTTGCCCAGCTGTAGTGTTGAGCGCCATCACGACCTTTAGGTGAATTTGGGTCGTGACAACAAGGTATCAGAGCACTAGGTTCACGTAGGTCTCACAAGTTATGAATAGGCGTAATAGAGTCTTGCGGATCGGTACAAAGATGTTTGTACTTATCTTCGAGAGGCTATACGGTGTTAGGAAACTACCTTTCTTTATCTTCCGTCATGCAATTGACGTAGTACGAAATATCTTTCTCTTACTCTCTCACAGATGGTGAGAACACGCTCTAATGAGGCTCCAGACCAGGGAAGAGCTACTCCCCCAGTTGCTAGAGGCCGAGGCAGGGCTCCAGCCCGTGGTAGGGGACGAGGACGTCCTAGGACTGTTCCAGTTATGCCGACAGTGGGTCCAGCAGAGGATCCCATTATTGAGGAGCAGGGTGAAGTGCCTGTGGCAGAGCCAGCTCCGGTGGATTTCACATCTGCACAAAGAATCCAAGATGTCATGGGTCGTACGCTGCGATTCATGGACACTATGACTTAGGTCGATTTATTTCCGACAGACCCAACCACATCTCAGGCAGGCGGGGGAGCACAGACTCCGACCGCACAGGCTCAAGGACAGGCAACTGCTGTATATCAGACCCAGAGTGCACTACCCGTGGGTGGAGCCCAGCCAGTGGCAACATCTACACCTGAGCCCAGGCCAGCTGTAGCCGCCGATCCACAGAAACTATTAGACAGATGGACTAGACTACATCCTCCTATCTTTGGGGGTGAGCGACATGAGGATCCCCAGGACTACATTGATCGATGCAGGGATAAACTGTACAAGATGAGGATATTAGAGTCTCATGGGGTTGACTTTGCTATTTTTTAGCTAGTGGGTAGAGCCCGTAGATGGTGGAAGTCTTATATTCTTGGTAGACCAGCAGATTCTCCTCGCATAACTTAGGACAGGTTCACCGTTCCTGGACATGTATATTCCACCCTCTCAGAGGGAAGAGTTGAGGTTTCAGTTTGAGCAGCTCTAGCAGGGCCATATGTCAGTGACCGATTATGAGGCAAGGTTTTCTAAGTTATCTCACCATGCACTTATGATATTCCCTACTGAGGCGAAGAGAGTGCAGAGGTTTATTACGGGTTTACATACTGGCATTCAGGCCAATATGGCTCGAGAGGCTAAGATGGGTACTTCTTTTGAGCTAGTCGTGGAGATAGCCCGGAGGATTGAGGGTGTGCGTCAGCGGAGTCGTGAGCAAGTTATGAGAGATAAGCGGGTTAGGTATTCTGGAGAGTTTAGAAGTCCTCCATCTAGGGGCAAAGGTCAGTTCGTGAGAGAGCAGTCCAGCAGGCCCCCATATCCAGCACCACCGCCTCCTCGGGGTGCCCTAGTGCTACCTTATTTCAGTGCTATGCCAGAGAGTTCTTATCGCCCACCAGCTATTCAAGGTTCTTCTAGTGGGTATTCAGGTCACTAGGGCTAGACTTCTAGTCAGCAGATATCGCACCAAAATGTTATTACGAGTGCAGGGATCCCAGTCACATACGGAGATTTTGCCCCATGCTTCGGGGTAGACTAGTGCAACAGGGTCAGCAGCCTATGATTACCGCACCAGTTGCTCCACCAGTAGTCCGACCACCAAGAGGTAGAGGACATGTGGGTAGAGGCTATCTTAGAAGTGGAGGTCAGCCAGGTAGAGGCCAGCCAGTTGGCCCTCCAGCTCGGTTCTATGCTTTTCCGGCTATTGATTCAGTGTCTGTAGTTCGGGAGTTCTCCGATGTATTTCCTTCAGACCTTCCAGGTATGCCACCTGATCGTGATATTGATTTCTGTATTGACTTGGTTCCAGATACCCAGCATATATCTATCCCACTGTATCACATATCTCTGAAAGAATTGAAAGAACGACTTGAGGAATTACTAGCCAAAGGGTTCGTCAGACCTAGTGTATCGCTTTGGGGTGTACCAGTATTATTTGTGAAGAAGAAGGATGGAATAATGCGAATGTGTATTGATTATCGTCAATTGAACAAAGTCACTATTAAGAACAAGTACCCATTGCCACGTATTGATGAACTATTTGACCAGTTGCAGGGTGCTAGTGTGTTCTCTAAGATAGACTTGAGATCAGAGTACCATCAGTTGAAGATTCGGGATTCAGATGTTCCGAAGATTGCTTTCCGGACTAGATATGGTCATTATGAGTTTTCGGTGATGTCTTTCGGTTAAACTAATGCCCGGTAGCATTTATGGATCTGATGAACATGGTATTCAGGCCATATATTGATTCGATTATCATTGTCTTCATTGATGACATTTTGATCTACTCGCGCAGTAAGAAGGAGCACGAGCAACATATGAGAGTGGTGCTTCAGACATTGCGGGAACAAAAGTTATATGCTAAGTTCTCCAAATGTGAGTTCTGGCTAGAATCTGTAGCATTTTTGGGGCATATTGTATCGGGCGAGGGTATTAAGGTTTACCCAAAAAGATTTAGGCAGTTCAGAATTGGCATCGTCCCACTTCGGCGACTGAGATCAGGAGTTTCCTAGGTTAAGCAGGTTATTATCGTCGGTTCGTGGAGGGATTTTCATCTATTGCGGCACCTTTGACCAAATTAATCCAGATGAGTGCCCCGCTTCAATGGTCCGATGATTGTAAGGTGAGCTTTCAGAAGCTTAAGACAACATTGACTACAACACCAGTGTTAGTATTGCCTTCTAGTTCGGGGATGTATACAGTGTATTGTGACGCTTCACGCATTGGCTTGGGTTGTGTATTGATGCAGGAAGGGCAAGTAATTGCATATGCGTCATGTCAGCTGAAGCTAATTATCCAGTGCATGATTTGGAGTTAGTTGTGATTGTTCACGCTCTTAAGATTTGGAGGCATTATCTTTATGGGGTGTCTTGTGAAGTTTACACTGATCATCGTAGTTTTCAGCATTTGTTCAAGCAGAGGGATCTAAATTTGAGGCAACACAGATGGCTTGAGTTACTAAAAGATTATGATATTACTATCCTGTATCATCCGGGAAAAGCAAATGTGATTGCAGACGCCTTGAGTAGAAAATCGGAGAGTATGGGTAGTTTGGCTTTCATTTCAGTAGAGGAAAGGCCATTAGCTTTGGATATTCGGTCCTTGGCTAATAGACTTGTGAGGCTGGATATTTCAGAGCCCAACCGAGTTCTTACATGTGTTGTAGCCCAGTCTTCACTAATTGAGCAGATCAAGGCTCACCGGTATGATGATCCACACTTAATGGTTCTTCGAGAAACGGTACTATGGGGTGGTGCCAAGGAAGTTACTATTGGCGTGGATGGTGTTCTACGACTCCATAATCGTCTATATGTTCCTAATGTGGATGAATTGAGGAAAAAGATCCTAGAGGAGGCACACAGTTCTCGGTATTCTATTCATCTAGGTGCTACGAAGATGTATCGTGACTTGAGGCAGCATTATTGGTGGCGGTGAATGAAAAAAGACATAGTTGAGTATGTAGCTAGGTGTCTAAATTGCCAGTAAGTTAAATATGAGCACCAGAGGCCAAGTGGCCTACTTCAGCATATGACTATACCGGAGTGGAAATGGGAACGCATTACTATGGACTTTGTAGTGGGGTTGCCGCGGACTTTGCGGAAGTTTGATGCAGTTTGGGTCATTGTTGACAAGTTGACCAAGTCGGCACACTTTATTCCGGTTGTGACTATGTATACTTCAAAGAGGTTGGCCCAAATTTATCTTTAGGAGATAGTTCAGTTGCACTGTGTGCCAATTTTCATCATATCAGATAGAGGCCCTCAGTTTACTTCATATTTCTGGAGAGCAAGACAGAGTAAATTGGGGACCCATGTAGAGTTTAGCACAACCTTACATCCACAGACCGACGGGCAGTAAGAGCGGATAATTCAGATTTTGGAGGATATGTGTGTGATTGAATTTGGAGGTCAGTGGATTCATTTCTTGCCTTTGGCCGAGTTTGCTTATAACAACAGTTACCAATCCAGCATCGAGATGGCTCCGTTTGAGGCTTTATATGGTCAGCGATGTCGTTCGCCCATTGGACGGTTTGAGCCCGGTGAGGCTAAGTTATATGGTACCGATTTGGTGAAGGATGCCTTGGAAAAGATAAAGTTGATTAAGGAGCGACTTCGTACAGCACCGTCCAGACAGAAGAGTTACGCGGATCAGAAAGCGCGTGATTTATCATTTATGGTGAGTGAAAAATTTCTCTTGAAGGTTTCGCTGATGAAGGGAATCATGAGATTTGGGAAGAAAGGAAAGTTGAGCCCAAGGTTTATAGGCCCATTTGAGGTGTTGAGACGAGTTGGGGAGGTTGCTTATGAGCTTGCATTGCCTCCCAGTCTATCAAGAGTTCATCCGGTTTTTCATGTATCTATGCTCTGGAAGTATCATGTCGACCTATCACATGTGTTAGACTTCAGCACAGCTCAGCTAGATAATAGCTTGGGTTAAGAAGAGGATCCAGTTGCCATTGTTGATAAACAGGTTCGCTAGTTGAGGTCCAAGAGTATTTCTGCAGTAAAAGTCCAGTGGAGGGGCCAACTAGTCGAGGAAGCGACTTGGGAGGCGGAGGAAAACATGCAGAGCAAATATTCACACTTATTTAGCACTCCATGTATTATTCTAAACTTGTTCAAGGACGAACATTTGTTTAATAGGTGGAGAATGAAATGACCCAACCAGTAATTTTGACTTTTAGAACCCCTTTCCCTAAAATAAAACTCTCAGTCTGTGCTTTTATTAATTTATGACTTGCGGGGATGGTTGATTCGGGATTTGAAGTGTTTGGGTTGAAATCGGAACCCTTGGTTCCTTAAGTTGGCTTTAAAAAGGCCAAGTTTGACTTCGGTCAACATTTTAAGAAAATGACCCTGAAATCGGGATTTGACGGTTCCAAATAACCCGGGAGCGTTTTGGCTCTTAATAGTAAAAATTAACTATTTGAAGGTTTAAGGTTCTTATCTTTGGTTCGGAGTAGGGTTTAGAGTAATTGAAGTTCGTTTCGAATTACGAGTTTGGGAATAGTTCCGTATGTTCCGCAAGTGCGGAACCGTAGGCGCGAGTGTAACTCCGCAGGTGCAGAAATCACTGTTGGGCAGAACCTTAAAAACGGACGAAGCTCAGTGCATGTTTAGTTCGTTTTTCTTCCATTGTTGGGCGATTTCAGAGCTTTTTGAGAGGGGATTTCAACTAGAAATTTGTAGGTAAGTTAATTATACACACCTTGGGTTAAATACATAGATTATCGGTAGATTATAACTACTGAATCTTAGAAATCAAAGATTTAGATGAAAAACCTAAATTTTTATAAAAACAGGATTTTAACCACGAAAATGGTTATGGAATTGGATAGAAATTATATATTTGAGTTCTTGATATTATGGGTAACGTTTTCATCCAAAAATTTCTAGAATCCGGGCACGTGGGCCCTAGGTGAATTTTAGGAATTTTACCGTTTTGGTTAGGGTAATTTATTTAATAGCCTAAATTTGAATTATTGAACATGTATTAATTATTTTGTATAACATTTGGATAGTTTCGGATCTTTTGGCATCGAATTGAGAATTTAACGCGATGTGGTTATGTGAAAGTGGACTTTGAGACAAGGTAAGTCTCTGGTCTAATCTTGTGAGGGGGAATTTACCCCATAGGTGATGTAATTAATTAATTATTGCTAATTGCGGGGACTATGTATGTACGAGGTGACGAGAGTCTGTGCGTAGCTACTATTTATGCTAAAGTCCGGGTAGTTTAGGACTCTAATCATGAATTACTTGTGTAAATTATATTCTTTACTTAATTAAATTATTTGATATATATTGTGAATTGTTAGGGAAGATAGTAAAAGATGGAAATCTCATATACTTAATTTTTTGTTTAAATTAATTAATTGTTAAAATAAATTGTTCATCCTCTCGAATTAATCTTACAATAAATATACTCTCATTCTGTAGGTACATAAGAAAAATGTCATGCTTTCTTGCGGAGTGGGCCGAACGCCTCGGCAGTATAGATGCATCTATGGATTGCACCGCACGTCCCTCGGCAGTGTACACGACACTCCGGAACGGGTCGTATGACCTCGACAGAAATCTTGCCTAATAAAAATAATAATTACACGATACCTTGATATTTTAATTGCAGCTTGTGAATTTAATTAGTAGATTGGAAATTGTTGTATTTGAAGGAATTAAATTGTTTCTGTTGGTTAAATAAATTATTGTAAATTCTATGAAACATGATTTATTTAGACATTCTATTTTTATTTCAATTATTATTATTGACCCTTAGTGAGTGTCAAAGTCGACCTCTCGTCTATACCTCTTCGAGATTAGGCTTGATACTTACTGGATACACGTTGTTTACGTACTAATGCTACACTTTCTGCACTTTTTGTGCATGATGTGAGACAGGCACTAGTGGAGGACCTATCATCGCACATCCACGTTATCCAGAGGCGTAGTGGTGAGCTGCCTTTCTGAGTCGTTCTGCAGCTACCAATGCCTCTTCTTGTATTTACATTTTGTCTATTTTTTTCAGACAGTATTTGGAATTTTGTATAATCTACTAGATGCTCATACACTTGTGACACTAGGTCTTGGCACATACACGGGTAGAATTTGGATTTGTATTATTTCTTGGATTTAAATTAATCGGTATGTTTTTTATTTTCTTTAATATTGTTAGTAAAAGAATAAAATTACTTAGAAAATTATTCTAAAAATAATTGATATATGTTTAACTTATTAGTTGGCTTTCCCAACTGTAGTGTTGGGCGCCATCATGACCTTTAGGTGAAATTGGTTCGTGACACCTAACTGGTTGTGCACGTGGAGTACTAATTGGAATAAAGCCCGCAACCTGAGTGTTTTGATGAAATTCGCCTCTCCCAAGTCTGGGACAATCTCTCATGATGTGCCTAGTATCACCATACTCAAAACAACCTTTCTGAGGTCGCGACTGCTCTCACTGAGTTTGTGCCGAATAACATGAATAACCACTATAAGAACCTTGTGTTGGTGGTGCATTATAAGAACTTACTGGAGCACCCCGAGTAATCTGATGTGCGGATTGAGCTGGCTAACTACTCGAGCCTCTGTCATAATGGGTCATAACTGAAGAGTAAAATCCACTAAACCCTCCAGACCTTTTGGCCTCCTTAGACTCCTTTTCCTTACCTAGAATACGCTCAATGCTCCTTGCAATCTCTACTACTTGCTGAAATGGAGTATCGGTTTGCAACTCTCAAGGCATACATATTTTAAGATCAAAATTGAGCCCCTCAATGAATTTGCGGACCCGCTCTCTGATGGTAGGAATCAAAGTAGGTGCACGACGGGCTAATTCACTGAACCTGATGGCATATTCTGATGCTGTCATGGTGCCCTGACACAACCGTTCAAAATTTGTGCGCCACACATCTCGGAGAGTCTGGGGAACAAACTCTTTCAAGAACATCTCTGAAAACCGAGCCCAAGTAGGTGGTATTGCATCAGCTGGTCTACCTTCTTCATAGACTTGCCACCACTGATACGCTGCGTCTGACAGCTGAAATGTAGTAAAGGCTACTCCGCTCACTTCCACAATACCAATGGTGCAGAGAATACAATGATATTTTTCTAGAAATCCCCGAGCATCCTCAGTAGATGTGCCACTAAAGGTAGGTGGACCATACCTCTTAAATCTCTCAAGTCTCTTGTGTTCTTCTTCTGATGCCTCTGGCCTAACCTCAGGCTGAACCGGAATAACAAGTTGTACCGGTATGACATCCGGAACCTGATAAATGTGAATCCGCTGCTCTGGAGTACATGCGGTAGGATTCTGAGTTACTCTCCCAATTGGTGAAATATTTGGTGCAACAGAGATCAATCCCGCCTGAGTTAATGCACCAAACATATTCAAGAACTGTGCTAAAGTCTCCTGAAATCAGGGGTAACAGCAGGTGCTTCTGGTACCTGTCCCCCAACTGGAGCTACTGGTGGCTCCTCAATTGTTGCTCTGACGGGTGCTATAGTCACAACACGTGCCCTTCCTCGGCCTCTACCTCGGCCCCGGCCTCTTGTGGCCCTAGCAGTATGTGCGGGTACCTGCTTAGTTGACTCGGTAGTACGTGTCCTCACCATCTGTGAGAGAATAGAGATACAAAGGCTCAAATTCCACAATCAACAAATCCGCATGACAATAATGAAAGAAGTAAAAATTTTCTAACAGTTTTGTAGTTTCTCGAAGATAAGTACAGACGTATCCGTACCGATCCGCAAGACTCTACTAGACTCTTTTGTGACTCATAGAACCTATGAACCTAGAGCACTGATACCAACTTGTCACGACTCAAAATCGCACAACAGGCGTTGTGATGGCACTTAGTTCTAAGACTAGGTAAGCCGATTACAATTACATTTTGAGCCTTTTGTTTTTCTTTTTTTAAATAGATAATCGAAACCAAAAGCAGAATTAATTAACAACCTCCCAATACTAGTAATACTAAGTTACGAACTCTTACTGAGTACATGCAGTGATCCCAAGGATCGAATATACAATATTGTTCGAATAAGAGTGGACAATACAATAAAAATGGAAAGACTCCAACGGACTGCGATGACCAAGCAGCCCTACCTTAAATCCTTGTGATCACACTCTAATCTCTGTCCGAATCCGATATCTCCAATACCTGGCTCTGCACAAAAATGTGACAAGGTACAATCAAGACACTCACTAGTCTAATAACATGTGCAATATATTATACAAAAATAATAGAAAACAAATAGCAGTGATAACAATAATAATCAACTAGTGATGTAAACAACAAGGCAGCAAGAACTCCATAAATATTGCTCAAACGGGTAATGAACACAAGTACAACCAATAATCAAGTCCTTCAAAATATACATCTTTCATCTATAAGTGTTTCAATTGAATTCTCTAGAATATAATCCTTTCCAATAAATATATTTCTAATATACTTCTTTCAATTAACTATCCTTCAAATATAATTCTTTCAAATAAATATCTTTCGAATATAATCATTTCAAATAAAATTCACCTTGTGTTACCTCATCTCATAATCATAAAATACGGGTCTAAGCCCACTTTCATATTTCCACGGCACCTCGTGCCAATATCTCTATCACAACTACACGGACAACTCACGTGCCAATATCATCATCATATTTTCCCCGGCACCTCGTGCCCATATTTCATATATGTTGTGGCGTGCAACCCGATCCCATATAATATTAGTCATACCTGTTGCGGCGTGCAACCCGATCCCATATAACATAATCCGCCTGGAAATAGCCACATGCACCCAATTTCAACATAGATTAGACTATTATCAAGTTTACCGAAATAACAAGACAAGTTGCACAAGATATAAAAATAGACACAAGGAAAATCACATCACATGAAAACTACCAACGCAATAACCCCACATCATCACATAAAAATTACCAATACAATAACTCCACATCATCACATATCATCCCAAACAATAGCCACCCTTATCTCTCCTATAGCCACCCATATCACTCCTATAATTGCCTCCCTTATCCTTCAGCCCTGACAATATCAATAGCCACCCTTATCGCTCCTACAGCCACCTTTATCGCTCTGTATAATAGCCACCATTATCAATCCGCCCAAATAATATCCCAACACACATAACCATAGTGAAATGACACCCTTATACTCACATAATATCAACAGTGAAATGCCACCCTTATATCCTCATAATAATAACTCAAATCACACAATAATTTACACGAAATATTATCACGACAACACAACTCAATCAATTAATATCACAATTTTCCCAATGACCACAACCAATTCCAATGATATAGTAAAATCAATAAATTTCTCAAAAATAATCCAAGCGTCCACACAACGTATATAAAACCTCGAAAACAACAACAAGGAAGGAAAATTAACTCAGCATAAGACAACACTTTCTTTACTCCAAGTTATTCTTTGATAAATATATTAATACATCAATTTAAACTTATTTAATTAATTATTTGCAGATGGAAAATCCATAAAGAATTAAATTCTAAGAAAATATCAAATCAACAAATACACGAAATTCACATAAAAATCCCAATGACAATCACAGAAAATTATCATATAAAATACAAACCTAACAAACAAGGAATGAGGCATGACAATTTCAAGGATTTACTAAATGCCAACAATTATCCAATTTAATACATAAAAATGCCTAAGACATTAAACCAATAAAATTTGGACATATAAGCCCGAGTACGTACTCGTCACCTCGCGTACACGGCTTTCAATCATACAACTTCCACATAAGACTCAATGCCTAAGGGGTAATTCCCCCACTCAAGGTTAGGAAAGATATTTACCTTTTTGAAGTTAGACCGATATTCCAAAATCGCCTTCTTGCTTGAATTGACCTCCGGACAGCTCAAATCTAACCAAATTAATTGTATAACTTCATTAAAATTTATCGGAAATAATTCCGGATAATAAAAAGTCAACTTAAAATTCCCATTAAAAAAGTCAACGCGGGGCCCGCCTCTCGGAACCCGACAGATTTTTTACGAAATCCGAACACTCATTCCGATACGAGTTCAACCATACCATATTTACCAAATTCCTATAACGAATCGACCTCCAAATCTTAAATTTTCGTTTTATAAAATTTCTACAATTTTCCCCAAATTTCCATCTCAAAATACTAATTACATGATGAAAACAATGATATATTCATGTATATTAACTAAATCCGAGTTAGAATCATTTACCGCAATGATTTTCTTGAAAATCCCACGAAACATCGCCACAAACCTAGCTCCCAAAGTCCAAAAATGAAATATGAGATAAAACCCTAGTTTATATTGTACATAATCTGATCCCCATTGTGCTAATCGCACATTTGCTTGTACGGTCGCACATCCCAGGTGTTGCGGTCGCACTCCAAATTGTGCGGCCGCACTTCAGCAGCTCTACACTACCAGTTTTCAGTAAATGGACCATAACGTTCTCTACAAATGTCCAAATGATTAATGGTATACTTTTCTAGAAACTAGATTCAAAGGGCTACAACTTTTGGTTTTGAATAATCACTAAATTCTTTGTAGATTAAACGATATAAGCTTCTGAAGCGAACCATCGAATATGCGAATTTCTGTGGCCGCGAGAATAATTCTGCGGATCGCACAATTTGAACTGCGGTCCACACATATTCAAGTGCGGTCCGCATAATTCCTACTTATACATCACTTTGGGAGTTTGCGGCCGCACTTCTGCACTCTAAAATGTGCCCTCCGCACTTCAACTATCCAATAAAATCGTCAGAGTGCCGAAATGCCCAGACTCGCTCAAAACTCACCACGGAACTCATTCGAGCCACTCGGGATCCCGTCTGAATATACCAGCAAGTCTTATAACATGATACGTACTTAGTCGGGCCCTCAAATCACATCAAACAACATCAAAACACGAATCACACTCCAATTCAAGCCTATTAAAACTAAGGAAATTTTAACTTCTACGATCGATGCCGAAACCTATCAAATCAAGTCCGATTTACCTCACATTTTGCACACAAGTCATAAATGACATAACAGACTTATACCAATTTCCAGAATCATATTCCAACCCCGATATCACTAGAGTCAAGTCCCGGTCAAACTTCCAAACCTTCCAATTCCAACTTACGCCATTTCAAGATAAATCAACTACGGACTTCCAAATAAATATTCGGACACAGTCCTAAGTCCAAAATAACCATACGTAGCTATTGGAACCATCAAAATTCTATTTCGGAGTCGTTTTCTCAAAAGTCACCTCTCCGGTCAACTCTTTTCTTTTAAGCTTCATAATAAGAGTTGTTCTTCCAATTTAATCCTGAATCGTCTGAAAACCAAACTCAACCACACACGCAAGTCATAATACACATCACAAAGCTGCTTGGTACCTTAAGTTGTTGAACGAGATGCTAATTCAAAAAACTATAAGTCGGGTCGTTACACAGCGCCAGGGCCAGCTCCCCACGCTGCCCTGGACACTAATGACGGAAAAGTTGTCCAAGTTTGTCCGGGACAAAGTTATTTCGGCCGTAGACCTACCCAACGTGTATAAAAGAAAGACTAAGCCTATTTTGAGAGGGGAGACACCACTTTGAAGAGAAAATATACACGGGAAACATCTGGGAGCGAGGAGATCTCAGTTTTCTTCATCGTTTCATAGTATTTTCAATTATCCAACACTTATGAATTTGTTTGATACTATCATGAGTGGCTAAAACCCATAGTTCTGGGGTTGTGATTTAGCTATGAATAGTGTTGTTTAATGTTGACTTAACCTTGATTACAATTCACTAATATATGGCTGTTTCTACAATTCTGTGATTAATTGCTTAATTGTCTCGCCAGTAGTTAGGTTCTCTTTACTATCAGTGTTATGCTTGGGACAACCATGTTTAGAGTAGAGAAGAATTGAATAGAGCACGATCTTAACTCTGGGGGGGGGGCGAATTTATGGTTAGGATAGGAATATACCTAATCACCGTGTTTAATTAAATATCGTAATCTTAATGCATTCTTAATAGATTGATTTCATAGGAATATAGCTGTTAATCTATTTTGAATAGGTGAGTAGTAATTCAGGAGAAGGCTACGAGAGCAATTGTTCGATTAATTAGCAGCCATGAGTGAACTGTATGAAAGGGAGAGTTAACTAAAACACAATAAGATTGGTGAATCGATTACAACCCAGGAATATTTGTTTCTACTGAATACACACCAATTATTTTGCTGCTTGATAATTTAGTTACTACTTAGAATTATTTTTTAGTATAATCACACTCTTGAACTCGAATTGGCTCGGCTGAATAACAATCTTGGTGAATTTAGTGGGTAGTTAATACAAGTCTTTGTGGGTTCGATACTCAACTTATCATTTTATTACTTGTACGACCACGTATGCCTGTGTGTGCGTCTGGGAGCAATAAGTTTTTGGCGTCGTTGACGGGGACTTGAATATTGATTACTTTCTAGTTTTTTGCTTTAATTGTTTATTTTACCAAGTCTAATATTACTTGATTGTTGCTATGCTCTTAGGAACCTTGATTGAATGCGAAAGGTTAGAAGTCAGGACAGACATCAATGCTTTGACCTCGAACTTGAAAGAATATTTCATAGGAGGTTGAGGGAAGCAAGGGACACAAATAATCTTCAGGCACTTGTTCAATTTCCTGTGAACATGGTAGAGGAGCAACATATGGTTGTTTAGGAGATGGCGATGCCCAGCATTGCTAATATCACCTCCAGCATTGTGAAGCCTAAAATTACTGGGCATTTTGAGCAGAAATAGAGCATGATCCAGCTACTTCATGCGAATGGGCAATTTATGGGTCTTCCACACGAGGATTCACAATAGCATATCCTGAATTTCTTAGAGATTAGTGATGCTTACATCACTAACGGAGTCACTCCAGACGATGTGAGGCTCACACTTTTCACGTTCTCTCTGTTGGGCGAAGCATAGCAATGGCTGAAGGCAGAACCAACTTATTATATTACATCATGGAATGATATGGCAAGAAAGTTTTGGCAAGGTTCTTCCCTTCAGGAAAAACTGCAAAGATCAGAAGTGAGATAGTTGCCTTCAAACGGAAAGCGGTGGAGTCATTATGCTCATCTCGGGAGAGGTTCAAGGGGTTGCTCAGAGACAAACGAAGTGCCAGCTCACACTTTTATAGAACGTCTACTTCCTGACACAAAGATTGTGGTAGATGTTGCAGCTGGAGGTCAAGTATTGGAGAAAAGCATTGATAAGATATATGCATTATTGAACAAATTCTCCAAAAGCAATCCTGATTGGCAAGGAGAGATAGGTAGACACATAGTGCAAAAATCTATAGGGGTTCTCGAGTTAGATGTCGTCTCGGCATTATCAGCACAATTTCCACATTGACCAACCAAGTCAATCAGATGACCTTGGTTATTAATAAGAAACAATCCCAGCTAGTGCAACAAGTGCAATTATTTTGTGAAGTATATGGAGAAGGTCACACGAGCGACTTATGCCCAGTTAATCCTGAGTCTGTCTATTTTGTGGGTAATGCAAATAGGGGCCAGACAAACCAGTATGGGAACACTTATAATCCCAACTGGAGGAACCACCCAAACTTCTCTTGGAGTGGAAACCAAGGTGTTCAGAATCAGTATCGGCCAGAAGCGCCTCAACAACAATATAGACCACCTCAAGCTGAACAACATGCAAACTCGACAAGTCACCTTGAGGAAATGATGAAGAAATTGATGGTTGACCAGTAGGTCCACACAATAGAGATGATGAAGAAAGTGATGGCTGACCAGCAGGCCTAAGAAGCAACAATGAGAAATTTGGAGCGACAATTGGGACAACTTGCCAGTGCCCAAAATACTCGACCAGTTGGAGCTCTTCCAAGCGACACTCAGGCTAATCTTAAGGCATCTGCTAATGCTGTGTCATTGAGGAATGTGAGACAGTTAGAATAAGTCCAGTCGAAGAATAGAAAACAAGTGACCATTAATGAGAAGCTGGCCACTATAGAGTCAGAATTAGAAAAATCAAAGGAGTCAGAGAAGCCAGCTCAATAGGCGGTGGCTAAGCAACCCCCACCATTAGTTGCAAGGCCACCACCTCTGTTCCCTCAAAAATTGCAGAAAGTGAAGGATAATGCCGCGAATAAAAAGTTTCTTGATATTTTAAATCATGTGCAAATCAATATTCCATTGGTAGACATCCTGCAAGAAGTGCCCAAATATGCAAACTACATCAAGCACACAGTGGAAAATAAAAGGAGGTTGACCAAATTCGAGACTGTGGCACTCACTGAGGAATGTAGCTCAAGAATCCAAAGCAAGCTACCTCAAAATTGAAGGATCCGGGTAGTTTTACTATCCAAATCTTGATTGGTAAGCATGCAGTCGGGCGAGCTTTGTGTGATCTTAGAGCAAGCATCAATTTGATGCCGCTATCTGTGTTCAAATAGTTGGGTTTGGGTGAGCCACACCCAACAACGATAATCTTATAATTGGTTGATGGCTCCCTTGCTCACCCTGAAGGAGTGATTGAAGATGTGTTAGTTCAATTGGGTTCTTTCATATTTCATGTTGATATCATTATCTTGGACTACGAGCCTGATCAGAAAGTCCCATTATTTTGGGGCATCCATTTTTAGCCACGTGTCGAGCTATTATTGATGTATGCAAAAGAAAGATGACGATGAGAGTAGGTGATCAAGTGAAAGTATTCAATGTGTATAAATCACTCAGATTGCCAGACCACTATGAAGATCTATCCATGATTTCTGTGGTGGAAAGCGATGTTACGTCATTGGTGCCTTATATGAGCCGCATAGATCCTCTTGAACGAGCTTTGATTGGGGATGAAGAAGACAATGAAGATGATATGAAGGGAGAAATTGAGCAAGTACTTGACATGTCGTGCAATTATGTCCATGGGTTTGGAAGATTTGAGGAATTGGACAGGCCTGTCACTCTGACCCCTCCTAAGCCATCTATTGAAGAAGCTTCAAAGCTAGAACTAAAGCCCCTTCCAGCGCTTCTGCACTATGCTTATTTGGGGAACTATGAAACATTGCTAGTAATTATCTCATCCAGCTTGACTAGTGTACACGAAGAAAAATTGCTCAGAGTACTTTGCGAGCATAAAGCTATAGGGTGGACAATTACGGATATCAAGGGAATAAGTCCATTGTTTTGCATGCATAAAATCTTTCTGGAAGATGGAGACCGCCTCAGTGTTGAGCAGAAAAGGAGATTAAATCCCATCATGAAAGAAGTCGCGAAGAAGGAAGTAATTAAGTGGCTCGATGTAGGTATCATCTTTCCTATCTCTGACAGTAACTAGGTAAGCCTAGTGCAATGTGTGCCTAAAAAGGGAGGGATGGTTGTGGTTGAGAATGAGAAAATGAGATAATTCCTACTCGCACTGTGATGGGGTGGAGAGTTTGCATTAATTACAAAAGTCTCAACAAAGCAACCCGCAAAGGCCACTTCCCACTTCCATTCAAATATTGGACAGATTGACAGGGCATGAATATTATTGCTTCCTTGATGGCTATTAGGGGTACAAGCAGATTGTCATATGCCCAGAGGATCAGGAGAGGACCACTTTCACTTGTCCTTATGGAACTTTCGCCTTCAAGCGAATGTCGTTTGGTCTTTGTAATTCACTAGCCACTTTCTATACTTGCTTGATGGGTATTTTCACCGATATGGTGGAAAGCTTTGTGGAAGTTTTTATGGATGATTTTTCAGTCTTTGGATCTTCTTATGATGATTCTTTGAAGAATTTGAGCTAGGTGTTGGCCCGTTATGAAGAAACAAATCTGGTGTTGAATTGGGAAAAGTGCCATTTTATGGTACAGGAAGGCATCGTGTTAGGTCACAGTGTGCCTAGGAGCAACATAAAAGTTGATAAGGCAAAGGTGTAGGCAGTTGAAAAATTACCTCCACCCATTTCTATAAAGGGTGTCCGGAGTTTCTTGGGACACGTAGGGTTCTATCGGCGCTTTATTAAGGATTTTTTAAAAATTGCTACTCCTTTGTGCAGGTTGAAGGCGCTTTATTAAGGATTTTTCGATTTTGATGACGCTTGCCTGAAGGCATTTAAAGAGCTCAGAAAGAAGTTGGTGGCTTCCCCCATTATTGCGGCACCAGATTGGTCCTTACCAATTGAACTTATATGTGATGCAAGTAACCATGCTATTGGGGCAGTGCTAGGCCAGAAGGACAAGATGTTTTATTCCATCTACTATGCAAGTAAGACTCTTGATGATACACAACTGAATTACACCACCACTGAAAAGGAGTTGTTGTCCGTTGTGTGGGCCTTTGAGAAATTTTGGGCATACTTCGTGGGAACAAAAGTCATAGTCCATACCGATCATGCAGCAATCAGGTATCTATTTACAAAAAAACAATCCAAGGCTACATTGATGCGTTGGGTTTTGTTGTTGTAGGAATTTGATGTAGCAATACAATATCGAAAAGGCACAGAGAACCAAGTAGCTCACCATCTATCAAGGCTGGAAAAGCACGACCATGTGGAGGAAGGTGGACAAATTAAAGAAGCATTCCCTGATGAGCAACTTTTTGCTATCACCCAAGACCCTCCCCCATGGTACGCGTACTATGTGAACTATCTTGTGAGCGGGGTACATCCTCATAAAATTGAATCTGGAGCGAAAAAGAGGTTTCTACATGATGTAAACTTCTGCTACTGGGATGTGCCATACTTGTAACAACAGTGTGTTGATAAATTGATGAGGAGATGCATTCCAGAAAAGGAGGTGGAATTAGTATTGTATGATTGTCATGCATCACCTTATGGGGGCCATCATGGAGGTGATATAACAACTGCTAAGGTATTACAATCCGGTTTCTTTTGGCCAACATTATTCAAGGATGCCCATACATTTGTTAAGAAGTGTGACCTGTGTCATAGAACAGGAACAATCACTAAGAGGCATGAGATACCTTTGAATAACATCTTGGAGGTCTATATTTTTTATGTGTGGCAGATAGATTTTATGGTACCATTCCCACTGTCCAGAGGAAACAAATATATTTTGTTAGCAGTTGACTATGTGTCAAAATGGGTAGAGGCGATCGCATTGCCAACAAATGATGCCATGGTAGTAGTTGCATTTGTGAAAAAGAATATATTTTCGAGGTTTGGGACTCCACGTGCCTTGATTGGTGATGAAGAGACATATTTTTACAATCGGTTGTTGAATAACCTTCTAGCTAAATATGGAGTATGCCATAGAGTTTCTATGGCATATCATCCTCAAATAAGTGGACAAGTTGAGGTATCTAATAGAGAAATAAAGAAAATCTTAGAGAAGATGGTGAGTGTGAATAGGAAGGATTGGACTGCAAAGTTAGATGATGCCTTGTGGGCATATAGAATCAAAACACCAATTGGGGCATCGCCGTATAAGCTTGTTTATGGTAAGGCATGTAACTTGCCTGTTGAACTTGAACACAAAGCATACTGCGCCATTAAGAAGTTGAATATGGACCTTAAGTCGTGGGCGAGAAGAGACTCTTGCAGCTGAATGAGTTAGATGAGTTCAGGATTCACTCCTATGAAAATGCTAAGCTATACAAAGAAAAAATGAAAAGATGGCATGACAAGCGTATCATGCCATGTCACTTCGAGCCAGGCCAACATGTATTATTATTCAATTCTAGGCTCAAGTTGTTTCCTGGGAAGTTAAAATCGAGATGGTCAGGCATGTTTGAGGTGGTGAGAGTCACTCCTTATGGTGCAATTGTGCTGCGCGTGTTAAATGCTGAAAAAAAATCTTTAGTGAATGGACACAGAGTCAAGCACTATTGGGGAGGAATAGTTGATCGTGAGAAGACCAAAGTTGTACTCGCTGATGACTAAGAGAGGCCCTGCGTCGTACATCGACAGTAAATCAGGCGCTTGTTGGGAGGAAACCCCATTTTTATTGCTTTCATAACTTTTAATTTTTTAGTTAGAGTAGACTAGAGTTTGCATTTTCTTTGTAGACATAGAATTTATAGGTTGAATGGTGTGGGTCATGTAAATTAAATGTATAAAAGGCTTGGGGGATAGGGATGTTATAAAAACAAATTCTCGAAATTTAACGCCCATGTCACTGACTTGGGGGACCCAATACAGTATGGTGAAACCCCAGTGCCAGTAATAGTGTGGGGCGCTGGGCTGGGCAGGTACGTTTTAATTTATTTTTTTCCTTTTATTTAATTATATAATTGATTTAACCCATGCCCATAAAACCCAACCCATCTACCCATATACTCTCACATAACAACCCATACTAAATACACATACCCACCCATAACATAAATTAAAACATAACTCAAACACCCACCTCCCAAAATACCCAAACGCAACTTTCTCTCTCTCTCTCTCTCTCTCTCAACATTTCTTAAGCTCTTCTCGTGATCTCATCCTAAATCATACAGGTATGTTCTTCGTTTTCTTGTTCTTGTTGTTTTAATAGGTAGATGCTAATAAACATCATATCTCCCCAAATATCCTAATTCCCAATTTTTGCACCTAAGTTGTTTCTTAAGAATTGTTCTATTGTAGGTGGTCCGATTATAGGTCAAAATTTGTTGTGGTTATATTGTATATGGAGTAGTAAACTAAAATTCCTTCTACTTCATTGAAATTTGGGAGGGCCACCATGTTCCACCATTATTAAACTAAAGTGCACACACTTCATGCCCACAAGGTATTTGTTAAAATGTTTGAATGAATATTTTGTGCACCGGTGAAGTCTGAGTAACCGAGTGTAGTTGTATATGATATTGGGCTAAGTGTGGGGTGTATGGGGATTATTTTACATGTTTGGGAGCTTGATTTTAAATGCACACATGTAGACCACACCATGTATTCTTTATTATGTATGTTGTAGAACTTTGTAGGATTAGCTAATTTAGTGTAGTAGTTGTGTAAAAAGTAAGTACCATATGCCGCTTACCTGCATTGAGGTTCATTCACTTAGCCAGGATCGATCACTTGTGTGTGTGGCGTCGTTAGTGCCTTTTAGATATTGTGTGGAATGGGGAAGTATTGAGTACCCATTTCCTTATGGTGCAACACTTGTGTGTTATAGACCACGATTGTGAGTAATTTACATTGAGCCTTCGGTTTTAAGTGTAGGATCATTTTTGACTAGCGCGGCAACCTTAGACTGATTTATTGATTTGTTATCACATTCATGCTTATTTGTGTTGCAGGTTGCTATGGCTCGTTATAATGAAAGTAAAGGCAAGGGAATAGGAAAGTCCTCCACCAATTCCCCCGTGCCCAAAAAGCGCAAGCAATGAGAAGGATCCTCAAGGCAAATAAAAGGGAAACAAGTGTCCGGGGGATCAAAGCAGACACCATTACAACCGAGGCCTCGTTTGTATCAAACAAATGATGCTTCTATTACATGTCATAGGGATATCGTGCCATATGGGTGGTACGTTTCCGAAATGGGAATTAATGTAAAAACTTTAGAAAGGAATTTCCCGGATGTGCTTGGTCGATTGCGATCACTGGACATGGACAAACTCATAGAATGCATCGGCCATGCAAATTTGAGCATGGTGCGAGAAATGTACGCCAACTGGAATACAGACTTATTTAGGTCACATGTACGTGGAATAGACGTGCCACTGAATAGGAAGGCCATGTGTGAGTTTTTGGGGGTAGAGAATCCCTACCCGAGGAGGCTAAATAAATTTTCAAAAGCCCGAGCTACACGGCGATACGTCACACTCTTTTTGGTGTTGATTCAAATGCTAAGTGGACCAAAAATTAAGGTGATATTCACCTTCAGATGGTTCACTCTGAAATCAACAAGACCACCAAAGTGTGGCAGAATTTTATGCAAGCCAGACTCATGCCAGTGGAGCATAACAGGGAATGCACTCGAGATCGAGTGTGTGTAATATTCTTTTTGATGACTGGGAGACCCAATAATGTGGGTGAGATCATGCTGGGGGAGATGGCCCGCGCACGATTTGGATGGCAGATTAAGAGGTTTTTCTTTGGCAACTTGCTCACGCAATATATGCTCTCCCGGGAGGTACAAGAGTACCCAAGGTATGATGAGGTGGTGGAGGCGCCTAAAGGGCTGTTGGACATCACATCCTTGTTGGAGACTACGCTTAAGATTACTTAGGCTGCACGGAACGAACAAGACGAGAACTTCAACAGGTATCTTTATAACTCCTTAAATTTAATCATGAGTAGTGTGGGTGTCTTGGATGAGGAGTGTATGCATTTACACAATAATTTATCTAGTTCCTCCAAAGAGATTTAGGGATTGCACCTGGCAGCCTCATTCACTCGTCGGAGGATGCAAACACTTACAGAGGCTCCGATATGGAGGATGAGATTGGTGATGATGTCACGGGGCCCATGGCTTTGGTGCCTCTAGGACCTTATGATGATTTGTCCGAAGCTGTGGATGGCGGGCATGCTGAGGAGGAGGACTCCGACTGACAAAGAGTTTTCTTTTCACCCTACTATGTTTTACATTTTTATATGCATTGGGGACTATGAATAAGCTAAGTGTGGGGTGGGAGAACTACTACTTGTGATGTATTGTATATAACTTGTGTCAATTTGTTTCTGTTATTAGTTTTACTTAGTCTAGTCTTTAGTCTAGTTTGTTTTAGAAAGAAACAAATACAGAAATGCAAAATAAGAAAAAAATATATCAGAAAAAGCTCGGACTTTTCCCGACGATGGATCTTTTGGACAATTTTCTTGAGGTGATAAAGCCTGATTTGAAACACCAAAAAGATTTTTTTAGGATAGTTAGGTAGTATCCTTTGGTTTTTCTTTAGGCGCCAATTATTCTCCAAGGGTGTAGTTCGAACCAGGTACTTTATATTTTTTTGTAAGAGTAGGTTAGGAAGAAACTGAGTTGTTCTAAGATACTCATTGACGTGTTTGGTGCTGGCACATTAGGCTATGACATACATTCTATCTTCCTGTGCATATGGTTTGAATTGTGACGTCTAAGTAAAGTAAATGGCCTATTTTGTGATGTCTTTTATCAGTTGTTCGACTTGTATGCTACATAGTGCATTAGTGCTTAAATTTCTCAACTATATGTACTTGATTGACTTGAGAGTTGAACAGAACTTTTCTTTGGCACCCACATTACAAGCCGTACTCCTATTTTGTTCTTAATTTGAGATTGTTGAACCTTTACCTCCTAAGGCACTTAGTCGCTAAAAGAAGTAAAGTGAGAGATTTGGGGAGTAGCTTTCGAGTAGAACCATGGAAAGTCCCTTTGGTGCACTAAAGTTGAAAAACAAAAAGTCACTAGCCAATGAACTTTAATGTATGGAGTGTGTGTAGAAAGATAAATAAAAAGTGCAAGAAAAAAAAGAATGATATTGCGAAGACCCAAAAGGTCATTTTTCAATTTAATAATTATTTTTTGTGTTTTGAGACCTCAAACAGCACTATTCATTATTCATCGACTTGCGTGCGCAGTTCAAATAATTTTTCGGAAAGTTTTTAAGTAAAAAATTGATTAAAATGTGAAATATAGCCTTAAAACTCAATTAAGTTGACTTTGGTCAACATGTTTAGTGAACGGACCCGTATCAGTGTTTTGATAATTCCGGTAGGTCCGTCTCGTGATTTGGGATTTGAGCGTATGCCTGGAATTTAATTTGGAGGTCCCTAACTCAAGTTATGGAAATTTAACGAAAACTAGAAATTTAAAGGCTAAAGATTTCCAAAGTTTAACCACGGATTTGACTTTTTGATATCAGGGTTGAAATCCAATTCTGGAAATTGGAATAGCTCTTTTATGTCATTTATGACTTGTGTGCCAAATTTGAAGTCATTCTGAATTCGTTTAATATGTTTTGGCACGAGTTTTGCAAAGTGAAAAGTTTAAAAAAAATCAGAAGTTCGAATCGAGGTGTGAATTGTAATTTTGATGTTGTTTGATGTGAATTGAAACCCCAAGTAAGTCTGTATTATGTTTCTAGACTTGTTGGAATATTCATACGAGGTCCCGAGTGGCTCGGATGAGTTTCGGACGAGCCACAGAGCATTTGGAACCTGCGGCCCAGTGCTGGTTCTGGTGTGTCGCACCTACGACATTTTGTGCGCAGGTGCGTGGTCGCTCCTTCAGAAATCCAGTCGCTTATGTGACATTAAATAGCCCTGCTGAGCTCCGCTTCTGCGGAGAAATGAGCGCAGGTGCGCAACCGCATCCGTGATGGACGAGTCGCTTTTGCAAGGAAGACCGCTTCTGCGGTCACTAGGGCACTTCTGCGATATCGCAGGTGCGATATTTCTTGGCGCAATGCGAGCTTTGTCTCGCAAATGCAAGGCCGCAGGTGCGAAAATGCTGGGCAAAATACATAAAATTGGGGTTTAGCCATTTTCACTCATTTTTGAGTTTTAAGTCTCGGATTTTGGCGATTCCAAAGAGGTTTTTCACGACTTTGAATTGAGTAAGTGTTTTATAACCAAAAGTGATTATATTTCATAAATCCATGTCTATATGCATCCTTTATTTCGGATTTAGATGGAAGAAATTGGAAATTTTATAAACGTTTCCAAAAACGAAAATTTAAGATTTGAAGGTCATTTGACATCGGAATTTGATAATTTTTATATGGTTGGACTCATCTCGGAATGGGTGTTCGGATTTCGTAAGTTTTTTCGAGATTCGAGAAGTGGGACCCACTGATGATTGTTTAGATGAATTTCGAATTTTAATCAAAAATTAATAAATTCATATGGAATTAATTCCTACGATTTGTATTGAGTATATTGAATTGTTTATGACTATATTTGGGGATTTTGGACACGAATTCGCGAGGCAAAGGTTTATTGGATTCTTGAATTTGGTTGCAAAGCAAGATAAGTGTCGTGGTTAACCTTGACTTGAAGGAGTAGGACTTATTTGTCTATTTGCTACGTGATTTCATGTGCGGGTACAATGTATATGTGAGGTGATGAGTACTTATACGTTGTGGTTGAGTCAAAGCATGCGGGTGGAATTTTTTTATCGAGAATAATTGCCTATTTAATTAAGATATTCCTGCTTCAGTTTATTATTGATTATTTGATCATTATTCATGAAATTATTATTCATTTAATTATTGTTGAATATTTTTTAAGGTGAAGTCGGTATTCTGGTACTGAATTGACTGATGAGTGTATATCCCCGCATTTAAATACTCTTCCGAATTTATATGATTATTTTTATGGTAAGGAAGAGTGTAAAAGCACGAAGAGTGATGCCGTGCCAAAAGAGAGTTATGGCACGAAGGGTGATGTGCCAATTATTATTATTTATTTATCAATTTATGGGAGGAATGAGAGTAAAAGAACTAAGAGTGGTGCCGTGCCATTTTCATATTATCAGTTGCTCATTTTATTGTTGATGAATTAATTGGCTGCTAAGTGATACTTCTTCTGCTAAAATTATTATATCATTCCCCTTCGCATGTCCCCTGAAAATTTATAAATTGTTATTTATTATATTATTGTTACTTTGTATTTGTATATACTTGTACAGGTCGTTTACGTACGTGTCTTGTCATAGCCTCGTCACTACTTCGTCGAGGTTGGGCTCGATACTTACAGAGTACGTGGGGTCGGTTGCACTCATACTACACTCTGCACTTCATGTGCAGATTTTGGATTTGGTACCAGCGGCGTACCATAGACATGCTCGAATTTAGCTACTCAGAGGAGACTTAATGTATAACTGCACAGTGTTCGCAGTCCTGAAGTCCCCTTCTATTTTATCTTAGCTGTGTATTATCTTTGAAACAACTTGAATTTTATTCAGTTCTTTATTTGTATTATTCTAGTAGCGCATGCACTTGTGACACCAGATTCGGGGATGTATTGTAATGATTAGGTGGTTATGGTCTTCCGCACTTTATTTTAGTAATTAACTTCTATTTAATTTAATTTGCTTAAAAATGGTTAAGATTATTTTAACGTTGGCTTGCCTAACAAGTGAAATGTTAGGCGCCATCATAGTCCTGAAGGTGGGAATTTCGGGTCGTGGCAGATAGTCAAATAATGTAGAATAACACACACCTCTGAATCTTACTAATTTGTGCTAGTAGGGGTATAAAAATGCTTAATGAAAATAAGGGTTATGTTGTATATGGTTTGTGGCAAGTGAATTGGTTGAGAAACAAATGTGTTCAAATTGTGAGTGTAGTGTATTAAAGTGCTTAGGAGGGTTAGTCACTATTCCTAAATATATCATACCCGTCCCTTAGCCTACATTATAACCTTAAAGTCCTAATTTGATCCTAGATTTGGTTTGCTTAGATTAGTAGAGATGTATACTATGGGCAAGCTTATGGTACGACTACGTGATGCATATGAGATCTTTGTGAGAGTGAGCGAATTTTGTTCAATTTCGTGATGTCCTTAATTTATATTCAAAAGCATATTTGAATGGGCGGACTAGTCTATATTCACTCTTTTGTTTGTTAGTGAGGGCACATGATCTCATAAATGATTGGTAATGTTGTAAACTTCTCTTGTTGGATGAGTGCGCGAGTTGAGAGTGCTTAGTGGTAACGAGTCGACTCTTGAGGTTGGGTGGTTACAGATTGGTTGTTTGTATTGATTGAATTGAAATTCTTGTACTTGGGCATGCTTAAAACGAGAAGAATGTGAATTTTGCATGTTTAAGCTTGATTGTCGGTATCGATCATAGACAAGGGTAGAGTGTATGGTTAAAAATTGAAGTGTTCCTCTCTAGTTGAGATTTGTATGTAGTTGGGATAGGGTTGTTAGTCCCATTGCTCGAGGACGAGCAAGAGTCTAAGTGTGGGGTATTGATATTTAACTTAAAGTATATATATTTATATGTATATCGCCTCATATTTTACTCGTGTTTCGTGCAATTTCGAATGTAAAATGTACTGATTTATATTAATTCGGGGTGTTTTTATGTGTAGGAATCATCCAAAAGCAATTGAGGGCGAAAGGTGCGAGATTAGAGCCAAAACGGAGGGAAACGGGAAAAGTTGGAATTTCAGCGCCACAGGCAGCGCTCCACGCCACCTGTGGCACCAGTGGCAAAAATGTTAGAAAGCCAGTGCCAGGGCCCCACATTGTCCTGGATGCTGGTGACGAGAAGGTTGTCCAAGTATGCCCGGGACAAGGTTATTTCGGCCCTAGACCTATCCAACGCATATAAAAGCAAGACTAGGCCTATTTTGAGAGGGGAGACGCCACTTTGAAGAGAAAATACACACGAGAAACATCCCGGGGCGAGGAGATCTCAGTTTTCTTCATCGTTTCTTAGTATTTTTAATTATCCAATACTTATGAATTTGTTTGATACAATCATGAGTGGCTAAAACCCATAGTTCTGGGATTGTGACTTAGCCATGAATATTGTTGTTTAACGTTGACTTAACCTTGATTACAATTCACTAATAAATGGTTGTTTCTTCAATTCTGTGATTAATTGCTTAATTGTCTGACCAGCAGTTAGGTTCTATTTACTATCTACGCTATGCTTGGAAAAGCCATGTTTAGATTAGAGACGAATTGAAGAGATCACGATCTTAACTCTGAGGGGGCCGGATTTGTGGTTAGGATAGGAATATACCTAGTCACCGTGCTTAATTAAATATCGTAATATTAATGTGTTCTTAATAGTTTAATTTCAAAGGACTATAGGCGTTAATCTATTTTGAATAGGCGAGTAGTACTTTGGGAGAAGGCTACGAGAGCAATTGTTCGATTAATTAGAAACAATGAGTGAATTGTATGAATGTGGGATTTAACTAAAACACAATAAGATTGGTGAATCGATCACAACCCTGAAATATTTGTCTCTATTGAATACACAATAATCATTTTGCTGCTTGATAATTTAGTTACTACTTAGAATTATTGTTTAGTATAATCACACTCTTGAACTTGAATTGGTTCGAATGAATAACAATCTTGGTGAATTTAGTGGGTAGTTAATACAAGTCTCTATGATTTCGACACTCGACTTATCATTTTATTACTTGTACGACCACGTATACTTGCATGTGCGTTTGGGAGAAACACTAACTACTACAGTCTACAGCACAACCATTCCCATCAGCCATCGTTGTCAACCACAAACATCACCACCTCATAACAATTACTTTTGACCGCTACCACTGCAGCTAACTTTTGGTGTGTACTTCATCAAACAATCAGTTTTTACAACGATGGGTAAATTAATATTTTCTCAATCATTTTTTTGAATCTATTAGTTTTTAATAATTTTCTTTTGAACTTAATATTGATTAATTTTCAAATAAAGAGAAATTATACGCATTCAAATGTTGAGAAAGTAAATTTTGCTAGTTACTCAATATTCAGATTTAAAGACAACATCTTAATAATTAGATAACAATGAGATTTGGGCTTCCTATTCTTCATAAAATTAAATGATACTTAATAAAGCAACTATACTAGTCGATGGATGCTTAAACTAATGTAAATACAGTCAAGCCTCTGTATAATAATCTTATTTTGCCTGTTTTGATATTTTATACTTCAATGCCATACAAGAGGGGAGGGGGTAATTTGTGTGGTGTCCATTTTTTGCGTGCACAGATTATAAAAGGACCTGGTTCTTCTACGTGTTCCTTACAATATAGTTGCGAAATAATAAATGCAGAAAGTAAAGAACACAAGTATATTATGTGAAAAATACTTGGCTCAAAAGGTAAAAACATCATGACCTACTTCCTAGTAGGATTTTCCCCAACACTCCACTAAATCATTGAACCAAAAATAGCCTTTACAAATCTCTTGTAACTCTAAGGATTACCTCTAACTCTTTGTGGCAACCAACTTCATGTTGTTGCGACAACTTCAAGTTAACTCTAACTTGAACAATATACCGAGAGTACCTAGTACAAATGCTTTTAGAGAAAGCTGAGAGGTACAACTCAAAAGCCCAACTACAATGAAATTAGAATAAAAGACACAGACTTGAAACTGGTTCTTCTATCTGGTTCATGTAGCTTCTGGTTCGCACATATGAAACATACAGGAATTGTTCAAAGATTGCCTTACTATTTTGTTCTCAACTCTTGTTTAACTTCAGCGTTTGTGCGTACCTGTAAAAGAGAACATCCTGAAATATATAGAGTTAGTAGAATATGATCAACTAGAGTTCTAAAGCTATACTCTTCCATGGTGGAAGAGTTCTAGTTATCTTCAACTTCTAACTCCTTCCTTATCTAGGATAGAGTTGTCTTCAAGTAAGGAGTCCTGCTCCTTATCAATTATGCAACCTTTTTGTTCAAAAAATAGCAGATATAACCACTTATGTTTATCTCCTTCACATGCATGCCTTGTGCTTGAATCGGCCCGTGCCCTGTGTACACTGTGTATGGGCCTGGTTCATGCATGTGTCCCTTTGTCAATCATCAAAACTTACTTAGGCCAAAAAATTTCCCCCCTTTTGATGATAACAAACTCTATGCTTTTCATAAGCATGAAACCTGTTTCAACTCAGCTCAACATCTACACAATGTTAGAACACTTTCCATTTTAAGGTCATAAATCATCAAGGACCAGGATCATTAGGTTATAAACATCACGGTCCAAAGCAAAAGCATAACCTATCTTCCCCCTTTTGGCGTCATCGGAAAGTTGCATAATTAAGTTATATAACCAGATTTTAGCAGATCTTACTCATGGCTATTTAGGCTACTTCACATGCAATCATGGAGTCAAGTATTACTTATCAATCTAAGAAACATAAACAAACAGTTAGAGAAAAACCAATGATTATCATTGATATGAGCCATCCACAAAGTATATAAGGAAATAATAGTACTACACCATGAGTAAAAAGATCTAAAAAAAAACATCCCATTCGGGTCACTGGTTTTCTAACTAGGCTAGGAAGGGTTTAAAGCTGGAAGAACCAGGTTCTTGCTTTCTGGCTTGAAGAAACTTCATCATATCATGAAGAATGCCTTCATTCTTCTCGTTCTCCTTTGCAAGCTCATACCCGAGAGCATCTATCTCAGTTTCTACTTCCGCTAGCTTCTTCTTCAGCCTTTCAATCTCAGCATCCTTAGCCCCATTCTCCTGCTCCAAGTATCTCACCTTGCTGTTTACAGGCACCCTCTTGGATGAACAAGGTTTTTTGGGAGCAGCATGGACCTCAGAGTCAAGGGCAATCAAGTTGTTGGCCTTAAAGTGATCTTTGTTTGTGCTAATATCCCATTTCTTGAGGGAAACCTTGAAGTGAGAAAGCACAACAGTGAGAATGAACCCATATGGTATGGCATGAGTTTTGGTGCCAGAAACCACCCTATTAAGGAGCTAGATTATAAATCCCGGCCAGTTGATCTGCCTCCCACTATCCAAGCACTCCATAAGGACCGAGTCCATAAAAGTAGCAATGTGCCTTCTTTCGTGCCTAGGCAGAATCACCTGGTTGACAAATTCAAAGACCACTTCGTGTGCAGGATTCATCACACTCTTATAAACAACTCAAGGTCACAGTTCAAAGTCCCTATCAGCAAACTTCTTGGTGATAGCAAGTAAGGTAGGTAGATTTTCTAGACTTGGCCACTTTAACTTTTTATAGTCATAGTAGCCTTCAGCAAGTATCCTTAGAATCTCCCCTAGCTCTTTATCATCAAAGATTGCCTTCAAACCTTTCACCACACTGTTTACCCTTCCATTCTCTATCTTACAGTTTGCAAGGAATTCCACAATTTCAGCTCGGGCTAATGATGATAGGCTATAATCTCGTGTTTTAGTCGCTTATTCCACTCTAATTCACTGTACTTTACTTATGTTGAGCTTTAATTGGTAGTATTTTGTATTTATTGCGTATTTTATGCCGTGTAGGAATAATTTCAAATTATGTAGATGTTGTGGAACTAATTCGAGCTATTTGGAGCTTTGAAGTCTGAGTAAAATTCCAAAAGATTAAGCCGGGATTGTGTTCAGGGGTCAAGGATCACTTCTGGACGTCAAAAATCAAGGAAGAAGAAACAACTAAAGAAATGCACTAGTGCGACGTAGTAGGGTAAAATTCCAAAAGATTAAGCCGGGATGGGTTTTTGAGATCTGACAAAAAAATACACTAATGCTAGGCATAGTGCGTGACATAGTGCGTAGCATCAGTAAAAATTTCTGTCAGACAAGCTAAGTTCAGAGAGTTTACGATCGAGAGAATTGCACTAATGCGACGCACTGGGCGTAGCATAGTGCGACACATGAAAAACATTAAGTTTGCAAGTTTTTTCTATTTCGCCTAGGAAAGGGTGATTTCGTTTGGGCCCGACACTACTTGGTATAAATATATGGAAAAATGTTATTTTCTGGACTTTTGACATACTTTAGACCTAAGGAAACCAAGGAGGAGTTGGAGGAGCAAAGGTACAAGTATTTCATCATTCCTCCCTCAGTCAAGACCCGAGTTTGGATTCAATTTATGTTTTCCTATACTTTAACTTTATTTATGATGAATTGCTCCATATCTATGGAGTAGTTCTCTTTAGGGTTTGATGGATTTGATGTATTGATATTTGTTTTTGGATTATTACTCTAGTTTCATGTATTGAAGCGTTGTTGGATGATTCATGTTGCATATATATATTTACTTGTTCATGTAATCAAGAGAGGCTAAACTTGTGATATTTTGCATTATATTGTTGGTTGAGTTCATTAATTCTTCTTAGTAATCGAAAGAGGCTAGTTGAATTGTTGATTAAACCTAGTTAGGAGAATAATCGAAAGAGGTTTTCTTAAAGACCAATCCATTACGCATTCTTGCATATTTTCACGTACTTAAATTGTTTCATCTTGTGAGGTTAAGACTTAATCGAGAGAAGAGTTTTTGCTGAATGTTTGAACTAATAATTGAGTGAATTTGAGAGACTCACTTGAATATTAGAAGTGAATTATCTAGAGTTAGATTCCAAACAATTATCTTGTACCTATCCTATCAACCTTTATTTTCTCCCACTAATAACTTCCTTGCTTATCTTTGTTTCGATTGTCATTAGCCAATAACTTTAGAATCTTAGTTAATTTTAGCTAGAAATCTTATTAATCTCAAGTGTTGATCATCTTGGATAGCAATCAATCTAGAATCTACGAGAATACTGTTTAAATACAATCCTTGTGGATACGATAGTATACCATACTATATTTGATTAGCGAGCAAAATTTAAGTGTGTGTTTTACGCTCGTCAAATTTTGGCGTCGTTGCCAGGGATTGGCAATCAATAGTGTTTGAAATAGTGCGCGAGTTACAGGTGTAGATTGGTGCACGACTCGAGCTTCTGCGAAAGAAGTTCTACCATACGAGCCTGAGATAGAAAAATAATTGTGACTGATGAGGAAGGAAAGAAATCTCACTGAGACGTTAGAAAAGGTTGGGCAATCCTAAACCAAAGAATTTATGGCTAGAAATGGTGAGGATAATGTAGATTTTTCTGCGAGAGAAGTAGCCCAACGACGTGAACAAGCTGCACGGGATGCTGAAGAAGCCTCTATTAGAGATGCACAGATTATCTATGAAGAAGGTAGAGGTCGTAGAATTGCTCAAAATCAACCCTTGGGTGCAGACCAGTTCGAAAATAAAGCTCCCATGCATGGGAGAACACTTTGCGATTATGCTAGATCAGTCTACAATCAAGGATTATTAAGTGTGATACCACCTCCAATTGTTGTAAACAATTTTGAGTTAAAGCATGGGTTGCTTCAAACCCTTTAGAATTGATGTGTATTAAGAGGGAAGCCAAACCAAGATCCAAACACACATCTAATGGACTTCGAGGAGATTATGAACACCTTTCAATACAATGGTGTGTCACAAGATGTAGTGTATTTAAGGGAATTCCCCTTTTATCTTATAGATAATGCAAAACAATGGCTTCGAAGCTTGCACACAGGTTCGATTAGATCATGGGAGGAGGATGACCTGAAAATTCCTTGATAAATCTTTCTCCTCAGCTAAAATGAGCAAGTTTAGAAGAGAAATCTATAACTTCCGCCAGAAAGATAGTGAAACGGTTTTTGAAGCATGGGAGAAGTTTAAGTAGATTGTTCGAAAGTGTCAACATAACGAAATTGAACTGTGGATGCAACTCCGGGACGTTTGGGATGGATTGACACCGGCCTCACGTAGAATATTGAGCAATGTAGCTGGAGCCCCATTGATGAAGACTCCAGAGAAGATAGTTACAATTTTTGATGAGTTTTCTAAAGATGCTAATCAATGACCCGCTGAGATTGCGGAAAGAATAAGATCAATTGGTGTTCACCAGGGTTGATGCAAATACATATGTGCAAGTACAACTTGATGCTACGGCTAAAAAATATGAAAGCTAACCTTAGCCTTGATACAAAATGAGACTCATGCAGCCTGTGATATATGTGGAAGAGGACACCCTACTCATGTGTGTCAATACTCAACCGAGGAAGTAAATACTATGGGAAACCACAATTTCAATGAAAAGGGTCAGAGGCACCCCGGTTTTTCATGGAGTTCACCTGGAGGTACTGCAAGTGCTTGGAAACAAAATAACTCTAGATCGCAGGGGCAAGGAGCTGTAACATACCAAAATCAGCAGAGGCAGCAATTTCAGCCTCAACAACCCATGCAGCCTGGTTTAGAGGATCTAATGAAGGCTTTCATTATCAATACAGATGAGAGGTTGGACGCTCATGGAGCATCTATCAAAGAATTGGGCACTGGTTTGCGAAATCTGGAGAGACAAGTGAGACAGATTGCAACAATATTATCTGAGAGGGTTCCAGGTAATCTCCCCACTGACACAGAAAAGAATCCCAAAGAAACAGTGAATGTTTTAACTCTAAGAACTGGGCAAGTGTTGAAAGATCCCACCCCAATCCAAAATGATGTGAGACTTGAAAAAGAAAGTGGGTAGTAGCTGAAAAGTGATGAGGACAAGAAGAAAAATGGCCCTATAAAAGCTGAGAAAAAATAGAAGGAAGAAAAATTGAGAAGGGAATAACCTGAGGAGAACAAGCATATGGATGCTTTACCTTTCCCTCAAAAGCTATGTAGAGAAAATCTAGACAAGAAGTTTGAGAGATTTTTAGATATGCTGAAACAAGTTCATGTAAACTTACCATTCACAGAAGTGTTCTCACAAATCCCTTCTTATGCTAAATTCTTGAAAGAGATCCTTACGAAGAAGAGGAAAGCAGAGGAGACCTCAGTGGTCAATCTCACAGAGCATTGCAGCGCAATATTGCAAAATAAACTCCCACAATATTCCTTGATCTTTAGGAACTATCGATTTTGACAAATCTTTATGTGATTCTGGTGCCTCAATTAATTTAATGACACTGTCTATTTACAGAAACTAGATAAAAGGTTGGAGAGATAAGGTCTGCACCAATATATTTGCAGCTGGCAGACCAAACAACTTTAATACCCGAGGGGATAGTGGAAGATGTGTTAGTTCGGACGGATAAGTTTGTATTTTCTGTGGATTTTATAGTGGTGAATATGGAGGAAAACAAGGAGGTCGCCCTCATCTTAGGAAAACCATTCTTAGCGACGGGCAGAGCGATATTAGATATACAAGAGAAAAAACTCATACTTAGAGTGGGTGATGAGATTGTGACTTTCAAGATAGATATAGAAAATGGGTGCTAAAACAAAAACCAAGTGCGAGTGTTGAGTGGAAAATGAAGGGCTTGGAAGAGAAGGCTGCATAGAGTGAGAAAGATAAGTGTGGGGTGTAGCCCAAAAATGTTGAGAAGAAGTTGTCTACATGGATGTGCGCATTGGTTCGAAGGTGAGGGATGGAGCTCGACTTCGACTCAGACCCCGACTAGATGTTCAGGGAAGTTTCCTTTACCTTATGCTTTTTAATTGTATGTCATGGGTACATGCCACAACTTAAAGTGTGGGGTGGGGGATATGTTGTATGTATGTATATTACTTTTAGTTTTTGTTAGTTGTAGTAGTTGGAAAATAAGAAAAAAACCATAAAAATTTGAAATATTGAAAACTTGAATTTTGTTTTTCCCGATGAAGGATATCATTCAACGGGTTTCTTGAGGGAATAAAGTCGAAGTAAAAAAAGACAAAGATTTTCTTTTGTTAGGTAGTGTAATAATTCCCCCTTGATTTTTCTTTGTGTCGCGGTTCTTTTCCAAGGGTTTTGTTTGAACTGGGTGTAGTTAATTTTTATTTTTGTTAGGAGTAGGAGACCTTGTGCTATGGTTTAGATGGAAGGAAATATATCTTGACTCTATTATACCTTGAGAATAGCGTGATTGCTTTAGTGTGACACTTAGGCTCAGTTTTTGACTCTTGTATAAGTACCTTAAGTTTTTTGATCTTAACTTTGCATTACGGCTTTGACTAGAGTGTCTTGATGAATCCGATCCTGAGTAAGTTATGTGCCATGTGTGTGTGAGGTTTTGTATTATTCTGTGCATTGCATTTGATGTCTAGAACTTGCCTCGTGTGTTTGCAAAGTGAAATAGTAGTTTTGTTCAGTCTTGGAAGTAATAGAGGCATTTCTTTGTTGACCCAGTTATATGCTTTTACCCACCTAATTGTTATGTATCTTAGTTAACCTCATTGAGCCTAAAATGTTGTTTCTTTGGCAACCACATTACAAGCCTTGCCCATTCGTTTGAATTGACCATCTATTTGAACCGTTTACCTCTCGTGAGCAATTGGATTTGTTATGAACTTTGTAAAAGTTGAAGTGTAGGGTGGCTGGTTTGGCTTTTTAGTAGAACTATTGATATAAGGAAGAAGGTGCAATATTTTGAAAAAGTAAGAGCCACTTGAATTGAAAGAGAAAATAAAAAATGTTGTATTGTTGTGCAAAATATTCTTTGATAGTGGTAACTCTTGATGTAATTGAGCTTAAAGAAGTAGGGAGTTAATGCATATTGATGTGAAGGTGGAGTTTCGGTTTGGCGTAAGTATGGGGTTTGGAACAATGAAATGTATGTATTAAAGTGCTTAGGAGGGTTTAGTCACTCTTATATCTAAATGTATCTTACCCGCCCCGCAACCTACATTACAACCAAGTAAAGTCCTACTTGATCCTTGACTAAATGAGCTCAATTAGTAGAGTAGCACATTACGGGAAAACCTATGGTATGTCTTTTGTGGCATATGAATGTTGTTTATGAGAGTGAGCGAATTCTTTATATATTGATTTCCTAATTGTTCTTAAATGTTATTGTGTGTGGAACTACTCTTTATTATTGTGTGAGGGCACTTGATTCATGAAGGAAATGTAATGTCATTGACCTCTATGTTAGAGTAAGTGAACGGATTGTGAAAAATGTGTGGTGCATTTGAGTCAAATCTTGAGGTGGGGATGTTACAATATTGTGCTTAATCTATTTTAATTATTCTTTGGTGTGATGAGTTAGGAGAGTTGTTTAAAAAGGTCGTGTCTATATGAAGTGTAGTTTGATTGCTCGAGGACAAGCAATGGTTAAGTGTAGGGTGTTGATGATAGGCTATAATCTCATGTTTCAGTCGCTTATTGCACTCTAACTCACTGCACTTTACTAGTGTTGAGCTTTAATTGGTAGTATTTTGCATTTATTGTGTATTTTATGCCACGTAGGAATAATTCCGAGTTATGTAGATGTTGTGGAACTAATTCGAGCTATTTGAAGCTTTGAAGTCTGAGTAAAAGCAAAAAGGATTAAATCGGGATCGTGTTTGGGTGTCGAGGATCACTTCTGGACGTCAAAAATTAAGGAAGATGCAACATATGAATAAATGCACTAGTGCGACACACTGGGCGACACATAGTGCGACGCAGTATGGTAAATTTATGTCAGAAGATTGACAAAGTTCAAAGGATAGGGTTTTGAGGTCTGACCGAAAAATACACTAATGTTAGGCATAGTGTGTGGCATAATGTGTAGCATCAATACAAAATTCTGTCAGACAAGCTAAGTTCAGAAAGTTTACGATCGAGAAAATTGCACTAATGCGGCGCACTAGGCGTAGCATAGTGCGACGCATGAAAAGCATTAAGTTTGCATGTTTTCCTATTTTGGCTAGGAAAGAGTGATTTCGTTTGGGTCGGACCCTACTTGGTATAAATACATGGGAAAATGTTTTCGACTTTTGACATACTTTAGACCTAAGGAAGCCAAGGAGGAGTTGGAGGAACAAAAGCACATCTATTTCATCATTCCTCCTCACTCAAGACCAGAGTCTGGATTGAATTTATATTTTCCTATACTTTAACATTATTTCTGATGAATTGCTCCATATCTATTGAGTAATTCTCTTTAGGGTTTGATGGATTTGGTGTATTGATATTTGTTTATAGATTATAACTCTAGTTTTATGTATTGAAGCGTTGTTGGATGATTTAACTGTTGCAACTATATTCACTTGTTCATGTAATCGAGAGAGGCATAACTTGTGATATCTTTGCATATTATTGTTGGTTGAGTTCATTAATTCTTCTTATTAATCGAAATAGGCTAGTTGAATTTTTGATTAAACCTAGTTAGGAGAATAATCGAAAGAGGTTTTCCTAAAGACCAATTCATTACGCATTCTTGCATATGTTCACGTGCTTAAATTGGTTCATCTTGTGAGGTTAAGAATTAATCGAGAGAGGCATTTTTGCTGAACGTTTGAACTAATAATTGAGTGAATTCGAGAGACTCACGTGAATATTAGAAGTTAATTATCTAGAGTTAGATCCCAAACAATTATCTTGCACCTATCCTATCAACCTCTATTTTCTCCCACTGATAACTTCCTTGCTTATCTTTGTTTCGATTGTCATTAGTCAAAAGCTTTAGACTCTTAGTTAATTTTAGTTAGAAATCTTATAAATATCAAGTGTTGATCATCTTGGATAACAATCAAGCTAGAAACTACGAGAATTCTATTTAAATCCAATTCATGTGGATACGATATTATACTATACTATATTTGATTAGCAAGTAGAATTTAAGTGTGTGTTTTGCGCTGGTCAAATTTGTAACTACTACAATTAACAAAAAGAAACACATATCCAATCATACATATAAATATCCCACATCCCACACTTTAAGTTGTGGCATTCCCCCATGACACACAATTAAAAAGCATAAAGTAGAGGAAACTTCCCTGAATATCTAGTCGGGGTTTGAGTCGAAGTCGGGCTCCATTCCTCGCGCCCGAACTAATTCACACATCCATGTGGATAGCTTCTTCTGGCCTTCTTGGGATACAGCTCACATTTATCTTTCTCGCTCACTACAGCCTTCTCTTTCGAGCCCTTCACTTTCCACTCAACACTCGCACTTGTTTTTTCTTTTTGTACCCCCTTTTCTATATCCATCTTGAAAGTCATAGTCTCCTCATCCACTCTAAACATGAGTTTTATCTCATGTATATCTAATATCGCTATGCTCGTCGCTAAGAATGGTCTTCCTAAGATGAGGTAGGCCTCCTTGTTTTCCTCCATATTCACCACTATAAAATCCACAGGAAATAAAAACTTATCAACTCGAACTAACACATTTTCCACTATCCCCTCTGGTATTAAAGTAGTTTGGTCTGCCAGCTGCAAAGATATTGGTACGGACCTTATCTCTCTGATCTCCTTCTTTAGTTTCCTATAAATAGATAGAGGCATTAAATTAATTGAGGCCAAAATAATCACGTAAAGATTTATCAAAATCTATAGTTCCTAATGAGCAAGGTATAGTAAAACTCCATGGATCTCCACACTTTTGTGGGAGTTTGTTTGGAATATCGCACTCCAATGCTTTTTGAGCTTGACCACTGAAGTGTCCTCTATCTTCCTCTTCTTTGTAAGGATCTCCGTCATAAATTTGGCATAAGCAGACATTTGTGAGAGCACTTCTGTAAATGGTAAGTTTACATGAACCTATTTCAGCACATCCAGAAATCTCTCAAATTGCTTGTCCATCTTTTCTCTATATAGCTTTTGGGGAAAAGGTAAAGAAGGCATATGCTCGCTCTTCTCACGTTCCTCCTTTCTCGATTTCTTCCTTCTTCTTCTGCTTAGTTTTCATTGGTCCTTTCTTCGTTTTATCAACATCATTCTTCAGTTGCTCCCCACTTTCTTTTTTAAGTATCACCTCTTTTTGGATTGGGGTGGGATCTTTCAACACTTGCCCACTTCTCAGAGTTACAACATTCACTATTTCTTTGGGATTATTTTTAGTGTCAGCAGGGAGAGTTCCTGGAACACTCTAAGATAAGTTTATTGCAATCTGTCCCACGTGTCTCTCCAGGTTTCAAAACTAGTGCCCAATTCTTTGATAGCTTCTCCATGAGCGTCTAACCTCTCATCTATCTTGATAATGAAAGCCTTCATTAGATCCTCTAGACCAAGCTGAATGGGCTGTTGAGGATGAAATTGTTGCATCTGCTGATTTTGGTATACTGGAGCTCCTTGTCACTACGGTCTAGAGTTATTTTGCTTCCAAGCATTCGCAGTACCTCCAGGTGACCTCCATGAACAATCGGGGTGCCTCTGACCCATTGCATTGAAATTGCAGTTTCCCACAACATTTACTTCCTCGGTTGAGGCTTGACACTCATAAGTAGGGTGTCCTATTCCACATATATCACAAGTTGCATGAGGATCACCTTGTATCGAAGCTAAGGTCAGCTTCTTTATCTCTTTGGCCATAGCATTAAATTGTACCTGCACATATGTGTTAGTATCAACCTAGTGAACACCAGTTCATCTTCTTCTTTCCGTACTCTTAGAGGGCCATTGATTAGCATCATCAGATAATTCATCAAGAATTGTAACTATCTCCGCTGGAGTCTTCTTCATCAATGGGCCTCCATCTGCATTGCTCAATGTTTTACATGAGGCTAGTGTCAATCCATCCCAAAAGTCCTGAGTTGCATCCAGAGTTCAATTTCTCTATGTTGAAACTACCGAAGAATCTCCTTAAACCTCTCCCATGCTTCAAAAATCATTTCAATATCTTTCTGGTAGAAGTTATGGATTTCTCCTCTAAAGTTGCCCGTTTCAGCTGAGGAGAAAGATTTATCAAGGAATTTTCTGGTCATCTCCTCCCATGTTCTAATCGAACCTGTGGGCAAGCTTTGAAGTCATTGCTTTGCATCATCTTTAAGAGAAAAGTGAAACGCCTTTAAATACACTACATCTTATGACACACCATTGTATTGAAATGTGTTCATAATCTCCTCGAAGTCTATTAGATGTGTGTTTGGATCTTCGTTTGTCTTCCCTCTGAAGACACAACAATTCTGAAGGGTTTGAAGCAACTCTTACTTTAACTCAAAATTGTTTCCTGCAATTGGAGGTGGTCTCATACTTGATTATCCTTGATTAAAGACCGGTCTAGGATAATCGCCAAGTGGTCTCCCAGGCATGGGAGCTATATTTCCGAACTGGTCTGCCCCCAAGTTGATTTTTAGCAATTCTACGACCCATATCTTCTTCGTTAGATAATATGTGCATCTCTAATAGCTACTTCTTCAGCATCCTGTGCAACTTGTTCTCACCGTTGGGCTGCTTCTCTCGCAGCCAAATCTACATTATCCTCACCGTTTCCAGCCATAAGTTCTTTGGTTGAGGATTTCCCAACCTTTTCTAAAGTCACAGTGAGATTTCTTTCCTTCCTCAGCAGTCACAGTTATTATTCTATCTCAGTCTCGTATAGTAACACTTCTTTTGCAGAAGCTCGAGTCATGCACCAATCTACACCTATAACCTGCGCACAGTCAACGAACACCAAATGTAAAAAGGGAAAAATAAAATAAAATAAAAAGAAAAATTCCTGAATTAGCACTATAAACTATTTCAAACACTATTGATTGCAAATCCCCGGCAATGGCGCCAAATTTTGACGAGCTCGAAACACACACTTAAATTATGCTCTCTAATCAAATATAGCATAGTATAATATCGTATCCACATAGATTGGATTTAAACAGTATTCTCGTAGTTTCTAGCTTGATTGATATCCAAGATGATCAACAATTGAGATTTATATGATTTCTAACTACAATTAACTAAGAGTCTAAATCTATTGACTAATGACAATCGAAACAAGGAATAAGCAAAGAAAGTTATCGATGAGAGAATATAGGGTTTTGATAGGATAGGTGCAAGATAATTGTTTGGGATCTAACTCTTGATAATTCACTTCTAATTTTCAAGTGAGTCTCTCGAATTCACTCAATTATTAGTTCAAACGTTCAGCAAAAACTCCTCTCTCGATTAAGTTTTTAACTCACAAGATGAACCAATTTAAGCACGTGAAGATATGCAAGAATGCGCAGTTGATTGGTCTTTAGAGAACTTCTCTCGATTATCCTCCTAACTAGGTTTAATCAATGATTCAACGAGTCTCTTTCGATTATTAAAAAGAATTAATGAACTCAACCAACAATATAATACAAACTTATCACCAGTTATGCCTCTCTCGATTACATGAACTAGTGAATATAGATGCAATTATTAAATCATCCAAAAACGCTTCAATACATAGAACTAGAGTTATAATCCACAAACAATCATCAATACACCAAATCCATCAAACTCTAAAGAGAACTACTCCAAGGATATGGAGAAATTCATCACAAATATAATTAAAGTATAGGAAAACATTAATTCGATCCAAACTCGGGTCTTGAGTGAGGGTGGAATGATGAAATCCTTGTGCTTTTGCTCCTCCAACTCCTCTTTAGCTCCATTAGGTCTAAAGTGTGTCCAAAGTCCAGAAAATAATATTTTTCCATGTATTTATATAAAGTAGGGTTGGGCCCAAACGAAATCACCCTTTTCTAGTCGAAATAGGAAAACTTGCAAACTTAATGCTTTTCATGCGTCGCAGTATGCTACGCCTAGTGCGTCGTAATAGTGCAATTATCTGGATCGTAAACTCTCTGAACTTAGCTTGTCTGACAGAATTTTCTACTGATGTTATGCACTATGCCATGCACTATTCCTAGCATTAGTGTATTTTTCTATCAGACCTCAGAAAGCCATCCTCTGAACTTTGTCAATCTTCTGACATAAATTTACCCTATTGCGTTGCACTATGCGTCACACTCATGCATCTCTTCAACTGTTGCTTCTACCTTGATTTTTGACGTCCAGAAGTGATCCTCGACCCCCGAACACGATCCCGGCTTAATCCTTTGAGATTTTACTCAGACTGTAAAGCTCCCTATAGCTCGAATTAGTTTCAAAACATTTACATTACTCGGAATCATCCCTACGCGGCATCAAATACACAATAAATGCAAAATACTACCAATTAAAGCTCAACACAAGTAAAGTGCAGTGAATTAGAGTGCAACAAGCGACTAAAACACGAGATTATAGCCTATCATCAACACCCAACACTTAACCATTGCTCGTCCTCGAGCAATCAAACTACACTTCATATAGACAGGACCTTTTTAAAATCCTATCCTAACTCATCACACCAAAGAATAATTAAAAAAGATTAGGCACAATAGTGTAACATCCTCGCCTCAAGATTTGACTCAAACGCACCACGTTGTTTTCACAACCCGTTCACTTTCTCTAACATAGAGGTCAATGACATTACCTTTCCTTCATGAATCAAGGGGCCTCACACAACAATAGAGAGTAGTTCCACACACAATAACATTTAAGAACAATTACGAATTCAAGATAGAAAGAATTTGCTCACTCTCCGAAATAACATTCATATGCCACAAAAGACGTACCACAGGCTTGCCCGTAGTGTACTACTCTACTAATTGAGCTCATTCAGTCAAGGATCAAGTAGAACTTTCATTGGTTGTAATGTAGGCTACGGGACAGGTAGGATACATATAGATATAAGAGTGACTACACCTCCCTAAGAACTTTAATACATAGATTTCATTGTTCTAAACCCCACACTTATGTCAAACCAAAACTCCACCTTCACATCAATATACATTAACTCCCTACTTCTTTAAGCACAATTACATCAAGTTACCACTATCAAAGAATATTTTTCACAATCATAGACTTATTTATTTTCTTTCTTTTTTAATTCAATGGGCTCTTACTTCTTCAAAACAATGCACCTTTTGTAACGACTTGACTTGTCATTTTAAGAATTTACGTTCTGTTCGGTGGCTTAAGGTCTTGAGCAGCTTTGAAATATGTATTATGACTTGTGAGGGTGGTCAAGTTTGGTTTTTGGATGATTTGGGATTTAATTGAAAGAACAATTCTTATTTTGGAAGCTGAAGTTAAAATAATTGACCGGATGGTAAATTATGTGTAAACGATACCGAAATGGAGTTTTGATGATTCCAGTAGCTCCGTATGGTGATTTTGGACTTAGGAGAATGTTCGAAAAATTATTTGGTAGTTCGTAGCGAAAGTTTGCTTGAAATGGCGAAAGTTGAATTTTTGGGAAGTTTGACCGGGGAGTTCACTTTTTAATATTGGAGTCAAAATCCAGATCTGAAAATTTTCATAGATTTTTTATGTTATTTATGACTTGTGTGCGAAATTTGAGGTCAATCGGAATTGATTTGAAAGGTTTCGGCATCAAATGTAGAAGTTGTAAATTCTTGAGTTCCTTAAGCTTGAATTGGGGTTTGATTCGTAGTTTCAGCATTGTTCTATGTGATTTTAGGTTTCAACTAAGTTTTTATAATGTTTTAAGACTTGTTGGTGTATAGGGTTGAGGTCCCGAGGGCCTCAGCTGAGTTTCGGATCATTTGTTTTACTGCTGGTTTTTTTACAACAATGTGCAAAATTATTAATGCGCACGACTGACTTTGGAAGATTATATATCGAAATCTATAAGGAATATAGAAATTATCAAAACATGAAAGTTGTAGTCCTTTGATTCTAGTTTCCAAAATGATAAACTATTCATCATCTGGAAATTTGTACATAAAGTTATGATCGATTAACTGAAGTTGGTACTGCAGATTTTGGCTACAACAGTGTGCATCGCCAGAAATTTCTGCTGCACAGGGCTTATTTTGGGAGCTTATATCTCGCAATCTATAAGGAATTGTATGTTGAGTGAAACATGAAAGTTTTATCGCTTTGTATCTAGTTTGCATAAATGTAAACCATTTGGCAGTTGGAGTTGCGTACAAGACGTTATGGTTGATACACTACAGGCTATCGGGGAAGAGTTTGATGTTTGCATCATAAGCATGTAATGATCCAAAGGTCCATTTTTAGTTCTAGAGATCGAGAGGGGATTTTGAGACTTCCAGGATTTTGATAATGAATTATAGGAGTGATCTGAAAAGTTTGGTCTAATTTCATCAAGTCACGATTGGGTGTTTAGCGCAAAACATGAGTAAATTATTTAACGAGCGAAATTTTTATCGCATTGAGCAAATGAGCTCCAAATTGAGTTTCGATTGAACTAGTAGGTTCGTATTATTATTTGTGACTTAGAGGAATAAGAATCGTCAAATTTCGAGTTTGTATGATGAAGTTAGAGCATTTTTTAGTGAAAACAAAACGGTTGGTGTAAACAGTTGTGGTGTGCACCCTTAGCGACCAGATTTGACACTTTTCGCGACCATATTGGACTTTTAGCGATCAGAATAGTGTTTGTTGGGCAGAAACTTAAGGACCAAAAATGGTCATTTTCTTCATTTCGTTTTGGTTTTTTGGAGTACAGTTCTTGGGCGATTTTGAGGATTTCGTCAAGACTTCAACTTGGGTAAGTGTCCTATATCAAAAAGTGATTATATTTCATAAATCCATGGTTATATTCATCATTTAATTCGGATTTAGATGGAAGAAATTGGGATTTTTGCAAAATCTTTCAAAAATGGGAATTTTAGATTTGGAGGCCGAGTTGTTATCGGAATTTGGTAAAATTAGTATGGTTGAACTCGTAATTGAATGGGTTATCGGATTTTTTGAGTTTCGTTGGATTCTGAGATGTGGGCCCCACATGCGATTTTTGAGTTACATTTTGGATTTTGTTGGAAAATTAGTATTTTCATATGGAATTAATTTCTATAATTAGTATTGACTAAATTGAATTATTTTGGATAGATTTGAACTGTCCGGAGGTCAATTCAAGCAAGAAGGCAATTTTGGAATATCGGCCTAACTTCAAAATGTTAAGTATCTTGCCTAATCTTGTGTGGGGAAATTTTTCCTAGGCATTGAGTCTTATGTAGAAATTATGTGATTGGAAAACCATGTACGCGAGATGATGAGTACGTACTTGGTTTATATGCGCAAACTATATCGGTTATAAATTTGTAGACATCCTTATGTATTAAATTGGAAAATTATGGAAATTTAGTAAATCCTTGATTTGTCATGCCTCATTCTTTGGTTGTTGAGTTTGTATTTATATGATAATTTGGTGTGATTGTGACTTGGAATTTTATGTGAATTTCATGTGTTTGTCGATTTGATATTTCCGGGAAAAAATTATATTATGCATTTTTCTGTATGCAAATAATTTATTAAATAATTTTAAATTGAGGTACTATAATATTTTTCAAAAAATTGGACTAAAGAAGGTGTTGTGTCATGCTGAGTTAATTTTCCTTCCTTGTTGTTTTCGAGGTTTATATATGTTGTATGGAGCCTTGGACTATTTGCTGTGAAATTAATTAATTTTGTTGCATCTTTGGAATTGGTTGTGGCCTATGGGCAATTTATAATATGAATTGTTATTTTGTGTTAGCGTGGTAATATCTGTGTACATTGTTGTGTGATTTAGGTTACTGTTATGCGGCGGATAAGGGTGGCATTCAACTATTGATATTATGTGGGTATAAAAGTGGCATTTCATTGTGCTTATGTGTGTTGGGATATTGTCTAGGCGGAGCGATAAGGGTGGATATTAAGCAGAGTGATAAGGGAGGCTAATATAGGAGCGATGAGGGTGGCTATTATAGGAGTGATAAGGGTGGCTATAGGAGAGATAAGGGTGGCTATTGTCAGGGATGATATGTGATGATGTGGGGATATTGTGTTGGTGATTTTTATGTGATGTTGTGATTTCCATGTGGCTTATTTTATATATTGTGCAATTTATTTTATAAATTCAGTAAATTTGATAATAGTCAGATATATGTTGAAATTATGAGCCTGTGGATATTGCCGGGCGGATTATGATATGGGCACGAGGTGCGGGGGAAATATGATGAATATATTATTGGCACCTGAATTGTCTGTGTAGTTATGATATGAAATATGGGTACGAGGTGTCGTGGTTATATAATGAAATTAATATTGGCACGTGAAATGTCTGTGTAGTTGTAATATGAAATGTGGGCACGAGGTGCCGTGGTTATATAATGAAAATGATATTGGCACGTGAAATATTTGTGTAGTTGTGATATGAAATACGGGCACGAGGTGCCGTGAGTAAATGATTATTTGTTGAGTAAAAACCCTTCATCACCATCACAATAAACTACTTCTACACCCACTATCACTCCTTCCAACACCCTAACCTCTAAGAAAAGAGTAAAAATGATGGCTCGCAAGGTTGTTGTTGGTGGAGAGCAAATTCAGAAAATTAATGAACAACTGCAAGCAAGTAGGGAGCAAGAACATCAGAAATCTGATGATTCCTTCAAATCTGCTACTAAGGGGGAAGAAACGGTTTCTTCTGAAACTGAACAGGTATCTTCTGGTCCTAAAGTCACTCCAAAGACAATTTCTGAAGTAGCTGCAAATTTGGAGAATAGGTTTGTATTGGTAGGTTCTATAGCTGGGGTTGAAACTACTAGTCTGCAGAAGTTGGAGGTAAAAATAAAAAGGGAAAAGAAAAGGAGATCAAGGGAGTTAGGAGTGTTGTGAGGGGAAAGGGTAAAAGAATGGTTAATCCTTCACCCACTCCGGTGAGTTTAACCAAAGACACAGGTACAATAGTTGTTTGGGAAGAGCAATCTGGAGTAGTAGACGAGAGTGTACAAAAAAAGGGGGAAGTGGGTCTGGCGAAGCGGCTGATGGGCTTGTTAAACTTGGGAAAAATAGAGATGAACCGGGTTCATCTGTAGAGGAAACCCTCGCAGACCTACTAAAGAAAGTAACTGAGAGTTATAATCCAAAGAAGAATGGTACTTCCAAGGATAAAACCCCTGGCTCTGCTAGGTCTAAGAAGAAAAGGAAGTCTATCCCTTCTATTACTATTGAAATTCCTCCCTCAAGAGGAAGAGCCACAAAAAGCTAGATAAAGCAGAATGAGGCACATTTGTAGAAAGCCATAGAATAAAGCAAAAGAAAAGCGGTTGCTAAGGGAAAGAAGAAGATGGATGAGCCTGTTGAGGCTGTTGATATAGATGTGATGGACCTTGTCCTTTGAGATGAAGAAGAGACTGAAGAAGTGGAGGTTCTGACTCCAAAACCCAAGAAAGCGAAGACTTACACTAAGAAGTCTGCTTCTGAGTCTAAGTCTGTTGAACCATCCACCCTAGTAAAAAGAACCAGGTTTGCTGTGAAGTCAAAACAAGTGAAAATTATTGAGGAAGAAGAATGGAGTGGAGAGGAAGAAGATGATTATAAGACTGAGAAAGACAAAATCACCAAGTTTCGCAAGGGGACAATTTGGAAGGGCAGACTCCTCCGGGACTTGGAGGAGCAAGGAATGGTGTTGCTTTTGGAGAAGTTGGAATTGCAAGGCTGGAAGGACATGGTCCTTCAGATGGATGGCAAGTTGGCCAAGAATGAAATTGTTGAGTTTATGGCAAATGGTGAGGTGAAAGATGGAAGGGTTACTAGCATAGTGAAAGGAGTGCAAGTCTCCTTCGATGTGAAGGAGTTGGGAGAAATTCTGGGTGTACCTACTGAAGGGTACAATGACTATAAAAAGCTTAAGTGGACAAGCCTAAAAAATCTTCCTACTGCCCTTGCCATTACCAGAACATTCAGTGACAATGAGGAGGAAGTTGAGCCCGAGGTTATGTACAAGAGTGAGATGAAGCCACCTCGCAAAGTGCTATTTGAATTTGTCAACAAATGTGTTCTGCCAAGGCAGGAAAGGAGGCACATAGCAAACTACATGAACTTGGTCCTCATGAAGTGTTTAGACAGTGGGAGGCAGATTAGTTGGCCTGGATTTATAATCTAGCTTCTTAATAGGGTTATAAATGGAACCAAGACTCATGCCATTCCCTATGGCTTCATTCTCACGACTGTGCTTAGGGCTGTGCATGGATCAGATCGGATTGGATTTAGCACATTTTCGGATCGGATTACGGATTTCGGATTCTAGAAAATGCAATCCGAATCCGATTCGAATTAATATAGGATCGGATCGGATTTTAATGTTTGGATGGGATCAAATTTTTGAATTTCGGATCGGATTATTATGCCTCAAAGTTGCAAACTTATATGCATATTGTTTTTGTAAAAGAGGCAATACAGTAAGAAACATTCATGTTTCTACAATTATGAGAGCACTATGGTGCCAATATAGCTAAATCCATCAATTGTAAAGGTAATAACTTGAAGAAAAATGTAAAGGAAGTACTAATTATCCAAAATTAAAGTTTAGTATTTATATATGCCCTAATAATTTCGGATTTCGGATCGGATAAGATCGGATAGTATTAAAATTATACCAATCTGAATCCGATCCGAAATCCGAAATTTTAATAAACACAACCCGAAATCCGATCCAATATGAAATTTGAAATTCAAAATTGAACGGATCGGTTCGGATTTCGGATATCCGATCCAAATGAATAGCCCTAACTGTGCTTGCACATTTCAAGGTACCTATGAAGAAGTGGGAGGTTGGTACAAGCAAGGATCATTTTGGGGAAAATACGCTACTTTCTTGTGACTATGACGTCCATGCCACTCCTAAAGAACCCGGTTCATCCAAGAAGCTACCAGTGAATAGCAAGGTGAGAACCTTGGTGCAAGAAAGTAGGGCTAAGGATGTTGAGATTGAGAGGATGAAGAAGAGGTTGGCTGAGGTGGAGACTGAGAGAGATGCTCTCAGAACTGAGCTGGCAAGAGAAAATGAGAATAATGATGGCATTGTTCAAGATATGCTGAAACTCCTCCAAGCCAAAAACCAAGAAACTAGTACTTCCAAGCCTTAAGCCTCATAGCCTAGTGTAGATCAATCAGTGACCCAGTTCGGGATTTTGTTTTTTCTTTTGCTCATTTTTCCTGTATTTTTATTTCTTCTTATGCTTTGTGGTAGAATCTTATCAATCATCAATGAAATTCACTATCTTTTGCTCTAACTATTTGTTTTTATTTCCTTGATGGTTAAAATTCGTAGCTTGATCTATGATAATTAATCCATGATTGCATTTGAAGAAGCCCTAGTGGCCATGAGTAATTTTAAAAATTTGGTTATCTTACATTTTTATGCAACTTTTCGATGATGCCAAAAGGGAGAAAAAGGTTGTGCTTTACACTTTAAACAGTGATATTTATAACCTGATGAACCTAGTCCTTGATGATAAGTGATAAAAAGGAAAGATATTTCTAGCATTGTGTTGATGTTGAGCGAAGTTGAAATAGGGCCTAAGCTTATGAAAAAGCACAGAGTTTGTCATCATCAAAAAGGGGGAATTTGTTGGCCCAAGTGAAGGTTAGTTTTGAAGATTGACAAAGAAAGCTCAGGCATGGACTAGGTCCATCCCTTGTGTGCATAGAAACGGGCAGATGCGAGCATGTGGGATGCACGTGAAGGAGATAAGCATAACTTGGTCTAATTGATATCTCCTGGTCGAAAAGGGTTGTATAATTGATAGGGAGAAGGATTCCTTAATCAAAGAGAACACTATCCAAGAAAAGAGAGGAGTTAGAAGTTGATATCAACTAGAACTCTTCCACCAAGGAAGAGTAGCATTAGAAATCTAGTTATTTCTTCATCTACTAACTCTATATATTGTAGGATGTTCTCATTCTACAGGCACACACAAAAGCAGAAGTTAAACGTGAATTGAGAGCAAAATAGCAAGGTATTTTGCAAGCAATTCATGTGTGATTCAAATGTGCAAACCTGAAGCTACATGAACCAGATAGAAAAGCCATCTCCAAGTGTATATCTTTTATTATAGTTCAACTGTAGTAGGTATTTTCATATTGTACCTTTTAGCTTTATCTAGAGGCAATTGTAATACGTACTCAGAGTATTCAAGTTAGAGTTAAGTTGAAGTTGTCGCAACAGTTAGAGGTTGTTTGCTACAACGGGATTAGAGTTAGCACTAGGTTTACAAAAGTATTTTGTAAATGCAGTTTTTGGCTCAGTGATTTAGTGGAGAGTTTGGAAAAATCCTACTGGGAAGTAGGTTGTGGTTTTTTCACCTTTTGAGCCAGGTGTTATCCATGTAAAATACTTGTGTTTTTTACTTTCTGCATTTACAATTTCATCAATAGTAGGTTAAGGAACACATAGAAGAACCTGATCCTTCTATAATCAGTTTAGGAAAAAAATTGGGCACCATACAAACCACCACCCACCCCTCTTGTGTGGTATTAAAGTTAAAATATCACCACTATACCAGATGGTGTCTTTACAGGTACGATCCCGATTTGTTATAAAAGGATATTTTTCCTTAATTTGATTCGGTTCTGAATATTGAAGCGAGTCTTCCTATTATGCTCCTCTTATGGGTGAGCTTCGTAATTTTGTGACCCACTTATTTGTTTATCCATGTTGGTAGATTCGATGATATTAGCCCGTGTCTATCATTTTTATTTTGTACACTATTGAGGACTATAAGTGCAAAAGTGACTTTCTATTACTCTCTATAGTGGGTTTTGATGTTATTTAGGAATAATTTAGTTCATTTTTATTAATTACGTGCCCTATTGTTATGGAGGTTCATTATGTGTTGCGAAAATTATTTACGGAATTGATTAAAAAGAAGAAAGAAAGGAAATAGAAAAATTTCAGTTGGCACAATGTGCAAAATACTTATGATTCAGAGTTGAGGACGAGATCCTCACATTTTTATATGATGTGAAATATTTAAACTGGGCTACAAGCCGCAGTGGAAGTTATATAAGGACGATGTCCTTGTGGTGAAAAATTTATAAGTTTAAATTCTCCCTTTGTGAAATTAAATTTGAACTATAGTATTAATGGGGAATCATACCTGTTAGGCTTATTTGATAATTCTTTTATATGTTTCTTTGCATACTTAGCCATATTCGTGTTGAAAATATTACGTTTTAGCCTATAAGGTGAGTGCCTGGGTGGTGTTAAATGCGACTTCTTAATTCGGATAAATAATTATGAGGTCTTCATGCCTCGCGTGTTGCTGTCAGTATTGAGAAAATTTGAAATGAGATTTTAGTTAATATGAGATTAATTGAGGATGCTGGAATTAATTATAAAGAGCTATTATGACCAGAGATATGGTTATGGGCATACGTTGATGTGGTGCGTAGGCACGAGTTGCTATAGTTGGTTGAAACTAATACCGTGCGTTGATGTAATAATAAGGCCTTTTGAAATTAATTGAAGTGTAAGAAGTTGGCTTTAAAGTTTATAAATGAGGATAAAAGAAATAATCCCAACTGAGATGGTGTTGTCGGACCCATGCTAAAGTGTAGTGATGTAGAATCACCCGCGAGTATGTGTGTAATAATACACTCAGAAATTTAATATCCTCAGAATAATTCTTGGCACGTTTGAGGACGAACGTATGTTTTAAGAGGGGGGAAGATGTAACGACCCGACTTGTCTTTTTAAGAATTTACGTTCCGTTGGGTATCTTAAGGTCTTGAGCAGCTCTGAAATGTGAATTATGACTTGCGAGGGTGGTCAAGTTTGGTTTTCGGATGATTCAGGATTTAATTTAAAGAACAATTCTTATTTTGGAAGCTTAAGTTGAAATAATTGACCGAATGGTGAATTATGTATAAACAACCCCGAAATGGAGTTTTGATGATTCCAATAGCTCAGTATGGTGATTTTGAACTTAGGAGCGTGTCCGAAAATTTATTTGGAAGTCCGTAGTGGAAGTTTGCTTGAAATGGCAAAAGTTAATTTTTTTGAAAGTTTGACCGGGGAGTTGACTTTTTTATATCGGAGTCGGAATCTTATTCTGAAATTTTTTATAGATTCGTTATGTCATTTATGACTTGTGTGCAAAATTTGAGGTCAATCGAAATTGATTTGATAGGTTTCGGCATCGAATGTAGAAGTTGGAAATTCTTAAGTTCCTTAAGCTTGAATTGGGGTGTGATTCGTGGTTTTAGCGTTGTTCTATGTGATTTGAGGATTCAACTAAGTTTGTATGATGTTTTAGGACTTGTTGGTGTATAGGGTTGAGGTCCCGAGGGCCTCGGGTGAGTTTCGGAGTGGTTACAGATCATTTTTTTACTGCTAGTTTTTGTTTACAACAATGTGCGAAATTTCTGATGCGTAGAACTGATTTGTGAAGCTTATAACTCGAAATCTATAAGGAATCTGGAAATTATCAACACATTAAAGTTGTAGCCCTTTGATTCTAGTTTCCAGAATGATAAACCATTCATCATCTGGAAATTGGTACATAAAGTTATGATCGTTTGGAAGTTGGAGTTGCGTACAAGAAGTTATGGTTGATACACTACAGGCTGTCAGGGAAGAATTTGATGTTTTCAGCATAAGCATGTAATGATCCAAAGGTCCATTTTTAGTTCTAGAGATCAAAATTCGATTTCGAGACTTCCGGAATTTTGATAATGAATTATATGAGTGATCTGGAAAGGTTGGTCTAATTTCATCAAGTCGCGATTGGTGTTTTAGCGCGAAACATAAGTTAATTATTTAACGAGCAAAATTAGTATCGCATTGAGCAAATGAGCTCCGAATTGAGTTTTGATTGAACGAGTAGGTTCGTATTATTATTTGTGACTCATAGGAACAAGAATCGTCAAATTCAGAGTTCATATGATGGAGTTAGAGCCTTTTAGAGAAAACAAAATTGCTGGCGTAAACAGTTCTGGTGCGCACCTTTAGCGACGAGATTTGACACTTTTAGCGACGGGATTGGACTTTTAGCGACCCGAATAGTGTTTTTTGGGCAGAAACTTAAGTACCAAAAATGGTCATTTTCTTCATTTCGTTTTGGATTTTTGGAGCACGGTTCTTGGGCGATTTTGAGGATTGTTTCAAGACTTCAACTTGGGTAAGTGTCCTATATCCAAAAGTAATTATATTTCATAAATTCATGGTTATATTCATTATTTAATTCGTATTTAAATGGAAGAAATTGGAATTTTTGAAAATCTTTCAAAAACGGAAATTTTAGATTTGTAGGTTGAGTTGTTATCGAATTTGATAAAATTGGTATGGTTGAACTTGTAATTTAATGGGTTGTCGGATTTTTTGAGTTTCGTTGGATTCCGAGATGTGGGACCCACAGGCGATTTTTGAGTTACATTTTGGATTTTGTTGGAAAATTAGTATTTTCATATGGAATTAATTTCTATAATTAGTATTGGCTTAATTGAATTAATTTGGATAGATTTGAGCTGTCCGGAAGTCAATTCAAGTAAGAAGAAAATTTTGGAATATCGGCCTAACTTCAAAAAGTTAAGTATCTTACCTAACCTTGTGTGGGGGAATTTCCCCTAGGCATTGAGTCTTATGTGGAAATTCTGTGATTGGAAAACCATATACGCGAGGTAACGAGTACGCACTTGGTTTATATGTGCAAACTATATTGATTAAAAATTTGTGTATGTATTAAATTGGAAAATTGTGGAAATTTAGTAAATCCTTGATTTTTCATGCCTCATTCTTTGTTTGTTGAGTTTGTATTTATATGATAATTTGGTGTGATTGCGACTTGGAATTTTATGTGAATTTCGTGTGTTTGTTGATTTCATATTTCCTGGAAATAATTATATTATGAATTTTTTCGTATGCAAATAATTTATTAAATAAGTTTAAATTGAGGTACTAATATATTTTTCAAAACATTGGACTAAAGAAGGTGTTGTGTCATGCTGAGTTAATTTTCCTTCCTTGTTGTTGTTTTCGAGGTTTATATACGCTGTGTGGAGCCTTGGACTATTTACTATCAAATTAATTAATTTTGTTGCATCTTTGGAATTGGTTGTGGCCTATGAGCAATTTATAATATGAATTGTTATTTTGTGTTAGCGTGGTAATATCCGTGTAAATTGTTGTGTGATTTAGGTTACTATTATGCGGCGGATAAGGGTAGTATTCCACTGTAGATATTATGTGGGTATAAGGGTAGCATTTCATTGTGATTATGTGTGTTGGGATATTGTCTGGGCGGAGCGATAAGGGTGGCTATTAAACGGAGCGATAAGGGAGGCTAATATAGGAGCGATAAGGGTGGCTATTATAGGAGTGATAAGGGTGGCTATTATCAGGGATGATATGTGATGATGTGGGGATATTGTGTTGGTGATTTTTATGTGATGTTGTGATTTTCTTGTGACTTCTTTTATATATTGTGCAATTTATTTTATAAATACAGTAAATTTGATAATAGCTAGATATATGTTGAAATTATGAGCATGTGGATATTGTCGGGCGGATTATGATACGGGCACGAGGTGCCGGGGAAATATGATGAATTTATTATTGTCACGTGAATCGTCCGTGCAGTTATGATATGAAATATGGGCACGGGGTGCCGTGGTTATATAATGAAAATGATATTGGCATGTGAAATGTCTGTGTAGTTGTGATATGAAATGTGGGCACGAGGTGCCGTGAGTAAATGATGATGATATTGGCACGTGAATTGTCCACACGGTTGTGATAGAGATATTGACACGAGATGCCTTGGAAATATGAAAGTGGGTTGAGACCCGTATTTTATGATTATGAAATGAGATATCATAAGGTGACTTTTATTTGATAGAATTATATTTGAAAGATATTTATTCGAAAAAATAATATTGGAAAGATATTTATTTGAAGGAAGTATATTCGAAATAAATTTATTTGAAAGGATTATATTCTAAAGATTTTTATTTGAAAAACTTATAGGTGAAAGATTTATATTTGAAGGACTTGATTTATTGGTTGTACTTCTATTCATTATTTGTTGAGAAATATTTATGTTGTCCTTGTTGCCCCGCTGTTTATATCACCGGTGGATTATTGTTGTTATCATTGCTATTAGCTTCCAATTATTTTTATATGTTATACTGCACAGGTTATTAGACTAGTGAGTGTCTTGATTGTACCTCGTCACTACTCCACCGAGGTTAGTCTTGATACTTACTGGGTACCGACCGTGGTGTACTCATACTACACTTTTGCACATTTTTGTGCAGAGCCAGGTACTGGAGATATTGGACTCGAACAAAGTTAGTATGTTGATCGCAAGGATTCAAGGTAGAGCTGCTTGGTCGTCGCAGTCCCTTGGAGTCTTTCCATTATATCGTACTGTCAATTATTATTCGAACAATATTGTATATTTGATTTCCTTAAGATCATTTTATGTATTCAGTTAGAGTTCGTGACTCAGTATTACCAGTCTTGGGAGTTTGTTTGAATATTTTTGTTGTTGGTTTCGACACTTGGTTTCGATTATCTATGTTAAAAAATGGCTTGAATCATTGTTATGATCGGCTTACTTAGTCTTAGTGATGAAGTGCCATCACAACGCTTGTGGTGGGATTTTGGCTTGTGACACCTTTCTCCTTATTTCAATAATTCCACTCAAAAGCCAAACCAACCACCCCACATTTCAACTTTGACAAAGTTCATAACAAATTCAAGTGCTCATGAGAGGTAAAAGGCTCAAATATATGGTCAATTCAAACAAATGGGTAAGGCTTGTAATGTGGTTACCAAGGAACCAGGATTACAGGTCAAAGGTGTTAACTAAGATACATAACAATTAGGTTGGGTAAAAGCATATAACTGACTCAACAAAGAAATGCATATATCACTTCCAAGACTGAATACAACTACTATTTCTCTTTGCAAACACACGGGGCAAGTTCTTGACATCAAATGTAATGCACCGAGTGACATAAAACCTCACACACACTTGGCACATAACTCAAAGATAGATGGGATTATCAAGACACTCTAGTCAAAGCAGTTACACAGAGTTAAGATCATACAGTTTAAAGTACTTATACAAGAGTCAAAAACTGAGCCTAAGTGTCATAACTAAAGCACTCACTATTCTCAAGGCATAATATAGATAAGAGACATTGCTTTCAATTCAAATCATAGCACAAGGTTTCATACTCCTAAATAATTAAAAACTAACTACACCCGGTTCAAACAAAAACCTTTAGAAAAGAACCGCGACATAAATAAAAACAAAAGGGGAATTATTACACTACCTAAAAAAAAGAAAATCTTTTTGTCTTTTTCTTTCGACTTTAATCCCTCAAGAAACCTGTCGAATTATATCCATCGTCGGGAAAAACAAATTGATTTTTTTCAATCTCTAACTACTATATCTAACAAAAAGAAACACATATACAAACATACATACAAATATCCCCACCCCACAGTTTAAGTTGTGGCATGTACCCATGACACATAATTAAAAAGCTAGAGGTAAATGAAACTTCCCTGAATTTTCTTCTTTTCCGAGAACTTATGACCTCCACCCCTAATTCTGAATTCATTCCTTGTTTTCTCTCCTTGGAATATTTTTTGGAGCTCATTAAGCCCAATTCCTCTGAGGATACCTGCAAGACCCGCTATTTTCTTTCTTTCTTATCCTCATCTTGAGCGGTGAATTGCTCATTCATGATGATCCTTAACTTGTTTTTGCATTCTTTCACATGATCAATCCATACATATTTCTGTAAATACCTAAAAAAAACAAATCCACATGATCAAGGTTAGAATAAGAAAACAAAGAAGAAAAGTCAAGTGAATATTCCTCTGGTATGTCCAAGACCATTTGTTTCTCATTCTCTTCTACTAAAGGTTGCAAATGTGGAAAGGTGGATTGGGGTTTGAACTCTTCTTTGTTGCTTCACACTCAGCCACAACCTTATTTTCAATTATCTTAGTTGAATCAGAGTCTTCTTGAACAGTGGAAATCTCTCTCTGTGGATGCTCATCCTCTTGTGTAGGCTCGTTCTCACAAGGTATCTCCTCCATATATTCACCATCACAACACAACGAGATTTCTGAACGTATACTTACTAATTGACTCACTCGCGTTGTTTGGTTCTTAATAGCTTCATCATTTTGCATAAACCTTTCTTCAACACTATTCATGAACCTATGCATAAGTGCTTCTAAACTACCATTCTCCTATTGAGGTTGTTGTCTCACTTTGCTTTCATTCTAATCATAATAAGTGTATTCTGCCCAACCAGGGCCAGAATTGTGCCCATATGAATCCCCATACCTGTACGAACTTGAAACAGAGTGAGACTGCTCAAAATACGAACCATAGGAAGAATACATACCTGCTTGACAATCAACCTATAGATGATTTCCACCGCATTTAAAACACATAGCAGACCGCTGATAATGTTCAGTTGCTAACTCTTCAACCATTTTCTTAGGCTGGTTGTACTCCATCTTCACAATATTTAGAGTTCAAAATCTACAGTATCTTCTCCAACTTGTTAGGTACTACAAAACAAATCTTGAAAATAAGTTAACTAATAAAGAAAATAAAATATAAAAGGAAAAATAAAAGAAAAGAGAAAAAAAACTAAAACCTAATTCTTGAATTGGAGTATAGTATAATATCGTATCCACGGGGATTGGAGTTAAACAGTATTTTCATAGTTTCTAGCTTGATTGCTATCCAAGAGAATCAATAATTGAGATTTAGATGATTAATTACTAAAATTAACTCAGAGTCTAAAGCTATTGACTAATGACAATCACAACAAGGAACAAGCAAAGAAGGTTATCAATAGGAGAAGATAGGATTTTGATGGGATGGGTGCAACATAATTGTTGGGATCTAACTATCGATAATTCACTTATAATGTTTAAGTGAGTCTCTCAAATTCACTCAATTATTAGTTCAAACGCTCAGCAAAAACTCCTCTCTCGATTAAGTCTTAACCTCACAAGATGAACCAATTTAAGCACGTGAAGATATGCAAGAATGCGTAGTGGATTGGTTTTTAGGAAAACCTCTCTCGATTATCCTCCTAACGAGGTTTAGTCAATGATTCAACTAGCCTCTCTCGATTACTAAGAAGAATTAAAGAACTCAACCAACAATATAATGCAAAAATATCACAAGTTATGCCTCTCTCGATTATATGAACTAGTGAGTATAGATGCAACAATTAAATCAACCAAAAATGTGCCAATACATAAAACTAGAGTAATAATCCATAAACAATCATCAATACACCAAATCCATCAAACCCTAGAGAGAACTACTCTATAGATATGGAGCAATTCATATCAAATAAAATTAAAGTATAGGAAAACATAAATTCAATCCAAACTCGGGTCTTGAGTGAGGAAGGAATGATGAAATAATGTTTTTCCATGTATTTATACCAAGTAGGGTCGGGCCCAAATGAAATCACCCTTTCCTAGCCGAAATAGGAAAACTTGCAAACTTAATGCTTTTCATGTGTCGCACTATGCTACGCCTAGTGCGTCGCATTAGTGCAATTTTCTCGGTCGTAAACTATCTGAACTTAGCTTGTCTGAAAGAATTTTGTACTGATGCTATGCACTATGCCACTCACTATGCCTAGCATTAGTATATTTTTCTGTCACACCTTACAAACCCATCCTCTGAACTTTGTCAATCTTCTGACATAAATTTACCCTACTATGTCACACTAGTGCATTTCATCAGTTGTTGCTTCTTCCTTGATTTTCGACATCCAGAAGTGATCTTCGACCCCCGAACAAGATCCCGACTTAATTCTTTGGGCTTTTACTCAGACTTCAAAACTCCAAATGGCTGAAATTAGTTCCACAACATCTACATAACGCAGAATCATTCCTACACGGCATAAAATAGGCAATAAATACAAAATACTACCAATTAAAGTTCAACACAAGTAAAGTGCAGTAAATTAGAGTACAACAAGTGACTAAAACACGAGATTATAGCCTATCATCAACACCCTATACTTACATTGCTCGTCCTCGAGCAATTAAACTACACTTTATATAGACATGACCTTTTTAAACAACTCTCCCAACTCATCACACCAAAGAATAATTAAAATAGATTAAGCACAATACTATAACATCCTCGCCTCAAGATTTAACTCAAACGCACCACGCATTTTTCACAACCCGCTCACTTACTCTAACATAGAGGTGTCACGACCCAAAACTAACCCCTGTCGTGATGGTGCCTATCGTGGAACTAGGCAAGCCGACTCATTTCCAAAACAAACCGATATTTTCATTTTAAAGAAAATTTCAAGGTTATTTAACATAAACCATCAGTTAAAGAGTTCAAATCAAAGAAAAATAGAAGTGCGGAAAAGAAAAGCCCGATATCGGGGTGTCACTAGTCATGAGCATATACTATAATCTCTCTAACAATATCAAGGCTAACTCAGCCCAGAAAATAGCTAAATACAACTAGAGGAAGATAAGAGGGAGAAGAGCAGGGGCTGCGATCGCCAAACAGCTATCTTGCTATCTCCAAGAAAATCTGCAACCAGAACACTCAATAACTGCTACCGTGTCCAGCTACACCTGGATCTGCACACAATGTGCCGGGAGTAACGTGAGTACGCCAACTCAGTAAGTAACAACAATAAATAAAGACTGAGCAGTAGTGACGAGCAATAAAGCATGTAACGTTCATATTAGGAAATCTCAGTAAAATACCACATGCTCTTAAAAATCAGGATTTGAATCAAACATCTCGTTTAAACCCAGTTCCAGTAAAAATTATTTTAAAGACATCTTTCCAATAGTTTTTCAAACAAAGGCTCAATGCAAAGGTGAGCAAAAATGGTGAAATCATAAACAGCCCCTCGGGCAAAACATCACTGATATACAAACCCCTCGGGCAAACCTCACAGTCACTCGTGCCACTCGGGCATACCTCACAATCACTCATGCCTCCCAGTCACTCAGCACTCAGCACTCGGCACTCGGCACTCGCACTCAATAGGTATATGCGCTCACTGGGTGTGTGTACAGACTCCGGAGGGATTCCTTCAGCCCAAGCGCTATAATCTGCACGGAAAACTCACGTGCGATAATAATAAAGTATGTTGCAGGCGGGCAGCCCCGATCCACACTCATCCTCACAAATCAGGCCCTCGGCCTCACTCAGTTATAAAGTATGTTGCAGGCGGGCAGCCCCGATCCACACTCATCCTCACAAATCAGGCCCTCGGTCATTTCAGTAAAATCGGGCATTCGGCCCAAAACATTTATATGCATCAAAATAGAGTCATAAAACTGAGTTATGTGGTAAACAAATATAAACATGACTGAGTATAGATTTTCAATCAAAAACAGTGAGAGGATGGTAAGAAACAGCCCCTAAGGGTCCAAACAACATTGGCTCAAGGCCCAAACATGGCATTCAGCCCACTTTACAGAAATTCTTTCTAAAACATATAAGTATCAAATGGTTTCAACAAAGTATGCAACTTTACAGTTGCTACGGGACGAAACAAGTCATAAATCCCCAATAGTGCACTCCCACACGACCGTCACCTAGCATGTTCGTCACCTCAAAATAATAGAATGATACGAAATCCGGGGTTTCATACCCTCAGGACTAGATTTACAATCGTTACTTACCTCAAACCGGTCAAATTGCTACCCCGCAATGCTCTTGCCTCTGGACTCTGCCTCCAAATTCTCCAAATCTATTCACAATCAGTATAATACCATCAATATATGCTAATGGAATGAATTCCACAAGAAAAGCTTCAAAATTAGACCAAAACCCGAAATTGGCTCAAATATCGCCTGTGGGGCCCATGTCTCGGAACCCGACAAAAGTTACAAAATCCGAAAGCCCATCCAACCACGAGTCTACCCATACCAATTTTAGAAAAATTTGACCTCAATTCGACCCTCAAATCTACAAATCTTATTTCCAAATTTCTAAGTTCCAATCTCTAATTTACACCTCAAAATCATGTAATCTAGTCGGATTAGTCGATGATAATTCAATATTATGGAGTAGAAATGATCATAAGGGACTTACCTCAAGTTTTCCTTGAAAATATATCAAAAATTGCCTCTCCCCAAGCTCCAATTTGTCAAAAATGGCAAATGGGACGAACTCCCCTTTTTATAATTCTGCCCAGACATCCTCGGTTCAGCCTCGGTCTTGGCCTTCGATCTTCGCCTTCGATCGAGGTCCTCGATCCTGGCCCTCGATACTGGTTCTAGATCCTAGGCCTTCGATCCTGGTTCTCGATCATAGGCCTTCGATCCTGGTTCTCGATCCTAGGCCTTCGATCATGTCTTCGACCCGGCCTTGGACCGTGAGCCTCGACTCTGGGCTCGATCATGGCATCGATCGTGGCCCTCAACTCTGGGCTCGATCATGGCTCGATTTCTGGGCTCGAATCTGGCAGAAGCAAATTTCCAACAGAAGGAAATTGCAGCAGCTGTTCTAGTTCAAGTTTTGATCCGTTAACCATACGAAACTCACCCGAGGCCCTCGGGACCTCAACCAAATATACCAACAAGTCCTAAAACATCATACGGACTTAGTCAAATCCTCAAATCACCTCAAAAAACACTAAAACCATGAATTACGCCACAATTCAAGCCTAATGAACTTTGAAATTTCTAATTTCTACAAACGACTCCGGAACCTATCAAATCACGTCCGATTGACCTCAAATTTTGCACACAAGTCATAAATGGCATAACAGAGGTATTCCAATTTTCAGAATCGGATTCCGACCCCGATATCAAAAAGTCAACCCCCCGGTCAAACTTCTCAAAAATAAAACTTTCGGCATTTCAAGCCTAATTCCTCTACGGACTTCCAAATAATATTCCGGACACGCACCTAAGCCCAAAATCACCATACGGAGCTATTGGAATCATCAAAATTCAAATCCGAGGTTGTTTACACATAGGTCCATATCCGGTCCACTTTTCTAACTCAATTTTTCAATTATGAGACTAAGTGTCTCATTTCACTCCGAGTTCCTTCCGGACTCGAACCCACTAACCCGATATAACATAGTATAGCTGAATAACACAAAAAGAAGTAGGAATGGGGAAAACGGGGTTATAACTCTCGAAACGACCAACCGGGTCGTTACATCCTCCCCCTCTTAAACATCCGTTCGTCCTCGAACGGGTCTAGAAACATACCTGGAGTCTCGAATAGGCCTGGATATCTGCTCTGCATCTCCCACTCGGTCTCCCAAGTGGCCTCCTCCACAGGCTAGCCTCTCCAATGCACCTTCACTGAAGCTATATCCTTTGACCTCAACCGTCGAACCTGCCGATCCAAAATAGCCAACGGCTCCACATCATAAGTCATATCACCCTCCAACTGAACCGTGCTAAAATCCAAAACACGGGACGGATCTCCAATATACTTCCGGAGCATGGAAACATGAAACACTGGATGCACACTTGACAAGCTGGGTGGCAAGTCAAGCTTACAAGCCACCTCTCCTATCCTCTGACGCACCTCAAAAGGCCCAATGAACCGGGGGCTCAACTTTCCCCTCTTCCCAAACCTCATAACACCCTTCATGGTGATACCTTCAGCAAAACTTTCTCCCCAACCATAAAAGACACATCACGGACCTTCCTATCCGCGTAGCTCTTCTGCCTAGACTGCGCCGTGCGAAGCCGCTCCTGAATCAATTTCACCTTATCTAATGCATCCTGGACCAAGTCTGTACCTAAGAGCCTAGCCTCACCCGGCTCAAACTATCCAACCGGAGATCTACACCTCCTCCCAATTATACCACAATCAAATCTGATAGCATCCATTATAGGCCCAATGACCTCGTCTCATCCAACATGACCACTCTAATGACATGACACATCAATACAATCTAAAGCCACAACCCGTGCAATCCGTGCACCAAATAGCAACATTCCAAATGTACCCAATCGTAACAATGACCCAAATAGGAGAACCGTTCCGCAAGCTCGACAAGTACCACCCCGACGCAATGCTAAGAACCCATCACACACCGCAGAACCATAACACATGAATCTTACATGAGGGATCATATTTCCACATAACTTTGCTGCAATACGCGACCCTATACAAATACTGGTCCATATGAAACACCTCAAGTCACCCTGCTAAAAATCAATAACCATGCACAATTCGACATCAAGTACCCAAAGTGCATTACCATAACCACAGAGAAGCAAACGACACCATGCCACATAAAACCCAAAAGAACACGACCAATACGTCATCAACTAAGCAATATCCAATACTATTCTTGCTCAAATTCTGCTATAAGGCCACAATAGAACCGCACCATATGTGCATATAACCACGAATCCCAACTCCTCGTAGCCTAGAAGATTAACTCACCGATCATTTCAGAGCACGAATAAGCTTCACATCAACCGAATGGCACATCCTCAACAATAGCAGATGGAGCCAATCAATCCGACTCGGTGTAGAATACACATCCTAATTGGGCCTACCAATGGGCCCCGAATCAACTATGGTCAGCCACCAATAGATAAACAACCTCCGAAAGTTCAAAATGACGGAATCATAACACTTCTATCATCTAGCTAGCTCCGACCACAACTTCACAGTCCACCACCATGAAACAATCTGCTCATGAGAACTCCCAATTTTCAATTCCATAGAACACATGAATCACCCTATTTGATTCCACCTCCACCGCTCGAATGCCTAACACCTCTCTCATACACAATCCTCCCACGAGAAATACTTTGAAACTTCTTCCGTGTCACCTAGCAAAAATTTGAATATCAACACTTGATCAACCAGGAGAGTGCCGCAATACCAGCGAAGTACCCATAAATCAAAACATGCTGCCCCTTCTGAAATGTACACTCTCATCAAGCTATATCAGATAGTAATATCATTTACCTAGTCATCGGAAACCGTTCATGCAGCCTAAGAATTTATGTCCTTCCCTTCAAAACTGAACTGTGACCTGGTACATGTAAATCCTATTCCTGCACAACACACCACATCTATTATGTCATCATGTGACAAGCATAAGAATTCCATTATCAACTCTGAGTCACTAGCAATTTCATACCTTATTAGTCAAAAACCTCTTTCTTGCTTCTTTCTAGGAGAAAATCATAACACACAACCCGCTCCGTACATCGGTAGAAATTATCCGGTTTAAACCATGGTAGAACCCATCATGAACTCTTTGAAATCCATTTGCACATAATCAAGCTATCTGAACCGAATTCCTCTAACTTCACCAAGCCACAGGTTGCCAAATCCGGGAGCATTGCCACAAAGCACCTGTAGATACTAGCCACATCATAGTACACAAATAACCGATCATACCTATTACTGTGCTACCCTAACCTACTTCCAAACTGTCCTATTTTCCCAAGTCCTTTCCAAATTGCCTTCAAATTGCTATTTTATTTCCTTATTAGAACACTACTATCCTTAACTAAAACTTGCCCCGCGAACTCTAGCATAGGATCACACCGCCTTAAGGCTTATAAGCCGCCGAATTCCCTTTTTATGTATTCCAAAGGTTCCACAACCAAAATTGCTTACTCCGAAGAGACTTTATGTGAATCTAAAACTGTTTCCTTCACCTTCTTGATACTGAAATGCTTAATTCACAATGATATAAGATGCCACAAGTCTCAACACCGTTCAATGCAACTCCAAGTTTTCTAGTCATATTTATAAATCTTGAATCCATTGTAACCATTCTCGAATTAACTGACCAAACAGACCGAAACAACTTGTGCCCCATTAGCACACCAACACCCAAGGGAATAAAGAGTAACCCACACTCCTACACAACCGAGCAAATTCCCGCTCCATGTACACTACATTCTCTGTGAATAACCACTCAATTATTTTATGGTCCTCCTATAACCATAGAGTGTAATACAACTTGTGTCCATAAATTCCTTTACCCGAGTCATCCTCGACCTCGACCTCGACCTCGACCTCGACCTCGACCTCTGCAAGTCATAACTGCTTTACCGATATACCCAAAACCGAAACTAATACGACCCATAACCGTGCAATCAACTCGTCGATAGCAGACTCCCCCACTTAGCCTTAAGCTGCAATTATATAAAATTAGAACCCATAAGGATTTCTCCTTCTCAATTACCAAGGTCTCGCACCGTTAACCTGCCAGACTTGTCGAAGTGTTTTATTAAGCCTTTCATGAACATTCTGAATCTCTAGCCAAAATCACACACGCGACCTCCTACCTGGTAGTAAGTAATATTCCTCGCAAAGCTTCATCAACATCACGCCACCGCTAGCTGCACACAGGAGAAAACCCACATGTGGAATTCCTTACAGACATCTCCCAATGACACTGCACTGAGTGCAACGTCCACTAAATTCGTAAATTCTCCTGAGTTCATGCTCGCCCACCATTTGTATAAGTCTGCACTTTCCCTATTGACATCAACTGTACGCCAATAATACCTTCCGAACTCAAGTCATATTGCACCTGACATGATAATCAGATCTCCAGGCCTCTATTCATTTCAAACACACTCCTTTCTGCCATATTAAATTTTCCTTTGTACACTAACCATCACTCCAAATAGAGTCTGCAGACCAATTCACATGTTAACACGATTCCAAACTATTCTACACTTTCTCAAGGCGCACGACTACCCTACTAGTGAATTCATATGCTAATCTGCCACTCTTACTTCGGTTAAATCATCTCCTTTAAGAAACTCCTCAACATCTACTTCTCCTACTTGACCTGCTAGTACTTCAACCACTGCGAAACACTTCCCGTCATGTCTTCCCTCATACTTTACTACCCAACTGCTGCATCAAATCGAAATGTATCTATGTCGCACCTGAACCAATAAAATGTTACCGACTCTAAGTCTCTTAAAAGATTATCTTTCCCAAGCCATCAACATCAAAATACCCATTCGCAACCACCATTACTACACAACCACTTACTCTTCTTGAGTTCAAACTCATTGACAGACATGAGAATTTAATTTGCCCCAAAATTTAACAACGTGAAAGATCCTTCAAAACATTCACACTCGAGACAGTACGTCGCATTAAAACGAAAATCAAGCAACCGATGGCCTTCCTTTACATTTCAAGAAAACACTTCTCGTCACATTTACGGAGTCTTAACACTTCCCGCAGTTACGTCATACTCACCACAAAGCCATTCCACTGCTCATCGAGCCACAATTTCACTTGTAGGGACATTATCGAACATATGAGTCCAAATGTATAGGTTACAACTGAAGCTACCGAGCCAAAACTACGGTTTAAACCTAGCCTCAAGTCCCCCAGACTAGCCCATCACCAAAACACATAATACATATCTCGAACCTCATTCATAGAATCACTAACCGGCAATGCACAACTGATACCGAGCGCTCATGTGCGCATACGAGATACGTGGAAGGAATTCAAAGAGTTATGTCTCAAGATGAATCAATTTCGCACGATAGAATACAAGAAAGTGAAATTTTCCTAAGGATTCTGCAGCCTCTTGAAGATAAGTACAGACGTCTCCGTACCGATCCGCAAGACTCTACTAAACCCGCTCATGACTCGTGAGACCTATGTCACCTAGGCTCTGATACCAATCTGTCACAATCCAAAACTAACCCCTGTCATGATGGCGCCTATCGTGGAACTAGGCAAGCCGACTCATTTCCAAAACAAACCGATATTTTTATTTTAAAGAAAATTTCAAAGTTATTTAACATAAACCTTCATTTAAAGAGTTCAACTCAAAGAAAAACAGAAGTGCGGAAAAGAAAAGCCCGATATCGGGGTGTCACTAGTCATGAGCATATACTACAATCTCTCTAACAATATCAAGGCTAACTCAGCCCGGAAAATAGCTAAATACAACTAGAGGAAGATAAGAGGGAGAAGAGCAGGGGCTGCGATCGCCAAACAGCTACATTGCTATCTCCAAGAAAATCTGCATCTGCAACCAGAACACTCAATAATCGCTACCGTGTCCAGCTACACCTGGATCTGTGCACAAGGTGCAGGGAGTAACGTGAGTACGCCAACTTAGTAAGTAACAACAATAAATAAAGACTGAGCAGTAGTGACGTGCAATAAAGCATGTAACGTTCATATCAGAAAATCACAGTAAAATACCACATGCTCTTAAAAATCAGGATTTGAATCAAACATCTCGTTTAAACCCAGTTCCAGTAAAAATCATTTTAAAGACATTTTTCCAAGAGTTTTTCAAACAAAGGCTCAATGCGAAGGTGAGCAAAAATGGTGAAATCATAAATAGCCCCTCGGGCAAAACATCACTCATATACAGCCCCTCGGGCAAACCTCACAGTCACTCGTGCCACTCGGGCATACCTCACAATCACTCATGCCTCCCAGTCACTCAGCACTCGGCACTTGGCACTCGCACTCAATAGGTACCTGCGCTCACTGGGGGTGTGTGCAGACTCCGGAGGGGCTCCTTCAGCCCAAGCGCTATAATCTGCACGAAAACCTCACGTGCGATAATAATAAAGTATGATGCAGGCAGGCAGCCCCGATCCACACTCATCCTCACAAATCAGGCCCTCGGCATCACTCAGTCATAAAGTATGCTGCAGGCGGGCAGCCCCGATCCACACTCATCCTCACAAATCAGGCCCTCGGGCATTTCAGTAAAATAGGGCATTCGGCCCAAAACATTTATATGCATCAAAATAGAGTCATAAAACTTAGTTATGCGGTAAACAAATATAAACAGGACTGAGTATAGGTTTTCAATCAAAAACAGTGAGAGGATGGTAAGAAACTCCCCTAAGGTTCCAAACAGCATTGGCGCAAGGCCCAGACATGGCATTCAGCCCAATTTACAGAAATTCTTTCTACAACATATAAGTATCAAATGGTATCAACAAAGTATGCAACTTTACAGTTGCTACGGGACGGACCAAATCACAAATCCCCAACAGTGCACGCTCACACGCCCGTCACCTAGCATGTGCGTCACCTCAAAATAATAGAATGATACGAAATCCGGGGTTTCATACCCTCAGGACTAGATTTACAATTGTTACTTACCTCAAACCGGTCAAATCTTTACCCCCCAATGCTCTTGACTCTGGACTCTGCCTCCAAATGCTCCAAATCTATTCACAATCAGTATAATACCATCAATATACGCTAATGGAATGAATTCCACAAGAAAAGCTTCAAAATTAGACCAAAATCCGAAATTGGCTCACAAATTGCCTGTGGGGCCCACGTCTCGGAACCCGAAAAAAGTTAAAAAATCTGAAAGCCCATCCAACCACGAGTCTACCCATACCAATTTTACAAAAATTCGACCTCAACTCGACCTTCAAATCTACAAATCTTATTTCCAAATTTCTAAGTTCCAATCTCTGATTTACACCTCAAAATCATGTAATCTAGTCGGATTATTCGATGATAATTCAATATTATGGAGTAGAAATCATCACAAGGGACTTACCTCAAGTTTTCCTTGAAAATATATCAAAAATTGCCTCTCCCCATGCTCCAATTTGTCAAAAATGGCAAATGGGACGAACTCACCTTTTTATAATTCTGCCCAGACATCCTCGGTTCAGCCTCGGTCTTAGCCTTCGATCGAGGTCCTCGATCCTGGCCCTCGATACTGGTTCTAGATCCTAGGCCTTCGATCCTGGTTCTCGATCATAGGCCTTCGATCCCGGTTCCCGATCCTAGGCCTTCGATCATGTCTTCGACCCGGCCTTCTACCGTGACCCTCGACTCTGGGCTCTATCATGGCTTCGATCGTGGCCCTCGACTCTAGGCTCGATCATGGCTCGATTTCTGGGTTCAAATCTAGCAGAAGCAAATTTCCAACATAAGGAAATTGCAGCAGCTGTTCTAGTTCAATTTTTGATCCGTTAACCATCCGAAACTCACCCGAGGCCCTCGGGACCTCAACCAGATATACCAACAAGTCCTAAAACATCATACGGACTTAGTTGAATCCTCAAATCACCTTAAACAACACTAAAACCATGAATTACACCCCAATTCAAGCCTAATGAACTTTGAAATTTCTTATTTCTACAAACGACTCCGGAACCTATCAAATCACGTCCGATTGACCTCAAATTTTGCACACAAGTCATAAATGACATAACAGAGGTATTTCAATTTTCAGAATCGGATTACGACCCCGATATCAAAAAGTCAACCCCCCGGTCAAACTTCTCAAAAATAAAATTTTCGGCATTTCAAGCCTAATTCCTCTACGGACATCCAAATAATATTCCGGACACGCACGTAAGCCCAAAATCACCATACGGAGCTATTGGAATCATCAAAATTCAAATCCGAGGTCGTTTACACATAGGTCCATATCCGGTCCACTTTTCTAACTCAATTTTTCAATTATGAGACTAAGTGTCTCATTTCACTCCGAGTTCCTTTCGGACTCGAACCCACTAATCCGATATAACATAATATAGCTGAATAACACAAAAAGACGTAGGAATGGGGAAAATGGGGTTATAACTCTCGAAACGACCGACCGGGTCATTACAAGAGGTCAACGACATTACCTTTCCTTTATGAATTAAGTGCCCTCACACAATAATAGAGAGTAGTTCCATACACAATAACATTTAAGAACAATTAGGAACTCAAGTTAGAAGAATTCGCTCACTCTTAGAAACAACATTCATATGCTACAAAAGACGTACCATAGGGTTTCCCGTAATGTACTACTCTACTAATTGAGCTCATTCAGTCAAGGATCAAGTAGGGCTTTCATTGGTTGTAATGTAGGCTGCGGGACGGGTAGGATACATTTAGATATAAGAGTGACTACACCTCCCTAAGCACTTTAATACATACATTTCATTGTTCAAAACCCCACATTTATGTCAAACCAAAACTCCACCTTCACATCAATATACATTAACTCATTACTTCTTTAAGCACAATTACATCAAGTTACCAATATCAAAGAAAACTTTTCACAATCATACACATATGTTTTTCTTTCTTTTTCAATTCAAGGGGCTCTTACTTCTTCAAAACAATGCACATTTCTCCTTATTTCAATAATTCCACTCAAAAGCCAAACCAACCACCCCACACTTCAACTTTTACAAAGTTCATAACAAATTCAAGTGCTCACGAGAGGTAAAATGTTCAAATAGATGATCAATTCAAACAAATGAGTAGCGCTTGTAATGTGTTTGCCAAAGAAATAGGATTACAAGTTCAAAAGGGGTTAACTAGGATGCCTAACAATTAGGTGGGTAAAGATATATCTGGCTCAATAAAGAAACACCTATATCACTTCCAAGACTGAATACAACTACTATTTCGCTTTGCAAACACACGGGCAAGTTCTAGACATCAAATGGAATGCACAGAATAACACAAAACCTTACACACGCATGGCAGATAACTAACTAAGGATCAGACTCATCAAAACACTCTAGTCAAAGCAGTTAAGCAACGTTAAGATCATACAATTTTAGGCACTTAAACAAGAGTCAAAAACTGAGCCTAAGCGTCACAATTAAAGCACTCACTATTCTCAAGGCATAATAAAGTCAAGAGATATTACTTTCCATTCAAACCATAGCCCAAGTTTTCTACTCCTAACAAAAATAAAAACTAACTACACCTTTTTCAAACAAAACCCTTGGAAAAGAACCGCAGCACAAAGAAAAACCAAGGGGGAATTCATACACTTCCTAACAAAAGAAAATCTTTTTTGTCGTTGTCTTTCGATTTTAATCCATCAAGAAACCTATCGAATGATATCCATCGTCGGGAAAAATCAAAAAGTTTTCAATTTCTATGGGTTTTCTTTTAAAAACGAATTTTATCTCTAACTACTACAACTAACAAAAAGAAAACTAAAAGTAATATACATGCATATCCCCCGGCTAACATTCCTTCCAACTGAAGAACCATGTCCTTCCAGCCCTAAATTTCCAACTTTTCCAACAACAGCACCATTCATTCCTCCCCCAAAACTTTGAGGAGTCTTCCCTTCAAGATTGTTCTTTTTCCAAACTTAACCTCGTTGTCCTTTTCTTCATCAGTCATTTCTTCTTCATTATTCTCTTTTTCCACTATTTGCACTTTTCTTGATTTCTTGGCAGACCTGGTTCTTTTTGGCAAGATAGAGCTTTTTGTATCAATAGACTTTGCAGGGGACTTCTTCTTAAAAGTCTTTATTTTCTTTGCACTTGGAGTCAGAACCTCCACTTCCTCTGCCTCATCCTCATCATGAAGGACGAGGTCCATCTCTTCAATCTCAATAGTTTCACTTGGTTCACCCACCTTCTTCTTCCCTTTAGCAGTAGCCTTTGTTTTACTCTCAGCTGAGGCCTTTTCTAGGTCATCCTCACTCTGCTTCCTCTAACTCCTTGTAGCTCTTCCTATTGGGAGAGGAGTCTCTACAAGGATAGAAGAGGCAGTCTTTCTTTTATTTCCTCCCATAGCAGTACCATGGATTTTAACTCCTGGACTCTTCTTCTTCTTTGGATTATAGCTATCAGACACCCTTTTCAGAAAGTCGTGGAGGGGTTCCTTCTCGGATGAAACAGGTTCTTGGAACCTTTTCCTTAGCCTAACCATCCCCTCCATTGCACTTGCATCTCCAGTCTCACTTACTTTTTCTTCTCTTAAACTTTCTTCTTCCTCAACAACTTCCTCACTACATATCATTATGCCATTTATTTCTTCAGTCAAACCAACAGGAGTGGGTGAAGATTCAGCCACTCCTTCTTCTCCCTTTCCCCTCACATCTCCTGTTACACCCTCACTCATTTTTTCCCTTTTTATTTTTACCACCTATTTTAGTAGACTCGGACTCTACATCAGCTATAGTACCAACAAAAATAAATATTTTCTCTAGATTTGCAGCCACATCAGAAATGACATCAGATGAAACAGGTTCTTCCACCTCAGCTGCAAAGATGAAGGATTCATCTAATTTTTAGGGTTCCCCTGCTTGGCTTGCTTTCAATTTCTCATTTCGTTTCTTGATTTGTTCACTACCAGCGATTATTTTACGAGCAAGCATCTTAACACGCCCCTTCTTGGGAGTTTGGGTGGTTGAAGGTATGGGTGATGTTTCTTTGGATGGTGACGAAGGGTTGTCAGTCATTTTGGGATTTTCATATGGGTTTGCCATTAGATGAATGTAGAAGAGATGAGAGAAGGTTGAGAGAATGTGGAATCTTGATTTTGTTTCTTAAGATCAGAAATGAAAAAATGGGTAAGGTCTAATCAATTTAAAGAGGAAAGAGTTGGAGTGTGTAATGGATGCTTTTTGGAGTTTAGAAGTCTAATTATCCTGGGAATGTCAGTTTGAACTAAACGTTGGACTCTTCCCTAGATTTTAGGAAATTATGGCGCGTGGGGCTCCTTGGTGAAACTGGTTCATTTGTAACGGATAGGCTCAAAGGAGGTTGGGATAAAATGGGACTTCTTTTTAGATCATGATTCAAATACAATTATTTCAAAATATGCGGAGTGGAGAATACATACCATGTAATTTTGATGAACCGGGTTCTTCACTGAGAATTCTCTTGTGTACGACTGAATTTTTCAAGAAAATAAGGGTAATATCATTAGAGATCAGTGAAACATTTTAGCACATGGCACAAGAGTATAGTAATAAAAGTATGAGACTGAGCAAAATCTAATCTAATTATTTACAAAATTCACAAATTATCTAACCAATTATTGAGTTAGAACTGGTTCTATTTAGGTGATTTTAATCATCCCTAATTCTAACATGTTCCTTTCAAAGTGATCTCTACTTAGAGATTTTGTGAAGATATCAGCTATTTGCCTGTCAGTAGTACAAAATTCTACAATAATCAAACTTTTCTCATAGTTGTCCCTCAAAAAGTGATGCCTAACATCTATGTGCTTAGTTCTTTTATGATAAACCGGGTTCATGTTCGTACTAATTGCACTAGTGTTATCACAAAAAATGGGGATACAACCTACATCAATCCAAAGTCCATTAATTGTCGTTTTATCCATTTAATTGAGCACAACATGAGGCAGCAGCCACATACTCAGGTTCAATAGTAGACAAGGCCATTGAATTTTGCTTTTTGGTGACCCAAGACACAAGACATGAAGCAAGAAAGTGTGTCATACCTGAAGTGCTCTTTCTATCCACGAGAAAACTTGCATAATCACCATGAGCATATCCTTCCATGTTGAAATTACTACCTTTTGGATACCATAGGCAGAGATCAGTGTTGCCTTTTAGGTATCTCAAGATCCTCTTGACACCAGTCAAGTGAGACTCCTTTGGATTTTCTTGGAATCTAGCACAAAGGCCTATACTGAAAACAATGTTGGGTCTACTAGCAGTCAGATATAACAAAGAGCCCATCATGCCCCTATACATCTTCTGATCAACGGATAAACCAGGTTCATCCAAGTCCAACTTTGTGGTTGTTGCGATAAGAATGTCAATTTCTTTGGAATCCTCCATTTTAAACCTTTTAAGCAACTCTTTAACATACTTATGCTGATGGATCATAGTTCCATTTGAATTTTGTTTAATTTTTAAGCCTAAAAAGAAATTAAGCCCACCTATCATACTCATTTCAAATTCTCTCCCCATTAGCTTAGAAAATTCTTTACTTAACATGTCTATAGTTACACCAAAGATTATATCATCAACATACATCTGAACTACTAAGAGATCTATATATTTTGCTTTCAAGAACAAAGTATTGTCAATTTTACCTCTCTTGTAACCATGCTCAAGCAAGAATTTAAAAAATCTTTTGTACCATGCTCTTGGAGCCTGATTGATCCCATAAAGTGCCTTGTCATGCTTGTACACATGATCATGACATTCCTTGCTCTCAAAGCTAGGAGGTTGCTTGACAAACACTTCTTATTTTAGATAGCCATTGAGAAAGGCACTCTTGACATCCATCTTATGGAAGGTGAATTCCATGTAAGCAGCAAAGGCTATAAGGAGTCTAATTGCTTCCAATCTTGCAACTGGAGCAAAAGTCTCATCATATTCTATGCCCTCCTCTTGACTATATCCTTGAACCACCAATCTTGTTTTGTTCCTTGTAATTGTTCCATCTTCATCAAGTTTGCGTCTGAAGACCCATTTTGTGCCAATTATTGATTTGTTCTTGGGTCTTGGTACCAGATACCAAACTTGACTTCTCTAAAATTAATTAAGTTTATCTTGCATTGCATTCACCCAGTCTGTATCTTGAAAAGCCTAAGAAACATTTTACATTCAATAAGAGATAAAAAGGCATCAAAAGCATAGAGGTTCTTCAAGGAAGATCTGGTTTTGATTCCAGAGGTTGGATTAGTGATTATATTCCCAATCGGATGAGAACTTTGATACTTGTAAGATTTCACAACTAGTTGGTTTCCCCTAGATGTTCCTTCAATGCTTTGTTGTTGAGGAATATGTTCATGGACAGGTTCCCTCGAGGTTTGAGGATCCGTTCCTCTCTGTTCAGTTCCCCGTGTCAGGTTTCCCTGGGTGGAAGGACATGTTCCACCACCTGTTCTTTCCTCTGGTGCAACTTCAGGCTGGGATGTGATTTCATTTGAGATTCTTCCCAGCCCAATTGCTTCATCATCTTGTTCCTACCTCTCAGAAAGATTGTTATTTTCATAAAAAAATATGTACACTTTCTTTCACACACATAGTTCTTTTGTTATAAATCTTATAAGATTTACTATATGAAGAGTATCCCAAGAATACTCTCCCATCACTTCTGGGATCAAATTTACCTAGGGAGTCTTTTTCATTATTGTGCACAAAGAATTTGCATCCAAATACCCTAAGATGGGATATGTTTGGTTTTCTCCCTTTAAGTAACTCATAGGGAGTCTTCTCAAGAAGCGGTCTATTCATGCACCTATTTATGATGTAGCATATAGTTTTCATAGCTTCTTCCTAGAAGCTATGGGGAAATTTACTAGCAAGTAGTATAGTTATGATCTATGTCGTGCTCAAAACAAATTCAGTAAATTTAGCATTCTCAAATTCAGTACCATGATTAGACCTAATTGATGCAAGTTGATTACCTAGTTGTTTTTGTATTTTTCTAACAAATAAAATGAACATGTCAAATACTTCATCTTTAGATATTAAAAATAGTGTCCAAGTAAACCTAGAATAATCATCAACTAGCACAATAACATATCTATTACCACCTCTGCTCAATGTTCTCATTGGTCCACATAGATACATATGGACCAGTTCCATCGTCCTGGTTGTACTTACCATTTTCTTACTTTTAAAAGAGAATCTTACATGCTTTCCCCTTGAACAAGCCTCACAAACTTTATATTCCTTTAACTTAATATTAGGCAGCCCTATCACCAAGTCCGTGAAGACTAGTTTGTTGAGTTGGCTCAGTCTATCATGTCCAAGTCTCTTGTGCAAGTGAGCTCATTATCTAAAAGTGTGGACAGATCTACCACATATATGTTATTCACTCTTTATCCCTGCAAAACTATTTTGTCAGTGGTGAGATTTATCACAAAGTATTTTGTAGAGGTGAAGGCAACCATGTTACCTCTATCACACAATTATGATACACATATTAGACTGTACTTCAGTCAATCTATCAAGTAGACATTCTCAATAGAGTGAGAATCAGTCTTACCTACCTTTCTAACCCCAATGATCTAACCTTTCTTTCCATTTCCAAATGAGACATTATGTAAAGCCCCAAAATTCTTTCTCTAAGTATTAAGTTCTCGGTCAAGATTTAAGTTGGACACAAGGATTTTTAAATACTAGAAAAGGTGTATAATAATTATATCTTATGTTTAGAAGGTTGAATAGATGGTTATAAGAGGAGAGAAGCAAATTGGAATATATTGGAGTTGTTTAAGGGATGAAAATGACCTTAGCCGCACATGACCTATGTTTCAATGAGCATATCTATCAATATATAATGAATTAAGATTTGATCTATATATCAAAAGAAAGAATAGATCAAAAGAAAGACCTTGAAGTCTAGTTTCTAACACATGAAAAAGTTCATCATTTCGATGTTCCTATGAAACGTTATAGGTATTTTACTGAAGACTATCCTGTCAGAAAAACGAGCAGTGTTTTTGGGAGCCCAGGTGTGCGCCAGGCGCCAAGCAGAACACCAAAACCAAAAATAATTTTTATTTGGCGTTTTGGGAAGCGTTGGGTGCTGACCGTGACGCCAAAGATGTGAGACTGAAATAAAAGGGATGGGAGAGAGAAAATAGACCCATTCTTTTAAGATTAAACCTCCCCTATTATTCCCATGTCATCCAAGGGCTCGCATACAATCTACAGTGAGTTTTCAATACAATTAACGTTAGAATACTACTTCCAATCATCAATTCTAATAATATTCCATCTCAAAATCACTAGATTCTCAACAAGAACTCAAGAACAAGGTCTCTTTGCTAACCTAGGGTTTCGCGATTCAAGGTAAATTTCGTAACCGCTTTCAACCATAATTGTTAGAGAGATTTATGGCTGATATTTGTTTCTAAAAACTACTACAGAATCTTAGATTAACACTGAACCCTAGAAGGAGAGAAAAATCCAAAAGGTCTATATTTTGAAAACCTTGGACCTATTGGATTGGAGCAAACGAAGTTATTCAAAAGCACGGAATCAAGGTGAGTAGAGACAATACTTTTACTAAAGTTGTCTTCTCACAAAGATCATGCCATATGTATTTGTTGTACTGTATAGGATGTATATCTGGGCTCTGAATGGAACGAGTGGACTCACATTATCCATTAGAATTATACAAAAGATCTTAGATAATTATCATGGTTATTAACTCAAGAATAGTATGGTTCCGTAAATCATGTCTCATGCATCCATAACTTACATATATTTCTGTAATGTATAAACTATTGAAATTCATTTTACATGATTTTATGGAACTATCTTGATGAGAACTGTGGAGATATATGTAATGACCCAACCAGTCGTTTTGAGTATTACAACCTTGTTTCCCCATTTACTGCTCAAATTGTACTTTACAGTTGTTGTGTGAATTGTCGAGGTAATTGGTTCGGGTCCGGTGAGGTTTTGAAATGAATTGGAACACTTAGTTTCAAGGTTTAAAGCTTAAGTAAAAATAGTGACCGGATGTGGACTTATGTGTAAACGACCTCGGATTCAAATTTTGATAATTCCAATAGCTCCGTATGCTGATTTTGGACTTAGGAGCATGTCCGGAAAATTATTTGGAGGTCCGTAGTGGAATTAGGCTTGAAATGCCGAAAGATGAATTTTTGGGAAGTTTGACTGGGGGGCTGACTTTTTGATATCGAGGTCGGAATCTGATTCTGGAAATTGGAATAGGTCTGTAATGTAATATGTGACTTGTGTGCAAAATTTGAAGTCATTCCGGATTGATTTGATGTGTTTCGACACAAGATATAGAATTTGGAAGTTCAAAGTTCATAAATTTTGATTTGAGGTATGATTCATCGTTTTGATGTTTTTAGGTGTGATTTGAGGCCTCGAGTAGGTCCGCATTATGTTATGGGACTTATTGGTATGTTCGTATGGGGTCCCGAAGGACTCGGGTGAGTTTCGGACGAGGTTCGGAGCATTTTGGAAGTTTTGGCTAAGGCTGGAAATGTTTTATGTTACTGGTGTCTTTGCACCTGCGGAAATGGGCTCGCATGTGCGATGGTCGCAGAAGCGACACTCAAGTTGCAGAAGTGAGGGAGTGTTGGTTGGGAAGGCATCGCAGAAGCGGAAGCCAGGGCGCAGAAGCGCTTGCGCACGAGCGGCCCAACGCCCGCAGAAGCGCGACCGCAGGTGTGGTCCTTGGCATCGCAGAAGCGATTATGGCTGGCCACGTTATTCTCGTAGAAGCGAGATTTTTCCCGCTAAAGCGAAGGTCGCAGATGCGACCCCTTGTCCGCAGATGCGAAAATCGCTGGGATAGAATCTTAAATTCGAGGGTTCGACATTTTCACCCATTTTCGGATTTTGGAGCTCGGGTTGGGCGATTTTGGAGAGGAAATTTTCCACACAACTTGAGGTAAGTGTTCTTAATTCCCTTGTGATTATATTTCATGAATTAATCTTCATTTTTGGTGTAAGATTATCGAATATTCAAGAGAAATAGAAGGAAATTTCTATAATGTCACTAAACGAATTTCCCGAGTTTGAATACCGATTCAGAGTCGGAATTGAGTGAAATTAGTATGGTTGAACTTGTAATTGGATGGGTTATCGTATTTTATGAGTTTCGTCGGATTTCGAGACGTGGGCCCCACGGGTGATATTTGGGACGTAATTTCAGATTTTGCGGAAAATATTAGTATTCGGATATGTAATTAATTCCTATAAATTGTGAGGACTGAATCAAATTAATTGTGGTAGATTCAAGCCATTCGGGAGTTGATACGCGCATAATGGGATTTCTGGAGCATTGTTTAGCTTGCTCGACATTGGATTTGGCTTGTTCGAGGTAAGTAACTCTTCTAATCTTGGAGCTGAGGGTATGAACCCTGAATGTATGTATTATGTGAATTGTTGGGAGGTGATGCATATGCTAGGTGACGGGCGTGTGGGCGTGCACTGTAGAAATTGTAACATAATTATTTTTGTGGAATTTTGTAGTTAAATAATCTTGGTATTTTCCATGCAGTTTTATGTGTTATAGAAATTGAGCTGAAAAGAATATTAAAAATAATGGTGAGGCTATGTGCCAGTATTATTGGGACCTATATAGGTCATATTGCTGTGAATTATTTGTTTTAAATTAAAATTTATACTCAGTCATATTCATGTCATTACACATCATATCTCAGTTTGTGTTGTTATTTATTGATATATCATATCATCATTTTGGGCTATTTTTATGGCATTGTGAGCCCATGAGAGACATTGGAGAGATTGATGGTTGAGTGAGGCCGAGAGCCTGATTGTGAGGATTATTATGTGGATCAGGGATGCCCGCCTGCAGCAGGCCTTATAGGCTTTATTATAGCACGTGAGTTATCCGTGCGGATCTAGATATTATTATAGCATGTGAGTTGTCCGTGCAGATCCAGATATGATATTATAGCACGTGAGTTGTCCGTGCAGCACGTGAGTTGTCCGTGCTTATAGCGCTTGGGCTGTAGGAGCCCCTCATGAGTCTGAACACCCCCAGTGAGTGCAGTCGACTTTTAACAGGGATTGGGCTGCCTGCCGCAGCAGGTATTGTATAGTGCTGAGTGATTGAGTGTGCTGAGCATAGTGAGAGAGAATGCGAGACAGTGATATTGAGTACTCTGAGCGTGTGAGTACATGAGTACAATCTCTGAGATACATTGCATTGACATGCACACATGACATAAATGCATAGAGATGTGTTTTCCTCATGTTGTACGGTATCACATTATTCATGATTTCTCACACATGTTGACAGATGGGCATAGTGATGCATTTGTTTTACACTGGTTATCTGGAAAGAAAATGAGATATTTTATTTATTATTGAAAGGATTTTGGGAGAAATTTACTGTTTTCAAACTTATTCATATTTTTTTTGGTAACTTCGGTAAACTATTTGGGTTTTCATTAATTTACTTGAAAGGTAGAACTATTTTTAGAAGCCATGATTTAGCTGACCATTTATTCTTTGAGTTACTTCTGGTATTACTTGTTCAATATTATTATGAACTATTGTTGGTTATGGATGTTGGACTCCGACCTTGGTGGAAGCTCGTCGCTACTCCGACCTGATACTACACTTCTGCACATTGCGTGCAAATATTGACTGTTGTTGTTGTTGTGCTTGATGGTTGCGGGATCTGAAGATGTACCTGCGTTCCTGTTGTAGCTGCCCCTTGTTCAGGATAACCTTAGATTTATAAAAGCTCTGTTTATGTATTATTTAAACAGACTATGTATTTATTTCATTTACGCTTTGTATACTCTATTCTTAAAAGCTCATGATTTGTACTACCAGTTCTTGGGGGATGTATAAGATTAAGATCCTTATTCACTTAAATTGCTTTAATAATTGTTATTGGAATTGGATTATTGAAAGTTGGCTTACCTAGCGGGTTGGTTTAGGTGCCATCACGACTAGTTGGATTTTGGGTCGTAACAATATATCATTACTTTAAACTTTGTGATACAAGAATCAATTAGAAGAATATTTTGGGAGTTTCCTTAGATCTCTAAGAAGGGTTCATAGCCTCTAGTGGTTTATGTTACCCCGAAACTACTCGAGCTAGAGTAGGAGATTAGTGTACCGTTGGTTTGTGCACTATGATAGAAATGCCCTGGTAAAGCACAAGAACATGAGCATGCTAGAACTTTGAACTGTGAGGCACCACAGGAATGGGGTCCAGGCAATCGGGCTAGGATCATCCACCAAATTGATCATATGGCGATATTTCATAATAAGAATCAGAAAGAATGTCAAAATCAATGGAACTCCCCAGAAAAGAAAAGAAAATTCTTTATAAAATTTACAAGGATTATTTCGAGAAAGATTATATATTTATTTATTTGAATTTTATATTTTTTTCAGAAAAGAAGAGAAAAGAAAAGAAAGAGAATTTTCGTGAATGACATCAAGAAGAACTTTATACTAGATATATGTGATGTTTGTTTCAACTCTTTATCAAAAGCTTTTAGAACGTCTTTTATCATGCATACATACTTCTTTCAGAGTCTCGTTCCAGCTTTAGTATGAGGATTGCTTTACTTACTGAGTATCGCTCTGGTGTACTGACGTTCTCTTCATGGAATCCTGCATTGACATGTGTCAATGTAGGCACAGATTTTGCAGGTAAGCTAGCTACGAGATCGGATATTCTCTTTCCATTATCAGAAGATGTGATGAGCTCCATTTTAGTTCGTGGAGTTCATTGATTCCAGAATTTTGTCTTATTATTTAAATATTTCTTAGAGGCTTTATAGACAGGGACAAACAGAGTCATGGGTGTCCACTTTGTATTACATTTGTTTTTCAATGTATTTCAGATAATAGAATGAATTTATTTTTGGACTATTATTTCGATTAAAGATTCAGAAAAGAATTTACTTTAAATTATTTTGATTTGTGTTGAGATGCATTGCACAACAAGAATAGAGCATAATAGAAAATCCAAGATGGTTCGCTCGGTCAAGTTAAGGCATCGAGCGCCGGTTACGACTTGGTTATAAAACTTTTTGTTCTTTTGATCTGCCTTTTATTTTGCAGTACAATCACTCTTATAGTGACCAGTGTTATCACAGTGTGTGCAAATCTTATTCTCAGGGAGTGTGAGGTACTTTCTTTTGGAATCCCACTTAGGTGCAGAGTTCCCAAAGCCAAGTCCTCTCATGTTGCTACTATGATGTTCTTGTAGCCAGAAAGTGCACCTGAGAACCTGTTTCATTTGCAAGTTCTGTCTAGCTCATGCTTGACCCTGTTCAGGTCCTCCTTTAGGACTCTTACATGTCCATCCCTTTTATACAATCCGTCTTTCATTTTACCAACATTCTCTTCTAAAGTGAGTTGTGTGTCACCAGCTGCCTTTTTACCTGTTCCTAATTTCAATTATAGATTTTCATATCTAAGTTCTAGGATAGTTGTATCAAGTGCATGAACCTAGTACTTCAACATAGTATTTTCTTTTTTAGTTTCACAAGCCCTAAGTTCTAGGTTTTTGCACTTAGCCTTCAAAATGACACATTCTTTTGACAGCTATTCCTTTTCATTATTCACACCCTCAGATTCATCAATCCACTCTAGTAATAATTCAGATAATCTTTCTTTAGACAAAAAAATAATCTTGTCTTTGAGATGAAAGAGACTTACCTCAGTTTTTTCATCGGATTCTCCAATAGCCATTAGTGCTTGTTCATCATCATCTGAGGTTTCATCTGAGATTTCTCCCCAAGCAATAACCATAACCTTGGTTGATCCTTTGTTGTTGCCTTTCTTGGGATGAACCTAATGCTTCTTCCTGTTTCTTTGTTCAACTCTTTCCTTCTTCAATTCAATCTCCCACAAAGGATAGTTTTTGATCATGTGATCTGTCTTTCCAAACTTGTAGCAACCATCATTGGTTTGCTTCTCCGGATATCTTGCCTTGCTGTAGCTTCCACTTCATGAAGAACCCTTTCCTCTCCTTAGGTACTTCTTGAAGTCTTTAGTGATCATTGTCATTTAATCATCTTCCATATCAAAACCTTCAGTGATTCTGAGTGTTAAACTCCTTTCTTTCTTAGGTACATCCATTTTCATGGTTTGTCTCCTAAGTTCATAAGTAGTGAGATTTCCAATCAATTCATCCAGAGAGAGTGTAGCAATATTCTTTCATTCCTATATGACAGTGATCTTGGTTTCCCAAGTAATTGGCAAAACCCTAGTAAGTATCTTCTCAACTCTTTCTTCTTCAGGGATAATCCTTCCAAGAGATTTCAGTTCATTTGTCAATGTAGTGAACCTTGTGTACATCTCCTGAATGGTATCTCCATTCTTCATTATAAAGTTTACATATTGAGAGTATAGTAGGGTTCCTCTTGATCACTTCACCTACGTTGTTCCTTCATGGTCCACTTGCAGTGTGTCCCAAATTTACTTAGCAGTGGAACAACCTTGGATTCTGTTGTACTCATCTGGACCAAGTCCACAAACAAGCCATTTCTTGGATTTGGCAATTTCTTTCCACTTCTACAGATCCTCAGCATTGCAATCAGCTCTTGTCTTTGACACATCTATTATTTCAACATTTTTTCTTCAAAGTAGCCAGTAGACCATCAGTGATAATGTCTCATAGCTCATAGCCTCTCCCTGTATGTGATCTCTCATTCTTGGCTTCCACCAAGAGTAGTACTGGCCATTAAAGAGTGGTAGCCTAGAAGTGGATCACCCTTCCCAATTTTCAGGTGGTGCACTCATATTGATCTTCTCCTAAGGTGTTAGCCTCTTCAAGGATAACTCGCTCTGATAAAAATAGATGTTTTATACTTCAATGCCACACAAGAGGGGGGTTGATTTGTGTTTTATTCAATTTTTTGCGTCCACAAATTATAAAAGGACCTAGTCTTTCTACGCGTTCGCGTGCATAGTTGCGGAATAATAAATGTAGAACGTAAAGAACATAAGTATTTTACGTGGAAAAATTCTTGCTCAAAAGGTGAAAAAGCCACGACCTACTTCCCAATAGGATGTTTTCCAACACTCCACTAAATCACTGAGCCAAAAACAGTGTTTACAAAAATCTTGTAAACCTAAGGATTACCTCTAACCCTTTGTGGCAACCAGCCTCAGGCTGTCGCGACAACTTTAAGTTAACTTTAACTTGAACAATACACTCAGAGTACTTAGTACAAATGCTTCTAGAGAAAGCTGAGAGGTACAACTCAAAAACCCTACTATAATGAAACTAAAATAAAAGACAGACACTTGGAGTTGGTTCTTCTATCTGATTCATGTAGCTTCAGGTTCACACACTTGAAACACACCGGAATTGTTCACAAAATGCCTTCCTATGTTGCTCTTAACTCTTGTTTAACTTCAGCGTTTGTGCGTACCTATAAAAGAGAACATCCCGAAATATATAGAGTTAGTAGAATAGGATCAACTTGTCACGACCAAAATCTCACATGTCATGATGGAGCCTAGCATAATACTAGGCAAGCCGACAGTCACCACTAACTACACATTTTTAGTTAAAAAGATAATGAAAATGTTTAAGAGTAAGAAAATATAATAAATAACCGATAAGAAAATACCGCGACTCAATACAAAATCCCCGAAAATCTTGATGTCACTGAGTACATGAGCATCTAAATGACAATACAGTCAAAACATCAAATACAACTATCTGAAAAGATAGAACAGTCTTAAATAAAAGGAAAACAAGGAGTGTTGAGGTTTGCAGACGCCAAAGCAGCTACCTCAAAATTCTCCAAGCAGATGAAGCTCCAAATCTAGCAACCGCTGTGTCTAGAAGTACCGAGATCTGCACATGAAGTGCAGAGTGTAGCATGAGTACACCTGACTTAATGTACTCAATACTAACCTTGGATTGTAAGAAGTGACAAGCTCAGATAGGTACAGTCCAAATCCAGATAATAACAATAAATAACTTAGAGAGAAATCCAATAATCAATTTATAGACAGTATAGAAATGTGGACATGCTAGCTAGTTTTTAACAGTTTGAGCACAACACAGATAGAATATGCCAACTATGACTAATATGAGGAATGTCACATCTCGATATCTATATGTCAAGTATGCATGTCAATTGTAATGCAACACAATGATAAAGTCATACTTATACTCTCAAAGTATTCATCCTCACTCGGCATGCTCAATCACTCGGCGCTCCCAATCACTTAGCACTCTCAATTACTCAGCACTCTCAATCACCCGGCACTCGCACTCGTTGGTACCTGCGCTCACTACTTTTATGTCAGACTCCGGAGGGGTGGATACTGCCCAAGCGCTAATATATGCCAAATAATGGCATGAATCAATAAAGCCTGCTATGGCATGCAACCCAATCCCATAAATATCACTCATAATCAGGCCATCGATCTCACTCTGTCAATAATCTCTCCAGTCTCTCGAGCTCACAAATCCCATGAAAATCAATCCAAACAATGACGGTCTGGGCCAACTCTGCACTGCTGCAATCTTCTTTGGATCCACCTGGATCCCCTCACTCGATACTATATGACCCAAGAATGCTCGCACTTTGAAAGTTTTGCATATCACCTCTTTTCTCTGAAGGTCTGAAGTGCAGTCCTCTGGTGCTGTTCATGATCCTCCCGACTCCGGGAGTATACCAGAATGTCGTCAATAAATACATTGACGAATGAGTCAGGTTAGGGCCGGAACACACTGTGCATCAAGTGCATAAAAGCTGTTGGGGCATTGGTCAGCCCAAAAGACATCACAAGAAACTCATAGTGACCATATCTGGTCCTGAAAGCGGTTTTCGGGATATATGGCACTCGAATCTTTCACTGATGATAACCTGAACGTAAGTCAATCTTGGAAAACACTCTTGCACCCTGTAACTGATCAAATAAGTCATCAATACAAGGCAATGGATACCTGTTCTTCACTGTGACTTTGTTCAACTGGCGGTAATCAATACACATCCGCATAGAACCATCCTTCTTCTTCACAAATAAGACGGGGGCACCCCAAGGTGACACACTGGGCCGAATGAAACCTTTATCAAGCAATTCTTGTAATTTCTCTTTCAACTCCTTCAATTCAGAAGGAGCCATACGATATGGAAGAATAGAGATGGGCTGAGTGCCCGGCAACAAATCAATGCCAAAATTAATATCTCTGTCGGGCGGCATTCCCGAAAGATCAACTGGAAACACATCTCGAAAGTCCCTCACTACTGGAACTAACTCAACTATAGGGGTATCAATTTTGACATCTCTCACATAAGCTAGATATGCGTCACACCCCTTCTCAACCATTCGTTAGGCTTTAAGAAAAGAAATAACTCTGCTGGGAGTATACTCTAAGATACCTCTCCACTCTAATCGCGGTAAACCTGGCATAGCCAACGTCACGGTTTTAGCGTGACAATCAAGAATAGCATAATGGGGAGACAACCAGTCCATGCCCAGAATAATATCAAAGTCCACCATGCTGAGTAATAATAAATCGGATCTGGTCTCAAAACCACAAAGAGCAATCAAACACGACCGATACACGCGGTCTACAACAAGAGAATCTCCCACAAGAGTGGATACATAAATAGGGGAACTCAAAGAATCCTGAGATATGTCCAAATATGGAGCAAAATAAGAGGACACATAAGAATATGTAGAGCCCGGGTCAAATAATACCGATGCATATCTATGACAGATCGGAACAATACCTGTAATGATTGAATCAGAAGCAACTGCCTCTGTACGAGCAGGAAGTGCATAATATCTGGCCTGGCCTCCCCCTCTAGAGCGACCTCTACCTCCCCGACCTCCACCTCGAGCTGGTTGAGCAGGTGGGGTGGTAACTGGTGCTGTAATCATAGCTTGAGGACCCGGTGGAACACACTGTAGCTGAAAGTTCTATGGAGGTGCACCCTCCTAATCCTGGGGCAATCCCTCACCATTTGTCGAGTGTCGCCACACTCAAAACAAGCTCTAGGAAGGCGTGGCTGCTGTGACTGGCTCGGGCCAAGTCTGTTGGACTGGCCGCTAGGAACACCCCATGCAGGAGGCACACTAATTACTGGCGGTGCATAATAGGGCTTCTGGGGTCTAGAAGGAGCTGGAACACCGCTGGAGGCTGGAAGAGCCGAATGAACGGGGCGGCTCACATAACCCCTACCATGGTGAACTGTTAGGGCACGAGCTCCAGAATAATAACCAGCCTCTCCAGACCTCTTGGCCTCCCTTTCCTCTCTATCCCGGGCAAACATGCCCTCAAATCTCCTGGCAATACCCACAATCTGCTGATAAGAAATATCTATCTCCAATTCCCTGGCCATACTACTCCGGATGCTGGGATGTAGATCCTCAATAAACCGTTGAACCCTCTCTCGAACTGTGGCAACTTAGGCCGGTGCATGTCGGGCCAAATCACTAAAGCGAACTGCATACTCTGACACAATCATAGCACCCTGGCGCAACTGCTAAAACTCCGCGCGCCATGAGTCCCTGAGGCTCCGAGGGACATACTCTCTCAAAAACATGTCCGAAAATTAATTCCATCTAAGTGAAGCTGCCTTAGCCGGACTACCCAACACATAAGCATGCCACCACTAATAGGCTGCTCCTCTAAGCTGGAATGTGGTAAATGAAACCCCGCTCGTCTCCGCTACGCCCATAGTACGGAAAATACGATGATATTTCTCCAGAAAACCCTAAGAATCATCTGTAACCAATCCACTGAAAGTATGTGGGTGGTACTTATTGTACCTCTCAAGTCTGAGCTGCTCCGCCTCAGAAGCTGCTGCCCTAACCTCGGGCTGAGCTGGAGCTACTGGCTACATTGGTACAATCTTTGAAACCTGGTCGACCTGAACCCGTTGCTCTGGAGTACCGGCGACGGGAGTCTGTACTCCTCCCCCGGCCTGAGATGTGGTAGGAGCAAGTGGAATCAATCCAGCCTGAGCTAAGGTGCTGAACATGCTCAGAAACTGCGCTACAGTCTCCTGGAGGGCTGGTGCAGCAACAGGTATCTCAGGTGTCTGCCCTCCAACTTAAGCTACTGGGGGTTCCTCTGTAGCTGCTCGTGCGGGTGCTCTGGCTGCACCACGTGGATGTCCTCGGCCTTTACCCAGGCCCCGACCTTTCAAGGCTCTAGCAGGGGGCGCGGGTGCCTGTTCATCAGATCCGCTTGTACGTTTCCTCACCATCTGCGAGAGAATAGAATACAGAAATTTAGAATCTATAAAGTCAACAATTTTCGCACGGCAAGGAATCAAAGTAGTGAGATTTTTTCCTAATAGTTCCATAGCCTCCCGAAGATAAGTACAAAAGTCTCCGTACCGATCCGCGAGACTCTAATAAACCAGTTTGTGACTCACGACACCTACGAACCTAGAGCTCTGATACCAACTTATCATGACCCAATTTTCCCTCTGTGTGACGTCGTGATGGCACCTAGTCTCTACAACTAGGTAAACCTAATATTTTGCGGAATAATAAAATAAAAATATGAATTTAACCAATTATTCAAAAATACACAACAAATCCCAAAATCCGGAACATCGTGAATCACAAACCAGAGAAAGAAAAATCTAGTGTCTCTATACATCAGAGTCTAACAAGGAAAAATACAGAAGATAATGGACATGAGAAAGAGTAGAAGGGGACTCCGAGGTCTGCGGACACGGCAAATATACCTTGAAGTCTCCAAAGCTGTCCCGACTCACTGATAGTGCGGCTGATAAGGTACACCTGGATCTGCACACGAAAAACATGTGCAGAGAGTAGCATGAGTACACTACAATCGGTACCCAGTAAGTGCCAAACCTAACCTCGATCGAGTAGTGACGAGGTCAGGTCAAGGCCCTACTGGTAAATATGTAATAAAATAATATAGAGTGTAATACCGCAATAAAATAAAGGCTGAAATTTAACAACAATGAAATCATAGAAGGTAACAGCTTAGATACATAAACACAATAGGGGATCTCCCGAGATACCGTCCCGTAGTCCTAAACGTAAATGTGCAGGGGGATCTCCCGGAATACCGTTCCATCGTTCCAAAATAAATGTGCAGGGGGATCTCCCGAAATACCGTTCCGTAGTCCCAAAATAAATGTGTAGGGGGATCTCCCGGAATACCGTTCAATAGTCCCAAAGTAAATATGCAAGACAGGGGATTCTCCCGGAATACCGTTTCGTAGTCCCAAAGTAAATATGCAGTATAGGGGGATCTCCCGGAATACCGTTCTGTAGTCCCATCGTAAATATGCAACGCGAATGATAGAAATACAACTACATCATGAAATTCTTATAATTTAGACTAAGTACCAGTCAAGGAAGAAGCAGGAAATTCATTAAGCATGCTGCACATAATTCAGATAAACAATTAAGACACGTAGACATGTTGTATTAGACTAAACATGATAGCTACACATATTGGAATAACTCAATTAAGAATGAAAATAGATTAGTACTCATTAAAATGGTATAACTCAAAATAACAGGAAAACATGTTGCTGCTCAGTAAGAAAATCTGGTTTTCCACAATTAGCCCATGTATGTACTCGTCACCTCACGTACACAGCGCTCACACAGCACAATAGCTCCAAATCTTAAGGGGATTTCCCCTACACAAAGTTAGGCAATCCACTTACCTTGAGTCAAGCTCAATCAATCCGTAAGAATGCCCTTTCCACGAATATCCGGCTCTGAATGGCCCAAATCTAGCCAAAAGCAATTACATATCATAATTACAACAATAATAGACTCATCTAATTAACGAAATCAACATTTTAACGAAAATTCCGAAATTAATTCAAAATTTGCCCGTGGGGCCCATGTCTCAGAATCGGGTAAAAGTCATAAAATACAAAAGCCCGTTCACTCACGAGTCTAACCATATCAAATTTACTAAAATCCGACACCAAATGGTCCTCCAAATCCACAAATCAAACTTCCAAATCCCTAGCCTCCAATTCCCAATTTCCACCTTAAATACACACTAACTAGGTGGGAAAATACATGGGGAAGCAAGATTATTGATCAAAAATAAGCACAATGGACTTACCTCAAGAAATCTCTCGAAAATGCTCTCAAAAATCGCCCTAAACCGAGTTGCAAAGTCCAAAAATGACAAAAATCGCAAAGCCCTTCGGTTTTAACCACTGCCCAGGTATTTCCTCACCTGCGGAGCCTAGACTCGCAGCTGCAGGTGCGCTTGTGCGGAAAAATGTGCGCATCTGCATAAATCACTTACCCCATCTGCCTTCGCACCTGCGATGAAAGGGCCGCATCAGCGCGTGCGAGCCTGCGGAATTCCCTTCCGCTTCTGCGGACCTTGCACACCTGCGAAGACCCCTAGCTCATCTGCGGGCAGCACAGATGCGGAAATCACCTCGCACCTGCGACCCCTGGCACTCCTCCATTTTCCCGCTTCTGCGCCAATTTGCTCGCACCTGCGGGCAGCCTTGCGCAGGTGCGATTACAGCAGAACCATCAAAAGCACCAGATTTTCATAGGTCCAATTTCATTCCGTTAAGCATCTGAAACACACCCGAGGCCCCCGGGACCTCAACCAAACCTACCAACCAATCCTATAATACCATACGAACTTAGTTGAGCCTTCAAACCACATCGAACAACACCAAAAATCATGAATTAAGCACGGATTCAAGCCTAAGAACTTAGAATTTTCCACATTCTACAAACGACATCGAACCACGTCAAATCTAGTCCGAATTACCTCAAATTTTACACACAGGTCAAAAATGACACTACGAACCTACAACCACTTTCGAAAATCTATTCCGAGCTCGATATCAAAATTTTCACTATCGGCCGAAATCGCCGAAAATCTAACTTTCGCCAATTCAAGCCTAAATCTACTACAGACCTCCAAAACACATTCCGGACGCGCTTCTAAGCTCAAAATCACTCAACGGAGCTAACAGAGTCAACGAAATTCCATTCCGGATTCGTCTTCACATAGTTCCGACTACGGTCCAAATTCTAAGACTTAAGCTCTCATTTAGGGACTAAGTGTCCCAAAACACTCCAAAACTCAAAATCAATCATCCCGGCAAGTCACAATAGCAGAAATAGATATGTGGAAATCAGTTAATAGGGGTTCGGGGCTCTAACTCTCAAAACGACTGGCCGGGTCGTTACACCAATATTTCAAAATAGCCTTCTTTCTTGAATTTACCTCCGGACAGCTCATATCTATCCAAATTAATTGTATAACTTCATTATAATTCAACGGAAACAATTCCGGATAATAAAATGTCGACTTGAAAATTTATTCTAAAAAGTCAACAAAAGTCAACGCAGGGCCCGCTTCTCGAAACCCGATATAATTTTTACGAAATTCGAACACCCATTCCAATACGAGTTCAACCATACCAATTTTATCGAATTCCAATAATAAATCGACCTCCAAATCTTAAATCTTTATTTTTGGAAGATTTTATTAAAATCTTGATTTCCTCCATTTAAATTCGAGTTAAATGATGAATATAACCATAGATTCATGAAATATAATTATTTTAGGATATAGAATATTTATCCCAACCAAGCTTGTGAAAATTCCTCCAGAATCGCCCAAATTCGAGCTCCAAAAATCCGAAACGAAAATGGAAAAATGACCAAAGTTTTCTGCCCAATTTTTCACCTGCGGACTAATTTCACGCACATACGTACTCGCTTTTGCGAAAAAAATCACGCTTCTACGAAGCATGCTGGTCCGTGCCCACTCACACCTGCGGAATTCCTCTCCGCTTCTGCGCAAACGCAGGTGCGAGACTCCCCTCACTTCTGCGCAATATGTCGCTTCTGCATCTCCCTTTTCCGCTTCTGCGGTTCTGCAGGTGCGGGAATTTCTTCGCACCGACGACCACTGCCATGCCCTTCCATCTTCGCTTCTACGGTGAAAACCTCGCTTCTGCGAGGTTGCACCTATGCCCAAAATTCCACTGGTGCAATTCCAACAGCTGTTGCCATTTTCCAGCAGCTTCCTCCAAGTCCAAATTGCTCCGTTAACCTTCCGAAATCCACCCGAGGCCCTTGGGACCTTAACCAATTATATCAACATGTTTCAAAATACAATACGAACTTAGTCGAGGTTTCAAACCACATCAAACAACGTCGAAATCATGAATCGCGCATCGAATCGAATTATGATTTTCTAAATCTTCCAACTTCTATATTTTGCGCCGAAATGTATTAAATTAATCCGGAATGGCTTCAAAATTTGCACACAAGTCATAATTGTCGTAATGGATCTATTCTCATTTTCGGAATTAAAATCCGACCTCGTTATCAAAAATTCAACCTTCGGTCAAACTTTTCAAAAATCTTCTATTTTTCAACTTTCGCCAAAATGTATCGAATTGTCCTACAGACTTCCAAATCCAAATCCGAACATACACCCAAGTCCGAAATCATCATACGAAGTTATTGCCATCATTGAATTTCCATTCCGGAGTCGTTTGCTCATAAGTCAACTCTCTAGTCAACTCTTTCCATTTAAGCTTTTAAATAAGAATTGTTCTTTCAATTAAATTCTAAATCTTCCGAAAATCAAACTCAACCACACCCGCGGGTCATGATACATGTTATGAAGTTGCTCGAGACCTTAAGTCATTGAACTGGGCGTAAATTCTTAAAACGACAAGTCGGGTCGTTACAAAATAACTAAATCTAAATATTGGAAATTTTATTATATAATAGATAAACATTTTATCAATAAATTTAAACAATTTAACAATTTTGAGTATTAATTTCATATATATATATATATATATAAAATGAGAGGAGAAAGCCCTCTCCTTAAACTAAGTGACATCCTTAAAATTAGCCACATGTAACATATTAGCCAATTAACTATTAGCTAATAACTAATTCAGCCATGTGGCATAACCAGAAAAAGGCACATATATATTATTTCTTAATTAATTAATACTAAATAACTAAATCTAAATATTGGAAATTTTATTATATAATAGATAAAAATATTAATAATAAATTTAAACAATTTAACAATTTTGAATAGTAATTTCAAATAATGTAAATATTTATATCAAGATAAAAAAACTCACACATTGATCTATTTTACTTTAAAGGATATCTTAAGCCAAGTCTATATATATAATAAAAGGAGAAACAAAGCCACCATATTAAGCCAAGTGGCATAACCATAAGATGACAAATGTAAATTTTAGGACAAAACTTCAAAAACCTTGGAGTATTAAAATTATTTTATAATAAAAAAATGAAAAGAAAACAAATTACCCATTCAAATTGGGGAGTAGTTTCAAGTTGGAGTTTTAAAATTATTTTAAATTAAACAAAAATGAAAATAAGAAAAAAACAATTACCAATTCAAATTGGATAGTGGTTTCAAGTTGGAGTTTTAAGATTATTTTAAAATAAGAAAACGAAAATAAGAGAAAATAAAAAACTACCAATTTAAATTGGGGAGCAGTTTCTTTATATATATATATATATATTCACAAAAAGATAAGTAAAATAATGATATTATGCCAATTTAAAAAGTTTTAGGATGACAATGTAGAGTTTTAGGACAAAACTCCAAAAACGTTGAAGATTTAAAATTATTTAATAATAAAAACGATCATATATAAATGAAATATTACCTATTTAAATTGAGGAATAGTTTCAAATTGGAGTTTTAAAATTATTTTAAAATAAAATAAAAAATTATTAAAACTACCAATTCAAATTAGGGAATAGTTTCTTCCTAATATAGTAATCTCTCTCTCTCTCTCTCTCTATTAAGGTATCGTGTGATTATTATTATTAAGCACGATTTCGGCCGAAGACGTACGGCCCGATCCAGAGTGTCGTGTACACTACCGAGGGACGTGCAGCACGATCCATAGATGCATCTATCCTGCCGAGGCGTTCGGCCCGTTCCACAAGTAAGGAGGACATTTTCTTATGTACCTCCGGAATGAGAGTATATTTGTTACAAGATAAATTCAGGAGGAAGAACAATTTCTCTTAATAATTAATTAATTTAAACAGAAAAATTAAGTATATGAGATTTTCATCCTTTAATATTTTTATCTAACAATTCACAATATATATATATATATATATATATATATATATATATATATATATATATATATATATATATATATATTAATTAACACAAAAAATACAATTTACACAAGTAATTCATTCTTTGAGTCCTAAACTACCCGGACTTTAGCATTAATAGTAGCTACGCACGGACTCTCATCATATCGTGCGTACGTAGCCCCCACAATTAGCAATAATTATTTAATTTTAATCACCTATGAGGTAATTTCCCCCTCACAAGATTAGACAAGAGACTTACCTCGTCTTGCTCCAATTTAATCCACTAGAAGGCCTATTCCACGATTATCCAACTCTGTCTGGCTCGAATCTAGCCATAAATAATTCGATACAATCACTAAAAATTATAGGAATCAATTCTATAAGAAAATATTACATTTTCAATAAAAATTCCGAAATAAATTAAAAATTTGTCCGTGGGACCCACATCTCGGAATCCGACGAAAATTACGAAATATGAACACCCACTCAACCACGAGTCTACCCATACCAAAATCACTAAATTCCGATAATAATTCGGCCCTCAAATCCTCAAATCTATCCAAGAGGGTTTTCAAACTTTTCCAACTCAATTCACCAATTAAATAATAAAAATAGTGATGGATTCGGGTAATTTAACCAATATTGAGTTAAGAACACTTACCCCGTTGTTTTCTCTGAAAATCTCCCAAAACTCGCCTAAATACGAGCTCCAAATCGTTAAAAATGGAAAATGGGACGAAGTCCCATTTTCAGAACTTAAACTCTCTGCCTAGAGATTTCTTCTACGCGATCGTGAACTTCCTCACGCGATTGCGTAGCACAAATGTTTCTACCCAAACATTAACCCTATGCGATCGCATCAAGTCCCACGCGATCGCGATGCACCAGGTTCTGACTCTACACGATCGCATCCCTCTTCACGCAATCGCGTAACACAAACGCGTGGCCCGACTTCCTCTCAAATTTCCCCTATGCGATCGCAAACAATGACATGCGATCGCGATACACACACTGGCCAATCCTACGTGATCGCGGACGTGTCCACGCGATCGTAGTGAACAAATTCCCAGCTGCCCAAATTGACCCTATGCGATCGCAACCCCATTCATGTGATCGCGTAGAACAAATCCACCTCTGCCTAAATTACACTACGCTATCGCAGACCAACTTACGCGATCGCAGACCAACTTACGCGATCGCATATAAGGATACCAGAAGAAAATACCAACAGTTATCAACAGTGTTCCAAAGGCCAAAAGTGATTCGTTAGTCATCCGAAACTCACCCGAGCCCCTCGGGACCTAGACCAATTATACCAACAAATCCCAAAACATCATACGAACTTAGTCGAACCCTCAAATCATACCAAACAACGCTAAAACCACGAATCATCCCCCAATTCAAGCTTAATGAAACTTAAGATTTCCAACTTCTACATTATGTACCGAAACCTATCAATTCAAGTCCGATTGATCTCAAATTTTGCACACAAGTCCTAAATGACATAACAGAGCTATGAAAATTTTTAGAACTGGATTCCGACTCCGATATCAAAAAGTCAACTCCCCGGTCTAACTTCCAAATATAAATTCCTATTTTAGCCATTTAAAGCCTAATTTAACTACGGACTTCCAAATAAAATTCCGAACACGCTCCTAAGTCCAAAATCACCATACGGAGCTGTTGGAATCGTCAAAATTCTATTCCGGGGTCATTTTCGCAAAATGTTGACCGAAGTCAAACTTAGCACTTTAAGGCCAACTTAAGGAACCAAGTGTTCCGATTTCAACCCAAACACTTCCAAATCCCGAACCAACCATCCCCGCAAGTCATAAATCATTAAAAGCACATACGTGAAGTTTTATTTTAGAGAACGGGGTTTTAAAAGTTAAAATGACCTATTGGGTCATTACATTCTCCACCTCTTAAACAAACGTTCGTCCTCAAATGGGTTTAGAATTGTACCTAGAGTGCTGAATAAGTGTGGATATCTACTCCGCATGTCTTCCTCGGCCTCCCAAGTCGCTTCCTCGACTGGTTGGCCCCTCCACTGGACCTTTACTGCAGAAATCATCTTGGACCTTAACTGGCGAACTTGTTTATCAATAATGGCAAATGTTTCTTCTTCATAACCCAAACTCTTATCTAGTTGAACTGTGCTGAAGACCAACACATATGATAGGTCAGCATGATACTTCCGGAGCATAGGTACATGGAAAACTGGATGAACTCCCGATAGACTAGGAGGCAATGCAAGCTCATAAGCAGCCTCCCCAACTCGTCTCAACACCTCAAATGGGCCTATAAACCTTGGGCTCAATTTGCCCTTCTTCCCGAATCTCATAATTCCCTTCATCGGCGAAACCTTCAAGAGAACTTTTTCACCTACCATAAATGATAATCACATGCTTTCTGATCTGCGTAACTCTTCTGTCTGGACTGTGCTGTACGAAGTCGCTCCTGAATCAACTCTACCTTTTCCAAGGCATCCTTTACCAAATCAGTACCATATAACTTAGCCTTACCAGGCTCAAACCACCCGATGGGCGAATGACATCGCCGACCATACAAAGCCTCAAATGGAGCCATCTCGATGCTGGATTCGTAACTGTTATTATAAGCAAACTCGTCCAAAGGCAAGAAATGATCCCACTGACCTCCAACGTCAATCACACATGCCCTGAGCATATCCTCCAAAATTTGAATTGTCCGTTCTGACTGCCCGTCGGTCTGCGGATGAAAGGCTGTGCTGAGCTCTAAACGGGTCCCCAACTCACTCTGTACTGCTCTACAGAATGTGAAGTAAACTGAGGACTTCTATCTGATATGATAGAAATTGGCACACCGTGCAACCGAACTATCTCCTGAATATATATTTGGGCTAACCTCTCTAAAGTATAAGTAGTCACAACAGGAATAAAATGTGCCGACTTGGTCAATCTGTCATCAATCACCTAAACTGCATCAAACTTCCTCAAGGTCCACGACAACCCAACTACAAAGTCCATAGTGATGCATTCCCATTTCCACTCTGGTATAGTCATCTGCTGAAGTAGGCCACCTGGCCTCTGGTGCTCATATTTAACTTGCTGGAAATATAGACACCTAGCTACATACTCAACAATGTCCTTTTTCATTCGTCGCCACCAATAATGCTGTCTCAGGTCACGATACATCTTGTTACCTGGATGAATAGAATACCGAGAACTGTGTGCTTCCTCTAGGATCTTTTTCCTCAGTCCATCCACATTAGGAACACATAGACGATCCTGAAGTCGCAGAACGCCATCCGCTCCAATAGTAACTTCCTTGGCACCACCCCATAGTACCGTTTCTCGAAGAACCATTAAGTATGAATCGTCATACTGACGAGCCTTGATATGCTCAAATAGTGAATACTGAGCTACGACACATGCAAGAACTCAATTAGGCTTTGAAATGTCCAACCTCACAAGTCGGTTAGCCAAGGATTGAATATCCAAAGCTAATGGCCTCTCCTCTACTGAAATGAAAGCCAAACTACCATACTCTCCGCCTTCCTACTCAAGGTGTCTGCGACCACATTTGCTTTGCCCGGATGATATAAGATAGTAATATCATAATCTTTTAGTAACTCAAGCCATCTGCGCTGTATCAGATTTTGGTCCCTCTGCTTTAACAAATGCTGCAAACTACGATGATCAGTGTAAACTTCACAAGACACCCCATAAAGATAATGCCTCCAAATCTTAAGAGTGTGAACAATCGCAGCTAACTCCAAATCATGTACCGGATAATTCTTTTCGTGGGGATTCAACTGACGTGAAGCATATGCAATAACTCGCCCTTCCTGCATTAATACACAAGCCAAACCAACGCGTGAAGCATCGTAATACACTGTATACATTCCCGAACCGGAAGGTAACACTAACACTGGTGCTGTAGTCAATGCTGTCTTGAGCTTCTGAAAGCTTGCCTCACAATCAACGGACCATCGGAACTGAACACCCATCTGAGTTAATTTGGTCAAAGGTGCTGCAATAGATGAAAAACCTTCCACGAACCGACGATAATAACCTACTAAACCCAGAAAACTCCTGATTTCAGTCGCCGAAGTGGGACCATGCCAATTCTGAACTGCCTCAATCTTTTTGGGATCAACTTTAATACCCTCGCCCGATACAATATGTCCCAAAATGCTATAGACTCATTCTAAAACTCACATTTAGAGAACTTAGCATATAGATTTTGTTCCCGTAATGTCTGAAGCACTACTCGCATATGCTGCTCATGCTCCTCCTTATTGTGTGAGTAGATCAAAATATCATCAATGAAGACAATGACAAATGAATCAATATATGGCCTGAATACCCTATTCATCAAATCCATAAATGCTCCCGGAGCATTAGTTAAACCGAAAGACATTACCAGAAACTCATAATGACCATATCTAGTACGGAAAGCAGTTTTCGAAACATCCAAATCTTGAATATTCAACTCATGATACCCTGACCTCAAGTCGATCTTAGAGAACACCCTAGCACCCTGCAACTGGTCAAATAAGTCGTCGATACACGGCAACGGGTACTTGTTCTTAATAGTAACTTTGTTCAATTAGCAATAATCAATACACATTCGCATTGTGCCATCCTTCTTCTTCACAAATAATACCGGTGCACCCCAAAGCGATAACTCGGTCTGACGAACCCTTTGGCTAATAACTCATCAAGCTATTCTTTCAACTCTTTCAATTCTTTCAGAGCCATGCGATATGGTGGAATAGATATAGGCTGAGTATCTGGAGCCAAGTCAATACAGAAATCAATATCACGATCAGGTGGCATACTAGGAAGATCCGAAGGAAATACATCGAAGAACTCCCGAACTACTGGCACTGAATCAATAACCGGAGTCTCTGAAGTGGTATCCCGAACATAAGCTAGATAAGCTAAACAACCCTTCTCAACCATGTGTTGAGCCTTTATAAAAGAAATAACCCGATTAAATGAACTAACAGACAAACCCTTCCACTCCAGCCTAGGAAAATATGGAATAGCCAAGGTAATAGTTTTGGCATGACAATCTAGAATAGCATGATATGGAGATAACCAGTCCATACCCAGAATAATTTCAAAATCGGTCATCTCGAGCAATAAGAGATCTGCTCTAGTTTCATAACCACATAATGTAATAATACAAGATCGGTAGATCCGGTTCATAATAACAGAAATGCCTATGAGAGTGGACACATAAACTGGAGTACTCAAGGACTCACGAGAAACACCTAGGAATGGAGCAAATAGAGATGACACATATGAATACGTGGATCCTAGATCAAATAATACTGAGGCATCTTTGCCGCAAATAGAAATAATACCTGTAATCACAGTATCTGAGGCCTCTGCATCTGGTCTAGCTAGAAAAGCATAGAACCAAGCTGGAGCGCCAACTGGCTGGCCTCCGCCTGGCTGATCTCCACCTCTAGGATGGCCCCTACCCAATTGTCCTCCACCTCTTGGTGGTCGGACTACTGGTGGAGCAACTGATCCGGTAAGCATAGGCTGCTGACCCTACTGTACTGGTCTACCCCGAAACCTGGGGAAAAATCTTCGCATGTGACTGGGATCCCCGCACTCGTAACAACTCTTCGGTGCGATGGGATGCTGACTAAGTGTCTGGCCCTGGGGAACTGAATACCCACTAGGAGGACCCTGAATAGCTGGTGGGCGGTAAGAACTCTCTGGTATAACACTAAGATAAGGTTGCACTGAAGCACCTCGAGGAGGTGGTGGTGCTGGATATGGGGGTCTGCTGGACTGCCCCCTCACGAACTGACCTCTGCCCCCAGATGGAGCACCTTTGAACTCTCCAGAATAACTGAACCGCTTATCTCTCATAATTTGCTCTCGGCTCCGCTGACGCACACTCTCAATCCTCCGGGCTATCTCAACAACTAGCTCATAAGAAGTACCCATCTCAACCTCTCGAGCCATAGTGGCCTGAATGCCAGTACATAAACCGGCTACAAACCTCCGCACTCTCTCCGCCTCAATAGGGAGTATCATAAGTGCATGGCAAGATAATTCAGAAAACCTCGCCTCATAATCGGTCACTGACATCTGACCATGCTGGAGCTGCTCAAACTAAAACCGCAACTCTTCCTTCTGGGAGGGTGGAATATACCTGTCCAGGAAGATACGGGTAAACCTGTCCCAAGTCATGGGAGGAGAATCTGCTGGTCTGCTGAGAACATAAGACTACCACCATCTACGGGCCCTGCCCTCTAGCTGAAAAGTAGCGAAGTCAACCCCATGAGATTCCAATATCCTCATGTTGTGCAGTCTTTCCCTGCAACGATCAATGAAGTCTTATGGATTCTCATGTCGCTCACCCCCAAAGATAGGAGGATGTAGTCTAGTCCATCTGTCCAATAGTTTCTGAGGATCGGCGGCTACAACTGGCCTGGGCTTAGGTGTAGCTGCTACCACGGGCTGGGCTCCACCCACGGGTAGTGCACCCTAGGTCTGATATACATCAGTTGCCTGTCCATGAGCCTGCGTGGTAGGGGTTTGTGCTCCCCCGCCCGCCTGAGATGTGGTTGGATCTGTCAGAAATAAACCGGCCTGAGTCATATTGTCCATGAACCGCAGTATACGACCCATGACATCCTGAAATCCCGATGCAGATGTGAAATCCACCGGTGCTGGCTCTGCCACAGGCTACGCATCCTATTCCTCAACTATGGGGTTCTCTGCTGAACCCACTGGCGGCACAACTAGAACAGTCCTGGGACGTCCTCGCCCTCTACCACGGGCTGGAGCCCTTCCTCGGCCTCTAGCAACTGGGGGAGTAGCTCTTCCTTGGTCTGGAACCTCATTCGAGCGCGTTCTCACCATCTATGAGAGAATAAGAGAAGGATATATAGTACTACATTAATTGCACGATGGAATATGAAGAAAGGTAGTTTTTCTAACACCCTATAGTCTCTCAAAGATAAGTACAGACGTCTCCATACCAATCCGCAAGACTCTATTAGGTCTGCTCATAACTTGTGAGACCTACATTAACCTAGTGCTCTGATACCATGTTGTCACGACCCAATTTCACCTATAGGTCGTGATGGTGCCCAACACTACAGCCTGGCAAGCCAACTTAATAAAATAAGCATATATTGACAAAATTTAAAACCAAGACAAATAATAAGACGCCAAATTCTACCAATGTGTGTGCCAAGACCTGGTATCACAAGTGTATGAGCATCTATTAGATTATACAAAATCTCAAATACTGTCTGAAATAAAATAATTAGAATGAAAAATACAAGGAGAGACACTAGTAGTTGCAGAATGACTCAGAAAGGCGGCTCACCACTATGCCCCTGGATAGCGTGGGTGTAAGACGATAAGTCCACCACTAGTACTTGCCTCAGGTCCTGCACAAAAAGTGCAGCAAGTGTAGTATGAATACGTAAACAACGTGTACCAGTAAGTATCAAGCCTAATCTCAAAGTGGTAGAGACGAGATGGTCGACTTTGACACTCACTATGGGTCAATAATAATAATTGCAATACAACTAGAATATCTAAATTAGCATGATTCACAGAATTTACAATAATTAATTTAACCAGCGAAAATAATCAAATTCCTTCAAATGCAACAATTCTCAATATATTAATTAAATTCCTTCAATTCAAATAATTTTCAATTTATCAATTAAATCTCATTTACAGGAATAATAATTAATTCCTTAAGAAGCAGGCATAATAATTCATTAAATTTCAGGGATTCTCAAATTTATTAATTAGCTTCGCAAGCTGAAATAAGCTATTAAGGTATCGTGTGATTATTATTATTAAGCACGATTTCTGCCGAGGACGTACGGCCCGATCCAGAGTGTCGTGTACACTGCCGAGGGACGTGCGACACGATCCATAGATGCATCTATCCTGCCGAGGCGTTCGGCCAGCTCCACAAAAAAGGAGGACATTTTCTTATGTACCTCCGAAATAAGAATATATTTGTTATAAGATAAATTCAGGAGGAAGAACAATTTCTCTTAACAATTAATTAATTTAAATAGAAAAATCAAGTATATGAGATTTTCATCCTTTAATATTTTTATCTAACAATTCACAATATATATATATATATATATATATATATATATATATATATATATATTAACTAAACAAAGAATACAATTTACACAAGTAATTCATGCTTTGAGTCCTAAACTACCCGGACTTTAGCATTAATAGTAGCTACGCACGGACTCTCGTCACCTCGTGCATACGTAGCCCCCACAATTAGCAACAATTATTGAATTTTAATCACCTATGAGGTAATTTCTCCCTCACAGGATTAGACAAGAGACTTACCTCGTCTTGCTCCAATTCAATCCACTAGAAAGCCTTTTCAACGATTATCCAACTCTGTCTGGCTCGAATCTAGCCAAAAATAATCCGATACAATCATTAAAACTTATAGGAATCAATTCTATAAGAAAATACTACATTTTCAATAAAAATTCCGAAATTAATTAAAAATTCGTCCGTGGGACCCACGTCTCGGAATCCGGCAAAAGTTACGAAATATGAATACCTACTCAACCATGAGTCTACCTATACCAAAATCATTAAATTCCGATAACAATTCGGCCCTCAAAATCCTCAAATCTATCCAAGAGGGTTTTCAAACTTTTCCAACTCAATTCACCAATTAAATGATAAAAATAGTGATGGATTCGGGTAATTTAACCAATATTGAGTTAGGAACACTTACCCCGTTGTTTTCTTTGAAAATCTCCCAAAACTCGCCTAAATCCGAGATCCAAATCGTTAAAAATGGAAAATGGGATGAAGTCCCATTTTTAGAACTTAAACTCTCTGCCCAGTGATTTCTTCAACGCGATCGCGTAGCACAAATTTTTCTGCCCAAATATTAACCCTACGCGATCGCATCAAGTCCCACGCGATCGCGATGCACCAGGTTCTGACTCTACGCGATCGTATCCCTCTTCACGCGACCACGTAGCACAAACGCGTGGCTAGATTCCTCTCAAATTTCCCCTACGCGATCGCAAACAATGACACGCGATTGCGATACACACTGGCCAATCCTACGAGATCACGGACGTGTCCACAAGATCGCAGTGAACAAAATCTCAGCTGCCCAAATTGATCCTACGCGATCGAAACTCCATTCACGCGATCGCGTAGAACAAATCCACCTTTGCCTAAATTACTCTACGCGATCGCAGACCAACTTACGCGATCGCGTATAAGGATACCAGAAGAAAATACCAACAGTTATCAGCAGTGTTCCAAAGGCCAAAAGTGATCCGTTAGTCGTCCGAAACTCACCCGAGCCCCTCAGGACCTCGACCAATTATACCAACAAGTCCCAAAATATCATACGAACTTAGTCGAACCCTCAAATCACACCAAACAACGCTAAAACCACGAATCATCCCCTAATTCAAGCTTAATGAAACTTAAGATTTCCAACTTCTACATTATGTAACGAAACCTATCAATTCAAGTCCGATTGACCTCAAATTTTGCACACAAGTCATAAATGACATAACAGAGTTATGAAAATTTTCAGAACTGGATTCTGACTCTGATATCAAAAAGTCAACTTCCTGGTCAAACTTTCAAACTTAAATTCCTATTTTAGCCATTTCAAGCCTAATTTAACTACGGACTTCCAAATGAAATTCCGAACACGCTCCTAAGTCCAAAATCACCATACGGAGCTGTTGGAACCGTCAAAATTCTATTTCGGGGTCGTTTTCTCAAAATATTGACTGAAGTCAAACTTAACACTTTAAGGCCAACTTAAGGAACCAAGTGTTCCGGTTTCAACCCAAACACTTCCATATCCCGAACCATCCACCCCCGCAAGTCATAAATTATTAAAAGCACATAAGGGAAGTTTTATTTTAGGGAACGGGGTTCTAAAAGTTAAAATGACTGGTTGGGTCATTACAATGGCAAGTATAGATTTTTACGACAAAGATATTAAGTTGAAGTTTTAACATTATTTGAAAATAAAATACAAAAAAAAAATAAAAAATAACCAATTTAATTTGTGTTCTGGATCTCTACGGCGGAATTATAAGGGAGGCTTTTACTAAGACTCCAGTCCTGTCAAGCAAACCCGAACCCCGAGTCCTCCCGACCCTTAACGCCCTCCTCGGCTTCAACGAGTCTCTCAAAGGGACCTTCCGTTATGAAACCATAACGTGGGCTTACTGCCTAGGTTATTTTACTTCCTAAATTCTGTTGTCTCAACCTTAGAACCGTCGGGTAATACTGTTGTTAACAATAACAAAACATGTTCATAGTAGCTTAGTGTGTTTAAGTTCAACACAACAGTATAAAGCATATCATTTAGGCTAAATGAATGCTAATATAAGAGGAATTAACAAAAATTAGCATTACCTAGATAAGCCGAGGTTGTGGCCAATAGTAGACCATTTTTGAATTTTATTCAAAAATTTTATAAACAAAAACTATGTACAAGAGAGTAGGGGTGTTAAAGGTTCGGTTCAACCGGTTATTTTATAAAATTTGTACCATACCAATTTGTCGGTTATTCTATTATGAATAACCAAAATCAAAACCGTCCAATCATAATCACAAGGGAGTCAAGAACACTTACCCCAAGTTGTGTGGTGAAATTTGCCTCTGCAAATCGCTCAAACCGAGCCCCAACTCTGTTTATGTCAAAAATGGCGATATCCCCCATTAATAGGGATTTAATGCTTGGAGCGCCACAGGTGGCATGGGGCGATGCATGTGGCACTTTTTCCAGAATCTCAAAATCATCCCAGCGCCAGGGCTAGCGCCCCACGCTACCCTCGGCGCTGGTGACAAGATATTTTTCTTTCCCGACACGGAAATGGGCATAACTGTCTCATACAATCTCTGAATTCGATGATTATTTTTGTTATGGCTCCGTAATTTCAATACGGATCTAATGATTCAATCAATACTGATTTTGTATCTCATTTTCTTAATGCGATACCACGTATTCTTGAAGAAACGACGTCGAAACATTCACGAAATATCCAAATTAAATTCTGTTAACCATCCTAAATCCACCCGAGGCCCTCGGGACCTCAACTAAATATACCAAAAAGTCCTAAAACATCATACGAACTTAGTCGATGCCTTAAATCTCATCAAACAATATTAAAAACATGAATCACACACCAATTGAAGCTTAAATGAAACTATCAAATTTCTACTTCTATATTCGAAGCCGAAACCTACCAAATCAAGTCCGATTGACTTCAAATTTTGCACACAAGTTATAAAATTACATAACGTACCTATTGAAAATTCCAGAATCGGATTCTAACCCCGATATCAAAAAGTCAACTCTCAGTCAAACTTCCATTATTTCAATTTCATATTTTCGCCATTTCAAACCCAATTTAATTACGGACTTCAAAATGAATATTTGGAAGTCCAAAATTACCATACGAAGCTATTCGAACCATCAAAAATCTATTCCGGAGTCGTTTGTACAAAATTCAAATTTCGGTCAACTCTTTTTATTTAAGCTTCTAAACAAGGATTGATCTTTTAACTTAATCCCGAATCATCTGAAGACCAAAGCCGACAATTCACACAAGTCATAATGCACATTGCGAAGTTGCTCAAGACTTCAAATTATTGAAAGGAGCGTAGATGTTCAAAACGACAAGTCAGGTCGTTACATCAAGCTAACCTAATCCCTATATGTCTATGGAATTAGAACTAATAAGAACGCATTTATAATTCATGTATATCAACCAAGCAAGACAATTAGGTATATGTCTATCCTAATTGCAAATTCGTTCCCCGATGCTCAGGTTCAAGAACTTGCTCTACTCAATCCTATGTGCAATCTGGAATTTCCACTTTCGAGTTCAATTCTAGATTCGTAGATAGTATTCAATTGGTGATCAAACAAATAAATAATTAAGCGCAGGATTGAATAAACAAACCAATATGATAAATCAAGAAAGCAAAATTAATATCACAATATTCATGAAAGAACCACAACCCTAGAACGTGAAGTTTAGCTCCACATAGACATGGTAGCCAAACAACAAATCATACAAATAAACATAAAAATTACTAAGTTTGGTAGAAGAAAAGTTGAAACCCGGCCTCCACGGCGGCTCTGTGCTCTCCCTTTGTCAACAGTTACTCTAAAAAACGTTCTACTCTCCAAAATAGGTTTAGAACCCCTTTATACAAGTTGGAGCCGTGTAGAACCGAAATAACCTTTGCCCCGATGAAATAAGAAAAATCCCGCACGCTGGTCCTGTTTAATTGCTGCCTAACTTCTGCTTCGTTTCTCATTATTTTCCTTTACTTTTCAATTCTTTGCATTTGTTTCTTTTGTCTTCTTTTATAATGTCAACCTTTAATCAAGATATATTCAATAATTAAATAATCATGAATCTATTATTGTAGTGTATAAAATACACATAGAATCTCTAATTTGCTCTAATTTGTATCTCCAAAATGTAAAAAAATATATAATTATAGCCAGACATCACTACCCCACACTTAAACGTTGCTTGTCCTTGAGTCAACCAACAATTTACATATAATTATAGAAGCACACTATACCGATGACTATGGTTGATAGCAACAATTAAACCTTAGCATATCCATTCAAAACACACCTCCCTTTTACTTATGCAATACTTCCAAAATATTCAAATAAAGACAACTTGCTCATAACCATCCTAGCCTCAAAAACTGACTCAATGTCATAGTGCACTCATGGCTTGAAGACACAACATCATAGAGAAGTCTAATAACGTTACCTATCCCTCATGAAACCTTGCACCCTCACAATAAGAACAAGAGAGTAAGTTGAATCCACACATCCGAATCTCATGATTAAATATAGTTTAAGGACTCACTTGTATATAAAATAAATCTCTCACTCTCACAAAGAAGTCACATGCATGCAAGTGGCACCATAGGTTTTCCCTTAGTGTAAATCTCTACTAATTTAAGCTCACTCGATTTAAAATCTATTAGGACTTTTTAATGTTTGTAATGTGGGCTAAGGGACGGGTATGATATATTTTAGGGATAGTGGCTAACCCTCCTAGGCACTTTAAGACATCACCAAATAACTTAAGCGCAAATTCTTCAATCCACTTCAATTTCAAAAACAATATTACCCCCAAAAATATTCGCTTTTTCTTTAAGCATTATCATCATTTACATTCCACTAGCAAAAACAAGATATTTATTCATCGGCATTTTTTTTTTCATTTTTGTTTCAACTATTATTTTCTTTTTCAATTTCCATGAGATGAACCGATAGGCCATTTTATATTTTAGAACCTAAATTATGCATTTTGATGTCTCAAAAACCTCATCTTAACCTTTCTCGATTTGGTGCACAATCCGAGTGTTCTTCCGGAAGGCTTATATGTTAAAAACTGATAAAAAGAGAATTTTTGCCGTAAAATAATTATGATTAAAGTTGACTTCGGTCAACATTTTTAGCAAACGGACCCGGATCTGTGTTTTGACAGTTACGGTATATCCGTATCGTAATTTGGGACACGGGTGTATATCCAGAATCGAATTCCGAGGTCCCAGGCTCGAGATATGGAGTTTTGATGAAAAATTAAAAGTTTGGAAGTTTAATGATTTGTAGAATTTACTGATGTTTGGTCTTATTGATACCGGGTCCGTATTTTGGTTCCGGAACCCGGTACATGTCCACTATAATATTTAAAACTTGTCTGTGAAATTTGGTGAGAAACAGAGTTGATTTGACGTGATTCAGACGTCCGGTTGTGAAAATAGAAGTTTTAATAGCTCAAGCAAGTTTGTATGATATTTTAGGACTTGTGTGCATGTTTCGTTTGGAGCACCGAGGGCTCGGGTGAGTTTCGGATGGGCTACGAGATAATTTGAACTCAGGAAAATCTTGTTTTTCTGCAGTTTCAGGTGCCTTCTAGTTTCCTTCTTCGAGTTCGCGAAGGCACTCTTGCGAACGCGAAGTAGAAACTGGGATGGCTGAATTTTTCTTCTTCGCGAAAGCGAAGGCTAGGTCGCGAACGCGGAGCTATGGGGGCCCGAACGCGACCAGTTATACGCGAACGCGTAGTGTTATGGACATGGGGGAGGGGTCAGTCATCTCTTAATTGTGAACGCGAAGGGGGGGGGAGGGTAAATGGATTTTGGTCCGAACCTCGGGTTTTGACCAAGCGGGCCCGAGGTCGATTTTTGACTTTTTGGGGGAAAGTTTGGAAAATCTAAATTTATGCAATGTAATTGATTCATTTGGCAATATTTGATATTATTGAGTCGTTTTTGAATAGATACGAGTGGTTTGGAGGTGGATTCTAGAGGAAAAGCTGTGATTAAGTTTTGAGTGGCATTCAGAGCGAGGTAAGTATCGTGGTTAACCTTGACTTGAGGGAATTAGGAACCCTCAGACTATTTGCTATGTGAAATTCATGTGAGCGGCGTATATGTGAGGCGACGAGTACTTATGTGCCGCCAATTTGCTTGTTTTTTTCCTGCGACTCCCATTTTTCTCATATTGTCTCTTTCCCATGCCTAATTGCTACATGTTTAGACTAGTGATGTTAAATTGATCGTTCTTATCATGTTTACGGATCTTCTGGTGATAATTGAGTATTGATTCCGAAGTTGAGGTTAATATTGTGAAACCAAATGTTGAAGTAAGGCTTGTACTTGTTATTCTATCTCCATGTTGTCATTTGTTCATTGCATTATGGTAAGGGAGAGTGTTAATGCACGAAGGGTGATGCCGTGCCATATTGTGAGTGTTAATGTACGAAGGGTGATGTCCTGCCGTATTGTGAGTGTTAATGCATGGAGGGTGATGCCGTGCCGTTTCTATTGATTTTATAGTGAGGTTGAGAGTAAACGCACGTAGGGTGATGCCGTGTATTTTTCCTTTACTCTATTCACTGTTCCTATTGATTCATAGTATATTGGTTGTTCCAGTCATCATTCTGCCGTAGTTCTTTATCTCGTATTTCCCTCAGCATGCTTGTCACGACCTAATTTCCCCTCTGTATGACATCGTGGCGGCATCTAGTCTCTATGACTAGGTAAACCTAACATTTTGCGGAATAAATGAAATGAAAACATAAATTTAACAACTAACTGTAGCAGTAACACTATAACTGAGTACCATGCCACTTGGCATGTACAATAACCAACTCCTCAATATACTACACAACATTCCCCAAACCCGGAACATCGTGAATCACAAACTACAGAAGAAAAATCTAGTGTCTCTATACATCACAGTCTATCAAAAGAAAATACAGAAGATAATGGACATAGGGAAGAGTACAAGGGGACTCCGAGGTCTGCGCACGCGGCAGATGTACCTTGAAGTCTCCAAAGCTGTCCCGATTCACTGATAGAGCGGCTGATAAGGAGTACCTGGATCTGCACACGAAAAACATGTGCAGAAGAGTAGCATGTGTACACCACAATCGGCACCCAATAAGTGCCAAGCCTAACCTCTGTCGAGTAGTGACGAGGTCAGGTCAGGGCCCTACTGGTATATGTATATATATATGTATATATATATATATATATATATATATATATATATATATATATATATATATAATAACACAAGATAAAATGAAATACCGCAGTAAAATAAAGACTGGAATTTAACAAGAATGAAATCATAGAAGACAACAGCTCAGTACACAGAGATAACATGGGATTTCCTGAGATACCGTCTCATAGTCTCACGTAAATATGAAGAACAGGGGGATCTCCCGGAATACCATTTCGTAGTCCCAAATTAAATATGCAATACATGGGGATCTCCCGGAATACCATTCCGTAGTCCCAAAGTAAATTTGTAGTACAGGGGGATCTCTCGGAATACCGTTATGTAGTCCCAAAGTAAATATGCACCCAAACAATAGAATTCAATAATTACGGCACGAAATTTTACAACTCAACCTAAGTACCAGTTAAGGAAAGACAGGTAAAATCACTAAACATGTTGCATGTAGTTCAAGTAAACAGTTAAGGAAAATAGGCATGCTATTCTAATCTAGCAGGATACTACACATACTGATGAAACTCAAATAGGAAAGACATCAGGTTATTACTTAGTAGAAAAATCGGGGTTTTACACAATTAGCCCGTGTACATACTCGTCACCTCATGTGCACGACACTCACATATCAAAAACAATACAAATCCTAAGGTGATTTCCCCCACACAAGGTTAGGCAAGCCACTTACCTCGAACCAAGCTCAATCAATTGGTAACAATGCCTTTTCCATAAATATCCGATTCTGAATGGCCCAAATCTAGCAAAACACAATTACATATCATAAATAGATCTATAATAGACTAATCTAATTAATGAAATCAAAATTTTAATAAACATTTCTAAATCCGTCCTAAAAAGTCGACCCGAGCCCACGTCTCAGAATCGGGTAAAAGTCACAAAATACGGACACCCATTCACTCACGAGTTCACTCGTACCAAAATTATCCAAATCTGATGTCTAAATCCTAATCAAAACTCAGAAATTCGGTGAGGGAACGTTTCCCCCATTTTCCCAACTTTTCAATCCAAATCCGAAATTAATGGAGAACAAAAATATAGATTAATGAAATACAACCAAAAATGAGTAAGGAATCGTTACCCCAAAGCTCGCTCTGCAAATCCCTCAAAGAATCGCCAATTTTCGAGCTCCCAAGTCCAAAAATTGAGAAATGAATCAAATCCTTGAAATTCTCTCTTTTCTGCCTAGCAAACCCGTTCTTGCGACCTCATCTTCGCACTTGCGGTGCCACTTCGGCGGATAGGAATATGCACCTGCGAGTTTTCATTAAAACTTCAAAGTCCGCATCTGCGGATGCGCTTCTGCGTCTACTTGTCTGCTTCTGCAGAACCTTGGGTCCTTCTCATCTCCGCATCTATGACTACCCTTCCGCAGATGCAGCTCCGATCCTGCGGCTCACTCGTCACATCTGCGACCACTGACTCCCAGACCTAAAGGCGCACCTGCGATCCCAGACTCACTTCTGCGGGGCCGCACCTACGGACTGCCCACCGCAGGTACGAAAACACCAGAAGCGAGCATGTCAGAAATTCTTCTAAGTCGAAGCTTTCACCAGTTAAGCACCCGAAACTCACCCGAGGCCCCCGGGACCACAACCAAACATACCAACCAACTCTAAAACACCATACAAACTTAGTCGATCCCTCAAACCACATCAAACAGCGCTACAATCACAAATCATCTTCTGATTCAAACTTAAAGAGCTTGAAACTTCCAAATTCGACAACCGATGCCGAAACCAACCAAACCACGTCTGATTGACCCCAAATCTTTCCCACAAGTCATATTCAACATTATGGACCTACTCCAACTTCCGGAATCAAAATTCGACCCCGATACCGAAATTTCCACTACCGGTCCAAAACTCCAAAAATTCGACTTTCGCCATTTCAAGCCTAAATAAGCTACAGACCTCCAAAACACAATCTGGACATGCTCCTAAGTTCAAAATCACCCAACGGAGCTAGCAGAACCGACGAAACACCATCCCGGAGTCATTTTCACATAGTTCTGACTACGGTCAAAATTTTAAGATTTAAGCTTTTGTTTAAGGGACTAAGTGCCCCAAAACACTCCGAAACCAAAAACAAAACCTCCTGGCAAGTCACATCGGCAGAAAAAGGCACGGGGGAAACAATAAATAGGGGATCGGAGCTAATATACTTAAAACGACCGGACGAGTCGTTACATCCTCCACCTCTTAAAATATTTGTTCGTCCTCGAATGAGCACAAAGACATACCTAAAGTGGTGAAAAGATGAGGATAACGGTTGCGCATAACATGCTAGGTCTCCCAAGTCGCCTCCTCGACTGGCTGACCCCTCCACTGAACCTTCACGGAAGAAATGTTCTTTGACCTTAGCTTTCTGATCTGCCTGTCTAAAATATCCACTGACTCCTTAACATAAGATAGATCCTTGTCCAATTGGACTGAGCTGAAATCCAATACATGAGTCGGATCACCGTGATACTTTCGGAGCGTAGAAATGTGGAATACCGGATGAATTCCTTCTAGACTGGGAGGTAAGGCAAGCTCATAAGCAACCTCCCCAACACGCCGCAACACCTCAAAAGGACCAATGAAACTTGGACTCAACTTGCCCTTCTTTCCGAACCTCATAACACCCTTCATAGGCGAAATCCGAAGCAAGACCCACTCACCAACCATGAATGCAACATCATGAACCTTCCGATCCGCATAACTCTTCTGTCTGGACTGGGCTGCATGAAGTCTATCCTGAATCACCTTAACCTTCTCCAAGGCATTCTTAACCAAGTCTGAACCCAATAATCTAGCCTCGCCAGGCTCAAATCATCCCACTGGGGACCGACACTGCCTACCAAACAGAGCCTCATACGGTGCCATCTTAATGCTGGAGTAATAACTATAATTGTAGACAAACTCCACAAGTGGAAAAAATTGACCCCAAGCAGCCCCAAAATCTATCACATAAGCACAAAGCATATCCTCTAGTATCTGAATAGTGCGCTCGAACTGTCCATTTGTATGAGGGTGAAATGCTGTATTCAACTCAACCCGAGTACCCAGCTCATGATGTACAACTCTCTAGAACCGTGATGTAAATTGCGTACCCTGGTCAGAGATAATAGATACTGGTGCGCCATGAAGCCTGACGATCTCACGGATGTAGATTCGAGCTAGTTGCTCGGAAGAATAAGTAGTCATCACAGGAATAAAATGAGTCGACTTGGTTAGCCTATCCACAATAACCCAAACTGCATCAAACCTCCCCTGAGTCTGGGGGAGTCCAACAACAAAACCCATAGTGATCCGTTCCCATTTTCACTCAGGAATCTCTAACCTCTGAAGCAACCCACCTGGCCGCTGATGCTCATACTTCACCTACTAGAAATTTAGACATCGGGACACATACTCTACTATGTCTTTCTTCATTCTCCTCCACCGGTAGTGTTGTATCAAGTCCTGATACATCTTTGCGGCACCCAGATAAATGGAGTACCGCGAGCTGTGAGCCTCCTGGAGAATCAACTCACGTAAGCCATCTACATTGGGCACACATAGCCTGCCCTGTATCCTCAATGCACCATCATCTCCAATAGTGACCTCCTTAGCATCACCGTGCTGGTCCGTGTCCTTAAGGACAAGTAGATGGGGGTCATTATACTGACCCTCCCTGATAAGATCATAAAGAGAAGACCGAGAGACCATACAAACCAATACTTGACTCGGCTCAGAAATATCCAATCTCACAAACTGGCTGGCCAAGGCCTGAACATCCAATGCCATGGGCCTCTCTGCTGCTGGTAGATATGCTAAGCTCCCCAAACTCTCTGCCCGGCGACTCAAAGCATCAGCCACCACATTGGCCTTCCCAGAGTGGTACAAAATAGTGATATCATAATCCTTAAGTAGCTCCAACCACCTCCTCTGACGTAAATTAAGATCTTTCTGCTTGAACAGATAATGCAAACTTCGGTGATCGGTGTAAATCTCACAAGGAACACCGTATAGATAATGCCTCCAAATCTTCAAGGCATGAATAATAACAGCTAACTCAAGGTCGTGGACAAGATAGTTCTTTTCATGCACCTTCAGTTGTCTGGACGCGTAGGCAATCACTCTACCGTCCTGGTTATATGAGCTACAATAGATGAGAAACCCTCTACAAATCGACGATAATACCCCGCCAAACCAAGAAAACTCCGGATCTCTGTAGCTGAGGATGGTCTGGGCCAACTCTGCACTGCTTCAATCTTCTTTGGATCCATCTAGATCCCTCACTCGATTCTATATGACCCAAGAATGCCAACGAGTCTAGCCAAAACTCACACTTTGAAAATTTTGCATATAACTTCTTTTCTCTTAAGGTATGAAGCGCAGTCCTCAGGTGCTGCTCATGATCCTCTCGACTTCGGGTGTACATCAGAATGTCATCAATAAACACAATGACGAATGAGTCAAGATAAGGCCGAAATACATTGTGTATCAAGTGCATAAAAGTTGTCGGGGCGTTGGTCAGCCCAAAAGACATAACAAGAAACTCATAGTGACCATATCGGGTCCTGAAAGTAGTCTTCGAGATATCTGGCTCCCGAATCTTCAACTGATGATATGCTGAACATAAGTCAATCTTGGAAAACACTCTGGCACCCTGTAATTGATCAAATAAGTCATCAATACAAGGCAATGGATACCTATTTTTCAATGTGACTTTGTTCAACTGGCGGTAATCAATACACATTCGCATAGAACCATCATTCTTCTTTACAAATAAGACAGGAGCACCCCAAGGTGACACACTTGGCCGAATGAATCCCTTATCTAGCAATTCCTGTAACTACTCCTTCAACTCTTTCAATTTAGGAGGAGCCATACGATATGGATGAATAAAGATGGGCTGAGTGCCCGACAACAAATCAATGCCAAAATCAATATCTCTGTCGAGCAGCATGCCCGGAAGATCAGCTGGAAACACATCTAGAAAGTCCCTCACTATTGGAACTGACTCAACTGTAGGGGTATCAATACTGACATCTCTCACATAAGCTAGATACTTGTCACACCCCTTCTCAACCATGCATTGAGCTTTAAGAAATGAAATAACACTACTGGGAGTATACTCTAAGGTAACTTTCCACTCTAATTGAGGTAAACCTGGCATAGCCAGCATCACGGTTTTAGTGTGACAATCAAGAATAACATAATGGGGCAACAACCAATCCATACCCAAAATAATATCAAAGTCCACCTTGCTGAGCAATAATAAATCGACTCTAGTCTCAAAACCACTAAGAGCAATCAAACACGACTGATACACACGGTCTACAACAAGAGAATCTCCCATAGGAGTAGACACATAAATAAGGGAACTCAAAGAATCCCGAGATACACCCAAATACGGGGTAAAATAAGAGGACACATAAGAATATGTAGAGCCTGGGTCAAATAATACCGACACATCTCTATGACACACCAGGATAATACCTATAATGATAGAATCAAAAGCAACTGGCTCTGTACGAGAAGGAAGGGCATAATATCTGGCCTGGCCTCCCCCTCTAGGGCGACCTCTACCTCCCCGACCTCCACCTCGGGCTGGCTGAGCAGGTGGGGTGGCAACTGGTGCTGTAATCATAGCATGAGGACCCGGTGGAGCACGCTGTGGCTGAGAAGTTTGTGGAGGTTCACCCCTCCTAAATCTGGGGCAATCCCTTACCATATGGCGAGTGTCGCCACACTCAAAACAAGCTCTAGGAGGGCGTGACTATTGTGACTGGCTTGGGCCAGGTCTGCTGGACTGGCCGCTAGGAACACCCTGTGCAGGAGGCACACTAGATACTGGCGGTGCATAATAAGGCTTCTGGGGCCTAGAAGGAGAGGGAACACCGCTGACGGCTGGAAGAGCTGAATGAATGTGGCGACTCACATAACCCCTACCATGGAGAGCTGCTGGGGCACGAGCACCAGAATAATAACCAGTCTCTGGAGACCTCTTGGCCTCTCTCTCCTCTCTGTCCCGGGCAAGCATGCCCTCCAATCTCCTGGCAATACTCACAACATGTTGATAAGAAATATACATCTCCAACTCCCTGGCCATACTAATCTGGAAGCTGGGGTGGAGTCCCTCAATAAACCATCGAACCCTCTCTCGAACTGTGGCAACCAAGGCCGGTGCATGTCGGGCCAAATCACTGAAACAGACTGCATACTCTGACATTGTCATAGATCCCCGGCACAGCTGCTCAAACTCCACGCGGCATGAGTCCTTGAGGCTCTAAGGGACATACTCTCTCAAAAACATGTCCGAGAACTGAGTCCATGTAAGTGAAGCTTCCTCATCCGGACTACTCAGCTCATAAGCACGCCACCACTTATAGGCTGCTCCTCTAAGCTGGAATATAGTAAAAGAAACCCCGCTTGTCTCCGCTATGCCCATAGTACGGAGAATACGATGACAATCCTCCAGAAAACCTTGAGCATCATCTGTATCCAATTCGCTGAAGGTAGGTGGGTGGTACTTCTTGTACCTCTCAAGTCTGAGCTGCTCCACCTCAGAAGCTACTGCCCTAACCGCGGGCTGAGCTGGAGCTATTGATTGCATTGGTACAATCTCTAGAACATGGTCCACCTGAACCCGCTGCTCTAGAGTACCGGCGACGGGAGTTTGTGCTCCTCCCCCAGCCTGAGATGTGGCCGGAGTAAGTGGAATCATTCCAGCCTGAGCTAAGGTACTGAACATGCTTAGAAATTAGGCTAGAGTCTCCTGGAGGGCTGGTGAAGAAGCAGGTACCTCAGGTGTCTCCCCTCCACCTGGAGCTACTAGGGTCTCCTCTGTAGTAGCTCGTGCGGGTGCTCTGGCTGCACCACGTGGACTTCCTTGGCCTCTACCCAGGCCCCGGCCTTTCGCAACTCTAGCATGGGGTGCGAGTGCCTGGTCATCAGATCCGCTTGTATATGTCCTCACAATCTATGAGAGAATAGAATACAGAAGTTTAGAATTTTTGAAGTCCTCAATTTTTGCACGACAAGGAATCAAAGTAGTGAAATTTTCCTAACAGTTCCATAGCCTCCCGAAGATAAGTACAAACGTCTCTGTTCCGATCCGCGAGACTCTAATAAACCGGCTTGTGACTCACGACACCTATGAACCTAGAGCTCTGCCAGCAACTTGCCACAACCCAATTTCTCCCTCCGTATGATGTCATGACGACACCTAGTCTCTATGACTAGGTAAGCCTAACATTTTGCGGAATAAAAGAAATAAAAATATAAATTTAACAACTAACTGTAGCAATAACGCTAAAACTGAGTACCATGCCACTTTGCATGTAAAATAACCAACTCCTCAATATACTACACAACATTCCCAAAACCCGGAATATCGTGAATCACAAACTACAGAAGGAAAATCTAGTGTCTCTATACAACAGAGTCTATCAAAAGAATATACAGAAGATAGTGGACATGGGGAAGAGTAGAAGGGGACTCCGAGGTCTGCAGACGCGATAGATGTACCTTGAAGTTTCCAAAGCTGTCCCGGTTCACTGATAGTGCAGCTGATAAGGAGTACCTAGATCTGCCCACAAAAAACATGTGGAGAAGAGTAGCATGTGTACACCACAATCGATACCTAGTAAGTGCCAAGCCTAACCTGGATCGAGTAGTGACGAGGTCAGTTCAGGGCCCTACTGGTATATATATAATAACACTAGATTAAATGAAACACTGCAGTAAAATAAAGACTGGAATTTAACAAGAATGAAATCATAGAAAACAACAGCTTAGTACACAGAGATAACAGGGGATTTTCCGAGATACCGTCTCGTAGTCCCACGTAAATGTTCAGAACAAGGGGATCTCCCGGAATACCATTCCGTAGTCCCAAAGTAAATATGTAGTATAAGGGGATCTCCCGGAATACCGTTCCCTAGTCCCAAAGTAAATATGCAGTACAAGGGGATCTCCCAGAATACCATTCAGTATTCCCATAGTAAATATGCAGCCAAACAATAGAATTCAATAATTACGGCACTAAATTCTACAACTCAACCTAAGTACCAGTTAAGGAAAGACATGTAAATTTACTAAACATCTTGCACGTAGTTCAAGTAAATAGTTAAGGCAAGTAGGCATGCTATTCACATCTAGCAGGATACTACACATACTGATGAAACTCAAATAGGAAAGAAATCAGGTTATTACTTAGTAGAAATAATTGGATTTTTACACAATTAGCCCCTGTACGTACTCATCACCTCATGTGCACGACACTCATATATCAAAAATAGTACAAATCCTAAGGGGATTTCCCCCACACAAGGTTAGGCAAGCCATTTACCTCGAACCAAGCTCAATCAATCAGAAACAATGCCTTTTCCACGAATATCCGACACTAAATGACCCAAATCTAGCCAAAAGCAATTACATATCATAAATACAACTCTAATAAACTAATCTAATTAATGAAATCAAGATTTTAATTAAAATTCCGAAATCCATCATAAAATGTCGACCCGAGCCCACGTCTCGGAATCGGGTAAATATCACAAAATACGAACACCCATTCACTCACGAGTTCACTCGTACCAAAATTATACAAATCCGATGTCTAAATCCCAATCAAAACTCATAAATTCGGTTAGGGAACGTTTCCCTCATTTTCCCAACTTTTCAATCCAAATCCGAAATTAAATGGAGAAAACAACTATAGATTAATGAAATACAACCAAAAATGAGTAAGGAATCGTTACCCCAAAGCTCTCTCTGCAAATCCCTCAAAGAATTGCCAATTTCCGAGCTCCCAAGTCCAAAAATAGAGAAATGAATCAAACCCTCAAAATTCTCTCTTTTCTGCCCAGCAAACCCGTTCTTGCGACCTCATCTCCGCACATGCAGTGCCACTTCGGCGGATAGGAATATGCACCTGCGAGTTTTCATTAAAACTCCACAGTTCGCACCTACGCGCCTAAGTCCGCATCTGTGGATGCGCTTCTGCGTCTACTCATCCGCTTCTGCGGAACCTTTGGTCCTTCTCATTTCCGCATCTACGACTACCCTTCCGCAGATGCGGCTCCGTTCCTGTGGCTCACTCGTCGCATCTGCGACCACTGACTCCCAGGCCTAAAGGCACACCTGCTATCCCAACCTCGCTTCTGCGGGGCTGCACCTGCGGACTCCCCACAGCAGGTGCGAAAACACCAGAAGCTAGCATGTCAGAAATTCTTCTAAGTCCAAGCTTTCACCCGTTAAGCACCCGAAACTCACCCGATCTTTGAGAGAGGGTTCACTAGATTTCAAGAGGTAATCCACTTTTGATTATTTTTATTCATTAGTATTGATTACCCATTGAATTTACCACCTAGATTATGTATTTTTAAGGTGGAATTTGGGGAATTTTGGACTAGGGATTGAAGAGTAAGATTTGGAGATTTGAGTATCGACTTGTAGTCAGAATTGGGTGATTTTTGTTTGGTTGGACTCATTATTCAATGGGTTTTCGAATTTTTGAAGTTTTCTAGGTTTGGCGGGGTATTACCGTCGTTTTGTAGAGGGATTCTCATCTATCGCAGCACTTATGACCAGGCTAACCCAGAAGGGTGCTCCGTTCAGGTGGACAGAGGAATGTGAGGAGAGCTTTCAGAAGATCAAGACAGCTTTGACTACAGCCCCAGTATTGGTATTACCTACAGGTTCGGGGTCTTATACTGTATATTGTGATGCATCGCGTATTGATTTCGGTGCGGTGTTGATGCAGGATGGTAGGGTGATTGCCTACGCATCCAGACAGCTGAAGGTGCACGAAAAGAACTATCATGTCCACGACCTTGAGTTAGGATCTATTGTTCATGCCTTGAAGATATGGCGGCATTATTTGTACAGTGTTCCTTGTGAGATTTACACCGATCATCGGAGTTTGCAGCATCTGTTTAAGCAAAAAGATATTAACTTACGTCAGCGGAGGTGGTTAGAGCTACTTAAGGATTATGATAATACTAGTTTGTACCACCTTGGGAAGGCCAATGTGGTGGCCGATGCTTTGAGTCGCCGGGCAGAGAGTTTGGGGAGTTTAGCATATCTACCAGCAGCAGAAAGGTCATTAGCATTGGATGTTCAGGCCTTGGCCAGCCAGTTTGTGAGATTGGATATTTCTGAGCCGAATCGAGTATTGGCTTGTGTGGTATATCGGTCTTCTATTTATGATCGTATCAAGAAGTATCAGTATGATGACCCCCATCTGCTTGTCCTTAAGGACACGGTCCAGCACGGTGATGCTAAGGAGGTTACTATTGGAGATGATGGTGCATTGAGAATGTAAGGCAGGCTATGTGTGCCCAATGTAGATGGTTTGCGTGAGTTGATTCTTCAGGAGGCTCACAGTTCGCGATACTCTATTCATCCGAGTGCTGTAGAGATGTATTAGGACTTGAGACAACATTACTGGTGGAGGAGAATAAAGAAGAACATAGTAGATTATGTGGCTCGATATCTAAATTGTCAGCAGGTAAAATATGAGCATCAGCGACCAGGTGGATTGCTTCAGAAGTTAGAGATTCCGGAGTGGAAATGGGAGCGGATCACTATGGATTTCGTTGTTGGACTCCCACGGACTCAGCGGAGGTTTGATGTAGTTTTGGTGATTATGGATAGGTTGACCAAGTCAGCTCATTTCATTCCTATGATGACTACCTATTCTTCCGAGCAACTAGCTCGAATCTACATCCGTGAGATCGTCAGGCTTTATGGCGTACCGGTATCTATTATCTCTGACCGAGGTACGCAGTTTACATCACGGTTCTGGAGAGCTGTACGGCATGAGTTGGGTACTAGGGTTGAGTTGAGCACAACATTTCACCCTCAGATGGACGGGCAGTCCGAGCGCACTATTCAGATATTAGAGGATATGATCCATGCGTGTGTGATAGATTTTGGGGGTGCTTGGGACCAATTCTTTCCACTTGCGGAGTTTGCTTACAATAACAGTTATCAGTCCAGCATTTAGATGGAACCGTATGAGGCTCTGTACGGTAGACGGTGTCGGTCCCAGTGGGTTGGTTCGAACCCGGTGAGGCCAGATTATTGAGTACGGACTTGGTTCAGGATGCCTTGGAAAAAGTGAAGGTGATTCAGGATAGACTTCGCACAACCCAGTCCAGACAGAAGAGTTATGCGGACTGGAAGGTTCGCGATGTGGCATTCATGGTTGGAGAGCGAGTCTTGCTCCGGGTTTCGCCTATGAAGGGCGTTATGAGGTTTGGAAAGAAGGGCAAGATGAGCCCAAGATTCATTGGTCCATTTGAGGAATTGCGTCGAGTTGGGGAGGTTGCTTATGAGCTTGCCTTGCCTCCCAATCTAGCAGGAGTTCATCCGGAATTCCATGTTTCTATGCTCTGAAAGAATCACAGCAATCCGTCCCATGTGTTGGATTTTAGCTTAGTTCAATTGGACAAGGATCTATCCTATGTTGAGGGGCCAGTGGCTATTTTAGACACGCAGGTCAGAAAGCTAAGATCAAAGAACATTACTTCTGTGATGGTTCATTGGAGGGGACAGCCGGTTGAGGAGGCGACTTGGGAGACCGAGCAGGATATGCGCAGCCATTATCCTTATCTTTTCACCACTTCAAGTATGTCTCTATGCTCGTTCGAGGACGAACGATTGTTTTAAGAGGGGGAGGATGAAACGACTCAGCCAGTTGTTTTGAGAGTTAGAGCCCCGAACCCCTATTAACTGCTTTCCCCATATTTATTTCTGCTATTGTGATTTGCCGGGATGATTGGTTTTGCGTTTCGGAGTGTTTTGGGACACTTAGTCCCTAAATGAGAGCTTAAGTCTTAGAATTTAGACCGTAGTCGGAACTGTGTGAAGACGTATCCGAAATGGAATTTTGTCGACTCCGTTAGCTCCGTTGAGTGATTTTGAGCTGAGGAGCGCGTCTGGAATGTGTTTTGGAGGTCTGTGGTAGATTTAGGCTTGAATTGGCAAAAGTTAGATTTTCGGCGATTTCGGCCGATAGTGGAAATTTTGATATCGAGCTCGGAATGGATTTCCAAAAGTGGTTGTAGGTTTGTAGTGTCGTTTGTGACCTGTGTGTAAAATTTGAGGTAATTCAGACTAGATTTGACGTGGTTCGGCATCGTTTCTAGAATTTGGAAAATTCTACGTTCTTAGGCTTGAATCCGTGCTTAATTCATGATTTTTGGTTTGTTCGATGTGGTTTGAAGGCTCGACTAAGTTTGTATGGTGTTATAAGATTGGTTGGTAGGTTTGGTTGAGGTCCTGGGGGCCTCGGGTGTGTTTCATATGCTTAACGGAATGAAATTGGACTTAGGAAAATCTGGTGCTTTTGCTGGTTCTACTGTAATCGCACCTGCGCAAGGCGGCCCGCAGGTGCGAGCAGATTGGCGCAGAAGCGGGAAAATGGAGGAGTGCCAGGAGTCACAGGTGCGAGGTAATTTCCGCATCTTCGATGCCCGCGGATGCGTTAGAGGTCTTCGCAGGTGCGCAAGGTCCGCAGAAGCGGAAGGGAATTCCGCAGGCGCGCATGCGCAGATACGGCCCTTTCATCACAGGTGCGAAGGCAGAGGGGGTAAGTGATTTGCAAAAATGCACACATTTTGCGGCACAAGCGCACCCGCAGGTGCGAGCCCAGGCTCTGCAGGTGCGGAAATACCTGGGCAGTGGTTAAAACCGAAGGGCTTCGCGATTTTTGTCATTTTTGGACTTTGCAACGCGGTTTAGGGCGATATTTGAGAGCATTTTCGAGAGATTTCTTGAGGAAAGTCCATTGTGCTTATTTTCGATCAATAATCTTGCTTCCCCATGTGTTTTACCACCTAGTTAGTGTGTATTTAAGGTGGAAATTGGGAATTGGAGGCTAGGGATTTGGAGGTTTGATTTGTGGATTTGGAGGACCATTTGGTGTCGGATTTTAGTAAATTTGATATGGTTAGACTCGTGAGTGAACGGGCTTTTGTATTTTATGACTTTTACTCAATTCCGAGATGTGGGCCCCACTGGCAAATTTTGAGTTAATTTCGGAATTTTCGTTAAAATGTTGATTTCGTTAATTAGATGAATCTATTATTGTTGTAATTATGATATGTATTTATTTTTGGCTAGATTTGAGCCATTCAAAGCCGGATATTCGTGGAAAGGGCATTCTTACGGATTTATTGAGCTTGACTCGAGGTAAGTGGCTTGCCTAATTTTGTGGGGGGGGGGGGGAGGGGGGAATCCCCTTAAGATTTGGAACTATTGTGCTATGTGAGTGTCGTGTACGTGAGGTGACGAGTACGTACACGGGCTAGTTGTGGAAAACCCGATTTTCTTACTGAGCAGCAACATGTTTTCCTGTTATTTTGAGTTATACCATTTTAATGAGTACTAATCTATTTTCATTCTTAATTGAGTTATTCCAATATGTGTAGCTATCATGTTTAGTCTAATACAACATGTCTACGTGTCTTAATTGTTTATGTGAATTATGTGCAGCATGCTTAATGAATTTCCTGCTTCTTCCCTGACTGGTACTTAGTCTAAATTATAAGAATTTTGTGATGTAGTTGTATTTCTATAATTCGTGTTGCATATTTACTTTGGGACTACGGAACGGTATTTTGGGAGATCCCCCTATACTGCATATTTACTTTGGGACTACGAAACGGTATTTGGTATTTCGGGAGATCCCCCTGTCTTGCATATTTACTTTGGGACTACGGAACGGTATTCCGGGAGATCCCCCTACACATTTATTTTGGGACTACGGAACGGTATTCCGGGAGATCCCCCTGCACATTTATTTTGGGACTACGGAATGGTATTCCGGGAGATCCCCCTGCACATTTACGTTTGGGACTACGGGACGGTATCTCGGGAGATCCCCTATTGTGTTTATGTATACTAAGTTGTTACCTTCTATGATTTCATTGTTGTTAAATTTCAGCTTTTATTTTATTGCGGTATTACACTCTATATTGTTTTATTACATATTTACCAGTAGGGCCTTGACCTGACCTTGTCACTACTCGACCGAGGTTAGGCTTGGCACTTACTGGGTACCAATTGTGGTATACTCATGCTACTCTCTGCATATGTTTTTCGTGTGCAGATCCAGGTGTACCTTATCAGCCGCACTATTAGTGAGCCGAGACAGCTTTGGAGACTTCAAGGTATATTTGCCGCGTTCGCAGACCTCGGAGTCCCCTTCTACTCTTTCTCATGTCCATTATCTTCTGTATTTTTCCTTGTTAGACTCTGATGTATAGAGACACTAGATTTTTCTTTCTGTAGTTTGTGATTCATGATGCTTCCGGGTTTGGGATTTGTTGTGTATTTTTGAATAATTGGTTAAATTCATGATTTTATTTCATTATTTCGCAAAATGTTAGGCTTACCTAGTTGTAGAGACTAGGTACCATCACGACGTCACACGGAGGGGAAATTGGGTCGTGACAATCGGCCTAACTTAAAAAAGGTAAGTGTCTTGCCTAACCTCGAGTGAGGGAACTACCCCTTGGGCATCGAGTTTTATGTGCCATTTGTGAAATGTGAAAAGCTATGTACGCGAGGTGACAAGTACGTACTCGGGCTTATATATGCAAATTTTATTGGGTTAAAGTCTTAGGCACTATTGTGTAGTAAATTGGATAATTGTTGGCATTTATTAAATCATCTATTTGCCATGCCCAAATCCTTGTTTGTTGAATTTGTTTTTATATGACAATTTGATGTGATTGTTACCTGAATATTTATGTAAATTCCGTGAGTTTGTTGATTTGATATTTCCTGGAAATAATTATATTATGGATTTTCCATTTGCAAATAGTTAATGAACTAAGCTTAAACTGAGGCGTTAATATAATTATCTAAATTTGGATTAATGAAGGCATTGCCCTATGCTGATTATTTTCTATCTCTGTTGATTCTTTTTGAGGTTATATATACATTGTGTGGAGCCTTGGGCTATTTGTTGTAAACTGTATTGATTTTGTTATATCCTTGGAATTGGTTGTGGCCATTGGGCAAATTGTGATATGAATTGATTTTGTTAAGTTGTCGTGATAATATTTTGTGTAAATTGTTGTGTTAAATGAGTTATTATTTTGAGGATATAAGGGTGGCATTTCACCGTTGATATTATGTGGGCATAAGGGAGGCATTTCACTGTTGTTATGTGTGTTGGGATATTGTCTGGGTGGAGCGATAAGGGTGGCTATATGAGCGATAAATGTGGTTATAGGAGCGATAAGGGTGGCTATTGATATTGTCAGGGCGGAGGTATAAGGGAGGCTACTATAGGAGAGATAAGGGTGGCTATTGTCAGGGATGATATATGATGATGTGGAGTTATTGCGTTGGTAATTTCTATGTGATGTTGTGATCTTTCTCGTGTTTCTTTTTATATCTTGTGCAATTTATCTTGTTATTTCGGTAAACTTGATAATAGTTTGATCTGTGTTGAAAAATGGGAGTTTGTAGCTATCGCCAGGCGGATTATGAAATGAAATGTGGGCATGAGGTGCCGTGAGTAAATAATGATGATATTGGCACGTGAACTGTCCATGTAGCTGTGATAGGAAAAATGGGCACGAGATGCCGAGGAAATGGGATGATTTAATTATGGGCACGAAGTGTAGTGAAAATATGAAAGTGGGCTGAGACCCGTGTTTACGAAAAATATGAAAATGGGCTGAGACCCGTATCTTTATGATTATGAAATGAGGTGTCGCATGGTGACTTTTAATTGCAAGAATTATATTCAAAATATTTATTTGGAAGGATTTTTATTCAAAAAGAGATTTATTGAAAGAATTATATTTGAAAGAGAGTTATTTGGAAGAATTATATGTGAAAGATATTTAATTGAAGGACTTGATTTAATTGGGTGTACTTGTATTTATTAATTGTTGAGCGATATTAATGGTGTTCTTGTTGCCCTGTTGTGCATATCACTGGTTGATTTGTATTGCCTTGTTGTTATTTGTTTCCTATTATTTTGTATATCATATTGCACAGGTTATTAGACTAATGAGTGTCTTGACTGTACCTCGTCTCTACTCCACTGAGGTTAGTCTTGATACTTACTGGATACCGACCGTGGTGTACTCATACTACACTTCAGCACATTTTTGTGCAGAGTCAGGAATTCGAGCTATCGAACTCGGACAGAATTAAAGTGAGATCGCAAGGATTCAAGGTAGAGCTGCTTGGTCACCGCAGTTCCTTGGAGTCTTTTCATTTTATTATATTGTTAATATTTATTCAAACAATATGGAGTATTCGATCTTGTCACGACCCAAATTATCCCTCCATAAGGTGTCGTGATGGCACCTAGTCTTTACGACTAGGTAAGCCTAATATTGCGAAAAATATAAAGAAACACAAAATTTTAAAGATAAACAACATATTATAAATAGCCAAGAGTAGTACCACTCGGCACATACAAAATAATTTTCCAAGACCCGGAATATCACTAAGTCACAAGCTGCTATAATCTATGTAGCTCTATACAAAAGTCTGAAGATAATAAGGAAAGTCTCTAGACGAGGGAGTAGAAGGGGAATCCGAAGATCTGCGGACGCATGCAGAGGTACCTTGAAGTCTCCTAGAATCAGCAGCACGCACTAACCCCAAGGCTGATAGCTCGTACCTGGATCTGCACACGAAAACATGTGCAGGAAGGGCATGAGTACACCACAATGGTACCCAGTAAGTGCCAAGCCTAACCTCGGTCGAGTAGTGACGAGATAAGGTCAAGGCCCTACCGGAGTAAATATAATAAATTAAACAGTAAAAGATATAAGTGAAATTTACGGTAACATAGTTAAAGAAATTCTCGAAATTTTAACAGTTAAGGGAGCCCTCGGCTCAAAACAAGGTAAACACAATGGGAAATCTCCCGGGATACCATCCCGTAGTTCCGAATGAATATGCAGTACATGGGGATCTCCCGGAATACGTCTGTAGTCCCAAAGTAAATATACAGCGCTGGGGGATCTCCCGGAATACGTCTGTAGTCCCAAAGTAAATATGCAGTACAGGGGATCTCCCGGAATACATCCGTAGTCCCAAAGTAAATATGCAGTGCTGGGGGATCTCCCGGAATACGTCTGTAGTCCCAAAGTAAATATGCAGTGCTGGGGATCTCCCGGAATATGTCCGTAGTCCCAAAGTAAATATGCAAGACATGGGGGATCTCCCGGAATACGTCTGTAGTCCCAATTTAAATATGCAACGCAAGATGAAATGGCAGGTATGGCATCGAGTTATACAGTTTATACTGAACACAGATAAGGGAATAGGGATTTAACTAAGCATGGCGCACAGAAGGTCAAATAGGCAGTTAAAACACGTAAGCATGCTTTTCTAGTCTAAACTAAACAATTAAGCATATTAGTGCAATTTAATAAGAGAAGCAATTTATGATTTAAAAAGGATAAACAGGATTTTTGCAATAACAGCCCATGTACGTACTCGTCACCTCGCGTACACGGCGCCCACACACCAAATAATATCAAGACATCCTAAGTGGAAAGCCCCCAACACAAGGTTAGGCAAGCCACTTACCTTGAACCGCTCAAATCACCTTGATAACACGTTCTTGCCACGAGTATCCGACTCCAAATGGCCCGAATCTATTCAAATAAATTGCATAATGTAAATATAACTACAAGTAACTAATTTAGCTAATTAATTCGAAGCTAAAGCGTGAAATTAGGAAAAACACCCAAAAGGTCACCCCGGGCCCACGTCTCGGAATCGGGTAAAAGTCACAAAATACGAACACCCATTCACTCACAAGTTTACTCGTACCAAAATTGCTCAAATCCGATACCAAAATCTCGATCAAAACCCCAAAATTCGGCCTAAGAATGTTTCTCAATTTTTCACCCCAAATCCGAAATTTAACGATGAATTCAAGCATAGATTAGTGGAATATAACCATAAAGGAGTTAAGAATCGTTACCCAATCGATATCTCTGAAAATCCCTCATCCAAATTCCGAGTTCCCAACTTAAGGTTTTGATAAAAATGGCAAAACCTTAGTTTTTTGGAACTTAAATAATGCCCAGACGCGTCCTTCTTCGCGAACGCGGCCACACCCTCGCGTTCGCGAAGTACAATTTACTTCGGCCCAAAATCCTCCATCGCGAACGCGATGAACATGTCGCGAACGCGAAGACCACTCAGCTTGACCCTTCGCGAATGCAGGATCTCCATTGCGAACGCGAAGCACAAAATCTCGCCTGCCTCCAGTTCTTCTTTGCGAACGCGAGGACCATGTCGCGAACGCGTAGCTTCGAGGTTCCACACCTTCGTGAACACGAGAGCGACATTGTGGACATGAAGAGTAATTCAGCTGACCTTCCCAAATACCTTACGCGAACGCGAGGACTCCCTCGCGAATGCGATGAAGAAAATGCCTGCAACAGAACACCAGAAATCTGCTATCTTCCAAAGTCCAAAGATGACTTGTTGAGCATCCGAAACACGCCCGAGGCCCCCGGGACCTCGACCAAACATACCAACCAATCCTAAAACACCATACGAACTTAGTCGAGCTCTCAAATCACATCAAACAACGCTAAAATCACGAATCACCCTCCAATTCAAACTTAAACAACTTGAAACTTCAAAATTCTACAACCGATGCCGAAACCTATCAAATCACGTCTGATTGATCTCAAATTTTGCACACAAGTCATATTCGATATTATGGACCTATTCCAACTTCCGAAATCAGATTCCGACCCCGATATCAAAATTTCCACTACCGACCCAAAACTCCAAAAATTCGACTTTCGCCATTTCAAGCCTAAATGAGCTACGGACCTCCAAAACACAATCCGGACACGCTCCTAAACCCAAAAATACCTAACGGAGCTAACGGAACCGACAGAATTCCATTCCGGAGTCGTATTCACATAGTTTCAACTACGATCCAAATCCAAAGGGTTAAGCTCTCATTTAGGGACTAAGTGTCCCAAAACACTCCAAAAATCAAAACCAATCATCCCGGCAAGTCACAATAGCAAATATAGAGTTGGGGAAAGCAGTTAATAGGGGATCGGGGATATTACTCTCAAAACGACAGGCCGGGTCTTTACAGATCTTTGATATCATTTCATGTATTCAATTAAAGTTCGTGACTCAGTATTACCAGTCTTGGGAGATTTTCATATTTGTTTTCGCTGTTAGTTTTGATTACCTATATAAAAAAAATGGCTTGAATTGTTATAAAATAGGCTTACCTAGTCTTAGAGACTAAGTGTCATCACGACGCCTGTGGTGGGATTTTGGGTCGTGACATATTTAGTATTAATTAATTAAGAAATAATGTATATGTGGATTTTTCTGGTTATGCCATATAGATGAATTAGTTATTAGTTAATTAGCTAATACGTTACATGTGGCTAATTTTAAGAATGCCACTTGGCTTAAGGAGAGGGCTTTCTCCTCTCATTTTAATAATATATAGATTTTCTGCAATACAAATGGAACGTTTAGTTGTTTGTTTTCATTTTATGTTAAGGGCGTATATGGGTCGGGTTGGTTCGATTTTTATCATGACAAAACTAAATCAATTATATCGAATTGAATTTTGTATAGGAAGGGATTACAATGTCACGACCCGAAATTCCCACCTTCGGACCGTGATGGCGCCTAACATTTCACTTGCTAGGCAAGCCAACGTTAGAGTAATATTATCTATTTTTTTAAAAAAATTAAATTTATTAATAATCAAAGAACAAATGCGGAAGTAAAGTCTAAAATATAGTGAAAACTTCATAAAAAAAACGGTGTGTAAATACCATCCCAGAATTGGTGTCACAAGTGCACTAGCTTCTAGAAAAATACAAATAAAGGTCTGAATAAAATAAAGCTGTCTGGAAATAAACACACAGCTAAAGTAAAATAGATGAGGACTTCAGAACTGCGGACGCCATGCAGTTATACCTCAAGTCTCCTCCGAATAGCTGAAATCCGATCAAGTCTATGGCACGCCGCTGGGACCAACTCTGAAATCTGCACAAGAAGTGCAGAGTGTAGTATCAGTACAACCGAACCCATGTACTGGTAAGTGCTGAGTCTAACCTCGACGAAGTAGTGACGAGGCTAAGGCGGTTCACTTACATTAACTTGTACGCAATATTAATAACAACAACAAATAATAGAAATAAATCAGGTAACTCATTTATAATAATTGAAGCCAACTCAGCAGTCATAATCCATTATTATTTCACCCAATTCTGTTGCAGCGTGCAACCCGCTCTCACAATATATTCACATTCAATTCTGCTGCAGCGTGCAACCCGCTCTCCCAATATATTCCTTTTAATCAAGTCTGTCATATATTTATTTCAATCAAGTATATATATAGACTTTTAAATAAGTCTGTTGCGGCGTGCAATCCGATCCCCCAATATTGACTTTTAAATAAGTTTATTGCGTCGTGCAATCCGATCCCCCAATATTGACTTTTAAATAAGTCTATTGCGGCGTGCAATTCGATCCCCCAATATATATACACACTTTCATTTCCGTTGCGGCGTGCAACCCGTTCCCCCAATATAATTTTAAACAACTCATAGATGTAATAAAATTTACTCCAATAAATACCACGTCCAATGAGAAATTATTAAGCATCAAGGCACACAATAATTATAATTTATTTATGAACCAAACAATAACAAATAACAATTTATTATGAAAATCACAGAGAAATTAGGTAGTTTAATATTTAATATGCTAAATGTCAAATAACAATTAAAACACATAATTCAAATAGCATGTAATAATTAATGCAGGAATTCCAGAATTAATATTTGTCAAAGAATAGGAGAGAAATAATTATTATAATAATTAATTTATGATTTAAAATAATTTATGATTTTTCAAGTAAGCAGGCAAACAATTAATTTGACGACGTATAGACACTCGTCACCTCGCCTATACGTCGTTCACATGCAATTCACATAACAAATAATTTAAGGGTTCTATTCCCTCAAGTCAAGGTTAACCACGACACTTACCTCGCTTTGCAAATTCCAATAAATTACTCAACCATAGCTTTTCCTTTTAAATTTGACTCTGAAAGCTTCAAATCTATTCACAAACAATTTGATATATTCAATACCAATCATAGGAATTAATTCCATATGAATTAATAAATTTTACGGATAAAAATCCGAAATTCATTTAAATTTTGATAGTGGGACCCACGTCTCAAATCCCAAAAAAACTCACGAAATCCGAACACCCGTTCCGATACGCGTTCAACCATACACAAATTGTCCAATTCCGATATCAAATGGACCTTCAAATCTTAACTTTTCGTTTTTGAAAGATTTTATAAAAATCTGATTTCTTCCATCTAAATCTGAAATAAATGATTAATATAGATATGGATTTTTGAAATAATATCACTTTTGGTTAAAGAACACTTACCCAATTCAAAGTAGTGAAAATTCTCCTTGAAATCGCCCAAATCCGAGACTTGAAACTCAAAAATGAGTAAAAATGGTGACTTCCGAATTTATGGGCTCTGCCCAGTCATTTTCGCATCTGCGGATAAAAGTTCCGCATTTGCGGACTCGCATTTGCGATGACAGGCTGCCAGGTGAAGTTTTGCATCTGCGGACATTCCTGTCGCACCTGCGACATCCGCATATATGCAAAATGGCCGCACTTGCGAAGACCCCAGGCTAGCCCAGTCCCGCATCTGCGCAATGCCGCCGCACCTGCGGCATCGCACCTGCAGCCAAGACCCTCGCAGGTGTGATTACATTAGAGGCCGAATTTCCAGAATTGGCTTAAGTTCACAATTCGATCCGATTTCGATCCGAATCACACTCGGGGTACTTGGGACCCCGTCTGAATATACCAACAAGTCCAGAAACATAATACGGACTTACTCGGGATTTCAATTCCCGCCAAACAACATCAAAATTACAATTCACACCTTGATTCGAACTTTGAGTTTTAAACTTTTCAATTTGCAAATCTCGTGCCAAAACATATTAAATGAATTCGTAATGACTTCAAATTTGGCACACAAGTCATAAATGACATAACGGAGCTGTTCAAATTTCTAGAATCGAATTCCGGTTCCGATATCAAAAAGTCAACCCAGTGGTCAAACATGGAAATCTTTAGCCTTTAAATTGCTAGTTCCGTTAAATGGTCATAACTTGAGCTAGGGACCTCCAAATTAAATTCCAGAAATACGCCCAAGTCCCAAATCACGATACGGAGCTACAGGAACTGTCAAAATACTGATCCGGGTCCGTTTTCTAAAAATGTTGACCAAAGTCAATTCACTTGAGTTTTAAAGCTCTATTTCACATTTTAATCCATTTTTCACATGAAAACTTTCTGGAAAATTTTTCAGACTGCGCACGCAAGTCGAGGAATGAAAAATGGTGCTTTTCGAGGTCTTAGAAAACATAATTACTTATTAAATTTAAAGTCATCACACTCTCCACTTCTAAAACAAACGTCTGTCCTCAAACGGAGTTAGAAAAAGATCTTGAGCTGGAGAAAAGGTATGGATATTTACTCCGCATGTCCGACTCGGACTCCCAGGTAGATGCCTCTGCCGGCTGACCTCTCCATTGCACCCGAACTGAAGGATAACTCTTAGACCTCAAATGTCGGACCTGCCGGGCTAGAATAGCCACCGGCTCCTCCTCGTAAGTCAAATCTTTGTCCAATTGGATTGAGCTGAAATCTAACACATGGGACGGATCACCATGGTATTTCTGAAGCATAGACACATGGAACACCGGATGAACCGCTGATAAACTAGGTGGTAATGCAAGCATGTATGCTACTTCACCCACCCTTTCAAGAATTTCAAAGGGTTCGATATACCTAGGACTCCACTTTCCCTACTTTCCGTACCTCATTACACCTTTCATAGGTGAAACCCGGAGCAATATTCTTTCTCCAACCATGAATGCTATCACGAACTTTACGGTCGGCATAACTCTTTTGCCTAGATTGAGTTGTGCGAAGTCGATCCTGAATAATCTTGACCTTATCCAAGGTATCCTGTACCAAATCGGTACCCAACAACCGAGCCTCTCCCGGTTCAAACCAACCAACTGGCGATCGGCATCGCCTTCCATATAATGCCTCATATGGATCCATCTGAATGACTCAACTAGTAGCTATTATTATAAGCAAACTCCGCAAGTGGCAAGAAATGATCCCAAGAACCTCCAAAGTCTATAACATAAGCGTGGAGAATATCTTCCAATATCTGAATAGTGTGCTCTGACTGTCCGTCTGTCTGTAGATGAAATGTTATACTCAACTCCACCCGCGTGCCTAACTCACGCTGTACAACCCTCCAGAAATGTGAGGTAAACTGCGTACCTCGATCTGAAATAATAGACACAGACACACCGTGAAGGCGGACAATCTCACAAATGTAAATTTCAGCTAACCTCTCTGAAGAATAGGTAACTACCACTGGAATGAAATGTGCTGACTTTGTCAACCTGTCCACAATGACCCAAACCGCGTCAAATTTTCTCTGAGTCCATGGGAGCCCAACAACAAAATCCATAGTGATACGCTCCCACTTCCACTCAGGAATTTCTAACTTCTGAAGCAAACCACTAGGTCTCTGATGCTCGTACTTAACTTGCTGACAATTCAGACATCGAGCTACATATGCAACTATATCCTTCTTCATTCTCCTCCACCAATAATGTTGCCGTAAATCTTGATACATTTTAGCGGCACCTGGATGAATAGAATACCTGGAACTGTGTGCCTCTTCAAGAATTAATTCACGAAGCCCATTCACATTAGGCACACAAATACGACCCTGCATTCGCAGAACTCCATCTTCCCCCACAGCAACCCATTTGGCATCACGGTGCCGCACCGTGTCCTTAAGGACAAGTAAATGAGGATCATCATAATGCCTCTCTCTGATGCGCTCATATAAAGAAGACCGAGCGACTGTGCAAGCTAGAACCCGAATGGGTTCTGAAATATCTAAACTCACGAACTGAATAGACAAAGTCTGAACATCTGCAACTAATGGCCTCTCACCAACCGAAATATACGCAAGACTGCCCATACTCACAGCCTTTCTACTCAAAGCATCGGCCACCACATTGGCCTTTCCGGGGTGATACAAAATGGTGATATCATAGTCTTTCAACAACTCCAACCATCTTCTCTGCCTCAAATTAAGATCCTTTTATTTGAACAGATACTGAAGGCTATGATGATCAGTAAATACCTCACACGAGACACCATAGAGGTAATGCCTCCAAATCTTCAGTGCATGAACAATGGCTGCCAATTCTAAGTCATGAATAGGATAATTCTTCTCGTGAACTTTCAATTGCCGTGACGCATATGCAACTACCTTGCCATCTTGCATTAATACTGCACCAAGCCCAATGTGAGATGTATCATAATATACCGTATACGATCCTGAACCTGTGGGTAATACTAACACTGGCGCCGTAGTCGAAGCGGTCTTGAGCTTCTGAAAGCTCAGCTCACACTCGTCTGACCATCTGAATGGAACACCTTTCTGGGTCAGTCTGGTCAATGGGCTTGCTATAGATGAAAACCCTTTCACGAACCGACGATAATAACCTGCTAAACCCAGGAAACTGCGGATCTCTATAACTGAAGTAGGTCTAGGCCAATTCTGAGCAGCCTCAATCTTCTTAGGATCCACCTTTATGTCTTCTGCCGATTTAACATGCCCCAAAAAGGCAACTGAGTCTAACCAAAACTCACATTTTGAAAACGTGGCATATAACTGATTATTCTTCAAAGTATGAAGCACACTTCGAAGATGTTGCTCATGTTCCTCTCGACTGCTGGAGTAAATCAAGATATCATCAATGAATACAACCACAAAAGAATCCAAATAAGGCTTGAACACCCGATTCATCAAATCTATAAATGTTGTTGGGGCATTTGTCAACCCAAATGACATCACTAGGAATCCGTAATACCCATACCGAGTTCAAAAAGCTATTTTAGGGACATCAGATGCCCTAATCTTCAACTGATGGTAACCAGACCTCAAATCGATCTTCGAAAATACCTTGGCACCCTGAAGCTGATCAAATAAGTCATTAATTCTTGGCAGTGGATATTTGTTTTTGATAGTGGCTTTGTTCAACTGCCGATAATCTATACACATCCGCATAGAGCCATCTTTATTCTTGTAACTGCTCTTTCAATTCTTTCAACTCTGGCGGGGCCATACGGTATGGTGGAATAGAAATGGGCTAAGTGCCCGAAGCCAAATCAATACAGAAGTCAATATCTCTGTCGGGTGGCATCCCCGGCAAATCTGCAGGAAATACTTCTGGAAATTCACGAACAACTGGTACTAAGTCCATAGAAGGGACATTCGCATTGGGATCGCGAATATAAGCCAAATAGGCTAGACACCCTTTCTCTACCATACGCCGAGCTTTCATATAAGAAATAACCCTGCTGGCAGAATAGCCAGGAGTTCCTTTCCACTCTAACCGAGGTTAACCCCAGCATATCTAGGGTCACTGTCTTGGCATGACAATCCAATATAGCATGATAAGGGGACAATCAATCCATACCCAAGATGACATCAAAATCTACCATATCAAGAAGTAGAAGGTCCACACTAGTCTCAAGATTACCAATAGTAACCACACACGGACGATAGACATGATCTACTATAACAGAGTCTCCCACCGGTGTAGATACACACACAGAAGCACTCAGAGAATCACAAGGCACAACCAAATATGAAGCAAAATAGGAGGACACATAGGAATAAGTAGATCCTGGATCAAATAGAACTGAAGCATCTCTATGGCAAACTGTAATAATACATGTGATCACAACATCAGATGACTCGGCCTCAGACCTAGCTGGAAAAGCATAAAATCAGGGTTGGGCCCCACCACTCTGAACTGTGTCCCTGGGACAGCCTCTGACTGGCTGGCCTCCACCTTTAACGGTCTGAACTCCACCTCTAATGGCCTGACCTCCACCTCTAATAGCGTGACCTCCACCTCTAGCTGGCTGACCCCTACCTCTGGCTGGCTAAGCAGGCGGTGAAGCAACCGGTGTCGGTATGATGGCACAAAAATCTTGCCGAGATTTGTTACTCGCCAATCTAGGGCAATACCTCCTGATGTGACCAATGTTCCCACACTCATAACACCCATCCTGATGCCTAGTTGCTGAAGCTGAAGCTGACCCAGATGGGTCGAATAACCACTATAGTAACTATAGAGTGGTGGTGCACTGATAGGAGCTGAATGTGCACTAAATGCTGGCTGCCTAGAGTAATGCATAATAGGACCGTGACTGCCTGAAGCACCGGGAGATACATGAAGTGCTGAATGAAACGGTCTGGGAGGATGACCCCTGCCAAAATTACCTCTGCCTCCAGATGAGGCACCACTGAAACCACCGAACTGACAAGGCCTCTTATCGGACCTCTGCCCTCTCTCTTGTGTAAGAACCATCTCGATCCTCCATGCGACATTAGCAGCCGCCTGAAACGAAATCTCACTTCCGGTCTCCTTGGCCATCTAAAGTCTGATAGGGTGAGTGAGTCCCTAAATAATCCTCCTCACTCTCTCTCCCTCCGTAGGTAGTAAAAGGAGAGCATGACGGGCCAAATCCACAAAACAGGACTCATATTGAGTAACAGTCATACTGCCCTGCTGTAGACGCTCAAATTGCTTGTAGAATTCCTCTCTTAGTGTGATAGGGAGGAACTTTTCTAGAAATAGATGAGAGAACTGCTCCCATGTAAGTGCAGGCAATTCGACTGGTCGGGTCAATGTATAATCTCTTCACCACCTCTTGGCGGAACCCGTCATCTGAAATACAGCAAAATCAACCCCATTGGTCTCAACTATACCCATGTTCCGCAGCACCTCATGGAAGCGTTCAAGATAATCTTGTGGGTCCTCAGAAGGTGTACCACTGAAGTGAACTGGAAAGAGCTTGGTAAACTTATCCAGTCTCAATAAGGCCTCAAAAGACATGGCGGGCCTATCACCGATCTTTGCCGCAATAACTGGCTGAACTACCCCAATTAGCGGGGCTACTGGAGCCTGATTTTGGGGAGCCATCTACTCCGGAGCGGGAGTAGTGGGAGTTTGTGCTCCTCCCCCAGCCTGTGAGACGGCTGGTGCCACTGGAAATGTACCATTCTGGGCCACGCCCTCCATAAGACTTACCAAACGGACTAAAGCATCCTGAAGTACTAGAGTGGCTATGAATCCTTCCGGGACCTGAACTGGTCCAACTGGTACATTCTGAATTGGAACCTCCTCCTGAAGGTCCACCTGAGGTTCTTCAACAGGTGCAGCTGCTCGAGCTCTGGACTGAGCTCTACCTCGGCCTATGCCTCTGCCTCTAGCACGACCTCGGGCTCGACATCTACCCCTGGCCATAGTTGTCACCGGGGGTTCTGGTCCATGTCCATCGGTAGATGTATTACGTGTTCTCACCATCTACGAGAGAATAAGAGTAGAATGGTTCAATCATCGATGATAGAATACATTCGCATGACAGAATAAGAAAGAAGTGATATTATTACTAAACTTCATAGCCTCTGAGAGATAAGTACAGACGTCTCCGTACCGATCCTTCAGACTCTACTAAGCTTGCTCGTGACTCGTGAGACCTATGTAACCTAGGGCTCTGATACCAACTATCATGACCCAAAATTCCCACCTTCAGACCGTGATGGCGCCTAACATTTCACTTGCTAGGCAAGCCAACATTAGAGTAATATTATCTATTTTTAAACAATTTTTAAATCTATTAATAATCAAAGAACAAATGCGGAAGTAAAGTCTGAAATGTAGTGAAAAATCCATAAAAACAACGGTGTCTAAATACCATCCCAGAATTGGTGTCACAAGTGCACTAGCTTCTAGAAAAATACAAATAAAGGTCTGAATAAAATAAAACTGTTTGGAAATAAACACACAGCTAAAGTAAAATAGACGGGGACTTCAGAACTGCGGACGCCATGTAGTTATACCTCAAGTCTCCTCCGAATAGCTGAAATCCGATCAAGTCTATGGCACGCCGCTGGGACCAACTCTGAAATCTACACAAGAAGTGCAGAGTATAGTATCAGTACAACCGACCCCATGTACTAGTAAGTGTTGAGCCTAACCTCGACGAAGTAGTGACGAGGCTAAGGCGGTTCACTTACATTAACTTGTACGCAATATTAATAACAACAACAAATAATATAAATAAATCAGGTAAATCATTTATAATAATTGAAGCCAACTCAGCAGTCATAATCCATTATTATTTCACCCAATTCTGTTACAGCGTGCAACCCGCTCTCACAATATATTCACATTCAATTCTGTTGCAGCGTGCAACCCGCTCTCCCAATATATTCCTTTTAACCAAGTCTGTCATATATTTATTTCAATCAAGTATATATATAGACTTTTAAATAAGTCTGTTGCGGCGTGCAATCTGATCCCCCAATATTGACTTTTAAATAAGTCTATTGTGGCGTGCAATCCGATCCCCCAATATTGACTTTTTTATAAGTCTATTGCGGCGTGCAATCCGATCCCCCAATATATATATACACTTTCATTTCTGTTGCGGCGTGCAACTCGTTCCCCCAATATAATTTTAAATAACTCATAGATGTAATAAAACTTACTCCAATAAATACCACGTCCAATGAGAAATTATTAAGCATCAAGGCACACAATAATTATAATTTATTTATGAACCAAACAATGACAAATAATAATTTATTATGAAAATCATAGAGAAATTAGGTAGTTTAATATTTAATATGCTAAATGTCAAATAACAATTAAAAAACATAATTCAAATAGAATGTAATAATTAATGCAGGAATTCAAGAATTAATATTTGACAAAGAATAAGAGAGAAACAATTAATTTATGATTTAAAATAATTTATGATTTTTCAAGTAAGCAAGCAAACAATTAATTTGACGACGTATAGACACTCGTCACCTCGCCTATACGTCATTCACATGTAATTCACATAACAAATAATTTAAGGGTTCTATTCTGTCACGACCCAATTTTCCCTTCGTTTGGTATCGTGATGGCACCTAGTCTTAAGGACTAGGTAAGCCTAACATTAAGTGAAACAACACTATTTAAATAACATCTAACAAGTTAAATAGAAATCTCTTACAATTCCCAAAACCGGTAGTACAAGTCATAAGCTTTACAGAGTGTTTGCTAGAAAACTTCTAAATACAACTGTCCAGAATTAAGAATAAACAGTGCAAAACAAAAACTGGAAGGTGACTCCGAAGTCTGCGAATGCAGCAGCAGGTTTACCTTGAGTCTCCACAGCAACAGTCGACACAGTTAGCTAACGAACAAGTACCTGGATATGCACGAAAATGTACAGAAGAGTAGCATGAGCACAACACAGCGGTGCCCAATAAGTATCAAGACTAACCTCGGTGGAGTAGTGACGAGGAACAGTTAAGACACCCACTGGTCTAATAAACTGAACAGATATAAGTACATGAACAACAGAAGAATGATGTCTACATAAAGACTATGCAATATGGCTCACAGTACAGTAATGGCAATAAGGAAGGAAAACAACAAATATCATCGGAATATCATGAAAATGACACAGAAAGGTGAATGGAACACAACCTAAATCCGGAATCACAAATACAGTAAGGACAAGTAATAACTCAGCAACTACAACCGCTTTTACATTAGGTTTTCGTCAACAACTCCACGAGGTACCGAACCTCAGACATATCACAACTCACGGGTCTCAATACATGAACTCTAATACTTTGCATCTTGTGCCCTCATAACATCTCATAACCGCACTGACGACTCACGTGCCAATAGAGTTATTCTCACATAGAAGGCAAGTAACAAGGGTGAGCATCTATGCTCAACAATATCAAGAATGCCTCTTATCCGATAAGAGTGCTTAACTACATGTATGCTTGTGCAAGTGTCCTACCATAGTCCATATCAGCAAATAAGCATAAGGAAAAAGAACAGACAGCACGTTGAATATTTTCTCACAGCTTTCATAAGATAAAGCTCACACAGGTACGCATACCACTATACAATATCAACATAAGAATGCCCCAGGCCACAAATCATCATAAATCAACCCCTCACACATCCCACCCTGTCTCGCCACGTGTGCAATAGTAATATAAATGCCTGCCTTGTCTCGCCACACGTGTATAATAATGTTATATATATATATATATATATATATATATATATATATATATATATATATATATATATATATATATATATATATATCCCGCCTTATCACGCCGCATGTGCAAATATCAATGGTAAAAATAGCACGGCAGAAACCTCGTGCAACCCCTTGTGCATCACAACAACAAGTACAACAGCAACAATGATAATAATACAAAGTCCGACAAGTAAATCAACTCAAGAGCTTTAATTCACAAAGAAATGGTAGAACCAATTCACAAGGAATAACCACGGTAAAGAATGCTAGGCGTAAAGAGAACAGCTCAACAAAGGGAAAACTAATGTGTAGCAACGATCCCACAATATACACTTTAATAACAGGGAAGCTAACACGAATCAAATAATGCCAAATAAAACAAGATGACTAAGACATAGGATATCTAAACTTCTTTTAAGCTTCTTTTAAGGTTGAGGAAATTACGAAGGATATTCAACAATTCAATTAAGGATAAGCAGCGGAAAAATAATCATAACCTCAAATAAGACTGAACAATTATAGGATGAAATAATATAAATTCCAAATAAAGATAAGCAGTTATGAAAAGGTAGCATGGCTATAAAAAAATAACAGTTTCAATTAAGGCACATATGAATCAAGTAACAATAATAGTGGATCATGAAGCAATTGATTCTAATTAAGCAGGTAGATGTGAATCTAGTAATTAAGATATATAATCATAACAAGAACAACTGCATATTCAATGAATACAAGGACCTAAGAACCCTAAAAGGCCAACTTCCCACAAATAAGTCCATGAACGCACTCATCACCTCGTGTACACGGACTACAATCAACATAGAAGACTCAAATCCTAAGGGGAAGTCCCCCACACAAGGTTAGGCAAGATACTTACCTCGAACTAAGCTCAAACAGTCCGTAAGAATGCCTTTTCCTTAATTATCCGACTCTGAATGGTTCAAATCTAACCAAACACAATTGCATATCATGAATACAACGATAATAGACTCATCTAATTAATGAAATCAATATTTTAATAATAATTCCGAAATTTTCCCTAAAAAGTCGACTCGGGCCCACATTTCGAAATCGGGTAAAAATCACAAACTATGAACAGACATTAACTCACGAGTCCAACCATATAAGAATTACTCAAATCCGACCACAAATCCCCTTTCAAAACTCAAAATCTTTATTGAAGAAGTTCTTCCAATGTTTCCCATTTTCAAACCCAAAAATCCGAAACTAAATGGAGAAAATAACTATAGATTAATGGAATACAACCAAAAATGAGTTAGGAATCATTACCCCAAAGCTTCCTCTGAAAATCCCTCGAACAATCATCAAATTTCGAGCTCTCAAGTCCAAAAACGAAGAATAAAATCAAACCCTCGAATTTCTCTTTTCTGCCCAGGTGTGACCGCACCTGCGACATAATTAGCCGCATTTGCGCGACCGCAGGTGCGCATGTCCAAACCGCACATGTGCTTCCTCTCGCTTCTGTGCCCCAAAATCCGCTTCTGCGGAGCCGCTGATGCGCATAAATTCTCCGCATCTGCGGAGGCTGCCAAGTCCAGCTCTTCTCACACCTGCGCCTTCATCTTCGCACCTGCGACCATCGCACCTGCGCCCAAGGTCCGCAGGTGCGATTACACCAGAACTCAGACCTCCCCAAAAACCATGGAAATCAACCGCAACTCGTCCGAAAAACACCCGGTGCCCTCGAGACCCCGTCCAAATATACCAACAATTTCTATACCCTAACACGGACCCGCTCGAGGTCTCAAATCACATCAAACAACGTTGAAACTATGAATAGCACCATGAATCGAACTTATAAATTTTTAAATCTTTCAACTTCTAAAACCCTTGCCGAAACCTATCAAATCAACCCAGAATGACGTCAAATTTTGCAGGCAAGTCCCAAATAACATAACAGAACTGTTCCAACTCTCGGAATCGCATTCCGACCCCGATATCAAAAAGTCCACTTCCGGTCCAAATCTTCAAAAATTCGACTTTCGCCATTTCAAGCCTAAATTAGCTACAGACCTCAGATTTACAGTCCGGACACGCTCCTAAGTCCAAAATCACCCAACGGAGCTAATGGAACCGACGGAACTCCATTCTGGAGTCGTCTTCACATAGTTCTGACTATGGTCAAAATCCTAAGACTTAAGCTTCCGTTTTAGGGATTAAGTGTCCAAAATCACTCTGAAACATCCGGTAACCTAATTCAACCACGCACGCAAGTCATTACACATAATATGAAGATGCTCAGGGCCTTATGCCGCCGAACGAGACTTAAATTCTCAAAACGACCGGCTGGGTCGTTACATATTCCCTCAAGTCAAGGTTAACCACGACACTTACCTCGCTTTGCAAATTCCAATCAATTACTCAAACACAACTTTTCCTTTTAAATTTGTCTCTGAAAGCTTCAAATCTATTCAAAAACAATTCGATATATTCAATACCAATCATAGGAATTAATTCCATATGAATTTACAAATTTTCCGGATAAAAAACTAAAATTCATTTAAATATTTGACAGTGGGACCCACGTCTCAAATCCCGAAAAAACTCGCGAAATCCGAACACCCGTTCCGATACTAGTTCAACCATACAAAAATTGTCCAATTCGATATCAAATGGACCTTCAAATCTTAACTTTTCGTTTTTGAAAGATTTTATAAAAATCTGATTTCTTCCATCTAAATCCGAAATAAATGATGAATATAGACATGGATTTGTGAAATATAATCACTTTTGGTTAAAGAACACTTACCCAATTCAAAGTCGTGAAAATTCCCCTTGAAATCGCCCAAATCCGAGACTTGAAACTCAAAAATGAGTAAAAATGGCGACTTCCGAATTTATGGGCTCTGCCCAGTCATTTTCGCATCTGCGGATAAAAGTTCCGCATTTGCGAGACAAAGCTCGCATTTGCGATGCCAGGTTGCCGGGTGAAGTTCCGTATCTGCGGACATTCCTGTCGCACCTGCGATATCTGCTTCTGCGCAAAATGGTCACACCTGTGAAGACCCCAGGCCAGCCCAGTCCCGCATCTGCGCAATTCCGCCGCATCTGCGCAATTTCGCCGCACCTGCGGCATCGCACCTGCCGCCAAGACCCTCGCATGTGCGATTACATCAGAGGCAGAATTTCCAGAATTGGCTTAAGTTCACATTTCGATCCGATTTCAATCCGAATCACACTCGGGGTACTCAGGACCCTATCCGAATATACCAACAAGTCCAGAAATATAATACGGACTTACTCGGGGTTTCAATTCCCGCCAAACAACATCAAAATTATAATTCACACCTCGATTCGAACTTTGAGTTTTAAACTTTTCAATTTGCAAATCTCGTGCCAAAACATATTAAATGAATCCGGAATGACTTCAAATTTGGCACACAAGTCATAAATGATATAACGGAGCTGTTCAAATTTCCAGAATCGGATTCCGGCTCCGATATCAAAAAGTCAAACCCGTGGTCAAACTTGAAAATCTTTAACCTTTAAATTGCTAGTTCCGTTAAATGGTCATAACTTGAGCTAGGAACCTCCAAATTAAATTTCGGGCATATGTCCAAGTCCTAAATCACGATACGGAGCTACCGGAACTGTCAAATCACTGATCCAGATCCGTTTGCTAAAAATATTGATCAAAGTCAACTCACTTGAGTTTTAAAGCTCTATTTCATATTTTAATCCATTTTTCACATGAAAACTTTCCGGAAAACTTTTCGGACTGCGCACGCAAGTCGAGAAATAAAAAATGATACTTTTTGAGGTCTTAGAACACATAATTACTTATTAAATTTAAAGATGACATTTTGGGTCATCACATACAAGTTGTAGAATCGAGTTCTCATCGACAAAGTGAAAATTCAGATAGCCAACCAATTGAGCTAGTAAGATTCTCCATAATTATCTATTAAAATATTCTCAAGGAACAATTCTTTTGGGTAACAATTATTGTTATTTTTTTAGTCTAACAATGTTTCAGTGACGTACGTTTTTTTATGTTTAATCGAATTTTAATAATTAACCACAAAAAGATATATGAATTTAAGCAATGATTTGCTCTATTTAATTTTAAAAAATAAAAATAAAATATCATTTCAAAATCGATAAAAGATATAAGAGTTTAATAAATCTTGACATATGAATATAGAAGAACAAAGAGATTATCGCATTTCAATAACACTTGATAAGAAAGTGATGATACACTTTATAATCAAGCATTATTTAAGTTTATTCTATTAAATATTATACATTTCATGGGTTAATTTCACTGATGGTCATTGAACTATCTTTCAATTTCACTAAAGTCATATAACTATTTTTTTGTCACTTAAAAGTAACTAAACTTTATCATTGTCACTTAAAAGTCATTTTGCCTCAAACTCCTAGCATAAATATGACATGGCATTAAATTTTATGATAAAAATCCGAAAATAAATGCCACATAAGCTAATATAGGCCATATCCATTTTAGATCCATTTATCCTTTAATGTGATTTGATCCATAATCCAAATGAGTTTCGATAAAAAAAATATTAACTCCATATTAGTTTAAAATGATTATCCTATACTACAAATTTTTGTCTTTTCTGTCACAGCACATTCATAATTATTCTATACTAAAATAATCTATGCTAGAAAATTCTTATCTTGTTTGTATGCCTCATCTGAGTCATTTTATAACTCTATTGAAGCTAAAATTACTACTGTATACAATAGTATTTTAAAATGACTCGGATAGGGTATACAAACAAAATAAGAATTTTCTAGCATAGATTATTTTAGTATAGAATAATTATGAATGATTCGGATGGGGCATACAAACAAAATAAGAATTTTCTAGCATAAATTATTTTAGTATAGAATAATTATGAATGCTGTGACAGAAAAGACAAAACTTTATAGTATATGATAATTATTTTAAACTAATGTGGAATTAATATTTTTTTTTAATCGAAACTTATTTGGATTATGGATCAAATCACATTAAAGGATAAATGAATCTAAAATGGGTATGGCCCATATTAGCTTATGTGGCATTTATTTTTGGAATTTTATCATAAAATTTAATGCCATATCATATTTATGGTAGGGGTTTGAGGCAAAATGACTTTTAAGTGACAATGATAAAGTTTAGTTATTTTTACGTGACAAAAAAAAGTTATATGACTTTAGTAAAATTAAAAGATAGTTCAATGACCATCAGTGAAATTAATCCTACATTTCATGCGAGGATCATAAATATTTCAAAATATTTTAAAAGAAAATCTAATATAAAACTTTAAAAGTATATATAAAAGTTATATATTTATATGTTGGTTTTGTTCGAATTTTTCTTATTCAATGTCGAACTAGACCAAATCAAGACAAACTTAGTCTTATTTTTTAGTCGGTTTAGTTTGACTTAGTTTGACTTTATGTTTGATGTCGGTTCTATTTAAACAACCTAGAGTAAATGCCTGCTAAGGCATTTTGATTACCAAACTTACCTAGTACTCCACAGTATTAACAAAAGAAATTCCTTCCCTGTCGCTAGCATTCTAGTCTTAGATTGGACTGATTGATAGCATTCCTAGCTAGCATATGGGCTACTTCATTTTCTTCGGCATTGTTATACAAATAGCCGGCTAGATTTATCGTTTATTTTTTTAGTCGGTATACATAGATTATTTATTGACTATACACAATTATAAATATATTATATATGAATTATACATATGTTTTATATCTATCAACTACTTTTAATTTAAGAGATTAAGTGAACGATTATTTGGGTTAATTCTTCATTTCCTTCTCTACAATTGAGCAGGCATATTGAGACCGAATGATGAGCTAGTGCCCCGTGTAATAGAACTAGTATAAAAAATAATTATAAAAAGAACTAGCATAAACCACTTGATGCATAACTCTGTCAAAAGTGGGAGATCAATTTTATGGCTTATTATAGATATTATTTTAGTTATATGATTATTTGCACATAAGATCGATAAATTATAGTACAGAAAATTTGTATATAAAATATAGGGATTTTTATACAAATAGTTGGTCATATAATATATTGTTCACTTTTTCTAGGTTTATATATATATATATATATATATAATGACCCAACCGGTCATTTTTACTTTTAGAAACCCGTTTCCTAAATAAAACTCCCCGAACGTGATTTTATTGATTTATGACTCGCGGGGATGGTTGGTTCGGGATTTGAAAGTGTTTGGGTTGAAATCGGAACACTTGGTTCCTTAAGTTGGCTTTAAAAGATCAAGTTTGACTTCGGTCAACATTTTGAGAAAACGCCCCCGGAATCGGGATTTGACAGTTCCAAAAGGTTCGTATGAGGATTTCGGACTTGGGCGTATGTTCGAATCGGATTTTGAATAATCCGGGAGCGTTTTGGCGCTTAATAGTGAAAAATTAACTATTTGAAGGTTTAAAATTCTTTAAATTTGGTTTGGAGTAGGTTTTTGAGTAATTGAAGTCCGTTTAGAATTCCGAGTTTGGAAATAATTCTGTATAGTGATTTAAGACTTGCACGCAAAATTTTGTGTCATTCCGAGTAGTTTAAGTATGTTTCGGCGCGTTGGAAGTAAATTGAAGAACTTGAAATTTCTTAAGTTTGAATCAATTTGGTTTGGGGTATGACACTTAGATTTGATGTTGTTTTACACGTTTCGAGAGTTTGAGCGAGTCCGTTTTATGATTTCAAACTTGTTCGTATGTTCGGGCGGGCCCCTGAGGGCCTCGGGTGTTAACCGGACAAGGCTCGGATCAATTTTGAACCTTGGAGCCACAGCTGAAGCTTTTAGCTTCTGCTGTAACCGCACCTGCGCTTGGCCAGCCGCAGGTGCGTGAAGGGCACCGCAGAAGCGGCAAGTGCACAAATGCACAGGTACGACCGCAGAAGCGCATCGCATCATCGCATATGCGATTTACAAGCCGCAGAAGAGGACGGAGCTGGCCTAGGGGAAAATCGCATCTGCGACGCATTTTTCGCAGATGCGGAGCCGCAGAAGCGGCTTAGGAGCCGCAAGTGCGAAAGGCCTGTTTGGCAGAAAGCTTTAAGAACGGGAAAATCAGCCATTTTGCCCATTTCTTTACATTCTTGGACGATTTTTGAGCTTTTTGAGAGGGGGTTTCAACTAGTAACTTGAAGGTAAGTTAATTCTACACACATTGAGATAAATACATAGATTATAGATAGATTATAACTAGTAAATCTTAGAAATCAAGGGTTTAGGTAAAAAACCTAGATTTCTATAAAAATAAGAATTTAACCACGAAAATGGTTATGGAATTGGATGAAAATTATATATTTGAGTTCTTGAGATTATAGGTAATGTTTTCATCCGAAAATTCTGGAATCCGGGCACCCGCCTAGGGTAAATTTTAGGAATTTTACCATTTTGGATAGGGTAATTTATTTAATAGATGAATTTCAAATTATTGAACATATATTAATTATTTTGTATAATATTTGGATAGTTTCGAATTTTTCGACGCCGAATCGAGAATTTTACGCGACACGGTAATCGGAAAGTGGATTTTGAGATACGGTAAGTCTCTTGTCTAATCTTGTGAGGGAAAAATTACCTCAAAGGGATTAAATTAAATAATTATTGCTAATGGCGGGGGCTACGTACGCACGAGGTGACGAGAGTCCGTGCATAGCTACTATTAATGCTAAAGTTCGGGTCGTTTAGGAATCAAAGCATGAATTACTTGTGTAAATTATATTCTTCATTAATCAAACTATTTGATGTATATATTGTGAATTTCTAGGAAAGGTAGTAAAAGATGAAATTTTCATATGCTTAATTTTTGTTTAGATTAATTAATTGTTGAAATAAATTGTTATCCTCTCGAATAAATTTTACAATAAATACTCTCATTCCGAAGGTACATAAGAAAATGTCCTCATTTCTTGTGGATCGGGCCGAATGCCTCGGCAAGATAGATGGATCTATGAATGGTGCCGCACATCCCTCGGCAGTATACACGACATTCTGAATTGGGTCGTACGACCTCGGCAGAAATCGTGCCTAATAATAATAATTACTTGATACTTTGATAGTTTATTGCAGTTTGTGAAGCTAATTGATAAATTAGAAATTTATTGAAATTTAAGAAATTTAATTAATATATTAAGAATTGTTGTATTTGAAGGGATTTAATTATTTTTGCTGGTTAAATAATTTTTTGTTAAATTTTGTGAATTATGCTGATTTAGAAATTCTAACTTTATTTCAAATATTATTATTGACCCATATTGAGTGTCAAAGTCGGCCATCTCGTCTCTACCACTTCGAGATTAGGCTTGATACTTACTGGGTACATGTTGTTTACGTACTCATACTACATTTGCTGCACTTTTTGTGTAGGATCTGAGACAGGTACTTGTGGAGGACCTATCATCGCACATCCTCGTTATCCAGAGGAGTAGTGGTGAGATGCCTTTTTGAGCCGTACTGCAGCTACCAGTGCCTCTCTTTGTATTTTTATTTCAGACAGTATTTGGAGTTTTGTATAATCTACTAGATACTCATACACTTGTGACACTAGGTCTTGGCACACACATTGGTATAATTTGGTATTTTATTATATTCTTGGAGTAATAGTTTAATCAATATATGTTTAATTTATTAGTTGGCTTGCCTAGTTGTAGTGTTGGGCGCCATCATGACCTATAGGTGAAATTGGGTCATGACATCATGGTATCAGAGAACTAGGTTCATGTAGGTCTCACAAGTTATGAGCAGGCCTAATAGAGTCTTGCGGATCGGTACGGAGACGTCTGTACTTATCTTCGAGAGGCTATAGGGTGTTAGGAAACTACCTTTCTTCATCTTCCATTGTGAAATTGATATAATACTAAATATCCTTCCCTTACTCTCTCACAGATGGTGAGAACGCGCTTGAATGAGATTCCGGACCAGGGAAGAACTACTCCCACAGTTGTTAGAGGCCGAGGCTGAGGGAGGGCTCCAGCCCGTGGTAGAGATAGAGGACGTCCCAGGACTGTTCCAGTTATTCCACCAGTGGGTCCAGTAGAGGATCCCATTATTGAATAGCAGGGTGAAGTGCCTGTGGCAGAGCCAACTCCGGTGGATTTCACATCTGCATCGGGATTTCAGGATGTTATGGGTCGTATGTTGCGATTCATGGACACTATGACTCAGGCCGGTTTATTTCTGGTAGACCCAGCCACATCTCAGGTGAGCGGGGGAGCACAGACTCCGACTGCACAGGCTCATAGACAGGCAGCTGCAGTATATCAGACCCAGGGTGCACTACCCGTGGGTGGAGCCCAGCCAGTGGCAGCAGCTACACCTGAGCCGAGACCAGCTGCAGCCGCTGATCCTCAGAAACTATTGGACAGATGGACTAGACTACATCCTCATGTCTTTGGGGGTGAGCGGCATGAGGACCCCCAGGACTTCATTGATCGGTGCAGAGACAGACTGCACAACATGAGAATATTGGAGTCTCATGGGGTTGACTTTGCTACTTTTCAGCTATAGGGCAGGGCCCGTATATGGTGACAGTCGTATGTTCTTGGTAGACCATTAGACTCTCCTCCCATAACTTGGGACAGGTTCACCCGTATCTTCCTGGACAGGTATATTCCACCCTCCTAGAGGGAAGAGTTGCGGTTTCAGTTTGAGCATCTCCAGCAGGTTCAGATGTCAGTGAACGATTATGAGGCAAGATTCTCTAAGTTATCTTGCCATGTACTTATGATACTTCCTACTGAGGCGGAGAGAGTGTGGAGGTTTGTAGCTGGTTTACATACTGGCATTCAGGCCATTATGGCTCGAGAGGTTGAGATGGGTACTTCTTATGAGCTAGTCATGGAGATAGCCCGGAGGATTGAGGGTGTGCGTCAGCGGAGCCGAGAGCGGATTATGAGAGATAAGCAGTTCAGATATTCTGGAGAGTTCAGAGGTGCTCCGTCTGGGGGCAGAGGTCAGTTCGTGAGAGGGCAGTCCAGCAGGCCCCCATATCCAGCACCACCGCCTCCTTGAGGTGCTCCAGTGCGACCTTATTTCAGTGTTATACCAGAGAGTTCTTATCGCCCACCAGCTATTCAGGGTTCTTCCAGTGGGTATTCAGGTCCCCAGGGCCATACTTCTAGTCAGCGGCTTATTGCACCACAGAGTTGTTACGAGTGCGGGGATCCCAGTCACATACGGAGATTCTGTCCCAGGCTGCAGGGTAGGCCAGTGCAGCAGGGTCAGCAGCCTATGATTACCACACCAGTTGCTCCACCAGTCGTCTGACCACCAAGAGGTGGAGGACAGGTGGGTAGAGGCCGTCCTAGAGGTGGAGGTCAGCCAGGTGGAAGCCAGCCAGTTGGTGCTCCAGCTCGGTTCTATGCTTTTCCGGCCAGACCAGATGCAGAGGCCTCAGATGCTGTGATTACATGTATTATTTCTGTTTGCGGCAAAGATGTCTCAATATTATTTGATCCAGGATCTACGTATTCATATATGTCATCTCTATTTTCCCCATTCCTGGGTATTTCTTGCGAGTCCTTGAGTACTCTTGTTTATGTGCCCACTCATGTGGGTGATTCTGTTGTTGTGAACCGGATCTACCGATCCTCTATTATTACATTCTGTGGTTATGAAACTAGAGCAGATCTCCTATTGCTTGAGATGACTGATTTTGAAATTATTTTGGGCATGGGCTGGTTATCTCCATATCATGCCATTCTAGATTATCATGCCAAGACTGTTACCTTGGCTATTCCGGCATTGCCTAAGCTGGAGTGGAAGGGTTCGTCTGTTAGTTCCTTTAATCGAGTTATTTCTTTCATAAAGGCTCAACACATTGTTGAGAAGGGTTGTTTGGGTTATTTAGCCTATGTTCGGGATACTACAGCAGAGACTCCGACTATTGATTCAGTGCATGTAGTTCGGGAGTTCTCCGATGTATTTCCTTCAGATCTTCCAAGTATGCCACCTGATCGTGATGGGACAATGCGGATGTGCATTGATTATTGCCAATTGAACAAAGTCACTATTAAGAACAAGTACCCGTTGCCGCGTATTGATGATATATTTGACCAGTTGGAGGGTGCTAGGGTGTTCTCTAAGATCGACTTGATATCGGGGTACCATCAGTTGAAGATTCGGGATTCGGATGTTCCGAAGACTACTTTCCGGAATAGATATGGTCATTATGAGTTTCTGGTGATGTCTTTCGATGTAACTAATGCCCCGGCAACGTTCATGGATTTGATGAACAGGGTATTCAGGCCATATATTGATTCATTTGTCATTGTCTTTATTGATGACATTTTGATCTACTCACGCAGTAAGGAGGAGCATGAGCAGCATATGAGAGTGGTGCTTCAGACATTGCAGGAAAAAAAGCTATATGCTAAGTTCTCCAAATGTGAGTTCTGGCTAGAGTGTGTAGCATTTTGGGGCATATTGTATCGGGCGAGGGTATTAAGGTTGATCCCAAGAAGATTGAGGCAGTTCAGAATTGGCATCGTCCCACTTCAGCGACTGAGATCAGGAGTTTTCTGGGTTTAGCAGGATATTATCGTCGATTCGTGGAAGGTTTTTCATCTATTGCAGCGCCTGTGACCAAATTAACCCAGAAGGGTGCTCCGTTCCGATGGTCCGATGATTGTGAAGTGAGCTTTCAGAAGCTCAAGACAGCATTGACAAAATACCAGTGTTAGTGTTGCCTTCCGGTTAGGGGATGTATACAGTGTATTGTGACGCTTCATGCGTTAGTTTGGGTTGTGTGTTGATGCAGGAAAGGCGAGTTATTGCATATGCTTCACGTCAGTTGAAGCCCCACGAAAATAATTATCCAGTACATGATTTGGAGTTAGTTGCGATTGTTGACGATCTTAATATTTGGAGGCATTATCTTTATGGGGTGTCCTGTGAAGTTTATACTGATCACCACAGTTTGCAGCATTTGTTCAAGCAGAGAGACCTAAATCTGAGGCAGCGCATATGGGTGGAGTTATTAAAAGATTATGATATTACTATCATGTATCATCCGGGCAAAGCAAATGTGGTTGTAGACGCCTTGAGTAGGAAGGCGGAGAGTATAGGTAGTTTGGCTTTCATTTCAGCAGAGGAAAGGCCATTAGCTTCGGATATTCAGTCCTTGGCTAACAGACTTGTGAGGCTGGATATTTCATAGCCCAGGCAAGTTCTTGCATGTGTTGTAGCTCAGTCTTCACTATTTGAACAGATAAAGACTCGCCAGTGTCACGACCCAACTGGAGGGTCATGACTAGCACCCGGGCCATACTTGCCGAGCACCAACGTACATTTTATCTAACCTTCCTTATTATCTTTAAGGGCCGACAAGATCAATATAAATAGTAGACATGGATCATGAACATCCAACAATGAAAGATAATGTCATGAACATACATAACATGGGACGACAAGACTGTCAAGAACTATATATAAGGTACGAGCTAACATGATGCCATGAAAGACTATACAACAAAAAATCAGCCGACAAGGCATTCTAAACCATACATAAGTCGACACCTGTCTATGAGCCTCTAAAGTTACATCAGTGCTACAACATTGCCGGAACAGGGCCCCGACATACCCATAATGTCAATAACAAAAATGCATACCAAGACCACGGCAAGTCCGGAGAAAGGATCTTGCCAATAACGCTGAACCGGATAGCCTACTGTGATGGGGGAGCTGCGTCTACCCGTCTATCAGGACCTGCAGCACGACATGCAGGGTCCACAAATAAAAGGACGTCAGTACGAATAAAGTACTGAGTATGTAAGGCAGAATAGCATAAGTAAGAACAATAATGTAAACAGTGATAGGGAATATACAACCTGTGACATCTGGGTACCTCTGAGGGCTACTAACATGAAATACATGATACATACATATATATATACATAAACTTTTAAAACATATGCCTTTGTGGGCATCATCATCATCATATCATACCCGGCCGTAATAGGCTCGGTAAAACGTACCCGGCCATCATAGGGCTCGGTAGAATCGTACCCGGCCACGTGGAGCTCGGTAAAACCCAACTGATCAGTGGTTGCACAATAGGTGCCATACCCGGCCAACTATAGCGTGGCTCGGTAGAGTAAAATAGATACATATATATGATGCATGCTGGACTCATTGGAATCACATTTTGAACCTTTTGGAGTGACGTAAGGTCGGTATCCTTCGTACATGTTATTAGGATTAACCCTTCATCAAGAATCTTATAAGAATAAGGAGCTACCAACAACATTGATAATATAAGAATAAGAGAAGTAACATCAATATTAATCGTTTCATAAGAAGGGCAGCAATGTAAGTACTGCTAGCTTCTAAGAGTAGAGTATCTTTGGGAGCTCGTTCATTACATTATGTACAATTGGAGTCGTGCAAAATAATGAAGGGGATAGCCTCACATACCTTGTATATACTGCCCAACCTCAAGCTATGCAAATGTCACGACTCCTTAGTCTACAATAAGACAAATGACACTATCATTTTCGTTTAAGCGTCGTAACTATTATGTATCGACCACAACCTATTTTACGATGAAATGGACAGCACCTCCCCTATTTATATGACTTCACACAAGTCAATACAATCACCAAACAGCCCAAACAACATCATTAATAATCATATTGAGCCTCCAAAACAGTCCACCAACCAACAACATTACTACCAAGCCTTTCGATATATATTTCACAAGTTCTAGCTTCAATGACTTAGCTGCAACTTGGATAATCTTAAATATCTATAGAGTAAGGGGTTCCTTACCTTTAAACAGAAAGAACAACTCCAATTTGACCTTAATGTTCCACGAAATATCCCTCAAATTCTGCCACAAGAACAAGGAAGCGAAACTAGCAATCAATTTGGGCTTTTCGGAACTAGAATTACTTTAGAAGACTTGAAATCACCTAGGGTTGATATTAAGAACTTTAAGGAGTATTTACAGAACATAAAACACTTAAAACAACCTCCAACACGAGCTGGAACAACACAAAAATCAGCAACAACAAGAAGAACAAGAAACTTACTAGCGCCACGGGATTCCCGACACTTGATTTGTGTTGTTTGCCCTTTGTTTGGGTCTTGGATCATGAGAGAACCTTGAGAGAGTGTTTTTAGGTGTCTAGGGTCTGAAGAGAATGAAAATTAATGAGTTAAAACGGGGTTAAAGGGTCTGATATATATCAATATATCTCAACCGCCTATGTGGGCCCCATAGAGAGCTGCTTGGCGCACTCTCACAAAAACGCGAATATCTCTCTATTCCGAGATCGTATCGACAAACGGTTTAATGCGTTGGAAAGTAGACTCATAGATCTTCAATTTGATAGGAAGATCACCCCATAATTCCATGTACATTGGGAGAAAACTGTAGTAACATTTGACCTAAATTTTATGTAAAATTATAAACATAAGTTGCGACAACTTTTATCGACTTTTGTTTCATAACTCTCTTGACTTCAAGACTTATGATATGGATATTATATTATTCAAATACATTAAAACATAACCTCTTGGGACAATTAATCACCTCTAGTTTTACCCGAAAATGCGGGTTACAACATCCTTGATTCGTTTCACTTCTAATACTTGTTAACCACTCTTATACACCCTTGTATCGTTTAAGACCAATAGGATTAACTTCTTATCATCTCAAAGATAATCTCTTCTTGGATTTACGTCGACTAACTTATGGAATGATCTAAGGTACGCAAATTTGGGTTGTAACATCCTCCCCCCCTTAGGAACATTCGTCCTCGAATGTAAGGGTTTATGGAGAGTCTAACTTATCGTGGATTCTGACGGAAATGTCCGGCTTAGTTTCCCCTATAAAATGGACACTAGCCAACCTTACAAGAAGTTAAACCCAACCTATGGCCTTACAATACTATACAAAGCATTATGGATATGTACATTATCTGCATATCACCATTTTGTATTAAAAAAATAGTATTCACAAGCTATTGCTTACCTCATAGAGCCGTTTCACTTTATAATACGTCTTGCTTTCCCCCGGCATCCTCGTTATCCTCACTCTGGAATAGGTAAGGGTATTTAGACTTCATCTCCTTTTCTGATTCCCATGTCATTTCTTCTATATTCTTGTTCCTCCATAATACTTTGACGGAAGCTACATCCTTTGTTCTCAGCTTGCGGACTTGTCGATCTAATATAGCCACTGGCACTTCATCATATGATAGATCCTCTGTAACTTGTACATCTTTGATAGGGACGACCCGAGAAGGGTCTCCAATACATTTCCTCAACATAGATACATGGAATACCGGGTGGACAAATTCCAATTCGGATGGCAATTCTAACTTATAAGCAACCTGTCCAATTCGTTGAAGAATTTTGTACGGCCCAATATACCGCGGACTCAACTTACCTTTCCTCCCAAAACGCATAACACCCTTCATCGGTGAGATCTTCAGGAAAACCCAATCACCAACCTCAAATTCCAGATCACGACGTCGGACATCGGAATAAGACTTTTGCCTGCTTTGTGCCGTCCTCAGTCGCTCTTGTATCACTTTCACCTTCTCAATGGCTTGGTGAATCAAATCTGGCCCATATAATTCTGTCTCACCGACTTCGAACCATCCAACTGGTGATCTACATCTCCTCCCGTACAGTGCCTCATACGGGGCCATTTTAATACTGGAATGGTAGCTATTATTATAGGCAAATTCAATGAGTGCCAGATGGTCATCCCAATTCCCCTTGAAATCTAGAACACATGCTCGTAGCATATCTTCAAGCGTCTGAATGGTACGTTCAGCCTGTCCGTCAGTCTGCGGATGGAATGCAGTGCTGAGATTTACTTGTGTGCCTAAACCCTTCTGAAAAGACCTCCAAAAGTTAGCCGTAAATTGAGCTCCTCGGTCTGATATAATAGATACCGGCACACCATGAAGCCTAACAATCTCCTTGATATACAACTTCGCATAATCTTCAGCCGTGTAAGTTGTCTTAACTGGCAGGAAATGGGCAGATTTTGTAAGTCGATCGACTATCACCCAGATGGAGTCAAACTTATGATAAGAGCGAGGTAATCCAATAATGAAGTCCATATTAATCACCTCCCATTTCCAGGTCGGAATCTCTATATTCTGAATCAATCCACTGGGTTTCTGATGCTCGATCTTTACTTGTTGACAATTAGGACACTGGGCTACAAATTCTGCAATACACTTCTTCATGTTATCCCACCAATACTGCTCCTTAACGTCATGATACATCTTTGTCGAACCGGGATGGATAGAATATCGGGACTGATGAATCTCAATCATAATCTTCTCTCGCAACCCTGCCACACTAGGCACACATAATCGGCCCTGGTATCTCAGTGTCCCATCCCCTCCGATTTTGAAAGCTGTAATCTTACACTGCTGAATTCCCTCTCTCAATCTTACTAAGGTAGGATCTTCATATTGCCGTGCTTTTACCTCGGCTACCAAAGATGATTCTGCTGTATTCTGTACAGTAACACCTCCGTCATCAGAGTCCAACAATCTGATTCTCATATTGGCCAGCTGGTGAAGCTCTTTGGTCAACCCTTGTCTACCTGCCTCAATATGTATTAAGCTTCCCATTGACTTACGGCTGAGAGCGTCTGCCACAACATTGGCTTTACCGGGATGGTACAATATCTCGACGTCATAGTCTTTCAGTAATTCAAGCCACCTACACTGCCTCAAATTCAACTCCTTCTGCTTGAAGATGTATTGTAAACTTTTATGATCTGTGTAGATGTCAACATGGACGCCGTATAAGTAGTGCCGCCATATCTTTAAAGCATATATTACTGCAGCCAATTCCAAATCATGAGTCGGGTAATTCTTTTCATGCTTCTTCAATTGTCTTGATGCATAAGCAATCACCTTCCCACGTTGCATCAATACGCACCCCAAACCTATACCTGAGGCATCACAATATACCACATAACCTTCTGTTCCTTCTGGGAGAGTGAGCACTGGCGCGGATGTCAATCGATTCTTTAGCTCCTGAAAACTATATTCACAAGAATCAGACCACTGGAACTTGGTAGCTTTCTGTGTTAACTTAGTCAATGGTGCTGATATAGAGGAAAACCCTTCTACAAACCGCCTATAATATCCTGCTAGCCCCAGGAAGCTGCGGACTTCTGATGGTGTTGTAGGTCTCGGCCAATTCTTCACTGCATCGATCTTCTGAGTGTCGACACTAATACCCTCATCAGATATCACATGGCCAAGGAATGCTACTGAGTTCAGCCAGAATTCACATTTAGAGAACTTAGCATATAACTTATGATCCTGAAGGGTCTGTAATACTATCCGCAAGTGGCCCGCATGTTCCGCCTCCGAACGAGAATACACCAGAATGTCATCAATGAATACGATCACGAACACATCAAGATAGGGCCTGAATACACTATTCATGAGATCCATAAAAGCTGCTGGGGCATTTGTTAGCCCGAACGACATCACCAAGAACTCAAAGTGCCCATATCTTGTCCGGAAGGCCGTCTTTGGAATATCCTTCTCCTTAACCCTCACCTGATGATACCCTGAACGCAAGTCAATCTTGGAGAAATACTTGGCACCCTGGAGTTGGTCAAATAGGTCATCAATCCTTGGAAGTGGATACTTGTTCTTTATTGTAGACTTATTCAACTGTCGATAATCGATACACATCCTTAACGACCCATCTTTCTTCCGCACGAATAAGACTGGCGCACCCCAAGGTGAAGTGCTAGGCCTAATGAAACCCTTATCCAGCAAGTCCTTCAACTGCACCTTCAACTCTCGCAACTCTGCCGGGGCCATCCTGTATGGAGGGATAGAGATCGGTTGAGTGTCAGGCAATGCATCAATGCTAAACTCAATCTCCCTTTCAGGAGGCAGGCCTGGGAGTTCATCCGGGAAAACATCTGGAAATTCATTGACCATGGGGATTAATTGTAGAGTAGGAGGCTTTGCCTCCACATCCCTCACGCGAACAAGATGATAAATGTAACCTTTTGAGATCATCTTCCTTGCCTTAAGATAGGAAATAAACCTACCTTTCGGCGTTGCAATATTCCCCTTCCATTCAATGGCGGGTTCATCAGGAAACTGAAACCTAACCATCTTCGTACGACAGTCAACATTTGCATAGCATGAGGCCAACCAGTCCATTCCCATTATCACATCGAAATCAACCATTTCTAACTCAAATAAATTTGCCGAGGTTTTATGACTACAAATCATCACAGTGCAACCCTTATATACCCTTCTAGCAATCACAGAATCTCCTATCGGAGTGGATATCGCAAGTGGTTTACTTATCAATTTAGGTTCAATGCCAAACTTATTAGCCACAAAGGGTGTAACATATGATAAGGTAGACCCCGGATCAATTAGTGCATATACATCATAAGAAAACACAGACAATATACCTGTAATGACATCCGGAGATGACTCGAGATCTTGTCGACCTACTAGAGCATAGGTTCGATTTTGAGCACCACTCGAACTCGGCATTGTACCTCTACCTCTACCACGACCTGTCGACTGTTGAAAACCTTGTGTTGGAGGTCGAACTGATAAGGAAGAACCAGACACAGATCCAGTCGGCTGAGCCATACCACCACCTCCTCTGTTAGGACAATCCCGCATCATATGGCCATGCTGTCCGCAAGAATAGCACGCATCGGAACCTCGACGGCACAGTCCAAAGTGGGCCTTGCCGCACTGATCACAACGAGGTGTTGGGGGTCTCGTTTGACTAGTATCTCTATGAAATTGTGAGCCTGATGCCCTCGAACTCTGACCTGAACCAGAATAGGTAAATCGATCATACCGAGGCCTCTGAAACTGTGGAGGAGCACTAGCTATAGGTGGCGTCGAACTCCTCAAATATTGGGGCCTGATACTGCCTCTGAACTCATTAGAATACCCTGCCAATCTCGCCCTCTTATGCTGGCCCCTATCCTGCTCCCTATCTGCCCTTTGCTGGCGCTTACGATCCTCTAGGGTCTGGGCATAAGCCTGAATACGGGAAATATCCATGCCCTCTACCAAGGAGGCTGTTGTGCACTCATTTATCAGATGTGGTCCCAACCCGTTCACGAACAGATGCACCCTATCACTCATCTCTGACACCATATGGGGAGCATACCTTGCTAAAGAGTCAAACTGTATACTATACTCTCGTACACTCATATTACCCTGTCGAAGGTTCAAGAACTTATCAGCTCTAGCTCGTCGTATCTCAACTGGCAAGTAGTGACGAAGAAAGGCCTCAGAAAATTCCTTCCACACGGCTGGAGGAGCGTTCGGACCCCTAGATCTCTCCCAACTATCATACCAGAAAATGGCTAAATCCCGTAACCGATAAGAAGCCAACTCTACTGCCTCCGTATCACTAGCATGCATAACCCGCAATGTACGATGAACCTGATCAATAAATGTTTGTGGGTCCTCCTTGGGGTCTGATCCGGTAAACACTGGAGGGTCTAGGCTAATAAAATCACGAACTCTCGCACTAACTGGTTTATCAGCAGCACCGGTATTCTGCCTTTGAGCCTGAGCAGCTACCAAGCTAGTCAACAACTGCACTGCACTGCGCATATCGTGGTCTGTAGTGCCAGACGGTGGAACTGGATGTACTGGGTGCCTCCTAATATCCTCTGGAGGAGACGGAGAGGTATGAGATGGCATCTCACTCTGAGCCTCACTTTGGCCTGCTCTGGCTGGAGGCACCTGAATGTTACCCTCGCCCACAGCTATATCAAGCCGTTTACTAATCGCTTGCTTCCTAGTCGAAGGCATCGCTGAAAGAAATCAATGTGAATATTAGATATGAACATTTACGACTCAACTCTACGAACGATCTAGATTTAGGAAGAAGGTAACAACCCTAGATGTCACGTAGCCTCCTGATTATAAATGTGGCGCGCTACACATCCATAATCAAAACTCTACTAGACACGGCTCATAGACAATCCTAGGACAGACTTGCTCTGATACCAAGTTTGTCACGACCCAACTGGAGGGTCATGACTAGCACCCGGGCCATACTTGCCGAGCACCAACGTACATTTTATCTAACCTTCCTTATTATCTTTAAGGGCCGACAAGATCAATATAAATAGTAGACATGGATCATGAACATCCAACAATGAAAGATAATGTCATGAACATACATAACATGGGACGACAAGACTGTCAAGAACTATATATAAGGTACGAGCTAACATGATGCCATGAAAGACTATACAACAAAAAATCAGCCGACAAGGCATTCTAAACCATACATAAGTCGACACCTGTCTATGAGCCTCTAAAGTTACATCAGTGCTACAACATTGCCGGAACAGGGCCCCGACATACCCATAATGTCAATAACAAAAATGCATACCAAGACCACGGCAAGTCCGGAGAAAGGATCTTGCCAATAACGCTGAACCGGATAGCCTACTGTGATGGGGGAGCTGCGTCTACCCGTCTATCAGGACCTGCAGCACGACATGCAGGGTCCACAAATAAAAGGACGTCAGTACGAATAAAGTACTGAGTATGTAAGGCAGAATAGCATAAGTAAGAACAATAATGTAAACAGTGATAGGGAATATACAACCTGTGACATCTGGGTACCTCTGAGGGCTACTAACATGAAATACATGATACATACATATATATATACATAAACTTTTAAAACATATGCCTTTGTGGGCATCATCATCATCATATCATACCCGGCCGTAATAGGCTCGGTAAAACGTACCCGGCCATCATAGGGCTCGGTAGAATCGTACCCGGCCACGTGGAGCTCGGTAAAACCCAACTGATCAGTGGTTGCACAATAGGTGCCATACCCGGCCAACTATAGCGTGGCTCGGTAGAGTAAAATAGATACATATATATGATGCATGCTGGACTCATTGGAATCACATTTTGAACCTTTTGGAGTGACGTAAGGTCGGTATCCTTCGTACATGTTATTAGGATTAACCCTTCATCAAGAATCTTATAAGAATAAGGAGCTACCAACAACATTGATAATATAAGAATAAGAGAAGTAACATCAATATTAATCGTTTCATAAGAAGGGCAGCAATGTAAGTACTGCTAGCTTCTAAGAGTAGAGTATCTTTGGGAGCTCGTTCATTACATTATGTACAATTGGAGTCGTGCAAAATAATGAAGGGGATAGCCTCACATACCTTGTATATACTGCCCAACCTCAAGCTATGCAAATGTCACGACTCCTTAGTCTACAATAAGACAAATGACACTATCATTTTCGTTTAAGCGTCGTAACTATTATGTATCGACCACAACCTATTTTACGATGAAATGGACAGCACCTCCCCTATTTATATGACTTCACACAAGTCAATACAATCACCAAACAGCCCAAACAACATCATTAATAATCATATTGAGCCTCCAAAACAGTCCACCAACCAACAACATTACTACCAAGCCTTTCGATATATATTTCACAAGTTCTAGCTTCAATGACTTAGCTGCAACTTGGATAATCTTAAATATCTATAGAGTAAGGGGTTCCTTACCTTTAAACAGAAAGAACAACTCCAATTTGACCTTAATGTTCCACGAAATATCCCTCAAATTCTGCCACAAGAACAAGGAAGCGAAACTAGCAATCAATTTGGGCTTTTCGGAACTAGAATTACTTTAGAAGACTTGAAATCACCTAGGGTTGATATTAAGAACTTTAAGGAGTATTTACAGAACATAAAACACTTAAAACAACCTCCAACACGAGCTGGAACAACACAAAAATCAGCAACAACAAGAAGAACAAGAAACTTACTAGCGCCACGGGATTCCCGACACTTGATTTGTGTTGTTTGCCCTTTGTTTGGGTCTTGGATCATGAGAGAACCTTGAGAGAGTGTTTTTAGGTGTCTAGGGTCTGAAGAGAATGAAAATTAATGAGTTAAAACGGGGTTAAAGGGTCTGATATATATCAATATATCTCAACCGCCTATGTGGGCCCCATAGAGAGCTGCTTGGCGCACTCTCACAAAAACGCGAATATCTCTCTATTCCGAGATCGTATCGACAAACGGTTTAATGCGTTGGAAAGTAGACTCATAGATCTTCAATTTGATAGGAAGATCACCCCATAATTCCATGTACATTGGGAGAAAACTGTAGTAACATTTGACCTAAATTTTATGTAAAATTATAAACATAAGTTGCGACAACTTTTATCGACTTTTGTTTCATAACTCTCTTGACTTCAAGACTTATGATATGGATATTATATTATTCAAATACATTAAAACATAACCTCTTGGGACAATTAATCACCTCTAGTTTTACCCGAAAATGCGGGTTACAACATCCTTGATTCGTTTCACTTCTAATACTTGTTAACCACTCTTATACACCCTTGTATCGTTTAAGACCAATAGGATTAACTTCTTATCATCTCAAAGATAATCTCTTCTTGGATTTACGTCGACTAACTTATGGAATGATCTAAGGTACGCAAATTTGGGTTGTAACAGCCAGTATGATGATCCACACTTAATGGTTCTTCGAGAAACGATACTACGGGGTGGTGCCAAGGAAGTTACTATTGGAGCGGATGGTGTTCTGCGACTCCAGGATCGTCTATGTGTTCCTAATGTGGATGTACTGAGGAAAAAGATCCTAGAGGAAGCACACAATTCTCGGTATTCTATTCATCCAGGTGCTACGAAGATGTATAGAAACTTGAGGCAGCATTATTGGTGGCGGCGAATGAAAAAGGATATAGTTGAGTATGTAGCTAGGTGTCTGAATTTCCAGCAGGTTAAATATGAGCACTAGAGGCCAAGTGGCCTACTTCAGCAGATGACTATACCAGAGTGGAAATGGGAACGCATCACTATGGACTTTGTAGTTGGGATGCCGCGGACCTTGCGGATGTTTGATGCAGTTTGGGTCATTCTGGACAAGTTGACCAAGTCGGCACACTTTATTCCAGTTGCGACAATGTATACTTCAGAGAGGTTGGCCCAGATTTATATTTAGGAGATAGTTCGGTTGTATTGTGTGCCAGTTTCCATCATATCGGATAGAGGCCCTCAGTTTACTTCACATTTATGGAGAGCAGTACAGAGTGAATTGGAAACCCGTGTAGAGCTTAGCACAGCTTTTCATCCGTAGACCGACGGACAGTTAGAGCGAACAGGTCAGATTTTGGAGGATATGCTTAGGGCATGTGTGATTGACTTTGAAGGTCAGTGGGATTGTTTCTTGCCTTTGGCCGAGTTTGCTTATAATAACAGTTACCAATCTAGCATCGAGATGGCTCCATTTGAGGCTTTATATGGTCGACGATGTCGTTCGCCCATCGGATGGTTTGAGCCCGATGAGGCTAAGTTATATGGTACTGATTTGGTGAAGGATGTCATGGAAAAGGTAAAGTTGATTCAGGAACGACTTCGTAAAGCACAATCAAGACAGAAGAGTTATGCAGATCAGAAAGTGCGTGATTTATCATTTATGGCGGGTGAAAAAAGTTCTCTTAAAGGTTTCGCCGATGAAGGGAATCATGAGATTTGGGAAGAAGAGCAAGCTGAGTCCAAGGTTTATAGGCCCATTTGAGGTGTTGAAACGAGTTGGGAAGGTTGCTTATGAGCTTGCATTGCCTCCCAGACTATCGGGAGTTCATCCGATTTTCCATGTATCTATGCTCCGGAAGTATTATGCTGACCTGTGACATGTGTTGGACTTCACCACAGTACAGCTAGATAAGAGTTTGGGTTATGAAGAGGATCCATTTGCCATTGTGGATAAACAGGTTCGCCAGTTGAGGTCCAAGAGGATTTCTGCAGTAAAAGTCCAGTGGAGGGGCAAAAAAGTCGAGGAAGCAACTTGGGAGGCTGAGGAGGACATGCAGAGCAAATATCCACACTTATTTAGCACTCAAGTATTATTATAAACCCGTTCGAGGATGAACGTTTGTTTAAGAGGTGGAGAATGTATCACGACCCAAAATCCCACCACAGGCGTCGTGATGGCACCTAGTCTTAGGGACTAGGTAAGCCTAACATTAATTGAAACAACATTATTTAAATAACATCTAACAATTTGAAATAGAAATATCTTAAACTTTAAGATTCTCAAAACCCGGTAGTACAAGTCATAAGCTCTACAAAGTGTTTGCTAAAAAGCTTCTAAATACAACTGTCCAGAAATAAGAATAAACAGTGCAAAATGAAAACTTGAAGGTGACTCTGAAGCCTTGCGAATGCAGTAGCGGGTTTACCTTGAGTCTCCACAGCAACGACCCGCACAGCTACTAACGAACAATACCTGGATCTACACAAAAGTGTGCATAAGTGTAGAATGAGCACACCACAGTGGTCCCCAATAAGTATCAAGACTAACCTCAGTAGAGTACTAACGAGGTACAGTCGAGACACTCACTAGTCAAATAACCTGTGTCATGCTAAAATAATCGAGAACAAGTAGAAGTGATATAAACAGTAAGGCAGCAAGAACACCACAATTATTACTCCGACAAATAAGAAAGAACACAAGTACAACCAATTAAACAAGTCTTTCACATAAGAACCCTTCAAATAAAATATCCTCCAAATATATATTTCTTCAAATAAGTATCCTTCGAATATAAAACTCTTTCAAATAAATATCTTTAAAAATATAATTCTTCAATTTAAAAGTCACCCTGGGACACCTCATTTCATAATCATCAAATACGGGTCTCAACCCACCTTTATATTTTCACGGCACCTCGTGCCCATATTTCTATCACAACTGCACGGACTACTCACGTGCCAATAATATCAATGTATATAAGATCCACATGATCAATTTATTCCCAATAAGGTAAGATTAAAAAAAAAATTAAAATCAAGTAGGAAATCAACAAAAGAATAAATTTATTTTAGAAATTATTTGGGAGGAGAAAATAACATTTCAATAAAAACGAAACATCTGATAGTTGCTGATTTGGATGTGAAACTTATAAGAATTAAAGCGTACAACAATTTCTTTTATTCAAAACAACCTAACCTTAAAAATTAGTAACAACTAGAAATACAAATCCTCAGAGTCTCGTACAAGAGCCAAAGCCAACACATTATAACAAGGAATACAAACACACAATAAAATCAAATAATACATCACGGAAGAACACAAGAATTTACATATCACGGAAAAACAAAATAACCAAAGGCAAGTGAATACATAGAAAAATATCAACAAAGGGCACTCCCGAGGTACCACCTCGTAGTCCCAAAAGTAAATATGCAAGACAGGGGGATCTCCCGAAATACCATTCCGTAGTCCCAAAGTAAATATACAGGGCAGGGGAATCTCCCAGAATACCGTTTTGTAGTCCCAAAATAAATATGCAAGGCAGGGGGATCTCCCGGAATACCGTTCCATAGTCCCAAAGTATATATGCGGGGTAGGGGGATCTCCCGGAATACCGTTTCGTAGTCCCAAAGTAAATATGCAAGGCAGGGGGATCTCCCGGAGTACCGTTCTGTAGTTCCAAAGTAAATATGCGGGGCAGGGGGATCTCCCGAAATACCGTTCCGTAGTCCCAAAGTAAATATGACTTCAACAACTCCACATTAAGTGCTCACATATCGTAAATGGCTCATCAAGTACTCAAATATTTCAACTTGCTACGGAAACCAACAATACATCATTTTCCATAATATGGAGCCCATGGCTCAACCATAATGTGCACAAAAATCTTAACAAAAATATACAGGAGTGAACAACTCAACAAAATAATATTTCGCATAATAAATTCAAGGTGGCAATCACACCAAATCATCATATAAAAATAATTTCAACAAAACAGGGATCTAGGCATGACAAATAGAGGATTTAATAAGTGCCAATAATTTCCAACTTAATATATAAGGGCGTCTAAGGATTTTAATCAACGAAATTTGCACATATAAACCAAGTACGTACTCATCATCTCGCATACATGGTTTTCAATTTACACAATTTGCACATAATACTCAATGCCTAAGTGGTATTTCCTCAACTCGAGGTTAAGCAAGACACTTACCTCAAACTGCGCTCAATCAGTCAAGTAGTATTCCCTTTCCTAGATTTTCCGACTCCCATCGGCTCGAATCTAGTCATAATTAATTAGATTCAATCAATACAAATTGTAGGAATAAATTCCATATGAAAAATATAAATTTTCTACAAAAATCCAAAATTTAACCCAAAATTCGCCCATGGGGCCCACATATCGGAACCTGACAAAATTTACAAAATATGAACGCCCATTTCGATACGAGTTCAACAATACCAATTTTATCCAATTTCGATAAAAACTCGACCTCCAAATCATAAATTGAACCAAGAGGATTTTCAAAACTTTTTCCAACATAATTCACCGATTTAATGTTAAAAACAACCATGGATACGGGTAATTTAACCAATATTGAGTTAAGAACACTTACCCCATTGTTTCCTCTGAAAATCTCCCAAATATAGCCTCATCCCGAGCTCCAATCCGTCAAAAATAGAAAATGGGATGAACTCCCATTTTCAGAACTTAAACTCACTGCCCAGGCTTTTCTTCTTCGCGTTCGCGTGACCAGTGTCGCATTCGCGAAAGCCTGACCATGCACGGCATCATGTTCGTGTTCAAGCTCTCGCATTCACGGTAGCCAACTGCCCTCCTTCTTCGTGTTCGCAGTCCAAGCTTCGCGTTCGCGAAGGGTTAATGGCTCAGGGTCCCGGCTCCCCTTCCTTCTTCACGTTCGCGACCACTATGTCGCGTTCGCGTAAGCTTGACCAGACCTTGCCTCGCATTCGCGTCCACTGCTTCGCGTTCGCGAAGGTCAAATCCAGCACCCCCAAAATCTCTTCTTCGCGAATGCGGGACTTCCTTCGCGTTCGCGAAAAAGGAAACCAGACACCAGAATCACCAGTTCCAAAACAGCTCCAAATGATCTGAAACACACCCGAGGCCCCCGGGACCTCAACCAATCATACCAACCAGTCCCATAACACGTTAAGAACTTGATCGAGGCCTCAAATCGCATAGAACAACATCAAAACGATGAATCGCACTTCAAATCAAAAATCTATGAACTTTGAACTTTCAAATTCTAGATCATGTGCCGAAACACGTCAAATAAATCTGGAATGACTTCAAATTTTGCACACAAGTCATAAATGACATAACGGACCTATTCCAATTTCCAGAATCAGATTCCGTCAATGATATCAAAAAGTCAACTCCTTGGTCAAACTTCCTAAAAATTCATCTTTCGCCATTTCAAGCCTAATTCCACTACAGGCCTCCAAATAATTTTCCGGACACGCTCCTAAGTCCATAATCACCATACGGAGCTATTGACAACATCAAAATTCTATTTCGGAGTCATTTGCTCAAAAGTCAACTCTCCGGTCAACTCTTTCCATTTAAGCTTCTAAATAAGGATTGTTCTTTTAATTTAATTTTGAATCTTCAGTAAATCAAGCTCGACCACACTCGCGGGTCATAATACATATTGCGAAGCTACTCGAGACCTTAAGTCACTGAACAATGCATAAATTCTTAAAACGACAAGTCGGGTTGTTACATTCTCCACCTCTTAAACAAACGTTCGTCCTCGAACGTGCTAAGAATTATTCTGAGGTTACCAAATTGATGATTTTTACTTTTACACATATACTCATGGTTGATTCCACGTTACCGCATTTGAGATAAGATCGACAAATCCATCTCAATTGAGATTATTTCTTTTACCCATATTTGTAAACTTTAAGACCAATTTCTTACACTCCAAACATTTTCAAAAGACTTGATTTTTTTCACGACAACACACGGTATTAGTCTCAACTGGCTATAGAAATTCGTGCCTACGCACACATAAACTTTCTTGATAGTGTTGACATACTTAAAAAAATTTGGGGTGTTACATTCTCCCCCCGCTTAGGATCATTCGCCCCCAAATACATAACATAACTTATCTCTCCTTTTGCAAATCTCACTCCCCAAAATTTTACTAACTCCCAAATTTTTCAGAATTTTTGGCAGAGTCTCCCCTGTAAATGGGCCTATCCACCTGCTAGAGTAAACCCAAAATAACTTCTAACAACACATCCACAACCCAACAAAATACTACAAGGTATATATCAATAACACTATTCTCGGCATCACAAGCACTGCATTACCATAATGATATAAGGACATGAAGCACATCATATGTATGCTCATCACCACATCTCTGGTCTTAAAAACTGTTCATAATTAATTTCAGCATCATCAATTAATCTCATACTAACCACCACCTCGTTTTGAATTTTCACAACACTGACAACAGAATGTGAGGCATGAAGGCCTCATGATTACTTACTTGGATTAATGAGTCACATTCAACGCCACTTGTGCACTCACCTCCTAGGCTAAAACTCAATGTTTACAGCACGAAAATAGCTGAATATGAACAGAAAATATACAAAAATTATCAAATAAGCCTAACACGCATGACTCGCTGTTAATACTATTGTACAAATTAAATTTCACAAAGGGAGAATTTAAACTCATAAATATTTCACCACAAAGACCTCGTCCTTATATAACTTCCACCACGGCTTGCAGCCCAGTTTAAATATTTCACATCATGTAAAAATACGAGGATCTCGTCCTCAAATCCGAATCACAACTATGTTGCACATTGTGCCAACTGAAATTTTCAATTTCCTTTCTTTCTTCTTTCCAATATATTTCATAAATAATTTTCACAACATATAATGAACCCTCATACCGGTAGGGCGTATGATTCATAAAAATTGGAATCAATTATTCTGAAACAAATTAAACCCACTGTATTGAATAATAAAATTTTGCTTTTGGACTTATAGCCCTTAATGGTGCACAAAAATAAAATGACAGACACAGGCTCAGATCTTTAAATCTCCCAACAGGGATACACATATAAGTGGGTCACAAATCTATGAAGCTCACTCATAAGTGGATCATAATAGGAGGATACACCTCAATATTCAGAACCGAATCAAATTAAGGAAAATATCCTTTTATAATAAAATCAGGATCGTACCTGTAACGACATCATCTGGTGTATTGGCCTCAGCCAAATCATAGTGATTAAATCAACTGGTCGGGCCTCCACCTCTTAGGCGCCCACTACCCGCCTGTACTCCACCTCTAGCTGACTGTGCACGTGGAGTATCAACTGGAATAAAGCTTGTAGCTGGAGTGTTCTGATGAAATCCACCCCTCTCAAGTCTGGGACAATCTCTCATGATATGCCTAGTATTACCACACTCATAACAACCCCTCTGAGGCCGCGACTACTCAAACTAAGTCTGTGCCGGATACTGGAATACTCACTGTAAGAATCCTGTGTCGGTGGTGCACTGCAAATTGGATCACTCCGAGTAATCTGATGTGCGGATTGAGTTGGCCGACTACTCGAGCCTCCGCTATAATGGGTCCAAGCTGAAGAGTAAAATCCACTGAACCTTCCAAATCATCTAGTCCTTTTGGCCTCTTTAGACTCCTTTTCCTGGCCTAAAACACCCTCAATCTTCCTTGCAATCTCCACTACTTGTTGAAATGGAGTATCAGTTTACAACTCTCGAGCCATGCATATTTTAATATCATAATCGAGCCCCTCAATGAATCTGCGGACCCGTTCTCTGATTGTAGGAACTAAGATAGGTGCATGACGGGCTAACTTACTAAACTTGATAGCATATTCTGATGTTGTCATAGTGTCCTGACGCAGCCGTTCAAACTCTGTGCCCCACGCATCTCGGAGAGTCTGGGGAACAAACTCTTTCAAGAACATTTCAGAAAATTGAGCCCAAGTTGGTGGAGTTGCATCGGCTAGTCTACCTTCTTCATAGATTTTCCACTACTGATACGTTGTGCCTGACAGTTGAAATGTAGTAAAGGCAACTCCGTTCATCTCCACAATACCCACGGTGCAGAGAATACGGTGACAATTTTCTAGAAATCCTTGGGCATCCTCTGTAGTTGTGCCACTGAAAGTAGGTGGACTATACCTCTTAAACCTTTCAAGTCTCTTTTGTTCTTCTTTTGATGCCTCGGACCTGACCTCAGACCGAACCGGAATAACAGGTTGTAATGGTACTATACCCGAAACCTGACTAATGTGAACCTGCTGCTCTAGAGTTACTCTGGCTGTGGCACGTGCTCCTCGTCGGCCTCTGCCTCTGCCCCTAGCGACAACCGCTTTGGGGAAATGTTATCAGCAACTTCAGCTCGTGTCCTCACCATCTGTGAGAGAATGGAATGATAAAAGTTCAAACTTCGAGATCAATGAACTCGCGCGATGGAATGAAAGAAGTGAGATTATCCTAATAGTTTTGTAGCCTCTCGAAGATAAGTACAGACGTCTCCGTACCGATCCGCAAGACTCTACTAAAATCTCTTATGACTCGTAGCACCTATGAACCTAGAGCTTTGATACCAACTTGTCACGACCTAAAATCCCACCACAGGTGTCATGATGGCACCTAGTCTTAGGGACTAGGTAAGCCTAACATTAATTGAAACAACATTATTTAAATAACATCTAACAATTTGAAATAAAAATATCTTAAACTTTACGATTCCCAAAACCCGGTAGTACAAGTCATAAGCTCTACAGAGTGTTTGCTAGAAAGCTTCTAAATACAATTGTCCAGAAATAAGAATAAACAGAGCAAAATGAAAACTTGAAGGTGACTCTGAAGCCTGCAAACGCAGCAACAGGTTTACCTTGAGTCTCCACAACAACGACCTGCACTGCTACTAACGAACAATACCTGGATCTGAACAAAAATGTGCAGAAGTGTAGAATGAGCACACCACAGTGGACCCCAGTAAGTATCAAGACTAATCTCAGTAGAGTAGTGACGAGGTAAAGTCGAGACACTCACTAGTCAAATAATCTGTGTCATACTAAAATAATCGAGAACAAATAGAAGTGATATAAATAGTAAGGCAGCAAGAACACCACAATTATTACTCCGACAAATAAGAAAGAACACAAGTACAACCAATTAAACAAGTCTTTCACATAAGAACCCTTCAAATAAAATACCCTCCAAATATATATTTCTTCAAAAAGTATCCTTCGAATATAAAACTCTTTCAAATAAATATCTTTAAAAATATAATTCTTCAATTTAAAAGTCACCCTGTGACACCTCATTTCATAATCATCAAATACGGGTCTCAACCCACCTTTATATTTCCACGGCACCTCGTGCCCATATTTCTATCACCACTGCACGGACTACTCACGTGCCAATAATATCAATGTATATAAGATCCACATGATCAATTTATTCCCAATAAGGTAAGATTAAAAAAAATTAAAATCAAGTAGGAAATCAACAAAAGAATAAATTTATTTTAGAAATTATTTGGGCGGAGAAAATAACATTTCAATCAAAAGGAAACATCTGATAGTTGCTGATTTGGATGTGAAATTTATAAGAATTAAAGCGTACAACAATTTCTTTTATTCAAAACAACTTAACCTTAAAAATTAGTAAAAACTAGAAACACAAATCCTCAGAGTCTTGTACAAGAGCCAAAGCCTACAACAAGGAATACAAACACACAATAAAATCAAATAATACATCACGGAAGAACACAAGAATTTACATACCACGGAAAAAACAAATAACCAAAGGCAAGTGCATTCATAGAAAAATATCAACAAAGGGCACCCCCGAGATACCGTCTCGTAGTCCCAAAAGTAAATATGCAAGACAGGGGGATCTCCCGGAATACCATTCTGTAGTCCCAAAGTAAATATGCACGGCAGGGGGATCTCCCGGAATACCGTTCCGTAGTCCCAAAGTAAATATGCAAGGCAGGGGGATCTCCTAGAATACCATTCTGTAGTCCCAAAGTAAATATGTGGGGTAGGGGGATCTTCCGGAATACCATTCCGTAGTCCCAAAGTAAATATGCAAGGCAGGGGGATCTCCCGGAATACCGTTCCGTAGTCCGAAAGTAAATATGCGAGGCAGGGGGATCTCCCGGAATACCGTTCCATAGTCCCAAAGTAAATATGACTTCAACAACTGCACATCAAGTGCTCACATATCGTAAATGGCTTATCAAGTACTCAAATATTTCAACTTTCTACGGAAACCAACAATAAATCATTTTCCACAATGAGGAGCCCATGGCTCGACCATAATGTGCACAAAAATCTTAACAAAAATATCCGGGAGTGAACAACTCAACAAAATAATATTTCGCAGAAATTCAAAGTGGAATCACACCAAATCATCATATAAAAATAATTTCAACAAACAGGGATCTAGGCATGACAAATAGAGGATTTAATAAGTGCCAATAATTTCCAACTTAATATATAAGGGCGTCTAAGGATTTTAATCAACGAAATTTGCACATATAAACCAAGTACGTACTCGTCACCTCATGTACATGATTTCAATCTACACAATTTGCACATAATACTCAATGCTTAGGGGGTATTTCCTCCACTCGAGGTTAAGCAAGACACTTACCTCAAACTGCGCTCAATCAGTCAAGTAGTATGCCCTTTCCTCGATTTTCCAACTCCGATCTGCTCGAATCTTGTCATAATTAATTAGATTCAATCAATAGAAATTGTAGGAATAAATTCCATATGAAATATACAAAGTTTCTACAAAAATCCAAAATTTAACCCAAAAATCGCCCATGGGGCCCACGTCACGGAACCCGACCAAGTTACAAAATATGAACGTCCATTCCGATACGAGTTCAACCACTGCTTCGCGTTTGTGAAGGTCAAATCCAGCACCCCCAAAATTTCTTCTTCGCAAACGCGGGACTTCCTTCGTGTTCGCGAAGAAGGAAACCAGACACCAGAATCAGCAGTTCCAAAAAAGCTCCAAATGATCCGAAACCACCCCGAAACACACCCGAGGCCCCAGGGACCTCAACCAATCATACAAACCAGTCCCATAACACATTAAGAACTTGCTAGAGGCATCAAATCTCATAGAACAACATCAAAACGGCGAATCGCACTTCAAATCAAAAATCTATGAACTTTGAACTTTCAAATTCTATATCTTGTGCCGAAACACGTCAAATAAATTCGGAATGACTTCAAATTTTGCACACAAGTCATAAATGACATAACAGACCTATTCCAATTTCCAGAATCTGATTTCGTCTCCGATATCAAAAAGTCAACCCCCCCCGGTCAAACTTCCCAAAAATTCATCTTTCGCCATTTCAAGCCTAATTCCACTACTGACCTCCAAATAATTTTCCGGACACGCTCCTAAGTCCATAATCACCATACGGAGATATTAACAACATGAAAATTCCATTTCGGAGTCGTTTACTCAAAAGTCAATTCTCCGGTCAACTCTTTCCATTTAAGCTTTTAAATAAGGATTGTTCTTTTAATTTAATTCCGAATCTTCAGTAAATCAAACTCGACCACACTCGCGGGTCATAATACATATTATGAAGCTACTCGAGACCTTAAGTCACTAAATGGGGGGTAAATTCTTAAAATGACAAGTCGGGTTGTTACATTCTCCACCTCTTAAACAAACGTTCATCCTCGAACGTGCTAAGAATTATTCTGAGGTTACCAAATTGATTGTTTTTACTTTTACACATATACTCATGGTTGATCCCACGTTACCCCATTTGAGATAAGATCGACAACTCCATCTCAATTGAGATTATTTCTTTTACCCATATTTGTAAACTTTAAGACCAATTTCTTATACTCCAAACATTTTCAAAAGACCTGATATTTTTCACGATAACGCACGGTATTAGTCTCAACTGGCTATAGCAATTTGTGCCTATGCACACATCAACTTTCTTGATAGTGTTAACGTACTTAAAAAATTTTGGGGTGTTACATTCTCCCCCGCTTAGGATCATTCGCCCCCAAACACATAACATAACTTATCTCTCCTTTTGCAAATCTCACTCCCCCAAATTTTACTAACTCCCAAATATTTCAAAATTTTTGGCAGAGTATCCCCTATAAATGGGCCTATCCACCTATCAACCCGTATGTTCGAATTGGGTTTTGGATAACCCGGGAGCATTTTGGCGCTTAATAGTGAAAAAATAACTATTTGAAAGTTTAAAGTTCTTTAAATTTGGTTTGGAATAGGTTTTTGAGTAATTGATGTCCGTTTAGAATTCCGAGTTTGGAAATAGTTTCGTATACTGATTTAAGACTTGCAGGCAAAATTTTGTCTCATTCCGAGTAGTTTAAGTATGTTTCAGTGCGTTGGAAGTAAATTGAAGAACTTGAAATTTCTTAAGTTTGAATCAATTTGGTTTGGGGTATAACTCTTGGATTTGATGTTGTTTTACACGTTCCAAGAGTTTGAGCGAGTCCGTTTTATGATTTCAAACTTGTTGGTATGTTCGGGCTGGCTTGTGAGGGCCTCGGGTGTTAACCGAACAAGGCTCGCATCAATTTTGAACCTTGGAGCAACAGCTGAAGCTTTCAGCTATAACCGCACTTGCGCTTGGCCAGTCGCAAGCGCAGGTGCAAATCTCGCAGGTACGTGAAGGGCACCGCAGAAGCGGCAAGTGTGCAGATGCACAGGTACGACCGTAGAAGCGCATCGCAGATGCAATGTACAAGCCGCAGAAGCGGACGGAGCCGGCCTAGGGGAAACCGCATCTGTGATGCTTTTTCCACAGATATGGAGCCGCAGATGCAGAGCCATAGAAGCGGCTTAGGATCCGCAGGTGCGAAAGGTATGTTTGGAAGAAAGCTTTAAGAACGGGAAAATCAGTCATTTTGCCCATTTCTTTCCATTCTTGGGCGATATTTGAGCTTTTTGAGAGGGGGTTTCAACTAGCAACTTGAAGGTAAGTTAATTATACACACCTTGAGTTAAATACATAGATTATGGGTAGATTATAACTAGTAAATCTTAGAAATCAAGGGTTTAGGTAAAAAACCTACATTTTTATAAAAATGAGATTTTAACCACGAAAATGGTTATGGATTTGGATGGAAATTATATATTTGAGTTCTTGAGAATATGGGTAACGTTTTCATCCGAAGATTTCTGGAATCCGGGCACGTGGGCCCAGGGTGAATTTTAGGAATTTTACTATTTTGGATAGGGTAATTTATTTAATAGATAAATTATTAATTATTGAACATATATTTATTATTTTGTATAATATTTGGATAGTTTCAGATTTTTCGGTGCCGAATCAAGAATATTACGCGATGCGGTAATCGGAAAGTGGACTTTGAGATAAGGTAAGTCTCTTGTCTAATCTTGTGAGGGGGAAACTACCCCATAGGGATTAAATTAAATAATTGTTACTAATGGTGGGGGCTACGTACGCACGAGGTGACGAGAGTCCGTGCGTAGCTACTATTAATGCTAAAGTCCGGGCAGTTTAGGACTCAAAGCATGAATTACTTGTGTAAATTGCATTCTTCATTAATCAAATTATTTGATGTATATATTGTGAATTTCTAGGAAAGGTAGTAAAAGATGAAATTTTTATATGCTTAATTTTTGTTTAGATTAATTAATTGTTGAAATAAATTGTTATCCTCTCGAATAAATTTTACAATAAATACTCTCATTCCGGAGGTACATAAGAAAATGTCCTCCTTTCTTGTGGATCGGGCCGAACGTCTCGGCAGGATAGATGCATCTATAGATTGTGCCGCACGTCCCTCGGCAGGGTATACGATATTTTGGATCAGGTCGTACGACCTCGGCAGAAATCGTGCCTAATAATAATAATTACATGATACTTTGATAATTTATTGCAGCTTGTGAAGCTAATTGATAAATTAAAAATTTATTGGAATTAAAGGAATTTAATTAATATATTGAGAATTTTTGTATTTCAAGGGATTTAATTATTTTTGCTGCTAAATAAATTATTGTTAAATTTTGTGAATCATGCTGATTTAGAAATTCTCGTTTTATTTCAAATATTATTATTGACCCATAGTGAATGTCAAAGTCGGCTATCTCGTTTCTACCACTTCGAGATTAGGCTTGATACTTACTTGGTACACGTTGTTTACGTACTCATACTACACTTGCTGCACTTTTTGTGCAGGATCTGAGACAGATACTTGTGGAGGACTTATCATCGCACATCCTCATTATCCAGAGGAATAGTGGTGAGCTGCCTTTGAGCCGTACTGCAGCTACCAGTGCTTCTCCTTGTACTTTCATTCTGTCTATTTTTATTTTAGACAGTATTTGGAGTTTTGTATAATCTATAGATGCCCATACACTTGTGACACCAGGTCTTGGCACACACATTGGTAGAATTTGGTATTTTATTATATTCTTGGATTAAAAGTTTAATCAATATATGTTTAATTTATTTGTTGACTTGCCTAGATATAGTGTTGGGTGCCATCACGATATAGAGGTGAAATTGGGTTGTGACATTATGTAACGACCCGGCCGGATGTTTTGAGAGTTAGATCCTCGAACCCTTATTAACTGCTTTCCCCATATCTGTTTCTGCAATTGTGACTTGCCGGGATGATTAGTTTTGAGTTACGGAGTGTTTTGGGACACTTAGTCCCTAAATGAGAGTTTAAGCCTTAGAAGTTGGACCGTAGTCGGAATTGTGTGAAGACGATTCCGGAATGGAATTTTGTCGGTTCCGTTAGCTCAGTTGAGTGATTTTGAGCTTAGGAGCGCGTCCGAAATGTGTTTTGGAGGTCTGTAGAAGATTTAGGCTTGAATTGGCGAAAGTTAGATTTTTCGGTGATTTCGGCCGATAGTGGAAATTTTGATATCGAGCTCGGAATGGATTTCCGAAAGTGTATGAAGTTTCGTAGTGTCATTTTTACCTGTGTGTAAAATTTGAGGTAATTCGGACTAGATTTGACGTGGTTCGGCTTAATTCATGTTTTTGGTGTTGTTCGATGTGGTTTGAAGGCACTACTAAGTTCGTATGGTGTTATAGGATTGGTTGGTAGGTTTAGTTGAGGTCCCGGGGGCCTCGGGTGAGTTTCGAGTGCTTAATGGATCAAACGTTGGATTTGTGTTGCTGTTGAAGTCTTCAGGCATCTGTCATTTTTGCAACTGCGATGGAGAGACCGCAGGTGCGTGATCGCACATGCGGAGGGACAAGAGCAGAAGCGGATTTGGGATGTGTGGTCAGTGATCGCAGGTGCAAAGGGAAATGTCGCATCTGCGATGCCTGCAGATGCGCTAAAGGACCCGCAGGTGCGGAGGAGATCGCAGAAGCAGACAATAGTTCGCAGGCGCGCACTCGCAGGTGCGGCCTTTTTTTCGCAAAAGCGGACCCAGCCCTCTTAAGTTGTTTCCACACCTGCAAAGGAAATTCCGCAGGTGCGGTGTCGCATGTGCGGCATCGCAGGTGCGACCCAACGTCCGCAGATGAGGAATAACGGGGCAGAAAAGGGGCAGATTCGAGGGTTTGAAGTTGACTTCACAAATTTGATTGAGAGCTCAGTAGAAGGCGGGATTTGGAGAGATTTTCGGAGGAAGTTTTTGGGTAATGATTCTTAACTCCCTTATGGTTATATTCCACTAAGATATGCTTGAATTCATCGTTTAAATTCGGATTTGGGGTGAAAATTTGAGAAAAGGTCTTAGGCCAAATTTTGGGGGTTTTGACCGAGATTTTGGTGCCGGATTTTAGTAAATTTGATATGGTTAAACTCGGGAGTGAATGAGCTTTTGTATTTTACAACGTTTACCCAATTCCGAGAAGTGGGCCCCACGGGCAATATTAAAGTTAAATTTTGGAATTTTCGTTAAATGTTGATTTCGTTAATTAGATGAGTCTATTATTGTTGTATTTATGATACGTAATTTCTTTTGACCAGATTTGGGCCATTCAGAGCCGGATATTCGTGGGAAAGGCATTGTGACCGATTAATTGAGCTTGACTCGAGGTAAGTGGCTTGCCTAACTTTGTGTGGGGGAAATCCCCCTAAGATTTGGAACTATTGTGATATGTGAGCACCGTGTACGTGAGGTGACGAGTACGTACACGGGCTAGTTGTGGAAAACCCGATTTTCTTACTGAGCAGCAACATGTTTTCCTGTTATTTTGAATTATACCATTTTAATGAGTACTAATCTATTTTCATTCTTAATTGAGTTATTCCAATATGTGTAGCTATCATGTTTAGTCTAATACAACATGTCTACGTGTCTTAATTGTTTATGTGAATTATGTGCAGCATGCTTAATGAATTTCTTGCTTCTTCCCTGACTGGTACTTAGTCTAAATTGTAAGAATTTCGTGATGTAGTTGTATTTCTATCAGTCGCGCTGCATATTTACTTTGGGACTACGAAATGGAATTCTGGAAGATCCCCCTGTCTTGCATATTTACTTTGGGACTACGGAACGGTATTCCAGGAGATCCCCCTGCACATTTATTTTGGGACTACGGAACGGTATTCCGGTAGATCCCCCTGCACATTTACTTTGGGACTACGGAACGGTATTCCGGGAGATCCCCTTGCTCATTTACGTTTGGGACTACGAGACGGTTCTCGGGAGATCCCCTGTTGTGTTTCTATGTACTGAGCTGTTACCTTCTATGATTTCATTGTTGTTAAATTTCAGCCTTTATTTTATTGCAATATTACACTCTATATTGTTTTATTGACCCGACCTCATTACTACTCGAACGAGGTTAGGCTTGGCACTTACTGGGTACCGATTGTGGTGTACTCATGCTACTCTCTGCACATGTTTTTCATGTGCAGATCCAGTTGTACTTTATCAGCCGCACTATCAGTGAGCCGGGACAGCTTTGGAGACTTCAAGGTATATATGCCGCGTCCGCAGACCTCGGAGTCCCCTTCTACTCTTTCTCATGTCCATTATCTTCTATATTTTTCTTTGTTAGACTCTGATGTATAGAGACACTATATTTTTCTTTTTGTAGTTTGTGATTCACGGTGTTTCGGGTTTTGGGGTTTGTTGTAGATTTTTGAATAATTGGTTAAGTTCATATTTTTATTTCATTATTCCTCAAAATGTTAGGCTTACCTAGTTGTAGAGACTAGGTGTCGTCACAACGTCACACGGAGGGGAAATTGGGTCATGACAAGTTGGTATCAGAGCTCTAGGTTCATAGGTGTCGTGAGTCACAAACCGGTTTAGTAGAGTCTCGCGGATCAGTACGGAGATGTTTGTACTTATCTTCGGGAGGCTATGAAATTGTTAGGAAAATTTCACTACTTTGATTCCTTGTCGTGCGAAATATTTGTTGACTTTATAAACTTCTGTATTCTATTCTCTCACAGATGGTGAGGACACGTACAAGCGGATCTGATGACCAGGCACCCGCGCCCCCTGCTAGAGCCACGAAAGGCCGGGGCCAAGGTAGAGGCCGAGGACGTCCACGTGGTGCAGCCAGAGCACCCGTATGAGCTGCTACAGAGGAGCCCCCAGTAGCTCAAGCTGGAGGGCAGACACCTGAGATACTTGTTGCTGTACCAGCCCTCCAGGAGACTCTAGCCCAGTTTCTAAGCATGTTCAACACCTTATCTCAGGCTGGATTGATTCCACTTGCTCCTGCCACATCTCAGGCCAAGGGAGGAGCACAGACTCCCATCGCCGGTACTCCAGAGCAGCGGGATCAGGTCGACCAGGTTCCAGAGATTGTACTAATACAGCTGGTAGCTCCAGCTCAGCCCGAGGTTAGGGTAGCAACCTCTGAGGCAGAGCAGCTCAGACTTGAGAGGTACAAGAAGTACCACCCACACACCTTCAGTGGATTGGCTACAGATGATGCTCAGGGTTTTCTGGAGGAGTGTCATCGTATTCTCCGTGCTATGGGCGTAGCGGAGACGAGCGGGGTTTCTTTTACCATATTCCAGCTTAGAGGAGCAGCCTATCAGTAGTGGCGTTCTTATGAGTTGAGTAGTCTGGCTAAGGCGGCTTCACTTACATGAACTTAGTTCTCGGATATATTTTTTAGAGAGTATGTCCCTCAGAGCCTCAGGGACTCATGGCGCGCGGAGTTTGAGCAGCTGCGCCATGGTGCTATGACTGTGTCAGAGTATGCAGTTCGCTTTAGTGATTTGGCCCGACAGGCACCGGCCTTAGTTGCCACAGTTCGAGAGAGGGTTCGACGGTTTATTGAGGGTCTCCATCCCAGCATCCGGAGTAGTATGACCAGGGAATTGGAGATGGATATTTCTTATCAGTAGGTTGTGGGTATTGCCAGGATATTTGAGGGCATGTTTGCCCGGGATAGAGAGGAGAGGGAGGCCAAGAGGTCTCGAGAGGCTGGTTATTATTCTGGAGCTCGTGCCCCAGCAGCTTGCCATGGTAGGGGTTATGTGAGCCGCCCCGTTCATTCAGCTCTTCCATCCTCCAGTGGTATTCCAGCTCCTTCTAGACCCCAGGAGCCTTATTATGCACCGCCAGTAACTAGTGTGCCTCCTGCACGGGGTGTTCCTAGCGGCCAGTCCAGCAGACCTGGCCCGAGCCAGTCACAGCAGCCACGCCCTCCCATAGCTTATTTTGAGTGTGGCGACACTCGCCACATGGTGAGGGATTTCCCCAGGATTAGGAGGGGTGCACCTCTACAGACCTTTCAGCCACAGCGTGCTCCACCGGGTCCTCAGGCTATGATTACAGCACCAGTTGCCACCCCACCTGCTCAACCAGCTCGAGGTGGAGGTTGGGGAGGTAGAGGTCGCCCTAGAGGGGGAGGCCAGGCCAGATATTACGCACTTCCTGCTCATACAGAGGCAGTTGCTTCTGATTCTGTCATTATAGGTATTGTTCTGGTCTGTCATAGAGATGCGTCGGTATTATTTGACCCATGCTCTATATATTCTTATGTGTCCTCTTATTTTGCTCTGTATTTGGGCGTATCTCAGGATTCTTTGAGTTCCCCTATTTATGTATCCACTCTTGTGGGAGATTCTCTTGTTGTGGACCGCGTGTATCGGTCGTGTTTGATTGCTCTTAGCGGTTTTGAGACCAGATCTGATTTATTATTGCTCAGCATGGTGGACTTTGATATTATTTTGGGTATGGACTGGTTGTCGCCCCATTATGCTATTCTTAATTGTCACGCTAAAACCATGACGCTGGCTATGCTAGGTTTACCGCGGTTAGAGTGGAGAGGTACCTTAGAGTATACTCCTACCAAAGTTATTTCATTTCTTAAAGATCAATGAATGGTTGAGAAGGGGTGTGATGCGTATCTAGATTATATGAGAGACGTTCGTATTGATACCCCTATAGTTGAGTCAGTTCCAGTAGTGAGGGACTTTCCAGAGAGAGATATTGATTTTGGCATTGATTTGTTGTCGGGCACTCAACCCATCTCTATTCCTCCATATCGTATAGCTCCTCCTGAATTGAAGGAGTTGAAAGAGCAGTTACAAGAATTGCTTGATAAAGGCTTCATTTGGCCCAGTGTGTCACCTTGGGGTGCTCCTGACTTATTTGTGAAGACGAAGGATGGTTCTATGAGGATGTGTATTAATTACCGCCAGTTGAACAAAGTCAAAGTGAAGAACAGGTATCCATTGCCTCATATTGATGACTTATTTGATTAGTTACACGGTGCCAGAGTGTTTTCCAAGATTGACTTATGTCCAGGTTATCATGAGTTGAAGATTCGGGAGACGGATATCCCGAAGACTACTTTCAGGACCAGATATGGTCACTATGAGTTTCTTGTCATGTCATTTGGGTTGACCAATGCCCTAGAAGCCTTTATGCATTTGATGCACAGTGTGTTCCGGCCTTACCTTGACTCATTCATCATTTTGTTTATTGATGAATTCTGGTATACTCCCAGAGTCGGGAGGATCATGAGCAGCACCTGAGGACTGCACTTCAGACCTTGAGAGAAAAGAAGTTATATGCAAAATTCTCAAAGTATGAGTTTTGGTTAGACTCAGTGGCATTCTTGGGTCATATAGTATCGAGTGAGGGGATCCAGGTGGATCCAAAGAAGATTGAAGCAGTGCAGAGTTGGCTCAGGCCTTCCTCAGCTACAGAGATCCGAAGTTTTCTTGGTTTGGCGGGGTATTACCGTCGCTTTGCAGAGGGATTATCATCTATTGCAGCACTTATGACCAGGCTGAACCAGAAGGGTGCTCCATTCAGGTGGACAGATGAATGTGAGGAGAGCTTTCAGAAGCTCAAGACAGTTTTGACTACTGCCCCAGTATTGGCATTACCTACAGGTTCGGGATCTTATACTATATATTGTGATGCATCGCGTATTGGTCTCGGTGCGGTGTTGATGCAGGACGGTAGGGTGATTGCCTACGCGTCCAGACAGCTGAAGGTGCATGAAAAGAACTATCTCGTCCACGATCTTGAGTTAGCAGCTATTGTTCATGCCTTGAAGATATGGCGGCATTATTTGTACGGTGTTCTTTGTGAGATTTACACCGATCATCGGAGTTTGCAGCATCTGTTTAAGCAGAAAGATCTTAACTTACATCAGCGGAGGTGGTTGGAGCTACTTAAGGATTATGATATCACTATTTTGTACCACCCTGGGAAGGCCAATGTAGTGGTCAATGCTTTGAGTCGTCGGGCAGAGAGTTTGGGGAGTTTAGCATATCTACCAGCAGCAGAGAGGCCGTTGGCTTTGGATGTTCAGGCCTTAGCCAACCAGTTTGTGAGATTGGATATTTCTGAGCCGAGTCGAGTATTGGCTTGTGTGGTCTCTCGGTCTTCTCTTTATGATTGTATCAGGGAGCGTCAGTATGATGACCCCTATCTGCTTGTCCTTAAGGACACGGTCCAGCACGGTGATGCTAAGGAGGTCACTATTGGAGATGATGGTGCATTGAGGATACAGGGCAGGCTATGTGTGCCCAATGTGGATGGTTTGCGTGAGTTGATTCTCCTGGAGGCTTACAGTTCACGGTACTCTATTCATCTGGGTGCCGCAAAGATGTATCAGGACCTGAGGCAACATTATTGGTATAGGAGGATGAAGAAAGACATAGTTGAGTATGTGGCTAGATGTCTAAATTGCCAGCAGGTGAAGTATGAGCATCAGCGACCGGGTGGGTTGCTTCAGAAGATAGAGATTTCGGAGTGGAAATGGGAGTGGATCACTATGGACTTCGTTATTGGTATCCCACGGACTCAGCGAAGGTTTGATGCAGTTTGGGTGATTATGGATAGGTTGACCAAGTCAGCTCATTTCATTCCTGTGATGACTACCTATTCTTCCGAGCAGCTAGCTCGAATCTACATCCGTGAAATCGTCAGGCTTTATGGTGTACCTGTATCTATTATCTCTGACTGGGGTACACAGTTTACATCACGGTTCTGGAGAGCTTTACAGCATGAGTTGGGTACTAGGGTTGAGTTGAGCACAGCATTTCACCCTCAGACGGACGGGCAGTCCGAGCGCACTATTCAGATATTAGAGGATATGCTTCGTGCGTGTGTGATAGATTTTGGGGTTGCTTGGGACCAGTTCTTTCCACTTGCGGAGTTTGCTTACAATAACATTTATCATCCTAACATTCAGATGGCACCGTATGAGGCTCTGAACGGTAGGCGGTGTTGGTCCCCAGTTGGTTGGTTCGAACCTGGTGAGGCCAGATTATTGGGTACGGACTTGGTTCAGGATGCCTTGGAAAAAGTGAAGGTGATTCAGGATAGACTTCGCACAGCCCAGTCCAGACATAAGAGTTATACGGACCGGAAGGTTCGCGATGTGGCATTCATGGTTGGAGAGCGAGTCTTGCTCCGGGTTTTGCCTATGAAGGGCGTTATGAGGTTTGGAAAGAAGGGCAATCTGAGCCCAAGGTTCATTGGTCCATTTGAGGTATTGCGTCGAGTTGGGGAGGTTGCTTATGAGCTTGCCTTGCCTCCCAGTCTAGCAGGAGTTCATCCGGTATTCCATGTTTCTATGCTCCGAAAGTATCACAGCGATCCGTCCCATGTGTTGGATTTTAGCTCAGTTCAATTGGACAAGGATCTATCTTATGTTGAGAAGCCAGTGGCTATTTTAGACAGGCAGGTCAGAAAGCTAAGATCATAAAACATTGCTTCCGTGAAGGTTCATTGGAGGGGACAGCCTGTCGAGGAGGCGACTTGGGAAACCGAGCAGGATATGCGCAGCCGTTATCCTCATCTTTTCACCACTTCAGGTATGTCTCTATGCTCGTTCGAGGATGAATGATTATTTTAAGAAGGGGAGGATGTAATGACCCGGCCGGTAGTTTTGAGAGTTAGAACCCTGAACCCCTATTAACTGCTTTTCCCATATCTATTTCTTCTATTGTGACTTGCCGGGATGATTGGTTTTGAGTTACGGAGTGTTTTGGGACACTTAGTCCCTAAATGAGAGCCTAAGCCTTAGAATTTGGACCGTAATCGGAACTGTATGAAGACGGTTCCGTAATGAAATTCCGTCGGTTTCGTTAGCTCCGTTGAGTAATTTTGAGCTTAGGAGCCCGTCCGGAATGTGTTTTGGAGGTCTGTAGTAGATTTAGGCTTGAATTGACAAAAGTTAGATTTTTTTTGCGATTTCGGCCGATAGTGAAAATTTTGATATCGAGCTCGAAATGGATTTTTGAAAGTGGTTGTAGGTTTGTAGTGTCATTTGTGACTTGTGTGTAAAATTTGAGGTAATTCGGAGGCGATTTGACGTGGTTCGACGTCGTTTGTAGAATTTAGAAAATTATAAGTTCTTAGGCTTGAATCTGTGCTTAATTCATGTTTTTGGTGTTGTTCGATGTGGTTTGAAGGCTAGACTAAGTTCGTATGGTGTTATAGGATTGGTTGGTAGGTTTGGTTGAGGTCCTGGGGGCCTCGGGTGAATTTCGAGTGCTTAACGGATAAAACGTTGGATTTGTGTTGCTGCTAAAGTCTTCAAGCATCTGTCATTTTCGCACCTGCGGTGGAGAGACCGCAGGTGCGTGATCGCACATGCGGAGGGGCAAGCGCAGAAGCGGATTTGGGATGTGTGGTCAGTGATCGCTAAGGGTGGCAAGTGGGCCGGTCTCGGGCCTAAACGGACTAAGTGGTCCGGTCCAAACGGTCCCGGTCCCGGTCCCAAATTAAACGGGCTAAATGGTCTTTTTGTAGGGACCGGCTCGGGACCGGGACCGTTTGGTCCCGGACTAAACGGTCCCGGCCCGTGGGCTAAATGGGCTAAGTGGGCCCAACAAATTTTTTAAAAAAAATTAAATAGAAATTAGAGACAAAAGGATGTTAAAAATAATATCTAAGTCTAAAGACAAAAATATTGTAAAAAGATATGCCTTGTAATTTTATTATAGCATTAAAAAATATGGCTAATATCTTTCTTAGTCTTCATCCCCCTATGGAATGAGCACAACAAGGTGCTAATACCACCATTGAGAAGAAAGAAAAAACTAATCAAGATGTGCCAAAATATAAGTTACATAATACATACTAAGATTTGTTCATACAAGTTACATGGTATCTCTTACAAACTTCATAAATCTATCAAGGTCCGGAGGAATTTCCGTTGGTGGTGGCGGAAAAGTAGCTTGGTCATCGCCACTTCCGGGCGAAGCAACATCCTCCGCAAGTTCAGCTAGCATTTCTTCGTAAGCTTCGTCTTCATCTGGTTGTGATTCAGCAAGTCCAAAATTTCTTCTTTCCGACCGGATCCAATCTCTGAAAAGTACTGATTTTTCCAAACTCTCCCTCATAGACGCTCTATAATCACCGAGTTGAAGTCTTGCTTGACTCAAAGGGCTCTCTGATGCCACTGTTGAAGCTTGAATAGTTAAAATATCTCGGGCCATCCTTGTAAGAACCGGAAAGTATTTTTCTTTGTCCTTCCACCATTCCAAAAGATTAAAGGAGCCGTCGGGATTCACTTCCTCAATTGCCTGCGACAAATAAACTTTAAGCTCATTTAGTTGTGAAAAATCACTACTACTAGAACCTTGAGAACCCCTAAACCCCACCCAAGCACTAAGTGCTCTTACTCCAGCAGTTCTTTTAGATGATTGAGAATCAAAAGAAGAAGGAGTTGGAACATTTGGTCTAGCATGATTTAATGCAACTTGATAAGTATTAAAAATAGTTTGAGCATTTATTCTAATTGAGGCTATTGCTTCCGGAAGTTGAGACAATTCCTCATCTTCAAGTGCTAAACCATTATAAACAGTTTCATACCAAAAATGAGGACCTCCTAATTTCATACAAGGATTTAATAAAGCAGAAATACCATAAATAGGGGGAATAGGGAAAAAAATATTTTTTAAAATTTTTTCTCATAGAATCAATAGAAAGTTTATAAATTTCTCCACTCTCTAAAAAATGAGCAAACAAATTTGTAAGTTCTGCAATATAAACTAAACAGTTAGAAATAGTAGGATAATATTGCCCAGAAAATTCATTTGTAGCAATATGAAATTTTTCTAAAAAATCTACAAGTATTTTAACATTAGCCCAATCCCCATTTGTAAGGTGTTCATCATCATCACTTACATGTGCATTAAATATTGAGTTTATGGGGTTTCTATATTCATATGCAACAATCAAACTTTCATACATGTAATTCTATCTAGTTGGACAAGGTTTAGGAACCTTTCTTTCTCTTAGGCCAAATTCATCGCATCTTTTAAAATATTCTCTAAGTCTACTTCTACGGTTTGAATAAAAAAGTCAGTTAAGAGCCATTTTAACCTTTTAAATTTCAATATTTAAAATTCTCATACCATCACCCACAATTAAATGGTAAATATGACAAATACATCTAACATGAAAAATATCACTAAATGCAGGATTTAGCGTAGTGGTAAGCAAAGCTATAGCATTTGTGTTACTAGTAGCATTATCCATTAAAATTGACATTATTTTATCACTAATCCAAAAATATCTACAAATATCTGTAACTGTGCTAGCAATAAACTGCCCTGTGTGACGTGAATTAATTATTCTATAAGAAATAATGCGCTTTTGCATTATCCAATCCTCATCAATCCAATGACTGGTAACAGTAAGGTAATCACAGTCGTTACCACTTCTACCAATATCAGTTGTAATAGCAACACGACAATTTATATGAGTAAATAAATAGCGCAGATATTGTTCATATTCATGTTAATATTTATAAATATCGCTCTTTACGGTTGTGCGAGGAAAACCTTTATAAGTAGGATTAAAATATTTTCTAATATAATGCACAAAGTTAGGGTCAGAAGGAAAACTATAGGGTAAACACATAACAGTTACCATTTTTGCCAATTCTTCCCGATCTTTTTTTGGATCATAATATAAAATACCACTGATCTCAGGTGCAAAGGGAAATGCCGCATCTGCGATGCCCGCAGATGCGCTAAAGGACCCGCAAGCGTGGAGGAGATCGCAAAAGCGGACAATAATCTGCAGGCGCGCACTCGCAGGTGCGGCCCTTTTTCCGCAAAAGCAGACCCAGCCCTCTTAAGTCGTTTCCGCACCTGCGAAGGAAATTCCGTAGGTTCGGCATCGCAGGTACGACCCAAGGTCCGCAGATGCGGAATAACTGGGCAGAAAAGGGGCAAATTCGTGGGTTTGAAGTTCACTTCACAAATTTGATTGAGAGCTCGGTAGAAGGCGAAACTTTGGAGAGATTTTCGGAGGAAGTTTTTGTGTAATGATTCTTAACTCCCTTTTGGTTATATTCCACTAATCTATGCTTGAATTCATCGTTTAAATTCGGATTTGGCGTGAAAATTTGAGAAAAGTTCTTAGGCCAAATTTTGGAGTTTTGACCGAGATTTTGGTGTCGGATTTTAGTAAATTTGATATGGTTAGACTCGGGAGTGAATGAGCTTTCGTATTTTATGATTTTTACTCGATTCTGAGAAGTGGGCCCCACGGACGATTTTTGAGTTAAATTTCGGAATTTTCATTAAATGTTGATTTCGTTAATTAGATGAGTCTATTATTGTTGTATTTATGATACGTAATTTCTTTTGGCTAGATTTGGGCCATTCAGAGCCGGATATTCGTGGGAAAGGCATTGTGACCGATTATATGAGCTTGACTCAAGGTAAGAGGCTTTCCTAACTTTGTGTGGGGGAAATTCCCTTAAGATTTGGAACTATTGTGATATGTGAGCGCCGTGTACGTGAGGTGACGAATACGTACACGGGCTAGTTGTGGAAAACCCAATTTTCTTACTGAGAAGCAACATGTTTTCCTGTTATTTTGAGTTATACCATTTTAATGAGTACTAATCTATTTTCATTCTTAATTGAGTTATTCCAATATGTGTAGCTATCATGTTTAGTCTAATACAACATGCCTACGTGTCTTAATTGTTTATGTGAATTATGTGTAGCATGCTTAATGAATTTCCTGCTTCTTCCCTGACTGGTACTTAGTCTAAGTTGTAAGAATTTCGTGATGTAGTTGTATTTCTATCATTCGCGTTGCATATTTACTTTGGGACTACGGAACGGTATTCCAGGAGATCCCTCTGTCTTGCATATTTACTTTGGGACTACGGAACGGTATTCCGGAAGATCCCCCTGCACATTTATTTTGGGACTACGGAACGGTATTCCGGAAGATCCCCCTGCACATTTACTTTGGGACTACGGAATGGTATTCCGGGAGATCCCCTTGCTCATTTACGTTTGGGACTACGAGATGGTATCTCAGGAGATCCCCTGTTGTGTTTCTGTGTACTGAGCTGTTATCTTCTATGATTTCATTGTTGTTAAATTTCAACCTTTATTTCATTGCGGTATTACACTCTATATTATTTTATTATATATTTACCAGTAGGGCCCTGACCCGACCTCGTCACTACTCGACCGAGGTTAGGCTTGGCACTTACTGGGTACCGATTGTGGTGTACTCATGCTACTCTCTACATATATTTTTCGTGTTCAGATCCAGGTGTACCTTATCAGCCGCATTATCAGTGAGTCGGGACAACTTTGGAGACTTCAAGGTATATCTGCCGCGTTCGCAGACCTCGGAGTCCCCTTCTACTCTTTCTCATGTCCATTATCTTCTCTATTTTTCCTTGTTAGACTCTGATGTATAGAGACACTAGATTTTTCTTTCTGTAGTTTGTGATTCACGATGTTCCGGGTTTTGGGGTTTGTTGTGTATTTTTGAATAATTGGTTAAATTCATATTTTTATTTTATTATTCCGTAAAATGTTAGGCTTGCCTAGTTGTAGAGACTAGGTGCCGTCACGATGTCACACGGAGGGGAAATTGGGTCGTGACACATTATACCTCCACCTATTTTTAATTTAATCGGTTGGGTGGGCAGCTATTTGGATTAATTCTTTTAAAATATATGAGTAGAATGATTTTTTTTTATTCAAATTATAGTTGATCATAAGAGATCATTTTTCTGACGCTATCATCAGAGTGACTTTCTAGCTATCTTGATTTCTACCTATTTGAGCAATATCAAGAATATTACACATATACAGTTGCAATTCTAGTACATCTATATTGTTGCGGAAGCCAAATGTATACAGTGTGAATGAGTCACAACTACTATACCAAAATTTATGACAACCACTAAATAATAAACAAGACAATAAGACAACAATAAAAGAACACCAGAATTTACGAGGTTCGGCCAATTTTGCCTACTTCCTCGGACACAATCAATATTTTATTCCACTCCAAAATTACAAGTGAAATAATACTAAAGAGAGAAGATACAAATGCCTTAAGAAGATAAAAGGCAAATGAGAGGTGTATTTAAATCCTAAACATTAGGCCTCCTTTTATAGGGTGAAATTCTCATTCAAAATTGTCATCCACCGATGTGGTACTTTTGCCAATTTCAACAAATCTCCACCTTGGCAAAATTCCACATCTTCAATTTTCTCTCAATAACAAATTTTGGTTGTGTCTTCATCTTCAATCTTTAGTGTTCAACAATGTTGATCAAATCCAAACAATGTTGAAACTTGACCGCAGTCACCACTTTTGTCAGCATATCAGCAGGGTTCTCCGTAGTATGAATTTTCTTCACCGTGACTCCACCTTCTTCTATGATTTCTCGTACGAAATGATACCGAACATCAATGTGCTTCGTCCTTGCATGATAAACTTGGTTCTTCGCTAATTGAATAGCACTTTGACTATCACAAAAAATTGTAATATTTTTTTGTTCAATACCAAGCTCCTTTAGCAACCCCTGAAGCCAAATTGCCTCCTTCACAGCCTCCGTAATAGCCATGTACTCTGCCTCTGTTGTAGACAAAGCAACTGTTGACTGCAAAGTAGACTTCCAACTAACTGGTGCCTTTGCAAAAGTAAACACATAACCAGTAGTTGACCTTCGTTTGTCCAGATCACCCGCAAAATCTGAGTCACAATATCCAACTACAGACCGATTGCCTTCCTGCTCAAAAACTAACCCAACATCTACAGTACTATGAATATACCGTAGAATCCATTTCACAGCTTGCCAATGCTCCTTTCCTGGATTATGCATATATCTGCTAATAACTCCAACGGCTTGTGAAATGTCAGGTCTCGTACAAACCATTGCATACATCAAGCTACCAATAGCATTTGCGTATGGTACCCTTGACATATACTCCTGTTCAGTTTCATCCTTTGGCGATATAGTAGTACTTAGCTTAAAATGGGGAACAAGTGGCGTACTAGTTGGCTTAGTCTTCTTATCTATGCCAAAACGCTGTAGTACTCTCTTCAAATATTCTTTCTGAGATATATAGAGTTTCTTTGAACGTCTATCTCTTATTATCTCCATGCCAAGAATTTTCTTTGCCTTACCCAGATCCTTCATCTCGAACTCCTCCTTCAGTTGAATCTTCAACTTATCAATTTCTTCCGAATTTTTGGAAGTTATCAACATATCATCAACATATAGAAGAAGATATACAAAGGAACCATCATTAAGTTTGCGCAAATACACACAATGATCGTATTTGCTTCTCTTGTACCCTTGCCGCAACATAAACTTGTCAAATCGCTTGTACCATTATCTAGAAGATTGTTTCAATCCGTACAACGATTTTTCAAGTTTGCATACCATATTTTCTTTTCCAGCAACTTTGAATCCTTCTGGCTGATTCATGTAGATTTCCTCCTCCAAGTTTCCATGTAAAAACGCAGTTTTTACATCCATCTGAACTAGTTCCAAATCCAACTGTGCTATCAAAGCCAACATAATTCTAATGGAGGAATGTTTTACAACTGGAGAAAATACTTCATTGTAATCAATTCCCTCCTTCTGAGCATATCCTTTGGCCACCAATCTTGCTTTGTAGCGAACATCTTCTTGGTTAGGAAATCCTTCTTTCTTTGCAAATACCCATTTGCACCCAATTGCTTTCTTTCCCTTCGGGAGATTGGCCAATTTCCATGTATGATTCTGATGAAGGGACTGCATTTCTTCATTCATGGCAATCCTCCACTTATCTTCTTCTGAACTTTGGATTGCGTCTTTATAAGTGGTAGGAACACCATCAGCTACAATTGAGGTTGCGCAAGCAACCGTCTCTATGAGACGAACAGGTTTCATTATTGTCCTTTTTGGCCTGCTGGTTGCTATTGATTCAAGTTGTTGTCGAGATTCCTGAGTTGAAATCTCCCTCTCTATTGGCTCTTCTTCCAGAGGGTAATCTTCATGAGTTTCCTCCTCTGCTTCTTGTGTAGGAAAAATAAATTTTCCCTCAAACTCCACCTGCTTTGATGCACCACCAGTTTGTTTGACATCTTCAACTGTCACCTTATCTGTTATGGCAGATTCATCAAAGGTAACATCTCTGCTGAATATAATATTCCTTGTCTCTGGACACCATAAGCGGTATCCTTTGACTCCAGAAGTAATCCCCATAAATATAGCCTTCTTTGCTCTCGGATCCAATTTTGACTCTTTCACATGATAGTATGCAATTGAGCCAAACACGTGCAAAGAATCATAATCTACAGCAGGTTTTCCATACCATTTTTCAAATGGTGTCTTGCCATCAATAGCAGCAGATGGTAGACGATTAATGAGGTGGCATGCATATGTAATTGCCTCAGCCCAAAATTCTTTGCCCAAGCCAGCATTGGACAACATACACCGTACCTTCTCCAGTAAAGTCCGGTTCATACGTTCTGCCACTCCATTCTGTTGTGGTGTATTTCTGACAGTGAAGTGTCGGACGATGCCATCATTTTCACAGACCTTATTGAAATGATCATTTTTGTATTCACCTCCATTGTCTGTACGAATACACTTGATCCTCCTGCCTGTTTGATTCTCCGCCATCGTCTTCTATTTGAGAAAAATTCCCAACACTTCATCTTTCCTCTTCATTGTATACACCCACACTCTTCGGAAAAATCATCAACAAAGGTTACAAAATAGTGCTTCCCACCCAATGAAAATGTTTTGCAAGAACCCCAAATATCAGAGTGTACATAATCCAAAATGCCTTTAGTATTATGGATCGCTGTGCCAAATTTAACCCTTGTCTGTTTCCCTTTGACACAATACTAACTCCAAGTTGCAAGTCTTTACGCCTTTTAACAATCCTTGATTAGATAGAGCTTTCAAGGATTTCCCTCCAGCATGTCCCAAGCGCATGTGCCATAGCCTGGTTGCTTCTGCCTCTTTGTCATCACTGGATGTCACTGTTGCTGTCCCAATAACTGTACTACCACGATAGCGGTATATGTTATTATTCTTCCGATTGGCCTTCATTACCACTAGTGCACCGGAGCATATTCTCATCACTCCATTTTCTGCAATGATTTTGAACCCTTTTGATTCTAGGGCTCCCACAGAGATGAGATTCTTCTTCAAACCCGGTACATATCGAACATCTGTTAATGTTCTGATCATTCCATCATGGCTCCTTAATCTTATTGAACCAATGCCATATGAGGTAAGAGGGCTGTTATCCGCTGTGTGGATGACTCCATATTCTCCTTCTTGAAAATTCACGAACCAGTCCTTGTTGGGACACATATGGTAGCTACAAGCCGAGTCCATCAACCATATGTCTGATGATGTTGATAACTCTGTTGTAACTAATGAGAAGTCTGAATCATCACAATCAGCTACATTTGAATCCATAATGGCCTTTCCATTGTTATGTCTGGCCTTATTCTTCAACTTCGGACAGTCTTTCTTCCAGTGCCCCTTTTCTCGACAAAAGGCACATTCATCTTTGTTGGGTCTAAATCTCGACTTAGATCTTCCCTTCTTAGTCCTCGTTTGATTTTGAGGACGACCCCTCACAATTAGTGCTTCTCCTTCTCCGCCCTTCTGTTTTTCTCCCTTTCTTTGTTCATAGCTGTACAAAGCCGAACAAACTTTTCTGAGAGAAATTTCGTCATTTCCATAGAGTAGAGTAGTTTCAAGGTGCTCGTACTCATTAGGAAGTTACCCCAACAACATCAAGGCCAAGTCACCATCATCAAAAATTGCATCCATATTTTGCAAATCTGTGACCAACTTATTGAAACTGGTGATATGTTCATTCATTGTGGTACCAGGAACATAGGTGAAGCGAAACAGTCTCTTCTTCATGTACAATTTATTTTGACTGTTTTTCTTCAAAAATTTATCCTCCAGTGCTTTCCATAATTTACTTGCAGAAGTTTCCTTTGTGTATGGATATTTCTGCTCTCTAGCAAGGTAGGATCGAATGGTACCGCAAGCAACACGATTGATAATTTTCCAATCTTCTTCTCCAATAACATCTGGCTTCTTTTCTTCAATGGCAAGATCTAGCCCTTGTTGAAAAAGAACATCTAGAACCTCGCCTTGCCACATCCCAAAATGTCCTGACCCGTCAAAAATTTCTACCGCAAATTTCGCATTTGACACAATTCTTGTCATAAGCGAAGATGCCAACGATGACGTATTATTGACACTTGATGTAGATTCTTCTTGTTTACTGTCTCCCATTTTGACACAAATATTATTTAGTAGCTGACGACACAAATCAAGATTATTTCCTTTCTGGTGTGGAAGATCAGACTAAGCTGCAACCACAGAGCATACTCAGACAGAACCTTGACTCAGTTACCAAGATAGATCTTTTCTGATGTGGAAGATCAGACTATGCTGCAACCACAGAGCATACTTAGACAGTACCTTGGCTCTGATACCAATTGTTGCGGAAGCCAAATGTATATAGTGTGAATGAGTCACAACTACTATACCAAAAATTATGACAACCACTAAATAATAAACAAGACAATAAGACAACAATAAAAGAACACCAGAATTTACGAGGTTCGGCCAATTTTGCCTACTTCCTCGGACACAATCAATATTTTATTCCACTCCAAAATTACAAGTGAAATAATACTAAAGAGAGAAGATACAAATGCCTTAAGAAGATAAAAGGCAAATGAGAGGTGTATTTAAATCCTAAACATTAGGCCTCCTTTTATAGGGTGAAATTCTCATTCAAAATTGTCATCCATCGATGTGGGACTTTTGACAATTTCAACAAATATATCCTTGTTTACAAGAATGTTACGATCTTTACACTTTGCTATAAAAAAGTATTGCAATTCCTTGTGAAAAAGGATTTCAACTCTCAACCTATCTTAATCGGTTCAAGATTTTTTTATTAATTTTGTTTCTTACTTTGAACAAGAGAACAAATGGAAAGAAAGGGAAATGACTCTCAACGGTTGTGGTGGGATGGATAAAACTCTTCTATCCTTAATCAGAATTTTTGGGTTCGAGTCCTAAGAATGAAAAACGATTATGGTAGAAAGCACTTTTATTATTAATGGGTCTTATACCACATAAATTTAGACTAGTAAAAGTCTTAATACGAGTACCGAACAACATGTGAGAAAATGAAAAAAATTGATAATGTTATATTGTCTTGTATAGTAAGCAAAAGACGGAAAGAAACTTGTCTTCTCTTTGTCTCCTTTAGTAATGAGAACTAAAAGAACATGAATATTCGTTTCCCTCAATCCATGAAATAAACTTCTCTTTTTAGTTTTTTCAACAATCAATCATTTCCCTTTCCTTTTAAGTTTCTTCTTTTATCTTCTTTTCCGTTCTGAAAAAAGTTATGCAACAATATGGATTGATTGCTGCATTTCCAAACACTCAATCCCAACATAAATGGGCGAGGAAGAAATAGAGACCGGATTCAGAATTTGAAGTTTAAAAATATTAAAAAATTTATCTAACTCATAGTTCGTTTTAGTTATTATGTTTCATAATTAAATATTTATACATATTTAATAAATTTTCTAATATAAATATAAAGTTTAAACAAAAGCTATTATATTAGTCCAAAGCTTTAACTAATATGTGTATCATTTATGCGTTCAATTGAAATTTTTTTTTTTATATGAGTGTATAAAATAGTGATATTTAAATAAATACTAAATTCTGAAATTATAATTCTAAAAGTTTAATTAGTTCAGTATTAAGAACTTTAAATATTGACTTAGTAAATTTAGATCTTGAATCCTAACTATGTATGCTATCCTTAGTGTAACTTGAGATAAAAGAAAAAAAAAAACAGTAACAAGTATATATATGCGCGTATACTCCAATATAGTTATATATCACCAACCATCACTTGTCAGTGTTCTTATTTAAATTGTTTCATCTCAATCTTGATCTAAATAGTAATAATATGTCAATAGCAAGTGATCATATATTATATCATTTGACTCTGCACTAACTATAACCTAGAGCACTACATCAATAATTGAAGCAACATATTATTTTCACACCTAAGTCCTAAATCTAGAACTTTCCTATCTCTCTTTTTATGATATCCTTTTCATCATTCCATTCAATAATATAGAGGGCAGCCGGTGCACAAAGCATCGGGTATTCGCATAGGGTTTAGATAAGGCCGCAACTCAAGGGAAGTGGCGTAGACAGCAAGCGTTAGTGAGTGCTTCCAGTGCTCGGACACGTGACCTATAGGTCATACGGTCTACGGAAACAAGTTTATCATTGCTCCAAAGTTCCACTTCCTGCCATTCAACAATATGCATGCATTTAATTATATACCTTGTAAAAAAAATATTACTAGTGCTAATCAATTTTCCTCGTGCTACATTTTCTTCTATATATAAATTATATATTTTTCCACTTTGTATTATTTTATATACGTTTGGTTTTTTCCTTTACATATTAGAGATACCTCCACAACCATATATAGTGGAATTGTGGGTGGGCACAATCTCATCATAGTATACACTATCAAATCAGCACTCCAATAAGCTTTTTGTATTGCATGCTTTAACATTTTCGTCCACAAACTTTGGTCTCATTTTTTCAAAGTTTCAACATATAATCGCTATTCCTATCACAATACATTAATTAAACAAAATTCTCCCACTTATTCTAGTGTACCTAATTAGTATCTACAACTATAAATAGCCCAAACATTGCTCAAAGTGTTACAACAACAAAAACATCCAAGCACAACTAGCTAAAAAGAGTACGCTAACGTTGTCTTTGCTGTTTTAGTCTTGTGTTTCAAGTATGGCTAAGGTGAAGGCTTTTTCCTTTCTTGTTTTTCTTGTTTTTTCAAATTTTGTTGTAATGTCTGAAAGTCGAGTGGCAAGGATGGATTTGGGATTGGATTTGGGTGGTGTAGGAGTTGGTCTTGGTGTTGGGATTGGCTTAGGGTTAGGTGGTGGAAGTGGTTCAGGTGCCGGTGCAGGTTCAGGTTCAGGATCAGGATCAAGTTCAAGTTCAAGCTCGAGCTCAAGTTCTAGTTCATCTTCGACTGGTGGAGGTGGTGGTGGTTCAGAGGCAGGCTCATCTGCCGGGTCATACGCTGGATCAAGAGCCGGTTCTGGATCTGGAAACCGAGGTGGATCAGGTGGTCGTGGTTACGGAGGTGGATACGGCGGAGGGCATGGTGGAGGAGATGGTGGTAACTAAATTCATGCATGTCAATTTTCACTCGTAAAATTAATCAACCATTTCAAATTAAAGTTAATAATAAACAATGTGGTGAAGTCTTTATGTAGCTTGTAATATGTACCCTGTACGACTTGTTTAATTTGATCATTGTCATTTGTGTTTAGGCTAAATATAAGGAATCATGTTTGGATTGTGTTTTATGCGTTCTTCACTTATGCAAAAGATGTTTTTCAACGTAACTTATGTATCCATCACATGGCGTTTTCTATGGCAACTATATAATTCAATAAAATTTATAACTTTCTATTTAATTTGAACCTTATGTATATATATATGTGAAAAATAAGTATAGATAAGGTTAAATACATATTTCAAAACCTATATCTTCAATTTAAACTCCGACGACGGTCTAAATTAAATTCTGGATTCGCCAATGGTGATACCGACAGTTGCCGCTACTACGTGCACGAATCAATTGTAAGATAAGAAATGGACCAGATATATATTACAGAGGACAAATCATACAAGATTTAGTGCTTGTCAATAATTAAGATCAAATAGGATATATGACAGACTAAGAAGTTATAGAGTATGTCAATAATAATAATGATGATGATGATGATGATCATCATAATAATAATAATAATAATAATAATAATAATAATAATAATAAACAGATTTCTATTGTTTCGATTTCTTGACGATGATGCAATAATGAGAACTTTTCATCGGATCAGGTTTGGAGTTCATAAAGAGTCTAATGCATTAGTGTAGGTATGATCGCATCCTTATCTTTTCCGCTAAGTAGATTTTCAAAAATTTGAAGTTAACGTATTATCTGAAAAAATTGAAATCCTGTCAATATCAATTAATATTATTCTTAATTATTTTGAGATATGGAAAATGAAACAAAATTAAGAACTTGATGGGAGTATTCATTGATCTGAGAAAACTTTTCTTTAGTGGAAATTGGATTTGAAGCTGCTGGCCCAACAAGGAAGTTTCAAGAAAACTTTGGATCAACGTCCATCCAGCCCAATTTTGTAGAGTTCCAATTTCTTGGCCTGAAAAAAGGATATTTACACAAATAGCCATCCGGATTCGTTGTTTTCTTTTTCTAGCCGGTATACATAGATTATACATTTATTATATATAACTATATACATATTTTATATTGATTATACATATATTTTATATCTGCCGGCTATTCTTAATTTAAGTGGTTGAGTGGGCTGCTATTTGGATTAATTCTTCTCTAAAAATTGTGCAAATGAACCGATAATTAGAGAAGAATTACTCAAATAGCCGCCTACCCAATCGTTTAAACCGACATTTTTTTATATATATGTGTATGTGTGTGTAAATAATTTATATATACCGGCTAAGAAAAGTAAACATTAAATTCATTCGGCTATTATGTAAAGATCCCTAATTTAGATTGCGAAATAGGATACATAAGTGACCCATTTCTTGTTATTACGCGGGCCAGGACCAATTCACAAAATTAGATGGGGATGTTTAGCAAATACCCATGGGGCGAAAAATATTTACCCGCCCCTACCCATTACCTTTTTCCCCGCCCATTTTTTTTAATATCTGGTCAAATGAAGTCAATTCAAGCTACTATAAACCAAGTCAATTCAGCCAAGCCAAGTCAATTCAAGCGAAGCCAAATAAAGCTAAGTCAAACCAAGCCAGGTCAAGTGAAGCCAAATAAAGCCAAGCCAAATCAAGCGAAGCTAAACCAAATGGATAAAAAAAAGTTAGGATGGGTGGGGAAAATTCTTTAATTGGATAGATATATATGGTAAATAGTTATTAAATGAGTAGGAAAAGGTAATTAGTATAAGCTTAATGGGTACTTTGCGTAAATTGCTCAAATTTTATGTTAGATCTTCTCGGCCCAATATTACTTTATTGCACATTTTGCTAACCCAAATTGTTTAGAATAATTCAACAAAACTTAGAAACTAATTATTACATGAAATGAAATAGAATGAGTAACTACTTGACTTAAAAGTTCAAACATTTGTACTCGAGATGTCAATAATCCACCATCAAGATTTGTGATAGATGAATATGATCCATCAACCGTTAATTAAAGATCTCGAATTCAAAGTCCTAAATATAAAAAATTCTGGCAATGAGTATTTTTGTTTTTAATAAATCTTATACAATGACAACACACAAAATAGAAAACCGAAAAAAAGGAGATATCAATAGTCCAATTTGCCAACTTCATTGGCCTTCCGTTTCTCAAAATCAGTCGTATTAGCCGTACAAATAGTAATTAGAATCCCTATGCAAGTAGTAGTCTTTATGGGTACCGAAAAGGAAAGTGGTGGAGTAAATGAAATGGATATTTCACAGCTCATATGCTACTGGATACTACTGGAGTATCTCATCAAAGTCAAAATCTACACCTACTTATTGCTCCACCATTCATATTTCTGCTAAAGTTAGCTCTTCTTGGATTGAGGAAATCCAAATCTTCTTGACTTTATCTACGTGTTCGAGCGAAGAATCAGTCAGATGCGGACTCAAAATTTAAAAGTGACGGCGGCATTATTGTCGAATAAAAATTTAAATAAATATTAGCAATCAAATCGAAGTCATGCAACACATTAACGAGTTATTTGGTTGACGGTTAGAGTTATGCATCTATTAACTATACATATATTAGTTATGTAGGTATAAGTTATACAGAAATAAATAATGCATGGATTAGTTATACAGATTTTAGTAATACATGGATTAGTTCAAAAGGGATTTTTTTTTTTTTGAATATTTGATTTGTTGTATTAGAAATTGATATACATTATATAAATTTTAGAGTAAAATACTTATTTACTGATTTTGTCTCTAATAGATTGAGTAGAGAAAGAGCCTAGGAGTGAGGCATTATATCACGACCCAAATCTCACATGTCGTGATGGCGCCTATCGCAATACTAGGTCAGCCGACAACCACAAAGAACCACGCATCTTTAAGTTTGAAAACATAATAAAATAAGCTTAAGAGTAACATCTACTCGTATGAAAAATATCGCGACTCAATACAATATTCTCCAAAGATCCGGGTGTTACTGAGTACATGAGCATCTATACAATAATATGGTATGAAACACTCTCTAGAAAGGTAGAACAGTATATGTAAATAAGACTAAAAGATAAAGGAGGGGAGTCAAGGTCTGCGGACGCCAGAGCAGCTATCTCGAAAATCTCCAAACTGATAAAGCTCCAAAAAAATCAGCAACCGCCGTACTGGAATAGATCTGCACACGAAGTGCAAATTATAGTATGAGTACAACCGACCCAGTGTACTCAATAAGTAACAAGACTAACCTTGGGTTGAAAGCAGTGACGATCTCAACAGGTACACTCCAAATATAGAAATAATAGTACAGAAATATAGATATGCTTTCAAGTTCAACAATTTAAGCTCAAAATGGATAAATTATGCCAAGTGTGACTGAAATGGGGGATGATACATCTCCATATCAACATGTCAATTATGCATGCCAACTGTAATGCAAAACAGTGATAAAATCATATGCATACTCTCAGAGTATCAATTCACTCAGTCCTCCCATTCACCCAGTCCTTCCATTCACTTAATCCTCACAATCACTCATTTCCTCACAGTCACTCAATCCACCCAATCGGTCGGCACTCGCACTTAGTAGGTACTTGCGGTCACTGCTGGTGAGTCAGACTCAGAAGGGACGGATCCTACCCAAGCGCTATAATATGTCAATCATGGCATGAATCAATAAAGTCTGTTGCGACGTGCAACCCGATCCCATAAACATCTTCACAATCAGTCCCTCAACATCACTAAATCAACAATCTCTTAAGTCTCTCGGGCTCACGAGTATCATGATAATCAACCCAAACAATGATGATATCATGTACTCCCTCCGTTTCAATTTATGTCAACTCATTTGACTAGACACGAAATTTAAGAAAAGAAAGAAGACTTTTGAACATATGGTGTAAAATGAGGCACATATATTTTGTGTGGTTATAAATCATTACATAAAGGTAAATTGTTGCTAAATAAGGAAAAAGGTCATTCTTTTTGGCACAGACTAAAAAAAAAATAGGTTCACATAAATTGAAACGGAGGGGAGTATCAATAAATGACAACAGAGACAAAGATATGATATGAAAATAATAGTTATGAGTAAGTATATAATTGCAAATTAGGTAAATTATTCAACAGCAAAACGACCTTTGCGGGTCCCACAGTACCAACATATAGCCTAAGCATGATTTCTAACATGAATAACAACTCAATTTCTTTAAAACATGGGGAATACATGGAAAATAACAAGTTATATGACTACACAGTTTCACGGAGTCGACCGAGGCACAATATGTACGGTGCACACCCACATGCCCGTCACTTAGCATGTGTGTCACCTCAACACCAACCACATAACACATAATTCAGGGATGCATACCCTCAGAATAAAGTTTAGAAGTGTTACTTACCTTAAACTGTGCAACTCTCTACTCCAACAAGCCCTTGGCCCGGGTATCGGCCTCCAAATGACTCGAATCTAGCCACAAACAACTTGATACAATCAACACAAGTTATATGAATCAATTTCATATGATAAAGTTAAGTTCTTGAGCAAAAGTCAACCCAAGGTTCATGTCTCGGAATCCGACAAAATTAATAAAATTTGAACATCCATTCAACCATGAGTCCAACCATACCAAAATTACTCAAATCTGATCACGACTCGACCTTCAAATCCTCAAATTAAAGCCTAGGAAGTTTCTATAATATTTTCCCAATTTTCAACCCAAATCACTAATTAAATGATGAAATCAATGATATATTCATGTAATTTAACCAGAACCGAGTTAGACTCACTTACCCCAATCACTCCCTTAAAAATCTCTCCTATAATCGCCTCAATTCGAGCTCCCAAAATTAAATTGTGAAATATAACTCAAACCCTCATATTTGAAACTTATATTCTGCCTAGATATCCCTTCTACACGAACGCGAAAAGTGCCTCACATTCGCGAAGCACAAAACTCAATTGCCCATAAATCCTCTTAAGCGAACGCGGAATCTCCCACGCGAACGCAACTCACAAAATTCCAGACCTACGCGATAGCAAACAACATTACGCGATCGCAAATAACAAATTCACGTGAACCCAATCTCCTATTTTCCTCTTCATGAACGTGACTATACCCATGCGTTCGCGATTCACTGCCTCTCCAACTTATGCGATCGTAGACACAAGCTCGCAAACGCATAAAACAAAATCCTAGCTGCCACAATAACACTTCGCGAATGTGATCCTCCTCTCGCGATCGCGTACAAGACAACCAGCACCAGTAAAATCAGAATTCTTCCAAGGTTCAAAATGTGCCGAACATGATTCGGATCACACTCGAGACCCCCGGGACCTCAACCAAACATATCAACAAGTCCTAAAACATCATATGAACTTAGTCGAGGCCTCAAATTAAATCAAACAATATCAAAAATACGAATCGCACCCCAATTCAACCCTAATGAAAATTAACGAATTCCAACTTCTACAATCGATGCCGAAACCTATCAAATGAACTCCGAGTGACCTCAAATTTTGCACACAAGTCATAAAATGACACAACAGACCAACTCCAACTTCCGAAACCAAAGTCCGAGTGTGATAACCACAAAGTCAACTCTCGGTCAAACTTCCCAACTCCCCAAACTTTTAATTTTTCAACTTTCGTCATTTCAAGCCAAAATCACCTACAGACCTCCAAATTAATATCGAGACACACTCTTAAGTCCAAAATCACCATCCGGGGCCATCAGAACCATAAAAACTCTATTTCGGAGTCGTTTACACACAAGTCAATATACAATCAACTTTTTCAACATAAACTTCCAACTTTGGGATTAAGTGTCCCAATTCATTCCGAAAATATCCCCTGACCCAAATCAACTACCCCGGCAAGTCACATAACAACAATTGAGCACATAATAAATAGTAAATGGGGGAGCAGGGATACAAGAGTCAAAACGACTGGTCAGGTCGTTACACATTAGTATCTCCATGCCTGTTCTCCAAAGGGTTTGATATAGATCAATCTATAGAAGAAAGCCTTTATGTGTAAAATAATAGGGGTAAATTTGTTATTTCAATATTTTATCCATGTATTACTAATACATGTATTAGTTATTTCATCTTCTACCCCGCATAAAATAATACACATACTGACTCATAACTTATACATGTATTATTTATGTAGAATTGTAAAATGACAATCAAACATGGTTCTCCCTCTGTTCTAGTTTATGTGAACCTATTTCCTTTTTAGTCTGTTCCAAAAAGAATGACCCCTTTCTAAATTTAGAAATAATTTAGTTTAAGCTTCCAATTCTACCCTTAATGAAAAGTTTTTATAACCACACAAATACTCCCGACCCCTTTTTGACTTGTTTAGGATCACAAATTCAAAAAGTCTTCATTTTTTCTTAAACTTCGTGCCCACTCAAACATGTCACATAAATTAGAATGGAGGCAGTATTAGTTATGCTTAATTTTGTACAAAATAACGAATAACTTCCAAACATTGTATAAGTTATGTTACCCCCAATACATGGATAACTTTTCTCCTAACCAGCTACCAAACGACCTCTAAGGTCATATTGTGTCCCCCTAATCGATCAATATATACATGTTATATTTAAAATATAAACACACACACACACACACTATATATATATATATATATATATATATATATATATATAGATATATAGTTACCGGGCATGGTGACCCCATACCCAAAGGGTAGGTGTACCTCTAGAATCAATTATTGATTCTTGTGTCAAAGTAGACCGCATATATCACATTACTTTATGGTGCGATATTTCTTTGGACCATGCAAGAATGTATGATGTTTTTATGCATCAGATTGCTATTTTTTTCTTCTTCCGATGTTTGTTATCCTCGTTAGAGTTCCGACTAATCAAGATTTGTATTGTATTAAGATTTTTTTCATTCTCAAAACTCGAACCTGAAATCTCTTATTAATTATGGTGGAATTTTATTGAATCTCACAACAACTTTGATGATCTTCTTAATTATTCCGTACTGCAAAATATGATAAGTAATCTCTAGTAGATTCACAACTACCTTCATGCTTAGAATAGTGTATGTACACTAAAGTTATTAAATTGGATATCTTAAAGTAACAAAATATTTTGAAATATTTGAGAACAGCATAGTCAAAGAGAAAATTAACAAGATACATTCTCCTTTCCAACTTTACACTATAAAAAATTTTCCTCTTTTATTTTAGTATCCGTCCTTTGGCCAATCATCTTAAAAATATATTGTACGTTTTGCCGTTTAGATTATCAACATCTTCTTCATTTCATTATTTAAAACATAATATTCTTCTATTTTATTTTTCTTTTGGTAAAAACTATTTTCTCGCTCTAAACTTTTAATAAAAATCAAACTTCCTACCAACATTAAGACATAGATATTCTTCTGCTCCTATTTCAATATCCAACCTTTGTCCGATAATTTTAGAAACATGACCATTCAAAATATTATCTTGCGAATAACTGTTTGAATTTGTTGCTAGAAATGATAATAATATTGAAGTTTTTATACAATCGTAGAACATTAAGAAATAATATGGGAAATTTATACTAAACATAAAAATTCTAGTCGTTAATCATCGCATGTAAATAAAGTGACATATGTACTATTTAGTGTATTTTCGTTATTATAACAGACAGAATGTGGTTGTTAGTTCAAAAGAAGACTTTACTTTAAAGCAATCACGTCATTAAGTTCACATTCAACCTTATTCTATAAGCTTTGTTTATTTTAGTCTCATTCCAACCACCAAACGTTGGCATCTTATCATTTCTTTGGGAAAAAAATTAATGAAAAAACAAACGAAAGAGATTCACTATTTAAAAAAATTAAACAATCACATTGGTCGGCTTACATCTACGTATTGTTTTAATGAATTTATTTTGGTTTATTTCATGTGATACCTTTCATTTGTTTTTAGAACTAACTTCGATAGTAGAAAAAATAAAGTGAATCAACTTCATATATTTCAATGAATACTTATATACTGCATTGGTCTGTTTTCACCTATAATGGTAGTGTTCGTAAGTTTGGGGGTATATCGATTATTTTATTAGTACAAATAAAGCATAACTCTAGCTTTTTCCTAAATATGCTTCAATATTCTTTTCAAATATCCTTATAGTTTAAAATGCAAAACGCGCTTGAAATTATTAAGTTCAGCCACCACCAAAGATTGTAATAGGATGAATAGAATCTCTCTGTCCTTACAAAAAAAATTGAATTCGAATCTTGAGATAATATCGTGGTAGGAAACGCTCCTCCTTTAATGGGTCGTACATCAAATTAATTCGGAGCAATTAGGGAATTTAGTAGCTCTGTTGTGGCTACCTAAGCTTTCACCTTATTCGTGATGGTTCGATTCTCCACCTTATGGCCCCCTCTCCTATTTTTCCTTTGCCAACCCCTAATTTTTATATGTTAAAAAAAAAGGAAAAAAACCGGAGTAGTTGAGACAGTGACTGAGCTATCTTATGCTGACACCCATTTGTCGGAAAATTGTACTGTCTAGTTAAGTCAAAAAATATTTTTATGCATATATACTATATGTTGACCCCTTTATTTTTTTTTACATATTTATATTTTTATATTTTGATACCCCTTAATAAAAAATTTAACTCCGCCAGTGAGTTGAGGACTCCAATGCAGTGCGGGTACCAAATACGGGAGGAAAAGAAAAAAAGTTCAATCCCCTCACCTTCATAGAAACTTCCTCAAGGCATTAAATATAATTTTTAAGTATACTAAAGATAAAAGTCAATCAGGTTACACTGATTATCTACAAAATAAAGATGGTAAATAGAATTTTTGTAGTGAGACAAAACAAGCAGAAAATGTGGGCATGTATGAGAAAACTGCCACCGGCCTTAGGGGTAAAATTGGGATTTAGCCTGCCGAATCAAAAGTCAAAACCTGTGAGCTAATGAAATTCAATTTCCATTCATTGATATATTAAGGTGTAAATATTTGATTAGAGAGATTAAAAAAAAAAAAGTAATACTTTAGGCATTATTAATGCAACGTTTGATTGTCGTATAAGGAAAATGAATCTCCACATGACTAATTCAAAGCTTGGTTGACAATATTAAGTAATTACCTTACCACATCATGCAAGAAATTATAAATCATTTTATGCAAAATATAAAGCGAATAGAATACATTTCTAATACGAATATAACAATATTTAAAGATATAAATGCTCCTAAGTACATCGGACTATTATTCATTGCATAACTGATATATGATCAACCTTTCCCACCCCAAATGAAGAAAGAAAAATAAAACCACCAAAATGGTTTAGGCATTTAGCAATTTATCAGTTTTTAGTATGAAATAATCACATCACTTCCCTATTTTTCAAAAAATTAAAGAATTTATAATACAAAAAATTGCAATTCCAGAAGCTTCTTTCATACACGTTCAAACACATCACATGCATCCCCTATTTATAATTGAATAAACATGACAAATCTAATTAAATTCATTTGTAACTAGTATTATAGCTAAACTAAAAGAATAAAACTCATTTATAGCTAGTATTATAGCTAAACTTCACAGAAATAAAATCAAAACTAATTAAATTCCCCATAATTGAACAATAATACTGAGGTGCATTGTTTGCATTTATGGTCTCAGGTCTCAGCTAATGAAGTATAATAAAAGTTATTGCATTATTATTATGGTTAACTTCACAAGCAAAACTATTCAAAAGAATCCTAATCTTATAAAATGAAACAGCACGAATATTTTGTCAAAGGTTCAAAGTGGATATTTTGGGATATTAATTTGAAGAAAAACATTTATAAATCTACCTATAATTATTTAACTATGCGTATGATACTCCGATATAAATGTACCGCTTCAATTTAAATGACACATTTTCTTTATCAATTTGTTCAAAAAAGAATGACACATTTCTATATTCAGAAATAGGAGTGGCAAACGGGCGAGTCAGGTTGGATATGGTTCGGGTTGAAAACAGATAATGAAAAAACGGATAAATTATCCGACCCGACCCATATTTAATACAGATAAAAAATAGGTTAACCGATAGATAATATGGGTAACCATATTATCTATGACTTCTTGAATATGAATACTTTTGGGAGAATTCCTAGTCTCCCAAACTTGAGGAACTCCCAATTTGAGGCTTTACAAATGTAAAAGCTAAACTCATTAGTTATCCATTGGTTACCCATTGGTTATCCATTTTCTAAATGGATAATATGGTTCTTATCCATATTTGACCCATTTTTAAAAAGTTCATTATCCAGCCCATTTTTTAGTGGATAATATTGGTGGTTAACTGTGTTCTTTTAACCATTTTGCCGCCCTTATTCAGAAATAATTTAACTTGTAAACTTTTTATTTTACACAATCTACCCTTAATGAAAAGTTTTTTCAGCAACACAAATATCATGGCCCCATAAAGCTTTTGCCCCTTAAGCTTTTAGGACCACATGTTTCAAAAAGTCTTCTTTTTTCCCTTAAATTTTATGCCAAGTCAAACTATATCATCTAAATTGAAATTGATGGAGTAATTACCAGAGAAAAAACACAAAAGATGATATTTATGTCACCATATTTGAGACCAAAAAAGTAAAAAGGAGAAGCATTTAGAGATAATAGTAAAGGGCAGCATGATGCACAAAGTATTTGCGTTCACGCAGGATCCGGGGAAGGGCCACGCTCCAAGAGGAGTGATGTAGACAACATACCTTAATGCAAGCATTAATAACTGCTTCCACGGCTCAAACCCGTGATATATAGGCAGAGATGGATACAAGATTTAAATTGTAACACCCCGAAAAGTTTCAAAATGTTTTAAGGCTATTAACAAGATTAACGTGTACTAATTATATTAATTCGGGTGTGAACAATGACTAATGATATGAATAATACCAATTGATCATGGTAGTATGTGTACAAGGTGTACTAATAATGGTTTATGGTCTAAGAAGATCCCTAAGACTAAGTCAAGTTGGAAACTATATGATGACTAAAGTTTCAAATGAGTTTGCACATGTCCTAACTTCAAACGAGCACAAATACATATATATATGAAGATTTATGTGGTGTACAACCTATCAGATTAAAGATCTATGAGTCTAGTTTTCAATTGTTCAAACCGTTCGTTATTTGAATATTCCTATAAGAAATTATGATATTTTTACTAAAGGGTATCACAACAACCACGTAGCTACGCTGCTTTGGGCGTAGCTGATTTCAGCAAGGTAGTCAAATGAAGGGGAGATGAAGAGGAAGGGAGTGTAGCTACGCTGGAGATGTGCGTAGCTACGCATGCCATCAAAATTATAAAAGTGACTATTTTGGGGAGAGAGAAAGAGATAGAATTTTGGATAAGGGTTTGGGCTCTAGAGAGAAGGAGGAACTCTCCTACAATGAGTACACTTCAAGGTAAGTTATTTGGTATATGAATGATTATATAACATCATTTGATATAACACTAATATTATTATGGATCAAAATCCATAGCAAATGGGTTGAATCTTCAAGAACACCAAAAAGAGGAAAAGTGAAATTCTTTCATCAAGAGGTAATCCCTTCACTCGAGCTTCACATATATGATATATTGAAGTATGGGTAGCATGTTTATGAAGTTTATTTGAAGTAAGATTGTAGTATTATATAAACCGTAGAGTGGGTCTTGAAAATAATATTTTGAATGAAGAAGAAGGTAAATGTCATGACCCGAAATTTTCACCATCGGGACCGTGATGGCGCCTAACATTTCACTTGCTAGGCAAATCAAAGTTAGAGAATCATTAACCCAAATTCTTATTTCTATTCAGTAGATAACAATAATTAGCTAAAATAAAATATAATAATTGCGAAATAATATAAAAATAATATTAATTACTACCACCCGGATCTGGAATCATAATTCACGAGCATTCTTGAATTCACTACAAGTAATAGTTTGAAAGAAATACAACTGTTTGGATGAAAGAAACAGTAAAACTGAAAAGATAGACGGGGACTTCAAGTTCTGTGAACGCCGACAGATCTACCTTGAGTCTCCGGATAGCGGGTCCAATAACTAAAATCTCTATCAACCCGAGTCGATACCAAAATCTGCACAGAAAGTGCAGAGTGCAGTATCAGTACAACCGACCACATGTAATGATAAGTGTCGAGCCAAACCTCGACGAAGTAGTGACGAGGCTAAGGCAAGACACCTACAAATCAACTTGTACAATTTAACAATGTATAAACAAATATCAATAGTGAAGAGCTAGACAAGAAGTATCGGGAGGGGGAAACATGCTGGGGGAAAATACGAAATAAAGAGCTATAGTAGAATGAGAACGGGAACCACCAATATAATATGAATCAATAGGAGCACGAATACAGTAAAGGAAAAATGCGCGGAATCACCCTTCGTGCTTTTACTCTCAATCTCACCATAAAATCAATACAAACGGCACGACATCACCCTTCGTGCTTTTACACTCACAATATGACACCGCATCATCGTTCGTGCATTAACACTCACAATATGGAACGACATCACCCTTCGTGCATTAACACTCACAATATGGCACGGCATCACCCTTCATGCATTAACACTCACAATATGGCACGGCATCACCCTTCGTGCATTAACACTCACAATATGGCACGGCATCACCCTTCGTGCATTAACACTCTCCCTTACCATAATGCAATGCATAAATAATAACAGGGAAATAGAATAACAAGTACAAGCCTTACTTCAACATTTGGTTCCACAATATTAATCTCAACTTTGAAATAATTTCTCAATTATCACCAGAAAATCCGTAAACATAATAAGAACGATCAATTTAACAACACTAGTATACACATGTAGCATTTAGGCATAGGAAAGAGACAATATAAGAAAAATAGGAGAAACAGGGAAAACAGGTAAATTGGCGGCGCATAAGTACTCGTCACCTCACATATACGCTGCTCACATGAATTTCACATAACAAATAATTTGGGATTCCTAATTCCCTCAAGTCAGGGTTAGACACAATACTTACCTCGCTCCAAAGGCCACTCAATACTCAATCACAATGTTTCCTTTAGAATCCACCTCCAAACCACTCGTATCTATTCAAAAACGACTCAATAATATCAAATATTGCTAAAGGAATTAATTACATTGCATAAATTTAGATTTCCCAAATTTCCTCCAAAAAGTCAAAAATCGACCCCCGGGCCCGCTTGGTCAAAACCCGAGGTTCGGACCAAAATCTATTTACTCAATTGGTTTTGGAATCCGACCTCAAATTGAGGTCTAAATCCCCAAATTTTCAAAATCCCTAGTTTCTACCCAAACCTCTAATTCTACCATGAAAACTCTAGATTTTAGGTTGAAAATTCATGAAATGTAATGGGTAATTGAAAGAAATGGTTTAGAATCACTTACCAACACTTTGGGGAAGAAAATATCTCTTGAAAAATCGCCTCTAGCCCGTTTGGTTTTTGAGAAAATGAGTTAATAGCCAATTCCCTTTTTTGGATTCTGTTAAGTGTTGGGCGACAGTGTTCATCGCGTTCGCGAGAGCATTGTCTCGTTCGCGAAGAGTATAGGCTACCAAGCCTTCGCGTTCACGAGACCGTGTTCGCGTTCACGTAGGCTACCCCCTCCCCCCGTGCCTAACAATACGCATTCGCGATGAGCTTGTCGCATTCGCGAAGGGTAATGCCTCCATCGCTTCGCGTTCGTGAAGAATAAAATTCCAGCCTAACCATCTTACCCTTCGCGTTCGCGAGAGAGCCTTCGCGAACGTGAAGAAGGGCATACCAGAACACATGCTGCAGCAAAATACCAGATTTTCTAAGTCCAAAACATCCTGTAGCCTATCCGAAACTCATCCGAGCTCTCGGAGCTCCAAACCAAACATGCACCCAAGTCTAAAAACATCATAAGAACTTTCTCTCACGATCAAATCGCCAAAATAACACCTAGAACAACGAATTTAGCACCAAATCGAATGAAATTTTCAAGAAAGTTTTAAAATTTCTATCTTTAAAACCGGACATCCGAATCATGTCAAACCAACTCCGTTTATCACCCAATTTCACAGATAAGTCATAACTATTATATTGGACCTATACCGGACTCTGGAACCAAAATACGGACCCGGTATAAAAAATGCCAAACATTAACCAATTCTTAAAAACCATTAAATTTCAAACTTTTAATTTCTATCAAAAATTTACAACTCGAGCTAAGGACCTCCGAATTCAATTCCGGGTATACGCCTAGGTCCCATAATTCGATACGGACCCACAGGGACCGTCAAAATATAAATTCGGGCCTGTTTACCAAAAATCTTGACCAAAGTCAACTAAAATTAATTTTTAAGGCAAAAATTCTTATTTTAATCAATTTTCAACATAAAGGTTTTCCGAAAACACGCCTGTACTGCGCACGCAAATTGAGGAGGGTAAATGTGATGACCCAAAATATCATCTTTAAATTTAGAAAGTAATTATGTGTTCTAAGACCTAAAAAGGTACTATTTATCATTCCTCGACTTGCGTGTGCAGTCCGTAAACTTTTTCGGAAAGTTTTTATGTGAAAAATGGATTAAAATATGAAATAGAGCCTTAAAACTCAACTGAGTTGACCATTTTGAGCAAATGAACCCGGATCAGTATTTTGATAGTTCCGATAGGTCCGTATCGTAATTTGGGACTTGGGTGTATGCCCGGATTTTAATTTGAAGGTCCCTAACTCAAGTTATGACCATTTAACGAAAACTAGTAATTTAAAGGCTAAAGATTTCCAAGTTTGACCACGGGGTTGACTTTTTAATGTCGGAGTCGGAATCCAGTTCCAAAAGTTTTCATAGCTCCGATATGTTATTTATGACTTGTGTGCAATATTTGAGGTCAATCATACTTGATTCGATAGGTTTCGGCATCGAATGTAGAAGTTGGAAATTTCATAAGATTAAAGTTTCAAGTGAGTTAGCACAAGAGCTAAATTCAAATGAGCATACCTTTCATGATACAAAGTTGTGTATAGTTTATTACATATCAAATGAAATATCTTTGAGTCTAGTTTCTAACGCTTCAAACCGTTCGTCATTTGGACATTCCTACAAGAGGTTATGACCAAATTACCAAAGGCTGACAGAATGCGATTCTGCGACCATTATGCGATCGCAAAATGGTTATGCGACCGCAAACTGGTCGCAAAATGGTCTAGAACTGCCCAGTTCTGGGCACCGATTTATTCGATCATTTTGCGACCCGCATACCAATTGTGCAGTCCATTATGCGACCGCATACCTATTTTCGGAGGGGTAATTTTCCTATTTTCATAACCCGACCCCATTTTGATAAATAGGCTTTGGGGTTTATTTTGGAGCATTTATCTGATGATTTTAGAGAGAAGTAAGAGTGTTATAGAGAGAGGAAATAGATAAAGTGTCTTGTCCAAGCCTTGAAAACCAACAAGAAATTCCTCAAGTTCTTCATCAAAGAGTTAAGGTTCTAACCCCTAATCTTCAATTTCGAGTTTGGGTAATGATGGGTGATTAAGAGTATGATTCTTGGGGTAAGTGTTTCTTATCCTATATTGATTATATTTCATGATTACATACTCATTTACATCATGAATCCGTGAATTTAGGGAACAAAAATCAGATTATTATAAAATCTTCCAAAAACGAGAATTTAAGATTTGAAGGTCCATTTGATATCGGAATTGAATAATTTTTGTATGGTTGAACTCGTAGAGGAACGAGTGTTCGGATTTCGTAAATTTTTCAGGATTCGAGATGTGGGTCCCACTATCGAATATTTAAATAAATTTAGGATTTTTATCCGAAAAATTAGTAAATTCATATGGAATTAATTCCTATGATTCGTATTGAGTATATCGAATTCTTTGTGAATAGATTTGAAGCTTTTGGAGACAAATTTAAAAGGAAAGGTTGTGATCGAGTAATTGATTGGAATTTGCAAAGCGAGGTAAGTGTCGTGGTTAACCTTGACTTGAGAGAATAGAACCCTTAAATTATTTGTTATGTGAAATTCATGTGAACGACGTATAGGCGAGGTGACGAGTGTCTATACATCGTCAAATTAATTGTTTGCCTGCTTACTTGAAAAATCATAAATTATTTTAAATTATGAATTAATTATTATAATAATTATTTCTCTCCTATTCTTTGTCAAATATTAATTCTTGAATTCCTGCATTAATAGTTACATACTATTTGAATTATGTATTTTAATTGTTATTTGACATTTAGCATATTAAATATTAAACTGCCTATTTTCTCCCTGATTTCCATAATAATTTGTTATTTGTCATTGTTTGTTTCATAATTAAATCATAATTATTGTACGCTTGTTGTCTTATAAATTTATATTAATTATTGCATTTATTGGGGAAATTTCTTCTATAAGAATTGGTAAATGGATATATTGGAGGATCGGGTTGCACGCCGCAATAGACTTATTAAAAGTTAATATTCGGGGATCGGATTGCACGCTGCAACAGACTTATTAAAAGTCAATATTGGGGGATTGGACTGCATGTCGCAACAAATTTATTTAAAAGTCTATATATACTTGATTGAAATAAATATATGACAGACTTGATTAAAAGGAATGTATTGGGAGAGCGGGTTGCACGCTGCAATAGAATTGAATGTCACGCTGCAATAGATTTGATAGAAATGATAATTGGTTACGACTGCTGAAGTGGCTTCAATTATTATAAATGAGTTACCTGATTTATTTCTATTATTTGTTGTTGTTACTATTATTGCGTACAGGTTAATGTAAGTGACCCGCCTTAGCCTCGTCACTACTTCGTCGAGGTTTGGCTCAGTACTTACCAGTACATGGGGTCGGTTGTACTGATACTATACTCTGCACTTCTTGTGCAGATTTCGGAGTTAGTCTCAGCGGTGTACCGTATACTTGCTTGGATATCAGCTACCCAGAGGAGACTTGAGGTATAACTGCATGGCGTCCGCAGTAATGAAGTCCCCATCTATTTTACTTTAGTTGCGTGTTTATTTCCAGACAGCTTTATTTTATTCAGATCTTTATTTGTATTATTCTAGAAGCTCGTGCACTTGTGACACCAATTCTGAGATGGTATCTAGACACCGTTTTTTTAAATATATTATTCACTATATTTTAAACTTTACTTCCGCATTTGTTCCTTGTTATTAATAAATTAGAAATTGTTTTAAAAATGTATAATATTATTCTAACGTTAGCTTGCCTAGCAAGTGAAATGTTAGGCGCCATCACAGTCCGAAGGTGGGAATTTCGGGTCGTGACAGTTGGTATCAGAGCCCTAGGTTACATAGGTCTCACGAGTCACGAGCAAGCTAAGTAGAGTCTGAAGGATCGGTACAGAGACGTCTGTACTTATCTCTCATAGGCTATGAAGTTTATGAACAATATCACTTCTTTCTTATTTTGTCGTGCGATTTTATTCTATCATCGATGATTGAACCGTTATACTCTTATTCTCTCGCAGATGGTGAGAACACGTAATACCTCTACCGATGGTCAGGGACCAGAACCCCTGGTGGCAACTATGGCTAGGGGTAGAGGTAGAGGCCGAGGTCGTGCTAGAGGCCGGTTTGGCCCTGTCCCGTTTGGAGAATGACCCGAGGCAGAGGCCGAGGTAGAGCTCAGTCCAGAGATCGAGCAGCTGCACCTGTTGAAGAACCTCAGGTGGACCTTCAGGAGGAGGCTCCAGTTCAGAATGTACCAGTTGGACCAGTTCAGGTCCCGGAAGGATTCATAGCCACTCTAGTACTTCAGGGTGCTCTAGTCCATTTGATAAGTCTTATGGAGGGCGTGGCCCAGAATGGTACATTTCCAGTGGCGCCAGCCATCTCACAGGCTGGGGGAGGTGACAAACTCCCACTACTCCCGCTCCAGAGTAGATGGCTCCCCAGAATCAAGCTCTAGCAGCTCCGCCAGTTGGGGTAGTTTAGCCAGTTGTTGCGGCACAGACTGCTGATAAGCCTACCATGTCTTTTGAGGCCTTATTGAGTCTGGATAAGTTTACTAAGCTCTTTCGATTTCACTTCAGTGGTACACCATCTGAGGAACCACATGATTATCTTGAACGCTGCCACGAGGTGCTGCGGAACATGGGTATAGTTGAGACCAATGGGGTTGATGTTGCTGTATTTTAGATGACGGGTTCCGCCAAGAGGTAGTGGAGAGATTATACATTGACCCGACTAGTTGGATCGCCTGCACTTACCTGGGAGCAGTTCTCTCAGCTATTTCTGGAGAAATTCCTCCCTATCACACTAAGAGAGGAATTTCGTAAGCAATTTGAGCGTCTACAGCAGGGCAATATGACTGTTACTCAGTATGAGTCCCGTTTTGTGGATTTGGCCTGTCATGCTCTCCTTTTACTACCTACTGAGGGAGAGAGAGTGAGGAGGTTTATTGAGGGACTCACTCACCCTATCAGGCTTCAAATGGCCAAAGAGACCGGAAGTAAAATTTCTTTTCAGGCGGCTGCTAATGTCGCGAGGAGGATCGAGATGGTTCTTGCACAAGAGAGATGGCAGAGGTCTGATAAGAGGCCTCGTCAGTTCGGTGGTTTCGGTGGTGCCTCATCTGGATGCAAGGGTAATTTTGGCAGGGGTCATCCTCCCAGACCGTTTTATTCAGCACTTCATGCATCACCCGGTGCTTCAGGGAGTCACGGTCCTATTATGCCTTACTCTAGGCAGCCAACATTCAGTTCACATTCAGCTCCTATCAGTGTACCGCCAGAGTTACTACAGCGGTTATCCAGCCTATTTGGGTCAGTTTCAGCTTCAGTAGCCACGGCATCCGGATGGGTGTTATGAGTGTGGGAACATTGGTCATATCAGGAGGTATTGCCCTAGGTTGGCGGGTAACAGATCTCGGCATGATTCACGTGACATCATATCGGCACTGGTTCCTTCACCGCCTGCTAAGCCAACTAGAGGTAGGGGTCATGCAGCTAGAGGTGGAGGTCAGGCCATTAGAGGTGGAGGTCAGGCTGTTAGAGGTAGAGGCCAGCCAGTTAGAGGCCGTCCCAGGAATGCGGTTCAGAGTGGTGGGGCCAGCCCCGATTTTTCCAGCTAAGCCTGAGGCTGAGTCATCTGATGTTGTGATCACAGGTATTATTCTAGTTTTCCATAGAGATGTTTCAGTTCTATTTGATCCAGGATCTATTTATTCCTATGTGTCCTCCTATTTTGCTTCATATTTGGTTGTGCCTTATGATTCTCTTAGTGCTTCTATGTGTGTATCTACACCGATGGGAGACTCTGTTATAGTATATCATGTCTATCGTTCATGTGTGGTTACTATTTATAATCTTGAGACTAGTGTAGATCTTCTACTTCTTGATATGGTAGATTTTGATATCATCTTTGGTATGGATTGGCTGTCACCTTATCATGTTATATTGGATTGTCATGCCAAGACAGTGACCCTAGCCATACCAGGGTTACCTCGGTTAGAGTGGAAAGGAACTCCTGGTCATTCTACCAGCATAGTTATTTCTTATATGAAAGCTCAACGTATGGTCGAGAAAGGATGTCTAGCCTATTTGGCTTATATTCGTGATCCCAGTACGGATGTTCCTTCTAGGGACTCAGTACCGGTTGTTCATGAATTTCCAGAAGTATTTCCTACAGATTGCAGGGAATGCCACTCGACAGAGATATTGACTTTTGTATTGATTTGGCTCCGGGCACTAAGCCAATTTCTATCCCACCATACCGTATGGCCCCGCCGAAGTTGAAAGAATTAAAGGAGCAGTTATAAGACTTGCATGATCATGGATTCATTAGACCCAGTGTCTCTCCCTGGGGTGCTCCGGTACTATTTATAAAGAAGAAAGATGGCTCTATGCGGATGTGTATAGATTATCAGCAATTGAATAAGGCCACTATCAAAAACAAATATCCGCTACCAAGAATTGAGGACTTATTTGATCAGCTTTAGGGTGCCAAGGTATTTTCAAAGATCGATTTGAGGTCTGGTTACTATCAGCTGAAGATTAGGTCATCTGATGTCCCTAAGATAGCTTTTTAGACTCGATATGGGCATTACGAATTCCTAGTGATGTCATTTGGGTTGACAAATGCCCCTGCAGCATTTATGGATTTGATGAATCGGGTGTTCAAGCCCTATTTGGATTCTTTTGTGGTTGTATTCATTGATCATATTTTGATTTACTCAGCAGTCGAGAGGAGCATGAGCAACATCTTCGGAGTGTGCTTTAGACTTTGAAGAATAACCAGTTATATGCCAAATTTTCAAAATGCGAGTTTTGGTTAGGTTCAGTTGCCTTTTTGGGGCATGTTGTATCAGCAGAAGGCATAAAGGTGGATCCTAAGAAGATAGGGGTTGTTCAGAATTGGCCTAGGCCTACTTCAATTACAGAGATCCAGAGTTTTCTAGGTTTAGCAGGTTACTATCGTCGGTTCGTGGAAGGGTTTTCATCTATAGCAAGCCCATTGACCAAACTAACCCAGAAGGGTGTCCCATTCCGATGGTCAGACGAGTGTGAGTTGAGCTTTCAGAAGCTCGAGACTGCTTTGACTACGACGCCACTGTTGGTATTACCCACAGGTTCAGGATCGTATACAGTATATTGTGATGTATTTCACATTGGGCTTGGTGCAATATTAATGCAAGATGGCAAGGTAATTGCATATGTGTCGTGGTAGTTGAAAGTTCACGAGATGAATTATCCTGTTCATGACTTAGAATTGGCAGCCATTGTTCATGCGCTGAAGATTTGGAGGCATTACCTCTACGGTGTTTCGTGTGAGGTATTTACTGATCATCGTAGCCTTCAGTATCTGTTCAAACAAAAGGATCTTAATTTGAGGCACAGAAAATGGTTGGAGTTGTTGAACTACTATGATATCACCATTTTGTATCACCCTGGAAAGGCCAATGTGGTGGCCGATGCTTTGAGTAGAAAGGCTATGAGTATGGGCAGTCTTGCGCATATTCCGGTTAGTGAGAGGCCATTAGCTGCAGATGGTCAGACTTTGGCTAATCAGTTCGTGAGGTTAGATATTTCAGAATTCAGTCGGGTTCTAGCTTGCACAGTCGCTTGATCTTCTTTATATGAGCACATCAGAGATAGGCAGTATGATGATCCTATTCACTTGTTCTTAAGGACACAGTGCGGCATGGTGATACCAAACAGGTTGCTGTGAGGGGAGATGGACTTATGCGAATGCAGGGTCGTATTTGTGTGCCTAATGTAGATGGACTTCGTGAATTAATTCTTGAAGAAGCACACGGTTCCAGGTATTATATTCATCCAGGTACTGCCAAAATGTATCAAGATTTGCGGCAACATTATTGGTGGAGTAGAATGAAAAGGTATATAGTTGCATATGTTGCTCGGTATCTGAATTATCAGCAAGTTAAGTACGAGCATCAGAGACCTGGTGGTTTGCTTCAGAAGTTAGAAATTCCTGAGTGGAAGTGGGAGCGTATCACTATGGATTTTATTGTTGGGCTCCCATGGACTCAGAGAAAATTTGACGCAGTTTGAGTCATTGTGGACAGGTTGACCAAATTAACACATTTCATTCCAGTGGCAGTTACCTATTCTTCAGAGAGGTTAGCTGAAATTTATATTCGTGATATTGTCTGCCTTCACGGTGTACCCGTGTCTATTATTTCAGATCGAGGTACGCAGTTAACTCACATTTATGGAGGGCTGTACAGCGTGAGTTAGGCACGTGGGTGGAGTTCAGTACAACATTTCATCCACATACAGACGGACAGTCAGAGCGCACTATTCAGATATTAGAAGATATGCTCCGCGCTTGTGTTATAGACTTTGGAGGTTCTTGGGATCATTTCTTGCCACTTGAGGAGTTTGCTTATAATAATAGCTACCAGTCGAGCATTCATATGGCTCCATATGAGGCATTATACGGAAGGCGATGCTGATCGCCAGTTGGTTGGCTTGAACCAGGAGAGGCTCGGTTGTTGGGTACCAATTTGGTATAAGATGCCTTAGATAAGGTCAAGATTATTCAGGATCGACTTCGCACAACTCAGTCTAGGAAAAAGAGTTATGCCGACCATAAAGTTCGTGATATTGCATTTATGGTTGGAGAAAGAATATTGCTTCGGGTTTGACCTATGAAATGTGTAATGAGGTTCGGAAAGAAGGGCAAGTTGAGCCTCAGGTATATCGGACCCTTTGAAATTCTTGAAAGGGTGGGTGAAGTAGCCTACAGGCTTGCATTACCACCTAGTTTATCAGCGGTTCATCCGATGTTAAATGGGTCTATGCTCCGAAAATATCATAGTGATCCGTCCCATGTGTTAGATTTCAGCTCAGTCCAATTGGACAAAGATTTGACTTACGAAGAGGAGCCGGTGGCTATTCTAGCCCGGCAGGTTTGACAGTTGAGGTCTAAGAGTTATCCTTCAGTTCGAGTGCAATGGAGAGGTCAGCCATTAGAGGCATCAACCTGGGAGTCCGAGTCGGACATGCTGAGTAAATATCCACACCTTTTCTCCAGCTCAGGTACTTTTTCTAACTCCGTTCGAGGACGAACGTTTGTTTTAGAGGTGGAGAATGTGATAACTCAAAATGTCATCTTTAAATTTAATAAGTAATTATGTGTTATAAGACCTGAAAAGGCACTATTTATCATTCCTCGACTTGCGTGCACAGTCCGTAAAAATTTTCGGAAAGTATTTATGTGAAAAATGGATTAAAATATGAAATAGAGCCTTAAAACTCAACTGAGTTGACTTTGGTCAACATTTTGAGCAAACGAACCCGAATAAATATTTTTATAGTTCTGGTAGGTCCGTATCATGATTTGGGACTTGGGCGTATACCCGGAATTTAATTTGTAGGTCCCTAGCTCAAGTTATGACCATTTAACGAAAACTAGTAATTTAAAAGCTAAAGATTTCCAAGTTTGACCACGGGGTTGACTTTTTGATGTCGGAGTCGGAATCCAGTTCAAAAAAATTTCATAGCTCCGTTATGTCATTTATGACTTGTGTGCAGTATTTGAGGTCAATCGGACTTGATTCGATAGGTTTTGGCATCGAATGTAGAAGTTGGAAATTTCATAAGATTAAAGTTTCAAGTGAGTTCGCATAAGATCTAACTTCAAATGAGCATAACTCTCATAATAAGAAGTTGTGTATGGTGTATTACATATCAAATGAAATATCTTTGAGTCTAGTTTCTAACGCTTTAAACCGTTTGTCATTTGGATATTCCTACAAGAAGTTATGCCCAAATTACCAAAGGCTGACAGAATGCGATTCTGCGACCATTATGCGATCGCAAAATGGTTATGCGACCGCAAACTAGTCGCAAAATGGTCCAGAATAGCCCAGTTCTGGGCACCGATTTATGCGATCATTTTGCGACCCGCACACCAATTGTGCGGTCCATTATGCGACCGCATACCTATTTTTGGAGGGGTAATTTTTCTATTTTCATAACCCGACCCCATTTTGATAAATAGGCTTTGGGGTTTATTTTGGGGCATTTATCTGATGATTTTAGAGAGAAGTAAGAGTGTTATAGAGAGAGGAAAGAGATAAAGTGTCTTGTTAATCAAATTCTTGTCCTGGCCTTGAAAACCAACAAGAAATTCCTCAAGTTCTCCATCAAAGAGGTAAGGTTCTAACCCCTAATCTTCAATTTCGAGTTTGGGTAATGATGGGTGATTAAGAGTATAATTCTTGGGGTAAGTGTTACTTATCCTATATTGATTATATTTCATGATTCCATACTCATTTACATAATGAATCCGTGAATTTAGGGAACAAAAATTAATTTTTTTATAAAATCTTCCAAAAACGAGAATTTAAGATTTGAAGGTCCATTTGATATTGGAATTGGATAATTTTTGTATGGTTGAACTCGTAGAATAACGGGTATTCGGATTTCGCAAATTTTTTTGGGATTTGAGAAGTGGGTCTCACTGTCGAATATTTAAATGAATTTAGAATTTTTATCCGAAAAATTAGTAAATTCATATGGAATTAATTCCTATGATTCGTATTGAGTATATCGAATTGTTTGTGAATAGATTTGAACCTTTTGGAGACAAATTTAAAAGGAAAAGTTGTGGTCGAGTAATTGATTGGAATTTGCAAAGCGAAGTAAGTGTCGCGGTTAACCTTGACTTGAGGGAATAGAACCATTAAATTATTTGTTATGTGAAATGCATGTGAACAACGTATAGGCGAGGTGACGAGTGTCTATACGTCGTCAAATTAATTGTTTGCCTTCTTACTTGAAAAATCATAAATTATTTTAAATCATAAATTAATTATTATAATAATTATTTCTCTCTTATTCTTTGTCAAATATTAATTCTTGAATTACTCCATTAATTGTTACGTGCTATTTGAATTATGTGTTTTAACTGTTATTTGATATTTAGCATATTAAATATTAAACTGCCTATTTTCTCCCTGATTTCCATAATAATTTGCTATTTGTCATTGTTTGTTTCATAAATAAATCATAATTATTGTATGTTTGTTGTCTTATAATTTTATATTAATTGTTGCATTTATTAGGGAAATTTCTTCTATAAGAATTGGTAAATGGATATATTGGAGGATCGGGTTGCACGCCGCAACAAAATTGATTGAAATGGATATATTGGAGGATCGGGTTGCACACCGCAACAAACTTATTAAAAAGTCCATATTGGAGGATCGGGTTGCATGCCGCAATAGACTTATTAAAAAGTCCATATTGGAGGATCGGGTTGCGCGCTGCAACGGACTTATTAAAAAGTCCATATTAGAGGATCGGGTTGCACGCCGTAACAGACTTATTAAAAAGTCCATATTAGAGGATCGGGTTGCACGTCGCAACAGACTTATTAAAAAGTCTATATTGGAGGATCGGGTTGCACGCCGCAAGAGACTTATTAAAAAGTCCATATTGGAGGATCGGGTTGTACGCCACAACAGACTTATTAAAAGTCAATATTGGGGGATCGGATTACACGCCGCAATAGACTTATTAAAAGTCAATATTGGGGGATCGGACTGCACGCCGCAACAGACTTATTTAAAAGTCTATATATACTTGATTGAAATAAATATATGACAGACTTGATTAAAAGGAATATATTGGGAGAGCCGGTTTCACGATGCAACAGAATTGAATGTGAATATGTTGTGAGAGCGGGTTGCACATTGTAATAGATTTGATGGAAATGATAATTGGTTACGACTGTTGAATTGGCTTCAATTATTATAAATGAGTTATCTGATTTATTTCTATTATTTGTTGTTGTTACTAATATTGCATATAGGTTAATGTAAGTGACCCGCCTTAGCCTCGTCACTACTTCATCGAGGTTAGGCTCACCACTTACCAGTACATGGGGTCGGTTGTACTGATATCACACTCTGCACTTCTTGTGTAGATTTCGGAGTTGGTCCCAGTGGCGTACCGTAGACTTGCTCGGATATCAGCTACCTAGAGGAGACTTGAGGTATAACTGCATGGCGTCCGCAGTTCTGAAGTCCCCGTCTATTTTACTTTAGCTGTGTATTTATTTTCAGACAACTTTATTTTATTCAGACCTTTATTTGTATTATTCTAGAAGCTCGTGCCCTTGTGACACCAAATTTGGGATGGTATCTAGACACCGTTATTTTTTTATATGTATTATTTACTACATTTCAGACTTTACTTCCGCATTTGTTCTTTATTATTAATAAATTTAGAAATTGTTTTAAAAATAGATAATATTATTCTAACGTTGGCTTGCCTAGCAAGTAAAATGTTAGGCGCCATCATGGTCCGAAGGTGGGAATTTTGGGTCATGACAGTAAAAATGAGATTTTTAAGGCTTAAGAGCGCATAATTGAGTTCTAAAACATAAGATGACATTTTGGGTCATCACATTCTCCACCTTTAAAATAATCGTTTGTCCTCGAACGGACATAGAAAAGTACATGAGGTGGTGAAAAGGTGGGGATATCTACTCTGCATATCAGACTCAGACTCCCAAGTAGCTGCCTCAACAAGCTGACCTCTCCACTACACTCGAACTAAAGGGTAACTCTTTGATCTCAACTGGCGAACTTGTCGGGCTAGAATAGCCACACCTCGTAAGTCAAATCCTTGTCTAACTGGACAGAGCTGAAGTCTAACATATGGGATGGATCGCCGTGATACTTTCGAAGCATGGACATATGGAACACCAGATGAACTGATGATAACCTAGGTGGCAATGCAAGCCTGTAAGCCACCTCTCTCACTCTCTCCAGAATCTCAAAAGGCCCGATATACCTAGGGCTCAACTTGCCCTTCTTTACGAACCTCATTATACCCTTCATGGGTGATACCCGAAGCAACAGTCTCTCCCCAACCATGAATGGAACATCACGAACTCTGCGATCGACATAACTCTTCTGCCTGGATTGAGTTGTGCGAAGTCGATCCTGAATAATCTTGACCTTATACAAGGCATCTTGTACTAAGTCTGTGCCCAACAACCGAGCCTCTCCCGGCTCGAACCACCCAACTGGCGACCGACACCGCCTACCATATAATGCCTCATAGGGAGCCATCTGAATGCTCGACTGGTAGTTGTTGTTGTAGGAGAACTTTGTAAGGGGAAAGAACTGATCCCACGATACTCCGAAGTCTATAACACATGTGTGGAGCATATCCTCCAAGATCTAAATAGTGCGCTCGGACTGCCCGTCCGTCTGAGGATGAAATGTTATGCTCAACTCAACCCGCGTACCCAACTCATGTTGTACTGCCCTCTAGAAGTGCGAGGTGAACTGTGTACCTCGATTAGAGATGATAGACATGGGCCACGAATGTAAATCTCTGCCAACTGCTCCGAAGAACAGGTAACTGCTACAGGAATAAAGTGCGCTGACTTGGTCAGCCTGTCCATAATGACCCAAACTGCATCGAACTTCCTCTGAGTCTGTGGGAGTCCAAAAACAAAATCCATAGTGATATGCTCCCACTTCCACTTAGGAATCTCTATCTTCTGAAGCAAACCACCAAGTCTCTGATGCTCGTACTTTACTTGCTGGCAATTTAGACACTGAGCTACATATGCAACTATGTCTTTCTTCATCCTCCTCTACCAATAATACTGCCGCAAGTCTTGATACATCTTGGCGGCGCCCGGATGAATAGAATACCAGGAACTGTGGGCCTCCTCAAGAATTAACTCACGAAGTCCATCCACATTAGGCACACAAATACGACCATGCATCCTCAAAACTCCTTCATCTCCAACAGTAACCTGCTTGGCTCTACCGTGCCGCATTGTGTCTCTAAGGACAAGTAAATGAGGATCATCATCATGCCGATCTCTGATAGGCTCAAACAAAGAAGACCGAGCAACTGTACAAGCTAGAACACGGTTGGGCTCAGAAACATCCAATCTCACGAACTGGTTATCCAGGGACTGAACATCCAATGCAAGTGGTCTCTTACCAACTGGAATATAAGCAAGGCTACCCATACTAGCTGACTTTCTACTCAAAGCACCGGCCACCACATTGGCCTTCCCGGGATGATACAATATGGTGATATCATAGTCTTTCAATAGCTCCAACCACCTCCTCTGCCTCAAATTGAGCTCCTTCTGCTTGAACAAATACTGCAAGCTCCGATGATCCATGAATACCTCACATGGCATGCCATAAAGATAGTTCCTCCAAATCTTCAGCGCGTGAACAATGGCCACCAGCTCTAGATCATGAACAGTGTAATTATTCTCGTGAACCTTCAGCTGTCGCGAAGCATATGCAATAACCTTGCCACTTTGCATCAATACTGGTGCCGTAGTCAAAGCTGTCTTGAGCTTATGGAAGCTCGCCTCACACTCATCTGACCATCTAAACGGGGCACCCTTCTGGGTCAACCTGGTCAACGAGGCTTCTATGGATGAAAACCCCTCCACAAACCGACGGTAATAACCTGCCAATCCCAAGAAACTACAGATCTCTGTAGTTGATGTGGGTCTAGGCCAGTTTTGGACTGCCTCAATCTTCTTAGGATCCACCTGAATACCCTCTACTGATACAATGTGACCCAAGAAAGCAATTGAACTCAACCAAAACTCGTATTTTGAGAACTTAGCATATAGATAGTTGTCTCTCAGAGTCTGAAGAACGATCCGAAGGTGCTGCTCATGCTCCTCTCAGCTGTGGGAGTAGATCAAGATATCATCAATAAACACAATCACAAAGGAATCCAAGTAGGGCTTGAACACCTGGTTCATCAAATATATGAATGATGTTGGGGCATTTGTCAGCCTAAATGACATCACTAGAAACTCATAATGCTCATACCGAGTCCGAAAAGCTATCTTAGGGGCATCGGATGCCCTAATCCTCAATTTATGGTAGCCATATTTCAAATCAATCTTCAAAAAACCTGGGCACCCTGAAGCTGATCAAATAAATCATCAATCATCGGCAAAGGGTACCTGTTCTTGATGGTGACTTTGTTCAACTGCCGATAATCTATACACATCCTTATCGATCCATCTTTCTTCTTTACAAATAACACAAGTGCACCCCAGGGCGAGACACTAGGTCTAATGAAGCCCTTATCAAGCAAATCTTGCAACTGTTCCTTCAATTCCTTCAACTCTGGCGGGGCCATGCGGTATGGCAGAATGGAAGTGGGTTGAGTGCCCTGAGCCAAATCAATATCCCTATCGGGTGGCATCCCCGGCAGGTCTGTCGGAAACACCTTTAGAAACTCACGAATCACCGGCACTGAATCCATGGAAGGAACCTTCGTACTAGAATCGCGGACATAAGCCAAATAAGCTAGACACCCTTTCTCGATCATATGCCGAGCCTTCACATAAGAGATAACCATGCTGGTAGAATGGCCAAGAGTACCTTTCCACTCTAATCGAGGCAACCCCTGCAAAGCTAAGGTCACCGTCTTGGCGTGACAATCTAATATAGCATGATAAGGTGACAGCCAATCCATACCCAGTATGACATCAAAATCAACCATATCGAGAAGTAGAAGATCTACACGAGTCTCAAGACTCACAATGGTGACCACACATGAATGATAAACACGATCTACAATAATATCATCTTCCACTGGTGTGGAAACATACACATGGGCACTCAAGGAATCACGGGGAACAACCAAATATGAAGCAAAATAGGATAACACATAGGAGTAAGTAGACCCCGGATCAAATAGAACTGAAGCATCTCTACTGCAAACTGAAACAGAACTTGTAATAACAACATCAGATGACTCAGCCTCAGTCCTGGCTGGCAAAACATAATACCGGGGTTGGGCCCCGCCACCCTGAACTATGTCCCTGGGACGACCTCTAGATGGCTGGTCCCTACCACTAACGGCCTGACCTCCACCTCTAACAGTCCGACCCCTACCTTTAACTATCTGACCCCTGCCTCTGGCTGGCCGAGAAGGTGGTACAGTAACTGGTGCCGGAACTATGGCACGAGAACTCTGATACTGTGAGCTGCCCGTTGCCCGAGGGCAAAATCTAGCAATGTGCCTCGGATCACCAGAAGTATAATATGACCTCGGTTGCTGTAACTGCTGACCCTGAAACTGAACCTGTCGACCTGAGTAACCACCCTGATAACTCTGGAGTGGAGGTGCACTAATAGGAGCTGGTGGTGCACTGTAGGCTAGCTGGTCGGAATAATGCATATGAGGACCACGACCACCTGAGGCACTGTGGGATGCCTGGAGTGCTGAATGAAACAACCTGGGAGGATGGCCTCTGCCATAAGTACCCCGACCTCTAGATGAGGCACCGCTAAACTGACCAGAATAACGAGGTCTCTTGTCAGAACCCTGACCTCCCTGAGCAAGAACTATCTCGACTTGCCTAGCAACATTGGCAGCTGCCTGAAAAGAAATCTCACTCCCAGTCTCCTTAGCCATCTGCAATCTGATAGGATGGGCAAGCCCATCAATAAACCTCCTCACCATCTCTCTCTCGGTGGGAAGCAGAAGAATAGCATGACGGGCCAAATCCACAAAACGGGTGTCATACTGCCTTGCTGGAGACGCTCAAACTGACGGCGACTCTCCTCTCTCAATGTGATAGGCAGAAACTTCTCTAGGAAGAGCTGAGAGAATTGGTCACAAGTAAGAGCAGGTGACCCTGCTACTGGTCAACAAATAATCTCTCCACTATTTCTTGGAGGAACCAGTCATCTGAAATGTAGCAAAGTCGACCCCATTGGTCTCCACTATACCCATGTTCCATAGAACCTCGCGATAGCTGTCGAGATACTCCTGGGGATCCTCTGTAGGAGCACCACTAAAGTGAACTGGGAAGAGCTTAGTAAACCTATCCAATCTCCATAAAGCCTCAGAAGACATAGCTGACCCGTCACCGGTCTGTGGCGCAACAACTGGCTGAACTACTCCGACTGGATGAGCTGCTGGGACCTGATACTGGGGAGCTATCTTCTACGGAGCGGGAGTAGTGGGAGTCTGAGCTCCTCTTCCATCTTGAGAGATGGCTGGTGCCATGGGAAATGTGTCAGTCTGGGCCACACTCTCCATAAGGCCCACCAAACGGACCAAGGCGTCTTGAAGTACTGGGTGGCAATGAACCCCTCCGGAACCTGAGCTGGTCCGGCAGGAACAGTCTGGGTTGGAACCTCCTCGTCAAGATCTATCTGAGGCTCCACTGCTGGGGCTGCTACTCGGGATTTGGGCTGAGCTCTGCCCCTACCTCGGCCTCTGGCACGGCCTCGGCCTTTGCCCCGCGTAGGAGCTACCACTGGAGGCTCTGGATGCTACTCAGCTGAGGAAGCGGTACGTGTTCTCGCCATCTGAGAGAGAATAAGAGTAAAAGAGTTCAATCAGTATTTAGAAAACAACATCGCACGATAGAGGAGAATAGAAGTGAAATTTGTTCCTAAACTTCATAGCCTTTGGAAGATAAGCACAGACGTCTCCGTACTGATCCTCCAGACTCTACTAAGCTTGCTCATGAATCGTGAGACCTAGGCAACCTAGTGCTCTGATACCAACTTTTCACGACCCGAAATTTCCACCGTCGAGACCGTGATGACGCCCAATATTTCACTTGCTAGGCAAGCTAACGTTAGAGAATCATTAACCTAAATACTTTTTTCCATTCAGTAGATAACAATAATTAGCTAAGATGAAATATAATAAGTGCGGAATAATATAAAAACTGTATTAATTACTACCACCCGGATCTGGAGTCACAATTCATGAGCATTCTAGAATTCACTACAAGTAATAGTCTGAAAGAAATATAACTGTTTGGATGAAAGAAACAGTAAAACTGAAAAGATAGATGGGGACTTTAAGGTCTGCGAATGCCGACAGATCTACCTTGAGTCTCCGGATAGTGGGTCCAACAGCTAAAATCTCGATCAACCCGAACCGGTACCAAAATATGCACAAAAAGTGCAGAGTGCAATATCAGTACAACCGACCCCATATACTGGTAAGTGTCAAGCCTAACCTCGACGAAGTAGTAATGAGGCTAAGGTAAGGCACCTATAAATCAACCTGTACAGTTTAACAGTATATATACAAATAACACTAACGAAGAGTTAGAAAATAAGTATCGGGGAGAACATGCTGGGGGAAAATACGAAATAAAGAGCTATAGCAGAATGAGAACTGGAACCACCAATATAATATGAATCAACAGGAGCACGAATACAGTAAAGGAAAATTACACGGCATCACCCTTCGTGCTTTTACACTCACAATATGACACTGCATCACCGTTCGTGCATTAACACTCACAATATGGAACGACATCACCCTTCGTGCATTAACACTCACAATATGGTACGACATCACCCTTCGTGCATTAACACTCACAATATGGCACAGCATCACCCTTCGTGCATTAACACTCACAATATGGCATGGCATCACCCTTCGTGCATTAACACTCTCCCTTACCATAATGCAATGCATAAATAACAACAGGGAGATAGAATAACAAGTACAAGCCTTACTTCAACATTTGGTTCCACAATATCAATCTCAACTTTGAAATAATTTCTCAATTATCACCAGAAAATCCGTAAATATAATAAGAACGATCAATTTAACAACACTAGTATACACATGTAGCAATTAGGCATAGGAAAGAGACAATATAAGAAAAAGAGGAGAAACAAGGAAAACAGGTAAATTGGCGGGGCATAAGTACTCGTCACCTCACATATACGCCGCTCACATGAATTTCACATAACAAATAATTTGGGGTTCCTAATTCCCTCAAGTCAGGGTTAGACACAATACTTACCTCGCTCCAAAGGCCACTTAATACTCAATCACAACTTTTCCTTTAGAATCCACCTCCAAACCACTCGTATCTATTAAAAAACGACTCAATAATATCAAATATTGCTAAAGGAATTAATTATATTGCATAAATTTAGATTTCCTAAATTTCCTCCAAAAAGTCAAAAATTGACCCCCGAGCCCGCTTGGTCAAAACCCGAGGTTCTAACCAAAATCCATTTATCCATTCATCCCCGAACACGAATATATAATTGGTTTTGGAATCCAACCTCAAATTGAGGTCTAAATCCCCAAATTTCTGAAATCCCTAGTTTCTACCCAAACCCCTAATTTTACCATGAAAACTCTAGATTTTAGGTTAAAAATTCATGAAATGTAATGGGTAATTAAAAGAAAATGGTTTAGAATCACATACAAACACTTTGGGTCAGAAAATATCTCTTGAAAGATTGCCTCTAGCCCGTTTGATTTTTGAGAAAATGAGTTAATGGCCAATTCCCGTTTTTGGATTCTGTTAAGTGCTGGGCGACAATATTCATTGCATTCACGAGAGCACTGTCGCGTTCGCGAAGAGTATAGGCTGCCAAGCCTTCGCATTGGCGTTCGCGTAGTCTACCCCCCGGCCTTCGCGTTCTCGAGACATTGCTCGCGTTCGCGATAAAGGAAATACTGACTCCCCCCCCCCCCCTCCAATGCTTAACACTACGCGTTCGCGATGAGCTTGTCGCGTCCGCGAAAGGTAACGCCCCCATCGCTTCGCGTTTGCGAAGAAGAAAATTCCAGCCTAACCAGCTTACCCTTTGCATTCGCGAGAGAGCCTTTGCGAATGCGAAGAAGGACATGCTAGAACACATGCTGCAACAAAATACCAGATTTTCTAAGTCCAAAACATCCCGTAGCCTATCCGAAACTCACCCGAGCCCTCGGGGATCCAAACCAAACTTGTATACAAGTCTAAAAATATCATACGAACTTGCTCGACACTAAAAAAAGTGCCAAAATAACACCTACAACTACGAATTTAGCACCAGACCGAATGAAATTTTCAAGAAAGCTTTAAAATTTCTATCTTTACAACCGGACGTCCGAATCACGTCAAACCAACTCCGTTTCTCACCAAATTTCACAGATAAGTCATAACTATTATATTGGACTCATACCGAGCTTCGGAACTAAAATACGAACATGGTATAAAAATGCCAAACATTAATTAATTCTTAAAAACCATTAAATTTCAGACTATTAATTTTCATCAAAAATTCATAACTCGAGGTAGGGACCTCCGAATTTGATTCCGGGCATACGTCCAGGTCCCATAATTCGATACGGATCCACCGAGACCGTCAAAATATAGATATGGGCCCGTTTACCAAAAATGTTGACCGAAGTCAACTAAAATTAACTTTTAAGGTAAAAATTCTTATTTTCATCAATTTTCAACATAAAATATTTTTTGGAAACATGCTCGGACTGTGCATGAAAATCGAGAAGGGTAAAAATGAGATTTTTTAAGGTTTAAGAGCGCAAAATCGAGTTCTAAAACATAAGATGGCCTTTTGGGTCATCACGGTGAATAGCAGCGAGTTGATATAAATGAAATTGTTTTGAGTTTTTAATGATACCAATAGACTTGATAACCTAATTGATCGACGAATTGAAGGGGGGATCGCCATTTGGCTATGAAGTAACACTAGTTCATGAACTGGATGTTCTTGAACCTAGAGTTTTATTTGAGAAGATAATGAATAGTGACTTGGTGATGTCGAGTAAATAATATAGTATCATTAATGACTTCAAATGAGTAATTAATGATAAGAATGGAATTGAATAGTCTAATTGGTGGACGTATTGGATAATTTGGAATAGTTGAAGGCTTGTTACCGAATTGTGAAGCCTAAATAGATATTTATGAATCTTTTCATGTGTTGTTTTGATGTAGTTGGGATATCTAATGGTAAATATTGAATTGTTGGCAATATTTGAGCATTTTAATCAATTGGAGCGGTGTAGTATTATTTGGAGCGTGAAGATTGAGGTAAGTTGATTACGACTTACTCTTCTTGAGGAAATCTCCTAAAAGCATATTTTGAGTTAATACGTGATATTATTTATAAATGTGCATCGTACTAGTGGGGACAAGCGGGAAGGATGTCACCATATGTTTTTAAGTTTGTTGATTTTGAAGTGTCATGTGATTTTATATAAAAATCTTATTTTCAAAACTTGTTTGCAAGATGACATTTAAGAAAAACGTTATAAGTTTTATTAAAATTGTGTTGATAAGAGTATAAACTATTTGAGTGATAAAGATACGTTTCATGAAAAAGTATGTGTTTTGAAAATTGAACAATGGAGTAGCACTTGTTGTATCTTTAAAAGATTGATGTTAAATTGCTAAAGACATTAACATGAAAAAGGTTATTCATTTGATTTTTTTTCAAATGGTTTGGATTGGCAATGAAAATTATGATTTGATAAAATAGATCCATTGAGGCTATTAGGCTATGAATCTAGTTTTGATATTCAAATATTTTGGGAGTTACTAGTGGAGACGATCGAGATTGGTTCGAATATTAAATTTGTTACCATAAAACTACACGTGCCGGTGTAGGGATGCATTCCAAGTCTAGGCCGAGGTATATGGGATAAAGTTCCCCATTGAGAGGGCAAATGATCATTACTTAAAGTAATGAGGTTAAGTCGACTCGTACGACACTACGGGAAGCCGCCTAGACAAGTAGGGTCAAATATTTGTTGCTAGGTCGATCACCTAGTAGTTGCTTATGTCGGTGCCGGTATAATACTCCCAGTGAAAGATAATGAAGACTTTCTTATGTTTAGACCTAAGGAGCCGAAATTGATTTCGATGACTTAATGAAAGAGAAATGGTTTTGTATGATTTTATTCAAAAATTTGAATTGATATAAATATTCTAAGAATTTATATCATAGTTTATACTTCACTTGTCTCTTCACTTGAAATAATAAAGAACATGATTTATATAATTATTTATCACTTTATATCAAATATTGATTGCATAGTTTTTGTAAAATATTATCCCACAAACTTGAGTTAGAGAGAGTTTATGATACTTATTGAGTATCGTGGTGGTGTCCTCAGCCCTCAGGGGGCCCTCTTCAGGGCTTCGCTTACTTTACGTGTTTCAGGATGAGGGATATGATACGTGGTGTGCAGACATCGCTAGGATGACTCTCTTCCCAAAGTATCTGCTGAGGCTCCTATTTTATGGTAGCTATCATATTTTTTTTTTAGTCGGGCATTGGCCTAATTATTGAGTTCTATTCTTTGTATAGATGCTACACATATAGTTGTGATGAGTTGTAATAACGGAATGGTACACGACATATGTAAAAAGATATTTATTGCATTTGATCCCATTATTATCATGAAAGGTGTCATGTGTGATTTTGAATTGGAAATATATTTTATCATTTAACTTGAAAATGTATATGATTTTCGAAGAGCTTCCGCAGTTAAATTTATTTTCATGCATATGGTTTTAGGTGCATCATATGGTTTGGTTCGTTCGGGTCGGGTAGTGTGCCGGATGCCGGTCACGTGGTTTTTGGTTGTGACATAAATTCTATGGGTTCAACTTTTAAGGATTTTAGCATTGAACCCATTATATTTTTACAGTTAAAGGTTTACTTTGTGTCGAAAGTTATGGGTCCAATTATACTTGTTGGTAACACACTATATCCGCCCATGTATATAGATTACACGAGAAGAACTTTACTATTGCTCCAAGGTTCCTCTTCTATTTCGGGAGAACAATAGTAAAACAAAAACTTTAGGTATAATTTGAAGGGAAGATATTCACCATACCATCTTTATTTGTACAATTTGAGGTACTTCAATTAACAAATACAGTCGGGCCTCTCTATAACAATATTTCTATATAACAATCATTCACTATAAAAATCAAGTTTTTCTCGTAACTAATTTTTATATTATGTTATAATGTGCCCTTTATAATAGCACTTTACTATAGCAACCAAAATTATCGGAACAGATGAGGTCGTTATAGAGAGATTTGATTGTAAATTCAGAGGCGAATCCAGGATTTAAATCCTACGGATTCAACTTTTGAAATTTTTAGTATTGAACCCATTATATATTTAAAGTTATGGGTTCATATCTACTATTTTATAATTTTAATAAATTTTTACATATAAATTTTTACTCTGCGTCGAAAGTTATGGGTTTAATTGAATCTGTCCACAATGCACTACATCCGCCCCTGACTGTAATACCATGTAATGCTATATGTGATACCAGTGGCGAAGCCACATGGTCATAAGGGTGGTCAATTGACCACTCTTCGTCAAAAACTTACATTGTGTATATAGATAAAATATTACGTTTTAGAGATATATAACACATATTGAACACCCTTTGTCGAAATTGTTTTTCGGTTCTTTCAAATTTGAACATCCTTGATAAAATTCATAGTTTCGCCACTGTATGATACGTCAATAATACGAGGAGGTAAACTTAGCAAGAAAATAAGATTGATTTTAAGAATTACTACAAATTAAAGTGAGAATGTAATTATTAACTATGTTTTTAAAATAATAAAAATTTATATGTGAGAAATAACGTGCAGCCACTTGTTTGTCAAGTTGTACAAAACCGGCCCAACGAAATGGTGTCCATGTTCTGAGTCACAGTCAGTGACTCATAAATATACTCAATTGAATTGTAGGACCCACTCCACACCTCTCGAAAGAGCGCGTGAACGTACAACTCTAACCGTGTGGACTCTTTATATACGTCCTTCTAGTTAACATTGGGGCCATATACATACACTTTGCAAAGGAATTGTTACGCAAATAGCCGGTTAAATTTAATATTTATTTTTTCTGGCATATATATATATATGTTATACATTAAGTGTATACAGTTATATATACATCGGTTATTTTTAATTTAAGAGATTAGGCAGGCGACTATTTGAATTAATATTCCCCTTTGCAAAAGTGTACACATTTGCAGAAAAAAGGGGGTACATTTTGCTTCTTCCTTTCCCCCCTCTATTTTCAATGGTAATTTGATATTTGAAATATACTGATTCGATTAATTTAAGTTCGTGATACGGTTAAACTTTTCTGTAACAACCATCATCTATAATATCACTTTCCTATAACGACTAAGTTTTTTTTAAACTAATTTTTATATTATGTTATAATATATTGTCTCTATAATAATACTTTATTATAACAACTATAAAATATCAGAACAAATGAATTTGCTCTAAATATGTTTAGCTGTATTAGTACCCGCTAAAATAAAAAGATAATTCATTATATTTAGCTTTGGGTCAAGTAAAATGCAATAGAGCATAGTAGAAAGCAAATGAAGATGTTTGATGAAACTATATTTATTGACCTTCATCTCTTCTTTACCGTGTCTATGCAAATCAAGATATCATAAAGACGACAAATATTGAAATCATCATTAAAATAACACTAATTTGACAAATTTGAACAAGCACATTACGTGTTACACTATAATTCATTTAATTTATGGAAATTCAATAGCTCTTTGATGGAAGCAAGAGACAATTTGATAATTAAAATGCCATATAAAACAAGGTCAATTAGTTACTTCACTTAATACAACATCCTTACGTGTATCTAGTGATGTTCCCTCAATCCCTTATTGACAATAATCCCGCATTAACATAGTGGCCTGAGCCGAACTTTATAGGTTCAAGATTTTAGAACGATGACTTGAAGTACTTAATTTTAAGATTCGGCAGAACACGTAGTTGAGCTTTTAGCTACGCCCCTAGACATTAGTAGATACCAATCAAATAAAGATGAAAAAGCAAAATTAAAGAATATTAATGTGAATGGAATTTAAAAAGAATAATAATATTTTGGTGATTTTAGAATCACAATATTATTCATAGATTTTGAGAGGATAGCAAGGGGGAGCACATTGTGAGAGTTGACTCCGGGAGCACATTGTGAGAGTTGACTCCAACTATATGCAGTTTAATTTTTTTACAAAATTTCTGAATAATAATAAATAAAAAAAATCGGCACATGATTTACTATCAGTTGTTTAAGTCGAGTATTCGTATGTTTCAAGTTGCAGAATTAAATTGGCAGTTATTATTTGCTTTCAAAAAATTCTTATGAAACGTTAATTCTATACACTCCTAATAAGTTCGATTTTGTTGTTTTTTTATGTAGTTACAAATGTGTAATTCTATATAGAAAATTAAATCACATATTTTTGCACTTTTATTTTAAGAATTGACACAATCAACGGTCAGAAAAAACTTATTCATGTTTTGACATATTACCTTTATCTCAATCACAACTAGAATATACATATTTTCAAAGTGCACTAAAGCATAACTTTTTAAAAAAAGTATACATATTTTTATATTAATTTATTACTTAATTATTATAAATTAATATGTTTAGTATATAAGCATTATATACCAAACTACGAATAAGTGTTTACCCAAAAAATCCATACATGAAACATGACAGAGAACTTAGCTAGCAAAATCTTAGTAGGAGTAACTATAGACAGTAAATCTAAAAAAACGACAAAAACGTACTTATTTAAGAACATAATGATTGAAACAAGATTCGCTGGAATATCGAATCACTAATTAAGATGTATAAACAAATTTACACCATCTTCTAAAAACTTTAAGCAAAGTCAGGAAAGTCACAAAGACGAAGCACACAAGACCAATTTGAAAATTACTACTTTCCAACACAACATTCCAAATATTTCACACCACATATAGATCAATTTAAACCATTTTCCAAAAACAAGTTTTAGTATATTTTTACTCTACTAGTATTAGTTATTAAATAGAGTACCAAGAAGGTGTGGCAGAATGAAAAAGATTTTACTATCACTAGTAACTACGGGTGTAGAAATGAAATCGACAAACTGCATCAACCCGATAATTCGAGTCAAATCGAGAAAAAAATTCCGACTATAGTTTGGTTTGGTGTTGGAAAACAAATCCGACCATATTTGGTTTGCTTTGGTTTTAACTAAATAAAATCAAACCGAAATCAAACCAACCCGATATTATATGTATAGAAGTTTTAAATATATTAAATACATAAATGTATTTATTGTAGTGTAGTTTATAAATATTTCTTAAGTTTTTTCATAGTTTTATCTTTTAACGTTTTATTTCAACTCTGTGCTTATAATTTTTGGATGCTCCAATAAGTTTTATAGTCCATAAATATTAGTAACACAAATAAATCCTAAACCAAAATCAAATCAATACTAATGCTAATAAAACATTCAATTCAATTATACTATGAATGAAAATAGTGTTGAATATCTATTTTTTAATTTTTTCATGATTTAGATAAAATGTATAACTTATTTTTCTTTTAGTGGTTAGTCATGTAAATAATAGTATTTATTAGTCGTAATTTTAAATTATGTTTGTTTTCATTATGGCCTATTAATAATATTTATTTTATGCAATTTTATTATCTTTATTGTTGAATATTTTAGTACAATGTCATGACTCACTCATATTTATGTTATTTTATTGAAAAACACCTTATATAGTTCTGTCTTACTGGGATTAAAGAAATATTTGGAGCATAAATTTTATGTTTTGTGCTATGAAGACTTTATGAAACCTCCCCCCTGAAAAAATCCGAAAACTCGAGATTAAAAAACCTGACTTTTATTGGTTTTTTGGTATTTAGATTTAATAACCCGATAAAATTGGTTCGGTTTGGTAATTAGAAAATCCGAACCAACCCGACCTATGTGCAACCCTACTTGTAATGGTAAAGTTATTTTCGTGTAACTTATAGGCCACGGGTTTGAACAGTATAATCAGCCATTAATGCTTGTATAAGGGTATGTAGGCTGCCTAACATCACATCTTTTAGGGTGCGACCTTTTTCTCGACCCTGCGTGAACGCAGGATACAATCAAACCTCTCTATAACAATTTCGTTTATTCTGAATATTTTTGAATTTTATAACGAAGTATTGTTATAGAGAACATATATTATAACATAACATAAAAATTGGTTCTGGAAAAGCTTGGCTTTTATAGTGAAGTATTGTTATATAGGGATGTTGTTATACAGATGTCTGATTGTACTTTGTGCATCCGATTGCCCTGTTTGTTTAGAGATTTCAAATTCGAACTCGACAATAGAGTTCTCCGTGATAATAATCGTAAAAAATTTATATAGTGAATTTTTTTTATGTTGCCGATTTGGATTAATCAAATCAGTGGTTTTAGACACCAACAATAACACCAGGAACTAAACTTTACCTTTACCTTACGTAAGGTTAAAAGGTTGTTTCGAATAAATCATTGCCCAAGCAAAATATTATATAAATAAATTTGCTATGACAATCTTTTTTTTTTTTTTTTTGCTAATTAACAATCTGAATTAATCATACTAGTAATTCTGAACACAGAACAATTAAAGAAAAAAGGTTATTAAATGAACCAAATATAAGTTATTACTAATCACTTTTTCTCCTAAAAAGGGAAAAACCCATTTCATTTTCAAAGCTTTACTTTTTCTTAAGATTTGTACTGCTTGGCATTGGCTGTCTCCTTATTTCTAGTCAGAAATTTCTTTTTTAATCTAAACATATTAAATACTTTTCCTATTTTCTTCTCTCTATCTCTCTGTTCTTTTAACGCGTTCACGCGTTTACAATTGTCTCTTATTTGTGGTCACCTACTATATATATTCCTCCATCTTCCTTCTCTCTTCCGCAGGTGCAGACTCCAATTTCACAAAAAATTGTTCTCTGCATCTGCTTCTTATTATTAAAAAAAAAATCCCCATTTTCCAAAAATCCCCCCCCAAAAAAAAACTTAAACCCAGTATTTTTCTTGCTACCATATTGAGGAAAAAAAAAGTGGGTAGTCGAAAAAAATACGTTCTTGATTTTCCGGCGAGTATTTTCTTGATTTTCCGGTGAAAAGATGCCGTCGTTAGAGGAAGAATTGTTTCCGTCAACGCCGGGAAAGTTCAAGGACAGGAACCGGCATTTCCACAGATGTTTTGCTTCAACAAGTACAATGTTCCTTTGGGCATTATTCTTAATAGCTATAACGGCGTCGTATTTGTGTTTCCAATCATTTATGGATACCGGTAACCGGTATTTCTCCGCCACGTGGGGCGGTCATCATTGGGAGAAACAAGTCCGTACTTCTGCTCAGATCCACCGTTCTAACGGCATGTCCGTACTTGTTACCGGCGCAGCCGGTTTTGTCGGGAGCCACGTCTCCCTCGCCTTGAAAAAACGAGGCGACGGAGTCGTGGGACTCGACAACTTCAATAATTACTATGATCCCTCGCTTAAAAAAGCGAGGAAAAATCTTCTCAATAATCACAACATTTTCATAATCGAAGGTGACATTAACGATATGCGGATGCTAACAAAGCTATTTGAAATTGTTCGTTTTACGCACGTGATGCATTTAGCAGCTCAAGCGGGTGTGCGATACGCGCTGGAAAATCCAGGTTCTTACGTTCATAGTAACATTGCCGGTCTTGTAACTCTTCTAGAAGCTTGCAAGAATGCTAACCCGCAACCCGCTGTTGTATGGGCCAGCTCCAGTTCCGTATACGGGTTGAACGAAAAGGTTCCATTTTCTGAATCGGATCGGACTGATCAACCCGCTTCGTTATATGCTGCAACGAAGAAAGCGGGTGAGGAAATTACACACACGTATAATCATATTTACGGGTTGTCAATTACCGGGTTGAGGTTCTTTACGGTTTATGGCCCGTGGGGCAGACCCGATATGGCTTATTTCAGTTTTACAAGGAACATTTTACAAGGGAAACCGATCACGGTTTATCGGGGCAAGAATCGGGTTGATTTGGCTCGGGATTTTACTTACATTGATGATGTTGTGAAAGGGTGTATTGGGTCGCTTGATACGTCGGGTAAGAGTACCGGGTCGGGTGGGAAGAAACGGGGACCCGCTCCATACCGGATTTTTAATCTGGGTAATACGTCGCCGGTGACTGTTCCGATGATGGTTGGGATTTTGGAGAAGCATTTGAAGGTTAAAGCTAAGAAGAATTTCGTCGAAATGCCCGGAAACGGCGACGTTCCGTTCACACATGCGAATATTAGTTCGGCCCGAAAAGAATTCGGGTATAAACCGACAACCGATTTGCAAACCGGGTTGAAGAAGTTTGTTAAGTGGTATCTCTCTTATTACGGCTACAATCAAGGAAAGTCTGTAAAGTGATAATATTCCTTTTTTTTTTTCTCTTTTTAATTCTTTTTCTTCTTATTGTGGTTATTTTAGATTATTTTTTTTCTAAATTACGAGGAAAAAAAGAATTTGGAGGAAGAAAAAAGGAAAAGAAAAGGTGAATACCAATTCTTATTTTAATTGGGGGGAAAGTGGAGAGAAGAAGATTTGATAAACTCCCTTTCCCCTTTGTTAGAAGATATTGTTGTTGCTTTCCTTGTAAAGGATAAAAAAGTTTCTCATTCTTTGTCTCATATTATGTCTCTTACTTTTTGTGTAAACTTCTATGCACCATATTCTTGTTATTCTTCTTTTTTATAAAAAAGTATAATAAAAATATCAAATGATACAATACATTTATAGTGTAAAAACTATTGCTACTGCCTATTAGTAATAAAATAATTAGCAAAATGTTACTAGTATAAGTAAGGATTCAATAGTTCTAAGGTCAATAGAATTTGCACCCAATATGAAGCATTTTTCATCCAAATAGTTAAGGTGGTAGAGTTGAGTTTGTAATTTACATTAGTGTTTATATTAAATCATATTAGTTTATTATAACTAGTATAGAGTAAGGTAAAAAAGTAATAATTAAAGTATGGTTGAGTAATAATTAAACACATCTACAGAATCATGTATTCATAAAAAGTAGTACCAAGTACAGTAACATTTTTACTTTTATATTAGTATTTTCTTGTAGAATGTAGTTGGAATTTGGATTGCCATATGGTTTTTGCTACATATTGGTGTTTTTATTAAGGAAATACAATTAAATTTTTTTATATCAGTTTTATTTGTTTTGATAATTTATGGTTGATGTAGTGAAGGGTTGTTATATATAAAAAAAGAAAACTTGGCGGTAGTAGTGAATTGTTAAAGGACAACATGATGCATAAAGCATCTTGCGTTCACGCAGTGTTTGTGAAAGGGTCGCACCCAAAAAGATGTGATATAGATAATCTATCACTAATGTAAATATTAATGTTTGCTTCCAAGGTTTACACTCGTAACATATATCACACAAAGATAATTTTATCGTTAATTCAATACATTCAATACAACTGTTATTATAGAAAATAATTATTATAAAAAGAGTTCGACTGTATAATTGTTTTGGTAAAATATTTAGTAGTAGTAAAATTTGTATAGGCAAATGGGATTTTTTAAAGACAGCTAGGTTGGGCAATAAATAGTGGAAAGGGGACAGCTAAGCTTTGACTGTGAAATACGGCTGTAGAGGATTTTTATTAAATTTAGGGGCCCACAACCATGTGAATGATGTAATTGCTCTTATTAAAGTTTTATTTTAGGCCGTTGGATTGAATTGGGCTGAATCGTGCGGATGCGATCCAACTGTAAAGCGTCAATCTAAGTTGTACTGTATTCTACTATTTCTTGGCTTTTTCCTACCGACACTTCGTTCAACTCTTGGGTTTTTGTATTTTTTTCAAAATTGGGCTTTGTGGGCCTACACTGTTTTTATGTAGGGACAGAAAGAGGGATTTATATCCTCTTTTGCCGACTTAATCTCTTAAACTAAAAATAGCTAGTAAATATATAATATATATATAACTCATGTATAATATATATATATAATATATATAATTAATATTACTTAACTTTCAGTAAAAGGAAAAGCACTACCTACCATAATTTTTTCTATCCCTAAAGCTTAATACTAATTCCCGATACCTCTAATTAAGGTGGAGGAATTCGATCGACTTCATGATAATCTTTGGTGGTATTGTAATGTCCTCTATCATCACTCCAATAAAAAAATCTATATAATTTTCTGAAAAATCTTAGTCGGGATAACAAATTAATTAAGAAAATTCTTATGAATAGTACTATTTATTTATTTTTTATTAATAACTTTGCTAAATTTTAAACAACATTTATTTTGGACCGGAGAGAGTATGAATCAGAGCGAGTTAAACAGGTAAAAATCTCTTTTTCTAGTTTTTCATTAAAAAAAAAGCATGAATATATTTTTCACCAAACTCCATTTGGGATGTACTTTCTAGTTTCCCCCAAATGGAAAAATTAGTTCAGATGTATTTTTCAAATTTCGCAGAAAATGAAAAATTGTTTGTGTTTAATTGACAAAGGTTTCAGAAAATGTGAAAAGGGTTTCAAAGAAAATTTAAACGCTTTTTGAATACAAACACTGTTATAAAAAAAATTAAATTATGGTGGATGTCTACTCTTCCTCCATGATCTTCTCAAATGCTTAATGACATATTCAATGACATATTTCTATGCTTAATGACATATTCAATGACATATTTTTCTTCACTTTTCATGCCTATATAAAGGCCTTGTAATAGATAAGAAAATACACACAATTGAAGAAGAAAATCTCTTCCTTCTCTCTATCTCTATTTCTTGTTCGTGTTTTACTAAATTGCTTTTATTTTATAACACGTTATCAGCACGAATTGCTCATTTCATGATCTTCTACGTCAAGACTATGTAAATTATAAGCAGACAATGAGATCAAGTACAATGAAAAATGTCTTGGATGATAATACAAAGATAAGTTTTACATCCATCTAAACTCATTCATAGTAATAATATTTTTACCATCACATGATGTATTTCATTGAAAGCAAAATTATCAAATATGTAGGCGATTTTACAGTACCTTGCAAGTTGGAGGAAAGTATCTGTCATCAACATTGTCATATTGATCATTCTAGTCATCATGTATATGGTTGCCATAGCAGCCTTTAGGCACAACAAACAGATCGATAACGACGAGCCTTACGGAGAAACTAGGATGGAGAAATCTCAACCTAGCAGGATACACTTCTAAGAGCTTCCCCATGACAATACAGTAAACCTTGAAATGTATTCCCTATGTTTGGCATTTCTATCTTATTAGAACAACATGCTTTCTTCATACTTTCATATGCCCCCTTTTCCCCCCAAAGAGAATTGGCTGTAAATCTCGTATGAGTTGTTCTGTTCTTTTTTTATAATTAATTCCTTTTTATGCCAGGGTTCTCTTTGAATTGGTTTTGGAGGCAGGTTAGTTCTTTCCGGATGTAACAACTTGCTATAAGAGGTAAAACATTCGTATAAGCTTGACTTTCACTTAAAAGAGCATCGAGGATGAAATAAGAAGGCATAGTTTACCATTTTGCTGGGCATAAAAGTCACCCAAAATGCCTGCAACAAAGTAGGGGGAATAAGTACAGTATGCAGAGTATTAAGAGTAATACATAGTATTAATCGTAATGCTTCTAAATCACATTACAATTGCTAAACTGGTACATGTGAAGTAGGAGTTACTCTTGAACCAGACAATCTACTTTTTGGCATTCGAATATATAATCAATATAAACTCATTATAGTTATAATTTATAATAGTCACAGTTATGCATTAAGCCTTAAATATTTTTGCTCGAAACATAAGGCTCATTCCTCCGTATTAAATTTTTTTGGTGAAGTTCTTATAGTCTTTGAAATATAAGTGGTTATAGCTTATCTGCATCTTTTTCCTAATTAATTTATTAAAATATAAAAATGATTGTATCATTTTTTAAAAAAAAATGGCATATATCCTAACTAGCATTTTTGTTGCAGAGGAACTGTTTCAAGATTGAAATAGTTATATATGTCTTCTTGAAAGTTAATTTACTTATGCCTATAATTATGAAGTAATAATATTTTAAAGGCTCGAGTGCGAGTCCTAGTGAATTTTGGCCTATTATGCCAAAGATTGAGGGTAAGACGATGGGTTCAAGTCCCAACGCACTATGTTGATAAAAAGACGCTTGATTCAAGTTCCAACGCATTATGACTTAGTATGCCTTTATATGGGTAAGGCATTGGGTTTGAGTCCTAACGCACCATATTGATAATAATAATAATAACTAAAGAAAAAATAATATATTTTTCATGAAAAAACATGAAGCTTGTCCCACTTGATTTGCTCCATTCTTGAAGTGAATGTGATAGCAGTGCATGATAAGTCTAAATAAAGACAAGTGGTTGAAAAATGAATGTGGGCGTGCGAAAGGCCAAAATAATAATAGTTATCACTATGGTAATTATAAAAAGGGAGAACAAGACAATGTTTACCATCAAATTGGTATGAAAAAAATAAAATAAAGCACATTGTATGATTATACTCCATTCTTTGAAGAGAATGTGACATGTGATAAACATTGAGAATGCATACTCATTCCTGAAAGTGAATGTGAAAATATATATGTGATAAAGATTATGCATAATAATGTACTAGTGCATGGTTGGATAAATACTACAACTCACCTCTAAGGGGGGTTTGAGACAAAGAAAGATAATGAATATTATTGTGTACTTACATGAATATATCATTGGTCGCATACATGTGATACGCCAAATATTTTGTCAAGCCTTATGAAAGTTATTAAAAGCAAAATTAAAGCAAAAAATTATTTTGCTTATAATGATTTTGAACATGAGAATTATTATGATATGATTCTCTTTGTGAATGAGACATTCATTATATGGATGGTGTGACAAAAGATCTTGTAGTACAAAAGCAGTTAAGAGATCTGAAAGAACTAATTTTTTACTACCCGAATGAATGAAATTGTTCATGACATTAATCTTGTAGTAAGTCTCAAAAGAAACATTTTGATTTACAAATATATTAGCCAAAGTGGTTGGCATATTGAGACTATAAATGAAAAGAAGATTGAATATCTTTATATTACTATAATCATACCATGTAAATATGAAATGTTACCTGACTTTTCTTCCATTTGTACTACACAAGTATAAGCATGATGATGCAATCACAAGTCATAAGTAAACTAGAGGTTTACTAAAATAAATATTAGTTGGCATGACCGGTTGACCATCTCGGTTCAATTATGATGCGAAAATTTAATTGAGAATTACATTGGCATATATTGAAGAAATATAAGATTCTTCAAGAATTCTCTTCTGCTGCTTATTCTCATGATATACCAGTTAAGGTTGGGATTGAATCCCTTGATTTATGGAACGAATAAAAGGTGATAAATATGGGCCCAGTCACCTTTCATGTGGACCGTTTACTATTATATGATTTTAATAGATGCATCTATTCTATGGTCACATGTGCATTTGTTATCAACTTGCAGTTTGGCTTTTGCAAGATTGATTGCTCAAATTATTAGAGCACAGTTTTATAATATAAATTATGATGATTTATCTTGATAATACTGGTTTAAATCCAAGTTGGTTTAGCAGAAATTGTATGCCTCCAATTATATCTAAACCATTGGTTATGAGAACAAAATTGCCAAAATAAAATTTGATATATGATATATTATTTAATATACAACAGCACTTATACGCATCTAGCCAAGTTATGATAAGTTCTCCCTATCACAAGCGGTTCAGGGTCAGAAACCAAATAATTTCCATCTAGAAATATGAATGTGCTATATGATTTAATTGTTCTACCACAATGCACAAAGATGGATCCCCAAATTAGGCTATGGATATTTGTTGGCGATCCCAACGATAGGGGGAGAAAATGGGCAGCTGAAAAAGTAATGCATGTAATGAATTATTATGAGTACATCTAGATCCTCATACGAGAAAATGTAAACTTGAAGTTCAAGTGATAATTCATTTGCAAAATATTGCCAGGCGTATTTGCTGACCCAAAACTAAATGTCATGTTCAGCTGCTAATGCTCCAAATAAAATTAAGTTCATAATGAATAGAGTCTATGGCATGCATGAAGCATAATAGACTAATCGGTTCCAAAGATAAAACTCCTTGAACAAGGAGAGGAGCAAATGTTCAAGATGGTCATAATAAGGAGGCAAGTGCTCTAGAAGAGCATCACGACATAACACTTCATAAGACCTCATGGGAGAGGCTCAGGTACCTGAAGATAATAAGATAAAGAGATCTCCATAAGTTATGTCTTTATTGGGTAATAGTAGAACCGATATAAAATGATCGTTGACGATATTGTTAATATAATGTAGCGCTCAATATTATTAATATTGACGAGGATCTTGAGCTCAAATCTGTCATGAAATTTGGACAGATAAATGATTGGCCAAATGAAAAATACGCAATAAAAATTAATTTCACCTGAAAAATATGAAGTTGGACGGATAGTCCCAATATCTGAAAGTATAAAGCCAGTGGAGGTATAAATGTGTTCTTGTGCGGAAAAAAAAAGGTCAAGTCGATAAACATAAAGACGACTTGTGTCACAAAAAAATTTATAAATATCCTGGCATTGATTATATAGAGACATGTTCTCCTGTGGTGGATGTCGCTATTTCAGGTTTTAATCTGGCAATACAAGAAAAACGTGATATGCGTATAATGAAAATCATTGAAGGATTTAAATTGTTCTGAAGCATATTAAGGTTTTCAAGAAATTTATTAAATAAAGCTTCAAAAATCCTTATACGGATGAAACAATCAGGGCGCATATGGTATAATCGCCTGAGTGAGTACCTGTTGAAAGAAGGGTACAAGAATGATTCAATTTGTCCTTGTGTCTTTATAAAAAGATCTGGATCTAAATTTGTTATAATCACCATATATGTTGATCATTTAAATATCATTGGAACTCCTAGGGAGCTTCCTAAAGCAATAGACTAATACAGAAAGAATTTGAAATGAAAGATCTTGAAAAAAGACAAAATTTTGTCTTGGTTTATAAATTGAGTATATGAAAGATGGAATTTTTGTCCATCAACCAACATACACTAAAATGATTTTAAAGCGATTATATATGGATAAAGCACATCCATTCCGACCTCATGAAAATAATGAAGAGCTTCTTGGTGCCGAAGTACCATATCTTAGTGCAATTGGTGCACAAATGTATCTTTCTAACATTACAAGGTCTGACATAACTTTTTCAGTTAATGTCTTAACAAGCTATAGTTATGCTCCTACAAGGAGACTTTGGAATGGAATCAAACACATATTGCACTATCTAAAAGGGACTACCGATATAGAATTATTTTATGGCAATGATTGCAGTCTCGATATTGTTGGTTATGCCGATGCTGGGTATTTATATGACCCACACAAGGCTCGATCTCAAACAAGCTATGTGTTTACATATGGAGACACTGTCATATTTTGGCGATCGACTAAGCAATCAATCGTGGCTACTTCATTTAATCATGCTGAGATAATTGCTATTTATGAAGCAAGTCGAGAATGTGTATGGTTGAGGTCTATAATACATCTTATTCGAGACAAATGTGGTTTGAAGTGTGACAAACTACCCATAATTTTGTATGAAGATAATGCAGTATGCATAGCCCAATTGAAGGGAGGATTCATAAAGGAGATAGGACAAAGCAAATTTCACCAAAGTTATTTTTCACACATGATCTTCAAAAGAATGGTGATATCAATGTGCAACAGATCCGTTCAAGTGATAATATGGCTGATATGTTCACCAAATCTCTATCGACGTCAACCTTCAAGAAACTAGTGTACAAGATTGGGATGTGAAGGCTCAAGGATGTGAATTGATGCTCTCATCAGAGGGAGTTAATACGCGTTGTACTCTTTTTCTCTTACAAGGTTTTGTCTCACTGGGTTTTCCTTGCAAGGTTTTAACGAGGCAACCAAAAGGCGTATTTCTAAACATGTGTACTCTTTTTCCTTCACTAGAATTTTTTTCCCATAGGGTTTTTTCCTAATAAAGTTTTAACGAGGCACATTATCTATGGACATCCAAGGGGGAGTATTATAAGAAAAATTAAATTATGGTGGATGTCTACTCTTCCTCCATGATCTTCTCAAATATTTAATGACATATTCAATGACATATTTCTATGCTTAATGATATATTCAATGACATATTTTTCTTCACTTTTCATGCCTATATAAAGGCTTTGTAATAGATAAGAAAATACACACAATTGAAGAAGAAAATCTCTTCCTTCTCTCTATCTCTATTTCTTGTTCATGTTTTACTAAATTGCTTTTATTTTATAACATGTTATTAGTACGAATTGCTCATTTCATGATCTTCTACGTCAAGACTATGTAAATTATAAGCAGACAATGAGATCACGTACAATAAAAAATGTCTTGGATGATAATACAAAGATAAGTTTTACATCCATCTAAACTCATTCATATTTTCATATTTTTGCATTAACTTTATGTGCAGTATTTAGTTAAAATATTTTTTTCAATTGTATCCACTGAAATAAAGAACTGGAAAGGTATGTCTTTATTTGCTACATCTCTTATAGGACAAATATAATATTCCAACATATATATATGTTCTGACCTTTTACATACTATGATAGATAATTATTAAGGTAATTTAGTAATAATATTTTTACCATCACATGATGTATTTCATTGAAAGCAAAATTATCAAATATGTAGGCGATTTTACAGTACCTTGCAAATTTGGCATTCGAATATACAATCAATATAAACTCAATATAGTTATAATTTATAATAGTCACAGTTATGCATTAAGCCTTAAATATTTTTGCTGGAAACATAAGGCTCATTCCTCCGTATTGGATTTTTTTGGTGAAGTTCTTATAGTCTTTGAAATATAAGTGGTTATAGCTTATCTGCATCTTTCCCCTAATTAATTTATTAAAATATAAAAATGATTGTATCATTTTAAAAAAAAAATGGCATATATCCTAACTAGCATTTTTGTTGCAGAGGAATTATTTCAAGATTGAAATAGTTATATATGTCTTCTTGAAAGTTAATTTACTTATGCCTATAATTATGAAGTAATAATATTTTAAAGGCTCGAGTGCGAGTCCTAGTGAATTTTGGCCTATTATGCCAAAGATTGAGGGTAAGACGATGGGTTCAAGTCCCAACGCACTATGTTGATAAAACGACGCTGGATTCAAGTTCCAACGCATTATGGCCTAGCATGCCTTTATATGGGTAAGGCATTGGGTTTGAGTCCTAATGCACCATATCGATAATAATAATAATAATAACTAAAAAAAAAATAATATATTTTTCATGAAAAAACATGAAGCTTGTCCCACTTGATTTGCTCCATTCTTGAAGTGAATGTGATAGCAGTGCATGATAAGTCTAAATAAAGACAAGTGGTTGAAAAATAAATGTGGGCGTGCGAAAGGCCAAAATAATAATAGTTAGCACTATGGTAATTATAAAAAGGGAGAACAAGACAATGTTTACCATCAAATTGGTATGAAAAAAATAAAATAAAGCACATTGTATGATTATACTCCATTCTTTGAAGAGAATGTGACATGTGATAAACATTGAGAATGCATACTCATTCCTGAAAGTGAATGTGAAAATATATATGTGATAAAGATTATGCATAATAATGTACTAGTGCATGATTGGATAAATACTACAACTCACCTCTAAGGGGGGTTTGAGACAAAGAAAGATAATGAATATTATTGTGTACTTACATGAATATATCATTGGTCGCATACATGTGATACGCCAAATATTTTGTCAAGCCTTATGAAAGTTATTAAAAGCAAAATTAAAGCAAGAAATTATTTTGCTTATGATGATTTTGAACATGAGAATTATTATGATATGATTCTCTTTGTGAATGAGACATTCATTATATGGATGGTGTGACAAAAAATCTTGTAGTACAAAAGCAGTTAAGAGATCTGAAAGAACTAATTTGTTACTACCCGAATGAATGAAATTGTTCATGACATTAATCTTGTAGTAAGTCTCAAAAGAAACATTTTGATTTACAAATATATTAGCCAAAGTGGTTGGCATATTGAGACTATAAATGAAAAGAAGATTGAATATCTTTATATTACTATAATCATACCATGTAAATATGAAATGTTACCTGACTTTTCTTCCATTTGTACTACACAAGTATAAGCATGATGATGCAATCACAAGTCATAAGTAAACTAGAGGTTTACTAAAATAAATATTAGTTGGCATGACCGGTTGACCATCTCGGTTCAATTATGATGCGAAAATTTAATTGAGAATTACATTGGCATATATTGAAGAAATATAAGATTCTTCAAGAATTCTCTTCTGCTGCTTATTCTCATGATATACCAGTTAAGGTTGGGATTGAATCCCTTGATTTATGGAACGAATAAAAGGTGATAAATATGGGCCCAGTCACCTTTCATGTGGACCGTTTACTATTATATGATTTTAATAGATGCATCTATTCTATGGTCACATGTGCATTTGTTATCAACTTGCAGTTTGGCTTTTGCAAGATTGATTGCTCAAATTATTAGAGCACAGTTTTATAATATAAATTATGATGATTTATCTTGATAATACTGGTTTAAATCCAAGTTGGTTTAGCAGAAATTGTATGCCTCCAATTATATCTAAACCATTGGTTATGAGAACAAAATTGCCAAAATAAAATTTGATATGTGATATATTATTTAATATACAACAGCACTTGTACGCATCTAGCCAAGTTATGATAAGTTCTCCCTATCACAAGCGGTTCAGGGTCAGAAACCAAATAATTTCCATCTAGAAATATGAATGTGCTATATGATTTAATTGTTCTACCACAATGCACAAAGATGGATCCCCAAATAAGGCTATGGATATTTGTTGGCGATCCCAACAATAGGGGGAGAAAATGGGCAGCTGAAAAAGTAATGCATGTAATAAATTATTATGAGTACATCTAGATCCTCGTACGAGAAAATGTGAACTTGAAATTCAAGTGATAATTCATTTGTAAAATATTGCCAGGCGTATTTGCTGACCCAAAACTAAATGTCATGTTCAGCTGCTAATGCTCCAAATAAAATTAAGTTCATAATGAATAGAGTCTATGGCATGCATAAAGCATAATAGACTAATCGGTTCCAAAGATAAAACTTTTTGAACAAGGAGATGAGCAAATGTTCAAGATGGTCATAATAAGAAGGCAAGTGCTCTAGAAGAGCATCACAACATAACACTTCATAAGACCTCATGGGAGAGGCTCAGGTACCTGAAGATAATAAGATAAAGAGATCTCCATAAGTTATGTCTTTATTGGGTAATAGTAGAACCGATATAAAATGATCGTTGACGATATTGTTAATATAATGTAGCGCTCAATATTATTAATATTGACGAGGATCTTGAGCTCAAATCTGTCATGAAATTTGGACAGATAAGTGATTGGCCAAATGATACTGGGTATTTATATGACCCACACAAGGCTCGATCTCAAACAGGCTATGTGTTTACATATGGAGATACTGCCATATTTTGGCGATCGATTAAGCAATCAATCGTGGCTACTTCATTTAATCATGCTGAGATAATTGCTATTTATGAAGCAAGTCGAGAATGTGTATGGTTGAGGTCTATAATACATCTTATTCCAGACAAATATGGTTTGAAGTGTGATAAACTACCCACAATTTTGTATGAAGACAATGCAGTATGCATAGCCCAATTGAAGGAAGGATTCATAAAGGAGATAGGACAAAGTAAATTTCACCAAAGCTATTTTTTACACATGATCTTCAAAAGAATGGTGATATCAATGTGCAATAGATCCGTTCAAGTGATAATATGGCTGATTTGTTCACCAAATCTCTACCGACGTCAACCTTCAAGAAACTAGTGTACAAGATTGGGATGCGAAGGCTCAAGGATGTGAATTGATGCTCTCATCAGGGGGAGTTAATACGCGTTGTACTCTTTTTTCCTTACAAGGTTTTGTCCCACTGGGTTTTCCTTACAAGGTTTTTAACGAGGCAATCAAAAGGCGTATTTCTAAACATGTGTACTCTTTTTCCTTCACTAGAATTTTTTTTCCCATAGGGTTTTTTCCTAATAAAGTTTTAACGAGGCACATTATCTATGGACATCCAAGGGGGAGTATTATAAGAAAAATCAAATTATGGTGGATGTCTACTCTTCCTCCATGATCTTCTCAAATATTTAATGACATATTCAATGACATATTTCTATGCTTAATGACATATTCAATGACATATTTTTCTTCACTTTTCATGCCTATATAAAGGCCTTGTAATAGATAAGAAAATACACACAATTGAAGAAGAAAATCTCTTCCTTCTCTCTATCTCTATTTCTTGTTCATGTTTTACTAAATTGCTTTTATTTTATAACATTCAGATGTATTTTTCAAATTTCGCAGAAAATGAAAAATAGTTTGTGTTTAATTGACAAAAGCTTCAGAAAATGTGAAAAGGGTTTCAAAGAAAATTTAAACGCCTTTTGAATACAAACACTATATTCGCTCCTTTATCTCTTTAGAAAAGGACTAGACATCCACCGACATATGTGGACCTTAATGTGCACTAATAATCTATAATTTTGATTTTTAAATTTTTTATAATGTTGACAGATTGTCATGTTTGGATTTTCATGATTGGCCCAACACTAAAGTTTTGTATTGTTAAAAATAAGATACTTTTTGTATGTTATAATAACTCTTACGGGAGAAGGTATTTCTTTGCCTTGATTGAAAGGAAATAAGAAAAGATAGCGAGTAATAGGATCTTTAGTTAGTGTAATTAAGGGGCAGGTATTAGCAAAAGAAAAAAAAAGATGGGGAGGTAAAGTACATATATTTCAAAACTCTATATAATAACTTCATTTGTTTCGATATTATTTTACTGTTATAGTGAAATGTTGTTATATAAAACATAACATGAAAAATTGGTTCCAATAAAAACTTGACTGTTATAGTAAAATATTGTTATAAAAGATGGATGTTATAGAAAGATTTAAATGTTGAATTTTTATATTTAATCAATAGGTATTTGGAACTTTACTGATTCGACTAAATCAAATTCATGCCGTAGAAATTACACTATGAGACTTTTAGCGCGTGATATCAATGGGACTCCATTCTCAGGAATGAACCCGAGTAAAGTATTTGACAATTGCATAAGCAGAGGCGGAGCTAGTCTATTGTATGCGGGTTCGGCCGAACTCCATTACACTTATTTACATATTTATTTATATTAATTTTTTTTATTAAATATATATAAATATTTAATTACGAACTTAATAATTAAGACTAGCGGTGGATTCAATGGCAAATTAGAAACTCATAAATTTTAAATTATGGTTCCGCCTCGGCGGCGTCAACTACATTGTGTTTTGTTGAGAAAGAGAATTGAGTTAATTTATAATGGATAAACACTATCTCATGAAGAAAATAATATCATGATCCTGAAAAAATACTTTGGGTATTTGATCTTGATGTATAAAAGATCAGAATAGTAGTTTAGATTTGGCTTTGACTACAGGAAAATTGATGGAATAATCTTAAAACTTTTTAGTTTTCCGCTTCGAGAAAATCTCTAATAAATCATTATGATTAATTACTATTATCCCTTAGGTTTCTCTCTTCTTTTTTTTTTAAACTTTTAGGCTCTGAATTGCTAATTTTCATTTTTTTTAATCTTAATTACATGAGCAATTGACTAATAATTGATCACATGGCTAACTCATATACTTTGGTCGGCAATCTAGCTCATTAAAATATGAGTAATATTAAACAAAAATCTGGTGAAAACCATATTAAACAGAAATCCACTAACTTTTAAAACATTCATAATTTATGATAGGTTCAATTTATTTCAAATTATAAAGTTTTACCGCAAGTTGCAAAAAATAAAAGATTTTAAGATATCGTCCCAATTGACTAATAATTCATCACATGGAAAACTCAGACACTTTTGTTGGCAATCTTTGCATACTGCAGTTCACTTAAATCCATGATTATTTTTTGACTTAAAAAAAAAAATTAGTAGCTTCTAGAAAATTCTAACGGGTCATTTTGTAAGGTGTATGAAAATAGTATTGAATATAGTGTATTAGTAATACTGAGATTACTTATGTTGGAATTACTTCTTATCGACTATTTGGTTTGGTGTATTAAAAATAACATGCATTTTATATATATATATATATATATATATATATATATATATATTTTAATTATTTGCTTACAAAAGTGTCCTACCCTTAAAAAAAGAATTTGGAAAATGTTTTGAAATTGAATCTCTGTCTTTATAAATGCTTGACAAGTGAGGCTTGCTCAGTTGGTAAAAGCACCTCCATCTACGACCGTTAGGTCCTGGGTTCGAGTCACGCTGGAGGAAAAGTGTGAAAACACTATAGATCCTCCTAATTTGGGAGGGGTTAAAAAAAAATCTTTATAAATGCTTATCCATGTATTAAAAATAATGGTATTATTAATGCCATGGTTTGTTATGAATAAGAATAGTATTGAATGAGGTGTATAATTAATACAAGGATTAGTTATACATAATTTAAAAAATACTTAATTAGACAGGACATGTCATTGCTCCATCTTACCGAGGACATGACCCACGATAGGAAGGCGTGAAGGTTGAGGATTAGGGTTGTAGGTTGACAGATAGTAGTGTGTTCCTCCTAGGCCATTCAGCAGTACTAGGACTATTTTTATAATTTTCTACTTATGGTTCTTTATTATGCATGTCGTGGCATTCACGCCCGTTACCATGTTATATTATTGTTAATATTCTCTGCTACTTGGTTGCTTTATCTTCATTGTTCCTTGAGCCGAGTGTCTATCGGAAACAACCTCTCTATCTCTATGAGTATGGGTGTTCATAAAAACCCAAAAAATCGAACCAAACCGAAAACCGAACCAAACCGACCAAACAAATCGATACTTTTTAGGTTTGGTTTTGAATTTTAAAAACCGATTAAATTTGGTTTGGTTTTGGTTTTAATAAAAAAATAACCGAAAAAACCCAAACCAAACTGACTATAAAAGTAGCTACTTAAATTTATTATTACACACACACACACACACACACACACACACACACCAAACTGACTATAAAAGTAGATACTTAAATTTATTATATACACACACACACACACACACACATATATATATATATATACTATAAAAGTAGCTATTTAAATTTATTATTATACCTATATATATGTATATTTTTATATAAAGTTTCTAAAATTTTATGGTACATATTAGTCATTTATATTTTTAGTCTAGTTCTTTGCTATTATAATAATCTAATTCTTTGCCTTTACATTCTAGTTTGATTGATAGTTTTCTTTTGCTAAGTACAAGAATTTATTTCATGTTAAAAATAGTCGATTTTAAATTGAACATTTTAATTATTCGTCACTATTTAATTCAATTATCATCAATATATCTTGGTAAATGATAGATTTCTCAAAGAGCAATTGATTTGATAGTGTTACGTTAAAAATGTAGTCGCCGGAATATGCGTTTAGTAGTGTATATCTCATATTTAAAAAAAAATCGATGAATAACCGAAAAACCCGAAAAAACCGACAAAAATCAAATCAATAAAAAATCGACTTAATTGGTTCAGTTTGGTTCCAATATTTGAACAACCGACTTACATGGTTTGGTTTTATTTTGGAAAAAAATGACCCAAACCGAACCATGAACACCCCTATCTATGAGGTATGGGTAAGGTCTGCGTACACATTACCCTCTCAGACCCTATTTACGGGATCAAACTGGGTTTGTTATTATTGTTGTAATTTAAAAACACTACCAAATAAAATATTAATAACACCAAAACTAATACATATTATTTTCCCTCGTACATCCTACCAAACACACCTTAAGCGGTAGAATATCCAAATTTTGAGTTTTTCTTGCATCGTTTGAATTTTGAAAAGTATGCAACTTTTGGCCTAGACAGCTTTGGCCTTTGTGATAGTTTATTAGAACTATATAATATTGGGTTCACATGAAAAAATATTTTGATTTTTGTGTAAATTCCAAACTATAATTCAAGAGTTCGGAGAATGATTTACATGTTATTGATCAGCATAGTAAAATAAAGTGTAGAATTAGAGAAATTGCTTTTATATTTAGATAAGTTGGATTAAGTTTTACTCATGTTGATACTTTTATTTTAGTTCAAGTCTGCTAGGTAACTTTACCTTTTTAAAAAACAATTATATGGCAATAGATAATATGGATATATATATATATATATATATATATATATATATATATATATATTAATGAATCCAGATTTTTAAATATTAAATTGAATTCAGTTTCAAAAACTAATATCGATAGTAATGATTCGTGCAGTTGATACCAACTATGGTCCGCTAAAGAAAAGATTTGAGTTGTTATTTATTTCCTTTTCAATCAATAGTATTTGCCAATTGGCAACTTAAGATCTTACTTCTAAGTCGTGATTATTGAGTATTAACTAGGTCGAGCCTAACGAATGAGAATATGTTTTTAAATTTGTAGCTTCTAATTAAATACTACTATGTATAAGATATCTTTGTAAAGGACTGATACACACAAACAAAGAGGAGAACAAAATACGTAGAGAGATTCTAATTTATGTGATTAATCATTAATTAACGAGCTGTTTGGTTTCTTCTTTTTGGTTAATTCCTCATTTGGAAGTATTCTTGCATATATGCAACTAAAAATAAATATAAAGGGTTTTGAATTTTCTACTTTTTTTGGGTAAAGGTTTGGATTTAGCAAACAACAAAGTTGTTACAGCAGTAATATCATTGATATGGCAACTAATCAGGTATTAAGTCAAATTTAAGAACAAATTAAGTCACTCTATTTCAAGAATCCGTTTGACTACAAGTCAATATAGTTCTCTGTAATTTTGAAAAAATATAGCTACAGTAACAAGTAACAACAATGGCAACTCAATTTCAAGCAATTTGAAGTCAAATATATGAATTTATACCGTCACTTTCATTGAATTTAAGCTCAAAATTGTGAGGATTTATAAAAAATTGACTAGTTTTACATAAACTGTCAACCTACTGGAACTCTTCTCTTTTATCATGACTAAAACCGATCGTGCAAACAAGTTCATACAAACAGAGATTGAATTTTGAAAGATTATCGCTGTGAACTTTTGATTCACGATTTTATAGGATGACTGAACAAATACTTTGGATTATAATTGCTTTTATTTATGTTAAAGTTTAGTATTAAATAATATATGCATCGGAAAAATGGAGGTTTTCTTGTTTATGAATCCAAAAAATTAAGGGGTTTGGAGTTTCTACAATTCTTGGTAGGTTTGAATTTAGATGTGGCAACTAATTAGGTCTTAGATCAAATCATTTAGCTTGTTTAAGAACAAAATGATTACTCTAATTTAAGATTCCCTTTGAATAAAAGTCAAACCCTTTAACTACACCCTTTTTTTCACTTAACATTATTTCATATTTTTTTTGGTTTAACTATCAAAAATTCATTAATTCGAATAATTCAAAATTTCGCTACGTAGATCCACTAAGGAGATAAAATGTTTTCTATCAAATGGTTCTTCGTCCCCAAAGCTCAAACTCTAGTTAAGAATAGATGAATCTCAACCATCCTGTTAGGATCGGAAATCCGGATAGTGCGAAATTTAGCCAAACAACGGTATAATGACAATAACAAAGACAATGAAAGTTGATAATAACGACAATTAAAGAATATAAAGAAGACACAAATTTAACGTGGTTCGGTCAAAGTGACCTACGTCCACAAGCAGAGATGAGCAATTTTACTATACCAACAAGAGTACAAAATTAGAGTAAATACTCTAATTAATCCCAAATACCCCAAGAGAATAACCGCACAAGATCACTCCAAAGAAAGGGTTCACACAAGTGTTTCCCAACACTCACTCTCTTAGAAAATACTCTATAATGAAATAAAGGAGGAGAAAGAAAGACAAGAGTGAAAAGCTCTTGAATTGGTGTATTTACAAATGAGGAGAAACTCCTCTATTTATAGTAAGAAATCCTTGGCCTAATAATGGATATTATGTCATGGCAAATGTCATGATCCACAAATTTGTTATAATGGATATTATGTCATGGCAAATGTCATGAAAATTTGGCCATATTACAAATCTCCACCTTGGCCTAATTTCGGCTTATATATAATAAATTTGCTCCACCTTCTCCGCAAAAAACCCAAATGGGAAAAATCATTCTTCATAAATGCCAATCAAGTTCAGGCAAAGCTTGAACTTGGACACTGGAAGAGGTTTTGTGAACATGTCAGCAGGATTGTCTCTAGTGTTGATCTTATGAACAGAGACTTTTCTTTCAGCAATGATTTCTCGGATGAAATGATACTTTATATCAATGTGCTTCGTCCTCTCATGATACATTTGATCTTTAGTCAAGTGAATGGCACTTTGACTATCACAGAAAATGGTAATACCACCTTGGTATAAACTGAGTTCCGCAAATAGACCCTTCAACCATAAAGCTTCTTTGATCGCCTCGGTCACTGCCATATATTCTGCTTCGGTAGTAGATAAAACTACTACATGTTGTAATGTAGCTTTCCAACTAATAGCGCAACCCACGATGCAAAATACATAGCTTGTCAGTGATCTTCTTTTGTCAAGATCACCTGCATAATCTGAGTCTACAAAACCAACCAAAGTGTTAGTATTTCTCCCAAACTCCAAACATGTGTTTGAAGTACCTCGCAAGTATATGAGAATCCATTTTACAGCATACCAATGTGCTTTACCAGGGTAAGCCATATACCGGCTTACCACGCTCACTGCTTGTGATATGTCTGGACGTGTACAAACTATTACATACATAATACTGCTGACTGCACTGGAATAAGGAACCTGTGCCATGTACCTCTCTTCTTCCTCTGACTGCGGGGACTGAACAACTGATAACTTAAAATGAGCAGCAAGAGGGGTACTAACTGGTTTAGCATCTTTCATGCCAAACCTCTCCAAGACTTTCTCCAAGTACTTCTTCTGGTTCAGAAATAACCTGTTGGCTTTTCGATCTCTTTTGATCTCCATGCCAAGGATTTTCTTAGCTGCTCCCAAATCTTTCATCTCAAATTCACATTTCAGCTGACTTTTCAAGTTGTGAATTTCTGTTAAATCCTTAGCAGCAATGAGCATGTCATCAACATATAATAATAGGTACACAAATGAACCATCATTTAACTTCCGGAAGTAAACACAACTATCATACATGCTCCTCGAATAACCATGACCCAACATAAAGGAATCAAACCTTTTATACCATTGTCTTGTAGACTGCTTTAATCCGTACAAGGATTTCTTCAACATGATCTTCCTTTCCTTCAATTTCAAATCCTTCGGGTTAATGCATGTATATTTGTTCCTCAAGTTCGCCATGTAAGAAAGCTGTCTTAACATCAAGTTATTCTAATTCCAAATCATACATGGCAACGAAGGCAAGCAAGATACGAATAGAGCTATGTTTAACAATGGGTGAGAAAATATCATTAAAATCAACTCCTTGTGCCTGACTATAGCCCTTTTCCAACTAATCGTGCCTTATGCCTCGCATCTTCAACCCCTGGAATGCCATCCTTTTTCTTGAAGACACATTTACAACCAACAATTCTTTTTTCTGATGGCGGCTTCACAAGAGACCAAGTACCATTCTTGTGAAGAGACTCAATTTCTTCATTCATTGCAATCAGCCACTTGGATGAGTCAGCACCAGAAATTGCTTCTAAATATTTTGATGGTTCTCCAATTTCTTCAGTTTCCTATGCAACTGAAAAAGCAAATGCAACATAATCTCCAAACCTTAATGGTTGTTTACCTTCTCTTCTTGGTCTATGTTTGTCTATAGAATACTCCTCTTCTTCTGGTTCAACTTCAGGAGTTTCAACTGTATTTTGCTCCAAAGTTGATGAGCTTGGCTCAGAAGGAATGCCAATCTCAATCTCCACCTGGTTCTGTGTACTCTTTTCTTTATATGTATTACAAGAACTAGAAGACTCTTTTCTAGAATGTAACATAGAGGATTCATCAAAGGTTACATCTCTGCTAATTATAAATTTTGGTGCCATGGGATCAGGATACCATAGTCGGTATCTTTTCACCCCAGATGCCTACCCAAGGAAAATGCACTTTTTAGCCCTTGGCTCTAATTTTCCATCATTTACATGCATGTATGCAGGGCAACTAAATATCTTTAAATCAGAATAATTAGCAGGAGTACCTGACCATATTTCCTCTGGAGTCTTAAAGTTCAAAGATGCAGAAGGAGCTCGGTTGACAATATAACAAGCTGTAGAGATCGCTTCTGCCCAAAAGGCGTTTGTTAACCCAGCATTTAAAATCATGCAACGAGCCCTTTCCAAAAGAGTTCTATTCATCCTTTCTGCCACACCATTTTGCTGAGGTGTCATTCTCACAGTACGCTGTCGAGCAATTCCTTCATTCTTGCAAAATTCGTTGAATTCATCATTATAAAATTCCAAGCCATTATCTGTTCTAAGCCGCTTAACCTGTTTTCCTGTTTGCTTCTCAATCAAAACTTTCCATTGTTTGAAATTTAAGAAAACATCACTTTTATTTTTCAGGAAATAAATCCAAACTTTTCTTGAATAATCATCAATAAAAGTTAACATATACCTGGCACCACCTTTTGATGGGGTACGTGAAGGACCCCAAAGATCTGAATGGATGTAATCCAAAGTACTTTTTGTTCTATGAATCGCTGGAGATTTGAAGCTAACTCTTTTCTGTTTTTCGAACACACAATGTTCAAAGAACTCTATATTTCCGGTACTTTGGCCACATAAGAGACATCTTTTGCTGAGAATGGAAAGACCATTTTCACTCAAATGCCCCAATCGCATATGCCACAATTTGATGATGTCAGAATCTCATTTATCTAATATTGAAATTGCAGCAGTACCTGTAATAGTAGATCCAAAAAGAGTATACAACGTACCAGATCTGCGTGCTTTCATGATCAGAAGAGCACCATGAGAAATTTTCAGAACTCCACCTTCACCTGTGTACTTGCACCCAAGAGATTCTAGAGTGCCCAAAGAGATGAGATTTTTCTTCAAGTCAGGACCATGTCTAACATCGGTGAGAGTTCTCACCACACCATCGTGCATTTTGATTCAGACTGTACCTTTTCTAATAACTTTGCAGGTAGCATTGTTGTCCATCAAGACAACTCCACCTCCAATAGATTCATATGTGGTAAATAAATCCTGACTGGGACACATATGATAAGAACAACCCGAATCTAAAATCCACTCATTGTTAGATTTGAAACTATTATTAGTTGCTAAAAAATAGTTCCCTCAGTCTCATCAGCAGCTACACTTGCTTCGGCAGTGTTAGTATTTTTGTGCTCATTTTTCTTTTCTGTATGCTTTTCTTTATTTTTCAATTTAAAGCATTCAGAAATACTGTGACCTTTCTTATGACAATATTTGCATATGATATTTCTGTATTTGAATTTTGACCTTGATTTAGGTTTCTCACTACTTGAATCTTTCTTATTGGATCTACCTCTTATGAATAAGCCTTCCCATTAATTCCCACTAGTTTTCCCAGTAATATCTCTATCTATTTGTTCTTTTGATTTCAAAATAGATTTGATATCTTTATAAGAGATATTATCCTTTCCATAAAGCATAGTATCTCTTATATGTTTAAACGACTGGGGTAAGGAAACAAGCAATAACACAGCTTGATCCTCATCTTTGATTTTAGCATCTATGTTACTTAAATCCATAAGAAGAGAATCAAAAGTATCAAGATGAGTAAGTATAGAAGTACCTTCAGCCATACAAAAAGTGTAGAGTTTTTGCTTTAGGTAAAGCCTGTTTTCTACTGTTCTTTTTATATATAGGGTTTTAAGCTTTTCCCATATGCCTTTGGCTGAGCTTTCTGCTGCAATTTCACGCAAAACCTCATTTGAAAGATTTAAAATAATACATGCTTTTACTTTTTGTCTATGACGGCAAACTCCTCGTCCGTCATTTTATCCGGCATCTTCTCCTTTCCTTGCAGTGCCAAATCTAAGCCATCCTGAATTAGGATAGCTTCCATCTTTAATTGCCACATTTCGAAGTTTGCACTTCGGTCAAATTTCTCAACATAAGACTTTGTTAGAGTCATTTTGGCTATTTAAACTAACCTGGTTAGATCTGGCTCTGATACTAATTTGTTAGAATCGGAAACCCGGGTAGTGCGAAATTTAGCCAAACAACGGTATAATGACAATAACAAAAATAATAAAATTTGACAATAACGGCAATTAAAGAATATAAAGAAGACACAAATTTAACGTGGTTCGGTCAAGGTGACCTACGTCCATAAGCAGAGAGGAGCAATTTCGCTATACCAACAAGAGTACAAAAGAGAGTATAAAATTAGAGTAAATACTCTAATTAATCCCAAATACCCCAAGAGAATAACCTCACAAGATCACTCCAAAGAAAGGGTTCACACAAGTGTTTTCCAACACTCACTCTCTTACAAAATACTCTATAATGAAATAAAGGAGGAGAAAGAAAGACAAGAGTGCAAAGCTCTTGAATTGGTGTCTTTACAAATGAGGAGAAACTCCTCTATTTATAGTAAGAAATCCTTGGCCTAATAATGGATATTATGTTATGGCAAATGTCATGATCCACAAATTTGTTATAATGGATATTATGTCATGGCAAATGTCATGAACCACAAATTTGTTATAATGGATATTATGTCATGGCAAATGTCATGAAAATTTGGCCATATTACACATCCTGTCATAACATGACAAATATGGCGTTTCGGCACTGGATTCATCCGGATCTATTATTTTTTATACGAAAGATAAATTTTTAATGTGAAATTCATAAAGATTTTTAATCTAACACTTATTTTTAAAATTACAATGAGATTAGTGTTAAAATACCTTAGAGGTCAAACCCATGAAATTAAAATTTTATATCCGTCTCAGCCACTGTACCCACAATGGCCACCCTTTCTTTGTAATTCTAAAAGCCTATTTTGTAATTGTACATTTTTTTTACGTTAATGAAATGGTATTTGTGTTGAATAAACGCAATGAAGTTAGTGAAAGCCTTGTCCTTTTCATTGTTTCCGAATATCAAATTATTCCTTAAATTTAAAGTGTGGGATTTGCTCGTATCAACTTTATTTATTTTTATCTGTGTACATAAAATTGTGACACTTACTATATATAATGACATAAAATATAGAGGTCAACCATATACTATATATTGGCTAATCTCGTTGAAGAATTTGAGGGAGTCTAAAGGTAAGATGTTCAAACAACAGAAAAATAAAGAAAACAAATATAAACATGCCAACTACTTACATATAGAAAACCATTTTATACTATATTTTATTACATTTTCTTTGTTGTTCAATCAATTCAAAATCAGCAGAACATTCTTTCCATCCATAAAAATAATTCTAGTACATTTTAGTATGTCATTCTTAAATGATGAAAGTACACAAAAAGATTTTCATTTTTAAACATGCCAGCGACTAAACATTTTATTTTTTTCTTTTGTCAATTATAAAAATAAAATAAATATACCGACCACTCAATTCAAAATAAGGCAAATTGTTAGGCACAATGGCTCCCATTTAAAAAAAAGGCAAAAAGTAGACAAGTAAGAATACTAAAGTCTCATCATATTTTTCAGCTTCACTCGTAAAACTTGAAAAATACTAAAATACTCTCTTCATATTCAAAATTTCTATTAGAAAGTAAATTTTATATTGTATTTAATCAATATGAGATTTTATATTGTTCGGGGAATCTCATATGTTATCGGAGTAAAAAGTTTAAACAAGGATGTTCTATCTTTATTCAAGACTTATATCTTTTGTCACTAGATGAAGTGTAGAACATATTTTAAAAAACAATTTATAGTAACGTTTTTTTGGAAGTAAAGAAAAACAATAGAAAACTTCTTGCATAAGATTAGTGAAGGCTACCTTTAATTTATTAATTAATTAATGCGAATGTAACTGAATAAAGGATGTTTCCTATCCATTGGGTTTATAATTTTTAAGTATTACACAAATTTAAGTGAAATCCATTAAAACATTCTAATATTTTCATTTTTATATAATACACTAACACTATAAAAAGAGGGTTGCAAGTTTTGTTCTCCCTCAACAATTTATATACGTTTGGTTAATTAATGCAAATGTAACTGAATCAATGAACTTTCAAAAATAAATAAGAAAAAACAACCACATAATTTTATCACTTTATACATCATTTAATCACAGAATATGGCAAGGGTTTGTGGCTTTTCAGCCATGGTGGCGGTGGTGATTATCAGCGGGGCTGTCATGGTCGGCCGTGTCCGTTGCCACGACAGCCCCGTCCCACCGATCAACCACCACCGTCGCCTCCGAAAGCATCGTCGCCCCCGGCGGAATGTATCTCAAGGGACTGTCTCAAAAGTCTAAAGATTTTGTAGATAATTGTACTAACAACATTTCACAACCTTGTGCTCAAGAGATTGTTAAATCTCTATTTAATTATAAGAATATCACTACTAATTGTTGCCATGAGCTTGTTAAGAGTGGTCTTGAATGCCATACTACTTTGGTTAAACTTCTCGTTCGATTGCCACAGTTTAAGGAGAAATCTAACTTAATTTTGGCCAATAGTATACGTGTTTTTGGCACGTGTGTAGATACAGTTATGAAATTAATTCTCAATCAAACAATAATTTAGTTTTTTCTTTTCTTTTCCTATCATCTTTTCTTCTTTTGAGTTTCTTATTCACGATAATCATACGTGAAGGACCGTAGATCGATTGATAAAGCTTTATTAATATTATACGAATATTTCTCTCTACATTAGTTCTTTTTAAGCCTAGATTATAGTCATTTACTGTGGTAGTTTGTGTCAGATTTTGTTTCCTCAATTCTTGTTTTTTCTTTTTCAAGAAGATGTGGTACATAGTAGGAGCCATACTTTTTTCATTTAGCAAAATCGTGGATATTTTTTTTTTGGGGGGTGTTCTATTTTGACTACTTTTATATATCTTTGAATAACATAGTTTGCTCTGACATGTAAAGATCTTTCTTTATATTTTACTAGTTAAGGCCTTCGATCATCTATAGGTGAGGTTGATCGAAAAAGTGAAAGCTAGCTCCCTCGGCAAATTGGGATAAAGTTAAGTCAAAATGGTTTGAATCTAAATTGATTTTCGGCTGTACACCTAATTTTTTTGGGATTGTAGTTCAATCGGTTAGAGCACTGCCCTGTCAAGGCGGAAGTTGCGGGTTCGAGCCTCGTCAGTCCCGACGGATTCAATAAATATATCAATTTAGTTTGCTCTGACATGTTTTTTTAATGAAATTATAAATCGTTTTAAAAACATATTTTGTTTGTGATCATAACATAAGTACAGTATAATTCTAGCGTTATGATGAACAACGGTAATTACATAATTATGTACTGTTTTAATATAAAATTAAATATATAGGAGCAACAAAATAGCAGTAGTACTGTTTAAGGAGGAATTTCTATTTAATAAGAAATAAAAAAAATAAAGTTGAAAAGTCACATTTGAGATGTAATTAGCCAAAAGTTTGGTATTTTAGTGAAGAAGTTATCAGCCACTCGAATAACTCAAATTTTCATGTAAAACTATTATTCATAGCAGGTTCAAAATATAATTTAGACATGCTTGGTTTTCGAGGTATTACATGTCTACTGTTCATAGAATTAACAAAGTTTAATCTTAAGCCTTCCAATTTTCTATTTAAATGTTGTTAACTTGGAAATAGGATACATAATTAGCTTGAGCTTGTGAGTTATTGGCGAGTCGTATACATTTTCTTTAGCTACTTGTGGGAAACTAAAATAACGTAATGAATTTTTAAGTTCGACAGAATCAATTCGAATTTTTAAAACACAAGAGAAGACGGTATTTTTGATAAATAAGTAAGAAGATTAATTTAAAAAATATATATTTACCATATATAATTTACACTCCTCATTCCTCAAAGTAGGATAGGAGGTCACTTTCTTAATAATTCAAATAAATAGTTCTGCTCGCATCAATTAAGATTCTTTATTAATTGAGTAGCTCATTGGTTCACCTTTGACTCTAGTCTCTCATTTAACTCGTTACTTCGTCAATATTTCGGTCTCTTGTAAGTGTGACACACGCCTTTGCATTTTTTCCTTTCAGTATAGTGAACAGAGCAAGAGACTCCAAGAAAGCAAACTGTATCATAAATACGAAAGTTTCCTTACAATAAGGGCTGGCAATTGCCAAGCTACACTAACAGTTAATTTACTTATAGTCGCAAAAGTTTTCCTACAAAGGGGCTGGCTTCACAACCCATAAGGGACGACTTGCCAAGCTACACAACTCAGAAAACTTTTGTACTATAACCAACTTTAGTTGTTATAACTCAAAAGACTTTCGTACTATAATAAGCTAACTTTCTTAGAGTATTCTTACTCTATTTTCATACATGGACCGGCCTTTCCATCCATTCGAAAGAAAGAACAAGAGGGAGATTTAGAAGGAACTCATATGTAATATATCACAAAGGTTTACAAAGGTTACAAGAATATGTAATCTGTTTAATAAAAAATAAATCTTTTGGCCAAAATCTAATTTTAGAAGAAAACGGGTTACTAATAACCAAGTTTTACTTCACTTTCACAATGATATCAAAGGAAATTAATAAGAATAACTTAGGAAATAATTGATGGACAAATTGCAAATGCAAGGTAGAGAATTTCCGGAAAGCAGAAAAGTAAAGAGTATATTTCAATATTGCCTATGATATGTCTCTACAAATAGAATTATGTGTCCTTATATAGGAATATACAATAGTAACGGTTTTACTCACATAATTTTGGGTTGATTATGGGCATTAATGATATTGATTGTCTATTATCTCGGATATCTATAATTGGCGTATTTATTGCTATAAATGCCTCATATCTGTTCCGATTCCCCTTCCTTATTTATTTCCGGTTCATGTACATTTCCTTCTTCTTATTCTTTATTCATTTCGTCCTCATTTATTCTTTGCCAACTGTTAGGCCCAATTCTTTTTTTTTTTGTACCGTCTTGTGGGTATTTCCTCCCGTGCCTTTTCTTCTTTATCAATTAAGAAAATTACTTGTTTCCATATCATTGTTCCACGTACCATGCCATGTTAGGATTCCAATATTCCACATGTAACGTTCTTTCACCACCAATACAGATAGTCCCCCCACTTTACGGAATATTCTCTACTCAATATTCGGGGAAGTGGAAAGTTTTTATGGCAGGAATTTTCTGCCGCCGTTTTTTCAAATGCAATCATACCTCCTTCTGAACCAATGCGACGCATATCACTTCCATTTAATAATCGTGCCACATGGCTTTTGCTAATTGCTTCTTCAGTTCCTCAGCGCCTTTTAATTTCCTGAAGCTTTTCTTCCATTGTCTTCTTGTCTTACACTTTTCTGTATTTTTTACTTACTCTTCTTTAGATAATTATGTCTTCAACTCATCCTCACAAAGTTGTAATTATTGACGAGTTTGTTTCTTTCAATGCCCCTACTAGAAGTAGAAGGGGTGGCAGGTTGCGTAGCCTTGGTTCTATTTCTAGACGTGGTTTCCCTTCTCAAAGTAGTGTTGCCAATCCGTCTTCTTCTAGACCTAGGGCTCCTATAATCCCAAGATCTTTTTCTAGAGATAAAGATTCAACTGAAGCTTTACGTGAATCCACTGTCGATGAAATTGTTCCTAAAGAGTTTTCCTTTGAAACTGATCGTGAATCCATGAAGAGTCAAGTTTCTTCCATGGGTTCCCTTGATCGTGTTGACTGTTACCCTACTTTGATTACTACCGGTCTTCTCGCTCTCGTTTGAAGAGAATGTTATTGGAAGCCTGACTTCCCAATTTTAGTTCCTGGTGTCGACCAGAGAATAACTTCATATCAGACTGGTTATTCCTTCGTATACACATATCCCTTTACCCTAGGCTTTAAACCTCCTATTGATCCGGTGATCATTGAATTCTGCCGTTACTTCAATGTGTGCTTAGGACAAATTTATCCTATTATTTGGAGAGCTGTTGCATGCCTCCGTTATTTGACGAACTTGGCTTCTATATCTTTTACTTCCCGTCATCTGCTTCATCTTTACTCCCCTAAATTATTTCGTGAAGGAGTTTTTTCCCTTGTGGCTAGAAGTAAGAGAATATTAGTTAGCCCTGAAGATGACAGAGATCGTGACTGGTATGCCCGCTTCGTTGCTGCTCCCACTAATGCTCTGGTGGGTGAAGAAATCATGTCTTTTCCAGAAAAATGGAATTTTGCACGTAAGTACTTCTACCTTGTCTTTTTCCTTTCTCAAAGTAGATACTCATGTACTCTCGTGCCTACTTTTTCAGCAACCATGAAAGTTTTTGAGGAGATTCCTAACTTCCGTGCTTGGGTAGAGAAGTTACTATTTGTTGCCCCTATGGAGAAAAGATCTTGGAAATATCTCTCACAGAGATTCGGCTAGAAAGTTAAGACACACGATACTTTTTTCCTCTTAGTCTTTTCCTTTCCATCTTTTGCTAACTAAAAAGTTTCATACCATGCCTTTTTCCCTTTGCTAGGAATTCCTATTCGTGGCGTCAGTTCTGCTTCTGTTTTATCCACAAGACTTACAGTGAGTCTTGCTCAAGAAAGAATTTTGAGCTCTTCTTCAAAAAGAAAGGTTGATGGAGCCCGTGGCTCTGAGGGTGAAGAAGAACCAGATGAGGGTTCTTTAGTTTGCAGGCCCCTAGTCAGGAGACGCGTTATTTCCGATGATGAAGTTACCCCTCCATCAAGCTCAGTTCTCTCTAGACATTTGGACGAGCCAAAGAGTGCCCCGTTATTGATCTCTGATGAAGAAGTGAATGATCCCCCCTTGCTTCTGCTGATGGCTTCGGATGTGAGGAAGCCTTTCAACCTGTTTGAGGAGTTGCCCCTTACCTCTTTTCCAGTGTCAGTCCCGGATTATCCTCGAGTTACCTTACCTGAAGTTGCTGCTGATGCTCCCTCCGTGACTGCTTTTACTTCATATGCTATTTCAGCTGCTACTACTTCTCACATAGAAGTTGATCCTTCCATTAGCAAGAAGGTGACAAAGAAAATTATTGTCGAGGTTCCTGAAGGTGGGAACTTATTGAAGAAGTCGGGTCAAGCCGACGTATGGTTGAAGCCTTTGCTCGGTCATATGGAGAAGGAGAATTTGGAGATTCATAGTTCGTTGACTTGGATGAACGATATTGTTCATTCATCTCTGAAGGTTCGAATTTGACTATACTCCTTCTTTCTTCTCTTTTCGTTTTATCCATAACCCCTTTTTTTATAGATCAATTTGATAGGTACTGAACTAATGAAAAGGATCATCCATGCTGACCAACAAATTATTGATTACCGCACCGAGGTTGACAATTAGAAAGAGCAATTTGAAGGTCTTCAACTAGAGAAGGAAGTGTTGGCTGAGGAGAAGGATGCCTTAGAGCAATAAATGCAAATGATCGCTGCTGAGGTAGATATTGATAAGGCTTCTTCAAGTCAAGTTGGTAAAGATAAGGATATCCTTGAGTCCTCATTTGTTGAGCAGCTTTCGAAGGCAACCGAAGAGATAAGGAGTTTGAGGGAACTCCTTAACCAGAAAGAGACTTATGCAGGAGAGTTGGTTCAAACACTTACTCAAACTCAAGAAGATCTTCGTGCCTCTACTGATAAGATTAAATTCTTGGAAAGTTCCCTTGCCCCTTTGAATATAGCTTTTGATGCTCCCAAAATAGAGAAGAAGGAGTTGATAACCGAAATTGATCAGTGGGAGAAAAAGACTATGAAGATCTCGAGGATAAGCTGTCACTTGACGTGAGCAGGGCTTTTTTGAATACTCGCCTCGAGACTCAAACGGAAGCCAGCCAGGAGAGTTTTGACCTTCACGCTGAGATTGCTAAAGCAAAAGAGGCAATTGAAAAAACTCAGCAAAGTCAAAGCTTTCTTTCACCTGAAGGTGAAGTTCCCGAAGATGATGGACTTGCTGGTGAAGCTAATATTCAAGCCTCTTCTTCTCAAGATGACCCCCCTCTACTCCCGTCAATGATGCTCCCGTTGCTAATGTTCCAGTAGATGATGCCTCGTAATATTTTTCGTTACTTGATTGCTTTGCTTAGAACTTTTTGGTGGGAAGTTTTTTTTTTTTGGAATGGTTGCTAGTTTACCCCTATCTTGTTCTGGGGCTTGATGACAAACAAAGACTTTGTTTTTACAAAGTTTAATATATAAATCTCGGCTTTCTTTTCCACCTATTTTGATGTCTGAGTTTTTGTTCCACTCTTTGACGTTCAATCTTGCACTAAAAAATGCTTTAACAGTTAACAAAAATTTTATAAAAGAGGGCCCTTTTATAAGCAACACGGATGAAGATGACGTCTCATCTTCATATTGGTGTAAATATATAAAAAAAAAGTAGAAAAAGAAATAATTTGAGGAAGTTTTATGCTTTGAACTTTCAAATTTTGTACATCATTCTATATTTATGAAATATAACATTTACAACTCTTTCATAACTGCTTTATTTGTAACAGGTTTCAAACTTCCAGGTCTACTGTCTCGTGTCTAATTATTGACCTTAACCTAAAAACTCATAAGAACTTGGAGTATATCTTGTATCCATCTTGTGTCCTTTTGCGAGTTTTACACCTTCTCAAGGTTACTTCAAAGGTTTTTGATTCATACTTGATTTTTGGCTCTTAGGCTGATTCAGGCTTGAATTCTGACTTTTGTCTTCTTAGCCTTTTCATATATATATATATATATATATATATAGTCCATCCCAGTGTTAGAGCTTTGAAGTATGAAATCTCGTGCACTGGATTGTTTCTTCCTTTTGGTCCATTCCATGAAAAGGAAAATACACACGTGACTCAGAAGTATTCATTTAGATTATGACTACTTAACCTTTTTTCTCCATCAGAAAGGTTGTAACCTGGATCTGGAATAATTCAGTATTCCTCGTGTCTTTCGGGTCTAATATCATCATTTGGTACGGGTTAACTTTTTGCGTATCATCTAAAATGGTTAGTATAATTAAAAAGATTAAATAAAATCATATTTGAATGTTACCTGACCATGGGTACTTCTTTTGCATATAAGTAATACTTCTTTTGCCTAGAAGTAATACTTTAAATGAATAGCATTCCAATTTGATGGTAGTACTTTGCCTTCCATGGTTTCCAACTCATATGCTCCCTTTCCAGCAATGCTTCGAATTCTATAGGGGTCCTTCCCAATTTAGACTCAATTTTCCTACATTAGTTGCTTTCGTTGATTGAAAAAACTTTTTGAGGATGAAGTCCACAATCTTGAAGTATCTAAGATGAGCTTTCTGGTTGTAGTATCGCTCGATAATTTATTTCTGAGCCGCCATTCTTATTAGAGCCGCTTCTCTCCTTTCTTCAAGTAAATCTAAATTCATTCGCATCTCTTCCTCGTTTGATTCCTCGGTTGCTTGTATATATCTTGTACTTGGTTCACCTACTTCAACTGGAATTAAGGCTTCAGCACCATAAACAAGTGAAAACTGAGTCTCTCCCGTACCTGTCTTTGCTGTCGTTCGATAAGCCCATAAGACTCCTGGTAACACTTCATGCCACTTGCCTTTTGACTCCTCTAGTCTTTTCTTCAAGTTATTAATAATAACTTTATTTGTTGATTCGGCTTGTTCATTGTCCACAAAGTGGTACGGTGTGGAAGTTATCCTTTTAATCTGCCAACTCTGAAAAACTTATGTGATTTTGTGCCTATGAATTGCCGTCCATTATCACATATGATTTCTTTTGGAACTCCGAACTGGCATATAATGTTTCGCCAAATAAAGTCCATGACTTCTTTCTCCCGCACATGTTTGAAGGCTCATGCTTTTACCTATTTGGAAAAATAATATGGTAATACTAATAAAAACCGTACCTTTCCTTTAGCTAGTGGCAGTGGTCCCATGATATCCATCCCCCACTTCATAAAAAGCCATGGTGAAATAACCGGATGTAATAGCTCCGCTAGGCGATGCATGCTATTGCCATATCGTTGGAATTTGTCAAACTTGGCCACAAAACTTTCCGCATCTTTGTGATGATCCAAAAATATCATCTTTAAATTTAATAAGTAATTATGTGTTCTAAGATCTCGAAAAGTACCATTTATCATTCCTTAAATTGCGTGCGTAGTCCGTAAAATTTTCTAGAAAGTTCTCATGTGAAAAATGAATTAAAAATATAAAATAGAGCTTTAAAACTCAAGTGAGTTGACTTTGATCAATATTTTTAGCAAACGGAACCGGATCAGTGTTTGGACAGTTCCGGTAGCTCCTATCGGGATTTGAGACTTGGACGTATGTCCGGAATTTAATTTGGAGGTCCCTAGCTCAAGTTATGACCATTTAACGGAACTAGCAATTTAAAGGCTAAAGATTTTCAAGTTTGACCACGAGGTTGACTTTTTAATATAGGAGCCAGAATCCGATTCTGGAAATTTGAACAGGTCCGTTATGTCACTTATGACTTATGTGCCAAATTTTAAGTCATTCCGGATTCATTTAATATGTTTAGGCACGAGATTTGCAAATTGAAATTTTAAAACTCAAATTTCGAATCGGGGTGTGAATTGTAATTTGGATGTTGTTTGACGTGAATTGAAACCCCGAGTAAGTCCGTATTATGTTTCTGGACTTGTTGGAATATTCGAACGAGGTCCCGAGTGATTCGGATGAGTTTCGGACGAGCCACAGAGCAATTGGAACCTACTGCCCAGTGTTGGTTCTGATGTGTCGCACATGCGACATTTTGTGCGCAGGTGCATGGCCGCTCCTGCGGAATACCAGTCGCTTCTGCGACATTGGACAGCCTTGCCAATCTCTGCTTCTGCGAAGAAATGAGCGCATGTGCGAAACCGCATCCGCGATAGACAAGCCGCTTCTGCGAGGACGACCGCTTCTCCAGTCACTTGTGCGCTTCTGCGATGTCGCAGGTGCGACATTTTTGGGCGCAGATACGACCACTGGTCAAGCTGCCCTGTTCCGCAAACGCGAGCTTTGTCTCACAAATGCGAGACTGCAGGTGCGAAAATCTAGGCCGCATATGCGAAAATGCTGGGCAGAATACATAAAATCGAGTCTTAGCCATTTTTACTCATTTTTGAGTTTTAACTCTCGGATTTTGGCGATTCCAAAGGGTTATTTCACGACTTTGAATTGAGTAAGTACTTTATAATCAAAAGTTATTATATTTTACGAATCCATGTCTATATTCATCATTTATTTCGGATTTAGATGGAAGAAATTAGATTTTTTGTAAAACTTTCCAAAAACGAAAAATTTAGATTTGAAGGTCCATTTGATATCGGAATTGAATAACTTTTATATGGTTGAACTCGTAGAGGAACGGGTGTTCGAATTTCGCGAGTTTTTCCGGGATTTAAGATGTGGGTCTCACTGTTGAATATTTTAATAAATTTCGGATTTTTATCCGGAAAATTTATAAATTCATATGGAATTAATTCCTATGGTTAGTATTGAATATATCGAATAGTTTGTGAATAGATTTGAAGCTTTCGGAGATAAATTTAAAAGGAAAAGTTGTGGTTGAATAATTGATTGAAATTTGCAATGCGAGGTAAGCGTCGTGGTTAACCTTGACTTGAGGGAATAAAACTCTTAAATTATTTGTTATGTGAGATACATGTGAACGACGTATAGGCGGGGTGACGAGTGTCTATACGTCGTCAAATTAATTGTTTGCCTGCTTACTTGAAAAATCATAAATTATTTTAAATCATAAATTAATTAATATAATAATTATTTCTCTCATATTCTTTGTCAAATATTAATTCTTGAATTTCTGCATTAATTGTTATATGCTATTTGAATTATGTGTTTCAATTGTTATTTGACATTTAGCATATTAAATATTAAACTACCTATTTTCTCTATGATTTTCATAATAAATTGTTATTTGTCATTGTTTGGTTCATAAATAAATTATAATTATCGTGTGCCTTGATGCTTAATAATTTCTCATTGAACGTGATATTTATTGGAGTAAGTTTTATTACATTTATGGGTTGTTTAAAATTATATTGGGGGAATGGGTTGCACGCCGCAACGGAATAATATATATATATATATATATATATATATATATATATATATATATATATATATATATATATATATATATATATATATATATATATATATATATATATATATATTGGGGGATCGGATTGCACGTCGTAATAGACTTATTTAAAAGTCAATATTTGGGGATCGGATTGCACGCTGCGACAGACTTATTTAAAAGTCTATATATATACTTGATTGAAATAAATATATGACATACTTGATTAAAATGAATATATTGGAGGAACGGGTTGCACGCTGCAACAGAACTGAATGTGAATATATTGTGAGAGCGGGTTGCACGCTGCAACAAAACTGAATGTGAATATATTGTGAGAGCGGGTTGTACGCTGCAACAGAATTGAATGTGAATATATTGTGAGAATGGGTTACACACTGCAACAGAATTGATAGAAATGATAATTGGTTAGGACTGTTGAGTTGGCTTCAATTATTATAAATAAGTTACCTGATTTATTTCTATTATTATTGTTGTTGTTACTAATATTGCATACATGTAATGTAAGTGACCTGCCTTAGCATCGTCACTACTTCGTCGAGGTTAGACTCAGCACTTACCAGTAAATGGGGTCGGTTGTAGTGATACTACACTCTGCACTTCTTGTGCAGATTTCGGAGTTGGTCCCAGCGGCGTGCCATAGACTTGCTAGGATTTCGGCTACTCAGAGGAGACTTGAGGTATAACTGCATAGCGTCCGCAGTTCTGAAGTCCCCGTCTATTTTACTTTAGCTGTGTGTTTATTTTCAGACAGCTTTATTCAGACCTTTATTTGTATTGTTCTAGAAGCTCGTGCACTTGTGACACTAATTCTGGGATGGTATTTAGACACCGTTGTTTTTATGGATTATTCACTATATTTCAAACTTTACTTCCGTATTTGTTCTTTGATTATTAATAAATTTAAAAATTATTTTAAAAATAGATAATATTATTCTAACGTTGGCTTGCCTAGCAAGTGAAATGTTAGGCGTCATCACGGTCCGAATGTGGGAATTTCAGGTCGTGACATTCTTCTTCCACTTTTGGCCAATAGTATCCTGCTCCTATTAGAGTTTTTACCAAGGACCTTCCTCCTGCGTGATTTTCACAATGTCCCTCATGGACTTTTCTCATCACATATTCTGTTTGAGAAGGTCCGAGACATCTTGCTAAAGCTCCTCCAAATATCTTTCGATAAAGGTTTCCTCGAACCAAACAGTAACATGAAGCTTTTCGTCGAAGTGACTAAGACCTTTTCTTGTATTCAAGTATAATTTTGTACTGCAGAAATTTAACAAATTCGTTTCTCCAATCCCAAGTTGAATTATTAAAATTTACCTCATTTTTATCTTGGTCGAGTGCCGAATGGAATAAATATATTACGATAGTATTTTCTCCATTCGTAACTTCGGCAACAGATGCGAGATTAGCCAGTGCATCTGCTTCTGCATTTTTCTCCCTGGGTATTTGTACGATTTTCCATGATTGGAATTGCCTGATTAATTCTCGCGCCTTTTCCAAATATTGTTGCATTCATTCCTCTCTTGCTATATAAGTCCCCTACATCTCGTTAACTATTAGCTGCGAATCACTTTTGATTATAATCCGCTCTATCCCAAGTTCTTGTGCCAGTTCCAGTCCTGCAATTATAGCTTCGTACTCTTCTTTATTGTTAGTAATGGCATTTTATTGCTTGCCTTATGATTTCTCCCGAAGGTGGGATTAGAATAATACCTAAGCCCGCTCCTTTAACATTCGAGGAGCCGTCAGTAAATAGGGTCCAAGTACCCGAATTAGATCCAGTGAATACCTGTAGTTCCTTTTCTACTTCAGGAACTATTCCTGCGTTGAAATCTGCCACAAAATCTGCTAAAACTTGAGATTTTATCGCAGTTCTAGGTCTATATACAATATCGTATTCACTAAGTTCAATAGGCCATTTAGCTAACCTACCTGACAGCTCTTGCTTATGCAATATATTTCTTAGGGGATAGGCAGTTACTACAGAGATATAATGGCATTAAAAATAAGGCCTCAACTTTTTAGATGCCATAATTAATGCTAAAGCAAGTTTTTCTAAGTGAGGGTATCGAATTTCAGCATCCAACAAAGATTTGCTAACATAATAAAATGGAGATTGTTTACCTTTATCTTCTCGTACCAGTACTGCATTTACCATTTATGTCACAACGAGATAGATGAGTAGCCTTTCTCCATCCTTTGGTTTAGCAAACAGGGGTGGATTTGACAAATATGCTTTTAAATTTTTAAGAGCTTGCTGACGTTCGTCATTCCACTCAAATTGGTTTTGCTTTTTTAATACTGAAAAGAACTTAAAACGTTTCTCCGAAGATTTTGAAATAAATCGTCCCAAAGTTGCTATCCTACGTGTCAACCTCTACACCTCTTTTTTGCTCGTGAGTATGTCGGGTATCTCCTCAATGGCTTTGATCTGTGTAGGGTTCACTTCAATACCCCGGTTAGAAACAAGAAAACCCAAAAACTTACCTGAAGCCATGCCAAAGGCATATTTTTTTGGATTTAACGTCATATTGAACTTGCGGAGAATCTGAAAAGTGTCCGAAAAATGCTGGATATGATCTCTTGCCTGTGCAGATTTGACTAGCATATCATCAATGTAGACTTCCATAGACTTTCCCATATGTTCTTAAATCATTTTTGTTACCAATATTTGGTACGTGGCTAACATTTTTTAGTCCGAAAGACATGACTTTATAATAGTAAGTCCTCATTTTTGTGATAAAAGAAGCTTTTTCTTCATCTAAAGGGTCCATCTTTATCTGCTTATATCCTGAATAGGCATCTAAAAAACTTAATAACTCATGTCCTGCAGTAGAATCAATTAATTGATCTATGTGCGGTAAAGGGAATGAATCTTTAGGACAAGCCTTATTTAAGTCAGTATAATCTACACAAACTCGCCATTTCCCATTTTTTTTTTGTACTACTACAATATTAGCTAGCCACTTAGGATATTTTACCTCTCGTATTTATCCAATTTTTAAAAGTTTTTGTACCTCATCCCGGATCACTTGATTTTTGAAGGATCCCTGCTTCCTTTTCTTCTGTTTGACAGGTGGATATGAAGGATCTTCATTCAGCTTGTGGGTCATCATCTCCGGTGGTATACATGTCATATCTGAATGTGATCAAGCAAAGCAATCTGCGTTAGCTTGTAAAAATTTGACAAGTTTACCTTTCATTCTCGGGCTTAGCTTTATTCCAACATAAACTTTTCTATCTGGCCACTGCTCGGAAAATGTGATAACCTCGAGTTCTTCAGTTGTTGTTTTGATGTTTTCATTCTTTTCTGGATCTTGAATGACATCAAGTCTTGAATCTACATTCGTCTGTCTTTAACCGTTTTCAGTTGAGGGTTGTGTATTTATGTCCTTAACTGAATTCTGTAGTTGCTATTTCTTATTTGCATCATCGTTCACTATGCCTGAATCCGCAACTGAATTGATATTTTTAGAAGCCTGTTGATCTCCACGGATTTGTAGAATCCCTCATTGCGAAGAAAACTTAATAATTTGATGTAAAGTAGACGGTACAACATCCATATCATGAATCCATGGCTTGCCAAGAATCATATTATAAGCCATCAACGTATCTATCACCTAGAATTTTGTATCCTTGACAACTCTTTTTGCAAATGTGGTAAGCATTATTTCCCCCTTTGTGACAATGCTTGAATTATCGAATCTAGATAAGGTACGTGCTTTCGGCAATATCTTGTCACCAGCTTGCATCTCATTTACCACTCTCAGAAGAATAATATTTACGGAGCTACCTGGATCAATCAAAACTCATTTAACATTAGTATCATGTACAGGTAAAGATATTACCAGTGCCTCATTGTGCGGGATTATCAAGCCATTTGTATCTGCATCATCAAACATTATACCGTCTTCCTCCAAAACTAGGCGAACTCGCTTCCCATGGGTGACCGTGACTTTCGATGTCTTCTTTGCAGCCACATATGTCACATCGTTGACCTCTTCTCTCCTGGTTATCACGTTAACCGTTCTTTTTGGTGACGGAGGTTTCAAAGGCTCTTGTCTATTCTTCATATAAGATTGTTTACCTTTCTCACTGAACAAGTCAGTTAAATAACCTTGTTTTTATAAATGCTCTACTTCACATTGTAATAATCTGCAATCTGTTATTTTGTGGCCATGGTCATTATGAAACTCGCACAAGAAATCTGGATTTCTTCTACTAAGGTTTGATCTCATTTCTTTAGGCCACCACACCTTATCTCCCATACTCCTTAGAAAAACTATCAACTCAGAAGTGCTACTATTGAAACTGTAATTACCAATCCTTGCATTTGTATTAGCATTACTGTCTCGAGTATCTCGCCCTTTTACGAACTTGGATGATGAACCTGCATCTCTATGTCTTGATCTAGAATCATACCGTACGTTTTCTTGTTTGGACCGTGAATCTCGTCCTGCAGGTCCCATGTAAGGTTCGTACCTATTTTTACCGAACCTTTTTTTATATTCTGGTCGTCTCGAACTTGTTCTTTCATCACCCCTTGCCTGAGTGATCGTGTCTTCTTCTATCCGCAACTTCATGTTGTACCTATTGTACACATCATTCCATGTTGTAGCAGGGAATTCTCGTAAGCTTTCCTTAAGTCTCATCGTGGCTTCTGAGCTTTTTTCATTTAAGTTACTTGCAAATGCCATGGCTGCCCAATTATCAGGTACTCGCTGTAACATCATCCTTTCACGTTGAAATCTATCCACAAATTCCCTGAGTAGTTCAGTATCCCCTTGTTTTATTTTAAAGATGTCTTCCATCCTCTTCTCAACTTTTTGAGCTCCCGAATGTGCTTTTAAAAATGAATCTGTAAGCTCAGCAAAAGAATCAATAGAGTTTTCAGGTAAGAGAGAATACCATGTTAGTGCTCCTTTCGTGAGTGTTTCGCCAAATGTTTTGACCAACACTGATTCAATTTCTTACTTGGTTAAATCGTTGCCTTTCACGCCAGTTGTAAACGCGGTTATGTGTTCTCGTGGGTTGGTTGTTCCATCATATTTTGAAATATCAGGCATTTTAAACTTCTTAGGAATCGGCAAAGGTGCTGCACTTGGCTTCCAGGGCGATTGTGAATATTTATCAATATCCACTCCTTTAATCACGGGTGGTACGCCAGGTATTTATTCTATGCGATCATTCTGCTCTTTTAGTTGTTTCTGCAAAGTTAGTACCAAACTTTGTAAATCAAAATTATTTGGTGTACTTGACCTTCCATCCCGAGATTCACTGGGAGTTCCTCTGCTTCCTGAATTAACAAGTCCCGAGCGTGGGTTTTCTATAGTCGCAGTATTGTTTGGAGGAGGAGTTGGTGGCGTAGTTGGCAATCCACTAACAAAAGTTTGAAGGGCGTTGTTGACGTGTTCTGCGATTAATTATTTTAATGCGTCCTGTTCGGCAGTCTACTCGTCCCCTTGTTGATCATTCGTATGTGATGTTGATCTTTGAGGTGTTCCCTCTCGGGACCGTAGAGGAGATTCTTGTGTTGAAGGGATTGGTGGAGTTCCTCCCTCCTGTTGGTGTCACACCCCTTTTATACCCCCAAATGATATATGTTTGTTATGGATGGTGGGTTAAAGAGTTTCTCCAATTAAAGTGACAAACTTGAATAGGGATTATTTTTATTTATAGAGCCGCCACTTGGAATTGATTTTTTGGGTGTTCCAAGTCACCTTTTATTCGAATCCCTAGTCAAAGGAAGATTTGACTCTTTAATTATTGGTCTGCAAAATGAAGTCCGAGTAAGGAATTCTGTTGACCGGGGAGAAGGTGTAAGGCATTCTCCGAGTCCCGTGGTTCTAGTACGGTCGCTTTATTGACTTAAACTTGACTTGAATATCTAAATTATTACATGTTTTAGAACCTTTTATACATTACCGCTTTTATACCGCTTTTATTATTTATGAAATTTGTCTGAACAAGTCGCGATGTCGCGCACTCGTTTGTTTTTGTGCACATTGCGAATAGCGCCACGTGAAACGCACCCGCGATTTACAACATATTTATTTTATTATTATTCAAAGTTATGGTCGGGTCACATAAAATGCACACCCGAATTTGAATTTATGTATCGCTACTATGCCACGGGAACCGTACCCATAGTCACGAGGATTTATTATTAACCGCGCCTAAAGCACACTACGGCATTCAAAGTTGTTTAATATAAACTAATTTGAGGTTATTGTGAATGGGTCAACATTAAATGTTTTTGAGATGCATAACACTCCAACACAAAAGAGATGCAAAATAACTAAAAAGAAATATTCATTGAACTAACAGAGACAAAGTAAATAAAAACAACTAGAAATGGACCTAAATACTCAAATGATCTAAACAACAAACTATAACCAACGAAACATACAAGATTTGGAAAGTATTTCCTTTACAGAAAAAAGGTAAAAATAATATATTCAAATTATGCTTTCTTTTTTACTTAAGCAAAAGAAACTACGTATTTCTATAGTGCTTTGGAAATGAAAAAGAAAGATCTGGAGAGTTTTCTAGCTTCAAATACTATATGACAAGTGTGCGATACATGAGAGTTTAAAGCTCCCATACCATCTTTTTAATACACTCACTACCATTCATATGAAACAATCAGGCTTGCTATAAACAATTTACAATCACTAAAAGACATTCATTTGATGGAAGAGACCAATAAAATATTTAATCAAAGCATAAAAAAAAGATGCATGCTAACAGAGATGCCAAGAATTAAGCAAAAAATATTAAACCTCCACCAACACAATAAAGCTATGGAATAAACTAAAGGTGAGAAAAGGACCTTTCTACTTTGGATTAAAGAAGAAAACTCAGGAAGAGTACATTGAAGAAGAGAGAACCGATATAACTCGAACGCTAACAAAGCCATCAACCAAAGACCACAGATGGAAACCTCGAACCGGCAACCTCGAAACTCGCCGGAGAACTCGAACTAAACCAGGAGAACGAAATCGACAAACTCCATGACAGGGAATGGCGATTTGGAGTTTGTTTCCGGTTGGTGATAACCTCTCCTATGCTTTTTTGGTTTGTTCCCCTTTTCTTTGTTTCTATTTTATTTTGTATTTTTCTCTGTTCTTGTAACTTTCCCCCATCCCTACTCGTTGCTGCTCCCCCTCTCTTTTCTAAAGTGTTGTCTCTATTTGTTTCGTTCTTCTCCCCTATTCCTCCCCTGTTTTTGCCTCTTTTTTCTTTTGCAGGTTGCAGCTGTCAGGAGTCTTTGTGGAGGGGGGGGGGGGTGCGTCTGCTAGTTTTCAAAACGGGGGAGGGTTCTGTGATCCTCTCCCTTTCTTTGTATGTTATGTGTGTGTTTTATAGCTGAAAATGGGGTATTGGGTTTGTGATAGGGGACAAATATGGGGGACAAGGAGTGGGGAACAATGTAGAGTGGAGTGGGGAACAAAGTGTGGGGGGACAAGCATGGGGGACAAAGTATGGGGGACAAGCATGAGGGACAAAGTATTGGGGACAAGCATGGGGGACAAAGGAAAGTGGAGTGGGGACACGCCTGGGAAGATGGGAGCGGAAAATATTCAAACACGGTAAAAAATTAGGTGCTTACAGCATACCCCTCTTTGCTTGGAAACATTAAAAGTTTTCAGGCAAAGATAAAATTAGCCGTGTGACTAAGTTTTGACCATATCGTTACTCAAAAGAGGAAGAAAATAAAAGAAAAAGGTGCAACCGAGTCCTGGTTTTGGACTGCCTACATATCCCGGGTTATAAGGGAATCAGGTCGCGTGTAGTTCAAGGATAGTGATGGAATGATGAGCTGGAGTGTCGAGTGAGGTTCCGTCGAGGCTCCGGTCTGTGGTCTTGCTATTACATCAAAATTGAAAGAAACTAAACAAGCCTATAAACTATGAGTTACAAGATTCCTATCTATAAGTCTTTTGAAGCTTGATCTTGAATCTTGACTGGTTGTTCATGCAAACTCTGATCTGAACCTTGATGCTTGCTAGTTGTAAATGCTAGTTCATTCTTCTACGACTTCTTCTGAGCAAAACAGGAAATGTGAAGCTCGTAACTTCAGTCATGTCTTGAATAGTCCGTATCCTTTCTATCTGCTTCTGCATTTGGATTCACTTTCTTTTCCTTTTCTTTTCTTTATTTTGGATTGAGACTTTTCTTTTGTTCATCTCGAACACTGTGCCTCGAGGTAAAACCTGCTCAGACATCACAACAAACAAACGAACGAAATTTTTCTGCCCCAGTTTTCACTAGGAAAATTTCATGAGTTATTGTAACAAAATTCTAAACTACTTGTTTATTAAAAATAAAAGAACAGGAATGGTGTACCCTGAAAAGGTCATGATCCCAAAAGAATGTCTCAACTAAGTATTGGTGTACCTTATGTTGGGAAAATATGGCAAGGGAATGGGATGCCCTATATTGGCAATGATATCAGGGAGTGGTGTATCCTGCATTTAAAATCAAATCAACTAGGGAGTGATGTACCCTATGTTGGAGAATACAGCTAGGGATTGGTGTACCCTATACTGGTAAGGAGATCAGGGATTGGTGTACCCTATACTGGTAAGGAGATCAGGGATTGGTGTACCCTATACTGGTAAGGAGATCAGGGATTGGTGTACCCTATGCTGGTAAGGAAATATAATCAGGGGATTGGTGTACCCTGTATTATTGAGAAGAAAAAATGTAACCAGAAGTTAGCGCCCTGTATTACTGAAAAGGAAATGTAACCAGGGGTTGGCGCCCTGTATTACTGAAAAGCAAGTGTAACCAGTGGTTGGGGCCCTGTATTACTAAAAAGAAAATATAACCAGGGGTTGGCGCCCTGTATTACTGAAAAGAAAATGTAACCAGGGGTTGGTGCCCTGTATTACTGAAAAGGAAATGTAACCAAGGTTTGACGCCCTATATTACTGGGAAAAAGAATGTTGAATCCCCTTGGCGAAAAAGTTCTACCCGGGTTAAACTATGAAAAACAAGACTGGACAAAGAGTACTTCTACCCGGATTAAACCAAATTAAGCAAACCTGGGCGAAGAGTACTTCTACCTGGAAATATGAGATGGATCCCCCAGGCGTAAAAGTTCTACCTGGGTTAAGTTACGTAAAATATCCTGAGCAAAGAGTACTTCTACCCGGAACTATGAACTGGATCCCTAGGCGAAAAAGGTTCTACCTGGGTTAAGCTACGAAAAGCAACCTGAGCGAAGAGTACTTCTACCCGGAACTATGAGCTGGATCCCCCTAGGCGAAAAGGTTCTACCTGAGTTAAGCTACGAAAAGCAACCTGAGCGAAGAGTACTTCTACCCGGAACTATGAGCTGGATCCCTCTAGGCGAAATGGTTCTACCTGAGTTAAGCTACGTACAACATCCTGAGAGAAGAGTACTTCTACCCGGAACTGTGAGCTGGATCCCCCTAGGCGAAAATGTTCTACCTGGGTTAAGCTACGAAAAACAAGCCTGGGCGAAGAGTACTTCTACCCGGAACTATGAGCTGGATCCCCCTAGACGAAAAGGTTCTACCTGGGTTAAGCTACGAAAAACAAGCCTGGGCGAAGAGTACCTCTACCCGGAACTATGAGCTGGATCCCCCTAGCCGAAAAGGTTCTACTTGGGTTAAGCTACGAAAAACAACCTGGGCGAAGAGTACTTCTACTCGGAACTGTGAGCTGGATCCCCCTGGCGAAAAGGTTCTACCTGGGCTAAGCTACGAAAAATGAGAGGTATGAACAGTAGTGATGCATGCTAAAAATAAAGGAAAATTGGAGATTTTAAGGAAACTCACCTTTGGTGACATCGTCCTTTAGGAATAACCATTCCGTACTGCTTTGTTCCTGCTTCAAACAAAGAAAGATTGTGAGTTTTTTTTTAAAAAAATGGTGGTCTGTGTGTGGCCTTGATGTCTTTGGCAGCTTGGCTTTGTGCCCATCTTCTTTTGATGATGATTTCAACCTGCCACTAGATGTTTCCTGAATACCACTAGCATGTCTGGCCTCAGAGAGCCTTTGACTTTTCAAACTTTTATATGACGGTTGGTCGCGTGGGACTTAACCTTTTCAACTTTGTTTTGCCTTTGTGGAATTTCACTTTCGACTTCTTTCCTCCGAAACTTTCAATTTCTGAGAATTGGGGAACCTTTAGCTTTTCAAACTTTGCCAAAACGGTTAGCCACTTGGGACTTAACCTATTCAACTTTATTTTGCCTTGTCGGCACTTTCAATTTGATTTCCTTTTTACAAGAGTTTTTGATTTCTAAGCATCAGCCGCCATGGCCAGTCGGGGTCGACTTGATGTCGCTGCCGAGTCTGGGTACCTTTTTTGCATATTAGCTTGTATCAAACGAAAGCCCTGTAAATTAGTCTTGCTATCCCTTCTTTGCCTTAGTTTTGGAACAGAGTTAGACCAAAATGGATTCGAAGAAAAACAAACAATGGAATGGACAATGAATTTAGACAAGAGGTATCCCTTTCGAGGAAGGAAAGAAGGACTTATCTGGATTACATGCAGACTTCAATGAACATGACATGCCTTGGACTGGACGCCCGATCCTTGTAAACCGTCTGACCCTTAAATATTAATCACAACTGTTGCTTCAAAATCGAGAAACCTTGCTTGGGATTGTGTCGATGCTAGTGACTGGGAGGATCCTCTTTTCGATCAGTAGTGCCCTTTGCGGGTTTTCACCAGCTGACCTCTCTCATTTCACTTCTCAGCATCGCCTTGTAGTGCACTTTGCGAGTTTTCACTACAAGACTCTCATTTTCATTTTCTCTGCTCGTCATCGCCCTATGGTGCCCGTGAGAGTTTTCACCAATAAGACTCTCTCATTTTATTTCTCTCATTTTGGTTGCATCAGATCCAAATGACTGTATCCTCCAATTCTTTAACATTCTCATTGATTGATCGAAAGGACTTGAAAAGGATTTGGGTAAAAAGGATTTGGATTGAATTACAACTTTGGAACCTTTCAGGCGAAACCACCGGTAAACCATTGTAACATCTGCCCCAGTTTCAAATTTGTTTTTTTTTTTTAGGAATGTGGATTTGTATTTTGGTGTGACTGAACCCTAGAGAGAGGCTGCCTACGTATCCTTTCGGAATCAAGTCGAACGTAGTTCAAGGTAACATGAACTATTTTTTTTTTCTTTTCTTTTCAATAACTCTTTCAGGTTCCAAAGAGGGTAATCAAAGAAAGGTAACCGGCTCAATGGGTTGGCAAAAAGGGTTAATGGTGTTTGGGTAGGGAGAATGAAAGCCTTCGTCATCCCAATCAAAGAGCATTAAAGGTGCGTGAAGGGTCAAACATAGTACCTTTTTGACTGCATCAATTTCCTTTAGCTTCTTCATGATGCGGGAGGATACATCTCACAACGAGTTGCCGCACTTCAAATTTCCTAAGCCATATTTTCTTGTTGTAGGCACTAGCCATTCTTTGTTGGTACAACTGCCCGTGACAAACTGCGGCCAATCGTTTTTCATCAATTAGTGTCAATTGTTCCAATCGATTCTTGACCCAATATTTATCCTCAATCTCGGCTTCAAGAATGATCAGAAGAGAGGGAATTTCAACTTCTTCTGATTTCATTCGGACTTGGCCTAGGCCTACTATTCCAATTCTTTGTTTATTTTCTCACAAACCTTATCTTCAACACATTCTGCTTCTTGATTCATTATTTCGAGGGCTGACAACATTTTAGGATCTAAGCATGAAGTCCGCAAGCATGTCATGTCATTAAAATCTGCATTGACAGAACTGAAAAGAGAATAAGAAAGGTGACGAGATTAAGAAAAGAAACATTCAACGAAATATTAATTTCATTTGATTTGATTTTTTTTTTAAAAAAAAATTAAAGATAGAAGGGTTTACATCAGAAAGTAAGACAATAAAGTAAAATATCCGGATCACACCCTAAGATAAATCCGAACACAGAAAGGATAGTAAGATTGGCTACCGAGACTCCCGTCTGATGGGGGACTTTCAGGCTTGGCGACCATTTTTTTGGCTTTTCTTCTATCTCGGCAATGGTTGCAATGGCCTTCAGTGTCAGATCAAATTCATCATCTTCACAGATCATTCCGACTATTAGCCCATTGGTATGAGTAGGCAGAAGATTGTTCATCATATTAGGGGCTTCTTCATCCCTAAGCATTATTGTTTTGACCTCGATGAGGTCTTCCACTGCTCTCTTAAGAGTCCAACAGTCTTCCGTATCATGTCCCACTACTCCAGAGTGGTATTCACATCTAGCATTAGCCGGTGCGAGGGGGACTCAGAGATTGGTCGGTTCAGGGCTATTGGTTGCAGTAGACCTAGCCTGACTAGCTTTAGAACAAACTTGAGTATGATTCACCAACATGGGAGAACTGATTCCATCTCGGGGGGCTTTCTTTTTTTCTTTTTCTTTTTTTCTTTTCTTTTTTTTTTGAATTTGTTTTTTGATTTTTTTTCTTTCTCTTTTTGTAGTTTTTCGCTCTTTGTTTTTCTCTGTTATTTTTTGTCACACTTTTCTTTTTCACTCAATTTTTTTTTTCTTTTTTTAATTTATTTTTTCACTCAATTTATTTATGGCTATGATCGAATCCGATGGGGATTGCCTACGTATCATGACATCGCATGAATCAGATTATTACATAGTTCAGGAATACCGGGAACAAAGTACATCAGCTAACTCTTTTTTTTTTTTTACTCATATACAAATAATCACATATTTGTTTTTTTGTTTTTGCTTTTTTTTGGAATCTTCGAAAGAAATACTTTTTAAAAAAAGAAAGAAAATATTTTGAATTTTTTTTTTGTAAATTTAAAAAACAGAAAATATTTTTTTGGATTTTGAATTTTTTTTGAGTTTTGGGAGAAAGACTTTTTTTTTTTAAAAAGGAAAAAAAAATATTATTGAAATTTTGGATTTGGCGTCTCAAAGAAAGACTTCTAAAGAAGGAATTAAATAAATTTTGTTTTTTTTTTGGATTTTTTGAAAATTGGGGTCTGGAACCGATGAGGTTTGCCTATGTATCTCACATCCAGTGAGAATTAGACCAGCGTAGTTCGGTGGATCAGAAATAAAATAGATAAACTAACTCTTTTTCATGTACAATTAATCCGACAAAATTTCCTATCAAAGAAAATATTTTTAATTTTTTTTTGGATTGTTTTTTTTTTTGAATTGGTGAAAAAAATATTTTTGGATTTTAATTTTTTTTTTTTAAATTTCAAAAGAAAGAAAATATTTTTTTTTAGATTTTGGGAGAAAGACTTTTTAAAAAAAAGGAAGAAAATATTTTTGGATTTTTAGTCTCAAAAAAAGAAACTTCTAAAGAAGTAATTAAAGGAAAATATCTTTTTGAATTTTAAAAAATTGGGGGCCGGAACCGATGAGGTTTGCCTACGTATCTCACATCTAGTGAGAATCAGACCCGCGTAGTTCGGTGAAAATTGACTATGTTTTTTTTTTAATATGAAAATTAATCTTTAAAAACCATATGCACTAAACCACATCATTTTTTCTCTCTTCGTTTAACCGATATATGCTAAAGTCGGTCGACATGCAAGCCTCCCAAATAATGCAACAAGTAGTACATAACATGATATAATGGTCTCAATAAGGTACCTGTCCTAAAACAGAACTCGGCCCATGAGTCGAGCGCTGCTAAGTCAAATGCACATGATGCAAATAAAGCGTAGCCTACTATGGATATTCATTGCTTGTGGCTTGTTCTTGTAAGTTTGTAAATCCTAAAGGAGATGGTATCTAGACCTGGCTTACCCGGGCGGACAACCCGAGCCGAGGAGCGTCAAGCATTACCAGTAGTAGAACAGCACTGGCTAGCTAACGGCTCTCCCGCCTAAACATGTGTGACTAAATCCTTCACCAGAAGCTGGTAGGCTAACTGGCTTTATCTCAAGACAGAAATTTTGTGATGCTGGTAGGCAAACACAACATAACTAATTATCAGAAGACTCAGTGGGATGCGAGAGAGGATACAATTTATATGTACAGTTCAACAATATCAAGACACTAAAAAGTGAAAAAGTAGCACATTAGTCCCAAATAAATCACAATATATACAAAAATTAATAAAGCCAAATAAAATCAATGTACAAGCTCGAATTCTTGAAATCTCCAGCAGAGTCGCCAGAGCTGTCACACCCCTTTTATATCCCCAAATGATATATGTTTGTTATAGATGGTGGGTTAAAGAGTTTCTCCAATTAAAGTGACAAACTTGAATAGGGATTATTTTTATTTACAGAGCCGCCACTTGGAATTGATTTTTTGGGTGTTCCAAGTCACCTTTTGTTTGAATTCCTAGTCAAAGGAAGATTTGACTCTTTTATTATTGGTCTGCAAAATGAAGTCCGGGTAAGGAATTCTGTTGATCGGGGAGAAGGTGTAAGGCATTCCCTGAGTCCCGTGGTTCTAGCACGGTCGCTTTATTGACTTAAACTTGACTTGAATATCTGAATTATTATATGTTTTAGAACCTTTTATACATTACCGCTTTTATACCGCTTTTATTATTTATGAAATTTGTTTGAACAAGTCGCGATGTCGCGCACTCGTTTATTTTTGTGCACATTGCGAATAGCGCCACGTGAAACGCACCCGCGATTTATAACATGTTTATTTTATTATTATTCGAAGTTATGGTCGGGTCACATGAAATGCACACCCGAATTAAATTTATGTATCGCTACTATGCCACAGGAACCGTACCCATAGTCGCGAGGATTTATTATTAACTGCGCCTAAAAAAAACTACGGGATTCAAAGTTGTTTAATATAAACTAATTTGAGGTTATTGTGAATGGGTCAACATTAAATATTTTTGAGATGCATAACACTCCAACACAGAAGAGATGCAAAATAACTAAAAAGAAATATTCATTGAACTAACAGAGACAAAGTAAATAAAAACACCTAGAAATGGACCTAAATACTCAAATGATCTAAACAACAAACTATAACCAACGAAACATACAAGATTTGGAAAGTATTTCCTTTACAGAAAAAAGGTAAAAATAACATATTCAAATTATGCTTTCTTTTTTACTTAAGCAAAAGAAACTACGTATTTCTATAGTGCTTTGGAAATAAACAAGAAAGATCTGGAGAGTTTTCCAGCTTAAGATACTATATGACAAGTGTGCGATACATGAGAGTTTAAAGCTCTCATACCATCTTTTTAATACACTCACTACCATTCATATGAAACAATCGGGCTTGCTATAAACAATTTACAATCACTAAAAGACATTCATTTGATGGAAGAGACCAATAAAATATTTAATCAAAGCATAAAAAAAAGATACATGCTAACAGAGATGCCAAGAATTAAGCAAAAAATATTAAATCTCCACCAACACAATAAAGCTATGGAATAAACTAAAGGTGAGAAAAGGACCTTTCTGCTTTGGATTAAAGAAGAAAACTCAGAAAGAGTACATTGAAGAAGAGAGAACCGATATAACTCGAACGCTAACAAAGCTGTCAACCAAAGACCACAGACGGAAACCTCGAACCGGCGACCTCGAAACTCGCCGGAGAACTCGAACTAAACCAGGAGAACGAAATCGACAAACTCCATGACAGGGAATGGCGATTTGGAGTTTGTTTCCGGTTGGTGATAACCTCTCCTCTGCTTTTTTGGTTTGTTTCCCTTTTCTTTGTTTCTATTTTATTTTGTATTTTTCTCTGTTCTTGTAACTTTCCCCCATTCCTACTCGTTGCTGCTCCCCCTCTCTTTTCTAAAGTGTTGTCTCTATTTGTTTTGTTCTTCTCCCCTATTCCTCCCTTGTTTTTGCCTCTTTTTTCTTTTGCAGGTTGCGGCTGTCAGGAGTCTTTGTGGAGGGGGGGTGCGTTTTTCAAAATGGGGGAGGGTTCTGTGATCCTCTCCCTTTCTTTGTGTGTTTTGTGTGTGTTTTACGGCTGAAAATGGGGTATTGGGTTTGTGATAGGGGACAAGGAGTGGGGAACAATGTAGAGTGGAGTGGGGAGCAAAGTGTGGGGGGACAAGCATGGGGGACAAAGTATGAGGGACAAGCATGGGGGATAAAGTATTGGGGACAAGCATGGGGGACAAAGGAAAGTAGAGTGGGGACACGCCTGGGAAGATGGGAGCGGAAAATATTCAAACACGGTAAAAAATTAGGTGCTCACAGTTGGTTCAGTTGGTTATTGTCGTTGGCAGTTGACATGATTGTTTGTTAGAAAAGTGAATTTGGAAGGTGAAAAGATTATCAGATTCCCGGCAACGGAACCAATTTGTTTAACCAAAAATAAGTCTTTTGGCCAAAATCTAATTTTAGAAAAAAACGGGTTACTAATAACCAAGTTTTACTTCACTTTCACAATGATATCAAAAGAAATTAATAAGAATAACTTAGGAAATAATTGATGGACAAATTGCAAAGTCAAAGTAGAGAATTTCCGAAAAGCATAAAAGTAAAGAGTATATTTCAATATTGCCTCTGATTTATCTCTACAAATAGAATTATGTGTCCTTATATAGGAATATACAATAGTAACGTTTTTACTCACTTAATTTGGGTTGATTATGGGCATTAATGATATTGATTGCCCATTATCTCGGATATCTATAACTGGCGTATTTATTGCTATATCCAATTCCCCTTCCTTATTTACTTCCGGTTCATGTACCTTTCCTTCTTTTTATTCTTTATTCATTTCGAATTCATTTATTTTTTGCCTAACTGTTAGGCCCGATTCTCTTTTTTTTTTTGTTACCGTCTCGTGGGTATTTTCTTCCGTGCCTTCTCTTCTTTATCAATTAAGAAAATCATTTGTCGCTATATCATTGTTCCACGTACTATGCCATGTCAGGATTCCAATATTCCACGTGTAATGTTCTTTCACCACCAATACAGAATTGTCTACTCATATTAAATGACGATACTAACGATTTGTCTAGTGAAAATGAAACAATTAGTAGCGAAATTAGCCAGTTTTAATGCTTAACCACATGCTCACCATCAATGTTTTTAATTGAGGACTCTCTTCAATTACCTATAGTTGAGCCAATACCACTTAATTAAAGACGAAAAAATTACTAACATGCACTGATAAGTCACTTAAACCTATTGTAGTAATTGTAACATGTTATTTATATTATTTTCAGTATTATTAAGTCATATATAATAAGAACTTAAGTCATATGCACTTGTATTACAAAACAATTTTACAATATTAGTTCAATTTAGTCGGCTACCTTAGGTTATTGTCCTATTTTTCATATTATTATATCAAACTTATTATGAAAAGTTATGTTGAATACTTACCATATTAAGTTATGTTGAATACTTACCATATTAAAGGTCAAATTTTTCTGATGGTATAAAGAATATACATTTGTCAATGCACGAGACTTAAACTCTTACTTACATACTCACTAGTAGTTGGTTTTAAGGCGATTTTTTTTATAACCATGGTGTTTGGGTCAACTTGTGTGCATCTCGACTAATTTCACGGGGTACCTGTCACCTCTTACCAGCAACAAGTACCAGATAACTTTGTCCACAAAGGTTCGGATAAATAGGAAGAAATTACCTAGTATTAAGATGATTTAATGTACAAAATTCTTTAAAATATCATTATATAACGCTCATATTCAATCTTTTTACATTTACATGTCTCTTTTTAGTTTTCATTTCTTTTTTCCGCACTAGGAGGAGGGAGTGAACTAATTAATAACATCATTAAATTTAAGAGAGAAGTATTTTTGACATTAAATTGTAAGTTAATTAATTCATCAATAAGCAAACGTTACTCAAAGAAATACATTGAAAGTTGAAACAGAAAAATAAATCTCATCAATCACTCTGTATAAAATCATGCTTATATAAACACCTTCATATCAAGATCAATAAGCATCAAATCAACAAGTACAAAACATTAAAGAAAAAAATGGCAAAACTCAATATTCTCTTTTCTTTTGTAGCCATTTTGATAATTTCTAGTGCAATTCCTGCCTTTTGCAAATCTAACCATCACAAAAAACATCCATCACCTCCACAAGAAGAAGATGAACATGATAAATACATCAATAGCTTACCAAAAGATTTCTTAAAATTCGTCGAAAATTGTACCAAGGAATTCCCAGTTAAATGTGGCGAAAAAGTCATAAATGCTACAAATGAAAAAGGAAATGTTGACAAAAAATGTTGTCATGATCTTGTTAAAATGGGACTCAAGTGTCACAAAGCATTAATCAAGGTTTATATTGGTTTGCCTGAGGTTAAGGACAAGATTGATCCTAAGGTTGTAAAACACAATGCTAACAAGGTTTTCAAGAAGTGTGTTGCCCTTGATAAGAAGAAGCACCATCATTCTTCCCATCCACCTTCAATTCTACCTTGAATTTTAAGCGGAGGCGACGATCAGATTTAAAATTACTGGTTCAGAGTGGACGTGATCTATTATATATTAATATTTTTAAATTTTTGTTTTGTTTTGCATATGTATAAGTTGAGCTTACTAAACTCAATCTAAATAAGTTTTTTATTTTAAAGAAAGAAACTTTTGTTGTTTATGAGTAATAAATCCACAATGAGTTGAATTATTCACATCCTAGATTGTGTAAAATTTTGAGCATTATACAATAAAAGTAATGTGTTTTTTTATCATTTGAAATTTACATGGAGAATTATCTTTATCTACAGCGAGTGACGAGTTGCATATCGAGAGAATTACTACCAACTAAGGGTGTCACATTCTAAAAACACTATTATTAATTATAATAATAATAATATTATTATTATTGTTGTTGTTGTTGGGGAAAAACCAAAAATTGGAGTTTTTGAATTTTTAGTTTGATTTTCTCATTGCAATTCAATGCTTGATTCTAGCTTTTGAAAACTTAAAATGTCGATTTCGATTTCAAAAGTACAAATAATCTTTTAGTTATATGTGAATTTTTTAGTTATATGATTCTTTCACAAGTGATCGATAAAATATATAGTAATACAAAATATCGAAAATAATATAAATACAAAAAATCTATGAGGATTTTTTTTTTTTAAAATGCAAATAGAAAAGAAAATGGGCAAATCACTTGGCTAATAGTATAAAACAGAGAATCGGAAAGAAAAAACGGAAACAAAAAACAAGAGAAAATGAGCCGAGTGCTTTGTAAATCTACCTCCGCACTTATTCCTTCATTAGCTTCTTCTGCTTCTGCTCATTTCAGATTCAAACACTTTCGAACTTCTTCTTCTTCTTCTTCATCTTCATTTTCTCCTAGGGTTTCTCGTATGGCTACCGAAGCTTCTTCGTCTTCGTCTTCGTCATCTGCATCTCCTTCTCCTTCGTCCGCCATCGATTTTCTAACTCTTTGTCACCGCCTCAAGGTACGCACGCCGGTCTCCATTTTTTTAGTGAATTTTTTTAATGCATATGAAGTTATGATATATGTAGGATCATAGGTTGTTGTTTTCATAGAGTTGTACTCTGTGCATCAGGCGCTGTACTACGCTCTACTTGAATTATCTATTTGATATTTGCATTTGCACTATTTCAGCTATTTTAGTATGTAATCGTAGCTACATATTTTAGTATTTGCATTTGCACAGTTATTCTAAAATGTTGTTTACATAGCATTGTACTCTATGCAATACTTGTTGTACTGCGCTGAATGTAATCCATGCCTATTTGCTTTGAAATTGCGTTGCGCTAATTGAGTTAGTTTACTATGTAATGCAGAGGTGTTGTTATCTATGTAACACTAAGTGGGCGTTTGGACATACGAATTGTAAAATTCCGGAAAAAAGTGAAAAAATTAAGTGAAAATGGTATTTGAAAATTAGAGTTGTGTTTGGATATGAATATAATTTTGGGTTGTTTTTGAATTCTTGTGAGTGATCTGAGTGAAAATTTTGAAAAATAACCTTTTGGAGTTTTTCAAATTTTCGAAAAATTACAAAATTCATATTTAAATGAAAATTGAAAATTTTATTGCCAAACACTGATTTCGAAAAAAAGTGAAAAAAATTTCATGGCCAAACAGGCTCTTGTACCGCGCTGAATGAATGTGTTTTTAATGCATATGAAGGTATGGTATACGAGGATCATAGAGTGTTGTTTACATAGAGTTCTACTCTGTGCATCACGCGTTGTACTATGCTTTACTTGAGCTATCTTTTTTACTTCATATTTGCATTTGCGCTATTTAAGTTATTTTAGTATGTAATCGTAGCAGCGTTGCACTCTATGCACTTCTTGTACCGTAGTGAATATAATCCATGTCTATTTACTTTGAAATTGCGTTACGCTAATAGAGTTATTTTAGTATGTAATTGTTGCTCCCAAATGCACACGCAAGTATACGTGGTCGTACAAGTAATAAAATGATAAGTCAAGTGTCGAACCCATAGAGACTTGTGTAACTATTCATTAGTTTCACCAAGATTATTATTCAATCAAGTATTTCAGAGTTCAAAAGTGTGATTATACTAATCAATAATTCTAACAAGTAACTAAATTATCAAGCAGCAAAATAGTTGTTGTGTATTCAGTAGAGACGAATATTCCAGAGTTATGATCGATTCACCGAATCCTATTGTGTTCTAATTAACTCTCCCTATCATACAATTCACTCATGGTTGCTAATTAATCGAATAATTGATCTCGTAGTATTCTCCCGAATTCCTACTCGCCTATTCAAAATAGATTAACGCCTATATTCCTATGGAATCAATATATTAAGAACGCATTAAGATTACAATGTTTAATTAAGCACGATGACTAGGTATATTCTTATCCCAACCACAAATCCCCCACCCCCACAGAGTTAAGATCACGCTCTCTTCAATTCTTTTCTAATCTAAACGTAGCTTTCCCAAGCATAGCATAGATAGTAAATAGAACCTAACTGTTTGTCAGACAATTAAGCAATTAATCACATAATTGAAGAAACAACCATATATTGGTGAATTATAATCAAGGTTAAGTCAATTTTAAACAACAATATTCATGGCTAAATCACAACCCCAAAACTATGGGTTTTAGCCACTCACAATAATATCAAAACAAATTCATAAGTGTTGAATAATTGGAAATACTAAGAAAAGATGAAGAAAACTGATATATCCTCGCTCCCGGATGTTCCTCGTGTGTATTTTCCCTTCAAAGTAGCGTCTTCTCTCCCAAAATAGGCTTAGTCTTGCTTTTATACGCGTTGGGTAGGGTCTTGGGCCAAAATAACCTTCTCCCGGGCAAAGTAAGAGATGTTTCCCGTCACCAGCACCCAGGGCAGCGTGGGGAGCTAGCCCTGGTTAATTTCATAATCTGCAAAGTTCGCCACAGGTAGTGCCCCACGTTGCCTGTGGCGCTACAAACGGCCCATTTCCCAATTTTTCTCCTTTTTGGCTCTAATATCGCACCTTTCGCCCCATATTGCCTCCGGATGATTCCTACATATAAAAACATAACGAATTAGCATAAATCAATACATTTCACCTCCGAAATCCACAAAACACGAGTAAAATATGAGGCGATATACATATAAATATATATACTTTAAGCCAAATATCAACACCTCACACTTAAACTCTTACTCGCCCTCGAACAATGTGACTATCAACCACACCCCAACAACGTACACATCTCAACTAGAGAGGAGCACTTCAATTTTTAACCATACACTCTACCCTTGACTATGACTGATACCGGCAATCAAGCATGAACATACAAATTTCACATTCTTCCCGTTTTAAACATGCCCAAGTATGACATTTCAATTCAATCAATTCAAACAACCTATCTGTCACCACCCTACCTCAAGAGCCGACTCGTTACCACTAAGCACCCTCAACTCGCACACTCACCCAACAAAAGAAGTTTATAACATTACCAATCCTTCATGAGACCATGTGCCCTCACCAACAAACAAAAGAGTGAATATAGAATAGTCCACACATTCAAGTAAGCCTTTGAACATAATTTAAGGACATCACACAATTGAACAAAATTCGCGCACTCTCACAAAGAATTTATGTGCATCCCGTGGTCACACCATAAGCTTGCCCGTAGTGTACATCTCTACTAATCTAAGCCATCCAATTCTAGGATCAATTAGGACTTTAAGGTTGTAATGTAGGCTAAGGGACAGGTAGGATATATTTAGGACTAGTAACTAACCCTCCTAAGTACTTTAATACACTACACTCACAAATTGAGCACATATTCTTCTCAACCAATTCACTCGCCACAAACCATATACAACATAACCCTTTTCCAATTAAGCACTTCTATATTCCCACTAGCACGCATTAGTAAGATTAGGAGGTGTGTGTTTCTTTACATTATTTGAACTACTAATTTTTTCCTTTTTGCAATTTTTTTTCTTTTTTTCTTTATTTTTTTTCTACACACACTCCATACATTAAGGTTCATCGGCTAGTGACCCTTTTTTCACAACTTTAGTGCATCTTATGGGCCATTCCATAGTTCTACTCGAAAGCTACTCCCCAATCTTTCACCTTACTTCTTTTAGCGACTAAGTGCCTTAAGAGGTAAAGGTTCAACAATCTCAAATTAAGAACAAAGTAGGGGTACGACTTGCAATGTGGGTGCCAAAGAAAAGGTCTATAGGCTCAAAGGGGCTAGCAACGAAAATTTTATTTTTAAGTGACAAGCACATCTATGATCAAGCAAGAAACACCTACGTCATCTCCTAGACTAGCACAACTTAATGATTTCGCTTCGATTAACACACGGGGCAAGTTCTAGACTGTTAAATGGATATTGGGCCTAACTCAACCCCAAAAGCTAGCTCAAGAGGTGAGGATTGCCCAAGTACATATAAGGAGACCACCCATCCCCTTCATTGTCGATGTGGGACTCAACACCCCCTCTCACGCCCAGGACTGGACATCTGGAGCGTGGACAATTATAGGGGCCCAACATCGAAAAATTGGGATGGATCCTGCTCTGATACCATGTTAAATGGACATTGGGCCTAACTCAACCTCAAAAGTTAGCTCAAGAGGTGAGGATTACTCAAGTATATATAAGGAGACCACCCATCCCCTTCATTGTCGATGTGGGACTCAACATAGACTACACATGATAGCACAGAAAATCACAAATCCTCACACACACACATTGCACATGACTCAATCGAGACGGTTCTGTTCAACTCTCAAGTCAAGCAAGCACATATAATTGAGAAATTTTAAGCAATATTGCACTATGTGGCATACTAATCAAACAACTGAGAAGAGGTGTCACAGAGTAGGCTATTTATTTTACTCGGGTATCACAATTCAAGTCAAATGCACGGAAAGACAGAGTGAATGCCATAACCTAATGTGCCAGCACCAAACACGTCAATAGGTACCTCAGAGCAACTCAGTTTCTTCCTAACCTACTTTTAAAAAAAAAATAAAGTATCCGGTTCGAGCTACACCCTTGGAAAAGAACCGATACCAAAGAAAAATCAAGGGATACTACCTAACTATCCTAAAATGAAAAACTTTTTGGTGTTTTTAATCGGACTTTAATCCCTCAAGAAAATGAAAAAATTCTTTTTTATTTTTCGTTTTTGTTTTGTATTATTAGGTTAATACCCATACCCATAAAACCCGACCCATATACCCATCTATCCTAACATTATAACCCATACCCATTCCCACCACAAATTAAAATATAACTCAAATTTCCCAAAAACCCAAATACCCGTTACACTCTATCTCTCTCACGCTCTCTTTCTGCCGCGATTCCCTTCCCACCTCTCTCAAGTTTTTCAAGTTTTTCTTGCTTGCTTTCGGTCTCAATCATCAAGGTACGTTCCCTCTTCTCCATTAATTTTTTTTTGTGAGTAAGTTCCCCATTTCCCCTCCAAACGCCCCAAACCCCAAGTCCCCATTAGTGTTTCTTTGGAGTTTTTTGCTATGGTGGGTGACCCTATTGTGCAATGAAATTGGTTGTGACAACTTTGTTATTGTGTTGTATACGGAGTAGTAAACTAGAATTCCCTCAACTTCGTTGAAATTTGGGAGGGCCACCATGTTCCACCATTGCTAAACTAAGTTGCACACACTTCACGCCCACAATGTGTTTGATAAAATGTTTGAATGAGTACTTTGTGCACCGGTGAAGTCTGAGTAACCGAGTGTAGTTGTATGTGATATCGAGCTAAGTGTGGGGTGTTTGGGGATGGTTGTACATAATTCGGAGTTTGGCTTTGATGTGCACATGTCGCCCACACCATGTATCTTGTATTATGTATGTTGTAGCACTTTGTAGAATTAGCTAATGTAGTGTAGCAATTGTAGAGATTAAGTACCATAGGCCACTTGCTTGCATTAAGGCTAAATCACTTCGCCATGATCGACCATTTGAATTGTGTGGCATAGTTCGTGAGTTATAATTGTGCGGCATGGGGAAGTCTTGAGTACCCGTTGCCTTGTGGTGCAACACTTGTGCGTTTTTAAACCACGATTGTGAGTATAGTACATTGAGCCTTCGGTTTTAAGTGTGAGTATAGCACATTGAGCCTTCTAGTTTTATAAAGAAAAAGAAAAAAAAATCAGAAAAATCTCGGGCTTTTCCCGATTAAAATCACCTAACTATCCTAAAATGAAAAATCATTTTGGTGTTTTTAGTCGGACTTTAATCCCTTAAGAAAATTGTCCAAAAGATCCATCATCGGGAAAAGTCCAAGCTTTTTCTGATTTTTTTTCTTTTTCTTTATAAAACTAGACCAAGTAAAAAACTACTAACAAAAAAAAAATTATACAATTTATACAATTTGCATCACAAGAAGTAGTTCTCCCACCCGACACTTAGCATATGTATAATCTCCTATGCATGAAAAAAATGTAAAGCAAAGTAGAGTGAAAAGAAAACTCCATGCTAGTCGGATTCCTCCTCAGCATGCCCGCCATCCGCATCTTCGGCCTCATCATCATGATCAGCTCCCAGGGACACTAAAGCCATGGGCCCCATGACGTCATCACCAATCTCATCCCAAGTGTCGAAGCCTTTGTAAGTGTTCTCATCCTCCGACGGGTTAACGGGACTGCCGGGTGCAATCCCCAACATCTCTTCGGAAGAACTAGACAAATCATTGCGTAGATGCATACGCTCTTCGTCTGATACCCCCATCCTGCTCATGATCACATTTAAGGAGTTATAGAGATACCTGTTGAAGTTCTCGTCCCTCTCATTCCATGCTGTCTGGGTAAGCTTAGACGTAGTCTCCAACAAAGATGTGATGTCCATCAACCCCTTAGGAGCCTCCACAACCTCATCATACACGGGGAATTCAGGCACCTCCCGGGAAAGCATATACTGCATGAGCAAGTTGCCAAAGAAGAATCTCTTGATCTGTCGCCCAAATCGTGTGCGGGCCATCTTCCCAAGCATGATCTCACCCACATTGATGGGTTGCCCAGTTATCAGAAAAATATCACGCACCCTCGAGCTCGAGTGCATTCGTTGTTGTGTTCAACTAGCATGAGTCGGGCCTGCACGAAATTATGCCAGACCTTGGCGGTCTTGTTGAAATCGAAGTGGACCATCTCAAGATGGGCATCGCCCTTAGTTCTAGTCCACTAGGCATTCGAATCAACGCCACAAAGAGTGTGACGTATCGCCTTATAGCTTGGTCTTTTGACAAATTTGTGTAGCCTCCGCGGGTTAGAGTTCTCAACCCCCAAAAATTCAAATAAGCCCGCCTATCCATTGGCACCTCCTTTCCACGAACACATGACATGAACAAGTCCGCATTCCAATTGGCATACAGTTCTCGCACCATGCTCAAATTTGCATGGCCGGGGCACTCGAGGAACTTATCCATCCTCATTTCTTGCAACCGGGCAAGCACGTCCGGGAAGTTCTTTTCCAAAGCTTTCATATTAATGCCCATCTCGGAGACGTACGACACAAAGGTATTATGCCATTGGATGGCATCATCACGAACTAGATCCAAACGAGGCCTTGGTCTCAATGGAGCCGTCGTCGATCCGTCGGCAACTTGTTTCCCTTTCGCTTGCCTAGATGATCCTTCCCCCTGCTTGCGCTTTTGGGAGTGGGAGCAGTGGTTGAGGACTTCCCTACTCCCTTGCCCTTGTTTGCACTATCACGAGCCATATCAACCTATAACACACATAATCATGAGTGTGAGAAGGAATCAAGAAATCCGTCTTAGGTTATCGTGAGGGGCAAAGATGACCCCATGCCTAAAACCGAAGGCTCAATGTACTATACTCACAATCGTGGTTTAAAATCGCAAAGTGTTGCACTACAAGGCAATGGGTACTCAAGACTTTCCATGCCGCACAATTATAACTCACGAACTATGCCACACAATTCAAGTGGTCGATCATGGCGAAGTGATTTAGCCTTAATGCAAGCAAGTGACCTATGGTATTTAATCTCTACAATTGCTACACTACATTAGCTAATTCTACAAAGTGCTACAACATACATAATACAAGATACATGGTGTGGGTGACATGTGCACATTAAAGCCAAGCTCCGAATTATGTACAACAACCATCCCCAAACACCCCACACTTAGCTCGATATCACATACAACTACACTCGGTTACTCAGACTTCACCGGTGCACAAAGTACTCATTCAAACATTTTGTCAAACACATTGTGGGCATGAAGTGTGTGCAACTTAGTTTAGCAATGGTGGCCATCCCAAATTTCAACGAAGTGGAAGGAATTCTAGTTTACTACTCCGTATACAACACAACAACAAAGTTGTCACAACCAATTTCATTGCACAATAGGGTCACCCACCATAAAAAGAAACACTAATGGGGTTTGGGGCGTTTGGAGGGGGAATGGGGAACTTACTCACAAAATAAAATTTATGGAGAAGAGTGAACCTACCTTGATGATTGAGGACGAAAGCAAGCAAGAAAAACTTGAGAGAGGGGGGAAGGGAATCGCGGCAGAAAGAGAGCGTGAGAGATAGAGTGTAACGGGTATTTGGGAAATTTGAGTTATGCTTTAATTTGTGGTGGGTATGGGTTATAATGTTAGGATAGATGGGTCGAGTTTTATGGGTATGTGTATTAACCTAATAAAACGAAAAAAAATTAATACTTACCTCCCAACGCCCCAAGCTAGGCCTGGCGTTGGGGGCTTCGAGTATTCTGTAGGCGCTGTTTTGGCAATTTATCAGTTTTTTTTTAATAGATCCCCCAAGCACTTTATATATCCAATTTACATGCCCACACCATTCTACCTATAATTTCTATGTCTACAAAGAAAATACAAGCTCTAGTCTAATCTAACTAAAAATTTAAAAAGCTAAACTATGAAAGCAATAAAAATTGAGTTGCCTTCCAACAAGCGCATGATTTAACATCGCAGCACGATGCAAGGCCTCGCTTACTCATCAACGAGTACTACTTTGGTCTTCTCACGATCAATGATTCCTCCCCAATAGAGCTCGACTCTGTGTCCATTCACAAAAAAAAAAATTTCACCATTTAAAGCGCGCAGCTCAGTTGCATCATAAGGAGTGACTCTCACCACCTCAAATGGACCTGACCACCTCGATTTTAACTTCACAGGAAACAACTTGAGTCTAGAATTGAACAATTGTACCTGTTGGCCCGGTTCGAAGTGGCGTAGCTTGATACGCTTGTCATGACATCTTTTCGTTTTCTCTTTGTAAAGCTTAGCATTTTCATAAGCGTGCAGCCTGAACTCATTCAACTGCATGAGTTTCTTCTCCCCCGCGGCTTCAAAGTCCATATTCAACTTTTTAATGGCCCAGTACGCCTTGTGTTCAAGTTCAACATGCAAGTGACATGCCTTCCCATAAACAAGCTTATACGGCGACGCCGCAATTGGTATTTTGTATGCAGTTCTATATGCCCACAAGGCATCATCTAACTTTGCAGCCCAATCCTTCCTATTCACACTCATTGTCTTCTCTAATATTTGTTTTATTTCTCTGTTGGACACCTCAACTTGTCCACTTGTTTGCGGATGATATGCCGTGGCAATTCTATGGCGGACTCCATATTTAGCTAAAAGGTTATTCAACAACCGATTGCAAAAATATATCCTTTCATCACTAATCAAAGCGCGTGGAGTCCCAAACCTCGAGAATATGTTCTTCACAAAAGCAGCTACCACCTTGGCATCATTGATTGGCAATGTGATCGCCTCTACCCATTTCGACACGTAGTCAACTGCTAGCAAGATATATTTGTTTCCTCTGGACAATGGGAACGATCCTATAAATTCTATCCCACACATAAAAAATCTCTACCTCCTAGTTGTTATTCAACGTCATCTCATGCCTCTTTGTGATTGTCCCTGTTCTTTGACACTGGTCACACTTCTTAACAAATGCATGGGCATCCTTAAACAATGTTGGCCAAAAGAACCCAAATTGTAGCACCTTTGCAGCTGTCCTATCGCCTCCATGATGGCCCCCATAAGGCGAGGCGTGGCAATCATACTACACTAATTCCACCTCCTTTTCTGGAATGCACCTCTTCATCAATTGATCAGCACACTGTTTGTACATGAATGGCTTATCTCAGTAGTAGAAGTTTACTTCATGTAGAAACCTCTTTCTAGCTTCAGATCCAATTTCAGGGGGAAGTACCCCACTCTCCCCCCACTCACAAGATAATTCACATAGTCCTCGTACCATGGGGATGGTCTTGGGTGATAGCAAAAAGTTGCTTATCAGGGAATGCCTCCTTAATTTGTCCACCTTCCTCCGTATGCTTATGATTTTCCAACCTTGATAGATGGTCAGCTACTTGGTTTTTTGTGCTCTTTCGATTTCGTATTTCTATGTCAAATTCCTGCAACAACAAAACACAGCGCATCAATCTAGCCTTGGATTCTTTTTTGTAAATAGATACTTGATTGCTGCATGATCGGTATGGACTATGACTTTTGTTCCCACCAAGTATGCCCAAAATTTCTCAAAGGCCCACAACGGCCAACAACTCATTTTCCGCAGTGATGTAATTCAGCTGTGCATCATCAAGAGTCTTACTCGCATAGTAGATGGATTGTCCTTCCTTTGGCCTAGCACTGCCCCAATAGCATGGTCACTTGCATCGCACATAAGTTCAAATGGTAAGGATCAATCCGGTGCTGCAATGATGGGGGCAACCACCAACTTCCTTTTTAGCTCTTCGAATGCCTTCAGGCAGGTTTCATCAAAATTGAAGGTTACATCCTTTTCAAGCAACCTGCACAAAAGAGTAGCAATTTTTGAAAAATCTTTAATAAAGCGTCTATAGAATCCCGCATGTCCCAAGAACTCCAGACACCCTTCACAGAAATGTGTGGAGGTAATTTTTCAACCGCCTCTACCTTCGCCTTATCAACTTCAATGCCACTCCTTGACACTCTGTGGCCCAACACGATGCCTTCTTGTACCATAAAATGACATTCTTCCCAATTTAACACCAAATTTGTTTCTTCACATCGGGCCAGCACCTTGCTCAAATTCTTCAAACAATTATCATAAGAAGACCCAAATGCTGAAAAATCATTCATGAAGACTTCCACAGATTTTTCCACCATATTAGTGAAAATAGCCAGCATGCACCTCTGGAAAGTGGCCGGTGCATTACAAAAACCAAACGGCATTCGCTTGAAAGCGAAAGTACCATAAGGACAAGTAAAAGTGGTCTTCTCCTGATCCTCTGGGCATATGGCAATCTGGTTGTACCCCGAATAACCGTCAAGGAAGTAATAATATTCATGCCCCGCCCATCTGTCCAACATTTGGTCAATGAATGGAAGTGGGAAGTGGTCCTTGCGGGTTGCTTTGTTGAGCCTTCTGTAGTCAATACAAACTCTCCACCCCGTCACGGTGCGATTCATTTTTCTCATTCTCTACCACAGTTATCCCCCTTTTTGGGCACACATTGCATTTGGCTTACCCAGTTGCTGCAAGAGTTAAGAAAGATGATACATTCATCGAGCCACTTAATTACTTCCTTGCTCACGACCTCTTTCATAATGGGATTTAATCTCCTTTGTTGCTCAACATTGGGGTGGTGTCCATCTTCCAGAAAGATTTTATGCATGCAAAATGATGGACTGATTCCTTTGATGTCAGTAATTGTCCACCCAATAGCCTTTTTATGCTCACGAAGTACTCTGAGCAATTTTTCTTCTTGCACATCGGTCAAGCTGGATGAGATAATCACTGGCAATGTCTCATAGTTCCCCAAATAAGCATAGCACAGATGCGCTGGAAAGGGCTTAAGCTCTAGCTTTGGAGCTTCTTCAATAGATGGCTTAGGAGGGGTCAGAGTAATAGGTTTGTCCAACTCCTCAAATCTCCAAAACCCATGGACATAACTGCAAGACATGTTTAGTACTTGCTCAATTTCTTCTATCATCTCATATTCAGTGTCTTCTTCATCCCCAATCAAGGCTCGTTCAAGAGGATCTTTGGGGCTCATATAAGGCACCAATGACGTCACATCACTTTCCACCATAGAAATCATGGATAGCTCTTCACAGTGGGCTGGCAATCTGAGTGCTTTATACACATTGAATACCTCCACTTGGTCACTCACTCTCATCGTCTTCTTTCCTTCGCATACATCAATAATAGCTCGCCCGTGGCTAGGAACGGACGCCCCAAAATAAATGGGACTTGCTGATCAGGCCTATAGTCCAAGATAATAAAATCCGCAGGGAATATGAAAGAACTAACACATCTTCAATCACTCCTTCAGGATGAACAAGGGAGCGATCAACCAACAACAACAACATACCCAGTATTGTCAACCTCTCACACCTCCTCACCGGGGCGTTTGTGCTCATCCTCCTCCTTACATGACTAAACCACTTAAGCAGCGCTTCCCGTATCTTGTCCTCAACAGGGGCCACATCCACCTTGTCGCGAATAACCTCATTCCTAATCTTATCTAACCTAGTGTGCCCGCACATCCATTTCAACATCCTCATCTCTGCTACCTTCATCTTCTGGACATGAGCGATTTTGACTGGCTAACACTCCGCCCCATACAACATAGTCGCTCTGACCACCACTCTATAGAACTTACATTTAAGTTTCGGTGGCACCTTCTTGTCACACAAAACACTGGAAACGAGTCTCTATTTCATCCATTCCGCCACAATACGATGTGTGACATCTTCATCAATCTCCCTATCCCCCTGAATAATAGACCTTAAGGTACTTAAAACTTAATCTCTTAGGGATGACCTACGAAGCTAGCCTCACCTTCCTGAGTCTCACCACTGAATTTACACTCCAAGTATTCTATCTTGGTCCTGCTCAACTTGAAACCTTTAGACTGGGTCTGCCTCCATACCTCTAACTGCGCGTTCACACCGCCTCGTGTTTCGTCAATCAATACAATATCATCTGCAAATAGCATGCACCACGACACCTTCCCTTGGATGTGGCGCGTCAGTACATCCATTGCCGGGGTAAACAAAAAAGGGCTGAGTGTCGACCCCTGATGCAACCCCATCATGACCGGAAAATGGTCCGAGTCCCCACCCACCGTCCTCACTCGGGTCTTTTCTCCATCGTACATGTCCGTAATCACCTTAACATAGGCAACAAGTACTCCTCTAGCCTCCAAACATTTCCACAAAACCTCCATCAGGACTTTATCGTACGCCTTTTCTAAGTTGATGAACACCATATGCAAGTCCTTCTTCCTCTCCCTATACTGCTCCATCAATTTCCTAACAAGGTGGATGGCTTTGGAAGTCAAACGCCCCGGCATAAACCCGAACTGGTTCTCGGAAATAGAAGGGAGCGATCAACCAACTGTAAAATTAACGTGGTTGGGCGCGGCTCACCCAACCCTAATTGTCTGAACACCGATAGCGGTATCAAATTGATGCTTGCCCCAAGATCACACAAAGTTCACCCGACTGCGTGCTTACCAATCGAGATTTGGATAGTGAAACTACCCGGATCCTTCAGTTTCTGAGGTAGTTTGCTTTGAATTCTTGAGCTACATTCTTCAGTGAGAGTGCCACGGTCTCGAACTCTGTCAACCTCCTTTTATTTGCCACTATGTCCTTGATGTATTTGGCATATTTGGGCACTTCTTGCAAAATGTCTACCAGCGGAATATTGATCTGCACCTGCTTCAAAATATCAAGAACCCTTTTATAGGCTGCATTATCCTTCACTTTCTACAATCTCTAAGGGAATGGAGATGGTGGCCTCGCAACTGATAGTGGGGGTTGCTTAGCCACCGCCTATTCAGTTGGCTTCTTTGACTCATTTGCTTTTTCTAATTCTGCTTCTATGGTTGATGGTTTCTCAGGAAAGGTCACTTGCTTCCTCTTTTTCGACGGGATTTTTTCTAATTGTCTCCCATTCCTCAATGACACAATATTAATAGATGCCTTAGGATTAGCCTCAGTGTCGCTTGGAAGAGCCCAGTTGGTCGATTATTTTGAGCACTTGCAAGTTGCCCCACTTGTCTCTCCAAATTTTGAATCGCTGTTGCCTGAGCCTGCTGATCAACCATTAATTTCTTTAGCATCTCCTCAAGGTGACTCGTCGGGTTTGTAGGTTGTTCAGCCTGAGGTGGTCTATATTGCTGTTGAGGAGCTTGTGACCTGTATTGATTCTGAGCACCTTGGGTTCCACCCTAAGAAAATTTTGGGTGGTTCCTCCGGTTAGGATTGTAAGTGTTCCCATACTGATTTGTATGGCCCTTATTTGCATTACCCACAAAACAGACAGACTCTGGATTAATTGGGCATAAGTGGCTCGTGTGACCCTCTCCACATACTTCACAAAATATTTGAACCTGTTGCATTGCCTGGGCTTGTTGCTTGTTAATAACCAAGGTCATCTGATTGACTTGGTTGGCCAATGTGACAATATGCGTTGATAATGCAGAGACGACATCTAACTCGAGAACCCCTGCAGATTTTTGTACTGTGTGTCTGCCCATCTCTCCTTGCCAATCAGGATTGCTTTTGGAGAATTTGTTCAATAATGCATATATCTCATCGAAGCTTTTCTCCCGCACTTGACCTCCCGCAGCAGCATCCACCACAATCTTTGTCTCGGGATGTAGCCCTTCTATGAAAGTGTGAGCTAACACTTCATTTGCCTGATTGTGATGAGGACAGTCTCTGAGCAGCCCCTTGAACCTTTTCCAAGCTGAGTATAAAGACTCCCCCGATTTCTGTTTGAAGGCGACTATTTGCAGTTTTACCTGAAGGAAAGAACCTTGCCAAAAGTTTCCTCGCCAGATCATTCCATGATGTTATAGAATTGGCTGGTTCCGCCTTCAACCATCGCTTTGCTTCGCCCAACAGAGAGAATAGGAACAGTGTGAGCCTCACATAGTCTGGAGTGACTGTTAGTGATATAAGTATCACTAATCTCCAAGAAGTTCAGGATGTGTTGTTGTGGATCCTCGTGTGAAAGACCCATAAACTGCCCATTCGCATGTAGCAGCTGGATCATGCTCTGTTTCAGCTCAAAGTGCCCAGTGATTTTGGGCTTCACGATGCTGGAGGTGATATTAGCAATGTTGGGCATCGCCACCTCCTGAACAACCATATGTTGCTCCTTTGCCATGTCCACAGGAAATTGAACAAGTGCCTGAAGATTATTTGTGTCCCTTGCTTCCCTCAACCTCCTGTGAAATGTTCTCTCAGGTTCAGGGTTAAAGCGTTGAAGTCAACCTCCTGGCTTCCTGAGAGCAGAGCAACCAATAAGAAATGTTAGACTTGACGAAATAAACAACTAAAGTAAAAACTAGAAAGTAGTCAATATTCAAGTCCCCGACAACGGCGCCAAAAACTTGTTGCTCCCAAACGCACATGCAAGTATACGTGGTCGTACAAGTACTAAAATGATAAGTCGAGTGTCGAACCCATAGAGACTTGTGTAACTACCCACTAGTTTCACCAAGATTATTATTCAATCAAGTATTTCAGAGTTCAAAAGTGTGGTTATACTAAGCAATAATTCTAACAAGTAACTAAATTATCAAGCAGCAAAAATAGTTGTGTATTCAGTAGAGATGAATATTCTAGAGTTGTGATCGATTCACCAATCCTATTTTGTTCTAATTAACTCTCCCTATCATACAATTCACTCATGGTTGCTAATTAATCGAACAATTGCTCTCATAGTATTCTACCGAATTCCTACTCGCCTATTCAAAATAGATTAACGCCTATATTCCTATGGAATCAATATATTAAGAACGCATTAAGATTACGATGTTTAATTAAGCACGGTGATTATGTATATTCATATCCTAACCACAAATTCTCCCCCCTCAAAGTTAAGATCATGCTCTCTTCAATTCTTCTCTAATCTAAACGTAGCTTTCCCAAGCATAACATAGATAGTAAATAGAACCTAACTGATGGCCAGAAAATTAAGCAATTAATCACAGAATTGAAGAAACAACCATTTATTGGTGAATTGTAATCAAGGTTAAGTCAACTTTAAACAACAATATTCATGGCTAAATCACAACCCCAGAACTATGGGTTTTAGCCACTCATGATAATATCAAAACAAGTTCTCAAGTGTTGAATAATTGAAAATACTAAGAAAAGATGAAAAAAACTGAAATATCCTCGTTCCCGGATGTTCCTCGTGTGTATTTTTCCTTCAAAGTGGCGTCTCCTCTCCCAAAATAGGCTTATTCTTGCTTTTATATGCGTTGGGTAGGTCTTGGGCCGAAATAATCTTGTCCCGGGCAAAGTAGGAGATTTTTCCTGTCACCAACTCCCAGGGTAGCGTGGCGCGCTAACCCTAGCGTGGGTTAATTTCATAATTTGCAAACTGTGTCGCAGGTAGCGCCCCACGCTGCCTGTGGCGCTACAAACGGCCTCTTTCCCAATTTTTCTCCTTTTTGGCTCTAATCTCGCACCTTTCGTCCTATATTGCATCCGAATGATTCCTACATATAAATATACCACGAATTAGCATAAATCAATACATTTCAGATCCAAAATCCACGAAACACGAGTAAAATATGAGGCGATATACATATAAATATATATATATACTTTAAGCCAAATATCAGTAATGCAAAGGTGTTGAACTCTATGTGACACTTATTGTTCCGCGCTGAATGAATGTGTTTAGGTTCCATGAACTGACGGTGTAAAATATAATACTTTAAAGGTAATTGCACGTAACTCTATTTAATAATAACATTGTGAAGGTGTAAACTATATTTACACGATCATGTCACTTTAAATGTAATTGCATGTAATTCTATTTAATAACATTGATTAGTAACCTTGAATAAATGGTAAGTACTGTTTTAAATTGTACTGATGGTATAAACAAAATTGTTACACTATCGGTGTATATAACTCAAATGCTAAATGTAATCCTTGTCATGTCTATTAGGGTTTGAAAGATTATACCAGTAACTAATCCATTTTATGCTGTCTAGTTTATGCTTTGTTTATATTTTTAGAATTATGCTAATGTGTAAAGTATGCTTTTGCTTACAAGCCAATGTCATTTGTGGTGAAGCTCTTTAATTATTGAACTGCTTAGTATTTTTTAAGGTAGTGTATGTATATCTCTTAAAATATATGACAGCGTTGTGCTAATAGCCTATAGTAGCTCTTTTATATTCACAACTTCATGTAACCATTCTTTTCACGCTGTTATCTTATCCCTTTCCATGTGATCTTTTGTGTATTCTGAGCTAAACTTTCGTGTTTGGAATCGTGATCAGACGACAAAGAGGGAAGGTTGGGTACGTAGAGGGGTTAATGCTCCAGAGTCTATAGCTGATCACATGTACCGTATGGGAGTGATGGCTCTTATTGCTGCTGACCTTCCTGGTGTTGATCGTGACAAGTAAGCGGTTTTAATAATAATCATTTGTTTTATCAGTACAACATTCCTGTATTTGTGTTTCCACCAAATGTGTGGATTGTTTTAGAGGATGATGCATGCTTTTTCTTCCAAATTTAGGTGTGTAAAGATGGCAATTGTGCATGACATTGCAGAAGGTGAGGCTCTCGTTTATGATTGTTCATTTCTATTTTCTTTGCTTTTATGGCTATGACATGAAATAGGCTGATAGCATCTTGTAGCATCTTTCCATGAAAAATTGTTTTTTCTTTTTGGGATTCTTCTCTTATTTAATTGTGACATGTGTCATTAATTATTTCGTGCTATTACGAGCTTTCTGATACAAGATTTAATTAAGAATCGAAGGTAGGGTATAAGAAATGGAGGATTACTTATAAACGCATAAGCTTGTCAACTCTTATACTCTGGAACTGGAAGAATATTTCAAGTTTGCCCTTTGATATTACTTCCTTGGATAATGACATTGACTATTGATCTACAAGTTTTATTAAATGGGAAGAAAGAAACCATTAGAACATGAACATCGAATTTTGTCTGTATTTGCATCATCAATCGTTTTCACTTAAATATTTTTCTCGTGTAACCCTGTGAAAATGAGGTTAAACTTTCAGAAGACATTGTTCACTTTCATCCAATGATCTTCCTACTAACAATGTCTTGTATAGACTTGGCAACACAATCGTCTATCTCTTGGGTCTTCTAATCCTATGGGCCTTTGATTTGGAAAATTTGGTAGCTTCTTATTTAACATTCTTCGTCAAATATTTTCTTGTGTTTCTACTGAACAGCAATTGTTGGAGATATTACTCCTGCTGATGGAATTTCAAAAGATGAAAAGAGCAGACGAGAGCGAGCAGCACTAGAAGACATGTGTAAACTTTTAGGTGGAGGACCCCGAGGTATTGCTTCTCTTCCTCATTGAGTTTTTTGCCAACTAGCCCGTGCATCTAAATATTGAGCTTTCATCTATTCTCTTGTTTATTATGTACTGTTGGTCCAATTGCAGCCAAGGAGATCAGTGACTTGTGGATGGAATATGAAGAAAATTCTTCTTTAGAAGCCAAAGTTGTAAAGGATTTTGATAAGGTATTGTATGTTACCAAAGTTTGAATATGTCCCATCTATATGGGTGTTTATGCTGACGTGTTTCACTTTATTTTACATGGGGATAAACATATAAGTTTACTCATCATTGTATCTTGTCTTCCTCTCTTAACGCCTTGTTCGTCACTGCATCTTGTTTTCCAATATGCACAGAAAATGTTCAGGGCAAACTCAATTAGCACCCAAACGTGATTTGGTAAACATATAAGTTAACTCATTGTTGTATCTTGTCTTTCTTTTTTAACGCCATGCCTGTCACTACATCTTGTTTGCCAATATGCATAAAAGATGTTCAGGACAAACTCAATTAGCATTCGGGCTTTTTTTTTTTGACTGATACTCTGATAGTCTGTTAGCATTCAGACTTGATTGTTTAGTAAGAGTCTTGTTCATGATAACAGAGTTGCTATGCACGGTTGACTGTTTATTGTTTAAACACCTAGTAGAACTCTTCACATTTTTCCTTTCTCAAGTAGCACACTTCTTCTCTATAAAAAACTTTATAGTGCCAGACTTTTCTCTAGTATTTCAGCCTCCAAGAAGCTTAAAGCTAGTTTTGGAATACCCATCCTCTTACCTTATTTAAAAAAGAAAAAGAGGATATTCATTCTGTTTCCATGAGGTGATGCTATCTATGGAGAGTGATCACTTTTGTCAGCTTAATGCACTGCTCTCTGTTAGACTGATATGTCGTTTTCTTTCAGGTGGAGATGATACTTCAGGCATTGGAATATGAAAATGGTAACTTCCTGTTTCTCTCTTTTCCTCCTTGGATTTCGGATGTATACGTGATATATAGTACTCCTGTCTATTTTATATGAAACTCTTCTTTTTGGTCTCTCCGAAAGAGAATGATACCTTTCTATATTTTGTAGCTCCTTAACTTTAAACTTAAAATTTTCCATTTTACCCTTAGTAGCATGCTCGTATAGCCATAGAAATGTCATGGAATATATAAGACGGCAAATTTTAGGGTACTTTTGGTATGTGCTAGAAGTCTTCCTTTCTTTCTTAACCTCTGTGTTCAGCCAAACACCACTATATAAAATTAAATGGAGGGAGTAATATATATGTCTACATCCCCCCCCAACCACCAACACAAAAAAAAAAAAAAAAAAAAAGTCCCATATTATACAGGTTTTGAGGAAAAATTGACCAATATCGACAGTCACATTTCTCAAAATTCTCCTAGTTTGTGTATTTTTTGTATTTCCTGAACTTAGTTTTCATACTGCATCCTTCTGCATGAGAAATATACACATCACAGTGATATCCTTGGCATTTAGTGATTGTGCTATTAAATTGTAAGAGCTCTCTTGAGAATTAAATCAAAACACACAGATCCTAACATTCGGATAATTTCAATTTATTTTCTAGTTTATATGTACCTAGGGGTGGCTCTAATGTTATAGATAATAAGGCATGTGCCTTAGGCCCCCAAATTTGAGGGGCCTATTTTCTAGAAATAACCGGTTTATAGGTATTTCTTTTAAAAATACAAAAGTAGATTTTTTCCATATAAAAGGTAAGAAATGTTTTAGGTATGTGAAAATTTAGGCCTCACAGTAAGCTTTAGCTTTAGGCCACATATGTGCTCAAGCTGCCTTTATATGTACCTGATGCAATTTATACTCTTTAAGATGTGCATTACTAATCTTTCAAAAAAATACAAGGTGTTCACATTTGTAATAAATACAGACTGATGTGTGGCTGCGTAAGCTGTTTGTCTCTTGACATCTGGACTAATCCCTCTGCCATGAGAAGTTGCCTTCAAACTAATGCTACTTTTTCTGTCATGCAGAGCAAGGAAAGGATTTGGAGGAATTTTTCCAGTCAACTGCAGGTGCCATGTTTAACATTTTTATTATTTAACTGCAGTTCCAGTCTGAGTTTTAAATTCTAGTCATTCTATTTTTTGTGCTGCCGTGTGTGTACTTTAGACCTAGACCCTTTCCCATCATAACCTACTATTGTCTTTCCATTCTAACCTGATCATGCATCCTGTCTTAGATTTGCCAAATCAGTGGTTAACTATTGAGCTTGGAATTCAGAATACCATTCAATTGTCTGAACTCTGGACATTTACATCTGAATTTGTTAGATGATTAGTGAATGACATAATATTGCCATTTTATTGGAACATTCAAGTTGTTCGAAGTTGGTATTGAAGTTTTATGGATAGTCCCCCCTCCTTCCCCTCCTGAATATGAGTATCTTGTAACTAGATTTGAATTCTGTTCCTTGGAGAATTTAAGTTCGTAGAGTTTGCATATGCAGTAGAGTTGTCTGCACCGGTGGATTTAGGTTCTCTTGGAAAGGATTGTCTGATAACCAAAAGATTGAGGAGACCTATGTAGCATAGATTTGCAAAATAAAATTTCTCAAAAAGAGGCATGAAAGATATACTCATTATATTCTCTTGTTTTCAGTCAGATTGTGTATATATATATATATGGTATGTGTTTGTGTGTACTTGGTCCCTCTGATGAATTGAGTCACTTGTGCTATGCTAGGGTTTAATCAGGTTACCTTTTTACTGTAACCACATTTAACTTGAGTAGTTACAAGAGAAAAATTTAAATCCAGAAAATTGGTAGTCGAAAGTCATCGTAATGATGATGTTACTAGTTTAATAAAGTGGAGAATTTCCTTGCTTTGAGACTTGAAGCTGTTATATTCTTCTTCTTATTCTTCTTTTGTATCGATCGATTTTGATAATAGCCCGTGCTTACCTTTGGTAAAAAGATGCAATCTTTGACAACGCATAACATGTCTGCAGGAAAGTTCCAAACGGACGTGGGCAAAGCTTGGGCTGCAGAGGTAGCATCAAGAAGAAAGAAATCCAACTGAAATGATGTGGTAGTCAACTGGATTACAATTTGCACCAGCTCTATTGCTGATGACCCAAATTCTAACTAGGTAGGTGGAATGATCAGTGCTTATTTCTTGTCTTGTCATGTTGAAAATTAAAACATATATTTGACGTATCAGTCCAAATGGTTCCAACTACAGGATCACTGAATCACTATGCAGAAACTGACATTGAAATGGTTCTCTACAATTTGCAACAGGAACACTGAGCCCCATGGTGTATAGGGCTGGACATCATCTTACATGCTATAAGAAGAGTTTGCATACTTGTTCTTTTGCTTAAAAAGGTTCCGCGATAGGGAAATCCTAAACTTGATGATATTTGTTCAATTTTGTTATTTTGAATTCCTCTATTTCGATTTCCAGTAAATATGCTAGATGCTAAAACTGAAACTTGGAAGATGATTTGATCGTAGGTGGACAAGAATTTCATCCTAGAAGTAATAACTTTAACCGGATATGCGATGAAAATATAATAATGCTAGAAAGCTTCAAAGTTTTCTGCTATATTGTGACAAAAATGTATTAAAACAGTATATTGTAATCCAAGCAGTTATGATGCATGTTTGAACGTGATGTATTACATTCTAGCACTCGACACTGAAAGGTGAGTCAAATACTTTGAGAATCTAGGTCCAATGTACTGTAAATTATTTTAAATTTACAAACTTGTTTCCCATAGGTCAAATGTGACTAATATCCTTTCTCAAAAAATTGGACTGTAATATCAGTATATTGGTAAATTATTTCTTATTTAATTAAAAGTCAACAGAGAAAGGTGCGCCAAGAAAACTACAGAATTATATGATGTCCACAAACGGATGGGGTCCAATGCAATCGTACCGTGATTATATGATTATAGTTGAATAAGCCTAACCAGGGCCGGCCTAATGGCCAAGAAGTAAAGCGGTTGCTTAGGTCCCTTATTTGTAGGAGTCCCAAAATTTTCTAACAGTTAATGTGTTTGTCCATTTTTTTTAACAATATTAAGTATTTGAAAAGAAAAAAAAATACAAGTTTCAAGAAAAGGGAGCCGTTGGAGAACAATTGAAAAAGGAATATATTTTTGGGATTCATTTCTTATTTACGTGTGAACATTTCACAATCTTGCCTCATTTATGTGGGGAATTTGCAGTCGTACCCTGTATTTGTGCCATATTTTAACTTGTACCATATTTTTTAAAATTCTTGATTTGGTAGCCATCTCACAAAAAATCGTAATAATATGACAATTACATCCCTGACAAAAGATAGAAAACGATGTCCTCATCTCCTCTCAGCAACTTTATAAAAAAATCAGAAACTTGTCCAGATTCATCTTCAGAATCACACTTGCACGAATTTGTTTCACCTTGAATCTAAAACTTCATGCTAATGTAGCATGAAGTTGTTCACCTTGAAACTAAAACTTCATGCTAATATAGCATGAAGTTGTTTCATATTGAAGCTAAAATTTCATGCTAATGCATGCTGAAGTTATTTATCCTGCAGTCTATAGTTTTGTCATGAACTTTATCCGAAACTTCAGACTAAACATGCTGAAGTTATTTAGTTCATTTGCTAAAATTTTAGACTAAACATGCTTAAGTTATTTAGTTCATTTGCTAAAACTTCAGACTAAACATGCTTAAGTTATTTAGTTCATTTGCTAAAATTTCAGACTAAACATGCTTAAGTTTTTTAGTTCATTTGCTAAAACTTCAGACTAAACATGCTTAAGTTTTTATCTTGTAGTATGTAATTTTCTAATGAGTTTTTGCTAATGCATGCTGAAGTTATTTAGTTCATTTGCTAAACTTCAGACAAAACATGCTGAAGTTATTTAGTTCATTTGCTAAATTTCAGACAAAACATGCTGAAGTTATTTAGTTCATTTGCTAAAACTTCAAACTAAACATACTTAAGTTTTTGTCTTGCAGTATGTAATTTTCTAAAGAATTTTTGCTAATGCATGCTGAAGTTATTTAGTTCATTTGCTAAAACTTCATACCAAAACATGCTGAAATTTTGTAACGCAGTCTACAGTTTTGTCCTAAGTTTTATCCGAAACTTCAGTTTAAACAAGCTGAAGTTTTTTAGTTTATTTACTAAAATTTCAGTCTAAACATGCTTAAATTTTTGTCATGCAGTTTGTCAATAGTCTTTTATTAAAGAAGGGCAAAATCATCTTTTTAAAACGCTTTTAACAAAAAAAAAAAAGGGTACGGATGCAAATGGAAAAATAAAATGGGTATACGTTAAAAAGGAGCGACCAAATAGGGCGCCCCATGCAATTTTTACCATTTATATACCATCATTATTATAAATGGGCCCACATTCTTTTTATCTCTTTTTATCTTTCTCTGCAAAAGTCTCTCCGTTTCAATTTAGATGGGGTAGTTTGACTCGGTACGGAGTTTAAGACAAAAAAAAAGATTTTTAAAACTTGTGATTTTAAAAGTTTAAGGGGTAAAAGCTTTGTAGGACCATGATATTTGTGTGGTTATAAAAGCTTCTCATTAAGGGTATAATGGGTAAAATGAAGAGTTTAAAGTTGAATTATTTCCAATTATAGAAATGTGTCATTCTTTTTGGAACGGACTAATAAGGAAAGTATGTCATCTAAATTGAAACAGAGGGAGTAAATTTTACTCTTCTATTGTTCCTTTGGCCTTCTCTACATTCCAATCTCATTGAGTCACTATCACAAAATAAAAGAGCAGAACACAAGTACCATATGTTTTATTTGTTCTCAAGTATTTTGGCGTTACATCAAGAATTTTGAAGTAGCAAAAGCTTATGATTGTTCTATATTTTATTATTTGCATCTACTTTTTATTTTTTTTGGATATATTTTCTTTGTAATAATATATTATCTTTTTAGTTATTTATTAGAGTTTTAAAATGTCAACTAGAAAATATGAATCCGGATGTTCAAAACGTCAAAAAAGTAAAAGAATTGAAACCCTAATACAATCCCAAAAGGAGCACTTGATAAATTTGTAGCGAATAGTAAAAATACCAAATCAAAAAATGTGGAAGATTTTATGATAGATGAACAAATCACTAGTATAATTGAGATAGATAATAATAAAATTCAAGAAGAAAAGGAAGGAGGAGAAGTTGGCGAGAAACCTAACATATATCCTCAAGAAAAATAAAAAGTTCTAAATAAGTTGGATAGTTATACTCCTAGGAACATATATGATCATAGTCAATGGACTAGTATAGATACAAAATTGAGAGATCTATTGATATTGATTAGTAAACATATTCTTTATCAATTGAAAAAAAATTATTAGAAGAAATCGATTATAAATAAATTATTAATAACTTCGCATTTCAAAAAGCTAGAAAAATAAATTCAAATAAAATTATGAGTTTTCTTGTACAACAAAAATCTTAGGGCCCCTTATTAAAGTTTGGCTTTAGGCCACAAATATCATTGAGCCGCCCCTGAGCCTAACTTGAAGCCTTAGGGGTCGTTAGTTTTGAAAGCAAATTATGCATGGATTAATTATGTTGGGGTTAATTATCCTGATATTATTTCTTATTGACGGTTAGGTATGTTGTACTAATCCTGGAATTGTCAATTTTATGACTTTATCCTGGGATTACCATTCTACCATCTGACAAGTATAAGTTATCCCTGTACTATTTTTATTTCTGGGATGACTTATCCCAGGATTAGTAACCAAATAAGGAATAAGGCGATACTAAATTTTTATCCTAGAATTTTACTTATCCATCATACCAAACAGCCCCTTGAGCTTCTTTTTTTTTTTGCTCAAGCTTGTTAAGGATAACAACTTGAGTTAATTACACTACTTAAAAAAGGGTAACTCAGTACATGAAATATCCTATGTTCACTTAGGGTCGGGAAAGGGAGCTACCTGTATCAGTGATTAATTTCATAGTTCGAATTCACAACTTTACCGTTGCTCCAAAGCTTCCAATTGCACCACTGTATGAGAGAAAATGACAAAAATATTCTCTTATGTTTGAGGATAGATTCAAAAAAAATCTCTTAAATGTATATATTGTTATAAATACATTATATTATGGATATTTATTTAGTACTCCGTTGTAAATAAGCTTCCTGAAAAAGCTTATCCATGTGAGACTCCGCCGTAAATATGTTTATCTATTTAGTACTCTATTGGAAATAAGCCTCGTGAAAAAGCTTATCCTTTCGGTACTCCGTTATGGATAAATATTACCCATGGTAGAAGATTATCTATATCTGGCACAACAGCTTAGAGTATTAGCTTACAAGCAGCTTACACAGCAACTTGCAGCAGCGGCTTACAAGCAGCTTGCAGTAGCAGCTTATACAGCAACTTCCTTTCTTCTATAAATAGAGGAGAATTCAGTTCGTTATGTACATAAGTTTGAAGTTTGAACAATATATCAGTTTCTCTCTATACTTGTCTTTACTTTACAGTTTTTATTTTATAACACGTTATCAGCACGAGACTCTGTCATCTCGAGAAAATACTTTGAAAGTATGAGAGATACGAACTTTCTTTTTCTAAATAATGTCAAATTTTTCTAAACTTGAGTTCGTAGCCCTAGATATATCAGGCAAAAGCTACATGTCTTGGGTGCTTGATGCTGAAATTCATCTTGATGTGATGGATCTGGCAGATACCATCAAAGATAAAAATCAGGCATCAAACCAAGACCGTGCCAAAGCAATGATATTCTTACGCCATCACCTTGATGAGAGTTTGAAAATGGAATATCTTACTGTTAAAGATCCAGTCATACTGTGAAATAATTTGAAAGATAGATATGACAACCTGAAGATGGTCGTTCTTCTACAGGCACGTTATGATTGGACTCATATAAGGCTACAAGATTTTAAATCTATCAATGAGTATAATTCTGCTATGTTCATAATTATTTCCCAATTGAAACTATGTGGTGACAATATTACTGATCATGATATGTTGGAGAAAACTTTCACCACTTTTCATGTCTCGAATATGCTCCTGCAGCAGCAATATCGAGAGATGGAATTCAAAAAGTATTCTGAACTTATCTCACATCTTCTTGTAGCCAAGCAACATAATGGGTTATTAATGAAAAACCATGAAAGCCGACCTACTAGTTTTTGTCCATTCCCTGAAGTGAATGAGACGAACTTCCACCAAGCTAAGCATGGAAGAGGACGTGGCCCCAGTCGTAGTCATGGCCGTGGTCGGGGAGGAAACTCTAATCGTGGTAATAATAATGCACCAAAGAACCTTCATCACCATCAGTAGTGGAAAGGGAAGGAACAAAAGCATAAAGCGGTGCAAGCAACAAAGCCAGAAAATGTATGCTATAGATGTGGAGGAAAAGTGCATTGGTCACGTATATGTCGTACGCCAAAGTACCTGGTTGAGCTGTATCAAGCCTCCCTAAAGAAGACAGAGAAAAATGCTGAAGCAAATTTTATTTCTGAAGATAATTTAGACTTCATGCATTTGGATGTAGCTGATTATTTTGCACTCCCAGAAGGAGAAACAAGTCATGTGATCGGTAGTGAATCTGTAGAAATGTAAATATTTTAATTTTTGTTGTTTGTAGTAGATAGTATGGTTATGTAATTGTTGTACATAAATAAAAGTTATGCTTTGAAAATGATGTTTACTATCATATTTTTTTTATGTCATTTTGAAGAATATGGATAATCCTCAAATTATGTTTGGATCAAAAACCAATCATGAAGATATTTGTGTAATTGATAGTGGAACAACTCATGCCATATTCAAAGATCAGAAATACTTTTCTTATTTGCATAAGGAAAAAGCAAATGTTTCAACAATTTCTGGTAATATAAGTTTAATTGAAGGCTCCAGAAGAGCTACTGTATTTCTGTCTAAGGGAACAAAACTTATTATCGACAATGCATTGTTCTCCTCCAAGTCCCGAAGAAACTTGTTGAGTTTTATAGATATCCGCCGAAATGGGTATCATGTTGAGACAATAGATGAAATGAACGTGGAATATCTTTGTATTACAAAGAATATTTCTGGCCAGAAATGCGTTGTAGAAAAGTTATCAACTTTATCTTCTGGCTTATACTATTCAAAGATTAGTACAGTTGAAGCACACTCTATCGTAATCCAGAAGTTTACTCATTCAAATACTTTTGTGCTTTAACATGGCCGTTTGGGCCATCCTGGATCAATAATGATGAGACAAATTACTGAAAATTCGAGTGGGTATCCATTAAAGAACCTGAAGATTCTTACAAATGATGAATTTTCTTGTGATGCTTGTTATCAAGGCAAAATGATCGCTAGACCATCACCAATAAAGGTTAGTATTGAGTCCTCTGCCTTTTTAGAATGTATACATGGGGATATATGTGGACCTATTTACCCACCAAGTGGGTTGTTTAGATATTTTATGGTCCTAATAGATGCATCTTCAAGATGGTCTCATGTGTGCCTACTATCATCTCGCAACCTGGCGTTTGCAAAGTTATTAGCCCAAATAATTCGATTATGGGCACAATTCCCAGATTATCCTATAAAGGTTATTCGCCTTGATAATGCTGGAGAATTCTCATCTCAAGCTTTTGATAATTACTGTCTATCGGTTGGAATAAAGGTTGAACATCATGTAGCTTATGTTCATACTCAAAATGGCCTTACAGAGTCATTTATTAAACGACTGCAATTGATAGCAAGACCACTACTTATGAAAATAAAATTGCCCACTACTGTTTGGGGCCATGCTATCTTGCACGTAGCATCACTTATCCATCTCAGACCAACACATTATAATAAATATTCTCTATCACAATTAGTTTTTGGTCATGAATCAAATATTTTCCATCTGCAAATTTTTGGATGTGCTGTATATGTGCCAGTAGCACCACCACAACGCAGTAAAATGGCCCCCCAAAGAAGGTTAGGAATATATATTGGGTTTGAATCACCCTCTATTATTCTTTATCTTGAACCATTGACGGGAGATTTATTTACTGCTCGATTTGCAGATTGTCGATTTGATGAAACAAATTTTCCACAATTAGGGGGAGAGAAAAAGAAAATCAAAAGAGAAATTGTGTGGAAAGTTTCATCATTATCTCACTTTGATCCACGTACCCCTATATGGAATCAGGAGGTCCAGAAGATCATCCATTTATAGAATATAGCAAATCAAATGCCAGACACATTTCCTGATTTGAAAAGAATAACTAAGTCGCATATCCTTACAGAGAATGTGCCTATCCGAATTGATGTCCCAGCAGGACCATCTACTAGCATGAGAGTTAGTGAACCTAAAGCACGCCTGAAGCGTGGTAGACCTTTGGGTTCTAAGGATCGAAATCCTAGGAAAAAAATTTAGACAAATGATCAAAATAATATTATGAAGGGATCTCCTAAAGAGACTCAAGATCTAATTAGTTTTGAGATTCCTGAAGAAATCAATGAACCCGAGACTGAAGTGAGTGAGAAACTTTTAATAAGTTCTACTGGTGATGGGATTAATTTAAATCGATCTGAAATAGTGGTGGATCATATTTTTGCATATAATATTGCACTTAACATTATGCAAGATAGTGAAAATCTTGAACCCCGATCTGTCGAAGAATGTCGACAAAGATCTGATTGGCCAAAATGGCAAGAGTCAATTCAATCGGAATTAAAGTCACTTACTAAAAGAGAGGTCTTTGGACCAGTAGTCCAAAACACATCATGGTATAAAGCCAGTTGGTCATAAATGGGTTTTTGTGCGAAAAAAGAATGATAAAAATGAAGTTGAAAGATACAAGGCTCGCCTTGTTGCACAAGGATTCTCACAACGATCTGGAGTCGATTATGAAGAAACATATTCACCAGTTATGGATGCCATAACATTTTGATATCTCATCAGTTTAGCCTTACGTGAAAGGCTTGAAATACATCTAATGGATGTGGTTACAGCTTATCTGTACGGGTCACTTGATAATGAAATTTACATGAAAATCCCTGAAGCATATTCAAAATATCAGGAAATGTACTCAATCAGATTACAAAGATCTTTGTACGGTTTAAAGCAATCTGGGCGCATGTGGTATAATCGCCTCAGTGAATATTTGCTGAAAGAGGGTTATACAAATGATGTTATTTGTCCATGTATTTTTATAAAGAAAAATGGCTTCAGAATTTGTTATACTTGCTGTTTATGTTGATGACATAAATCTTGTTGGAACTTCAGAAGAGCTCCAAAAGGCAATTGAATATCTTAAGAAAGAATTTGAGATGAAAGATCTTGGAAAGACAAAACTTTGTCTTGGTCTGCAAATTGAACATTTAGCATACGAGATCTTTATCCATCAATCTGCCTATACAGAAAGGGTCTTAAAATGCTTTTACATGGACAAAGCGCACCCATTGAGTACACCAATGGTTGTTCGATCACTTGAAGTGAATAAAGATTTGTTCCGACATCCAGAAGAGGACGAGAAATTCCTTGGTCCCGAAGTACCCTATCTCAGTTCAATTGATGCACTAATGTATCTTGCTAATGCTACAAGGCCTGACATAGCATTTTCTGTTAATTTACTAGCAAAAATAAAGTTCTTCTCCTACATGGAGACATTGGAACGGGATTAAGCATATATTGCGATATTTAAAGGGAACTTTTGATATGAGTTTGTTTTATGCTAACAAAGATAGTGCATATCTTGTTAGTTATGCAGATGTAGGTTATTTATCTGATCCCCATAAAACTAGATCTCAAACCGGGTACGTTTTTACATGTGGAGGTACTACCATATCATGGCGTTCCACAAAGCAGTCTATTGTTGCTACTTCTTCAAATCATGCTGAAATAATAGCTATTCATGAAGCAAGTAGGGAATGCGTATGGTTAAGATCAATAATTCATTTTATTCGAGAAAAATGTGGTTTGAAATGTGAGAAAAGACCCACAATTTTATACGAAGACAATGCTGCATGCATAGCCCAATTGAAGGGAGGATTTATAAAAGGAGATAGAACGAAACACATTTCACCAAAATTATTCTACACACACGATCTTCAGAAAAATTGTGAGATTGATGTGCAGCAAATCCGTTCAAGTAACAATCCGGCAGATTTATTCACTAAATCTTTACCAACTTCAACTTTTGAGAAGATGGTATACAAGATTGAAATGCAGAGACTTAAATATTTGAAACAAGATTTTCATCAGGGGGAGTAAAATACGCGATGTACTATTTTTTTCTTACTAAGGTTTTTTTCACAGGGTTTTCCTTATAAAGTTTTTAATGAGGCAGCTAGCAATGCGTATTACTAAATATGTGTACTCTTTTTCCTTCACTATGATTTTTTCCCACAAGTTTTTTTCCTAGTAAGGTTTTAATGAGGCATATTATCTTTTAATGAATATCCAAGGGGAGTGTTATAAATATATTATATTATGGATGTTCATTTAGTACTCCGTTGTAAATAAGCTTCCTGAAGAAGCTTATCCATATGAGACTCCGCCGTAAATATGTTTATCTATTTAGTAATCTATTGGAAATAAGCCTCATGAAAAAGCTTATCCTTTCGGTACTCCGTTATGGATAAATATTACCCATGGTAGAAGATTATCTATATCTGGCACAATAACTTACAAGCAGCTTGGAGCAACAGCTTAGAAGCAGCTTACACAGCAGCTTACAAGCAGCTTGCAGTAGCAGCTTACACAACAGCTTACACAGCAGCTTGCATTAACAACTTACACAATAACTTTCTTTCTTCTATAAATAGAGGAGAATTCAGTTCATTATGTACATAAGTTTAAAGTTTGAACAATATATCAGTTTCTCTCTATACTTGTTTAATCTTTTATTTTTATGATTGAACACTTTAAACAAATCAGGATAAATCTATAACAAAGGAAAAAGATCCCCTCCCACCTCTACAAAAAGGGAATTTGTTTTTTCAAATTTCCAATTACTAGCACATGTGCAAGGTTTGTAGTTGGCACCCGACTTTTCAGCACTACTAGAAAAAGAGAAAGACGAACCTAGAGAAACGTGATTTTGCTTAGTACAGTCAACATACCCGTGTCCTTAATTGTACCGTGGAGGCCTACTATAGTATTAAAAAATACCATCAATTTCCCACAATTCATTTTCTCAATTTACATCTTCTGCTGAAGGCGCCATCTTTGCAATGGCATGCCTTCGCAGGCTCCGTTCTTCTCTTCTTGTAAGCTTTCTTTTACCTCTCTTTTCTATGTATTGTTCCTGGGTTTTGTATATTTTCTTTAATGGCCTTTTTTTTTGTTTAAAATCAGCATTTCGGTCATAGATATGAGTACCCTTTTTTTCCCTTGGTTATTGCAATGGACGAGCTTTATACATGTCTTGTTTATAATTTATTTATGTGGGTTTGTGTTAAAAAAAAGCTTACTTATAAACATATGCACTTCATAGGACTTCATACCCCCGTAATCTTGTGTAACTAGGTTTTCTTTTGTGGTTTAATTGTGCGTAATGAGAGGACAAGAATACCCTTTTGATAGGTATTATTTATGGTAGCATATTTTTCTTTTTTGCTTCAGTTTTATATTGTGTCGCTTATGGTGGCAAATTCTATTGCTGAGTACCTATTTGAACTTGTGTATGGCATATGTCTCTGTAGGTGTTTGTGTATTACCATTTGGATCATAGATATGAATATCATTTTGATAGTGTCGCTGATAGTAGCAAATTTTGCTGCAGAGGACAAGTTTTTCTCATTATGGATGTAAAGAAGGTACTTGTTTTCTCCTCTGTTGTGTTCTTGTTTAAAGATCTTTTGTGTTGGATTTGTAAGTAGCTCTGCTGTAATGCGGTTGCAGTTTTTCTTGGAAATGCAGGGTTTGGAGGAGGCAGTTATCATCGATATAGTAATTTAGCGTCGTCAGAGCAGAAAATATTGAAGTCGGTGGACCAAGAAAACTTGTTAGTAAATGCCAATGATCCACTTTCCGAGGAAGAAATTGTGAAAATTAGGGTAGAATACAATGCTGCAAAGGAGAGGTTTCTAAAGATTCCTGATGCGCTGAAACAAATGCCCAAAATGAATCCTAAAGGTTACCCGCGTTTTCTCCTCTCATTCTGTAGTACATTTAACCTTCTATGCGAACTTCTACTACTATTTGAGGATTGGATTGAATTTAGGTGGCTGATAACGTTTTACTTTTAGGTGTATACGTCAATAAGAACGTGCGGCTGGATAGCATAGAAGTCTATGGATTCGACTATGATTACACGTTGGCGCATTACTCCTCCAATTTACAGAGCTTGATTTATGATCTTGCAAAACAACATCTAGTTAGCGAGGTTTGTTCTTGTACTCTTTCCTTGTGGTAACTATTTCCAAAAATAATCTTAAAAAAAAGTACATATTGGATTATGTTTGTGGAGAGTAAACTACCTGGTTGATGATGGATTACTCTCTTGTTCATTTTGTGCTTCAGTTCAAATATCCTGATACTTGCTTGGGATTTAAGTATGATCCTAGTTTTCCCATCAGAGGGTTATACTATGACAAATCGAGGGGGTGTCTTATGAAGTTGGACTTTTTCGGGTCAATTGAGCTTGACGGATGCTACTATGGCAGGTGCAAGGTGAAGTTCAACAAGCTCCTGTTGTTGTTGTTGTGCTTTTGATTTATTTCATGGAAAACATTGGGAATACCTTATCTATCTAGTTATTTATTTCATTAAATGGATAAAATCATAAAATAATTGTATTCTTTGGCGATGACTAGTATTTGGTAGTGAGAAGCTGAATGGCATCATTTTCATGGGAATGAAGTATTTTATTGATGTTGTGGGGAAAAAGCGCCGCATACAATAGGTATTCCAAAAAGTATAGAATCCACATAAAATATATGATTCTCTACCCAAAAAAAAAATGAATTGCAATCATCTATACGAATAGGAAAAAAGAAAATCTATACGAATAGGAATCATCTGGGTGCCTCAAAACTTTAAAAAGAAAAACGGAAAATTAATCTTCATCCATGTATACAGGAGGCTGAAGAGCATCATTGATAGGAAGACTTTGCATGCAGGGGTGCGAGTAAGGAGGGGCAGGTCTTAAAATTTTTAATTTTAATATTCTCGTTTAGGCCTTAGGGATTTGGTCTAGTGGTAAGAGCGCAGTTCATGATGTGTTGGTCTGCACTGGTTGAACCTTGTGCAGGGAAGAGTTTGGGGTTTAAATGGAGAAGGGTAGAGGGGCGGGCTCATTATCCACCGAGTTTCGAACTATGTGCCACAACCCTTGGGAATTTCTCCGTTATCAAAAAAAAAAAAAAAAGAAAGAAAAATATTCCCATTTCAGTTCCTTATAACATCCTAATTTTTCTTTATATATATTATAATTGATTAGTATTTGTTTAGTAGATTATTTTTTTCCTTCATATGTTAGATTAACATGTGACAGAATAGCGATATTATCTTTGATAACAGGTGAAATAGAAATATTATTATTATTGATATTACGAAAAATTAATTTAGAAGATGTGATAAAAGCAACGGAAATGATGAACAAATTGAAAAAGCCTTGAAAATAAATATGGCACAAAAGAGCAAAAAGTACATAATGGGAAAGGGCGGCATGACATAAGGTGAGGTAAGACGGGCAGGCGTAGCTGGAGAGAAAGCTATTAAGAATGTATGCTCTTAAAACTGAGTAAACTGATTTGATGAGAGCATCCATGGGTGGGTCTTTCCATTAGCTCCACAAAGATAGTTTATCAAGACTATTAAATTTACCTCATCAAAAATCAAGATTGTTACATATCTTACATCTATATTTCTGTGATAGGTAGATAGTTGGCTAAGTGTTTAGTATTCTAATGCACTCTCTTGTCGTGTATCGAGAGCGGCTTGGTGCAGTAGTAGTAAAATAAATTTGAATTATAAAAACAAAGAGGAAAAGAAGAAGAAAAGGAATATAACATCTATGCTGTTGAGAACAGACATTCTTTTTCTTAAAGCCCATCTACACTTGTCCATCCAAAGGCCAAAAAATAGGCTGCTTGAACTATGGGCCAGGAAGGATTGGAGTATATCGTGGTTTTTTTTTGGGGGGGGGGGGGGGGGTTGCATAAACTTTTACAAGATGTGAATGTCTTTTTCAATATTGGGTTGCTATCGGAAGTTGGATGCATTGCTAGTTGATTTGTCCTATGTATCAGAAATTTGTTAACACCAGAAACAATCTAATACTTTATATCTGACGCTTACTGATGTTAATTTTGCAGCTCAGCCGGGAGGAAATTGATGAGATGTATGGTACAAGACATATTGGCCGTGATCAGGCGCGGGAACTAGTCTGTTTGATGGATTTCTTCTGCTTTAGTGAGGTTAGTTTATTAGTTTATTGATCTCTAATATGTGTTAGGCGTTTGACAGTTTTCCTTTTAATATTGGCTTTTTAACGCTTTAAGAACTCATTTGATATCAATAACGAGATTGCACTCATTGGGCATGTATATGTATTATGTGTAGTTGCATGGGTCTTCGAATCATGAAAAATATTGGTGACAAATGATTAAGAAATTAAGAGAACATCATTTAGACACTAGCTATACAGTATGGCAATACGACTATTTGCTGTAAGTTGCAGCAACCATGTGCAAACTTGTTGCTTTCCTCTTGAACTGATTGAATCAAATCATTTCTTACTACAATTGATAGTCAAATGCATTACCAAAAAAAAGAAAGAAAAAAAAAAAGAAATAGTCATGCTCAAGAGCAAATTCTTAAGTCGGGTGGTACAGGTAGATATTGCCGTCTTCTTGTACTCCATGTTCCCCTCCAAAACCAACTTGGTTGTTTTCCAATTGGATAGTTTAAAACTGTCTTTAGTGCTCATAGGTCAGCTCTTTGATTTGGTTTAGGCTCTCTGATGTATCTGTTAGTTGGACGATCAGCTGACTTTTATTAAAAGATACCTTTTGTTTTTACATAAAAGAAAAGGGGATAATTTTGTGCTAAATTCATCCCATAACTTTGTAGCTCATTTTTATAATGGATGAAACGTCACGTATTTATGGTTAATTTGATTCCAAGACTCCATTTTTTATGAGATTATTTACAATACATGAACACTTTAAATTTCTCTACATGATTACTTATAAAAGGGCATTATTGATTAACATTTAAAACAAACCTTCCACTTCTCGTGAATTGTGAATTTTGTAAAGAAGCATATTTGGGATGTGGCAATGAAAAGAAAAGAGAAAGATCTGCGTGATCAGAAAAAAAATGAGAGGACGATATGCCTGATCAGGAAATAAGAAAAAGAACGAAGAGAAAAGGACGATATGGGATAGGGGGAAAGAAGAGGAAGATATGGTAGATTCAAGTCTCTCTCTCTCTCTCTTTTAAATTTCTTCACAAAAATAATTGATAATAAGCATACTTTTTCTGTATTTCTGCTCATTGTTCAGCATAGCAGAACCTGTAGGTTTGATCTGATTTTAGTCTGTTCTTCCCTAAACCGAGCCCAAGTAAAATCAGTTGCAAATTTTCTTCCGAAGTCCATAGCACACTGATCTTCCTTGAAAGTAATACTCCCATCTGTTGCATTCTTTTTGTCTGATCCAAGAAGAATGATACATTTCTATATGTGGGAACTCTTTAACTATAAATTATCCATTTTACCCTTAATGACATTCTCTTATAGCCATAGAAATATCAAGAAATGCTTAAGGCCACAAATTCTAACAGTACTTTCGCTATGTGCCAAAAGTCTTTCTTTCTTCTTAAAACGGAGGAGTACCACTTTTGGGTTTCTTCTAGCCTTCCATTTGGAGTCTCTGATTTAAGTTCTCAAAAAAGTTTAGCACATCGATAATGTGATAGAGCCGAAACTAGGTTGCTTCTTTACCCTTGTTCTGGCTGCTTTGCTTACTGGTTAAACACCTAAACTAGGCAATGATTGCAGATCTTAAAAAAGAATTTGCACTTGATCTTAGCCAAAAGGCCGAGAAAGGTATCAAAATCTTAAGAAAGAACTACAATAACAAAGTTGCTCAAGTCCAAATGTTTCTCTTACAGGACAAAGGATATGTTTTCTGTGAGGTCCAGATGTCTTAATTTCTATTGGTGTAAGAAGTATTTTTACTGATTTTGAATCTTTATTTGAACTTATATATTTCTTCAATCTTTAGAAGTATTTTCAGTCCTTTCTCTTGTACCATTTTAATACCTTCTTTGTACTCGTTAATAAAGCTACCTTTCTTTTGAAATAAAAAAAGAAGAGAAGAACAAAGTTGCTTAAGTAAGATTGTCAGAATAAGGCGTTTGACTCATTTGCACCTCATAGGCCTTAATTGCCTATGTTAGACTAATATGTACCTGATTGTTCTACAAATGGTGCTATGCCCGTTGTTTTGTTTTTCCTCAAGAGAATGATATCGCATTAGTCAGCAGTTCTTTGGTTCAATCTACTAGTATGTCTGATATGCATCTAAGAACCTTATCTGCTGTCCTTTTTGTTGCGGAGTGGGGTTTGGGCGATGGATCAAGACCCTTCGTAGGTGCAGTTTGAAGATGGCTGAAATTAGTGAATTTAGGATAGAGGAAAATGCTGTATATAATGATAGTGGAAAATGATACAACGATATTTCTGATTTAAAATCTGGTTACAAGATCCAAGATTAGAGCCATTTATCTTGGACACTTGGGTAGTCATACCTTATGGCTTTGTGTTGTAACAAATTAATATTTACAGTGCAATAGGGATGTTGAATGTCTCTATGCTTTAAGAATGTGATCTTTAAATAAAGTAGAAAGATGCAATTAGAGACATAGTTGAAGGTTTTTATTATTGACTTTCTGACCTCTTGGGTTCTCTTTATTTTCTTCTTTGCAGGCATGCCTTATTGCTGACATTGTGCAACATTTTGTTGATGCTAAATTGGAATTTGATGCTCGTTATGTATATGAAGATGTGAATCGAGCGATACAGTATGTTCATAATAGCGGTTTAGTTCACAGAGGGATACTTGCTGATCCCCCCAGATACCTTGTAAAGAATGTAAGTATAACTGTACTTGCTTTGTACATTTAGCAACTTTTTAGAACTTTCAGCGTCTAGACCTAATTTTTGCACTTATCTCTTCCAGGATCAACTACTACGCTTTCTAAGGATGCTGAAGGATAAAGGAAAGAAACTATTCTTGTTGACCAACTCTCCCTTTTATTTTGTGGATGGAGGGATGCGCTTTATGTTGCAGGTATTTTCAAGTGGGAAAAAAATATTATAATTGATTTTGGCTTAATATGGATTGCTCATTTTCTTCATGTGCAATAGTACCTTCCCTGGATAATTTTTATTCAAACCTATACTTTTCTTGGAACTTCATTACCATTTTGGTTTACATGTGACATCAGCAGACTATGTTCATAAGTTTGTGTTTGTCTGTGGAATGTATATAGAGAATATAAGAACACTCTTTGCACTGAAATTTGACCTCAACTAGCTGAAACGTGGTTGTCTTTTACTGGCGATTTAACTCTAGTTGCATAAGTGGACTATGGAGTGCAGAAAAGGAGCTGGGGGTTGGTGGTGGAAATTAGTTAGTGCTGGCATCCTCTTTTTTTCTCTTCTTTTTAATAATTACTTGACACCTAGAAGACCCATAGCAGAAAATCATTTTTTTGTGATCTGCTATTTCCTTTTCTTATTCTCAACTTTCCCTTGAATTCACTGTATACATGTGTAACTCTGTATCTGTGTGATTATTCTACAGGCGTGTGTATATTCTGGTAATGACACATTCTCTTCATGTATAATTTTTGGTCTAGCCCGTCTGGGAAGTGACAGCGTTATTTGAATATTTTTTTTGGCATTGGTTCAGTCTTTCTTTTCATGCTTCATTCAAGTGCTTTAGACTGTATAATATGTAACTGTTTCTCAATTCTCTTTTTCTGGAGTTACAGATTTGATGAAGCAATTTGCTTTTGTTTGTGACACGAATATATTAGTTCGAAGTATAGTTTAGGTGTGTCAGAATCCCACAACAGTTCTGTTAAGTGTATGAGTTGTAGTCTCTTTTCATCGTCTTGGCTAATTCTCACCATATCAACTAGATTTTGAGGCTGAGTTTGGCCTAAAGTCCATTTTATTAACATGGTTGTGGAGGCGGATCCATCCCTGGTGTTGGGCTAGCCCATGTTGGACCAACCATGTTATGTCATTCCATGCTCCAAATGTTCTGTCCTGACCGTGCTAGAGGGTGTTAATTCAGTTAAGTGTATGGATTATAGTCTCCTTATATGCTCTTGAATAATTCTCACCAATAGCTAGCTTTTGATGTCGAGTTAGACCCAAGTTTTATTTTCTTAACGAAGTGCGCGCTGTATTACCACTTCTTTTAATTTGCAGTTATGGGCATTAACATTATTAGATGAATCAAGATTTTGGTGCTACCGATGAGCCTATCCTCATTTTCCCCTTGGAACATACAGTTTGATATTTGTGTCTTCTCTTTTCGAGTCTGCTTTGATTGTATTTTCATTGTTATTTTGTTCCATCAGTCTGGATTCTCTGATCTGACACCTTTTCTATTTGGTTTGTGTTTCATTAGGATTCATTGGGTCAGCAAGACTCCTGGAGGGAACTTTTTGATGTTGTAATTGCTAAAGCAAACAAGCCAGCCTTTTACAAATCTGACCATCCATTTCGGTTTGGTTCTCTACCATTAAATTTTCTGTCAAGTTTTCCTTGCATATGACATTGGTTCCAACTATGCCATCCCCACCCACCATAAAAAGATATCTTTTTATTATTAAAAAGAGAGTTCTGTTTGTTTCTCTCTCTCTCTCTCTCTCTCTCTATATATATATATATATATATATATATATATATATATATATATATATATATATATATATATATTGATTTGGTTGTTAGGATTTATCACATCCTCTTGTAAGTCTCAATTCATGCTATATAAAACATTCCAATGCTCTCTCATATACAGTACTGCCCTCATTGTATTTATTGGATGTTTATGCAGCTGCTATGATGTGGAGAAGGACACGTTGGCTTTTACGAAAGTTGATACTTTTTTTCCCGGTAAAATTTACTACCATGGATGCCTTAAAACATTCTTGCAGATTACAAAGTGGAAAGGTCCAGAGGTACGCCTAACAAAATACTACGGTTTTTTCATGGCAGGGGAACTTTTTATTCTGTTACATGCGAGTTTGATAAGTCAACTTAGGCAGACCATCTTGTTTGTGTGTATTATCCAGTTCATTTTTCTACCTCTTCATTACATTACTGAGATATACTCTCATGAAACTTTAGGTGATATATTTTGGGGATCACCTCTTTAGTGATCTCAGAGGGCCTTCAAAAGCAGGGTGGCGAACTGCTGCCATCATCCATGAATTGAAGGTATGCTTTCTTTTAGTTTTTGTTCTGTTTGTGTTTCACCTATTGTTGTGTTTGTCGTAGTCTCCCATCTGTACCACTTTGTATCATACTATTACTATTTGGGGATTTAAATAATTTTTTCAATCATTCGATAAATAACTTTAATCATTAAAAAGGGTGGCTTGTTGTACTCCTTATATAGCTTCTAAAAATGTAAATTAATATAAATAAACCACCTCTATTTAGCTATAAAGATCATTGGTTTTCCACCCAGAAATCTTTGCCCCTGCCCGTCCATTGCAAATTGTTGAAGTGCAAACTCTTGATTTCAATATGGAGAAATCTGTACATTATAAGTTATTATTATTTTAAACCACTTGTATAGCCCGCCCTAGAACTTGTCCCAAAAATGCCTTTTAAAACACTGGTCTGCACTCACTCATCGACCACTAGGCCACTCCCTTGGGTGCAATTAAATGCTTCAGTTAGTGCTATCTTTATTAACACCTTGTTGCAGAATCTATTGTGTGTGTGTGTGTGGAGGGGGGAGGGGGGGGGTCGCATGTGTGCTCTTTTTTGTGGTGTCAAATGTCCTATGTTTTGTCTTTTCTTGATCAAAATCTAGTTAATTCATGTTGTCTTCTGTTGTTTCCAGAATGAGATCGTAATTCAGAATGACAATACATACAGATTTGAACAGGTACAACTTGATAGTCTTTCGTCATTTACTTGAAACTTCATGTTCATTTATAGAATTATATGATATGTGCTGCAAGAAAGGTTCTGATTCTGATTTCATGTTTTATATATGACTTGATTATTTTATTCTCCAATTCCCACATTTCATGATATTGGAAGACCATAGTATGATGCAGTATCATTTTGTGGCTACATTGAATTTTAGAAGGTTTTGAATGTACTTTGGCAGATCTATACGAAATATCCTTACCTTCCTAGAGCATATTCTTATTCCTGTTTCTTCCCTAGTTTGCACTTAGCATCCATGTTCACATTGAAACGCTTATCAATTTAATTTCTCAATATGTGTGTTTCCTTGGGTTAATGTCTCATTAGAGAAATCACCAACTATTTCCATTGATTTGTCTTGGCGATCTTGCACTCTACTTAAATGAACTACGTATTATCTAAGCAGATTGTTCAATTAGAACAGTAAGTTTTCTCCGTAAACTGCTTCAAACTAGTTTAACGTACATTTTTCTCGATGTATTGGTTGACTTACTTTTATTTGGCCATATGTCTCATCAGAAGATGTTGCCAGTAAATAGAATTACATTATCCATGCGTTATATAAACCATCCTACTTTTATGGCAGATTGTTTCTTCTCGTTTACTATTTCAGTTTTGGTACTAACTAGCCTTGTTCTCTTTTTGTCCCTCCCAATTCAGGCGAAGTTTCACATAATACAAGAACTTCTTGGCAGACTACATGCTACAGTAACTAATAGAGATACAAGTGAAGCATACAAGTCTCTCCTTAGGGAACTCAATGAAGAGAGACAGAAGACTCGCTACAAAATGAAGGGAATGTTCAATAAATCATTTGGAGCTACATTCCTCACTGACACTGGTCAGGAGTCTGCCTTTGCTTATCACATACATCAATATGCAGATATCTATACTAGTAAGCCGGAGAACTTTTTGTACTATCCGCCTGAGGCTTGGCTTCACGTGCCCTTTGATATAAAAATCATGCCACACCATCTAAAGGTAAATTTTCTTTCCCTTTAAACGTTTGGTCATGTCCATTATATTACTACTTTAGACAACATGTGCAGAAATTTGCCTCCAGCACTTTCTTGAAGTTTCTATCCGTCTATCTCAATACATATGACTTAGTTTGATTTGTGTGTTATTAAGATTGTAATGCATGAATATAATCATATTGAGTTTCGTAAAGAAATCGTTCAAAAAGTGTTTTGAAATGTGAAAAGATGCTATAAGATTTGAAATATCATAAATAATATCTGTTCATTTTAATTTGAACTGGGGATGGGTTGTGTTGACCCCGGGGGGGGGGGGGGTGATTTTTCCTTTATTTAGGCAGTTTTTTTTTTTCCAGTTGAAATAGTTTTGGCGAAGACCTAGTACTCAGTCATCTAGTTTACAGAACAATGAATCATGAAATTTGGACTGTTCTAGATTATGAATTTTGATCAAGCCGTGAAAGCTGCCACTAATGCTTGCATTAGGGTAGACTGCCTACATTACACCCCTCGGGTGCGGCCCTTCCCCGGACCCTGCGTGAACGGGGAATGCCTTGTGCACCAATCAATATTTTGCCCCTCTGATCCCTTATCCGTAGAATTGATTTCAGTGCCTGAGTTGTATGATATCTCTCTCTTTCGCGGCTCTCCACTGATATGAAGTTTTGTTTACAGGTTCCATCAAATTTGTTCAGGAATTGATTGCAGCTATCATATTGCCAATGCTAAGGGCTCATAAACCAGTATACTAACTTTTATGGAGACCTGGATATTCTTGGACAACTCATTTCTGGAAGCAATTTTGCTGATATTTTTGGTAGATTCATTAGCATCTAATGATTGTAGCATATTCCCTTGTTCTTTATTGTAGCATAGTTGTTTTTATGGAGGCCAGACCTCACGGTATGGGATAATACTGGGTATGTTGTTGTTGTTTTTACGGAGGGAAAGTAAGTCTATAGGGGGCAGTATTCATAGTAAATGAATAGTATTCAATTCTTCTTGCAACTATCAGAATAAAATATATGAACTAGTACTTTATACATGTCTAACACATAAAGAAGCTGATGATAGAATTTTGAAACATCTTGCAGAATCCATTTTGCTATCACTTGGATTTACTTCTAGTCTTTTGTTAGTGTAAGTTGTACTTTAAAGAAGATAGAACTAAACATATGCTTGAAATTTTAGTTTTGTCAATTCAGTTTAATGGTAGCATTTTTTATTGTGTTTATTAGCACATTAGGCTCCACAAGAGTTTATATGGTTAGTTTTCATTGTTGGTATGAAGCTTCATTTCAATATGTTAAAGATAGGGCTGATTTAAGTTGTCTCCATGTGACGTACATGTCACTAATTCGAGTCGTGAAAGGAGCCAATAATGCTTGCATTAAGGTAGACTATCAACATCACACCCTTAAGGGTGCGGCCCTTTCCCGGATTCTACATGAATGCGGGATGCTTTATCCACTGGGTTGTCCTTTGGCTATCTATATTACACCCCTAGGGGTGCGGCCTTTCCCCGGACTCTGCGAGTGCGGTCTTTCCCCGGACTCTGCGAGAATACAAAATACTTTATGCAACGGGCTGTCCGTTTATATCAGTGAGAGAAATGCCTAGTAGTGCAAAGATTTTTTTCAGTTTCAAGATTAGCTAAAAAAAGAATCTTTGTTGCAAGTTTCTATTTTGGGACACCTGGAGTAGAAATCTGTGGAATATTTTAGAAGCCATTATTTAGAGCCAGTAAGAGGAATGCCAAGTAGATAGCCTAATCATAAATGAAAAATAAAATAAGAGCTATAGCTGTCGAAACATTGGTAACTAAAAAAAATCAATTTCTTTTAGACCTTTCTTTGGTAAACACTTTCTTGAATATTCTTTAAAATATAAAACTTCATTATCTTCTGACATTATCTTTAGACCTTTCTTTGATCACCATACTCAAAATAACAATCTTCACGGCCATTTTTAAATATGCCAAAAATCTTAATTGTTCTTATTGCCAGTTGAATTTTTTTCATTTGAGGCTAGAAGTGTAACTTTGGCAAGATAGCTTTTAAGTCTTTGCTTTTGTCGGTTTTGGAATTACTGGTAATACTTGATATAAATCACCTCCTAAATCATTAATTTTTCGCCAAACAGTTCATTAATATCCAATATATTTCTAGGACTCTGGGCAATTATTTCGATCGTTTGACACTTAGCCATAAGTGCTTCTTCCCATATTATCAATTTTGCTTTCCTTATAAATTTAGCACCATTGCTCTGCTTTAATATATTTGTGATGATTATTTAAGTTGTTTGAAGAGGTATATCAAATCTAAAGTGGGTGATCACAATAAAATTCTTGTTGGTACACCACTTGTAATTATTGCCAATGGTATCATGCCTCTTAATATGATATTTGCAAGTAATGCATGACATAGGAATATTATTTCGATTCTGCCGGAGGCATCTACAAAGAATAATCCCGTTATACCGGAGTCGACTCTTTATAACTTCAAAGTTTGTTCTTGATTAGGATTTAGCTTTGATTGTGCTTCCTCAAACACTTGTGTAGCATTTTGATTCTCAATAATATACTATCTTTTTTACTTTGTGCTCTAACGCTCTTTTTATGGAATACATTTATGTACCTTAAGATTTTTTTTAACTTGAATAAGAATTTTACTCATATGATGAATTTAAAAAATAATTGAATTGGATTCTCTTGCTAAATAATTAATTTAAAATTTTAATTATTTGGTTTTAACATAAAAATAATTTATTTTATGTTGATTCAGATCTTAATATTAGTTCATCTTTTGTTTTGAATATTTAATCTTAATTATAATTTTATCCACCATAAATTTTATTTTCAAAGAGTAAAAGATTGATATGACATTTCACTTTTAGATCGTTATGTTTGTAGAATCATTAGTGGTATTGACTCTTACCAACCATTTTTTTTTCTCTCTTTATCACACATTTATATTCTTAAATATTTGTTAGTTGTTGTTTAATAATTGGGTATTTTTAAATATTACACAAAAATTTGATTAAAAAATATTATTTTAGTAGGAAAATAGTTTAAATATAAAATAAAATATATTAACGTGGGGTATCTTTTTCTCAATTTCAGCTCTTTATCCAGTCCATTTAATATTACTTTTATTTTATATTATTATTGGACATTATAGAGTGGTAATGTACTGCCAATACGGAGGATTCTTATAAAATTAATTTTATTAAACTTTTTTACATATTTTTAATAATAATTTAATAGATAAAATTTTATTAATTTTAAATATTAAAAATTAGCATAAAAGGTATTGTAGTCCAATAAATAGGTTATTACAATTATGTCCTTTTCTTATGAGTTCTTTCGCTTAATATTTTACAGCAATTTTGGTATATTAATATTGTATTTATGCTTTTATAATAATATATGCCCTCCTTTTTCTAAATGTATTTGGACAATATAATACATTCTCAAATTAAATTAGTAATAGGATAGTATAATACGTTTTAAAATTAAATTAGTAATAGGAATTCATAAGAAGTATATCCTAAAAGTAATAGGATTACATGACTAAACATATTTACTTGTTTAATTTTATATGAATTAGACAAGGATTCCTAATGTGTAGTATTATGTCCTAAAACTAATAAGATTATAAGGCTAATAACTAGAATTCTGGTTATATCCTTTTATTATGAGTTATTATGCTTAATATTATGATGTCATTTTGGTAAACCGACATTGTATTCATGCTTTTATAATATAGATAGATATAGATTAGCGTTATCTATACATTATAATTTTCTGATGAAAGGGGTTCGAATAAACCCTCTTCCGCCTCCTAACTCTGCCCCCACTACTGAGCGCTCACATCTTACAGGAAAAAGTGATTCTTTTATACTAAAATGAATATATCAAATATAGTTTGGTACACTAATCTCAATATAATTAATATAACATTTGATTTTCTTCGATATTTAATTCGAAATAAGTTATTTTAATCCTACTAGCAGTAATAATCATATTTTCTTTTACTAATTTCACTTATTATTGACATTATCTTTTAAATGACATAATCGTATAAACATTATCTTTTAGTTAACTTTGCCAATTAACGATAGTGCCAAATTAAAGACAAGACCTTTTGAGTCTCGTAGACGTGAAGGTAAATAATACTAGTATACAACTCCATTGATGGTCTTTAGCCCGAATACAATACGAAAGTTGCACAAATTAATCAATTTATAATAAATAAAACAATACTAGTATATAACTCATCAGATAAATAAAGCTAATTAACATCTATGAGGCTTCAAAGGAAATTAAGGATAAGAAAAGAAAGAAAATTTAAATTAAAAGAAAATTACATTATTAAACTAAATAATTCACCGGTGGAACCACCTTTGTTTGGGAGCACTTTAACTCCTAATATAAAAATTCTGACATGAATCTATATTAAGTCGGGCTCTAATATAAGTACTAAACATCGAATGAGAAGGCCTAAGTAATTAATGGAACCTTGATACCTTTCTCGAGTAGAATATATCATAAATACAAACGATTACAAGAGACACTTCCATGAGAAATACCATTAGCAGAAATAAGTGAGGATATTTAACCAAATATAGAATAGCTAATTCAACGTTAAATCTGATGAACTATCAACGTCGCGATTCGGATAAACTAATATCTCTAATTCAGGATCAAAAAATTCATCGACCCCATGTACTATCACACGTCCATTGTTGTAAACGTCCCATTCGATGACATTAACGTTGTTAATAGAAACTTTTTCGTCGTAAGGCAATGTAGTAATAACAATATGGTGGCTAAGGAGTAGGGTTTTTAGCTTGGAGATTTTATTATGAAGAGAAAATTCGAGATTTTCTTTATTAAGTTTCAAGGGGACAATTTGATATTGAATTAATCTATAAGGAGGGCCAGGATATTTTGGGAATAATTTGAGAAAAGCTTTTTCAGTAGGGCAAAATATGGTGAAATTTGTGGTATTAGGAGAAGAAGAAATAAGATGATTTAGGGTATTTTCAAGAATAATTGACATTGAAACATAGCCTTTCTTGAATAATATATTTGGAAGGTTATTGCTGGAAATTGGATTAGGCGACGAAGAAATTACTAGGGTTGAAAGGCTAACTAAAGAAATAAAGAGAATTAGGAAAAACCTAGTAATTGTTGCCATGATGGAGAAATAATTTAGAGAAGTTTTTGAAGTTAATCTTTGATTAATGATAGAATTAGTGGAGTTATTAACCTAAGGTTGTCTATTTATAGACACTTTCTTGGGCATACATCACTTTTGGCCCGCGACCGAAACTATTTATATCCGGTAGCTACAAAAGTATAAAGTTTATATATATGTTTTGTAAATAACATACAGAAATGTGTGTGTGTGTGTATATATATATATATTCGGCTATTTTTTTAGAACGATTATATAGTATCATTTCCCCTACTTTTATTTAAAATATAAACCTTATATAACCGAGATATCTTGTGGCATAAATTCGGATTTCTTGTAAGCACCATTAGGCAAGTATTTACTTATAATTTAATCCTATAACACTCTACACAAAATATTTAGAAAGATAAGAATAAAAAATTAATATAATTTATAAATTTGTTTTCTTTTCACTCCACTTAATTACGCGCTACCAGACTCTACCAAAGAAAAGGCAAAAAAAAATAAAAATACATATAGTTTTTATACTTAGTGTAATTTGTTTAGCGTTTTCACCTAAAAAGCAGCCTCCTCAGTCAGAGCTCGTCGTATCGGGCTTTCCTAGTGCGGTTTATATCTCCTGTATAGTTTGCGAGCTATTACACAGAGAGCTAGTTACCAAGTGCGCACCCAAAGGATAACAACTGTAGATTTTCGTGGGAATTTTCCAAAAAAAAAATTAAAAAAATTAGCGTTTTCACTAAAAAGTTGATTAGGAGTTCATGTATTAATTAAAGATTATTTTTTCTATTTATGTTAGAGGAGAACAAAAAGTAAAAGAGAAGATCCTAATATATCTAAATTTCTATTCGGGAATAAAAATAAAAATTCAGTTCCTTTTAGAGTAAGACTCCTATTCTGTTTAGAATTCGAGTTGCTTCAGGCTGATGGAGTCCGAGCAATTGGTATAATATTTTGATATTTTGAAAAATTATCTCAAATAATCATCCATTTAATCTCTTAGACTAAAAGAAGCTGGCGGATGTATAATATATGCATAATTCATGTATAATATATGTATAATTATATATAATTAATGTATAATCTATATATACCGGCTAGAAAAAGTAAAAATTGAATCTGACCATTTATTTATATAACACTCCTCTAAAATTAGTTTATTTTAAAAAATGCTCTTAAAAAAAGTACGTTTGATGAAAAATAATCAGTATTTGACTAATCAATTTAAAAAGCACTTTTGAGCAGAAATAATATTAATTAACTTCATTGTGATAGCCTATAAACCCTAAGTACAAACTACTTAATTTATGATGAAAGAAATAGCGTGCCAATAATAAAACTCAACATATAAATAAAGAAAGAGAGTTTTAAAAAGACAATATTATTACAAAACTCAATAATTTAATCAAACAGAGGCCTAAATAAGGGAAGTTTGACATCTTCCTTTTCTTTATCAGATGTGACAACCTTGACTACTTCCACGTCATCATCTATATAATCCTCGTTCTCCAAAATACAATAGTGCATAATATAACAAATAAAAACAATTGCAACACCAACTTCCATAAGAAGCAAAGTTAGTTGAAATATATACTCAGGATTTTTAAACCAATATTCAACATAATCTTCAAACTTAAAACCATACTTCTTCTTTTCAATACTTTTCTCCACGTTCGATGAACTATCAATGTCGCGGTTAGGATAAACTAATATTTTTAACGCGGGATCAAAAAATTCATCGACCCCATATACTATCACACATCCATTGTTGTAAACGTCCCATTCTACGACATTAACGTCGTTAATAGAAACATTCTCGTCGTGAGACAATGTAGTAATAATAATATGGTGGCCGGGGAGTAGGGTTTTTAGCTTATTGGAGTTTTTGTGACGAGAAAATTCGAGATTTTCTTTGTTGAGTTTCAAGGGGACGACTTGATATTGAATTAATCTATAAGGAGGGCCGGGATATTTTGGGAATATATTGAGAAAAGCTTTTTCAGTAGGGCAAAAGATAGTGAAAGTTGTAGTATTAGGAGAAGAAGAAATAAGACGGTTGAGGGTATTTTCAAGAATAATTGACATAGAAACGTAACCTTTTTTGAATAATGTGTTTGGGAGATTATTGTGTGTAATTAAATTAGAAGATGATGAATTTACTAGGGTTGAAAGGCTAAGGGAAAAAATAACGAGAAGAAGTAAAAACCTGGTAATTGTTGCCATGATCGATCGTTTAAACTTTTAGAGGAGCTGTAGAAATATTTGAATGATAAAATTAATGGAGTTATTAACTTAAGGTTGTCTATTTATAGATTCTTTTTGTTTAATAACATAAACCTTTGGGAAGTGGGATTTCTTTGTTGCCATTTTCCTACAGAAACTCGAATTTCTCTTAAGCTTCTTTTGGTACTTATAATTTTATCCTATAATTGTGCTCTACAGAAAATATAATAGAAAAAGAAAAGAATACAACAACAATAAACATAATACAATTCTACAAATGGGGTTTGGAGAGAATAGTGTGTACGCATACCTTATCCATACCCTAGAGAGATAGAGAAGTTGTTTCCGAAAGACCCTCGGCTCGAGAGAAAGAATAGGAACAAGCAAATATCAACAACAAATGCCAGAAAAATGATACCAACAATGTATGAACCGAAAAAATAAAAAGCAATGGCAATAGCAATAGCAACAAACACAAACAACGACAAGGTACTAGAAAACCCAAGCGTAAGAAAACAACCATAATACTAGCAATTTAAGAACAACAATAGGATACTAATAGACTAGCCCTAATACACCTGGATCGGATCAGAAAAACACCCGACTACCTACTATCCTTGTACTATAATCTCGACGACCTCCATACCCTCTTATCTAGTGCCATGTCCTCGGTAAGCTGCAGTCTCGCCATGTCCTGCCTGATCACCTCTCCCCAATACTTCTTAGGTCGCGCTCTACCTCTTTTCATACCCGTCAAAGCCAACTGTTCACAACTCGTCACTGGGGCATCTAGGCTTATCCTTCTCACATGCCCGAATCATCTAAGTCTTGCTTCTCGCATCTTGTTCTCCATGGGAACCATGCCCACCTTCTCCCGAATATCCTTATCCCTAATCTTATCCAACCTAGTGTGCCCACACATCCATCTCAACATCTTCATTTAAGCTATGTTCATCTACTAGATATAGAAGTTCTTGACTAACAACCAACACTCTAACCAATACAACATACATCCTTTGTAGATTTATGAATAAAAAGTTGATCTGGTTTATGATATGCTTGTTTTTTTCCTCCACTTAAGCGTTACAAAATAAGATCAGGTCGGATTTTTCCTCTTAAATTCACAATTTTAATTTATAGTGTATTAGAGTTTCACAATTAATAGCATTCAGAATGCTATGTTAGAGTTACACTCGTAGGAAATTTTCAAATTTCAAGAATAATTCATGGAGTTTTTATTAACTCTACCATATGAATATAGTAGGTTTTAAACTCCAGCTCGCGATTAATGCACACTTTAATCCATGAACAATAAAGAGAGAACCGGGCGCTTAACGAAAAGAACTCCTTAAATTAAGAAAGAATTTTCTTTGTATTAAACAGCGCCACATATTCTTTACTTTTTGGTGGGGTGAAACAGAGACGGAATTAAGATTTGAAGTTTCTGGGTTCTGAACTTGACACAGAATACATATCATGTGTTTACTTATTGCGTTCGCAATTATACATTAATACAAATTAATAAATTTTCTAAATATAAATACATTATCTATACAAAAGCTATTGAGTTTGTCCGAACCCGTAAAAAATAGCCTACCTTTGCCCCTGGGGTGGAGGGTGCTGGAGTTTCATATGTAGAGAATAGGCCTGGCAAGTGGGCCGGTCCAGGCCCGGGACCGGCCCAGGACCGCGGGCCAGACGGGCCAAACGGCTAAACGGGCCAGGACCGTTTGGTCCGATTTTAGCGGGTCTGGTCCGGTCTCGTGGGCCGATCCTATGATTGGGCCCGCCAGGCCCGGGACCGTTTGGCCCGCTAGGGCCCGGGACCGGACCGGGACCGACCCGGTCCCTTAGCGGGCCTAGCGGGCCCAACGGCTATTTTTTTAAATTTTTTTTTTTTAAAAAAAAAAAAACGTTGGACTGTCAAAAATAGCCGTTGGGCTGTCAAAAATAGCCGTTGGGCTGTCAAAAATAGCCGTTGGCTATTTATGAAATAGCCATTTAACCCCTCAACTTTGTTTTAATTCCAAACTTTTTATAATTACACTTTTTCCATATTTTCAACTATAAATACCCCATCATTCTTTCATTTTTTCTTACAAAATCATCAATCTATCACAATCTCTCTCTAATTTACTTCTACTATTGCTTACTTTATTGTTACAATTTGTGAAACAATTGTGAAGTTGGTGAATTGAAGTCTTCAACGATAATCAATTTCCAACAAGTTGTTCGTCAATTCGGTAAACTCGTTCCAACTCTTAAGTTTTAATATTATAATTTTGTTTGTTTTATTTACTTTGCTTGATTAATTAAGATGGCTTATTCCTTAAAAAATATGTTTAGTAAAAATAAGGGAAAATCGAAGAGTGGTGAATCTAGTGGCCAATATGTTCCTCCTCCACTTCCCCGGCTCCCCGACCCAAACATGTTACCCGTCCTACACCTCCTATTCTTGATAGCGATAATAGTTTATTACAATTTACCGAGAGTCAATTTTTCCATAATATAGCACCCGGTGAACAATTAAACCATGAATATATGAATGCTCTTTATGGTAATCCAACTATTGATGAAAATGATGATGAAAACATGTATGAAAGTTTAGTTATTACATATGAATATAGAAACCCCATAAACTCAACGTTTAATGCTCATGTAAGTGATGATGATGAGCACCTTACAAATGCGGATTGGGCTAATGTTAAAATGCTTGTAGATTTTTTAGAAAAATTCCATATTGCTACAAATGAATTTTCTGGCCAATATTATCCTACTATTTCTAACTGTTTAGTTTATATTGCAGAACTTGCAAATTTGTTGGATCATTTTTCAGATGGTGGGGAAATTTATCAACTTGCTATTATTCCATAAGAAAAAAGTTTAAAAAATATTTTTTTCCTATTCCCCCTATTTATGGTATTGCTGCATTGTTAAATCCTACTATGAAATTAGGAGGTCCTCAATTTTGGTATGAAACTGTTTATAATGGTTTAGCACTTGAAGATGAGGAGTTGTCTAAACTTCCGAACGCAATAGCCTCAATAAATGTTCAAACTATTTATAATGCTTATCAAGTTGCATTAGATCATGCTAGACCAAATGTTCCAACTCCTCCTTCTTCTAGTTCTCAATCATCTAAAAGAACTGCGGGAGTAAGAGCACTTAGTGCTTGGGCAGGGTTCAGGGGTTCTCAAGGTTCTAGTACTAGTGATTTTTCACAATTAAATGAGTTTGAAGTTTATTTGTCACAGGGAATTGAGGAAGTGAATCCCGACGGCTCCTTTAATATTTTGGAATGGTGGAAGGACAAAGAAAAACACTTTCCGATTCTTTCAAGGATGGCCCTAGATATTTTAACTATTCAAGCTTCAACAGTGGCACCAGAGAGCGCTTTCAGTCAAGCAAGACTTCAACTCGGTGATTATAGAGCGTCTATGAGGGAGAGCTTGGAAAAATCAGTACTTTTCAGAGATTGGATCCGTTCGGAAAGAAGAAATTTTGGACTTGCTGAATCACAACCAGAGGTAGACGAAGCTTATGAAGAAATGCTAACTGAACTTGCAGAGGATGATGCTTCGCCTGGAAGCGGTGATGAGCAAGCTTCATTTCCGCCACCACCAACGAAAATTTCTCCGGACCTTGAAGGATTTATGAAATTTGTAAGAGATACCATGTAAATTAATATGTAACTTGTATTTTGGCACATCTTGATTAGTTTCTTTTTCTTCTCAATGGTGGTATTAGCACCTTGTTGTGCTCATTCCATAGGGGGAGGAAGACTAAGAAAGATATTGCCATGATTTTTAATGCTATAATAAAAATATAACGCATTGATTTGAATATCTCTTTACAATATTTTTGTTCTTTTATATCTTAAGCTATACATATAGTATAATATAGTATAGTATACATATATATATATATATATATATATATATATATATATATATATATATATAAGCTTATATTTATACTATACTATAGTCTATACTATATATACATCTCATAAGATATATAAACTATATTCGATATACTATATATACATCTTAAGATATACTATATATACATAGTATACTAGATATACTAGATATATATAGTAGATATACATGTATATATAGTATATCTTAAGATGTATATATAGTATATAAATCGAATATAGCTTATATATAGTGAGATGTATATATATATTATAGTATAGTATAGTATACATATAAGCTTATATTTATACTATACTATAGTCTATACTATATATACATCTCATAAGATATATAAACTATATTCGATATACTATATATACATCTTAAGATATACTATATATACTATACTATATATACATCTTAAGATATACTATATATACATAGTATACTAGATATGCTAGATATATATAGTAGATATATATGTATATATAGTATATCTTAAGTTGTATATATAGTATATACTATACTATACTATAATATATATACATCTTACTATATATATTATATATATCTTAAGATGTATACTATCGAATATGATTTATATACTATGTATATATAGTATAGTATGTGTGTGTGTGTGTGTGTATATATATATATATATATATCTTAAGATGTATATATAGTATATAAATCGAATATAGTTTATATATCTTAAGATGTATACATAGTATAGTATAGTATATATATATAAGCTTATATATATATGTATATCGAATATATCGAATATATCGAATATAGCTTATATATCTTAAGTTGTATATATAGTATATACTATACTATACTATAATATATATACATCTTACTATATATATATTATATATATCTCAAGATGTATACCATCGAATATGACTTATATACTATGTATATATAGTATAGTGTGTGTATATATAAGATGTATATATAGTATAGTGTGTGTGTGTATATATATATATATATATATATATATATATATATATATATATATATATCTTAAGATGTATATATATCTTAAGATGTATATATAGTATATCTTAAGATGTATATTATAGAATATGACTTATATACTATGTATATATAGTATAGTGTGTGTGTGTGTATATATATATATATATATATATATATATCTTAAGATGTATATATAGTATGTATATATATATATATATCTTAAGATGTATATATAGTATAGTATAGTATATATATATAAGCTTATATATATATGTATATATACTATAGTATATCGAATATACTATGTATATATAGTATAGTGTGTATATAACTATATATATATATATATATATATCTTAAAATGTATATATATACTATAATATACTATATATCTTAAAATGTATATATACACTATAATATACTATATATACATCTTACTATATGGCTTATATATCTTAAGATGTATATATATCTTAAGATCTACTATACTATACTATATATATAGAGTATATCTTAAGATGTATATATAATATATTTTAAGATGTATACTATGTATATATAATATAGTATATATATATATTTTAAGATGTATATATAGTATATAAATCGAATATAGCTTATATATCTTTATTACTATTTTTTTCTCTAACTTCTATAAAAAAAAATTAAAAATAGAAAGTTTCTGTTGGGCCCGTTTAGGCCGGGACCGGCCCACTTAACCCGGACCCGTTAGTTCGTGGTCCCGGTCCCGAGCCGGTTCCAGCAATAAGCCCGCGAAACCCAGGACCGTTTAGGACCGGACCGCATAGGACCGGCCCACTTAGGATCGGACCCGCGAAGCCCACTTAGGACCGGGCCCGACCCACTTGCCACCCCTAGTAGAGAATATTAGAACCTCAAGAATAAATTATGCGATTGAACTAATAAATGTTCAAACTTCAGTACTCGTTCCAGAAGTTGTTTCGTGTATTAAGTAGGGATATTTTTATCCAAATTTTGGTTCTGCATTAAAAAGTGACTATTATTAAATTTCAAATACTGGCTAAACTTTAAAAGCAGGCCCAAAAGTGGCTACGGCATTAATGACTTTGAAACGGCGTCGTGGGATACCCTGCTTAAAACACAGCTTTCTCGATTCACAAGCAAATCAGTTCTCCTTCTTCCTCTTCAAATACCCACAGAGGAAACTTCCAGAAGAAGTCAGAAGCTAAAAAAAATGGTGTTAATCGAAGTAGCTTCTGAAGAAGCAAAATCAAACTCCAAACCTAGACAAACATCTGAATCAACGACCACAAATGTTTCGCCGCCCGCCGACAGTTCTTCGGCGGCGGCGGCGGAGAAAGCGCCGTCTGGTAACGCCTCCGATGGATACGAAACAGCGAGCGATACCGAACTGAACGAGACCGGAAATGGAAGTAATAGAGAATCTGAAAAAACAGTCAATACGGCGTCGTCTTCTTCTGATGGCGATTTGAAGGAGAAGACGCAGCAGCCGGAAACAAATCTAGAACAGTTGAATGAGGTTAGGTTTTATTATTTCGCACCTTTATTTTGTTGATTAATTCGTGTTGCTATTTTTCGTTGTTGTTTGGTATTGTAGAGTGATTGCTACTAGTTTAGGCAAGTTTAATTTAGGTTAATCAACTTGTATATTTTGTATACTAATGTTTGTTGAGTTCCTTAGTTAATGATTTTTTTATTAAATGTTGCAATGTGCATTGGAAAAAAAATCAGTGATTAGAATTTAAAGCCTGCTAATTCGAGATTAGAATGGAGGAATTCATTTCTCAGTTTGTTGAAATTCTCTCTAGTGATTCCTTTTCTTGTTTTGGTAAGTTAAATTTCATTTTATTTATGTTACTCCATGGCGGTGTCAGAAAATAGCAGATGTTTTTGTGATGATTGAGTGGCTCTACTGCAGACACAAACAATTAATTAGCCCGAATTATCTGTACATAATAGTATCTTCTCCTTACACCAAAAAGTGATATGAAATTCAGAGTCTTTTGATGTATCCCATATCTTTTCGCAGCTAGGGATGTCTTGTGATACTGTAACATGTTACAATTGTGTACTTGACACCTTCGTGATGTATATTTATGAAACTTCAATTATTGAAAAACATATCTTTGTCACAGCTATGGGAAGTTGTCTATTCCTTACATTCCAAATCTTCCAAGAAATAACCAATAGTATGGTCTTCCAATTTGCTTTCTTTTATTTGGTGATTCTTTTAACTTCCAGCTGGTGATTGTCTCTAAGACTGTCCCTGTCCTCACCCAAGTCAGTTTCAGCTAAGAAAGTCAAATGTTGTCTCTAATGTTGTGTTGTATACCTGCAATTTTACTCTCTAGTGAATTATGTTAAGTGCATCAATGAAATGCACCAGATAGCGTTGAAAGCATTAGTGCAGTGTAACCAAGTTACGAGTCTATTGAAATGATTGATCAAATCGATTAGCTAATGTGGTTGGAATAGGTTTTTTCTATTCCTTATATCTTTATTGGGTTGCAGCAGAGTGGCTTGGTTTGACTCATGAAAAGGAAATGATCTCATAAATAAGAAAGAAATGGAAAGAGGAAACAATGAAAATCAAAGATCATGAGAGAATGAGATTAGGGACTATATAAAATGGATTTTCTACCTTGTGTAATAAAAAAGGAAAAAGAAAATTCTAAATATATAAATATACCCGTGTATAGCACATAGCTTCGCTATACCCTAAAAAATACTTTAGTATTCTGAATTTTTTACGCTATATGATTTCATTAATTGTGCTAATGGGGTTTATAACATTGTAGGAAGAGGGTGTATCTCTTTATAGATGGACTTTCTGTATGTGTATGTTGATTTTTTCTTGCCATCACCTTAACATCAACATTAAGAGGAGAATATTAGTACGTTAAGAAGTTAAATGATAGCGAAGCAACCATTTACTAGCATTTTAATATCTCTATTCTGACCGTTCTTGTCCTACATTCTGTAAATCACGATCTTGTTAAAAAAAACATAAATCGCGAAGTCCAAAAAAAAAAAAGAAAGATTACTTGCCTCCTTTAGCTTGGGGAAATGAATGCCTTCCAATATTAGGTAAGTTGCTGCGAAGAAGTGCCTCCATCCCAAATCGAAGATTAGAAAATGTGAAGCTTGTGTAGAAAATCTAGCTGACATTTGTTTTCAACCCTGGGCCTTGGGGTAAAAGTGGCACTGAAATAGATGATCCTTTTCTTTTGTGGGTCATTCAAATTTAACAACTATATCTTTTTCCCATATGATTTTTCCTATTCGACATTGAGGAATTTCATCATAAATGTACTTGTGTGAATCCGACCTGCCTGGCCTTCTTTCTCTTGTTAATATGTTTTTCATATTGCTGTTTCAACTATTACTCCTGCCCTTTTTTTTTGGGAAATGTTCTTCCCCTTCTTAGTTGGTGAAACTGTACTAAGATAATCACTCTCAACAATTATTAATATGATTCTTTCATTTTGAGAAGCAGAAAGCCTTGGCTCAAGCAAATGATGCAAAAATTGAAGGCAATACATTGTTTAAGGATGGGCTTTTTGAAGAGGCATTGTCTAAATATGAGCTAGCATTACAAGTTGCAGCAGATGTTCCTTCAAGTAGTGAAATTCGTTCAATATGCCATGCTAATCGTGCAGCTTGTTTCTCTAAACTGGTAAGCTCGGCGTATGCATTATGTGCACTCTGTATCAGATTTTATTATGTCAAAATTCTTCCATGGTTTGGAAGTGCTGATAGGTTAGTTTTTCTGTAGAATAGTTCACCAAACTTGTCAGGAGCTTTTACATTTGGCATCTGTTTGTTACTGTATAGCTCTTCATTGATTTGCAACTTCCCACTCAGATTCTTACTGCTTTTAGTATAGCAATTTAGTTAGGTGACTAATAAATATTGAAATCAATGTTTGCAGCTTTTGCTGATCACTTGAACTTGTGGGTTTGAACATTCAAAAGAGACCTGTCACCCTATATGTACTGGATATTAACAATTCTAACTGGCTAGTAGAAGTAATGTCTGATTGTTGAGCTCTTTACGCAACCTGTAAAAGAGCTATTCCATATAGGTTTCCCAACATACTCTTGTTGATGGATGTCAATGTGATTAACTTTACCTGATCAAACAGAAATTCTGATCAGCTAAGGAAAAAACTAGTAATAGTCTTGTCTTCTAAACCCCTTTAAACTTGCTTTGAATGGGCCTGATAGTTAAGTTTGAATGACTCTCATATCTGGTCTGGGATATGCTTAAAGCAAATCTCGAAGCTGAAATATATGGAGAGGGGTGTAGACTATGAGAAAGATGTCACATCATATTCTATGCTAATATGGCTTTACGCAATACCATTCGTGTGGAACTGTTAAATTCTACAGTATGTAGAAAGAGTTCATCCTTCTGAGTAGGGGTGGCAAATGGACGGGTTGGGTACGGGTAATGCAGAAACGGATAAATTATCCGACCCGACCCATATTTAATACGGGTATAGAAAATGGGTTAACCGACGGATAATATGGATATCCACGGCTTCTTGAATATGATCACTTTTGGGAGAATTCCTAGTCTCCCAAACTTGAGGCCCCAATTTGAATCTTTACAAATGTAAAAGTTAAATCCATTAGTTATCCATGGGTTATCCATTGGTTATCCATTATTAAGTAGATAATACGGTTTTTTTGATCCGTTTTTAAAAAGTTTATTATCCAACCCATTTTTAGTGGATAATATGGATGTATAACTATTTTTTTAATCCATTGCCACCACTACTTCTGAGTGAGCATATGATTGAAGTGCATCAACTGATAGGCGGACTACGAGATTCCCTTGTATGATAACTAGTGCTCTATTGTTATTTAACGATAATAGCTTTCACCAATGTCATTAGCTCTGATGTCTCTCATTTGTGAACCATACTGTTTCATTGTGGTTACCTTAGGTTTGGTTTTTTGTTCCCTTTTGTTTTCAGGTAGCTAGTATTACTCATAGGTGATTTCATTTAATTTCTGTTTGTGCTGTTTCATCTGCAACTATTTCTGCAGATATTCAATTTCAGTCACAGCAGATTTTTGTCTGCATTATCATTTATCTGAAGTTAGCATCTAAAATTGACGAGAAAAACTGTAGGATTTACCCCCAAAACCCAATTTACTCAAATCTATAATAACCTTATCAATTTTGCTGTCTCTATTCAGTAAATTGTATTCTCTTCCCTTTCCACCTACGTTCTTGTGTCTTGCTGAATGGCAGGTCTGAGTTGAGATGATAGTATTCCATCTGTACTTGCAGTGGCTTGTAAACTTTGATTCGGAGATCTATTTAATCTGACAGTTGGAGGGGCAGTGGGAATGGTGCGGAGGGAAATTAGGTAAATTGGATGAAGAAGGTCGTATCACAAGTCTTGAGACTGGGGAGGGCATTGTCACGGGGGCGGTAGTGGAGGCTGGCTGAGTCTGGGGCTAAGAAAGGTGGTTGTAGTTTGGGCAGGGGTGGCATAAGGATGGTCTAGGGAGGCGTTGACTGCAGACCTCACTTCCTTGTTGTTTAGGTACTTTATGTAGTGATATGTGATGAGCCAAGACATATAAAAGACATGTTAAGGACCAGGATAACTAGTACGTCTAAGCCACACCAAGCCACAGATGATGAGACGGAAGTAGTGTTCTTCGGTCTTGTTAAACTGGTCATTAGTGTGAGCAATGATTGCCTAACTTCTGTTTGATCCTCTTTCCTGTACTTTTGATGAAAGTGGGATGAAAAGAGAAATATTAGCTGTTATGTGGAACAGAGGAAGTATACCGTCCATTGAAGGAGACAAAACTTCTCTTCTATTCTCATCTTTTATAAACTATTTTGTGTTGGACAATCTGTAGGGTACTATATTGAACAGTATCTCCTTTTTTTTTTGGAAAAGGTAAAACCATCTTACTTAATATTTTATATATTGATAATGTTAGTTGGTCCGACTTGATGAATTATTGACTTCCAACCTGATCAGATTTCTTGCTTAAGATTTAATACTTTCTAATGTGGAAGTACAATGCCTAGATCACTATGTTTAGTTGTAATATTGTAACTTTTCATTCGTGACAATTGCCTAGAATCTTTTGAGAAAGAAATATCAGCTCTTCTCCTTATAAATTTGGTGTGGTTTAGATTATTTTTTGCCTCTTTGGTACATTGTGATAATTATTCTCAGCTCTTCTCTTTATAAATTAGGTGTATGGATTAAAAACATTTTATCATCCTTATACATAACATGTTTGAATGAGACATATCGTTGATGTAAAGATAAATTTACTGGAAATTCTTGGGAGGATCTTTGCCTTTTCTTTTGTCCAAGTATATATGAAAAACATTGCAGCTACGTACATATAAGACTTCTTGGAATATTTATGTCAAAATTTCTAACATTGAATCAATCAATCATCAATAAACTCCCCAATCCCAAACTAGTTTGGTTCTTGAATTAGAGATTCTATACGTTTATAGGATTCTTTAACCCTTTTATACATCTTGCATGCAGAGTTCATGTTCACATCAATAAACTTTTACTTATATAAAACAGTAAAAAACGACCAGTAATGGTTCTTAAAATTAAGTGTTTCTCACTTATCGCTAATATACAAATCTTTAACCAAACTAAAAGAACTCATGACAAACATCATGGGATCTGATGTAAGCGACATATTTCAAAAGAAATAATCTCTTAGTAAACATATGATGGAAAAATCATGTCATACCCCTATATCTGACATAAAATGTTTGAATTTCATACCTTATAAATTTTGGAGGTAAACTAGACGTAGACACGATATGAGACTCATTTTACTGATGTGAAAGTCATTTGTCATAATGAAACAATAGATGATGGAAAGAAACTTCAGTCTACTTGTGTAAAGTATAGGGTGTTTACGGTCTTTGTGCTTATGGTGTGGTATCAATATGATGGAAAACCCAGCTTATAGGGTGTTTACGGTCTTTGTGCTTATGGTGTAGTATCAATATGATGGAAAACCCAGCTTTTCTTTTGCAATTTTTGGAGGAGATGATGTTGTAATTGTGTATGTGAACTTGCTATCTTAGTAAAATAGCTTACCTTATCAGAAAAAGGTCACCTGTCGTTGTGTTGAACAGGAAATCAAACTTATATTCCATAATCTTAAAGGGTATGTGCATATTTTTTAAGGTCTGCTTTTCCCCATTTTTGTTTCCCTTTATATTAAAGAAATTTCCACAATGTTCCCTCTGCTTTTCCCATATCTTTGTTTTTAACTTTTCCGAGTGAAGTTTGTAAGATATGAATGTGTTTATCTGTGTGAGTTTTTGTTGCATCTACTAATGATATCGATTATACTTTTTCATTTACAGGGAAAACATGGTGAGACAATCAAGGAATGCACAAAAGCATTAGAACTAAATCCTACATATATGAAGGCTCTGGTTAGAAGAGCAGAGGCACATGAAAAGCTTGAACACTATGATGAGGCTATTACTGGTAAACATTGGATTCTGAAATTGTAGTATGATTGTTCAGTATAATGTCATTGTAATTGGTTCTTCTTAGCTGCATCACTACATGACTAAATAACTAATATTCATACTCATTTAAGGGGATATCTGGTGGAGATCTTGTGTTTTTCAACCAGGTTCTTCTATGTCTATTCTCTCTTCCACACTCTGACCTGGAAAAAGAATAAACAAAAAGAGGCACTGTATGTTACTCATGTGCCTCTGGTAATAATTGCACACCACTCAAATAGTTCATGTTATTGGTGAATAATTAAAAAATTGGAGTTCTACTTCGGCTCTTTTCTTCTGTTCTTATTTATTCCCTTTTTTAAAAAAAATTCTTGCAGACATGACAAAGATCTTGGAATTGGAACCCTCAAATGACCAAGTTAGGAGAAGTGTGATGCGTTTAAAGCCATTAGCTGATGAGAAGCGAGAAAAGATGAAAGAAGAGATGATTGGTGAGCTTAACAATCTCCTGTCTTGACATGGACTAATTCTCTATTTTCTTTTCTTATTTAACTTTATATAGTAGAGATTCTTTCCTATAGAATTGTTAATGGTTTGACATTTCTTCCCACTTATTTATGTTGGTCCGTGAGAAGGATATCTAGTTCGTGTCTAACTAACTCCTGGCCAATTATGGAAACAAACAGCAAAAAGCTAAATAGATAAGTGTGTCATTCACATGGTTGGGGACTACTATGTTTTTGCACTCAGAGATTCCGTGTTGCTTCTCAGGCTAGTTGTTTGGCGAAGATTGAACATGACTTACATGCTTTAGCAATTAGTCTCCTAACTTTTCACATCATTCATTTGTCTGTATTCTTTGTGCGGAAGGCCTCATGATGTTCTTGGATTCTTTAGGCAATTGGCCTCATAGTGATTAAAGAAAAAATGGCTATGAGGCCAGCCAGTAATGTTTTATGGGCCTAGAGTAATCTGCTACTGTATGGACTTTGTTTAGTATCAAAAAAATAAAGTGTATAGACTTTGGCAGACAGCAGTTTTTAACTCAGGAAATTGGCTGTGACGTTAGTCTGTACTATAGTATAGACTTTCAGTAGTTTTTAACTTGAGACAATTAACTGTGGCATTTACCATGCACATCTTAGATTTCATAAGGTCATACTGCTCTAACCTATCAAAAAGCATAGTAATGCATTAGCTAACATCATACATAAGTGTCCTTATCAAAAAATATCATATATAAGTGCAATTACACATTTCCTGGCACTGGAGAAACATGTGATAGTAAATCTTGAACTCTGGATTCCATAAGTCTCATAGAACTTTGCCCAAATTTTTACTTAAATGTGACCTTTTTTTTCCTTATTAAAAAAGAGTCCCATTTAAGTAAAAATTTGGGTAAAGCTTGTGTGAAAGCTAACCCAGTGTGACTCATCTGCTGAGCAATGCTGCTGCTACAGTTAACTTAGTATGACTCATCAAGAAACTAAAAGAACAAGGAAAAAAGGAAGACCATATGTTATGTGCTTTACCGCTATAATCTCGTGATGCTGATTAATGCACTTCCGTGCCAAATGTACTATAGCTACTGTTCTGGACTCCATGAAATTGCCTTTTAGCTCGTAGGTCCCTGATTATTTGATCTCTCTTCGACTGATTGTATCATCTTAAGTTTTGGTTTGTGTATTAACACCTTTGTTACTGTTTGATCCAAGACAAAGTATGGTATTCAGTTTATCACGATACCTCGGTTTACTTTCAAGCAGTGTAGGCACTTATTAATCACGTGCATTGATCACTTCTATTTTGTGGTTCTTTTGATGTTAATGATTTGTATTTATTACAGGCAAGCTCAAAGAAATGGGAAATTCCATTTTGGGTCGATTTGGTATGAGTGTCGACAACTTCAAAGCAGTTAAAGATCCAAATACTGGTTCCTACTCAGTTTCGTTTCAGAAGTGATGTGGGTTAGCCGCCATGTTGACATATAAATTTCAATTTTCTTGAATGAAAGATTAAGCAGAACATTCGAGCATGCTGGTTTTGAACAACGCATGACAGTATTGCTTTCAAGTATATAGGTTTTGGCAATAAGTTTGAATTTTGATGTCTCTAAAGGTGAAAGCACATGGGCTCGTAGCCTTGATGTTTCTATTTTTGCATGACCAGTGGAGTTTAGACCTTATATTTGATGAAATCTAGTTATGATTTCTGTGCTACTAAGTTGTTGGTTTTTGGGGGGTGGGGGGTTGGGGTTTCGCATCTTGTCCTCAATAGGGGCCACTCACCTTGTCGCGAATAACCTCATTTCTGATCCTATCTAACCTGGTGTGCCCGCACATCCATCTCAACATCCTCATCTGTGCTACCTTGAGCGATCTTGACTGGCCAACACTCCGTCCCATACAACATCGTTGGTCTGACCATCGCTCTATAAAACTTACCCTTAAGTTTCGGTGGCACCTTCTTGTCACACAAAACACCGAAAGCGAGTCTCTATTTTATCCATCTATTGCTCTATAAAATTTATCTAAAATTAACAATATTTCAAGAAAGATTAAATGAGTTGGCTATATTATCAATTGAAAATGAATTATTAGGAAAAATCGATTATAAAAAGTATTATTAACACTTTGTATCGCAAAAAAATTAGAAAAAATAGATTTTAAATAAAAACATATCGTATAACTTTTTTTTAAAAATTTAGGCCACATATTAAACGTTGGTTTTAGGCCCTGCATATGCTTGAGCCGCCCCTAGGGGGTTTGGTGGTTATTTTGTGATTGGTCATTGTTTTGGAGGGGGGGGGGGGGTATTTTGTGATTGGTCATTGGGATAATACTGTTTCGTCATCTCTGAAACAATTAAAATGTGAGGTAACAAGTACTCCGTGAAATTGTTGAAGTTCAAGTTAATCCAGACGCCACCATTATTTTTTAAAAAAAAGAAAGAAGGAGAGGGACTGAATTAGGGAGCTAGTAAATCGTTTAAAAGAAAAACTTGTCGTGGAGTCCATGCTCGAGTATAAACCTTCTCTTAAATTGAATAACTGAACTATAAAAGAAAGAAGATTAACTAAAACAGATTTAACTGCATAAAACAACTTATCAGTATATACTTGTTGAAATTACTAAAATTAGTATTACTAGTTAATGACCTCTTTGTTTTGAAATGTAAATAAACTTTACATAATTCTTCAAAAAGATCCTTTACGAGTTAACCATAATATCAACTGTACATAACATATAAAGATAAAGTACATATTTCCTCTCTTCGTTTACCTTAGTAAGTTGAACATATGAAACTCTATTAATAATTAATGAATAAAAGCTACTCCTACAAGAATACAATAAACTAAAAAAAAAAAAAGAACTCACTACACAAATTAATTGAACACACCTTATACCAATGAAACCCTAATCCTATAGCAAATGAAACCCTTTTTTTTAAAATTAAAATAGTGGTGTTCGGGTCAGCTTGCACGTGCTATACTAACGAAACCTTCTCATCCTCTTCTGCTTTTTCACCACCATCTTCCTGCGTACTACTGAACATGAACATAAGAAAAAACCATAACTCCGATATCAGAATCAATGAGAAGATAACCAATCCAATAATCAATCCAATTAGCAAAAAACTCCTTTCAATATAACCATAGCTCCTCTTGCTATCTTTCTCTATAACTGAACTATTATCAATATCATGGCCAGAGTAACGTAAAATTTCGAATGCAGGATAAAAAAAATCATCGATACCATGCACGATCACACGTTCATCGTTATAAACATCCCATTCGACGATATTAACGTTGTTAATAGAAGCGTTTTCGTGGCGAGGCAACGTAGTAACAACAACAGGATAGCGAGATAGTAGAGTGTCAATTTTTGAGCCTAAAGGAAGAGAAATTTCAAGACTTTCTTTATCAAGTTTTGAAGGCACAACATGATATTGAATTAATTTATAAGGAGGGTCGGAATATTTTGGGAATATTTTGATTAAAGCATCGTCAGTAGGGCAAAAGATAGTGAAAGTTGTGGTATTAGGAGATGAAGAAATAAGACGGTTTAGGGTATTTTCAAGAATAATTGACATTGAAACATAGTGTTTTTCGAATAATGTATTTGTAAGGTTGGAATTAAATGAAGAAATTGAGGTTGAAAGGCTAAAAAAATTACAAACGAAGAGAAGAATTAATAATCTGGTAATTGTTGTTTTTGATGCCATTGAAGATATTATTTCAGACAAAGCTTAATTTGCAAATTATAATCTAATTAAACCCCTTATATACAAGTTTTTTCATTTTACCTAAACCTAGTTGAACTAAGATTTGTTATTTCCTTTTTTTTTCCTACCCCAACTATACTTTTGATGATTTAACAAAATAAAATCCTTTACTTGTTGAACACCTATCAAACTTGGAAATCTTGATTGGTTAGTTGGGCGGCAAACTTTGCTTTGTTAATTATTTGAAGAATACTTTACGCAATAAGTTAAAAATTTAAAATAATTTCAATAGTAATAGAACTTATAGGGTAACCTTCATGCGGAGGGGTATCCAGATCTATCGAACCCAATATTTATTGATGTTTCGAATAAGATAACCTAGTCAATCGGGTCGTGATTGGATTCCATGCTAAAATTATAGTGGTATTGGTATTGATAGTAATTGTGATTGATGTCTCTAAGGAGATAGCCTAGCCGATCGGGTCGTGATCGGACTCCATGCTAAAATTACGGTGGTATTGGTATTGATAATAATTGTGGTTAATGTCTCTAATGAGATAGCCTAGCCGGTCGGGTCGTGATCGGATTCCATGCTAAAATTACGGTGATATTGATAGTGATTGTGGTTGATGTCTCTAATGAGATGGCCTAGCCGATCGGGTCGTGATCGGATTTCGTGCTAAAAGTATGGTGGTATTGGTATTGTGGACATTGGTATTGTGGTATTGTGGACATTGGTATTGTGAACATTGATATTGTGAGCATTGGTACTGTGAACATTGGTATTGTGAACAATGGTATTGCGAACTGTGGTATATCAGTGCTAAAGATTCTCCCAACCAAAAATAATACTATAAAAAATTATCACTTCACAGTGTTATTTTCATATTTTGAAAATTATTATGTTTTAACTTGGCATTTGGATATTATTGATTGTTGATTGTCATTTCCATGGTTTTCCCTTTCTTACATTGGCATTCTATTTTGAAAGAGGACAGTTAGCTTTATATACTAGTACTATTCCATATGCACTAACGTCCCTTTAGCCGGGGGCGCTACATCTTTAATGGATGCAGGTGGTTCATCAGTGGGTAGCTTTGGTCCTCGTTAGCAGTCGCTCTCTATTCAACATGTTTTGGTGAGCCCTACTCTATTCCGGGCCTGATGTCATTTGAGTTGTACATTGTGTTTTGAGGTATAGCCGGGGCTTTGTTACCGGTACTTCCATATTACTCTTGTTTTGTACTTAGAGGCTCCGTAGACAGGTTGTGGGTGGTAGTCGAATGTTTGAATTGAACTAGAAATGTTGGTATTTGGCAAAACATATTTTTCATTATATCTATAAACTTGTAATATTTTGGAAATCATGAATGAAGCTGCTAATGGAAATGAAATGGGAGTTGTTAATGAAATCTTTTCAGTGTTTGATTAATGGAGTACATCTCCTCTTTATTCATGGATGAGTTTGGTTAGAAGAAAATCTAACAGGCTTGCTCGGCCGGGTTCACTCGGTTGAGCGCCGGTCGCGCTCCCCGAGTTTGGAACGTGACAATAGGGATCACACAACCTCAGAACAACCTGCAGGAGATACTCCATCTTCTTAGCCTCAAACCGGCATCTCACTATGACGCCCTCATGGTCGCAACCATTATGCAATCTCTAAATCCTCTCGAGTTGAACTCATTATCAAGACATAAGAATTTACTTCATTCCAACAAAACACTAGCACATCACTCTAATATCAGTACACCTTTAGTAGCCTGTTGCAATAGCCTTACTGTATTTCAACACTACTACAAACACATTAACACTTACCCCCACCCTCAGGAGATCCAATATTCCATTCCATAGCTATTATCCCACACATTATACCAAATCCCAGAATCCATAAGAACCTGGGAATAGTGTTGCATACCCACAATCCTTGGACAGAAGACAAAAAGACACATATATTTGACTCCTTTCATCGAAGGTCACCATAGACTTGCTCCCAAATAGTAGCTTCTCTCTTCACTGTACTATCACAACTCATAAGAATCTGAGAGCAACTTACAGGAAAGAAGGAAACACAATGCTGCAGATCATAGTCTATTGAAACAAATACCTGGGACCCCTTATTTCTAACTTGTTTGTCGAATTTTCCAGGTACAAAGGGTAGGCCTAGATCATTGGTGATTTCTCAATGTATGGTATCAGTACTTCAGGAGCTCATTCTGTTGAAATTTTACCAATCATCCTGGGAATGCAAAATTCAACATGCCATTTTGGGTCACATAAGACATTCAGACATGCTTGTCATGTCTACAGGCAAACCTAGTTTCCTAATATGGCATAACAACCAGCAGGCTACAGGCAATCAAATACAGTGTATTCTGCCAACCGAACAACCAACTGGACACAACTAGGGGTACAAACCTAGCTGTCCTATTTTTCTTTATTGGCGGGAACCATACACAACTTATGGAACCATACACCACACTTACAAGTTCCCAAACAATGGATGAACTGGACAGATTTAGGGGCTCAAACCTAAATGATCAGTTTGTTAAATTTACTATTATCCTCCGGGTGCAGAGAGGTACACACATACAAGCACAAATGTTGTATATGGAGTGCACTAATCTCTAGATCCCATCAGCTTTACCTGATTAAATTTTTCTCCCCTGGACGAAGACAACAATCAATCACTACCCAGTGCTAAGCATATTAATGCACTGGCTTCACACAAGAAATACCACATGCACAACATCTTCTATCAGCTTCAAACAGAGACAACATGCTTCTTCAATACCAGGCTCCTTTTTGATGGCTATCTTCAACTTAGTCATTGATAAAACTATTTTGAAGACAGTCTTATTCATAGGATGGATGTAGCTACATGTTATATGTAGGATCTATTACCTAGATACTGTACAACCCATCAAGACAGAAATCAAGCACCCATAGTTCTTTTCACATCCAAAGCAAAAATCTTCTTGTCACATCTAAATCATCTAAGCCTAGTCCTTAGTCACATAATACTCATCATATAGCTATCCAACCACTCATTGAACCATCATTCCCACTCCTAGGGACTCTACCAGGCATATAAGTCCAAAAGCACATACTCACATAACTAAAACTAGCGAGCCCAAGCTGCGGTCTAAACTTGGCCTCAAGTCCTCCAGATTAGCCTATCACCAAAACATAGAAACACATCTCCCACCTCATCTAGGACATTACAAGCCGTTGATGCACAACTGATACCGAGTGCTCAACTTAACGTATGAGTGGGTAGAAGGAATTTAAAGAAATACGCTTCGAGCTGAATCAATGTCGCACGATAAGGAAAGAAAGATGAAATTTTTTTCTATGTGCCCTGTAGCCTCTCAAAGATAAGTATGGACGTCATCATATCGATTCTCAAGACTCTGCTAGACACTTGTTCATGACTCGTAGAACCTATGAACGTAGAGCTCTGATACCAACTTGTCATGACCCAAAATCCACCTAGTCGTGATGACGCCTAACCCAATCCTCTAGGTAATCCAAGCAACAACCAACACAACTCTAATGAAAATACTAAGAAATTAATAAGTTAAATAACTGAATTTCCATACAATAACTCAAGGATTGTAGTACGAGTCATGAGCCACTAAGACTTAGATTTACAAGATGGTATGGAAATAAATACAAAATCTATTTGGAATGGACATAAACAGAATTCGAATCTAAAACTACCAAGGATAAATAGTAGATATATCCTGAAAACATGTACATCTTCGGTGCCAGCTCCCGTCATCCACGGCATCACAACTCCAAGATATGCACGCAAGTTGCAGAAGTGTAGTATGAGTACAACCGACCCCATGTACTCAACATGTATCATAACTAACCTAGGTAAGGTAATTGAAGCAAGAATTATAAATGATAATCGCAAATCACTTGTACAATTCATAAACTCCAACAAGTGCAGAATAATTTTATGATCCAATCATGAAGTCAAAGATAAAACCACATTGGTACACATAATTTTCTTAACGTACTCTTCTCGATCAACAATCCAGCATATAAGGAAGATATGCAAAAAAATCAAGTAAACGGCCTAGAAAATTGCAAGTAAAGATGAAATGCAGTAACCCAATATCAATCTGTTGCGGCGCACAACCCGATCCAAATAGAAATCACAATAACAACTCTAAGGCCCATATCATAATCTAAATAACTGAACCAAACCACTAATCAGCCTTCCCAAGGCCCACATCTACCAGAAACCCGACGATTTCTCACAATCCGTTTGCACACCATTAAGAAAAAAATATGAGAGGGTGACCCTATGGGGATGGATCTATATTCACATGCTGTACGGATAATCAAGTGCTGCACGGCCAACTCAAATGCCATTAATATCAATATCTCGGATTCACACAGATAACTCACGTGTTGCACGGTCAACTCACGTACCATTAATATCAACCCACCCGGCGTGGTCACATGCTCAATATCATAATCCACCCGGCATGGTCATATGCTCAATATCACAATCCGCCCGCCTTGGTCACAGGCTCAATATTACAATCCGCCCGACATGGGTATATGCTCAGTATCACAATCCGTCCGGTGATGGTCACAAGCTACCAGTCTAATTCATCACACAAAAAGCAGATATACAAGAATACATGTATATGTTCAATGAATATCGTATTTCATACTCCTGGACTGGTATAAGTGACATGTTAGGGGTCGTTTGGTATGAGGGATAAGGTGGGATAAGATATGGGATTAAATTTATACCGCCAACCAAATACGATATAAATTTAGTCCCAGACTTAATCTATGATATCCCATCTTATCCCACTTTATCCCATCAAACTTGGAATTATTTTATCCCACCTCCTATGTGGGATAATTTAGTCCAGGGATTACAATCCTAGGATTATAATTTGAATTTTTTTTAGTAAATTATTACAGCCTAAAAAGCATAGAGAAATTAATTACAAAAACGGATGGTCAAAATTGATCTTCAACAGACTTGCATTGATTGGTTCACCTAGCATGTTGTGTTAGGTGCCATCATGAACTGGTAAAATTTAGGTCGTAACAAGTTGGAGTTCTTGTATGTTGATTTTCTTGTTTGGAAATAAAATAGTGCTGGATTCTTGCTGTTTGTATATGCTCTTTTCTTTGGTGGGCTGTGCTGCTATAATATTGCCTGCCAGTTTTTAATCTAAAATACCAACCAACTACCAATGCGAGTTAGTCACTTTTCTAATAAAATATTATCCAGAAGAATAAACATACTGATTGTATCAGTTGATTCATCAAAAACAAATCCCAAATTTCTCCATTAAATAGATTGATTCGGCCGGTTACAAAAAATAATATTTCAAAATTATATGTACATTGGCCGTGTCGGTCAGTTTTTGAAAACTTAAATTTTTTTTATTTTTGAAAGTGATCGAGTGTGGTCGGTTTTAGAAATTAAAAAGTTTTTTGTCTAGAAAACTAACCAACACAGTCGGTTATTTATTTTATTTTTTCGTCGCCTATCAGAAAAAAAATATAAAATTCAATTATGTTTACTTGCTGCTTCGGCCACTAAAAACCAACCACGCACCGGTCGGTTTTGTGTACAGAACAACAATTTTCCTACCTTACCATTTTGGTCCGCTTTCGGCTTCGATCAGCTTTGGTCCGATTTTTAGTAGTGAATGCCACGCCTAATCCTATGTATTCTCAAATCGAGATTTTTTGTTTAAAACAAGACAAGAGGGTTAGCACATGATTTTTAGGAGATTTTTACCTAATAATCAGTACCAACAATTGAGTTATGTTTTCAATACAAATTTGAGCTATCGGACATTCACTAACATGAGTTTTAACATATAATTTTCAAGAACACCCAGTTTTGAGTTGTTAAAGGTAATTTTCCTTACCCCACTATGTTATTAATACAATATTATGGTGATAAATAGTGACTTTATGGTTGGGTTGGATATTATAAAAGAAATTGAAAAAGCCTTGGTCCTCCAATTATGTACGATTAAAATTGGGGGCAATATTTTCCCCGATTCCCCAATAACGAACAAGAGGAAAGCACAGTTCGACGCGACTATAAGAAATGCCGAAGGACTCCTCATATCGGAACCCGAGAGGAGTGAACGATGTACCTGAAATCGAACACGGTAAAATAACGGACCAAGGCTAAGTAAAGTTTCTAGACCACACGAAACGCGGGGGACAGTTTTGCATGACAAGTAGGGAGTCATAATATCCGCCCTCAATCGGATATTACAATGAGAATCCTATCCGATATCAATTGCGGATCGACATTAACTGGAAAAGAAATCTTTTACCTTATTTAGATTTGTACTAGGACTGAAATTTTCTACTATATAATGGAGGAAGTTTCTTTTATTTTTACATGATGTTGACACGGAAATCAAAGTAATAAAAGTTTATTTTTTCTTCTACCTATTATTCAAGGTGTTCTCCAGTTATTCTTTTCTTTATTCGTAACCGAGCTTGTATCAAGGGTCCAATCGAGGACGGATTTCATTGTTCAACCTAAGATCATGCTTGATTATCACATTGCAATTGGTTTGATCTTTCATTTTATCTATAACTTAATTACTTATTGTTCTTAGATCATTCGTATTAAATTGAATCACATATCCTTTAAACCGTGTACATATTTAATAATATCCGTTTTTAGGGTAAACAGTTTGGCGCCCACTGTGGGGCTAAAAATAATAGTGGTGGTTTGATACGATTCTCCATAACACACCCTATTTTACGCTTGTTCTTTGATGTTTTGATTCCAGGTTAGCCTAAAGATGTCAAATTCTTAGTCTACTCACTTGGGCGTTGACGCTGAGTCAGGCCATCACGTCGAGAACAATAACGTGATACCTAGAAATAATGTGCCCCCTGTTGATCCAAGTGGTGTCCCAGCTGCCGACTTTGTCAATGCTGACTCTCAGGCCGCCATGAACATCAATCTACTGACTGATCCTGAAAATAGTGTTCGCAGGGGACCCCGACCAGTGGCTCAAAAGGAGCCTGAAGGTGAAGGTGATGGGGAGAGCCTGCGATGATTTTCGAAATGTTGTAGGCTTTGCAGGCGGCGATAGTGCAATTACAAAACCAGATCCACGCCCCTAACAGGGTTGGGATCGAGCAGTCTCGGGAAAATACTCAAACCGATGAACAAATTGCCATGGAACCGGGTGAGTTCGGACCCGGGGAATCTTCCGATGTGATGAAGATGCTCGAAGCATTGACCAAACGGGTGGAGTCTGGCGAGAAAAAGATAGAGGCCAATGAAAAAAATATGGAAACGTATAACTCAATGATCGATCAGATCCCTAGAGTGCCGCCGGCATTGAAGGGGCCAGATTCCAAAAAATTCATCCAGAAACCTATCCCTCGGAGCGCGGCACTGAAGCCGATCCCGAAGAGGTTTCGAATGCCCGACACTCCCAAGTATAATGGGACCACAGATCCAAATGAGCATGTAACCTCCTCTACATGCGCAATCAAAGGGAATGACCTAGAAGACGACGAAATTGAATCGGTGCTACTAAAAATATTTGGGGAAACCTTGTCCAAGGGAGCAATGATATGGTATCACAACTTGCCTCCAAATTCCCTTTGACTCGTTTGCCATATTGGCAGATGCTTTCGCAAAGGCCCATGCCGGTGCCATCAAGGTGGAGACGAGGAAGTCAGACTTTTAAAGGTAAAGCAGAGGGATAACGAGATGCTTAGAGAGTCCGTGTCGAGGTTCTAAATGGAACGAATGGGTTGTGCTCCTTCTCGTCCCCTACCTCTACCTCTACCCCGGCCCCTAACAACACCGGCTCTGGGGGCAGCGTCGTCGGTAACTGTAGCTCGTGTCCTCACCATTTGTGAGAGAATAGAATGACAAAGGTTCAAACTCCGAGATCAATAAACTCACACGATAGGAATAAAAGAAGTGAAACTGTCCTAATAGTACTGTAGCCTCTCGAAAATAAGTACAGAAGTCTCCGTATCGATCCTCAAGACTCTACTAAACTCACTTATGACTCGTAGCACCTATATACTTAGAGCTATGATACCAACTTGTAACGACCCCAGTTTCCCTCTGTAGGATGTTGTGATGGCACCTAGTCTCTACGACAAGGTAAGCCTAACACTTACTGAATTAATAAAAATGTTCAACCATCAATTGATAAATAGAAAATAGAAATCTTTATACACAACTTCAATCCCAAAACCGGTAGTACAAGTCATAAGCTCTACTGAGTTTGCTAGAAAATCTCTAAATGCAACTGTTCGGAATAGAATTAAACAGTACAAGTAAAATATCAGAGGTGACTCCGAAGCTTGCGAATGCGATGGTAGGTTTACCTTGAGTCTCCACCGCAATGTTCGACCAGCTAGCTAATAATCAACAATAATTGAGGCACCTGGATCTGCACAAAAATTGTGCAGAAGTGTACTATTACACTAAACAACCTGAACAAGTGTGAAGGTGAACTAAAAAAGAAACAATATTAATATAAAGCTAAGAAGGATAAGGAATACAAAATAATACTTGCAATGATACACTGGTAACATCAATATTTAACAGAAAAAAGTCAGGTAACAATGTTGTAGAGTAAGTTGATCACAGTCGAAGTACGGTGAAACCAAATAAAGGAAAACCAGCAACTATTCAATAAGAACAATCGCTTTCACACCAGATCTGTTCAAGCATTTCCACGAGGTACCAAACCTCATAATCACAGCTCACGGGTCCCAATTCATGAACCCTTATCACTTGGCATCTTGTGCCCACATTACAACTCATAACCGCACGGACGACTTACATGCCAATAGACAATCCTCACACAGAAGGCAAGTAGATAAGAGTACGTGTGATGGTCAATGACGTCATGATTCATCTACTAAAACATATATGGGTGATTTAACTACGTGTATGCTTGTGCAAGTGTTCTACCACAATTCAAGTCAACAAATAAGAGCAGAGACAATGAATGACACGTAAGAAACAATCACCATGCAATGTACAGTGTAATAAAAGCAAAACCTTTGGACAAAATATAAAATTGACCGGTCGATTGAAATTAATTGTATTTGCTACCCAAAAAAAATATAATTTTTGTACATAATAAGCATATAAACAAAAAATATACATTATGTCAGCTATTATTTTTGGGAGTGGTGAAAAATATATATTCCTCAAAACTTTTCTTGTAAAATAATGGTCTCACTTTCTCACAAAATGGACAAAGAAAGAGATATCGAGAAAAAAACCCACTACTTTCTTTTGCTGAAGTATATTAATTTGGTAGCAAATTGTAATAGTAAATGGTGAGGGAGGGTGACCACAATTAATGTGGGGTAAAGAATTTTCATAATTCGACAGTCAATTAATGTCTGTCACACCAAAGAATTTTCTAATCATTTTTTCACTTCAATTTCATCAAAGAATTTTCTATTATTTTTTCACTTCAATTTCATCCTTTTTTTTATAACTACCAATATATACCATGAAAAATATCTGGATGAAGCACAATATTTTTTTGCTAGCAGAATCAATAGAGCTATTAGAAAACAGGAATTAGCTAGGAACTTCATCGTGAAAAATCTCCTAGCTAATGATAATCACTCGCTATTTCCATTTTTATTGTTTAGCTACGAAATTTATTCGTCTCTAATTCCTATTTTTCTAGTACTAAATATAGTAATCAAGATAATAGATAATCTTGTGAAGGTATCAAAGCTTTCTAGCCCTTACATTACATTTTCAAAAGATCACTTTTGCAATAATCTTGATATATAAATGAACAATAACAGCTTTTTGAGAACTCAAAATAATGCAGAAATACACCATAGATCCCTTGCCAATGATATATTCTTCTGCCATTGGAACTCAAAAGATTAGTTGTGTACTTTTGCATGTTGCAAATGCACAATCTATGCTAAAGGCACGTCCGACTCTTCAAAAATGCCGCCGAGTGCGTGTCAGGTCCTCCAAAAATAGTACTTTTTTGGAAGATCCGACACAAATGAGGCAACATTTTTGAAGAGTCCGAACAACATATGATCATGGAACTTGAATAAAAAATTACAAACACCATCCCCATAAGCACACCCCGACCCTAATTCTAAAATAGCTGCATTTGCAAAATACAACAATAACAACTACTTCAACTACGCCACAATCCCAACTAAGTTGGCGTCGGCTATATGACTCTTCATGACTATATCGCTCCATTTAAGCTCATCATAGATGACATCTGCCAAAATCACTTAACGTAATCATAAGATGAGAAAACACGCCCATCGGCTTAAATGAAATCAGATAGTGGCTAAATAAGTAGGTATTACCAAGCAACTCGAAGTAATCCCCTTCTGAGCCAAAGTTGGTACACTGTCATATGGAAGGAATCATACTTTTTCGGGCTACTATACCACGCGAAGTGCCTTCTCACGATTCCTAGGTTCTGATACATGTTGAGGTACATTCGTTTAGGCACGGAGAGCAATATCTTCTTCAGGTGCGGAATATCTCTTTCATTAACGATAATTGAGAACTTGCTCCAATCTAATATGTTTGCTAATGGAAGATCATAGTGGTTCGAAATCAGTACAGGGATGCAGCCGTGCTGAATAGCATCACTGACTCTAGCTGTATTCACCTCGTAACCTTTGACATGGAGACAGTATCTACTTCTCCGAAATCCTTCTTTGTAAGGGAAAGATGAACTCCCCGAGAATATATCGAAGGAGCTATCGTTCTTCCACAGCTCCAATAAATCTCGTCTTGCAAGAGAATTTTGGACACGACCAGCAAAGAAGACAAGCTTGTATCTGCAAAAAAAAAAAAGGAACAAAAGCAAGTCATAGGCACAAATTTGCAGCACAAGCTTAAAAGAAAAGCAGTGTTCGCATCACTAATTTCAGAACTCCAAGATAAGCTGCGTAGCATGTATCTCTATAACCAAAACAGATACAGTCGGACTCATACAGAGTGTGGATTACAATAAGAAACAACATATAACTGGGCCAATTGAGTAAGGGAAAGCTCAACCAGAGAGAGATCTCTTAGGCAGATCCTCATCTTTTCAGCTTGAGTTTCTAAGAACAGGTGGCAACATCTTCTACTGGTCCATTTACCTTTTTATATTCTTTCAATACAGGATTATTTCGGGAAACCGCATTTCTATTTCTATTAAGACCCTTCATCTTCACTTCTGAACAATCTTTCTTCTCATAACATGACATCAGAATTGCAGTACAAGCTTTTATACTGGTTGCAATATCTATTTCTCCTCATTTTGAACAATCTTCATAGGTCACCTAGCTGCATTATATAGATATCCCTCCACTATGCATTTGTCAACTCATGATCATCTACTTTGTGCGCTTGACCAATCGTCAATGTTGGTTCTAGGTAGGAATAACTGCAGCACTGAATTCTAAATCCTTACTTATTCCTTAATCCTCAAAGAATGTCCCTTTTATGGTATCCAAAATGCATCTAAGAGTAAAACCTCAAACAACAAAGCATGAAAATATTTTTGTCTTTGCTCAACTGGTTTTCAATTATTAAAAAAGAAAGATGGCAAATCCACCACTATTCCAACAAGTGGAGCGCAACTTGCATATAGTCCTAATTGAGTGCATTTGCAGTTTACTCCTAACACTAATAGTTGATATCAGCAAGAATTAGGAAGTTTTTGTGTGTCTGTCAACAGTACATTGCAAACAGTTGGAAAAGCTGGAGGAAAATTTTCTGCGCCAAAGTTATGTTCTTGTAAGCAATAGAAGCACCGATTCAGTTTTTTAAAAAAACAAATCGATTAATCAGTTACTAGTCGGAACCAGATGACGTGACTCGACATCCCACTAACCAGAAAGCACGCAAAGCACGCAGCATTGCTTTCACAGACGATACTTCATCTATACTTCTCAAGCAAATATAAAGTATCAGAGAAAATCAATCCACTAGGGGGACGAATTGAAAATCAATAAAGACTAATGAAAGATAAAATGTCCAACGCAAACCTTAATAAAAGCAGTCTACAAAAGAGCCTTACACCAACAACAAGCAGTTAAAAACAACTTATCAACAGAAATTGCAAGACAATGCAGTTAAATGACACCATACCTCGCATCAGGAGGGTTCAACACTTCCTCGTGTTGGCGAGGCCAAACTTGGGGCAAGGCAATGTCTTTATGGGCAACGTATAGCCTCTGAAAGTAGTTTGACGAGCAAGTAACCTGAATTGCATTGTGATGCAATTCTTGGTGCTTAGAAGCAGCGTCTCGACCAATAGAATGACAGTACACATAAAAATGATCAGCACCACCAGATGCACTCCAAAAGCTGAACTCTGATCTAACTCTATCAGTATAACTAGCAACAAAATCTTCAATCGCGGCTGCAGAATGCACGCGAGGGTGATTACGCATAACGTTAATAGAAAAAGGCATATAGTAAAAATGAGCCTCTTTTGGATTCTGAGTAACTAAAGAACTACCCAAAAGTGCAATCTTGAACATGTGCTCACTAAAGTAATTTCCTAATTTGGGATCAAAGGGATTTGTAAGGGGTAAAAAAATGCTTGAAAAAGGTGAAGATTTGTTGCTCGTAAAAGCATCAGGATACACAAATATCTTAAGGGTTTTCATCATTTCCTCATAATCAGCAGCAAATAACTCCCAATTATGATAAGGACTATTATTAATGAACTCATTTTGACCTTCACTAGACCAATTTTCTAGCTTTTTTGGTTCAAGATTCTTCACTAATACTTCCTCTTGGCCATCAAACTGAACAAAAGTTCCATTTTTATTTACAGGACTATTACTTATTGACACAATTTGACCTTCACTAGACCAATTTTGCAGCTTTTTAAGTTCAAGATTCTTCACTGAAACTTCCTCTTGGCCATTAAACTGAACAAAAGTTCCATTTTTATGTGTCAAATCTTTCATTTTTGTTTGTACCATTAGTAGAGCTCCTACCATTACAACTACAAATAACATTACAGAAAAGGGTCTAAGAAAAACCCATAATCTGAAAAGTTTATAACTTTGATTTAAAGAACAGAAAGCCATAATTTTACTCAAAGAGAAAAATCAAGAAACTTATCTGGGCTTAAAAAGTCCTTTCTTTTTTCAACCCCACATGAGAAGAACACAAGAACCTTCTTTAGCTACTCCAATTAGCTGCTTATATGAATTTTTTTTGGTTTTGTGTATAATATATTGTGTTGGAAAGACATTTAATGACTTTTTACATAAAGAATTGTTCAAATGGAAATGTAGGACTAATGGTTGAGCTAAGCAGGCGGCAAGATTTTAATATGATTTAAGAATGTTAACGTGTACAACATAGATATGTTAAATAATGTTGAAAATAACGTAGGACATCTAGAAAATGTCAGCAAAAGAATTAGGATAAACAGCATTTTGTCAGGCGCCTAAGTTACGAAGTCATTCAACTTGGAGTATATCCCTCTCCATTTCTTTTATTACTTCCTCCGTCATAGTTTGATTAAACATGATTTTAAGGAAGAATTAATTTTTTTAAAATTTGTAATTTTAAATATGGTATAATATTGTGTAGCTTTAAGAATTTCAAAATTTATGATGTAAGCAAAAGTGACTAAGGCTACCAAGACTTTAGAGGCCACTTATAATTACTGAAACACCACCTAGAAGAGAGGCCACTCATCTCTTCTTGTTTGAGTAGGAATATTTTGATTTTTCTCGTTCCTTCTCTTCGATAAGAATAGGGATTTGAAATGATACAAATTCCTCTTCATTCTGTTGTGCCCAGCAAAAGTTGGCTCCAGAACGGGGGGCCGGCTCCAGAGGCGCTGCCGCAGGCACCAACACCGACATAAATTGCACACCCCGCTCCCGATCAAAAAGAATGACCCTATAAAAATATTTTAAATTTAAAACGAATCAGTCGACCTGGTCTACGAATCTATTCTAATTATCAACGAATTTCGCGAATTTTAGGTGGAATGGGGATTGTCGGTTTAATCATGGAACGTCTAAAAAGCCTGGTCAAATACGAATATTATTATAATAATAATAATATGCCCTAGAACATGTTATTTTAAATATGTCATAATCTTCTTTTTTTTGGCTATAGAAGTTTATCATTAGAGTATAAATAAAAGTTCAAGTAAAATTATTTTTAAATTTGTATATGATTATGTTCATATCGTGAAAGTAATGTTAATTTCTTTTGTTTATGTTGAAATAATAGGAGAAATAGATAGTCAATATACCTTTAATGAAGAGTTACATCTGGACTTGCCTACTACTATTAGAGAACATACGTATAAAAATGTTGTTACTTTGCTTAATAGAGAGCTACAATTCATATAAGGTGAAATCAAGATTTAAAGTTTATGAGTTCGGGGTTCTAATTTTTTTAAGTTATTGAATTGTAAATTAATAATTCATACATATTCAATAAATTTTATAAGACAGATATATGATTTGAATTAAAGCGATTGAGTTCCGTCGAACCCGTTGTCGATGGGCTAGCTCCGCCTCGGCATGCCAGGCAAAATGACAAGATGGAGACTCTTTGTTACTATTTTTTTTGTGTTTTCCGTATATGTTTAGTGTTTATCATTTTTCTTTTATCTAGGATTGTTTTCACGTTGATTTATCTGTATCCTAGATTCTCTCTAAGCTATTATTAGGCTCAACTTTCTATATACTACACTTAGGCTATATAAAGCCAGCGATATAATTAATACAACACAAGTTTAATATAATTAATACAACACAAATTTAATATAATTAATACAACTCATGCACAAATGGCATCCACGGTATAGGCGGATCCATAATTTAAACTTTATATGTTCAACTTTTAAAGTTTTAGCATTAAATTCATTATATTTTAAAATTTATGGATTCATATCTACTATTTTTTGTAATTTTAGCGAATTTTTACATATAAATTTTTACTCCGCGTCGAAAGTTATTGATTCAATTGAACTCGTTATCAACGGTCTACATTCGCCCATGCCCAGTACTCCAAATATCATCAATGTCGAGTAATTATTTATTACACAGAATGAATTGAAGTGGCACAGTCACAAACACAGTGTAATTATTTTTTATATGATCAGTGCAATTAACCTATTATAGCATGTAAGATATTGTTTTTATCAGCTTACTAATCTATGGTTATTATAGAACTATACTCTAAATATTTTATAAGTAATTTGATTGTGTAAATATTTTTTACACTTAAGTATTGTTACGATCCAAAATCCACTATAGGTCGTGATGGCGCCTAACGCCGCTGTCAGGCAAGCCAACGTTAATTTATCAATGTATTTACTCATGTTATTACTTTCAAAATCATAATCTCCATTCCTTAAATAATGAAAAAAAACGGAATTTATAGAGTAAAATGATAATAACTACGTGAACTACAATAACGAACAACTAGTAGGAACCCTTAAAACCCGTTGTCACAAGTGAATGAGCATTTTCTAAGGAGTACAATAATAATACAACGTCTGTCCCGAATGTAATAAGACAATAAAATAAATAGTACAATGGAGACTCGGTGGACAGCGATGCGTAGCCTAGAATACAGCTCACATAAAGTCTCCTCAATAGGTGCGCCTACGCGCCAAGGTGATCATCAAATGAACTTGTCAGATCCTGCACATTTAGTACAGAAGTACAACATGAATACTTAAATCAACGCGTACCCAGTAAATATCGAGCTTAACCCCTGATAAGTAGTGACGAGGGGTCGACATCGACACTTACTAAAGGTCCAATAAAATAATATAATAAAACATAAGCAGATATGAGGCATACTGCAATGATGGGGTAAATCTGTAAGTTACATAATCTTTCAAATTCTTCTTTCAAGGCAGAAATTTCTAAATCTTGTAATCTACCTTAACAGCTCAGCAAAAATTGTCAAGTGTCATTATCAAATAAGTAAGGAATACCATATAAAATGTCAGGCATCAGTGAAAAGTTTAGCTCGTGAATATTCGGTCTACTAGCGATATAACGCACGATTCTGCCGAGGTCATTCGGTCCGATCCAGAATAATGTGTACACTGCCGAGGGTCGAGCGGCACGAACCATAGATGCATCTATATACTGCCGAGGCGTTCGACCCGCTCCACAAGAAAAGGAAGGAAGTTACCGAATTATGAGACACGTATTTACAATACCGTACATGAGTACAAAATGGATATAATCTTTACCGTTTCTCAAATAACTCGCCCACAACTCAAAGTGTTAAGGCTTGACCTAGTATACATATATTTATTACTAAAGCGATTTCAATTATAACTTCAATTAATTAAGCCAGCAGAATGAGTTCAAATAATTCAAATAATACATGATAAGATCCTAAGTCTACCCGGACATCAACGTGTTGTAGCTACGTTCGTACTTTCGTCAACTCGTGCATACGTAGCACCCATTACTAGTTGCACATAACAATAAATATTACCTGGGGGTAGTTTTCCCCTCACAAGGTTAGACAGGAGACTTGCCTCGTTCCGAAGTTTCATAACCAGCTCCAAAGCCTCTCTAACACCTCAAACTGATGCCCGTCGATCCAAAACTAGTCAAACAAGGTGCAAACTAATCAAAATATACTCTAATACCCATAATTAATTAATTTAAATAATTTCCAACTTCATTCGAAAAATTGATAAAGTCAACCCTCAGGCCCACGTGCCCGGATTTCGAAAATTTTTGAAAATAAACTTTACCCATAACACCACGAACTAAAATATATAACTTATTCCAAATTCCATGTCCAATTTCATGGTCAAAATCTAAAAAACCAAATTCTAGGTTTTCTACCAAAATCCCAAGTTTTTACAAATTTTCATGTTTAAATCTATATACAAACCATGTATTTAACTTGTAATATGTGGGAGTCACTTACATTGTGTTGCTTGACGAATAAATCGCCCCAACCAAGTGAAAATGGAAGAAAATGGGCCAAATCCCGTTCTTAAAAGAACACACTGCCCAACGACCACTCGCACCTGCGACCACTTGACCGCTTCTGCGGTTCCGCAGGTGCGGCCACAATACCGCTTCTGCGGTCCCCCTTCAGCCCCCTGCCTTCGTATATGTGGACCAGACTCCGCTTCTGCAGAGTCGCACCTACGACCAAGAATCCGCTTCTGCGGTCTCGCAGGTGCGACACAAACCTCGCACCTGCGCCTCCAGTCTGCTTCACTCCCTACCGCTTCTGCGATCCCTAGGTCGCTTCTGCGATCACGTAGGTGCGGGAGTTCTTTCGCACATGCAGCCTCTTCCCAGCTCCCTTTTAGCCGCTTCTGCGGTCCACTGCCTCGCTTCTGCGATGAAGCTTCCGCAGAAGCGGTTGTACCAGCAACCAGAATCCTCCAGTTTCCTTAAGTCCAAAATTCGATCCGTCAATCATCCGAAATCCACCAGAGGCCCTCGGGACCTTGACCAAATATACCAACGCGTCCCAAAACACATTACGAACTTAGTCGAGGCCTCAAATCACGCCAAACAAAATCGAAACTATGAAGCGACGATCGACATCCTTCTTTAACTTTCAAACTTCGACGAACGCATCTGAACCAGGCTTTCCCCTCTCTTTTGGACGCCGGAGATTTTGTGAGAGAACTTTTAAAAAATCTCTAAACTAGGAAATAAGTGGAAAGAAGACAGCTTTATAAACTGTTATTAAGGTTTTTAAAAGGGTGCCTAGTACCTTTCTTTTACGATAAATTAAACCGTTACCTAAAACTTTATGGCTAACTAGACCATTTATGGAGTTAACATTAGCAATAACAAAATCAATACTTAGTAGGTTTCCTAACTCCTAATTAGGAGGGGTTGTGTTTGTACGCGAGAGAGTAGCATGAGGGAACTTATCTACTTACTTAGTTTTGATTGTTACTTAAATTTTATTCTATCGTATCGTTAAATTCGTCGTTATGTAACAACCGTTATGGTGTGGTTGCGTCGTTACCTTATTTTTTTCTCTCATCTTACTCTTCCTTATTATTAAATAATTATTTTTTATCATTTATCCTATCTTTTTATATAATAATTCTAATTCATACCCTACTTTTTCGTTGTAATATTTACAAGTTTATTCTTTTTATTGCTGGTGTGTTCATGAAATAACAACAAATAATACAATCTATCCAAAGGTCACATCAAAACAATACAATACTATAATATAATACGATACATTATGAAATAATACGTAAGAACCATCTAAATTAGCTGTTAATTCCCTAATCATAAGAACATTTATCTACGTTACACAACACCTTTAATACCCTAATTATAAGAGTATTTGTCTACAGTACCCTTTCTCTTCTTATATGCTTCACTTAATTAATACTCCACTAAACACTTTTTTTCCTTCTAAAGTATCAAATATATAAATAAAAAAAACAAATATTTTGAAACAAATCCAATTTGCTAACCCCTAAGTAGTACCTTTTGGTTTACATAAAAATGAATAGATAGATAAAAGCTACATTATTCAAGTACACTAGTATTTTTCAACAGAAGAAATGCTTTTGAGAAGCCATTCTTATTTCAAGATGTTGGCTCAATCAGATAAGTAATTACAAATAATCAAGATTATTTCTCAAGTCCACCTAAACAACTACTACCATATATCACACTTGTGCATCTCATTTCCACTCAAAACTTAATCAACTTCACTTTTATGATATGCTATTGCACAATTTTACAGGCAAGAATGAATCCCTGAGTTGGGAAAAATGTATGGATTCCTATCAATTATGCCTCCATTGCATTTTCTGCGCGATTTTCCGCTGGAAGCTGCTTCTTGGCCAACATTTCGGCATGTTGTTGTAAGTACTCTTTGCTGTTTATCTCTGTCAACCTGCATTAAATGGGAAAATTTGACATTTTTGCAGGCTATTGAACAATTTAGTAGAAAGTAACAAGTGATTGCGAACGAAAGCTGAAACCACAAGTTAATTTCACATATGGTCATTGAACATTACCTACTATAACATTACAACAACAACAACAACAACAACAACAAACCCAATATAGTCCCTGGGGTCTGGGGACGGTAGATAGTATGCAGACCTTACCCCTACATTGAATGTAGAGAGGTTGTTTCAAGTAGACCCTCGGCACAAGGATTTACTGACTATAACATTATTATTAGATAATTGTACTTTACCCAACTATTACAGTAAAGTCGCAAAACTTCGCCTACTATAACAGTAAAGTCGGATTAAGTGGGTAGATTAGAAAAGCACTCTGACTTGCAAAATTATTTATTTAGCTGAAAAAATAAGATGAAGCAATTTACCTACTAATGGTACGATCTTTTGCAAAACCCAATTCGTTATCCACACAAAGGTCAAAGTCGTCGTTCTTCCTTGACCTTGAAGATGTTCTAGGTGCCACGTGTTGGGCATCGGATATTGTCACAATCCTTTCGAAAAGTTCAACTGGAGTCCCCTCGGCTGTGCATAAAAGTCTAGCTCTATTTTCATAAATTACCTGAGAAGAAAATCAAATAGGGGAAAATCACTTATTTTTATCCATAAAGGTGAGATGTGATCCCGAAACACTACACTTACTTAAAATTATATAATTTAGAAGTGATCAAACTAATCAAGAAGAAGAGAACTCACATCGACCAAGGTCACAAAACGGTACGCTGCAGTTTTATTGTGAAGCCCAAAAATCGGTACGCCTTCTAGAGCCAGCGTATGAAAGTTTTCTGGTTACACAAAAAACAAAAGATCAGTTAAAAAACCTCGAGATATGATTATTGTGTTCCACTGAAGTGCGCTATCACGAAACTCCAAACTCATAATCGTAAGCATATATTGCAAAGGGAAGCTAAATTAAAGCAAACAAACAAGAAATGACAAGACCAAAAAACAGCCACAAATCACTTACTACATAGTCCAAAATAGTCTGCTGCGCCAAGAGGCCGGTCGCAGAGTTCCTCAAACGAAAAATAGGCACATCCATTAGCACCCAGTGGAACCTAAGCTTAGAGACAAAACACACAATTTAAGTCCAGTAAGTCGTAAGACCTTTTTACATCGTCAAATCAAATGCACGGCTAACTTTAGTCAACAAACCTGTAATTTCCTTCCCATGACAACTTCCACTTCTTGTGGAACCGGTTGAGCATCCCCAACTAGCATTTGGAAATGCTTTTTAATTAGGCTAGACAGATCTTTTCCAATAAAATAGAAGCCTTGCTCAGCCTACAGTTCAAATAAATAGCAAATGAAATTAAAACATGAGCACAGATTAGCAAGAACAGCAGAAATGACTGCCAGATAAACTTGTACAAAGTTGAATACTATACCGAAGTCAACTTCCTGTAGTCCACCGCTGAACCAATTTCACGTGCTACACATCTTTCCTGCATCAATATAATTTCCCAGGTCATTTTAATTGAAATGCAGCAATTTTCATATTAAGGATGTCATTTTTGAAATACCTTTAAAGTAGCTATAAAAGGAAGGAAAAGATCCCTCTGCAGTCCACCTTCATAAAGGTTATCGGGAGCACGGTTTGAAGTAGCAACAAGAATCTGCATTTGTATCCACGAAGGATCAATAGAAATCCTACATAGGGGTTATAGGACTAAAAGACAGTGTACGGAACAATGAATTACTCACAGCGCCGTTGTTGAATAACTGTCTAAACAAGCGGTTCAGTATCAGTGCATCAGCCACATCAGTCACCTATATTAACAAGAGAAAACTTTCATGGAACCAAAATCTTCTCGTAGAAGCTTAAAAATACAGTGAATAGAAAGGAAAAAGAAAGTGTTCCGAGTTCCATACTATACGGACATACCATGAATTCATCAAGACACAACAAAATGGACTCGTCCGATATCTCTCCTGCCACAACTTCTAGGGGATCTGACACACCCTTGTGCTTCTGCAATTAAATAGATGGCACGATATCAAAAATCCTCATTTCACAGACCCAGCATAATTAATGGATTGAAATTAAACAAAAAAGATTAGGTGCATACCTGTAATCGGCTGTGAACATTAAGCATGAAGTCGTGGAAATGGATTCTCTTTTTCCTCCAACTGGCAGGCCTGACATAAAAACCATAGATTAAGATAAAACATTTTTTTTGGTTCTCGTATAAATGCAGATACAAATATCTGCATGTGGCAAGATGAATCATCTCGTCTAACAGTAAGATAAGTTTGACACTTACAACTGGTCGAAGAACAGGTCCATTAACATAGTTTTGCCTGTCCCAACTCCCCCATAAAGATATAATCCTTTGACGGGGGCATATGTCGACTGTGGTATGAGACGAGACCATAACCATCTACTCCTGCAAATTTACCAGAGTGATGTGATGTATCAATACAATGCAACAGAAACAATCACGCTCCTAGTCAAATGTACATTTTGCCAATTTCAAGTTACAAATCATCAATTCAAATGGTGGAAACTCTGTAGGTGTGTACCTCCCGGCTTTATCAGAAGAGGCATATTTGTCTAACCGGCAGTCTTCAGCTTTTTCGATGAGCTGATCATAAAGTCTTTGGAGTTCTTGCAATGTGCCTACCTACATAATCAACATCAGAATCTATTTTCAACAAGAAATTATGAGATAAACCTTCATAACAAATTTTACTAATCATCATATCAACTTCATTCTGATATAACTGAAAGTGAGTTATGTATAGTTTCAAGCCCCGTCAATTATCAGATTTTTTGGCAACCATATTTACAATTACTAATAGTAAAGTACTGATTTTAGGATATAAGAAATTCTCCAGAGTTTACCACATTACCACTTCAATATCTCCAATGGATTCTGTGATCGAGTGCCACCGGACAGAATTTCTCAATATGAAAGTGTCATCCCGCATAGTTTAAAACCAGAAACACTACAATTCTTTTTGAAGGAGTTAGGAGGAAGTAACGCCTTTTTCCCTAAGAAATAGGCGCCATCAACATAAGATTGAGCTAATTTGTGATCATGAGATCACACTAATGCATCGGTCCTTTCTTTTATTTATGTCATTGATCTCATACCTATAAGCAGGGGGAGTCTGCATCCACGATTAAGCCTACACCAGTCCACTCATTTCAAGCTTGGAGTAGAGTCATTCTTCCATATGGAATTTCCAACCAGCATAGGAAGTAAGGAGGAATATGCATTACCTCTCCCTTCCTTTCCTTCCCTAACCCCCCCCCCCCCAAATTTTTCTGCTTATATTTAATTTATGTTAACTGAAGCATATAACTAAGCATTCAAATGCCTATCCAGAACTGGTTAAGCAGGACTAGAGTGTTGCTGCTTACCTGGCAAGCATCTCCATCCAAGAGCTCACCCTCAGCAATTCGTCGTTCATATTCCACTAGAGGCCCTCCTCTGGTCTCCACTATAATTGAATCAACCAAATCGAAAGCCGACAACTTTAAGAATATATGATTAAAATATTCACAAAAAGTACACAAAAAGAACTCCTCATAAGACCATATACCTCCATTAGTTGCTGTAGCAACATCGGCAAACATGGCTCTTGACGACATGTAATATGGTTGACTATGTCTAATAATACCACCATTGTAGGACAATTTGCATAAACACCCTCGACTTATATCAGTCGAAAAATGCTGTCTTCTTACAAGACTACTAAGCACATTATCTTTTCCATACCACAGAGCCGATCTAATTTGCCTCACAGACTGCAGAGCTTTCCTCATGTTGATTCCAAACAGGAAAGACTGCAACTTTATTCCTCCCTATCAACAACTTCCCTATCAAAAACACCAGTTTCTGAAAATAAGCAAGTAGCAATAAATAATTAGTGAAATATATACCCACTTCTAACAAGACAAGACAAACAATTCTCCCAACATAAAAATTTGAACCATTGATAAAAATTTAATCTTTACATCCGCACTTACAAGTTGGAAAAAAAAATAATTCTTTTGACCCTTAATTTAAATCTATAATACAGTTGGAAAAGTAAATAAACCAACCAATAATAACCAAGCTAGACAAAGTATACAACAACAACGACAACAACAAAACATACTAATTTAACAAGTGGGGTCTGGAAAGGGTAATGTGTACACACAACTTATCCCTGGCTGTTTCCGGTAGACCCTCAACTCAAACAACTATTAACAACTCAATTGTCTTAAATTCCAAAGAAGAATTCACTTAACTTGACCATAGCAATCCAAAAAGAATCAATAAAGATCTAATGAATTCACCATATAAGTTAACAGGGAAAGAACAAGAATTAAAATTTCAAGAAAAGATTAAATGAATTCACCTTATAAGCTAATTGAGCCAATACCCCGAGAATTGGCAAAGAGCTGAATCTTCAAGAAAAGTTAAATAAAAATCTGATCTTGGAAAAAACTAACAGCAACAAAACTCACACACACACAATTGCATGCTGATTGCTGAAGTTTTTTTCTGTGTGTGTAATTTTCTACAGATAGAATAGGATAAAGAAGACGAAAAAGATTTAATTTTTCTAATATGGGTGTCTAAGTTTTTATTCAAAAACCAAGAAATTAGAGAGTTTCAATTTTCAAGACCCTGTTTTTCTGGAAATTCCTAGGGGAAAACAACAAAAAAATAATGAAAAAGAGAAAGAATATTAAGAAAAACTTCAAAAGGGTAGCAGGGTATGGGACTTCTTCACTGGGGGTGGGGGTAGGTAGTGGGTTTTTTGGGGTAGGCGGGGTGGGGGGGGTTGGGATCAAGGTTCTCCAATACTTTATGAATATGAGCTTTTTTCGTTTTCTAATCTTTACAGGTTTTGGAGTTCTGTACATAATGACAAAAGTATCCTTAGTTGACTAGGAAAATGACTTGGTGTAGGTATAAATATGTGTATTAATTGAGGGTAATTTTGGTATTTTGAGATTCTTAACTGACACGTATTTGGGGAAGGTGCATTATAGAAGCTGAGTCACTTAAACGTCACTGTATGGGTCTTTTTCGGAAATTTATAACTAATTAATTACTACTACTACTAATTATTTTTTACATGTGACAAATTATATCTTAATTTAATAAATGGTAGTGTCCGAATTAATTTGCCACCTTGGGATTATTTATCCTATGTCTACTATATCTAATAAAGATATTGGTTAACTCTGTCCGTTCAGACTTAAATAAACAAAAAAATGATTAAGAGAGCTTTGGAATAACGATAAAATTATTTTTGTGTGATTTATAGGTTACGAGTTCGAGCAGTAGAAATAAACATTAACCCTTATATTAGGATACACTATCTACATTATATCCTTAGAATTCGATAATTTTTTTAAATTTTATATGAATACGAAATGTTTTGTACACCGAGATATCGTTTTTTTGTTTCCCGCTAAACAAATGTACAAATCATAAATTTTTCATCAAAAAGCAGTAAGTAGTAATCCTCTTATTCACGTGCGTATTGCTTTCCAAAATGGGGCTAATTCCACTATTCTCCATGTCCAACAGTTTATTTTTCGTTTCACGTGTTCCGTACAAAATTTTACGCACTTAATTAGTAATAGTAACAAAAAAGTTTTATTTTAATTAGTACTTTAAAACCTTTTAAACTTTATTTTCTAATTACCGAACTTATGACGAGATGGATGTGTTATCGTGGATAGCTGCACGTTACACCGGCTCTCTCCGTTTCAATTTATATGAATTTATTTGATTGTGTATATAGTTTAAGAAAAGAATGAAGATTTTTGAATTTGTTGTGTAAAATAAAGTATATATATTTTGTATGGCTATAAATTATTGCATAAACGTAAATTGTATTCAAATAATGAAAAAAACCATTTTTTTTGGCACAGACTAAAAAAGTAATAAGTTCACATAAATTAAAATGGAAACGAATAATATTTTGTGGAGAGAGAATGAAACTTCTAAGGCAGAAGTCTATATTTTGAGTTTTGTGAGTGAAACTATTTTTTTTTTCTTAACGACCTTTACCAAGCGCGAATTTGAATTTTAATTGGCTCATTAAATAGTGAATACCATATGATATTTTTACATCATTAATAATATAATTCAACCTGATAATGAAGTTACTGACCTTGTTTCATATTATCAATTCTACTTATTTGTAATTATTTTTGATTACCTTTCAAATGACTTGATGTTTGGAAGATAAACTCAAGGTCTAACCAAGACTAAACCTAATACTCCACTGTACAGAGGCGGAGCTATAGTACAAGCTGTGTGTTCTACAAAACCTAATAACCATGTATTCATATTAAGAAAAAATTCACGAAATATATATAAACTAATTTATTTTAACCCAATAATAAGTACTTTCTTTTCTAAAGGCAGCCCGGTGAATGAGGCATTTCGCATTCATACAGGGTTCGGAAAAGGTCCGCACCTCAAGGAGTGTGATGTAAACAACCTACCCTAATACAAGCATTCGTAGCTGCTTCCACTGCTCGAACTTGTGATCAATAGATCACACAGAAACAACTTTACCATTGCTTCAAGATTCCCCTTCTACTAAGCTTCTTTTCTAAAATCCAAAATTTATAAACTCAAAATTTTGAATACATTATTAGAAAACAACTCACCGTAATAGAACAAATTAAGTTCAAGAAAAGTTTTAATGGAATCACCTGAACTCACACCATATCTTCACAATCTTGCACGCTCAAATGCACGTTGAAGCTTGTGTCTCACTGTGTGTGTGTGTGAGAATTTCTACAAATAGAATGGTATAAAGAAGAAAATGAGTTTAAGTATTGATACAAAAACCAAGAAACAGATGAAATTCAAGACCCTATTTTTCAGGAAACTCCTAAGTCCTAGGAAAAAAACACAAAAAAGAAGGAACAAAGAGAAAGAATAACAACAAATCTTTCAAAGGGCATATCATTGTATGGGACTCTTACAGCAGGATTTAGGTGGGGTTGAGTAGATCGCGCACTTTAATTATTTCACTAAATATTAGTATCACTTTTTACTACACATTTACCATTTTTTTAATATTAGCTATAATTTGTACCTGTATTTCATGATTTTCACTCATTTTATTAATATTCAGAACCTCAAAGGTGTAGCTAGGTATTAACAAGAGTGACCAGTTGTACATATTTTCCCGCCTAATATATATATATATATATATATATATATCGTTTTTCACATATTGTATTAAATCTTCCAGTATGGTAGTCAATTAAAATATAATCCGAACTTTAAAGCTCTAGCCTTGCATCAAAATGTGAAGAAAGCCCACTTTTTGCCACAACTCAAATATATGGTGAATGAAGATCTCTATGGTGTAGTTGGAATTGAGTCTCGGAGATTGCAGGAGAGAGACGAATAGAGAGGAAAAGATGAATTAAGTTTAGCCTGTGAGAGGGAAAAACAACCCATCACTTCACGGCGTTTTGTGATCATACAACACAAATTTATGATTATATTTATTTTTTTTTGTATGTATTAGTATATGCTGATTTTGTAGAATTTCATTGGCGGACTCTGATTGACCTGAAATTTTATAGGTCCATAAGAAACGGCCTAATGACCAATACTCATTGCTTTGCCATGATTTTCGAATAACACTAATTTTTTATTATATCCACTTTTACTTTTTCGTGTGTATTAATTAGTACATGTAAGGATTCGTCCTGAATTCCTATTTTATGACCCTAAAATGTCAAAAAATGAGGAACAATCATGGCGAAGCGATGACTATTATTTATTAGGTCGTTTTTATGGGTCCGAGTGTCAGGACCCGAAATTCCCAACCTCGGAACCGTAATGATGTCTAACATCCACTTGTTAGGCAAGTCGACATTAATAAAGAAATTAACCATTTTTTTGCAATTAACTCAAGTAATGACAATAAACGAGAAATAAACTTCAAATCTAACACAGTGCTAAGATAAACAACGTGATACTAAATACTCCCAGAAAGTCGGAGTCTCGAGCAACTAGAAGTCAACAAACATAGTCTGAAGTAAATACAATTGTTCGAAAGAGATAAACAGTAAAAGTAGGGAATGGAATGGGACTTCAAGGTATGCGAACGCTAACAGATTTATCTCGAGTCTCCGCATGAAAGTGATCTGAGCCGACACACTTTAAGCACCGCCGGGACCGATACCAGTATCTGGATAAGAAGTGCAGAAGTACAGTATGAGTACAACCGGCCCAATGTACTCCATAAGTGTCGAGCCTAACCTCGATGAGGTAGTGACGAGGCTATGACAAGACACCTACATAAGAACCCTATACAAATATATATAAAGCAACAAAATAATATGAAGAACGATAAAATATTAACTGGGAGGGGACATGCGAAAGGGGAGAATATCATAAAAACAGCAAGTACGATATCCCGAAATAACATCTTCCGAATTAATCAACAATACAACCAAGTAAATCACCAAAATCAAAAATCAGATAAAGCAATGATATAAAAATGAATGGCACGATATCACCCTTCGTGCTTTTACTCTCGTCCTCACCATATAATATCATGAATATAATGGTACGACATCACTTTTCGTGCTTTTACTCACTGGTACGGCATCACCATTCGTGATTTTATTCTCAAATCTCTCAATAAATGATAATGAATTCAAAGAAGACACGACAACACCCTTCATGCCTCTCTCTATTCCTCATCAAGCAACAATACAAATCTGAATAATAAAAATCAAGGCAGGAAACAAATTTCACTTCAAACACGGTGTCACAATATCAAACTCAACTTTCAAAATGTATAACATCTTTGAAATAAGCAATAAGTACGAAGTAAATAATTTAAAGAAGTAATAATCTAACCTAAGCAAAGATAACATGATTAACAAAATGATTTAATACAAAGAAAACTTTCCACCTGCATGCTTTAACCCAATGACAATGCTTAGATACTCGTCACCTCACATATACGTTGTCCCCATACATAAAACACGTAGCAAATAGACCAACACGTCTTAATCCCTCAAGTCAAGGTTAACCACGACACTTACCTCGCTCCAAAATCAAATCAGTGCTCAACCGCGACTTTTTCTTAAGAATTAGCTTCCAAACCAATCAAATCTAATCAAATATAGTTCAAATAATTTAAAATAAGCTTTAGAAACTACCCACGGGTGAAATAAATTTGATCTTTAATATTTTTGGAAAAAGTCATCAAAAGTCAACCCCGGACTCGCTTGGTCAAAATTCGAGATTTGGACAAAAAAAAATTACCCATTCACCCCCGAGTCAGGTTATGTGATTAGTTTCGAAATTCGATCTCAATTTGAGTTCTAAATCTCAATTTTTCAAAATCCCCAATTTCTACCTAAATCCTAGTTTCTACCATGAAAAAGCATAGATTTTTGTTAAAATCAATGGATATTTATGGAAATATAAGGAAACAATTTAAAATCTACTAACCTATGAAGTTGGGGTGAAAAACCTCTTCAAAATCGCCCCTAGGTCGAGCTTAAACTTGAAAATGGTGAAAAATGGGACGAATCCCGATTTTGGACTATTTTAAATCACCGGCGTCATGTCTTCTTTGCGAGACCTAACGCGATCGCGAAGCATAGAGGCCCAATTGGCACTCGCATTCGCGATGGCCTCTCCCCCATGGCCTTCGCGTTCGCGGGCCTAGGCTCGCGTTCACGTAGAATATGAGACAACTCTTTTTCCAGACCCCATAGCCCTACGCATTTGCGAGTGGACGGACGCGTTCGCGAAGGGTAATCCTCCAAGTACTTCGTGTTCACGACCATTTCCTCGCGTTCGCAAAGAACAATTTCCGCTCCAGCCCAGATTCCCCTCCGCGATCGCGAAGCACATTGCACTAGACATCAACAACAACCAAAACCAACCACTTTTCAAGTTCAAAATGGTGTATAGCCTATCCACAACTCACCCGAGCCGATCGGACTCCAAACCAAGCATGCACACAAGTGTAATAACATCATACGAACTCGCCCGCACGATCAAAATATCAAAAAAACACCTAGAAATAAGAACCGGACATCAAAATGCATGAAATTTTTGAAGAAACTCAAGAACTTCCAAATTCACAATCGAGCGTCCGAATCTTATCAAATCAACTCTGTTTTGCACCAAATTTTACAGACAAGTTTTAAATAGTAAAATGAACCAAGTTCCCCGAACTTAAATCCGAACCCGGTAGCAATATCTTTAAACCTTCAAATTATTAGTTTTCAACAAATCAAGTCAAATCAAGTTAGGGACTTCCGAATTCAATTTTGGGCATATGCCCAAGTCCAAAATCACGATACAGACCCACTCGGATCGTCAAGATACTAATCCGGGGTCGTTTACATAAAATATTGACCGTAGTCAACGCTAATTATTTTAAAGCTAAAATTCATGTTTTTTCAAATTTTCACATTAAATCTTTCCAGAAAAAGACACGGGTTGTGCACGCAAATCGAGAAATACTAAACGGAGCTTATCAAGGTCTTGAAATGCGAAAATAAGGGCTAGAACTCAAATTAACATATTAGGTCAACACATTCTCCACCTCTAAAACAAACTTTTGTCCTTGAACGGACATAGAAAGGTACCCGGACTGGTGAAAAGGTGGGGGGGTATCTACTTCGTATATCGGACTCGGACTCCCACGTAGCTGCCTCGACTGGATGACCTCTTCACTGCACTCTAACAGAAGAAAAACTCTTAGACCTAAACTTCTGGACATGTCGTGCTTGAATGGCCATCAACTCCTCCTTGTAAGTCAAATCCTTGTCCAATTGGACTGAACTAAAATATAATACATGGGACGGATCACCGTGATACTTTCGGAGTATGGAAATATGGAACATCGAGTGAACTGCTGATAAGCTAGGTGGCAATGCAAGCTTGTAGGCCACCTCACCAACTGTCTCAAGGATCTCAAATGGTCTGATATACCTATGGCTCAACTTGCCCTTCTTTCCGAACCTCATCACACCCTTCATGGGTGAAACCTGGAGTAAAACCCTCTCTCCAACCATGAATGCAATATCACGAACTCTCCGATCGACATAACTCTGCTGCCTAGACTGTGATGTATGAAGCCGATCCTAAATCATCTTGACCTTTTCCAAGGTATCCCAAACCAAATCAGTACCCAATAACCGAGCCTCTCCCGGCTCAAACCAACCAACTGGAGAACGACACCACCCCTTATATAAGGCTTCACAAGGAGTCATCTGAATACTCGCTTGGTAGTTATTGTAGGAAAACTCCTTAAGTGGCAAAAATGGATCCCAAGAACCCCTGAAATCCCTAACACAGGCGTGAAACATATCCTCAAATATATGAATGGTGCGCTCGGACTGCCCGTCCGTGTAAGGGTGAAATGATATACTCAACTCAACTCGTGTGCCTAACTCACGTTGTACGGAACTCTAAAAGTGCGATGTAAACTACTTTCCCCGATCAGAAATAATGGACACCGGTACACCGTGAAGACGAATAATCTCACGGATATAGATCTAAGCTTGTCGCTCTGAAAAATAAGTAGCTGCCATCGGAATGAAATGCGCCGACTTGGTCAACTTATCCATAATTACCCATAATGCGTCAAATTTCTTCAAAGTCCGTGGGAGCCAACAACGAAATCCATGGTAATACGCTCCCACTTTCACTCGAGAATCTCAAGTCTCTGAAGCAAATCGCCAGGCCTCTGATGCTCGTACTTCAACTGCTGACAATTCAAACACCGAGCCACATACAACAACTATATCTTTCTTCATTCTTCTCCACCAATAATGCTGCCTCAAATCCCGATACATCTTGGTTGTACTTGGATGAATGTAATACAGCGAACTGTGGGCCTCCTCAAGAATCAACTCACGAAGCCCATCCACATTGGGCACACAAATCCGACACTACATCCACAACACCCCATTATCTCCAATAGAAACATTCTTGGCATCATTGTGCTGCATCGTGTCCTTAAGAACAAGCAAATGGGGGTCGTTATACTGACGCTCTCTGATGTGCTCATAAAAATAAGTCTGAGAGACCGTGAAAGCAAGAACCCGACTAGGCTCCGAAACATCTACCCTCACGAACTGATTGGCCAAGGCCTGAACATCTTATGCTAGCGGTTTCTTACCAACTGGAATATATTCAAGGTTACCCATACTCACAACCTTTCTACTCAAGGCATCGGCCACCATATTGGCCTTCCTGGGATGATACAAAATGGTAATAGCATAGTCTTTTAATAGCTCTAACCACATTTGTTGCCTCAAAGTTGAGATACTTTTGCTTAAACAAATACTGTAGACTCCGATGATGTGTAAATATCTCACAAGACAGATGACACATCGTAGAGGTAATGCCTCTAAACCTTCAACTGCAGACACGCGTATGCAATCACCCTACCATCCCATATCAATACTACACCAAGCCCAATATGTGATGCATCACAATATACAGTGTAAGATCTTGAACCTGTAGGCAATGCCAATACTGGGGCTGTAGTCAAAGTAGTCTTGAGCTTCTGAAAGCTCAAATCATACTCATTAGACCACCTGAATGGGGCACCTTTCTGGGTCAATCTAGTTAATGGGGCTGCGATGAATGAAAACCCCTCCACGAACCGGCGATAATAACCCGCCAAACCTAGGAAGCTCTGAATCTCTATAGCTGAAGTAGGTCTAGGCCAGTTTTGAACTGCCTCAAACTTCTTAGGATCCATTTTAATTCCCTCACCAGATACAACATGCCCCCAAAAGGCAACCGAGTCTAACCAAAACTCATACTTTGAAAACTTAGCATATAACTGATTATCTTTCAGATTATGAAGTACAATCCGAAGATGTTGCTCATGCTCCCCTCGATTATGGGAGTAGATCAAAATATCATCAATGAATACGATCACAAAATAATCCAAATAGGTCTTAAATACCTCATTAATCAAATCCATAAATGTTGTTGTGTCATTTGTCAAACCAAATGACATCACTAGGAACTCATAACGCCCATACTGGGTTCGAAAAGCTATCTTCAGGATATCTAATGCCATAATCTTCAACTGATGATAGCCAAATCTTAAATCAATCTTTGAAAACACTTAAGTCATCAATCCTCGGCAACAAATACTTATTTTTGATAATGACTTTGTTCGACTGCCGATAATCAATACACATCCTCATCGTACCATCCTTATTCTTCACGAACAACATTGGTGCACCCTAGGGCGAGACACTAGGTCTAATGAATCTTTATCAAGCAAATCCTGCAATTGCTCCTTCTGTCCTTCAACTCAGGTGTGGCCATACGGTATGGTAAAATAGAAATGGGTTGAGTGCTCAGAGCCAAGTCAATACAGAAGTCGATATCTCTATCGGGTGGCATCCCCGTCAAATCTATAGGAAACACCTCTGGAAACTCATACACAACTAGTACTAAATCCATGGAAGGAACCTCTGTGCTAGGATCACGGATATAGGCCAAATATGCTAGACATCCCTTTTTGACCATACGCCGAGCCTTCACATAAGAAATAACCTTGCTAGTAAAATGGATAGGAGTCCCCCTCCACTATAATAGAGGCAACCCCGACATGGATAAGGTTACCGTCTTGGCGTGATAATCCAATATAGCGTGATAAGGTAACATCCAATCCATACCCAAAATAACATCAAAGTCCGCCATATCAAGACGTAGGAGATCTACACTAGTCTCAAGGCTCCCAATGGAAACCACACACGAGCGATAAACATGATATACAATAATAGAATCTCCCACAGACATGGACATATATACATGAGCACTCAAAGAATCACGAGGCATAACCATATATGAAGCAAAATAGGATGACATGTAGGAATAAATAGATCCAAGATCAAATAGGATTGAAGCATCTCTATGGCAAACTGGAACAATACCTGTGAGGACGGCGTCAGATGACTCGATCTCAGGTCTAGCTAAAAATGCATAAAAATGGGGCTGGGCCTTACCACTCTGACCTCCGCCTCTCGGATGACCTCTAGCTAACTGTCCTCCACCTCTGGCAGCCTGACCCCCACCTCTAGTTGGTTGAGCAGGCAGTGAAGCAACGGGTGCCGGAGCCATGAAACGAGAACTTTGTTGTGGCATGTCGCCCTGTGACCTAGGCCTGACCCTTGAACTGACCTTGTCGACCTGGATAACCATCATGATAACTCTGGATCGGAGGTACATTAATAGAAGCTGATGGTGCATTGTAGGTTTGCTGCTTAGGATTAGACACATAAGGACCAGGACTTCTCGAAGCACTGTGGGATGCCTAAAGCGCTGACTGAAATAGCTTGGGAGGATAGTCCCTACCAAATAAACCCGTGCCTCCAGAAGAGGCACCACTGAAACTACCGGAATGATGAGGCCTCTTCTCAGATACCGCCCTTCTACCCTGACCACGAGCTATATTGATCCATCTAGCAATCTCTACGGCCATCTGAAAGAAATATCATCATCAGTCTCCTTGGCCATCTATAGCCAATACTGAAAGTAAGTCCATCAATGAATCTGCTCACTCTCTCCCTCTTAGTAGGGAGTAAGATAACTGCATGGTGAGATAGGTCCACAAATCGGGTCTCATACTGGGTAACAGTTATACTACCCTACTGAAGGCGCTCAAACTGCCTGTGGTACTCCTCTCTCAAAGTGAAAGGAATAAACTTCTTCAGAAATAGCTGCGAAAATTGATCCCGGGTAAGTGAAGGTGAACCAGCGGGTATGGTCAGCACATAGTCCTGCCACCATCTCTTGGCAGAACCAATCATATGGAACACTACAAAGTCGACCCCATTGGTCTCAACAATACCCATGTTGTGCAACACCTCATGGAAATGGTCCAAGTAATCTTGTGGGTCCTTAGAAGATGCACCGCTAAAATGAACAGGAAAGAGCTTGGTAAACTTATCCAACCTCATCAATCCCTCTAAAGACATTGAGGGCCTCTCCCCGCTCTGTGTAGCAATAATAAGCTGAACTACCCCAACTGGTTGGACTACTAGAGTCTAATATATGGGATCCATCTGCTCCTGAGTGTGAGTAGTGGAAGTCTGTGCTCCTCCCCTAGCCTGAGAGTCAACTAGTGATACTGGAAATTCACTGGTATTGGTCACACTATCTATAAGGCCCACTAAATGGACTAGAGCGTCCTGAAGCACGAGAGTGACTATAAATTCCTCCGGGACTTGAGCGAGTCCAACTGGTACAATCTGAGCTGGGATCTACTCCTCATGATCAATTTGAGGCTCCGCAGTAGGTGCTGCTGCTTGAGCTCTAGGCTGAGCCCTGCCTCTGTCTCGGCCTTTGGCTCGACCTCGACCTCTACCCCTAGTAGTGGCTATAACAGGGAGCTCCGGCTCCTGCCCGACTATAGATGTTATGCGTGTTCTCACGATCTGAGAGAGAACAATAATGGAATAATTCAAACATCAAATATAGAACACGATAGAGAAAGAATGAAGTGAATGTTTTCCTAAAACTTCATAGCCTCTAGAAGATAAGTACAAACGTCTCCGTACCGATCCTCCAGAATCTACTAAGCTTTCTCATGACTCATGAGACCTAAACAACCTAGTGCTATCATACCAACTTATCACGACCAGGAACTCCTAACCTCGGGACCGTGATGGCGCCTAACATCCACTTGCTAGGCAAGTCGACGTTAATAAAGAAACTAACCAATTTTTTAGCAATTAACTCAAGTAATGACAATAAATGAGAAATAAACTCCAAATCTAACACAGTGCTAATATAAACAACGTGATACTAACTACTCCTGAAAATTCGGAGTCACGAGTACATGAGAAACTATAAGTGTACAAACATAGTCTGAAATAAATACAACTGTTTGAAAGAGATAAATAGTAAAAGGTAGGGAATGGAAGGGGACTTCAAGGTCTGTTGTGAAGACTCGATAGGTCATTTGTAGTTTTACCCTTTAATTTTCGTGTTCCGAGACCTCGAAAAGCTCCATTTATCCTTTCTCAATTTGCGTGTGCAATCTATATTTTTTTTCATAAAGTTTTTACGAGAAAATTGATGAAAATGTAAAATCATACCTTAAAGCTCATTTGAGCTGACTATAGTTAATGTTTTGTGTAAACGAATCTGAATCAGTATTTTGACAGTCCCGATGAGTCCGTATCGTGATTTGGTACTTGGACGTATGCCCAGAATCGAATTCAGAGGTCCCTAGCTTGATCTAACATAATTTGTTGAGAACTAGTAATTTAAAGGTTTAAAGAATTCCTAAGTTTGACCGTAGGTTGACTTTATTATTATCGGATTTAGATTATGGTTCCGGAACTTGATATAGGTCCATTTCAGTATTTATGACTTGTCTGCAAAATTTGATGTAAAATAGAGTTGATTTGACGTGATTCGTACGTCCGATTGAATATTTGTATGTTCTTAAGTTTCTTTGAAAATTTCATTCGTCTTGGTATACGATTTGTAGTTCTAGATGTTATTTTGGTGGTTTGATGGCGCGAGTTCGTATGATATTTTTGGACTTGTGTGCATATTTAGTTTAGAGCCCCCGAGGGCTCGGGTATGTTTTGGATAGGCTACAGAGTGATTTGAAAACTTAGAAAGTTGTTGGTTTGATATGGTGTACAGGTCTCGCAATTGCGACATAAGGCTAAGTATGTCATGATCGCAATTGCGAACAATTTATTCGCGATTGCGAATGGGGCCTAAGATCAGTAGAGATCACAAATGCGATGATTTGATCGCATTTGCGAATATCCAGAGTTCGCAATTGCGATGAAAGCAGAGATGGGAGTGCCTTTGCATTTGCGTTGGATTTGTCGCATTTGTGACATCTACATCTCGACAAAAAGATGAGAATGCAGGATTTAGCTCATTTTCCACAAACTCTCAACCTAAACACCATATAGGTGATTTTCTTCCTAAATTCATTGGTAAGCGACTTTAATCTATTTCTTTTAAATTACCCATTGCATTTCATAATATCAACATCAAATCTAGGATTTTCATAGTAGAAATCAGGGATTTTGGTAGAATTAGGAATTATTGTAAATTTGGGATTTAGACCTTGAATTTAGGTCGGATTTCAAAACTAATTATATAACCGGGCTCGGGGTGAATGGGTAATCGGGTTTTGGTCTGAATCGCGGGTTTTGACCAAGCGAGCCCAAGGTTGACTTTTATTGACTTTTTAGGGAAAGTGTAGAGATCTTAACTTTATGTATTGTAATTGATTTTTCTAGCATTGTTTGATGTTATTGAGTCAATTTTGGTGAGATTCGATTGGTTTGGAGGCGAATTTAGATGAAAGACCCCGGTTGAGCTTTGATTTGCTTGTAGAGCGAGGTAAGTGTTGGGTCTAACCCTGATTTGAGGGAATTAGGGACCCTTGAGCTGTGTGCTATCTGAATTACATGTGTAGTGACGTATATACGAGGTGACGAGTGTATATACGCCGTCACAATAGTTGTTTCATGCTTTCCCATATTTCGTTAATCATCTCATTCCGTGCCTTAACTGTTATATGTCTTAGTTGCTTTCTATGCCTTAACTTGTTAGTTTTATTATTCTTGTATTGAAATGTTTGGTTCTTCCGTAATTACATTATTAATTACTACTTGCCTTACTTATACACTTTAATTGTCATATCTTTGGCTTGTCTTGTTACTTTGTGTTAATTGTAGTATTCCTTGATTTGGTACAAGGTTTCTTTATGGCTTTTCTTTCATATTCTTTAATAGTAGAGATTCTTTTGATTTGAGTTGTTGAGTTGATTACATTTGTTAATTTTGTTTATGGATCGGGTTGCATGTCGCAATTGATGGAATAAGGGAGAATTGTTATTGATATAGTGGGATCGAGTTGTACACCTCAACGGATTTTATATGTGATTTGATATGGTCAAATAAGGGAGGATTATGATATTGATTCTAATTATATGGTAGGATTAGGTTGCGTGTCACAATGGTTTTTACATGTTATTCTTGATATTGATATGGTGAAATAAGGGAGGATTGTGTTTGTATGGTGGGATCGAGTTGCACGCCGCAACAGATTGTCTGTTATGTATTCATTATTGTATTGTGTTAGCTTTCGGTGCTTTTATACGAGATTTTGAGTATTGGTGTTTCTGGTTTTATCGATTTCGAGGATTGAGTTTATTTTCATATGTTAACTGCCTTACTGTCTCTTGTTCCTTTTCTGTTATTGTTATTATTATATTACGTACATGTTATTATAAGTGACCCGCCTTAGCCTTGTCACTACATCATCGAGGTTAAGCTCGACATTTACAGAGTACATGGGGTCGGTTGTACTCATACTACACTCTGCACTTCTTGTGTAGATTTTGGAGTCTGTCCTAGCGGCGATCAATAGATTGCTCGGATTGATTGCCGGTTCGGAGACTTGAGGTACAACTGCACGACGTTCGCAGCCTTGAAGTCCTCTTCTACCTTATTCTAGTTTTTTATTTCATTTCAGACAGTTGTACTTTCATTCAAACTATTATTTTTATTATTCTAGTCGGTCGTGCACTTGTGACACCAGTTCTGGGATTGTATTTAGATATTGCGGTTGTATGATTTTTTCACTCTATTTCAGTTTTTTTAGTTCTTGATTATTATTTAATTTGAATTGTTAAAAATGGCTAGAAATTGTTCTAACGTTGGCTTGCCTAGCAAGTGAAATGTTAGGCTTCATCACGGTCCCGAGGGTTGGAATTTTGGGTCATCACAAGTTGGTATCAGAGCACTAGGTTGCCTAGGTCTCACGAGTTACGAGCAAGCTTAGTAGATCTCGAGGATCAATACGGAGACGTCTGTACTTATCTTCCAGAGGCTATGGAGTTTAGGAAAAATTTCACTTCTTTTTTTCTCTTTCGTGAGATTTTATTCTATTATTGATGATTTAACCATTCTATTCTTATTCTCTCGCAGATGGCGAGAACACGCACTGCAACAAGAGTCATAACTCCTATGACAGCTACTACTAGGGGCCGAGGCCGAGGCAGAGGCAGAGCTCAACCTAGAGCTTGAGCAGCAGCACCCGTAATGGAGCCTCAGGTTGATCACAAGGAGGAGGTTCCAGCTCTGACTGTACCCGTCGGACCAAATCAGGTTCACTCCAGTGCTTCATAGCCATTCGAGTGCTTCAAGACACTCTAGTCCATTTGGTGGGCCTTATGGAGAGTGTGGCCCAGACCGGTATATTCCCGGTGGCACCACCCATCTCTCGGGCTGGGAGAGGAGTACAGACTCTCGCTACTCACACCCCAGAGCAGGTGGCTCCCCAGTATCAGACACTAGCAGCCCCGCCATTTGGGGTGGTTTAGTCGGTTGTTGCGGCAAAGGACGGTGATAGGCTCGCTATGTCTTTTGAGGCTTTGTTGAGGTTGGATAAGTTTACCAAGCTCTTTCCTATTTATTTTAGCGGCGCACCTTCTGAGGATCCACAAGATTATCTGGACCGTTGCCACGAGGTGTTGCGGAACATGGGTATAGTTGAGACCAACGGGGTAGATTTGCGGTGTTTCAGATGACTGGTTCCGCTAAGAGGTGAGAGATTATATGTTGACTAGACCAACTAGGTCGCCTGCACTTACCTGGGATCAGTTTTCACAGCTATTTCTAGAGAAGTTCATCTGGAGGCTACATTAGATTCATTGATGGGCTCACTTTCACTATCAGGTTACAGATGGCCAAGGAGACCGGGGATGATATTACTTTTCAGAAGGCCGTAGATATTGCCAGACGAATCGAGATGGTTCGTGCTCAGAAGAGGGGGTCGGTGTCTGATAAGAGTCCTCGTCATTCCGGTAGCTTCAGTGGTGCCTCATCTGGAGGTAGGGGTACTTTTGGTAGAGGTCGTCCTCCCAGTCCATTTCACTCAGTGCTTCAAGGAGTTGTAGTCCTTATGTGCCTCTTTCTGGGCTGCCAGCCTACAGTGAACCATCATCTCCTATTAGTGCACCTCCGATTCAGAGCTATCACCATGGTTATCCGGCCTGTTCAGGTCAGCTTCAGCAGTCACAATAACAAGATAGGTGTTTTGACTGTGGAGGTACTGGTCACATCAAGAGGTTCTATCCGAGATTGTTGGGCAGCATGCCACAACAGAGTTCTTGTGCCATGGTTCCAGCACCGGTTGCTCCACCGCCCACTCAGCTAATTGGAGGTAGGGGTCAGGCAGTCAGAGGTGGAGGTCAGGTCATTAGAGGTGGAGGCCATCCAGCTAGAGGTCGTCCCAGAGATGTAGTTCAGAGTGGTAGGGCCTAGCCCCGATGTTATGCTTTCCTAGCTAGGCCTGAGGTCGAGTCATCTGACACCGTTATCACATGTATTGTTCCAGTTTGCCATAGAGATGCTTCAGTTCTATTTGATCCGGGATCTATTTATTCCTACGAGTCATCCTATTTTGCTTCGTATCTGGTTATGCCTCGTGATTCTTTGAGTGTTACTGTATATGTGTCCACACCGGTGGGAGATTCTATTGTTGTAGATCGTGTTTATCGCTCGTGTATGATTACTATTGGGAGTTTTTAGACTAGCTTAGATCTTTTACTTCTTGATTTGGTATATTTTGATGTTATCTTGGGTATGGACTGGTTGTCACCTTATCATGCTATATTGAATTTTCACGCCAAGACGGTGACCTTAGCCATGTCAGGTTGCCTCGATTAGAGTGGATAGGCACTCCTGTCCATTCTACCAACAAGTTTATTTCTTATGTGAAGGCTCGACGTATGGTCGAGAAGAGATGTCTAGCCTATTTGGCCTATCTTTGTGATTCGAGTGCGGAGGTTCCTTCCATAGATTCAGTACCTGTTGTGCGTGAGTTTCCAGAGGTGTTTCGTGCAGATCTACCGGGGAAGCCACCCGACAGAGATATTGATTTCTGTATTGATTTGGCTCTGGACACTCAGCCCATTTCTATTCCACTATACCGTAATGCCCCTATCGGAGTTGAAGGAATGGAAGAAGCAGTTGCAAGATTTGCTTGATAAAAGATTCATTAGACCTAGTGTCTCGCCCTGGGGTGTGCATGTTTTTTCGTGAAGAAGAAAGATGGGTCGATAAGGATGTGTATAGATTATCGGCAATTGAACAAGGTCACTATCAAGAACAAGTATCTGTTGCCGAAGATTGATGACTTATTTGATCAGCTTCAGGGTGACAAGGTGTTTTTGAAGATTGATTTGAGGTCTGGCTACTATCAATTGAAGATTAGGACATCAGATGTCTTTAAGACGGCTTTTCGGACTCGGTATGGGCATTATGAGTTCGAAGTGATGTCATTTGGGTTGATAAATGCCCCAACAACATTTATGGATTTGATGAACCTGGTGTTCAACCCCTATTTGGATTCTTTTGTGATTGTATTCATTGATGATATCTTGATCTACTCCAGCAGTCTAGAGGATCTTGAGCAACATCTGCGGATTGTACTTTAGACTCAGAGGGATAATCAGTTATATGTCAAGTTTTCAAAGTGTGAGTTTTGGTTAGACTCAGTCGCCTTTTGTGGCATGTTGTATCAACAACGGGCATAAAGATAGATCCTAAGAAGATTAAGGCAGTCCAAAACTGGCCTAAACCTACTTCAGCTACAGAGATCCTGAGTTTTCTGGGTTTGGCGGGTAATTATCGTCGGTTCCTGGAAGGGTTTCATGCATATCAACCCCATTGACTAGCTTGACCCAGAAGGGTGCCCCATTCAGATGGTCGGATGAGTGTGAGCTGAGATTTCAGAAGCTTAAGACTGCTTTGACTACGACACCAGTGTTGGTGTTGTCCACAGGTTTATGATCCTACACGGTGTATTTTTATGCATCTCGTATTGGGCTCAGTGAAATATTAATGTAAGATAGCAGGTTGATTGCATATGCGGCGCGACAATTTAAGGTTCATGAGAAGAACTACCATGTTCATGATCTAGAGTTGGCGGCCATTGTTCATGCACCGAAGAGGCACTATCTTTACAGTGTGTCGTGTGAGATATTCACAAATCATCGGAGCCGACAATACTTGTTCAAGCAAAAGGATCTCAACTTGAGGCAGATGAGGTGGTAGGAGCTGTTGAAAGACCATGATATCACCATTTATATCATCTTGGACCAATGTGGTGGCTGATGCCTTGAGTAGAAAGGTTGTGAGTATGGTTAGCCTTTCGTATATTCCAGTTGGTGAGAGGCCGCTTGCAGTAGATGTTCAGGCTTTGGCCAATCAGTTCGTGAAATTAGATATTTCGTAGCCCAGTCGTGTTCTAGCTTGCACAATCGCTCGATCTTCCTTGTATGAGCGCATCAGAGAGCGTCAATATGATGACCTCCATTTGATTGTCCTTAAGGACACGGTGCGGCACGGTGGTGCCAAGTAGGTTACTGTTGGATATGATGGGGTTTTATGGATGCAGGATCATATTTGTGTGCCCAATGTGGATGGGCTTCATGAGTTGATTCTTGAGAAGGCTTACAGTTCCCGATATTCTATTCATATGGGTACCGCCGAGATGTATCAGGACTTGCGGAAACATTATTAGTGGAGGAGGATGAAAAAGGATATAGTTGCATATGTAGCACGTTGTCTAAATTGTTAGCAAATAAAGTACGAGCATCAGAGCCTGGAGATTCCTGAGTGGAAGTGGGAGCGTATTACTATGGATTTTGTTGTTGGACTCCCACAGATTCAGAAGAAGTTCGACGCGGTATGGTTCATTGTGGATAGGTTGACCAAGTCGGCACATTTCATTCCAGTGGCAGTTACCTATTCTTCAGAGCGGTTAGTTGAGATCTACATCTGCCAGATCATATGTCTTCATGGCGTGCCCGTGTCTGTCATTTCTAATCGAGGTACGCAATTGACCTCGCACTTATAGAGGGCCGTACAATATGAGTTGGGCACGCGGGTTGAGTTGAGTATAGAATTTCACCCCTAGACAGACGCGCAGTCCGAACACACTATTCAGATATTGGAGGATATGCTTCGTGCTTGCGTTATGGATTTCAGGGGTTCTTGGGATCAGTTCTTGCCGCTGCGGAGTTTGCCTACAATAACAACAACCAGTCGATTATTCAGATGGCTCCCTATGAGGCATTATCGGGAGGCGGTGCCGTTCTCCAGTTGGATGATTTGAGCCAGGAGAGGCTCAGTTTTTGGGTATCAATTTGGTTCATGATGCCTTGTATAAGGTTAGATTATTCAGGATTGACTTCGCACCACTCATTCTAGGCAGAAGTGTTATACCGACCGTAGAGTTCGTGATGTTGCATTCATGGTTGGAGAGAGGGTGTTGCTCAGGGTTTCACCCATGAAGGGTGTGATGAGGTTAAAAAAGGGGCAAGTTGAGCCCTAGGTATATCGGACCCTTTGAGATTCTTGAGAGAGTGGGTGAGGTATCCTACAAGCTCGCATTGCCATCTCGTTTATCAACAGTCCATCCAGTGTTCTATGTGTTCATACTCCAGAAGTATCAAGGTGATCCGTCCCATGTGTTAGATTTCAGCTCAGTCCAATTGGATAAGGATTTTACTTATGAGGTAGAGCCGGTGGCTATTCTATCCCGGCAGGTTCGGTAGTTGATATCTAAGAGTTATCCTTCAGTTCGAGTGCAATGGAGAGGTCAGTCGATCGAGGCAGACACGTGGGAGTCCGAGTCGGACATGCATAGTAGATATCCACACCTTTTCACCAGTTCAGGTACCTTTTAATGTTCTTTCGAGGACGAACATTTATTTTAGAGATGGAGAATGTGATGACACGATAGATCATTTATAGTTTTATCCTTTTATTTCTGTGTTTCGAGACCTCGAATTGCTCAATTTAGCCTTTCTTGATTTGTGTGCATAGTCTATGTCCTTTTTCGGAAAGTTTTAACGAGAAAATTGATAAAAATGTGAAAGTGTGCCTTAAAACTCATTGGAGCTAACTACGGTCAACATTTTGTGCAAACGGACCCAGATCAGTATTTTGATGGTCCCGGTGGGTCATACCGTGATTTGGGACTTGAACGTATGCCCGAAATCGAATTCGAAAGTCCCTAGCTTGATCTAATGTAAATTGTTGAAAACTAGTAATTTAAAGGTTTAAAGAATATTTAAGTTTGACTGTAGGTTGACTTTATTGTTACCGGATTCAGATTATGGTTCCGGAACTTGATATAGGTTAATTCAGTATTTATGACTTGTCTGCAAAATTTAATGCAAAACAGAGTTGATTTGATGTGATTCGTACGTCTGGTTGTAAATTTGCATGTTCTTAAGTTTCTTTGAAAATTTTATTCGTCTTGGTATACAATTCGTAGTTCTAGATGTTATTTTGGTGGTTTGATCGCACGATCGAGTTCGTAAGATGTTTTTGGACATGTGTGCATGTTTGGTTTAGAGCCCCGAGGGCTCAGGTGATTTTCAGATAGGCTATGAAGTGATTTTTGAACTTAGAAAGTTGTTGGTGTGATCTTGTGTGCAGGTCTCACAATTATGAGACCAGGGGTCGCAATTGCGACATAAGGCTAAGTCTGTCATGATCGCAATTGCGAATAGGGCCTTGGATCAGCAGAGATCACAATTGCAATCATTTGATCGCATTTGCGAATTTCCAGAGTTCGCAATTACGAACAATTCATTGCTATTGCGATGAAAGAAGAGATAGGAGTGTCTTCGTATTTGCGATGGATTGCTTACATTTGCGGGGTCTCATTTGTGAACCACAAGTCCCAATTGCGACATCTGCGAGTGGACAAAAAGTCGAGAATGTGGGATTTAGCTCATTTTTCACAAACTCTCAACCCTAAACACCCTAGAGGCGATTTTATTCCAAGAGATTTTCTTCCTAAAATCATTGGTAAGTGACTTTAATCTATTTCTTTTCAATTACCCGTTGCATTTCATAAGATTTCAACATCAAATCTAGGATTTTCATGGTAGAAATTAGGGATTTTTATAAATTTGGGATTTAGACCTCGAATTGAGGTCGGATTTCGAAACTAGTTACATAACCAGGCTTAGGGGTGAATGGGTAATCGGGTTTTGGTCTGAATCGCAAGTTTTGACCAAGCGGCCTCGGGGTTGACTTTTGTTGACTTTTTTTGGAAAAAAGTGTAAAGATCTTAACTTTATGTATGGTAATTGATTTCCCTAGCATTGTTTGATATTATTCAGTTGATTTTGGTTAGATTCGATTGGTTTGGAGGCAGATTTTAGAAGAAAGGCCCAAGTTGAGCTTTGATTTGCTTGCGGAGTTAGGTAAGTGTTGGGTCTAACCTTGATTTGAGGGAATTAGGGACCTTTGAGTTATGTGCTATGTGAATTACATGTGTAGCGGCGTATATGCAAGGTGACAAGTGTATATATGCCGTCAAAATAGTTGTTTTCATGCTTTCCTATATTTCGTTAATTATCTCATTCCATGCTTAAACTATTATATGTCTTAGTTGCTTTCTATGCCTTTAGTTGTTACTTGTCACCTATTATTCTTGTATTTAAATGTTTGGTGGGATCGGGTTGCACACAACAACGGATTTTATATGTGATTTGATATGGTGAAATAGGGGAGGGTTATGATATTGATTCTGATTATATGGTTGGATCGGGTTGCGCGTCGCAATGGGTTTTACATGTTATTCTTGATATTGATATGGTGAAATAAGGGGGATTGTGTTTGTACGGTGGGATCGGGTTGCGCGCCGCAACAGATTGTGTGTTTTGTATTCATTGTTGTATTGTGTTAGATTTCGGTGCTTTCATAAGAGATTCTGAGTACTGGAGATTCTGGTTTTATCGATTTCGAAGATTGAGTTTATTTTCATAAGTTAACTGCCTTAGTTTCCTGTGTTCCTTTCATGTTATTATTATTATATTGCGTACAAGTTATTGTAAGTAACCCGCCTTAGCCTCGTCACTACTTCGTCGAGGTTAGGCTCGGCACTTACAGAGTACGTGGGGTCATTTTTACTCATACTACACTCTTTACTTCTTGTGCATATATTTGGAGTCGGTCCTAGCGGCGGTTAGTAGATTGCTCGGATTGATTGCCGGTTCGAAGACTTGAGGTACAGCTGCATGGTGTTCGCATCCATATAGTCCCATTCTACCTTATTCTAGCTATTTATTTCATTTGAGACAATTGTACTTTTATTCATACCGTTATTTGTATTATTCTAGTCGCTCATGCACTTGTGACACCAGTTCTGGGATTGTATTTAGATATCGCGGTTGTATGATGTTCTTACTCTATTTCAGTTTATTTAGTTCTTGATTATTATTAAATTTGAATTGTTAAAAATGGCTAGAAATTGTTCTAACGTTGGCATGCCTAGCATGTGATATGTTAAGCACCATCATGGTCCCGAGGGTGGAAATTCCAGGTCGTGACATATGCGAACACCAACAAATCTATCTCGAGTCTTCGTATGAAAGTAATCCGAGTTGACATACCTCTAAGCACTACCAGGACCGATACCAGTATCTGCACAAGAAGTGCAGAAGTATAGTATGAGTACAGCCGACCCAATGTACTCCGTAAGTATCAAGTCTAACCTCGATGAGATAGTGACGAGGCTATGACACGACACTTACGTAAGAAACCTGTTAAAATATATATGAAGAAACAAAATAACAAGAAAAATGATAAAATATTAACTAGGAGGGGACATACGAAAGGGGAGAATATCATAAAATAGTAAGTACGATATCCCGAAATAACATCTTCCGAATTAATCAACAATATAACCAAGTAAATCACTAAAACCGGAAATCAGATAAAGCAATGACATGAAAATGAATGGCACGACATCACCCTTTGTGCTTTTACTCTCGTCCTCACCATGTAATATCATGAATATAATGGTACGGCATCACCTTTCGTGCTTTTACTCACCGGCATGGAATCATCCTTTATGCTTTTACTCTAAAATCTCTCAATATATAATAATGAATTCTAATAAGGCACGACAACACCCTTCGTGCTTCTCTCTTCCTCGCCAAGCAACAATACAAATCCGGATAATAAAAATCAATGCAGGAAATAATTTCACTTCAAATATAGTGCCACGATATCAAACTCAACTTTTAAAATATACAACATCATTGAAATAAGCATTAAATACGAAACGAATAATTTAAACAAGTAATAATCTAACCTAAGCATGGATAACATGATTAACAAAATAATTTAATACAAAGAAACAATTTCCACATGCATGCTTTAACGCAATGACAACACATAGATACTCGTCACCTCACATATACATTGTCCCCACACATAAAACATGTAGCAAATAGACCAACAACTCCTAACTCTCAAGTCAAGGTTAATCACGATACTTACCTCACTCTGCAACCAAATCAGTGCTCAACCGCAGCTTTTCCTCTAGAAATAGCCTCCAAACCAATCAAATCTATCCAAATATAATTCAAATAATTCAAAATAAGCTTTAGAAACTTCCCACGAGTAAAAAATATTCAATCTTTAATGTTTTGGGAAAAAGTCAAACCCATGCCCGCTTGGTCAAAACCCATGATTCAGACCAAAATCTAATTACCCATTTACCCCGAGCCCGGTTATGTGATTATTTCGAAATTCGACCTCAATTTCTCAAAATCTCCAATTTCTACCTAAATCCCTAATTTCTACCACGAAAAAGCATAGATTAAAGGCTAAAATCAATAGATGTTTATGGAAACAAGTTAAAATCTACTAACCTATGAATTTGGGGTGAAAAATCTCTTCAAAATCGCCTCTAGGCTGAGCTCAAACTTGAAAATGATAAAAAATGGGAAGAATCTTGATTTTGGACTATTTTAAATCATTGGCGTCTCAAGTCTTATTCGCGTTCGCGAAGGACCTGACGCGTTCGCGAAGCACAACGGCCCAATCGGCCTTTGTGTTCGTGAGATACTCTTTCCATTCGCGATGGCCTCTACCCCTGCCTTCGTGTTCGCGAGCCTAGGCTCGTGTTCACATAGAATATCATACAGCTCCCTTCCAAGACCTCATAACCCTACGCGTTCGCGAATGGACAGTCGTGTTCTCAAAGGGTAACCCCCCATAAATCGCATTCGCGAAGAACGATTTCCGCCCCAACCCAGATTCCCCTTCGTGATCGCGAGAGTAGCTTTGCGAACGCGAAGCACATTGCACTAGACATCAGCAACAACCAAAACTAGTAACTTTTTAAGTTTAAAATGGTCCATAGCCTATCTGAAACTCACCCGAGACCCTCGGGCTCCAAAACAAACATGCACACAAGTAAAATAACATCATACAAACTCGCTCGTGTGATGAAAACACCAAAATAACACCTAAAACTATGAATCAGACATCAAAATGCATGAAATTTTCAAAGAAACTCAAGAACTTCCAAATTCACAACCAATCGTCCGAATCCTATCAAATCCACTCCATTTTGCACCAAATCTTGCACACAAGTTTTAAATAGTAAAATAAACATATACCAAGTTTCGAAACCAAAATCTGAACCCGGTAGTAATAAAGTCAACCTACGGTCAAATCTAAAAAATCTTTAAACCTTCAAATTACTAGATTTCAACTAATTAAGTCAAATCAAGTTAGAGACTTTCGAATTTAATTCTGGACATACGCCCAAGTCAAAAATCACGATACGGACCCTCATTGATCGTAGTCAACTCAAGCCTTTTGAAAGCTAAAATTCATATTTTCTTCAGTTTTTACCCAAAATCTTTCTGAACAAGACACAAATTGCGCATGCAAATCGAAAATGCCTAACGAAGCTAATCAAGGTCTCGAAACACAAAAATAAGGGCTAGAACTCAAAACAACCTATCCGGTCATCACATTGAGAAATTTTCGAGGCCAATTGCCAGAATTCATGAAGATGGCATGGACATTAGCAAACAAAAAATCGAAAATCATCTTGAATTTATGTTTTATGACCCTAAAATGACAAAAATGAGGAATCGTCATGGCAAGGTAATGAATATTGTTTATTAAATCATTTTTGATGGCCCTACAAACTTTTAGGTGATTCGGGACCCGTCTACTAAAATCAAGAAGATGGCATGGACAATATACACGAAAAATCGGAAATCATACTGAATTCCTGTTTTATGACCCTAAAACACTAAAAATGAGGAACGATCATGGAAAAGCAATGACTATGGTTCACTAGGTTGCCTCTGATGGGCATATAAAATTTTAGGAAATTCAGGGCCGGTCGAGCCCAAATTTATTAAGATGGCATGGACTAAGCATACGAAAAGTTAGAAATCGTGCTTATTTCCTGTTTTATAACCCTAAAATTGTCACGACCCGAAATTCCCACCTTCGGATCATGATGGCGCCTAATATTTTACTTGTTAGGCAAGCCAATGTGAGAATAATATTAGTCATTTTAAAACAATTTAAAAAGTTATTAATAACAAAGGAACAAATGCGGAAGTAAGGTCTGAAATATAGTGAATAATCCATAAAAATAACGGTGTCTAAATACCATCCCAGAATTGGTGTCACAAGTGCACGAGCTTCTAGAATAATACAAATAAAGGTTTGAATAAAATAAAGATGTGTGGAAACAAACACACAACTAAAGTAAAATAGACGGGGACTTCAGAACTGCGGACGCCATGCAGTTATACCTCAAGTCTCCTCTGGTAGCTGAAATCCGAGCAAGTCTATGGTACGCCACAGGGACCAACTCCAAAATCTGCACAAGAAGTGCAGAGTGTAGTATCAGTACAACCGACCCCATGTACTGGTAAGTGCTGAGCCTAACCTCGACAAAGTATTGACGAGGCTAAGACGTGTCACTTCATTAACCTGTACGCAATATTAGTAACAACAACAAATAATAGAAATAAATCAGGTAACTCATTTATAATAATTAAAGCCAACTCAGCAGTCATAACCAATTATCATTTCTATTGCGGCGTGCAACCCGCTCTCACAATATATTCACATTCAATTCTATTGCGGCGTGCAACCCGCTCCTCCAATATATTCATTTTAATCAAGTCTGTTGCGGCGTGAAACCCGATCCCCCAATATATATATATATATATATATATATAAGTCTATTGAAGCGTGCAACCCGATCCTCCAATATGGACTTTTAATAAGTCTGTTGCGGCGTGCAACCCGGTCTCCAATATGGACTTTTAATAAGTCTGTTGCGGCATGTAACCCGATCCTCCAATATGTACTTTTAATAAGTCTGTTGCGGCGTACAACCCGATCCTCCAATATGGACTTTTAATAAGTCTGTTGCGGCATGCAACCCGATCCTCCAATATGGACTTTTAATAAGTCTGTTGCGGCGTGCAAACTGATCCTCCAATATATCCATTTCAATCAATTCTGTTACGGCGTGCAACTCTCTCCTCTAACATATTCATTTACCAAATCTTATAGAAGAAATTTCCCCAATAAATGCAACAATTAATATAAAATTATAATACAACAAGCATACAATAATTATGATTTAATTATAAAACAAACAATGACAAATAGCAATTTATTATGGAAATCAGGGAGAAAATAGGCTGTTTAATGTTTAATATGCTAAATGTCAAGTAGCAATTAATACACATAATTCAAATAAGATGTAGCAGTTATTACATGAATTCAAGAATTAATATTTGACAAGGAATATGAGAGAAACAATTATTATAACAATTAATTCATGATTTAAAACAATTAATGATTTTTCAAGTAAATATACAAACAATTAATTTGACGACGTATAGACACTCGTCACCTCGCCTATGCGTCGTTCACATGCATTTCACATAACAAACCGTTTAAGGGTTCTATTCCCTCAAGTCAAGGTTAATCACGACACTTACCTCGCTTTGCAAATTCCAATCAATTACTCGACCATAACTTTTCCTTTTAAATTTGTCTTCAAAAGCTTCAAATCTATTCACAAACAATTTGATATACTCAATACGAATCATAAGAATTAATTACATATGAATTTACTAATTTTTCGAATAAAAATCTAAAATTTATTTAAATATTTGACAGTGGGACCCACATATCAATTCCCGAAAAAACTCACGAAATCCGAATACCCGTTCCGTTACGAGTTCAACCATACAAAAATTATCCAATTCCGATATCAAATGGACCTTCAAATCTTAAATTCTCATTTTTGGAAGATTTAATAAAACTCTGATTTCTCTTCCCTAAATTCACAGATTCATGATGTAAATGAGTATGGAATCATGAAATATAATCAATATAGGATAAGGAACACTTACCCCAAGAATCATACTCTTAATCACCCATCATTACCCAAACTCGAAATTGAAGATTAGGGGTTAGAACCTTACCTCTTTGATGAAGAACTTGAGGAATTTCTTGTTGGTTTTCAAGGTTTGGACAAGAATTTGATGAACAAGACACTTTATCTACTTTCTCTCTCTAGAACACTCTCACTTCTTTCTAAAATCATCAGATAAATGCCCCAAAATAAACCCCAAAGCCTATTTATCAAAATGGGGTCGGGTTATAAAAATAGGAAAATTACCCCTCTGAAAACAGATATGCGGTCGCACAATGGACCGCACAATTTGTGTGCGGGTCCCAAAATGATCGCACACGAGTTTGCGGTCGCATAACCATTTTGCGATCGCATAATGGTCGCAGAATTGCATTTTTCTAGCTTTTGGTAATTTGGTCATAATCTATTGTAGGAATGTCCAAATTACGAATGGTTTGAAGCGTTAGAAACTAGATTCAAAGATCTTTAATTTGATAGTAATACACCATATAATACTTCGTATCATGATAGTTATGATCATTTGAAGTTAGGTCTTATGCGAACTCACTTGAAACTTTAATCTTACGAAATTTCCAACTTCTACATTCGATGCCGAAACCTATCGAATCAAGTCCGATTGACCTCAAATTTTTCACACAAGCCATAAATGACATAACGGAGCTATAAAATTTTTTGGAACTGAATTCTGACTCCGATATCAAAAAGTCAAGCCCGTGGTCAAACTTGGAAATCTTTAGCCTTAGATTACTAGTTTCCGTTAAATGGTCATAACTTGAGCTAGGGACCTCCAAATTAAATTCCGGGCATACGCCCAAGTCCCAAATCACGATATGGACCTACCGAAACTGTCCAAACACTGATCCGTGTCTGTTTTCTTAAAATGTTGATCAAAGTTAACTCAGTTGAGTTTTAAGGCTCTAGTTTACATTTTAATCTATTTTCACATAAAAACTTTCTAGAAAATTTTACGAATTATGCACTCAAGTCGAGGAGTGACAAAATAGTGCTTTTCGAGGTCTTAGAATACAGAATTAATTATTAGATTTAAAGATTACATTTTAGGTCATCACATTCTCCACCTCTAAAACAAACGTTCGTCCTCGAACGAAGTTAGAAAAAGTACCTGAGCTGGTGAATAAGTGTGGATATTTACTCCGCATGTCTGACTCAGACTCCCAGGTAGATGTATTTACTGTCTGACCTTTCCAGTGCACTTGAACTGAAGGATAACTCTTAGACCTCAACTGTCGGACCTGCCGGGCTAGAATTGCCACTGACTCCGTCTCGTAAGTCAAATCTTTGTCCAATTGGACTGAGCTGAAATCTAACACATGGGACAGATCACCACGATATTTCTAGAGCATAGATACATGGAATATCGGATGAACCACTAATAAACTAGGTGGTAATGCAAGCCGGTAAGCTACTTCACACACCCTTTCAAGAATTTCAAAGGGTCCAGTATACCTAGGGCTCAACTTGCCCTTCTTTACCAACCTCATTATACTTTTCATAGGTGAAACCCGGAGTAATATTCTTTCTCTAACCATGAATGCAATATCACGAACTTTACGGTCGGCATAACTCTTTTGCATAGACTGAGCTGTACGAAGTCGATCTTGAATAACTTTGACCTTATCCAAGGCATCCTGCACCAAATCGGTACCCAACAACCGAGCCTCTCCCGGTTCAAACCAGCCAACTAGCGAATGACATCGCCTTCCATATAATGCCTCATATGGAGTCATATGAATGCTCGACTGGTAGCTATTATTATAAGCAAACTCAGCAAGTGGCAAGAATTGATCCCAAGGACCTCCAAAGTCCATAACACAAGCGCGAAGCATATCTTCCAATATCTGAATGGTGCGCTCTGACTGTCCGTCTGTCGATGGATGAAATGATGTACTCATCTCAACCCGCGTGCCTAACTCACGCTGTACAGTTCTCCAGAAGTGTGAGGTAAACTATGTACCTCGATCTAAAATAATAGACACGGGCACACCGTGAAGGCGGACAATCTCACCAATATAAATTTCATCTAACCTTTTTGAAGAATAGGTAACTGCCACTGGAATGAAATGTGCTGACTTGGTCAAGCCAACTGGATGTTGACCTATGTGTAAACGATCTCAGATTTGAATTCTGATGGTTCTGTTAGCTCTGTTAGGTGATTTTGGGCTTAGGAGTGCGTCCGGAATGTGATTTAGAGGTCCGTGGTAGAATTAGGCTTGAATTGGTTGGAAATTTGGTGATTTCGGTCGACAGTAAAAAATTTAATATCGGGGTCGGAATGGAATTTCAGAAATTGGTGTAGGTTCATAGTGTCATTTTTGACGTGTGTGCAAAATTTGAGTTCATTCAGACGTGGCTTGGTTGGTTTCGGCATCGGTTGTCGAATTTGGAAATTTAAAAGTTCTTAGGCTTGAATCCGAGGGTAATTTGGTGTTTAGATGTTGTTTTGAGTGATTCGAAGGTTCGACTAAGTTTGTATGTTGATATATAACTTATTAGTATTTTTGGTTGAGGTCCCGAGGGCCTCGGGGTGATTCCGAGTGGTTAACGGATGTGTCGAAGTTGGAAGATGCAGTTGAAGCTGCTGCTTCTGCTATTTTCGCACCTGCAGAAGGAAGGATCGCAGGTACGGGTTTGCTGGTGTGCATGGGGGTTTGCAGGTGCGGGCAATACTGGGCTAGGCAGGATGCGCAGGTACGAGAAGGCTATCATATCTGCGAGCTCACAAGAGCGAGACCTGGGGCACAGATGCGGAAGGAAGGAAGAAGGCTGGCTTCGCAGATGCGGCGCACCACGCACAGGTGCAACAGGTTTGCTGTAGATTTCGAACCTAGGCATTTAAGTGACTTGCGCAGGTGCGGTCGCGTGGGTGCGAGTAAAAGGCTGCAGGTGCGAGAAACCGGGGCAGAAGGTACATATTGCACACTTCGTGAATTTCGGTGCATTCTTTACCATTTCTATTCTGTTTTGGAGTTTTTGGGAGAGATTTGAAGAGGGAATCAAGGGGTTTTTCATTGAGTTAAGTTACATGAGCTCTAATACTCGTAAATATAGTGATTTCCCATTGTTTAATCATGTAATTAGTGGAAATGAGGGGTTAGGGCCTGAGATTTTTGGAGAAGTAATTTAAGGATTTGAGGGACCAAACGATGTCGGATTTTTATGAATTTGGTATGTTTATACTCGTGAGTAAATGGGATTTCTAATTTTGTAAATTTTGTCAGATTTCGAGACGTGAGCCCAGGGGGCGGGTTTGAGCCAATTTCGGGTTTTGGTTTAATTTTGTAGCTTTTCTTGTGGAATTCATTCCATTAGTGTGTATTGATGGTATTGTACTGAATGCGAATAGATTTGAAGCATTTGGAGGACGAGACCAGAGGCAAGAGCATTGCGGGGTAGAGATTTGACCGGTTTGAGGTAAGTAACGATTGTAAATCTAGTCCCGAGGGTATGAAATCCCAAATTTTTGTAGCATTCTACTATTTTGAGGTTACGCACATGCTAGGTGACGGGGCGTGTGGGCGTGCACTGTTGGGGATTGTGACTTGGTCCATCCCGTAGCAATTGTAAAGTTGCATATTTTGTGTAAATTATATGATACTTATATGTTTTAGAAAGAGTTTCTGTGAATTGGGCTGAATGCCGTGTTTGGGCCTTGTGCCAGTGCTGTTTGGACCCTTAGGGGCCTTTTCTTATTATCCTCTCACTGTTTTCGATTGAAAATCTATACTCAGTCATGGTTATACTTTTTTTTACTACATAACTTGGTTTTATGACTCTATTTTGATGCACATAAATGTTGTTTTGGGCTGAATGCCCTGTTTTTACTGAAATGCCCGAGTGGCTTGAGAAATTTATGACTGAGTGAGGCCGAGGGCTTGATTTGTGAGGATATTATGGGATCGGGCTGCACGCCATAGCATGTTTGATATAGGCTGAGGGCGTGAGTGATTTATGCCATGATTTGGCTTGATATAGCACTTGGGCAGAAGGAGCCCCTCCGGAGTCTGTACATACCCCCAGTGAGCGTAGGTACATACTGAGTTTGAGTGTCGAGTGCTGAGTGACTGGGAGGCATGAGTGATTGTGAGGTATCCCCGAGTGGCAAGAGTGATTGTGAGGTTTTCCCGGGGGCTGTATATGAGTGATGCTTTGCCCGGGGGGCTGTTTATGATTTCATCATTTTGTTCACCCTTGCATTTTTCCTCTGTTTGAAAACTGTTGAAAAATATCCTTAAATGATATTTACTGGAACTGGGTTTAAACGAGATATTTTGATTCAAATCCTTATTTTAAAAGCATGAGATATTTTACTGAGATTTCATGATATGAACATTATATGCTTTATTGCTTGTCACTACTACTCAGTCTTTATTTATTGTTGTTACTTACTGAGTTGGCATACTCATGTTACTCCCTGCACCTTGTGTGCATATCCAGGTGTAGCTGGACACGGTAGCGGTTGTTGATTGTTTTGGTTGCAGATTTTCTCGGAGATAGCAAGGTAGTTATTTGGCGATCGCAGCCCCTGCTCTTCTACCTCTTATCTTCCTCTAGTTGTATTTAGCTATTTTCCAGGCTGAGTTAGCCTTGATATTGTTAGACACATTGTAGTAGATGCTCATGACTAGTGACACCACGATGTCGAGCTTTTCTTTCCGCACTTTCGTTTTGATTTGAATTCCTTTACGAAGGTTTTTATGTTAAATGGCCTTGAAATTTATCCTTGAAATAAAAATATCAGTTTGTTTTGGAAATAAGTCGACTTGCCTAGTTCCACGATAGGCACCATCACGACAAGGTTAGTTTGGGTCGTGACAGATTGGTATCAGAGCCTAGGTTACATAGGTCTCACGAGTCATGAGCGACTTTAGTAGAGTCTTGCGGATCGGTACGGAGACGTCTGTACTTATCTTCGAGAGGATGCAGAACCTTTAGGAAGATTCCACATTCTTGAATTCTTGTCGTGCGAATTTGTTGATTCTAGTAACTAAACATCTGTTGTTTCATTCTCTTACAAATGGTGAGGACTAATACTACCGGTTAGGAGGGCTAGCCACCAGTACCACCAGCCAGGGTCGCGAGAGGCCGAGGCCACGGTAGAGGCCGTGGTAGGGGCAGAGGTGCAGCCCATACAACAGCTGGGGCAGTACCTGCAGATCCACCGGTTTTCCAAGATTAGGACCAGGTTCCAGTTGCTGATGCACCAGCTCAGGCACCACCTGTGCCTATTGTGATTCCAGGCCTTCAGGAGACCCTGACAGTGTGTATCGGCCATGCTCATGCGGTCTTTATCTCGACGGCCACAACCATTTCTCAGGCCGGGAGAGGCACTTAGACTCCCGTCGCTCGCACACCCGAGCAAGTTGTTCGGGGATTTCAAACACCGGAGGCACCACCAACCCAGCCGGTTGTAACTGCACATGATTATGTGGTTCTTGCTATGCCTGAGGATGATCAATGTAGGTTGGAGAGGTTTGGGAGACTCCAGCCACCACCTTTCAGTGGCACAGAGAGAGAGGATGCTCAGGACATTTTGGACATGTGTCAGAGGATACTTCGTACTGCTGGTATTCTGGAGACTTGTGGGGGTATCCTTCACTACTTTTCAGTTTTCCAAGGCTGCACTCAGATGGTGGGAGACTAACGAGAGGCGTAGGCCTATTGGCATAGCACCCCTTACTTGGCAGCAGTTCTCCGCGGTCTTTTTGGAGAAGTTTGTGCCTCGATCCCGTAGAGAGGAGTTGCATAGACAGTTTGAGCGGCTTCGCCAGGGTGATATATTTGTGACACAGTATGAGATGTGGTTCTATGAGTTGGACCATCATGATATCTGGTTGGTTCCCACGGACAGGGATAGGATCATGAGGTTTATTGATGGTCTCACTTATCAGCCACAGTTGTTCATGACCAGAGAGAGGGTTTCATGTGCTAATTTTGATGAGGTTGTTGACATTGCTCGGCATATTGAGATGGTTCGTGGTTAGGAGATGGTTGATAGGGAGGCCAAGAGGTCTCGTGGTCAGGGCGGATTCAGCGATGCTCCTTTTGGGGGTCAGTTCTAGCATGGTAAAGGTCGTCATTTCAGACAGGCTCAGTCAACTTGGCCATTTCATCGTGGTGCATCATCTGTCCATGGTTCTCACAGTTCTCATCAGTTCCACTCATCACTTAGTGCCCTTTCAGCTCAGAGTTCTTCCTGTGCTCCACCTGTTCAGGGCTCTTCCATGCCAGGTTTTTCTACCAATCATCCCGATGCTAGGGGTTCCCTTTAGTTCCCACAACCAGCACCAGGGAGTTGTTTTGAGTGTGGGGAGTTTGGACATATGTGGAGGCATTATCTTTATCGTCATGGAGGTATATCTCAGCAGAGGAGTCAGCCTCCGACTTCAGCACCAGTTACCTCACCACCCGCACAGTCAGCTCGGGGTAGAGGTTAGTCAGCTAGGGGTCTCCCTAGAGGGGGAGGCAGATCAGGAGATGGCCAGGCCCGTTTCTATGCCCTCCCTGCTAGACCAGATGCTATTGCTACAGATGTTGTGATTACAGGTATTGTCTCAGTTTGTGACAGAGATGCCTCAGTATTATTTGACCCTGGTTCCACGTATTCATATATTTCCTCGTATTTTGCCCATTTTCTGGATGTGCTTCATGAGTCTTTAGTTTCATCTATTCATGTATCTACTCCTGTGGGGCGATACTATTGTTGTGGAACGCGTATATCGGTCATGTGTGGTGACTATTGGGGGTCTGGAGACACAAGTGGACCTTTTGCTGCTCAGTATGGTCGACTTTGATGTGATATTGGGTATGGATTAGTTATATCCATGTCATGTTGTTCTAGATTGTCACGCTAAGACGGTGACGTTGGATATACCGGGAATTTCGAGGGTTGAGTGGAGCGGTTCTGTAGATTATGTACCAAGTAGAGTGATTTCATATTTGAAGGCTTAGCGCATGGTTGAGAAGGGTTGCCTATCTTATTTGGCTTTTGTGAGGGATGTTAGTGCAAAGACTCATGTCATTGATTCTGTTCCGGTGGTACGTGATTTTTCGGATGTGTTTCCTGCAGACCTGCCGGGCATGTCGCCTGACAGGGATATTGACTTTGGTATTGATTTGGTGCCGGGTACTCAACCCATTTCTATTCCACCGTATTGTATGGCACCGGCAGAGTTGAAGGAATTGAAAGAATAGCTTCAGGAACTCCTTGATAAGGGGTTTATTCGGCCTAGTATGTCACCTTGAGGTGCACCGGTTCTATTTGTGAAGAAGAAGGATGGTTCCATGAGAATATGTATTGATTACTAGCAGTTGAACAAGGTCACAGTCAAGAACAAGTATCCTTTGCCTCGTATTGATGATTTATTCGACCAGCTTCAGGGAGAGAGGGTGTTCTCCAAGATTAATTTGAGGTTCGGTTATCACCACCTGAAGATTCGGGATTCAGATATTCTTAAGATAGCTTTCAGGACCCGATATGGCCATTATGAGTTCTTAGTGATGTCTTTTGGGCTGACCAATGCCCCAGCAACGTTCATACATTTGATGAACAATGTATTACAGCCCTATTTGGACTCATTCATTGTTGTATTCATTGATGGCATCCTGGTGTACTCTCGTAGCCAGGAGGAGAACACTCAGCATTTGAGGATTGTATTATAGAGATTGAGGGAGGAGAAACTTATGCAAATTCTCAAAGTGTGAGTTTTGGCTCAGTTCAGTAGCATTCTTGGGATATGTGGTGTCCAGTGAGTGTATTCAGGTGGATCTGAAGAAGATAGAGGCAGTGTAGAGTTGGCTCAGACCGTCCTCAGCCACGGAGATTAGGAGCTTCCTTGGTTTGGCAGGTTATTACAGTCGCTTTGTGGAGGGATTTTTATCTATTGCATCGCCCTTGACCAAATTTACCCAAAAGGGTGCTCCATTCAAGTGGTCGGATGAGTGTGAGAAGAGATTTCTGAAGCTCAAGATTTCCTTGACCACAACTCCAGTGTTAGTTCTGCCATCAGCTTCAGGTTCTTACACTGTATATTATGATTCCTCAAGGATAGGCATTGGATGTGTTCTGATGCAGGAGGGTAGGGTGATTTCCTATGCCTCGCGCCAGTTGAAGACCCATGAGAAGAACTATCCTGTCCATGACCTTGAGTAGGAAGCCATTATTCATGCCTTGATGATTTGGCGTCATTATTTGTATGGGGTTCATTATGAGATCTATACTGATCACCGGAGTCTGCAACATATGTTCAAGCAGAAGGATCTTAATTTGCGTTAGAGGAGATGGTTGGAGCTTCTTAAGGACTCTGATATCACTATTCTATACACTCGGGGAAGGCCAATGTGGTGGTCGATGCTTTGAGTCGTCGGGCAGAGAGTTTGGGGAGCTTAGCATACCTTCCAGCAGCAGAGAGAACTTTGGCCTTAGATGTTCTGGCCTTAGCGGGCCAGCTTGTGAGATTGGATATTTCGGAGCCTAGTCAGGTATTGGCTTGTGTGGTCTACAGGTCTTCTCTCTATGATCGTATTAGGGAGCGTAAGTATGATGACCCCCACATGATCGTTCTTTAGGACAGGGTTCGGAGAGGTGATGCCAGGGATGTGACTATTGGTGATGTCGGCGTGTTGAAGATGCAGGGCCGAATTTGTGTGCCTAATGCAGATGGGCTTCGAGAGTTGATTCTTGAGGAGGCCCACAGCTTACGGTATTCCATCCATCCGGGTGCCGCGAAGATGTACCAGGATTTGAGGCAGCACTATTGGTGGAGGCGGATGAAGAAGGATATAGTTGGGTTTGTGGCTCGGTGTCTCAATTTTCAGCATGTTAAGTATGAGCATCAGAGACCGGGTGGCTTGCTTCAAAGATTAGAGATCCCAGAGTGGAAGTGGGAGCGGATCATCATGGACTTTGTAGTTGGGCTCCCACGGACTTGGAGGTAGTTCGATGCTATTTGGGTTATTGTGGATCGGCTGACCAAGTTCGTGCACTTCATTCCAGTTGGTACTACTTACTCTTTAGAGTGGTTGGCTGAGATTTACATTCGAGAGATTGTTCGCCTGCATGGTGTTCCAGTTTCCATCATTTCATATAGGGGCACTCAGTTTACATCGCAGTTTTGGAGGGCAGTGCAGCGAGAGTTAGGTACTCAGGTTGAGTTGAGCACAACTTTTCACCCTCAGACGGACGAGCAATCCGAGCGCACTATTCAGATATTGGAGTACATATTACATGCTTGTGTCATTGACTTTGGGGGTTCATGGGACCGGTTTCTGCCACTCACAGAGTTTGGATATAACAACAGTTATCAGTCGAGTATTCAGATGGCTCCGTACAAGGATTTATATGGGAGGAGGTGTAGATCTCCGGTTGGATGATTTGAGCCGGGTGAGGCTAGGCTCTTGGGTACAGACTTGGTCCAGGATGCATTAGATAAGGTAAAATTGATTCAGGAGCAGCTTCGCACGGCGCAGTCCAGGCAGAAGAGCTATACGGACAAGAAGGTCCATGATGTATCTTTCATGTTTGGGGAGAAGGTTTTGCTGAAGGTATCACCTATGAAGGGTGTTATGAGGTTTGGGAAGAGGGGCAAATTGACCCCCCGGTTCATTGAGCCTTTTGAGGTACTTCAGAGGATAGGGGAGGTGGCTTATAAGCTTGCCTTGCCACCCAGCTTGTCGAGTGTGAATCTAGTGTTTCATGTTTCCAGGGTTAGTTGGTTCGGGACCAGAGTGGTTTCAGAGTAAATTGAGACACTTAGTCTCTTAAGTAGAAACTTAAGTTGGAAAAGTCAACCGAATGTTGACCTATGTGTAAACGATCTCAGATTTAAATTTTGATGGTTCTGTTAGCTCCGTTAGGTGATTTTGGACTTAGAAGTGCGTCCGAAATGTGATTTGGAGGTCCGTGGTAGAATTAGGCTTGAATTGGTTGGAAATTTGGCGATTTTGGTCGGCAGTGGAAAATTTAGAAGTTCTTAGGCTTGAATCTGAGGGTAATTTGGTGTTTAGATGTTGTTTTGAGTGATTTGAAGGTTCGACTAAGTTTGTATGTTGATATATAACTTGTTGGTATTTTTGGTTGAGGTTCCAAGGGCCTCGGGGTGATTCCGTGTGGTTAACGGATGTGTCGAAGTTGGAAGATGCAGCTGAAGCTGCTGCTTCTGCTATCTGCGGAAGGAAGGATCGCAGGTGCGGGTTTGCTGGTGCGCATGGGGGTTCGCAGGTGCAGGCAATGCTGGGCTAGGTAGGATGCGTAGGTGCGAGAAGGCTATCGCATCTGCGAGCTCGCTAGAGCAAGACTTGGGGCGCAGATGCGGAAGAAAGGAAGAAGACTGGCTTCGCAGATACGGCACACCACAAGGTGCGCAAGCGAAGTTGCAATAGGTTTGCCGCAGATGCAGAACCTGGGCGTTTAAGTGACTTGCACAGGTGCGGTTTTTGGGACCGCATGTGCGAGAAGCCTGGGCAGAAGGTACATATTCTACACTTCGCGAATTTTGGTGCATTCTTCACCATTTGTATTTCGATTTTGGAGCTTCTGGGAGAGATTTGAAGAGGGAATCAAGGGGTTTTTCATTGGGGTAAGTTACTTGAGCCCTAATACTCGTACATATGGTGATTTCCCGTTGTTTAATCATGTAATTAGTAAAAATGAGGGGTTAGGGCTTGAGATTTTTGGAGAAGTAATGTAAGGATTTGAAGGACCAAACGATATCGGATTTTGATGAATTTAGTATGGTTAGACTCGTGAGTGAATGCGATTTATAGTTTTGTAAATTTTGTCAGATTTCGAGACGTGGACCCGGGGGCCGGGTTTGAGCCAATTTCGGATTTTGGTTTAATTTTGTAGCTTTTCTTGTGGAATTCATTCCATTAGCGTGTATTGATGGTATTGTACTGAATGTGAATAGATTTGGAACATTTGGAGGCCGATTCCAGAGGCAAGAGCATTGCGGGGTAGAGATTTGACCGGTTTGAGGTAAGTAACGATTGTAAATCTAGTCCTTAGGGTATGAACCCCCAGATTTTTGTATCATTCTACTATTTTGAGGTGACACACATGCTAGGTGACGGATGTGTGGGCATGCACTATTGGGGATTGTGATTTGGTCCGTCCCGTAGCAACTGTAAAGTTGCATATTTTGAGAAAATTATATGATACTTATATGTTTTAGACAGAGTTTTTGTGAATTGGACTGAATGCCATGTTTGGGCCTTGTGCTAGTGTTGTTTGGACCCTTAGGGGCCTTTTCTTATTATCCTCTCACTGTTTTCGATTGAAAATCTATACTCAGTCATGGTTATACTTGTTTACTACATAACTCAGTTTTATGACTCTATTTTGATGTACATAAATGTTATTTTGGGCCGAATGCCCTGTTTTTACTGAAACGCCCGAGTGGCTTGAGAGGTTTATGACTGAGTGAGGCCGAGGGCCTGATTTGTAAGGATATTCATGGGATCGGGCTGCACGCCGCAGCATGTTTGATATAGGCCGAGGACGTGAGTGATTTATGCCATGATTTGGTTTGATATAGTGTTTGGGCAGAATGAGCCCCTCCGGAGTCTGTACACACCCCTAGTGAGCGCAAGTATCTACTGAGTGCGAGTGCTGAGTGCTGAGTGACTGGGAGGCATGAATGATTATGAGGTATGCCCGAGTAGCAAGAGTGATTGCGAGGTTTGCCCGGGGGCTGTATATGAGTGATGCTTTGCCCGAGGGGCTGTTTATGATTTCATAATTTTGCTCACCCTTGCATTTTTCCTCTGTTTGAAAACTGTTGAAAAATATCCTTAAATCATTTTTACTGGAACTGGGTTTAAACGAGATATTTTGATTCAAATCCTGATTTTAAAAGCATGAGGTATTTTACTGAGATTTCATGATATGAATGTTATATGATTTATTGCTTGTCACTACTGCTCAGTCTTTTTTTATTGTTGTTACTTACTGAGTTGGTGTACTCATGTTACTCCATGCACCTTGTGTGCATATCCAGGTGTAGCTGGACACGGTAGCGGTTGTTGATTGTTTTGGTTGCAGATTTTCTCGGAGATAGCAAGGTAGTTATTTGGCGATCGCAGCCCCTGCTCTTCTACCTCTTATCTTCCTCTAGTTGTATTTAGCTATTTTCCAGGCTGAGTTAGCCTTGATATTGTTAGACACATTGTAGTAGATGCTCATGACTAGTGACACCACGATGTCGGGCTTTTCTTTCCGCACTTTTGTTTTGATTTGAATTCCTTTACGAAGGTTTTTATGTTAAATGGCCTTGAAATTTATCCTTGAAATAAAAATATCGATTTGTTTTGGAAATGAGTCGGCTTGCCTAGTTCCACGGTAGGCGCCATCACGAAAGGGTTAGTTTGGGTTGTGACACCGTGGGTAATGCCAACAATGGTGACGTAGTCAAAGCGGTCTTGAACTTCTGGAAGCTCAACTCACACTCGCCTCACTATCTGAATGGGGAAATATTTTGGGTCAGTCTAATCAATGGGCTTGGTATAGATGAAAACCTTTCTACGAACCGACGATAGTAACCTCCTAAACCCAGGAAACTCCGAATCTCTGTAACTGAAGTAGGTCCAGGCCAATTCTGAATAGCCTCAATCTTCTTAGGAGCCACCTTTATGCCTTCTGCCGATACAACATGCCCTAAAAAGGCAACTGAGTCTATCCAAAACTCACATTTTGAAATTTTGGTATATAACTCATTATTCTTCAAAGTATGAAGCACACTCCGAAGATGCCACTCATGCTCCTCTCGACTGCTGGAGTAAATCAAGATATCATCAATGAATACACCCACAAAAGATTCCAAATAGGGCTTGAACACCCGATTCATCAAATCCATAATTGATGGTGGGGCATTTGTCAACCCAAATGACATTACTAGGAATTTGTAATGCACATACCGAGTCCGAAAAGCTATTTTAAGGACATCAAATGCCCTAATCTTCAACTGATGGTAACCAGACCTCAAATCGATCTTCGAAAATACCTTGGCATCCCTGAAGCTGATCAAATAATTCATCAATTCTTAGCAACGAATATTTGTTCTTAATAGTTGTTCATGATCAATTACCGAATTGCCAATTAACCTCATGTTAACAAATAATCTTGTTGCAAACCTTCACAATACTGATAACGATATGCGAGGAATGAAGACCTCATAATTATCTACCCGAATTAACGAGTAATATTTAACGCCACCTGGGCGAGCACCTACCTCATAGGTTAAAACTCAATAATTACAAACACGATTTTTTTGGCAAATATGCATAGAGAATTTCATACAAGAATTCTCAAATAAGCCTAACAGGTATGACTCCCTATTAGTACTATAGTACAAATTTAATTTAACAAGGGAGAACTTAAACACAAGAATTTTCCTCACAAGGATCTCGTCCTTATATAACTTTCACTGCAGCCCGTAGCCCGATTTAAACATATTGATTTATATGAAAAATGCGAGGATCTCGTTCTCGGTTCTAGATCACAAGTAATATGCACATCGTGCTAATCGAAAATTTCCATTTTCTACTTTAAAATAATTTTGGTTACACAAAATCACAAAACATAATGAACTCCACATCTGTAAGGCATATAATTCATAATTTATAATTAATTATCCGTAAATTACATCAAAACTTACCGAAATGAGTAACAGAAAGCCACATTTAGCCTAACAGCTCTTATTAGTAACCAACATGGAATGATAGGCGTAGTTATCTCCATAGAATCTCCCAACAGGAGTAAACACATAAGTAGATTATAGAATTACGAAGCTCACTCATAAGTGAAGCACAATAGGAGGGCTCGTCTTGATACTCAGAATCGAATCAAGTTAAGGAAATTATTCCTTTATTTTAAATCGAGGTCGTACCCATAACGACACCATCTGATGTAACGACCTTCGCCATACCATAAAACAAATATAACAACGGATGGGTCTCCAACCTCTAGGACGCCTTCTACCCGTCTGTCCTCTACCTCTAACGGTCTGACTTCCACCTCTAGGTACCCAACCCCTGCCATAAGTACCCCTGCCTCCAAACGAGGCACCACTAAAACCATCAAACTAACGAGGCCTCTTTTCATACCTCTGCCCTCTCTCATGTGCAAGAACCATATCGATCCTCCTCGCGACATTAACAACCGCCTGAAAAAAAATCTCACTTTCGGTCTCCTTGGAAATTTGAAGCCTGATATGGCGAGTGAGTCCCTCAATAAATCATCTCACTCTCTCTCTCCCTCAGTAGGTAGTAAAAGGAGAGCATGATGAGCCGAATCCACAAAATGGGACTCGTACTGAGTAACAGTCATACTGTGTTGCTGTAGACGCTCAAATTGCTTGTGGAAGTCCTCTCCCAGTGTGACAAAAAGGAACTTCTCCAGAAATAGCTGAGAGAACTAATCCCAGGTAAGTGCAAGCGATCCAGCTGGTCTAGTCAATGTATAATCCCTCTACCACCTCCTAGCGGAACCCGTCATTTGAAATATAGTAAAATCAACCCCATTGATCTCAACTATACCCATGTTCCGTATCACCTCATGGCAGCGTTCAAGATAATCATGTGGGTCCTCAGAAGGTGTACCACTGAAGTGAACTGGAAAGACCTTAGTAAACTTATCCAATCCAATAAGGCCTCCAAAGACATGGCAAGCCTATCAACAGTCTGTGCCGTAACAACTGGCTAAACTACACCAACTGGCGGGGCTGCTGGAGCCTGATTCTGGGGAGCCATTTGCTCCGTATCGGGAGTAGTGGGAGTTTGTGCTCCTCCTCCAGCCTGTGAGACGGTTGGTGCCACTAGAAATGTACCATTCTGGGCCACGCCCTCCCTAAGACTTACCAAACGGACTAGAGCGTCCTGAAGTACTGGAGTGGCTATGAATCCTTCCGGGACCTGAACTGGACCAGCTGGTACATTTTGAACTCGAACCTTCTCCTGAAGATCCACCTGAGGTTCTACAACAGGTGCAGCTGCTCGAGCTCTGGACTGAGCTCTACCTCGGCCTCTAGCACGACCTCGGCCTCGACCTTTGCCCCTAGTCGTAGCTGTCACTGGGGGCTTTGGCTCCTGTCCGGTTGTAGATGCAGTGTGTGTTGTCGCCATTTGTGAGAGGACAAGAATAGAAGAGTTCAATCATCAATGATAGAATAACATCACACGATGTCACACCTCTTTTTTCCCGATGAATAGGTGCCAAAGAAGTTTTTCCAATTTAAGTGACATTATTCGAAATGAGATTATTTATTTAATCAGAGTCGCCACTTGGGATAATTATTATGGTGTCCCAAGTCACCGGTTTATTTGAAATCCCAAATCGAGGAAGTTTTAACTCCGAATTACGGTCCGCGAACACAGAAGATCGGGTAAGGAATTCTGTTAACCCGGAAGAAGGTGTGAGGCACTCCCGGATTCCGTGGTTTTAGCACGGTCACTTTTAATAATTATACCTGGCTTAACCAATTCTGGATATTTTAGGTTCTAGGAAACTTTGTGCACTTTTGTCTTAAACCGCTTTTAATTACTTGATTATTTGTAATTATGAAATTATCTTGAAACGAATCACGCGTACGTGTATTCGTTTTGTTTGGTGTGTCATGAATCATGTCACGCAGACGTATACACAATTAATAACACTTTATTATTTTTAAGATTGTTTTGTCAAAGTTGCGCGAACACATACTTTGCCTTTAATTTGGGAATCATAATTATGCCACACAGATGTATACATAACCATGATAATTTGATTTAACACATGCCTAAAGTATGCTAGCGATTTGAATGAATTATTTTTCTAGAAAAAAAAATTTAATATTTTTAGTACTAAATTATTTGTCTTAAAAGGCTGCACTATTTAATATGGGTCAGCTTGCTAATTTTACTTATCACAATCTATGGCCTCTTTCATTTCTTCTACTGACTACCACTATCAGTCAAAGACTTAAGATAAAATCAAATAATTAACTAATAAAGTAGATAAAACAAGACAACGTGCTAATATAAGATATGAGTAACCTAAGCATACAAACAGTAAGATACGATCCAATTATTTCCAAGACTTTGCTAAATATTAATAACTTAAATCCATACCAATTCTGCCATGTCAAGTTTTTAATAAAGAAAGTGAACATGAATCCTTATTTAAGAAACTAACACTTAAGTATTATGTTCCATCAACTTTATTTATTTAACTAAGAAAAGCTCAACAATCAAATAAACCAAACAAATCAGCCATAAAAGAAAATTTCATTCTCACTAAATACGTACGACATACCAGATACACGCAAGCAAAGTATTTGAAACAAACAAGGGTGGATAGAATGGACCTTTCTTTAGCTTTCAATAACAATTTTGCACAAACAAATCTGACATCGGCAAACTTTGCCGAAAACGAAAATAGAAGCTAGAATCTACTTCCGGTAAACTCGAACAGTGGCCTAAACAATCTCGACTCAAACGGGTTTGTTTTTTGCTGCCATTTCATGTGAAAAAGGGGACTGGTTCAAGGTGTTTTTGATGGGTTTTTTTTTGTTTTTTTTTTTTGTAAATAAGGAGTTGATTTTTGGTGATTTTGGGGCTATTTCAATGGTGAGAATGAAAGTGGAGATGAGGTGCTTGGCTGGTTACATGGCTATGAAGGTCGTGAGTTAAAAATGGTGGTGTTCGGCGTTTTTTGGGGTTGAGGGCTGCGGCAGTGCGTAAGTTTTTCCAAATGACTAGTTTCCTCTTCTTTTTCTTCCGTTTTTTTTTTGCTTCAGATTCCTCCTCTTTTCTATAATGGGATTGTGTTTTATATATATTGTGTGTGTGTGCAGATGATGGAGATCGTGGGATATGGTGAGGATGTGAGCGGTTACGTGAGAAGTGAGGGGTGTAGGGTGAGAGTAGATCATGGGGTTAGTTAGACTAAAATGGGGATTATTTGAATTTTAAAAATAAAATAGAATAAAAATCAAACAAAGTGTGTGTGCATATTATAAAGAGTGAGTAACATGTGGTGATAGAGAGGGGGGAAGACGTGAGGAGTTCTGGAGAAAAGTGGGGAGTTTAGCAAAGTTAACTAAATTAAGAATCTGATTTTTGACTCTTTTGACGTTAGCTCCACTTCCCTTTTTTTGTCTTTTATTTTAAAAGATAAAAATAAATTATAAGGATAAGAAGATTAACCAACATTTCTTACAATATAGGAAAATTAAATATTTACATGTAACTTAAATGATACTAAGAAAAACTTATTAAAATTCTAATAATAATATAAAAAAAATCATATACCATATATATATATATATATATATATATATATATATATATATGTGTGTGTGTGTGTGTGTGTGTGTGTGTGTGTGTGTGTGTGTGAATGTACATATATAATTTTATTTTTTTTATTTTTTTTGTAGTAGGAAAAAAAAAAACTATTAAGAGTGAGATCAAAGTTTAAGATATTAAGATTAGACCTAAAAGAAATATTTACGCTAAAATAGTATAAAATTTGGGTGTGGTAAAAAATTAGGTGTTCACAGCATGCCCCTCTTTGCTTGGAAACATGAAAAGTTTTCAGGCAAGGAAAATGAACAAGGTGACTGATTTTTGACCTCACTATTATTTAAAATGAAAAATAAGATAAAAGAAAGGTATGTGACCGAGCCTTGGTTTTAGGCAGCCTACATATCCCGGGTTATAAGGGAATCAGGTCACGTGTAGTTCAAGTGAAAGAAGAGTGATGGAGTATGCTTAGAGGGAGAGTCGAGTGAAGTTCCGTCGAAGTTCAGATCCGCGGTTCCTACTATTACATCAAAATGAAAAGAAAATTACATACTCTTGAAATCTAAGAGTTACAAAATTTCTATCTAAATGCCATCTGGAGTCTTGTCTTGATTCTTGACTTGCTTCTCTCATTAACTTTAGACTGAAACTTGATGCTCTCGATGTAACAAACTATAAAATATTCTCCGAGGCTTGATTCTTGATCAGATGATGAGAAGATGGATCTTGAGACCCGATGTCTCCGCATGCATTACGTCAAGGCTGGTTGCGGCTGGTATTGAGATCAAACGTTCCACTTTCTCTGGCGAGAGCTGGAGTCTTTTCTTGCACATCCAATCTGTACTTTGCATAAAAACCTGCAAGCCATCAGAAACAAACAAAGCAAACAAAAATTTTCTGCCCCAGTTTGTACTAGAAAATTTTTGTGAGTTATTGAAAATACATTAAATTATCTTTGCTATTGTAGAATAAAGAATTGAAAAAAAAACACAATTTTTTATTTTTATTTTATTTTATTATTATTATTATTATTATTTTTTGAATAATAGGGGATGTCGTACCCTATGTTAATAAGATGGATGGAAACCAAGGTATGTAGTATGTTGGCAATAAGATGAGGCTCATGGCACTTTGAGATGCAACTAGGGAATGACGTACCTTATATTGGCGAAAAGTAATACAGCCAGGGGGTGCAGTACCCTGTGTTGGCAATAAGATGAGGCTCGTGGCACTCTAAGATGCTACTAGGGAATGTCGTACCCTATGTTGGCACTAAAATGTAACCAGGGGATGTAGTACCCTGTGTTTGGCAATAAGATGAGGTTCGTGGCTCTCTGAGATGCTACTAGGGAATGTCGTACCCTATGTTGGCACTAAAATACAACCAGGGGATGTAGTACCCTGTTTTTGGCAGTAAGATGAGGCTCGTGGCTCTCTGAGATGCTACTAGGGAATGTTGTACCCTATGTTGGCAATAAAATGAGGCTCTTGGCACTCTGAGATGCTACTAGGAAATGTCGTACCCTATGTTAGCAATGAGAAATGCAACCAAGGGATGTAGTACCATGTGTTGGAAATAAGGTGAGGCTCATGGCCCTCGGGATGCTACTAGGGAATGTCTTACCCTATGTTTGCAATAAAAATAAGGCTCGTAGCACTCTTAGATGCTACTAGGGAATGGCGTACCCTATGTTGGCAATAAAATGATGCTTGTGGCACTTTGAGATGCTACTAGGGAATATCGTACCCTATGTTGGCACTAAAATGCAACCAGGGGATGTAGTACCCTGTGTTTGGCAGTAAGATAAGGCTCGTGGCTCTCTAAGATGCTACTAGGGAATGCCGTACCCTATGTTGGCACTAAAATGCAACCAGGGGATGTAGTACCCTGTGTTTGGCAGTAAGATGAGGCTCGTGGCTCTCTAAGATGCTACTAGGGAATGTCGTACCCTATGTTGGCAAAGAGTAATGCAACCAGGGGATGTAGTACCCTGTGTTAAAGATAAGGTATTGGTTCCTTAAAATTAAACTAAAAATAACGTGATTATATGTATATTGGAAGAAAAACAAGGATTTTGAGAACTTCACTTGGTGGGGTTCGTCCCTTCACGAACTGTTTCCTAAAACTGTTCAGTTCCTGTTTTGAACAAAGAAAGATTTGTTAGTTTTAAAATGGTGGTCAGTTTGTGGCCTTGATTTCTTGGGTGACTTGACCTTGTGTCCATTACACTTGTTAGAAAAACTAACTCCGTCGATGGTCGTCCAAATTGCCGGGAGATTCTATCCTTACTTTCTGGAGATCTTGTTTCTCAACATAGAAACCTGACTATTTGGCGCCTATCACCATTTTTGTTTGTGGTGCGAACAACCTTGCTCCCAAAAAACTTTTAACTGAGTAACTTTTGTTGACCCTTGGAACATTGTTCAGTCCTTCCATCCTTTTGCTCGTCAAGGAAAATCACAGATGGCTTTATGCCTTTGCCCATACGGTTTATGCCCAGCAATCTTTGCTTTATATAACGGGGAAACTGTAACGAGTTTTGCGGCCTTTTCTTTGCTTTGCTTTGACAAAATTAGATTGAAAGGGACTCAAAAAAGTAATGCGAAAGAAAATAAGAAGGTGAACTAATAGGTATTACAACTTAATCAAGAAGTGTCCCTTTCATAGGAAAGAATAAGAAAGGACTTATCTAGAGGAAATATGCTGACTTCAATGAACATGACATGCACTTTGGACTGGATGCCCGATCCTTTTGAACCGTCTAATTCTCAAAATCTGTTGTAAACTTAACTTTGAAACTGAGTTCTTTGTCTTGACCATGCTTGTGTCGGGATGTACGAAGCCTTAAATTGACCAATGATGCCCTTTGTGGGTTTTCACCAATTGACCTCTCTCATCTATCTTTCTCTCAATTCACCATTGCCTTATAGTGCCCGTGAGGGTTTTCACCAATAAGACTCTCTCATTTATTTTTCTCTCTTTACAATGACTGAGGCATCACCCGTAGTATACTGACTTAGCATTCTCGAAAGTTGATCAGAAGGTCTTAGCAGGGAAAGGTAAAAAGAAATATTCAACTGAATTACAACTTTTGGACCCATTTTGATGGAACAACCATCGAAAATAAAATAAAACCATGCCCCAGTTTATTTGAATACTGGGGACATATGAATTTTTGTTTTGGTGTGACCGAACCCCAGAGTGAGGCTGCCTACGTATCCTTTCGGAATCAGGTCGAACGTAGTTCAATTAACATGAACTTGTTTTGATTTTTTTTTTTTAAGTACATTGGTTCCAAAAGAGGGGAAAACAAAGAAATATAAACAAGGCTTCAAAGGGATAACTATGGTTGACCAGTGTTTGGGTAGCGAGAATGATAGCCTTTCGTCATCCCAACCTGAGAATGCTACATATAAGAATGCCCCAACATAGCCATGTCATACATAGTATCTCTTGACCGCATCTGCGTTGACGGATATATCAGTCACCTTTCCTTCTATATCTACCAAGTGTAGAGCTCCTTTTGACAATACTTTCTTGACGAGGTAAGGACCTTGCCAATTTGGGGCGAACTTTCCTTTTGCTTCTTCCTGGTGCGGAAAGATATGTTTCAAAACAAGTTGTCCTACCTCGAATTGTCTTGGGTGCACTTTCTTATTGTAAGCGCGTGCCATTCTTTGTTGGTATAACTGACCAAAACAAACTGCCGCCAAACGCTTTTCATCAATCAAATTCAACTGTTCCAATCGGGACTTCACCCATTCAGTGTCCTCAATCCCTGCTTCAACAATGATTCGGAGAGAGGGAATCTCAATTTCAGCAGGTATGACTGCTTCAGTTCCATAAACCAATAAGTAGGGTGTTGCGCCAACTGATGTACGGACAGTTGTCCGGTATCCCAAAAGAGCAAAAGGTAGTTTCTCGTGCCATTGTCTAGACCCTTAGATCATCTTCCTAAGAATCTTCTTGATGTTCTTATTCGCAGCTTCAACAGCTCCATTAGCTTTGGGACGGTAAGGAGTAGAATTGCGATGCTCAATTTTAAATTGTTCACATACCTCCTTCATCAGAGGACTATTCAAATTAGCAGCATTATCAGTAATAATGGTTTTTGGAATACCGAAACGACAGATAATGTTGGAGTGAACAAAGTCTACTACTGCTTTCTTGGTAACTGCTTTCAATGTAATAGCTTCCACCCATTTGGTGAAGTAATCAATTGCAACCAAGATGAATCTGTGCCCATTTGAAGCTTTTGGCTCGATTGGGCCAATGACGTCCATTCCCCAAGCAACAAAAGGCCAAGGAGCTGACATAGGATACAACTCTGAAGGAGGCGAGTGAATCAAATCACTGTGAATCTGACACTGGTGGCACTTGCGAACAAAACAAAAGCAATCTCGTTCCATAGTAAGCCAATAATATCCTGCCCGAAGGATTTTCTTTGCTAGAACATATCCATTCATGTGCGGGCCACAAACTCCCGAATGCACCTCATTCATAATCATTTCAGCTTCTTTGGCATCCACACATCTCAACAAATTCAAATCCGGAGTTCTTTTGTATAGGATTTCCCCACTCAAAAAGAAACCATTAGAGAGTCGCCTAACAGTTCTCTTTTGATCCCCATTAGCATGTTCCGGATATTCTCTTGTTTTCAGAAACTGTTTAATATCACGATACCATGGTTCACCATCTGGTTCTGCTTCAATTGTATTGCAATAACCATGTTGATCCTGAATTTGAATTTCTAATAGGTCAATGTGAGTATTACCCGGATATGGAAGCATTGAGGCCAGGGTGGCCAAGGCATCAGCTAATTCATTGTGAAACCTGGGAATGTACCTGAATTCAATGGACTTGAACCTTTTGCTAAGATCCTCCACACATTGTCTATATGGAATGAGCTTGATGTCTCAAGTCTCCCAATCACCTTGAGCCTGCCGAATAAGCAAATCTGAGTCTCCCATCACCAACAATTCATGCACATTTAGGTTTATTGCCATGTTCAGACCCACGATGCAAGCTTCATATTCCGCTGTGTTGTTTGTACAGAAAAAACGAAGTCACGCCGTGGCAGGGTAATGTTGCCCAGTAGGTGATACCAGAATTGTCCCAATCCCTACGCCTTTGATGTTGACAGCCCCATCAAAGTATAGTTTCCAAATTTGACTGTCATCTTGGACTACTTCTTCAACTAAATTAACCTCTTCATCTGGGAAATATGTGTTCAAAGACTCATACTCATCATCAACCGGGTTTTCTGCCAGATGATCAGCCAAAGCTTGTGCCTTCATGGCAGTGCGAGTGACATAAACAATATCAAACTCTATGAGCAAGATTTGCCATTTTGCTAATTTGCCAGTTGGCATCGGCTTCTGAAAGATGTACTTCAGGGGATTCATTCGGGATATGAGGTAAGTTGTATAGGCCAAAAGATAATGCCTAAGCTTCTGGGCGACCCAGGTTAAAGCGCAACATGTTCTTTCCAAAAGAGTGTATTTGGCCTCATAAGTGGTGAACCTTTTGCTCAAATAATATATTGCTTGTTCTCTTTTGCCTGTGACATCATGTTGACCCAGAACACAACCAAAGGAACTATCCATTACTGACAGATATAAAAACAGAGGCCTACCAGGTTCCGGCGGGACCAAAACAGGGGGATTTGACAAATATTCCTTGATCTTATCAAAAGCTTCTTGGCACTCATCTGTCCACTTGATAGCGGCGTTCTTTTTCAACAACTTAAAAATAGGCTCACATGTGGTTGTAAGCTGCGCGATGAACCTGCTGATGTAATTCAACCTCCCGAGTAAACTCATGACTTCTGTTTTGTTCTTCGGGGGAGGCAGCTCTCGAATGGTCTTTATCTTGGAGGGATCTAACTCAATGCCTCTTCGACTAACTATAAAACCCAAAAGCTTCCCAGAAGGAACTCCAAATGCACATTTGGCTGGATTGAGTTTGAGATTGTACCTTCGTAGCCTTTCAAAGAACTTTTTCAAGTCTTGCACATGGTCAGCTTGTGTTTTCGACTTAATGATCACATCATCAACATACACTTCAATATTTTTGTGCATCATGTCATGGAACATGGTAGTCATGGCTCTCATGTAAGTTGCCCCTGCATTCTTCAAACCGAATGGCATGACCCTATAACAATAAGTTCCCCATGGAGTTGTGAAGGCGTTCTTTTTTGCATCTTCTTCATCCATCAGAATTTGGTGATATCCGGCATAACAATCCGCAAAAGATTGGATCTCATGTTTAGCACAATTATCAACAAGGATATGAATGTTGGGTAAGGGAAAGTTGTCCTTTGGACTTGCTTTGTTTAAATCCCTATAGTCAACACAAACTCTGATTTTCCCATCCTTCTTTGGCACTGGCACAACATTTGCTAACCATGTAGTGTATCGGACGACCCTGATCACATTTGCACTTAGTTGCTTCGTGATTTCTTCTTTAATCTTATCACTCATGTCTGTCTTAAACTTCCTTTGTTTTTGCTGGATTGGTGGAAAATTAGGATATGTGGGAAGCTTATGGACCACTAAATCGGCACTCAAACCCGGCATGTCATCATACGACCAAGCAAATACATCTCTGTACTCAAACAAAACTTGAATTATGGCATCTCTCGTCTTTTGTTCAATATGAATGCTTATTTTTGTTTCTCTAGTTTCTTCAGGACTTCCCAAGTTAATTGCCTCAGTTTCATTTAAGTTAGGCTTAGGCTTATTCTCAAATTGATCCAATTCCCTTTTTATTTCTCTAAAAGCCTCATCTTCGTCATACTCAACTTCTTGATTCATTATTTCGAGATTAAACAGCTTTTTAAGACCTGGGCATGAATTTCGCGTGCATGTCATATATTTAAAGCCAGCATTATCGAAACTGAAAATGATAAGAAATTAACAAAAATTAGGGAAATAAAAAGATAGAATTTTACTACGAAAATGGAACTTCATTTCATTGAATTTGAAAGGATAGAAGGGTTAACATCACAGCAAAGCAATTAAACTAAAATATCTGGATTACAACCCTTAAAATAATCCAAATACAGAAAAAACAACAAAACAGGCTGCCCAGACTCCTTTCTGATGGGAAGAGGAGTTGCTTCCCAGTTGCTGAGTGAAGTATCTGGACCAATTAGTTGAACACTTGCACGGCTAGGGCCCTCCCCAACTTGAAACATATTGATCTCATAGAACATCTCCTTGAGACCCTGGCAAACTCCGTCAATGTCATCCTGAGTAGAAGGATTTTGGACTTCTTCAAATTGTGGCTTGACAAAAGAGTAGGCAATGTGAGGGATTGGTTTGGACAGATTCCAACCATTCTTTTTGCGGGCCTTGGCTCTGTCTATGTCAGCTGATGTTGGTTTAAAGCCCAAGCCAAAGGTATATTTCTTTGAAAATGGAGCAATGGGGTTCACAATTCCTTGTGGAGAGGATCCCAATCCTTTTCCTGGTTCATAGCCGTTCCTCAACATCAGCGAAGCTACCATCATAGATGTGGCTGAAAGACGAGGATGCAGAATTGGTTTTCCTTCTTCCACTTGGTCCACCTCAATCACCTCAAATGCTTGATATATGATAGATTCACATCCTTCCTTAGCCTCGATATATGGAATGGATGGGTCTTTATAGGCGGATGAGTCGTCCTCCCCATGAACAATAATTTCTTGCCCGTCACACTCGAATTTGACCATTTGATGTAGGGTGGATGGTACAGCTCTGGCCATATGGATCCACGGTCTTCCTAGAAGAAAATTATAGGAAGTTTCCATAACTAACACTTGAAAGACAATGTTAAAATCAACCGGGCCGATTGTCATGGTGAGTTCGATTTCCCCAATAGTGTCTCTTTTTGAACCATCAAAAGCTCTGATGCTGACATTACTGGTTCGAATTCTGTTAGTGTCGATGTTCAGCTGTTGTAGAGTAGATAGAGGACACACATCTACACTTGAGCCTCCGTCAATCATGACTCCTTTTACGTAGTGCCCTTCATATTTGACCATAAGATGCAAAGCTCTATTGTGGCCAGCCCCTTCCTCAGGCAAATCATCATCGCTGAAAGTAATTCTATTTACTTCAAAGAATCTTTCAGCCATTTTTTCTAGCCGATTCACCGTTGTCTTTTCTTAGACATATGCCTCGTTCAAAGTTTTGATCAACACACGACGATGCTCTTCTGAATGCAAAAGCAGAGATAACAAAGATATCTGAGCAGGAGTTTTCCTTAGTTGGTCAATAATTGAGTAGTCTTGCAATTTCATCTTCTTAAGGAATTCCTCCGCTTCTTTTTCTGCAACGGGTTCTTTCACTGGCAAATGACTTTCCCTGGCTTGCTTAGCTTTTCTCAATTCCTCTGGTGAATAACACCTTCCAGAGCGGGTCAAGCCCCCTATTTCACTTGTTTCTTCAACTATCTCTTTTCCTTTGTATGTCATGACAGTCTTGTTATAATTCCAGGGAATAGCTTTTGTGTTTGTCACTAGGAGTTGGGCAACAGGTCGGATCACGACTGGCTCTGTTATATTCCTCAAACCATTATTCGGAATGATCTTTTGAATGCCCCCGGGGATGTAAAGTTTTGTCCCACCCAATTGAACCTCAAACTTTTTTGTGCTTCCAGGAACATAGAGAATCGTTTTTTCAGAACATGTCAAGTTCAAACTAGAACTCGCACCTTTCACCATCAATGGTGCTAATTGCGGCGGGCTCACTATCACTTTTGGTTCTGGCCCTATGGTTCTAACAACCATATCTGTCTTGCCAGACTACTTATAATCCCGATCATCACAAATCATCCCAATAAAATGTGTATTATCATGAGTTGGGAGCGGATTGTTTGTGATATTAGGAGTATCCTCATTGTTTGTTACCACAATTGCCTTTGCTTCAATCAAATTTTCAATGGCTTTCTTTAATGTCCAACAGTTTTCAGTACTATGCCCTTGGGTGTTAGAGTGATACTCACATCTTGCATTTGAGTCAAAACCTTTTGAATTTGGATTCACATAACGCGGCATAATAGGTTCAATCAACTTCAACTGCATCAACTTTCGAAATAGGCTTGTATACGATTCTCCAACTGGGGTGAACTCTTTCTTTGGCTCCTGTTCTCTCACATATTCTTGTCGGGGACGAGGATTATATGGTGCCTGAAAATTCGGCCGGAGTTGACGGGAGCCTTGTGGAATCGGTGCCTGCCATTGTTGGTGATTGGGAGGCCTAGCATAAGCCTGAGCATTAAACACTGTGTATTGTTGCAGGGGAACTGAGTATCGGGGACCTTGAGGCGGATAATAATGTTGAAGAGAATTGGATAGTCCTTGTTGGAATTGCACGTAAGAAGGAGCTATTCCTCTTTGAACTCCCCCGAACCCAGATGCCATCATGGATCCTTCCTCCTTCTTTTTCCGATTTTCGAAATTGCCTGACCCGCTTTGAATTGCTTGTGTGGTTGCCTTAAGGGCTGCCTGACTCACAATTTTGCCTGACTTCATGCCATTCTCAACTATTTCACCAATCTTAATCGCCTCAGCAAAAGGTTTACCGATGGCGGCCAACATGTAATGGAGGTAATCTGGATCCTGAGCTTGGAGAAAATAGTCAATCATTTCTGCCTCTTTCATTGGTGGTTTGACCCTAGCAGCCTGCTCTCTCCACTTGATTGCATATTCTCTGAAGCTTTCTGTTGGTTTCTTCTTTATGTTGACGAGAGAGGAGCGGTCTGGCACTATATCAATATTGTACTGAAACTGTTGGACAAAATCTTGAGCCATGTCATTCCAAACGTGCCAGTGAGAGATGTCTTGATCTATGAACCACTCTGAAGCAATTCCTGTCAAACTTTCCCCAAAATAAGCCATGAGCAATTCTTCTTTGCCTCCCGCTCCCCTTAGTTGGTTACAATACCTCTTCAAATGGGCAACGGGATCACCATGCCCATCATACTTGTCAAACTTGGGGGTCTTGAAGCCGGGTGGAAAATGAACATGGGGAAACATGCATAGATCGTTAAACGAAACACTCTTGTGGCCCCCCAAACCTTGTATGTTTCTCATGATTTGTTCCAAGCTCTTCATTTTTCTGGTCATTTCCTCTTGTTCCATATTCTTTTCGGGCTTTTCGATCTCAATTGGGAACACGTTATGAGGAGTGTGCTTGTATGAATCTGGAACCTTTAAAGTCAGTTCTGGAGAGTAATGTTGGGCATCATGAGCATCTAGCTGTGGATCATTATTGGACTTTTGAGCAAGAGCCGGTTGATGTTTGGCATATTTCGATATGTGTTGATGTTACTTTACCCATGTTTTAACCACTTCTTGATGTTATTTAATCTTTAAAACTCCCAACATGGTGTAATTATTGGTTTGATGACTAATTAAGTTATGTGTGACGATTTAAGGTGTTCGGAGTGCAAAATATGAAGAAAAGGTGGTTTAGCCAGAGGAAGAAGGGTTGGATGCGTCGCATCCAACCTAGGAAAACATCATCCTGCGTGCAACCTTAGCAGTGAAGTTGGGCCATAGCATTCGCCATCGCGTGCGAAACTGGGAAGTAGAAGAGAAGGCTGGATGCGTCGCGTCTACCCTAGCATGCGAAGCTGAGAAGTGGAGGACGAGGTGGATGCGACGCATCCACCCCAGCATCAATCCCTGTAGCCAAGTTGGACTAGGAATATGAGAGCTTTGGCCCACGACTTTTGTACGCAATATATAAGCCAAAAACGCCTCTTTTAGGTCATCTAACATATTGGGAAGAGGAAAAAGGCACGAAAAAGCTGTGGAGGCTGGAATTCATCAAGTTTCATCTTTCTCCCACCAAACTTAGTAATTTTTATGTTTCTTTATATGATTTGTTGTTTGGCTACCATGTCTATGTGGAGCTAAACTTCACGTTCTAGGGTTGTGGTTCTTTCATGACTATTGTTATTCGGATATTGATTTTGACTTCTTGATTTATCATATTAGTTTATTTATTCAATCTTGCACTTAATTATTTAATTGCTTGATCACCAATTGAATATTATCTACGAATCTAGAATTGAACTCGAAAGTGGGAATTCTATATTGCATATAGGATTGAGTAGGGCAAGTTCTTGAACTCGGGCATCGGGGAACGGATTTGTGGTTAGGATAGACATATACCTAATTGCCTTGCTTGGTTGATTTACAGGAATTATAAATGCGTTCTTGTTGATTCTCACTCCATAGACATATAGGCGTTAAGTTAGCTGGAATAGGCGAGTAAGAACTCGACAGATTCTTATGAGCAATATTAACCCTGTCAACCAATAAGCTAGATAAATTAGTCGGTCAATTCAATTGAAGAATACAATAGGATTGTTAGATAGACCATAACCCTAGATCGTTTTCATTACATTGATATCATTAAAATCTGCTCTTTCTCTGTTCAAAGTTTATTATTTATATTTTTCTTATTTAATTAGTTTAGAATAAAATATTTTTAGATTTAATTCTTGTTTAGATAATTGGGATAGTCTAATTTAGTTAATAGTTAATCATAAGTCCTCGTGGGTTCGACATCCGACTTTTAGTCACTTTATTACTTGACGACCGCGTATACTTGCGTGAGTGTGTTTGGTCGCAACAAGTTTTTGGCGCCGTTGCCGGGGACTTAGAAATTTGCTATTTTTCTAGATTAGACACTTTTTTATCTATTCATGTTTTTTTTTATTATTTTATTTTCGTTAGTATTTTTTATTTATTTTAGCATGGCATCTTGGAATAAAAATTATTCGAATGATGGTTATTCTTATTTTGATGATCCTTGTCCATATTGTGGAGGACCCCACTGGTGGAAAAATTGTCAGAATGTTCCCAGGAGCGAGTTATGCGCACAATCTCAATCCTTTGAGTGGAATATTTATAATATGTGTGGTGGTCAAGATGGCCATTGGGATGGTTGTCCTAATTTTGTTCATCCTTCTCTGAGCCCTTATTATGATCTTTCTAATGATATTTCTGAGTTTGATAGGGGCAATGAAGTGCAGGATATGGAGCCTGATGCATATATTAGGGATATTCTGAGGCAAGTAGCAGAGCAACAGGATGAACTCAAAAAAGATATGAAAAGAATGAGGGCAGCAATCACAAGAATGAAGGCCAATATGGAAGAATTGAATGAAGAGAGCGAGTACCAGCAAGAGAAATTTTTGAAAAAGAGGAGATTTTAAGCCAAACTTGGCCGGCAGAACAGGCTGAAAAGTTAGAAATATATGAAGCTCAACATGAGGAACTTACTGATGGGATGAGACACTTTATAGAGGGAAGATCTAAACTGGGACAAGGGATCTATAAATTTGTCACTACTATTCACGACTTGCAAGATAAATTAAATGCAAAGGTTGTTGCGTCTATCGCCCAACAAAATAGTAATGAGTTGTCAGAAGCTGAAAAGGAGCTTATACGCCAAATTGAGGAGCTAAAAGTGGAGAGCCAATCATTCGAGCATATTTCTGTTGATGATGCCCATGTTGAGAAAAGTACACTAGAGCCATGCGAGGTAGCAGATAATGTTATATTTGAAGACTCTAATGTGTGCACATATGAGGATATAAATAGTAATACAATTCTAAAGTTGGGGCGTGTTGGTCCTCATTCTAAATATTTTTCGACATTGTATTTGGATGATGACATGGAAATCGAGTCATCTAAGCCTTTGGAGGAGTCAATGGAAGAGGAACATGATGCCTATATTTTTGAATTTGTCATGCCAAAAAGCAAAAAATACATTCCTCATCTAAAGGCCGAGAAGTGTAGAGTGAAAAATTTATTACTTGGCCTGGTTATCTTTGTAGCCCCACCACTGGAGCATAGCCGCAAACTGGATGCCATGTTAGGGGCTCAATTCATAAGTTCGAGGTGGAGGCAAAAAGTGGTTCACGTCGTGCCGCTACGTTAAATCAGGCGCTTGTTGGGAGGCAACCCAGCGTTACTGCTTTCTTTTATTTTTGTTTACTTTTTATTTTATTTTATTTTTATTATTTTGTAGTATTTATTTTTGTTTTGTAGGATTATGAGCATAGGAAGCAAAGCCATTAGAAGAGTGCAAAAGCGAGCTAGATGGTGAGGACTAAGTGTGGGGTGCCCACACAAAGGACGATGCCTGGGGAAGTCTGAGTACCTCGTGAGCCGCTATTGCTTCGGCCTTTGGCCTACCAGGGAGTCTCGTTTACCCTCTTATTATTTATAATGTGCATTGAGGACATTGCAAAATTTTAAGTGTGGGGTGAGGAGATCGTTTGGATGAGTTTCTGTGCTATTTTAGCTTAGTTGTAGTACTCATTCTTAAGTGTAGTAGCTTTTGTGAAGGAAAAAAAAAACGAAAAAGAAAAAGTAGAAAAATTGGACTTTTCCCGACGATTGATCTCCTAGACAATTTTCTTGAGGGATTCAAGTCTAAACAAAAATTCAAAATATGTCTTTTAGCTTTCTTTAGGTAGTAATAATCCCCTGTGATTTTTCTTTGTGCCTCGGTTCTTTTCCATGGGATGTAGTTTGAACCGGGTAGTTTTTTTTCTTTCCGAGTAGATTAGGAATTTAGGGAATAAAAGGAGCAAGAATGATGAACCTAGGCGCCCTTGACTTGTTTGATAGTAACATATTTATACTTTCGCATGTGTAGTATCTTCTGTATGATTTGAATTTATTGATGATGCCTTGTTAAATTGGATAGCATGTTTTGTGGCGCCTATGTCTCGTTTACATGACTTATGTTCACCTTGTGTTTAATACTTAATATCTCGTGGCTCCGTGAATACTTGCATTGCTTGAGAGTCGGAATGTGATCGTCCTTAGTGAGTCATGTGCCATGTGTGGTGAGGTTTTTTGTGTTGTCCATGTATTGTACTTGTGTCTAGAACTTGCCCGGTATGTGAGTTGAAGCGAAATTTTAGGTGATGCTCGGTTTGAAAAATGATTTTAGGATTTCTTTGATCTTTTTGAGCTTATTGCTTATCACAAATAAAATCTATCCCTAGTTAACCCTTTTGAGCCTGTAGACCTTTTATTTGGTACCCACATTACAAGCCTATACCCTTTTTATTCTTAATTGACATTGTTTTGATCCTTTTACCTCTTAAAGCACTTTAATTGTTAGATGAGCGCTAAAAGAAGTAAGAAGGGACTAAGTGTGGGGTGACTTTTGAGTGGAACCAATGAAAGAAAGAAGGGTGCACTTATTTTGTAAAATAATACACCACTAGCGGAAATTGAAAGAAAAAAAAAAGAGAAAAATCTGGAAAAAAAAAGAAAGAAAAATATAAATGAATAAATTGTTATCTTGTTCTTGCTAGTGGGTATGAATTAAAGTAGTGCTTAAAGAAAGAGAAAATATTGTTGGGGTGATATTATTTGTGAAATTGAAGTGGTGTTGAAGAATTTGCGCTTAAGTTATTTGATGATGTGTTAAAGTGCTTAGGAGGTTGAGTCACTATTCCTAAAATATATCCTACCTTTCCCTTAGCCCACATTACAACCATGAAAAAGTCCTAATTGATTTTAGATCGAGCGAGCTTACATTAGTAGAGATTTACATTAAGGGCAAGCCTATGGTACCAATTACATGCATGTGACTTCTTTTGTGAGAGTGAGCAATTTTCTTTGTGAGCATGAGATTCGAATGTGTGGATTGATTTTACTCTCTCTGCTTTTGTTGTGAGGGCACATGGTTTCACTAGGGATAGATAACGTTATTAGACTTCTCTATGATGTTGGTTGTTCAAGCCATGAGTGCATTGTGACATTGAGTCGGTTTTTGAGGTTAGGATTGTTGTGAGCATGTTGTCTTTGTTCGAATATGTTTAAAGAAGGGCATAAGAAAAGGGAAGTGTGTTGATGCATAGTCTAGAGCCTAATTGTAGCAAATAACCATGGTCATAGATGTAGTGTGCTTTGAATGATAAGAGCTTAATTTTGTTTCGTCTACTATAGGATGGTTTGTTCGAGGACGAACAAAGGTTTAAGTGTGGGGTAGTGATGTTTGGCATATTTCGATATGTGTTGATGTTACTTTACCCATGTTTTAACCACTTCTTGATGTTATTTGATCTTTAAAATTCCCAACATGGTGTAATTATTGGTTTGATGACTAATTAAGTTATGTGTGATGATTTAAGGTGTTCGGAGTGCAAAATATGAAGAAAAGGTGGTTTAGCCAGAGGAAGAAGGGTTGGATGCGTCGCATCCAACCTAGGAAAACATCATCCTGCGTGCAACCTTAGCAGTGAAGTTGGGCCATAGCGTTCGCCATCGCGTGCGAAACTGGGAAGTAGAAGAGAAGGCTGGATGCGTCGCGTCTACCCTCACATGCAAAGTTAAGAAATGGAGGACGAGGTGGATGCGTCGCATCCGCCTTAGCATCAACCCCTGAAGCCGATTTGGACTAGAGTTAGGAGAACTCTAGATTACAACTTTTGGACGCAATATATAAGCGAAAAACGCCTCTTTTAGGTCATCTAACATATTGGGAAGAGGAAAAAAGGCACGAAAAAGCTGTGGAGGCTGGAATTCATCAAGTTTCATCTTTCTCCCACCAAACTTAGTAATTTTTATGTTTCTTTATATGATTTGTTGTTTGGCTACCATGTCTATGTGGAGCTAAACTTCACGTTCTAGGGTTGTGGTTCTTTCATGACTATTGTTATTCGGATATTGATTTTGACTTCTTGATTTATCATATTAGTTTATTTATTCAATCTTGCACTTAATTATTTAATTGCTTAATCACCAATTGAATATTATCTACGAATCTAGAATTGAACTCGAAAGTGGAAATTCTATATTGCATATAAGATTGAGTAGGGCAAGTTCTTGAACTCGGGCATCGGGGAACGGATTCGTGGTTAGGATAGACATATACCTAATTGCCTTGCTTGGTTGATTTACAGGAATTATAAATGCGTTCTTGTTGATTCTCACTCCATAGACATATAGGCGTTAAGTTAGCTGGAATAGGCGAGTAAGAACTCGACAGATTCTTATGAGCAATATTAACCCTGTCAACCAATAAGCTAGATAAATTAGTCGGTCAATTCAATTGAAGAATACAATAGGATTGTTAGATAGACCATAACCCTAGATCGTTTTCATTACATTGATATCATTAAAATCTGCTCTTTCTCTGTTCAAAGTTTATTATTTATATTTTTCTTATTTAATTAGTTTAGAATAAAATATTTTTAGATTTAATTCTTGTTTAGATAATTGGGATAGTCTAATTTAGTTAATAGTTAATCATAAGTCCTCGTGGGTTCGACATCCGACTTTTAGTCACTTTATTACTTGATGACCGCGTATACTTGCGTGAGTGTGTTTGGTCGCAACACCGGTTGAGGGACAGTGAAAGTATGGACAATGGGTATAGTAGGTGGGTCATTTCTGAGGGGTGCGATTGGAGGACGTGGAATGGAGGTACTGGGGATAGTGGGAAGGTTAAAGCTCGGACTGAATCCAGGTTGGTACAATGGGTTACTTGTTATGGAGATAGGCACTTGAGTGGCAACTGACACATTATGAAGATTGTCCGTAGGCCCTATGGGTAGTGAGGGCGGTGCTTGTCCATTCACCCAGGCTTGGTACATCTCTGCCAATTGTTGCTTCAACACTCTTACTTCTTCAACCAGTCCTGAACCTTGTTCAACCAATTGTCCATGGACATCATCATTATCTGACTCATTCTCACTGTTGTTTGCCATTCTACTTTTTCCTTTTGATCTCGTGTTGTAAGGTGAGTCGCCAGTTTAAACCACAAACCAACCACCTCTGTTTTACTTTATCTTTTAAAATGACAAACAACAAACGTGTTAGAGTTAGGCATTTTGCAGATATTAATCACACATTATATGTTATGCACCTAATGCCATTTTCATTTCTAAAATGATCTTGGAAGGCTTTATGTTTCATCCCGGCTTATTGATTTATTGGTTTATTTTCATCTTGAATTTAGTGGGTTTTTTTTTCATTTTTTTTTATAGATTAATTATGGTTATGATCGCATCCGATGAGGATTGCCTACGTATCATGACGCCGCATGAATCAGACCATTACGTAGTTCAGGGGAAAATAATAATAGTAGTTTTTTTTTTTTAACAAAACGAAATAATACAATAACAGAAAGGACATTACATTGAAAATGACTTACCAAACTCTGACAAGACTAAAAGACAGCGATTTTAAAGATTCAACAATGACTCAAACTAAAACATAACTACTACATAAAAAGTTCTAACAACTACGACTATAATTCAACTCCACAATCTTCTGGCTTTCAAACACTGGAACATCTGCTCATGGTGGGGCTTGCCCTGGTTGACCCCCTAATGTACGGTACATCCTTTCTAACTCTGCTGCAAGATGACGGGCAAAAGTAGGTGCATGCTCCAAAAACTTCTCATAATCCATCCCTTGGCAGTTCACATAACTTTGAGCGGTATAAACAGCCAAATTATGAACTTGCTCTTTGAAGTACTGGAAATTCTGGTCTCGATCTTGTAACTGCTGCTGGCGAGTGGTGGCTATCTCCCTTATGTGGCCCTCACGATCTAAGGCTGACTCCAACTGAGCCCGAAGTCTAGCCTGCTCGAGTCTCGCCTGAGCCATCTCCCTATCAAAATCTGCATGCTGGTATTCTCTATTGTACCTTCTCATTTCTTCCAACTGTGCATGGAGCTGAGCTTCTGAACGTACCCAATGGGCCTTCTCTCTCTCGAATTGAGCCCTCTTTTCTTCAAATTGTGTTACTTGGCGATCCTTACTTGATTCGGCCTTCTCATTTAGCTGTACGATCTTTTCATTGGCTTTGTCCAACGACTTTTCAGTCTTTGCCAAGAGGGAATCATAATCTTGAACTTTTTCCATCTGATTGGCAATGGTTCTCTGGTCTTTCCAACTTCTCACTAGCACTTCAGAGGCTTTCTTCATCTGTTGAAGTTGAGCATGAAGGGCTTCATTTTTGCAGATCAGACTCTTCTTTTCCCTTCGGCTTCTTGTTCTTGCAAGTCTTTCTCAAAATTGAGGTTTCTCAGCCTTTCTTCTAAGGCATGAATAGTTGTTTTGTATCCCTTTTCCCGTTCACCCCAAGCCAACCGTTCTTGGATTTTATCATCAAAGGCTTGAACATGCGACCTTTTTGTGGGCCTTTTGGGCTCTGGCACATCATCCACGTGAGACCTCTTCCCAAACCATATAGCATAACCCGGATCTACCTCACCTCTCGCAGGATCTGGCACCTGAGTATCATATTTCAAGTAGCGACAACCATTCCAAATTTGCTGGATTAAAGCTTCGGGGAGTGGGGCTTCGGGGTGTAGCTCAATAACTTGCACACTCAAATCTTCATCCTTAGGTACTACTTGGTACCTTCCTAGCTATCTTAGAACTCTGTGTGGCGCATACGGCTGGACACTTCTCAAACCCAACAATAGCAAATAACTTTTTAGGGCCGACATGTGTATCACCTCTCTTAGCGGGAGCCATCCCAAAGTCCACTCAATTTGACTTGCATTTAAAGATCTTAGGTGGGATATCCAAGCTTTCACCCCTTCTGGAGAGTTGTAATCTTTTACTCTTTCTTCGTAACTCTCAATGAAATTGTCCTTGTTAAGACCATAGCTCATGAACTTGGGGTGATGTCAGAGATGCTCAATCAACCACATTTGTAACAAAATATTGCACCCTTTAAAGAATTTTGCCCCGGACTTGCACAAAGTCAATGCCCGATAAATGTCTGATAAAATGATCGGGGCAAGAGTGTGATGTTCTTTGGTAGTGAGGACCTGTACAACCCTGGCTATGCGGGTATCAATTGTCCGCTTCTCGTTTGGGAAGACCATAATTCCCAGAAACGCCATTATGAAGGCGAAGCGACGATGAATCTGCCATGTGTCTTTGTTCTGCTTGTTGTTAAGGCCCTTTTCATGCATTTCAAACCCATTTGGCTGCCCGAACCTAGAGTACAGGAAGTAGAAAGAACAACACCCTTCGACTACGTTGGTCTTTCTAATTTGCTTACTGATGTTCAGAAGATCGAAAAATCGATGTACAGAAAGATCCCTCGGGAATATGAGCTCCTGGTTTCTCAAATCCCTGCCAAACCCGGAATATCCAGCTATCTCTTCTAAAGTGGGAGTTAGCTCAAAATCGGAGAAGCGAAAAATATTGTGAACAGGGTCCCAAAAAGTCACTAGTGCCTCAATCAAATCGTCCCGTGGTTTAATTTTCATAATATCTGTGAGGGCTCCCAGGTGCTTGGTGACCCATTTCTGACCATCTTCTCCTAAATCATACCACCACATCTAAAGCTGAAGTGGAGCCTCGTCTACAACTGTGAACGGTGTGTTCTGGACAGTGCTCATTTTGTACCTGTGGGTGGTTAGGGTTAGGATTGACACTAGTCTCAAGAGACAGAACCAATGCACTCCTTTTGCAAACAATCTTTTGTAAATAACTCAATTTTAAGAAAAATCAACGAAAAAGGGGGCTATTTTTGCAATTGTGACCGAAGAAAGGGTGGCTATTTTTGCAACTATGGCCCCTTCTTACTTTCAAGGATAGCTTTAGGGCCGGGGGAAGGGCATTATGGTAAAAGTGATTCCCAATTGACAGGCACGTCCGTTTTTGCGAGAACAGCCCTTCAACAATTTTGAAGATGTTCTAAGGCTATTCCGACAGGAACGATTTGGAATTAACCGAAGCTGGATCTGCTTATTTGTTTTTTGATTAAAAAAAACACTAGACACATTTCTTCTTTTTTTTAGTTATTTTATAAAAATGGGGCCGAACCCCATGAAGGTTGCCTACGTATCTCACATCTGGTGAGAATCAGACCCGCGTAGTTCGTAAAAATTTCAGGAATAGGATGACACTTTTTTTTTTTGAAAAATTCAGGCTTTTTTTTTGGGGTAAATACTGAAATTTTCAAAAATCGGGTAAATTTTCTCCCTCATATTTTCTTCTTTCTGGTTTTCCCTCAATATTTTTATATTTTTATTTTATTTTAGAAATCGGTCAACATGCATAAGCCAAATCAAACATAATGCACAAGTAGCACATAAGATGCATCAGGATGGTCTTGTAATTTCGGGTACACCTGTCCTAGACCGACCCAACCCCTGTGTTGAGTTCCCAAAGTCAAACGCACATGATGCAAATAAACGTTCCTACTAGGGATCCGGCATGAGGCTATGTTATTCTAGGTTTAAATCCTAAGGGGAGTGTTTTAGACCTGGCTTACCCAAGCGGACAGCTCGAGCCGAGGTGGGGGTAATGTACCGGGAGGACGAAAGTCTATCCGGCCTAGTTACTGACTCAGCCTCGTTCTAATTGGTATGACTTCTAACAGAAAAGTGGGTCACGCGCACGTGTGCACCATAAATTCAGAAGACTCAGAAGGGAGGCGTAAGAAGAAAATTTAATACAGTTCAAATAATATCAAAGCGGCAAATAAGCGACAATTAGCACATTAGACCCAAAAATACATTAATAACATCAAATCAATAAAGCCAAGTATAAATCATCTTATAAGATCGAATTCTGAACCCCGAACCAGAAGTTCTGGGTTCTTGTCCCCAGCAGAGTCGCCAGAGCTGTCACACCTCCTTTTTTCCGATGAATAGGTGCCAAAGAAGTTTTTCCAATTTAAGTGACATTATTCGAAATGAGATTATTTATTTAATCAGAGTCGCCACTTGGGATAATTATTATGGTGTCCCAAGTCACCGGTTTATTTGAAATCCCAAATCGAGAAAGTTTTGACTCCGAATTACGGTCCGCGAACACAGAAGATCGGGTAAAGAATTCTGTTAAACCGGGAGAAGGTGTGAGGCACTCCCGGATTCCGTGGTTTTAGCACGGTCACTTTTAATAATTATACCTGGCTTAACCAATTCTGGATATTTTAGGTTCTAGGAAACTTTGTGCACTTTTGTCTTAAACCGCTTTTAATTACTTGATTATTTGTAATTATGAAATTATCTTGAAACGAATCACGCGTACGTGTATTCGTTTTGTTTAGTGTGTCATGAATCATGTCACGCGGACGTGTACACAATTAATAACACTTTATTATTTTTAAGATTGTTTTGTCAAAGTTGCGCGAACACATACTTTGCCTTTAATTTGGGAATCATAATTATGCCACACAGACGTATACATAATCATGATAATTTGATTTAACACATGCCTAAAGTATGCTAGCGATTTGAATGAATTATTTTTCTAGAAATTTTTTTTAAATATTTTTAGTACTAAATTATTTGTCTTAAAAGGCTGCACTATTTAATATGGGTCAGCTTGCTAATTTTACTTATCACAATCTATGGCCCCTTTCATTTCTTCTACTGACTACCACTATCAGTCAAAGACTTAAGATAAAATCAAATAATTAACTAATAAAGTAGATAAAACAGGACAACGTGCTAATATAAGATATGAGTAACCTAAGCATACAAACAGTAAGATATGATCCAATTATTTCCAAGACTTTGCTAAATATTAATAACTTAAATCCATACCAATTCTGCCATGTCAAGTTTTTAATAAAGAAAGTGAACATGAATCCTTATTTAAGAAACTAACACTTAAGTATTATGTTCCATCAACTTTATTTATTTAACTAAGAAAAGCTCAACAATCAAATAAACCAAACAAATCAGCCATAAAAGAAAATTTCATTCTCACTAAATACGTACGGCATACCAGATACACGCAAGCAAAGTATTTGAAACAAACAAGGGTGGATAGAATGGACCTTTCTTTAGCTTTCAATAACAACTTTGCACAAACAAATCTGACATCGGCAAACTTTGCCGAAAACGAAAACAGAAGCTAGAATCTACTTCCGGTAAACTCGAACAGTGGCCTAAACAATCTCGACTCAAACGGGTTTGTTTTTTGCTGCCATTTCATGTGAAAAAGGGGACTGGTTCAAGGTGTTTTTGATGGGTTTTTTTTTGTTTTTTTTTTTTGTAAATAAGGAGTTGATTTTTGGTGATTTTGGGGCTATTTCAATGGTGAGAATGAAAGTGGAGATGAGGTGCTTGGCTGGTTACATGGCTATGAAGGTCGTGAGTTAAAAATGGTGGTGTTCGGCATTTTTTGGGGTTGAGGGCTGCGGCAGTGCGTAAGTTTTTCCAAATGACTAGTTTCCTCTTCTTTTTCTTCCGTTTTTTTTTTTGCTTCAGATTCCTCCTCTTTTCTATAATGGGATTGTGTTTTATATATATTGTGTGTGTGTGTGCAGATGATGGAGATCGTGGGATATGGTGAGGATATGAGGGGTTACGTGAGAAGTGAGGGGTGTAGGGTGAGAGTAGATCATGGGGTTAGTTAGACTAAAATGGGGATTATTTGAATTTTAAAAATAAAATAGAATAAAAATCAAACAAAGTGTGTGTGCATATTATAAAGAGTGAGTAACATGTGGTGATAGAGAGGGGGGAAGACGTGAGGAGTTCTGGAGAAAAGTGGGGAGTTTAGCAAAGTTAACTAAATTAAGAATCTGGTTTTTGACTCTTTTGAAGTTAGCTCTTCCCTTTTTTTGTCTTTTATTTTAAAAGATAAAAATAAATTATAAGGATAAGAAGATTAACCAACATTTCTTACAATATAGGAAAATTAAATATTTACATGTAACTTAAATGATACTAAGAAAAACTTATTAAAATTCTAATAATAATATAAAAAAAATCATATACCATATATATATATATATATATATATATATATATATATATATATGTGTGTGTGTGTGTGTGAATGTACATATATAATTTTTTTTTTTTTTTGTAGTATGAAAAAAAAACTATTAAGAGTGAGATCAAAGTTTAAGATATTAAGATTAGACCTAAAAGAAATATTTACGCTAAAATAGTATAAAATTTGGGTGTGGTAAAAAATTATGTATTCATACACGACAGAGTAGAATAGAAGTGAAATTGTTCCTAAACTCCATATCCTCTAAGATATAAGTGCAGACGTCTCGGTACCGATCCTTCAGACTCTACTAAGCTTGCTCATGACTCGTGAGACCTATGTAACCCAGTGCTCTGATACCAACTGTCACGACCCAAAATTCCCACCTTCGGACCGTGATGGCATCTAACATTTCACTTGTTAGGCAAGCCAACGTTAGAATAATATTAGTCAGTTTTAAACAATTTAAAATCTTATTAATAACAAAGGAATAAATGCGGAAGTAAGGTCTAAAATATAGTGAATAATCCATAAAAATAACTGTGTCTAAATACCATCCCAGAATTGGTGTCACAAGTGCACGAGCTTCTAGAATAATACAAATAAAGGTTTGAATAAAATAAAGCTGCCTGGAAACAAACACACAACTAAAGTAAAATAGACGGGGACTTCAGAACTGCGGACGTCGTGCAGTTATACCTCAAGTCTCCTCTGGTAGCTAAAATTCGAGCAAGTCTATGGTACGCTGCAGGGACCAACAAGAAGTGAAAAGTGTAGTATCAGTACAACCGACTACATGTACTAGTAAGTGCTGAGCCTAACCTCGACGAAGTAGCGACGAGGCTAAGACGGGTCACTTACATTAACCTGTACGCAATATTAGTAACAACAACAAATAATAGAAATAAATCAGGTAACTCATTTATAATAATTAAAGCAAACTCAGCAGTCTTAACCAATTATCATTTCCATCAATATCTGTTACAGCGTGCAACCCGCTCTCACAATATATTCACATTCAATTCTATTGCGGCGTGCAACCCGCTCCTCCAATATATTCATTTTAATCAAGTCTGTTGCGGCTTGCAACCCGATCCCCCAATATATATATATATATATATATATATATATATATATATATATATATATATATATCGACTTTTTTAATAAGTCTGTTGCGGTGTGTAACCCGATCCTCCAATATGGACTTTTAATAAGTCTGTTGCGACGTGCAATCCGATCCTCCAATATGGACTTTTAATAAGTTTGTTGCAGTGTGCAACCCGATCCTCTAATATGGACTTTTAATAAGTTTGTTGCGGCGTGCAACCCGATCCTCCGATATGGTCTTTTAATAAATCTGTTGCGACGTGCAACCCGATCCTCCAATATATCCATTTCAATCAATTCTGTTTCGACGTGCAACCCGATCCTCCAATATATCCATTTCAATCAATTCTGTTTCGGCGTGCAACTCGATCCTCTAATATATCAATTTCAATCAATTCTGTTGCGGTGTGCAACCCGTTCCTCCAACATATTCATTTACCAATTCTTATAGAAGAAATTTCTCCAATAAATGCAACAATTAATATAAAATTATAAGACAACAAGCATATAATAATTATGATTTAATTATAAACAAACAATTACAAATAATAATTTATTATGGAAATCAGGGAGAAAATAGGCAGTTTAATATTTAATATGCTAAATGTCAAGTAGCAATTAATACACATAATTCAAATAAGATTTAGCAATTATTACAGGAATTCAAGAATTAATATTTGACAAAGAATAGGAGATAAAAAATTATTATAATAATTTATTCATGATTTAAAATAATTAATGATTATTTAAGTAAACATGCAAATAATTAATTTGACGATGTATAGACACTCGTCACCTCGCATATACGTCGTTCACATGTATTTCACATAACAAATAATTTAAGGGTTCTATTCCCTCAAGTCAAGGTTCACCACGACACTTACCTCGCTTTGCAAATTCCAATCAATTACTCGACAGCAGCTTTTCCTTTTAAATTTGTCTTCAAAAGCTTCAAATCTATTCACAAATAATTCGATATACTCAATACGAATCATAGGAATTAATTCCATATGAATTTACTAATTTTTCGAATAAAAATCTAAAATTTATTTAAATATTCGACAGTGGGACCCACGTCTCAAATCCCAGAAAAACTCGCGACATCCGAACACCCATTCCGCTACGAGTTCAACCATACAAAAATTATCCAATTTCAATATCAAATGGACCTTCAAATCTTAAATTCTCGTTTTTGGAAGATTTTATAAAAATCTGATCCCCCTCCCCTCTAAATTCACGGATTCATGATGTAAATGAGTATGGAATCCTGAAATATAATCAATATAGGATAAAGAACAATTACCCCAAGAATCATACTCTTAATCACCCATCATTACCCAAACTCGAAATTGAAGATTAGGGGCTAGAACCTTACCTCTTTGATGAAGAACTTGAGGAATTTCTTGTTGGTTTTCAAGGCTTGGACAAGAATTTGATGAACAAAAATGATACATAAGGTCATTTCTGCTAGGCCCACAAAATTTCAGGGTATTCGAAGCCGGGCACCCGAATTTTTGAAGATGGCGTGGACATTAGCACACGAAAAATCAAAAATCGTGTTGAATTCTTATTTTATAACCCTAAAATGCCAAAAAACGGGGAATGATCATGGAAAAATAATGACTATTGTTCGATAGTTCATTTTTTATGGCACACCAATTTTAGGCCTTTCGAGGTCAGTTCCCCGAATTCATAAAGATGGCATGGACATTAGCGCGAAAAATCATAAATCATACTGAAGTCCTGTATTATGGCCCTAAAACTCCAGAAAATGAGGAATGGTGATGAAGAGACAGACTATTGTTCATTAGGTAGTTTTTGATGGGCCCGTAAAATTTTAGTCAATTAGGAACCGGTCGCCCAAATTTATAAAGATGGCATAGATATTAGCATACGAAAAACCGAAAATCGTGCTAAATTTTATATTTTATGATCCCAAACCACAAAAAAATAAAGAACGGTCTTGGCGAGGTAATGACTTTTATTCATTAGGTCATTTATGATCGCCCCAAAAAGTTATAGGTGATTCGGGGCATGTCGCCCGAATTCATGAATATGACACGGACATTAACACACGAAATATCGAAAGTCGTGCTGAATTCCTGTTTATAGTCCTAAAACGCCAAAAGACAAGAAACGGTCATGTGGAGTCAGTAATCATTATTCATTAGGTCATTTAAATGTGCCCACAAAACTTTTAAGAGATTCAAGGCCGGTCGCCCAAATTCATGAAGATGGTGTAGACATTAGCACACGAAAAATCAAAAATTGGACTGAATTTCTATTTTATGGACCTAAAATGCCAAAACCTGAGTAATGGTCATGACGAGGCTATGCCTATTAGTTATTAGGTTATTTCTGATGGATTCACAAAATTTTAGGTTATTTGGGAAAGGTCTCTCGAATTCAAGAAGATAGCGTGGACATTAGTATACAAAAATTTGAAAATCGTGTTGAATTATCGTTTTATAGCCCTAAAATGCCAAAACAAATAAGGAACGTTCATGGGGAGGCAATGAATATTTTTCATTAGGTCATTTCTCATAAGCCTGTAAAATTTTATACGATTCGGGGTCGGTCGCCCGAATTCATGAAGATGGCATGGACATTAGCACACGAAAAATCGAAAACTGCGCGGAATTCCTATTTTATGACTCTTAAATGTTAAAAAATGAGAAACGATCATACAGAAGAAAAGATTATTGTTCATTAGGTCATTTCTGATAAGTCAACAAAACTATAGGAGATCCGAGGCCAGTTTCCTGAATTTATGAAGATGGCGTGGACATTAGCACAAGAAAAAATCGGAAACGTGATGAATTCATGTTTTATGCTTCTAAAACGCCCAAAAAAAGGAAAGATCATGGAGAGGCAATGACTAGTATTTATTAGGTGGTTTATGGGCTCACAAAATTTTATGCGATTCGGGGCTGGACACCCGAATTTATGAAGCTAGCCCATGCCATCGGCATGGATCCGAGTGATCAGACCCGAATCACCTAAAATTTTGCCAGCCTATCAAAAATGACCTAATGAACAATAGTCATCTCTTCATCATGACCGTTCTTCATTTTTGGCGTTTTAGGGTCATAAAATTGGAATTTCGCCGAATTCTCATATTTTCGTATGCTATAGCCTACGTCATCTACATGGGTCTCGTAGACCGGACTCGAATCGCCTAAAATTTTGTTGCCCCATCAAAAACGACCTAAGAAAAAACATCGCTCACCATGATTGTTCCTCATTTTTTGACGTTTTAGGGCCATAAAACTAGAATTCTGCTTGAATCCTAGATTTCGTGAGTTCACGCCATCTGCATGGGTCCGGGTAACGGGACCCGGATTTTCCCAAAATTTTACGGGCCCATAAAAAATACCTAAGGAATAATACTCATCCTCTCGATATAACCATTCCTCGTTTTAGCGTTTTAGGGCCTTAAAATTAGAATTCCTTCTCATTCTCAGATTTCTGTATAGCCCACGCCATCTGCATGGACCCAGGGTACCTACCGTATCCCGATCGCCTAAAAATTTGTCGGCGCATAAAAAATGACCTAAGGAACAATATTCATCACCTCGCCATGACTGATCCTCATTTTTTTGTATTTTAGGGCCATAAAACTGAAATTCCGCCCAATTCCCAAATTTTCATGTGCTATAGCTCACGCCATCTGCATGGGTCCTGGCGACCGAACCCAAAACGCTTAAAAGTTTTCCGGCCCATCAAAAAATGACTTAAGAAACAATAGTCATCGCCTCGCCATGACCGTTCCTCATTTTTTGGCGTTTTAGGGCCATAAAACTGGAATTCCGCCCGATTTCATATTTTCGTGTGCTATAGCCCACGCCATCTGCGTGAGTCCGGGCGACCAAACCCGAATCTCCTAACATGTTTTCGGCTCATAAAAAAATGACCTAATGAATAATAGTCATAGCCTCCCCATGAACGTTCCTCGTTTTTTGGCATTTTAGAGCCATAAAACTATAATTCTACTCGATTCCTATACCTTCGTGTGTTATAGCCCACGCCATCTGTGTGGGTCCGATCGACCGGACCCAGAACGCCTAAAATTTTGCTGGCTCGTCAAAAATGACTTAAAGAACAATAGTTATTGCCTCTCCATGACCGTTCCATATTTTTTTGCGTTTAGGTCCATAAAATTGGAATTCCGCCTGATTTCGAAATTTTTGTGTGTTATAGACCACACCATCTGCATGAATCCGGGCAACCGGAACTGAATCGCCTAAAAAATTTTCGGCCAATCAAAAATGACCAAAGAAACAATAGTCATTGCATCGCCATGACAGTTCCTCATTTTTTGGTATGTTAGGGCCATATAACTGAAATTTCGCTTGAATCCCAAATTTTCTTGTGCTATCACCCACGCCATCTGCATGGGCCCAGGTGACTGGACCCCGATCGCTAAAATTTTGCAGCCATAAGAAATGACCTAAGCAACAATAATCATCGCCTCGAAATGATCGTTCCTTATTTTTTTTAGCATTTTAGGGCCATAAAATTGGAATTTCGTCCGATTCCCAGATTTTTGTGTGCTATACCCCACACCATTTGTATGGGCCCGGGCGACCGGACCTCGATAGCCTAAATTTTATCTGGCCCATCATAAACAACCTAAGGAATAATAGTCATCGTCTCTCCAGGACCGTTCTTTATTTTTGGCATTTTAGGGCCATAAAACTCGAATTCTACCTGATTCCCATATATTCGTGCCATCTTCATGGGCCCGGGAAACCGGACCTGGATTGCCTTAAATTTTATCGGCCCATCAAAAATGACCTAAGGAGCAATAGTCATCGCCTCGCCATGATCGTTCCTCAATTTTAGCATTTTAGTGCCATAAAACTGGAATTGCGCCAGATTCTTAGATTTTCGTGTGCTATAGCCCACGCTATCTGCATGGGCGCGGGCGACAAGACCTCGATCGCCTAAAATTTTGTCGTCCCATCACAAAGGACCTAAGGAACAATAATCATCGCCTCGCGATGACCGTTTCTCATTTTTTGGCGTTTTAGGGAAAAAATACTTGAATTCCGCCCGATTACTAGATTTTTGTGTGATATAACCCACGCCATCTGTATGGTTTCGAGCGACCGGACCCCAATCGTTTAAAATTTTTCTAGCGCATCAAAAATTTCCTAAGGAAGAATAGTCATCGCCACGCCATGATCGTCCCACTTTTTTGGCGTTTTAGGGACATAAAACTAGAATACATGGTCGCCATGCCATCTGCATGGGCCCGAGCTACTAGAGCCCGATCGCATAAATTTTTTAGGTCCATAAAAAATGACCTAAGGAACAATATTCATCGCGTCACCATGACTGTTCCTCATTTTTAAAAATTTTAGGACCATAAAACTAGAATTCCGCCTGATTCCCAAATATTCGTGTGCTATAACCCACGCTATCTGCATGGGCCTGGACGATCGGACTCCGATCGCCTAAAATTTTGTCGTCCTATAAAAAATGACCTAAGTAACAATAATCATCGCCTTTCCATGACCGTTCCTCATTTTTTGGCATTTTAAGGCAATAAAACGGGAATTCCGCTCTATTCCCATATTTTCGTGTGCTATAGCCCATACCATCTGAATGGGCCTAGGAGACCGGACCTGGATAACCTAAAATTTTTCCTGAACGTCAAAAACGACCTAAGGAACAATAGTCATCGTCTCGCCATGACCGTTCCTCGATTTTTGGCGTTTTAGGGCCATAAAGCTGGAATTTCGCCTGATTCTCAAATTTTCGTGTGTTATAGCCCCTAGGCCTGGGCGACCTGACCTCGATCGCCTAAAATTTTTCTGGGCCGTCATAAACGACCAAAAGAACAATAGTCATTGACTCGCCATGACCATTCCTCGTTTTTAGCGTTTTAGGGCCGTAAAGCTGAAATTATGCCTGATTCCTATATTTTCATGTGCTATAGTCCACACCATCTACATGAGCCCGGGCGACCAGACACCGATCGCCTAAAATTTTGTCGGCCCATCAAAAATAACCTAAGGAACAATAGTCATCGTCTCGCTATGATAGTTCCTCATTTTTAGCATTTTAGAGCCATAAAATTGGAATTCCTCCCGATATTTTGATTTTCGTGTGCTATACCTCACACCATCCGCATGGACCCGAGCGACTAGACCCCGATCGCTTAAAATTTTGCTGGCCCTTCAAAAATGTCCTAAGGAATAATAGCCAATGCCTCCCCACGATCGTTCCTCATTTTTTGGCGTTTTAGGGCCATAAAACTAGAATTTCGCCTGATTCCCAGATTTCCGTGTGCTATAGTCCACGCTATTTGCATGGGCCTGGGCCCGGACCTAGGTCAACTAAAATTTTATCAGCTCATCAAATATGACCTATGGAATATTAGTCATCGTCTCTCCATGACGCTTCCTTATTTTTTGGCATGTTAGGTCCATAAAACGTGGATTACGCACGATTCCTAGATTTTTGAGTGCTATAGCCCACACCATCTGTATTGGCCCAGCGGCCGAACCCCGATCGCCTAATATTTTGCCGGCCCATAAACACTGACCTTAGGAACAATAATCATCGCCTCACCATGACCCCTTCTTGTTTTGTTTAGCATTTTAGGGTCATAGAACTAAAATTACGCCTGATTCCCATATTTTCGTATGCTATAGCCCACGCCATCTGCATGTGCCACGTCGATTGGACCCCGATCACCTTATATTTTATCGGACCATCAAAAACGACCAAGTAATAATAGTCATCTCCTCGCCATGACCGTTCCTCTTTTTTGACGTTTTAGGGTCATAAAACTAGAATTCCTCCTGATTCCTAGATTTTCGTGTGCTAGAACCCACACCATCTACATGGGTCCGAGCGTCTAGACCCTGATCGCCTAAAATTTTGCATGTCCATAAAAAATAACCTAAGGAACAATAGTCAATGCCTCATCATGATTGTTCCTCATTTTTTAGCGTTTTATGGCCATAAAACTAAAATTTTGCTCGATTCTCATGTTTTCGTGTACTATAGCCTACGCCATTTGCATGGGCCCGGGAGACCGGAACCCGATCACTTAAAATTTTGTTGGCTCATAACAAATGGCCTAAGGAATAATATTCATCGCCTCGCCATGATAGTTCCTCATTTTTCGGTTTAGGACCATAAAATTGGAAGTCCGCCCGATTCTCAGATTTTCGAGTATTATAGCCCACGCCATATGCATGGGCCCGAGCAATCGAACCTTAATCACCTAATATTTTGTCGGCCCATCAAGTACGACCTAAGGAACAATAGTCATCGCCTCATCATGACCGTTCCTCATTTTTTGGCGTTTTAGGGTCATGAAACTAGAATTCTGCCTGATTCCCAGATTTTCGTGCTCTATATCTCATGCCATCTGCATGGGATCGGGCGACCGGACCCTGATCGCCTAAAATTTTGCCGGTCCATAAAAAATGACCTAAGGAATAATATTCATCACCTCTCCATGACCGTTTCTCATTTTTTCAGTGTTTTAGGGCCATAAAATTAGAATTTCGCCCGATTCCCAAATTTTAGTGTTCTATAGCCAATGCCATATGTATGGGCCCGGGAGACGGACCCTGATCGCCTAATATTTTTCCAACCTATAAAAAATATCCTAACAGACAATAGTCATCGTATCGCCATGACTGTTCCTCATATTTTGGCGTGTTAGGGCCATAGAACTAGAATTTTGCCTGATTCGCGGATTTTCGTATGTTATAGCCCATGCCATTTGCGTGGGTTAGGGCGACCGGACCTGAAATGCCTAAAGTTGTATCGTCTAATAAAAATGACTTAAGGAACAATAGTTATTGCCTCGTCATGACTGTTCCTTATTTTTAGCATTTCAGGCCATAAAACTAGAATTCCACCTGATTCCCAAATATTCGTGTGTTATTGCCTACACCATGTGCATGGGTCCGGGCGACTACAACCGAATCACCTAAAATTTTGCCGGACAATCAAAAACGACAAAAGGAATAATAGTCATTGCCTCGCAATGACCGTTCCTCGTTATTTGGCGTGTTAGGGACATATAACTAGAATTACAACCGATTCCCAAATTTTCATGTGCAGATGGCGTGGGCTATAATACTCAAAAAATGAGGAATGGTCATGGAGAAGCGATGACTATTGTTCCTTATGTCGTTTTAGATGGGACGACAAATTTTAGGCGATCCAGGTCCGGTCGTCTAGACCCATGCAAATGGTGTGGGCTATAGCACACAAAAATCTGGGAATCGAGCGGAACTCTAGTTTTATGGCCCTAAAATGCCAAAACAAATGAGGTACGGTCATGCCGAGGCGATGAATATTGTTCCTTAGGTGACTTTTGGTGGGCCGACAAAATTTTAAATGATCGGGGTCCGGTCGCCCGAGCTCATGCAAATGGTGTGGGCTAGTATTTGAAAATCTGGGAATTTGGTGGAATTGCAATTCTATGCCCTAAAATGCCAAAAAATGAGGAACAGTCATGGCGAGGCGATGAATATTGTTCCTTAGACCATTTTTGAAGGACCGGCTAAATTTTAGGTGATCTGGGTCTCGTCGCCCGGCCCCATGCAGATGACGTGGGCTATAGCAAATCGAGCGTATTTCCAAGTTTATGGCCCTAATACGCTAAAAATGAGGAATGATCATGGCGAGGTAATGACTATTACTCCTTAGGTCATTTTTTATGGCTGGAAATTATTTTAGGTGATTGGGGTCCGGTCTCTTGGGCCCATGCAGATGGCGTGGGCTATAGCACACGAAAATCTGGGAATCAAGCGGAATTCCAGTTTTGTGGCCCTAAAATACAAAAAAATGAGGAACGGTCATGGCGAGACAATGACTATTGTTCATTAGATAGCTTCGATGGGCACAGATAATTTGAGAATCGGGCGGAATTCCAATTTTCTGGCTCTAAAAGGCCAAAAAATAAGGAATGGTCATGGCGAGGTGATGACTATTGCTCCTTAGGTCGTTTTTGATGAGCCGATAAAATTTTAGGTGATCGGGGTCAGGTTGCCCTGGCCCATGCAGATGACAACACACGTAAATCTGAGAATGTGGCGAATTTCAGTTTTATAGCCCTAAAATGCCAAAAAATAAATAACGGTCATGGCGAGATGTTGACTATTTTTTCTTAGGTAGTTATTGATGAGCCGACAATATTTTAGTTGATTATGGTCTAGTCGCCTGGGCCCATGCAGATGTCGTGGGCTATAGCATACGAAAATCTGAGAATCGAGAGAAATTCTAGTTTTATGGCCATAAAACGTCAAAAAACGAGGAACGATCATGGCGAGGCGATGACTATTGTTCATTACGTTGTTTTGATGGACCAAAAAAATTTAAGGCGATCAAGGTCTGGTTGTTCAGGCCCAGGTAGATGGCGTGGACTAGCACATGAAAATCTAGGAATGGGACGGAATTCCAGTTTTATGGCCCTACAATACCAAAAAATGAGGAACGGTCATGACGAGGTGATGGCTATTATTACTTAGGTCATTTCTTATGGGTCCATAAAATTTTAGGCGATTCAGGGCCGATTGCCCGAATTCATGAAGATGGCACAGATATTAGCATACGCAAAATCAGAAAGCTTGTTGAATTCCTGTTTTATTGCCCAAAAGGCCAAAAAGAGAGAAACGGTCATGGAGAAGCAATGACTAATGTTTATTAGATCTCTTTTGATGGACCTACAAATTTAGGCAATTCGGCGTCGTTCGCCCGAATTCATGAAGATGGCGTGGACATTAGCATACGAAAAATTAAAAATCTGTTGAATTCCCGTTTTATGGCCTTAAAATGCCAAAACGAGGAACAGTCATGGTGAGGCAATGTCTATTGTTCATTAGGTCATTTTTTATGATCCCAAAAATATTTAGGCGATTCAAGGTCGGTCGCCCGAGTTCATGAAGATGGCGTGAAAATTAGCACACACAAAATCAGAAATTGTGTTGAATTCCTGTTTTATGGCCTTAAAATGCATAAAATAAGGAACAGTCATGGACATACAATGACTATGGTTCATCAGGTTGTTTCTAATGGGCTCACAAAATTTTAGGCGATTGAGGGTCGGTCGCCCGAATTCATGAAGATGATGTTGACATTAGCACACGAAAAATTAGAAATCTTGCTGAATTCTTATTTTGTGGCCCTAAAATACCAAAAAATAAGGAACGATCATGGAGAAGCAATGATTAATGTTCATTAGGTTGTTTCTGATGTGACCATAAAATTTTAGGCGATTCGGGACCGGTCTCTTGAATTCATTAAGAAGACATGACATTAGCCCGTGAAAATCGGTAATCGTGCTGAATTCCTGTTTTATTGCCTTAAAATACCAAAAACGAGGAATGGCCATGGAGAAGCACTGGCAATGGTTCATTAGGCCATTTTTTATGGGCCCATAAAATTTTAGGCGATTCGAGGTCGGTCGCTTGAATTCATGAAAATGGTATAGACATTAGCATTCAAAAAATCGGAAACCATATTGCAGTGATATTTTATGGTCCAAAAAACGCTAAAAATGAGTAACGGTCATGGAGAACCAATGACAATGGTTCATTACGTCGTTTCTGATGGGCCTACAAAAGTTTATGCGATTCAGAGCCGTCGCCTGAATTCATGAAGATGGTGTGGACATTGGCACACGAAAAATTAGATATCGTGTTGAGTTAGTGATTATATCCACTTTTCTCGTGCGTATTAGTACGAGCTGATTGTTTTTTAAAAAATTCGACAGACCATGATTGGCCTGAATTTTTTTTAGGTCCATAGGAAACGGCCTAGTGACCAATACTCATTGTTTCGCTATGCCTTTCAAGTGTGCTTTTGATGTTTTTAGTTCATGCAACATAAATTTTTGATTATATCCACTTTTCATTTGTATTAGTATATGATGGTTTTGTAAAAATAAATGATGGACTTCGACTGGCCTAAATTTCTGTAGGCCCATAGGAAACAGCTAGTGATCAATATGCATTGTTTCGCCATAATATGCGGGTTTATTTTATGGCATTCAGGGATCATGCAATATGAATTTATGATTATATACACCTTTTATGTGAATTAATACATGTTGATTTTGTAAAAAAAATTGGCATACTCCGATTGGCCTGAAATTTCGTAGATCTATTGGAAATGGCCTAGTGACACTCATTGTTTCGCCATGACTTTCTAGTTTCTTTTTTGATATTTTACGGTCATACAATACGAATTTGTAATGATGTCCTCTTTTTCATATGTATTAGTACATGCTGATTTTGTAAAATTTCATTGACGTACTCCGATCTGCCAAAGTTTTGTAGATCCAAAGGAAGCTACCTAGCGACCAATACTCTTCCCTTTGTCGTGACTTTCAGACTTATTTTTTGGTGTTTGGGATCATGCAATACGAATTTGTGATTATATCCACTTTTTTCGTGTGTATTAGTACATGCTGATTTAGTAAAAAAAAATCGACAGATTACGAATTGCCTAAAATTTTGTAGATTCATAGAAAATGACCTAGTGACCAATACTCATTGCTTCGCTTTGACCTTCGAGATTGCTTTTTGGTCTTTTGAGTTGATGCAACACGAATTTTTAATTATATCCATTTTTTTGCTTGTATTAATACATGATGATTTTGTAAATTTTTTTACGGACTCTAATTGGACTAAATTTTCGTAGGTCCATAGAAAATCGCCAGGTGACTAATACCAAAGCTAGATTTTTTTTGGCATTTTAGGGCCATAAAGCTGGAATTTCGCCCGATTCTTAGGTTTTCGCGTGCTATAGCCCAAGCCATCTACCTGGGCTCGGGCAACCGGACCCCGATCGCCTAAAATTTTGTCGGCCCATCAAAAACGACCAAAGGAACAATAGTCATTGCCTCGCCATGACCATTCTTCGTTTTTAGCTTTTAGGGCCATAAAACTAGAATTACGCCTAATTCCTAGATTTTCGTGTGCTATAACCCACGCCATCTTTATGGGCTCGGGCGACCAGACACCGATAGCCTAAAATTTTGTCGGCCCATCAAAAATAACAGAAGGAACAATAGTCATCTCCTCGCCATTATCGTTCCTCATTTTTTGGTATTTTAGAGCCATAAAACTGAAATTTTTCCCGATTTCTAGATTTTCGTATGCTATAACTATAGACCACGCCATCCGCATGGGCCCAGGTGACTAAATTCGGATCGCCTAAAATTTTGTCGGTCCATCAAAAATGACCTAAGAAACAATAGTCAATGCCTCTCCATGATCGTTCCTCGTTTTTTGGCATTTTAGGGCTATAAAATTGGAATTCTGCCGATTCCCAGATTTTCATATGCTATACCCTATGCCATTTGCATGGTCCCGGGAGACCGGACCCCGATCAACTAAAATTTTGTCGGCTCATAAAAAAACGACCTAGGGAACAATAGTCATTGTCTCGCCATGACCGTTCCTCGTTTTCTGGCGTTTTAGGGCCATAAAACTTGAATTTCACGCGATTCTTAGATTTTCGAGTGCTATAGCCCATGCCATCTGCATGAGTCCGGGCAACCGAACCCTGATCACCTAATATTTTGTCGGCCTATAAAAAATTACCCAAGGAACAATAGGCATCGCCTCTCCATGATCGTTCCTCATTTTTAGTGTTTTAGGCCCATAAAATTGGAATACACTCGATTCCAAGATTTTCGTGTATTATAGCCCATGCCATTTGCATGGACTCCAGCGACCGGACCCCGATCGCCTTAAATTTTATTAGACCATAAAATCAACATAAGGAACAATAGCCATCGACTCGCCATGATCACTCATTTTTTGGCGTTTTAGGGCCATAAAACTGAAATTCCTCTCGATTCCTAAATTTTCGTGTGTTATATAGGACATACCATTTACACGGGCCCGAGCGACTAGACCTCGATCGCCTAAAATTTTGCATGTACATAAAAAATAACCTAAGAAATAATAGTCAACGCATCACCCTCGTTTTTTGGCGTTTTAGGGCCATAAAACTTGAATTTCGCCTGATTCCCATATTTTCGGGTGTTATAGACCACGCCATTTGCATGGGCCTGGGCGACCGAAACCCGATCACCTAAAATTTTGTTGGCTCATCAAAAATGACCTAAGAAACAATAGTCATCGCCTCGCCATGATCGTTCCTCGATTTTTGGCGTTTTAGGATAATAAAATTGGAATTTCGCCTGATTCCCAGATTTTCAGTGCTATAACCCACGCCATATGTATGGCCCCGGACGATCGGACCCTGATCTCCTAATATTTTTTCAGCCCGTAAATATGACCTAAGGAACAATAGTCATCGCCTCACCATGAGCGGTCCTCGTGTTTTGGCGTTTTAGGGTCATGAAACTAGAATTCCGTCCGATTTCCAGATTTTTGTGCGCTATAGCCCACGCCATCTGTATGGGCCCAGATGACCGAACCCTGATCGCCTAAAATTTTTGCCGACCCATCAAAAATGACCTAAGGAACAATAGTCATCACATCGCCATGACCGTTCCTCGTTTTTTAATTTTTTAGGGTCATAAAACTAGAATTTCGTCTGATTCCCAGATTTTAGTGTGTTATAGCCCATGCCATCTGCATGGGCCCGGGTGATGGACCCCGATCACCTAAAATTTTGCCAGCCCATCAAAAATGACCTAACAAACAATAGTTATCGCATTGCCACGATCGTTTCTCGTTTTTCGGCGTGTTAGAGCCATAAAATTGGAATTCCGCCCGATTCGCAGATATTCGTGTATTATTGCCCACGTCATCTATGTGGGTCCGGACCACCAGACTCTGATCACCTAAAATTTTGTCGGCTCATCAAAAACGACTGAAGGAACAATAGTAATCACCTCGCCAGTTTTTAATGGGGCGGTAAAATCGGACGTGATGATAATTGACAACTTAAAATATCAAAAAAATGTAAAGTGAAATTTCCAAGAATTTGTTCCATCACTAGTAACCACAAAATGAAAAGCAAGAAGAGGATATATTCAAATGTAATGATAAGAACTTTGAAATTGACATTCCCAAAGTTCTTATCCTTTGTAAAGGAAATGTACTAACAATCGACTAATATTATCAACAAAATACCGATGTTAGGTCTTGTTTGAGATTTAACTGCATTTTCTGGTCGAGGGGCCACAAAAAGTCCTAATGCGATTCCCCGTATCATATGTTAAATTAAACTTATAAATGTGATAATAAACTTGATTATGATATAAATTAATGATTTAATACGACCCTTAATAAAAGAAGTGAGAGCTTAGCCAGCCCCAGTTCAAATACCATTATTTTCACTTTATCCTGCCCTCTTATGTTCTAATAGATGCAAATGTTGTCCTTCGTCAATAGGGCTAGAAGAACCACTAGTATCGTTTGGTTGAAAAACAAATTATTTTATGATCAGTTATTCCGAGATTAATTATACTGAAATTATTATATCACTCTTTCATAGAGATAAAAATAACATTACAATCCCGGAATAACTAATTCTCGAATTAAATATGGGTTAAATTTATCTCAAATTTAATCTTGGGGTTAATTATCCCTTATCCTATACCAAACGAGCGACCATGATTTGACCGTATATTTTGAACATAATTAAATATAGATATCATGAACACGAGATCCAGAATACCAAGCCGAGAAAGTCGAGCAACCATTTTCATTAGAAAAACTCAATTGGTCGCATACTGCATATTCTAACTCGTTCTACTATATGTGAGAAGAAGCCACAAATAGTTTGGACGATTGACAAGAATGACTCCATAAGGGGCTGATTTTAGCCGAATGTCTTCAAAATCGTGGTATTTAAAAAATAGATCCGCACATAATTATTGCTCTTCAAAGTTTTTCTATTGGATTGGTAGATTTTATGCTATAGTTAATCTATCTATTTGTTAAGCTGTTCATCATAATCTACCAGGTTGGCATGATTTTGTTCTTCAGGGATTTCTTACCGGTTTGGTAGAGTTTATGCTATATTTGCTCAACCTATCTGTTAAGTTGTTCACCGAAGTCTGCCCGATTGTTATAACTTTTTTTGTGTTATTTTAACAAAGAGTTCTTCATATTTGTAACTTTAATTTCAATTAAACCACCCTAAATTCGCTCCAAATGATCTCAAATTTAAAATAAAGCTTTCAAATACCAACACAAACAATCCTTAATCACCAATTTAGCCAAATAACACCAAATCAAGAAGATCTACTTTGTCTTTTTTACTACTTTCTAAGGTCCAACAAATGAAGTTTTGAGCTTTTTACAGTAAAGGTATTTGAACTAAAAATTTAAAGTATAAATTATTAACATTCAAACGATTTTAACAACAATGATTCATTAACCTTCTACTTTCCACCACCAAATAAGATTTTCAAGCTTTAAATATTAAAGAATTATGATGTTCAAGTAAAAAAAATCAGGGCTTTCACTAAACCATAAAAAATAGAGATATTCCGCCAAGATATGTCACGTTGGAGAATATTGAAGAACTATGGTGTTCAATGTTTCGTTTAAATTGTGTTCCCATAAGGTCATAACAATTGGGCTTTTCCCTTGGGGACATCAAAGGCCAAATTCCAACCATTCATCTTAGAAGAATTAACCCAAATAGTCGTCCACCCAATCACTACTATCAACAACAACAACATACCCAGTATTATCCCACACTGTGGGGTCTGAGGAAGGTAGTGTGTACGCAAACCTTACCTCTACCTTGTGAAGATAGAGAGATTGTTTCCAATAGACCATCGGCTCAGGAAATCGCCCACCCAACCAAATTAAAAATAATCGATGAAGATATAATACATGCATAATTATGTATAATCAATGTATAAACTATGTATATGGCGAGAAAAAGTAAATAATGAATATGACCGGCTATTTGTGTAAAGATCCCTTCATCTTATGACTAACTGGACTCTAAAACAATTTGGGCTTGGACTCTCTAGATTGGGCTTCGCGAATGAAGTTGGGCTCAAGAAATAGTAATCTCCGCTTATCCAAACAGAACTTAATAAATTAAAATCGTGTTATCTTCCTTCTCCTCCTCCTTCGCTCTTCTCATCTCTTCTAATTCAATTTCTTACAATTCAATTCTTCCAACATTAGGGCTTTAATTTGGCTCCTAGATCAGAATACGACATCGTTTAGAAGAATCCTAAAATGGCGAATCAAGGAGCAAAGAAGCGAAAGGAAGAAAACGCTCGTCATATGAAGAAACTCTTTCAAATCATCCTTGCTTGCAACGTAAATTTCTCCTCATTTTTTCAATTAAAATGATTTTTTTATTTATTTGTTTATTTATTCAATTTTATTTTGTGTATAGGTAATTTATTTATTGGTGAGAGCTGGAATTTTCCATTCAAGTTTCACATGGAAGCATATAGTAGGATTATTGTTGACTTCTTTGGCTTATGCTTTACCATACAAACAATTAGATTCAATGTCAAAACCAAGTTATGGTGATGATGGAGAGCTCTTTGATGGTGGATATGATATGAGTACTGGTGGTATTTGTGGGTAATGTGTAGCTTCATTCCCAATTCATTTTCATTGTTTTATTTTTTGAGGTTTTGAGTTTTTTATGTTTTTTGAGCTGTTTTAACTTGAGTTTGATAAAATATCGGCCTTGGTTATTAACAGTTTGTTTGGATGGTTGTTACCGGTTGTATTGTATCGTTATGTTTGTTTTGATTATTACTTAAATTTTATTGTATCGTATCGTTAAATTTGTCGTTATGTAACAACGAAAAGTGTCACTTTATGTAACGACATATTTGGTGTGGTTGCATCGTTACCGTTTTTTTTCCCTCTCATCTTGTCCTCCCTTATTATTAAATAATCTTATTTTATCATTTACCCTACCTTTTTATTAATAATTTTACCTCGTACCCTACCTTTTTTTTTATTTGTATTATTGCAAGTTTATTCGTCATATTGTTGCATAACATCACGAAACGACGATAAACAATACGATCTATCCAAACATTATATATATCAAAATAATAACAGTACAATACAATATGATACGATATATTTTAAAATAATACATAACAGCCATCCAACCAAGCTGTAAAAAAATTGAGCTATGATGCCCATTACACATCAATTTCCTTGTATAATGTTTTGGGGGCATATTAAATTTTAACTACTAATGCAATAATCACTATCTTTTTTATAGAGAGACTAGTTGTTGGATTCTGAGCTTTGAACTTGATTTCAAGCTGTAAATGTTGCTTTTAATATGCTCAGTTTTGCTGATATTATATTCCTAGTCAAAGCATTGGCTTTCTGGTAACTTGATTATCTCCTGCTCCATTTTGTTTGTAAATATATATATAAAATCTTACTTTGTGATGAATCTTGTTTGCAGATATTTACATGATGTAATCTACATTACATGTTTCGTGCAGTTGGCTTCTATCATCTCTGACAAGTTCTGGTACACATATCTGGTGGTAAGTTTATTTTTATACCTTTATCCATGCATTAGTTACATGTCACAGTCAACGTTATGCATTTTGAGAATGGATCAGAGCTTATAATCAGTAGGAAATATCCATATCCATTGCTGCTAAATTCAATTAACATAAAAATTTGGTAAGATGTTATTCCTGTTGTCTTATCGTTGGTATGATCTATAGTTTATCTAGCCATCACAATAAGGTTTTATTGACTACGTTTGAAGAACATCCTACTTTTGGATCTTTCATGGATGCAAGGACGTGTGGATAACTCATTGGTTGATTTGTGAGTGAAAAGACGCACCTTAGGAAAGAAGAAAATAAGTTGAGTTTCCAGTCATTATTCCATGTATTTGGTCAGGAATTAGTATAAATTTAGAGTAGATTTTGTTGTGTTCCAGAGGAGCTTTGCATGGGTTTGAAACATTATTTCCATTAGTAAAGTTGAAAGTTATCACTATATACATGTTATGATTTTGCGTTGCTGAAATCTCAAGGCAATAATTTTGTGCTTTCTTTCTTTTTCAGTCAATGAATTTGAGAAATTCTTTTACAGAATAAGAGCCCACCTCCGCCCAATTTTATGTCTTGTGATGGTGCCTGCTTTTATTCTCTTTCTTTTTCAGTCAATGAATTTGAGAAATTCTTCTACAGAAATGAAGCCTGCCTTCACCCAATTTTATGTCATGTGATGGCGCTTGACAGAGCAATTCTTGTCTTAATATCCAATGATAACCTTACTTATCAGTCCAAAAGAAAAACAAAAAATAAAATTATAAGATGAGAGGGAGAGAGAGCTCACATTCTAGTGCATTTGAGGAGAGGGGAAAAGAGGAAGGAGAACAGAGATACAAAGAGTTTTTCTCCAAAAGCTAAAACATCTTAACATCCTGCAGTATTCTTTGTCCTTTACATTGTGGCAAAGTAGATGTCTTCATGGCATCGCCAAATTTACCCTTTTCTAGTTTAGTCTTCTGAAGTTCTTGCAGATATTTTTTCTTTAAGGCGAAGCTGAAGATGTTTTTCTTTTAGGGTGTTTTTGCTGTCAAGGAAATTACTAACTCAATCTAGCAAATTCCCTGGTATGAAGGGCACTAGTTCTCTTAATTTATCAATTCTGTTTCCCATATTAGAGAAGGAACTGTTTTCTGACATGCTTGACCATACTTTTGGAGATTTTAGAAGTTGCACATGTTTCAATTAAGTTTATCCCACTCTAATTAAAATTTAGAGCCCTCTATTAAAAAATGAGATATTGGCTTAATTAATAGGCTTTCTATTCCAAGGACCCAAGTACTCTTCTTCTTTCGGCCTTTTGTTCCTAGGACTGTTAGACCTCCTATCATTTATCCACAATTTAGTGCTGGTGAAATGTACTCTGGCTTTGACACGCACATCCAAACAGAAAAAGGTGCAATGATGTCATTTGTAGTTGTTTGGGACTGAAGTTAGTTGTTGATGTCATTGTGGTTGTCTTGTCAATCTGCAGAGTGCTAAATGGTATAGCAACAAAGGTGGTCATGCTAGCTTGTTTTAGGCATTTGGTTTTCTACCCTTTTTTTAAAATTGCCAATAAGTTATTCCAAGGGGATACCTTAGTGTTTAAAGCATCGAGAGTAACCTGTAGATCCCAGGTTCGGATCCCAATCCCAGCATCATCAGCGTGCACCGATCTGCACCAACCCCCATTGGGCAGATTGCCCAGCTGCTTGTGGGCTATAGCAGGCTGCCCTGTGGATGTGTGTGGTTTAGTTGAGGTGCACAGAAGTTGGCTGGGATGCTAGTGTTATCCTAAAGGAAAAAAGAAATGGTTAACAAGTTCCTCAGAATGCGAAAGCGGTCTGGCCAAATTGCACCTCTCTTTTTCGTTTACTTTGAATGATCATTCTTTCCCTATTCTCTGTTTTTGAGGGGTGATAATGGAATTCTGTTATTGCAATGAAGATATCCTGTAAGAGTAATGCTTTATTCATGTTTAGTAATGGTTACAGGGACAGATAACTAATGAGATTTTTAAGTTATTTGGCTGACGTGCACTAAATTACCGTTTCCCTTTCCAGATACCTGCATTCGCAGCGTACAAGCTCTCTGGATTTATCAAAGGATTTTTACCTCAAGGTTCAGAGGTTCGTGTTAAGAATATGGAACCAAATTGTGATAGATTAACAATTCCTTAACTAAGTGGCCTAAGGCCCTAATGTTTCTCTTGATTATTCAGGATGCTGAAGAGGACGAAAAGACCAGAAAAAAGAGAGAGAAACTGGAGAAGAAAGCTTCAAGAACCAAATTTGTTAAAACAAGAGCTCGATAACTCAGCAAAGCAATGAAGTAGAATGGTGTTGCTGAGACTTGTGCATTGGCTGATTGACTACACCTGTTCTTCAAATGTCAGAAAATTGTGTTCTAGCACATGAGTTGTCTCGAGACTGGAGATCGATGTAGTCTGATCTTGTTGAAAATTATGGTTTCGGATACTTTGTAGGATTGCCATATACAGATTCATTTTATGTCTGTTTAATGTATTTGTGTATGTCTTGGTCAGCAGACTACATTTCCATATCCACTTTGAAGAAACCTGTACCATGACATAATCAAGGATTTAGCTACATTTTGGTGCAATTTGGAACTTGATCTCGAAACCCTTTCTCAGGTTTGAGATATAATTATGTTCTATGAGTATATTCTGATAGAAGTATATTTTCGAAACATGAAATTTTTGCAAGAGGATGGAATTTTTTATTAGTCAACTGAGTTGGCCACTCATCTAACACACTAGTTTAGAACATTTTCAGGTTCTATGATTTAAACTTTATTGGTTTCTAGCATTGAACTCATTATATTTTTAAAGTAATAGGTTCATGTCTACTATTTATTATAATTTTAATGAAGTTTTATACATAAATTTATGTTTCGCTTAGAAAATTATGGATTCAATGGAACTCGTACCTATAGTCATAAATCTGCCCTTGTATTTAGGTGTCCAGATGAAATTCCGTGAGGATGGGGTGAGAATATAATTCCGTGCAACTATTCGGGCAAATAAATATGAACAAACAGTTGCTTATTTATACTATGTTTTGTTGACGGTATAAACTTAATATAGTATAAATTTAATCCCATATTTAATCCTTGATATCACATCTTATTCTACCTTAACCCATCAAATTTGGTATTATTTTATACCACCTCACATGTGGTATACATTTGTCTAGAGATTATAATCTTAGGACTATAACCCCAGAATAATTTAGTCCGCGTACCAACCGATCCCAATCAACTAAAGTTTAATAAAATTTAGGTGATCGAGAAAGCTTATTACAAATGTCGTGAGGAAACACTGGTTAGTCATTGTGTTTGATGTCATCTTCCTACTACAAATTCTTTTAATTAATTGATAGAAACATTGAAATTTTGAGTAATTTACAGGGACATCCCTCTGGGTTACCTATATTAGATGTACACCTTCTCTAGTTTTCTGCAATGAACATTGAATTTTGTAAAATGTAAACTTTTACCTGAAAACTATATACTTGCACGTAGGGGTGTTCATGGTTCGGTTTGAATCGGTTTTTCCCTAAAAAGAAATCAAATCAAGTAAATCGGTTCTTCAAATATTGGAACCAAACCAATTAAGTCGGTTTTTTATCGATTCGGTTTCTATCGATTTTGGTCGGTTTTTCGGTTTTTTCGGTTATTTATCGGGTTTTTTCTTAAATATGAAACATATACTACCAAACACATATTCCGGAGACTACATTTTCAACGTAACGCTATCAAACCAATTGCTCTTTGAGAAATTTATCATTTACCAAGATATATTGATGATAATTGAATCAAATAGTGATGAATAATTTAAGTACTCAATTAAAAATAGATTATTTTTAACATGAAATAAATTCTTGTATTTAGCAAAAGAAAACTACCAACCAAACTAGAATGTAAAGGCAAAGAATTAGATTATTATTATAATAGCAAAAAACTAGACTAAAAATATAAACGACTAATATGAACCATAAAATTTTAGAAACTTTATATATATATATATATATATATATATATATATATATATATATATATATATATAATAAATTTAAATAGCTACTTCTATAATCTGTTTGGTTCGGTTTTTCCGGTTATTTTTTTATTAAAACCAAAACCAAACCAAATTTGATCGGTTTTTAAAATTCAAAACCAAAACCAAACCAAATCTAAAAAGTATCGGGTTTTTTTGGCCGATTTGGTTCGATTTTTTGAATTTTTATGAACACCCCTACTTGCACACGATATTTACAACAAACAAATGATCGAAGAAGTTTAGGTATTGTAAGAGTTATATTATTTCACTTATCTGAATTCGAGCTATGAGAACGAAAAAAAACTTCTAATAGAAAATGATTCCCCTTTAATGGGTAATACACCGTGCGAATTTAAATTAGCCCGGATAAATTTCTGAATACCAAATAATTAAACCCAAATAATTACTTCTTTGTGTATTAAATATATCAAACCATTTCCCCCACTCCTGACACCTCCACCCTATAAAAGTAAAAGATATTTGCAAAAAACATGAAAATGATACAACATTTTTGTTCTAGTAGCTTGTCACTTTGCTTTCCTTTACTTCCTAAGAATACAATCTCATTTATCAGTATCTCTAATAAAATCTTTTCTCAAGATATTCATTTTCCTGAACAGACAGATAAAATATTCTGACATACCGACATTTTAATACCATCAGAAAGGAAAAGAAATTCGAAGGAATCCAAAAAATGTCATTGTCTGTTTTTCTAACTTCTTTTACTTTAATTAAAACCAAATAAGAAAAGACAAGGAAATTTAAGTGAAATAAAATTGGTTAAATTATTGCTCTAGTCAACCTTATTGGACAAATAAAGAATAAAATAGTACATACTTGTCAAACAAGAGTACAAGACTAACCTGGTTAAGTAAAAGAAGAAACTTCATCCTCATTTTCCTGCCATGTGTATTCATTGATCACATATTTTTTAATGGGCAGTAACCATTTGATGAATTATGAAATTTCAGTTGATAAAGACAAGAAAAAATGTAAAAATTCCTCCCTATATTTTGGAGTAAGTTGAAAATAATCCCTTAAATATACTTCTGCGCGATTTTAATCCTTTAAATTTGTCAATTGTGAACACTTTTGATCTCCGCAATATATTGTTGGAAAAAAATATGTCCATCAAATATTTAAAACCTGTGATAGCTAGATTCAAGGAAATTGTGAAATTTTGTTTAACCAAAAACATCAGAAAGTCCCGTCAAATTCCAAAAATCACAACAGTAAAAACTGCACCAAACACCAGAAATAGATAATAATAAAAATTACAAAATCCGCACCTCCCTAATTTAACAATCAAAGTTTGTTAAATACTTAACGAAAACTAGAAGTGTTCACTTTTGATAAATTTAAAGGATAAAAGCTGCTCAGAAATATATTTAAGGCACGATTTTGAACTTACCCCAAACATAATGAACCATTTATGACATTTTCTGACAAAGACAACTTAATCCTTTCTTCTCCTCAACTATATAAATGCATGTTATAGAAGTAGGAATACTATAAAAGAAAGCTCCATTATTAGAAACATTATACAAGAAAAATGGAGAAGCTAAATAGCACAGTTGCAGTTTCATTTGTGATTATGATAATTTTTTTAAGATGGGTATGGAAATTCTTGAATTGGGTGTGGATTCAACCAAAGAAAATGGAAAAGAGACTAAAAATGGAAGGATTCAAAGGAAGCTCATATAAGCTATTACTTGGAGACATGAAAGAGATAAATACAATGGTTGAAGAAGCCAAAACCAAGCCTATGAATTTTACCAATGATTATGTGGCTAGAGTCTTACCACACTTCACAAAGTTGATGCTCCAATATGGTATGTAATATTATTAGTGCTATAATTTAACCGATTATAGCAGGTCATGACGCTATTTAAGAGATTGTTATATCAAGAGTTGACATGTAGAGTTACTTGTTGTTTTAAATCAACTTAACTATATCCTGACTCGAGTTTAAGCTCTATGCACTCACAGTGTAATATTTATTTATATAGTCAGGTCATTTATAAGGCAGTTACGTAAATATCTATGAAATGCTTTAATTAGTAATCTGATAAAAGTAGTAACTAACTTGCTGTCACAAGTAATTCTACCCTAATAGCAGTGGCGAAAGCAGGATTTTAACCAAAGGGAGTAAAAAAATAATAAACACGCAAAAAAGCTAAGGTGATTTTAACTCCTGATAAATATATACATGCAAAAAAATTAACATTATATATATAGTGTAATTTTCGGTGAAAGGGGTTCGACTCCCTTCCGCCTACCTAGCTCCGCCCCTGAGTCTGATAGTGTAAACTATCTTTATATTGGGAGTCTGTCTAAAATAAATCTTATTTTAAATTAGGCTCAGTTCAATTCTTGAATCTCTTTAACCTCCTTATAGATTCCCAATAGTTTGAGATTTGTGTATTCTCTAATCTAGCTTGTTGTATCTTGTAGGCAAGAATTGCTTTATGTGGTTAGGACCAAAACCAACAATGTTTATCACAGACCCTGAACTTATAAGGGAGATTTTGTCAAAAAGTTACATATACCAGAAGATTCAAGGCAATCCAATCACTAAGTTGCTAGCACAAGGACTAGCAAGTTATGAGACAGAGAAGTGGGCTAAGCATAGAAGAATTATCAATCCTGCATTTCACCTTGACAAGTTGAAGGTAGCTTTAACATCCTAAATCACTTGAATACTATCCTAATTAATCTTTATTATAGATGATTGCACTATCTTTAAGCTGTGAAATGCTCTTCATCTTATATCACCTTTGTATTACGACGACTTCACAAGGTAGGGGTAAGGTCTGCGTACACATTACCCTCTCCAGACCCCACTTGTGGCATTATACTGAGTTTTTTGTTGTTGTTGTTGTTGTTGTTGTTGTTGTTGTTGTTGTTGTTGCGACGTTTTCAGAATGTTAGTTTATTGATTAGTAGGAAATATTAGTTGTTGTTGTTGTTGCGACGTTTTCAGAATGTTAGTTTATTGATTAGTAGGAAATATTAGTTGTTGTTATTGTTGTATATTACGACGTTTTCAGAATGTTAGTTTATTGATTAGTAGGAAATATTAGTTGTTTTGTCCTGATATTACTAATGCACATCCTAAAGCACATATGCTCTAAATAAGATCTACTATAGGAATATCATTAGCATGTCTTGTGGTAGTTGACCACCCTTCATCGAAAAATTATATTGTATATATAGGTAAAATATTAGGTTTTAGATGTATATAACATATATTGAACACCCTTTATCGAGAAATGTTTTTCCACTTCTTTCAAGTTTGAACACCCTTTAGGAAATCTCTAGCTTCGTCACTGCCAGGTTTCGTGGTTTAGCAGAACCCAGTGCTTGGGGTCGACCCTTGTATATGTGTGGGAAATACGTATGACTAGAGTTAATGTACATTTCAATACTCACAACGTCTAAATTTTGGATTCACCATTGTTGTTCTGATAAATCTTGACGTGATCACGTTGTATCCTAGCATTAACATTACATAGAGTTGGATAATTGTGATCTTTCAATGCTAGTATTATAAATTGAGAAGGAAAAAAAGTCTGTTATTGAGCCATTAACTATGAATGTTTCTTTGATATATGTAGCATATGCTACCATCTTTCTACTTGAGTTGTTGCGACATGCTCAGAAAATGGGAAAGTATAGTTTCATCAGAGGGATCAGAGATAGATGTGTGGCCTTTTCTTCAAACGTTGACAAGCGATGCCATTTCAAGAACTGCTTTTGGTAGTAACTATGAAGAAGGGAGACAGATATTTGAGCTTCAAAAAGAACAAGCTGAGTTAATTTTACAAGCAGCGCGATGGCTTTACATCCCCGGATGGAGGTAAACTCGACTTACAAATTATATACAGTTTCAAGAAAAATAGTCCTGTGACTTAACTATTATATTAAGTAAACTCGACTTACAGTTTTGTGACTTTACTGTTATAGTTGATAAAAGTTAATGATCATACATGAAATTAACTAACGCTTTGTTTTTGGCATAGATTTGTGCCAACAAAGAGGAACAAGAGGATGAAGCAAATCGCTAAGGAAGTACGATCATTAGTGTTAGGAATAATCAATAAAAGAATAAGAGAAATGAAAGCAGGGGAAGCTGCAAAAGATGACTTACTGGGAATACTATTGGAATCTAATTTTAAAGAAATACAAATGCATAGAAACAAGAACTTTGGTATGACTATTGATGAAGTGATTGAAGAATGCAAGTTATTTTACTTTGCTGGGCAAGAGACTACTTCAGTTTTGCTTGTTTGGACTTTGATTTTACTGAGTAAGCATGTTGATTGGCAAGAAAGAGCTAGAGAAGAAGTTCGTCAAGTCTTTGGAAGTAACAAACCTGATTATGAAACATTGAAACAATTGAAAGTTGTAAGTACGGTCAATATCCACCTTACCAATTTTGTTATCCAAAATTTGGTACTTCAGTATTTTTACTACTTAGCATTTATCAAGTCTTCCTTGGAGGGAGCCTTGGCGTAGCTGATAAAGTTGCTGCCACGTAACTAGGAGGTCACGGATTCGAGCCGTGGAAATAACCTCTTGCAAAAATGCAGGGTAAAGCTGCGTAGACCCTTGTGGTCTGGCCCTTCCCCGGACCCCTTACATAGCGGGAGCTTAGTGCACCAGACTGCCCTTTAGCCTGTACCAAGTCTGATGAATCCTCACAATACATTATTTTTTGGTATAACTGGTAAAGTTGTTGTCATGTGACCAGGAGGTCACGGGTTTGAGCCGTGGAAACAACTTCTTGCAAAAATGCATGGTAAGACTGTGTACAATAGACCCTTGTGGTCCAGCCTTTTCCCGGACCCCGCGCATAGCGGGAGCTTAGTGCATCGGGCTGCCCTTTAGCCTGTACCAAGTCTAAATGGATAAGGGTCGGGGGTAGGCTGACAACCAGCGTATGATTAGTCAATTTATGATGAATCCTCACAAGACAGTATTTTTACTATTTTTTACAGGTAACGATGATATTCAACGAGGTTTTAAGGTTGTACCCACCGGGAATTATGATTGGTCGAACTGTACACGAGGAAACCAAATTAGGAAACTTGTCCTTGCCAGCAGGGATGCTACTTATGTTACCTGCAATTTGGTTGCATCATGACAATGAAATATGGGGAGATGATGCTAAGGAGTTCAAACCAGAGAGGTTTGGTGAAGGAGTTAATAAAGCAACAAAAGGTAAGTTTGCATATTTTCCATTTAGTTGGGGACCAAGAATATGTATTGGACTGAATTTTGCAATGTTAGAGGCTAAAATGGCTGTTGCAATGATTCTACAACACTATGCTTTTGAGCTCTCTCCATCTTATGCACATGCTCCTCATACAATTATCACTCTTCAACCTCAACATGGTGCTCCTTTAATTTTGCGCAAGCTGTAGCGCGGATATATAGATTTGTTATCTACCGTAGGTTACTAAAACATATATCACTTTTTTGGTCGTAGAACCTTCTATCTTTCTTTGTACTTTGTTTCTGTTTGATGATGGTATTGTCCAGGTCAGCTTGTGCGTTACCTTTCTCGGACCTTACTTGTAGAATTACACTGGATTTGTTTTTTGTTGTTGTTGCCAAAGTCTTAGTGGATAGAGTTACCTAATGTTTTTCTAAAAAGTCACTAGCAAGTATCGAGTGAATTAGTCGAAGTACACGCAAGTTGGTCCGAACACCACAGTTATTTTGAAAAAAAAAAAGATAATAACGAAGAAGCCATAGTTCATGCACTATGTTGCTAAGCTAAAATGATCCCAGGCTGTCCAAGCCTTGACCTTTTAATCAATCTATTGGTCACAACTTACAAGCGATAACACAACTTACCATTTCATCTCCGCAGCTGTATACTTAGCGATAACACAACGTTTAGGTGAAGCAGATCTTTAGGTGATAAAACAGGCTGCTAAAGAGTGAATTGTTGGGTATGTTGACCCTTAAAATCATCATTTCAACATACTAAACTGTGCCCAGGGCCAACTGAGTATCGGTCATAAGAACGTGTAAGAATCAAGTGATTATTAACCAAAGGAATCCAAAGATAAATAAACAGTAGTTACCTTAGCATATGCCCAAGCAGTCCAATATTCCAATGATACTGTACTAGCATTGGCCAGTCTCTATCTCACAATATGAACGTCACGAATATTACATAATACTAACTTCAGCAGAACAGACTATCAGCAGTTCAACTCGAACAAAGACTATTCATGATCTGCAAGATAAGCAGTCAACTGAAAAACGAAGAGAAGAGAGAAAAGTGAAGCCAGTATCAAAATCCTGACCAAGCAGTCACAATCACCCACCAAAAGTAGTACTACTATCAATCATACCACGATATGAAATAGTCACGGAGATCACATACTACTGACTTCAGCAGAATCATACTTGCATATCAGTAAAAACTCCCAACTTCATAGACAATATCATAGTATTTATTCATAGTACCGAAATAGGTCCATCACACGACATACCAGTCATAAAGATCTCACAACATGAAATAGTCATTGGGATTACATACAGCTGACTTCAGCAAAATCATCCTGTATATTACTCGCTAGATAATATGATAATAATTAAGCTACTAGATAAAAGATAATATGATAGTACTTAGGCATTTCACTCTTCCAAGGAGCGCATAGCAGGTAACTCCCTATCAACTCCAACAGAATCAGATTAAGTTCTTGCATAGCTGCTATACTGCCACATGGGTCTTCTTTTCAGTTCTTTCAGCGGAGAAGCCACTTCAGAGATGAAAGCGACCCCCTTCAGATTGGTCAGACAAACATGAAGATATCGTTAGCAGCTTCATTTCGTCATCCATCTAGTAAACCAGGAAGAAAAGAACATTAGGAAGGAAATGATGCAAATATTTCCGATCTTCAGAAGACATTGCATGCTAAATAAGATAATTGTTCTATCATCAAATTAAGGAGATCTTTACTGCTAGGCTGATTAAAACTTCACATTCAAAGGACATGCCCGCGGACCTGAAGAGCTCCCGGAAACTTGCTGCTAAGCACATGAGCGGCCAAGCCAAGCGCGGACCCTCGCACACCAGTGCAAGTTTCTTGCTTGACTCTTGCACCGGCATTTATGAAATGAAAGTCACCTTCATATTGCTCAGAAAAAAGCGAAGAAATTACTGGCAACTTCATTTTTTTATGCAGGCCATCCATCTAGTAAACCAGGAAAAAAGAAACAAATATTAGAAAGGGAATGATGAAAATCTCCAATATTCAATAGACATTTCATGCAAAAGAAGATAGGTGGCTCGATCATAAAAAGTTGATCTTTACTGCTAAATTAATTCAAAACTTCACACTCGAGGACAAGACAAAGTCTATGCCCACTGACCTGAAGAGCTCCCAGTAATTTGTCACTAAGGACATGAGCTGAAGAATCAGACGCAAGCCCTCGCGCACCAGCGCAGGCTCCCTGCTCCACTCCTGCACCAGCATTTGTGAGATGAAAACAACCTTCCCATTGCTCAGACAAATGCGAAGAATTTACTCGCGACTCCATTTCTTCATGCAGGTCATCCATCTAGTAAACCAGGAAAAACAAAAGAATATTACGTAGAAAAGAAATAAAGGCAAATATTTCTAATCTCCAAGAAATATCGCACGCAAAAGAAGATAGGTTGTTTTGATCATCAAAGATGGTTTTTACTGCTAAATTGATCGTAACTTCATATTCAAGAACAATAACATCTCTGCCAACCGACCTGAAGAGCTCCCTGTAATTTTTCGCTAAGCACATGAGCAGCTGGGCCACACGAGAGCCCTTGCGCACCAGTGCAGGCTTCCTGCTCCACTCCTGCACTGACATTTGTAAAGTAGCTTAATTGCTATTCAGAATCTTCATAAAATTCACCTTCGTCAGAAAGGTCATCAAAAGCTCGCACATCAAGCTGGTAGCGCAGAATCCCTCCAATGCCACCAAAACCACGGCAAAACTGAGATCCTTCTTGTGATTTGTTGGTAACAAACTCCAGACTACAACCAAATCTCCTGTACTCATTCGCAAACCACTCAAGTAGTGGCAATTTATCCTGAATTTCTAACTCCGCATTAGTAGCAGGATCACGGAAGTTACTTTGGACAGTGTCTTGCTCCTTATTCAAGTGCTTAATGATTGTTTCTCCGGACGTGTTATTTTTCAGCACATACCTAGTCATGTCCAGATTTTCCCACACAATAAGGGTCTCAATAGCACCCATTTCCAGAACTTTCAAGGTATCATCAACCCCAAAAACATACTTCCCAGTGTCCTGACTGATCTCCTCAAAATACTTGCCTATCAATTTCTTCTCCTGTATAAATTTCACGTTGGCTAAGATCTCAGCAGACAACTCAATTGCTTGATTGAAACCATTTTCTCCTCCATAAGAAACATCCACCACATTTAATATTTTTGCCTGAAGACGGGGATCAAACATATCAGACTGGCTAAGCTCTGTCTTAAAGTCAGCTGATCCAGCTAGTATCAGGCCTGAAACATTGGGCTGACTGGTGGCAGGATTAATATAAAATTGGGTTGCAAGCTCTGCCGTTTTCCTCACATAGTTGTGCCGTTTCTCCATCCGAAGACGAGCAAAACGCAGTGCTGACTGTCCTCCTCTTCCATGTTTTTTGGGCAGATCAACACTAAACTTGTGAAGAACCTCCCTGGTATTGCCACTCAATGTCCCGAAAAGTGTCCCATTTCCATCCATTATAATAAATCCAAACTTGTCATCAGATTCCAAAAGTTCATTCAGGGCTTCTGTGTGGAACTTGTTATCACAAAGATATAGAGATGCGTTAATGGGCCTGAAGGGCTCAAAATCAATTGTGACCTTCTTCTCTTTCCCATCTTCGGTCATAATCGTTCCAGTGTAAAGCACAAGCCCATTTGGTGGAACCTTGTTATAGAGTTTAAGTCTCTGCTGAGCAGATGTGATTGCACCCAACACAGATTGACGATTAACTCTACTTTTAATGTTTGATGCAGTTCCAAACTCATCTCCAAGCATCTTAGTGACCCTAGATACTTGATCCCGTGGAGGCATGATAAGAGAAATCATGCTGGTGCCATTGCCTCGAGCAGCTTCAAGTGCCTTTATAAGTTTCTTAATCTTCCATATCTCAATATTCTTATCATTATCATGACCGTCAGTCATCAGTGTATACCAAACTGTAGTTCAAGAAAATAAAAAATAATCAGATATTAGTACACAAACAAAGACTAAAATAAGTAAGCTAACACCAAGTGACAACAAATGCCCAAGCCTTCAAATAACCAATCAATGACAGCTATTGAGTGCTAAACTTACGATGGGCATGACTAGTTTTGTTACTAATCCCAAATTCTATGGTACAGATACAATGTCCAATTAGAAGATCGTATAGGAACTTCAGTGAGCTTGTAAAACTACATCCATTTCCCCAATTCCAGAACTAACATCTATGTGTGTGGATAATCTTCAGGAGTCATTCTTTGTTTAAAGGGCCTAGTGTTTACAGGGGTTGATAAGTAGTTTACAGGGGCTAATATATCGGTATAACAATGGAAACTAAAACTATGTTTGATCACTGCCCTCATTGATTACTGAATATACATCTGCATATAACAAAAAATTAGAATCTTATGAAAGTTGATATCACAGCTATTAAAAAATCTTCTCCTTTTTTCATTTCAGGGGAAAGCTCTTTCTTTTATCCCCCTAAAAGTCTTCCAAGAGACACTTTTTTTGTGATGTATCTTCTAAGAGATTTAACTTCTTTTCTTGGATGATTAAATAATAACCGGCAACATATACTTCTCTTCACTCCACAGCACCTCCTACTTCACCCATTGGATACATCAATAGTACAACAACAACAATAACAACAAACCTAGTGTAACCCCACATAGTAGGCTCTGGGGAGGGTAGAGTGTACGCAGACCTTACCCCCTACCTTGTGAAGGTAGAGAAGTTGTTTCTGTAAGACCCCCGCTCAAAGAAAAAAGAAGATACCTCAATAATAAATTATCAAATTAATCGGCTAACTCAACCCGCCAGGGAGATTAACACAACATGAATACTAGACAAACAGAAAGCTAATTCACTTGCTGCTTTTCAAAAAAATAACATACCGAAGCAATACAAATCAGTAGGTAGATTCAATGTTTTATCCAAAAAAATTGTCAACCAAATCAAACCCAATAATTTACATACCTTTTTAGAGCAAGGATGAAGAATTTTATACCAACCTTCCATGAACACTAAAACAACAACAACAACCCAGTATAATCCCATTAGTGGGGTCTGGGGAGGGTAGTATGTACGCAGACCTTACCCCTACCATGGGGTAGAGAGGCTGTTTCCGATAGACCCTCGGCTCCCTCCCTCCAAGAACTCCCCACCTTGCTCTTGGAGTGACTCGAACTCACAACCTCTTGGTTGGAAGTGGAGGGTGCTCGCCACTAGAGCAACCCACTCTTCCATGAACACTATAGTACACATTAAATTACTCAACTTTATCAGATCTCTCATCCAAATCTTGCAATTTCGAACAACAAATTATATTTTTTCCGACTTCGGTGTCCGTGTCAGCTTGCGCACACCTCTGACTATTCCACTGGATACCTGCTACCTCCCACCGGCGCAGGTATGCGAAGAAATCACCAGTGTCTTTTGCCTCCCTTGGGATTAATATCCTATAATAAATTCTTCTTTTAATTAAGGTAGTGTCCGGGCCAACTTATGCACATTCACTAGATACCTGCTAGCTTCCACCAACACAGGTACCTAGTAACTATGCCCGCCAAAGCTTAACCAAGGTAAGAAATCACTAGTGTTTTTTTGCATCAGTCGGGATTTTATTTCCTACAAAAATATTTCTTTTAATGAAGGTTGTTGTCCGGGCCAGCTTGCGCACATTCACCAGATACCTGGTAGCTCCCACCAACATAGTCACCAGATACTTGGTAGCTCCCACCAACATAGGTACTTAGTAACCATGCCCGCCAAGGCTTAGCCAAGGTAAGAAATCACTAGTGTTTTTTCGCATCCATCGGGATTTACTTTCCTAAAATATATTCTGTCGAATCCCGCATAAAAATCCACAAAACAAAACCTTAATTCTCTTTGATTTAACCATATTCTCTGATTAAACCGATTTCATTAATCATAACCACGTTTAAGATCACTTTGTTGAAAGGCGCTCACTAATTTCTCCAATAAAAGTAACTCATATAAAATAGCAGGAGTACTAGATTTTAAGCAATAATCACTAATCTAAATCATCAGTTTCATAATCCAAACAAAACAACATAATCTAATCACTTCACCTAGTTAGATCAATAAAACATAATAAAAATTAAAAACAAAAAAACATATATTAATAATAAATAAATGAATAAATCACTAATCAAGGGAACACAAATTTCATGTTTTTTTTACAACAAGAAATAAATAAATTGAAAATGATGAACATACCTTAGGGAGAAGTGAGACGAGAATTCACCAAAAAGAAAAGAGAGAAAAATAGAAAGAGAGACTGACACGGCAGTTATGGAATTCTAGAGAGAACAGTGGGAATGTTTTGTATATATAGTTATTCTAATTGGGCCCCACAATGAAATATAAATACCTGACTTTACTTCCCAAGATATTTTCTTTATTTTCTTTTTCCTCTAGACTAGAAAAGTAACAATAATAAGTAATTATTTTTATGACAATAATATTCGGATTGCATTTAAAACAAGCAAGTACTTATTTTAAATTTTGTTTAAAAAATCTCAATGAATTTTACAACGAAGAGGAGTGTTTTTCCTTAGTGTTAAATTACTAATTCTTTATTTATATGAAATTGTAAAATAATTCAAGAAAAGCAAATTCAGAAACTATTATAAATGACATTAGTTGAAAGTTTCTTAGGCATTTGGACATGAGTTGGTTGAAGTTTGAAAAGAAAAAAAAGAGTACTTGATGTTAGAAGTTGAAACGGATATTTGGAATTAAATTGTTAGTAAATACGTACTTACATTCAATATTTATATCAAATCAAATAATTTAATTCTAGCAGTTTAAAATTAAAGTGAAAATGCATATCAGGTTAAGTAATAAATATATTTATCTTATATTCATTAGTTCAATTTAAACTCCAAATGCGAGTAAGTATTTAATGTTCTTTCGATCTTTACATGTTTTGTTCTCTGTTTACTATTTTGTAAGAAATTATATGTTTCTTTAGCAGTTCCTTTTAATTGAACAAATTCAAAAATATTAGCAACAAAAAAGAAAAAACAAATTCGAGAATCCTGAATAAAAATCAAGATTCTCTTTCTATGAACTGTACAACTAAGGCTCCATATTGAAGAATAAAAAAACATTAGAGAGATAAGGATTAGTTGAAACATTTCACGTGAAGCAAGCATAATCGGATTCATGATTTAAATTATATATGTTCAACTTTAAAGATTTTTAGTATTGAACTTATTATATTTTTAAAGTTATGGATCCATGTTAGGGTGTACAAAGAAAACAGATAAATCACACAAAACCGATAATTTGAGTCAAATCGAAAAAAAATTCAATTGTGATTCGGTATTAAAAAAAACTCGACCATCAAACGCTAACTAATATAACAATAAATCCCATTCGGCAGTGTTATAAGTTCTTGGCTCTTCTTTTTATGGAAAAAAATACATTAACCATCACTGGTTTATTGCTTCTTTGTAAAACTCTAAGCAAAATTACTCAATTTGGTTCAAGTGTTTTTAGATAAATTAACGGCTTAACCTCTGTATTTTAGGATGACATTCGCCTTGCCTCCTTTCCTAGTCTTGCCAGAGGCGGATCCAGGATTTAAACTCTATGGATTCAATTTTTAAAATTTTTAGTATTGAACCCATTATATTTTTAAATTTATGGGTTCATGTGTACTATTTTTGTAATTTTAATGATTTTTTTACATATATATTTTTACTCCGCGTCGAAAGTTATGGGTTCAGTTAAACCCGCTGAGTATATGCTACATCCGCCCCTGAGTCTTGCTCGATTCAATAGCCCCGTCATAGCCCACTCACCTATCTTCAAGATTGAAGTTAGAATGAGAAGTCCTAAAATCTTAATGAAAAAGAGCTCGGCATCTATGTATTCGAGAGGTAGAAAACGACCACTAAGGAATAAGAAAGCTAATATTACAAATGGACTTCCATGGAATATATAAGTTTAATTTATTTTCACCGACTCGAATGAAATGGTTCCATGAATCACGACGGATCTTTTTTTTCTAATAACCGAAAAATCCCCGAGGAGCAGTAGAGCATAGTTAGAAACTTTATGGACAATGAGTCCTCCCCCTACTCTTCTCCACTTAAATACTTACTTTTATACTTTTATATGCGGCAAGGTTTGAACCTGTGACATGCACCAGCCCAAACATCATATGATTTCTCCCTTACCGCTAGACAAAGCCCTGAAAATTGAATCCTCGACGGCTCTGAAAAGATATTTCCCAACAGAGGACTACTACGACTACATTGAATTCAAAATATAGTAAACAATAAACATAATTAGAAAACTGTCAAAAAGCGTCCAGAAAAATCGACCGAAATCGGTCGGAATCGAATAAAAACTAACCGATTTTCGACCGACTTTAATTTGTCGAAAACACAATGGTCGGTAATGCAAGGCGACCGTAGACGATCGATATTTTTGATCGAAGTCAGTCGGAATCTTAATTATTATTATTTTAAAATTATTCATTTCCGACCGAATTCTGTCGGTATTCTTAAAAATAATTTTAAATTATTTTTAAATTAGCGACCGATATCGGTCGGAATCTTAATTATTATTTTTTAAAATTATTCATTTCCGACCGAAATCGGTCGATATTATTAAAATATTTAAAATCAAAATTTTCGATCGAAGTCGGTCGGTAATTTTAAATTTTTGAGAATTTTATTTTAACATTTCCGACCGACTTCGATCGGTATACGGTCGATTTTCTGGGTAAATTTTTGGCAGAATAGAGTTGTTTTACTATTGCACCTGCCAACAACCAATCACCTATAATGTCATCATTACATTGTTGTCATTCCATCAATAACAATAATAATAGCAACAATAACAACAAGAAGAACAAAAATAACAACTATCAAAACTATATTAACAATATTTATAGTGTTTCAAAATATCCAACAACAAAATGTTTCACAAGTTAAAAGTTCAAACATAATTCAATGAGTGTTTTGTACTACATCATTTCCTTCTCCACTACTAGAAGTTTTATCGTCGGCATGGTTCGAAGGATCACGACGAGAAGGATTAGCATCTGGGGAAGACTCACGAGACTGGGAATTGGAAAAGCACCACTAGCAAGAAGATTGGCCAGCTGACCTTGAAGGACATTAAATTATTCGTCTCTATTTTCTAGATGACCTTAAAGGGTATCAAATTGTTTCTCTCTCTTTTCTTCTCTAGCTTTTGCCTTTTCAAGCTCTGCCAACAACTTTGCGATCTTCTTCTCTATAGCCGAGAGAGACGACCTACCAAGTGCCTCGCCCTGGACGGAAGTCCCTATACCTTGCAATCCAGCACTGTAGCGCCGAAATGATCTCTCTGGAAGGCCGTATGCTATCCCCTTTTTAGGACAACCGACAACATCCAACCATATCTTCTGCGCTTCTTCATCTAAAATGGAAGGTTTCTCGCCTTGCTCATTCAGTGGCAAGCTCTGAGTGTACTCCTCTACAGTAGTCTTGTAGCGACCCTTTATTTAGAAGATAGAAAATTATTAACTATATAATATTATAAGCATTAATTTCAAGTTATAATAGTTAGGAAACTTACATATGTAGTCTCCGCTCGGTCCTCGACCCATCTAGTTGGATCTCTCGGTGCTTTCTTCTTCCGGATGTGAGTCTCCATGAAGAACTCATTATGAGTCATCTTCCTCCCATATTTTTTTCCCTACAAATATAATAAAATATGTTAACTAAATTAAAATATATAAATATAGTTCGATAAAAATAGATTCAAATATTTTAAGGAATTACCAGTAGTCTCCTCGTAGACCATATGCTCCTTGCACTCACACAGTGAAAGGAGCCACCCTTCTTAGATGCCTGGGCCTTCTTTTCCCGTTCACTCTTATTCTCGAATTTCTCAGTGGCCCACTGCCTCAGCATATCCTCCCATAAATGAGGTAGAACCCATGAAGACTTCATGCTCTTCTTCCGAGCAGAACAGAAGGAATCAGATAGTTTCTTAAGGTATTTGAACTCAAAATTTGCAAGAATGACACTGCTATGCCGGTCCTCTCAGGCACACTTAGTCTGCAAATGAAGTGTGTAACGTTAGATGAAAATATTGTTAATATGATTCTTAAATAAATAAGAATTATATTAAAACCTTAAATTGGTTGAAAATATGCTCCACGAGCTCCGGTGAAAATTCACTCCAAGTCGCATAGGGTGTATCATACAAATGGCCAAGAGCTTCAGTGATTATTTTTGTAGTCTGATGACTAGGTATGAACCTGCAACATAGCAATTACATTAAATAAACAAGACTAGCTATTATAATTCAGCAAAAACAAAGAAGTAAAAAATAAATTTTACCCATTGCCCTCAAGCCTGATGATCATCATATGATAACAATCATACCTCACTTCCTCTGGATCATCATCCTCTGGTGAATCTGAAGCGTGCATAGTAGGGGAGGCATCTGACTCAGCCCTACTATCCCGAAGGCGAAGTCTAAAAATGCTAGGAGACGAACTCCGTGGAGAGGGAGACGGGGTCGCTGATGACGATGGATGTGATCTATACCCCTGCTGCAATCCAGACCCCTGCTTTGATCCGGGTGGTTGTAATCTAGATGGACGCGATCCAGCTGGTGGTGAAGCAAATGGAGTAGATGACGAGCGTATAACCACATGGCCATGTGACTGCTGACTCAGTGTACCCATATAACTATATGCAGGATTATGCGGAGGAAGCAGGGTATAACCCTGTGGTGGAGAATGGTAAGAATACTGTTGGGAGGGCGAATGGTAGGTAGTCTGATGAGTAGATGGATGTGGTGGAAAAGATGTGCCTAGAAGATTGCTGCCGACCATCAGCAGCGGAGGGATGCAAGTGTGGAGTGGAAGGAAGCGAGGGTGTAGCAATATCCTCATGATCAATAGGCCTCTTATCCTTCCTAAACCTACCGCATAAATTAAAGAAAATGTTAGAATTGAGAATATAGCATTAATATAAGTATACATATGTTGTTGTTGCTACAACATAAGTATTAATGTAACACTACATCTTACAGAACTATACACTTTATTTTTAAATGTGTTATAGTAAGTTTTAATCGAATATAACTGAATTTCCAATTGATCTACTGATGAAGTATTCGAGCAAAGTACTAATAAGCTAATCGAGAACAAAACATTCAAGACTATATGTGTGTGTGTGTACATGTATATATAAATATATGTAGATATTATAAATAACAAATAATTTAACAATAATGCCGACCGAAATAGGTCCATAAATTAATAATAATTATAAAAAATTATTTTTGTTATGAAAAAAATCAATTGACCCTGGGCGGGAAAAAATAAATTAAAATTTTTGACCGATTTTTGCTCGGTATACTTAAAATTTTTTAATTAAACTTATTTTGGTAGATAATATGCAAGTATGACTAGGTCATGGTCATGCAAGTATGACTAGGTCATGGTCAATGACAACATAGTCTTTCATTACCCACAACTTAAAAGTGCCACGAAAACACAAAATACTAAAAGACGTACAATGATAGCAAAGCATTTCTTTCAACACTGAAACACCATGATCGAGCGCAAAGTAGGATATATTGCACATCCCCTCTAGCAATGGTATTTCTCTATACGCCTCATTTGAAATATTAAATGAAATGATAGTATAATATAATGACTTACCAAGCCAATGAAATGTTCCATGTATTAATGTCAAAGATACCATACCACAATTCAAATAACCCGCCACACAGCGAATGCCAATAGGATATTTACCAATTTTTCTCTGGGAACCATTTTTAGCCCAAGAATTTCACCGGATACATCGTAATAACGACCTCTATTCAGGTTAACCGCAAGGATCTTATAGTCACCACTAGTTGCATCATGTCCCAATCCATATTCACAATCACGCTCGTTATAATCTGGATGGGGAAGTACTATTGATTCTCTTGTGCAGGGGTTCCAGAGCAAAAGGTGTTTACCAAGTCTATCATAAGTGGTTAGAAGAACCAATCCATCACAACAACATAATATAATGCAACCTGGTTTGCAATTTGAAGGTAAATTAATTCTTTATTTATTCTCAACCACTTGAACTGACGATAAAGAAAAACAAGATAATTCAATCCCACTATACGGGGAGCGCAGGGCAGCAACAAGAAGTTTCTGGGAACTTTGGTCATTCTTGGCATGATTGTGATGCTTCATCTTAAAGTAATGATCAGAGGTTATTGATTTCCAAAATGGTGAAACACATTTGAAACGTTGAAGAGATCGCATTGATAACCTGCTGAGGATCTCCATAATTGTGTTGTCGTCCTTGAATTCAATTCCCATGGCCTAGATATGACAAGGAAAGTGCTTTAGTAGTTCTAGAGATGGAGCTAAAATTTGAAGCTTGTGGGTTCAGAATTCTAGTTCGTATATGTTATTGGGTTCTAAATTAACAATTTGTACATATTCATGAATTTTTAAAACAAATACATAATTTATACCAAAGTTACTAGGTTCGGCCAAACCCGCAAGTGTTATGCTAGCTATGTCCCTAAGTAGCTCACTAGTTGAAGATGTTTAATCTTTCGAGCTCATATATACAAAGGGCAGTCCAGTGCACTAAGCTCCCGGTATGCGCGGGGTCCAGGGAAGAGTCGGACACAAAGGTCTATTGTATGCAGCATTACCCTGTATTTCTGTAATAGGCTATTTTCACGGCTTGAACTTGTGACATCCTAGTCACACACCAGCAACTTTACCCTAAGGCCCCCTTCCATATATATATGAAAACCAACAACAACAAACAACAACAACCCAGTAAATTCCCACAAGTGGGGTTTGGGGAGGGTAGAGTGTACGCAGACCTTACACTTACCCCGGGGAGTAGAGAGACTATTTCTGAAAGACCTTCGGCTCAAGAAAACGAAAAGAGACAAGAGAGACAAGTGATAGGGACAATATGAGAGAGACAATATGAAAACCAAGAACAAATATTTAAAAATAAATCTACAACAACTAGAGTTCAAAACATAGAATCTTCGAAGTTGTTAAACCAACAACAATTAAAACTCACACGATCAATGTCCATTGTATTATTTGACACCTTCTTCTTCGCCTTCTTCTTCTTCTTCACCTTCTTCTTCGCTTTCTTCTTCTTCTTCTTCTTCTTCTTCTTCTTCTTCTTCTTCTTCTCATTCTTCTCCTTCTTATCCTCCTTCCTTCTTCTCCTCCTTCTCTTCCTTCTTCTCCTTCTTCTCCTCCTCCTCCTCCTTCTTCTTCTCCTTCTTCTTCTTCTACTTCTTTTTCTTCTTCTTCTTCTAACCAATTGGACTACTTCTTTTATGTCATCTTGAAATTGAAAAGACTCCACCTTTTTTGCTTTCTAGGGTTCCTCTCTCTCTCTCTCTCTCTCTCTCTCTCTCTCTCTCTCTCTCTCATATATATATATATATATATATATATATATATATATATATATATATATATATATATATATAGAGCAAGGATATTTCTATTATATAGAAAAGCTAAGAATGGTCGACCAAGGGCAAATTTGGTATTTTACTCTACCATTTTATTTTATTTTGACATAATTCTAGAACCTTCCTCTCCTTTCATAAACCTATTTTCTTCATCTTTAGACTTCGAACTACTCTTTCTCTTTTAGTTAAATACATCTTCTAGCTTTTCCTTAATTTTATCTTTAATCTTCTCCAGCTTTTACTTGTCTGAATCACTTATTTGCCCTTGAATAACTTATTGTGCTTCCCAACCAAATGTTGAAGGTACAAGAGGAGGGGGGGTGAATTGTGGTCTATTAAAAAAATAGTCGACTAACGATGATTTTAGTTGACTAGATTAAGAGCAGAATGCAAGATAACAGTAAATGTAGAGAGAATAACACACAATGATTTTATACTGGTTCGATACCGGTGTGATACTTACATCCAGTTTTCCTTGGGTCACAAGGGTTCCCTTTAGATCTTGAAAGTATTACAATACAGATAGTTTTGATTCGTTCACCACCAACGAAGTATAGCAACAATGAATTTTGAATAATGACACAACTCCCTTTTGTGTTCTAATTCTTCCTATCTTTTGAGACACTGATAAACTGAGGATAACAATGTTTAGGCTAAGAAGTAGAGAGATTTAGAAAACAATGTGTGTAGTTGCGTAAATCTTCCATTTGATCTTAGCAGACTTCTTATAGGAGAGAAGAGAGTCGTTGAGCCTTGACCGAAGATCGAGGCACGAGATCTTCAAAGGTATTTGACCCATGGGGTGCCTCTTCGAATCCTGCTCTTGGGAGGGACCAGATTCGATCGTGACTTTCCTTGTCACAGGCTTACATTGAGGAGACATTCAAGCCTACGATTGAGCTTAATAAAGATATTGAATATTTACTGGCAATAGCTCCTTGATTTGTAATCTGATTTCCTTTGATTGAGGCCGAATGGATGTGCTAAAATTTGATTCCTTCTTCTTGTCCATTAATTCAGCAATCACATCTTTGGACAGCTTCTCATTAGTATTCTTTCCTTTTGATGACTTCGATTCCTGCAAACCAAGGTAAGTGAACATTATCATCATTGAAACTTTGGAATATAACTTAACAATCTCCCCTTTTTTTATGATGATGATAATCAAGAGAGAGTAAACATTAATTATGAGACTTCCTTTTTATTTCACCCTCTAAGTTGCTCCCCCTGAGTTGATGCCATCTCCCCCTGAATGAGTGTTGTCTCCTCCTGAGTGGTTTACTTCTATACACTATTCTCCCCCTTTGACGTCAATCAAAAAGGAAAGAAAAGCACACAATACAAGTAATATAGGAAGTAATATACATAATAACTAGTGAGGTAGTATAACAAAAGTAGTGCCTTCAGCAGAGGCATAAGTTGTACAGACCCAAGCAAAGAAAAGTTTGTTTAAAACCACCATCAAGCAAGCAAGAGCATAAAAAAATATTATTCGTAACGCCATCACACAGAATCACATTAACTTCTTTCCATGAAGTACTTGAGAGTGTTTATCACTTTAGTGCGGAAGGAGTCGTAGGAGTTTTCAACATCTTTAACAAGTTTATTCATCTTTTCACTCATGGAATTGAATGCTCTGGTTCCTTGCCTCCGCGTGGCTCCTATATCCATTCTGAGCTTAGCCACATCTGTACCTGTCTCCTTAGTAACTTCTCTGATTTTGTCTACCCGTTCCTTCATCTCAACCAGTAGCAGTTTCACCCCATCTAGATAATGTTGAATTTGCTGAAGATTTTGAGAGGCAGTCGACTGAGATGCTGGTTGTTCAGTTTGAACTTCAGCTGGCACTGGAATGCTTTCAACTTTAGCGCGCTTAACCCATACATCATCACCCAAGGTGTACCACATCATTGAAAAAGTTGTCTTATCATAAGTGATGGTAATGTGTTTGGGTGTAAAGGGTGTCAAATCTACCTTCATGACTTCGAGAATATGTGAGATAAGAATACCATATGGTAAACAGGAAGCAAACGAAAATATGTCCCTGATACTTTCAAGCATGTATTGGTGAATCCACACAAACCAATCTAGTCTTTTATTGTTAACAAGACAATAAAGTACAAAAACATCTCTAGTGGACAAAGAGCTAAGGGACCCAGTTCTGGGGAGAAGAGTAGTAGCAATCATGTGGGCCAAGACACGATGTTCAAACTTAAGGTTCTTGGGACCGATATCAGGAGGATTATCAGACAAAAAGGTTTTTGCTTCTTCAAAGGAAACTTCAAAATCTTTTGGCCACGAATTTTGTACAAACACATCAAACCCACTAAACTTAGCAGAGAAAATCTTTTCAAATTGATAAGAATCCAAAATAATTCTAGTGCCTAACACCATAGATTCCAAATCATCTTTGTCATTCACACTAAGGTTTGCATAAAACATCCTTACTGGTTCCTCATAAACAGAGTTTTCAATGGTATCAAACAGAGAAGAAAGATGTTGAAAATCAAATATAGCAATCATATCACAGTGTAGATTTTTCATGAGAGTGAGACTTACAGAGCGTCCATAAGCCATATATTTTGACTTGTAGGACTCAAACCTTACTTTTTCACTGGGGCCATAAAAGATTAATTTGTCCTCAGGATCAAATTTCGTATTCTCCACTTTTCCTTTCTTGCATGCAACCTTTTTGGGGGTTTGCTCCATAGGTCTTTTGCCTACTTTTTTCTGGCTAATAGAAGGATTTTCGGAAGATTCACTACTCTCATTATCCGTTTTGAGGAAATCTAAGTCAATGGATGACTCCAAGTCTACAGGTTCTTCAGGGTTGGGGGTTTTTAAAATCTTCGGTTGCGTCTAGTTGCAGTGGAATAATAGGGGTTTTTTTTGGCGATGGTGAGCGTGTTTGCTTTGATGATAATGGAGAGAGTAACAGGGAAGGAAGGGTTTTTATCGGTACTTTTTGGGAGGAACGAAGGGTCGCTTTGGTTAAAAAAAAAAGGCGGGTTCAGAAGGAAGTGATGCTTCTGGAGAGACTGATCGGCGGTACCGAAGAAGAACCAATTATTACACTTACAAAAAATTAATTAAACCACACATACTTAAGGAAATAAAATATTTTAGAACACGGTAAAAGATTTGTTTTACAAATTTGGCATAATGCCAATCTTTTTTTGAAGAAAACAAAATCTTTCTTCCAAAAGTGGTATTGTAAAAATATCAGCAAGTTGAGAAATAGTACTAATAAATTCTAAAATAATATCACCTTTAGCGACATGATCACGGATAAAATGATGCTTAATTTCTATATGCTTTGCTCTAGAATGATGTACAGAATTTTTTGATAAACAAATAGCACTGGTATTATCACAAAATATAGGAGTAGAGGTAAGAGATAAATCATAGTCGAGAATTTGATGCATAATCCATAGAACTTGTATACAGCAGCTTCCAACAGCTAAATATTCTGCTTCAGTCGTTGATAGGGCAACACAATTTTATTTCTTGCTATGCCAAGATACTAATGCATTTCCCAAGAGTTGACACGTGCCACTTGTGCCTTTTCTATCAATCTTGTCATATGCAAAATCTGATCTCAAAAGCCTCTTAAAGCAAAATTGTTAGAACGATCATACCATAATCCTAGCTCAGAGGTACCAATTAGATATCTAATAATTCGTTTAACAGCAGTGAGATGGGATTCCTTAGGAGCCGACTGAAATTTTGCACACTTGCACACACTAAACATAATATCTGGTCGGCTAGCAGTGAGATATAATAAGGATCCAATCATTCCTCTATACATGGTTTCATCAACCTTTTTTCCATTGCTGTCTTCATCGAGCATTGTTGTTGGAATCACTGGAGTGCTGATTCACTTAGCATTTTCCATGCCAAACCTTTTGATAAGCTCCTTAGTTTACTTGGTTTGGCTAATGAAAATCCCTTTAGGAGACTGTTTGATTTGAAGTCCGAGAAAGAATGCCAGTTCTCCCATCATGCTCATTTTGAATTCTCATTTCATGGAAAGAGTAAATTCTTCACATAGAATAGAGTTAGGACTACCAAAAATAATATCATCAACATAAATTTGAGTAATAAGATTACCTGAACTAGAATGCTTAATAAAAAGAGTTGTATCGATATTACCTCTTTTAAACCCTTGATTTAGAAGAAAAGAGCTTAACCTTTCATACCAGGCACGAGGAGCTTGTTTGAGACCGTACAAAGCTTTAGTCAGCTTGTATACATGATCAGGAAAGGTGACGTTTATAAATCCTGGTGGTTACTTCACATATACTTCTTCAGAGATATGACCATTTAGGAACGCACTTTTACCATCCATTTGAAATAGCTTAAATCCTTTATGAGCAGCGAAAACAAGTAATATTCGTATGTATTCGAGTCTTGCTACAGGCGCAAAGGTTTCATCATAGTCGATTCCTTTTTGTTGAGAGTATCCTTGAGCAACCAATCTTGCTTTATTTCGAACTACTTGACCTGATTCATTCAATTTGTTTCTGAATACCCACTTAGTTCCAATGATGGATGAGTTTGAAGGTCTTGGAACCAATTACCATAATTTATTTATTTCAAATTGATCTATTTCCTCTTTCATAACATTTATCCAGTGAGTATCTTTGAGAGCTTCATCCACTTTCTTTGGCTCAAGTTGAGAAATAAGAGCCACATGAGATTTGTTCTTCTGTGACCTTCTTGTAGTGATTCCTTCCTGTGGATCTCCTATCATGAATTTGTGAGGATAGCTAGGTTCACTTTTCCATTCATTTGGAGTGTTTGAGGAAGGTTCTCTTTCTACATTAGTCGACTGATCTGCTGGAGATAGTTCGAGATTTTCTGCGGGTTCTTTAGCTGGTTGAGTCTGTTGAACAGCTGACTCACTTTGATGATCCTTTCTGTTTCATAGTTCATAAGGAGTCTTTTTGAGGATTAATCGAATCAAACACCTGTTGATGATGTGGCATGCTATACTCACAACTTCTGCCCAAAAATGATGAGGTAAGGAATTTACACAATCATGGTTCTTTCCATATCTTGTAAAGTTCTATTTTTACGCTCTACTACTCCATTTTGCTGCGGTGATCTGGTGAAGAGAAGTTGTGAAAGATTCCTTGATCATTGCAAAAATTTTCAAAAGCTCTGCTTTCAAATTCTCCTCCATGATCACTCCTGATAGTAGATATGTAGTGTCCCTTTTCTCGTTAAACCTTCTTATAGAAAACTTCAAAAATCTTTAGAGCATCATCTTTGTGACTTAGAAACATAACCTAGGTAAATCTAGAGAAATCATCTACAATGACAAAAGCATATTTCCTACCACCTATGCTAATAGTTCTAGTTGGACCAAATAAATCCATATGCAATAATTGAAGAGGTTTGGAGGTGGAAACAATGTTTTTAATTTTGAAAGAAGAGCGAGTTTGTTTTCCCAGTTGACATGCATCACAGATATGATCCTTTGAAAAATCTAGTTTTGGAAGACCGATTACAAGATCATGTTTAGAAAGCTTTTGAATAGTATGCATGTTGGCATGACCAAGTTTTCTATGCCAGACCCAGGGATCATCAATCATGGAAGTAAGACAAATTTGATCTCCAAGATTATCTAAATCGCTGATAGTATAGACATTTCTGTCTCTATTGCCACAAAGAATGATTTTACCTGATTCATCTTCTATAAACCAGCCATGTTTCTTAAAACGAATCTCATAGTCATTGTCACATAGTTGACTAATGCTGAGAAGATTATAGCCGAGTTCATCAACCAGGTAGACTTCATCTATATTACATGTTGAGCTCAGAGGAACTTTTCCAACACCAATTACATTTCCTTTGGATTTGTCTCCAAATGTAACTGTTCCTCCATCTAGTTTGGTGACTGATTTTGAGCAATTGTTTGTCACCAGTCATATGTCTAAAACACGCGCTGTCGAGATACCATTTTCCTTTTCGATTCTTCTTGCGGTGTTCCTGTAAAACAAAGTTACTTGTTTTTAGGTAACCAAGCCTGCTTGGGTCCTGAATGGTTAGAATGTTGAGTGTTAGCTTGATTTGAATATTTAGGTCTCCAGACCCATCTCCTGTTATCCTTGAACCCGCAACGATTAGAGCTATGACCCCTTTTACCACAATAAAAACATGGTGGACTATTAGATTTTCCAGAACCTTTTTCAGCTCTAATTTTGTTCCTGCATTGGTTAGTACTATGGTCATTTTTACCACAAAAGGAACATGCAAGAAATTTTTGTTTGTGATGAGTTGTCTGATTTGATTTGACTGAGCTGTGACTGGTGAATTTTTGCAATCCATTCAATTGAAGTTAAAGCTCATTAACTTCATCATGTAGCATATCACGCTCAATTTCACATACTTCCAGTTTCAGGGCCCAGTCTTTCTTTTCTCTCTTGATCTTTCTAAGTTCATTCACAACTTTTTTGATATCTGCAAGAGCAATATCAACAAATTCTTGAAGTTCATAACAATTAGGGCATATGGGAAGACGTACCTCACTAGTTCCTTTGTCTGCCATAAGGCCAAGTTCTCTTGAGTTGTCTTCCTCATCATCTCCATCTGCCATTAGTCCAAGCTCCCCTGAATCTTCATTTTCATTTATAGTCATGAAACATATATTAGCAACTTCCTCATGATCAGACTCTTCTTCATCACTCCATGCTCCGAAGGATTTCTTCTTTTGTATGTTTCTGCTGAGTTTCTTCTTTAGTTCAGGACAATCAGCTTGAATATGACCAAACTTTCCACATTCGTAGCACCTTCCAGCATTTTTATCAGTTTCATTGTTTATCCTTCCTTTCCTGAAGTTAGGCTTCCCTCTTCTGCTATTTCTGTTTTTCATCATCATGCTTGTTACAACTTGAGAGAGCATGGCAATGTTTTCATCTTGTTCTCCTTATCCTTCTTCTTCTTCTTCTTCTTCTTCTTCTTCTTCTTCTTCTTCTTCAACCACAGTTACCTTAAAGGCAACAATTTTCTTCTTTTCTTGAATTTCTCTATCCAAGTGAGTTTTTTCAAAAGCAATTAGATCACCTCTGAGTTCATCATAGAATATTTTGTCAAGATCCTGACATTCCAAAGCGATGACTTTTGGCTGCCAAATGGTAGGTAAACTCCTGAAAATTTTTCTAACATGTTCACCACTTTTGATAGGTCTGTCAAAGGACTTCAGATCTCCAAGAATTTTTCTGAACCTGGAGAACATCTCTTTCACTGATTCTCCATCATTCATTTGAAATAGCCCATAGTCTCGAACCAAAAGATTGATCCATGTTTCTTTTACTTTGTTGGTTCCTTCGTACGTGACCTCCAGTTTGTCCCACATTTCTTTGGTTATTTCACAACTTGATATCTTTTCATACTCTTCTCCACTGATAGAATTGTACAGTAGATGTTTTGCTTTGGCATTTACAGCTATGACAGCAACTTGTTCATCAGTGTAGTCATCTAAATCAAGAGGATCAGTTGATACGATGACTTGACCATTTGCATCCTTCTTTGGTGGGATTGGAAGATTTTTCTTTTTGATCACACGCCAAACTTTAATGTCATATGATATCTTGTATGTTTTCATATGCACTTTGAAAGGAAAAAAGTGTTGTCCGTTGAAATAAGGAGGCCGAACCTGAGAGGTTCCTTCTTGAAATAGTGCACCAACAACAGTGCTAGATCCCATGATCTTTTTCTCACCAGTTGTTAAGCAGAGATTGTGAGCCTTGCTCTGATACCAATTGAAGGTACAAGAGGGGAGGTTGAATTGTGGTCTATTAAAAAAATAGTCCACTAACGATGATTTTAGTTGACTAGATTAAGAGCAGAATGTAAGATAACAGTAAATGTAGAGAGAATAACACACATCAATTTTATGTCAGTTCGGTACCGGTGTGGTACTTACATCCAGTTTCTCTTGGGTCACAAGGGTTCCCTTTAGATCTTGAAAGTATTACAATACATATGGTTTTGATTCGTTCACCACCAACGAAGTATAGCAACAATGAATTTTGAATAATGACACAACTCTCTTTTGTGTTCTAATTCTTCCTATCTTTTGAGACACTGATAAACTGAGGATTACAGTGTTTAGGCTAAGAAGTAGAGAGATTTAGAAAACAATGTGTGTAGTTGCGCAAATCTTCCATTTGATCTTAGCAGACTTCTTATAGAAGAGAAAAGAGTCGTTGAGCCTTGACTGAAAATAGAGGCACGAGATCTTCAAAGGGATTTGACCCAAGGGGTGCCTCTTCGAATCCTGCTCTTGGGAGGGACCGGATTCGATCGTGACTTTCCTTATCACATGCTTACATTGAGGAGACATTCAAGCCTACGATTGAGCTTAATTAAGGATACCGAATATTTGCTGGCAATAGCTCCTTGATTTGTAATCTGATTTCCTTTGATTGAGGCCGAATGGATGTACTAAAATTTGATTCCTTCTTCTTGTCCATTAATTTAGCAATCAAATATTTGGAAAGCTCCTCATTAGTATTCTTTCCTTTTGATGATTTCGATTCTTGCAAACCAAGGTAAGTGAATATTGTCATCATTAAAACTTTGGAATATAACTTAACAAATATCTTATGTGTGAATTCAAAGGCAACCCAAAGCCACCTACTGCTCTACCATCGTTCTACCATTCGAGAGAGATTGAGCGTATGCCGGAGCTTGTGGATGTATCAGAGCTGCCTCTTCTTTTGTTTAATATCAAAAAATCTCATCCATTGAGATCAAGTCCGGTAAATGGTAAGATTATATATTTGTTAAACATTTTCGTTTGTTGTGAGAAAATTTTCAGGGTTAGTTTTCTCAACTACTTTTTCCTAATAATTGAACCATATAGCTTTTTAAGATGAAATCTGTATATCGTAGAGGGATATAAAGTTTCTTAATTGTTTTGTTTATTTATCTGTTTAGCTTTTTATTCCTTTTTTTTTATTACAGAACACAATGTTTATTTTTGTTGCAACTGCAGATCACCAGCTCAGATAGTGTTGCTTTTTCCATCACCAGCTCAGATAGTGTTGCTTTTTCCTTAGTCTCACAATCTGTATGGCTCAATCTGCTTTGCTCTCGGTAATTTCTTTTCTTTCTAATTAATCTTTTTTGATGACTTTTGTCGTAAAAGATTAAATACATATGATTCATAGTAGTAAGGAAGAAATAGCTTTTGTTGTTAATGAGCATAAAATGCTCTATTAAATGATTGAGTAATACAACTAATTCAATCTTGTGGCATATTAAATTAAGTTAGGTATATCAAATAGAGTTTCCGGGCGACCTGTATAATCACTGTTGAATTTGTGTCAACAATTAAACAAGCAGAGAAAGTAGGAAAGGAAGAAGAGAGGATCCATGAACAATCACTAAATTAAGTGAAGCTGCACTAGATAGCTGTACCAGAGTCGAGAAAACAAGAATTTGCAGAAGATGAATGAAATAATCTTCTTATTAAGATTCAAGGCAAACAAGAATGTGTTTGAGAAAAAAGGAATTCAATGGGATTTAGTATGTATGAGTTTGTATGTTTTTTCTTATAAATGCAGTTATGTATAAAGCAAAGTAGCATGTATGCGAGATTTTTAACTTACTTTGATTATCAGTTTCCAAAATGGAATCTTTGTGTTCTCTATTAATTGTTTAATTTTAATTGTAGTAGAAGTTAATAAAGATGAACTGCAACTCTATGTTGTTGAGAACTTCTTTAGAAATTGATCGAAGTGTATTGTAGTTTAGTGTTGTAGCGGAAAGTAGTAGGAGTGTGTTGTTACTCTGGTTTAATGGGTCATCTTAATGTATATGTGATTGGTATTGCTGATTTATGTCTTTTTTCCTCTCATATCTTGCCTTTGAGCGCGTTAATGCGTTGGAAGATTACTAAGACGTTTTAAATCCCCCATTTTGGGTCCATTTAAAGTTTTTACCTCTTATAGGAAAACCAGAAAAAATAATTATATTTTCTTATGCAAGCTACATGCTCTTAAATGCTTTGATTCAAAGTTGTTTCTGTCAAGTTTACAGGGTCAAAATAAACCTTGTAGATTGTGTTGTTGTGGTTGAAGAGCTATTGCTTGTGGTCTTACTATTTTGAGAATTGAATCTTGAATTAGTGTCTCTATTATATTGTTTATTAAAGTGCTTCGCTGATATATGTAGGTGGATAGCTTTAGATTTTGCAGATCTCAGAAAGAGTTCATCGACGTTTTTCAATGTCAAGAAACCAGAAATTGACGGTTTTTGGTGGCTGGAGCACGTATATGATGAGTGAAGGATGGAAGGGGACGGTCAAAGAATGGTAAGGCTAAAAACCTTGCTCTGCAACATTGGTTAGAAGTTGTGCATTATCCGAAATCTTTTTCATATCTTTTATCTTAAGTAGCATTAAAGCTTTTATATCTATTCATCCATGTTGCTGCCTATTGAAGTGACTATTTATTGGAGTTATTATGGCATTGAATTCTCTTAATAAATAAAGTCTCTGTGAAATATTTCAGTAGGTTATTTAATTCTTCAAGAGTGCCCTTTATTATGAAACCGATTCTTTCATCTACTCTAACGCATGTTTTGAAAGTTGAATCTCTCAACTTTTCTTCTGCTGGTGAGTGTTCCCTTGTGGGATTTTGCACATGAGTTGAAACATCTCAGGGCTGACATCTTCTTATAGTAACAACTTCTTTTTGAAGGTTGTATGTTGGAGATGGGAAAGAAATACATCTTGAAGTGTAATAGATGTGCATGTCATTGTATCTTCGTCAAAACAACAATAAGGTTCTCTTCTCAAAGAAGGGAGGGGAGGGGGATACTAGGAAAACTATCTGCAGAATTAGTTAATGTATCCTATTTGTTGGTAACCTGGATCTAGACTCTGGATTTAGATGTTTTTCATCCTTATAGTTGAATTGGTTATCATTGGGTTAGATTAGTTATGTTTTCTTCTAGCTATCATCGGGTTATATTAGTTATGTTTTCTTTTGCTTCGTGTTTGTTGCTATCCATTTTCCAATATGACCATAGTTTTGAAGTTATTGTAAAAAGAACTACTTGATACTTGTCATTTTTTCTCTAAATTGTAAGAGATATAAATTTAATTTTGTTCACATGAGCAGAGACATCTAAGTTACAGCGTTGGCCTGTGCTCAGCACATGCGTCACCTTTTATATATATATATATATATATATATATATATATATATATAAGAGCAAGAATATATGCCCGACCAAGGGCAATATGGTCAATTCAAGCACAATTATGTTCTGATGATGTCCTTATGCTGTTAATGCACGGCATGCTTCTGCTCAGAATAGAAGGATTATATTGTAATTTCAACCCCAAAATCCCAATTAGCGAATGACTTATTTCTTGAATGCGACTGATAAATCGCAATTACTGAAATGCGACTGATAAATCGCAATTACTGAAATGCGACTGGTAAATCCAATTACTCATTATTTAGTCGAAGATCTGTCCTTTTGTTTTGGATCTTAGTTCCAATCTTTATCTCCTTTCTTGATTTTGTTAGCGTTTGCATTTACCAAAAGTGTGTGTGTTCGTTAAAGCTGAAGAAATAGGGAAATTTTTTACTATAATGAATTTGTTATAGAGATGTTGTTTGACCTCTTTGGCAGTATGTATTTTGCTTTATATATATGCATTAGTCTGTTGCTATGCTTTCAAGCTTTTTAATGTGCTTGCTACATGGTTTGTTATGGGCAGGGGCAGATTCGGGGAGGGGGGGGGGGGGAAGGGGTTCACCCGAATACCCCTTCGTCGAGAAATTATACTGTACATATAAGGTAAAATACGATTTGTACCTCTATATATAGAGGAGATTCTAAATTTAGTCGGATCTGGTCTTCTTTTCTCTAGATTATAGCACTAGCATGGTTTGCTTCGGCCGTGTCTATAGTGCCAATGGTGATCTTTCCATCTCTCACCAAAGTCATGATTTTCTTCTTTAAGGAAGCATCTTGTTTGTATGGTGACTTTCGCCCTGCCTCCCTTCCTAACCTTGCTCGATTCAATAGCTCGATCCTAGCTCACTCACCTATCTCCAAGATGAAAGTTAGAATGAGGAGTCCTAAAATCTTAATGAAAAGGAACTTGGCATCCTTGTGAAACAAGATGAACTCTAATCATAGTCCCTTGTTCAGATGCCACTGCAGTGTGAATCTGATAAATAATGAAAAGTGCATATTTTTGAGTATATTTGCATATTAATTCTCTTGTGAGCCGCGAGATATTACGTGGTTTTTGAAGTGAAATATGCTCATTATATGTTTCTTATGTGTACGAACGAGTTTGGATGATAAATAATCAAAATATGACAATTTGACACAAAAAGGAAGAGATGGAAAGAATTACGAGCTCCTCCAATCTCATGCGTGGCATGAAAACGAACGCGAAAAAGGAGAAAACTAAAAGCACAAAACAGCAAAGTGAAGCGAAGGCACGGATCGATTCACGAACTGGAAAATTGCAAAACCTGAGTCTGCGTCCATGGGCGCGCGACATGCGAAGGCAGACACGGATTCCAGCTCTCCTATCCGAGATTGGATTGTATTGGATGGCCCTCCACTACCTAGGTCATATAAATACATCCTAAAATATAACTTTGGAGGAGGAGACACTACTTTAGGGTTACACAACACCTTTGGAGGCAAGAATACACTAGGAGCAAGGAGGAAGATTCAGCCACGAGTTTTTCCTTTCTTCTTCCTCTTTTCTATTTTCGGGTATGAATTTTAGTATTGTATTTTCACGTACTACTATGAGTAGCTAATTTATTATTTAGGGTTTTGATAGAACCTTTTGGATGATGAATTCTTGTTATGTTTGAATATAATTTAGCCTTTGAATTTCTTTACTTGTTCAATTACGTGCTTATTTCTGTTGATTGAATGACCATCAATTGACTGTGCCTATTTATTATGTATTTCTTGGGAAAGGGTACATATTTAGGTAGTTGTTGAACAATGTCACTCCTAACGTATATGAGGAATCAATACGGTATGTTTAAAGGTGGGTTTAGGAATAACAAAGCCTTGACGTGGTTATAGTGAGCGATAAGATTGTGCCAGTTGGCGTAGTTCGGGAGAATATATCTAGTAAATTATTGCAGTTGCTCGAGAGAGAATTACGACACCTGAAGGCTCACGATCAGTAGAGAATAATTAGGCGAAATAAAAAGAGACGTAGCGGGGAGAATTCAACAATTGGAGAAATCATAACTTTAGACCTCATTAATCTTGTCCCCAACCCTTAGTGTCTTTAGTTGTTAATTTTTTATTTTAACTTTTTAGTTAATTAGTTAGACATAAGAATCTTAATATTTATAACTTAGGAATTGTTTAAACTTGTCTTCTTGGTGATAGTGAACAATTGTAGCTAAACCTTAGTTCTCTGTGGGATTCGACTCCGGACTTTTAGACCAGATTATATTTGCAGCGACCGTTTATCCTTTTTAGGACTAGAGTTGGGCGTGATCAGAATCTCACCTTCTGAAAGAGTCGAGATATCCAATGATGAGCGAGGAGCATCTATCTTTTAGTTGTGTTATTTTATATGCGTTGAAAAAAAAAATGAAAATAATAATAATAATAAGGTATAAATAATCCCTCTTGGTTTTTCTTATGGCCATAGTTCTTTTTCAAGGGATGACTCTTTGAACCGGGTAGTAATTATTTTCTTGTAGGTAGAATTTTCAAAAGGTTTTGGAATTTTCCCAATGATGGTCTTCCTAGACGGTTTTCGTGAGGGCTTAAAGTCCAAAGAAAAACAAAAAAAAAAAATATTTTCGTTTTTTTCTTCTTCTTTTTGAACTGATAATAGAATGGGGAGAACTTGAGTATCTATACATTTTGACATATTTTATATCGGGGCTTAGGGCTGGAGCATTTGAACTAAGTACTCTCTTCATGGTCTTTGTAATTACATGCCTTGAAAATATGTATGGCTTTCTTTTGACACCAAGGCTCATCTTTCGACTCTTGTGATTAATTCCCATCTAGTTAAATTTTATGATGACTATGCTAGTTGCTTTAACTTGAGAGTCGAGTCCAAGCCGTCCTGAGTGAGTCATGTGCATTGTGTGAGGTGACACTTTAGTGCACTTTGTGCCATCCTTGCTAGTCTAGAACTTGCCCAATGTGTGAGTCAAAGCAAAATAGTTAAGTCTTGTAAGTTTTGGAAGTGACATAGACTTTCCTTGATTGACCATTTATCCTATTTGCCTACCAGTTCTAATATTATCCGTAGTCAACCTTTTTGAGCATGTAGACCTTTTTTTGGTAACCACATTACAAGCCGAATTTCCTTTGTTCTTAATCAATTTTGTTGAACCTTTACCTCTGAAAGCACTTAAGTAGCTAGAAGAATAAAAAAAAGAGTGGGTAGCTTTTGAGTGGAACCATAGAAAGGCCGAAAAGGTGCACTTATGTACAAACAAAAAAAGGATACTAACCGAAAATACCAAATTAAGGAAAGTGAAAAAAAGATAACAGGAAAAAAAAATAACACATCTCATATCTTTGTCTGGGCTAGTAAATATCTATATGTTGATGTGCTTAATGAAGAAGGGATTAAATGTGTATGGTTTCATGTCAAGAAATTGAAGTGGTCATGGAAAAAAGGTGCTTAGAAGTGAAGTGTAGTGTATTAAAGTGCTTATGAGTGTTAGTCACTATTTTCTCAAATATATCATACTCGTCTCTTAGCCTACATTACAACTTATAAAGTCAAACTTGATCCTAGACTGTGCGAGCTTAAATTAGTAGAGACTTACACTACGGGCAAGCCTATGGAACGAACTTAGGTGGCATAAGAGTTTCTTTGTGAGAGTGAGCAAATTCTTTCGATCTGAAAGTCCTTAAAATATACTTGAACTTATATTTGAATGTGTGGACTTTCTCTCTGTGGTTTGTTGGTGAGGGCACATGATTTGCAAAGGATTAGTAGAACCCTTGATTTTTGAGTTGGCACATAAAGCTAGTCATAATGTGGAATGCATTGGAGTCAAATTTTGAGGCTAGGATGTTAGAAGAGTTACACAAATATTTTAAATAGTCTTGGCATTGGTCTAAAAATGAGGAGAGTATTAAGAGTCCTTATGTCGGGTTCTAAGCATTTATATAAACTATTTTCATTGAAAAGATGCTTGAGTATGTTTTGAAAAGTGTACTTGCCGACGTGCTTAATTTTAAGTTGCTCGAGGATGAACAAGAATTTAAGAGTGCGGTACTGATAAATAATGAAAAGTGCATATTTTTGAATATATTTGCATATTAATTCTTATGTGAGTCGCGGGATATTACATGGTTTTAGAGGTGAAATATGCTTATTATGTGTTTCTTATGTGTAGGAACGAGTTTGGATGATAAATTATCAAAATATGACAATTTGACACAAAAAGGAAGAGATGGAAAGAATTACGAGCTCCTCCAATCTCGTGCGTGGCATGAAAACGAACGCGAAAAAGGAGAAAACTAAAAGCACAAAACAGCAAAGTGAAGCGAAGGCACGGATCGATTCACGAACTGGAAAATTGCAAAACCTGAGTCTGCGTCCATGGGCGCGCGACACGCGAAGGCAGACGCGGATACCAGCTCTCCTATCCGAGATTGGATTGTATTGGACGGCCCTCTACCCTACCTAGGTCATATAAATACATCTTAAAACATAACTTTGGAGGAGGAGACACTACTTTAGGGTTACACAACACCTTTGGAGGCAAGAATACACTAGGAGCAAGGAGGAAGATTCAGCCACGAGTTTTTCCTTTCTTCTTCCTCTTTTCTATTTTCGGGTATGAATTTTAGTATTGTATTTTCACGTACTACTATGAGTAGCTAATTTATTATTTAGGGTTTTGATAGAACCTTTTGGATGATGAATTCTTGTTATGTTTGAATATAATTTAGCCTTTGAATTTCTTTACTTGTTCAATTACGTGCTTATTTCTGTTGATTGAATGACCATCAATTGACTGTGCCTATTTATTATGTATTTCTTGGGAAAGGGTACATATTTAGGTAGTTGTTGAACAACGCCGTATATGAGGAATCAATACGGCAGGTTTAAAGGTGTGTTTAGGAATAACAAAGCCTTGACGTGGTCATAGTGAGCGGTAAGATTATGCCAGCTAGCATAGTTCGAGAGAATATGTCTAGTAAATTATTGTAGTTGCTCGGGAGAGAATTACGACACCTGAAGGCTCACGATCAGTAGAGAATAATTAGGCAAAATTATAAGAGACGTAGCGGGAAGAATTCGACAATTGGAGAAATCATAACTCTAGACCTCCTTAATCTTGTCTCCAACCCTTAGTATCTTTAGTTGTTAATTTTCTATTTTAATTTGTTAGTTAATTAGTTAGACATAAGAATCTTAATATTTATAACTTAGGAATTGTTCAAACTTGTCTTTTTGGTGATAGTGAACAATTGTAGCTAAACCTTAGTTCTCTATGGGATTCGACTCCGGACTTTTAAACCGGATTATATTTGCAGCGACCGCTTTTCCTTTTTAGGACTAGAGTTGGGCGTAATCAGAATCCCACCTTCTTAAAGAGTCGAGATATCCAATGATGAGCGATGAGAATCTATCTGTTAGTTGTGTTATTTTATATGCGTTGAAAAAAAATTGAAAATAATAATAATAAGGTATAAATAATCCCTCTTGGTTTTTTTTATGGCCACGGTTCTTTTCCAAGGGATGACTCTTTGAACCGATAGTAATTATTTTTTTGTAGGTATAATTTTCAAAAGATTTTGGACTTTTTCCGACGATGGACTTCCTAGACGGTTTTCTTGAGGGCTTAAAGTCCAAAGAAAAATAAAAAAAGAAAAAGATTTCCATTTTTTTTCTTCTTCTTTTTGAACTGATAATGGAATGGGAAAAATTTGAGTATCTATGCATTTTGACATATTTTATATCGGCGCTTAGGTCTGGATTATTTGAACTAAGTACTCTCTTCATGGTCTTTGTAATTACATGCCTTGAAAATATGTATGTCTTTCTTTTGACATCGAGGCTCATCTTTCGACTCTTGTGATTAATTCCTATCTAGTTAAATTTTATGATGACTGTGCTAGTTGCTTTAACTTGAGAGTCGAGTCCAATCCGTCCTGAGTGAGTCATGTGCATTGTGTGAGGTGACACTTTAGTGCACTTTGTGCCATCCTTGCTAGTCTAGAACTTGCCCCATGTGTTTGTCAAAGCGAAATAGTTAAGTCTTGTAAGTTTTGGAAGTGACATAGACTTTCCTTGATTGACCATTTATCCTATTTGCCTACCAGTGCTAATATTATCCGTAGTCAACTATTTTGAGCCTGTAGATCTTTTTTTGGTAACCATATTACAAGCCGAATCCCCTTTGTTTTTAATCAATCTTGTTGAACCTTTACCTCTGAAAGCACTTAAGTAGCTAGAAGAGTAAAAAAAAAGAGTGGGTAGCTTTTGAGTGGAACCATAGAAAGGCAGAAAAGGTGCACTTGTGTACAAACAAAAAAAGGATACTAACCGAAAATACCAAATTAAGGAAAGTGAAAAAAAGATAACAGGAAAAAAAAAATAACACCTCTCATATCTTTGTCTGGGCTAGTAAATACCTATATGATGATGTGATTAATGAAGAAGGGCTTAAATGTGTATGGTTTCATGGCAAGAAATTGAAGTGGTCATGGAAAGAAGGTGCTTAGAAGTGAAGTGTAGTGTATTAAAGTACTTATGAGGGTTAGTCACTATTTTCTCAAATATATCCTACTCGTCTCTTAGCCTACATTACAACTTATAAAGTCCTACTTGATCCTAAACTGTGCGAGCTTAAATTAGTAGAGACTTACACTACGGGCAAGCCTATGGAACGAACTTAGGTGGCATAAGAGTTTCTTTGTGAGAGTGAGCAAATTCTTTCGATCTGAAAGTCCTTAAAATATACTTGAACTTATATTTGAATGTGTGGACTTTCTCTCTGTGGTTTGTTGGTGAGGGCACATGATTTGCAAAGGATTGGTAGAACCCTTGATTTTTGAGTTGGCACATAAAGCTAGTCATAATATGGAATGCATTGGAGTCAAATTTTGAGGCTAGGATGTTAGAAGAGTTACACAAATATTTTAAATAGTCTTGGCATTGGTCTAAAAATGAGGAGAGTATGAAGAGTCCTTATGTCGGGTTCTAAGCATTTATATAAATTATTTTCATTGAAAAGATGCTTGAGTATGTTTTGAAAAGTGTACTTGCCGACGTGCTTAATTTTAAGTTGCTCGAGGATGAACAAGAATTTAAGAGTGCGGTAGTGATAAATAATGAAAAGTGCATATTTTTGAGTATATTTGCATATTAATTCTTATGTGAGTCGCAGGATATTACATGATTTTAGAAGTGAAATATGCTCATTATGTGTTTCTTATGTGTAGGAACGAGTTTGGATGATAAATTATCAAAATATGACAATTTGACACAAAAAGAAAGAGATGGAAAGAATTGCGAGCTCGTCCAATCTCGTGCGTAGCATGAAAACGGACCCAAAAAAGGAGAAAAGTAAAGACACAAAACAGCAAAGTGAAGCGAAGGCACGGATCGATTCACGAACTGGAAAATTGCAAAACCTGAGTCCGCGTCCATGGGCGCGCGACACCCGAAGGCAGACGCGGATTCCAGCTCTCCTATCCGAGATTGGATTGTATTGGACGGCCCTCTACCCTACCTAGGTCATATAAATACATCCTAAAATATAACTTTGGAGGAGGAGACACTACTTTAGGGTTACACAACACCTTTGGAGGCAAGAATACACTAGGAGCAAGGAGGAAGATTCAGCCACGAGTTTTTCCTTTCTTCTTCCTCTTTTCTATAGTCGGTTATGAATTTTAGTATTGTATTTTCACATACTACTATGAATAGCTTATTTATTATTTAGGGTTTTGATAGAACCTTTTGGAGGATGAATTCTTGTTATGTTTGAATATAATTTAGCCTTTGAATTATTTTACTTGTTCAACTACGTGTTTATTTCTGTTGATTGAATGACCATCAATTGATTGTGCCTATTTATTATGTATTGCTTGGGAAAGGGTACATATTTAGGTAGTTATTGAACAACGCCACTCCTAACGTATATGAGGAATCAATATGGCAGGTTTAAAGGTGGGTTTAGGAATAACAAAGCCTTGATGTGGTCATAGTGAGTGGTAAGATTGTGCCAACTGGCATAGTTCGAGAGAATATGTCTAGTAAATTATTGTAGTTGCTCGGGAGAGAATTACGACACCTGAAGGCTCACGATCAGTAGAGAATAATTAGGCGAAATTATAAGAGACGTAGCGGAAAGAATTCGACAATTGGAGAAATCATAACTCTAGACCTCCTTAATCTTGTCTCCAACCCTTAGTATCTTTAGTTGTTAATTTTCTATTTTAATTTGTTAGTTAATTAGTTAGACATAAGAATCTTAATATTTATAACTTAGGAATTGTTCGAACTTGTCTTCTTGGTGATAGTGAACAATTGTAGCTAAACTTTAGTTCTCTGTGGGATTCGACTCCGGACTTTTAGACCGGATTATATTTGCAGCGACCGCTTATCCTTTTTAGGACTAGAATTGGGCGTGATCAGAATCCCACCTTCTGAAAGAGTCGAGATATCCAATGATGAGCGATGAGCATCTATCTGCATCTTTTATAAGGGTAATCGAGATAAGATTATTCACTTTGTTCTGTATGAACCGATTGGATATTTAGGGAACAACACTTACATTACACTGATAGCCCCGTGCACAAACCATCTCGCATTCACGCTGGATCCGGGGAAGAACCGCACCCAAGGGGCGTGATGTAGAAAGTCTACCCTAATGCAAATATTAGTAGCTGCTTCCACGGCTAGAAACAATAGTAACCATAGTATACCTAAACAGTCCAATATCCCAATGATACTGTACTTGTATTGGTCAATCTCAAGAACCAGCAGTCATTCAGATCACACAATACTGAATCATAATGCATATAAGTTTAGAACTCCCATATTACTGACTACATTACATACTACTGACGTCAATGAAATCATACTGCATATTAATTAAAACTTCTTGCTTCCTAGATAACATGATACTACTACTACTTAACAATTAGACTACTCGAAGGCAGGGTCGGATTTAGGGGGCGGAAGGGGTTCATCCGAACCCCCTTCGTCGAAAAATTACACTATATATATAAGGTAAAATCTGTTTTTTACCTCTATATATTAAGTTTTGAATCCCTTTGACATAGCTCAAAAGTGTAGTTTAGTGGTCAAGGGGGTTCAAAACCTTTGTAAGGTCATAGGTTCAATTCCTACTAGTTACAATCTTTTTTAACTTTTTTCTTTTTGAACCCCCTTAGCCATGATCCTGCCTCCGCCACTGTTCGAAGAAGCATAGCGTAAAGCTCCCAATCAACTCCAAAGGAACAGATTAAGTTCTTGATTATCTGGTAAACCGCTATATGGATCTTGTCTCCGTTCTTTCAGCAAACACGCCACTTGAGGGATGAACATGACCTTCAGATTGCTCAGACAAACGTGAAGAAATTACTCGCAACTTCATTTCTTCATGCCGATCATCCATCTAGTAAACCACGAAAAAAGAAAAGATTATTAGAAAGGAAATCACTACAAAAAGAAGAAAAAAACTAGAATTAGCTACAAACTTTGTCACTAAATCGCTCATAGCTAACAAGAGTTTTTGATAATTTGTTGTTAATCCATCGCTAAGTAGGATTAGTGACAGATTTTGCTGTTTAGCTACAGAATTTGTCCAGTCTATTTTTTTTAGTAGTGAATGATGAAGATAAGTTTGATCTTCAAGAGACATTTTGCACGCAAAAGAAGATAGATTATAACATTGGAGAATAAGACTACATCTTTGCTCACTTACCTGAAGAGCTCCCACTAATTTGTGGCTAAGCACATCAGCGGCCGAGTCAGGCATGAGTCCTCATCGCGCACCAGTGCAACATTCCTGCTCCATTACTAAACTGCCATTTTTGAAGTTGGATGATTGCTATTCAGAATCAACATAAACTTCTTCATAAACTTCACCGTCGTCACAAATATCATCAAAAACTCGAACATCTACCTTGTAACGAAGAAATAGCGCCAATGCCACCAAAACCATGACAGAACTGAGATCCTTCTTGTGATTTGTTTGTAACAAATTCCAGAGTACAACCAAATTTCTTGTACTCATTAGCAAACCACTCAAGTAAAGGCATTTTGTTGCGGAAGCCAAATGTTTATAGTGTGAATGAGTCATAACTACTATACCAAAAATTATGACAACCACTAAATAATAAATAAGACAATAAGATAACAATAAAAGAATACCAGAATTTATGAGGTTCGGCCAATTTTGCCTACTTCCTCGGACACAATCAATATTTTATTCCACACCAAAATTACAAGTGAAATAATACTAAAGAGAGAAGATACAAATGCCTTAAGAAGATAAAAAAAAAAGGCAAATGAGAGGTGTATTTAAATCCTAAACATTAGGCCTCCTTTTATAGGGTGAAATTCTCATTCAAAATTGTCATCCACCGATGTGGGACTTTTGACAATTTCAACAAATCTCCACCTTGGCAAAATTCCACATCTTTAATTTTCTCTCAATAACAAATTTTGGTTGTATCTTCATCTTCAATCTTTAGTATTCAACAATGTTGATCAAATCCAAACAATGTTGAAACTTGACCGCAGTCACCACTTTTGTCAGCATATCAGCAGGGTTCTCCGTAGTATGAATTTTCTTCACCGTGATTCCACCTTCTTCTATGATTTCTCGTACAAAATGATACCGAACATCAATGTGTTTCGTCCTTGCATGATAAACTTGGTTCTTCGCTAATTGAATAGCACTTTGACTATCACAAAAAATTGTAATATTTTTTTGTTCAATACCAAGCTCCTTTAGCAACCCCTGAAGCCAAATTGCCTCCTTCACAACCTCTGTAATAGCCATGTACTCTGCCTCTGTAGTTGGATATTGTGACTCAGATTTTGCGGGTGATCTAGACAAACGAAGGTCAACTATTGGTATCAGAGCACTAAACATTTCACAGCTTGCCAATGCTCCTTTCCTGGATTATGCATATATATATTTGTGACTCATTCACACTATATATATTTGGCTTCCGCAACAATTGGTATCAGAGCCAGGTTACTGTCTAAGTATGCTCTGTGGTTGCAGCATAGTCTGATCTTCCACATTAGAAAAGATCTATCTTGGTAACTGAGTCAAGGTTCTGTCTGAGTATGCTCTGTGGTTGCAGCTTAGTCTAATCTTCCACATCAGAAAGGAAATAATCTTGATTTGTGTCGTCAGCTACTAAATAATATTTGTGTCAAAATGGGAGACAATAAACAAGAAGAATCTATATCAAGTGTCAATAATACGTCATCGTTGGCATCTTCGCTTATGACAAGAATTGTGTCAAATGCAAAATTTGCGGTAGAAATTTTTGACGGGTCAGGACATTTTGGGATGTGGCAAGGCGAGGTTCTAGATGTTCTTTTTCAACAAGGGCTAGATTTTGCCATTGAAGAAAAGAAGCCAGATGTTATTGGAGAAGAAGATTGGAAAATTATCAATCGTGTTGCTTGCGGTACCATTCGATCCTACCTTGCTAGAAAGCAGAAATATCCATACACAAAGGAAACTTCTGCAAGTAAATTATGGAAAGCACTAGAGGATAAATTTTTGAAGAAAAACAGTCAAAATAAATTGTACATGAAGAAGAAACTGTTTCGCTTCACCTATATTCCTGGTACCACAATGAATGAACATATCACCAGTTTCAATAAGTTGGTCACAGATTTATAAAATATGGATGCAACTTTTGATGATGGTGACTTGGCCTTGATGTTGTTAGGATCACTTCCTAATGAGTACGAGTACCTTGAAACTACTCTATTCCATGGAAATGACAAAATTTCTCTCAGAGAAGTTTGTTCGGCTTTTTACAACTATGAACAAAGAAAGGGAGAAAAATAGAAGGGCGGAGAAGGAGAAGCACTAATTGTGAGGGGTCGTACTCAAAATCAAACGAGGACTAAGAAGGGAAGATCCAAGTCGAGATCTAGACCCGGCAAAGATGAATGTACCTTTTGTCGAAAAGAGGGGCACTGGAAGAAAGACTGTCCGAAGTTGAAGAATAAGGCCAGATATAACAATGGAAAGGCCATTATGGATTCAAATGTAGCTGATTGTGATGATTCAGACTTCTCATTAGTTACAACAGAGTTATCAACATCATCAGACATATGGTTGATGGACTCGGCTTGTAGTTATCATATGTGTCCCAACAAGGACTGGTTCGTGAATTTTCAAGAAGGAGAATATGGAGTCATCCACACAGCGGATAACAGCCCTCTTACCTCATATGGCATTGGTTCAATAAGATTAAGGAGCCATGATGGAATGATCAGAACATTAACAGATGTTCGATATGTACCGGGTTTGAAGAAGAATCTCATCTCTGTGGGAGCCCTAGAATCAAAAGGGTTCAAAATCATTGCAGAAAATGGAGTGATGAGAATATGCTCCGGTGCACTAGTGGTAATGAAGGCCAATCGGAAGAACAATAACATGTACTGCTATCGTGGTAGCACAGTTATTGGGACAGCAACAGTGACATCCAGTGATGACAAAGAGGCAGAAGCAACCAGGCTATGGCACATGCGCTTGGGACATGCTGGAGGAAAATCCTTGAAAGCTTTATCTAATCAAGGATTGTTAAAAGGCGTAAAGACTTGCAACTTGGAGTTTTGCGAGCATTGTGTCAAAGGGAAACAGACAAGGGTTAAATTTGGTACAGCGATCCATAATACTAAAGGCATTTTGGATTATATACGCTCTGATGTTTGGGGTTCTTCCAAAACACCTTCATTGGGTGGGAAGCACTATTTTGTAACCTTTGTTGATGATTTTTCCCGAAGAGTGTGGGTGTATACAATGAAGAGGAAATATGAAGTGTTGGGAATTTTTCTCAAATGGAAGACGATGGTGGAGAATCAAACAGGCAGGAGGATCAAGTGTATTCGCACAGACAATGGAGGTGAGTACAAAAATGATCATTTCAATAAGGTCTGTGAAAATGATGGCATCGTCCGACACTTTACTGTCAGACATACACCACAACAGAATGGAGTGGCAGAACGTATGAACCGGACTTTACTGGAGAAGGTACGGTGTATGTTGTCCAATGCTGGCTTGGGCAAAGAATTTTGGGCTGAGGCAATTACATATGCATGCCACCTCATTAATCGTCTACCATCTGCTGCTATTGATGGCAAGACACCATTTGAAAAATGGTATGGAAAACCTGCTGTAGATTATGACTCTTTGCACGTGTTTGGCTCAATTGCATACTATCATATGAAAGAGTCAAAATTGGATCCGAGAGCAAAGAAGGCTATATTTATGGGGATTACTTCTGGAGTCAAAGGATACCGCTTATGGTGTCCAGAGACAAGGAATATTATATTCAGCAGAGATGTTACTTTTGATGAATCTGCCATAACAGATAAGGTGACAGTTGAAGATGTCAAACAAACTGGTGGTGCATCAAAGCAGGTGGAGTTTGAGGGAAAATTTATTTTTCCTACACAAGAAGCAGAGGAGAAAACTCATGAAGATTACCCTCTGGAAGAAGAGCCAGTAGAGAGGGAGATTCCAACTCAGGAACCTCGACAACAACTTGAATCAATAGCAACCAGCAGGCAAAAAAGGACAATAACGAAACTTGTTCGTCTCATAGAGACGGTTGCTTGTGCAACCTCAATTGTAGCTGATGGTGTTCCTACCACTTATAAAGACGCAATCCAAAGTTCAGAAGAAGATAAGTGGAGGATTGCCATGAATAAAGAAATGCAGTCCTTCATCAGAATCATACATGAAAATTGGCCAATCTCCCGAAGGGAAAGAAAATAATTGGGTGCAAATGGGTATTTGCAAAGAAAGAAGGATTTCCTAACCAAGAAGATGTTCTCTACAAAGCAAGATTGGTGGCCAAAGGATATGCTCAGAAGGAGGGAATTAATTACTATGAAGTATTTTCTCCAGTTGTAAAACATTCCTCCATTAGAATTATGTTGGCTTTGGTAGCACAGTTGGATTTGAAACTAGTTCAGATGGATGTAAAAACTGCGTTTTTACATGGAAACTTGGAGGAGGAAATCTACATGAATCAGCCAGAAGGATTCAAAGTTGCTGGAAAAGAAAATATGGTATGCAAACTTGAAAAATCATTGTATGGATTGAAACAATCTTCTAGACAATGGTACCAGCAATTTGACAAGTTTATGTTGCGGCAAGGGTACAAGAGAAGCAAATACGATCATTGTGTGTATTTGCGCAAACTTAATGATGGTTCCTTTGTATATCTTCTCCTATATGTTGATGATATGTTGATAACTTCCAAGAATTCGGAAGAAATTGATAAGTTAAAGATTCAACTGAAGGAGGAGTTCGAGATGAAGGATCTGGGTAAGGCAAAGAAAATTCTTGGCATGGAGATAATAAGAGATAGACGTTCAAAGAAACTTTGTTTATCTTAGAAAGAATATTTGAAGAGAGTACTACAGCGTTTTGGCATAGATAAGAAGACTAAGCCAATTAGTACGCCACTTGCTCCCCATTTTAAGCTAAGTACTACTATGTCGCCAAAGGATGAAACTGAACAGGAGTATATGTCAAGGGTACCATACGCAAATGTTGTTGGTAGCTTGATATATGCAATGGTTTGTACGAGACCTGACATTTCACAAGCCATTGGAGTTATTAGCAGATATATGCATAATCCAGGAAAGGAGCATTGGCAAGCTGTGAAATGGATTCTACGGTATATTCATAGTACTGTAGATGTTGGGTTAGTTTTTGAGCAGGAAGGCAATCGGTCTGTAGTTGGATATTGTGACTCAGATTTTGCGGGTGATCTGGACAAACGAAGGTCAACTACTGGTTATGTGTTTACTTTTGCAAAGGCACCAGTTAGTTGGAAGTCTACTTTGCAGTCAACAGTTGCTTTGTCTACAACAGAGGCAGAGTACATGGCTATTACGGAGGCTGTGAAGGAGGCAATTTGGCTTCAGGGGTTGCTAAAGGAGCTTGGTATTGAACAAAAAAATATTACAATTTTTTGTGATAGTCAAAGTGCTATTCAATTAGCGAAGAACCAAGTTTATCATGCAAGGACGAAGCACATTGATGTTCGGTATCATTTCGTACGAGAAATCATAGAAGAAGGTGGAGTCACGGTGAAGAAAATTCATACTACGGAGAACCCTGCTGATATGCTGACAAAAGTGGTGACTGCGGTCAAGTTTCAACATTGTTTGGATTTGATCAACATTGTTGAACACTAAAGATTGAAGATGAAGACACAATCAAAATTTGTTATTGAGAGAAAATTGAAGATGTGGAATTTTGCCAAGGTGGAGATTTGTTGAAATTGTCAAAAGTCCCACATCGGTGGATGACAATTTTGAATGGGAATTTTACCCTATAAAATGAGGCCTAATGTTTAGGATTTAAATACACCTCTCATTTGCCTTTTTTATAGGGTGAAATTCCCATTCAAAATTGTTATCCACCAATGTGGGACTTTTGACAATTTCAACAAATCTCCACCTTGGCAAAATTCCACATCTTCAATTTTTTCTCAATAACAAATTTTGGTTATGTCCTCATCTTCAATCTTTAGTGTTCAACAATTGTCTTCATCTTCAATCTTTAGTGCTCTGATACCAATTATTGCGGAAGCCAAATGTATATAGTGTGAATGAGTCACAACTATTATACCAAAAATTATGACAACCACTAAATAATAAACAAGACAATAAGACAACAATAAAAGAACACCAGAATTTACGAGGTTCGGCCAATTTTGCCTACTTTCTCGGACACAATCAATATTTTATTCCGCTCCAAAATTACAAGTGAAATAATACTAAAGAGAGAAGATACAAATGCCTTAAGAAGATTAAAAAAAAAAAGGCAAATGAGAGGTGTATTTAAATCCTAAACATTAGGCCTCCTTTTATAGGGTGAAATTCTCATTCAAAATTGTCATCTACCGATGTGGGACTTTTGACAATTTCAACAATTTTATCCATAATCTCTAATTCCACATTTGTAGAAGGTTCTCAAAAGTTACTCATGTGCATCTTGCTCCTTATTCAAGTGTTTGATTATTGTTTCTCCAGTACTGCTATTTTTCAAAACATACCTAGTAACGTCGAGATTTTCCCACACAACAATGGTTTCAATAGTGCCCGTGTTCAGAACTTCCATTGTATCATCAATGCCAACGACTTACTTTCCAGTGTCCTGACTAATCTCCTCAAAATACTTTCCAATAATATCAATCTCGTGAATAAATTTCACATTGGTTAAGTGCTCAGCAGATAACTTAATTGCTTGGCTAAAACCATCTTCCCCTCCATAAGAAACATCAACCACCTTTAATATTTTTTCCCTAAGACGACGATCAAACATATTAGACAGGCTAAGTTCTGTCTTAAACTCTGCTGATCCAGCTAATATCAAGCCCGAAACATTAGGCTGGCAAGTGGATGGATTAATATAAAAATGTGTTGCAAGCTCTGCCGTTTTTCTCACATAGTTATGTCGTTTCTCCATTCTAAGACGATCAAAACGCAGCGATGACTGTCCTCCTCTCCCATGTTTTTTAGGCAGTCAACACTAAACTTGTGAAGGACAATCTTGGTACTGCCACTCAAGGTCCCGAAAAGCGTCCCATGCCCATCCATCACAATAAACCCAAACTTCTCATCACATTCCAAAAGTTCATTCAACGCTTCTGTGTGGAACTTGTTATCACAAAGATATAGAGACGCGTTAATTGGCCTGAACGGCTCAAAATCATATGTAACCTTCTTTTCTTTCCCGTCTTCAGCCATGATTGTTCCAGTGTATAGCACGAGCCCGTTTGGTGGAACCTTGTTGTAGAGTTTAAGTCTTTGTCGAGCAGATGTGATCGCGCCCAATACAGATTGGCGATTCACTCTACTTTTGATGTTTGATGCAGTTCCAAACTCATCTCCAAGCATCTTAGTATTTGATCGCGAGGAGGCATTATTAGAGAAATCATGCCCGTACCATTGCCTCGAGCAGATTCAAGCGCCTTTATTAGTTTCTTAATCTTCCAAATCTCAATATTCTCGTCGCTCTTGTGATCATCTGTCATCATTGTATAACAAACTGCAGTTCAAACAAAAAACCCATAGATTATTTAGTGCACAAACAAAGACAAGATAATACCAAACACAGTCCGCTATGTTGATCAAATATTATTCCTGAGCCGAGGGTCTATCAGGAAGCGTCTTTCTATCTCCACAAGGTAGAGGTAAAGTCTGCATACACACTAACCTCCTCAGATCCCATTTGTGAGATTACACTGGGTTTGTTGTTATTGTTGATATGTTGATCATACATTATCAAATTAATCAACTAACTCAAATCAACCAGGCTATGGCACATGCGTTTGGGACATGCTGGAGGGAAATCCTTGAAAGCTCTATCTAATTAAGGATTGTTAAAAGGCGTAAAGACTTGCAACTTGGAGTTTTGAGAGCATTGTGTCAAAGGGAAACAGACAAGGGTTAAATTTGGTACAGCGATCCATAATACTAAAGGCATTTTGGATTATGTACACTCTGATGTTTGGGGTTCTTCCAAAACACCTTCATTGGGTGGGAAGCACTATTTTGTAACCTTTGTTGATGATTTTTCCCGAAGAGTGTGGGTGTATACAATGAAGAGGAAAGATGAAGTGTTGGGAATTTTTCTCAAATGGAAGACGATGGTGGAGAATCAAACAGGCAGGAGGATCAAGTGTATTCGCACAGACAATAGAGGTGAATACAAAAATGATCATTTCAATAAGGTCTGTGAAAATGATGGCATCGTCCGACACTTCACTGTCAGACATACACCACAACAGAATGGAGTGGCAGAACGTATGAACCGGACTTTACTGGAGAAGGTACGGTATATGTTGTCCAATGCTGGCTTGGGCAAAGAATTTTGGGCTGAGGCAATTACATATGCATGCCATCTCATTAATCGCCTACCATCTGCTGCTATTGATGGCAAGACACCATTTGAAAAATGGTATGGAAAACCTGCTGTAGATTATGATTCTTTGCACGTGTTTGGCTCAATTGCATACTATCATGTGAAAGAGTCAAAATTGGATCCGAGAGCAAAGAAGGCTATATTTATGGGGATTACTTCTGGAGTCAAAGGATACCGCTTATGGTGTCCAGAGACAAGGAATATTATATTCAGCAGAGATGTTACCTTTGATGAATCTGCCATAACAGATAAGGTGACAGTTGAAGATGTCAAACAAACTGGTGGTGCATCAAAGCAGGTGGAGTTTGAGGGAAAATTTATTTTTCCTACACAAGAAGCAGAGGAGGAAACTCATGAAGATTACCCTCTGGAAGAAGAGACAGTAGAGAGGGAGATTCCAACTCAAGAACCTCGACAACAACTTGAATCATTAGCAACCAGCAGGCCAAAAAGGACAATAACGAAACCTGTTCGTCTCATAGAGACGGTTGCTTGCGCAACCTCAATTGTAGCTGATGGTGTTCCTATCACTTATAAAGACGTAATCCAAAGTTCAGAAGAAGATAAGTGGAGGATTGTCATGAATGAAGAAATGCAGTCCCTTCATCAGAATCATACATGAAAATTGGCCAATCTCCCGAAGGGAAAGAAAACAATTGGGTGCAAATGGGTATTTGCAAAGAAAGAAGGATTTCCTAACCAAGAAGATGTTCGCTACAAAGCAAGATTGGTGGCCAAAGGATATTCTCAGAAGGAGGGAATTGATTACAATGAAGTATTTTCTCCAGTTGTAAAACATTCCTCCATTAGAATTATGTTGGATTTGGTAGCACAGTTGGATTTGGAACTAGTTCAGATGGATGTAAAAACTGCGTTTTTACATGGAAACTTGGAGGAGGAAATCTACATGAATCAGCCAGAAGGATTCAAAGTTGCTGGAAAAGAAAATATGGTATGCAAACTTGAAAAATCGTTGTACGGATTGAAACAATCTTCTAGACAATGGTATAAGCGATTTGACAAGTTTATGTTGCGGCAAGGGTACAAGAGAAGCAAATACGATCATTGTGTGTATTTGCGCAAACTTAATGATGGTTCCTTTGTATATATTCTCCTATATGTTGATAACTTTCAAGAATTCGGAAGAAATTGATAAGTTGAAGATTCAACTGAAGGAGGAGTTCAAGATGAAGGATCTGGGTGAGGCAAAGAAAATTCTTGGCATGGAGATAATAAGAGATAGACGTTCAAAGAAACTCTGTTTATCTCAGAAAGAATATTTGAAGAGAGTACTACAGCGTTTTGGTATAGATAAGAAGACTAAGCCAATTAGTATGCCACTTGCTCCCCATTTTAAGCTAAGTACTACTATGTCACCAAAGGATGAAACTGAACAGGAGTATATGTCAAGGGTACCATACGCAAATGTTGTTGGTAGCTTGATATATGCAATGGTTTATACGAGATCTGATATTTCACAAGCCGTTGGAGTTATTAGCATATATATGCATAATCCAGGAAAGGAGCATTGGCAAGCTGTGAAATGGATTCTACGGTATATTCATAGTACTGTAGATGTTGGGATAGTTTTTGAGCAGGAAGGCAATCGGTCTGTAGTTGGATATTGTGACTCAGATTTTGCGGGTGATCTGGACAAACGAAGGTCAACTACTAGTTATGTGTTTATTTTTACAAAGGCACCAGTTAGTTGAAAGTCTACTTTGCAGTCAACAGTTGCTTTGTCTACAACAGAGGCAGAGTACATGGCTATTACAGAGGCTGTGAAGGAGGCAATTTGGCTTCAGGGGTTGCTAAAGGAGCTTGGTATTGAACAAAAAAATATTATAATTTTTTGTAATAGTCAAAGTGCTATTCAATTAGCGAAGAACCAAGTTTATCATGCAAGGACGAAGCACATTGATGTTCGGTATCATTTCGTACGAGAAATTATAGAAGAAGGTGGAGTCACAGTGAAGAAAATTCATACTACGGAGAACCCTGCTAATATGCTGACAAAAGTGGTGACCGCGGTCAAGTTTCAACATTGTTTGAATTTGATCAACATTGTTGAACACTAAAGATTAAAGATGAAGACACAACCAAAATTTGCTATTGAGAGAAAATTGAAGATGTGGAATTTTGCCGAGGTGGAGATTTATTAAAATTGTCAAAAGTCTCACATCGGTGGATGATAATTTTGAATGGGAATTTCACCCTATAAAAGGAGGCCTAATGTTTAGAATTTAAATACACCTCTCATTTGCCTTTTTTATCTTCTTAAGGCATTTGTATCTTTTCTCTTTAGTATTATTTCACTTGTAATTTTGGAGTGGAATAAAATATTGATTGTGTCCGAGAAAGTAGGCAAAATTGGCCGAACCTCGTAAATTCTGGTGTTCTTTTATTGTTGTTTTATTGTCTTGTTTATTAGAATTTTGCCAAGGTGGAGATTTGTTGAAATTGTCAAAAGTCCCACATCGGTGGATGATAATTTTGAATGGAAATTTCACCCTATAAAAAAGGCAAATGAGAGGTGTATTTAAATCATAAACATTAGGCCTCCTTTTATAAGGTGAAATTCCCATTCAAAATTGTCATCACCGATGTGGAACTTTTGACAATTTCAACAATTTTATCCATAATCTCTAATTCCACATTTGTAGAAGGTTCGCAAAAGTTACTCTGATGTGCATCTTGCTCCTTATTCAAGTGTTTGATTATTGTTTCTCCAGTACTGCTATTTTTCAAAACATACCTAGTAACGTCGAGATTTTCCCACACAACAATGGTTTCAATAGTGCCCGTGTTCAGAACTTCCATTGTATCATCAATGCCAACGACTTACTTTCCAGTGTCCTGACTAATCTCCTCAAAATACTTTCCAATAATATCAATCTCGTGAATAAATTTCACATTGGTTAAGTGCTCAGCAGATAACTTAATTGCTTGGCTAAAACCATCTTCCCCTCCATAAGAAACATCAACCACCTTTAATATTTTTTCCCTAAGACGACGATCAAACATATTAGACAGGCTAAGTTCTGTCTTAAACTCTGCTGATCCAGCTAATATCAAGCCCGAAACATTAGGCTGGCAAGTGGATGGATTAATATAAAAATATGTTGCAAACTCTGCCGTTTTTCTCACATAGTTATGTCGTTTCTCCATTCTAAGACGATCAAAACGCAGCGATGACTGTCCTCCTCTCCCATGTTTTTTAGGCAGATCAACACTAAACTTGTGAAGGACAATCTTGGTACTGCCACTCAAGGTCCCGAAAAGCGTCCCGTGCCCATCCATCACAATAAACCCAAACTTCTCATCACATTCCAAAAGTTCATTCAACGCTTCTGTGTGGAACTTGTTATCACAAAGATATAGAGACGCGTTAATTGGCCTGAACGGCTCAAAATCATATGTAACCTTCTTTTCTTTCCCGTCTTCAGCCATGATTGTTCCAGTGTATAGCACGAGCCCGTTTGGTGGAACCTTGTTGTAGAGTTTAAGTCTTTGTCGAGCAGATGTGATCGCGCCCAATACAGATTGGCGATTCACTCTACTTTTGATGTTTGATGCAGTTCCAAACTCATCTCCAAGCATCTTAGTATTTGATCGCGAGGAGGCATTATTAGAGAAATCATGCCCGTACCATTGCCTCGAGCAGATTCAAGCGCCTTTATTAGTTTCTTGATCTTCCAAATCTCAATATTCTCGTCGCTCTTGTGATCATCTGTCATCATTGTATAACAAACTGCAGTTCAAACAAAAAACCCATAGATTATTTAGTGCACAAACAAAGACAAGCTAATACCAAACACAGTCCGCTATGTTGATCAAATATTATTCCTGAGCCGAGGGTCTATCAGGAAGCGTCTTTCTATCTCCACAAGGTAGAGGTAAAGTCTGCATACACACTAACCTCCTCAGATCCCATTTGTGAGATTACACTGGGTTTGTTGTTATTGCTGATATGTTGATCATACATTATCAAATTAATCAACTAACTCAAATCAATAAAGGCGATTAAAACAAACATAATCCATAGATTATTTAGTGCACAAACAAAGACAAGTTAATACCAAACACAGTCCGCTATGTTGATCAAATATTATTCCTGAGCCGAGGGTCTATCAGTAAAAGCGTCTTTCTATCTCCACAAGGTAGAGGTAAAGTCTGTGTACACACTAACCTCCTCAGATCCCATTTGTGAGATTACACTGGGTTTGTTGTTATTGTTGATATGTTGATCATACATTATCAAATTAATCAACTAACTCAAATCAATAAAGGCGATTAAAACAAACATAATCCACAGATTATTTAGTGCACAAACAAAGATAAGCTAATACCAAACGCAATCCGCTATATTGATCAAATATTATTCCTGAGCCGAGGGTCTATCAGGAAGCGTCTTTCTATCTCCACGAGGTAGAGGTAAAGTATGCGTATACACTAATTTCGTCAAACCCCACTTGTGAAATTACACTGGGTTTGTTGTTATTGTTGATATGTTGACCATATATTATCAAATTAATCAACTAACTCAAATCAATAAAGGAGATTAAAACAAACATAATCCACAGATTATTTAGTACACAAACAAAGACAAGCGAATACCAAACGTAATTGACAAACGAAACAATGCCTAAGCGTTCGAATATTGAGATATGGAATATTAATGAAGAAAAATAGCATCTTACAACAATTGATTTTAATTATGAAGAATAATCTTATTACAAATTTTACTCTTCTTTCTTTCTTTTAAGGGAAAAATCTTTCTTTTATCGCCCAAAAGTCATGATCGGTAGACAGAGGCGGATCCAGGATTTAAAGTATATGGGCTCCTTTAACGATCTCAAATTTATATACAATAACAATTGGATTCAAAGTCTAATTTTTATAAATATTTAATATTTTTTAACATATATAAAGTATAAGCAAAAGTTACTAGGTTCCAATGAACCCGTACATAGAGGTAATCTGGAAATAAAGACGTACTAACTAGGATGATCACAGTATATTCTTTCAACAGGCAAAATTAACGAAACATATTGATAATATATTATTCCTGAGTCGAGGGTCGGGAACAGCCTTTTGTGAGATTACACTAGGTTTATAGTTATTGTTGTTGTTATGTTGATCATAAATTATCAAATTATTCAACTAATCAATAAAGGAGATTAAAACAAACATAATCAATACTTGACAAAGAGAAAGCTAATTCATTCGTTGTCTTCCAAAAAATAACATATACAGAAGTTTAAGATTTAAAGCAAAAAATAAAATTTAAAACGATTTTGGTAAACATACCTTAGAGAGAGCACAACGAGAAAGAGTAACACTATTGTGAAATTCTGGAGCGAAAGGGAGGTATTTATAGGTTACTGTGGGCCCACAAAGAAAATTATTTAGTTTGCTTATAATTAATTTTACGAAGAATTGACTTAAATAGTCGTCACCCAACCGCTTAAATTAAAACAGTAATATATGTATAATTCATGTATTATATATTTATAACCTTGTATAATTAATGTATAAATATGTACACTGGCTAGAAAAAAATAAACAGTTCAGCTGGTTGTTTGTGTAAAGATCCCTAATTTTATTGTTATTTTTTTTCTTAGTGGTTTTTTTTTTTTTGGGGTTGGGGGGGGGGGGGGGGGGCTATAGGTTAGATTTCTTGGTTGGAAAGAATTATAGACTAGCTTAATTTATTTCCGTAAAAAATAGAAGTCTTTTTTCTTGGAAAACAAGTTTTTCTCCTATAAAGATTAATGTAAGAGAACGATAATTTGACATTTTATTGGTCAGAAAGTCAAATTGTGGTGCTAGTTTTATCTATTAACTTCAGTCACTATTCACTAATATCCATGATATTATTTTCTGATCAGTTTTAGTGTAGGATTGGATATTTAAAATTCTTGGATCTTTTTTAAGTGTTAAATTGGATATAAAAGTATGTGACATATGATAACCATCTAATGTTGACAACACTTTCAACCGCTTTTCCACGGCTTGAACATGTGATCTCCGGGCCATACGGTGATAACTCTTACTATGATTACACAGAGACGGAGCTAGAAGCCCCTGTTATGCGTTCGACTGAACCCTGTAACTTTTGCTCGAATAGTGTTTTGTGTTAAAACAAATCATTAAATATATATAAATATTAAATTTAGAACCCAATTATTAGCAATTGAAGTCGTCGTTCTAAAATCCAGAACCCATAAAGTTGAAATCCTAACTATGCCTCTGTAAATTACGAACAAAAGTAAATTTACATATCAATGTATAACAAGGTTAATGTTACAAAGGAACTTCCATAAATATAACTTCAGTTTTTTGGCTGTACATGTGGTCCGGCCCTTCCCCGGACCGCGCATAGCGGGAGCTTAGTACACCGGGCTGTCTTTTTTTTTTGGTTGTACGATTGCTATACAGATGAACTATCAAGAGCAGAATTAAAGGTAACATTAAAGTCATGCACAGTAGATATACATTTTGGACAGTAAAGGATTTCTAACCATCTTATTATCCTATGACACTATAACAGACCAATTAAACGAAATGAAAAAAAAAAATGAATCCGTTGAGAAGTTTACCTGTATCCAAGGTATCTATTCTTACTATAATACTTTGTTTTAACTGTATCGCACTATGTATCATCATTTGTGTTCTACTTCTACTGGACAAGCTATGTAGCCTTTCTTCTTCTAATGTACATTGACCGATAGAGTGGCTGCTCGAGCAGGACAGGCTACAGTCTCAGCTGTAAAGTACGAAGAAGCTGAAGATTGGCGTTCGAAGTCCTTACTTTCATGATAACGAGGACGCTTCTGCTGTTAAAAGATTGAATTCTCGTTCCAAGGTCCACGAAGATTTGTTCTGATGGTTGACATTGTAGACGTACTCCAGGAAGTATCCGCCATACGTGATCATTGATATAGTGGCTCTGCAGAATCAAATGCAGATCGAAGAACGTCAAAAAAAGAGCCATCCATTTTCTAACACAAACTCAAACGATTTACTGAAACTTGGAATACAATGATAGCATACCAATAGATCTTCAGTAAAGCATTCAATACTATAGAAATGTCACATTATGAGTTAACTATACTTATAACCTGAACACTAAATACCCCTTTCTGTTTTAAGAAGCTTCAGATGTTCATGAACTCGAGATGCTTGGATTACATAGCAAGTAGCTTTTGTGAATCTGCAGATCAGATAACTAATAACAAGAGCAGAGCATTATTGACACGTCGAGCTTAGCCTCAGTACTAGTATTTCCAAAAAAAATGAAAAAAATAGGTACTGTGATATTGCATCTCATTGGCACTTCGGCCACTCATTGCTAGAGGCTTATGATTACTAGTGGCAAATATTAATCTTACTAGTTCATGAAATAGGGTAAACTTTACTAGTTCATGAAATAGGGTAAAATAAAATTGACATCTCTGTGGAAGTTCAAAATCTAAAAGTTGATTAACAATAATTAACACAATCCAAATAGATGCGCAATAATTAACTATGCGCCATATAAATGGAAACAGTCACATTTACTCACCTAAGTGAGACATGTTCAGGTGTTGCTGTGTCGTCAAATTTCTCTATTTTGCGGATCACCGTATTACTGCATGACAGTGTTTAAGAAGAATTTTGATGAGAGAGATTTCATAATAATAGGAAGGACAATTTGCAACACCCTTTTCTAGAAAAAAAATCAACAAGTACCATAAAACATTTGGAAATTCAGTAATGAAGTAAGGTCTTTAATCCGAGAAGAGGCTGTAGCCCATTGGTACAGCAACCTACTTGCTGACTAAGAGAACAATGACCAGATAATGTTTTGGAAATCGTAATATCAAAGTAACTGTGGAAAATCTCCATATAATTAATTTTCAAGTATAATCAAAGGATCAAAGTGCAGAATGGTCATCTGAATAATTTTCACGAAAGCAGGAAATATAGATGCAAAAGAACCAACTTCAAGTGCGTGACAAAAAGGTAAGGGGTTTTGATAATTAGCTTGCCTTTGTTAAATATCGACTGAAAGTTGCAAATACTACTTTAGTATACGTCAAATTTAGCTGGTATACTTTGTGGAAAGAATACAATACCTTCTCACTCCAGCTGGAACAGCACGATGCAGTATGCAATGTTGAGCAGGATCCAGGGCATCACTAACAGTATGAGGTATTGGTATTATTGATGCTAAAAGACCAGAAGACCTTGTAAAATTTTACGGTGGAAGTAAGGAGAAGATACAAAATAAGGCAATTGAATAAATCATCAACAGTGCAGCTTTATTTCGCAGTTGAGCAACAAAAAAATATGAGGGCTAATCTATTACGAAATAGAGATGTGCATACTGATGTATCAATAAATAATAAAGAAGGTTTTAAGACTATCTCGGAAAAAATGGCCAGATAAGGATAACAATGGACAAAAGTGGCTAATTTTATGAAAATAGCCCTAAATTACTTCCGGGGAAGGTTTTAAGACTATCTAAGCAAACGGCCGAACATAGGAAGAGAAGTGATGGAGGTCAATCAAATGTGTAACTATAATTAAATAAGCACATAAAGAAAAGATCAATAAGGCAAAACAAACATGATATAGGGGACAGCAACAGTTGGATTATCTGCAAAAACTTCAAACATATCCTAAAAGGAGACAAGAAGGTGAAATGTGGATGAGAAAGTAAAAGGAAGATATTAATTGGCCATTCTTTCGGTGGGCCTGAGGAGAAGTCAAGGTAGGCCGAAGAAGCATTGGGGAGAGGTGATTAGGCAAGACATGGTGCATCTTCAGCTGACCGAGGACATGACCCTTGATAAGAGTGTGGAAGTCGAGAATCAGGGTAGAAGGGTAGTAGAAAGTCGAGCGTCTTTCCTTTCATCCCAGTAGTGGTAGTGTTATTCTCGTATATCCATATTCTCCGATTTCTATTACTATCTGACGATGTTGTGTGCCGTTTTGGTTTTACTATTATCTTGTTGTTGTTACTGCTTCTTTGACTTTTTCACTACTGCATATCTTTTTTTATACCATTGTGATTATGCATGCTTGCTTTGAGCCGAGGGTCTATCGGAAACAGCCTCACTATCTGCACAAGGTAGGGGTAAGGCTGCGTACTCTCTACCCTCCCCAGACCCCACTTGTGGGATTACACCGGGTATGTTGTTGTTGTTCTTTAGCCAATGTTCAAATTCTAGATGTAGGGGGCCATGCTCAATTGCACTTGAGAAATTGAGATCTCACCTTTGATTTGGGAGTGAACCCAAAGAGAAAATATGGACAGAACCAGAAGAACTAGTTGCAAGAAGAATATCCGGAAGTTCTGCTGCTGGCGCGAATGACAAAGAAAAGATATTTGAAGTGTACGTCCCTCTCCTGAAGCTATATGACTGCCAACGGAATTGAATAACAATCAATCAAAAGGCACAATTCAAATGAAGTTGTGACACAGAAGCATCAATTACCTGACAATTGTAATGATACGTAACATATCGCAGGTGAAACAGTACTTTCGCACTAGGTAACGACCTGTTTTGTTTATAGGTAATGTATTAATTACCACCAATAGTTTTCCGTTCTCATTTTTCCCAAATAATGTACACACGCTATTTACTTGTTTGTATCAAACTCAAACTAGTTCTAGAATTTGTAAGTTGGGCTCAACAGTCATCGGTCTACATACCAATGCAGAAGCTCTATGATGGCAGAGAAATACATCTCTCGAAACATATACTCCCTCCGTTTCAATTTATGTGAACCTATTTAACTGGGCACAAAGTTTTTAAAAAAAAAGGACTTTTGAACTTATGGTGTAAAATGAGGCACATATACTTTGTGTGGCTACAAATCATTGCATAAAGATAAATTGCTTCCAAATATGGAAAGGGGTCATTCTTTTTGGCAGAGACTAAAAAGAAAATAGGTTCACATAAATTGAAACGGAGGGAGTACTACTTAGTATCACATTTTGATACAATATGTTCTTGAGGGTTCACCTTAGTTGCATCTGAAACAAGATGAACTCTGATCATGGTCCCTTGTTCAGACGCTGTTGCAATGTGAGTCCCGCCTGATGAAAGTGTCAAGACAGACAATGGCGCTCGATGAGCATCTATCTGCATTTTTATAACAGTAACCGAAATAAGACAAACTCCTCCGTTTTGTAAAGTTAAAAATGTTTGTAAACAGAGTTGGTTCAAGGCTAGGAAAGCGCTAAACTATAAAAAAATTATGATATATAACATCTCAAACCCATTGATCTTATTATAGATGATTTCGTAAGATCAATACACATAACGGTAAGAAACACGACCTCACAGTGTAAACGGAGGTCGGAAACATTATAGACTAACAAAGATCCTTTCGTTGTACTTGCTGGAAGAGCCAAATATGAACCGTCCAAGCTGGGTGAAAATGCACAAAGTCCTAAAATTGGAAACAAGAACTCGTCGATAAGCAAATGTGCTAGGCCAACTGGAACTTTATAGCATCTACTTTCATTAAACAAAAACCTGAAAGTTATAAACCAGTGAGGGCAAGTGCACTAAGCTCCCGCTATGCGCGGGGTCCGGGAAGGGCCGGACCACAAAAGGCTGTTTCCACGGCTCAAACCAGTGACCTCCTGGTCACATGGCAGCAACTTTACCAGTTACGTCAAGGCTCCCGATTATAAAGCAGTGACTTCTTTTATTCTTTTCCTTTTTGGTTGATCTTTTTATGCAGGATGGCATAAGTCACTGCTCCAATGATTATAAGAGTGAAGTCACTAAAACTTGAAAAAAAGATTTTCCGGACAGACCTTTTGGATTCGGCACCGTATCAATAGTGTCCAATATCTTAAGACTGTTTATATCATAAATAAATGTCTTCTCCTGCAATATGACAATCAATCTGCAAATTCGAGGACATTGTTTGAAAAAGAATTGGGAACAAGGGAGAAATAACAAATTAGGAGTCTTTAATCAAAATTGATTACAAGAATTGAATGCATCAAAGTTACAAAGAACAAATATATTCAATCTGTTCTCATTCAAAATCAAGTGCATAGTTCATAGTGCGGGGGAAAAAATTACTAGCTGCCACAAGAAAAGATTATAAGGAAGTCTGATATTTAAACTGGAAAATTTGAACATCAGTATGATCTCAGACTTATTGAGAGTAACCATTGTCAGTTCAATGAGAGCAAACCTGCTAAAGGTTGTGCTATGTTTAGTCTTTCTGCTTCTCAAGATGAATTCTTCTCGCTTGTTTAATTTGTTTATTAAAATAAAGACATAGAGGTTTACGTAAATATGCTATTACTGCAGGTGATACAACAACAACAAACCCAGTGAAATCCGACAAGTGGGGTCTGGGGAGGATATTATGTACGCAGTCCTTACCCCCCTAAATTGAGAAAGTAGAGAGGTTGTTTCCGATAGACCCTTGGCAAATTGGAATAGCTCTATCCAGTCTAACCTACAAACTTTCTTTGAACCAAAATAGTTTATCCCTCTAAAACATCAAGCTTTTTTTGTTACTATGAGCATATCTGACTACGACATGTCAAATGAATAGAAAATTGAACAATGGGAATCTTAAATGAAGCAAATGTAGTTTACCTTTTCTTATTCATGCGAACAGCAAGGATAGAAGTTAAGAAGTTTAAATCATTAAGAGCTACTCCAGTCATTGTATTAAACATACATAGTCTTCGCGGCGACAAAGATGGCTGTTAAAATGACACAAGTAGTAAAGTAACTAAATCAGAAATCTTGTAGATCAATGAATAGTTAAAAGGACTACAACTAGAACTTAGTAGTAAATTGCGGAACCTGTTCACCAGCCCCAACTATTGCGAGAAGGCTTGAGCTAAACAACATTTCTACTATAATGAATGCTCCAGCAGCTAACATAAAATCAATTTGTCAGGATATTGAAGCTAACTTGTATCACTACTTTGTAATGCAAACACAACAAAAAAGATCATGGTTATATATCCCATAGGGTCCCTTTTGACAACAAGTTCTTGAACTTTTAGCTATACTGATTATCAACTACATTGAAGCAACCCAAAAATAAAAGATAGCCAATTTTAACTGTATTTCTTCTAGCTGATCTTACAAGAAAGCAACTACACCTTAAAACTTTTGCAAATTCCAAAATTTTGCATAATATTGAACCAACGATCATCACTTAGAAAAAACACTCTTTTGTTCATAAGAAAATACTGAAGCTGCAGCCAACAAAATAAGTTAAAACCCCAATATTTTGGATCTAAAAAATGAAGGAGGGCCTTGGAGCAATGGTAAAGTTGTTTCCGTGTATAGGTCACGGGTTCGAGTCGTGGAATGAGGCTGCCTACATCACACCCCTTGGGTGCAGCCCTTCTCCGGACCCTGCATGAATGAGGGATACTTCGTGCACCGGGCTGTCCTTTTTTTGGCTCTAAAAATTGTTATATCCCATTGGTTCTGTTTTGACACTAAATTCTTCAACTTTTAGCTGGATATTGATTATCAACTACATTGAAGCAATAAAAAATAAGAATACTACTTTTACAAGAAACTAGTGCAATTTCCACATTTTTCCATAATATTCAATCAACCATCATCTCTTTATAAGCTTTAAAAGAAACCCTTTTTAATTCATTAAAAAAAATACTGGACCTGCAGCCAAGACAATAAGCCCCAAAATTTTGAACTTTTTAACTGGAAATTGATTATCAACTACATTGAAGCAACAAAAAATAAAAATAAAGATACTACTTTTAGCTGAATTTAAAACTTGTACAATTTCCAAAATATTCCATATTTCAATCAAATACTGTCACTTTATAAGCTTTAAAAAAACCCTTTTTAGTTCATAATAAAATACTGGACCTGCAAAAAAAAAAAGAAATTGTAGATTGTTTAAATACCTCTTTCATAAAGGAGTCTTCCAGTATTACAGTCAAAGATTTTGAAGCCTTCCCTTGTTCCAATTGCAAAGCAACTATTTATAAAGATTAAAAACAACAATTAAAACAAAAAAATAAAACAATATTGAGAAATTGGGTATTAATACCCATGATTTTTCTTGTAAAAAAAATGGAGGATTACGGATTACCTGTTGTCTTGATTGAAGGAAGTAGAGAGAATTGGATAAGAAGAGGGTTGATTTGCCATTTTTTTAGTAAGAAATGATTGTATATGATTGATTAAGTAGAGAGAAATAAAATGGCAAATTGCAGAGAAAGCTTGAACGTGCAGTGTAGTTAAAAGTTGTAATTAGTAAAATTCTGTTTTTGTATTAGTTTTGGATTAGACTTTAAAAACAAATTTCAGAAGGTAAAGGAATTAGTAGTTTGTTTGTCTTCGATATGGGTAATGAAATTGGGATTGGAAAAAAACAAGTTGGGTCCTTTTTTTTATTTTTATGTGAGCTGAAATGACATTATATTGTTTAAAATATATTCATAATTTATAATATATTTAAAGATTAACTAATTCGATCAAATTTTAAGATATCGCGTCCTAAAATTCAAAAATTATGCCCAAAAATTCAAATCTTATGTCCTAAATTTTAAATTAGCAGTTCAGAAATTCAGGACACTTAGTCTTGAATTTCAAATTAGCATCTCAAAAATTAAAATTATGCCTAATAATTCAAATCTTATGTCCTGAATTTTAAATTAGCACTTCAAAAATTCAGGACATTTAGTCCTGAATTTCAAATTAGTAGCTCAAAAATTTATGACAGTAAGTCCTCAATTTTAAATTAGGAGCTCAAAAATTCTAGATACTTAATGCAAAAATTTGACGAATTGGTTAATTTTTAAATATATTATAAATTATAAATATATTTTAAATAGCAGACTTAAAAGTGGTTGCTTGTGCACTTCGTCCTTTATATGATTGATTAGTACCAAGTCTTGTCAATCTGGCGGAACTTGTGAACAATTAAGTAATATATTTAGGCAAGTTTTGTCCATCCAAAAAATGTGCGAATTATTTGTACCAAATTAATACTTGTCTCGCATAATTGTGAACAAGACAAGTTTTGTCTATTCGGTAAAACATTTAAGTAATTTGTACCAAAGTTATGATCTGTAGGTGCAACTTGTGAAAGCATAATTTTCATTCTTTCCACTCTACATAATTTATGAAGTAGTTATGACCCGTAATGTTATTTTTGTACAAATTCCTTAAATGGGGTCAAAATTTAAACTGCAGCCGTATATGATCCCATTTGTGCAAATCATCCTATTCTGAAAGGGCCTAATGCTAAAGGACTTGGGCTGAAAACTATGGGCCAAATAACAAAGGCCTCTATTGGGTTGGTAGTAATTGGAGTTGGATAAGTTATATATTTAGCCGGTCAACCAAAAAAAAGAAATATATAAAAAAAAATATACACTAATTATATACTATAAAATATGTATATTATACATTACTATACCAAAAAATATATTTTTCTGACTATTATTTTTTTGGCGCGCTTATTCAACAACAACAATAATAATATACCCAGTATTATCCCACACCGTGGGGTATGGGGAGAGTAGTGTGTACGCAGACCTTACCCCTATCTTGTGAGGATAGAGATGTTGTTTCCAATAGACCCTCGGCTCAGGAAAGCATAGGCACCACGTTAATGAAAATACAAGAAGGGGTAGTACCAAAAAGCCACATAAAAGCATAATAAAAACAACAAGATAGTAAGGTGATCAACAATGAAAGAAAACAACGGTTAATATTACCAACAGAAAATGAGACGGCGTGCCAATACTACTGTTATGAACACTCTAGACTACCTACTATACTACCCTAATCCTCGACCTCCATACCTTTCTATCAAGGGTCATGTCCTCAGTCAGCTGAAGTTGCGCCATGTCTTGCCTAATCACCTCTCCCCACCTCTTCTTTGGCCTACCCCTACCTCTCCGTAGGCCCTCCAATTTCAACCTCTCACACCTCCTCACTGGGGCGTCTGTGCTCTTCCTCCTCACATGACCAAACCACCTAAGTTGCGCTTCCCGCACCGTGTCCTCAATAGTGGCCACATCCACCTTGTCGCTAATAACCTCATTCTTGATCCTATATAATCTGGTGTGCCCGCACATCCATCTCAACATCCTCATCTGTGCTATCTTCATCTTCTGGACATGAGCGATCTTGACTGGCTAACACTCAGCCCCATACAACATCGTTGGCCTGACCACCACTATGTAGAACTTACCTTTGAGTTTCGGTGGCACCTTCTTGTCACACAAAACACCGAAAGCGAGTCTCCATTTCATCCATCCCGCCCCAATTCGTTGTGTGACATCTTCATCAATCTCCATATCCCTTTGAATAATAGACCCAAGGTACTTAAAACTTCCTCTCCTAGGGATAACCTGCGAGTCCATCCTCACCTTTCCTTCCGCTCCTTGAGTCTCGCTACTGAACTTACACTCCAAGTATTTTGTCTTGGTCTTACTCAACTTGAAACCTTTAGACTCCAGGGTCTGCCTTCATACCTCTAATTGCGCGTTCACACTGTCTCGCGTCTCGTCAATCAATACAATATAATCTGCAAATAGCATGCACCACGACACCTCCTCTTGGATGTGGCGCGTCAGTACGTCCATCGCCAGAGCAAACAAAAAAGGGCAGAGTGTCGACCCCTGATGCAACCCCATCATAATCGGAAAATGGTATGAGTCCCCACCCATTGTCCTTACTCGGGTCTTTGCTCCATCATACACGTCCTTAATCAACCTAACGTAGGCAACATGTACACATCTAGCCTCCAAACATCTCCACAAAATCTCCCTCGAAACTTTATCGTACGCCTTTTCTAAGCCGATGAACACCATATGCAAGTCCTTCTTTCTCTCCCTATACTACTCCATCAATCTCCTAACAAGGTGTATGGCTTCTGTAGTCGAACGCTCGGCATAAACCCGAACTGATTCACGAAAATAGGCACACTCCTCCTCACCCTTAGCTCTACCACTCTCTCCCAGACTTTCATAGTATGGCTAAGCAGCTTAATACCCCGATAGTCATTGCAATTTTGGATATCACCCTTATTCTTGTATACAGGAACCATCGTGCTCCACCTCCAGTCTTCGGGCATCTTCTTAGTTCTAAAAATGACTTTGTTTTTGGCGCGTTTATACAGAGTATAAAATATGTATATTATATATTACTATACTAAAAAATATATTTTTTCGATTATTATTTTTTGAAACGGCTATACAGTGTAATCTTTCCATAGGAGTTCGCTTGCTTCAGCTTGCACATTGCGTACCGTTTATGTCTATTTCGTCTTTCCTATTTTCTTTAATCTAGTTTAGAAATTATTTTGCAAGAATTCATTTTTAAAAAATTATTTCAACTGAATATACACTCATTATACAATTTATACAACTGGTCCTTCACGAAAATGCTACTTTTTGCTGGCGTGAAGAAAAAGGAAAAGCAGCAAGCTTTTAGTTTAAAAGGAAATAGTACATATGTTTCGAAAATATACACAAAATACTCCTTCTATTTAAAATCAGATCACTTATAAAATAATTATATGTATATTTTATAATAAAATTAATCGATAACCTCTAAAATAGTTAGCAACCTACATACATATATTAAAGTTCACCGAAAGTGTAAAAATCTTTACGATGTCAATGTATATAACTTAAATTTTAATCAACCAATAGGGAAAAAAAATTCTAACTTTCTTTCACTATTGCCCACCATTTTCCTTATTCTGGTTTTTTCTTTCCTTCCAAAGAAAGCAAAAAAATCAGCAGAAATCTCATGACTCTGCAAAAGCATCAAAGTGGAAAAAAAGACTAATTGGTAGTTTTCCACCAACAGTTAAAACAGTGCATTGTCGCACTTTTAGTCAAAAACTGTCAAAATCTCTTCTTTTTTTTACTTTACCCTTTTACTGTCTCAAGTTCTTTGGAGATTCTAGGCAAGGGCATCTTTATGATGACATCCCCACCCCCCACCCCCACCCCCCAAAATAAATAAAAAAACCAAGAAGAGGGGGAAAAAAGAAAGAGATATAATCTTTGTAGAGCTGTTGTTGTAATGTAATGATTGATTTACCATAGTCGAATTACTTAAATACTTATATGTATTTACGCTAACTCAAATGATTTAACATTCACAACGAAAAATTAAACAAAGATATGTTAAATAATAAACGTACTTATGAGAATGCATTCGATATATATTAGTTTTGGTATAAACATGAGGAGAAAATTTATCTTTTATCTGTGACCTCGTTCGCCACGGAAAAAAGAAATCCACAAGTGTATATATCAAATCAGTTAATTAGACGTAAATACTTTGATAAGACTAGTAGATATTATTTACAATATAGTCAAAAACACCTAGAAATGTATCAAATGAAGCAAAGGTCAATTTCCACACCCTCTAAAACCTAAAGGTAACAACTAGAAAGACCATTTACTCCATAGTTTAACTTTTTTACATTGACCAGTAGATATTATTATTTACAATATAGCCAAAAACACCTAGAAATGTATCAAATGAAGCAAAGGCCAATTTCCACACATTTACTCCAGAGTTAAACTTTTATACACTGTCAATAGTCAAACTTTTATACATTGTCAATGCATACAAGTTAAATACTACAAAAAAGACCAATAGATATTATTATTTACAATATAGCCAAAAACACCTAGAAAGGTATCAAATGAAGCAAAGGCCAATTTCCACACCCTCTACAACCTAAAGGTAACAACTAAAAAGACTATTTATGCCAGAGTTTAACTTTTATACACTGTAAGTGCATATAAGTTAAATACTTTGATAAGACTAGTAGATATTATTTACAATATAGCCAGAAACACGTAGAAAGGTATCAAATGAAGCAAAGGCCAATTTTCACACCCTCTACATCCTAAAGAACAAAAAAACACAAAGAACAACTTTCTTTTGCTTCTCCTAATGCTACTTCAGACAGTTGATTGTGGTACTAAGCTAAATAATTAAAAAGAATATTAAGTACCTATTTTGTTCTAATTTTTTTTTCCTTTTGGATATTTTGCTATTATCTTGGACCTGAAAGCTCCATAGCATGAGTGTCATAGTCATCATCCATCATCCCAAACATGGTCAAATGGTCATGATCATGATCATTGTCATCATTTCCAGGGACCATAGAATGTTTAATCTGAGTTTTGTTACTATCATAGTTATGAGAGGCTGCCCATTTTTCAGCAAGGCCGTCGCCTTCAAGCATTCGGACCACCTCGGACATCTTGGGACGGTGGGACGGCAAGTATTGAGTACAAAGTATAGCCACTTGTAGCATCTCCCCTACATCAATCCTGTCGTAGTTGCTCTCGAGCTCTCTGTCGATGAGCGCTTCAACGTTCTTCTCCTGCTGCATTTTCTTAACCTGCAATTAGTTAAGCAGCCCTTGTTACTAAGCACAGTATTTCTCGTGTCAACCAAACCCTCGAAGTGCAGTAAATTCGCCATGGGGATATTGGATTTGTTGGCATTACAGGCAGCTTTGCTGGCGAAGTGATTAATAATAATTTCGACCATCTCACTTGGTGATGGAAGTTCACCCAAGTTGTGGTGCCACAATCTTCTAACTAGTCGTCCGAGGAATTCTAGATCAAGAATGTATGAAACTAACCACACATCAAGAAAGCTTACTATTCTTGCTAAAGCCACTAAACAAGTGAGAATGTTACCCTTAGACATATTTAAACTTAATTCATCTACTTGACTGCAGTTAAATACCAAAGAGGAATCATTATCTGATAGGTTAATTTCACGTAAAGTCGCTGTGCTTTCCCACTATATCAGTAAAGTCGCAAAACTATTTTTTGTCACATGAAAGAAACTGAACTTTACCTATTATAACACTAAAGTCATGAAATTATTTTTTTATTAAAATAACTGAACTTTACCCACCCTTATAATAAAGTCACTAAACTTTACCAACCATAACGACAAACTTACCTATCAAAGTGACCTTACTGTTATAGTTGGTAAAATTCAGTTACTTTAACGTGAAAAAAAAATAATTTTACGACTTCCTTGTCATAATGGGTAAAGTTGAGTTACTTTCGTGTGATAGGAAGTAGTTTTGTAACTTTATTATTATTGTGAGTAAAGTTTAGTGATCATATATGAAATTTTTTAATAATTGGTATAAGTAGAAAAAAACATACCCATTCAAGTACTGCTCCTTTCTGGTTTACTGTTTTTCCCAACTCAAATGCTCTCATCCCAGTTATAAGCTCTAACAAGAGGATACCAAATCCAAACACATCTGTTTTCTCGGATGATTGACCGGTGGAAAGGTACTCGGGCGCAATGTGACCAACTGTGCCACGAACAGCTGTGGTAACGTGAGAATCTGCATGATCAAGAAGCTTAGCGAGGCCAAAGTCCCCAACAATAGCCTCACAGTAGTCATCTAATAGAACGTTCGCTGCCTTCACATCTCTGTGGATTATCTTCGGATCACATTGTTCGTGGAGATAAAGAAGACCTCTAGCAGCTCCAATTGCAATCCTCTTCCTAGTATTCCAATCTAGTGCCGGTTTTCCTGTCATTGAAAGATAGAAATTAAGAATGTTTAGAGTGCATACATTTTTATTTTTACGTCTAAAATTGTAAGATTGACTTCTAGAAACAGAGCTTTATTCCCTCCTACCTCCTTTATACAACGAGATAAAGGACCTTCAATCGTGCATACTCCACATTTAACAGAAAATGCAGACTCGAAATACTGAAATCCCATTTGCGAGAAAATATTTTCTTCCTAATTGAGCAGGTCATCTAATTTTTTTCAGAAATGTGATAAATGGATACGAGCCTAGTGCAATACACAAGTCTAAGATAACTCATACAGCACAAAGTGTCGTAGAGTTACATTTGAACCAACGAACCAAGAATTTCATTAAATAAAATGCTTCTGTAGCTTAGTGGATGCTAAAAAGGCCCCATATATCATTAGAATGTTTCCTGAGGAGTTCTAATTCCTCAACTCACCGCCGTACTAATAAAATTGCTTGTGCGCGAAATGGGATGCAATTCCAATTCTCAATCTTGGGCCAAGAAACCACGCACTCACACACAGAGAGAATAATGAAAATGCCTAATTGATGGAGAGACATGTCGAATATACTCGTCTTTGCTATTTTAGATTCTTGCAAGTGAAAGTTAGTCATGACTTACAAACATGTATTCCTATTACTTGAAAGAGTCATTATAAGAGTTTGGCCACATCATATTCAAATAGAAAGTGGGGGCATATCACATGTCTTCTTATAATTGCATTATGTCTTTTAGCCATTAGAAGCATGTTGGAATTGCTATCTCCCTCCCAAAAACTTTAGATAAAATCATACATAGAATCTTCAAGAGCATATTTTAAGCAATTAGGCGTGCCGACAAATTGCAGCCAAATTGGTTAGAAACTAGAATTTGAAATGTTACGACCCCATAAAAACAGTGTGGTTTGTTGCAAAATTTACCTCTAAGTCTTGATGCCACACTGCCATTAGACATGTAAGGATATACGAGGAGTCTCTCGTTTGATGTAGCACAGTAACCAATTAACCTGAGCAGATTTCTATGTACTGCCAAGCTAATTAGCTCCAATTCTGTCCGGAACTGTGATTCTCCGGCAGTTCCACTAATATCTTTCAGTCGTTTCACTGCCACGAACGAGCCATCCCCTAGCTTTCCCCGGTAAACATTGCCAAATCCACCCGCACCAAGAATGTTCTTGGAGCTGAAATTGTTCGTTGCACGTTGAAGTTCTTTAAATGTGAAGCTTCTGAGATTTCCTAGTCTAACTAAATCCTCCTCTTGCATATCTGGAATAAAAAGATGAAGCCTAAATATCTTATAACCGTCGTCAAATAGACAAATGTTGTCGGACGGAATAATTTTGAGATGACTCACCATTAATGTTAAGAATTGACTGTTTCCTGTTCTGATTCCTTTTCCAAAATATGAATCCAAAGCCTATGAGGAAAAGAGAGACAAAGCTGATGCTAAGTCCCAGTGCAACAGCTAGTCTTTTCGAGCTGCGTTTATCTGGTTACAGTGGGAAGCAATTTAAGAGGGTTAAATTGTAGTTATGTTTAAACATTCTACAACAAGAAAATTTTCTGAACTTTACCAGTGGAATCAATAGACAATGAAAGTGGCATCGGGTTGACCGATCCAAAGCAAGTCTCAGTCGAGTGATTTCCACAAATCAGAGGGTTACCAACAACACTACAAAAACATTAACGATAAAGAAAATCACAATTAGAACATACCAAGTATATTCCCACAAGTGGGGTCTAGGGAGGGTAGTATGCACGCAGTCCTTACCCCTACCTTGTGAAGGTAGAGATCAGGTTGTTTCCAAAAGAACCTCGGCTCAATACATGATTTCATTGTACATAATATATAACTAAAAAAACATGTTTAATGTAACATAATAAGGAAGAATTAGGAAAAGAACACATACTTGAAAGTCCTGGCAGGAAATTTAGGAATAGGTCCAGTCAGATTATTGAAGGACAAGTCCCTAAAATGACAAGAAGTTCACAAAAACAGAACATACTATTCATTTCCTTTTCACAAAAACAGAACACTATTCATTTCCTTTTAACAACAAACATTTACATAAGGCTGATTCAAGAAAGTGACTAGATAATTGCAGTGAAGATTGTGTGTCTCAATTCTCAGGACATTCAGACAAGAATAAAACAAATCACAAACAGAGAAGAATTATACTTACAAGAAAGCAAGCTGAGGGACCCTTGCTAAAGAAAGAGGAATAGCACCAGACAAGCTATTGTTGTTCAACCTCCTACTCCATTAAATGACAAAAACAACACAACAAGAAAAACAAAAACATAGTCAAAGAAAAGGATAACACTTAAACATAGTCAACATACCAAACCATAATCTAAAGGAAAAGGGTACTTTAAAAAAAAGAATAAATTCTTAATTTTTTCATAACCAAGAAATCCCCGAGAGGCAGTGGCGTGGCTTGGTGCACGGTACGAAACTCGGTGTATAGCGGGCCCACCCCTTTACCCTTCTTTGATGTGCGCCTAACCCTCACATCACATAGCGCAAAGTTCAAAACTCAATAGATAACGGGCCCCGCCCCTTTACCCTTCTTTGATGTGCACCTATCCGACACACCACATAACGCACAATTAGAAACTCAGATAGATAATGGGTTTCGCCCCTTTACCCTTCTTTGATATGCGCCTAACCCACACATCACATAACACACAGTTTGAAGCTTAGATAGATAATGGGCCCTGCCCCTTTACCCTTCTTTGATATGCACCTAACCCACACACCACATAGCACACAGTTCGGAACTCGATAGATAATGGCCCCGTCACTTTATGTGCGCCTAACCCACACATCATATAGCTCACAGTTCGAAACTCGATAGAAAATGGGTCCCGCCCCTTTACCCTTTTTTTGATGTGCGCCTACCCCACATATCACAAGCTACGCTCTTAGCACTAGAGATAAAAAATTCTTAATAATCACACAGAAACTAAAATAATGAATATCTCTTACTTACAGATATTGAAGACTGTTTAGTAGACCCAAAGATTCAGGCACATGACCAGAGAAATGGTTATTAGACAGATCCAATGTTTGAAGATTGGGCAGTTTCCCTAACTCCTTTGGAATATGCCCAGAAATATTGTTGTTTTGCAGTAAACTACAAAATTAAAAACACAATTATCAAAAACTTAAAAAATTAACCAAAATGGGGTCATTAATATTTAAATTCTTGTACAACAAATGAATGTTGTCTCTTACACTTGTTTAAGGTTTGTAAGGTTTGATATCATCCCAGATAAAACCCCAGATAAACCTTGACTTGGTGCTCCTCTGCACAGTAAAAAATAACAGTAAAAAAATAATATCTTGACTAAAAAAATCATGATATATCATAAAAATTATTTACTAACTACAACAACAAACCCAGTGTAATCCCACAATTGAGTGTGTAGGAAGGTAGTATGTACCAGTATAGACCTTACCAAGGCGGAGAATTTATTTCCGGTAGACCCTTGGGCCTTGTCTCAATAAAAATAAAAGGAAGGGCCAACAACGAGCAAACTAATCGAAAAAACGAAGCGAAAATATAAAACTAACACTAAGTAATGCAATTAGAAAACCGAAACACCGTAAAAATTATTATATAACAACAAATCCAGTGTAATGGGTACGAGGAAAGCAGTGTGTACACGGCAGAGAGTCAACAGAAACCATACAATGCAGTGACAAGATTTCCAATGGTAAAACCAAGCGAAAATATAAGACAACACTAAGTAATGCCATCAGAAAACCGAAACACCATAAAAATTATATAAAAGAAAAGACAATAGCATACAGTGCAGTGACAAGATTTCCAGAAGAGCAAGTGATCATAGCCCAACTACAAGGATCAACAGAATCTTCATCCCAATTACTTAAAGCTCCATTTGGGTCATTTAAACTTCTCCTTATAGCAATTAAAGCTTCCACTACACCAACAAAAACAAAACAAATAATGAGCCAAAAAAAAAGTATTTTTCTTACAAAATATGGAAAAATAATAAATGGGGTTTATTCTTTTTTCTTATTTTTTACCTTCATGATTTCGAGCTTCATAAGAGAAAGAAACAGTAGCAGAAAACAGAAGCAAAGAGAGAACTAAAAACATAGTAGCCATAATAGCAAGAAAGTGAAATGTTCCAACAAATATATTAAGCAAAACCCATAAAAAAACAGTCAAAAATAAAAAAGTAAGGAAAGCTAAAGAAAGAGAGAAAAAGAGTAGTGCAGAACATGAGAAGGAAGAAAAGAAAGCTTCTTTATATGTCTGTCTATTTTGTTGGTATTTGTACCAAATACACTTTTTTTTTTGCTTTATCTATTGGAGTATTTTTTTTATAATTATTTTTTGGATATTTGATTTTCCTAGTTTTTGTACTAAGCGAATCAGGTGGAGATGATATGATACGAGAAGTCTGCAGTGGCAGAGAGAGGACTCAGAGAAGAGCTGGTTTGAAGCTCAGAATTTGAGAGCGACAGCAATATATTGTTACTGGAAACACACACACACACAGTGCACCCCCCTCTCTCTCTTAAAAAAACAATTGTTTTTCTTTTAGAAATATACTATATTTTTAGTCGTACTCAAAAATAATAACTTATAAAATATATAATTTTATATATATCAATAATAATAATAACAAACTCAGTATAATGTCATAAGTTAGGTCTGAGGAGAATAATGTGTAAGCAGATATTATTCCTACCTTGTGAAAATAAAGAGGTTGTTTTCGAAGAATTTTGGCTCAGGGAAAACAAAAAAAGGTGCAGAAATAAACAAGCAGTATATACATATATATAATACACATAAGTATATTTTATACTCTATGTTTTTTGGCTAACGGATGTAGTTAGTTTTAGCTGATTAGCCAATTTTATATTTACTCTTCTTCTTTTTTAAATGTTTAGTACTTGCTTTGGGCTTAATTAATATAAATGTGCACGGCATAAGATCTATTAAAAGTGAAAACGCTTCTTGAACCGAAGGTATATAGAAAACAGCTTCTCTAAATCTCACTTTGTGAGATTTCACTGAATTTTTTATTATTATTATTGTAAAAATAAAAATGCTAGCTATAGGATTTTTTATATATATAATTAAAGGATTTAATTCATCTCACTACAATTAATAAAAAATAACATATTTTTACTAGTTTATAGCAAGAAAAAGGGAGAAAGGAATGAAAAAAATGTGTGATATTGTAGAAAAAGCAGAAAACACATTGTTTTGGTTCTGAAAATACTAGTCTATGTGCATTTTGTTCTTTCTGATAGCCTACTAAGATAAGACTTGACAATATAGGGAGTAATTATTAAGGCTATGATCCATTTCCAAATGTTAAGTAGTAAAAGTTTTATTTTCTTTTTTCTTTTTTTTCCTTTTTTATAATTTTGAATTTTGGGTGAAATAAAAGGTAATAAAAGGAATAGCCATGTCAGTGTTAGGTGTCCAAAGACTTTATTTACATAGATTTGGTTGTATATTGATTATTAGGGATTATTAGGTTTAGTTTCTTGTATCTTTCAATCATATAAATGAGTATTACAAAATTAGAAATATTCTCCCTTTTCTAGAAATTTTATCACTATTTCCTCTTTGAAGTAATATTCGGTTACTGCCTCATTGGAATTATTTACACTATAGAATAGTTAGTCGGTATTTGTCCACTCAGAGGCCGTTTGGTTCATTGGATTAAGTGAATTATTTCGATATAAATTTTGAAATTAAATGTATTTCGTGCTTGGCCGTAAGTATAAACTAAAATTCGTATTTTTTATATACTAAAATCTTGGTAATATCTCAGATAAAAGATGAATAAATTAATTATTTAGGGGTCGTTTGGTTTGAATACGGCTTATGACGGGATAAGTTATGCTGAGATTAATTATGCTGGGATTAGTTTTTATCCATTGTTTGGTATATTGTATTAAAAATGACAATTGTATAATTTTTAGGAAGAAGGTATAAGTTATCTTGGCACTAATTACCCCACCCTCTACAAGGTATAAGTTACCCCGATACTAATTTTAATTCTGGGATAACTTATACCAGGTTTGCTAACCAAATAAATTATTAAGGTGATATTAAATTTTTATACCAACACTATACCTTCTTATACCTCATACCAAACGACCCCTTAGATTATAATCCGAGTTATAATCATAAAACAATCCTGATTTTAAACGAAGAAATAAAAAAATATTATCCACCAAGAAGGTAGTAGTAGCCAAGTAGGAACTTTTAACTTATTGAGGTGGGAAAATAATTAGCCAAAAAAAAAGGGTGGGGAAATAATTAATTTCGAAAGAAATCATTACAAAATTTATTTTAATAGCTTATTAGAATAAGCTTAATATTTAAGACAAAGTCCAAAGCAATCATGTCATGTAAAATGAAAAAAAACACGAGTTTTATCTTCTTTTTTCCTTTCTAGTGTTAATTTGTTGAGTTCTATTTATGAAATCTTGGCTTTAGGTTTTGTTGTTCTTTTGTCGTTGTAAATTTGGAGCTGAAGTTCTAATTAGGGATTCGGCAAAATTCAATAGTTTTAACTAAAATATTGTTACATTGAAAATGTATTAAATTTATATTATACAAAATCCAATAACTATGTTATTGAGGATTCAGAACTCATAAATTTAAAATCTAAAATTCGCCGTCCATAACTGGAAAAGCCATGCAAATTGTGTGTTTAAAGCAGAAAATTATTGTGTAAACCTCATTTCACACGTAAAACACATTGCTTCTTCAATTAATGAAGCTCAGTTCATCAGTTGGAAAGCAGGTTATAATTGAAGTCATTAATCACTTGTCATTATCATTTTTATTCATCATTTTTTTGTTACTTTACTCATAAGTTTTGAAACTATTAAAAAGAGAGGAGGAAAAAAATTTACCTAACACTTTTACCATCAAGTTAAGAATAATTGTCACACACACACACAGACACACACACACACATATATATATATATATGACAATAAAAAAAAAAACTTACAGTATAATTATACCGATGTATATTGTTGAATTTTCGGATTATTCTTATCGGTATAATTATACTGTAAGTCTTTTTTTTATTGTCATATATATATATATATATATATATATATATATATACACGACAATAAAAAAAAATTACAATCTAATTATACCGATCAGAATAATCCGAAAACTCAACAACATGCTAACTATTCCCATTTGATAAAATTCCATCTTTTTTGTCCCCTTTGAATTAACTTTTAGCCACAAGCTAAAGTTTTTTTTTTTTTTTTTTTAAAAGAAGATTTGTACAAAGAACGTTCGTCCTCAACTAGAGTTGATCATATTTTGTGGGAATATTCGTAAACTCGTGATCAGGGGCGGACCCAAGAAGGATCAAACGGGTTCAGTTGAATCCGCTCTGTTGAATTCGCTTCGTTGAAAAATTGTATTGTATATAAAGATAAATTGTATTTATAACAAATTATTTTTTTTTATATAAATGATAACTTGAACCCACTTGTCACAAATTACGTTGTCTGTTGAGTTGGTCTAGCGTAGGGGTGTTCAAAATCGAACCGAAACTGAAACCAAACCGAAATCGAAACTTAATGGCTTATTAGTATTGGGTTAACGGTTTAACGGACGGAAAACGGATTGAAATTTTTTTCACTTCTTCCAGTACTCTATCTCTAAGTTCTAACGCCTAATTCCTAAATAATCAGAACCCTTGCGTACTATGCATCAGAAGATCCCAGGCTTGGCTTAGCTTAGCTTATTCTCCCACCCTACAACAAGATTGTTTAAGCGGCTGTCTATGGTTCACCTCTGCTTTTATTTTTTTAAACTAATGCATGTTGTCTATGTTTAATAGAAGAACAACAGTGTTGTGCCATATCTTTTTTCACTCTACAATACATGACACACTACATCAGTCTTATGTAGGCGTTAACAGACATGTATGTCTGGACTCAATTTGTAATTTTCTATTCTGAATTTGTATGCTAGGCGGTCAGCAAACAATTGGTGCATGCAATATAGATTGAATTAGGCCGATAAACCGCTCGATAAGAGCTAAATCGATATCAATCTGCCCGATATCTTATCGGGTGGCTAGCGGATTAATACATTTAAAAGCCGATAACCGTTAAGCCAAACCGTTAAGAGTAATTAACCGCCCAATCCGCTCGATAAGCAGCCCTAGTCTAGTGGTTTCAAAATGTATGGATGGTACTGAGGAGTGAGTTCGAATCCATTCGGCGTTTGGTCCAATATATCTTTAGGGGAAGGAGTTTCACGTACTACCATAAGGCAAAGACACTTGGTCCCTTCTATAGTTTATTTTATTTTCTATTTTACTTTATTTTAAAATCAATAATAATTATTCTATAGTTTAGTTTGCTTTAAAAAATTAAACCTATCTACAACATGAATTTTGATTCAAATTTTAATGATATTTATTCAAATTATGTATTTGTTAGTTTAATTTAATTTTAGTCTATGTTGAAATGACTATTTGTTATACTAAAATTTCGGATTTGATATATAACTCCTTTTCGCAAATTATTGGAATTATTTTAGTATTTAGTAAAAATGTTATTCTCTTTTGTTTAGAATTAACAACCTCTAACATAATAACAAGAAAAAATCTTGATTTTATACGAATATCTTAGAACTAGTACTATTTTTAAACTTTATTTCTTGAAGTAAAATTTGTTAAATTAAATAGATAAATTGCTAAAAATAGAAACATATAACTTTTGTATCTTTTTAAAAATATTTTTAACTTTGTTAAAATTATAGAGCACGACTTTAAAATGAGTTTATTTTGAGATTTTTTTTGAGAAAAAAAAAGTGATCAAACCTTATATGTTTGTCATACAACACTGCTTATATTAATGTCTATCGCTGTATTATTTTTTTTGAACCCGCTTGTGTAAAATTTTGGGTCCGCCACTGCTCGGGTATGCAAAATCCTAGCGAGAGGACTTAGCTTCGAGCCCCAAGAAATAGAAAACATGTCGGTAGAAAGTGATTTACTAATTTTCAATGTGAATCCGAATTAATAGAACTTGTGACTTTTAAGAACCAAATGGTTAGAAAAATAAGTTTTTCCTTTCTTTTTTTTTTTCTTGAAAATGTTTGGGAGTACAACTAATAATGAAGTGTTGTTGGAGTACAAATCTTTAAAGAATAAATTCCTCAAAAGAGGACCACGGTTTTAGAATCTTTACTCTTATAGGAGATTTTAGGATCTTATTTTCATTTGTCAACTATATATTCTTTATCCACCACTCCTTTTTTTTCTCCTTTTAGATTTTTTTTTTCTTATTTGGTGTGTGTTATGCATTCGTATTGGGGTTTGACTAAATTTAAATTCGTCCCGAAAAGTTTCATATTGGGGTACCCCGTTCTCTAACAAATACGACTTCATACTCAAAATTCAAACCCAAAACTTCCGATTAAATAGGAAGAAGTACTTATCGTTCTACCATAATCGTTCTTAGTTTTGTAAGAATTGGTTGTTCTATATGTAATCATATTAGTTTTGTAAGAATTGGTTGTTCTATATGTAATCATAATAAAACTAGAAAATCCCTTTAAAATTCATGTAGTCTGACACTCACAAATATTGTTCAAGTTTTCAGAGAATCATTTTTTGTTGGTAGTTTTTAAAATGGCGATATCACATTCGATTCTCACCAAAATGTCCTTTCCAATCCATTCTGACTATATTAAGGGCTGCCTTTCCTATCCCAAAAAAAGTTTTAGAATTAAATAAACTAAAAAGGGAACCTTTTAAATTTAATATTCTCCTCTCTCTCTATATATATTTTTTTTTTGTAATTGGTGGATTAATTTCCTTCTATTTAAATGCTTGCCCAACCAAAGATGACTAATTCCAAATATCTTAGGTAATTGGTAGATTAATTTCCTTCATTGTGAAATAGATAGATTTCTTCATCTTAATCAAATGTCTCAAATTTGTATCCTAGGATTGGATAAACCCATGATAAGGAGCATTTCCTCTTTAGTTGGCCATAATCAATGCTGTCGAGCTAATATTTTTCGAATAGCGAATGCATAAACCAAAAAATAAGTGTTGACTCGAACTCATATCATCTTGTATTAATAAAAATCTATTGATACACCTTGTTCCCTTGAAAAGTTTTTAGAATGGCAAATAGAACACTAAACTTTTGCATGTTGTATATATATTAGGGTGGTGGGATTATGTTGTAACTGATTATGCATGTTTTTTTTTTAGCCGAGGGTCTATCGAAAACAACATATCTGACTACATAAGGTAGGGGCAAGGCTGTATATACACTACCCTCCCTAAAAATCATATGTGAGATTAGGGGTGGCAACATGGTTAAAAGAAAAAAACAGTTAACCACCCATATTATTCATTAAAAATGGGTTTGATAATGAACTATTTAAAAACGGATCAAATATGGATAAAAATCATATTATCCATTTAGAAAATGGATAACCAATGAATTTAACTTTTACATTTGTAAAGCCTCAAATTGGAGGTTCCTCAAGTTTGGAAGACTAGAAATTCTTCCATAAGTGATCATATTCATGAAATCATGAATAATATGGTTACCCATATTATCCGCCGGTTAACCCCTTTTTTATCTGTATCAAATATGGATCAGTCGAATAATTTATCCGTTTTTTCATTACCCGTTTCGACACGCCCTATACCCGACCCGATCCGCCAGTTTGACACTGACACCCCTATATGGGATTATAACGGGTATATATATATTATTGTTGTTGTATATTAGGATGGTGGGAGAGGAATGATCCTATCATAGAATAATGTTTCTTTGTTGAAGGTGGAAATTTGGAACTTCAGAATATTGACTTGAATATAATAAGGTCACAAAAACTAAATGGACAAGAATATATCTAAAGAAACCAATCAAAATCCAACAATTAGAGCATGATAAAATTAAACCATCTCTTTGGTTTCCCTAAAGTCACAAAGTAGGTAAAGTGGTGGCTCAAAGGTATGTTCTGTCACCATTTTAGTACATAAAGATAGTATCAATATTCCTTAATTCTTCAATTAGAATAATTACTATATTTTAATATTTCCTTCCCTCTCGTAGTAATTACTATATATTTTCTCATTCGGTGTTCGTAATTGTATTGAAACCTTAATTAATTCGAATCGCGCCGCGTAAAACTTACTAAAAGAGAAAACGCTTCCTATCAAATATTTTTCATTCCTGAAGCTCGATCCCGAAACCTCTAGTTAATAGCAAAGAAATATTATTCATCCTTTGATGGTTATATCCTTTGACTTCACCTATTAGTAAACAACTCTTTATGTATTCTCAAGCTCTCATGTTCAATACAATATATCTTATTTATTTTTGTTTTTTGTTTTCCCAATGATAAGGTCAGATTGTTATATACAACATCAACTCAATGATATGACTAATTTTGATTCATGCCGTATAAATTTCCAGAATATGAGTAAAATCAGATATTAATAGTAAAATAAATGATGAATGATATATAAATTTAAACTTAAAAAAAACTAACTTAATATGATTCACAATATCAAATGGAGTTTCATGTGAAGTTCAAAATGTAATTACATTAATTAGGTTTTATTTTATTTATAGCTAGTCACTCGTGTCGTAGTTTTCAGCACAGTAATTAACTTTAATAAATCTTTTAGGTGGTGAATGATTTGTCCTTCGATTATCCTCTAAATACAAAGGATAAAAATCAAATTTACAAACAAGTTTTAATTCCCTCTGCTCCATTTTTTTCTTAAGATTTTTTTATTATTCAGAAATTTCATAATATCTGACACTATAAATAATTCTTCATAAAGTTTCATCCGATACGCAGGAAGAATCCGGCTAGAAAGTCATTTTTCTGATGCGATAGTTCACCGGGTGTGGTCGCATTCGTCTCAACAATAGGAAGTGAACAAGAAAATTATATAGACAAGTTAGATCAATCAATAATCGTTTTATTCTTTTATCAATTTTGTCTGGATCTCACCTTTCTTTCGGAAAAAAAAGGAAGAGTGTTTTGGCGCTAGTTGAGGACCTATATTTCAATAACGATGAAGGAAATTGTGTTTATCTAACAAATAAAAGTAAAAAATTAATATGATATTTATTCATCTTATTCCAATCATTCTTCTAATAGCTACCCTCCCAAACAACCAAATAGATTTGAACAAGTATGATAGCCTCCCATGAACTTATAAATATATTAATTAAATTGAAAAATTTATTTAAAAGAACTTATGTGTATAAAAGTTATTAGAAAATACTCCCACTCTAAGCCCATTTGGTCATCATTGGAGAATATAAAAATTGAACAATGAGAATTGAAAATAATAATAATAATAATAATAATAATAATAATAATAATAATAATAATAATAATAATAATAATAATAATAATAAGTGAGCTAGTGAGTGACTTTTTTTACATTTCTAAAACCCAAAGCTTTTATTGAAAAGTGTGTGTAAAGAATAAATTACTACCATAAACTTTGCAAAAGCACACAAATAAAATAACAATAGTTATGGGAATTGCCAATAATCCAAATCTTTGTTGGAATTCGTTTATTCTTCTTCTCCTTCTATTCTACTAGTACTTGTTACATGAATAAGAATTGATTCTTCCACGTTGGATGCTTGCTTTATCAATAGTCCAAAATATGAGGGGCCACTTTGAAATATAATAAACTTTAAAAAATTAAAGGGGCCAAAATATAAAGCCAAAAAGTTAATTGGGAATAGTGGTGAAAAAGAAAAAGGTATTCACCCGTGCCTTCACATTTTCAGTCCTTTGCAGTTTGCCCCCACCTTTTTTTAATACATATCCTTTAACAATTATCAATTGCTTTTTAGAATTTATTTTTCATAAATATTGTATTTTGTAGCAAAGTGTTGTCTTTTTAACTTTTTTACTTTTTCTTGTTTTCGGAGAAGAATATAAAAGACACTATGCAAATTGCCTTTTCCTTACCTTTGGCAAAAAGAGAATGTGCTAACTCCCCACTTGAAAAAGAAGGGAAAAGAAAAGAAAGAAAAGAAAAAGAGAAATTCTAGATGGAGTTCTACGAGGTTAAGAGTAATTTTGATATTTTTCCAAAGTACAAGTGACAAAAAATATTGAGAAATAAAATCGAATATTATGGTATTTTTACTTTACTTTTGCCTCCCTCTCTCCCTTCACATTGGGAGTCGTCTTAGCCATAGGGTTTTCTTGCTCGCATATAACTCCTCTATTGGTATTAGTTCATTTTCGGTATGGCTACTAAGAATTTGATTTAAGAAAAATCCAGCAACCTAATTATGTGTATTAGGAAAATTAGCTCTTTAGGGATAAGGAATAATAAGAGGTGAAGTTTTTGCTATGTATATAGTAATAGCGTACACATGATTTTATGCATATCGATATAATTCAACAAGTACACAAGTTTAGATTTGAAATGGCGGAGTTTTAAGATTTTACTCCATATGCCAAATTGATGTTTACTTTACAATATTTTTCAAACGGTCTATAAATTTCTACAAAAATGTATCAAAATGATACAACTCCATCATCCTTTTCACTTCATAGTTTCTCCGAGGTTTATCGAGGAAAAAAACAATCAAGTTTTTTTTAAAAATTAAATTATAAAGATTTTTCCCCCTTTAAATTGATGATAGTAGGTAGTGAACTTAATCTTATGTTTGCCAAAGCCCAATTTTACAACGAGGCTTACGGCTTGTTTGGATTGTTGTTACATGTCGTTTTATAATGTATCATATTGTATTGTATTGTATTGTATTGCTTGATAAATACAACATTTAGATAGATTGTATCGTTTGCCGTCGTGTCATGATGTCACGCACTAACAATATGAAGAATAAACTTGTAACATTACTAAGAAAAAATAGGATACGGAGTAGAATTATTATATAAAAAGTAGAATAAAGAATAAAATATGATTATTTAATAATAAAGAAGGGCAAGATGAGAGAAAAAAAAGTAAAGAAACGACGCTACCACACCAAATCCGTCATTTCATAACGATGGATTTAAATATACAATACAATAAAATTAAAATAATAATCAAAACAAACATTGTATTTAAAGTAACAATACGATACAATACGATAGGTAACAACTATCAAAACAAGTTGTTAAGGACTAACGGTAAGAGTAATAAGTTATACCATATGAGCTTATCATTACTTATTGCCAAAGACAAAAACCAATTAGTATTTAATAGATTACGTAAATGCATGTATTGTTCTTCAATGATGAAAAAGGAAGTTGATAAATTCAAAATTATGAGATTGTGTTGTTAGTCATATATTAATCCAACCGGTGTCATGATTGTTTTAATTTAATGTTTTAGTGTCATATATTAACTTATTTATTTTTTCTAAGCATATTTGTTTGTTCAAGCTAATGTTCTAATAATTTTGATTTTTACATATGAAAACATCATGTTTGCTTTGTGAAATTGTCAAACAAGAAATTTTATCTCAGCACTTGTTTCTTGTTTCTTAGTCTGGTTTTTATAAAAAAAAAAAAAGAGTGAAAATGTTCCAACCAAATTTACTTTTGCACCGAAGGACGTGGCCTTATGGTCAACGAAGTGATTTTAGAATAATGAGGTTTAATGTTCAACCTTTAGCGGAAAAACAAAGACTACGTAATTTTTTCTCATCACCTATTCAAGTCTAGGTGTACAGAGTTAGTCGATTCCTATGCTGGTATCATGTTCAACTTTTAGCGGAGTCACAAACACTACGTAATTTTTTCCTACCTATTAAAGTCTAGGTGTATAGTATTAGTCGGTTCCTGTACTGGTAGGAGGTAGCAGGTAAAAGGGATAATTCGATGTACAAAGTATCTCGCTAAGAACCACATCTTAATGGATGTGATGTAGACAACCTACCCTAATGCAAATATTAATGGTTGCTTTCACAGCTCGAACCCGTGACTTATAATCACACCGAAACTACTTTACAAGTTGCTCCAAGACTCCCCTTCTAATGGGAGGTAGCAAATATTGAAATTAGTGAAAGTACGCGCAAGTTGGCCCGAATGTCATGGTTATAAAAGAATCAAGAATTTAGATGGGGAGAAAAAAGAAAAGAAAAACCAACAAATCTGAAAATTTCGTTTCCTTTTGTTCTCACTCAAGTGGTTTAGGCTATTAATTCCCTTTATTTTGCTTTGTGATTATTTCTCGTACTTTGGTCAATGATAATGCTTCTAATTTCTTCCTAGATGATAGGTTTGTATATACTTGTCATAGTATTTTACAATATATTTTTTTGCAAAATAAACTTAACGTAAATTCTGAATTATAAACTTTACCCATTTCTCTTGAACCTAATATATTGTGTTATATTTCAATCTTCCTTCTAATTTGCACGGTCATGGGCCAATTGTGTGCTTTTCTGCAGAAACGGCCCGGGGACTTTACTGGGCCCTGATCCACTTAAAGAATAAAGGGGTATTATCACTTCTAGCCTGCGCCATAAACTATTTAGATTGAGTAGCCGCAAAAGTATATAATTTTTGTATATAACATATAAAATGTATATATATATATATATATACATAAAATATATATTTTTAGCTATTATTTTAAGAGCGGCTATACAATATCATTTTTTCAAGAATAAATCCCGGCCCATTTACATCGTCTTGCCTAATATAGGCCTATCTTGTTTTGAGAACGCGGAAGCTGTTCTTTGAGTAGTTAATTTATGACATTTTTTAGTTCCTATACAATATTTGAAATTTATTTACCAAAATTATTTTAATTTTGTATATTACCCGTCCTAAATAAGGTTTGCTTACAATTTGTATACAATCTATTATTAGTACCTTAAATTAGGGAATTCAATTACACCCTATTCCTTTTTTCTCTCCCGTCTTCTTTCCCTATTCTCTACTGCCTCTTTTCACGTACAATCCTTTATCAGTGCCTTAAGTTAGGAGATTTTGTTACACCCTAAAACTAATGTATTTTATTTTGTTATACTAGATAAGGTATGTATCATGTCAATTTAAATGTCACCTGGAATAATGCTCTCCTCTAGGCAAGAATTTAATATATTAGAAATTATCTTCCTGATTTAAGAGAAAATGCCAGCATCTGTTAAGGTGGAGTTACCCTCGTTTGAGACTACACAACATGTTTTTCTGTATATATAAATTAAAAACAAATTTTATACAATTGACTATATAGTATACAACTTAGTTATAACTTTTCTATAATTTTTATATATCATTTTTACCTAGTTAAATACGACTACAACATCATACAAGTTAAATATAATTTTCATATAAATTTTAAACAATATGTATTTTATATGTGTTTTGTATATATTTTGTATGTAATGTGCTCTTCTTCCTCTCTGAAATTCTAATCAAAACTTTCTCTCTTAATACAATTTCGATACATATAAATATTTTATGTAAAAAGATAGTATTTAGAACTCAAATACAAATTTCATACAATGATTCATACATTATACAACTATTTTTTAACTTTCATACAACATATAAATAAAAAAAATATAACTACAACAGAATGTAACTTAAATACAATTTACATTACAACTTTAATATAATTTTATATGTATATTGTATGTCATATGTTGTTTCAATCTGATATCCACCAAAATCAAGTCTAATCTTCGTCAAACACCCTAAAAATTGAGATATAAACTCTAATGAATATTTCAAATTGTTTGCAACAACACTCAATCCAAACAAATAATATTTTTTCATGAAAAACCGAATTCGAATTCAAAGCTTCAAAATTTTTTAATAGCTGCCAATGGTAGAGAGTCAAACACCTTCAAAATTTATTAACTGACAATTTCAATTCGAACACCAATTGTGCAACATGAAATGAAATTTCTAAGTTAAAACTCTATAGTAAAACGATTGAAATCCACTAATAAATTCTGTTAATACTCTATACAACATGAAAGGATAAAAAGCAGATAACTCGAAGAAAATAATTGGGGAAAGAACAGAGAAGGAGAGAGAGAGAGAGAGAGAGAGAGAGAGAGAGAGAGAGAGAGAGAGAGAGAGAGAGAGAGAGAGTATAAAGGGATGGGAAAATAACTAATATTCCATATTCAATTCCTAATATAAAGGATACTCATTTATAGTAATTTGTATATAATTAGTAAATTGTATATCAACTTGTAATTAAGTTAAAACCTAAACGGTGATAGTAAATAAATTTCTAATGTAGTACATATAGATAAAAATTCTCTAATTTATTGGGCAAAAAGAGGTTCGGTTAAATTCCTTCATCTCAAAATTTTATGTATACTAATTTTACGGTACGCGCGTTGCGCGTGTACCCTATATTTTTTTTATGAACAAAGAATGACAATCAAATACTGGGCAAATACGTTAATAAGAAACAATATGCCTAGAACAAAGAAATTTCATAATCTATAAGTATAAATATTTTATTATTATATTTAAGGAAAAATATTTAAATTTACCTCTCGGTGCAAATATCATTTGTAAACTATACATGCACTAATCTGTTAAATAACTTAACACAATTCACCATCTCATCTGAAATGCAACAGCACGTCTCATTTTAGATCCTATCAGTAAGTGGAGGATTTGTAGAAGTGATATTTAGAAATTTTTTGTGGGGTCCATCTCATAAATTAAGGAAGAAATTGATTGACAACCATCTTTTCTTTCTTATTGTCAAATAAGGTAGCCTGCAGAAGGAAAATGTCAAACTTCTTGGGCGGAAGAAAGAAAAAATTTGCATTATTTTTAACCAATCCTTCATTCTGATTGGTTGAAGAGGTAGGCTATTTCTCCTATAAAAGGAGAGATTCGGCTTCTTCATTTTATCACACAGAAAGAAAAGCAACACAATAGTTGCAGAGAGTATTTCTCAGGCATTGTGAAAAATAGATTGTGTAGAGAAAAATAGAGAGTGAGCGATATTGTAGTGAGGTGGGAATATCAAAAGAGGGTTATTTCTTTTAAGTGTTGTAGTGGTCTTTGGAGTATTTTACTCGGACCTACAAAGTGTAAAATTCCTTGCTATAGTGATATTAGTTGCTCGTCTCGGGGCCGTGATTTTTTTTCTTATTCAAAAGGGTTTTTCACGTAACAATCTTGGTATCGTTGTCACTCTTTTATTCTTGTTAATTACTGTATCTCGGTGCTACATTATTATTTCGCTTTTAGTACCGTGAATATTATTTTTGTGGAGATTTATTCCCAATAACTGGTATCAGAGCACAGGTTCTGCTCGTTCACAAGAAATACTATTCACTATCGGTAGTACTATACTCGGTGAAAAATAAAAATATCCGGAGTAAACTACGAGGTAGCAAAATTTAACGGAGATAGCGGTTTCTCAACATGGCAAAGAAGGATGAGAGATCTGCTCATCCAACAAGGATTACACAAGGTACTAGATGCTGATGCCAAAATGCCTGATACCATAAAAGCTGAGGATTGGGCTGACTTAGATGAAAGAGCTGCTAGTGCAATCAGGCTGCACTTATCAGATGATGTGGTAAATAACATCATTGATAAAGATACCGCATGTGGAATTTGGACAACGTTGGAAAGCCTATATATGTCCAAAACACTAACAAATAAATTGTACCTGAAGAAGCAGCTATACACCCTACACATGGGTGAAGGTACAAATTTTTTGTCACATTTAAATGTGTTTAACAGACTAATCACACAGCTCGCCAATCTCGGAGTGAAAATCGAGGAAGAAGATAAAGTCATCTTGTTGTTGAACTCGTTGCCATCTTCGTATGATAATCTGGCAACAACCATCCTGCACGGTAAGATTACCATTGAGTTGAAAGATGTCACATCAGCTCTTCTACTCAATGAGAAGATCAGAAAGAAGCCTGAAAATCAAGGACATGCTCTCATCACAGAAGGTAGAAGCAGGAGTTATCAAAGGAGTTCGAGCAACTATGGTAGATCCGGAGCTCGTGGGAAGTCTAAGAACCGATCCAAATCAAGAGTTAGAAATTGCTACAATTGTGATCAACCAGGTCACTTCAAAAGAGATTGCCCAAATCCAAGGAAGGGCAAAGGTGAAACTAGTGGCCAGAAGAACGACGACCACACAACCGCCATGGTGCAAAACAATGATAATGTTGTCCTTTGTATAAATGAGAAAGGGGAATGCATGCACTTATCAGGTCCAGAGTCGAAATGGGTAGTTGATACAACATCAACTTACCATGCCACACCGGTAAGAGATCTTTTTTGCAGATATGTAGGAGGTGATTTCGGCCTTGTGAGAATGGGTAACACAAGTTACTCAAAGATTACGGGGATTGGTGACATTTGTATCAAGACAAATATCGGATGCACATTAGTTCTGAAAGACGTGCGACATGTACCTGATTTGCGGATGAACTTGATCTCGAGAATTGCTTTAGACCGAGATGGATACGAGAACTATTTTGTAAATCAAAAGTGGAGACTCACCAAGGGATCATTGGTGATTGCAAAGGGAGTTGCTCATGGCACGTTATACAGGACAAATACATAAATATGCCAAGGTGAATTGAACGCAGCACAAGATGATAATTTTGCAGATTTTTGGCACAAAAGAATGGGTCATATGAGTGAGAAGGGATTGCAGATTCTTGCCAAGAAATCACTCATTTCTTATGCCAAAGGTACAACGGTAAAACCCTGTGACTACTGTTTATTTGGTAAGCAGCATAGAGTCTCATTTCAGACATCATCTGAAAGAAAATTGAATATACTTGATTTGGTATATTTTGATGTTTGTGGTCCAATGGAAATTGAATCGATGGGCGGTAACAAATATTTTGTTACTTTTATTGGCGATGCTTCACGAAAATTATGGGTTTATATTTTAAAAACCAAAGATCAGGTGTTTCAAGTTTTCCAGAAGTTTCATGCTATGGTGGAAAAGGAGACATGCCAAAAGCTAAAACGTCTCTGAAGTGACAATGGAGGTGAGTACACTTCAAGGGAATTTGAAGAGTACTGTTCGAGCCATGGAATCAGACATGAAAATACAGTTCCTGGAACCCTACAACACAATAGAGTAGCCGAAAGGATGAACCACATCATTGTGGAGAAGGTGAGAAGCATGCTCAGAATGGCTAAACTGCCTAAGTCATTCTGGGGTGAAGCAGTTCAGACAACTTGTTACCTGATCAATAGGAGTCCATCAGTTCTGTTGGCGTTTGACATCCCAGAGAGAGTTTGGACCAACAAGGAGGTGCCCTACTCTTATGCAAAGGTGTTCAGTTGCAAAGCTTTTGCACATGTACCAAAGGAGCTGAGAACAAAGCTGGATGATAAATTTGTTCCTTGCATATTCATAGGATATGGAGATGAAGAATTCAGATACAGATTGTGGGATCCCGTAAAGAAGAAGGTCATCAGAAGCAGAGATGTAGTCTTCCGAGAAAGTGAAGTTGGAACTGCTGATGATATGCCAGAGAAGGCCAAGAAAATGGTACTATTCCTAACCTTGTTACTATTCCTTCTACTTCTAACAATCCCACAAGTGCATAAAGTACGACCGGCGAGATTGCCGAGCAGGGGAGCAACCTAGTGAGGTTATTGAGCAGGGGGAGCAATTTGATAATGATATCGAGCAAGTGGATCACCCCACTCAGGGAGAAGAACAACCTTAACCTCTGAGGAGATCAGAAAAGCCAAGGGTAGAGTCTTGCAGGTACCCTTCCACGGAGTATGTCTTCATCAGTGATGGGGGGGAGGGGGGGGAGCCAGAAAGTCTTAAGGAGGTGATGTCCCTTCCAGAAAAGAACCAGTGGATGAAAGCCATGCAAGAGGAGATGAAATCTTTGCAGAAAAATGGCACGTACAAGCTGGTTGAACTTCCAAAGGGTAAAAGACCACTCAAATGTAAGTGGGCCTTTAAACTCAAGAAAGATGGAAATGACAAGCTTGTCAGATACAAAGCTCGATTGGTGGTAAAAGGCTTCGAGCAGAAGAAAGGTATTGATTTTGACTAAATTTTCCTACATGTTGTCAAAATGACTTCTATTCGAACAATCTTGAGCTTAGCAGCTAGCTTAGATCTTGAAGTAGAGCAGTTGGACGTGAAAACTGCATTTCTACACAGAGATTTGGAAGAGAAGATCTATATGTAGCAGCCATAAGGATTTGAAGTAGCTGAAAGGAAACACATGGTGTGCAAACTGAATAAGAGTCTTTATGGGTTGAAGCAGGCACCAAGGCAGTGATACAAGAAGCTTGACTCATTCATGAAAAGTCAAACATACACAAAGACATATTTTGATCCATGTGTATACTTCAAAAGATTTTTTGAAAATAACTTTATTATATTGTTGTTGTATATGGATGACATGTTAATTGTTAGAAAAGACAGGGGGTTGATCGCAAAGTTGAAGGGAGATTTGTCCATTTCATTTGATATGAATGACTTGGGCCCAACACAATAAATTCTGGGTAGGGTATGAAGATAGTTCGAGAGCGAACAAGCAGAAAATTGTGGCTGTCTCAGGAGAAGTACATTGAACGTATACTGGAATGCTTCAACATGAAGAATGCTAAGCCAAGTCAGCACGCTTCAACATAAAGATGTGTCCTACAAGTGTGGAGGAGAAAGGGAACATGGCTAGAGTTCCTTATCCTTGAGCAGTCGGAAGCTTGATGTATGCAATGGTATATACCCAACCTGATATTGCTTATGCAATTGGTGTTGTTAGCAGATTCCTTGAAAATCCTAGAAAGGAACATTGGGAAGCAGTCAAGTGGATACTCAGGTACCTGAGAGGTACCACGGGAGATTCTTTGTGTTTTGGAGGATCTCATCCAATCTTGAAGGGCTATACAGATGCTGATATGGCAGGTGACATTGATAACAGAAAATCCACTACTGGATATTTGTTTACATTTTCAGGGGGAGCTATATCATGGGAGTCTAAATTGCAGAAGTGTGTTGCACTTTCAACAATTGAAGCAGAGTACATTGCCGCTACAGAAGCTGGCAAGGAGATGGTATGACTCAAGCGGTTTCTTCAAGAGATGAAATTGCATCAAAAGGAGTATGTCATCTATTGTAATTGTCAAAGTGCAATAGACTTGAGCAAGAACTCCATGTACCATGCAAGAACAAAGCATATAGATGTGAGATATCATTGGATTCGTGAGCAGGTGGAGAACGAATCTTTACAAGTCAAAAAGATTCACACGAGTGAAAATCCTGCTGATATGTTGACCAAGGTGGTACCAAGAGACAAGTTCGAGCTATGCAAAGAACTTGTCGGCATGCACTCAAAATAGAAGACACTGCTACCTCCTTCAGGTGAATGGGACTGGAGGGGGAGTTTTGTGGGGTCCATCCCATAAATTAAGGAAGAAATTGATTGGCAGCCATCTTTTGTTCCTTATTGTCAAATAAGGTAGGCTGCAGAAGGAAAATGTCAAACTTCTTGGGCGGAAGAAAGAATTGCAAATTTTTAACCAATCCTTCATTCTGATTGGTTGAAGAGGTAGGCTATTTCTCCTATAAAATGAGAGCTTCAGCTTCTTCATTTTATCACACAAAAAGAAAAGCAACACAATAGTTGCAGAGAGTATTTCTCAGGCATTGTGAGAAATAGACTGTGTAGAAAAAAATAGAGAGTGAGCGATATTGTAGTGAGGTGGGAATATCAAAAGAAGGTTATTTCTTTTGAGTGTTGTAGTGGTCTTTGGAGTATTTTACTCGGACCTACAAAGTGTAAAATTCGTTGCTATAGTGATATTAGTTGTTCGTCTCGGGACCGTGGTTTTTTCCCTTATTCAAAAGGTTTTCCATGTAAAAATCTTGGTGTCGTTGTCACTCTTTTATTTTTGTTAATTACCGTATCTCGGTGATATATTATTATTCCGCTTTTAATACCGTGAATATTATTTCTGTGGGGGTTTATTTCCAACACCTTTTACTTGTGATATGATAAAAATTTGATATTTTGCATCAATTTACTTTGATTAACTGAAAAATTGTCTTTTATAAGCGTTTTGTTTAGGATATACTCTCAATTACACTGACTGATTATGCAAACACTTTATTGCATTCAAAATCTGAACCTAACTTCAGTCTAATTGCATTGAATCTACATATTTTAAGACTTCAACCTCATGCAGAATAATCCGAAGAAAATCTAACGTATACGATTTTACTACGTATTTATTTATCATAAACCAGAACATAACAAAATGAGAAAAATAAAGAAGAAGAAACAATGATTATCCGATAAATGAAATGAAGAGCATATATAGGGTAGAAAAGTCCTTTCTCACTTATCTTAATGAAAAACTGGTTATCTTTCAACTAATTTTTAAATGGTTATTAAATAGTAATTAGCGCCACAAAAACTAGCTAGCCTATGCCATTTTTACAATTTTTTCATCCGAAAAGAGGATGTGATACTCTTGAAAGAAAATTATTGTTAAGTAATTTATGGAAGCAAAAATACTTGAAAGCATAGTTTATTACTTATGGAAATTATTTCTTGAATTTATTTTGTTTATTTCACTTTGAACAATTCTTAAGTTGTTAGTTCTATTCCATTAACGTGTGTATTTAGCATCCACAATTGGCCCTTTCCATTTCTTTTCTTTTTCTCGTTCTAAAAATATATATATTTTATTTTCAATAATTAATTGTAGGACCAATGCCTATAATTCTATCCATGCACCCAGTAAGCAAAACGTCTGATTTCCTAGTGACTTTTATCCTCGTATATTTGTGAAAATGACCAATTATACTATTTAAAGCCGTCATTATTCTCGAATAATTCATTATTATAGGGAAAATAGAATTTAGGGCAGGGAAACTTTTATTTTATTTGATAAAAAGAATGAGAACATATTTAAAGGGAAAAAAGGACCATGAACACATGAAAAGATTGATGCTTAAGCATGCATAATAAAATAAAATAAAATAAATGCGGACTATATTGAAGCACGCGCCAACCAATATTCGGTACCTATATTAAGGCTTGATTGAAATTAGATTCGTGCCGGAATATTTCACAAGGGTTAAAGCATTTTTTAACCCAGGCGACTTCATATATACTCAGGACTCAAATACAAGATCTTTGATCAACAAAACTCTCTGTAATAGCCTAGCCCGCTAGTGATATTGTTTGCTTTGGGCCTAGGCCCTCACGGGTTTAAAACGCATTGCTTGTTAACTTATATACCTAATATCCCTCTTGTATTTTGCCTATGTGGGACTCTGTCTAAATTCTCTCTCCACTAAATACAATTCTAAAATTCTAGTTAATTGCTGGCTTTGATCCAATATGTATAATTTGAATATATTATTGACAAAATTTGGATATTTTTAGCTTTTGGTGTTAGCCAATAGGCACCATTCTTTGTGAGTTTATAGAATTGTTTCCTGACTAGTGACTACTTGCCAATAAATATTATCTTTTCTCAGATTGGAGATTAAAGTCCAACCAATTATTATGACAGCTCCATTTTCTTGAATTAGATAAACTGATTTTAAAATATTAAATTCCCTATTGCATGTTTGCAAACTAGTGCAGTATTACCTAAGTGATTATGGAATAGGTTAAAATTCTATTTTCTTATTTGTCCATTATTTCATTAAAAAAGAAGCAGAATTTTTTTTTATAACTCAATTCATATTCACACTAACTCGATTAATTCGGGTTCCATTGCAGCGGACAAGTTGCCGTTAGGGTAATTAGGGCAAATTATTTTGAAAAGTATAATGAAGGTTAAATATAAATTATTTTAAAGGTACAAAGATAAATTAGACTATTTTCCCTATTTAGAAACTAAAGGGATAATCTCACCTACCCATAAGTTGGGAAACAAAATTAACCTTTCAACATTTAAGAAAAGTAAAATATACTTGCTAAATTAAAGAGGAAGGTGGAAAAGAAATATACAACTTTTCAAAGAAACGTACAAATTAACCAATCAAATCTTAATGATTATAAATATATAGTGGAAGCTGAGTCTCTGCCTAGGAGGATGCACAATATAGAACATGAGTGCTAAAAATTTTAAAAAATTACATTATACTTTATTAACTTGGTGGTCTATTTTATCTATCCAAACCTTAGTAGATTTAGTAACCCGGTATCTGTCGTACTAGTGGGAGATAGCAGATAACTCGTAAAATTAATCGAGGTGCACGTAAGCTGACTCGAATACCACAATTATCAGTAAAATATTTGAAATTATATTAACTGCATAAACCATGAGATTAGGTTATTAACTTATTATTAGGGGCCACAATTAGCTATAGTTGACTTCAGACTTCATAGTAATATGAAACAAATTTAATAATAAACTTAAAATAAGGAGAGAGTATGCAATAAATTTCTTGATTAGCCTCGTGTGTTTCCAAGATCTCCTTAAGAAACTAATTATTCTCTTTGTTTTCTCTTATCTCAATGATTAAAAGTAAATAAATAAAAATTATATTCATTGTTTATCATGTTCATACTTCTTTTTTTCCTACTGATTTTTGGTTCTATTGTGTAATAATGTTTACTCGTTAATTCTCTCGTGTCCCAAAATATATGGCTTTGTTTATATGGGTAGAATATGTTAATTGTTAATGCCACTTAATTATGATCAAGGGAATCTTTAATGATAAATTTTACGAACTTATTCCATTACTTTGACTAAGTTAGTTAAAAAGTTATATCACGTGATTAAACATAAAATAGTAAAACAGAATTTTGAAATTCAAATAGCCAAATTCTTTTGGTCCTCTAGACATTAAAAAATACCATTTTGATTTAATGAAAGTCAACATAATTTAAAGTTTATGAGTTTTATATTTGTCATCGAACTCACATCTCGTTAAAATAATCAAAATACAAAAAATCCACTTAATACTTACTCGTAGAGGCAGAAAAAAACTCACGTCTCGTTCTCGCAATTGCGTAAGCTAATTAAATATTTATATATGTTTTAGAGTAAAAGGTAAAATATATTAACTCATACATCCCCAAACTTTGATATTTAGAAATAAAAGTTATAGTCCCAATTAAACACTCTCTTAGAGCTAAGATTAACATTTAGTATGATATAAGAAAAGGAGAGGCCTATTAATTTCAATTTTCCACAAAATTAGTTTGTACTCCCTCCGTTCACTTTTATTTGTCAATTATTGACTTGTACCCTCCTTAAAAAATACTAATACATAAAGTGCATAATTTACCATGGTACCCATATTAATTGGTGTATAGTATTAATGGATTTAGAATGAGTTATTAATGCTAAGGGCAAAACAAAAAAATAATAATAAAAAATTTAATATGCGAAAAGTGATAAGTAAAAATAAAAATTTATTTTTAAAATACTTTGATAACTAGAAGTGAACGGACTAAGCAGTATAATTTATTATGAACCAGCAAGAGGAAATGTATATTAAATTCATCTTTCCACAAATAGAAAAAGGAAAAAACAGTTAGATACGTGTCGAAATATTGAAAGGCATGCAGAATCAAGAGATGTGACTATTACAAGGAGACAAAATTAACCTCTCTTCCCACTTTAAGCCTAAGCGTCAGCTTATTTTGAGAAATATTTTATTTTTAAGTATTTTTTTTAAAAGTAATTTTGGTGAGAAATAACTTGTGTTTGGCTAATTATTTAAAAAATATTTTTAAGCAACAATTAGTATTTGACCAAGCTTTTAAAAAGTGATTCTAAGTGTATTTTTCTCAAAAGTACTTCTCAAAAAAGTATTTCCGGAAAGACGCTTATTTTTTCAACTTCTCCAAAACTGATTCTGCTTCTCATCAGAAGCACCTTTTTTCTCCTAAAAGTTTGGCCAAACACTTCAAATTTGAAAAAAAAGAAGAAGAGTTTTTTGAAGTGCTTTTGAACTTGAAGAAGCTTGGCCAAACAAGCTATTAGCTTCTCTCCAAAATTACCTTTTTGAAAAATACTTTTAAAAAAATTATACTTAGAAGCAGTTTTTAAAAAACTTGACCATATGCTAATTGTTGTTCAGAAGTGCTTTTCAAATAAATTAGCCAAACACATATTGTTTCTCGCCAAAAGTACTTTTGAGAAAAAACACTTCTTAAAATAAAGCTAATTTTTGCAGCTTGGCCAAACATGCTATAAGTCTTATTGGAATATTGAATAAAATTAAGCCATGCTAGATATTTAAACCAAACGGAATAATTTAATTTTAGTAGTTAAATATTAAAGTGAAAATACATAACTCTTATGCGACCCTTACATACTCCATATATTAGAGTCTCATCTATTTTTACCTTTGTGATTATGCGTATTTTGATTCGAGGGTATATCGGAAATAACATTTTCACCTACATAAGGTATGAGTAAGATGGCGTATTTACTACCCTCCTCATCGAATCCCACTTGTGAGATTACACTGAATTTATTATTGGTGTTATTGTTGATTCTTTTTAAAAGAATAGATAATTATGTGGTAATTGACCCATTTTATTGTAAAAGTAAAAATCAGATTACTTATCCAAGAAAATAAAAAGGAAAAAGGAGTAATTGGAGTCCTAGCTTTTTCCCCCTCTGCCCTATCGATAAATACTCCCACTCCCTTCATTTCTCTTCCTCACCCAATTTCCAAACAACAAATTCCTCTTCGTTGCTTTGTTTTGCTACTTTCACAGTCATTTTTCACTTGCATAGCAAAAAAAGGAAACAGAAAAAGAAAAAAAGAAGTAAGAAAGCTCTGCTCTCTAATCTTCAATCAGAAATGTAAGAATTCTTTTTCAAACATATCCATGTCTATTCCTTTTTTTTTTTTTTTAATGTCTAAGATAATTGAGGAGATTTTATATTAATTTGAGTAATATGAAATTGAGATTGATAAAGTTCTTGAATTTTATTGCAGAAAAGATTGATGTTGTAATGGAAACCAAAGGTGGTAAGAAGAATTCTTCTTCTTCTAATAATAATAATAGCCATATCCAATACGAAGCTCCTCTTGGTTATATTATTGAAGACGTTCGTCCCAACGGTGGGATCGAAAAATTCCGTTCTGCTGCTTACTCTAACGTAAGTTTATTTTCCATATTTATAGAATTTATGGTAAAAATTTACTCGCATCCGTTGTTTATACCAACTATTAATACACATAACATATATCTTCACACACACTTTTATCACTATAACTCTGAGTACGTGTTGGATCTTCCAAAAATATTGTATTTTTTGAGGATCCAACACGGGCATACAACATTCTGGAGAGTCCGTGCAACATATACTATACCATAGTTAGTTAATATTTTTACTACGGCGCATTAATATGTTTACATAAATCAAATGAATACATGACATGTGTTTTCGCATACACAACTAACACTAGACCATAATTAGTATAGTTGGTGTAAATATGGATGCGATAAATTCTTATCTAGAATCTACATCATTTTCTGTTTTCTAATTTTTTTTTTGTTTTTGTTTTTGTTTTTTTGTGTGTGCAGTGCGTGAGGAAGCCATCCTGATAATCCCTTTATTCAATTATTTTCGCCAATAATCCGTAACTTTTTAAAATAATTCTCATTTTTAAAAATTCTGTTTTTCATCTTTTACTACTAAAATGGCTGGTGCTACTACTGTTTCTGTTATTGGTTTCGAAGGCTATGAAAAGCGCCTAGAGATCACATTTACCGAGCCACCTATGTTCACTGACCCAAACGGGCTCGGTCTCCGAGCCCTGACTCGGTCACAACTTGACTCAATCCTCGAACCCGCTTGTTGCACCATCGTGTCACACCTCTCCAACACTGAGTTTGATTCCTACGTACTCTCTGAGTCGAGTTTATTTATTTACCCTTTAAAAATAATTTTAAAAACTTGTGGGACCACAAAATTGCTTTTGTCAATTCCTCGGATTTTAAAACTCGCCGAGAAACTTTCCCTCGGCGTTGACTCGGTCAAGTACTCACGTGGGACCTTCATTTTTCAAAATTACCAACTTACCCCTCACCGTAGTTTTTCCGAAGAAGTGGCATTTTTGAATTTGTTTTTCAAAAACGGCCATGCTTATGTACTCGGCGATCTGAGCTCGCTAAGTCGGAACTGGCATGTGTACGTGGCAAATGTGGGCCCACGTAAGTTGACCAATCGGACGGATGAGATTAATGTGGAGATGTGCATGATGTGTTTAAAAAGAGAGAAAACGGCCGTCTTTTTCAAAAAATCGGGAGAGGATTTTTATGAAATGACCAAAATGTCCGGGATAAGTGAAATAATTCCGAGCCATGAGATTTGTGATTTTGAGTTTGAGCCTTGTGGATATTCTATGAATGGGATTGATGGTGCAGCGTACTCTACGGTGCACGTGACACCAGAGGATGGGTTCAGTTATGCCAGCTATGAAGCCATGGGGTTAGACCTCGGGTCCATTGGGCTTGAGCCGTTGATCAAGAGGGTGCTGACGTGTTTCGAGCCAGCTGAGTTCAGCGTGGCCGTCACGTGCCATGGTGGGTCCCAATGGGATATTTTTGCTGACGTGGATGGATACTCGTGTGACAATTGTGTCAAGCAAGATTTGCCAGGTGGCGAGTATATAGTCTATCGGTGTTTCACCATGGCGGCCGAGGCGGAGGGAGGATGCGCGGTCCACGCGGCCGCCAACTCCGATTCCAAGACAGCGGACCACTCCGATTCGATGATGGTGGCGCATTGCTGGAAGGAATTGGTGGAGGCGGAGGCGGTTAGGGTCTAATGATTGGCATGTTGTTATAGCAGCAGTTTGTTAATATTTTCATTTTAGTTTAATTAGGTCCTTGTGTTTTGGAGTAAATGGACTTGTAGTCCTACTCAATCAAGTGCAGTCCAATCCAGTCCAGTCTTCTCTTTGTAGTAATTGTTTGTCTGTGCCTTGATATGAGGCTACTCAAATAGTGGAGTATTTGTTACTGCAAAAACTATGCCTGTTCTCATGAATTAAAATTTGTAAACTTTTAAAACGCAATTGTTAGAAGGAGAGCCTTGAAGCAACAACAATGCGTATTAAGGTAGATTATCTATATCACACCCTTGGAGTGCGACCATTTAACGAACCCTACGTGAATGCAGGATGTCTTGTGAACCGAACCGCCCTTTAAAACACAACTACTACCCAAAACACCCCTATTTTTAGAAACTGATAAAACGATATTTATATTCAAAAATAAGATACCTTCATCAACAAAGATGTTTAAAATTCTTGAACGAAAGGCGATAAATAATCCAGGCGATTCAAAGCGACTAACTGGAAAAAATGATATACAAGGTTTACAGTGAATGTTATATATAATACTGCTGGAGCGAAATTTAATAGTAGAATAATGTAATACCCATTGAAGAATGAAGATTAGAATTAAGACAAAAAATGATTCTCAGCGGACAAAGGTTATTCCCTCCACCTGTGGATAATTAAGTTGTAATTATATATTGGGAAAATGATACCGTATGGCCGCTCTAAAAATAATAGCGAAAAAATGTATATTTTTTGTATATATATATATATATATATATATATATATATATATATATATATATATTACATGTTATATGCAAATTTTATACACTTTTTCGGCTACCGAATGTAAATAGTTTATGTGACATGCTAAAAGTGATAATACCCCTTATATTTTTTAATTGTATAATAATATTCACCATTAATATTATTTCGATTTGTAATGTCCATAACAAGGAGTTTGTAATTCATTGCTTCCCTCAAGAAAAAAGAAAAGAAAAGAAAAGAAAAGCTAAAAGAGGTCCAAAATTATAGGCTTTGAATAATAATAATTTCTCTTAATCGTGTCATTCAATTATTTCATTGATGGAAAATCAAAAGTGACAAGAATAAGGTAAAATTGGACCAAATATATTGCTCTTTTTGCTTTAATAATTGGGATATATAGTTGACAATCTACGAACCTGAGTATACGTGCACTTTCCTTCCAATATTTTTCTTTTTATTGGAAAGCAATTATAGGTATAAGCATATACTATGAGGATAAAATACAATAGCAAGTAGAGCGGTCAATATGGGTCGGGCCAGGTTAGCCCGGCCCACGTGGGTTTTAGCATTTGAAATATTGGGTTGGGCTAGCCCATCATTTTGATGGGTCTTATAATAGTCGGTCCACCCCATCCTCTGTGGGTTGCGGACTCCCACAGGCCGGCTCATCATTTTTTAAAATATAATTTTATATTTTTTCTTTAAACTCTAACCTAAAAAAAAAGATAAATATTTAAAAGTTAAAAAATATTTTATTGAAAAAATTTCGCAAAACTTAATAACTTTTTATATTGTTCCAATATATCACAATAAACACTAAAACGTAAAAGACAAGGCTACAGTTCATTCACTAATAGTCAAAACTCAAAATAAACTATTCAAGCGAACGTCCATGACGCTTATGGGATATCCAATACTTCATCTTCATCAAATACATTTGAATCCGCTTGTGACAAGGTTGTTTTAACATGTTCACTTTTATCTACATCTACAATTCATATGCAATATTAATTAGTTAAATATTAAGAATAATTAAATTTTAAAAACTAATAATATTTAAATTCACATTAAAAAATCACCACTTTGAGTTTGGGAAAAGCCGTGCAGGCAAATTCGAGTAGTAACAAGTGTTTGGACATTTATACGATGGATGCAACTTCTGTACGTTGTAAGAACACGCCCACCAATACCAAATGTTGATTTTGATGCTATAATGGTATTAGGAATACTAAGATCATGTGCCATCACTAAAAGATAGGGATATTTTCTAGAATGGTCCTTCAAATACATGACAACATCCATCTCTTGGAACTTCTCAAGATCAAACTTTAGTTCCTCTAAGTAAAGATCTAATTATGACTTTTCATCGCTAGAGGCAATATACTTTTTATATTTTATATATTTTAAATAATTATTTTTATTAGGCCCACGGGCCGGCCCAGACCAGCTTCAGTCAAGCCTCGCGGATCACGGGCTAACTCGGACCGGGCTTAAAAGCCTCGTTTTAAAATGGGCTCCAAAACTCTAGCCCCAATCCTGCCAAATCATGGGATGGGCTAACGGGCCAAGCTCATATTGACGGCTCCGGAACAAGTACTAAAATTACTAGTTTATAATCATGTTCTAAATGACAAGATAAATTGATACGGAAAACAGGAAAAAGATACTACTTTGGTTTTTAAGATACTTCTAAAGCCCAAAATAAATTGTTTTGCTTCAATATGGAGTACTATTATAATGATATAAGATTTGTTATATTATACAGAAGACTTAATCTAAATAATCGCTCACCTAACCATTTAAATTAAAATTAATTAATGAATATATATATATATATATATATATATATATATATATATATATATATATATATATATATATATATATACTACACAAGCCCATCCCACTTAGAGACTATCAGATCTTTATAACACAAAATCCTAATAACACCCCTCACTTCTCAATTATCAACCGCCCCACTCATATCTCCCTCTCCTAAATTATCTCATCTCTCAGGGGGGGGCAGAACAAAAATTTGACTCCTAAATAAGAGGTTCTTTTTTCCTTAATTTAGTAGCTCACTTCTTTGTTAGGTTGCTTATTCAAGTTTCTTGATGATGTACCTTTTGCAAATGGATATATGTTACTCAATCGGTAGTCAAATGTGATATATTCAACATCTTTTTATCACTTCCCTCTTCGATCAATCGGGAAGGCATTTCCTTTCGTAAAATGTTTCATAAATATTTTCATAACATTAATTTTTCTTAAGTAACATTAATATTTTACACAATACAAACTAGGAAAAATACTACTTTCATACCTCAACATGCATCTTATTTTCTTTTTGCAACACATCTCTACTAAAGTAGAAGGGAAATGATAAACCATCCACGGAGTTTGGGGCGGAGCTAATGTACATGTTACGAGTTTGCACTATTAGAAATTCGGTAAAAATCGACCAAGGTAGACCGACCAATTTTGATCGGTCAAAAAATCGACCAAAGTTGGTCGGTTTTTCAAAATATTTTATTTTTTAATTTTATTTTTATGAAACCGACCAACTTTGGTCGGTTTTCCTTGGTGCAAAAATGCGGAAAACTATTTTTGAGTCCCGCAAAATTTATTTTTCAAGAAATCGACCAACTTTGGTCGGTTTTTCAATTAAAATAAATAAAAATTAATATTAAAAAAACCGACAAAAATTGGTCGGTTAATTCGACCGGCCATTTTAAAAAACCAACCAAAGTTTTTTTTTTAATAAAACTGACCAACTTTGGTCGGTTATTTTCGTGCAAAAATATAATTAAAGTGTATAAATTAAATAAAAAACAATCTTAAATCAAAATGCACCAATGGTCTAGTGGTAGAATAGTATCTTGCCACAGTATAGACCCCGATTCGATTCCCAGATGGTAAATCTTTTGATTACATAATTAAAAAACCGACCAACTTTGGTCGATTTTTTTTGCAATATTTGTTTTTTGAATTTAATTGATCGACCAACGTTGGTCGGTAGTTTCCGACCAACTTTGGTCGGTATGCCTTTCCGACCGTCAAAATACCGTCCACACATAAATTATCGCGTTTTGGTCGGTAATTGGCCATAACCGACCAACTTTGATCTTTTTTTGGTCGGTGTTTAGCGGATTTCTAGTAGTGTTGCCCAAACCTAGTAATTTGGTTCAAACATTATATTTATCTTAAAAAATCCGTTGAAATGTATAAATTCTTAATTTAAAATCTAATAACTTAAACCGTTGAAATGTATAAATTCTTAATTTAAAATCTAATAACTTAAACGAATTAGAATTCTAAATCTAGTAACTTGAAATACTAGCTTCACCTATGCACAAAGTGTACTGATATAATGAATGAGATTCCTCCATTTAATAGTAGTGTAAAAGGTAAAAAGGGGTTCAATTAAATCCCTTCATCCGAGAATTATATTGTGATAAACATAATTCTTTATATAATAAATTATTGAATCCCTTTAATATAGGAATAGTAAATATGCATTATTTAAATTTAATTGTTAGGATTCTTAACTACTCTGATTGTCTCAATTCTTAATTAAAGGTCTTGACTTCAGGCCTAAAAGTTAATCGTACTGAAAATATTAGATGCATATAGAGAAAAAAAGAGAAAAAAGAAAGGAAAAATTACATAATATAGTGGTTTTAAAGATAATAATCGGTAAAATAATTATTTATATATTTAACTAGCGAATATAATTATTTTTTGACCGACAATATATGTAACTTGAGCTAGAGGATAGCACGTACATCCTCATTTGGCCCCACATAGATTTCCTCCGTGACATCAACTAACTAAACCGTGTTTTGAAAAATTCCATTTTCCAAAAAAAAAAAAAAAGGAAAATAAAATTCCCTTTTCCTTAATCTTTACAAATCTCAGCCGCCGTATCTCCGTTAATCATTCTCCTCTTTCGCCGCCGTCACTGCCGCCGTCTTCTCCCCCTTTTCCCCATTCATAACATTTTCATGCCTTTTTACGAGCAATAATAATATTCTTTTTTTATTGCGGAAAATGATGAGAGTAATTATCTTTGAATATATCCAAATTACATTTCAAAGCTCCGATTTTCGCGGGAAAAACCGCCTCTTAAACAAATTCAGATAAATCCACAATTTTCTCCTTAGGAAGAATTACAGTGATTTTTTTTTTTTAATAATAATCTCAAAAGCAAAAAAAAAAATGCATTCTCTTTGTTGTAACACCGACGTTGCTGATCAGAACACGCCGGCAGCAATGCCGGCGACTATATCCTCTTCCTCAAATAATATACCACTAGCTAAATTCCTCAACATGCAACAGCCGCGGTCACCTCCTTCCCATACTTCCAAATCACGCGCCGCCGTCAATAACGGCGAAACCGAATTCTCCAGCGATCAACTCCGCCCGTCCAGCACGACGTCGTCGGAATTTCATTCGGCGAGGATGAATGATATTAATGTAGGCAATGGCATTTCGGGAATTTTATATAAATGGGTGAATTACGGAAGAGGATGGAGGCCGCGGTGGTTTGTTTTACACGACGGCGTTCTTTCGTATTACAAAATTCATGGGCGGCATAAGATTGTGACGAATTTAGAAACGGAGAAAGGATCGATGATCGTTGGGCAAAAATCGTTTCGGAGGATTAATACTTCGCCGATGAGCAGCTCTTCGCGATCTCACCGGAGAAAACCGTTCGGAGAAATCCACCTCAAGGTATATAATTATATTTCCTTGATACGAAGCTTTTTTGGAGAAATATTTAGTTGTAATTAAATCATATAACAAGTTCTCATTTAATGTGATGTTATTCGAATAATAGCAAAGTCTATGAGGACAATTTGAGTTAAATTTTTCCACCAGCGTCCAAGGGTGTGGCCTAGTGATCAATGAAGTAGGTTGAGAACTTGAGGTTCAAATCCTAGCGAAGACCAAAACACTAGGTGATTTTTTTCCATTTGTCCAAGACTTGGTGGTGTTACGTGGTACCTGCCGGTGGTGATAGGTTATTTGAGGTGTGTGCAAACTGGTAAGTACACCACAATTATCAAAAAGAAAAAAGAAATTCCCTCAAGGCTTTGATCAAGTGGTAAGAGCATCGTGCGTGATGTGTGGGTTAGACGGACGTCACGAGTTCGAATTTTGTCGAAGCTTGGTATTTAAGTGAAAAAGGGTAGATTTTAAAACTTTTTCAGTTATCAAGATAAAAAAATTTGAGTTAAACTTTGTGGCAAAAATTAGCTGTTTAACTTTCTGTTTTAGGTTTATCTTAAAATTGTCTTCGTAATTCTACAATGAAAACTTTTCCTCTGCATTAATCCAAATTCTAAAATATTTCAGCTTTCAAAGGATTTTTGGCACCTACTTTCTACACAATGTTCATTTTTTTTTAAAAAAAGTCAAATTTATCAAACACAAGTAAATTTTCAACTGTTATCTTAATAATTTACGTCCAGATCAAACGGGAGAACTAAATTGAACAAAGGGAGTCACTTAATTAAGTAGTGTATTGGTAGAGTCGTCACATTACTGTTTAAAGTTAAATAGTTGAAAAGGTTTGAATTTTAGAAAATTTATCTTTGGGAACATCAAAAATAAAAAATGTCATATAAACTGAGACAAGTACATTATGAGCGCACGTATCAAAAGTGCCCTAGTGGTTAATAGCGGAATTCCTATTTGTAGAAACTGTGCTGTTTCTGAATTTTTGTTTGTGTGCCATAGAAAAGATCAATTTGTAACATGGATGTTTGTTTTGTTTGTCCAATTGCTTTGATTTCGGAGTTGGATATTCTACTAACCGTTTAATGTTTTTATAGGTCTCATCAGTAAGGGAAAGTCGATCAGATGATCGGAGGTTTTCTATAAATACTGGCACAAAGAGGCTGCATTTGAGGGCAGAAATAAGGGAGGACAGACATACTTGGTTGGAGGCATTGGTTGCGGCCAAGAAGATGTTTCCAACAAGCGATCCTGTTCTTGAGACTCAAATGAATGAGAATGTGGTTTTGTCAACTGAAAAGTTGAGGCAGCGACTCTTGGAGGATGGTGTAAGTGAGGTTGTGATTCGGGACAGTGAGCAGATTATGAGGAATGAATTTGTAGCATTGCATAGTCATCTACTGCAGCTAAAGCGGAAGCAGATGCGACTGCTTGATAAATTGGGACAGTTGGAGGTATGACCTGCTAGAAAATGACACGATCTTGCTATTTCTGTAGCAACTTCTACTTGCTAACCATTTCGTACGTTTTGCCATTAGAGAATAACACTTATGGAGTCAAATGGTTATCGAATGAAGTTCCACAGTTATCGAAAGGCTTAGGAAGATGAGATATACTGAGCAGCTCTTATTCACACTAGTGCTTCTCATAATATAGAATAGCCTACAAGGAGTGCTCTGTATGGAAAAATCTTAACTAGTAGCAGTATAGAGCAAAAATCATTCACTTGAAGAGTCTCGTCAATGAGAAAAAAGTTTCAAATGTAGAATTTTATTTTGGTCTACACCAAAGTGGATGACTTCAATTTGGCTTGAAGAGTTGTATAAACACTAGCGCTTCTCATAATAGAGTATGGCTTACAACAAGTGCACTTTAGGTGAAAAAATCTAAAATACTAGTAGCAAATAGAGCATAAATCCTTCATTTGAAGAGTCTTGTCAATGAGAGAAAACTTCAAACATATCTTGAATTCCATTTTGTTGTGAAACCGAATAGGAAAACTTCAATTTCACACGAAGTGTTTGGCTGATGAGAGATATATTACATTTACGCTCAATTGAATTGAACTAGTCTAAGGAGTTTCTTTCTTGACTCTACAGCATATTGTAAGAAATTTCTTCGACTGTACTCTTGTTGAATCTCCATTCTAGTTGACTTAGCTAATTAACTGATGAATATGGTTCATGCTTTGCTTCTGCCTTAATAATAAAGCTGGCGGTCATCAATTACTGGGCTTTATTTGAATTACCATCAGGCCTGTATTACGATTACATGCTAGATGAGAAGAACTAAATAAACATTTCTGCAGAAGTTGATGAGCTTGAAGTGCAACAAGATGGTCCTACCCCTACCTATTTAGTACAGATTCTTCACGCACGAAGGATCAGAGAGAAAGAGGATTCTAAAAGCGAAAAGCCTAGAAGACTAGATTGTCAGACTCGGAGGTAGCAGTAAGATCTCTGTCTCCAGAGAAGGCATGAGGGTTTTCTAAAAGTCTCCTTTCATTACTTATGGATAAAGCTCTTAAGCTTAAGCTTTTACGAGAGTTTGTTTCGGAGTAACATTAAGAAGAGCACTTTGAAGTTCCAAGCAGTGCCAATTCTGGTTATGAGGATGGTGCAAGCAGATTATCACTACAAGAAGAAGCTTCTGTTATCTTCAACTTCAGGAGCTGATTGGAGCACTTACACTGTTAGTTCTGTTAATAGAACGGAATAGAAAGAAGAAAATTGCATAGTGTAGATATATCTTTTTTGGGGAGGGCTCATAATTAGGGAAAAAATTAGAACAGAACAGGAAGACAGGAGTGAATCTTGACTTTAAAATGAAATATATTGTAGTGGCTCTGGTAAAGTTAGACAGAGGAAGAATGAGAAAACGATGACAAAAGACCAGCTGAAGGAGAGGAGAGGAAGTGGAAAGTTTATGACTTATTATTTGCAAAGGCAGGAGTAACATCCTTCTATAATGGGCTAAAAGTTACTAAAATTTAAAGCTTGTCCGAATATGTCGTTGTATTGCATGAGAAATCATCAGGTGCCAGATTAGCTTCTTTCTCGACAGCAAAATGGAAATGCTTTTCTCTGTCTAATAAAATGAAAAATCATGATTAAGAAGTTATTTGGAACATACCAGCATTTTTATGACTTACGAGAGTTTCGGCTGAATAATGTCTGCTTTTGGTGTGTACTACTACTGCAATTTAGGTAACAAAAGGTTTCTATGCATTTGACGTACAACTGGAATTACTAAACATCAGATCTCAGATAAGCAATACGAGCGCATATCTTCTCTCTTTACGCCCCAAAATGGTTCTTCTTCTATGTTTTCAGTAATGCCAGTTGAACTTATTTTTATTTGATTTACTTGCTGAATCCCGATGTTGGTGTCAATCTGAAAGCCATTATGACTTTTTACGATATTGAATTTAGGTTGTAGTTGAGGTACTTACAATTTGTTTGTTGAATTCTGCTTAGTTGAACCTCAGAGTCACATATGAGACTCATGTGCTTTATGATACACTAAAACTGCTCTTATTCTGCCCACCCACAGACAGAAAAAGTCGACCTCGAGAACACTCTTATTGATGAGGGTCACAGACAAGCAAAAGATCGTCAAACTTCTTCTGAAGTATCCCTGGATAAATTCAGAGGTATGCATAGTTAGACAGTTTTTCTCATTGCTGCAGTGCAACTATTTGAACTTCACTTATTGTATTTTTCAGTTTGTATCTCTTACCATTTGGAGAAAGTTTACTTACTAAATGTCTTTCATCTGGTAGTATTTCTAGGAGGAAGTGTAAGTGGATCTGACAACGAAGAGGAGGAAAGTGATGATGATGTAGATGCTGATAACTTATTTTTTGATGCTAAAGATATTCTTTCTTCGAGTTCCACAAGAAGCACCGATTCTGATGATGGAAGATCATCATTTGATTCTGCAGTCATAGAGTTCCATCCTTCTGAGGATGGTCTTAGTTCTGGTACTAGATTTGCCACATCTGATTATCCTTATGTTAAGCGGAGAAAGAAATTGCCAGAACCATCTCAGAAGGAAAAGGGAGTAAGCCTTTGGTCAATGATCAAAGATAACATCGGCAAGGATCTAACTAAAGTTTGTCTACCAGTGTTCTTCAATGAGCCACTCTCTTCTTTGCAGAGATGTTTTGAAGATTTTGAATACTCTTACCTTCTTGACCAAGCTTATGAATGGGGAAAAACGGTAATCGTTTTGTGGGCCTTTTATCTTTTTGTTTATCTTTCTTCGTTGTTTCCATGCATTTATTATACATCATATATTTCTTGTTATATTTGGCAGTATCGCTGTTAAAAATTCATCCAACCTAATGCTTGCAGCTCAAAGGATTAATAAAATGTTGGGAAATTTGTAATTTATGAAATTTAATTGAGTTGTCTTCTTTTCTCCTTAGTTTGAGGATCCCCATATTTCAGTTGGCATACTCGCAATGATTGCTTATTTCCTCTTATAGATGACAATATTAACAAAAAGTATTCATCTTTTGTAAATTTAAAATTGAACATGTGGAAAAGTTTACTCGCTGTTGCCTGCAATTAGTAGAAAGATAAAAGGTAGTATCTGACACTTTTTCTCTTAAAGTATTTTTCTATTTTCCAATCATTAGATTGGAAATCAGGAACCTATTAACTCGTATTTAGACGATAATTAATTAAGCAATACTCTGTTGCTGTAAATACTTTCTCTTCGGGATTCTGTCACCTGTTATGCATGTCATAGTTTGCCATCTTTTCGCATATGAAAATGTAACCACTTTTGTTAGCAAAACTTTGTAGGGAAATAGCATTATGAGGATTCTTAGCATTGCTGCATTTGCTGTATCTGGATATGCTTCGACCGATGGAAGAATTTACAAGCCATTTAATCCGTTACTAGGAGAGACATATGAAGCTGATTACCCAGACAAGGGAGTACGTTTCATCTCAGAAAAGGTACTCTTAAAAGAAGCTGGTTTTAAATGGTCCCCTTTTACTTATAGAGATCATTGTCTTTTGCTTATGTTCTCCAAATATGGACTTACTATACACATGTAGAAACATGCAAGGGGCTAAAAGGATTTTTTTCCTGATGCAAACATCATCTTCTGAATGTTAGCTGAAGTAGTGTTATATATTTCATTTTACTATCAAATTGTAGCATTCAATTCCTGATAGTTTTCCGAGGATTAAATAAAATTTCTTCCAAAGGTTGTCATTTTGCTCCTCTTTTTTGCCTTCAGCTGCACCTTGGAATTTTTCTGTTGATATCATTTTGAGGTAGTGTCTAACAGATATGTAAAAACGGAGGTGCATCTAAGGCAAGAGATAGGACTAGAGTTGAAGCAAAGAGTAATATCGAAAATTAGACGAGCGGAAGGATTAGAGGAAGAGAAGAGGAATAAATTGGAAATTTTTCTGATAAGTCCATATTTTGTTCACATTTGGTCAGACTACAAGGCAAATAGAACTATTATTTGTATACCATTCTTAAATCTCCAATGCTCATTATTACTTAAATTAGCAATAGAAAGGTTTGTTTATTTCCCTTTTGCGGCTATCAGTTAATCATTTTGACAGAAATTAATGGCACAAGGGAATAGATTGGCATGCTTTCTTTTCTGAATGTGTAATAAAGTATTTCCTGTTGACATAGGTAAGTCATCACCCCATGATTCTTGCATGCCTCTGTGCGGGTCGAGGTTGGAAATTTTGGGGAGATACAAATTTAAAAAGTAAGTTCTGGGGTCGATCAATTCAACTTGACCCTGTTGGTGTCCTTACCTTGGAGTTCGACGATGGAGAAGTTTTTCGGTGGAACAAGGTATGTATATTATACTGAAAAGACTGCAACTCCTTTTGTCGCGCTTGCTGCTGAACTGTTAAACTGAATTATATCAGGTTACGACTTCCATCTACAACATCATTATAGGAAAACTCTATTGTGACCACTATGGTACGATGTATATCCGAGGGAATCGAGATTACTCCTGCAAGCTAAAATTTAAGGAGCAGTCTATTGTGGAAAGAAATCCTCACCAGGTGCAGTATTTTCACTTTATCAGTGCTTGTCTTCTTCCCACAGTATTGGGTTCAATTCAATAAGCGTTCTTGTGATCTTCTGCTGGATGATGATATCTGGAGCTCATAGTCTTTTTTGTGGTGATTTTGGTTTAAAATGCTGCATACTTTCTTACTCAATGCTAACTTTAGAAGGACTCAAACAGCCCCCAATTTTATCGTACTCCCTCATCTAGTGGCAGAGCTAGGATTTTCACTAAGGAGAGTCAAAATTTAAAGAAATAAATACACAAAGAAGTTAAGGGGATTCAACATATAGTATATATATGTGGTCCTTGGTGTTATATATATATCTCTTCTGTGGACTTCTGTGTTAGTCGAACCATGCTTATCATTCTTTCTTGCCCATAGTTGCCACAAATCTAGAGATGCACTCTTCAAACTTTTATTTCGACATTTTCTCCTTTCTTGCTTTACATATCTTTTCTTTGAAATTTGGATATAATTACATGACTAAGATGAGATAGAGCTAAATCAACAATTCTTGTTGTGCTGTATATGGCATTTCCCACCTCCAAGATATACCCAGCAGTTATTCTCCCCCAGAAAATCTCCAACCAAGAATATATATTAACTTTGAAAGCACACAATGGTGCAAAATCATTGTTGGTCCAAATCATGCTACCCACCCACTACTCTCCTCCCCTTTTCTTCTTCTGTTGTTCTGTTCATTGTTTCTACCACGAATACACGACCGCTGAATCAGCACTACTTAGTTATACACTGGGATGAAATAGTACGTAATTTCAAACTGAGTGTCCTCCTTTTCTTTCTAGACCTTCCCAAAATATCCTGGTTTCCAAAAAAGAAAGTTTCATCGTACCTGGTATAATCCAAGAAGTTCACATGGCTCTTACTTTTCCTTTTCTTTTGTTACAAATTAAAAAGTTACCCGGATACCACATTTTTACTCGTTAAGCACTAAATATTTTGTCTTCATTTTCATGCCAAGTCAAGCATGAACTTTTTTTTGTGGCAGGATGAATGGAGAACTTAATTTTACCTCTGCTCTTAGTAGACATATTATTGCCGTGGTTTGTAATGTAATATGAGTGGATATTCCATAGGGAAATTCCGTAGTGTAATAGGAGTGGATATTATTCTAAAAGGATGGTTAAGTTTCCATCAATCATCTCATTTCAAATTATTTTTGCAGGTACATGGAGTCATACATGATAAGAATGGAAAAAGAGTGGCAACAATATCTGGAAAATGGGATGAGAGTTTGCATTACTCCATGGGCGATAGTTCATCAGAAGATGTAGGACAAGATTCTGAATCGAAGTCACATTTGCTTTGGAAGCGGAGCAAACCATCAAATTACCAAACAAAGTACAACTTTACGCGTTTTGCAATCACCTTGAATGAGCTCTCCCCTGAGCTTAAGGTAAAGGGATATTTTAATAGACACGTCATTTTTTTGTGTCATGGACATCCATATCTTTCAAATGTATTCTAATATCAGTACTTTACCTCTGTATCTGCACACAGCAAAGGTTGCCACCAACAGATTCAAGGCTGAGACCTGACCAAAGGTTTCTTGAAAATGGAGAATATGACATGGCTGATTCAGAAAAGTTGCGGTTAGAACAGAGGCAACGCGAGGTGAGACAAATAGTTATTTTCTTCAATATTGACATTCTAATAAGCATGGTTAGACTTTGGGTTTTGTCAGATATCAGTTGTGATTACCAACCAGTTTACTGTTTAATATAAGCGCTAGCTTGATTTATAACGAGGTAACAAGGTAATTAGCATGCTTATAACCTGGTTATATTTATGAGGCATCCAAATGAATCAGTATTTACTCACTTAATATTCTATGGATGTACAATATCAAACTTGGAGGAACTTACTAACTCTTGAACTAGGATCATTCCTTTTATATGTTTGCTTCACATCTAAGTCAGAAAAGCATCTTTTACTCAAAAATTAGTTTACTAACGAACATCATCATTTGCTTTACAAATTTTCACCATTCTGGATAATAATCCATGTTTGTATCTCCAAATCTTTAGGCAATTGTTTCTTTCTCGTTGGAATATTGAGATAGTAAACAGGCCTAATGAAAAATAGGGCATAACGGAAGAAAAGGATTTATACAGACGATAGAGATTAATCGGGATTAAGCTTTAGGCATGATAGTATGTTTACATAGGCATATGTAGAGTTATAGTACGGGGTTCATCTGAATCCAACCCAGTATTTTCGACATGGAATATTAATTTAGTTTAAAAATTCACTAAAATTGCAACATATAGTGGGTCTGAACCCATAAATTTAAAAATATAATATGTTCAATACTAAGAACCATAAATGTAGAACCCATAGAATTAAAATTCTGGATCCGCTTCTGTTAGTGTTTAGTATCGATCCAATGGTTGCTAGTAGAAAATATTGAGAAATCTTTGTGCTAGAGGAATTTTTTCCTTTTTCAGAGAGTTTCTTGATTTTATTAAAAATAATGTTTTATATTATATTGGACAGAATGACTAGACCCCACTTGTAGAATTTTACTGGGTAGTTGTTGTTGTTGGACAGAATGAGCCTAAATAGAGCGACATGAATAATGAAGATTCATATAGTCGACCCCAACTTGCTTAAGATTGAAGCATTGTTGTTGTTGTTGTTGTTGTAATCAAGATTTTGTATATGCAGGCATCAAAGATGCAGGAAAGAGGCTGGAAACCAAGGTGGTTCGCAAAACCAAAAGGTAGTGATACATATCAATATAAAGGAGGATATTGGGAAGCTAGAGAAACTGGTAAATGGGAATCATGTCCTGATATTTTTGGTGAAATATCTCAAGTGATTTGATCCCCTATTTCTTACTTCCATTGTTCTTGGTCCTTATTCTCATGGTTTTATACACTGAACAAACAAAATGGAATTGGAATTGTACATGAAAACTAAAACCACAGAATGAGATAGGCTAAAGGATTGGTGGTGGAAGAGCTGCTATTTAGAATTAGCCGGTACGTTCCGAATTTCATAATTACAGTTCAATTTTTTGGGACAAAAATATCCTGAAGTTAAGATTTTTAGTTCAAAATTTCATGACAAAATAAATATTGGCTAAGCTCTGAATAACATCCAAGAAATGGCTGTTTGTGCACCTCCCCCTTCTTTTGACCTTATATCCATTTGTAAAAGGTTTTCTTTTTCTCCAACGTTTGATTTCTCAATTCCTATATACTGTGTTTTGTTGCAAATTTTCCTTAAATTCCCATGGGAGTATTGTTTGATTTTAGGACTTGTAAATGATAATATGCCAAAGTACTGGACAAAAGAAAAAAAAGGATAATATGCCAAATTGTGCTATTCTTTTGATTATACATACTTGACCATTCTTTTTGAGAATTGTACTGTAGAATAAATCTCGAATTAATCTTGTCCATTTTTGTAATAGCAATATTAGTTTATTTGTAGCTCTTTTATGTACATTGCACTGAATTCATTGTACTGTTAAAATTATGAGTTCAGATCTAATCTTTCTATAGGTATTTACATATATATCTATATTTTATGTCGAAAGTTTTGGGTTCAGATAAACTCGTAGCAAAAAGCTATATTGCCTCTACTCATATGCTACTAAGTTTCTTACTATAGCTTCAAAACAAGCATTCAAAGTGATGATCATCACCTTCCTCCTTCTCCTAATATCCCTGATCCCTCCATCGGTGAGATTGAAATTTATTTTGGCGATTTCATCAAGTTCTATGATTTATAGAATTTCAATCTCTTCTATTAAAAGCTTCTTTTCGTCTTGATCATGAAACTACTATGTTTCAATAAAAATAAGAGTATCATTTGACTCATTTCATATTTATGAGTTTCGAAAGATACATGTTTCAAAAAAATATTTATTATCTTTTTTAATTAAAGGCGTGAATAAAATATTTCAACAAGAATATTTATCTTTTTTTAAAAAAAATTCTGAAAAATAAATATGTTAAATCTTTTTATTTGTCTTTTAATAATTTTAATTTGTCTTTTAATAATTTTATTTTGATATAGTTTGTTAGAAATATACCTCATTTAGCATGAAAGTGTAAATTTTTTATAGTATAGGGTGTAAGTATTTGATTTTAAAAAATAGGGAGTGTATACGAAACTAGGTCATATTATTTATACTGTATAGGAGCTTTTGTGTATTTAACCATATCAAATATATCAGAATAAGTCCGAGAAAATTTATCTTATATTATTCTAAAGAGACTATTCCCACTTTTGGCACTAGTGTTTCAAACTATGAAAGGGAAAGCAATGGAAAAAGAAAGAAAGTCAAATTTTAGTGATTATACTAAGAAAGAAGACAGTCAAGGAATTTCATTAAAGTCAAATTCTCTCAAGTCTTCCTAGAACTGTTCACCAATCTTCAATATGTTGCAACAAATGGAATTTCTAGAAAATTTGAGCTGCAAATTTTGACCACTTCATACAATAAACTATACTTTTTTTTCTTTAAGTAAATATTTATAAATATTTAACTGTTAACACAACTATTATTACATATAACTTAAGGTCGATGTAAGAACCAATAAATTTTAAATATTGGATCCGCCTCTACATTATATAGAATGATATCTCTCCGACCAGAAAAATAAAAAAAAAATTAACTCCAATAGCCGTACATTCAACCAATTAAAATATGACTAATATTATTCCATTAATACCTATTTATAAAGGAGAGAACATATTTATCCAAGAAAGACATATGTGTGGTATCCTTTGTTTGAGAAGGGAATATTTGGATATTGAGTTTCCACTAGAAATGTGCTCACATCACATCGTACTAAACTTAATTATGTGAAATATAATAATCACTATCTGAGTCAATGGACTATTTTTTGCCTTCTTTCCAAAATTTTAGATTTGGGAGCTTAGACGACGCAAATCCTGATTAGTCGAGGCACTAGCAAATATCTATTTAAAATTTATATATCTTTTATATATGTGTAAAAATAAAGATCTCTTATTCAGATGTACTCGTATTGGTGGGGATCATGGCCCACAGATGAATCTTGTCATATTATTTGACATTTTAATAAGAACGATCATTAATTATATTTGAACTTCGAAATGAAAAGGAAAAAGAAATAACAAGAAAGAAATTAAATTTCATTATAATGCCGATAAATTTTCTAAGATGTATTATAGAATTCCATTTCACAACATGTTTTTGAATTTAAAAAAGTACACAAAAGTATCAATAACCTTTAGTTAATTTAAGTCCGCATTATACTTGATTATTTCGATTATTATATGAATAATCGATACATAAACATAGAAGCAAGAAAAGTCAAGTTCTGAAGATCATATTTTGCCAGGAATATTGATAAATTCCAACTCTCTTTTGAGGAACTTTTTGCAAATCCTTTCCAAACATTTCCTATCTGGCTCAGCTTTATAAAGCTTAGATTTTGCATCTTCTGCAAATCCACTCTGTATATATAAAGAAAAAAATACAAAATTGATGAGAAAGAGAAAACATGAAATAGTAACAAAACCATGAAACAAAAATATATAGTTATAAAAAAAATATTCTAACTAATTTAATTTACCTCAATACAACCATTGGAAAGGAGACGATCAATGAGATTAGAGAGTATATCTTTGGTATATTCAGGGTGGCCTTGAATGCCTAATATATGATCTCCCATTGTGAACATCTCCACATTAGTCTTTTCTGAAATTGCTACTATTTCTGCTCCCTTTGGCACTTCCCACACCTGTGTATAAGTCATAACTGATTGAAAAGAATTGGATTTGGGAATTTACAGAGTGGCAAAACCAGCGGCGGAGCCACCTTACAGCAAGGGGTAGACACCCCTTCGCGGGAAAAATACACGTGTAAGTAGGTAAAATTATTTCTTATATGCATATTGACTTTCGTATGTTTACTTTTATATACTTTGATTAAACCCCTTAATGAAAATTCTGACTTCGCTATTGGGCAAAGCAGCAACATGGCGAGTAGCATGTCATAACCTGACACTAGAAATTTGAACTTTACTGGTATTTAATGTGACAAAAATAGTTTTATCACTTTACTATTTCAATAGATAAAGTTCAGTGACCGTACGTGAGACAGATCCTTCTCTCGCAATAGGCTAGAACCCTAGAGCAAATATGATTTCAACAACAACAACATACCCAGTATTATCCCACACCGTGGGGTCTGAGGAGGGTAGTGTGTACGCAGACCTTACCCCTGTCTTGTGAGGATAGAAAGGTTGTTTCCAATAGACCCTCGACTCAGGAAAGTATAAGCACCATATTAATGAAAATATAGACAAGAAGGGACAGTACCAAAAAAGCATATAAAAGCAGGATAAAACAACAAGATAGTAAGGTGGTCAACAATGAAAGAAAATAACAAAAACCTACTACCAACGAAAATTGAGACTGCGTGCCAATACTACTATTATGAACACCCTAAACTACATACTCTACTACTCTAATCCTCGACCTCCATACCTTCCGATCAAGGATCATAACAAATATGATTTCACAATAGAAATATAGAGATATATACCTCATCTTGGTGACACTCAATGATTGAAAGTGCAGGTGGGATTTCATCCAAATCACTAAGGAAACTATGTGTAGAGAAGTTCTTCACAATGCTTAATTTCCTTAGTCCAATATCCCAACCATTGCAAGCTTTTCCAACTTTTCCTCCCAAAGCTCTACACAGAACCTATAAATATGAAAAATGAGTATACATGTTATTAGATATTTAAATTCTCTTTTTATTTGGACAAAAGTAAAAGTCTTCCTTATAGAGCAAGATGCAAGTACTTTTTATTAAATCGCATTTATTAAGGAGTGTTTGGCCCCATAATGTGAGATTTTTCGGTGCGAATCTAAATTTAATCGTGTCCGATGCACGTACCAGATACCTAGGGAAAATCCCAAAAAAGCATACTTTTTTTGTTGAGAGATGCAAGTGTGCAATGTGGTCCTTTGCACTTTGGTATATGTACTTTACCCAACTTGTTGGATGATTTTATTAATTTATTCTTAGAAAATATTATCACTATTCATTTCCAATGTGTTGGGGAAGGATTTTTGCTATCTTTTTTTTACATGGATTTAATACACTCATTATGTAAAAATAGTTTATCTTGATAATGAATTTTAGCTTATTGTAATAGCAGATAACCTATCTTATTTTTCAAATTACTAATTACACTTAACGTACGTGGTTACAAGTAATTATAGAGTAATTACACTCTTTTGACATACCTGGTGGCCAAAGCAAATGCCAAGAACTTTCTTTTGCATAAAAAACAAAGTTTGTAAGAGAATGCAAAGCTTAAGAATCCAATGCTCATTCCCATATGCATCAAAAGGACTTCCACTAATTACAAATCCTTCATAATTTTGAAGCTCAGCCATATCTGGAAATTCATCTTCAACCACTCTAAACAAATCCCATTTCTCTCCTTCTTCACCTAAAGCTTCCAAAAATACATTAAAATATCCTCCATATACTTTCTTCACATAATCTGAATCCTTTGCAGCTAACAACAAAGCATATCTCTTAATCTTCTCCTCTTCAATCTTCATTCTCAAAGAGCGCCTAAAGCAGAAAGTCTCAGTACTAAAAGACGTAACTTCAGGAGTTTTTCTATAAGAAGAGTAACTTATCTCAATTATTTGATTAGAGTTTCAGTACTGAAAGACGAAATTTCAGGAGTTTTTCTGTAAGGAGAGTAGTTTATCTCAACTACTTGATTGGAGTTTGTGGCATAGATGGCAATCACTATGTGAGTGTGTGAAAATGAGAGAAGAGAGAATAATAATTCTTCGCTTAGCTTTGGAATCAAGACAATGCTATTTGTTGGTTTATGTTTTGAGAGAGTAAATAAAAGATGTATTTATAGAAGGAAAAAAAGAGGATTCCATTTGTGTTTTTAGTCATATGAAATATATCTACGCGTTTTGATATCGTAACTTGAATAAGTAGAGGAATTAATAATTAACAAATAGAAGCATTATTAAATACACTAGTAAACATGCATGGTTTCGAGGAACTATACAAGAACTAAAATAAAAGATGAAAGAGGTCGAAGGTTTCTTCACTAAAGTTTCTTGCAATATCTATTTGATTAATTTTATCTTAAAAAATATACAGCACAATTTGCTGGCTGGACTGGTTTTTTTTTTTTTTTTTTGTGGGGTGGGGTGGGGGTTTTGGGGGGGGGGGGGGGGTCATCTTGACCAAAAACACCTAAATAATCCATCAAGTAGATGTGTATATGGAAAGAAGCTCGATATTGTCTTTGCACGCATAGGACTAGACATCTTGTATATATGGATAATATAACATAGGGTTTAACACCGGGTAAACCAAAAATAAAGATGAGTCTGACTCTGATACATGTTAAGAAAACGGATCTTGAACTTTATTCAACCCCAAAAGTTAGTTTATAGGTAATGATGAGATGTTTATGCTTTCAACATATACGAATTACTTCTATTAAAGACTAAATGTTATTGAAAATGTAATATTGATCTACTTTTATTTATCGTATTTTTATTTTAAATGCAAATTATTTACAAGTAGAGGGGTATGATATTTTCAAATATAGAATGACTATAAAGTATTCATATATCGATTCCAATTAATTTGAGATTGAGACGTTTTCATTTTCGTGTTCTTTTAATGTCAAGAAAAAGTAAAAATCAGGTCTTCAATTAAAATACTTCCTATCAATTTTATACTAGGTTGGATTTTCTTTATAAATTTTGAGCTACCACTTATACCAAAGTAAAACTAAGTCCCGTTTAGTTTTCCTCCTAACACAAGTTACTTAGTTTTATATTTATTGTTGAATATAATTCCCATACGTGGATAGAAGGAAATTACACTATCATATCACCTAAATTTACAAGTAACTTCCACAAAATATAGAAGTATGATTACTTATTTAGAAAATAAGTCAAGTTCCTTGATGCAATAGGCTAAATAATATATGTATTAGCTTTGTATTATTAATCCTTTGTTTGCTAGTATTTTTCAACTGTTATACACAATATTCGGTATTATTCTTGTGCATAGCAAATCATGGGATTAGCTATCATTATTATTAATATATGGATAAGCATGTATAAATACAAAAGCGTCCTTTTAAAATCTTTAATGTACCAAACCAAACAATCGATAAAAAATAATCTCAGCATAACTAATCTCAACATTACTAATACACCATATTCAGTACTATTCTTATATACCCTACATAACAACCTCTGATGTATAGTGTAAAAAATTTTACACATTGAGGTGGAGTCAAAATTTGAAGTTTATGGGTTCTGAACTTACCACGGAACTAAGCTTGCAAGTAAATATTTATACATTAATAGATTTTCTAATATAAATATAAGGTCTAAGTAAAATTATATATATATATATATGGCATGTAACTAGGACGAAGCTAGAGTATAGCGTATGGGTATGGGCAGACCCAATAAAATTTTACTTAGACCTTATATTTATATTAGAAAATCTATTAATGTATGTATATATACATACATATATACATATATATATATGTATACATACATATATATATATATATAGTATACATACATATATATATATATATATATATATATATATATATATATATATAAACGTTTGTTATTTTAGTTGTGTTCCTTTACCACTACAGAATTTATAGTTTTTATGTGTGAAACAATAAATTGACCAACATCTTTAACTCTATCAATTTGGTTAAAGAGATGCCGGTTGGTTTGGAACACTAAATATATACCTCACTTGAGTCAATTCTTTCGTTTGTCCTTTTTTATTTTTTGAATGGGTCATCATCTCCATTTTAAGCATGTTTTTAAATTATTCGATTATGGGATTCATAGGCTTAAAGTGGACATATTTTTCTCTTAAGTTTACATTTAATTATTATATTTAGTCTTGACAAAACGTTTTACTTTCATTTAGTCTTCTTTTTTCTTCCCATGGTGGTAAATAATGGTGTATAAGGAAAACCGATAAATTGCACCAAACCCAAAATATAATTCAAATCGAAAAAAAAATTTTGGTAATGTTTGGTTTGATTTGGAGCACTAATTACATATTTTATGATGTGAGGACCTTACAGGACAGAAAAAATCTAGAAAACAAAAAAAACTGCAAAAAATCGAGATTGAAAAAAAATGAGTTTTGTTGGTTTGGTTTATAAATTTAGCATACGGACACTATTAATTTGGTTTAATAAATGAAAAGATTTAGGTAACCCAACTTATGTACACCATTGCTACTAGTTAAATAGACTTTTGAGATCAAGTGATTCAATTTATTATTTCGAGGTGTTCAAAAGTATACTGCAGCATATTTTCCTTTTTTGTTTGTTTGGAACCAATTGGCCGAGGGGAAGACATTGTCAAGTAGAAGATTAAATATAAAAATATTAAAATATGAAACAAGAGTTATAGAATGAATTAAATGAGAACAAAAATCTTATTACTGTAACTTCCATTACTATTTAGTATATGTTGTGACGAGGGTCGAAGCTACAGTGTTGGTTGCAGGTTCGGTCGAATCCGGTAACTTTTGTTCAAACTCTGTATTTATATTAAGAAATTCAATGAATATGTACAAATAATTAATTTAAAATCCAATAACTTAAAAGGATTATAATCCTGAACCCATAAAGTTCAAATTTTAGGTCGGCATCTGATTGTGACGGTCAAAATATTCTATTGAAGGTTCAAGTTTCTTGGCTATTTGCCATATTAATGTAATGTTTCTCGAGTACACCCCATTACAAGCACTACCAAATCATTCTATTGACTTAGGGAAAAAACAGAGAAAAAGGAATTACAATAATAAAGACTTTAGGCAGTTAGTCATTTGTCTACGCATAACTGACCAAGTTTTTTGGGAAACTTTTCTATTTTTGGGTCAAGTCAAGAATGACATTAGTATTTTACTATTGTATTGTATACTAAATATAATTTTTTATTTTTACTTGTCACTTTACGCATATCAAAAGAAGATAATTTTTTTCACGTTTTACCCTTAATTTATTAACTAACATTTCTTGAATAAATAATGGTATATTGTAGCCTTCCAATACTCAATATTGGAATTCACCGAGAATTCTTCATTATCCCCATTGTTAAATACAAAAGTCCACTAAAGTCATTTTTTATTATCTTGTTCTTTGGAATATTTTTTTCTTCAGAAATTATTTGGGAAGTTGGGTTCAATTAATAGGGTTATTGTGGTAAAATTATCATATCAATCATTATTTCTTAAGAGGATTGAAAAGTCAAAACGTGTCAACTAAACTGAACATGAAGGAGTATTTAAAATGGCAGGATATGCAACTTTAATGGAATGTCTTTAGTGTGTATATACTACTACATTATAAACACTACGAAATCATTTTTATTGACTTTGGTACAAAAATTACAGTAACAAAGACTTTCGGCAGTTATTCATTTTTCTACGCCTAAACGACCAAGCTTTTTGGGCAGTAACGGAACGAAGATTTTCATCGATAGAATTTAAGAAATAAAAAAATTAAACACGCGAAAAAGTTAAGGGGATTCAACATCTTAATATATATACATGAAAAAATATTAACCTTATATACACGATGTAATTTTCGGCGAAGGAGGTTCGGTTGAAACCCCCTTCCGTCTACTTAGCTCCCTGGTTTTAGGATTTCTTTGAGGCGTAGACGAAGGTCCGAATTTGAAGTTTATGGATTCACTTGCTACTAAACATTTGAACTCATAGCTTTTATTGGGTTCAGACTTATTATTTATATAATATATATTTTAATGAATCTTCTAATACAAATATATAATCTAAGCAAAATTTATTAAGTTCGTCAACCCGTAACTAATATTCTATCTCCGCTCTTGCTTTGAGCTTTTTTTGCTCAAAGTCAAGAATGATATTAGTATTGTCTTTACGAATCAAGGATAGTGGTCAGTGCTCCTTGACTTTGACAATTTCTTTGTTATTTTGCATGGTTTTCTTTTGTGACTAAAAACGTCTAGGTACATTGCACGTTAACATTGCCATGAACAGAGAAAATATTTATATAATTTAAATTCTAAATAATGAGAAGACAATTACTAGTACCTACATATAGAGAGGGAATTGATTAGAGGCGGAGCTAGTATATTAGGCACAGATTCGATCGACCTCAGTCATTTTTGTCTAAACATATTTGTACTAGAAAATTTATTAAATATGTATAAATATTTAATTACGAATCCAAGAATTAAGACGAGTTATATGTTATGTGACTAATTCAGAATCTATAAATTCTAAATTCTGACTCCGCTTATAATGGAAAGACATATATCATGCTTTATATAACAGAATGACTGAATCTTGAAACTTTGTTCCTATTAATTCCTATGTACTATGTATTCTTATGTGAAAGCAAATAGGAGAAAAACTCATTTCCTAATTATTTGAAGAGACAATATAAAATTGAAACCAAACACACCCTTAATCTTTAAGAGTTATCCACATACAAAAGAATATAGGATCCAAAATATAGCCTATTATTTTATACTTCAACAATATTTTATGAGATTATTATTATGACTTTTAGAGTGAAAGTCCTTTAAATCTAACGGCTACTTACTTTAGTATTAACAATTTGATGGACTTTCTTGTTTTAGTCGTTGCATCTTAATTTATTATTATTATTTTTTGGTTTTCATCCGTCATTCGGTATTCACATTGGGGCGTCCGACTAAATTCAAATGTGCACCGAGAAGCTCCACACTGGAGAGGGAGGGGAGAAGTACTCTAACAAAAGTGATTTCATACCCACAACTCGAACATGAGACATCTGATTAAGGATGAATTGAAAATGTCTTACAATTATATCAATTTTTTCATAATAAAGAGTCCCAAATAAATTCAAAAAAGGTTATTCTCACATAATTCTTTTTTTCTTCTTTTTTTCACTAAGGGCATCTCCAACCCTCCCCCATTTCTCCAAAATGCAGCCCTTTTTTACCAAAATACGGCTCCAATGCTCCCCCATTTTTGCCCCCAAAATGGAGGATGAATAGTGTTACTCCAAATTTGGAGTGGCACTATTCATCTCATCCATTACTATTAATTTGTTGCGCTATTATTATTTTTATTATTTAACTCTTTTAATTTATCTCTTTATATATACTTAATTATGTTTATGTAATACTCTTTATAATATTAAATTTACATCTTAACTTTGGCGTATAATTTTGATAAATTAATTTTCGTGCATTTATTATCTTTATGTAAAATTGTAAGTTAATTTTATTATAAGTTATTTTTATGTAAATTAATTTCATTTATGAGAGCATACTAGAGGTGGAAGTAGAATATTTATGTAATATTTAATCTGAATTTTATCATAATGTAATATGTATTTAATTATCTTGTATCTCAATGATTTCACTTTTATTTGAATTATCCGTAATATATATAATCTATAATATTTGCTTACAAATTATATTATTTTTAAAAAGTATGGTATAAAATAATTTTATATTAAATCATATGTGATGAATATGTAAAAAAAAAAAAAAGATAGAATTTCTTTAATAAAAATAAGAAAATAAAAGATAATAATATAATATTAAAAAGAGAGAAGAATATAAAATGGAATATTCTTCTTTGGAGTAAAAAATGGAGTAATGGTTGAAGTAACTTTACTCTATTTTGAAGGAGAAAATGGAGGCAAGGGTTGGAGATGACCTTAGGAGATATTATTTTCATCAGAGCAATAAATCACTTATAATTTATACATCAACAAACCAAAAAAGTCACGAATTTGGGGGGAAAATATTTTGCAACTATACCGGCATGCATCACGATTATTCTTCATTATCCAAGGTGACCAATCTCATTGAAGCTTTTCTTGGTACTTTATACTTCACGAAAACAACTAATCAAAAACTAATACATAAGTAGTAGTATTTATTTGATTGACACAAAAAGAATGATGAAATGTGAAATCAGAATTTTATAAATTATTGAATTCTAAATTAATAATTATACATATTTTATAGATGAGTTCGGCCAAACCTATAAATTATAACTCTGCCCCGGGTGAAATTCAAAAATAGCCAGATTTACATGTGAACTTCCAGCATAATATACTGGAGTTCCAGCATAATAAGCTGGAGGTTCATACACAGGTGCTCCAATCTCCAGTATATTATGCTAGAACTTTTCGTGTGCTGAGTTCCAGCATAACATGCTGGAAGTTCATACACAGGTGCACCAATCTTCAGTATATCATGCTGAAATTTTTTGTGTTGCAGCAAAATAGTAACTATTTTTCAATTACCAATCCGAAAACTGGCTAACCCGTGCTATTTTTACCTCTGCCCTTGCATGTTTAGTACTTGAGTATATATACCGTGAATAGATTCACTTAAGAGGCAAATAATAGAATCTAAGTTGGATTCCTTTCAGAATTTCCACAAGGAATATTAGGTATAATCTACTATCACCAATGATGCCTATTAACGTACAAACACAAAGGTTTCCATCAATAGTTGAATCGCATTAAAAAAGAAAATAAAATAAATTTTCTTGTCTGTGGTTTGGTATGATTCTAAACTATTGGGCTGGATTGCAAATTTATGAAAGATTTGGGATTCAAATTGTGACTTTTTGATAAATAATTTTGGTTTGAAGTCCAACCTCCTACTATTTGTTGAGAAAATTACTCCTTGTAGCCCCTTAAAATTTTAATAGCCCATGTTTTTTTCACTTATACGAAATGGCCCTTCGGCCCAAACATATTACATCTAATAGCTCGAAATGTCTATTTTGTATATTTTTTGTATAGTGACAGTCTATTTTGTATAATGACAGTCTATTTAGTATATATTTAGTATAGTGACAATCTATTTTGTATATATTTTGTATAATGACAGTCTAGTGTATATAAATTATATAGTGACAGTATATTTAATATATTTTTGTATAGTGACAGTCTATTTTATATATATTTTGTATAGTGACAGTCTATTGTATATAAATTGTATAGTGACAGTCTATTTTAATATATTTTTTGTATAGTGACAGTCTATTTAGTATATACATTGCATAAATTTTTTATATATATAGTGTATCGTGCATCTTGCAATGTATCCATAATATATCATTAATGTATCCCGAGCGCTTTTGTGTATCCAAAGTGTATAGGTTGTTCTACAATATATAAATTTAGTATATATAAAGTGTATCTTGCATTTTACTACGTAGTGATGTAGTAAAATGTATATATGAAAGATTTTCTAGAATTTAATATTGTGTTAAAAATTACAATGATGATAGTTATTGACAATTTATATCTATTATATAGTATTTATTTGAATGTACATTTACGTTCTTTGCGCGTAAAGGGGTATTTGATTTAAAGAGTGAAGAACATATTATTGTGTATTAAATAAATAAATAAATAAATAAATCTAGAACATATCTTTCTAGATATTGGGCACCCTCCCATTCTATCAACTTTATACACGAAACTCACAATTTCCCAATTTAAAATATTAATACCTACATAAGGTGGTACTATAATCACCATTCCTTCCGCATAGAAGTAAAGGGCAAGAAAATTTTAATAAAATATTTTCTTGAAGAAACCAATTGATATATATAGAAGATTGTAGTAGGTGCAGACGGGCCTACTACTTGAGCAATAGTTAGTTTTTGGTGTATAAAATGTCGGCTAGTGGCTGCTAAATTTATTTCTGGCTAGTGGGTGTTAAAAGTTTGGCTCGAGCGGCCAACAATGATAAAAAAGCTCCTATTTGTTCCTCCTCAAAGCCCTAATTGATGGGCCTAAGCTTGCTTTAGTGGGCTTTTAGATTCGCTTGATGTTAATTCCAAAAGGATCTTTACACAAATAGCTTGTCATATTCACTATTTATTTTTTCTAGCCATATACTATATACACAATTATACACATATAATATATAAATTATGCATATGTCATACCTACACCGGCTATTTCAAATTTAAGTGATTGGGTGGGCTGCTATTTAGGTTAGTTCTTCAATTCCAAAGCATGGGCCTCTGATACCATGGCAAAAATGGTCATTTGCACAAATGGCCTTTTTGAGACCACTATTTAAATTTTATCTCTGCAACCCAATTGGCTAAATTTGTCTTCAAAAATAAAAATTAGTATGACTACTTTTAAAAGCGAAATTTAACTCATCAGGCTAACGAGGACATCATTTAACGAGTGACCTCAAAAAAGGTTATACGATGCATATAATCCGGCAAAAATACTATGTACTTATCTTTTTTCTTAAATACAGTTACAATTACTATCTTTCCATCTCAAATTAGTTGAATTTATCTGTATAAATTTACTTTATTCGATATTCAATAAGAATGAAAGAGAAATAAGATTAGTAATTATTCTAAAGTTTCCACTAGTTGGCAAAAGATTGATGATATTTGATTAAACTCTAATAGCTTGACCAAAGGAAGAAAAGAATTAAAACTGAAAAAAATTATTCTTTCATATAATTATAGAATTCAATAAATTAACATAATTTTACAAAATCTCACCATTCCAAAAAGATAAAGTGAGAGACTGTAGCTCACGTGACCTAAAAAAGAAAAGAGAATGGCAACGTGGTCACAGTCTTATCTATAACGTGATCTAATCATATCAAAATCATCTTTACCCACATATGACTTTACCTCGAATTTATTTTCTTTTGTCCTTAAATTTTTTATTTTTTAGTTGCTCACTTGATGTTAGTTACTCGTATTGGGATCTGACTGCATAAGGATTCGAACCAAAAAATCTTACATTGTGAGATAAAGTGCACAAATAAAGACGATTTCATACTTAGGGTTTGACCCGAGACCTCTCGCGATATCTTTGCATACCTCGATAAATTCCACGATTTGCTATCTCGCCTTAGTATAAATATCGGATAATTTTATCTATTAATATTTGGACAAATAAAAAAAAATCACATGTTATTTTTGTTTCCGTTAAATTAAACTTGAAAGCTCATAATTTTAATTTGTTTCATTAACGTCTAGATTAAGGCTGTTCATTTGGATCGGATATTCAAAATCCGAACCGATCCGCTCAATTTCGGATTTCGGATCTGATCTGATCCGAAATCTGAAAATCCGATCCGATCCAACAATTGTAAAGGTAATAACTTGGAGGAAGGTGTAAAGGAAGTACTGACTATTCGAAATTAAACTTTAATATTTATACATGCCCTAATATTTTCGGATTTCGGATTGTGTTTATTAAAATTTCTGATATTCGGATCGGATTCAGATTGGTATAATTATAACCCGATCCGATCTGAAATCCGAAATTATTAGGGCATGTATAAATATTAAACTTTAATTTCGGATAGTCAGTACTTCCTTTACATCTCCATCCAAGTTATTACCTTTAGAATTATTGGATTTAGCTATATTGACATCATAGTACTCTCATAGTTGCAGAAACATGAATTTTTCTTACTGTATTGTCTCTTTTACAAAGAAAATATATATATGAATTTGCAACTTTGATGCATAATAATCCGATCCGAAATTTAAAAATTCGATCCAAACTTTAAAAAATCCGATGCGATGCGATATTAATTCGAATAAAATTTGAATTGTATTTTGTAGAATCCAAAATCCGAATCCGATCCAATCCATGCACAAACCTCAAGATCACACCCTTTAAATCCTTTAGTTTTCAAAATAATTCGTTTTTTCAATTAACGTCAGAAATAACGGCTGCTTTTTAACATTGACTACATATCCTACTGCAGGTTCTAGTGTGCGAGTGGTCCAAATGTTTTTACTACTACTCATTACTTATAAAGCAATAAAAGATTACTAAAGAAAAGTGTTTTGATTATGAAAAGTTCTGAAATGGCTTTTTGGGCCAATCGTTACTTTTTCTTGCTTTGCTTTCTTTTCTTTTTCTATTTCTTTTTGAATGAATACTTTCTCCATTTCCAAAGATATAATTATTTTATTTTTAGCCCTAAATATTGTGATGATATGGATAAAATCTTCATTTTAACCAGAAATCTTGAGTCCCGGTATTAACTATTAAGAATAAAAAAAATTTGAATAGGACACTCTTTCCCCTTTAACGAGCCTCACGCACAAAGTCGCACCTATATACAAAGAAGAGTGGTTACTGGACGTTGATTATCTTGACAAAAAATTAAAAATATGTATGTATATATATATATATATGTTGAAACGACTATATATTTTGCATGAAACACTTAAGATTAAGAGTTTGATGAGGCACAGGTTGAACAGTTCACTTATGTGTCCCGGTACTTTTAAATTCTGGATCCACCTCGGCTCATGTAATATGAATATGGATTAGTCAGTTGCCACACAATAAATATCGGACAAAAAAAAAACTATCTCATTTTTATGTCTAAGATATATAGATTCGATGCTTTATCCAAATTTGTAGGCTTTGGTTTCTAATTTCTATGTATTGGTTGAGTTTCATTTGCTTTTGCTCTTTTTGTCTGTCTTTCTTTTCAAAGATCGAGTAATTTAAAGTTTACATATCCAATCTCTATTTCATCATTGCATATTCTGCATTTGAGAATAGCCAATTTTTGAATTAAAAGTAGGTCAAATTAGTTCATAATCTGAGTTATTAATTGTTTCAAAACTTTATGGTAAGGGCATATGACAGTAGAAAATAAGAGTAAATTCAGATCATTTTTTTTTTATTGAATTTCCTCCCTTTTAAATATGAGGTGATGCGTCAAACCTCACCAGTAACATAACATGTTTTTTCAATTTATTATAGTCTATTTTTGTTTTTGGGGTAAATTCCTCTATTCTCCATCTGAGCTTGCGCATTAAACCTCATCAGTAACATAACTTTTTTTTTGTTTCCTCATAATCATGCCTGTATAATAATAAAAAAAATACAAAATAACAAGAATGATTTTACTATAATTTTGAAATTACTCCATGACAATTAACCCAATCTTCGAGTTCCAAAATCAATTTTCCCCATTGAATCTATGCATATAATTTTCTAAATAAGTTTATGATACAAAAAATAATAAGGCAAAATATAAAATTGATCGGTCAGCTGAAACTAATTGCATTCATTAGCCAAAAAGTGTATTAAATGTGTATATTGTATGTATATAATATACATTTATACAAAAAGTTATATATTTTATCGACTATTAATTTTGAAATTACTCCATGACAATTAACCCAATCTTCGAAGTTCCAAAATTAATTTTTCCCCATTACATATGTGCATATAATTTTCAAAATAAGTTTATGATACATAAAATAATAAGGCAAAATATAAAATTGGACGGTAAACCGAAACTAATTCCATTTGTTAGCCAAAAAGTGTATCAAATGTGTATATTATATGATATAATACATATATATATATATATATATATATATACAAAATTATATATTTTATCGGCTATTATTTTTTGAAACGGCTAAATATATAAATTTCTCAAAAATAATGTCTGCTGAAAATATAAAAGATGCATAACTTTTGATCCAGTTTGCACAAATTAATTTATTTCTTTTAACTTCCATTTGCTCAACTTTCCTCAGACTACAAATCTGCAAAAGCATCTTCTCCAAAAAGCTTCTCAATCTCTTGTCAGCTTTTTAATTCTCCAGGTTTTAAAGGAAAGTGAAGGAAAAAAGAAAGAAAAGTAAAAATCCCAAGTTTCATAGAATAACAAAAAGAAAATCAATTCCACTGTATAAAGTGTAAAAGATATGCAACCCTTTTTCTTTTTCCAAAGATTATTTTGTCCCTTCATTTTCTTATCAATTATTTTCTTTATATATTCTTTTTTTTCTCCTCTTTCTTCTTCTACTATTTCTTTTCTCAGTGTCCAAACACAATAAGTTTTGTAATCAATAAGAAAGCTTGTTATGGCTCAATGCATAAGTTTCTTGCCTCTATTAATGGAAATATGAAAGGTACTCCTCATTTCTCTTTTACACTTTCTTTTTGAATCATTAAAATTTTATATACATATTATGCGTATTTTCAACATGTAACATAGGAATGTGTGTGTATGTTGATATATATACACACACTATATTGAGTCGGGAAGGAATGAGTAATGGGTCGGGGAATCGGGCATTGGCCGGACTCTTTGATAGTTTGACCATTATCTCAGTCTAACTCAACTATTCGACTGTACGGTTATTGTGATTGGATGAGAAAGGGGAGATGACGCCTTCCTTTACCATCTGGCGATTTTCACTAATATCTCAACAAATATCATATCTTGAATCTATAATTATAAAATTTATAATATGTTAAATGTTATGACATTAAATGTTAAAGTTGTCAAGTTTAAAGTGAAAGATATATAGAGCTGGAAAAAGTATACAATACATGTTGTAGATGGCAGTGATAAATGCAGAAAAGTAGGGTGTGATCTGTGAAAAATCTGTTGTGAAAACGATTGATATCTGTGCATATTACTTATTTAGTTTTTTTCTTTCTTTTTATCTGAATATAAAATAGAGAATTCAGTCTAAGATCTCCATTAGTGTCTATTTTTTGGTTTCTCTATATAGGGTTCTTTGCTTTGTATAATCTTTGAGCTTCTATCGTTTTCTTGAGTTCCGCTTTGGTATATGAGAATTGGTAGTATTAAACTAGCAATCAATTGTTTTTTTTGGTTTTTCACTCTCGGTGTCCGATACCCACATTAATGCCGACTAAATATGAATTCGCGGCGGAAAGTCCACGTTATTGGGGTAAAACTAGCAATCAATTACTATATCATGCTCTTAGTTCTAACTTCTCGCATTTCTTTCCTTTTTTTTTTTCCTCCCTTTTATCCACAACTTCCCTATCTCTCTTTAATTTTCTTATCCAAATTTACTCACCTACCTTTTAATATTGTCTATATAATCCCGGTTTAAGTTTTATAACAAAAAAAACTCTTTATTATTATTCACTTTGTTCTAATTTATGTGTCACCATTCGAATTATTAGAGCCAAATGAATTTTTCTTTGACCGTAATTTTTCATGTCTTTTAAGTACTTTGAATTGTTAATTATTATAATTTGTGGTAATTTTTGTAGTTTCAAATATGTAAATTTAATTTCAAAAAAACTTAAAGACTCACTATCTAAATTCACGATTAAAATTAAAAGGTTTGACTCTCGAAATCTGAATGATGCCTCGTAAGGGAGTACTATTTTTATCACATATTTATAGTGGAGGTCTACGGTAGCTAGGATCTAACTAGAAATAGAGTTAGGATTTGAAACTTATGAGTTTGAGATTCTAATTCTTTTAATCTTTGTTTGGTTGGAAAGTGGGAAATTCGTGGATCAACAATCCTAGGATTGTTATCCCATATGAGATATACCACCAATATTATACAAAATTTATACCAATATTATATTTATATCAATATTATCTAATATCCATAATCAAATATGAGATAAATAGAATTCAAAATTTTATTTCGGGATTAATATATTTATCTGATAACCAAACGATTTCTTAAATTACTGAATTATAAATTAATAATTTATAGATATTCAGTGAATTTTTTAAGATAAAAATACAATATTTCGATCAAAGTTGTTAGGTTCAGCCGAACCCCTATCTTACATATTAGCTCTATCCATGGACGCCGTATAAAAATCGTACATGGCATGCCGCCTCATTATCGTAACCCTATTTTACTTCCACTCGTAATACCTTCTCTTCCTCTTCCATTAGAAGGATGTGTATTTTAGGACCGTTATTATTTACTTGAGTCGATGATCTATCGGAAATAATATTTTTGTCTTCGGAAGGTAGAGATAAAGGTCTATGTATACACTATTCTCCCATAAATTCACTTACGAAATTTTATTGAGTTTGTTATTATTGTTATTGTTGTTATTTACCATGCTTCTTCATTAATTTAGATATATTTCTATTTTCTCCTTTGTGTGCATAGTTTAGGCTGAAAAAATGCAAAATTTTTATTCTTCACAATTCTGACTTTTTCTATCCATACACCATTCTGTCTCCTTACTGTTCTCTAGTAGTATGAATAGTGTCTGAAAGTTACTTGCTAGTGGCAAAAGTAACAAGTAAAAGAAGAAGAGGGATCACTAGTTTACCAATCAATTTGAATAATTGAAATTTCGTCCAATAATGAAATAATTTATAATCATATAGTATCTAAGATTTATGTTAAATTATATTTAATTAATAATATTTTCTCTTAATTTTCGAATCAAATCAAACGTTATCACTTTCCCCTACCGATGTATATTTTTATATCCTACAACTTCAACGGATCGTTTAGCCCCGTTCATCTTCAGCTTAAGAGCGCTCGATCATCAAGTTATTACGCACTCTTTCAAGAGTAACTACTTCTCGGCAATCCTCCTAGCTATTTCTGCGCCTCTACATCCTTTTATCACTAAGCGATTATTTAGAGGCCTTAGCTGGTGATTTAGGTTATTTTTCCTTCGATGATATTATAAAGCTTATCCCCTATCGCCTCACTATCCAATCTTGACCCGAGTATAAATTGGGACGGGAATTGAGACAAGTTTCTACTTGACCTAAGTGAGACAAGTTTCCAATCAAGACAGAACCCTAATAAATATAGGAGTTATTCACATCATAATAAATGAACCACCAGTTGTTGAAACTGTTCTGGCAGATATTCAATTAAAAATGGGTAGGAAAAACCAACAAACATGGCCAGTCTTCTTAAATTTTTATCCATCTATTTTCTGGAGTTACCCCACTCTCATCTTACACCTTCCCTTTTACTGTTGTCACCCTACCAAAATGTCGGTAGTCCACTGCATAAATTATAGTATTATGTTCTAGTAAGATTTGGGGAGAGCCGTATTTCAAGGTGTGTGATATACATATCGTATTTTGAATTAGTAGCTACTTTAACGGTTCGAACCCGTGGTCTATAAGTCACACGTAGATAATTTAAATATTACTCCAAGGCCCTCTTCACACCCTATCAACAACAACAACAAATTAACTTAGTGTAATTTCACGTAGTGGGGGTCTCGGGAACACCCTACCAAAATATATTTAATTTTTTTACACTTATATAGACTGATAGCTACATAATTTTTTTTTTACTTTTAAAGTATTTTAACATATTGTATCAGGAAACTTATCTTAGTTTTTACAGGTTATTAATTCTATATTATAAACCATTACTTGTAATTAATTTTTTGATGACTCGATAGTTGTGAAGGGAGCCTTGGAGCAATAGTCAAATTGTCTATGTGTGACCTATAGGTCACGGGTTCGAGTCGTGAAATCAACCACTGATACTTGCATCAGAGTAGACTGCCTACATCATATCTCCTTAGGGTTAGGGGTGTTCGTCGATTGGTACGGTATGATATTTAGACATTTCGGTTCGGCATTTTCGGTATTCGATTTCTTAAAATGTTATACCAATACTGTACCTAATTAAATTCGGTATGGTTCGGTTTTCTTCGTTCAGTTTCAGTTTATTCGGTTTGGTAACTTCGGTTTATTCAGTTTGAATACTAACTAGTGCTTAAAGCCATAGACTCTAATATTCGTAATTAAAGTACTCAAAAGTACAAAACTAAAAACGTTTGTTGACAAAAGGAATAAATTTGATCCAAAACCAGTAAATATCAACCCAGAGAGAAAAAACTATACAAAAAGGAATAAATTTGATCATTAGAAATGTCTCGTTACTTAGACTTAATTGACGAACTTAGAGATATACTTCCTCTGTTTCAAATTAGATGAGGTTTTTCCTTTTGTCTGTTTCAAAACAAATGACATATTCTTAAATTTGGAAATAATTTAACTTTAAACTCTTTATTTTACCCAATTTATCCTTAATGAAAAGTTTTTATAACCGCATAAATGTCATGGTTTCACAAAACTTTTACCCCTTAAGCTTTTAAGACGACAAGTTTCAAATGTCTTCTTTTTTTCTTTAACTTCGTGCAGAGTCAAACTAACTCATCTAAATTGAAATGGAGAGAGTAATTTATAATATATGTATTGTGTAATATAATATATATTTCGGTACGATGTTGATATATCGGCATTTCATTATAAAGTATCAAATACCATATCTAATGCCAATTTTTTTTTTAAAATTTAAACCAAATACCATACCGAATACCAAAATATCAAATACCAAAATTTTCAGTTTTGGTATGTTAATTACCAAATTATGCACAATCGGTGCGACTCTTCTTTGGACTTTGCGTGAATGCGGAATGCTTTGTGCACTATCTAGCCCTTAATGACGTGATAAATGTAATAAAATATTTACTTTATCAGTGTTTAAAAGGTAAACTAAAAAATTGAAAGTTAGTGGGACCACCAAGTTTGAAAACTTGGGGCCCACAGACACTTATTATATTTGATAATTTGACTAAAAGGAGTCAACAAACCAAGTTATTATTGGGAAAAGCAGCAAATTAAAAATCTGTTTTAGCCGCTATAAACACCTTCCACAAACGAATGTTAGGCCACAAAAACAGTATTCTTGGGTAAGGTGGGTGTTAGTTTTCTTTGGTGATAGTCTCGAGAAACATAAAGAAATTATATAAAATAAAAAAACTAAACGGTAAAAATCTTTAAAAAATCAGAAAATTGATTTCTTGAAGTTGATGCCCTTTTTAGTCAGTAGAGTCAGGTCTTCCCTCATAAAATACTTGTACTACATATAATATACATTACACAAAAGCTGCAAAAATACAGTTTGAATTAGTGTTATTAAAATAATGCAATTTTTTAATAACACTAGGAAAAATAATATATTTACTAGGAAAGATAATATATGTACTAGTAATAGTTTTGATATTATTAATCCTTGTTTGATACTAGTTTTTTCTTTAACTTATGTATTAGTTATACATTTATTCAATATTATTCTTATACAGAGCAAAACATGATATTAATAATATATATCTTAATTTTTAGTATATGAATAAATATGTATAAAGTCATAACTATTTTTTTAAAATCTTTAGTATTATACCAAAATCAAAGAGTCGATATAAAATAATTTCAGCATTATAATATACTACCTGATTACTATTTTTATATACTATATTCAGGATTAATCTTATACCAACGGTACCAAAATTATTTTTTGAACCTCCCCCTTCTTGAATCTGTAATCTGCATCAGCATCTAGGGAGGGTAGAAAGAACAATTTGTCATTAATGAAGGTTAAATAAAGGAAAGAAAATAAGACAGAGATTGCTTGTGCAAATCTAGATATACTGGGAATTGGACTTTTGAGGCAAGTAAGGTATGAAGTGAAAAAGTGGGTTTCCTCTCAATTGCTTTTATTTCTTTGTTTTGCTTTGGGAAATTGACCCAAGGGTGTTTTCTTGGAGGTGAAAAGTAGAGGTTAAGTGACAACATTTACTCTCTTTGAGAAGTTTTGTGGGTGGGAGGATGTAACAAATACTGATAAATCCAGTTCAAGAGAGCCCAATAGTATTTGTCTAGATTTTTGTATATGCATCAATAAAATTCATTAAATATTTAACTGTTAACCTAGTTATTATAGTGTATTGATTTAATATTATCGTAGGAATCCATAAATTATAAAATCTTGAAGCTGCATTTGACATATATAGATTTAGAGCGAGTTTTGTAGATTCAAGTAAAGGTAATCGTTACTTTCGACTTAAACTCTATATACATATACATACATACATAATTTTCCAGACATTTTATTATTTGCTTAAATTTTGACGAACAAAGCGACTCATACCCGCCTAGAATCTTTAAAATTGTTTAGTATCTAATCTTATGTACTTTAGGAACTTGGTGGAATTTAGGACATGGGATTTTAGTGGTAATCAATGTCAAGCCCATGCCCAAAAAAACCGTACACACAAAAGCAAACACTATTTTTCATGTACTATCATTTACTTGGCTTCATTATGTTGTTTAAGACAAACGTTCACTGTGTTGGGAATAGACATTTACAAACACACAGACACACACAATGCAAAACATTTCTATGTTCTGAGCTGTCTCATTAAGCTTCTTTCTCTTCTTCTTTTGCCCCCTTCTCTTCCTACCCCTAAATTCCTTATAGACCTCAGTAGTACATTACAACAACTGAAAGACATTTTTACTTCTGATTTTAAGGTTAGGACAATACTTCTCATCAAAATAAAGTCCCCTGTTGAAAAACCATTATAGGAGAGAAGAAAACAAAGAGAAACTATTCATGAAAGGGTACGGTGAAATATCGTGAAATAAAGTCCTTTTTGATTGGGAGCGGTTAAACTCTAATAGTAGACTTTTTACTATGCGAATCTAAATTAGTTGAACCGATAAGTTTACCTTCTCACCATTTCAAGGCCCAAGTTTTTACCTCTCTTGGTTCAAGTTTGTTCATTCATGTGACCCAAAATGCACCAAAAAAGACAAAATGAGAGACCCATTTAAGTTTCTTGAAGATGGGAAGCTTCAAAAATCTCATCTTTTTTCTTGTCCTAATACTATGTAGGACTTTATTCTGGTGCTGTAAGCTGAAGAAAAAGGAGTGGGGAAAAAAATCAAACATCTTGTGTGCAATGCAGGATTCAGTGGATTTTGGTTCTGTAGATTTCAAGACAATGTTAGTATATCAACTGCAAATGCAAATGCAGATAGTTGGTTTTATTTCCAGCTACTGTATGGGTTCAAAATTTCAACTTTTTCTGCTTGAGATGGATTTCTCCAAGTGTTGTTACATCTGTTCTTGATTCACGGCGGCTGACGGTGATGGTTGGCGGCGGAGGGTGGTGGTTTGTGGTGGTGATATTGGCGGGGACGGCTCAATCTTTCTCTTAATGGTACCTTTTTGTATATCATTTTGATCTTGATTTTAACTTTAATTTTCTACATTGCCTTTTGGTTTTTATTGTTATTGTAGAAAATTTGGGATTAATTATATTTATCTTTGGCCTTTTTTTAAGAAGAAAAAAAAAATACAATTAAATTTAATGATGCATCATCAGCAATATATTACTACTTGATGCAGTTGCTCAAAGATATTCATTTTGTTTGTTTTATATGCATTAAAAAGGGAATTAAAAGCATCAATTTTATGCTAAATAGTTATTGTTTTCCCCTTTTGTTTTTATTTCAATTTTTGTCTTCTTTTTCTTTTTTCGAAATTTGGATCTTGATTGTGGGGATGTTCAACAGAGAGATGGCGACACAACAAAAGCTAGTAGGTGAAATTACTAGGTTTACACTTGCTTGAGTAGGACAACATAGCAGAATTAGCATAGGCTATTTAGTTTTTTTTCGTACATGTTAACTTTTTATTCTCTAAAGTGTAAAATAATTTTTATAATGTTTAATTACCTAAAAGATAAATAGAGGTTACTTATTTTGGATCACAAATAAAATATTAAAAAATTATTTATTGTGGATCGGAGGGAGTACGGTTCATCTGTTCATATCAAGTGAAAACAATATTTTGAAAAATAAAGCAGGTAATCCACTGCGACATTAAATTATAACTACGTGTAAACAAATAATTTAGTGATTTCACGAAATTGAATAATTTTTCATTACAACAAATAGTTTAGTGATTATAGCTTGTTGGCAGTGATTTTCTTTAGTTATGTAGATTAATAAGACCTTAAATCAATGGCGGGTTCAGGATTTCAAGGATTCCAAGGTCGATGATGCACTTATTATATACTCAACCAAATTGTACTTTATATACCAATATATATGTTTGTGTAGTATATATATATATATATATATATATATATATATTGTGTCACTACTTGTATATCAATCATTTTAAAAAAAAATAAAAAAATAATATAGATATATACATGAAAAATCGAGCCAATTATCTTTAACATAAAAGTTGAATAATTATCCGTGAAATTATTCCGAAAAGAATAAGATATGATGGAGTGGGGGAATGGGGATGTGGGATGTGAGAATGTAGTACATAGGGAAGTTCTATGAAAGTGTACTGTATTTATCATCAAATCATATCAATGTATTGCAATTTATTGTGTTCTTTTTTGGTTTAATAATTTGGCATTTTGTTTTTTAGCTGCATGTGAATTTAGGAGTGATTTATTTCTGTTTTTTTTGCTACTTTTCTTAGAGGCTTTTTTAAAATGGGGCCCTAAATTGAGTGCGAATTTTCCATGAAATATTTCATTTCTTGACCTATTGTGATCATGTAAATAATATTGTGTCTGGATTTTTGTCTTTTTTGAAAGTAACAAAATTATATTGTGTTTCCCAAACATTTTGTTTTTGTAACTTTCTTTACTCTCAAACTCCCTTTGGTTGTGTCTGATTCAGGGTAGATATGTTCCCTGTTTCTCTAATTGTTTTTGTGAATGGTATGTAAGCCAAAAATTTGAGAATTATTTTTCGAGTATAACATTTTCGAGTTTATAGCGCATGTAATTATTGTTGAGCGATCTGCCCTAATACTGAAATTTTTTTACTGTATAGCCGCTCCCAGAAATATTAGGGGCGAATCTACAGTGTTGATTGCGGGTTTGGCCGAACTCAATAGCTTTTATTCAAATTTTGTATTTGTATTAAGAAATCTAATAAATATGTACAAATTATTAATTTAGAATGCAGTAAATTAAATGGATTATAATCCCGAACCCATAAGGTTCAAATTCTAAGTCCGCTTCTGAAAATAATAACTTGGCAAAACATATATATAAAATAATACCGGCAAAACGTATATTTTTGTATATTTGTATAATATATTTTATACACAATCGTCATTTGTATGGGGATCATTCGTTTCCCACATTATCCAATTGATTTTCCAATATTTCAAATATTTAATATTGTATAGTCATTTATATTGTTGTTTAAATAATTTTTCTTTCCAAAATCTAGTCTTGATTAAAAGTAATAGTAAAATTTTGGGTTACAAAATGGTAAAGGATTCAAACTTCTATACTAAGACGTCATTTAGTCGATGCTGACAATTCTTAAAAATAATGTGATTAACAAGAGCTTAAAAATATGATTGTAGAAGCTGACAATTCTTTAACTAATGTAAAATTATTTTTCGGCACTAAAATAACTGCAAAAGTCGATGCATTTGAGTGCTCTGATCTGATCAACTTTTGCAGTATTTATTTGTCAATGAAACAGGCCAGTGAACTCTGCAAGGTAAATTTTTGAAATTATTTTTAATGATAAAAAATAAATAATTGCTCAGTGAACTGCCAATTTTGCAGACTGAAACCATATCGTCCATTTAAATATACAAGTATTCATACCTGCCGCGGAAAAATATTAAATATAAATTTTTATAAAAAAATATTAAATATAGATTTTCATAAGAAACTGCAAAACTCAGCTCAATCGTAAGGATAAGAAGAATGTGAGGTATTTTAGGGGGTGAAGGTCTTTAGACAGTCTAGGAAAAACATGCACGATTTAATAGAAAAAAAGAATAAGCAATGACTTTTCATAATCAAAATCCCAAAGCATTGTTTGTTTGGATTTTGGAACTCTATTTTGATGTGGTATGTTTTTTTTATTTATTAAAATAACCAATAACCTGAGGTCTTATAATTCAAAGTAATAATTTTTGTATGAGATCAAATTATATCTTATTATGAAGATACCATTTTCCATTTGCCTAAAATACCCGTCACTTGTTCAATCTAATGATAAGTCATGAACAATCCCATTAAGGATCAATTCTATCAAGGAGAAAGACTATCAAAAATTTGCGGATGGCTACGAGATCACTGTTCCTTGTTTTTTTTGGTGGTATTTTAGGTAAAAAAAACTAGAATTCGGGTAGATTTCTAAATTTTCGTGTGCTACAGTTCATGCCATCTGCATGAATACGGGCTACCAGATCCGAATCGCCTAAAATTTTGCGGGGCCATAAAAATAATTTAATAAACAATAATCATGGCTTCGGCATAACCGTTTCTCTTTTCGGCATAACCGTTTCTCTTTTTGGCATTTTTAGTCCACGCAATCTGCATAAATCCGGGCTACCAGATTCGAATAGCCTAATATTTTGCAGGGCCATAAAAATTGACATAATGAACAATTGTCATGGTTTCGGCATGACCGTTCCTCGATTTTAGGCATTTTAGGGCAAAAAAACTGGAATTATGGCCAATTTTTAATTTTTTTTTATGCTAAAGTCCACGCCATCTGCATGAATCCGGGCTACCAGATCCGAATCGCGTAAAATTTTGTGGGGCCATAAAAAATAACCTAATGAATAATAGTCATGGCTTAGGCATGACTGTTACTCTCTTTGACATTTTAGTGACAAAAAACTGAAATTCTGACCAATTTTAAAATTTTCGTCGTCCGGACCATGATCGCCTATAATTTTCTTGGCCCATAAAAAATGACCTAAGGAACATTAGTCGTCACCTCGCCATGATCGTTCCTCCTTTTTTGGTATTTTAGGGCCATAAAACTGGAATTCCACCCGATTCTTAAATTTTCGTATGCTATAGCCCACGCCACGACGTGGGCCCAGGCGCCTGGACCCGAATCGCCTGAAATTTTGTCGACCCATCAAAAATGACTTAAGGAACATTAGTCATCGCCTCGCCATGACCATTTCTCATTTTTGGTGTTTTAGGACCATAAAACTGAAATTCCGCCTGTTTCTCAAATTTTTATGGGCTATGCGCCCTGACCCGGATCGCCTAAAACTTGATAGGCCCATAAAAACAATCTAAGAAATATTTGTCATCGCCTGGCAATGACCATTTCTCTTATTTTGGCGTTTTAGTGCCATAAGACTAGAACTCCGCCTGATTCCCATATTTTTCGTGTGCTATAGCCCACGCCACCGTCGTGGACCCGGATTGCCTAAACTTTTTCCGGGCCATCAAAACGACATATTGAACATTAGTCATCGCCTCGTCATAACTGTTCCTCCTATTTTGGCATTTTAGGGCCATAAAACTGTAATTCCACCCGATTCTAACCTGAGGAACAATAATCATCGCCTCGGCATGACTGTTCCTTTTTTTTTTTTGCAACAAAACTAAAATTCCGCCAAATTTCCAGATTTTTATTTGACATAGCCCACGCACCATCGACATGGGCCCGAGCTTCCGAACCCGGATCGTCTAAATTTTTTTCGCCCATCAAAAATGACCTAGGGAACATTAGTCATCGCCTCGCAATGACCGTTCCTCCTTTTTTGGTGTTTTAGGGCCATAAAACAGGAATTTCGTCTGATTCTTTGATTTTCATGTGTTATAACCCACGCCACAGACATGGACCCGGACGCCTGGACCCGGATCGCCTAAAATATTTTCGGCCCTTAAAAAACGGTCTATTGAACTTTAGTCATCGCCTCGCCATGAACGTTTCTCCTTTTTTGTCATTTTAAGGCCATAAATTTGGAATTCCGTCCGATTTCTAGATTTTACTGTGCTACAGCCCACGCTACTGGCGTGGGCCTGGATGCCCTCACCCGGATCACCTAAAACTCTTCCAGCCCATGAAAAATGACCTAAAAAATAATAGTCGTTACCTCGCCATGACCGTTCCTTTTTTTGTTTGGCATTTTAAGGCAATACAACTGAAATTTCATCGGATACGGGAGCCCAAACTTGGATCGCCTAAAATATTTTCGGACCATAAAAACTACTTAAGGAACATTAGTCATTGTCTCTTCACGACCGTTTCTCGTTTTTTGGAGTTTTAGGGCCATAAAACTGGAATTCTGCCCTATTCCCAGATTTTCGTGTGCTATAGCCCACGCCACCGACATGGGCCCGGGCATACACACTCGGATCGCCTAAAATTTTGCCGGCTCATCAATAACAACCTAAGGAACATTAGTCATCGCCTTGCCATGACCGTTTCTCATTTTTGGTATTTTAGGGCAATAAAACTGGAATTTCGTCTGATTCCAATATTTTCATGTGGTATAGGCCGCGCTACAGGCATGGCCTCGGACGCCCAGATCCCGATCGCCCAAAAATTTTTCGGCCTATAAAAAATGACTTAAGGAACATTAGTCATCGTCTCGCCATGACTATTCCTCCTTTCTTGGCCTTTTAGGTTCATAAAACTGGAATTTCGCCCAATTTCTAGATTTTTGTGTGGTATAGCCCATGCTTCCACCGTGGACCGGGGCACCCGAACCCGGATGTTTAAAATTTTTCTCACCCATCAATAATAACCTAAGGAACAATAGTCGTCGCCTCGTCATGTCTGTTCCTCTTTTTTTGGCATGGGCCCGAGCGCCTGGACCCAGATTTGGTATTTTAAGGCCATACTATGGAAATGTATCCGATTCCTAGATTTTCGCGTGCTATAGCCTAGGCCACCAGCATGGGCCCAGGTTACTAGGCACCTAGATCCGGATCGCCTAAAATATTTTCGGCCCATATAAAATGACCCAAGGAACAATAATCGTCGCCTGGCCATGACCGTTCCTCCTTCTTTGGCGTTTTAGTGCCATCAATCTTTAATTCCGCTCGGTTCTTAGATTTTCGTGTTCCCATGCCGATGGGCACCCATATCCGGATCGCCTAACATTATTTCGGCCCATAAAAAATGAGCTAAGAAGCATTAGTCATCGTCTCGCCATCTTCCTCTTTGTTTGGCATTTTTGGGCCATAAAATTAGAATTCTATCAAATTCACAGATTTTCGTGTGCTATAGTGCAAACCACCGGCGTGGGCCCAGACGCCCGGACCTGGATCGCCTAAAATTTTGCTGGCCCATCAAAAACAACCTAAGGAATATTAGTAATCGCCTCGCGATTTCCATTCCTCCTTTTGTGGCATTTTAGGGCCATAAAATCAAAAATTCGCCTAATTCCCAGATATGCCACCGCGTGGGCTAGGACGCACGGACCCAGATCACCTAAGATTTTATCAGTCCATCAATAGCGACCTAAGGATCATTGGTCATCGCCTCGCCATGACCGTTCCGCCTTTTCTTCCTTTTTAGGGCCATAAAATTAGAATTTCGCCAGATTCTCATATTTTCGTATGTTATAGCGCACGCCACTAGCATTGGCCCGGACGGTCGGAACCGAATCGCCTAAAATTTTGTTGGTCCATCAAAAACAACCTAAGGAACATTAGTAATCGCCTCGTCATTACCGTTCTCCTTTTGTGGCATTTTACGGCCATAAAATTGAAATTTTGCCCGATTCCCAAATTTTCGTGTGCTATAGCCGGCGCCACCGGTGTGGGGCCTGGGCGATGTATCTGGATCACGTAAAATGTTTTCGGCCCATATAAAATGACATTAGGAACATTAGTCATTGATCGCAATGACCGTTCATCCTTTTGTTTTTGCGTTTTAAGTACATGAATGTGGAATTCTGCCTGATTTCAAGATTTTCGTGTGCTACAACAGCCCACGCCATCGACATGGGCCCGGGTGCCTGGATCAGGATCGCCTAAAATTTTACCAACCCATAAAAAATGACCTAAGGAACAATAGTCGTCGCGTCGCCCTAATGATTCCTCCTTTTTTGGCTTTTTAAGGCCATAAATCCGGAATTCCGTCCGATTTCTTGACTTTCCCGTGCTATAGCCCAGGCCACCGGCGTGGGCAAGGGCGCCTGAGCGCCCAGATCAGGATCGCCTACAATTTTTCCAGCCCATAAAAAATGACCTAAGGAACAGTAGGCGTCGCCTCGCCATAAACGTTCCACCTTTTGTGGCGCTTTAGAGCCATAAAATTAGAATTTTCCCCGATTTCCAGATTTATTTATGTGCTATAGCCCACACCATCGGTGTTGGCCCGGACGCCTGTCACAGATTGCCTAACATTTTACCGCCCATCAATAACGACCTAAGGAACATTAAGAATCGCCTCGACATGACTGTTCCTCTTTTTTTTTTTTTTTTTTTGCGTTTTAGGGCTGCAAAACTGGAATTTTGCCCTATTCCCAAAATTTCGTGTGCTCTAGCCCATGTCACTAGTGTGGGCCTAACGCCCGTTCCCGGGTCGCCTAAAATTTTTTCGGCCACTAAAATACAATCGAAGGAATCTTCATTGCCTTGCCATGACCATTCCTTCTTTTTTGGCATTTTTGATGGCCATAAAACTAGAATTTCGCCGGATTTTCCAATTTTTGTGTGCGCCTACGCCACCGATGTGGGCTTGGACATCTAGATCTGGATCGCCTAAAATTTTTCCGACCCATAAAAAATCACCTAAGGAACAATAGTCATCGTCTCGACATAACGGTTCCTCCTTTGTAGGCGTTTCAAGGCCATAAAACTAGAATTCTATCCGATTTTCAGAATTTTTCTTATGCTATTGTCCATACCACAGGCGTGGGTCCAGGAGCGCGGATATCCCTAAAAACATTTTGGCTCATAAAAATCGAACTAAGGATCATTAGATATTGCCTCGCCATGACCGTTCCTCTTTTTTTTTTTTTTTTTGGAGTTTTAGGGCTATAAACCTGGAATTTTGCCATATTCTTCAATTTTCGTGGTATATAGCTCACGCCACCAATGTGGGCCCGTACACCCGGACCTAGATTGCCTAACATTTTGTCAGGCCATAAAAATTACCTTAGGAATAATAGTCAACGCTCGCCCTGACCGTTCCTCCCTTTTTTGTATTTTTAGGCCATAAATATGTAATGCCACCCGATGCAATGATTTTCGTGTGCTATGGTGGCGTGGGACCGGGTGGCTAGACCCGTATCGCCTAAAAATTTTCCGGCCCATAAAGAACGACCTAAGGAACAATAGTCATCGCCTCGCCATGACCATTCCTCCTTTTTTGGCATTTTAGGGCCATAAATCTAAAATTCTGTCCAATTCAAAGATTTTCGTGTGCTATTTCCCATGCCACTGGAGTGGGCCCAGTTCGCTAGACAAGGATCGCCTAAAATTTTGGCGGCCCATAAAAAATGACCTAAGGAATATTAATCATTGCTTCGCCATGACTGTTGTTGGATATTTTGGCGTTTTAGGGCCATAAAACTGGAATTCTACCCTATTCACAAATTTTTGTGTACTAGCCCACGCTACCAGCGTGGTCCTGGGAGTCCGGACCCGGATCGCCTAAAATTATCCGGCCCATTGAAAATGACTTAAAAAATATTAGTCATCGCCTCGCCATGACCGTTCTTCCTTTTTGGCGTTTTTGGGCCATAAAACTGGAATTCTGCCTGATTCTCATATTTTCGTGTGCTAAAACCCACGCCACCGGCGTGGACCTGGGCGCCCGGACCCGGATCGCCTAAAGTTTTATCAGCCCAATAAAAACAACCTTAGGAATATTAGTCATCGCCTCTCCAGGACCGTTACTCCATTTTTGGCATTTAAGGGCCATAAAACTCGAACTCTGCCAGATTCTCGGATTTTCGTGTGCTATGGCGTGGGCTCGAGCGCCGAACCCAGATCGCCTAAAATTTTGGCGGCTTATCAAAAATAAACTAAGGTACATTAGTTATCATTTTGCCATGATCGTTTCTCCTTTTTTGGTATTTTAGGGCCATAAAACTTAAATTCTGCCCGATTCCCTGATTTTTATTTGCTATAATGCACGTCACCGGTGTGAGCCTGGACAGCCGGATCCAGATCGCCTAAAAAAATTTTGGCCCATCAAAAACAACCTAAGGGATATTAATAATCACTTCGCCATGATCATTCATCCCGTTTTGGCATTTTAGGGTCCATAAAACTAGATTTCCGCCCGTTTTCCAGATTTTCGTTTGCTATAGCCCATGCCACTGGAGTGGGCCTTCGCGAGTGGACCCTGATCGCATAAAATTTTTCCTGCCCATAAAAAATAACCTAAGGAACATTAGTTATCGCCTCTCTATGACCATTCCTCCTTTTTGGCGTTTTTGGGCCATAAAACTGGAGTTCCGCCTGATTCTCATATTTTCGTGTGCTAAAACCCATGCCACCGACATGGGTCTGGGCGCCCGGACCCGGATCACCTAAAGTTTTGTCAGCCCAACAAAAACGACCTTAGGAATATTAGTCATCGCCTTTCCAGGACCGTTACTCCATTTTTGGCATTTAAGGGCCATAAAACTAGAACTCTGCTAGATTCTCGAATTTTCGTGTGCTATGGCGTGGGCTCGAGCGCCGGACCCAGATCGCCTAAAATTTTGCCGGCTTATCAAAAATAACCTAAGGTACATTAGTTATCACTTTGCCATGATCATTTCTCCTTTTTTGGCGTTTTAGGGCCATAAAACTTAAATTCTGCCCGATTCCCTGATTTTCATTTGCTATAACGCACGTCACCGGTGTGAGCCTGGGCAGCCGGACCCAGATCGCCTAAAATTTTTTAGGCCCATCAAAAACAACCTAAGGGATATTAGTAATCACCTCGCCATGATCATTCCTCCTGTTTTGGCATTTTAGGGTCCATAAAACTAGATTTCTGCCCGATTTCCATATTTTCGTGTGCTATAGCCCATGCCACTGGAGTAGGCCTTCGTGACTGGACCCTGATTGCATAAAATTTTGCCGGCACATAAAAAATAACCTAAGGAACATTAGTTATCGCCTCTCTATGACCATTCTTCCTTTTTGGCATTTTTGAGACATAAAACTAGAATTTAGCCTGATTCCCTGATTTTTGTCTCCTATAGCCCACACCACCGGTGTAGGGCCGGACATCGGGACCCGAATCGCCTAAAATTTTGCCGGCCCATCGAAAATCACCTAAGGAACATTAGTCATCGCCTCGCCATGACCGTTCCTCCTTTTTGGCATTTTAGGGCTATAAAATTAGAATTCCGCCTGATTCCTTGATTTTCGTGTGCTATAGCCCATGCCACTAGCGTGGACCGGACGCCTGGACCCGGATCACTTAAAATATTATCGGCCCATCAAAAATGACCTAAAAAAATTAGACATCGCCCGTGATCGTTCCTCCTTTTTTGGCGTTTTAGGGCAATAAACTTGGAATTCCGCCCTATTCTCTTATTTTCGTGTGCTGTATGATGGCTTGGGATTGGGCGGCGGTACGCAGATCGCCTAAAATTTTGCCGGCTTATCAAAAATAACCTAAGGAACATTAGTCATCGCTCGCCTTGACTGCTCCACATTTTTAGCGTTTTATGGCCAATAAACTAGAAATTCCGCCCGATTTCTAGATTTTCGTGTGCTATAGGCCCACGCCACCGGCGTGGGTGCGGGCGCCCGGACCTGGATTGCCTAATCGCTTCGCAATAACCGTTCCTCCCCTTTTGGCGTTTTAGAGCCATAAAACATGAATTTCCCCCGATTCCTAGGTTTTATGCACTATAGCTCATGCTATCGAAGTGGGCTCGGTCTTCCGGACCCGAATCGCCTAAAATTTTGCTGGCCCATCAAAAACGACCTAAGAAACATAAGTCATTGCCTCGCCATGACCGTTCCTCCTTTTTTGCATTTTAGCGCCACAAAACTGGAATTTCGTCCGATTTCTAAATTTTTGTGTGCTATAGCCCACGCCACCAGCATGGGCCTAGGAGCCCAGATCCAGATAGCCTAAAATTTTTCTGGCCCATAAAAAATGACCTAAGGAACATTAGTCATCGCCTCGCCAGGACCATTCCTCCTATGTGGCATTTTAGGACCATAAATTGGAATTCTGCCTGATTCCCAGATTTTCGTATGGTATAGCCCAAGCCACCGGCATGGGCCCGGGCGCCCATACCTAGATCGCCTAAAAATTTTCCGGCCCATCATACATGACCTAAGGATCACTTGTCATCGCGTCGCCATGACCGTTCCATCATTTTTGGCATTTTAGGGTCATAAATTTGAAATTTCGCCCGATTCTCAAATTTTCGTATGCTATAGCGTAGGCCATCGGCGTGGACCCGAGCACCCGGACCGAGATCGCCTCAAATTTTGCCGGCCTATAGAAAATGACCTATGGAACATTAGTCATCGCCTCGCCATGACCGTTCCTCCTTTTTTGGCATATTAGGGCCATTAAACTAGAATTCCGCCCGATTCCTAGATTTTTGTGTGCTATAGCTCACGCCATCAGTGTAGGCCCGGGCGACCAGACTTGGATTGCCTAAAATTTTGTTGGCCCATAAAAATGACCTAAGGAACATTAGTCTTCGCCTCGCCATGACCATTCCTCTTTTTTGGCGTTTTAAGGCCATAAAACTTATAATCCGCCCGATTCTCAGATTTTTGTGTGCTATAGCCCACGCCACCGGCGTGGGACCAGATCCAGATCGCCTTATATTTTTCCGGCCCATAAAAAATAACCTAGGAAATATTAGTCATCGCTTTGCCATGACCGTTCCTTCTTTTTGGCATTTATGGGCCATATAACTGTAATTCCGCCCGATTTCCAGATTTACGTGTGCTATACTTGCACTAATTCCGCCTCGTGCGCCGGGACCCGGATGGCCTAAAATTTTGCCAGCCCATTAAATACGTCCTAAGGCACATTAGTCATCGCCTCACCATGATTGTTCCTCATTTTTCTGCGTTTAAGGGCCATAAAATAAGAATTTCGCCCGATTCCCAGATTTTCGTGTGTTATAGCCCATGCCACCAGTGTGGCCCTTGGGGCTAGGACCCGGATCGCCTAAAAAATATTTGGCATATAAAAAATGACCTAAGGAACATTTGTCATCGCCTCTCCATGACCATTCTTTGTTTGTGACGTTTTAGGGCCATAAAACTGGTATTTTATCTGATTCCTAAATTTTCGTGTACTATAGCCAACGCCACCGGAGTGGACCCGAGCGCCCAGGAACCCTGACCCGGATTGCGTAAAATTTTGCCGGCCCATAAAAATGACCTAAGTTACATTAGTCATCGCCTCGCCATGACTATTCTTCATTTTGGCGTTTTACAGCCATAAAACTTGATTTCCGCCCTATTCCCAAATTTTCGTGTGCTATAGCCTACGCCACTGGCGTTGGACTAGGCGCCCGATCCCGAATCGCCTAAAATTTTGCTAGGCCATCAAAAATGACCTATGAAACTTTAGACATGAGCTCGGCATGACAGTTCCTCCTTCTTTTGGCATTTTGGGGCCATAAAACTGAAATTCCGTTTGATTCCCAGATTTTTATCTACTATACACCACGCCACCGGCGTTGGCCAGGATGCTCGGACCCGGATCGCCCCAAAATTTTTTCAGCCCATCGAAAACAATCTAAGGAACATTAGTCATCGCCTCGCTATGACCGTTCCTTTTTTTTGGCATTTTAGGACCATAAAATTAGAATTCCACCTGATTGCCAGATTTTCATGTGTTGTAGCCCACGCAGCCATTCATGAGCGTTCCTCCTTTTATGGCACTATTGGCCATAAAATTGGAATTATGCCCAATTTTCAAATTTTCGTGTGCTATAGCCCACGCTACCGACGTGGGCCTGGGCGACCAGATCTGGATCGCCTAAAATTTTGCAGGACCATAAACATTAGTTATCGCCTCTCCATGACCGTTCCTATGTTTTTGGCATTTTAGGGCCATAAAATCAGAATTCCGCCCTCTTCCCAGATTATCGTGTGCTATAGCCCACGCCAACGGCATGGCCCCGAGCGCTCGAACCCGAATCGCCTAAAATTTTGTCAGCCCATCAAAAATGTCCTAAGGAACATTAGACATTGCCTCGTCATGACCGTTCCTCCTTTTTTGGCATTTTAGGGCCATAAAACTGGAATTCCACCCCATTTCCAGATTTTCGCGTGCTATAGCCCATGCCACTAGTATTGGACAGGGTGCCCGACATGGGTCGCCTAAAATTTTGACTACCCATCAAATACAATCTAAGGAACATTAGACTTTGCCTCGCCATAATCGTTCCTACTTTTTTGGCATTTCAGGGCCATAAACCTGGAATTCTGCTTGATTCCCAGATATCCGTGTGCCCCACGCCACTAGCGTGTGCCAGGCGTCCAATATCGGATCGCCTAAAATTTTGTCAGCCCATCAAAAATGATCTAAGGAATATTAGTCATTGTCTCGCCATAACAGTTCCACCCTTTGGCATTTTTGGGCCAATAAACTAGAATTTCGCCCCATTTCTAGAGTTTTGTGTTTTATAGCGCCACTGGCGTGAGCCATGGTGCCCAAACCTGGATCGCCTAAAATTTTACCGGCCCATCAAAAATGACCTAGGGATCATTAGTCATCACCTCTCCATGACCGTTTCTCCTTTCTTGGCGTATTAGGGGTGATAACATTAGAATTCAGCCCGATTCCTAGATTTTCGTGTGCTATATCTATAATGACCCGACCGATCGTTATGCTTTCTAGGTCCTCGTTCTCCTTATTAAGACTCTTCATATGTGCTTTTATTATTTTATGACTTGCGGGGATGGTTGGTTTGGGTTTGGAATGGTTCAGGTTCAAATCAGAACACTTAGTCCCTTAATAGTAGCCTAAGATAACCAAGTTTGACTTGAGTCAATATTTTTAGTAAACGACCTTAGAACCGGGATTTGATTTTACCAATAGGTTCGTATGATGATTTTGGACTTGGGCGTGTGGTCAGACCGAATTTCGGGTGATTCTGGAGCGTTCCAACGCTTAATGTTAAAAGTTGGCATGTTGATGTTGATTCAATTTGGTTTTGGGGTTCGATTCTTGGTTTCAATGTTGTTTTACGCATTCTGAGAGTTCGAGTAGGTCTGTATTATGTTTATGAACTTGTTGGTACAGTTTACGGGGTCCCAAGTAGCTCGGGTGTATTTCGGACCGCCCGGAGCTAAGTCCAAAACTGTTGAGTTGCTGGTTCTGGTTTCCTTTTTCGTGAACGCGGAGATCCCCTTGCGTTCGCAATGAAGGAATGTGACTGGGGGAGGTTTTGTTCTACGTATTCACAAAGAGGAGCTAGCGATCACGATGCTCTGGGCTATTGTTCATCGCGTTCGCGTACCAATGCCCGCATTCGCGCAAAAGAAATTGGGTCTAGGGGGTCAGCAGGCCAATTGCCCTTCATGTTCGAGAAGGTGGGGCCGTGTTCGCGAAGCTTTTGTCAGGCAAGCCTTCGCGATCGTGTGGCCTTCTTTGCGTTTGCGAAGTACATTTTCTGGGGGCCAGGGCAGCTTGCCTTCGCGATCGCGAGGCCCTTTTCGCGATCGCAAAGAAGGGTCAACTGTGCAGAATCTTGTTTTAAATCGGGACTTAGGCTCATTTTCTCTCATTTCACTTTGGGTTAGCCGTTTTTGGAGCTCTTGGAGAGGGATTTTTCACATATCACTGTACGGTAAGTAATTACTACTTAATGTGAGTTTACTACACGAATTATGGTTAGAGTTTAAAATGTAAATTGTGGAAATTATAAGATTTTGTTGGAAAATCTAGGTTTTGATAAAAATGGGATTAGACCACCAAAATAATTACAGAATTGGGTAGAAATTATATATTTGTGTTCGTGAGGTTATGTGTAACAATTATTAACGAAAATTTCTAGAATCCGGGCACGTGGGCTCGGGGGTGAATTTTAGGAATCTTCCAAATTGGGTTGGGTAATTACTCTAATAGTTAAATTATGAATTTTTGAGCAAATATTGATTAGTTTGTACAACCTTTGGCTAGTTTCGGATTTGCCCGGCACCGAATTGAGGCTTTTAGTGTGATTTGTGGATTGGAAAGTGGATTTGTAAACGAGGTAAGTCTCTTGCCTAGCCTTGTAAGAGAGAATTAACCACATAGGTGTTTAAATTGTTATTTGCTACTACTTATGGGTGCTACTTGCGCACGAAGTGACGAGCGTCCGTACGTAGCTAAAATTTATGTTATGTCCGGGTAAACATAGGACTTTATTATGCAATACGTGCACTATTTGAACTCGACTTATTAGTTTAATTATTTGTATTAATAAGTAAAATTTGATTAAAGATTATGTTAGACCGAGCTTCATTACTTAGAGATTTGGCGGAATATTTAATTATTGATGGAAAATATATATTCTTTTATGGGCTTACCTTGGGTTGTAAACACATAATCCGTAGTCCAAAGAGTTTCCCTATTCCTGTGGAGCGGGCCGAACACCTCGACAATAATTATATATAGTGTGATGCATCCATAGATCGGGCCGTTCGACCTCGGTAGTTTATGTACACGATATTTATGGATCGGGTCGAACGGCCTCGGTATAACTCGTGCGTGTTGTCGCTAGGAGTCCGATTATACTCGATATATCCTTCATGACTTGAGAAATTGTAATTACGTGTTGGCCCTTCTTGCTGAGATTAACATGTGATATTTGGGGAGTTTTAACTTGTATTTTGTTAAAGAATCACTTAATTATTGCCTCTTATGCAATTATTACCGTTGTATTTCATGCCTATTTATGATTCTTGCACTTCATGTATATTGACCACTAGTAAGTGTCGATGTTGACCCCTCGTCACTACTTCTTCGAGGTTAGACTAGATACTTATTGGGTACACATTGTTTATGTAGTCACACTATATTTCTGCACAAATTGTGCAGGTTCTGAGGCAAGTACATCTGGTGCTCATCCAGGCGAGCATCTGCATTACCCGGAGGCCTAGTGGTGAGTTGCTTCACATGCTCCGTTATGTAGCACCTGGAGCCTCCTCTTGTAGTATTTATTATTCCTGTCTATTCTATTTCAGACATTAGTCGTTAGGAGTTTTGTATATTTTACTAGATGCTCGTGCACTTATGACACCGGATTTTCAGAAATTCTAGTAGATATTCACAGTTTTTTATTATTAAATTCACTACTTTACTCTTATGTTTAGTTTATGCTTTACATTACTACGATCTCCTACTATTTATTTCTTTATTAAATAAAAATAAATGACTAAAAAATATTAAATTGAACAACTAAATAGATAGTTGATCATTGGTTTGCCTAGTGGCGACGTTGGGCGCCATCACGACTTATAGTGAAAATTGGGACGTGAGGCCCGCGACTCCGGACTCGGATCACCTAAAATTTTACCGGCTCATCAAAAACGACCTAAGGAACATTAGTCATCGCCTCTCCATGACCGTTCCTCCTTTTTGGTGTTTTAGGTCCATTAAACTAGAATTCAGCCCGATTCTCAGATTTTCTTCCGGGCTCTGGGACCTGGATCGCCTAAAAATTTTCGGCCCTTAAAAAATGACCTAAGGAACATTAGTCATCGCCTCACAATGACCATTCCTCCTTTTGGCATTTTAGGGCCATACAACTTGAATTCCGCCCGATTTTGAGATTTTCGTGTGCCATAGCCTACCACCACCGACATGGCTCGGGCGCCCGGATTGGGATTGGCTAAAATTTTACCAGCCTATAAAAAATGACCTAAGAAATATTAGTTATCGCCTCGCCATGACAGTTCCTCATTTTTTGGCATTTTAGGGCCATAAAACTGAAGTTCTGCCCGATTCCTAAATTTTCGTGTTCTATAGCCTACGTCACCAGCCTGGACAAGGGTACCCAGACCCGGATAGCCAAAAACTTTGTTGGCCCATAAAAAAAAACCTAAGGAACATTCATCATCGTCTCGTCATGATCGTTCCTCCTTTTATGGCGTTTTAGGGCCATAAAACTAGAATTTCGCCCGATTTCCATATTTTCGTGTGCTATAGCCCACGACAGCAGCGTGGACCAGGGCGCTCAGACCTAGATAGCCTAAACTTTTACAAGTCCATAAAAAATAACCTGAGGAACATTAGTCATCGCCTCGCCATGACCGTTCCTCCTTTTTTGGCATTTTAGGACCATAAAACTGGAATTCCAGCTAATTCTCAGAGTTTCGTGTGCTATAGCCCACGCCACCGACGTGGGCCTGGATGCCCGAACCCGAATAGAATAAAATTTTGCCGGCCCATTCAAAATAATCTAAGGAACATTTATCATTGCCTCACCATGGCCGTTCCTCCATTTTTGGCATTTTTGGGCCATAAAATTGAAATTTCACCCGATTCCCAAATGTCCATGTGTTATTGCCTACCCTACCGGCGTGGGACCGGGCGTCCGGACCTAGATCACCTAAAATTTTGCCGGCCTATCAAAAATAACCTAAGAAACGTTTGTCATCACCTCGCCATGACCGTTTTTCCTTTTTGGCGTTTTAGGGCCACAAAATTGGAATTTTGCCCGATTCCCATCTTTGTATGATATTACCCACGCCACCAGCGTGGGACCGGGCGTCCGGAATCGGATTGCCTAAAATTTTACCGGCCCATCAAAAATGACCTAAGAAAAAATAGTCATCACCTCGCCATGACGATTCATCATTTTTTGGCGTTTTAGGGCCATAAACCTATAATTTCGCTTATTCACAGATTTTCGTGTGTTATAGCTCACGCCACCGGCATGGGCCCGGCCGTCATGACCCCAATTATCCTCCGTAGCATGTAGTGATGGCACCTAGTCTTTATGACTAGGTAAGCCTAACATTAAATAATAACTTGACAGAAATAATTAACAAAAATACTAAAGCAAGTCTAAATAACTGATATAATCTTCTGAAATAGAATCTCAACAATATATTTTCCAAAATCGGTAGTACAAGTCATAAGATCTACTGAGTTCACTAGAAAATCTCTAAATACAACTGTTCCGGAATAGAAATAACCAGTACAAAATAAACTTCAGAAGATGACTTTTAGGCCTGCGAACGTGACAACAAGTATACCTTGAGTCTCCAATGCAATGCCTGATCAGCTAGCTAATGATCAACAAACTCCGAAGTACCTGGATCTGCACAAAAATGTGCAGAAGTGTAGAATGAGTACACCATGGTGGTGCCCAATAAGTATAAAGACTAGCCTCGGTGGAGTAGTGACAAGGGACAGTCGAGACACCTACTAGACTTAATGACCTATACAAGTATGATTGTGAAACTAACAGGAAACAATATCAATGTAAGGCTAAGAATAGTAAAAACAACAAAACAATACTTGCAATAGAAAACTAGAAGTAACAATTAGCGGGTCCTAAGTCATGAACCCTAATCACTTGGCATCTTATGCCCACATTAAAATTCACAACCGCACGGACAACTCACGTGCTACACGGACAACTCATGTGTCAATACCATTAGTACCTCATATCTGCACGGACAACTCACGTGCTAAGAGAGTGACAATATCTCATAACCGCACAGACAACTCATGTGCTAGCAATAATAATACCTCATAACCGCTCGGACAACTCACGTGCCAATAATACAACTCTCACAAAGAAGGCAAGTATATGAGAATACATGTAAATGATCAATAAATATCTGGGTTCATCTTCTTAAACCGATATGAGCGATTAATTACGTGTATACTTGTGCAAGTGTTCTATCATAACTCGAGTCAACAAGTAAGATCAGAGACAACAAATGGTACATAGGAAACAACACAACAAAATATAAAATGCACGACTCACACAAAGTAGGAACACCACTACACAAATATTATCAACAACAATGCCCCCTGGCCATCACAAGTCATCACAAATCATCCCCGACATAGCCCCCTTGTCTCGCCACGTGCGCAACCATAAAGTAAATGCTTGTCTTGTATCACCGCACACGCATAATAATATTCCCACCTTGTCTTTCCATATACAAAACCCACATATATAGTCCGCCTTATCACGCAGCATGTGCAATATCAATGATAACAATAGCACTGACAACTCACGTGCGAACACCCTGACAATCCTCTCAACAATATCACGTGTGCAAAAAATATAACAACGCAATATAACAACTCGCAGCACATGTGGCCATTGGCCACAACATTTCCTTTACACAAATCCCAATAAAACAACCACACGTAGCCCTCAGCTCAACAACACTGAGTACAAAAACAACAACAATAACATGGGAGTACGACATGTAAATCAACACAAGAATTATTAAACACAATCATGGAAGAACGAGCTCACAATGAAAGACATGAAAAGTAATAATGGTTTCAAAAAAGAATAACTCAACAATGGAAGAGATAATGTATAACAACAATATCAAATAAGAGTAACTCAACAATATGAGAGATAACATGTAACAATGATTCCAAATAAGGATAAGTCAACAATGGAAGAGATAACAATAACTTCAATTAAGGATATTTAACTACGAAAGAGATAATATGGAAATAAAAGAGGTAATAACTTCAATTTATATAAGAGTATATTTGGCAATAAAGGTTAGAACATGAACCAATCAACTTCAAATAAGACACGTAAGGGTAAATTTAGCAATGGAGAATTTAACATGATAAGACAACTTCATTTTAATGTACATAAGAACCTAGGAGTCTAAGCCAGTCAAATTTCTACATATAATCCGTGAACATAACTTTCACGTAGTTCATACAGTACAAACAAACAATCCCTACAGGATAGTTCTCCCACACAATGTTATGCAAGATACTTACCTCAAAAGCACTTAATCAATACTCAAAAATAGCTTCTCCTTTACAATTTACCTCCGCTCGACACAAATCTAACCAAAATCGACTTAATAACATCAAATAATGCAAGAGAAATCAAGTTCAATAAATAAAGCTATGATCTTTACATAATTTCTCAAAAGTCAAACTCGGGCCCGCCCGGTTAAAACCCGGCTCTAATGGTAGATTCCGAATACCCATGACCCCATGAGTTCATATATGTGATAAGCTTCACAATTCGAGTCCAAATCGACTCTTAAACTCTTATTGTTTTTCAAAACTTGACAAAGTTTTTATAAATTTTCACTTTGATTCACATGATTTTGATGCTAAAATCTTACATATATTGATGGAATATGATTAGAAATAGATTACAATTACTTACCCAAAGTTTTAGATGATAATCCCTCTTCAAAATCACCTCCTATCGAGTCTAGGGTTCAAACATGTAAAAATGAGATTAAAAATCCCGTCCCTCAGCTTTTTTGTCTAGTTGCAAGTGTCGCAAATGCGATTCGGGGTTCGCAAATGCGAACCCCGCAAGTGCGATGAAACAATTGCAAAAGCGAAATCCCTCACATCCCTGCTATCATCGCAAATGTGATGAAAAGTTCGCAATTGCGAACTTTGGACTATCGCAAAAGCGATCAAGATGATCGCAAATGCGACCAATGCCCAGCCTAGGCCAGTATCGCAAATGCGATTGGGAGTTCGCAAATGCGAACTCTTCAGGCCACAATGCACTTCGCAAATGCGAATAGGATGCCTGCAAATGCGATAGTCGCAAGTGCAACATATGCCTCGCAAATGCGATACCAGAGCATCGGCAAAAATCTAAATCTTCTATGAACTCTCTGAAACACGCCCGAAACTCACCCGAGCCCTCGGGGCTCCAAACTAAACATTAGTACAAGTCTAATAACATAACACGAACTTGCTTGTGCGATCAAATCATCAAAAAAACATCCGAAATCACGAATCGGACCTCCAAAACACATGAAATCAACATGAAGCTCAAGGACATCTAAAACACAACCGAGCGTCCAATTCCTATCAAATCAACTCGGAATGACGCCAAACATTGCGGAGAAGTTCCAAATGAAAAAACGGACCTATCCCAAATCCCCAAAAAGAAATCCAAATACGATAGCTATGAAGTCAACCTACGGTCAAACTTGTAAAAAGTTTAAGCCTTTAAATTGCTAACTTTCGGCAAACAACACAAATCAACCTACGGACCTCCGAATTCGATTTCAGGCATACACCCAAGTCGAAAATTACGATAAAAACCTGTTGGAGCCATCAAAATACTGCTAGAGGTCATTTTCACAAAAGTCAAACATCGATGAATATTTTCAACTTAAGCTTCTAAAGTGATAATCACTCATCCAAATTCATCCCAAAACATCTGAAATTCAAATCCGACCATGCAAGTAAGTCATAAAACCAATATGAAGTCATTCAAGACCCTGAACCACTGAATGGATCGCTAAAGCTCAAAATAACTAGTTGGGTCGTTACATCCTTCCCCTCTTAAACAAATGTTCGTCCTCGAACATGGCAAAAGTCTTTCCCAACCCATCAAATCACCGTATTAACTTTCCATACACATAGACACGGGTGATCCCACGTTACCCCAAACCACATAAAAATCGACAACACCATCTGAACCGAAGATTATTCTTTCTATTCATGCCGATAAGTCTTAGAATCAAATTTCCACATCTACCTAGGGCCCTATTATCACACAAACACACTGTAAAATCCTCAACTAGCTATAACAGATCATGCATACACCCATAAGGTATAACCACACGACATAACACATCATCCATATGGCCATAGCAATAACTCTGACCACAGCAGCTGCCCATTACCAAGCCCGGTACTGGAAAACAAACTCATTTAGACTAGAATATTGTTTCGAACCTTCATAATGTTGAAAATAATGCAAGAAATATGTAAAACTCATAACTACTAATCCAATTAACAAGCCACCTCAAAAGACACATGGGCACATACATCGTAATCCAAACCCAACAATCACAACTCGAATATGGTTTAGTATGAAAAGAGGAACATATGAGAGAACCGTTAAATAAGCCAAACAGGCAAAACTCGATACCATACTGCAGATTCAATCCACAAGGAAGAAGCAAGACACACGCAACAACCACAATAAATCTTGCCTTAATATGACCTTACTGCATTGCATAGCCCGACACCAACGCACATATTCACAAAGAACACCAGGTCCTCATCCTCCACTCGGAATCACGAGTAAGGTAAACATCTCAACAACTTCCCTTACCTGTAGAGCACCCAAACCACAAGTCGGGCCGAACCATCCAGAGATCACATCAAATCCTACCGTGTTTAACTAACAGAAAGTCCACCCAAGTCTCATGACCTACAATAGCACCAAAACCATAACGATGGACATGGGCTATCATAATAAAATTCTTAATTGGCATGAACACATGAACATAGTACAAGAACCACAAAAAACCACCATATCTAAAGCAAGGTAGGATAAATATTACCAATCAATGGGACCAAATTGAAATAACATAAATGGGTTTCCATATTCAATCGGAATCATACCTGTAATGACATCATCTGGCGCATCAACCTCAGTCCAACTAGGAAAAGCATAAAAATGGGCCCAGCCTCCCCCTCTAGGATGACCTCTACCTGCCTGACCTCCACCCCTAGTATGCGGTACATGTATAGCAGCAACTGGAGGGGAACTCATAGCCTGAATACCTCGATGTGACACATCTATCTAGAGTCTAGGAAAATCTCTTACAATGTAGCTGGTATCTCCACACTCAAAGCAACCTCTCCGTTGACGTGGCTGTAGAAGTTGTCCGGTTTGGGTACTCTGGGACCCATGGATTACTGAAACACCGTGCAAATCATGAAGTGTAAACTAAGCTGGTTGACCCATAAAACCTCTACCATGGCGTACCCTGCCTCTAAAATAGGGATCACTAGATCCTCCCGGTCCACGGGGCCTCTTAGCCTCCCTGCCCTCTCTCTCCTGGCCCCGCATACCCTCTAATCGACGAGTAATCTCTACCATCTGCTGAAACAGAACATCCATCTCCAACTCCCAAGCCATGCTGAATCGGATACCATAACTGAGCCCTTCAATGAACCTGCAGACTCACTCTCTAACTATAGAAACCAAAGCAGGTGCATGCCTGGACAAATCACTGAATCTAACAGCATACTCTGAGAGTGTGAGTACCTGAGGCTATCACTGTGATGCATTGCATTTGACATGCTTATTTGACATGTAGTCATAGAGATGTAACATTCCTCATTCTAGCTGTACTTGGCATATCTTTATCAGTGTTGAGCTTAAATTGTTGAACTCGAAAGCATATCTATATTTCTGCACTGTTTGCAAACTGATTACAAAAATTCTCGAAGTTATTACTATCATTTCCTTATTATATCTGTGTTGTCATTTTCTGGATTTGGACTGTATCTTTCTGAGCTCGCCGTTGCTTTTAGCGCAAGGTTATTCCTATTATTTATTCAGTACATTGGGTCGGTTTTACTCATACTACATTCTGCACATCGTGTACAGATCTAGGTACATCTGGGCATGGTGGTTGCTAGACATGGTGCAGTATCTGCTTGGAGACTTTTGAGATAGATGCTATGATCCTCGCAGACCTCGACTCTCCTTCTTTTCAGTTTATTCAGTAATGTTTTATTTTCTACAGTTGTATTAGAGATTTAGAGTGTGTTGACACTTAGTAGCTCATGTACTCGGCGACACTAGGATTTTGGGGATTTTATAGTTGAGTCGCAGTTGTTCTTATCAATTATTTATGATATTTTCACTGTTAAACTTATTACATCATGCTTTAATTTAAAATGCGTAGTTATTTTGTGATTTTTGGCTTGCCTAGTAATGTTATAGGCACCATCACAACATACTGAAATTTGGGTCGTGACAAGTAGGTCTCACGAGTGAGGAGCAGGTTTAGTAGAGTCTTGCGGATCGATACGGAGACGTCTGTACTTATCTTCGAGAGACTACCGAACCATTAGGAAACTTCACTTTCTTGTATTATTGTCGTGCGAATTTGTTGATTCTAAAAACTAAACTTTTATTATTCTATTCTCTCATAGATTGTGAGGACACGTGCAATTAGCAAACGGCTACCAGTACCACCAGCTAGGGCCGTGAGAGGTCGGGGCCGCGAGAGTCCGGGGCCGCAGTAGAGGCGAGGTGCAGCTCATACAACAGCTAGAGCAGTACTTGTGAAGTCACCAGTTGCTCCAGCTCAGGAGGAGATACCGGATGTGGTTGAGCCGGTGGGACCAGTTGAGGCACCTACTGTGCCCATTGCGATTCCAGGGCTTCAGGAGGCTCTAGCCCAGATATTGACTATATGCACTCGCCTTGCTCAGGCGGTTTCAGTTTTGGCTGCACCATCCACTTCTTAGGTCGGGGGAGGTTCTCAAACTCCCTCCACTCATACTCTAGAGCAGGTACACTGAGGGTACTGCTAGCCCAGCCGTTTGTATCAACTCAGGCCCAGGTTGGTCCACCTATGAGTGTCGAGGAGCATAAGAGCCTTGAGCGGTTTGGGAGGCTCAGGCTTCCAGAGTTCAGTGGGATTTCTTAAACAGGTGCCAGCGGATCCTTCGCACGATGGGTATTCTGGAGACTAGTGAAGTCTCATTTATTACTTTTTAGCTGTAGGGGGCAGCCTTCAGATGGTGGGAGGCCTATGAGTTGAGCAGGCCAGTCGGTGCTCTACCACTTACGTAACATGAGTTCTCAGTTCTCTTCTTAGAGATGTTTGTTCCACAGACCCGCAGGGAGGAATTGCATAGGCAGTTTGAGCAGCTACATCTGGAGGGTATGTCAGTGACCCAGTATGAGATGAGATTTTCATAGTTGGCTCGTCATGCAGTATAGTTAGTCCCTACTGAGAGACAGCGGATTAGGAGGTTCACTGATGGCCTCAACTATGGACTACGTTTCGTCATGCCTCGGGAGATTGCATCAGGTGCTAGGTTCGACGAGGTGATTCATATTGCTAGACGCCTAGAGTAGGTTCGTAGCCAGAGGCGTGAGGAGAGGGAGGCCAAGAGGCCTTGTGATTCGGGTAGCTTCAGCAATGCCTTACCTGGAGGACAACCCCACCACAACAAAGTCGTCAATATAGGACAACTCAGATGGCTCATCCAGTTCATTGTGGTGCATCAGCCATAGTTCATATGGAGATCGTCCAGGTCAGTCTTCTCTCAGTACCCTCCCAGCTTAGAGTCCATCTCGTGCTCCATAGTTTCAGGGTTCATCAGTGGTAGGTCCTTCTAGAAGTTATTCAGGTTCTCGGAGTCTGATTCAGTCTCCACTGCCATTGATAGATCGACATTGCTTCAAGTGTGGATAGTTTGGACATGTGAGGAGGTATTGTCCCCGTCTCTTGGGAGGTCTAGTTCAACAGATAGTTCAGGTTATGGCCTCCACACCAGTTACTTCACCACCTGCTCAGTTAGCTCGGGGTGGGGCTCGGGCAGCTAGAGGTCACCCTAGAGGGGGAGGCCGATCAGGTGGCGGTCAGGCTCGATGCTATGCTATTCCCGCCAGGCCAGAGGTTGTTGCTTCAAACTTAGTGTTCACATGTATTGTTTCAGTGTGCCACATGGATGCTTGCATATTATTTTACCCTGGTTCCACTTATTCATATGTATCATCATTTTTTGCTCGTTATTTGGATATGCCCCGCGAGTCCTTAGTTTTGAATGTTCATGTATCTATGTCGGTGGATGATTCTTTTTTTGTGGACCATGTGTATCTGTCATGTGTGGTGACCATTGGGGGATTAGAGATGAGAGTTTATCTTTTATTGTGTAGTATTGTTGATTTTGACGTGATTATAGGCATGGATTGGTTGTCCCCATGTCATGCTATTCTAAATTGTCATGCTAAGACCGTGACATTAGCGATGCCGGGTATGCCTAGGATTGAGTGGAGAGGTTTTCTGGACTATGTCCCATATAGCGTGATCTCTCATTTGAAGTCCCAACAGATGGTTGGGAAGGGGTGTTTGGGGCTAATACTCCTACCATTGATTTTGTTCCGATTATGCGAGACTTTCCGGATGTGTTTCCTGCTGACGTGCCGGGCATGCCACCCGACAGGGATATTAATTTTAGTATTGACTTGATGCCAGAAACTCAGCCCATTTCTATTCCTTCATATCGTATGGCACCAACAGAGTTGAAGTAATTGAAAGAGCAGCTTCAGGAGTTTCTTGATAAGGGATTCATTAGGCCTAGTGTGTCACCTTGGGTTGCATCGGTTCTGTTTGTGAAGAAGAATAATGGTACTATGCAGATACGCATTGACTATTGGTAGTTGAACAAAACTACAAATAAGAACAAGTATCCTTTGTCACGTATTAATGACTTATTTGACCAGCTTCAGGGAGCTAGAGTGTTCTCTAAGTTTGATTTGAGGTCTGGGTATCACCAGTTGAAGATTCGGGACTCTGATATCGAGAAGATGGCATTCGGGATCTTCTATGATCACTACGAGTTCCTAATAATGTCTTTTGGGCTGACCAATGCCCCAACAATATTCATGCATCTAATGAACAGTATATTCCAGCCATATCTTAATTTGTTTGTTATAGTATTTCTTGATGATATTCTAGTGTACTCAAGTAGCCAGGAGGAGCATGTACAACATCTGAGGATTGTACTACAGACGTTGAAGAAGGAGAAACTTTATGCTAAATTCTCCAAGTGTGAGTTATGCCTCGATTCGGTGGCATTCTTGGGGCATGTGGTGTCCAATGGGAGGATCAAGGTAGATCCAAAGAAGATTGAGACAGTTCAGAGTTGGCCCACACCGTCTTCAGCTATTGATATTCGGAGTTTTCTTGGCTTGACTGCATATTATCGCCGCTTCGTGGGGGGTTTCTCGTCCAATGTTTCACCTTTGACTAAATTGACCCAGAATGGTGCCCCATTCAGATGGTCTGATGAGTGTGAGGAGAGCTTTCAGAAGCTCAAGACTGCCTTGACCACAACTCCAGTTCTAGTTTTGCCTTCAGCATCGGGTTCTTATACAGTGTATTATGATACTTCTCGGATTGATATTGGGTGTGTCTTGATGCAGGAGGATAGAGTGATTGCTTATGCTTCATGCAAGTTGAAGCCCCTTGAGAAGAACTACCCTGTTCATGATTTAGAGTTGGCAGTAATTTTCCATGCATTGAAGATTTGGAGGAAATATCTCTACGGCATGTATTTACACATCATCGAAGTCTGTAACACTTGTTCAAGCAAAAGGATTTAAATTTAAGGCAATGGAGATGGTTGGAGCTATTAAAAGATTATGATATTACCATTTTGTATCATCCCAAAAAGGCCAATGTGGTGGCCGATACCTTGAGTAGAAAGGCGGTGAGTAAGGGTAGCCTTACATATATTCGTGTTGGTGAGAGACTGCTTGCATCAGATGTTCAGGTCTTGGCCAATCAGTTCATGAGGTTAGATATTTCGGAGCCTAGTCATGTTCTATCTTGCATTGTTTCTCGGTCTTCTTTGTATGATCGCATCAGAGAGAGTCAGTATGACGACACCCATTTGCTTGTCCTTATAGTCACAGTTTAGCACGGTGATTCCAAGGAGGTTTCTATTGGATGATGGGGTGTTGCGGATGCAAGGTTAGATTTGTGTGCCCAATGTAGATGGGTTACGTGAGTTAATTCTTGAGGAGGCCCACAGTTCGCGGTATTCCATTCACACAGGTGCCGCAAAGATGTATCAGGACTTTAGGCAGCACTACTGGTGGAGGAGAATGAAGAAAGATATAGTGAAGTTTGTAGCTCGATGCTTGAACTGTCAGTAGGTGAAGTACGAGCATTGATGGTAGGCTATAATATCATGTTTTAGTCGATTATTACATTCCAATTTATTGCACTTTAGTTGAGTTTGAGCTTTAATCGCTAGTGTAATTGTGTGTTTTATGCCTTGTAGGAGTAATTCCGAGCTATGTAGATGTTATAGAATGAATTCAAGTGATTTGGATCTTTGAAGTCTGAGTAAAAGCCCAAGGAATTAAGCTGGGATCGTGTTCGGGGATCAACGGATGATAGTGGAACGAAACGAAGAATCGAGCAGGCATGTTGCGCAGTGTCCAGTAAAATGCACATAACTTTTCGCTCGGAACTCCGTTTGGGCTCCACAATATATTGTTGGAAATCTACTTCAAAGGGCTACAACTTTCATGTGTGAACAGTGTGAAACGTTCACGGGCACATTTCCAGGTGCGCAGCCGCGCACGTCCAACTCCGAAAAGTGTCCTTTTTCACGTAGAAGAAGGTGTATTTGTTTGGGATCGGTCCTACTTGGTATATATACATAGAAAAATAGTATTTTGAGGACTTTTGACATAATTTAAACCTAAGGAAGCTAAGTAAGAGAGGGAGAAGCAAAAGCACAAGGATTTCACAATTCATCCTCACTCAAGACAAGGGTTTGGATGTTTTATGTTTTCCTTTGACTTAAACTTAATTGTGATGAATTTCTCCATATCCATGAAGTAATTCTTCCTTAGGGATTGATGGATTTGGTGTTTTGAGAATTGTTTGTGGATATTAACTCTAGTTTTATGTATTGAAGCGTTTTGGGTATTTTTATTGTTGCATATATATTCACTTGTTTATGTAATCAAAAGAAGCATAATTTGTGATGTTTTGAATTATTTTATTGGTTGAATTCATTGATTCTTGTAAGTAATTGAAAGGGCCTGGTTGAATAAATGTTTAGACCTATTTAGAGGAAAATCGAAAGAGGTTCTCCTAAGGATCAATCCACTACGAATTCTTGCATATCTTCACCAAGCTTAACTTATCTCATATCGTAAGGTTGAGACTTAATCGAGAGAGGAGTTTCTACTGAATGTTTGATTATAATAGAGTGAATTCGAGAGACTCATTTGAACCATAGAAGTGAAGTAACTAGAGTTAATTCCCAAACAAGTATCTTACACCTATCCAATCAACCCCTATTTTCTCCCCTTGATATCTTCTTGCTTACTCTTGTCGCAATTGTCATTAGCCAATACTTAGACTTTTAGTTAATGTTAGTTTTAATTCACACAAATCTAAATTATTGATCATCTTGAATAGAAATAAAGCTATAAACTACGAAAATAATGTTTAACTCCAATCCTTGTGTGTACGATATTTTCTATACTATATTCGACTAACGAGCATAATTTTGTGTTGTATTTTAGATCGTCAAATTTTGGCGCCGTTGCCGGGGATTGGCAATCAACAGTGTTTGAAATAGTTTTTGGTGCTAATTCAAGAATTAGGTTTTAGTTTTTTTTTTATTTTCATTTTCTTTTTCTATTTTATTCTCTTTATTAGTTAACTTCTTTTCAAGATTTGTTTTGTAGTACCTAAAAAGTTGGAGAAGATACTGTAGATATTGAACTCTAAATGGTGTGAATATGGAGTACACCCAGCCCAAGAAAACGATTGATGAGTTAGCAGCTAAATATTATCAGCGGTCTGCTATGTGTTTTAAATGCGGTGGAAATCATCTATGGGTTGACTGTCAAACAGGTATGTATTCTTTCTATGGTTCATATTTTGAACAGTCTCACTCTGCTTCTAGTTCGTACAGGTATGAGAATTCATATGGGCACAATCTTGACTTTGGTTGGGATTAATACCCTTATTATAATAAAAGTAAAGTGAGATAACCACCTCAAGGGGAGAATGATAGTTTGGAAGAGAATGTATATAGTTCATAAATAAGCCGGTAGATAGGTTTTCACAAGATGATGAAGCCATTAACAACCTAACAACGCAAGTGAGTCAAATAATAAGTACACTTTCAGAAAAATTATTGCGTTGTAATGGGGAATATATAGAGGAGATACCCTGCGAGAATGAGCCTACTCAAGAGGATGAGCGTCTACAGAGGGAGATTTCCATGGTACAAGAAGACTTTGATTCAACTGAGATGATCGAGAATAAGGCTATGGTTGAGTGTGAAGCAACGGAATAAGAGTTCAAACCTCCATCCAATTTTTCACATTTGCAACCTTTAATAGAAGAGAATGAGAAACGAATGGTCTTGGACATACCAGAAGAATATTCACTTGAATTTTCTTCTTTGTTTTCTTATTCTAACCTTGATCATGTGGATTTTATTTTTGGAGATTTACAAGAATATGTATGGATTGATCCTGTGAAAGAATGCAGAAAAAAGTTAAGGATGATCCTGAACGAGCAATTCACCACTCAAGATGAGGACAAGAAAGAAATAAAAGAGTGGGTCTTGCAGGTATCCTTAGAAGAATTGGGTTTAATGAGCTCCATGAAGAATCCCAAGGCGCGAAAATGAGAAATGAACTCAGAATTAGGGGTGGAGTTCATAAGTTCTCGGAAAAGAAGAAAGTTCAGGAAAGTTTTCTTTACCTTATGCTTTTTAATTTTGTATCATTGGGACATGCCACAACTTAAAGTGTGGGGTGGGGGATATTTGTATGGTGTATGTATATGTGCTAGTTTTAGTTTTATGCTTTTAAGTAGTTAGAGTGAGAAAAAGTAAAAAAATAAAATAAAAATAAAAATTTTAAACTTTTTTATTTTTTCCGACGATGGATATCATTCGACGGGTTTCTTGAGGGAATTAAGTCGAAAGAAAAATGCAAAAAAGATTTTCTTTTGTAGTTAGTGTATTAATTACCCGTTGGTTTTTCTTTATGTCGCGGTTCTTTTCCAAAGGTTTTGTTTGAACCGTGTGTAGTTAGATTTTTATTTTTAGAAGTAGGAAAACCTTGTGCTATGATTTGAAATGGAAGCAATATCTCTTGACTTGATCATGCCTTGAGAATAGTAAGTGCTTTAATTGTGATGCTTAGACTCAGTTTTTGACTCTTGTACAAGTACCTTAAATTGTATGATCTTAACTTTGCTTAACTGCTTTGACTAGAGTGTCTTGATGAGTCCAACCTTGAGTGAATTATGTGCCATGTGTGTGAGAGGTTTATATGATTCTGTGCATTTGATTTGTTGTCTAGAACTTGCCCCGTGTGTTTGCAAAGCGAAATAGTAGTTTTATTCAGTCTTGGAAGTGATATAGGCATTTCTTTGTTGCGCCATTTATATTTTTTACCCACCTAATTGTTATATATCTTAGTTAACCCCTTTGAGCCTATAATCTTATTTCTTTGGTAACCACATTACAAGCCTTACCCTTTTGTTTGAATTGACCATCTATTTGAGCCATTTACCTCCCATGAGCACTTAAAATTGTTATGAACTTTGTAAAAGTTGAAGTGTGGGGTGGTTGGTTTGGATTTTGAGTGAAACTAATGAAATAAGGAGAAAGGTGCACTTTTTTGAAAACGTAAGAGCCACTTGAATTGAACAAGAAAAGAAAACAAATAGTCGTATTGTTGTGAACGAGATTTATTCATAAGTGGTAACTCTTGATACAATTGTGCTTAAAGAATAGGGAGTTAATGCATGTTGATGTTAAGGTGGAGTATGGTTTGACATAAGTATGGGGTTTGAACAATGAAATGTATGTATTAAAGTGCATAGAGAGGTGTAGTCACTCTTATATCTAAATGTATCCTACTCGTCCCGCAGCCTACATTACAACCATTTAAAGTCATATTTGATCCTTGACTAAATGAACTCAATTAGTTGAGGAGTACACTACGGGCAAGCCTATGGTTCATCTTTTGTGGCATATGAATGTTGTTTCTGAGAGTGAGTGAATTCTTTCTATCTTGAGTTCCTGATTGTTCTTAATTTTGATTGTGTATGGAACAACTCTCGTTTGTTGTGTGAGGGCACATGATTCATGAAGGAAAGGTAATATCATTGATCTGTATGTTAAAGTAAGTGAGTGAGTTGTGAATAATGCGTGGTACTTGTGAGTCAAATCTTGAGGTGAAGATGTTACATTATTGTGCTTAGTCTATTTTAAATATTCTTGGTGTGATAAGTTATGAGGGTTGCTTAGTAAGGTTGTGTCTATATAAAGTGTGGTTTGATTGCTCGAGGATGAGCAATGGTTTAAGTGTGGGGTGTCGATAGGAGGCTATAATCTCATATTTTAGTCGATTATTACATTCTAATTTACTGCAGTTTAGTTAAGTTTGAGCTTTAATCGCTAGTGTTTTGCACTAATTGTGTGTTCTATGCCTTGTAGGAGTGATTCCGAGCTATGTAGATGTTACGGAATGAATTCAAGTGATTTAAAGCTTTGAAGTCTGAGTAAAAGCCCAAGGAATTATGCCGGGATCGTATTCGGGGATCAACTGATGATAGTTAAACGAAACGAAGAATCGAGCAGGCATATTGCGCAGTGTCCAGTAAAATGCATATAAATTTTCGCTCGGAACTCCGTTTGGGCTCCACAATATATTGTTGGAAAACTAATTCAAAGGAATACAACTTTCATGTTTTATGTGTTTTCAATTACCAACAGAACAAGGTGAAAGGTGTGCGGCAAGTGTGCGGCCACGCACTGACCGCGTATATGGGGCAGAACAGTGTGAAAAGTTCGCGGGCACACTTCCAGGTGCGCGGCCGCGCACGTCCAACTCCGGAAAAGTGTCCTTTTTTGCGTAGGAGAAGGTGTATTTGTTTGGGATCGACCCTACTTGGTATATATAAATAGAAAAATGGTATTTTGAGGACTTTTGACATAATTTAGACCAAGAAAGCTAAGGAGGAGTGGGAGAAGTAAGAGCACAAGGATTTCACCATTCATCCTCACTCAAGACAAGGGTTTGGATGTTTTATGTTTTCCTTTGACTTAAACTTAATTGTGATAAATTTCTCCATATCTATGGAGTAATTCTTCCTTAGAGATTGATGGATTTGGTGTTTTGAGAACTGTTTGTGGATATTAACTCTAGTTTTATGTATTGAATCGTTTTGGATATTTTTATTCTTGCATATATATTCACTTGTTTATGTAATCGAAAAAGGCATAATTTGTGATGTTTTGAATTATCTTATTGGTTGAATTCATTGATTATTGTTAGTAATCGAAAGAGGCTAGTTGAATTAATGTTTAGACCTAGTTAGGAGGATGATCGAAATAGGTTCTCCTAAGGATCAATCCACTACGAATTCTTGCATATCTTCACCAAGCTTAACTTAGTTCATATCGTAAGGTTGAGACTTAATCGAGAGAGGAGTTTCTACTGATTGTTTGAACATAATACAGTGAATTCGAGAGACTTACTTGAAGCATATAAGTGAAGTAACTAGAGTTAATTCCCAAACAAGTATCTTACACATATCCAGTCAACCCCTATTTTCTCCCCTTGATATCTTCTTGCTTACTCTTGTTGCAATTTGCATTAGCCACTAGTTAGACTTTTAGCTAATGTTAGTTTTAATTCACACAAATCTAAATTATTGATCATCTTGAATAGCAATAAAACTGTAATCTACGAAAACACTGTTTAACTCCAATCCCTGTGGATACGATATTTTCTATATTATATTCGACTAGCAAGCATAATTTTATGTTGTGTTTTTAGCTCGTCAAGCATCAGAGGCCGGGTGGTCTGCTTCACAGGCTTGAGATTCTTGAGTAGAAATGGGAGCGTATCACCATGGACTTCGTAGTTGGGCTCCCACAGACTTTGAAGAGATTTGATGCTATTTGGGTGATTGTGGACCGGTTGACTAAGTCCGTGCATTTTATTCTAGTTGGACTACCTATTCTTCGGAGCGGTTGGGTGAGATCTATATCCACGAGATTGTTTGCCTTCAACCTATGCCGGTGTCCATTATTTCTAATCGGGGCACGCAGTTCACATTGCAGTTTTGGTGAGCAGTGCAGCGATAGTTAGGCACACGGGTTGGGTTGAGTATAGCATTCAACTCTCGGACAAATGGACAGTCCGAGCGCACATTCACATATTGGAGGATATGGTAAGCGCTTGTGTTATTAATTAAAGGGGTTCTTGGGATCAGTTTCTACCGTTGGCAAAGTTTGCCTATAATAACAGCTACCAATCGAGTATTAATATGACTTTGTATGAGGCCTTATATGGGAGGGGTGTCGATTTCCAGTTGGGTGATTTGAGTCGGGGGAGGCTAGACTGTTGGGTACTGATTTGTTCAGGATGCTTTGAAAAAAGTCAAGTTGATTCATGAGCGGCTTCGCACGACATTGTCTAGACAGAGGAGTTACGCCAATTGGAAGGTTTGTGATGTTGCCTACATGGTGAGGAAGAAGGTATTGCTCAGAGTTTCACCCATGAAGGGTGTTATGAGGTTCGTAAATAAGGGCAAGCCCTCGGTATATTGGCCCTTTTAAGGTGCTTGAGAGGATTGGGGAGGTGGCCTACAAGATTGCATTGCCACCTAGGCTATTGAGTGTTCCCCCAGTATTTCATGTTTCCATGCTCCATAAGTATTAAGGTGATCCGTCCCATGTTTTGGATTTCAACACGGTTCAGTTAGATGAAGATTTGACTTATGACGTGGAGCCGATGGCCATTTTAGATCAGCACGTTCGAAAGATGAGATAAAACAATATAGCTTTAGTGAAAGTACAATGGAGAGGTCATACACTCGAGGAGGCTACTTGGGAGACCGAGCGGAAGATGCGGAGCAGCTATCCACACCTATTTGAGACTCCAGGTATGATTCTAGACCCATTCGAGGATGAACGTTTGTTTAGTATTGTAGACATGTTTCCCTATTTATTGCTTATTCTATGTTTGTTTGTTGTTATGTTACTTATCGGGGTGGTAGGTTTGGTTCCAGGAATATTTCGGACTGAATTGGGTTACTTAGTCCCAGGGTTGGAAGCCAAAGTTGAAAGAGTTGACCAGATATTGACTTATGTGTAAATGACTCCGGAATGGAGTTTTGATGGTTCCGATAGCTCCGTATGGTAATTTTAGACTTAGGAGCGTGTTCGGATATTGATTTGGAGGTTCGTAGGTGATTTTGGCTTGAATTGGTGAAAGTTGGAAAATTGAAGGTTTAGAGAATTGAGAAGTTTGACCGAGAGTTGACTTTGTTGATACCGGACTCGAATTTTGGTCTCGGAAGTTGGAAAAGGTCCATTGTATCATTTATGACTTATATGCAAAATATGAGGTCAATCAGAGTTGGTTTGGTAGGTTTCGGCAACGATTGTAGAGGTTGAAATCCAGTAGTTTTAATAGGCTTGAATTGGGGTGCGATTCGTGTTTTTGATGCAATTTAAAGCCTCGACTAAGTTGGTATGATGTTTTAGGATGGGTTGGTGTGTTTGGATGGTGTCCCGGGGGCCTTGGGTGTGATTCGGATTGAAATCGGATTGAATTTTAGGCATGTAAAATTGCTGGTGTGATCAGTTTTGGGGCCACCGCGCTTGCGTGAATTTGGCAGCAGGTGCGGAGCCGCAGAAGTGGCCAAAGGATCGCATAAGCGGCTCTGAGAGAAGTTGGGGAGGTGCATAGGTTCGAGGAAGTCTCCTCACTAGCGGGCTCACAGATGCGGAACTATGGTCGTAGATGTTGCTAGGCGAAGAGCAGGAGCTTTCCGCAAAAGCAGAGTGTTGTGCGCAGGTCCGCTTCCGCAGGAGTGGGGTCTGGTCCGCAGAAGTGAAGTGGGGGACTTAAGGGAAACCGCAGAACATGAAATTGTGGCCGCACCTGCATGACCGCAGAAGTAGTTAAGTGAACCGCAGGTCCAAGATGCCTGCAAAAAGAGATAACTAAGGGTTTTGAGTCTCTTCTTCATTTTTGGACTTTCGAAGCTCGGATTGAGGGTTGATTTGTGGTTGGAGTTGGATGGTTTTGGTATGATAGGACTCGTTATTGAATGTGTGTTCGGATTTTGTGAATTTTGCGGGTTCCGAAGCATGACCCCAGGGTTGACTTTTTGAGTTTCGTTAAAAAATTTAGCATTATCGTATGGGATCGATTCCTATAGCTTGTATTGATTATATTAAGTTGTTTGTGGCTAGATTCGAGTCGTTCATAGGCCGATTCACGAGGCAAGGGTTTGTTGTTGCATTGATTTGCGTACTTTGAGGTAAGTAACACTTCTAAACTTTGTACTGAGAGTATGAATCTCTGGATTAGGTGTTATATGGTTGGTATTGAGGTGGCATAGATGCTAGGTGACGGGCGTGTGGGCGTGCACCGTGGAGTTTGTGACTCGGTTGATTCTGTGGTACTGTGTAGTTACCTAATCTTGTTTTTATTCATGTAACTTCTACGTGTAGAGTAATTGAGTTGTGATTCACGTTAAAAATTATGTGTAGGCTACGTGCTAATTCGGATGGGACCCATCGAGGTCATTTCTGCAGTTGAGTTGCTTGTTTAAATTGCAATTATGTACTTAGTCATATTCATTCATTTGCATGTCATATTCATTCATTTGCATATCATATTGTAGTCTCTGTTTCATTTAGTATTACATCATGTTATCATTGTTTGAGCTGAGTAGCCATAAAACTAGAATCCACTCGAATCCCAGATTTTCATATGCTATAGCCCACAACAACGGCGTGCGATCGGGCACCCGGATCCGGATCACCTAAAATTTTGCCGGCCCATCAAAAATAACCTAAGGAATATTAGTCATCGCCTAGCCATGACCGTTCCTCCTTTGTTTTTGCGTTTTAGGGCCATAAACCTGGAATTCCGCCCGATTCCCAGATTTTCGTATGCTAAAGCCCATGCCACTAGCGTGGGCTTGGTCGTTTAGATCAGAATCCCCTAAAATTTTGTCGGCCCATCAAAAATGAGTTAAGAAACATTAGTCATCGCCTTGCCATGATCGTTCAACCTTTTTGGTGTTTTAGGTCCATAAAACTAGAATTCCACCCGATTTCCAGATTTTTGTGTGCTATAGCCCACGCCACCGGAGTGGGCATGAGCACCCAAACCTGGATCGCATAAAAGTTTGCCGACCCATAAAAAATAACCAAAGGAACATTAGTCATCGCTTCGCCATGACCATTCCTCTTTTTTGTGTTTTTTGGGCCACAAAATTAGAATTCTTCCTGATTCTCAGATTTTCGAGTGTTATAGCCCACGCCACCGGCATGGGCCTGGGCGCCCGGCCCTGGATCGCCTAAAATTTCACCGACCCATCAAAAATTGACCTCAGGAACACTAGTCATCGCCTCGCATGATCATTCTTCCTTTTTTGGTATTTTAGGGCCATAAAACTAGAATTTTTTCCAATTCCTAGATTTTTATGTTTTATATAGCCCATGCCACCGGTGTGAAACCGGGTGCCCGAATTGCCTAGAATTTTGTCGGCGAATAGAAAATTACCTCAGGAACATTAGTCACCACATCGCCATGACCGTTCCTCCTTTTTTGGCATTTCAGGACTATAAAACTGTAATTTCGCTCGATTCCCTCATTTCCTTGTCCTATAAACCACGCCACTAGTGTGGGCTTACGCGTATGGACCTGGATCTTCTATAATTTTGTCGGGCCATTAAAAAAGACTTAAGGAACATTAGTCATCACCTCGCCATGACCTTTCCTACCTTTTTGAGGTATTTGGGCCATAAAATTAGAATTTTGTTCGATTCCCATATTCTAGTATGCTATAGCCCCCGCAACCGACGTGAACTCGGGCGGCCGGACCCATATCGCCTAATAATATTTTGGCCCATCAAAAATTATCTAAGGAACATTAATCGTCGCCTCGCCATCATTGTTCCTTATTTTTTGGCGTTTTAGGATCATAAAACTGGAATTCCGCCTGATTCCCAGATTTCGCCACTGGTGTGGACCCAAGCGCCGGACCTGGATCGCCTAAAATTTTGCACGCCCTTCAAAAATGACCTAAGGAACATTAGTCTTTGCCGCGCCACAACTATTCCTCCTTTTTGAAGTTTTAGGGCCACAAACTGGAATTCCGCCAAAATCCCAAATTTTCGTATGCTATAGAGCCCACGCCACCGGCGTGAGTCCGGGCGTCCGGACCAGGATCACCTAATATTTTGTCGTCCCATCAAAAATGACCTAAGGAACGTTAGTCATAAGCCTCGCCATGACTGTTCCTCCTTTTTGGAGATTTTGGGCCGTAAAACATGAATCTGCAGGATTCCCACCTACGTGGGCCCGGGTGCCCGTACTCGGATTGCCTAAATTTTGTTGGCACATCAAAAGCGACCTGAGGAATATTAGTCATCTCCTCGCCATGACCGTTCTCCCCCTCCCCTTTTTTGGCATTTTAGGGCCATAAAACTAAAATTGTGCATGATTCCCAAATTTTTCTGTGCTAGAGCCCACGCCACTGGAGTGGGACCAAGCGCCCGGACCCGGATCGCATAAAATTTTGCCGGCCCATCAAAAATTACCTAAGGAACATTAGTCATTGAATCGCCATGACCATTCCTCCTTTTTTGAGTTTTTTGGCTATAAAACTAGAATTACGCCCGATTCTCAGATTTTCGTGCTCTATAGCCCATGCCATTGGCCTGGGCTTTGGCGCCCAAACCCAGGTTGCCTAAAATTTTTCCTGTAATGACCGAAGGAACAGTAGTCATCGCCTCTCAATGACCGTTCCTCCTTTTTGGCGTTTTAGGGTCATAAAACTAGAGTTCCACCCGATTTCCAGATTTTCATGTGCTATAGCCCACGACAGTAGTGTTGGCTCGGACGCCCAAATTCGGATCGCCTAAAATATTTTCGGACCATAAAATACGACCTGAGGAAAATTAATAATCGCCTCGCCATAACCATTCCTCCTTTTTTGGAGTATTAGAGCCATAAAACTGGAATTCGGCCCGATTCCAAGATTTTCGTATGCTATAGTGCCCACACCGGACCTGGATCTCCTAAAATTTTTCGGCCCATCAAAAATTACCTAAGGAACATTAGTCATCGATACACCATGACCGTTCCTCCTTTTTTTGAGTTTTTGGGCCATAAAACTGGAATCCGCATGATTCCTAGATTTTCGTGTGCTATAGCTCACGCCACTGTCGTGAGCCTGGACGCTTGGACTCGGATCGCCTAAAATTTTGTTGGCCCATCAAATACGACATAAGGAACATTAGTCATCGCCTCGCGATAACCATTCCTCCTTTTTTGGTATTTCAGGGCCATAAAACTGGAATTTCACCTGATTTTCAGATTGTTTGTGCTAAAGCACACGCTACGGGGGTGGGCCCGAGCACCCTGACCCGGATCACCTAAAACATTTTCGGCCCATCAAAAATGACCTAAGGAACATTAGTCATCGCCTTGCCATGATTGTTCCTCCTGTTTTGGAGTTTTAGGACTGAAATGTTATCCGATCCTCAGATTTTCGTGTGTTATAGCCCATGCCACCAGCGTGGACTCGGTCTCCCAGACCTGGATCGCCTAAAACTATTTCGACTTATTAAAATGACCTAAGGAACATTAGTCATCCCCTTGCCATGACCGTTCCTCCGTTTCTGTGTTTTTGTGCCATAAAACTAGAATTCTACCTCATACCCAGATTTTCATATGTTGTAGCCCACGCCACCGGCGTGGGCCCGGGCGCCCAAACCAGGATAGCCTAAAATTTTGCATGTCCCTCAAAAATGAACTAAGGAACATTATTAATTGGCAGGCCATCACCGTTCCTCTATTTTTGGCATTTTAGGGCATAAAACTAGAATTTCGTCTGATTTCTAGATTTTTGTGTGCTATAGCCCACACCACCAGTGTGGGCCCGGGTGCCCGGACACGGATCACATAAAATTTTGCAAGCCCATCAAAAATGACCTAAGAAACAATAGTCATCGCCTCACCTTGACCATTCCTCCTTTTTGAATTTTAGAGCCATAAAACTGGAATTCCGCTCGATTCCTAAATTTTTGTGTGCTACATGCCACCAGCGTAAGCCCGGGCGCCCGGACCCGGATCGCCTAAAATTTGTTGGCCCATCAAAAATGACCTAAGAAATTTTTGGCATCGCCTCGCCAAGAACGTTCCTCCTTTTTGGCATTTTAGGCCTATAAAACTGAATGTCGCCAGATCGGTGGCGTGGGCTCGAGCTCCCGGACCCGGCTCGCCAAAACTTTTTTTGGCCTATAAAGTCGACCAAAGAAACATTAGTCATCGCCTCGCCATGACCGATCCTCCTATTTTGGCGATTTAGGGGAATAGAACTGGAACTCCGCCCGATTCCTAAATTTTCATTTCTTATAGCCCACGACACTAGCGTGGGTCGGGGTGCCCGGATAGCCTAGAATTTTGTCAGCCAATCAAAAATTACCTAGGGAACATTAGTCATTGCCTCACCATGAACATTCCTCCTTTTTTGGCATTTCAGGGGCCATAAAACTGGAATTCTGCCCGATTACCCGATTTTCATGTGCTACAGCCCACGCCGCCGGCATGGGCCTAGGCGTCCGGACCTGATTTGTCATCGCCTTGCCACGACCTATCGGCCCATCAAAAATGACCTATGGAATATTATTCATCACCTCACCATGACCGTTCCTCTCTTTTGGAGTATTTAGGACATAAAATTGGAATTTCACTTGATTCCTAGATTTTCGTATGCTATAGCCCTCGCCACTGGCGTGGGGCCAGGCGGCCGGACCTGGATAACCTAAAATTTTGCCGGCCTATCAAAAATGACCTAAGGAACATTAGTTGTCACCTCGTCATCATTCTTCCTCCTTTTTTGGCGTTTTAGGACTATAAAACTGGAATTTCGCCCGATTCCCATATTTTTTTGCGCTATAGCCCATGCATCCGGTGTGGCCCCAGGTGCCCAAATCACTTAAAATTTTTCGGCCCATCCAAAATGACCTAAGGAACATTAGTCATTGCCTCGCCAAGACCGTTTCTCTTATTTTAGCATTCTAGGGCTATAAAACTGGAATTCCGCCTGATCCCCAGATTTTTGTGTGCCACAGCCCACTCCACTAACATTAGTCATCACCTCGCCACAAGCGTGGGGCCGTGAACCCAGGCACCCGGACCCGGATCGCCTAAAAATATTTTGGCCCGTCAAAAATAACCTAAGGAATATTAGTCGTCGCCTCGCCATGATCGTTCCTCTTTTTTGGTATTTTAGGGCCATAAAACTTGAATTTCACCAGATTTCCAGATTTTATTGTGCTATAGCCCACGCCACTGGCATGGGTCCGGGCGTCCGGACCCAGATCGCCTAAGTCGGCCCATCAAAAATGATCTAAGAAACTTTAGTCATCGCATCGCAATGACCGTTCCTGCTTTTTTGGTGTTTTATGTCCACAAAACTGAACGTCTGGCCTATTCCCATATTTTGGTGTGCTATAGCCCACGCTACCGGCGTGGACCCGCGCGCCTGGACACGAATTGCCTAAAAAACATTTGGCCTATCAAAAACGACCTAAGTAACATTAGTCATCACCTCGTCATGACCGTTCCTTTTTTTTGGCATTTTAAGGCCACAATACTTGAATTCCGCCCGATTCCTAGATTTTGTTTATGCATGTGGCAGGGCGCTTGGACCCGGATACCTTAAAATTTTGTCGATCCATAAACAATGACCTAGGGAACATTAGTCGTTGCCTCGCCATGACCATTCCTCCTTTTTTGGTATTTTAGGGCCATAAAATTATTTTCTGCCCGATTCCTAGATTTTTGTTTGCTATTGCCCACGCCACCAGCCTAGGCCTAGGGGCCTAGACCCGGATCACCTAAATATTTCTCATCCCATCAAAAATTACCTAAGGAACTTTGGTCATCGCCTCACCATGATCGTTCCTCCTTTTTAGGCGTTTAAGGGCCATAAAACTAGAATTCCGCCTGATTCTCAAATTTTCGTGTGCCATAGACCACATATCGGACGCCCTGACCCGGATCACCTAAACTTATGTCCGCCAATCAAAATTGTCCTAAGAAACATTAGTCATCGTCTCACCATGACAGTTCCTCCTTTTTTAATGTTTTAGGGCCATAAAATTGAAATTCCACCCGATTCCTAGATTTTTGTGTGATATAGCCCACACCATCGGTGGTAGGACCCGGATCGCCTAAAATTTTACTGTCCCATCAAAAACGACCAAAGGAACATTAGTCATTCATGATTGTTCCTCTTTCTTTGGTGTTTTAGGGCCACAAAACTATAATTTGACTCGATTCTCATATTTTCGTATGACATAGCCCACGCCACCGGCCTAGGCCAGAGGCGCTCCAACCCGGATCGCCTAAAAATTATTTGGCCCATTAAAAATGATTTAAGTAACATTATTCATCGCCTGACCACCATCGTTCTTCCGTGTTTTGCATTTTAGGTCTATAAAACTTGAATTATCGCCCGATTCCCAAGTTTTCGTGTGCTATGCCCACACCACCGGACACCCGGACCTAGATCGCTTAAAATTATTCCGGTCCATAAAAAATGACCTAAGGAACATTAGTCATCACTTCTCCATGACCGATCCTCCTTTTTAGGCATTTTAGGGCTATAAAACTAGAATTTCGCCCTATTCCAAGATTTTCGTGTGCTATAACCCACGCGGCCAGCGTAGGACTAGGCGCCTGTATCGCCTATAATTTTGCCGGACCATCATAAATGACCTAAGGAACATTAGTCACCACCTTCCCATGATCGTTCCTCCTGTTTTGGATTTTTAGGGCCATAAAACTAGAATTTCGCCTGGTTCTCAGATTTTCGTGTGCTATAGCTCACGCCATAGGCGTGGGACATGGCGTCCGGACCCGAATCACTTAAAATTTAGCCGGCCCATCAATAACGACCTAATGAACATTAGTCATCAACTTTCCTTGATCGTTCCTCCTTTTTTGGCGTTTTAGGGCGATAAACTAGAATTCCACCCGATATTTAGATTTTCATGTGCTATAGCTCACGCCACTGGCGTGGACTCGGGCGTCCGGACCCTGATCGCCTAAAGTTTTGCCGGCACATAAAAAATAGCCTAAGGAACATTAATCGTCGACTCGCCATGATCGTTCCTCCTTTTTGGCATTTTAGGGCCATAAAACTTGAATTCCGCCCGATTTCTTGATTTTCATGTGTTATTGCCCACGCCACTGGTATAGGCCTTGGGACCAGGACCCGAAATACCTAAAACTTTTTCTGTCCTATCAAAAAAAGCCAAAGGAACATTACTTGTCGCATCGCCATGACCGTTTCTCCTTTTTCGAAATTTTAGGGACATAAAACTAGAATTCTGCCTCATTCTTAGACTTTCGTGTGCTATAGCCCATGCCAGGGCCTGGGCGTCCGGGCTCGGATCGCCTAATATTTTTTCGGCCCATTAAAAATGACCTTTGGAACATTAGTCATTGTCGCGCAATGATCGTTCCTTCTTTTTTAGTGTACCAGTGCCATAAAACTGGACGTCATTCCCATATTCTTATGTGTCAGAGTCGATGCCACGGGCATGGGCCCGAGCGCCGGCACCCGGATCGCCTTAAATTTTGCCGGCCATAGAAAACGGCCTAAGGAACATTAGTTTACGCCTCGCCATGATTGTTCCTTCTTTTTTGGCATTTTAGGGCCATAAAATTAGAATTTCGTCCGATTCTCAGATTTTCGTGTGTTAAAGCCCACGCCACAGCCGTGGGCCGAGGCGGCTGAACCCGGATCGCCTAAAAAGTTTTTGGCCCATCAAAAACGATCTAAGGAACATTAGTCATCGCTTCGCTATGACTGTTCCTCCTTTTTGGCATTTTAGGTCCATAAAACTAGAGTTCTGACCGATTCCTAGATTTTCGTGTGTCATAGCCCACGCCACCGGCAAGGGACCGGGCGTCGAAACCCGAATCGCCTAAAATTTTATTGGCCCATCAAAAACAACCCAATGAACATTAGTGATCGTCTCGCCATGACCGTTCTTCCGTTTTTTATGTTTAGGGCCATAAAACTGGAATTCCGTCTGATTCCCAGATTTTCGTGTGTGATAGCCCACGCCACTGGCATTAGCCCGGGCACACAGATTCGGATCGCCTAATATATTTTTGGCCCATAAATAATGACCTAAGGAACATTAGTTATCGCCTCGTCATGATTTTTCCTCTTTCTTTGGCGTTTTAGGGCCATAAAATAAGAATTTCGCCTAATTCCCCGATTTTCGTGTGCTTCAGGCGCCCGGACCTGGGTTGCCTTAAATTTTGTCGGCCCATAAAAAACAACCTAAGTAACATAATCCATCGCCTCGCCATGACCGTTCCACCGTTCTTTGCATTTTAGAGCCATAAAATTAGAATTTCGCCCGATTCCCAATTTTCGTGTGCTATATCCTACGCCACCGACCGCGATCGTCTAAAATTTTTCCGGCCCAGGAAAAAAGGGCTAAGTAACAGTAATTATTGCCTCGCTATGACCATTCCTCCTTTTTGGCATTTTAGGGCCATAAAACTGAAATTCTGCCCGATTCTCATATTTTCGTGTGCCATAACCTACGCCATCAGCGTCGGCCCGAACGCTCGAACCTAGATCGCCTAAAATTTTCGACCCATCAAAAATGACCTAAGGAACAGTATCATTGCCTCGTCATGACAGTTCCTCCTCTTTTGGCATTTTAGGGCCATAAAAATAGAATTCCGCCTGATTTCTATTTTACCGTGTGCCATAGCCCATGCCACCGGTGTGAGACCGGACTCCGATCTTCTAAAATCGGGCAGAATTTCAGTTTTCTAGCCCACGCCGTGGGGGTGGGCCTGGGCATCCGGATCGCCTAAAACTTTGTCGGCCCATCAAAACGACCTAAGGAACATTAGTCATTGTCTCGCCATGACCGTTCCTCATTTTAGGGCTTGAAAACTATAATTCCGCCCGATTTCCTAATTTTCTTGTGTTATAGCCCACGTCAACAGTGTGGGCCCAGGTTCCAGGACCCGGATAGCCTAAAATTTTGTCGGCGCATCAAAACTGACCTAAGAAACATTAGTCATCGCCATGACCGTTTTCTTCTTTTTTGGCTTTTTAGGGCCATAAAATTAAAATTCCACCCGATTTTCAAATTTGGTCGACGCATCTAAAATGACCTAAGGAACATTATTCGTCGCCTTGTCATGATCATTCCTCTTTTTTGACGTTTTAGGGCCATAAAACTTGAATTTTACCCGATTCTCAAATTTTTGTGTGGCGTGGGCCCTAAAGCTCAAACCCGGATCACCTATAATTTTACCGACCCGTCAAAAATAACATAAGGAACATTATTCATCGCATCATGATCGTTCCTTATTTTTTTGAATTTTAGGGCTATAAAATTAGAATTCCGCCCCATTCCCATGGCCCGGGTGCCCGGACCTCGATCGCCCAAAATTTTTTCGTCCCATCAAAAATGACCTAAGGAACATTATTCATCACCACTCCAAGATTGTTCCTCCTTATTTAGCGTTTTAGGGCCATAAAATAGGAAATTTACCCAATTCCTAAGTTTTCGTGTGTTATAGCCCATGCCACCGACGTGGGCCCGGGCACCGGACCTGCATCGCCTAAAATTTTATCAGCCCACCAAAAATTACCTAAGGAAGATTAGTCATCGCCTCGCCATGACCTTTCCTTCTTTCTTGGCGTTTTAGGGCCATAAAACTGGAATTCCGCCCGATTCTCAGATTTTCATGTGTTATAACCCACGCCATCGGCATTGGCTCAAGCACCCGAATCCGGATCGCCTAATATATTTCCGACCCATAAAAAAGACCTAAGGAACATTAGTCATCGCCTCTCCATGACCGTTCCTCCTTTTTGGCGTTTTAGGGTCATAAAACTTGAATTTCACTCGATTTCCAGATTTTCGAGTGTTGTAGCTTGGCCCGGGCGCCCAGATCTGGATCGCCTAATTTTTTTAGCCCATAAAAAATGACCTAAGGAACAGTAGACATCGCCTCTCCATGACCGTTTCTCCTTTTTTGAAGTTTTAGAGCCATAAAATTGGAATTCCACCTGATTCCCATATTTTTGTGTACTATAGCCCAACCCACCGACGTTGGCCCGGGCGCCCGGATCTGAATTGCCTAAATTTTTTCGGCCCATAAAAATGACCTAAGGAACATTAGTCATCGCCCTGCCATGACATTTCCTCTTTTTTGGCGTTTTATGGCAATAAAACTTGAATTCTGTCCGATTTCTATATTTTTGTGGCTACCATGCCACCGGCGTGGGTCAAGGCGCTTGGACCCGGATTACCTAAAATTTTATCGACCCATCAAAAACGACCTAAGGAACATTATTCATCGCCTCGCCTTGACAGTTTCTCCTTTTTGGCGTTTTAGGGGCATAAAACTTAAATTCCGTCCAATTTCCAGATTTTCATGTGCTATAGCCTACGCCATCGGCGTGGCCCGGGCATCCGAACTCGGATTGCCTAAAAAAATTTCAGCCCATCAAAAACGACCTAAGGAACAATAGTCGTCGCTTCGCCATGACCGTTCCTCTCTTTTTGGTGTGTTAGGGCCATAAATCTGGGATTTCGCCCGATTCTCACATATTCGCCTGGACCCGGATCGGCTAAAATTTTGTCGACGCATCAAAAAAGACCTAAGGAACGTTATTCATCGTCTCTCCATGCTCGTTCCTCCTTTTTTGGCGTTTTAGGGCCATAAAATTAAAATTACGCCAGATTTTGAGATTTTCTTGTGTTATAGCCCACGCCGGTGGCATGTGCCTTAAAACAGAAATTTAGGATGATTTCCAATTTTTCGTGTGCTAATGTCCACGCCATCGTCATTAATTCAGGCGACGAACTCCGAATCGCTTAAAATTTTATGGGTCCATCATAAACGACCTAATGAACAATAGTCATGGTTTCGCCGTGGCTGTTCCTCATATTTTATCGTTTATGGCCATAAAACAGGAACTCTGGACGATTTTTAGTTTTTTGTGTGCTAATGTCAACATCATCTCCATGAATTCGAACGACGGGCTCCAAGTGGCCTACAATTTTCTGGGCCCATCAGAAACGACCTAATGAACAATTGACATTGTTTCGCGATGATTGTTCCTCGTTTTTTAAAGTTTTAGGGCCAAAAAATAAAATTTTAGGAAGATATGCAATTTTTTGAGTGAAATTCAAAAATAGCCAGATTTACAAGTGGTAATTATAAAATAGCAATAGTTTCAAAAGTAATCAAAATTTAGCAACTTTTCATGTAAAGATAAATCTGAACAAAAATATTATTCAAAATCCGGAAAATATTCCAGCATAATATACTGGAGTTCCAGCATAATATACTGGAATTCCAGCATAATATACTGGTCCAGCATAATATGTTGGAATCTAATACACAGGTGCTCCAATCTCCAGCATAATATGCTGGAAATTCATACACAGGTGTGCCAATCTTCAGTATATTATGATGGAACTTTTCGTATTGCAGCAAAATAGTGGCTATTTTTCAATGACTTTGCAAACGCTGACTATTTTTCAATTACCAGCCCGAAAACTGGCTACCCCGTGTTATTTTCACCAGTTTTTTGCCTCTGCCTCTCATTGGAGCCACAATAGCCAACCTAAAATTATGTAAGGCCAAGTTCATATTCTAGAAATGTCAAAAAAAAAAACGATTTCTTTGTGGATGCATTGGCAATATTAACCTCCATGACAAACATTCATGAGGGAAAATACACCCAATCAGGATAGAATAAGGATTTGTTTAAAACGCGCATAAACCGACTCAAATACCACAATTGAAAAAAGAAAAAGAAAAATATCGCATTTTAGAGTTTCAAAAGAATATAATTATTAGGAAACCAAAAGAATATTGTTGCAGAGCCCTAATGGATTTGCCTTTGTCCTCATTGATCAAAACTAGTTTGTACTTATTCTGTTTTATTGCCAAATTTGAAAATGGACCAAACAAGACTGCAAAATTGAAAAAGGAAACAAGCTTAATGAGATGGACAAATAGTTTATCTGACATATTTTGTAGGTTACCATTTTTCATGTTTTTTTTAATTATTTATATTAATTCCAAACATGTTGCTATTATATATCACTTATATCCAATTAGTTATCGTTTAGGTCTCTTGAGACAATTTTCCTGTACACAATTTTAGGCTTTATAGTAATTATAATGTTGCTCCTATGTTCAAATCTGTGTGATTATGCTTTTCTTGAGCCCCTTGAGCCGATAGTCTATCAGAAAGAGCTTATTTACCTTCACTGTTAAGGTTTACGTACATTTTATCTTCCCCAAATTCCACTTATAAACTTACACTGAGTATGTTCTTGTTGAATAATGTTGCACCTACAAACATGAGCATTTGGAGATCTAAGTGAGATATAGCTAAATCATCATCAAAGGTGTCTCATCTTTATTTTGCATGACTAATATAAGTGCACCTTTTTATCTTGGTCTATAATCCAAGGCAACGGGGAGATTGACGAGAATGTTACTCGCCACATTGGAGTGGGTGGATAAGATGGAGGCCAGCTTCAGGGGTTTTATGCGATAAAAATGTGCCGCCTAGACTTAAGGGCAAATTCTACAGGGTGGTGGTTGACCAGCTATGTTGTATGGAGCTGAGTGTTGGCCCGTCAAGAAGTCCCATGTCCAAAAAATGAAAGTAGCTGAAATGAGGATATTGAGATTGATATGTGGACATACCATGAAAGACAAGATTAGGCATGAAGTTATTAGGGACAAGGTGGGAATGACATCCGTGGAAGACAAGTTGTGGGAATCGAGGTTGTGATAGTTTGGGCATGTGAAGAGGAGATACATAGATGCCCTAGTCATGAGACGTGAGAGGTTGACCGTGGCGGGCTTGAGGAATAGCAGGGGTAGGCCAAAGAAGTATTAGGGAGATGTGATTAGACAGGACATGTCGGTAATTCACCTAACTGAGGACATAACTAGCGATAGGAAGGTGTGGAGGTCAAGAATTAAGGTGGTGGGTTGACAAGTAGTTGTGAGTTTCTCTTAGGTTTACCAGTAGTACTAGTAATATTCTTGTATTCTTAGTTCTTTATTACTCGTTATGCCACTCGCTTTCATTACCTTATTATATTATTGTTGTTGTTGCTTGTTGCTTTATTTTTACCGTTCCTTAAGCCTATGGTCTATCGGAAACAACATCTCTACCTTTATATAGGGTAGGTGTAAGGCTGCATACACATTACCCTTCCTATACCTCACGTATGAGATTAAGCTAGGTTTGTTGTTGTTGGTATAGAATTAGCATATGTATTTCTATGCACTCTCTTATCGTCTTTATCGATATGTTGGACATTAGAGGTCCTGTATTCACTGACATTATGATATTATTGGTCTTAAAATTGTCCTAGAAAACTACCTTTCACTTTGTTAGGTAACATCAATAATACATTATTGTCTGCAAACAGCATGTATCATGAAATCTCATCCTCATCTTGCATGATATTAGTTAGCTCATCTATCACTAGAAAACACAAGTATCATGCTAGTAGTTATTTTATCCAGTAGAAATGACACCGGGTAGCCACTCTAAAGGATTGCTATTTAGATATTGGCTAGTGCGTCCTGAATTTCAGTTCAATTTTTTAGGACAAAAAAGTCCTGAATTGTCTTGGAGTTCAAATTTTTAGTTTAAAATTTCAGGACAAAATAAATACTGGCTAATCTCTAAATAACATCCCTGAAAATGACTATCTGTGCACTTGCCCCTTCTATCCATCACTAGAAAATGCAAGTACCTTAACAGATCATGAATTATTAACTTTCAAACAAAGCAAGTCCATAGTTATAACTGAACCTTTTTTTACCTTCAGCCCTCAACAATCTATCCATTGAAAAGATGTGAAGCACAAAGATTTAACACACAAGCATCATCACATTCCATTTTAGAACAGCATAATGAACAAAGACAAATATCCAGCAAGAATTAGTTTCTTCAAAATATGGACATAAATGCATCGAGACATAATGAAGTTTATTAGCCACCCAGTCATAAACATGATATGCAAAGAAATCAATTTCAGAGAAAACAATGATCGATACTCGTCCTTTTAGCAGCTTCTCGTGTGAATGGTGAAACGAACACCAGTAGCAGAATTAACAGTTTCCAATGTCAGCAACACGAAGTCATTTAGCATTATGTTATCTCTAATAACTTATCCAATAAATAACCATATGAACTCAACAGGCTTCAGCAATTCAGTTCACTAATCTCACTCAACATAGGGGAGGGGAGCTAGGGTGTAAAAGAATCACAGTCCACCATCTGTGTCATTACGCACTCAAGAAATATGCTGGTCACTTTGGGCCGGTGACCGCGCAATCTGCAGGTCCTTGGAACCAGTGATCATCCAACTAGAATGCAATATTTCATGTTTTTCTTCTTAGTAACATTAAGATTCAGAAACAGCATCAACATGCATATTCAGAATTCATTCAGGGGCTAACTGCAGCATATATATACAAGCAGATAAGCTCACTGTAGATTAGTCACGTGATATACTAGTAGGAATGCCAACGTAGGAAGTCTAGGCCCAGCATACAATCTACTGAAAATGGTATGCAGTTCTCTATTCTGAATTAACATTAGTGCAGTATGTATTCTTGCACAATTAGTCAATAATTTATGAGAATGATTTTGTAATAAGTCACGTGACATTCAAATTAGAGTTGCTGCTAAGTTACAAGTGACAGGCTATAAAAGTTTGACAATTATTAGCAAGTATGAGCTAGTTCATAGGAAAGATCATCAACAACCATTGCTTGTACCCCATATCCAAGCCAAATTTCTGGAAGCTTCCGGTGTCATGTAAAGAATTCTTCATGGTTGCCTTTTTCGTTTTCTTTCAGCACCAGAGTGACACATAATGATTGGAAAGCACATTTAATCCCTGTTACACACATATGTATATATGAAAAAATAAAATTCCTCGCCTTTCTCCCATTTTGTCAATATCCATCTTTTAGTGAAGATTTCAGAGCATTTTTATGCTTCTTGTATTTTGAGTTTTATATATTATAGGAAAGCGTCTAGAACTTGAATGAATAATTTGCATATCGCAAATTCAAATTGTTACATTTTGGCCTTCTTTATATTGATATATTCCTCAAGACAAGCAAAAGTCTAAACATTGAAGAGAGCAATTTTAGTTGAAAAAACACCATATAATTTTGTGTTTTAAAACTACAACCTACTCTAAACTTTGTGGGACCAGCAGATATACCTGGAACACGTCCATTTGAAAGATCAGAACAGAAATATAGAGATGTTCATAAATGGATCAAGGTGTCTTAACAGTTATGATCTTTCTGCAGGAAAAATTTTCTCGTGAACGCAATACTGTATGTCCTTGATAACATTAAAATTCAAAGCAGCATTTAAATATGAGTTTCAGAATTGGTTTCGGTATTGAACTGCGGTCTGCGCATATAAGCTCACTGCAGACCGGCTCATAGGAACCTTTGGCAGATTAATACCAAAAATAAAAAGTCTAGACCCCGCAACCAATATGCTGAAAGTGACACGCAATGTATGTTCTGATCTAACCTAAGCAGAATTTGCCTACCTGGCACAACTACCTAACGCTATATGACAACGATACTATAAGTACATGATATTTAGTTTATAGTTGCTTTTAAGGTACAGATGAAGTGATGAATAGGGTACAAAGTTTTGAGCTAATATTGCAGATATCAGCTCTCATAGGAAAGGTTGGTATCGGAATAGGAACTAATAGTATGACCTCACTTATGATGTTAGACTCGAGCAGATACCCCTACGGTCAATTTACAAGTATTTCTTGCACCCCCACATTCCAAGAGCTAAATTACTGGAAGTGGAAGCTTCCTGTGTCATGCCAAATAAATCTGTGTGGTCGCCCTTTATCACTTTCTTTCAGTACTAGAGTGATACAGAATGTTTGGAAGAGGACATTTTCTCTCTATAATGCACATGTGCGCCAACTACATGTTGAATTCCACAACTTACAAAGTCTAACAAAAGGAAGTACGTACACTCTTTCTAAATAAATGAACATCTGTTTGTAGATGCAAAAGATAAATTTCAATACCAAACAAAAAACTAATATCTTTACACCAAGATGGATTTCCCACAAATGGTTAAAAGAAACTCTTAGTGTGTAAAATAGTTATTTACATTCTCAACTAGTTTATCACCAACCAGAAGTAGAATTCAATACAAATTGCTCCGTGCTTTTAGACATTTCATAATGAACTATTCCAATATTCGACATGGATTATTGAGAGCAGCACATTCAATATAAATAGAGCTGCGGAAAAAATAATTAACATACATAGTAATCAAACCAATACAAAAGATAATCAATAATTCAACTAAGCTTCCATAAGCTTATCATAATAATCTTTGAGCAATGTAACAAACAAGAATAACAATCTCATATCTTGCAGTTAAAAAAATAACACAGGGAAACATTCAACAATCACCTGAACTACTGCTTGCCATAATTCTCCAAATACCATTTATAGGTATCAACAAGACCATCCCGAAGCGAAATCTTGGGTGTCCATCCCAATCCAACAAGCTTTGAAGTATCCATAAGCTTCCTTGGTGTCCCATCCGGCTTAGTCGAATCCCAAATCAATTCACCTTTAAACCCCACAACTTCCTTAACTAACTCAGCTAATTCCTTTATAGTAACTTCACTCCCACTCCCAACATTCACATGTTCTAAATCACTGTAATTTTCTAACAAAAATATCACTGCATCAGCTAAATCATCCACGTGTAAAAATTCCCTCAAGGGTGAACCTGTCCCCCACACAACAACCTTATCTAGGTTGTTAATTTTTGCTTCATGAAACCTACGTAATAATGCAGGTAAAACGTGTGAATTCTCAGGGTGAAAATTGTCATTTGTACCGTATAAATTTGTCGGCATTGCTGAAATAGCATCAAAATTATGTTGTAGCCTATAAGCCTGACACATTTTGATACCGGCAATTTTTGCAATAGCGTACCATTCGTTTGTAGGTTCTAAAGGAGCAGTTAAAAGGGCATTTTCGGGAATTGGCTGAGGTGCAAATTTAGGGTAAATACATGAGGAACCGAGGAACAGAAGCTTTTGGACTTTGTGATTGAATGACGAAACGATGACGTTTGTTTGGATTTGGAGATTTACAGTGATGAAATCTGCTGGATATGTGTTGTTTGCGTGTATGCCACCGACTTTAGCGGCGGCGAGGATGACGTATTGAGGTTTCTCGGCGGCGAAGAAGGATTCGACGGCGGATTGGTTTGTGAGGTCGAGATCGGAATGTGTGCGGAGGAGGAGATTTGTGTAGCCTAATTGGTGGAGTTTTCGGACTACGGCGGATCCGACGAGTCCGCGGTGGCCGGCGACGAAGATCTTGGCGGATGCGTCTATCGGCATTTTTTGTGTGTGGACTCAGATTTCGGTGTGTGTGTGTGTGTGAAATGAAATGGACTAAGCTCGAGAGGAAGGAGCTAAATAATGCAAAAAAATATTATAAAAATAAGAAATAATTAGATAAATAAGAAAATAAAATTAAGATACCAAGTTTGTTTAGTTTCTTTTATAATCATGTGATATTCAAAATTATTGGTTCGGCTAATTTGACTTTGCAATGCATACGATTTATTAAGGAGGAATTGCTTTATATTAAGAATCTTTTCATTGTCAAATCAAAACTTCAAATCGAGTTCGAAATCAGAGCGGAGAGATCTCATTCATCCCACATTTGAAAGAGTAATTTTGTTCCGTCAATACAACTTATCGAGTTATCAAGCTGAACTGAATCATAAATTTCTAGAATTGGGAATAATTTTTTTGAGGAACTAAAGTTTTAAATAATAAGTAAAAAGGGTAGCCCGGTGCATTAAGCTCCCGTTATACGTGGAATTCGGGGAAAGATCGAACCACAAGAGTCTATCGTACGCAGTCTTACCCTGTATTTCTGTAAGATGATATTTCCACATCTTGAACTCGTGACCTCCTAGTAACAACTTGTAAGAAATAATAGAGCATTATTTAGGAAATAAACCAAGAAAATATATCGATTCATTCAATGAAAAGCAATTGGGCAATAAAAAGATGCTTTTTTTATAATTATGTAGTAAAATTTTAAGATTAATTTAATTTTTATTTACTAAAATTTTGATGAGTGAAACATTTGACCTTACTACAAAAGATAGGACATGAAAAGTGTATTCTACGGTCAAACTTCTCTATAACAACCTCGTTTGTTCCAGATATTTTTGGATATTATAGCGAATTGCTGCTATAGAAAACGTATATTATAACAGAATATGAAATTTGATTCCGAAAAAACTTGTCTTTTATAGTGAAGTGGTATTATATATGGATGTTGTTATAGAGATGTATGACTGTATTATCTAAAGAAAGGTATTAAATTATCCAAAATATTTCCATTTTTTGCGTTTTAAGTGGGTCATGTACAGATAATATTTCGCCTTTAATATACTTGAAATTGTGGTACGCCTAATCCAATTTAGTTGGATTAAGCTAATTATTCATATTTAATTGATTAAATGTATCTTCCAAATAATTGAATGTATACTAATTGGGTAAGTAAGTGTAACATTTAAGATTGTGGAAACTATCATATCATATACTTTGGAAAAAAAAGAGTTAAACACTTTTTCACAATCCGAATCAAATAATTTTACTTTAGCAATTATCAATTTACGTGAGAGTACATAATTCAATCATCATTAAAAAATAAATAGGTCTATGAAAGACAAATATTTTGCATACGTTGGCTTTAGTAAAAATATCGAGTCCATTTAAATTTTCAGTATCAGAAAAAGAGTATCTAAATTATGAATATTTTTAACACTCTTTTCATAAATTCATGATACATTTTAGCCATGATATGTAAAGCATATTTAAAATTGCGATTGGATACTATAAATACAGTGATAAAGCCAATGTAGAGACACTAATTTCAAATGAATGTTCAGAATATATTCAATTGAAAAACAAATATTGACAGGTAAAAAAAAATTCCAACATTGTTATATTTGCTTTCTTTTACACATATTATTTGGCAATATGAGTCACTTATGCAATTGTTAATTTCCAAAAAATAATGGCTACTAGTATGCAATGGAATATGCTAAGAAAAAAGGAATCAGATGTATGTGGAATATATTCTCCTAATTTGGATTGAAAGGATTAAATATAAATATTGCCATTTATTTAATTTCCATTAATCGATAGCTCGCTCTTCTAGTTTTGAATGCCAATTCAATTACAACCTCTTATAATATTTATATTTGACGGGACGATAACCTCTTTTGAGATAACCTCGGATTGTTATTGAGTTTAAGTTATATATATTGACAGGTAAAAAAATTTCACCCCATAAATGTAATTTGACCTGCTAAATTAGGTTACTCATTATTAATTATAAGTTATCAATCAATACTAATGAATTACATGCACTTAACTTTTAAATGATCGAGACGAGCAACTGATATCACTATAGCAATGAATTTTACACTTTATAGGTCCGAATAAAATACTCCAAATACCGTTACAACACTCAAAAGAAATAACCCTCTTTTGATATTCTCACCTCACTACAATATCACTCTCTATTTTTCTCACAGACTATTTTCTTATACCCTATCTATGAAACCTCACTCTTTCTTTCTCTTTTTGTTGGTGTATAGAAATGAGAGCTGAAGCTCTTTTTTTATAGCCGAAGCCTCGCTCTCTAAAACCTACTATATTTGACAATTTACACACGTTTCCTTCTTTTTCTTCAATGTTGACAATTCAACAAAGTTGGTTACCAAACCAAAGAAATTCAACAAAGTTGACTACCAAACCAAAGAAATTTTCAGCCAAATATTTTCCTTAGGCACATCCCTGTTAATTTGTCTTTTCAATGAGATGGACCCCATCAATCTCCCCCTCCAGTCCCATACAGAAAAGAACCAGTGGATGAAAATCATGCAAGAAGAGATGGAATCTCTGTAGAAAAATGGCAGATTCCATCTCTTCTATGTTATTTGGTTTACAGCATAGTTATAGTGATTATTTAATTCACTATAACTATGATGTAAACCAAATAATCCCTTCTATATGTAAGATGTAGACCATTATACAACCTAAAATGGAATAGTCTCGAATCTCCCACAATAAACTAACACATGTTATTCAAATCATAGTTTTCCTGCTCATGACTCCCATAAATATTTTCAACTTCAACCATTTAAGATAAGCTGAAACTTCAACCATATGTTTGGGCAGCCCAGTGCACAAAGTATCCCTCATTCACGCAGGGTTCGGGGAAGAACCGCACCCCAAGGAGTGTGATATAGACAGTCTACCCTAATGCAAGTATTACTAGCTGCTTCTACTACTCGAACATGTAACTTATAAGTCACACGAAGACAACTTTACCATTCCTCCAAGGCTTCCCTTCTTCAACGTTATACTTATGCTATATTGAAATAAGGCAATGAAATGAAAAGATATACATCTTTTACAATGAGGATTCTATCACAATTCAGAAGAATGAGAATCAATGCTCATATAACTATGTTCAAAATGGGCACATGACAGTATAAATCAATGTATCTGTGGCCAAATGTAACAGCTTCATACAACAAAAAAATCATTGTTCCTTTTTTCCCTTTTTCCCCAGTGGCTAACTTTTCGATTATTGCATTTAGTGGAAATAGCAATATACAAAAACAAATGATCAAATAAAAGAATAGGCTAACATGTATTCAATTTAATGATCGTTAGGCAAGACGTAGATGTTCTCTTGCGTTTCGTACCCCAACGGATGTCCAGCGTCGTCACAATTTTCTTTTTGCTACCCAAATAGCCTTGACAATTCGAAGCTCCACAATTGCACTTCACTTCTGGTCCAAACTGCACAAATCTGCGTACAAGAACAAATCGGACCTCTTATTCGGATTGAAAAGCAGAATGTATGTTGCAGATTGAGCTAATGCACATGTTGTAATTCTTAAAATTAATACTATATACTACTTGGAAACATGAACATAACATTGTCTGCCTCATGTTGTACGTTAGGACTACAAGAAAATACTACCACAACTTTGGTGAAATAAAACGATATATCAAACAAAATCACATATGACATAACCGGAAGCTTCCTCTATGAAACTTACAAACACGCCACATATCACAGAAAATGATATGGCCAAATAGTCTTGGATAAACAGGAGATTTCTTCATTGCCATTTGGCTCATACCAATCAAATCAACATATATTATTATGTATAACGACAAAAGGTTAAAAGATAACTTGGAGGTATCGCCAAACATAAGATAGACAAGAAGAATACAAGGAGACTGGGATGCAACTCCTTCCTATTTTAAATTTGAGAACATGTGGCTACAAGAAGAAGGATTCCTAGACAAGCTGAAAAACTGGCGGCAAAGTTACACTTTCACAGGTAGTGCAGACTTCATTCTCCTACAAAAGCTGAAAAACTTGAAGAAGGACATCACTACTTGGAACAAGGAAGAGTTTGGGAAGATAGAAACCAGAAAAACCAAGGCACTAGATGAACTCATGGCATTGGAGCAGGCGGCAGAAAGAAGGCAGCTGACTTTATCCGAATCCACCCAAATATTGAGTCTGAGAATTGAAATACAACAGATAGCCAAATCAGAAGAGATATCATGGAGGCAGAAATCCAGGTGCCTGTGGTTAAGAGAAGGAGACATGAACACGAAATACTTTCAAAAGATGGCCAATTCACAAAGAAGAAAGAACCACATAGACAAACTTTTGGTTGATGATGAAATCATAGAGGACAAAGAGGTGATAAAGAAGGAAACACTGAAATTCTATGAAAAGCTATACACTGAGCAAGAAAGTTGGAGACCTTCTGCCAATTTTGAAGGTATAGCATCCATCACAGATAAAGAGAGGAGCGATCTGGAAGCTCCCTTCGCTGAATACGAGGTGTTAGTAGCTATACAGTCAAGTGCTCCAGACAAAGCACCTGGACCTAATGGATATACAATGGCCTTCTACCAGAAGTTCCTTGCAGCTATGAGTCATTACCATCAGCAATGTCGGATGGTTAGATCATGCAATGCTTCCTTCATTGCATTGATCCCCAAGAAAATTGGAGCACTGGAGCTTAGAGATTACAGACCAATTAGCCTCATTGGCAGTGTATAAAAGATCATAGCTAAGGTATTGGGAGAAAGATTGAAGAAAGTTGTGGAAAAATTGGTCTCAAATCAACAGAATGCATTCATTAAGGGAAGGCAGATTACAGATGCTTCACTGATAGCAAATCACTCTCTCAAGTCAAAATGCCTACTTGAACTTTTTTGCTGGACAAAACTGTCCCCTATACTTAGTACTGGTCATTTTTGAACTTTCTTAGTACTCTTGTCCTAGATTGACACTTTGTACAGGGCCTAGCTTCTCCTTTTTGTTTTTGCCTTTGTAACTAGGCCTCCTGTAACTATGTAACTATGCATCTTCTTGACGTTTTTTTTAATGAAACACCTTACTTCATAAAAAAAAAAAACTGATAGCAAATGAGGTTCTTGACTGGCAACTGAAGCAAGGGGGAACAAGCATCTTATGCAAACTGGACATAGAGAAAGCTTTTGACCAACTTAATCGGTCTTATCTCATCTCCATTCTTAGGCAGATGGGATTTGGAGAAAGGTGGATAAAATGGATTAAATTTAACATGTCCGTTGTGAAATACTCTATCTTGATCAATAGAAGTCCAGTTGGTTTCTTCTCTCCACAAAGGGGCTTGAGGCAGGGAGACCCCTTGTCTCCATTCTTATTCATCCTAGCAATGGAAGGATTAAGTAGAATACTGGATAAAGCTAAGCAGATGCAGTGGATTAGTGGCTTTGATGTGGGGAGAAGCAATGTAGTAAACATCTCACATTTGCTCTATGCAGATGGCACTCTGATTTTCTGTGGGGCAGACAGAAATCAGGTGCTCTATTTGAACCTAACTCTACTTATTTTTGAAGCTCTTTCAGGTCTGCATATCAACATGCTCAAGAGTGTGATTTACCCCGTAAATGAGGAGCATAACCTGGAGGAATTGGCAGGAATACTGGGATGTAGCATAGGGACTTACCCAACTACCTATATGGGGCTTCCACTAGGGGCCAAATTTAAATCAGAAGCTATATGGAATGGGGTAACTGAAAAGTTTGAAAAAAGGCTAGCATCATGGCAGTTGCAGTATATATCAATGGGTGGAAGATTGACCCTGATCAATAGTGTCCTTGATAGCATCCCCACTTACTATATGTCACTATATCCGATGAGTAGTAGGGTCCTGAAACAACTTGACAAGATCAGAAAGAAGTTTCTGTGGGGAAGGGAACAACAAGGATCACAAATTTCATCTGGTCAAGTGGTCTAAGGTTCAATTACCAAAGCACCAAGGCGGATTAGGCATAAAAAACTTAGTCCTTCATAACAAATGCTTGTTAATGAAATGGCTATGGAGGTACACACAGGAGGAGCAATGTCTTTGGAAGGAAGTTGTCAACGCCAAACATGGAGTCCTGAATCATTAGTGCACTAAATTATCAAGAGCACCCCATGGAATTGGAGTCTAGAAGAACATTTGTAAGCAGAGGCGGAGTTAGGGATTTAAGTGTGTGGGTTCTAAATTTTAAAATAAAACATTGCTTTCAGCGGGAATCGAACCCCCATCTTTCCCAGCGAACCCACAACCCTTACCGTTGAACCAAAACCACTTTTGTTACTGGGTTCGGCAGTATATATTTATATAGATTTAGTAAATATTTCAATACAAATACTGGGTTCCGGAAAAAGTCACTGAGTTCGCCCGAACCCGCACCCACTACTGTAGCACCGCCACTGTTTGTAAGCTATGGGAAGAATTCTCAGTGAACAAACACTTTGTAGTAAGGAATGGTCAACATATCAAGTTTTGGAAGGACAAGTGGTTAGGAAGCACTGCTTTGATGAATGATTACCCTGCAATATTTCAGATAGCCAGAGATCCAGATTCAACAATCTTGCAGTGTAGGGAGGGCGACACCTGGAACATACTATGCAAAAGGAACTTGCAAGATTGAAAATTTGAAGAGCTAGTCAGACTACTAGCCACACTGAATGGCTACTCCAGTAACAACCTAGTACCAGACCAGTTCAGATGGGGGAATGCACATGCAGGAAGGTACTCCGTGAAAGCAGCCTACAAGTTATCAGAAGCTCAAAATGCAATCACCGACCACTGGCTTTGGAAGCTAATATGGAAAGTTAAACTGCCACCTAAAGTTGCGTGTTTCAACTGGACTGCTCTCCATGGATCATGTCTAACACAGGACAACTTAGTCAGAAGAAATTTTCAGATTGTCAATAGATGTTACATGTGCCAGAGGGAGGCAGAATCACATAACCATCTATTCCTACACTGCCCAGTTGCAGCAGATCTCTGGAATATGTTTATTTCTCTTTTTGGACTCAGATGGGGCATGCCACATAACATCAGGGAGGCTTTTGAGAGATGGAGCTTTTGGAAAGTTGACAGCACTATCAAGAAAGTCTGAAAGATGGTTCCTGCTGCTATCTTTTGGAGTATCTGGAAGGAAAGGAATAGTCGATGTTTTGACGGACTATCAACAACTACTTTCCAATCTCTCAAAGCTAATTGTATTATGTTTTTATTCACTTGGGTTTATTTATCCCCCATAGATTCCCCTGATAGTTATTTGAATTTTGTTAGCTCCTTAGTATTAGCCTGAACATCTGTATTGGAGCTGACATTATTCCTTTTTGCTATAACTCTTTTGTAACTATTATGCATCTTCTTGATGCCAGCAATGAAATTAATTACTTCATCCAAAAAAAAGAATACAAGAACCTAAAAATAGCTTTACCACAAACAAAAAGAAGCATACCTGTAATCATAGGTCAGAGGTTCTCCTACTTCAATGGATTGAGCAGCAAAGACACCAACTCGAGTCTCACCTTCAACCTGCCTTTAATAGGCAATAAAAGTAAAACCGTTATAATGTTGAATTGTTGATCAAGGCACACAATGAGCATAAAGGAAGAATCAAATATGTCGGACTGTAACACTTGCAACCTAAGAAATGATAAATATGTGACTATCAAAAGAAGGGGGAAAAGTATATATATGTGGGAATTACTATATAGGAAAAATAAAATCCATGCCATTTTATCCATATGTCTATTCATTAACCAATTCCTAAACAAGATTGGATGTTAGATATGGCAAGACGACTTGGTAGAAATTAAACACTAACAGATGAGGGCATCTCAAACAATCTTCACTAACCAACAGAGCTCAGATGCCTGTAGAAGGAAGCCATCATGTCATCTGAAAAATGCCATAGTTCAGCATTCGATGTGTCGTAAGAACCTAGATTGGCAACATGCTCATAAATTGAATGACTGTTATTCCTGGGATTTCGGCTGGTCTAATATGAACTTCTCCTCTAGTTGGAAGTAAGCGTAACAGTGTAGAATGAATAACTTCGATAATTTTCTCTAGCATTCAATTATAAAGGAATAAATCGTAAAACCGGACAAAAATTAGAAGAGCCTATATTACTTTGAAAGCATGACATCACAAATGACATCCATGCACCTATTCTTTAGCGTGGTTTAAGGGCTACGTTCATCTAACTTCAAAAAAAAAAAGTGGAAGTCTGGAATGTTAGTATTTGATTATATCCTTTGCAAAATTCACGTTGATGTTTCGTTTCAAAATTCACAGCTCTAGTCTGATCCAGGAAGATGTCACTGGAGTATGTTAACTCATGCCAAAGATCACTAGCATCAGATCTCAAAGAATAATAAAAATAACTGAAAAAGGGATATGCTATTAGAAGAAGTTAACTAACCATTTTTCCAGTTTGCAATTAGGATCACAGCTATGGTTGAGAAAGCGAGACAAGTTTCCCTTGAATGTTGCATCAATTGTGAAATCTTTCCGTAATTCACACATGTAGAAATTTTTCACTCCTTTATATTTCATATCCCACAGCCTTTTCTCGCACAATGCATCATCAATAACTGAAAAAAAAAAAATAGACTAACCAATTTAGAAGCATAACATGCTTGCTAAAAACAAAAACAAAATGTTTCAACATTTGATGAAATACATAAAGAATGCACATAAATGGGTCACAAAAGGAAATTTACATGCAAAAGAGTTTGACATTTCTGTATTCAAAATTAACTAGCAGAAAGTCCTCCTCTTTGCATCGTACATTTCTGGTAAAGGAGCCTCTGAGCAGCACAAGGAATGATGGATGACACAATAGTAAGAAAACGAATGGATTTTAAAATGTCAAATAGACCCTCAGGATTCCAGAAAGGGATTTACATTTAATACCTTTTATATGGTATATTCTATTTATTTTATGTATAAAGGTAAATTTAATTATTATAATTGAGAATTCCCGGCATACGAGATGTATAAAAAAGTAGGGAATCCTAAAGCACAATATGATTCTCTTCGAAGAGCATCTAGACATCTATAGTGGTTGGAGTATGTTGAATGCATACAAATATTTGGTATAGGCTCTTGATATTTGGAGTAAACTCAAACGTTGGCAGGAGGAGGTGGACTTCTGCTCCAAAATTTGGTTTGTCAAATGCTATGGAGTATATGAGTTTCGATTTGAGTGTGAGCAATCCAAAATTGTATACCCTCTTTTCAACATAACACTGAGATGCTGAAAACCATCTAAGAATCCCAATGCTTTAGTCAAAAGTGTACCTCGTAATAATTTCAGTTATGCCCTGAAGATCAGATCCTAATAAACATTTGAAACAAAAGTAGGTTTCCCAAAAAGAAAATGCTGGGGGTTTTGACATCACCTACGGTTGTTAGGATCACACGAACCATTTCATCTTAAATTTATCTTTTAATACTCATAATTTTATACAAAACATTTTATGTTCTCAATAGGTGTTGACAACATATAATCAGACAAGGAGAGATGAAGAGGCTATTTTGATGAATTGTTCAACTCAAACCACGAGAATAACTTTATAAATCTCCATACATTTGTGTACGATAGATACTTTAGCTACACTTAGAGAATCAGGCTGACAGAAGTAAAGAATGCCATGAAAAATATGAGGATAAGGAAAGGCTGTGGTGCATATGGTATCCCTATAGAGGTGTGGAAGTGTTTTGGGAGGCTGGAGTAGGATGGATTACCAAATTCTTCAATGTTACACTGAAAAGTGGTAGGATGTCTGGCGAGTGGAGAAAGAGTACCCCGATTCCTATATATAAAGCAAAAGAGATATTCAAAGTTGTACAAACTATCGTGACATTTATGAGACATAAGATGAAACTTCGGGAAGAGTCATAGAGCTTAGACTTAAGAGATATTACATGAGTAACAGAGAAGCAGTTTAGATTTATGCCTGATGGATCTACAACAGAGTCTATATTCTAGCTAAGAAGATTGATGAAAATTATTCGTGAGAGAAGAAAGAACTATATATGGTGTTTATTGACTTAGAGAAAGTATAAGATAGAGTACCAAGAATGGCCATTTGGTGGGTACTGGAGAAGAAAGGAAATCATATTATATATATATATTACCATAAAGGATATGCATAAAGGAATTCTCACTATTGTGAGAACAGTAGTAAGAGATACACAAGAGCTAAGGATCGACATTGATCCCGTACTAGTTTATCCTAGTTATGAACGAGCAAATTAACACTATATGGGATGAAGTATCAATGATGTATGCTATTTGGTCACAATATCATGCTAATGGTCGAAACAAGCGATGGCATCAACCAAAAGGTTGAACTATGGAAAAGCACTGTAGAGATCAAGAACTTATATAAGGGAAGTAGAACCGGATATATGTACTGCAAGGTTTTTCAGCAAAAGAAAAGTGAAGTTGAGGTGAGATTAGAGAGGATTGCTGCACGTAAATACAAACAATTCAAACATCTAGACTTTATGCTCCAGGAAAATGGTATGATAGATGAAGATATTACACAGAAACTCAAAATAGGATGGTTGAAATAGAGAAGTGTTATATGATAGAAGGATACCTACCTAAGTGAAAGGCAGCTCTACTAAAAAGTTATAAGACCAACAATATTATATGGAAGTGAATATTCCGCCGCTAAAATTCACATATGCACAAGAATAAGTGCCTTGCGGGTGGAGGCACTAAAATGGATGACTGTTCATACAAAATTAGGACAAGATTTAAAAAGCACACTTGAAAGGAGCAACTAGCCTATGTTGAGGATAAAGAGGTCGCTTGAGATTTGGGCATGTCCTGCGTTGATTTCCAAATGCATTAATCCATATGTGTAAAACTATAGCAAGTAAAGGTGCTAAAAGAGAACAAGGTACACCTAAAATCACATGAAAGGAAGTAGTATCAAAGGATTTACAATCTCTTGGAATCCATGCAAACCTAGCGAAAAATAAAGTAGAATAGAACAAAACAATCAATATATGCTATATCAATTAGTTGGGATTATATTTTGGTCATCTTTTTACGTGTACTTTAGGTTCTATGTTTTTTAGAGTCTTTTAGTCCTGTCGGAGATTTATATGTTAGAGATTTTTACGTATATATTTGTAAAATATACAAATATATTACCTTCTCAAAAAACATGTAGATCACTTTTAGTACTTCTATTTTTATTTTTATTTTAGTCCGAGATGAGCTCAAACAAAGTGACATGATGAATGAGGTTTCATGTGATCAATCCCAACTTGCTTTAGATTGAGGCATAGTTGTTGTAGAACATAACATTTTATGGTTAGGGGTTAAGTGTAAATGGTTGAATGATGTTATAATCACAAAATTCAGTTACATAAATAGTGACATGTGAATACATGAAATGTAGCTAAGAAAAGAATTTAAGAGTTGACAGCTTCACTTGTAAAATAATCACCTTCACCGATGTACTCGATTATGAAGTCACCTTTCTTTATGGATTCAGCTGCTACTACCCCCCAACCACAAAGTTCAGTCTGTAACATAGAAAAGAATCAGCCAAAGTAATGCATGAAGAAATTCTACCACTTTCAGCAGACATGATAATCGAAACCATAAGCTGGATTATAAAGAAACTTGAGTGTCAAAACATGCGTCACCTTGACAACTTTTATCCTTTTCTCTCTCCGAAATGGTCTGTTTGAGCACATATCAGAGCAACGGCATGCCTTCGAACAACTTATGCATTGAACCCTATTAAGTCACAGTTTAACTATCAAGAAAGCTCCTTGTACATATATAGCATAACGATTTATGTTGACAAAATAGTTATTGATCTTCAAATGGAAGACTAATATACTTCATTCAGATTGGCAAACGTTTTTAGACAAACCTACTTTGCGGCTACTGGAACCCCATTCCCACTAAATGGATCCAACATGCTGGACAAGGAAAGACTGTATATAAAGAACGGACCACAATGTAGAAAATGCAGGGGTAAACTGAAGAATTACTTCCTTCAACTGTTGAATAAATTAGCTTGACTTGCCTATTAACGTTGCAAACGCAAAAGATATTACACCCAGAATGCAAAAATGTTAATATCCAGAACATAAGATTCAGAAAAAAAACATTATTTCGGGGTTAAATATTTCATCATTAGAACTCTTTCCGATACAGGACCTTATCCTGCAACTGAGATACTTATGCACAAACAATAATAGGCTTAACTTTCTCTAAGTTGCATCAGAAAATAAATCTTCAGACTCCCTAGGATTCACATCAGGAATCATAGCACCAATACTTGCATTTTGACATATAATAAGAGAAAAATCCAGTCTGGCAAGAAAAGATTAGAAAACCATGCAACGAATGGCATTACCTGCAAACACAATTGTCCGAGCATTCTGTAGATCTGCAGTTTGTGCACCCAATATCAGCATTAACGCCATCACGTTTTTTCTTAATGAGGTAGACATCTAATTCAGTTAAGGTTCGGCTGCATAGTATTACTTTACCCGCTGACAAACTAACTTGGTGAATAGTACTACTTTTTCTTAATGAGGTACACATTATTCAAAGGATACTTCTCTTGATATGCACGTATGGAGGTGGTTCAAATCTGTTTTCAATCATGTCTTTCCAATTTATGTCAATCTTGAACTCCTCATCCACATATGGTAAAGGCAAACGATTGAATATCTCCTGTAATTTAAGGTTAAAATAAGTAAATCTGACAAGGATTCCAAACTGAAGAAAAGAAAACGCTATTCAGAATCTTCTCAAAGCAACTAAATCCCAGGGTTCTTAAAACTGTGAGATCTTTAACATTTATGAGAAATAAATAAGAAAGTGACAATCTATCTGTCAATAATTAGAGAACTCTATATTCTCTGAGTATCTAAAAGAACTAACTGAACTAATGCCTACAAAAGTTCATAGTTTTTGCTTCAAACATTGAATGATATAGCTATATCAAGAAAGTCAAATATGGTAGTGAACTAATGGGAAAGAGGAAATAGTATGATTTTATTACCAATTATATATCAACAAATAAAGGGGTGGACTGGAGTTAGATGGAGGTGCTGTAAAACGATGCATTGCATAGGGGGCAAGGCACAGAGACCCTATGTTGCTCGAACTCTCCAAAAATGCTGCCGCACCCGTGTATGATCCTCCAAAAATGCACTACTTTTGGAGGATTCGACAAGCACCCATCAGCATTTTGGAAGAGTCCGTCAAAATAGCAGAGACCATATGGATTCACGCTTTGACATTGTTTGATTCACTACTAAGAGAGTATGAGTTATGATGTGATGGATTGCCTAAAGTATTTCTACCATGTGGGCTCCATCAAGGAGGAGTTATAACTCTTCATTTATTGTGTTTACCTAAAAGAAGAGTGGTGCTGAAGGACATAGGACTTAGGCCTACTGGTTTGGCAGATAATTTAATAATGCAAGTGCTCATAAAGAGTAAAATAGGTAATGGATAAGCTTACCTTCACATTTCATAATTTATTTATGGATAAAAGCAAATACTTGATGCAACTATAATAGCAAATGAGTTGGTGGATGTAAAGTCAAGTGGAAGAAACAGGCGTTTTACAGAATATAGAGGCTATATTAAATTGATACTCTATAAAAATTATCTGGATAATGGGAGAATAGTGAGATATGGAAGAATATCTGATATATCACTGCACTGACAAAAGTAACTATCGGATGCCACCTTAACAGGGATAACTTAAGGAAGATAAGGAAAATCGCTGTGAGATGGTGTTGTTTGTTTAAAGAGTATGAAGAACGATTGGTCCGATGACATGTATGGACCATTGTACTTTTGATGTTCAATATTTCATTAAATGTTGCAATGGAAAATGGAGGAAGTAGTGCCGAGTCGGGGCTATAGAAGACTGTTAGCCGGAAAAAGAAAAACAACTTGGAGAACAACGGTTGTGTAAATGTGTGTGTATATTTTTTTCCTTTGACTTATTTGGTATGAAATAGATAATAAAGTGTTCTGGGATATTAGACAGATCTAAGAAGTATAAAACCATCTCTTTATTTAATATTTCCTTTTTAGTATAAAGAGAAACTCCCTGTTGTATAGATAATTGGGTTAACTTGGTAAACGACTGGGGTTAAGCCACATTTTCATGGTTACATACTATTAGTTAAGGGCTTTTTTGTCAATGAATGAAAGGCTTTACATCTAATAATCACAAGCAAAAAACATGGTTTAATAAATGTCTAACCTCAAAATTAATCATTGGGGCTTCATGCTGCTTATCAAACAAGATACATCAGTCCTGTCAAGTCATCCAGCCTAATCAATCAAAAATAAAGATCCAGCGGCAGAAACTACTATATATTGAATTATTTTGCTTCTTGTTCATAGTTTTCTTCAAATACTAATAGCATCACAGAGAAATCAAATCATGGATAACATCACAATAACTTAACTAGAAAAGAACGTGGAATCATCTATGTTTTGTTATTGCTCAATGGGGGATAATGGATCCCAAGAATAATGCAAAACATAGCAAACTTTGTCAAACATTGCAGGCTCAAAAAGAACAAACATATACAGCAAAATGTCTTAGAGAGTGGTTCCTCAGATGTGTATTTTGCATTACGAATTAAGATCACTTCATTATTGCCTCTTGGAGAACATATCCAAAAATAAAACTGTGCTGATGAACAAAAGAAGAGATTGACCTTCTCCAAATGCCAATCGGCAGGATGCTTCCAACAAATAACTCGCCCTGGCTGATCATTTAAATGAACCACGTGCTCCGGAAATGCTGCACACTTATCGTGTGATGCCAGTGGACATCTGATGCACCGCCAGAGATGTATCTTTTTACTACAAACATAACATACCTATTCACAAAAATATTATATAGACACTAGTTATACTGGTCATCTCAGGACAACGGCATGGTATTTAACTAATCTAATCTTGTGCAGCCTTTTCCTACATGGCAATGGAGTCTTGTAGATGGTAAAATGTATAAGTAAGAGAAACAATATTAATCTTTTCCGTTCCTCTACCAGATAGATCATAACTTAGCTCAGAATTAAAAGTTCCATAGAGGGATCCCCCCCCCAAACTTTACAATTAGAGCTTCAGTTCTACTGCCCAAATTGAAGCAGCATATAGAAGTGGTATACTACATTGGTGAAGCTAAGATCCCATCATGTTATTAAAGGTGAGGCAGGAAATTGGAAAGGCTTAAAACACAAAATGTGCAAAGCTAAAACAGTTGTACAAATCAAAGTGAGTGAGAGTAAGCTGTACTAATCAAATCTCAAATCAAACATATTAAGTAAGAAATGTGTTTTATGATCATTCAGCCAAGATGTATACAAAATCCAACTTACATGCTGAGGGCACTTAAATGTTTTGGGAGAAGATAACCCAAGTCTTTCTTTCGCACATTTTAAGTGGAAAACTCCCATACAATCTCGAACAGAGCATCCTAGCTCCTCACCGGGAAAAATTAATCTTTGGCAAACAGAGCACTCAACCTGACAAAACATTACGAACCATTGGAAAACAATTGATCAAACATAACATCTAAACAAATGTATGCACTCCTAAAACTTTTAACAGAAAAGAGTCAAAGGGATACCATTACTTCTCAATCCCACTCATTCAATAGTATACCATACTAATTGCAATAATATCATGCATTAAAGAGCACAAGATTAATTATTTTGCAATTCTCGATCGCCAATGGGATAAAGATTCTCAAATTCCCTGTGTTACTTTGATGGAGACAAGGTGTAGTCGAGCCATGTTGAGATAAGGTCATGACGGTTGACTCTAGCGTTATGAAATGCTAAAAACCAAAAATAGAATAGAGTTCTCTTGGTGCTTTAAGCGGAAAAATAATAATGTGTGGGCTTCCATAAAAAATGCACAAATGAAGAATAAATCAAAGTATACATACATTTATAATTCAAGAATAATTACCAAAATTGGGTTTGGGGCCTAACTCAACCCCAAAAACTAGCTCATGATTTGACGTTGTTCAACACCATGTAAGGAGATAAACAGTTCATCCTCCCGCATGCCCAGGTTTTGTCATCTGGAGCATGGACAACATAACATGGAGGCCAACAATGGGTAACTAAGAATTAGAATGGGTTTGGCTATGATACCATGTTAAGAAAATAGACCTTGGACCTAACTCAAATCAAGAAGCTAGTACATGAGGCGAGGATTACTCAAAACCATGTATGGGGAAAACAACTCATTTCATCAACAAAGTGGGATACTAAATAACTACAAACACACCACAATTATATGGACGAAGGAATTGCAACAAACTAGGATTAAGTGAAATCATTACATATTACTGTTGCCCCTTCAAGATAGAGCTTACGAGTAGCGACATTGCACACCTTATTGCCCTGGTCCTAAACTAAACCTCTCTCTAAGCGACGTGAAACGCTCTACCTATTTCAAACCTAACTTCAAGGAATAAGCATGCTTTAGCAATTTATGATTACTACATTTTCTCCTGACATACATTAAATTCAATAACAAGTATCATTAGGAAGAAGATAGAAGAAGAAATTTGCCAATTCCGGAGCATAAATAAGGGGCTTTTTTTATGACGTGCCAGCTTGCAGACACCTCAACTATTCCACCGGATACCTGCTACCTCCCACCAACACAGGTACCAGGTAACACTGTACACCAAGGCTTAAGCTTGGAAGAAATCACCTAGTTTTTTGGTTTTTCTACATTTTTATAAGGACAAAATACAAGATAATAAGAAGAATGTATATATCATGGACAATCCCATTTTCAGCTAACAAACTTTAAATTCATCAATAATATCGTTGAACCTGAGACCTCGTAGCTCTAACTCATTTCATTGACCACTAGGTAACGCTGCCAACCTAGGCTTAGACAAATGATAAGAAATCACCTAATGTTTTTGTTTTTCTACATCTTTTTAATAAGTAAAAATACAAGATAACAAGAAGAATGTACTATCTCATGCCAATCCCAATGGTAATAGTAGAAACCAAATAACTACATTTTATAGTGACATACTTTAAATTCAATAACAAGAATCATAAAAAGGAGGAAAATATAAAAAGAAAATTTACCAACTTAGGAGCATGAACAAGGAATGGCAAGAAACAATTGTTTTTATCAGCACCAGCATTGACTTTCCTCTGAACCCAATCTTTAACAAAATCATCCAAGCTCTTTTTCGCCACTGATCCACCACCACACTGCCTCAAACCCCTATTTTCAAGTTTCAATTCATCTTCTTTATGCAAAAGAGAGAGCCCCATTTGGGTATTTGGTCCGGAAACAACAAGGGCCTGGATTTGGGTATCTGATTCACTTGAAATTTCAATATTTGGGTCCAAAAGATTGCCAAAATCAGGCATTTTTAAAACCATAAAGATTGATAATTAAGAGGGTTTCGGTTTGTAGTATTTGGAGAGAATTGTTTGCATCAGTTATGTGTGTGTCACTGTGTGACTGTGTGTGTGAGAAAGAAGGGGGAATGGATTTGGGTGGAAATTTCAGTGGGCGGGAAAAGCTAAATGTTTTTATAAGATTTGGTGAGGGGTAAAAGTGTTAAATTCAAGATTTTTGTGGGGAATAAAAGAAGTTAATTGAAGAGGAATAATTTAAAAGATATAATTTGTCAAGTAATTGTTTGGGTATACAAGTTAAAATTTCTTAGTTAAGTTTTTCAAATTAAGTACATGTTCGTAACTCAAAAATTGTGCGTGTCTCAACTAATTTATTTGACTGTTTATCCCCTATTTAAATACTAGTAGTCAAAATAATGTTATCAACCAAGAGGAGAGCAAATGATTTCGCAGTAGTTAGGTTCCAAATTTAGGACTGTTCCGGCATATTTGGGCTGATATAGTAAAGTATTGTTATAAAAAAATATATACTATAACATAATATGAAAAATCCGTTTCAAAAAAGTATTGTTTCAGCTATGATATTTTTGTTCAGATTTTATTACCGCTTAAAATAGTGGCTATTTTTTAATAATTTTGCAAATGGTGGCTATTTTTTCATTATCAGTCTGAAAACTGACTAACATATGCTATTTTGACCAATATTTAAGGCACTAATAATTGTAAAAATAGTACTGGCTAGCTAGTTTTCGGACTGATAATTGAAAAATAGCCAGCGTTTGTAAAATTATTGAAAAATAGCCACTATTTCAATGCAACGCGAAAAGTTCCAGCATAATATACCGGATATTGGAGCACATATGTATGAACTTCCGACATATTATGCTGGACCAGTATATTATGCTGGAAGTTCACATGTAAAAAATTCGAACTCCAGTATATTATACTGGAATATTTTTCGGATATTGAACAGTATTTTCGTTCAGATTTATCTTTACATGAGTGGCTAAATTTCGATTATTTTTAAAATTGTGACTATTTTTCAATTACTACTTATAAATTTGACTATTTTTGAATTTCACCCTTAATAATTGGGTTATTCTGCAATTCCTTAATCAACTTGAACAAGAAAAAAGCGTGAAACACCCCACACCCCCCCCCCCCCAAAAAAAAAAGATACAATATATGTATATGTATATATACTCTCTTTAACCCTAAGGAATACCCTCGTGAATTCTTGATCATCAACTTTTAAGTTTATTTTGTTCTTTGAATGAAGATGGCACCAAAAATACCATGCCCTCTTTGTTCAATACAACGCCTATGGAATAGGGATCCTGAGCTTTTTATGGTGCTATTTACTATTCTCTCTATCTTTTCCTTGTTGGGTTTTGGTATTTGGATGGGATTCATTGACGCTTCTGAGAAATCTTTTCCCAAATTTTCAATTGAAGCAATTACAGCTTCTAATATTAATATTTTACTATGGCCTGAATCATCCCTTTCTGCTCAAGACTTGACTATAAATTTCGTCGTCGAAAACCGTTATAATGATGAAATCGAGTACAAAAATATGGAGGCTTCAATTTCCTACCACGGACATATTTTTTAGTTGAATATATTATGACTTTATCATCAACGGAAAGGAGAGCGTACGTCAGTACAAGAACTTTTGGTAATTTTTCCGTCAAAATAATGGATGATTATGTCGAGTTTGGCATCACTAAGGAAAATAGAACAAGTGCATTTGGAACTTTTACAGTGGAGGTAAAGGGAAATTATAAATCTGGATATATGAAAGTTTCTTGTGGAGAAGTGAAGTTACAATTTTCGTCCCTTATACAAGAGATTGGATTGTTACAAAATTGCTCCACTTCTATGTGTACCGTTTTAATCCTATTAATTTTCCTTGAAGGAATTTTAAGATTTTAGTTTTAATTTATATGCAATTAGTGTCTGGACATTATATGTATTTTCTTATATGAGTTGTTGTTATTGTCTATAACCAACTATAAGTTCAAGTTACACAAAAATACTTCATCAGCTCTACATATTTGAAGTGAAATTGCAACAGTTTTTTGTCCCAAAATAGAACTTTAACGAATTGCATTAAACGATATGAGTGATTAACAAAGCGGATGAAAATCATGAGATATCAAGATAATTTCATTATATTAAACACAAAGAAAGAGTTATTAATCTCAAGCTGATGAAGAATAGTAAGTATATAATGAAATGCGAAAATTTAACTCACCCAACCACTTAAAGTATATAATATATGTATAATCATATTTAATAATTTATGTATATATATTAACTAAAAAGAGGTAAACAGTAAATCTAGGAGAATGCAATGACGAATTAGATCCCATGAAACAATCTAGGAGAATGCAATGACGAATAAGAGCTTAAAGATAAAATCTAACCTTTCAATGGTTTTTTCAATTCATCAAAATTTACCTAAAAATGAAAATAAGAGCTTATTTATACCAGGGCCTGTATAATAATGACGCAAATATTCCTAAGCTAATGAAAGAAATTCATGAATAACCAATTTTACAACTCCTAATTGAAGACAAGCCACATATTTAAAATTTACTCAATTTTCCATGCGAAAGTAATACATGGACAAAAATATCTCTAGAAAACCTACGCTTCCTCGTCACTTCTTCTTCACTTCGCAACTATGATGAAGCTAGTACACAAAAACTCCAACATAATATGTTGCATTTCGAACTTTCACAAATAAAATCTCAGCAAAAATATTGGAGTTTGAACTGTGTAATGCTGGAATTGAATTATGTAATGCTCTCTTTATATTTTTTGTAAACTCCAGCATAACATGATAGATTTTAATTAGTAAAAGTGTTAAGCTCGAGCACGTTATGTTGGGTTTCAGTTTAATTTTCGAAATTTTTTCATTAAATCTTATTTGACTTCTTATGCTAAAATTTAGATACACGCTGAACAAATTAAATTATTGACAATTTAATTCATTGATTACTTTCTTTAGACTTTCGCTTAACTTCTTTTATGTAACGGATATAAAGTCACATGCATGATTTCATCAACTAACTACTACTACGCTAATGTATGTTGTTATTATCCAATTTATAAAGGATACTGACCCACAAAAGAATTTCGCGATATAATAATTTAAAACAATAAACAATATACACAACTAATATAATTATATCAAGATTAAGAGTATAAGTACATTTATTAGACTAAAGAATTTATTTTATTAAGACAGCATGAAATGCATACTCTACTTGGGTTGTTATATGTACTAGCACACAAAGTTGAAATTATATCATTCCCATAGTCAAGATAGCTTATATTTAATATTATGCTATAATTATTTCGATGGCTTGTCCCATTCCATCGTTAAATTGTAAACATAATATTTATAACTTATAACAACCGATGATTTTATCTTATATAAGTGAAACTTTATATGCTAAATCATCTACTACTTAGCAAAAATACAGACGAATACATGATCTATTTAAATTTTTATTAAATTTGATTAAATAATTATTCTATAATAAATACTATATCTAAACGCATGGTTACTAGTGGAATTGGGGCACTCCGAGAGTCATCGAGACTCTAGGTACCGTAGGAGCATTAAGGTTGAGGAGGTCATGAGGATTATACGTAAGATGAGTATGGGTAAAGCAACCAGACTAGATGAAATTCCGGTAGAATTTTGGAGGTGTATGGACATAGCAGGAGTGGCTAACTGGGTTGTTTAATGTTATTTTCAAGACGAAGAGGATGCCAGATGAGTGGAGGTGGAGCACGTTAGTACCGTTGTACAAGAACAAAGGTGATATCCAGAGTTGTAACAACTATAGGGGTATCAAGTTGCTAATTCATACCATGAAAGTTTGGAAGAGGGTAGTAGAAGCGAGGGTGAGGAGGACGGTGTCTATATCCGACAACCAGTTCGGGTTCATGTCGGGTCGATCGACTACGAAAGCTATCCACCTTATTAGAAGATTGGTGGAACAGTACAGGGATAGGGACATGCACATGGTGTTTATTGATATGGAGAAAGCGTATGACAAGGTCCCTAAAGAGGTTCTTTGGAGATGTATGGAGGTTAAAGGTGTGTCGGTTGCCTACATAAGAGCGATTAAGGACATGTATGATGGAGCAAAGACTCGAGTTAGGAAAGTGGGGGGGAGACTCGGAGAATTTTTCGGTTATTATGGGATTACACCAAGGATCTGCTCTCAATCCGTTCTTATTTGCCTTGGTGATGGACGGACTGGCACGCCATATTCAGAGGGGGTGCCTTGGTGTATGTTATTCGTTGATGACATAGCGCTGATAGATGAGACGTGAGGCGGCGTTAATTAGAGGCTAGAGGATTGGAGACATGCCCTTGAGTCTAAGGGTTTCAAGTTGAGCAGGACTAAGACCGAATACCTGGAGTGCAAGTTCAGCGCAGAGCCGAGGGAAGTAGGCATGGAAGTGAGGCTTGAATCACAGGTCATCCCCAAGAGAGACAATTTCAAGCACCTTGGGTCAGTTATCCAGGGGGAGGAGGAGATCGGCGAGGATGTCATACACCGTATAGGGGTGGGATGGATGAAATGGAGATTAGCATCTGGAGTCTGCGTGACAGGAAAGTGCCACCAATACTCAAAGGTAAATTTTATAGAGCGATGGTTAGACCAGTCATGTTATATGGGGCTGAGTGTTGGCCAATTTAGAACTCACATATTCAGAGGATGAAAGTAGCAGAAATGAGGATGTTGAGGTGGATGTGCAGGTACACTAGGATAGATAAGATTCGGAATGAATATATTTGGGAGGTGGGGCTCCTATGGATGCCAAGACGCAGGAAGCGAGGCTTAGATGGTTCGTACACGTATGGAGAAGAAGACCGGATGCCCCGGTAAGGAGGTGTGAGCGGTTAGTTTTGGCAGGTACAAGAAGAGGTAGAGGGTGGCCTAAGAAGTATTGGGGGGAGGTGATTAGACAGGACATGGTATGGCATCAGATTTCGGAGGACGTGGCGCTTGATAGGAAGGTGTGGAGATTGCACATTAGGGTTGTGAATACCTAATGTTTGCTCTTTATTTTCTCCTACATTACATTTTTTTTAGGTTTATTGCGTGTGTTTGTAGATTTTTAGAATTAGATTTTTAAATAGTTAATAATGGGGTTAAAGGATTGGTTTTGTTATTTTAAGGCCAAAATGGACCAAAGTCAGCGGCCCAATTGCATTTGACCCGCCCAGCTCAAGGCCCCCACCAGACACGTCAAAACGACGTAGTTTCGTATTTGTGGTTGAGATTCAATCTCATACACCCATCTTGACTTGATCTAACGGTCATAATCTGATATTCATTCCTAGTATTTAAAACCTAAAGGAGCCAAAATTTGCCCTTATTTTGCCCATTTTCTATTCTCCCCCTCTCACTTCGCCCTCTCTCCTCTCTCTTTCTAACCCCTGCTGCCGCCACCTTCCCTACGGTGGCTCCGCCGGCCAGAATTCTCCACCATCGGCCAACCACCTCCAATCACTACCAAGTTTTTACTCAATAATCTAATCAACCTCCTCTTTAGAATCTCCAAACCAAACTTTCCAAAAGCCATCCAATCTCCACGATTTGTGGATCTAGAAACCCTAGCCGCCGCCTATTTTTCCAAAATCAAAGAACATCGGGCACTACCACCCCACGATACATACATGAATGGATAGAGCTCCACCATGCCAACCCTTTCCCCTAGGTCTCCACCCGAAACCCCGGCTGAATTCCGATGACCACCTCCCGCTGCCGCCATCGCCACTGCTCACTCTTCTTTTTCTTCTTATTTTTCTTTTTTCCTTCTTCCCCCCTTGCCTAGATATGAATCAAGCGAGCTTTTCACACCGGCACGATACCAATATCGAAATTGGTTCACCGAACCTTTGGTATTGGTATCTGCCAACGTGAAAAGTTCGCTTCGTGGTCGATTCGCCGCTGGCTGATATCCTTGGCATCTCGTCACTACTCGAATTAGCATAAAATCCCTTGCTATGGTAAGATCATAGTTCTTCTTCACTTTTTCTGATTTGCTTCTGTAATTGGGTTTAAGTTTAGTTTAAGTGTATATTTCTTATCGATAGTTAATTGCTCGTTCTGATCGTTGTCGATTCAATGGATCACGTTCATTTTGCATAGTGGCTTAATTGTCTGTTTGATTTAGCCATGTCATTTATGTGATCGTAAGATGAATCAATTTTTTTCCATTCGAATAGGTTCTGATTAGCTGCTAGTAATAGTCGCTTAGTTAGTGATAGTGATGTTGATACCCAATTTTACCCTCATACTTTTTCAAATAATATATATACTTTCAAATATCATTTTGCATCATTACTTAATTTACAAAAGTTCTATAATTTTTCATAATTTTTTAAAGCTTTCAAATTTATTTTTCTTGCATCTAAATTACTTGAACATGTATTAATTACCCCTTTTAAACTATTTTGTGATAACTTAATCGTCCAAATTTATTATTTGTATCCATATATATATATATATGAGAATAATTTATGAGAATGATTTTGTAATAAGTCACGTGACATTCAAATTAGAGTTGCTGCTAAGTTACAAGTGACAGGCTATAAAAGTTTGACAATTATTAGCAAGTATGAGCTAGTTCATAGGAAAGATCATCAACAACCATTGCTTGTACCCCATATCCAAGCCAAATTTCTGGAAGCTTCCGGTGTCATGTAAAGAATTCTTCATGGTTGCCTTTTTCGTTTTCTTTCAGCACCAGAGTGACACATAATGATTGGAAAGCACATTTAATCCCTGTTACACACATATGTATATATGAAAAAATAAAATTCCTCGCCTTTCTCCCATTTTGTCAATATCCATCTTTTAGTGAAGATTTCAGAGCATTTTTATGCTTCTTGTATTTTGAGTTTTATATATTATAGGAAAGCGTCTAGAACTTGAATGAATAATTTGCATATCGCAAATTCAAATTGTTACATTTTGGCCTTCTTTATATTGATATATTCCTCAAGACAAGCAAAAGTCTAAACATTGAAGAGAGCAATTTTAGTTGAAAAAACACCATATAATTTTGTGTTTTAAAACTACAACCTACTCTAAACTTTGTGGGACCAGCAGATATACCTGGAACACGTCCATTTGAAAGATCAGAACAGAAATATAGAGATGTTCATAAATGGATCAAGGTGTCTTAACAGTTATGATCTTTCTGCAGGAAAAATTTTCTCGTGAACGCAATACTGTATGTCCTTGATAACATTAAAATTCAAAGCAGCATTTAAATATGAGTTTCAGAATTGGTTTCGGTATTGAACTGCGGTCTGCGCATATAAGCTCACTGCAGACCGGCTCATAGGAACCTTTGGCAGATTAATACCAAAAATAAAAAGTCTAGACCCCGCAACCAATATGCTGAAAGTGACACGCAATGTATGTTCTGATCTAACCTAAGCAGAATTTGCCTACCTGGCACAACTACCTAACGCTATATGACAACGATACTATAAGTACATGATATTTAGTTTATAGTTGCTTTTAAGGTACAGATGAAGTGATGAATAGGGTACAAAGTTTTGAGCTAATATTGCAGATATCAGCTCTCATAGGAAAGGTTGGTATCGGAATAGGAACTAATAGTATGACCTCACTTATGATGTTAGACTCGAGCAGATACCCCTACGGTCAATTTACAAGTATTTCTTGCACCCCCACATTCCAAGAGCTAAATTACTGGAAGTGGAAGCTTCCTGTGTCATGCCAAATAAATCTGTGTGGTCGCCCTTTATCACTTTCTTTCAGTACTAGAGTGATACAGAATGTTTGGAAGAGGACATTTTCTCTCTATAATGCACATGTGCGCCAACTACATGTTGAATTCCACAACTTACAAAGTCTAACAAAAGGAAGTACGTACACTCTTTCTAAATAAATGAACATCTGTTTGTAGATGCAAAAGATAAATTTCAATACCAAACAAAAAACTAATATCTTTACACCAAGATGGATTTCCCACAAATGGTTAAAAGAAACTCTTAGTGTGTAAAATAGTTATTTACATTCTCAACTAGTTTATCACCAACCAGAAGTAGAATTCAATACAAATTGCTCCGTGCTTTTAGACATTTCATAATGAACTATTCCAATATTCGACATGGATTATTGAGAGCAGCACATTCAATATAAATAGAGCTGCGGAAAAAATAATTAACATACATAGTAATCAAACCAATACAAAAGATAATCAATAATTCAACTAAGCTTCCATAAGCTTATCATAATAATCTTTGAGCAATGTAACAAACAAGAATAACAATCTCATATCTTGCAGTTAAAAAAATAACACAGGGAAACATTCAACAATCACCTGAACTACTGCTTGCCATAATTCTCCAAATACCATTTATAGGTATCAACAAGACCATCCCGAAGCGAAATCTTGGGTGTCCATCCCAATCCAACAAGCTTTGAAGTATCCATAAGCTTCCTTGGTGTCCCATCCGGCTTAGTCGAATCCCAAATCAATTCACCTTTAAACCCCACAACTTCCTTAACTAACTCAGCTAATTCCTTTATAGTAACTTCACTCCCACTCCCAACATTCACATGTTCTAAATCACTGTAATTTTCTAACAAAAATATCACTGCATCAGCTAAATCATCCACGTGTAAAAATTCCCTCAAGGGTGAACCTGTCCCCCACACAACAACCTTATCTAGGTTGTTAATTTTTGCTTCATGAAACCTACGTAATAATGCAGGTAAAACGTGTGAATTCTCAGGGTGAAAATTGTCATTTGTACCGTATAAATTTGTCGGCATTGCTGAAATAGCATCAAAATTATGTTGTAGCCTATAAGCCTGACACATTTTGATACCGGCAATTTTTGCAATAGCGTACCATTCGTTTGTAGGTTCTAAAGGAGCAGTTAAAAGGGCATTTTCGGGAATTGGCTGAGGTGCAAATTTAGGGTAAATACATGAGGAACCGAGGAACAGAAGCTTTTGGACTTTGTGATTGAATGACGAAACGATGACGTTTGTTTGGATTTGGAGATTTACAGTGATGAAATCTGCTGGATATGTGTTGTTTGCGTGTATGCCACCGACTTTAGCGGCGGCGAGGATGACGTATTGAGGTTTCTCGGCGGCGAAGAAGGATTCGACGGCGGATTGGTTTGTGAGGTCGAGATCGGAATGTGTGCGGAGGAGGAGATTTGTGTAGCCTAATTGGTGGAGTTTTCGGACTACGGCGGATCCGACGAGTCCGCGGTGGCCGGCGACGAAGATCTTGGCGGATGCGTCTATCGGCATTTTTTGTGTGTGGACTCAGATTTCGGTGTGTGTGTGTGTGTGAAATGAAATGGACTAAGCTCGAGAGGAAGGAGCTAAATAATGCAAAAAAATATTATAAAAATAAGAAATAATTAGATAAATAAGAAAATAAAATTAAGATACCAAGTTTGTTTAGTTTCTTTTATAATCATGTGATATTCAAAATTATTGGTTCGGCTAATTTGACTTTGCAATGCATACGATTTATTAAGGAGGAATTGCTTTATATTAAGAATCTTTTCATTGTCAAATCAAAACTTCAAATCGAGTTCGAAATCAGAGCGGAGAGATCTCATTCATCCCACATTTGAAAGAGTAATTTTGTTCCGTCAATACAACTTATCGAGTTATCAAGCTGAACTGAATCATAAATTTCTAGAATTGGGAATAATTTTTTTGAGGAACTAAAGTTTTAAATAATAAGTAAAAAGGGTAGCCCGGTGCATTAAGCTCCCGTTATACGTGGAATTCGGGAAAAGATCGAACCACAAGAGTCTATCGTACGCAGTCTTACCCTGTATTTCTGTAAGATGATATTTCCACATCTTGAACTCGTGACCTCCTAGTAACAACTTGTAAGAAATAATAGAGCATTATTTAGGAAATAAACCAAGAAAATATATCGATTCATTCAATGAAAAGCAATTGGGCAATAAAAAGATGCTTTTTTTATAATTATGTAGTAAAATTTTAAGATTAATTTAATTTTTATTTACTAAAATTTTGATGAGTGAAACATTTGACCTTACTACAAAAGATAGGACATGAAAAGTGTATTCTACGGTCAAACTTCTCTATAACAACCTCGTTTGTTCCAGATATTTTTGGATATTATAGCGAATTGCTGCTATAGAAAACGTATATTATAACAGAATATGAAATTTGATTCCGAAAAAACTTGTCTTTTATAGTGAAGTGGTATTATATATGGATGTTGTTATAGAGATGTATGACTGTATTATCTAAAGAAAGGTATTAAATTATCCAAAATATTTCCATTTTTTGCGTTTTAAGTGGGTCATGTACAGATAATATTTCGCCTTTAATATACTTGAAATTGTGGTACGCCTAATCCAATTTAGTTGGATTAAGCTAATTATTCATATTTAATTGATTAAATGTATCTTCCAAATAATTGAATGTATACTAATTGGGTAAGTAAGTGTAACATTTAAGATTGTGGAAACTATCATATCATATACTTTGGAAAAAAAAGAGTTAAACACTTTTTCACAATCCGAATCAAATAATTTTACTTTAGCAATTATCAATTTACGTGAGAGTACATAATTCAATCATCATTAAAAAATAAATAGGTCTATGAAAGACAAATATTTTGCATACGTTGGCTTTAGTAAAAATATCGAGTCCATTTAAATTTTCAGTATCAGAAAAAGAGTATCTAAATTATGAATATTTTTAACACTCTTTTCATAAATTCATGATACATTTTAGCCATGATATGTAAAGCATATTTAAAATTGCGATTGGATACTATAAATACAGTGATAAAGCCAATGTAGAGACACTAATTTCAAATGAATGTTCAGAATATATTCAATTGAAAAACAAATATTGACAGGTAAAAAAAAATTCCAACATTGTTATATTTGCTTTCTTTTACACATATTATTTGGCAATATGAGTCACTTATGCAATTGTTAATTTCCAAAAAATAATGGCTACTAGTATGCAATGGAATATGCTAAGAAAAAAGGAATCAGATGTATGTGGAATATATTCTCCTAATTTGGATTGAAAGGATTAAATATAAATATTGCCATTTATTTAATTTCCATTAATCGATAGCTCGCTCTTCTAGTTTTGAATGCCAATTCAATTACAACCTCTTATAATATTTATATTTGACGGGACGATAACCTCTTTTGAGATAACCTCGGATTGTTATTGAGTTTAAGTTATATATATTGACAGGTAAAAAAATTTCACCCCATAAATGTAATTTGACCTGCTAAATTAGGTTACTCATTATTAATTATAAGTTATCAATCAATACTAATGAATTACATGCACTTAACTTTTAAATGATCGAGACGAGCAACTGATATCACTATAGCAATGAATTTTACACTTTATAGGTATCTGCCAACGTGAAAAGTTCGCTTCGTGGTCGATTCGCCGCTGGCTGATATCCTTGGCATCTCGTCACTACTCGAATTAGCATAAAATCCCTTGCTATGGTAAGATCATAGTTCTTCTTCACTTTTTCTGATTTGCTTCTGTAATTGGGTTTAAGTTTAGTTTAAGTGTATATTTCTTATCGATAGTTAATTGCTCGTTCTGATCGTTGTCGATTCAATGGATCACGTTCATTTTGCATAGTGGCTTAATTGTCTGTTTGATTTAGCCATGTCATTTATGTGATCGTAAGATGAATCAATTTTTTTCCATTCGAATAGGTTCTGATTAGCTGCTAGTAATAGTCGCTTAGTTAGTGATAGTGATGTTGATACCCAATTTTACCCTCATACTTTTTCAAATAATATATATACTTTCAAATATCATTTTGCATCATTACTTAATTTACAAAAGTTCTATAATTTTTCATAATTTTTTAAAGCTTTCAAATTTATTTTTCTTGCATCTAAATTACTTGAACATGTATTAATTACCCCTTTTAAACTATTTTGTGATAACTTAATCGTCCAAATTTATTATTTGTATCCATATATATATATATATGAGAATAATTTATGAGATGTTCCATAATATTTTACCTTACTTTATATAATTATATTTGTGTTCAAAAGCTATTTTGCACAATTTTGCAATAATAGCCTATATTCTATACATAACTATATTTATTATATTATTCACACTAAAATAGCATTTCTCATATTTTTATAATATTAAGCTATTACTTCCAAATATTTTACTACACAAACAATATTTTTATTTTGACTTATTAGTCATTTTTATAATTTATTTTTAATGAATTTCGCGTATTTAAATTCCAGCTCAACACAAGGCTGATTTTCGGACCAAAAACCTTAGCCCAATACCCTTTCACGGGGGTATTTATGTGGAGGGGGTGGGGTACTGTCACGACCCAAAATCCACTAAAGGTCGTGATGGTGCCTAACACCGCCATTATGAAAGCCAATAATGGATAATTAACTTAATTACTCATTTTAGTATTTTTGAAATCATAATTTTCATTAATCTAATGGTATAAGATAGAATTTATAGGGAAAAATGATAGTAAATATGTAATTACAATAATGAACAACCCGTAAGCACCTCCAAAACCCGGTGTCATAAGTGCATAAGCATCAACTAGGAAATATAATACAATACAACATTTGTCTGGGGTACAAATTAGACAGGAGAATATAAATAACTTTGATGGAGACTCTGCAGGCTGTGGATCATAACATGAAATGCAGCTCATGGTAAGTCCCCGCAACATTCTTGCTTCTGCCCCGAGAAGACCACCAGACATATATGTACCTGCAAAACAATATGTAGCAAGTGTAGTGTGAGTACATAAATCAACGCATACCTAGTAAGTATCTAGCCTTAACCCAAAGAAGTAGTGACGAGGGGTCGATATCGACACTTACTAGTGGTCCAATAAGACAAATACAATAAGAAGTAAACAGATATAAGGCAGAATAAATAAACGAAATGAACAAGTATAAATATGTGGTACAATCCTTCTCTCAACAATAAGCGCAGCTCTCGATTAGCAGTCACCACCTCCACCGGAGTATATATATATATATAGTCCTCACCAGATGGGTCGTCATAATTCAAATCAGGAAAACTCCCAGATACACCGGCCTTTTGACAAATAATACGCACGATTCCATAGAAGTATTTCACACAAATGCCGAGGAGTACGTCCCGATCCCATCATAATCTGGTATATAACCATAAATACATCTATTATATATTGCTGAGGCGAACGGCCCGCTCCCATGAGAGTGTGGTACATAATCCTGCCGAGGTGAATGACCCGATCCCATAAGGTGTGCGCACTACCGAGAGTCGAACGACACGAACCATAGATGTATCTATCATGCCGAGGAGAACGTCCCGATCCCATTAGAATAAGAAGCTTTGACGGGTCCTTGACCCTACTCACGGAGGGACAAGTGAGTTTTAGGAAAGCTTTAGGGAAAGCCCTTCGATAAGAACGCATAACGCGAGGGAAATTCGTAAGAGGAGTATAATTATTCTGTGGCAAATCATGAAGTTCGTCTGATCTCTACAATAACGAGTCTACCGCTCTACACAAGTCTAGTCTCAATTGTATCATGTAGTAAATGAATCTAATAGGCAAGAGACAACTCAAATAGTACAGTTATAGCATGGCGCGGACCTGAGTCTACCCGGACAATAACATGAATATAGCTACGTATAGATTCTCGTAACCCAGTGCGTACGCAGCCCCCACAACAAGTAACAAATATCAATTACAACAACTAGGGTAGTTTCCCCCTCACAGAGTTAGACAAGAGACTTATCTCGCTCCGAAGTTCTATAATCCGGCTCCAACGCTACTCTAACACCCCAAACCGATGCTTGTCGCTCCAAAACTAGTCAATCAATGTGCAAATTCATAAATATATACTCTAATACTCATAATAAATCAGTTTATCACAAATTTCCAACTCCGCTCGAAAGGTTGATAAAATCACCCTAGGGGAGGCCTGCGAGCCCAAATTCCGAAAATTTTGAAGGAAACTATCACAACCCAAAACTAACCCCTGTCGTGATGGCACCTATCGTGGAACTAGGCAAGCCGACTCATTTCCAAAACAAATTGACATTTTCATTTTAAAGAAAATTTCAAGGTTATTTGACATAAAACTTTCATTAAAAGAGTCCAAATCAAAGAAAAACAAAAGTGCGGAAAAGAAAAGCCCGACATCGGGGTGTTACTAGTCATGAGCATCTGCTACAATCTGTCTAACAATATCAAGGCTAACTCAGCCTGGAAAATAGCTAAATACAACTAGAGGAGGATAAGAGGGAGAAGAGCAGGGGCTGCGATCGCCAAACAGCTACCTTGCTATCTCCAAGAAAATCTGCATCCAGAACACTCAATAACCGCTACCGTGTCCAGCTACACCTGAATCTGCACACAAGGTGCAGGGAGTAACGTGAGTACGCAAACTCAGTAAGTAACAACAATAAATAAAGACTGAGTAGTAGTGACGAGCAATAAAGCATATAACGTTCATATCAGGAAATCTCAGTAAAATACCACATGCTTTTAAAAATCAGGATTTGAATCAAACATCTCGTTTAAACCCAGTTCCAGTAAAAATCATTTAAAGACATTTTCCCAATAATTTTTCAAACAAAGGCTCAATGCAAAGGTGAGCAAAAATGGTGAAATCATAAATAGCCCCTCGGGCAAAACATCACTCATATACAGCCCCTCGGGCAAACCTCAAAGTCACTCGTGCCACTCGGGCATACCTCACAATCACTCTTGCCACTCGGGCATACCTCACATTCACTCTTGCCTCCCAGTCACTCAGCACTCGACACTCGGCACTTTCCACTCAGACATACCCAAGCGCTATAATCTGCACGGATAACTCACGTGCTATAATAATAAAGTATGCTGCAGGCGGGCTGCCCCGATCCACACCCATCCTCACAATCAGGCCCTCGGCCTCACTCAGTCATAAATATGCTGCATACGGGCAACCCCGATCCACACTCATCCTCATAAATCAGGCCCTCGGCCTCACTCAGTCATAAACCTCTCAAGCCACTCGGGCATTTTAGTAAAACAGGGCATTCGACCCAAAACATTTATATGCATCAAAATAGAGTCATAAAATTGAGTTATGCGGTAAACAAGTATAAACATGACTGAGTATAGATTTTCAATCAAAAATAATGAGAGGATGGTAAGAAACAGCCCCTAAGGGTCCAAACAGCATTGGCGCAAGGCCCAAACATGGCATTCAGCCCAATTTACAGAAATTCTTTCTAAAACATATAAGTATCAAATGGTTTCAATAAAGTATGAAACTTTACAGTTGCTACAGGATGGACCAAGTCACAAATCCCCAATAGTGCACGCCCACACGCTCGTCACCTAGCATGTGCATCACTTCAAAATAATAGAATGATACGAAATCCGGGGTTTCATACCCTTAGGACTAGATTTACAATCATTACTTACCTCAAACCGGTCAAATCTCTAACCCGCAATGATCTTTCCTCTGGACTCGGCCTCCAAATGCTCCGAATCTATTCACAATCAGTACAATACCATCAATACACGCTAATGGGATGAATTCCACAAGAAAAACTACAAAATTAGACCAAAACCCGAAATTGGCTCAAACCCGGCCCCCGGGCCCACATCTAGAAATCCAACAAAATTTACAAAACTAGAAAGCTCATTCACTCACGAGTCTAACCATACCAAATTCATCAAAATCCAACATCGTTTGGTCCTTCAAATTCTTAAATTACTTTCCAAAAATTCCAAGCCCTAACCCCTCATTTTCACTAATTACCAAGATTAACAACGGAAAATCACCATATATATAAGTATTAGGGCTCAAATAACTTACCTCAATGAAACCCCCTTGATTCCCTCTTCAAATCTCTCCCAAAAGCTCCAAAAACCGAGTTGAAATTGTGAAGAATGACCAAAATTCGCGAAGGGTTCTATTTATGATTTCTGCCCAGGTTTTTCGCACCCGCGTGACCGCACCTGCGGTCCAAGAAGCCGCACCTGCGCAACTCACTTAATCACCCAGATTCCGCACCTGCGGACCCCTTCCTCGCACCTGCAGACTCGCATCTACGGTCCAGGTGCGCATATGCGAAACCAGACCAAAGTTCTCATCTCCGCATCTGCGCTCAAGGCCTCGCACCTGCGAGCTCACAGATGCAGCCAATTCTTCGCATCTACGTTCCCAGCCTTATCCCAGCATCTCCCGCACCTGCGCACTCCCCACGCGCACCAGCGGCCTCGCACCTGCTACCCTTTCTTCCGCAGGTGCTGAAATAACAGAAGCAGCAGCTCCAGCTGCAATTTCCAACTTCAACAAATCCGTTAACCACCCGAAATCACCCCGAGGCCCTCGGGACCTCAACCAAAAATAACAACAAGTCATATATCAACATACAAACTTAGTCGAATCTTCGAGTCACTCAAAACAACATCCAAACACCAAATTACCCTCGGATTCAAGCCTAAGAACTTCTAAATTTCCAAATTCGACAACCGATGCCGAAACCAACCAAACCATATCCGAATAACCTCAAATTTTGCACACATGTCACAAATGATACTACGAACCTACTCCAATTTTCGGAATTCCATTCCGACCCCGATATCAAATTTTCACTGCCGACCGAAATCGCTAAATTTCCAATTTAGCCAATTCAAGCCTAATTCTACCACGGACCCCCAAATAATATTCCGAACATGCTCCTAAGCCTAAAATCATCATACAGAGCTAGTGGAATTATCAGAATTCGAATCCGAGGTCGTTTACATATAGGTCCATATCTGGTCCACTTTTCTAACTTAATATTTTTCACTTATGAGACTAAGTGTCTCATTTCACTCCGAGTTCCTTCCGGACCCGAACCAACTAACCCGATACAACATAATATAGCTGAATGACACAAAAAGAAGTAGAAATGGGGAAAATAGGGCTATAACTCTCGAAATGACCGGTCGGGTCGTTACATCCTCCCCTTCTTAAACATCCGTTCGTCCTCGAACGGGTCTAGAAACATACATGGAGTCTCAAATAGGCATGGATATCTGCTCCGCATCTCCCGCTCGGTTTCCCAGGTGGCCTCCTCTACAGGCTAACCTCTCCATTGCACCTTCACTGAAGCTATATCCTTTGACCTCAATCTTCGAACCTGCCGATCCAAAATAGCCACCGGCTCCACTTCATAAGTCATATCACCCTCCAACTGAACCGTGCTGAAATCCACAACATGGGATGGATCTCCAATATACTTCCGGAGCATGAAAACATGAAACACTGGATGCACACTCGACAAGCTGGGTGGCAAGGCAAGCTTATAAGCCACCACCCCTATTCTCTGAAGCACCTCAAAAGGCCCAATGAACCGGGGGCTCAACTTGCCCCTCTTCCCAAACCTCATAACACCCTTTATGGGTGATACCTTCAGCAAAACCTTCTTCCCAACTGCGCCGTGTGAAGCCGCTCCTGAATCAATTTCACCTTATCTAATACGTCCTGAAAAAAGTCTGTACCTAAGAGCCTAGCCTCACCCGGCTCAAACTATCCAACCGGAGATCTACACCTCCTCCCATATAAAGCCTCGTACAGAGCCATCTGAATACTCGATTGATAACTGTTGTTATATGCAAACTCCGCGAGTGGTAGAAACTGGTCCCATGAACCCCCAAAGTCAATGACACAAGCACGCAACATGTCCTCCAATATCTGAATAGTGCGCTCGGACTGCCCGTCCGTTTGAGGGTGAAAAGCTATGCTTAGCTCAACCTGATTACCCAACTCTCGCTGCACATCCCTCCAAAATTGCGATGTGAACTGAGTACCCCTATCTGAAATGATGGAAACTGGGACACCATGAAGGCGAACGATCTCTCGGATGTAAATCTCAGCCAACCGCTCTGAAGAGTAAGTAGTACCAACTGGAATGAAGTGCGCGGACTTGGTCAGCCGATCCACAATAACCCAAATAGAGTCAAACTTCCTCGAAGTCCGTGGGATCCCGACTACAAAGTTCATAGTGATCCGCTCCCACTTCCACTCTGGGATCTATAATCTCTGAAGCAAGCCACCCGGTCTCTGATGCTCATACATTACCTGCTGATAGTTTAGACACCGAGCCACAAACCCAACTATATCCTTCTTCATCTGCCTCCACCAATAGTGCTGCCTTAAATCCTAGTACATCTTTACGGCACCCGGATGGATGGAATACCGCGAGCTGTGGGCCTCCTCAAGAATCAACTCTCGAAGCCCATATACATTAGGTACACATATCCGGCCCTGCATTCTCAGCACACCGTCATCATCAATAGTCACATCCCTAGTATCACCTCTCTGAACCCTGTCCTGAAGAACGAGCAAGTGGGGGTCATCATACTGACGCTCCCTGATACGGTCATAAAGAGAAGACCTGGAGACCATACAAGCCAATACCCGACTAGGCTCCGAAATATCTAATCTGACATGCTAGCCTGCTAAGGTCTGAACATCCAATGCCAAAGGTCTCTCTGTTGCTAGAAGATATGCTAAACTCCCCAAACTCTCTGCCCGGTGACTCAAAGCATCGGCCACCACATTGGCCTTCCCCAGATGGTACAAAATAGTGATATCATAGTCCTTAAGAAGCTCCAACAATCTCCGCTGATGCAAATTAAGATCCATCTGCTTTAACAGATACTGCAGACTCCGGTGATCAGTATAGATCTCACAATGAACCCCATACAAATAATGATGTCAAATCTTCAAGGCGTGAACAATGGCTGCTAACTCAAGATCATGGACAGGATAGTTCTTCTCATGGGTCTTCAACTGGTGCAAGGCATAGGCAATCACCCTACCCTCCTGCATCAAAACACAACCAATGCCTATCCTCGAGGCATCACAATACATGGTGTAAGAACCTGAAGCTGATGGCAGAACTAACATTGGAGCTGTGGTCAAAGCAGTCTTGAGCTTCTGAAAGCTCTCCTCACATTCATCCGACCACCTGAATAGAGCACCCTTTTGGGTCAATTTGGTTAAGGGTGATGCAATAGATGAAAATCCCTCCACAAAGCGACGGTAGTAACCCGCCAAACCAAGAAAACTCCTAATCTATGTGGCTGAGGACGGTCTGGGCCAACTCTGCACCGCCTCTATCTTCTTCGGGGTCCACCTGAATACCCTCACTGGACACTACGTGCCCCAAGAATGCTACTGAACTAAGCCAAAACTCACATTTGGAGAACTACGCATAAAGCTTCTCCTTCCTCAATCTCTGTAATACAATCTTCAAATGCTGAGTGTGCTCCTCCTGGCTACGAGAGTACATTAGGATGTCATCAATGAATACAATGATGAATGAGTCCAAATAGGGCTGGAATACACTGTTCATCAAATGCATGAACGCTGCTGGGGCATTGGTCAGCCCAAAAGACATCACCAAGAACTCATAATGGCCATATCGGCTCCTGAAAGCTGTTTTAAGAATATCTGAATCTCGAATCTTCAGCTGGTGATAACCGGACCTCAAATCGATCTTCGAGAACACCCTCACTCCCTGAAGCTGGTCGAATAAATCATCAATACGAGTCAAAGGATACTTGTTCTTGACTGTGACCTTGTTCAACTGCCTGTAATCAATACATATTCTCATGGAACCATCCTTCTTCTTCACAAATAGAACCGGTGCACCCCAATGTGACACACTAGGCCGAATAACCCCTTATCGAGGAGTTCCTGAAGTTGTTCTTTCAATTCCTTCAACTCCGCCGGTGCCATACGGTATAGTGAAATAGAAATGGGCTGAGTGCCCGGCACCAAATCAATACCAAAGTCAATATTCGTATCAGGCGGCATGCCCGGTAGGTCTGCAGGAAACACATCCGAAAAATCACGTACCACCGGAACAAAATAAATGACAGGAGTCTCTGCACTAACATCCCTCACAAAAGCCAAATAAGATAGGCAACCCTTCTCAACAATGCGCTGAGCCTTCAAATATGAAATCACCCTACTTGGTACATAATCAACAGAACCGCTCCACTCAACCCTCGGAATTCCCGGCATAACCAACGTCACCGTCTTAGCGTGACAATCTAGAACAACATGACATGGAGATAACCAATCCATACCCAATATCACATCAAATTCAACCATACTGAGCAACAATAGATCCACTAGGGTCTCCAGACCCCCCAATAGTCACCACACATGACCGATATACGCGGTCCACAATAATAGTATCGCGCACAGGAGTAGATACATGTACATATGAAACTAAGGACTCACGGGGCATATCCAGAAAATGGGCGAAATACGAGGAAACATATGAATACGTGGAACCGGGGTCAAATAATACTGAGGCATCTCTGTGGCAAACTGAGACAATACCTATAATCACAGCTTCTGAAGCAATAGTATCTGGTCTGGCAGGGAGGGCATAGAAACGGGCCTGACCACCCCCTGATCTACCTCCCCCTCTAGGGCGACCCCTAGCTGACTGACCTCCACCCCGAGCTGACTGGGCGGGTGGTGAGGCAACTGGTGCTGTAGTCGGAGGCTGACTCCTCTGCTGAGATAGACCTCCATGACAAGGACACTGCCTTCACATATGCCCTAGCTCCCCACACTCAAAACAACTTCCTGGTGCTGGCGGTGGAAATTAAAGGGAACCCCTAGCACTGGGATGACTGGTAGAAGAACCTGGCATGGAAGAGCCCTGAATAGGTAGAGCACGGGACGAACTCTGAACTGGAAGGGCACTAAGTGATGAGTGGCCCTGATGAGAACTGTGAGAACCATGGCCAGATGATGCACCCCGATGAAATGGCCGAGCTGGCTAAGCCTGTTTGAAATGACGACCTCTATTGTGCTGGAACTGCCCCCCAAAAGGAGCACCGCTGAATCCACCCTGACTACGAGGCCTCTTGGTCTCCCTCTCAACCCTATCCTAACCACGAACCATCTCAATCTGCCGAGCAATGTTGACAACCTCATCAAAGGTAGCACCCAAAACCCGCTCCCTGGTCATGAGCAACTATAGCTGATAAGTGAGGCCATCAATAAACCTCATGATCCTCTCTCTGTCAGTGGGAACCAACCAGATAGCATGATGAGCCAACTCGGAGAACCGCATCTCATACTGCGTCATAGACATATCACCCTGGCAGAGCTGCTCAAACTGTCTACGCAACTCCTCTCTGCGGGATCGAGGCAGAAACTTCTCCAAAAAGACCACGGAGAACTGCTGCCAAGTAAGGGGTGCTGCGCCAACAGGCCTGCGCATCTCGTAAGTCTTCCACCATCTGAGTGCAGCCCCAGAAAACTGGAAGGTAGTGAATGAGACCCCACAAGTCTCCAAAATACCAGCAGTACGGAGTATCCTCTGACACCTGTCCAAAAAGTCCTGAGCATCCTCTCTCTCTGTACCACTGAAAGGTGGTGGCTGAAGTCTCCCAAACCTCTCCAACCTACGCTGATCATCCTCAGGCATAGCATGAACCATATAATTCTGAGCAACAGCAACCGACTGGGCTGGTGGTGCCTCCGGTGTTTGAAGTCCCTGAATAACCTGCTCGGGTGTGCGAGCGACGGGAGTCTGAGTGCCTCCCCTGGCCTGAGAAGTGGATGTGGCCGTCGAAATAGAGACCGCCTGAGCAAGGCCAGTACACGATGTTGGAATCCGAGCTAGGTCCTCCTGAAGGCCTGGAATCACGATAGGCACAGGTGGTGCCTGAGCTGGTGCATCAATAACTGGAACTTGGTCCTGATCTGGGACAACCGGTGGATCTGTAAGTACTGCTCCAACTACTGTACGGGCTGCACCTCTGCCCCTACCATGGCCTCTACCACAGCCTCGGCCTCTCGCGGCCTAGCTGGTGGTACTGGTGGCTGGCCTTCCTGACCGGTAGTACGAGTCCTCACCATCTATGAGAGAATGAAACAACAGGTGTTTAGTTACTAGAATTAACAGATTCGCACGACAAGAATTCAAGAATATAGAGTTTCCTAAAGGTTCTGCAGCCTCTCGAAGATAAGTACAGACGTCTCCGTACCGATCCGCAAGACTCTACTAAACCCGCTCATGACTCGTGAGACCTATGTTACCTAGGCTCTGATATTAATCTATCATAACCCAAAACTAACCCCTGTCGTGATGGCGCCTATCGTGGAACTAGGCAAGCCGACTCATTTCCAAAACAAATCGATATTTTTATTTTAAAGATAATTTTAAGGTTATTTGACATAAAAACTCCATTAAAAGAGTTTAAATCAAAGAAAAACAGAAGTGCAGAAAAGAAAAGCCCGACATCGGGGTGTCACTAGTCATGAGCATCTGCTACAATCTGTCTAACAATATCAAGGCTAACTCAGCCTGGAAAATAGCTAAATACAACTAGAGGAAGATAAGAGGGAGAAGAGCAGGGGCTGCGATCGCCAAACAGCTACCTTGCTATCTCCAAGAAAATCTGCAATAAGAACACTCAATAACCATTACCGTGTCCAGCTACACCTGAATCTGCACACAAGGTGCAGGGAGTAACGTGAGTACGCTAACTCAGTAAGTAACAACAATAAATAAAGACTGAGCAATAGTGACGAGCAATAAAGCATATAACGTTCATATCAGGAAATCTCAGTAAAATACCATATGCTTTTAAAAATCAGGATTTGAATCAAATATCTCGTTTAAACCCAGTTCCAGTAAAAATCATTTAAAGACATTTTTCCAACAATTTTTCAAACAAAGGCTCAATACAAAGGTGAGCAAAAATGGTGAAATCATAAATAGCCCCTCGGGAAAAACATCACTCATATACAACCCCTCGGGCAAACCTCACAGTCACTCATGCCACTCGGGAATACCTCACAATCACTCTTGCCACTCGGGCATACCTCACAATCACTCTTGCCTCCCAGTCACTCAGCACTCGGCACTCGAAACTAACACTCAGTAGGTACCTGCGCTCACTGGGGGTGTGTACAGACTCTGGAGGGGTTCCTTTAGCCCAAGCGCTATAATCTACACGGACAACTCACATGCTGCATGGACAACTCACGTGCTATAATAATAAAGTATGCTGCAGGCGGGCAGCCCCGATCCACACTCATCCTCACATCAGGCCCTCGGCCTCACTCAGTCATAAATATGTTGCAGGCGGGCAGCCCCGATCCACACTCATCCTCACAAATCAGGCCCTCGACCTCACTCAGTCATAAACCTCTCAAGCCACTCGGGCATTTTAGTAAAACATGGCATTTGGCCCAAAACATTTATATGCATCAAAATAGAGTCATAAAACTGAGTTATGCGGTAAACAAGTATAAACATGACTGAGTATAGATTTTCAATCGAAAACAATGAGAGGATGGTAAGAAACAGCCCCTAAGGGTCCAAACAGCATTGGCGCAAGGCCCAAACATGGCATTCAACCCAATTTACAGAAATTCTTTCTAAAACATATAAGTATCAAATAGTTTCAACAAAGTATGCAACTTTACAGTTGCTACGGGACGGACCAAGTCACAAATCCCTGACAGTGCACGCCCACACGCCCGTCACTTAGCATGTGCGTCACTTCAAAACAATAGAATGATACGAAATCCGGGGTTTCATACCCTCAGGACTAGATTTACAATCGTTATTTATCTCATACCGGTCCGATCTCTAACCTGCAATGATCTTGCCTCTGGACTCGGCCTCCAAATTCTCCGAATCTATTCACAATCAGTACAATACCATCAATACGCGTTAATGTGATGAATTCCACAAGAAAAACTACAAAATTAAACCAAAACCCGAAATTGGCTCAAATCCGGCCCCCGAGCCCACATCTCAAAATCCGACAAAATTTACAAAACTAAAAATCTCATTCACTCACGAGTCTAACCATACCAAATTCTTCAAAATCCGACATCGTTTGGTCCTTCAAATTCTTAAATTACTTTCCAAAAATTCCAAGCCCTAACCCCTCATTTTCACTAATTACCATGATTAACAATGGAAAATTACCATATATACAAGTATTAGGGCTCAATTAACTTATCTCAATGAAATCCCCTTGATTACCTCTTCAAATCTCTCCCAAAAGCTCCAAAAACCGAGTTGAAATTGAGAAGAATGACCAAAATTCGCGAAGGGTTCTATTTATGGTTCTGCCCAGGCTTTTCGCACCTGCGTCCATTTTCTCGCACCCGCGCGACCACACCTGTGGTCCAAGAAGCCGCACCTGTGCAACTCACTTAATCACCCAGATTCTGCACCTGTGGACCCATTCCTCGCACCTGCGGACTCGCATCTGCAGTCCCAGGTTCGCATCTGCGAAACCAGCCCAAACTTCTCATCTCCGTATATGCGCTCAAGGCCTCGCACCTGCGAGCTCGCAGATGCGGCCAATTCTTCGCACCTGCGTTCCCAGCCTTGGCCCAGCTTCTCCCGCACCTGCGCACTCCCCACGCGCACCAGCAGCCTCGCACCTGCGACCCTTTCTTTCGCAGGTGCGAAAATAGCAGAAGCAGTAGCTCGAGCTGCAATTTCCAACTTCAACAAATCCGTTAACCACCCGAATCACCCCGAGGCCCTCGGGACCTCAACCAAAAATACCAACAAGTCATATATCAACATACAAACTCAGTCGAATCTTCGAGTCACTCAAAACAACATCCAAACACCAAATTACCCTCGGATTCAAGCCTAAGAACTTCTAAATTTTCAAATTCGGCAACCGATGCCGAAACCAACCAAACCATGTTCGAATAACCTCAACTTTTGCACACACGTCACAAATGACCCTACAAACCTACTCCAACTTCCAGAATTTTATTCTGACCCCGATATCAAATTTTTCACTGCCGACCGAAATCGCCAAATTTCTAATTTCGCCAATTCAAGCCTATTTCTACCACAAACCACTAAATAATATTCCGGACACATTCCTAAGCCAAAAATCACCATACGGGGCTATTGGAATTATCAGAATTCGAATCCGAGGTCGTTTACACATAGGTCCATATCCGGTCCACTTTTCTAACTTAATGTTTTTCAATTATGAGACTAAGTGTCTCATTTCACTTTGAGTTCCTTCCGGACCCGAACCAACTAACCCGATACAACATAATATAGCTGAATGACACAAAAAGAAGTAGAAATGGGGAAAACGGGGCTATAACTCTCGAAATGACCGGCCGGGTCGTTACAGAAACCTTTACCCATAACACTACGAACTCAAATATATGATTTATTCCCTATTCCATGCCCAGTTTCGTGGTAAAATCCAAGAATACAAATTTGTAGGTTTTTCTTCAAAATCCCAAATTTTACTAATTTTCATTTTTAAATCCATACATATACCATGTATTTAACTTGAAATAGGCGGAATCACTTACCTTGTGATTGATGCTGGAAATGGTGCTCCAAAATCGCTCCAGGATCGGCTCCCATGGAGGAAATGAAATGAAAATAGCCAAATTCCCGTTTTAAAACTTCACTGCCCAGGTCCTCCCTTCTTCGCGATTGCGGAAAGACCATCGCGATCGCGAAGGCCAAAAAAAATGCAATACCTCCAATTTCCTCTTCGCGTTCGCGTCAGCTTGGCCGCGTTCGCGAATACTTATGACCACCACCCTTCGCGTTCGCGGTCCACTAGCCGCATTCGCGAAGGCCAAACTATTCTAGGCCAAACTACTCCAGGCCCCGCTCCCTTTTCCTTCTACGCGTTCGCGACAGCACTCTCGCGTTTGCGTAGGGTGTTCTAGACCCTCTTCCGAGTTCGCAGCCCCTGTGCAGCGTTCGCGATGAACAAACATCAGCAGCCCAAAAATCCTTTTTCGCGAACACTGGACTCCTTTCGCGTTCGCGAAGGACAAAACCAGAACTAGCAACAGCAGCTCCAAAACGGCTCAACTTGATCCGAAACCACCCCGAAACGCACCCAAGGCCCCTGGGACCCCGTCCAATTACACCAAACAGTCCCATAACATAACACGAACCTGCTCAAGGTCTCAAATCACATCAAACAATATTGAAATCATGAATCGCACCCCAATTCGAGCTTAATGAACTTTAGAACTTCAAACTTCCACATTCGATGCCGAAACCTATTAAATCACGTCCGATTGACCTCAAATTTTGCACACAAGTGACATTTGACATTACGGACCTATTCTAACTCACGGAATTGGAATCCGAACCCGATATCAAAAAGTCCACTCCCGGTCAAACTTTCCAAAACCTTCAAATTTCTGACATTCGCCAAATGGCCCTGAAATGACCTACGGACCTCCAATTTCACATTCGGATGCGCTCCTAAAACCAGAATCACCATACAGAGCTATTCCCATTCTCGGAATCCTAAACGAACATCGATAACATTAAAATACACTTCAACCCAAACTTATGAAATCCTTCTAAAATACCAATTTTCCATAATAGGCGCCGAAATGCTCCCGGGTCATCCAAAACCCGATCCGGACATACGCCCAAGTCCAAAATGATCATACGAACCTGTTGGAACCTTCAAATCCCAATTCCGAGGTCGTTTACTCAAAAGTCAAACCTTAGTCAATTCTTCCAACTTAAAACTTCTGAAATGAGAATTTTCTTGTCAAATCAACTCTGAACTTCCCGAAATTCAATTCCGACCACGCGTACAAGTCATAATACCTGAAGTGAAGCTACTTAAGGCCTCAAACTGCCGAGTGACGCGCTAGAGCTCAAAACGACCGGTCAGGTCGTTACATTCTCTCCCATTTAAACATACGTCTGTCCTCGAACATGCTAAGAACTGCTCCAGAGTTGTCCGAAATTACTGTTTAACACCTCGTGCACCTACCCGTGCCACCATAATCCAGTTAAGCACATTAGCTCGAGCGAGACTGAAGATCCTTCTTGGTACCTTAACTATCAAGCTTTAGAACCAAATTCCAACATCCGAAATTCTCCACGATACCAGATTCTCACACACGAACACCGTATCAATCACCAGACACTGAACCCAACGGGACCATGCTCTTTCGCTGAAATCACACCATGTACCACATAACTCATTTGCCCAAGGTAATCTCCCCAAGCACAACCGTTGAGATTTCCACTGACCCAAAGCCAGTAGTATACCTCATAACATATATAAGCCCTGTTCCAACACTCGCAATACTGCCACGACAGAAGAGATGTGTAGAAACTCATAACCACCTGTCGAATCACAAATTACGGAGTTTCTCCTCCTGACAAGAACCGTTACCCCATTGTGAACTGAATAACGATATTTGTTCTTTAATATGCCTTATATAAATCCGATCGCATTGATCATAGGTCCAATAATCTTATCTCACCCAGTACAAGCTGCTCAAGCAATAAGCCACCTCAGACACTGCCAAAAGTCTCATGTGATGCCACAATGTGCCAACAAGCTACAAACTAGAATGTGATACATAAGGAAAACGAACTCTGGAAAGAACTACTCAACCCACGTAACTAATTAAACAACCAAAAAGATATTATGAATCTTCCTCAGAAAATGAGAAACAAAACACATAAGAATAGATATGGGGAACTGTACTCAACATCCCACTGTTGCGACGTGCAACTCGATCCACACAGGATACCGTTGCTACGTGCAACCCGATCCAACCATGATACCCGTGGCGATGTGCCACCCGATCCAACCAATGTACATGTGGCGGCGTGCCACCCGATCCACACATAATAATCTATAAGGAAATACTTACCAAGCTAGAATGCTCATACCTACGAAATACCCGGATGCCGACCACGCACATGCCAAGTGTATAATATCGGCCCTGGGGAGACAAATAGTGCCATACGCTACAAAACTCAAGCACGACCAAGGTGCAATAAATGACCTGTATCTGGAGAGCCATCCTATTCTCACAACACCACAAACTACATGGGGTCTCAATACGAGTGCGAATAGTCATACCGTCTCACAATTCACATGGCACAATAGAGATTACATGGAGTAACTGACGACAGAAATAACATCCAAGGCCCGAAGACTCCTCTGTAAACAACGTTATGCTTAAATGAACACATCCGACCTGATATAGAGCACACACTCACATTTAGATCCATCCACGGACCTCAAGTCGGTTTTGATTGTACCGTACTAGGCCAATAACCTTTCAAGGATCCACAATAACCTTTTTCCCATGACACACAAGAATAACCGTCAAATCCGAAACAAACTTCCACAGATCACAATCAAATGAATAGAGCGTCTTCCGGGCCTAAACTCTTACATTAGCAATAGTACTATAATCTCCATACTTGGTTTCAATATTTAATCAATCAAGTGACTACATGTCACACTTATACAATCTTTCTATGGGATACGCCCCCACGACTTCCCGTACCAGGTAGCAAAGTCTGCACATCCATACCACCGGCCATATAGTGCTGCAAAACGAATCGAGAATCTGCAAATCAGTACACAAGGCCTCTTACACAGGACACCGTTCTCAGATGACGCTAAATACAATACCAGTTTACTCTAAATATCTGAATTCTTTCCTGCTCATCAGAGCTCATGACATTCTTGTCAACACCGAACCGCAACCTTGATCTTCAACTTTCAATTCCCATGCCGCTCACTGCACCTAACATGCCAATACGCGAGAGTACATAATTCCATAATAACTCCTAAACCACTAATAAAATAAACACTCTATCATATAGAAACCTTTCACTTAACTCATTTCAGGAGAACCATTGCAACACGCAACTGAATTCCCATAACCGCAGAAAATACAATCCTCAAGTAGTGGTCTAAACAACCATAACTCTTACGGGATCCATTTATACATAATAGGCCATTCGAATCAAGTATCTCCAAAATCTCCCAAGTGGTGGTGGCGCTCAAGCCCAAGTGTACAACCACAAACTACATGTATAACTTCACGCTGAAGAAACGGATCACTGCCACAATCATGTTGATCCAACCATTACTAACTGGCTCAACTTCTTCCAATTTACTCTGGAGTTGCCTTAGAAATAATAATAGCTCCATTCAAAATATAACTAACTCAATCCGCACTCATCCTGAATGACCCCATTTCACGAGACCACGTTGTCTCAAAACCCACGAACCATCTCATGCCCTCCTTGTGCGCACATTCGCATCTTCAACTAGTACACCCATTCTGATAAATCTTTTATGAATCCGAAGTTATTTTCTCCCATTCCTCTAATGCTACACCGCATACCGATGATAATATAGAACACTCCAAGCCCCTTTTTATAATCCACTACAAAAGCTCGATACTTATCCATACCACGGACTCAAAATCCTTAGGCACCACACTTAAATTTTGAACCTATTAGGACCATTGTTGAGAGTCACCCACTCTGACTTGTTCCCAAGTATGATCAAACTCCAAGGCCCTGCTAGCACATGAACACCCTCTCAAAGGAGTAACCGACTGAATTCCTTTCCTTGTACATCACATCCACACAATGTATAAACTCCGAGTCTTCCCAAAACCTGAACATTAATCGATAAGGCCAAATATAGCACACATTCCTCAAATCCTTTGCTCAAATTATCACTGATGGTTTCTTTCCCTAGTCATAATAACCCACCAATGCCGATAACCAGAAACCTCACAAGTAGACAACCACGCAATCCAACCGTAGACGGTGGGGCTCCCCCACTTAGCTTGAAGTTGAAATTAAATAACCCTGGAACCCACCAATTCTAAGCCTCCTAGAAGATCATCCGTCTCGAGCCATCAACATTAGAAATACCACTTCGATTCCGAAATCGCTACATTCCATTATCTCTGACAACCGCTTCTCAGGCACTATTTCATAATACCCTGTCCCGAAGGTAAATTGAAGAAGACCATAACACCGGCGAACCTTAACGCATTCCAAAATGACAATGACACCACATCACAGTTGATAATTCTACCACGCTCGAAAATACCGAGTCTCGTCACCCCATTAACCCAGACCTGAACATGCATAGTCTGATTGCCTTTCCTCCGCTGAAAATGAAATGTTGAACCTCTGAATCATGCACTGAGAACACCTCCTCTCAAGCCGTTCACTGCCCCGACACATAGACAAGACCCTAACACTATACAAACACTGTGCGTAAATAACATTTGAACATCATAACAACCTGCGCGTAGCCTTAAAACCATCGAAAATACAGTTACTGAGCTGAAATTACAGAACCTCCTTCCACAAGAAGACATTAATAACCTGCTCGAATGTGCAGGGAGAAATACCCTGCCCCCCGTCTGTAGTACCACTGCAACTCCTTGATGCCCAATTGACACGAGCGTTGAACATCGTATAACAATGATTAGGAAGGGTATAAAGGCATAAGCCTCAAAGGAATCAAATCGCATGATGAGGAATCAAGAAGGGAAGTGCTCCTAACAGCCCTGTAGCCTCTCGAAGATAAATACAGACGTCTCTGTACCGATCCACAATACTCTACTAGACTTTCTCATGACTCATGAGACCTATGTGAACCTAATGCTCTGATACTAAGTTGTCACGACCCAAAATCTACTAAAGGTCATGATGGCGCCTAACACCGCTGTCAGGCAAGCCAACAATGGATGATTAACTTAATTACTCATTTTAGTATTTTTGAAATCATAATGTTTAATACTATAATGGTATAAGATAGAACATCTAGGGAAAAATGATAGTAAATATGTAATTACAATAACGAACAACCCATAAGCACCCCCAAAACCCGATGTCACAAGTGCGTGAGCATTAACTAGGAAATACAATACAATACAAAATGTGTCTGGAGTACAAATTAGACAGGAGAATATAAATAACTCTGATGGAGACTCTGCAGGCTGCAGATCATAACATGAAATTCAGTTCACGGTAAGTCCCCGCAACAACCTTGCTTCTGCCCCTAGAAGACCACCAGACATATATGTACCTGCAAAATAAATGTGCAGCAAGTGTAGTATGAGTACATAAATCAATACGTACCTAATAAATATCTAGCCTAACCACAGAGAAGTAGTGACGAGGGGTCGACATCGACACTTACTAGTGGTCCAATAAGACAGATACAATAAGAAGTAAACAGATATGGGGCAGAGTAAATAAAAAAAATGAACAAGTATAAATATGTGGTACAATCCTTCTCTCAACAATAAGCTCAGCTCTCGATTAGCAGTCACATCCTCCACCGGAGTATATATATATATATATCCCAGATATATATATATATATATATATATATATATATATCAAATGCACTCACTATGGGGGTGTAGACTCCGGAGGGGCTCCTTCAGCCCAAGCGCTATAATAGCCAGATCCAGGCATAAATAAATAAACATAACTATTACTCAGAATCTCCAGTCTCTCGGGCTCTCAATGACATAAAAAATCAATCCGACATGATGATATGAAATATCAATGAATGAAAACAGAGACTGAGATGTGATATGCAAGTGATAGATGTGACTGAGTCCAAAATTATAAATTTAAACAAATAATTCAACAGCAATACGATCCATGTGGGTCCCAAAAATATATCGGCGCGTAGCCAAATCATGATCTTTAACATTTATGCGGATAATGACATTTATTTAATTATCAAACTCCACGGAATCAATTTAAGTCATAATTTTTCATGATGCATGCCCACACGCCTATCACCCAGTACGTGCGTCATTTTCAAACAATTCATACAATACGAAATTCAGGGATTTATACCCTCAGAACCAAGTTTAGAAATGTTACTTATCTCAAATCGCGTAATTTCTTACTCCTCTATGCCCTTGCCTCACGAATTGATATCCGAAAGCCTCGTATCTAGCCACAATTCATTCGATTCAGTCAATACAAATTATTAGAATTAATTCCATAAGAAAATACTAAATTTTTCAATAAAATCCGAAATTTAATTCAAAAGTCTCCCGTGGGACCCACGTCTTGGAACCCGATAAAAGTTACAAAATTCGAAAGCCCATTCAACCACGAGTCCAACTATATAAATTTCACCACATTCCGACATCAACTCGACCCTCAAATCTTCAATTAAAGTCTTTGAAGATTTCTATAATTTTCAACTCAATCTTTACCCATTTGAATACAACAATCTTTCCGCAAACCTTATTGGTACGTGTATGTATAAATAATACTCTTACACTTAAGAATTATACTCCTAATTACCTATATTTACCCAAACTCGAAATTGAAAACTAGGGTTACAAATTCTTACCTCTTTGAATCCCTAGCAAGATACTTGTGAAATCTTCAAACCTTGAACAAGAATTGATGGAAAAATGACTAGGTCTTCACTTTCTCTCTCTAAGATGCTCTCTCCTCTCTCTAAAATATGAGATGAAACCCTTCAGAATGACCCTTAATAGTATTTTATAAGGATGGGGTCGGGTTTATAAAACCAGAAAAATGAAGCCCCGAAACATATTTTGCAGTCGCTTATGCGACCGCATAATGCTTATGCGGCTCCCATACCTGTTTCGCAGTCGCATAATGCACCGCAGAACTGGTCTGCGGTCGCATAATGCGCCACAAACCTGGTCTCCAAACTTGGCCTAACTTGCTTCACTCTGAGGCCATTATGCGGTCCGCAGATTGATTCTGCGGTCACATAGTGGGCCGCAGAAATGTAATTTATTTATTTATTATTATTTTTATTTTTTTCAAAATTTTCCTTTACTCACCAGCGCATTGTTCAACCCAAAAAGTCCGAGCTAAAATTCTCAAACACGTAAGCCTAGTTCGGCACCACGAAACATTAATTTCCTTAGCAAAAATTTTCGGGTCGCTACACATACGTCAACATCCGGTTAACCTTTTCAACTTAAGTTCTAAACCTTGGAACTAAGTATTCCAAATCATTCCAAAATCCCACGAGACCCGAACCAATTACCCTAACAAGTCAAATAACAACTGTAAGCATAATTTGAGTAGTAAATGGGGAAACGGGGTTGTAATACTCAAAACGATCGGTCGAGTCGTTACAAACCAAGAATAATTTCTCATGACTTTTAAATAGAGGACTCGTCCAGCTTTAAACTAGATCAAAATAGAGCCTTAGACCTTGAACAAAATAATACTAACCTATTTTCTTATATTGATACATACATGACAGTTTATACATGCAACTTTCAAAGAAAATCATGGTAGATCAAATCTAAGATGCTTAAACAAACCCAGAAATTTAACCTCGTTCAAACATTGCAATACAGAGTCTACATTACAAGGTAAAGGGGTTACCTAAATGCTGAAAGAAATCAAACAAATCAGCAGTGAAGACTTTGATCCCACAAGCTAAGGATCAAAACCAGAATGCAGCTAGTGACAACAACCGAACAACAACTTATACCACTGAAAACCAGTGGAAAGTCCAAGAACAAACCAAATAATACAGATGATTTTGAAGGAACTAAACCTAGAAAATAAACTCGTACAGCCTTTGGTATTCTCTGATATTGTCTATCAAAGTATCTTCTTTTTTAGTGTGCAAGATGATGGCTAAGTATGTTAGCGTCTGTTTTAAGTATGAAAAATAAGTCCCTTTGGACAGATTTTGATTCATTAAAAATCTGTCCAAAAGGACTAACTTTTGTGTGCCAAAACAATCCCCTTTTTACCAGATTCTCACACAAAGCAGAGCAGTTGTATTTTCTAGCATGCTTAAAACAGTAAAATCAACCAACTATATACTATTCTTTTTTTTAATTTCAGCTTTTATCAACACAAACTCAAATACTCAAACTTAATCCAATCATGAAATTGACAGAGCAACAACAAGACTTCAATTGGAACTAAACTAAATACCCAATGAACTAGATTAAATTAATTTTATTTAGACAACTAATAATCTATCAAAATCAATGAGTCACTAAATGAAACAAAATAAATACATCTCACTTGTCGTGCCCCGTTTTCTCACAAAAGCGGGTTTCGGCATGTGACAACTCTTTTAAGTGGGTATTAAAAGAGAAGAGTCGCCACCTAACAATGTTTTGGTGCGTTAGGGCACCTATTTGTAAATAATTCTGTTTGACTAATCCGTGTCACCAAAGATCGGGTAAGGGCTCAAATTACTTCAAAGAGAAGGTGTTAGGCACTCTTCGAGGTCCACAACTGTGGGTCCCGACCGAACTTGAAACTATGTGAATTATGTAATTAGACTAGGTGATCAAATAAAGGAAAATTTAGAAGTCGAAAAGTCTTATTAGGGCACGTGAGAATCGGCACAAATCTTAATGACTACAGAGATACAACTACATTGATTTATGTTTAATGACTAAGTATAAATAACAAATACATAAAGAAAAGAATTTGGGTGTGTGGGGGGGAGGGGAGGTCCTATATTTTTTAGCCTAAAGGATCACCCTGTGTAACATAAATAATATTTCGCAACTCCTTTGGGATAGGGGTTGTTCATATTATTCAGCAGGCACAGACCATCATCTCCCGCTATCCGATTACTATGTTAAAGCTATTTACCTAATGGCGATCTAATTCAATTCTAGGTCACACCCTACGCGTGCACTACCCGTCCCATACCTATGGTCCAGAAGGCTTTGAACCTTTATTTGTGTGGCTATAGACATCTCTTAGGATGCTCAAAGTGATAAAACTAGCGCACATTCAAAAAATATGTAGGACCACACATAAGTACAATTAAAGGCTCAAGTAACCTCCACACATAAACAATAAGTGCACGCGGACAGTTAGGCAGTAGACAATTTCATACGCATTAGAGTCATTAAGTCCCATAGGCATAGTTTCTATATGATTCTGATCTCCAGCGTTGTATAGGCAGCATTGCAGCTTTAAACTAGCGAACTTGCAGATTAAAGGTGTCAAAAGTTCCTATAGGCATGATCTCCAAATTGTTTATGTAATGGGGCAATAAAACCGTTGAAAACTCAGAATTAATGACGTTTGATCTCGTAAACATGATGTCTAAGATGAGTAACAGTATCCTATAGGCAGGATTTCAAACGGTTGACAATTGAAACTGGTTTTATAACACTTTATCCCTATAGGCATGTTTTCTAGGCGAGCAATGTGATTAGAATAGCAATAACAGTAGCTAATTAATCAATTAAGGTCCTATAGACATAATATCTAGGTGGACATTAGCAAAATATGTGTTATTGTATCCTATAGGCATGCTATCTAGAAGCGTTGGATAGTAGAAATGGAAACAAGTGGAGCATATTTGAAAAGTTAAGTGAGGTGTGTGCGTGATTCCTATAGACATGGTTCCTATTAGTGTGCAACAAATAAGGCATGCTAGACGTATTAGCAAATAGAACACATAGACTCTATAGGCATGTTTTCTACCCTTTCATTCAAGTATTAGAATACCTCAGCCCCCCTTTTATTAATTCCCTATAATTTATTATACAAATTATTACAGCCCAACTGGAATAAATACATGCATAATCATAAATATAAAATAACCCAGCAATGCATCTGGGCCTTCAAATGGCTTTAAAAATTCAGGTAGGCCCATACCTTATGTGCAGATAGTGTTCTTCAAACCTCTAGTGCCAAAGCAGGCCCAACACACTAAGCCTAAACGAATAGTTTCTTACCCAAATGGAGGCCAAACTTGGCCATACGAGTAACAAACTACACTTGGGATTAATTGAATAACCTTTTGAAGTCTACACACTGAATTATCGAAACTGTATCTAACAATAGTTTTCACTAAAGCATATCGACAAGTTCATAGGGCATACATAAGGCAGGTTCATGCTTGCATTCTTTGAGAATAAAGCTAAGGTGACAGGATTGACCAACATGAGGTAGCATACTACTTCAAGTAATGTTTCAAAGCAAACATGGTCTAGGATTAGCATAAAGAACTTAGTCAGGAGATTTTGAACATGAGAATCTAATAAAATCATGGACAGAAAGCCAACAGAGTATAGTCCTCGCATAAGGATGTCTAGCATGAAAAATTAGTGAAAATAGCATAACCAAACAAGTTGGTAGACATTGTCTACAAACAAACCTTAATTTAAACATACTAAGTACCAGTCACAACACAAAAGGCTTAAGCAACACCAGAACTAAGTAGGCAAGGATACATAAAAAACAAGACTATCAAATTACACATAAGAGAAAAGCTGGATGATGCACTTTCACCTTGTAAACCATAGGTACTACTAGACCACATGGGATTAAGTCAGGCAGGGAACACACATTAAGTTCACAATTAGCAGGGCAATACATTTGGCTAATAACATGGCTAAGAACTAACTCTAGTAAGGTATTAAGTACACATGAATGATCCAACATGAATCAGAACACATGAGTTGATTTATCACAAAGATATAGAACATGGCAAGGATACAAACTCAGGATGAGTGGCAGGTATAAACATTCAAAAACACAAAAACATACTAGGCTGGGCATGTTTAAGGTAGTGAGGATCATTTATGTTGAACACATACAGTAGGCATACATCAGAGTCATAAGTTGGACAAGTTCAGATGCTAGAAAAGTTCTGAGTCGTAAAATGATAGGGATAACACAATAGCATACAGATTCATAAAGTTTAAGTGACATAGATGTACAAACATAAAAACACGAGAATGAAAGAAATTGACAGAGCCAAATACACTTATCAGTTGAGAATTAACAAATGGGTGAACAAGAAGAATAATTCCAATAATACTTCAATCATTGACAGCAGAGAGAGCAGCAGAACCCAAAACTCAGTGCGTCAGAGTTTCTAAGGGTTTCAGATGAACCCCTGGCAGTGTTGGCAATGAGAAGGTCAGTTAATCAAAATTTGGTGGCCTAGGCTTTCAGCCGGCCAAGAACCAAGAGTGCAGAAAGTATAGAAGAATCAGAGTAGTGGTAACAATAGTTAAGTTATGAATCGTTGAGAGCTGGAAAGGGAACGGGGAAGGGGTTTTATATAGTGCAAAAATTGAAAGAACAAACATGAAAAACAATTAATTAAGCACAAATAAGGAAAGAAAATATCACATGCAAATCAAAATCAGTAAAGGAGATGGAGAGTCTCAAACCATAATCGGGTTGAATCGTCTGAAAAATCGAAGCAAGAGTGCAAATTGCTCTTTGTTGAGCATAAATAGACGGAATAACGCACAAAATCAAAGATTCGAGCCATTCCAGTCTGATCTCGAAGTGATACTTGCCAAACTTAGGCAAGTACCTAAGTAACACCATAAGTGGACAACCAATAATGAGAGAAGGCTAATAAGGTAAGTAGATCATAAGTAGATTCCATCTCTAGGCCAAGATTGGAGTGGAACTAAGAAACGGCTGCTAGGGTTTGCGGAAGAGAGGAGAGGGTTCGAGAGAGTGCAAAGGCAGCTGTTAGGTGGGGAATGGTCTTTAGGGTTTAGGTAAAGGGGATATAAGGAAAAGGGGAAGGTTATTGTGGGTTGTTGATCATATGAGATCAACAGCCATAATTAAAGGGAAGCGGGGCGGGTCAGGAGATGGGTATAGGATAGTGGGCTGCTAGTGCTGGGTTAAAGGGTACAGAGGCGTATCCAGGATTTTAAGAATATAGGTGCACCATTATCTTTAAGATAAGTGTTTGGCTCGATTATATAAAATTTATGGTGATAAAAAGTTGACGAGCAAACTATATTAATATTATATTCACCAAAAACATCATTCACTTTACAATTGTCTCGACGAGTTTTCATACTTTGAAAACGGTCGATAATAGCATCATTACTTACATTTTTTAATATCTTACGCTCTATATAGCAAACTAAATAATCATTTAAAAATCATTATCCATCCTATTACGTAAATCATCTTTGATGCACTTCATTGATGAGAATGCTCTTTCCACGCTTGCGGTAGCAACAGGTATAAGCAAAGTCAACTTCACAAGAAAATAAATAAGTGTCCAAGTAAGATCCAATTTTGTCTCTATCATCACTCTAGCAAAATTCTTAATTCCCTTTAGGTTAAGAAATCTGCTATCATACTTTTGAGCATAGACAATGAAACTATCAAGTTGGAAACCGAGTTCTCGATGCTTGTTATCACCAAACTCACTTGGATAATACTCTTCCAACTTCATTATCTTATCCTTATCAAAATAATCAAATGAATCAACCGGACTCAAATTGGCCATACCAAGTAGTAAGTCAGTAGTCACAACATCAAAACGATCATTAAGCTCTTGAAATTCCAAATCAATAACTGTATTAAACACTTCCACACGAAAGTGATGTAAATATGAAACTTCGGAACTCTTACACTTCGACTTTCCTAGAGTATATTCTTCATCTATTTTGGGAATTAGAATATCATGTTTACTACAAAATGAGCACACCTCATCCAACAAAGAGTTCCATCAGTTTCTCTCATCATTTGCAATTTTTTCTTTGCAAGGTCAAACATTCCCATAGCATTAACAATATCTTGATCTTTTTTTTTATAAAGCGTTGTTCAATTCATTTGTAAATAACAACACCTTAAACATTAAGTGCAACATAAAAATAAATCCAAATTCTTGAATCTGGCTTAAAAGATTTCCCGCTGCAAATCTATCAAGATGATATGGACAGTCACACTTCATATCTTTAAGCACATTAACAATTGAAGGAAATAAAACCATCAAATTGTCCAAGGTTTTAAAATGACACCCCCAATGAGTATCACCCGGTCGTTGGAGGCCACGTTCTTGATTCAAACCTTGCCCCGTAAAGACTTCTCCAAATTTAAGCAACTCTTCCAACTTATCTGCTTGATGTTGTTGAAGTGACTCCATGCACTTAAATGAAGATCCAATGGTATTCAAAACATTAGTCACAACATAAAAGAAATTATCCACATCCAAATGCTTTTTAGAAAGAGCTACAAGTGCTAGTTGCAATTGATGAGCAAAACGGTGAATACAATATGCAGAGGGAGTATTTTGCAAAATTAAAGACTTGAGACCATTTATTTTTCCTTGCATATTAGCTCCATCATAACCCTGTCCACGTATCTTGGATTTACTTAAAGAATGATCCAAAAGCAAAGAATAAATTGCTTTTTGTAATGATGAGGAAGAAGTATCACTCACGTGGACAATACCCAAGAATCGCTCTATCACCATTCCACTTTTGTTGACATATTGCAAAATTAAGGCCATTTGCTCCCCATGTGAGACGTCCTTTGATTTATCAACCAATATTGCAAAATAATCACCATCCAAATCTTCAATGATAACTTTAGTTGTTTCTTTAGCACAAGCCTCCACAATCTCTTTTTGAATTGTTGGACAAATTATCATATCATTTTGTGGAGCATGACGTAATATTACTCTTCCCATATCCGGATGCTGATCTCCATGCCATTCCAAAAGTTCAAGAAAGCCATATTTATATTCAGATTCTTCACTTTCATCATGTCCACGAAATAGAAATCCCGATCTTAAAAGAAACCTTGCCACATCAATTGAGGCATTTAACCGCATCCGGTAATCACTTTTTACTTTTTCACTCTGCTTATCAAAAGAAGATTGAATCGATTGACGTTGATTTTTCAAATCTAGCATCTTATTGAAGCATTTGTGATGGATACTATTTACTTCACTAACATGTGCTTTGAATCTTTCTACACCCTTGTTCCATCCCCTAAAACCATCTTTTGTAAATGCATCCCCTGCATTTTCATGACTTTCAAGTTCATTCTTGAACAAATAACAACACAAACAAAATGCCGTCCTTTTATGCTATACTCCAACAATTGAGAATATGGTCCCCTAAACCAAGTGGAACTAAATTGAAACATTTTACTCCCAATCTTAGTTTTAGGAAAGGCATGACCAATCGGTTGACAAGGCCCTTTGTTTATATAATATCTCCTTACTTCATCTCGAATATTAGGACGATAATCCGAGATTGGCATTCTTTCTTTGGGATCCGGTTCAAAAGATTTCAAATCAAGCACTTTATCCACATTTGAATGTAGAGAAGGATTTGTCACCCATTGAACTTCCGGAGCTATTTGTGAACTCACGCATGGCCGAGTAGTACTAGAACTTGGCTCACCATTTTTCGGCTTGGTGAGAAATCTATCCATTTCAATATTAAGGATTATCGTTCCTACAAAGTTAAATATTTACACTTTTATTCAATATATATTAATTCAAAAAGAATATTATGATTCAAATCATACAGTAATTGGATTTAAGGGACAAAAATAAATCGATTACTACATTGGATCAGTTTTCTCATTCATTGGCTTCTTAGTATGATTCACTTTTTGATTGTTAATTACTTCAATTTTAGAGAATTCTTAGCAGAAGTTCAAACTCTAGTTCTTAGCAGAGTTCAATCTTATGTTATCTTGGCCCAAAATACTAATAATTAGTCAGAAATTAAGTTCACATAGCCCCTACTTAACTAAACTCGATCAAGCATTTTCTCAAACACAATATGTGGGCAAATCAATACTATCATTATTCAAGACTTTAAAGCCCTAGCTCTCCCAAATTCTCCCAAGAAATAGCATTCAACAACCCCATATTAGAAATAAACAATAATAAATACCAACAGCAAGACAAAATCTTGGCAAGAGATTCAAACATTGAAAGAAAGGGAAAAGAAAATTCAAGAAATTGCAAGAGGAGAAGAAAGTTCAAGGAGTAAATTAAAATACAAAGCAAGAAGAGAGACATGGTAGTTGCACACCTGAGAAACTAAAAGCAGAGACCAATGAGAAGAAATTGCGCTCTTGATTCTTGAAGAATCCACTGAGGGTGAAGAGAGATGGAGTATTCGAAGAGATAGAGTAGTTGTATCTAATTTTATTTTAGGGATTTGAAAGTTTGACTAAGAGAAAAAGGAAAGAAAAAGATAGTAAAAAGGGACGGGGGTTAGGGTCTTAGTATTTAGGGACCTGTAAGATGTTTTTAGTAAAGAAAAAAATAGAAAAATTTAATTAAAAGTCAAAAGGAACTTTAGAAAAGAAAACAAATAGAAATATTTAATCAAAAAGAAGTATATAGGGATAGGGGTTCGAACTCTGGATCTGGGAGACAAAAGGGGAAGTCAGTCACCAATGCACCAAAGTATTCAATTGAGCATGGGTGGTCACCAATATATTTATGTAAATAACTGAAAAATTTATACTGTATATATATAGCCTAGAGATGGGAGGATGGGTGCATGTACCTGTAATGATCCGACTGATCGTTCTAATCTCTAGTGTATCATTCGGCGATTTGAGGCCTTGAGTAGCTACACTTAAGGTATTATGACTTATACGCGTGGTTGAAATTGAATTTCGGAAAGTTCGGAGTTGATTTGGAAAGAAAATTCTCATTTCGAAAGCTTTAAGCTGGAAGAATTGACTAAGATTTGACTTTTGAGTAAACGACCTAGGAATTGGGATTTGAAGGTTACAACAGGTTCGTATGATGATTTTGGTCTTGGACGTATGTCTGGATCGGGTTTTGGATGACTCAGAAACGTTTCAGCGCCTATTGTGGAAAGTTGGCATTTTAGAAGGATTTCATAAGTTTGGATTGAAGTGTATTTTAATGTTATCGATGCCTGTTTGGGATTTCGAGGATGAGAATAGACCTGTATGGTGATTCTGGTCTTAGGAGTGCATCCGGATATGAATTTGGAGGTCCGTAGATCATTTCGGGGCCATTTGGCGAAAGTCAGAAATTTGAAGGTTTTGGGAAGTTTGACGGGGAGTGGACTTTTTGATATCGGGTTCAGATACCGATTCCGTAAGTTGGAGTAGGTCTGTAATGTCAAATGTGACTTGTGTGCAAAATTTGAGGTCAATCGGACGTAATTTGATAGGTTTCAGCATCGAATGTAGAAATTTGAAGTTCTAAATTTCATTAAGCTCGAATTGGGTGCGATTCATGATTTCGATGTTGTTTGATATGATTTGAGGCCTTGAGCAGGTCTGTGTTATATTATGTGGCTGGTTGGTGTGATTGGACAGGGTCCCGGGGTTTTGGGCTGGTTTCGGATCAATTTGAGCTATTTTGGAACTGTTCGCGAAGAAGGATTTTTGGGTTGCTAATGTTTGTACATCGCGAATGTTGCACAGGGGCCACGAATGGGGAAGAGGGTCTGGAACAGCCTACGCGAACGCGAGAGTGCTGTCGCAAATGCATAGAAGGAAGAGGGAGCGGGGCATGGAGCAGTTAGCCGCGTTCGCGAGGGTGGTGGTCATAAGGATTCGCGAACGCGACCAAGCTGACGCGAACGCGAAGAGGAAATTGGAGGCATTGCATTTTTTTGGCCTCCGCGATCGCGATGGTCTTTCCGCGATCGCGAAGAAGTGTGGACCTGTGCAGTGAAGTTTTAAAACGGGAATTTGGCCATTTTTATTTCATTTCCTTCATGGGAGCCGATCTTGGAGCGATTTTGGAGCACCATTTCCAGCATCAATCACAAGGTAAGTGATTCACACCTATTTCAAGTTAAATACATGGTATATGTATGGATTTAACATGAAAATTAGTAAAATTTGGGATTTTGAATAAAAACCTAGAAATTCGTATTCATGGATTTTTACCACGAAACTGGGCATGGAATTGGGAATAAATCATATATTTGAGTTCGTAGTATTATGGGTAAAGGTTTCTTTCAAACAATTTCGGAATCCGGGCACGCTGGCCCTAGGGTGATTTTATCGACCTTTCGAGCGGAGTTAAAAATTTGTTATAAATTAATTTATTATGAGTATTATAGTATATATTTATGGATTTGCACATTGATTGACTAGTTTTGAAGCAACGGGCATCGGTTTGGGGTGTTAGAGTGGCGTTGGAGTCGGATTATGGAACTTCGAAGCGAGGTAAGTCTCATGTCTAACTTTGTGAGGGGGAAACTATCCCTAGATGTTGTAATTGATATTTGATACTAGTTGCGGGGGCTGCGTACGCACGAGAAGACGAGAGTCCTTACGTAGCTATATTCATGTTATTGTCCGGGTAGACTCAGGTTCACGCCACGCTATAACTGTACTATTTGAGTTGTCTATTGCCTATTATTTACTATATGTTACAATTGAGACTAGACTTGTGTAGAGCGGTAGACTCGTTATTGTAGAGATTGGATAAACATCATGGTTTGCCACAGAATAATTGTACTCCTCTTACGAATTTCCCTCGCGTTATGCGTTCTCATCGAAAGGGCTTTCCCCAAAGCTTTCCTAAAACTCACTTGTCCCTCCGTGAGTGGGGTCAAGGACCCGTCAAATCTTCTTATTCTAATGGGATCGGGCCGTTCGCCTCGACGTGATAGATACATCTATGGTTCGTGTCGTTTGACCCTCGACAGTGTGCACACCTTATGATATCAGGTCGTTCACCTCGGTATGATTATATACCACACTCTCATGGGAGCGGGCCGTTCACCTCGGCAATATATAATAGATGTATCTATGGTTATATACCAGATTATGATGGGATCAGGCCGTACGCCTCGACATTTCTGTGAAATACTTCTGTGGAATCGTGCATATTATTTGTCAAAAGGACAGTGTATCTGGGAGTTTTCCTTATTTGAATTATGAAGACCTATCTAGTTAGGTCCATTATATATATATATATATATATATATATATATATATATATATATATATATATATATATATATATATGGGATGGATCTTCCCTGGGCATGGATTTTTCCATAAATATATATTGAGAGATAAATCTTCTCTGAGCATGGATCTTGCCCGAATCATTTATATTGAGGGATGAATTTTTCCTGGACACGGATCTTGTCTGAATCATTGATATTCGAGGATGAATCTTCCGCTGGGCTGGATTGGCCTTATACAGTACTGTGTGACTACTGATTGTCAATGGATGGATATACATATATATTAGGGATGGATCTTCCCTGGGATGGATTGGCCATATACAGTACCGAGTGATTGAGTATTTTAGGTTGTGAGTACATAGAGTTTTCAATAAGGTGCATCACATACAGTATTTATATTGGCATGTAGATATAGAGATGTCATATTCCTCGTATTGTTCAGAATTGATATGTTTTATTTGTACTGAAAGCAACTGTTGAATTTGAAAGCATGCCTACATTTCTGTATTGTTATTATTTATATTAGACTGTACATGCGGAGCTCGTCACTACTTTCAGCCCAGAGGTTAGTCTTGTTACTTATTGAGTTGGTTGTACTCATACTACACTCTGCACCTCGTGTGCAGATCCAGGTGCTTTCGGACACGGCAACCGTTAGATCTCAGAGTGCTATCAGTTGGAGACTATCAAGGTAGCCTGAAGTCCGCTGACCTTGACTCTCTTTCTTTCAGTTATTGTACTGTTCTATACTTTCAGACAGTGTTTTGTCAGTCAGACTTTGTATTCATATTAGATGCTCATGTACTCAGTGACACCGGGTTTTGGGAATGTATCTTATGTCAATAGTTTGTGAGATTTTTCTATGGAAATTCAAATATTATGTTTTTAAACTTCAAAGATATGGTGGTTTGTTGAAATTGTCGGCTTGCCTAGTATTGAGATAAGCGCCATCATAATAGGTGAGATTTTGGGGTCATGACATTGGTTAAGTCATAAGAAGGAAGTTAAAAGAACATCCTCTTTACTGAACCTACAAATTTTGGCGCGAGAATCATGCTAGCTAAGTTTAGATTTGTTAGGAAGTTATTATAGAAAAAGATAACTTTTTTCTTCTTTAAGGTTAAGCAAGAATCAATTTGTTTGTTGGCCACTTGATGTAGTATTTGGTGTTTCTCTTCTATTAGGACTTGTGACTTGCTTTTCGCAAATCCGGTTGGGTCATGGGGATTATCTCAAGAATTAGATGCGGGCCAAAAGCTCCATTTCTGCAGGCCCAATGCCGATTCAGCTAGTTGGCCCATTCCTTTCTTCTTTAAAAATAAATAAATAGCTGGCTCATTTTTCTAAGATAGCCATAAGCTAGCCCAAATGATTAAAAATCAAGTTTCTCCTAATAGATCCAATATAAGTGGATGCCTCTTTTAATAATTATTTTTTTTGAATAGCTTAATTATTTTTAATTAATTTAAACACTAGGCAGCTAGTAGGTGCGCTTTAAATTTTTTATTCACGGACTCGCTTGTGTAGCGTGATATTAACATTCAATAAATTAATTCAATAATCTCATACCATATCTACTAGATTTAATATTTTTTTAATTAATCTTTGTTATAATTGTGGATAACCTTGCGTAGCGCGGGAGTTGAATTTTTAATAAATTTTAAAATTAATTTCCTCAAATTAGTATTTTTTTTCCAAAAGAAATAACGTGCTAATAATCGTTTGTCATGACTGCGGATTCTCTTGCGTAGCGCGATTATGACAAAATTAATAAAATTCGTCTTGGCGGCACATTCACTTGCGTGGTGCGGTTGGGAGAATTTAATATTATTCAAATATTTTTTTAATAATTTTAATAAATAAAAGCAGATAGATAAAACATGAAAATCAAATAAAGTACAATTTGTCCAAGATTAATTCAAGCTATTTTTAGTCAATAAAAGCGACCGTGCTAGAACTACAGGACTTAGAAAATGCCTTACACCTTCTCCCCGATCAACATAATTTCTTACCCGAGCTTTATTTTCACAGACTACATAATAAAAGAGTCAAATCTTTCTTTGAATAGGGATTAGAATAAAAGGTGACTTGGAACACTCAAAAATCAATTCCAAATGGCGACTCCGAACAATAAAATAATCCCTATTTCAAAATTATTATTTTAATTGGAAAAACTCTTTAACACACAACTATCCATAACATACATATCTTTTTGGGGTAGAATGGCAAGGGTTGTATGTTAGGAGGTAGTTGAGCATTTTTTATTTCTACTTCGTACCGGTGTGAGGCTAGTCTGATAGGGTTTTATCTCCGACTGCTGGTGGTTAATGTTGTGTTCTCACTATTCTCCGTTTTCATTGTGCCGTGCCTTATTTACTGATTATTGTTATTGCTTTTCATTTATTTTCTGGTTCTTATGATGCTGTCATTATTTCTTGATTTTCTGTTGATGGTATTGATATAGTGTTTCTTTTTATTGTAGGACTAAGGTCTGCGTACACACTACCCTCCATAGACCCCACTTATGGGACTTTACTGGGTTGTTGTTGTTGTTGTTGTATATGGTCACTAGTGGAGTATATATATCTTAATAATGCCACCCATTAAAGCTTATTGATTTGTCCATATAAAATCAATTATTTAGTATCTTGATAATTAATAACATATCTTTTTAAATTTTAAAATGTATCTAAGTATGTAGTAATATTTTGCAATCAAACATGATACTAAGAATTATAGTCGAATTATATTACTTAAAATAAACAAATATTGAAATTCACTATATTGCTCGCAACCCCTATGAAGATACGATATGTAATGTTATATTTGCACGTCCTTATCCAGTAGATGAGAAAAAAGTGACCTATGTTTGCAAACTTAACTCATAGAATTCAACTTGAACACAAACATCCTATAGATATATGCTATTCGAATTAAATCACCTAAAATAAACACTCTTAAAATTTAGTAATATGTACGGTAAAATACTTACCGACTAAGTAAGAATAATATTTAAAAATCTAAACACAAAAATATTATACACTAAGGTGGACACTATAAATTTTAACCCTATATATATGTATATTGTGTACCCTCTTTAACCCTAAGATTTTAGTTCTTATATTCTCACCGCCTTAAACCCTAGAAATATATATCATCTTGAATTGTATGATCATTTTCTTGAATGATGATCGTTCCAGAAGCAATTCCTCACAAAACTTGTGACAAAAATAGCGAAGTTGTGGTCTTAAAGAAAGAACAAAGCAATAATAAGCCATCCAATGGACAAAAAAATATTGAAAATTCTGGTGATGCGTTCGCATTAGAATTATTATTTGCGGCCCTCATGATCTTTATTGGTTTATTTATTTAGACCACTGAATCCCATAAAACTTCCCTTAAATATCCACAATTTTCAATTGAAGGAATCACAGCTTCTAACATTGATATTTCCTCGTCATCATTAGCCCCTTATAATTCCTCCCTTTCTGCTCAAAATTTGACTATCAATTTCGTCCTAGAGAATCGTGCTCCACATGAAGTTGAGTACAAAAGCATGGTGGTTTCGATTTCCTATAGGGAGATATTCTTTGGGTGAATACGTTAGAAAGGAGAACGTACATCGATACAAGTGACTTTCGATAATTCGTCCGTCAAGATACAAGGCGATAAGGTTGCTTAGGAGATGAGTCGCTCTAAATATGGAGTTTTCACAGTGGATATAAATGGGAAATATAATTCGGGAAAATTGAAAGTTCATTGTGGAAATGTGATGATCCACCAATTATCGTCGTCATTTACACAAGAGATCACACCAAGATTTCCAACGAGATGCTCTAATTAACGTTATATATTACTCTTGATCTTGTTAGCCTTGTTTGGCACTATAATATATGTTCATGCTTTCTATATTTATATCTTATAATAACAGCTAGCAAGACATGTTTTTTTTCAGAATATGAATTGAGAATGCAGTTGGAAACTATTTTGATTTCTTCCTAGGGTTTTAAGATGAGAATGTCTATTATTTTCATACTACGTACTTGCTCTTGTAGTGAGCGCAGTCGACTATAAATAGGGATCTGGCTGCACACCGCATCGGGTATGGTACAACGCTGAGTGTTTGAGTGTGCTGAGCATAGTGAGAGAGAGAATGCGAGACCGTGAAATTGAATACTCTGAGTGTGTGAGTACATGAGCTCATCATCGAGATGCATTGCATTTGACATGCGTACTTGAGATACATGCATATAGGTTCCTTTCCTTTTGCTATCCAGTTTTGGGGACATTTATGATTTTACCTGTATCTTGACATGTAGGCATAGAGAAGTACCTTCCTTATGCTATCTGAAAATGAAACATCTTACTATTTGTTGAAAGGAGTTTTGGGAAAAATCACAGTTTTCAAACTTACTCGTATATTGACTTTTCGGTAAAAGATTTGGATTTTCAATGAGATACTTAAAAAGAGATGCCTATTTTTCTCGAACTGTGAACGAACTGAGCCTTTTATTTCTGAGATACTTGTTTGTTACTTATACTATACTGTTATGAACTGTTGTGGAATATTGGTATTGGACCCAACCCCTTTTTGTTAGCTTATCACTACTTTCAACCTAAGGTTAGGTTTGTTACTTATTAAGTATATGGGGTCGGTTGTACTCATACTACACTTCTGCACCTTGCGTGCAGATGTTGGTTACTGATGTTGCTATGTTCGATGGGAGCTGGATTAAAGATGTACCTGCGTTCTAGTTGTAACTGTCCCTTGTTCGTGGTAGCCTTAGATCTATAAAACTCTATTTATGTACTTTTCAAAAAGACTATGTATTTATTTTATTTTGGCTTTGTAAACTCTATTCTTAGAATCTCATGGTTTATACTACCAGTTCTTGGGAAATGAATTAGATTCATATATTTCTTTACTTAATTGCTTTATTAATTATTATTGAAATTGGTTAGTGGTTAATTGGCTTACCTAGCGGGTTGGGTTAGGTGCCATCACGACTAGTCATATTTTGGGTCATGACAATGTGGTATCAGAGCTCTAGGTTCATAAGTTCTACAAGTCATGAACAAGTGCCTAGTAGAATCTTGCGAATCGGTATGATGACGTCCATACCTATCTTCGAGAGGCTACAGGGCATTTAGGATATACTTCCCATCTTTCATTCTTTATCTGCGACATTAATTCAGCTTGAAGCGTAATTTTTTGAATTTCTTCCACGCATTCGTATGCGCATGTGAGCGCTTGGTATCGGCTATGCGCCTACTGCTTGTGATTTCATGGTTAAGGTGCGAGATATGAATTTGGCGTGCTGATGATGGGCCAGTCTGGAGGACTTGTGGCCGAGTTTTGACTGTAGCTTGAGCACGAAGATTTCTATTATGTGAGCACGTGCTTTTGGGACTTATAGGTCTGTTGGTGTCCCTATTAGTGGAATTTGTGATTGGATGACTATATGATGAGTATGATGAGACTGCGAGATGTGTTCAGATTGTTCGAATGTGACGAGAAGAGTTTACTTGAGATGTAGCAAGGACTATGGGGTGTCTGATTTCTATGTTGATTTGGCGTATAGTCTCGAGTTATGGGTGTGTTGAGGGATATCTCATGTTGTTTGGTTGTAGAGTGAAGTAGATTCTCATGTCTTGTCGATGAGTTCAGAATGAAGAAGACTAAGTGATTGCGTAGTAGTCGTGACTGTGGAAGGGTATAGAAAGATGTCAGTTTGAGGTAGAGCGGGCGGGTTATCTCCTGCGAGGTGTACTAAGGTTGTGTGGTCCTTAGGATGTTTTGTAGAGAGTTATCTTTTACTAGTGAGCGATATATGTTGCAATTTGTGTATGGATCGCTTGTGGGAGTTGGCTTGACTATTACAAGGGTGAATGCGAGATTTTCAGACTTGAGGTATTATATGGTTTGTGTTACATGGGCTTGCGAAGGATTTAGTTGAATTTTAGCGAGAAAATTCTGGCAGCAATTGAGCATGGATATCGTGATGTTATCAACTGTTTTGTTCTATGGCTTCGAGCCAAGTGGGAAAGTCTGCTATTGACGAGTGGATTGCACGATTAAGTGTTGTATTTGTTTCAGTTTGAGGTATACTGGTGAATCAGTTATGACTTGCAGCAGTTGAGATTGAGGATGACTCGAGTAAGGGAATTTCTGGATACGGGTTGTATTACACTCTATGGGCATATATGAATCATAAAATAAATGTGTGGTTATTCGCAAAGGATATAGTGTACATGGAGTAGGAATTTGCTCGGTTACTTAGGAGTGTGGGTTACTCTTTATTCCCTTAGGCGTTGGTGTGCTAATGGGGCACAGGTCGTTCGGCCCGTATGGTCGGTTCAATTGAGATTTGAGTAAAGTGGTTGACTCTCGAGAATGGTTCTAATGGATTCAAGATATATATGTAGCGATTTGGAAATTTCAAGATTTATATATGGCTAGAAACTGGGAGTTGCATTGGATGCTGTCGAGACTTGTGGAATTTTATATCATTGTGGATTGTGTATTTCAGTATCAAGAAGGTGAAGGAAATAATTTTAGGTTCACATAAGGTCTCTTTAGAGTGGGTGTCTCGGTTGTGGTGCCTTGGGGTGCTTAAGAGGGGAGTCAGCGACTTATGGGCCTTAAGGCATTATGGTTTTATACTAGGTCTCTTGTGTGGTGAATTTTGGTTAGGGATCGTGGTGTTCTAGCAAGGAGAAGTATCAATTTGAAGGAAATTTCTAAAGGACTTGGAGAAATAGGACAGCGTGATAGTAGGTTGGATTAGCACAATAATGGGGATGATCGGTTCTCTGGGTACTTATGACGTGGCTAATCTCTACAGGTATTTTGTGGCAATGCTCTTGGGTCTTGGCAACCTGCGTGGCTGGGTTGAGTTGGAGAGATTCGGTTATGATAACTTGGTTGTGTGCAAATGGGTTTCAAAGAGTTCTCAATGGTTTTTACCACGATTTGAGGAATATATTTCCTATCGGCGTGAATAATATGTTGCGTATTGGGATTTTCTCCGGGATGAGATCAAATGGAAGTTCCTTGTCTAATTGAGTATGTAGTTGCTTTTGATTCAGAGTGGACTATAAAGTTATCGTATTTTTCATATGATGGCATGGTATATGTGGTGTGTTGTATGGGATTGAGATTTATGTGAGCGGGATCACAATTCTGTTTAGAAGCATGGACAGTTTTAGATGACTAGGTAAATGATATTACTATTTGGCATGGCTTGATGAGAGTATACATTTCAGAATGGGGCAATGTGTTTTAATTTATGGATACTTCACTGGTATTGCGACACTCTTATGGTTGATCGACTGCTGATATTCAAATTTTGCTATGTGGCATGGAAGAATTTTCGAAGTATTCCTCGTGGGATTATCGTGTATGAGAGATGAGTTAGACATTCTGGTGGTGGAGTTGAGATCAGATATGGGATACGTGTGTTCTATGGATTTAAAGACTGGGAGTTCTCAAGAGCAGGTTGTTTTCATGGTTGTGGACTGTGAAGTCATGGCCGAAGCTAGCTAGATGATAGTAAGCGTTATGATTCGGTTATTGTGGGCTTTCGAAGGGATATTTATCCATGTGTGGGTGCCCAGAGTTGAGTTGGGGGTCCATTGGTAGGCCTAATTAGGATGTGTATTCTACACCGAGCCGGATTGGTTGGCTCCATACTGCTATTGTTGAGGGATGTGTCATTCAGTTGTAGATGAGCTTATTCGTGTTCTGTTATGTTCGGTGAGTTACTCTTCTATGCTGTGACGGGTTGTGAACCGTTGGTTGTATGCACCCATGGTGCAGTTCTATTGGGGCCTTATAGCGGAATTTGAGCGAGATGAGTATTTGGGTATTGCATGATTGATTGCGTATTGGTTATGTACTTTCGAGTTTTGGGTGGCATTGTGTCATTGGCTTCTCCATGGTTATGGTAATGCACTTTGCGGACTTGATGTCGAATTGTGCGTGGTTATTGATTTTGAGCATGGTGGCTCGAGGTGTCTCATATGAGCCAGTGTTTGGATGGGGTCGCGCATTGCGATAGATTTATGTTAAGATATGATCCTTTGTGTTAGATTCATGTGTTATGATTCTACGGTGTGTGATGGGTTCTTATCATCATGTTGTGGTGTTACTCGTTGAGCTTGTGGGATGGTTCTCTTGTTTGAGTCATTTTCGTGATTGGGTACATTTGGATTGTTGCTTATTGGTGCACAAATTGTGTGGGTTATGGCTTCATATTGTATTGATGTGTCATGTCACTAGAGTGGTCATGTTGGATGTGGTGAGGTCATTGGACCTAGGATGGATACTATCGAAATAGATTACAACATGGTTGGAAGGATAATATCGAAAGTCGGCTTAGAAATTTGCTATAGCTCTTGTCGAAGGAGAGGGAGTTCCATGACTGGTTGATCAAATGAATGGTTATGAGTTTCCGCGTGTTTCTTTCATCATCGGCAATGTACGAAGGTTTTAGGATGAGGTTTGCGTTGACAAGAGGTTATTACCGGAATTGGGTTATTTTGGAGAGTTGTTGTGATTAGAAATCATTGCTATGGGTATTTGAGTTATGCGGTATATCGTGTGATTACATCTTGGGTTATGGATATGGCTTGATACATCTTGTTCAGACTTATCCAGAGTGTTGATGCGAGATTCTGATCTTATAGAAAGTTCCAAATGCTGGGAATTGGATTCTAAGGCTTATGGGCTAGGTTGAATTAAGGAAATCTTAGTTATGTTATGTTATTAGACCTATATGGGATAGGGTGAAGTGAGATCACCCCCGGGTATGTGCATGGTAAGGTTATACGGTGGTTTGATGGCTTTGAGAACAAATCTGGACACGTTCGAGGACGAACGTATGTTTAAGTGGGGGAGGATGTAACGACCCAACCGGTCGTTTTGAGCATTTGCACTTCGCTCTGTAGTTTACAAGCATGAGTAGCTCCGTATGATGCATTATGACTTATGTGAATCGTAATCGTTGGTTTTGATATTTTCAGGTTATTCAGAATCGAATTGGAAGAATGGATTTCATTATTGAAGCTTTAAATTGGGAGAGCTGACCAAGTTTGACTTTTGGTGAATTTGAACCTGGAACGGAGTTTTGCTGGTTCCGTTAGCTCTGTTGGGTGATTTTGGATTTAGGAGCGCGTCCGGATTGTGATTCGGAGGTCCATAATGGAATTTGGCTTGAAATGGACTTTTTGATATCGGGGTCGGAATCCGATTCTGGAAATTGGAATTGGTCCATAATGTGAAATGTGACGTGTGTGCAAAATTTGAGATCAATCGGACGTAATTCGATAGGTTTCAGCATCAGTTGTAGAAATTGAAGTTTCAAAGTTCATAGGTTTCGATTTAAGATGCGATTCATCATTTTTATGTGGTTATGCGTGATTTGAGGCCTCAAGTAGGTCCGTGTTATGTTATTGGACTTGTTAGTATATTCGGACGGGGTCCCGAGTGGCCCGGATGAGTTTTGGGCGAGGTTTAGATCATTTTCACTTCATGTGCAAAGCTGGAGGCTGCTGGTTCTGGTATAATCGCACATGCGGTTGGTTTGCGCAGGTGCGATGGCCGCAAAAGTGACAAAGGCGTCGCAGATGCGAGAATAGTGCTGGGTGAGGAAGACCATAGAAGCAGAGATTTATGCGCATATGCGATGCCGCAGGTGCGACAGCTCGAGCACAGGTGCAGAGTTGGAGGGTGTCAGCAGAGGTCGCAGGTGCGATGTGATTTTCGCACCTGCGATGGCACAGATGCGACAGCGAGTCACAAAAGTGGAAATGGTGAGGAAGCCGAGCAGCGCAGGTGCGAGGTGTTTCCACAAAAGCGGTGGTCGCAGGTGCGACGAATTTTCCACAAATGCGGATGTGCTGGGCAAAGTGTTATATACAAGGGTTCGTGATATTGGCTTCATTTTTACATTTTCAAGTTCGGATTGAGGCGATTGTTGGAGAAAATTTCACCATAGGAATTTGGGTAAGTGTTCTCTACTCAGTTTTGGTTATATTCCATGAATTTATCTTCAATATTTGCTTTTGGTTGATGAATTTTAAAGAGGAAATTAGGGGTTTTGGCCTAAAGTTTCATAATATGAATTTTTGAGTTTTGAACATCGAATTGGAGTCAGATTTGAGTGAAACTAGTATGTTTGGACTCGTAATTGAATGGGTTGTTGAATTTTGTAAATTTTGTCGGGTTCCGAGGTGCGGGCCCAGGTTGGACTTTTGGCCGATTTCAGGTTTTTGATTCAAGATTTGATCTTTTTCGATCGGGATTGGTTCCTTTAGCATTGTTTGATGTACTTGAGGTCTTTTTGGTTAGTTTCGAGCCGTTCGGAGGTTTGAACGCGCGAGATGGCATCTTTGGAGCACCGCTTGGCTTGTTCGGCAGTGGTATTGGCTTGTTTGAAGTAAGTAACTCTTCTAATCTTAGTGCTGAGGGTATGAAACCCCGAAATACGTGTTATGTGATTGGTATTGAGGTGACACACATGCTAGGTGACGGATGTGTGGGCGTGCTCCATGTGAATTGGGACTCTGTTATTTTCATAGCACTGTATAGTGGTCCTACTTTATTGATATCTGTGTTTTCATCATGGGATAAAGTGGTTAAGCTGTCAATCATGCTAGATCATGTTTAGGTATTTTGCCGATATTGTTTGGATCCATAGTAATCGTTTCTTACTATCATCGCACTGACTTCACTAATATTTCGTACTCAGTCATATTCATGCATTCATATCATATCTCAGTATTCGTTATTTATTGATACATCATATCATTATTGCCGAGCTAGTTTCATGACATTGTGAGCCCGTGAGAGAGACTGGAGAGATTGATGACGGAGTAAGGCCGAGGGCCTGAGTGAGAGTGATATTTTGGGATCGGGTTGCACGCCACAACATGTTCTATTGATTACATTTTATGGGATCGGGCTGCACGGTGCATCAATATATTATATACATTCTGTGGATCGGGTTGCACGCCGCAACAAGCTTTATGGCTACTTATATGACTGGATCAGGCTGCACGCTGCATCGATATAGCGCTTGGGCGGAAAGGAGCCCCTCCGAAGTCTGCACACCCCTAGTGAGCGCAGTCGACTATAAATAGGGATCTGGCTGCACGCCGCATCGGGTATGGTACAATGCTGAGTGTTTGAGTGTGCTGAGCATAGAGAGAGAGAGAGAGAATGCGAGACAGTGAGATTGGATACTCTGAGAGTGTGAGTACATGAGCTCATCATCGAGATGCATTGCATTTGACATGCGTACTTGAGATACATGCATATGGGTGCCTTTCCTTCTGCTATCCAGTTTTGGGGACATTTATGATTTTACCTGTATCTTGACATGTAGGCATAGAGAAGTACCTTCCTCATGCTATCGGAAAATGAAACATCTTACTATTTATTGAAAGGAGTTTTGGGAAAAATCACAGTTTTCAAACTTACTCGTATATTAGATTTTCGGTAAAAGATTTGGATTTTCACTGAGATACTTGAAAAGAGATGCCTATTTTTCTCGATTTGTGAATGAACTGAGCCTTTTATTTCTGAGATACTCGTTTGTTACTTGTACTATACTGTTATGAACTGTTGTGGAATATTTGTGTTGGACCCGACCCCTTTTTGTTAGCTCGTCACTACTTTCAACCTAAGGTTAGGTTTGTTACTTATTGAGTACATGTGGTCGGTTGTACTCATACTACACTTCCGCACCTTGCATGCAAATGTTGGTTACTGATGTTGCTGTGTTCGATGGGAGCTGGATTAAAGATGTACCTGCGTTCCAGTTGTAACTGTCCCTTGTTCGTGGTAGCCTTAGATCTATAAAACTCTATTTATGTACTTTTCAAACAAACTATGTATTTATTTCATTTCGGCTTCGTAAACTCTATTCTTAGAATCTCATGATTTGTACTACCAGTTCTTGGGGAATGTATTAGATTCGGATATTTCTTTACTTAATTACTTTATTAATTATTATTGGAATTAATTAGTGATTAATTGGTTTACCTAGCAGGTTGGGTTAAGTGCCATCACGACTAGTCGGATTTTGGGTTGTGACAGAAATAGTGCACGAGCATAAAAGGAATTAATGGTGAGCCCATTGAGCAAAATCTTTTGCATGTTCTTCTAAGTCTTAGAAACAAGGAGACCCACCGTTTTAATATATCCCTATAACAAGAGATAACATCAAAGCTATAGTCTCTGTATGTAGCCTTAATTATATTAACCTTTTCTTCTTCCTGTGAATTTTCCTTTTTGGTCTATTTAACAAATATAATGTCACGATCCAAAATCCATTAAAAGTCGCGATGTCACCTAACACCGCTGTCAGGCCAGCCAGCCTTGACTAATTAATTTAATTACTCAATTTAGTATTTTTGAATCGAAATTTTCTTTAATTTAATAGTAAAGATAGAACTCATTGAGTAAGTGGTAAATATTTTTGCAACTAAAATTACTAAACAATCCATAACTACTCCCAAAATCCGGTGTGATAAGTGCATGAGCATTAACTAGAGAGTAAAATAAAATACAACATCTGTCCGGAATATAAATTAGACAGAAAAATATAAATAACTCTGAAGGAGACTCTGTTGGCTGCGGATCATAATATAGAATGCAGCTCACATAAGTCTCCGCATTTTAACCACACCTCTGCGCCCACAAGGCCTCTAGACATATTTGTACCCGCACAAAAATGTGCAGCAAGTGTAGCAAGAGTACGTAAACAACGTGTACCCAGTAAGTATCAAGCCTAATCTCGAAGAAGTAGTGACGAGAGGTCGACTTTGACACTCACTAAGGATCAATAATATTAAAAATGGAAATATTTAAATCAATATGATTTATAGAAATGACAATAATGTTCCTTAACCAGCAGAAATAATTAATTCATTAAATTTCAATAATTTCTCATTTATCAATTTACTTCACAAATTGCAATAAAATATCAAGGTATCGTATAATTATTATTATTAGGCACGATGTCTGCCGAGGTCATTCGGCTCGATCCAGAGTGTCGTGTATACTACCGAGGGACGTGCACCACGATCCATAGATGCATCTATACTGCCGAGGTATTCGGCCCGCTCCACAAGAAAGGAGGACATTTTCTTATGAACCTCCAGAATGAGAATATATACATACATTTTTGAGATTTAACGCAGGAGGATGTACAAATTTCTACAACAGTTAAATATTCTGGACAAAATTTCAAGTATGTGAGATTTCAATCTTTTACCATTTTCTCTAACAATTTGAAACATAATTCCATTGCTTTAATTCAATAAGGATACAATTATCGCAAGAAATTCATGATTTGAGTCGTAAACTACCTGGACTTTAGCAATATTAGTAGCTACGCACGGACTCTCGTCACCTCGTGCGTACGTAGCCTCCATAATTAGCAACAATTATTAATTTAAATCACCTATAAGGTAAATTCTATCTTACAAGGTTAGACAAGAGACTTACCTTGTCTCAAAGGCTACTTCCCGATCATAATGTCGCGAAAAATCTCAATTCGGTGGCGAAAAATCCGAAACTATCCAAAAGTTATATAAAATAATTAATACATGCTCAATAATACCTCATGCGTAGGTAGCCTCCATAACCTCAAGAACTCAATTATACTATTTCCATCCAATTCCATAGCCATTTTCGTGGTTAAAATCCAAAAATACCAATTTCTAGGTTTTTCTTCAAAATCCCAAATTTTTACAAATTTTCATGTCTAAATCCATATATAATCCAAGTATTAAACTTGCAACAGGTGGGAATCACTTACCTTGACATAGATGATGAAGATGGAGCTCCAAAATCGCTCCAGGATCGGCTCCCATGGCGGAAATGAAGTGAAAATGACCAAAATCCCGTTTAAAACAACTCACTACCCAACACTATCGCCCCTTCTTCACGTTCGTGACCAATGGCTCGCGTTTGCGAAGGCCAAATCCCCTGACCTAAAATTGTTCTTCGCGTTTGCGACCTCCTCGTCGCGTTCGCGATGACCAACTGACCTTGCTTGTTTGCGTTCCACACTTTGCGTTCCCGAAGGCCAACGACCTCATGCCCATCTCCTCCATTTCCTTCTACGCGTTCGCGACTGGCCCACCGCGTCCGCGTAGGTTCATCAAGCACTCCTATGCATTCGCGAGCCCTTCTTCGCATTTGCGAAGCACAAGATAGCAGCCACCATTTCCTTCTTCGCGAACGCGGGACTCCCTTTGCGTTCGCGAAGAACAAAACCAGAACCAATACCAACTTTTCATCCAAATTCGATCCGAAACCAACCCGAGGCCCCCGGGACTCCGTCTAATCACACCAACCTGTCCCATAACCTAACATAAACTTGTTCGAGGTCTCAAATCACATCAAATAACATCAAAATCACAAATCATACCTCAAACCAAATTGATTCAACTTAGAATTTTCAAATTCTTCAAACTTACTCCGAACGCGCCGAAACATACTTTAACTACTCGGATTGACACCGAATTTTGTGTGCAAATCTTAAATCACCATACAGACCTACTCCAACTTCCGGAATCGGATTCCAAACCAAATATCAAAAAGTTCACTCCCGATCAAACTTCTTAAAAACCTTTAAATTTCTAACTTTCGCCAAATGACTCTATATTTTTGAGATTTAATGTAGGAGGATGTACAAATTTCTAAAATAGTTAAATATTCTGGACAAAATTTCAAGTATGTGAGATTACAATCTTTTACCATTTCCTCTATCAATTTGCAACATAATTCTATTGCTTTAATTAAACAAGGATATAATTATCGTAAGTAATTCATGATTTGAGTCCTAAACTACCCGGACTTTAGCAATATTAGTTGCTACGCACGGACTCTCGTCACCTCGTGTGTACGTAGCCTCCACAATTAGCAATAATTAATAATTTAAATCACCTATGAGGTAAATTCCCTCTTATAAGGTTAGACAAGAGACTTACCTTATCTCAAAGCCCACTTCCAGATCACAATGTCGCGAAAAATCTCAATTCGGTGGCGAAAAATCCGAAACTATCCAAAAGTTATATAAAATAATTAATACATGCTCAATAATTCGAAATTAGACTATCAAATAAATTACCCTATCCAAAATGGTAAAGTTCCTAAAATTTACCTGGGCCCACGTGCCCGGATTCCGAAAAGTTTCAGAGAAAATCGTTACCCATAACCTAAAGAACTTAAATATACCATTTTTATCCAATTCCATAGCCATTTTTGTGGTTAAAATCCAAAAATACCAACTTCTAGGTTTTTCTTCAAAATCCCAAATTTCTACAAATTTCCATGTATAAATCCATATATAATCCAAGTATTAAACTTGTAATAGGTGTGAATCACTTACCTTGACATAGATGATGAAGATGGAGCTCCAAAATCGCTCCAAGATTGGCTGCCATGGCAGAAATGAAGTGAAAATGGCCAAAATCCCGTTTAAAACAACTCACTGCCCAGCACTGTCACCCCTTTTTCGCGTTCGTGATCAATGCCTCATGTTCGCAAAGGCCAAATGCCCTGCCCCAAAATTGTTCTTTGCGTTCACGACCTCCTCGTCGCGTTCGCGATGGCCAGCTGACCTTGCTTTTTCCCGTTCGCGTTCCACACTTCGCGTTCGCAAAGGCCAACGACCTCAGGCCCATCTCCTCCATTTCCTTCTATGCGTTCGCGACTGGCCCACCGAGTTCGCGTAGGTTTATCAAGCACTCCTCTGCATTCGCGAGCCCTTTTTCGCGTTCGCGAAGAACAATATAGCATCCACCATTTCCTTCATCGCAAACGCGGGACTCCCTTTGCGTTCGCGAAGAACAAAACCAGAACCACCACCAACTTTTCATCCAAATTCGATCCGAAACCAACCCGAGGCCCCCGGGACCCCGTCTAATCACACCAACCAATCCCATAACCTAACATAAACTTGCTCGAGGCCTCAAATCACATCAAACAACATCAAAACCACAAATCATTCCTCAAACCAAATTGATTCAACTTAGAAATTTCAAATTCTTCAAACTTACTTCGAACACGCTGAAACATACTTAAACTACTCGGATTGACACCAAATTTTGCGTGCAAGTCTTAAATCACCATACGGACCTACTCCAACTTCCAAAATCGGAATCCAAACCTGATATAAAAAATTCCACTCCCGGTCAAACTTCTTAAAAACCTTCAAATTTCTAACTTTCGCCAAATGACCTACGAACCTCCAAATTTACAATTGGACGCGCTCCTAAGACCAGAATCATCACACAGAGCTATTCCCAGGCTCGGAATCCCAAATGGACATTGATAACATTAAAATAGACTTCAACCCAAATTTATGAAATTTTTCCAAAATGCCAACTTTTACAATAGGCGCTTAAACATTCCCGGGTCATCCAAAACCCGATCCGAATATACTCCCAAGTCCAAAATTATCATACGAACCTATTGGAACCATCAAATCTCGATTCTGAGGTCATTTTCTAAATATGTTGACCGAAGTCAAACTCGCCCTTTTTAAAGCCAATTAAGGAACCAAGTGTTCCGATTTCAACTCGAACACTTCCAAATCCCGAACCAACCATCCTCGCAAGTCATAAATTAGTAAAAGCGCATACGGGGAGTCCTATTTAGGGGAACGAGGTTCTAACAGTCAAAACGACCGATTGGGTCGTTACATATAATGCCACTTTCTTTATTTTGTAACCCTTTAATCTGATATTCAATATGGTACATTTAAGATCACCTGATTCAAAGGACATTTTAGTACATTATATACATTTTTAATTTAAAATCACAAGATTCAAATCTCTTCCTTACTTTGTTAATCTTTGTGTTAAGTCAAACTAATTATAATACGTAAAATGAAATAAACAGAGGGAAAAGAGTTTTTCCAGGAATTTCATTTGCTACAGGAATCATTGAGCTTATTTTGGCTAGATTACTCTACCATTTTGATTGGAAACTTCCTAATGGTATGAATTCTGAGGAATTGGATATGATTGAAACTTTTGGTGCTACAGCTGTAAGGAAAAACAATTTATACTTGATTGCTTCACCTTATGATTATTTGTTCACCCGACTCTCTCATAGGGGCAGAAGCACAATAGAAATTACGGGTTCGGTAGAACATATTAGCTTTGTGTCACAACCCAAAATTCATTAAAAGTCGTGATGGCGCCTAACACCGCTGTCAGGCAAGCCAGCCATAATTAATTAACTTAATTATTCATTTTAGTATTTTTGAATCGAAAATTTCTTCAATTAAATAGTAAAGATAGAACTCATAGAGTAAGTGATAAATATTTTAGCAACTAAATTACTAAACAACCCATAACCGCTCCAAAAATCCGGTGTCACAAGTGCATGAGCATTAACTAGAGAGTAAAATAAAATACAACATCTGTCCGGATTACAAATTAGACAGAAAAATATAAATAACTCTGAAGGAGACTCTGTTCGCTGCAGATCGTAATATAGAATGTAGCTCCCCTAAGTCCCCGCATTTTAACCACACCTCTACGCCCACAAGGCCGCTAGACATATCTGTACTTGCACAAAAATGTGCAGCAAGTGTAGCGTGAGTACATAAACAACGTGTACCCAGTAAGTATCAAGCCTAATCTCGAAGAAGTAGTGACGAGAGGTCGAATTTGACACTCACTAAGGGTCAATAATATTAAAATGAAAGTATTTATATCAACATGATTTATAGAAATGACAATAATGTTCCTTAACCAGCAGAAATAATTAATTCATTAAATTCCAATAATTTTTCATTTATCAATTTACTTCACAAGCTGCAATAAAATATCAATGTACTGTGTAATTATTATTATTAGGCACGATGTCTGCCGAGGTCGTTCGGCCCGATCCAGAGTATCGAGTATACTACCGAGGGACGTGCGGCATGATCCATAGATGCATCTATACTGCTGAGGCGTTCGGCCCGCTCCACAAGAAAGGAGGACATTTTCTTATGAACCTCCGGAATGAGAAGTTATTATAAGGCTAACATATATATATATATACAACGGTTAAATATTCTGAACAAAATTTCAAGTATGTGAGATTTCAATCTTTTACTATTTCCTCTAACAATTTACAACATAATTCTATTGCTTTAATTAAATGAGGATACAATTATCACAAGTAATTCATGATTTGAGTCCTAAACTACCCGGACTTTAGCAATATTATTAGCTACGCACGGACTCTCGTCACCTCGTGCATACGTAGCCCCTACAATTAGCAATAATTATTAATTTAAATCACCTATGGGGTAAATTCTCTCTTACAAGGTTAGACAAGAGACTTACCTTGTCTCAAAACACACTTCCGATCACGATGACGTGTAAAAATCCATATTCGGTGCCGAAAAATCCGAAACTATTCAAATATTATATAAAATAATTAATACATGCTCAATAATTCGAAATTAAACTATTAAATTAATTACCCAACCCAATATGGTAAAATTCCTGAAATTCACCCCGGGCGCACGTGCCCAGATTCCGGAAATTTTCGGAGGCAGACGTTACCCATAAACTCAAGAACTCAAATATACAATTTATATCCAATTCCATGCCCAATTTCGTGGTCAAAATCCAAAAATATAAATTTCTAGGTTTTTCTTCAAAATCTCACATTCCTACTAATTTTCATGTTTAAATCCATATGTAAATCAAATACTTAACTTGCAATAGGTGGGAATCACTTACCTTGCAATAGGTGGGAATCACTTACCTTGCATTGGATGGCGGAAATACTCCCTTGAAGAGCTCCAAAAATTACTCAAGCTGTATGGAAAATGGGTGAAATGAACCCAAACCTAGTTTTAAAAACATTCCGCTTAACCACGATTTCCGCTTCTGCGGCTAAGCAGATGCGGATTTCCCCCTTAAGCCGGCTTGTCTACTTCTGCGATCAACGGCTCGCTTCTGCGATACCGCTTCTGTGGTGCATGCGCTGCACCTGCGTTACATCCCGCTTCTGCGGTCGCGCATATGCGCCCCTCACGTCCGCACCTGCAACTTCAGCGCTGCCAATACTTGGCTGCTTCTGCGAGCTTTGGGCTCGCTTCTGCGAGCTCGCACCTGCGGCTATCCCTTCGCAGGTGCGGTTACCCTAGAAGCCTGGTGCAATAACTGCTCTTCAAAAATCCAAACTTGATCCGTTTACCGTCCGGAATCCACCCGAAGCCCTTGGAACCTCAACCAAATATACCAACACATCCCAAAACACATTACAAACTTAGTTGAGGCCTCAAATCACACCAAACACATCGAAAGTATGAATCACCCTCCAATTCAAACTTAATGAACTTTGAAATTCCAAACTTCTACGATCGATGCCGAAACCTACCAAATCACGTTCGATTGACCTCAAATTTTGCACACAAGTCATAATTGACATTACAGACCTACTCCAACATGCGGTATCAGAATCCTACCCCGATATCAAAAAGTCCACTCCCGGTGAAACTTCTCAAAAATCATCCAAATTTTCAACTTTCGCCAATTGACGCCGAAATGACCTACTGACCTCCAAATAAATTTACGGACACGCTCCTAATACCAAAATTATCACAAGGAGCTATTCCCAGGCTCGGAATCCCAAACGTACATCGAGAATATTGAAATGCACTTCAGCTCAAATCTATGAAATTCTTCCAAAATGCCAACTTCCATAATAGGCGCCGAACCGCTCTCGGGTCATCCAAAATCTGCTCCGGACATACGCCCAAGCCCAAAATCATCATACGAACCTATTGGAACCTTCAAATCCTGATTCCGAGGTCGTTTACTCAAAACTCATACATTAGTCAATTCCTCCAACTTAAGGCTTCGGAAATTAGAATTTCTTTTTCTCCAAATCAACTCCGAACTTCCTGAATTTCAATTTCGACCACACGTACAAGTCATAATACTTGAAGTGAAACTACTCATGGCCTCAAACTATCGAATGATGCGCTAGAACTCAAAACGACCAGTCGGGTCATTACATTCTCTCCCACTTAAACATACGTCCGTCCTCGAACGTGCTATGAACTGCTCTGGGGTTGTCCGAAATCATTGTCTAGCCCCTCGTGCACCTACCCATGATACCAAAATTCAGTGGAGCACATTAGCTCGAGAAAATATGAAGATCCTACCCTTTAATTAGGCAAATAATCCTTAGAGCCAAATTCCATAAATTCTCTACTAGGCCTCCTTCCACCATACTAACACCATTTGAATCGCTACACGATGTACCACTACATGATTGTATACTCTCACTGAATTCAGACCATGCACCGCATTATTCACATGACCACAATAACATCTTCTGACATACAAATCACCATATCTGATTCCACTCCACCGCCCGGAAGTCTAACACATCTCTCATACATGATCATCCCACGAGGAATACTTCTAAAATTCTTCCGTTCCACCTAGCAAAATTTGAATATCAACAGTCGATCAATCAGGAGAGTGCCGCAATACCCGTGAAGTATCCATAAATCAAAACACATTGCCCCTTCTGAAATGTATACTCTCATCAGGCCATACCGATTTGTAATATCATTTTCCTAGTTATCTGAAACCGTCCATGCTGCCTACGAATTTATGTCCTTCCCTTCAAAACAGAACTGTGACCTTGCACATGCAAATCTCAATCCCACGCAATACACCGCGTCTACCATACCATCTTGCGAAGAGTACAAGAATCTTATAATCAACTCTGAGTCACAAGTAGAATACATACCCGATCAATCAGAAACCTTCCATTTGATCTCATCCCGGAGAAAATCCCAATACGCAACATATTCCTCATGCCGGTAGGAAATATACTCCTCGAACCGTGAGAGAAATCATTGAGAACTCTTCGAAACCCATTTGCACATAACCAAGATATCAGAACCGAATCTCTCTAACTCAACCCAACCACGCAGGTCGCCAAACCCCAAGAGAATTACCAAGAAACACCTGTGGAGGCTAGCCATATTATAAGTACCCAAAGATCCGATTATATCCGTTACTGTACTGATCCAACCTACTACCACGTTGTCCTATTTCTCCAAGTTCTTTCCAAATTGCCTTCAAACTGATACTTCTCCTTGCTGGAACACCACGACCCTTAAACAAAATTCACCATACAAGAGACCCTAGTATAAAACCACAACGCCCTAAGGCACATAAGCCGCTAACTTCCCTCTTAAGCACCCCAAAGCACCACAACCGCGACACCCACTCTAAAGAGACCTTATGTGAACCTAAAATTGTTTCCTTCACCTTCTTGACGCAGAAATGCATAATCTACAATGGTATAAAATGCCACGAGTATCGACACCATCCAATGCAAATATCAGATCCTAGCCATATACAAATCCGAAATTCTCAATTGCTACATATAATCCTTGAATCCATTAGAACCATTCTCGAGAGTCATCCACTCTACTCAAATCTCAATTAACCGACCAAATGGACCGAACGATCTGTACCCCATTAGCGCACCAACACCCAAGGGATTAACCCACACTCCTAAGAAATCGAGCAAATTCCTACTCTATGCACACTACATCTTTCACGACTAACCACTCAATCATTCCATAATTCCCATATACACATAGAGTGTAATACAACCCGTATCCAGAAATTCCTCTACCCAAGTCAACCTCGATCTCGACCTCTGCAAGTCATAACTGATTCACCAGTATACCCCTAACCGAAACCAATACAACACATAACCGTGCAGCCCACTTGTCGATAGTAGACTCCCCCACTTGGCTCAAAGCCATAAAACCAAACATTCGATAACATCACGATACCCATACTCTATTGCTGCCAAAATCCCGCACCGAAATTCAACTAAATCCTTTGTAAGCTCATGTAACACAAACCATATAATACCTCAGATCGTCTGCAAATATCGCATTCATCCTCGTGATAGTTAAGCCAACTTCCACAGGCGATTCCAACTCAAATTGCAACATATATCATTCACTAGTACAAGAGAACTCTCTATAAAATATCATAGGGATCACACAACCTCAGGACACCTCGTAGGAGATAATCCACCTGCTTTGCCTCAAACTGACATCTCCCCATACCCTTCCACAGTCACGACTACTACGCAATCACTTAATCTTCTTGATTCTAAACTCATCAACAAGACACTTCACTCCACAACTAAACAACATGAAAGATCCCTCAACATACCCATAACTCGAGATCATACGCCATATCAAGACAGAAATCAAACACCCAATAATCCTTGCTACCTATCAAGTAAACTCTTCTCGTCATATTCGAACAATCCGAACACATCTCGCAGTCACAACATACTCACCACATTGATATTTCACCGTTCATCGAGCCAAATATTCTACTCGCAGGGACATTAAATCATTACTGGACATATGAGCCCCAAAAGCACGTGCTCACAAAATTGAAATCTTTATGCTCAAGCTATCGTCAAAACCCGGCTTCAAGTCCTCCAGACTGACCCATCATCAGCACGCCAAAATCACATCTCACACCTCAAATGCGTGGAAGGAATTTAAAGAGTTACGCTTCATGCTGAATCAATGCCGCACGATAAGGATTGAAAGATGGGAAGTATATCCTAAATGTCCTGTAGCCTTTCGAAGATAGGTATGGACATCATCATACCGATCCGTAAGACTCTACTAGACACTTGCTCATGACTTGTAGAACATATGAACCTAGAGCTCTGATACCACCTTGTCACCACCCAAAATCCAACTAGTCGTGATAGCAGCTAACCCAACTCACTAGGTAAGCCAGTTAACCACTAACCAATTCCAATAACAATAAATAAAGCAATTAAGTAAAGAAATTATCTAAATCTTATACATTCCCCAAGAACCGGTAGTACAAATCATGAGCTTCTAAGAATAGAATTTACAAAGCTGAAATAAAATAAATACATCGTCCGTTTGATAAGTACATAAACAGAATTTTATAGATCTAAGGCTACCACGAACAAGAGGTAGCTACAACCGGGATGCAGACACCTTCAAATCTAGCTCCCATCGAACACAACAACATCATCAGCCAACATCTGCACGTAAGGTGCAGAAGTGTAGTATAAGTACAACCGAACCCATGTATTCAATAAGTAACAAACCTAACCTTAGGTTGAAAGTAGTGACGAGCTAACAGAAAGGTCGAGTCCAACACCAATATTCCCCAACAGTTCATAACAACATAGTATAATAACAAAATAAGAATCTAAAAAATAAAAGGCTCAGTTCGTTCACAGTTCTAGAAAAATAGGCATTTCTTTTCAAGTATCTCAGTGAAAATCCAAATCTTTTACCGAAAAGCCAATATACGAGTAAGTTTGAAAATTGTGATTTTTCCCAATACGCCTTTCAACAAATAGTAAGATGTTTCATTTTCAAATAGCATGAGGAAGGTACTTCTCTATGCCTACATGTCAAGATACATGTAAAATCATAAATGTCCCCAAAACTGGGTAGCAGAAGGAAATGCTCCTCTATGCATGTATCTCAAGTACGCATATCAAATGCAATGCATCTCGATGATGAGCTCATGTACTCACACTCTCAGAGTACTCAATCTCACTGTCTCGTATTCTCTCTCACTATGCTCAACACACTCAAACACTCAGCGTTGTACCATACCCGTTGCGACGTGCAGCCCGATCCCTATTTATAGTCGACTGCGCTCACTGGGGGTGTGCAGACTCTGGAGGGGATCCTTTCAGCCCAAGTACTATAATCCGCATGGACAACTCACGTGCTGCATGGATAACTCATGTACCATAATATCAATATCTGGAATCGCACGGACAACTCATGTGCCGCACGGACAACTCACGTGCTATTATATCAATATCTGGAATCGCAAGGACAACTCACGTGCTGCACGGACAACTCACGTGCTGCATGGAAAACTCACGTGCTATAATGACAACATCCTCACAAATAGGCCCCCTGCCTCACTCAGTCATCAATCTCTCCAGTCTTACTCATGGGCTCATAATGTCATGAAACTAGCCCGACAATAATGATATGATGTATCGATAAATAACTAAGACTGAGATATGATATGAATACATGAATATGACTGAGTACAAAATATCAATAAAATCAGTGAGATGATAGCAAAAAACGGCCGCTATGGGTCCTAACAATATCAGCATAAAGCCTAAACATGATATTTAGCATGATTGACATCTCAGTTATTTTATCACATGGTGATAAAACAGATATCAACAAAAATACGGAGTTACAATTCATAGGGTGCACGCCTACACGCCCGTCACTAGCATGTGCATCACCTCAATACCAATCATATAACACGCATTTTAGTGTTTTATACCCCTCAGCACTAAGATTAGAAGAGTTACTTATCTCGAACAAGCAAATACCAATGCCGAGCAAGCCAAGCGATGCTCCAAAGATACCATCCCGTGCGTTCCGACCTCCGAACGACTCGAAACTAACCAAAAACAACTCAAATGCATCAAACAATGCTAAAGGAACCAATTCCGATAAAAAAAGATCAAATCTTGAATCAAAATTCCAAAATCGGCCAAAACCCAACCCGGGCCCGCACCTCGAAACCCGACAAAATTTACAAAACCCGAAATCCCATTCACTCATGAGTCTAACCATACCAAATTTATCAAAATCCGACACCATTTGGTTATCCAAATCCCCAAAATCTACTCTCCAATTCTCAAGCCCTAAACCACCAAATTTCACTTCAAAATCTCACTAATTAGGTGGGAAAATCAGTGGGGAAACAAGTTTTATGATCTAAAACGAGTACAAAAATTTACCTCAATAATCACCTCGAAAATCGTCTCCAAGATCTCCTAAGTCCAAGTCCAAAATGTTGAAATAGGACTAAAATCGCGAACCCTTGCTTATAAACCTTCTGCCCAGACTTTTTCGCATTTGCGGGCCTATTGTCACACCTGTAACGCCGCATCTGCGGTGAAAATAATGCTTCTGCGGAAGTCACTTGCACCTCCAGGGCCCACATCTGCACTCCAGGTTCCACACCTGCGAATGTACATCTGCGGCCCTGGCCTCTCTTCTGCGGAGTCAATCTCTCCTAGCTGCCCTCGCACCTGCGTCCACTTGTCCGCATCTGCGCTACTACAGGTGCGGGAAATTCTTCGCACCTGCGATCCCTGTCCTTCATGGCCTTGCCAGCATCTGAGACTTATGCCACGCTTCTGCGTGCTCGCACCTGCGATGTCCACTCCGCCGGTGCGGTTACACTAGTAGCTGCAGCTCTTCAGCTGCGTCATCAACTAAAAAAAAATCAAGTCCGTTAACCACCCAAAATCTACCCAGGCCCCCTGTACATCCACCAAACATGCCAACAAGTCATATAACCCAATACGAACTTAGTCGAACCTTTGAATCACTCAAAACAACACCAAACCACCGATTACCCCCGGATTGTAGCCTAAAGAACTTCTAAACTTCCGCATTCTACAAACGATTCCGAATCATACCAAACCACGCCCAATTGACCTCAAAATTTGAGCACAAGTCATATTCAACATTACAGACCTACTCCAACTTCCGGAATCGGAATCCGACCCCGATATCAAAAAGTCAACCCCCGGTCAAACTTCCCAAAAATTCAACTTTCGCCATTTCAAGCCAAATTCCACTACGGACCTCCGAATCACAATACAGACGCGATCCTAAGTCCAAAATCACCCAACAGAGCTAACAGAACCATCAAAATTCCGTTCCAGGTTCAAATTCACAAAAATTCAATCTTAGTCAACTCTCCCACTTTAAAGCTTCAACAATGAAATTCATTATTCCAAATTGATTCTGAATAACTTGAAAACTAAAACCGACGATTTACATAAGTCATAATACATCATACAGAGCTACTCATGCCCGTAAACTACCGAGCGAAGTGCTAATGCTCAAAACAACCGATCGGGTCGTAACATACTTGGGGTCATTCTCATGCTTGGTTTGTTCATAGGTTTTGTTGTTTTTCTTATCAAAAATGATAGAGTAATGGTTGAAAATCATCACGAATTTTTAACTAAAGGAATCAAAGCTTCTAACAATGATAATTCCTCATCCCTTTCTGCTCAAAACTTGATTATCAATATTGTCGTCGAAAATCGTGCACCTCACGAAGCTGAGTACAAAAGCGTTGTGGTTTCAGTTTCCTACAAGGGATCAGATATTTATCAACAGAAAGGAGAGCATACGGCAGTACACATGACTTTTGATAATTTGCCCGAAAAGATAAAGGGCGATGATAGATTGCTAAGGTGACGTGAGTTCGTTTTGTGGAGATGTGAAGATCCACAAATTGCCAAAGAGATGGGATCACGCCCAACTATGCCTTGTAAAAAGGACTAAGCGGTCGCTACAAATATAATCCGGTTCAAGTCCGGAGTCGAATCCCACAGGGAACTAACCTATTTACAACAACGTTTAACAATGCTAATGATAAGCTCAATCAATTTCCGGATGCAAGATTTTTAATAGAGCATAAGTGGAATTTATTTATTTAATGAAAAATGACAACAAAATTAGCAATAATCAAGAATAAGGTTGAATTCAAAGGTAAAAGGATCTAGGGCTATTGATTTCCCCAATTGCCGGATTAATTCCTGTCACGTTAGCTATAATCTTGCTGTAATACTCTATGAGGATTATGAGTTATGGGCTACCGTAATTAACTCTCGATCAATTACGATAATTTTCTAGAAGCATTCTCTCGAACTACTCTAGTTAACAATTTATGCAACTCAGAATTATCCCACAAAAGCTTCGTTATCTCTAACCCCGCTTTTAAATTCAAGTAATTAATCTCTTAACTTACCCAAAAGTGGTATTGTTCAACAACAATCTAACCAAGTGTTCTTTTTCAAGCAACACAAGGTAACTAGACACGATTAATCAAGGGCCCTTTCAATTAATCAAAACACAACACATAGTTGAACAATCATAGAATAAGAACGACTCAATTATATCTAAACATAGTCAAAACTTCATCCAATAATTGGTTCCATCAATCCTAGATGATGGGTTTAGCTACTCATACTAATGGATAAAAATTCACTATAACAATTCATAATCAACAATGGAAGTAAGAAGAAGATGAAAACTCTTAGAAAATTCTCCGTCTTCTCTCTCTTGTTCTTGCCTCCAAAATCTCCTAAAAACAGCTCTCTTTCTCTTCTGGGCGAATTAGGCTTCATATAGGTTTAGATTAGTCGCCTTAGAAATTATATAATTGCCCCTGAGTTGTTGGCATCCATCCGCCCGTCCGCGGCCGCGAATTTCAGCCAGTGTTCTGCCCCCAGTGCGCGGTCTAATTCGTGGTCAACTCCGCGGCCGCGTACCTGGAGGGGACCTCCCCACTTGCTTTTCTCGCTCCTTTTCGACCGGGCTAACCTTCGATTGGCCTTCCACACTCCATATTGACTCCAAAACACTCTATAGCTTCCTCCTAGCTCGGAATGGCTCCTGCAAAGCATAAAATTCTTAATTAGAGCATTTTGTTATCTTTTAGCATTCAAATATCAATAAAATGCGGCTAAATTAGAGTATAAATAGTATCTAAATTGCATAAATATAGCCTACTATCAACACCTCACACTTAAACCATTGCTCGTCCCCGAGCAATCAAACCACACTCTACAGAGGCCTAACTTCACTGAGCGACTTCCCTAACTCGTCACTCCAAGAATATTTCACATAGTTTGAGTATACATTAGTGTAACATCTACACCTCAATAGAAGTAGACTCCCGCGAGCCACGCAATATTCCTAACCGGCTTACTTACTCTATTAAGAGGTCTAGACTTACCTCTCATTCGTGAATCAAGTGCCTGCTCACTACAAAAGAGACTCATTCCACAATCAATAAAATTCATGTACACTGAGGAACTTAAAATAAACAGAATTCACTCACCCTCAGAAATGATATTCTTGTGCCCCAAAAAACGCTCCATATGCTTGCCTTTAGTGTACTACTCTACTAATTGAGCTTGTTCAGTCTAGGATCAAGTAGGACTTTATTTGGCTGTAATGTAGGCTGCAGGTCGAGTAAGATATATTTGGATATAATAGTGACTACACCTCCCCAAGCACTTTAATACATATATTTTATAATCAAGCCCACACTTAAGTTAAACCAATATTTCCACCTTCAACACCATGTAAATTACCCCACACTTCTTTGAGCACAATCACCTTAAAAGCCACCACAGAATATTACTAATCAACATGATACACTATTAACACATGATACATTTTATTTTTCAATAAGGTGCACCTTTCTCCTTATTTCCCTAGTACCACTCAAAAGCCCCACCAACTACCTCACACTTTATTCTTTATAGATTCGTAGTAATTGAAGTGCTTACGAGAGGTAAAGGGTTCAAAAAGATGGTCAATTCAAATAAGGGATAAGGCTTGTAATGTGGTTGCCAAGGAAACAAGATTACAAGCTCAACGAGGTTAACTATGATACATAACAAATAGGTGGGTGAAATATGTATATATATATGATTCAACAAAGAAATACCTATTTCGCTTTGCAGACACACATGGCAAGTTCTAGGCATCAAATGTCGTGCACAGAACACAACAAGCCTCACACACACATGGCACATGTCTCACTCCAGAACGGATCATCAAACACTTAGATCAGAGTACTTAAGCCAAATTAAGAACATACAGTTTAATGCATTCTTACAAGAGTCAACAAATGAGCCTAAGCGTCACACTAAGTACCCGCTATATTAAAGGCATTACAAAGTTAAGAGATTCTATTCTAATCCTGCCCATAGCCCATAAGTTCCTAACTAAAAAAATAAAAACTAACTACACTCGGTTCAAATGAAACGCTGAAAAAGAACCGTGGTTTAAAGAAAAACCAAGGAGGGATTGATACACTACTACAAAAGAAAATCCACGCTCACCGCACCATTTTTTACTTTTAACATTTTTTTTTCTTTCGACTTTAGTCCCTCAAGAAACCCATCGAATGATATCCATCGTCGGGACAAGTCTAAAATGATTTATATAAATAAACTACGAAACTATTCTACATACAACATACAACAAAGTATCCCCCACCCCACACTTAAAAAGATGGCATGTCCCCATGTCATACAAAATAAGGTAATGTGAGGTAAAGGAACTTCCCTGGTGGATCAGTCTTGATCGGAGACAGTGCCATGGTTGAGATGACACGCCCTCCCCAGCGCACGTAGCCAACCCATGATTTTCTTCTCTGACTTTGCATTTTGGGTGGCCAAGGCATCAAATCTAGTCCCTAATTCCGTGACGGAAGTGCGCAACCCTGCCATATCTTGTTCTAAGGCTATCATACGTGTACTCCGTCTGACATGGGATAATCTTTCAGCCGCTGCAACTTGTTCCTGTGGGGGTGAGGCAGGTTCAACCTCCTCCTGCCCTTCATCGCCCTCCTCCGGCGCATCAGAATCATCACTATGAGTTGCCCCAGGTGCCACCGGGTCTTTCCCGATGGTCACTTTGTCTGCCCAAAACTTTGCTTCTTTCTTCACCATGCCATCCGCATTTGGGTTCTCAGGCACCCTTGCTGCCCGACATAATCTAGTGACCAGAGAGGGGAAAAAGAACCCATACCTCTTCTGTGGTGAACAGACGAACATCTCAGACTGAATAACTTGGGACATATCAAAATCATGGCCATTCACGAAGCACCAGATCAAGGAAGCTCGAAGACCATTTACCTCCGTTGTGTTGTGGGACGGCAACAAGCGACTGTTGATGATGTACAACCAACACTTTCCTTCAAAAGTGAGTGAGAAAGAGTGTAGCTTCGATCCCGGCACAACCCACACTACCTCTTTGTCTGGTGCACAAATAGTTCTGAAAAATCTGTTCCATGTGATGGGTTCTCGCTTGTAAGTATCATTGAAATTCTCCTCCCCATTGAATACAGGCAATCAGTACACTCTCCTGATGGCTTCTATAGAGGCGTCCACCCTCGTGTGCCGCACAGTGCATATTCTATCCTCATGTTTGGGGCAATTGGCATAGAACTCCCGGACAAGCATCAAGTTACCCTCATCCGGCTCTTCGAAAACGCTGTCCAACCTGCTCCTGATCAACTCCCGATACATATTAGGGCACTCATCCTGGAGGGATGCCCTGTCAATACCTCTTTCTGGTACAAGTATTTTTAGTGGCTTTCAAACTGAAGCGGTCTTGGGCAGCTCTGGAGACAAACCTGGTACGATCAAACTGAGCTGCACTGGCCGGCGCCTGGGATGAACCTCCATGTCCACTTGACGAGGCTCCGGTGGTGAGTCTCTTCTTTGAAGGTGTCATGGTACCTACACAACAAACACTACTATCAGTAATCGGTGCAATATAGGAACCAATGGCGGTTACTCAGATTTCACTCGCACAATTGGTTACAATTTACATTCAAACTCATTGTGGCAATTCTACAAACACTTAAGGTGCATATACTCCCCAAGTTACCCAAAGCTCGAATTAAACTTCCATTCCTCACAAACTCAACAATATCTTTCCCCAATTCAACCAAATCTATTAGCCTCACATGCCACATATATACTACAATCCTAACCCAAGACAAGAGTACTGATGATTCTACTATCCTACACATACAATAGCAAAGGAAAAGAATGGGAAAAATAAAAAATTAAAAAAAGAAAAAGAAAAAGAAAATACTAAGAAAGAGGAATAGAATCATGTTACTTACTTGGAGATCTTGGGAGGAACGGAGATTGGGGATTAGTTGAGTGGAGAAGAGGAGGAAGGAGAAGAAGCTTTGTTGATGAGAGAAATTTTGAGGGAGAGGGGGCGTGTGTTTTAGGGGAAGGGTTTTAAATTTTGTTAAGGGGGAGGGAAAGAAGAAGTGTAGGAGTGGGCGGTTGGGTGGGGCGGGTGGGGGGTTAGGTAAAACAAAAAACTACTTAATAGGAAAGAAAAAAAAAGAAGAGAAAAGAAAGAAAACAAATAAATAATAATCATTCTGAACCTGGTACCGCCTAATCCGCGACCGCGGATGAGGAACAGTGAGGGGGACAAAATCCGCGCCCAATTCGCGGTCAAGTCCGCTGGCACGGGGGAGACAATGGTCTGTGCAAAATCCGCGGCCTACTCCGCGGTCCAATCCGCGGCCGCGGATATCGATCTCCAGCAATTTTTTGTCTTTTTCGCACTTTTACCTATCTTCGGGTTAATTGCGTCCCCCGAATCCTTCAGATGCGCATAATTTTATCCCTGGACACTAGTGGATCGGTCAATGCCGTTCAAAATCAATTATAAAAACAAGAATAAAGAAAAATAATGGGTTGCCTTCCAAAAAGCGTCTGAGTTAACGTCGCGGCACGTCGATTTACAACAAACCATGGGTTGCTTCCCAGGAAGCGCCTGATTTAACGCCGCGGCACGACACAAGCTTTCATTATTACTCTTCGCTCGCGTATTGGGGCTCTTCCAAAGATATCACCACTCTATCCCCCTTTTCTTCGACCATTGCAAGGTAATGTTTCAACCTTTGCCCATTCACTGCGAACTTATTTGTCCCATCTTCGAATTCAATTTCTACAGCTCCACTTGAGAATAATTGCATCACTCTGAAGGGTCCTGACCATCGGGACTTCAACTTACCCGGAAACAATCTCAATCTCGAGTTGTATAACAACACTAGATCTCCAGGTTTGAAGTTCCGATCTAGAATGTTCTTATCATGCATCATTTCATCCTTTCTTTGTACAATCTTTCATTCTCAAATGCATGGAACCCGAATTCCTCGAGTTCAAGTAACTCAGTTACTCTGCTGGTGCCTTCAGTCTCCATATCCAAATTCAACTGCCGCATTGCCCAAAGGGCTTTATGTTCGAGCTCTGCCGGAAGATGGCATGCTTTTCCAACTACCAACTTGTATGGTGACATACCAATTGGAGTTTTAAATGTTGTGCGGTACACCTATAATGCATCATCCAGCTTCTTTGTCCAATCAGTCCTTGTCGCATTCACTATCTTGGTCAGGACACTTTTGATTTCCCTGTTAGACACTTCAACTTGCCCTCTCGTCTGTGGGTGGTAAGGTGTGGCTACATTATGGCGAACTCCATACTTTTCCAACAGCCTTGCGAATGCTTTATTGCAAAAATGGGTTCCACCATCACTGATTATAGCTCTCGGGGTGCCAAAACGTGTGAAGATGTTTTACGTTAGGAAGCCTATCACCTCTTTTGCATCATTTGTTGGGAGAGCCACCGCTTCGACCCATTTGGAGACATAGTCAACTGCTACCAATATGTATTTGTTGCCATACGAGCTGACAAAAGCCCCCATAAAGTCAATCCACTACATGTCAAAAACCTCCACCTATTGAATTGTGGTCATCGGCATCTCATGATGTCTAGATATGTTGCCTGTCCTTTGGCACTCATCGCAACTTTTTACCCAAGCATGGGCATCCTTTAACAGAGTTGGCCAATACAACCCCGATTCCAACACTTTTGCTGCTGTCCAGATTCCTCCAAAGTGTCCACCATATGGTGAAGCATGGCAAGCCTGCAAAACAGAAGGTTGATCTTTCTCGGGGATACACCTCCGAATCATGTTATCTATACATATTATAAAAAGTAGAGGTTCATCCCAATAATAAGATCGACAATCGCGAAAGAACTTTTTCTTTTGAATTGAAGAAAGTTCATAAGGTACAATACCACTTGCTAAATAGTTAGCAATATCAGCATACCACAGTGACTACTCCATTGTCACAACGAGTAACTGTTCATCCGGAAATGTCTCTGTTATATCTTCTACCTCCATCTTCTTTTCAGCTCCTTCCAACCTTGAGAGGTGGTCTGCCACTTGATTATTCGTCCCTTTTCTATCACGGATTTCCAGATCGAATTCTTGTAGCAAAAGAACCCAGCGGATTAAGCGTGGATTTGACTCCTTCTTTGCTATCAAGTACCTAATTGTGCATGGTCAGTATAAACAATAATTTTTGAACCAATTAAGTACGACCTGAATTTGTCGAAGGCAAACACTACAACCAACATTTCCTTTTTCGTTACGGTGTAATTGAGCTGTGCACCGTTGGGCGTCCTGTTTGCATAGTAAATTAGGTGCATCATCTTTTCTTTTCGCTGCCCCAAGACTGCTCCTATAGCATAATCACTGGCGTCGCACATCAGCTCGAACGGTTGCTCCCAGTTGGGTGCAACAATGATGGGTGCAGTTACCAGTCTCTTCTTTAGCTCCTCAAATGCCAACCTGCAATCATTTGAATACACAAAGGGCTGATCCTTTTCAAGAAGTTTACATAAAGGGTTAGCAATCTTGGAAAAATCTTTTATGAATCGCCTATAGAACCCGGCGTGCCCAAGAAAACTTCTCACTGCCTTGACCGAAGTGGGCGGTGGAAATTTCTCAATCACATCAACCTTATCATGGTCGACCTCAATTCCCTTACTGGACACTCGATGCCCCAAAACTATTCCTTCTTGTACCATAAAATGGCACTTTTCCCAATTCAGCACCAAATTTGTCTCCACACATCTTTTGAGAACTCTTCTTAAATTGTGAAGACAATCTTCGAATGAATCCTCCACCATGGAGAAATCATCCATAAACACCTCCATAATGTCTTTAACCATATCAGTGAAAATGGCTAACATACACCGCTGGAATGTAGCTGGCGCATTGCAAAGTCCAAAAGGCATTCTCCGAAAGGCAAAGGTGCCATACAGACAAGTGAAGGATGTTTTCTCTCTGTCTTCAGGGGCTATAGAGATCTGGTTGTACCCCGAATATCCATCCAAGAAACAGAAGTGAGACCGCCCAGCTAACCTCTCCAACATTTAGTCAATGAAAGGCAAGGGGAAATGGTCCTTCCGGGTGGCTGTGTTCAATTTCCGATAGTCCATGCAAATATTCCACGCCATGACTGTACGAGTCGAGATCAACTCATTATTCTCATTTTGTACGACTGTCATTCCTCCCTCTTTCGGCACACACAGAACATGGCTGACCCAATTGCTGTCAGAGATGGGGAAGATGATACCCGCTTCCAACCACTTGATCACTTCCTTCTTCACCACCTCTTTCATATTCGGGTTCAGCCGTCGTTGATGCTCTATGGAAGGTTTGTGCCCCTCTTCCAAGAGAATCTTGTGCATATAAAAGGCTGGGTTGATACCCTTTATGTCTGCCATGGTCCAACCAATGACAGTCTTACATTCTTGTAACACCTGCAAGAGTTGCTCTGCCTGCACAACTAGTAAACCAGATGATATAATAACATGCAAAGTAGAATTAGGCCCTAAGAAAACGTACCTGAGGTGAGCTGGAAGCGATTTCAGGTCCAACTGTGGTGGCTCCTCTATTGATGGTTTTGCAGGTGGTGTTGCTCTTTCTTCTAAGCGTAGGGGCTCGAACTGAGGTTCCCTTTTCCAGAACCCTTGACCCTCGAGAGACATGACCCACTCCGCCAACCCTTCACCATCCAACTCTTCCAAATTTATCAAACAGGCTTCTAGCGGATCCCTGACATTAAGGGTATCATCCTCCTCTTGTAGTATCACATCCACGGCCTCCACTAGTGAGCAATTTGAAAATTTGCTAGGTCTCCTCATGGATTGTTGAATGTTGAATATTATTTCTTCATTGTTCAACCTCATTTTCAACTCTCCAGTCTCACAATCAATCAATGCTCTCCCAGTGGCTAAGAATGGCCTTCCTAAAATGATGGGTATCTCTTCATCCACTTGACAATCAAGAATAACGAAGTCTGCAGGGAATACAAACTTCCCCACTTGAACAAGCACGTCATCAAGAATTCCTGTCGGTCTTTTGACTGTGCGATCAGCTAGTTGCAACAACATTGAGGTCGGTCTAGCTTTGCCAATGCCCCGTTTTGTATAGATTGCCAAGGGCATCAAGTTTATACTACCCCCCCAAGTCACACAATGCTTTAGCAAAAGCATAACTCCCAATGGTGCATGGGATAGTGAAACTACCTGGATCAGATACTTTTTGAGCCATAAGTCTTGTCACTACCGCGCTGCAGGTCTGCATCAGAGTTACAGTGGACAGGTCCTGGAAGTCAAATTTTCACGACATCAGGACCTTCATCATTTTTGCATACCCTGGCATTTCCCTCAAAGCATCCATCAGTGGAATATTCAATTGAATTTGTCGAAGCATTTCCATGAATTTCCTGTATTGATCATCTTTATTTTGCTTTGCCAATCTCTGAGGGAATGGTGCAGGAGTCAACCTCTGCCCACTGCTTGGTGTCTTTTCTTTGTTGGAAGCTTTTTCTACCACATGTTTTGAGAGTTGTTCACCTTCCTTCTCCTTACCCTTGTCAATCTGTGCTTGTTCAATTAGAACCTCGGTGTGCTCTTCTAACTCATCTGCCTCTAATGTTACTGGAGTATTTGGCGTAGTCTCTCTCCTAGATTGAGCAACTTCTTGCTCTCTGTATAAATCTCTTCCATTCCTGAGACTCACTGCCATTAGCTGATTTGGGTTCTGTTCCTTTGGGTTAATATTTGTATCTGCAGGTAATGTTCCTTGTGGGCGATTTTTTAAGGCCATAGACAACTGTCCCAATTGAGTTTCAATGCCTTTGATTGACGAATCATGTGCTGCTAACTTTTCTTGCATCTTACCATTTGTCCCAATGAGTTGTTGCAGCATGCCCCTGATTTCTGTCATGTTGCTGTCCTGCTGTTGATGACGTGGTTGGTAGGCAAACTGTTGCTGGTGCTGCTGATTATAGCCTTGTTGCCTTTGATAAGGCACGACTTGGCCTTGTGGTCGTGCGCTTCCTGGATTGGGGTAGTGTTGTGGCTTGTTTGGTCTGTACTACTGGTTTGGTGCTGGTCCCCATTGCTGCCCACCTTGCCTCTGACCTCTGAAATTGTTGACATAATTCATGTCCTATCTAAAGCCATGGTTGTCATTCTCTCCACTCCATGAGCACATATATGACTGGTTTATGCAAGGAGTGCACAAGCTTCCATTTGTTGTATCAACAATGTGCACTTGCTTTGTACCCATATCATAAATTTTCTTTGTCATTAAGCTCATCTGGGTCATGAGAGTGGCTATGTTCTATGCATTGCAATTATTTGCGTCAAGAGCAATAGAATGCACTATTGGTGTAAGTGTCGTACCTCTAGTCATCTAGCCTGAATTGTGAGCCATCTTGTCGAGAAGAATCTTGCACTCTTTGAACGTTTTGCTCAAAAATGCACCCCCAGCCGAAACATCTATATTGGCCTTCAAACTGTCTGCCAAACCCATGTAGAATATTTGTCCCAGCATCTGATCTGGAATGCCATGGTGTGGACATTTCACTAACATACCCTTAAACCTCTCCCAGGTTTCTTGCAAGGTTTCAATCGGTTTCTGCATGAATTGTAATATCTCATCAATTTGCCTTACAGTCTTGTTGGGAGGGTAAAACTTGTTTAAGAATTCAACCAAGTTTGAGCCTCTCCAGTCACTGAGAATGGGAACAATAATAGCTTAATTGCTTCCGGAGTCACATTCGACTGTCTTTGAGTCACACAAATTGATAGGAAGTTCTTCAGATGTTGTTGTGGGTCTTCGATGTATGACCCGGAGAACATTCCCTTATTCTGAAACAAGTGCATCATGTTGTTGGTAATCTGGAATGTCTCAACTTGTATCTGAGGAACAACAATGGCAGTGGCCAGTTTATCAGCAGTTGGTTGTGCCCAATGATAAAGAGCAACTTCCGGCACAAGAGGTGCCACCACTCCATTGTTTGGGTCAAGACGATCATTCCGATTGTTTACGTTGACGTCGTCCACGTTGTTCATTTCACTTTCGAGTTGGCCTTTTTGTTTTAACTGTTTGTTCTTCTTATTGGCCCGATTCAATGCCCTGAATGCTTTCTCGGGGTCTAAGAGTCCTTCAAAAGTTCACCAGTCCTCAAAGAATTTCTAGGCATACACCTGAGTCACAGAAGAGTTCAAACGCGAGAATTTCAATGAAAAATTTTTAACACCGTAGGAAATTGATCTAAACTAAGAAACCTAGCAATACTTCTAAGTTGGATTAAATAACACCGTTAGTTCCTCGGCAACGACACCAAAATTAAATCACACCAAACTATGCCTTGTAAAAAAGACTAAGCAGTCACTGTAAATATAATACGGTTCAAGTCCGGAGTCGAATCCCACATGGAACTAACCTATTTACTATAACTTTTAACAATGCTAATGATAAGCTCAAACAATTTCCGGATGCAAGATTTTTAATAGAGCATAAGTGGAATTTATTTATCTAATGAAAAATGATAACAAAATTAGCAATAATGAAGAATAAGGTTGAATTCAAGGGTAAAAGGATCTAGGGCTATTGATTTTCCCAATTGCCGGACTAATTTCTGACACATTAGCTATAATCTCGCCGTAATACTCTATGAGGATTATGAGTTATGGGCTACCGTAATTAACTCTCGATCAATTACGATAATTTACTAGAAGCATTCTCTCGAACTACTCTAGTTAACAATTTATGCAACTCAGAATTATCCCACCAAAGTTTCGTTATCTCTAACCCCGCTTTTAAATTCAAGTAATTAATCTCTTAACTTACCCGAAAGTGATATTGTTCAACAACAATCTAACCAAGTGTTCTTTCTCAAGCAACACAAGGTAACTAGACACGATTAATCAAGGGCCCTTTCAATTAATCAAAACACAACACATAGTTGAACAATCATAGAATAAGAACGACTCAATTATATCTAAACATAGTCAAAACTTCATCCAATAATTGATTCCATCAATCCTAGATGATGGGTTTAGCTACTCATACTAGTGGATAAAAATTCACTATAACAATTCATAATCAACAATGTAAGTAAGAAGAAGAAGATGAAAACTCTTAGGAAATTCTCTGTCTTCTCTCTGTTGTTCTTGCCTTCAAAATCTCCTAAAAATAGCTCTCTTTCTCTTCTGGGCGAATTGGGCTTCATATAGGTTTAGGTTAGTTGCCTTAGAAATTATATAATTGCCCCTGAGTTGTTGGCCTCCGTCCGCCCGTCCGCGGCCGCGGATTTCAGCCAGTGTTCTGCCTCCAGTGCGTGGTCCAATTCGCGGTCAACTCCGCGACCGCGCACCTGGAGGGGACCTCCCCGCTTGCGTTTCTCGCTCCTTTTCGACCGGGCTAACCTTCTATTAGCCTTCCACACTCCATATTGACTCCAAAATACTCTTTAGCTTCCTCCTAGCTCAGAATGGCTCCTGCAAAGTATACAATTCTTAATTAGAGTATTTTGTTATGTTTTAGCATCCAAATATCAATAAAGTGCAGCTAAATTAGTGTATAAATAGTGTCTAAATTGCATAAATATAGCCTACTATCAAGATGCTCCAACAAAATACATTACACTTGATCTTGTTAGCAGAGTCGGGTCCAGAATTTAAAGTTTATGAGTTCCTGTAGTAATATCAAATTAATAAAGTATATAATAATAACTGGGTTCACAGTTAGATATTTATAGATATTTAGTGTATTTTTTAATTAAAAATACTGGGTTTATGCAAAAGTTACTGACGTACCGGGAACCCATATACTATACTCTAGATCCGCCACTGCTTGTATGTTAGCCTTATTTTTCACTAGATGCTATATGTTCATGTTCTCTAGATTTAAATCCTATAATTAATAATAAGACATCTTTTGAGAATATGAATAGAGATTATATTGCAGTTGGAAACTACTTTTAATTTCTTCCTAGGATTTTAATATGAGAATGCTTATTATTTTCACAGAACTTGCTCTTGTATAGTTGTTTTTGCTAACTTGCCTATGTAAATGTTGTGGGATCAATGTGATCGCTCTACCTTAGCTAGAAATTTTTGATAGGGAGCATCTTCCCTTTAAATAGGCCTTATGAGTCGCAAATTTGAAGTAATCGGATTAGTAGGTTTTAGATAATGAACAGATGGTTAAACCAAGAAAATAAAAAAGCTTTCCCCGTGTTGTTTGGCATATGAATGGAGTGATTTAGCTAAATTACGTTTCTCATCTATTGCATCTGCATCATAAGTGTTGGTGGACAGAATTAGCCAATACCTATGCTGATAGGAGTTAGGTAGCAAGTACTGGTAAAATAGTTAGGTAGCAAGTATTGGTAAAATAATTAGAGATATACGCAAACTACTAATCAAGATACTACCATCGTAAAAATAATTATGTCACAGGTTTGTTGTTTAAGTTTGCAAAAGTAGAGCACCTTCGCTCCCGAACTTACTAAAAAAAGAAGAAGTTATAAATAAAGTAGAAAATATCCTAGAACCAAAATATAGATACCAAATACGAAGGAACTCGTTCTCCTTACGACTCCTTATTTGATAAATTTTTCGGAAGTTCAAAAAAATCATTTAACCATCTAAATTTAAATTTTGGATATTTCTCCAGAGCTTAGAATTATTTTAACATTTTCATTTCAATTATCTTAATACATGAAAGGAAGTTTATTACCTTTTTATTAAATAAACTGTATCAGAAAAACAAGACGGTGGGAGTAATTAACAATATCAGGGGAATATTATCAATTAATTGCTACTTAACATGTCAGATATATTTAACAAATGTTGCTCTTTATACTTTTTAATGGCCAACTAATAATACAATAGTAAAATGGAATTCCTATTCTATTTACATTAGAATAGTATCTAGACTTTCACAACACAATATCTACGCCTCAATCCTAAATAAGTTGGAGTCAGATATATGAATAGTATCTAGATGACCGAAAAAAATACATTAATGCCCAATTTTATACAGTATATACAATATATATTAGAACTAGGGATTAGAATCAGTAAACTGAGGTCTCTAGTTCAAGGCTTGTGAAAGTGTGAATACACGGAGTTGCCTTTATAGATAGCGCTTTGCCCTCAAAAATAATATTATGATTTCTCGGCATAAATTCAGATTAGTCGAGTCCTAAAGCGGGGCCAGACACCCGATAGAAAACAAAAATATTGAGGGATTAAAGGAAACTTGACCCTTTATTTTAGGGATTACTTTGATCACTTCCTCTCCAAAGGAACTTGCCCTTTATTTAAGTGACTATATCTTGATATTTTCCTCATCAACAAATTAAACAGCAATTCTGAGAATTAAATTTCAACACTATAAATTCTTACAATAAAGAAAAATCTTGTTGTGACTTTAATGAACTTCTTCAGATTTCACCAATACTCTTTATCTTTCTCTTTATATGTTTTCTTCCTCTTATAATATTTTTGGAAGGTAAATCCTATAGAGCTTCTTTACCCAAATTTTCTATTGAAGCAATTACGGCTTCTAATATTGACATTTCCTCATTGCCTTCATCTCTTTCTGCTCAAAACTTGACTATCGATTTTATTGTCGAAAATCGTGATGGTACTAACGTTGAGTACAGAAACATGGAGTTCTCCACACGTACATACGCCAGATCAGATTTGTTTTAATATATATTGGCTTTTCATTAATTTAAGGAGTTTAATTTATGAATTTTAGAGTAATTTATATAATTCTCTTGAACTTTGTTCTATTTAAATCTTATAATAATATGAATTGAGATTGCAGTTGGAAGAAAATATTTTTTTCCAAGGATCTTAAATGAGAATGCTTATTATTTTCGTAACACTTGCTTGTTTGTGAAGTTGTTCTTTCGCTAACTTGACTATAGTTGTTTGTCTTTTTACACAAATAGCTGGCCATATTTATTATTTACTTTTCTATCAATATATATCGATTATACATTGAATATAATTATACACATATAATACATAAATTATGCATATATTATACAAATAATATTTTTGTGACCTTACTTAAACAATTATAAACAAAATTTTATTTCCATAAGAATAGACTCTAGATGATTGCAAAAATCATAAAAATACATTAATCATGGCAAAAAAACAAAAGGAGATCAAGAGATTCCAAAGTATTCCAAATCAGATATCCACAATTGCACAGAACATTTTCTCATGTGTAGGTGATGAAAATTGAAGCTTCACATCTCCACAATAAACTTGCAATCTCATTGGACCATATTTGCCCATATCAAAACATCCCATTACATCCACGGTAAAAAATCCATATCCATTTTCTCTATTTTCCTTATTAATTGCATTAGCAACATTAGCATTCCTCATCTGGACGGGAAAATTACCAAATGACACTTGTACTGATGTACGCTCTCCTTTCTCTTGCCAATAAAGACCTAACATATTCGACCAAATAACATTTTCCTTGTACAAAATTGAGACGACCGCATTATTATACGTGGCTGGACGAGGAGCATGATTTTCGACGACGAAATTGATCGTCAAATTTTGAGCAGAAATTTGGGATGATGAATCAGGCAATGAGGTAATATCAATATTAGAAGAAGTAATTGATTCAATTGAAAATTTGGGCATAGAAGCTTTATCGGATACATCTTCAAAATGAGTTTCAACAAGAAGCCAACATATAAAGAGAAGGGCAAGAATTCCTAGTAAATAAAGAACAAATTTGCAACACATACAACTAACACTAGTGGAGGCCTTAGCTTCTTCTTCCCTTAAAATCCAAACGTGGCTATTATTGTAATGAGTTTCTGGTACACTCTTCATTTTTTTGAAAACCAAACTTAAAAATTTATAATCACCAACTTAAGCTAAAATCAAAGAATTAAATGGAGTATATATATAATATCTGAATAGGGTGTTTGTGTTCAAGTTGAACTCTACAACTTAAGTATGCAAAACTAGGTCACTTTTTTTTTTTTTTAGCTATTTCTCTTTTTTTTTTACCTCGTTGTTAAACCTAGTAAAATATATTTTATTCCCGAATAATGTTGCATCTACTGGATAAGGACGTCCAAAATGCATATCTTGAAGAAAAACGATTAGATACGACAAGACAATTTTTCTTTTTTTCTTTTCTTTTTTGGTAAGCTAAAAACATTGATACAATCATACCTTTTTACAACAACTATCCTTTATAACATCACTTCACTATAATGATCAAATTTCTTTTGGAACCAACTTATCAGAACAAACAAGTTTATTTTCTGAGGTTAGGCCAAGCCCCCCCTTACCAACAGTCTACTGGTACAGGTACGTGATAAAATAGTCAAAGTATGCATGTTGTAACGACTCGGCCGGTCGTTTTGAGTATTTTAGCCCCGATCCCCTAAATTATGCTTCCTCTATGCTATATTGTGATTATGTAACTTGACGGGATGTTTGGTTTTGGTTTCAGAGTGAAATGGGACACATAGTCCCCAAGTTGAAAGTTTAAGTTGTAAAGAGTTGACCGTAGTTGACTTTTGTGTAGACGACCCCGGAATAAAGTTTTGATGATTCCAATAGTTCCGTATGATGATTTTAAATTTAGGAGCGCGCGACTGGATGTTGATTTGGAGGTCCGTAGATTGTTTCGGCGTAAATTGGTGAAAATTAGAAAATGAAAAGCTTGAAAGTTTGACCAGGAGTTGTCTTTATTCATATCGGTGTCAGAATCCGATATCAAAAATTAGAATAGGTGTGTAATGTCATTTATGACTTGTGTGCAAAATTTGAGGTCAATCGAAGTTGTTTTGGTAGGAATCGGCATTAGTTTTGAAATTCAGAAGTTCATAAGCTCTTTGGCTTGAATCGATGCGCGAATCGTGATTCTACTGTTATTTGATGTGATTTGACGCTTCGAGCGTGCTCGTATGATGTTTTAGGACTTGTTGGTATGTTTGGTTGAGGTCCCGGGGGCCTCGAGTGTAATTCAGACCATGTTCGGCACATTTCAGATCATTTAGGAGTTGCTGAATCTGGTGTTTCTGGTGTCCTTCTATGCAATCGCGAATGGATAACCGCGATCGCGAAGGGTATTTTGGCACTGGGGGAAATTTGTTTTATGCGATCGCTTGAAGGAGCCTGCGATCGCGGAAGGCTGGATTCCAGTGAATCGCGAATGCGTAGAGTAGACCGTGTTCGCGTACAAGGAAGTGAGCCAGCAGGGTAACGGGAAGTTGTTCTTCGCGATAGCGTGGACAATTCCGCGATCGCGTAGGGTTGGGTATCAGTGATCCACGTTCCCGTGGAGTCAACCACGTTCGCAAAGGCCATTTAGGGGGCAACTTTGATTTGTTTTTCGCGATCGCGAAGGAAAATCCGCGATCTCGATATGTAAATGACTGGGCAACAAAACTTAAGTTCTGAAAATGAGACTTCTATTTTTGCGATTTAGAGCTCGGGGAGAGGCGATTTTTCGGGAGATTTTCAAAGAAAATATTGGAGTAAGAATTTTTAACTCAATTTTGGTTAAATTACCCGAATCTATTATTGTTTTAGCATTTAATTGGTGGTTTAAATTGAAAAAATTATGAAAACCCTTAAGGTTAAATTTGAGGGTCGAGTTGTGATCAAAATTTAGTAATTTTGGTATGGTTAGACTCATCGTTGAATGGGGGTTCGGACTCCGTAACTTTTATAAATTTCGAGACGTGGGTCCCGCCCACGTTGATTTTCCGAGTTGACTTTTTATTTCTTTGCAAATATCGTAAATTTTATTGTTCGAATTAGTTTCTTATGGTTATAATTATAGAATGAAATTATTTTGGCTACATTCGAGCCATTCGGAGTTGGATAATCGAAGAAAAGGCCTACTAGTGGATTGAGATAGCGCGATTTAAGGTAAGTGACTTGTCTAACTTTGTGTGAGGGAAATATTTCTTAGGATTTGGTATTGTTATGAAAGTTGTGATGTGTGAAAGCCGTGTACACGAGGTGACGAGTGTGTACACGGGCTAAATGCAGAAAATTCTGATTTTAACTATGTAAATCCCTCTCACGTATTACTTGAAATTATTTTTTCATGTTATACTCATTATCATTAGTCTATTTTTATATGTTCTATTTGCCTTACCTTTTTCTTGCGAATTGCTCTATTTGTTTAGCTGAAGTTTTGTTCCCTTCTTATTCCGTGCTTATTAATTGAAAGTTGAACTCCTTACTTGAAATTGTTAAATTATGGATTAATTCCTGAAATTGGTTGAGATATAAAGACTGTAAATCATATTGAGACAAAAGTGTTAAATTGTGAAATATTATTCTGTTGAGTTGTTCACTTACGAATATTTTTGTTGAGATTTTGTCTACTTTGTGGTTGAGCTGTAGGCTCCTTATTGTGAAAAATAATTTTATTGTTAATTTATTTGGCAAGTTGAAATATTTGGGCACTTGAGGTGCGAATTGTGATATTGATACGCATGCGGTGATATAAGGTCTGAGTATTAAAACGCAAGCGGTGAGACAAGGTGGGCTTGATACGCATGGCTAGTAGGTGTCACGACCTAAAATCCCACCACAGGCGTCGTGATGACACTTAGTCTCTAAGAATAGGTAAGCCGATTACAATTACATTTTGAGCCATTTTTTTTGAAACATATAATTTAATACAAGTATTGAAACCAACAGCAAAAATAATTATAACAACCTCCCAAGACTGGTAATACTGAGTCACGAACTGTAACTGAATAGATGCAATGATCTCAAGGATCGAATATACAATATTTTTCGAATAAGAGTTGACAGTACAATAAAATAAAAAGACTCCAAGGGACTGCGGCGACCAAGCAGCTCTACCTTGAATCCTTGCGATCATACTCTAACTCTGCCCGGGTCCGATAACTCCAATACCTGGCTCTGCACAAAAATGTGCAAAAGTGTAGTATGAGTACACCACGGCCGGTACCCAGTAAGTATCAAGACTAACCTCGGTGGAGTAGTGACGAGGTACAGTCAAGACACTCACTAGTCAAATAATCTGTGTAATATAGCAGTATACAATAGTACTGGAAAACAACTATCAATGATAGCAACAAAAATCAACCAGTGATATAAGCAGCAAGGCAACAAGAACACCATAATTATTGCTCACGAATAAGGAACACAAGTACAACCAATTAATCAAGTCCTTCAAATATAAATCTTTCACATATAATTCTTTCGAATAAATACCTTTCGAATATACTTCTTTCAAATAAATATCTTTTGAATATAATTCTTTCAAAAAAAAGTCACTTTGTGACACCTCATTTAATAATCATAAAATACGGGTCTAAGCCCACTTTCATATTTTCGTAACACGGGTCTCAGTCCACTTTCATATTTCCACGGTATCTCGTGCCCATATTTCTATCACAACCGCACGGACAACTCACGTGCCAAAATATCAATATATAAGATCCATACGGACAACTCACGTGCCAATAATAAAATCATCATTTACTCATGGCAACTCGTGCGCACATCTCATTACACAATTATACGGATAACTCACGTGCCAATATCATAATCATTATATACCCACGACACCTCGTGCCTACATTTTATATCACAACCGCACGGACAACTCACGTGCCGGCAATAGCCACAGGCTCACAATTTTAACATGTATCAGACTATTATAAAATTTACTGAATTCACAAAACAAGTTGCACAAGATATAAAAGTAATCACAAGGAAATCACAATATCACGTGAAAATCACTAGCACAATAATCCCACGTCATCACATAGCATCCCTGACAATAGCCACCCTTATCACTCCTACAATAGCCTCCCTTATCCCTCCGCCTTTACAATATCAATAGCCACCCTTATTGCTCCTATAGCCACCCTTATTGCTCCTATAATAGCCTCCCTTATCCCTCCGCCCTGACAATAATAATAGCCACCCTTATCGCTCTTATGGCCACTCATAGCACTCTTATAATAGCCTCCCTTATCGCTCCGTTTAATAGCCTCCCTTATCACTCCGCCCAGACAATATCCTAACACACATAACAACAGTGAAATGCCACCCTTATGCCCGCATAATATCAACAGTGGGATGCCACCCTTATACGCCATATAATAGTAACCCAAATCACATAACAATTCACACAGAATATTATCACAACAACACAACATAATCAACTCGTATTTACAAATTGCCCGTAGGCCACAACCTTTCCAAAGATACAACAAAATCAATTAATTTCACAAAAGATAGCCCGCGGCTCAACACAATGTATATAAAATCTCAAAAAAGACAACAAGGATGGAAAAGTAACTCACCAAGAACAACACCTTTTTTAATTCAAAATTTTAATAAATATATTAATGCCTCTTTTTAAACTTATTTAATTAATTATTTGCAGATGAAAAATTCATAATGTAATTATTTCCAGGAAATGTCAACTTAACAAGCACACAGAATTCACATAAAAATCAAAGTAGCAATCACACAAAATTATCATATAAAACAAATTCAACAAATAAAGAATGAGGCATGACAAATAAGGATTAATAAGTGCCACCAATTTCCAATTTAATACATAAAAATGCCTAAGACTTTAAACCAATAATATTTGTACATATAAGCCCGAGTACGTACACGTCACCTCGCGTACACTGCTTTTTAATTTCACAAACGAGATATACGACTCAATGCCTAAGGGGTATTTCCCCCACTCAAGGTTAGACAAGATACTTACCTTTTTGAAGTTAGGCCAATATTCTAAAATAGCATTTTTGCGTGAAATGACCTCCGGACGGCTGAAATCTAGCCAAATTAATTGAATAACTTCATTAAAATTCATCGAAAATAATTCCGAATAATATAACTTCGGCTTAAAATTTCACATTAAAAAGTCAACACGGGGCCCGCCTCTCAGAACCCGACAGAATTTTTACGAAATTCGAATACCCATTCCGATACGCGTTCAACCATACCAATTTTATCAAATTCCGATAATGAATCGACATCCAAATCCTCAATTTAAGGTATATAAAATTTCTACCATTTTCAACCCAATTCACTAATTTCATGATAAAAACAACAATAGATTCATGTATTTTAACCAAAATCGAGTTAGGAATTCTTATCCCAATGTTTTCCTTGAAAAACGCTCGAAAAATCGCCTCACCCGAGCTTTCTTTGTCCAAAAATGGAAGAATGAGATGAAGTCTCATTTTTTGACTTTATTCTGCTGCCCAGGGGTTTGTTCTTCGCGTTCGCAACCCTCCCCTCGCGTTCGCGATGAACAAATTCCTCAACAGCCATTTCCAAACTTTTCCCAGACAACCTCTAGTATAATGATCATAAAATTTTGTATAAAACTCCAAATGACAAATTGTTTGACTTTCAGAAACCTAGACATCAAGGGATACAACTTTCATGTTTTGATCATCTCCCAATTCCTTATAGATTGCGAGATATAAGCTTCTAAAGTCAGCTATGTGCAGCACAAATTTCTTCTTCGTGATTTCCAAACTCTTCCCAGACATCCTATAGTGTATCAACCATAACATTTTGTAAACAACAACAAATGCTAAATGGCTTGATATTCTAAAAACTAGACACAAAGGGCTACAACTTTCATTTTTGGATCATCTCCAAATTCCTTATAGATTGCAAGATATAAGCTTCCAAAATCAGACGACAGACAGCAGGAATTCCTTCTTCGCGAATGCGAGAGTCTCTTTGCAAATGCGAAGAATAAAATCCTAGAAGCCAAATCCTTCTTTGCGAATGCGAGAGGCTCTTCGCGAACGCGAACAACAAAAACAGACATAAGAAAAACAACATTCAAAGTAGCCCAAAATGATCCGAAACACACCCGAGGCCCCCGGGACCCCAACCAAATATACCAATAAGCCCTAAAACATGATATGAACTTAGTCGAGACCTCAAATCACATCAAACAATACCGAAACTATGAATCGCACCTCGAATCAAACTTATGAGTTTATAAAATTTCCAAATTATATAACTTGTGGCGAACATATCAAATCAATCAGGAATAACCCCAAATTTTGCACACGAGTCATAAATGATATAACGAAGCTATTCAAATTTCCGGAATCGAAATCTGAGCCTCGTATCAATCAAGTCCACTAGCGGTTAGACTTATGAATATTTCAAAACTTCAACTTTCCGATTTTTCGCCGAAATGCTTCAAATTATTCTACGCACTTCCAAATACAAATCCGGACATACTCCTAAGTCCGAAATCACCATACAAAGCTATTGGAATCATCGAAATTTCATTCTGGAGTCGTTTATACAAAAGTCAAATTTTGGTCAACTCTTTTCGTTTAAGCTTTAGAAACAAGAGTTGTTCTTTCAAATTGATCCTGAATCATCCGAAAATCAAATTCGAGCTTGTACGCAAGTCATAACACATATTACGAAGCTGCTCGAGATCTTAAGGCACCAAACGAGACACTAATTCTTAAAATGACAAGTCAGGTCGTTATAGTAGGGGAACTACTAGAAGCCATGTGGTGTGATAAGGTGGGCTAAAACGCGGGATGCTATTTCGAGAAAAATGATTTTTAAAACTAAATGTGAAGGCTCCCGTGGTGATATAAGAAAAGATTGTGAATTTACTTATGATTTGGAACTACGAGGCGGTACCTCGGGAGTGCCCTTGTTGATACGTTTATTTTGGTGTACTTGTCTTTGGTTGTTTTGTTTTCCTTAACATGTAAATCTTTGTTTTCTTCTGTGGTTTATTATTTGCCTTTATTTTGTGTAGCTAAATTATGGCAGACTCCTTACTTGTTTCATTTTCATTGTCATTATAATTATTATATTGTTAAATTTTTTGTCATGTTTCTTATTATTTCCAGTAGGGCCCTGACATGACCTTGTCACTACTTTACCGAGGTTAGACTTGGCACATACTGGGTACCGCTTTGGTATACTCATGCTTCGCTTATGCACATATTTTTATGTAGATCCAGGTACTTCCTACCAGACCAGGTATCAATGAGTTGAGTCCGTACGTGGTGACTTCAGGGTATACTTACTGGCATCCGCAGGCCTCGGAGTCCCCCTCTACCTATATTATGTTGTTTCCTTTTGCTTATTAGACTCTGATGTATAGAGATATTCAGTATTACTTCATAGAACTTGTGACTTGTATTTCGTCGGGTTTTGGGGAAATTTGTATATGTACTGAGTTGTGGAGTGTAACGACCCGGCCGGTCGTTTTGAGAATTTAAGTCCCGTTCGGTAGCATAAGGCCCTGCGTAGCTTTGTATTATGTGTATTGACTTGCGTGCGTGGTTGCATTCAGTTACCGGGTGATTCGGAGTGATTTGGGACAATTAGTCCCTAAAATGTAAGCTTAAGTCTTAGGATTTTGACCATAATCGGAACTATGTGAAGACAACTCTGGAATGGAGTTTTGTCGGTTCTGTTAGCTCCGTTGGGTGATTTTGGACTTAGGGGCATGTCCGGATTGTGGTTTGGAGGTCTGTAGCTCATTTAGGCTTGAAATGGCGAAAGTCGAATTTTTGGAGATTTTGACTGGTAGTGGACTTTTTGATATCAAGGTCGTACTACAATTCCGGAAGTTGGAGTAGGTCTGTAATGTTGAATATGACTTGTGTGCAAAATTTGGGATCAATCAGACGTGGTTTGATAGGTTTCAGCATCAGTTGTAGAAATTTAAAGTTTCAAGTTCATTAAGTTTGAATTGGAGGGTGATTCGTATTTTTAGCGTTGTTTGATGTGATTTGAGGGATCGACTAAGTTCGTATGGTGTTTCAGGACTTGTTATTATGTTTTGTTGAGGTCCCGGGAGCCTCGGGTGAGTTTCTGATGTTTAACGGATCGAAATTTGGACTTGTGTAGTTGCTAAAGCTTTCAAGCTTATGGTGGAATCGCACCTACGGTGCTGCGGCCGCAGGTGCGGACTCGCACGTGCAAAAGGGAGCTCGTAGATGCGGCCCTGGTCTGGGTAACCAGTGGTCGCAGGTGCGACAAAAGGGCGCAGAAGCGGAGCCACTCCTGCGGAGAAGGGATCGCAGAAGCGAAAGGCGAGACGAGTGAGGATTCCGCAGAAGCGGACAAGAATCCGCAGGCGCGCACTCGCTTCTGCCCGCAGAAGCGAAATCACTGGGCAGAAAAGGCCAAGTTCGAGGGTTTTATCCCATTTTCATTTTTGGGTCTTTGAGAGCTCGAATTGAGGCGATAATTCAAGGGTTTTTCAGAGAAAGCTATTGGGTAACGATTCCTAACTCATTTATGGTTATACTCCATTAATATATAGTTGAATTCATCATTTAATTAAGGAATTTGGTTGAGAAATTTGGGAAAAAGTTGGAAAGTTCTTCAAATAAATTTTGGAGTTTTGATTGGGATTTTGATATCGGAATTGGATCATTTTGGTACGAGTGAACTCGTGGTTGATTGGGTGTTCGTATTTTGTGATTTTTACCTGATTTCGAGACGTGGGCCTGGGTCAGACTTTTGGGGCGATTTTCTAAATTCTTGCTTTAGCTCTTATTTCATTAATTAGAATAGTTTCTTATAGTTGTATTTATGGTATGTAATTGATTTTGGCTAGATTTGGGCCATTCAAAGTCAGATATTTGTGGAAAGGCATCGTTACCGATTGATTGAGCTTGGTTCGAGGTAAGTATCTTGCCTAACTTCATGTGGGGGAACTATCCCCTAGGATTTGAGTCTTCTATGCTAATTGTAGTCCGTGTACGCAAGGTGACGAGTACGTGCTCGGACTTATTTATGGAAAGTTAGCCTTTTAGGGTTCTTAGGTCCTTGTACTCACTGATTATGCACTTGTCATGTTATGAGTACGTCTCTTAATTACTAGTTTCACCTCTACCTTCTTTAATTAGAATTAATTGCTTCATGATCCACCCTTGATGCTTATTGAGTCATCTGTGACATAACTGAAATTTTTATCTCTTCTATTTCCATGTTATCTTTCCCCTAACTACTTATCTTTATTTGAAGTTATAATTATCTCTTTTGTAATTGTTCATCCTTAACTGAGGCTATGATTATCTTTCTGCTGCTTATCCCAAATTGAATTTGTTGTATCTCTTTCTTGATTGCCAACCTTAAAAGAAGTTAGATATCCTATATTTTAGTTGACTTGTCCTTACTTGGAGTTATTCACCTTGTGTTAGCTCCCTCGTTGTCGAACTGTACATTGTGGATCGTTGTTACATAATATTTCCTTTCTTGTTGAGCTGTTCTTATTGTGACCATCATTTTCTATTGTGGCCAATCCTTGTGAATTAATTCCTCCGTTCCTTTGAGTTCTAGAATTTCTGAGCTGATTTATTTGTCGTACCATTGTATTAGTTTTATTGTTGCTGTTGTGCTTGTTGTTCTTGCATATTTACTTTGGGACTACAAGGCGGTACCTCGGGAGATCCCCCTGTCTTGCATATTTAATTTTGGGACTACGAGGTGGTACCTCGGGAGATCCCCTATTGAGCATTTGCTTTTGGGACTACGAGGTGGTACCTCGGGAGATCTCCTGTTGAGCATTTACTTTTTGGACTACGAGACGGTATCTCGGGAGTGCCCTTTGTTGACATCTCTTTATTATGGGGTTGCACGAGGTTTCTGTCGTGCTATTGTTACTATTGATATTTTCACATGCGGCGTGACAATGAGGGATATATATATGTGGGCTGCACATGTGGCGAGACAAGGTGGGAACATTATTATGCACGTGTGGCGAGACAAGGCGGGTATTCACTTTACAATTGCACACGTGGCGAGATAAGGTGGGTTGTGTCATGGATTGATTTGTGATGACTTGTGATAGCCTGGGGGCATTCTTGTTGTTGATATTTGTGTAGTGGTTCCCTTAACTATGTGAGTTCTATCTTGTGGAAAATTGTGGAAAAACATTCTACGTGCTGTCTATTTCTTTTCCTGTACTTACTAGCGGGCATAAACTATGTTAGGACACTTGCACAAGCATACATGTAGTTAAGCACTCTTATCGATTAAGAGGTTTTCTTGATATTGTTGAGTATAGATGCACACGCTTGTTTAGTTGCCTTCTATGTGAGAATGGCTCTATTTGGTATGTGAGTCGTCAGTGTGGTTATGAAGTGTAATGAGGGCACAAAATGCCAAGTGTTAGGGTTCAGATATTGGGACCCGTGAGTTGTGAATAGTATGAGGTTTGGTACCTCGTGGAATTATTGACTGAAACTTGATGTGAAAACGGTTGTTGTGGTTGAGTGATTACTTGTCCTTTATGTATCCGTGATTTCGGATTTATGTTGCATTTCCGTTCATCCTTCTGTGTCATTATTTTGGTATTCCGCTGATACTTGTTGTTTTCCTTTCTTATTGAAATTACTATATTGTTAGCCATATCGCGTAGTCCTTATGTAGATATCATACTCTATTATTCCTATACTTATACTTGTTCAGGTTATTTAGTCCAGTAGGTGTCTTGACTGTACCTCATCACTACTCCATTGAGGTTAGTCTTGATACTTGCTGGGTACCGCCATGGTGTACTTATACTGCACTTCTGCACATTTTTGTGCAGATCCAGGTATTTTCTTAGTCAGTTGATCATTAGTTAGCTTGCGGATTGTTGCTATGGAGAATCAAGGTAAACCTGCTGCTGCGTTCGCAGGCTTCGGGGTCACCTTCTGATTTGTATTCACACTGTTACTTTATTTCAAACAGTTATATTTAGAAAAAAAATATAGCAAACTCTGTAGAGCTTATGACTTGTACTACCGGTTTTGGGAATTGTAAATTTTATTGGGATTTCCATTTCAAATTGTTAGATGTTATTTAATTATTGTTGTTGTTCAGAAAATGTTAGGCTTACCTAGTCTTTAAGACTAGGTGCCATCACGATACCCAACGGAGGAGAAATTAGGTCGTGACAAGTTGGTATCAGAGCTCAAGGTTCATAGGTGGTACGAGTCATAAGCGAGTTTAGTAGAGTCTTGCGAATCGGTACGGAGACGTCTGTACTTATCTTCGAGAGACTACGGAACTATTAGGACAATTTCACTTCCTTCATTCCTATCGTGCGATTTCATTGATCTCGAAGTTTGAACTTTTTTCATTTCATTCTATCAATGATGGTGAGGACACGAGCTACAATTGCTGATGACGTTACCCTCGGAGCAGATGTCGCTAGGGGCAGAGGCAGAGGCCGGCGAGGATTACGTGTCGCAGCTAGGGTACCTACCAGAGTAGCAATTGAGGAGCCGCCAGTAGTTCCAGTTGGGGGTAGGTACCGGAGGTGCCTGCTGTTACCCCTTGACTTCAGGAGACCTTAGCACAGTTCCTGAGCATGCTTGGTATATTGGCTCAGGCGGGGTTGATTCCGGTTGCACCAGCTATTTCACAGACGGAGGAGGGGGGGGAGCTCAGAATCCCACCGCCCATGCTCCAGAGCAGCGAGTTCATGTTGGTCAAGTTCTAGGTGTCATGGCGACACAGCCAGTGGTCCCAGTTCAACCCGTGGTTAGGGCAGCAGCATCTTAGGAAGAACAACTTAGACTTGAGAGGTACAAGAAGTACCACCCTCCTACCTTTAGTGGATTGGCGACGGATGATGCCCAAGGTTTCCTAGAGGAGTGTCGCCTCATTCTTCGCACTATGGGTATTGTGGAGATGAGAGGGGTTGCTTTTGTTACGTTCCAGCTCATGGGAGCGGCTTATCAGTGGTGGAGGGCGTATGAGTTCGGTAGCCGGTCGAGTCAGCTTTACTTACATGGGTTCAATTTTCAGAGATATTCCTGAGAGAGTTTGTACCTCAGTCCCTTCGAGATGCATGGCGCGCGGAGTTTGAGCAGCTGCACCAGGGCACTATGTTAGTGTCAGAGTATGCCGTTAGATTCAGTGATTTGGCCAGACATGCACCTGCTTTGGTCGTTACAATTAGAGAGCATGTCCGTAGATTTATTGAGGGGCTCAGGCATATTATTTGGTTCAGCATGGCTCGAGAGTTAGAGCCGGATGTTTTGTTTCAGTAGGTGGCAGGATCGCTCGCCGAGTAGAGGGCATGTGAGATCAGGAGAGAGGAGATAGGCGAGGTCAGGAGAGAGATGACAGGTAGGATAGGAGGCCTTGTAGACCAGAGAGATCTACTGGTCCTTATTTTTGGAGGCAGGGTACGACATGGTAGAGATTTTGTGGGTCAACCAGTTCAGTTTGCACTTCGGGCTTCGCACAATGTTTCAGGTGCTCATGGGTCTCAGAGTACCTGTACCGCACAGTTCCCACAGCCACGTCAGCAGATAGGTTGCTTCGAGTGTGGAGATACTAGCCACAGGGTAAGAGATTGTCCTAGACTCCGGATAGGTGTGTCATAGCGGAGTATTCAGGCAAGTAGTAGGTGCTCAAGAGGGGAAGGCCCAACCCGTTGATGTGTTTCATATAGTAGGCTTGAGGGCGTTGCGCCAGATGATTCCATACAGGTATGCTTTTGATTTGTTACAGAAGGGCACCATTCGTATTTTGTTTCAGTTTTACTTATCGGGGTGAGTCCCCTATTTGTTGTCCCACCTATGGGTGAGTTCATGACCTAGTATTATGTTTAGGTGTTCGCCCCTGTTGGGATATTCTATGAGTGATAGCCGTGTCTATCGTTGTTTTAATTCATTATTGAAAGTTACGAGACTAGAAGTGAATTCATGTTGTCTATTATGGCAGGTTTGATGTGATTCCTGAGTAATTTGGTTACGATTTGTGATTTGATACTCTACCGGGGTGAGAGTTCAGTAAGTGTTGTGATTTTATTGGCAGAATTGAGTTAGTGGAAGATTTCAATTAGTATGATGTGTATTCGGCTTGTGATTCAGAGTTGAGGGTGAGACCCTCGCGATTCCATGCGATTTGATATGTTTGAGTCGGGCCGCGGGCCGCGATGGAAGTTATATCAGGATGAGATCCTTGTGACTTGTTCATATACCTTGATTCTTCCTTTTTAAATTGGTTCATAGTATGGTACTGATAGAGAGTTGTGCCTGTCGGGCTTGTTTGATATTTCTCTTATGTGTTTCTCTTTACATATTCAGTCATTTTCATTCTGTGCTTCTTGAGTTTTAGCTTGCGGGGTGTGTGCTCGGTGGTGTTAGTTGTGACTTGTTTATTTGGGTGTATAGTTAAGAGGTCTTCATGTTTCTTGCATCGTTGTCAGTGCTGTGGAGGTTTGAAACAGGGTTCTAACGGACATAAGGCTAATTGTCGGTGCTGGTTTTGATTACGGGCAACTATTATGATCAGAAATGTTATTATGGGCCTATGTGTGGCGTGTCAGGTTGAGTGGTCGTACCTTGCGGGTGTAGGCATGAGTTGTTGCAGCTGGTTGAGACTGATACCGGGTATGGATTTAGAATCGGGTCTTTTGGAGATGAATGAAAGATGAGAATTTCGACTCTAAGGCTTATCGGTGTTGGTAAAAAGGGTGAATTATAGTGGAGATGGTATCGTCAGGCTTATGTGGACTGGGGTGACATGGGGTCACCCGTGGGTGTATGTTGGATATGTGCTTCCAGTGATTTGAAGACTTTGAGTCGATTCTTGGCACGTTCGAGGACGAACGTTTGTTTAGGAGGGGAAGGATGTAACGATCCATCCGGTCGTTTTGAGAATTTAAGTCCCGTTCGGTAGAATAAGGCCCTGAGAAGCTTCATATTATGTGTATTGACTTGCTTGCGTGGTTGAATTTAGTTACCGGATGATTCGGAGTGATTTGGGACACTTAGTCCCTAAAACGAAAGCTTAAGCCTTAGGATTTTGACCGTAGTTGGAACTATGTGAAGACGACTCCAGAATGGAGTTTCATCGATTCCGTTAGCTCCGTTGGGTGATTTTGGACTTAGGGGCGTGTCTAGATTGTGTTTTGGAGGTCTGTAGCTCATTTAGGCTTGAAATGGCGAAAATCGAATTATTGGAGATTTTGACCGGTAGTGAATTTTTTGATATTGGGGTCGGAATCTGATTTCGGAAGTTAGCGTAGGTCCGTAATATTGAATATGACTTGTGTGCAAAATTTAGGGTCAATCGGGCGTGGTTTGATAGTTTTCGGTATCAGTTGTAGATATTTAAAGTTTCAAGTTCATTAAGTTTGAATCGGAGGGTGATTCGTGTTTTTAGCATTGTTTGATGTGATTTGAGGGATTGACTAAGTTCGTATGGTGTTTCAGGACTTGTTGTTATGTTTTGTTGAGGTCCCGGGAGCCTCGGTTGAGTTTCTGATGTTTAACAGATCGAAATTTGGACTTGTGTAGTTGCTAAAGCTTTCAAGCTTCTGGTGGAATCGCACCTGCGGTGGGATGGCCGCATGTGCGGACTCGCACGTGCGAAAGGGAGCTCGCAGATGTGGCCCTGGTCTGGGTAACCAGTAGTTGCAGGTGCGACAAAAGGGGCGCATAAACGGAGCCGCTCCTGCAGAGAAGGGATCGCAGAAGCGGAGCCGCTCCTACTCAGAAGGGATCGCAGAAGCGGAAGGCGAGCCGAGTGAGGATTCCACAGAAGCGGACAAGAATCCGCTGGTTCACACTCGCAGGTGCGGCCTTGTGCTTGCAGAAGCAGACCAGAGGGCTTAAGTCGTTTCCGCACCTGCGATGGAATTTCCGCAGGTGCGACTGGAAGCCCGCAGAAGCGAAAGCGCTGGGCAGAAAAGGCCAAGTTCGAGGGTTTTATCCCATTTTTATTTTTGGGTCTTTGAGAGCTCGGATTGAGGCGATGTTCAAGGGTTTTACAGAGAAATCTATTGGGTAACGATTCCTAACTCATTTATGGTTATACTCCATTAATCAATAGTTGAATTCATCATTTAATTAAGGAATTTGGTTGAGAAATTTGGGAAAAAGTTGGAAAGTTCTTCAAATACAATTTTGAGTTTTGATTCGGATTTTGATATCGGATTTGGATAATTTTGGTACGAGTGAATGCGTGGTTGATTGGGTGTTCGTATTTTGTGACTTTTATCCGATTCCGAGATGTGTGCCCGGGTCAGATATTTTGGGGTGATTTTCTAAATTCTTGCTTCAGCTCTGATTTCATTAATTAGATTAGTTTCTTATAGTTGTATTTATAGTATGTAATTGATTTTAGCTAGATTTGGGCCATTCAGAGTCGGATATTCGTGGAAAGGCATCGTTACCGATTGATTGAGCTTGGTTCGAGGTAAGTATCTTGCCTAACTTCATGTGGGGGAACTACCCCTTAGGATTTGAGTCTTCTATGCTAATTGTAGTCCGTGTACGCAAGGTGACGAGTACGTGCTCGGACTTATTTATGGAAAGTTAGCCTTTTAGGGTTCTTAGGTACTTGTACTCACTGATTATGCAGTCGTCATGTTATGAGTACGTCTCTTAATTACTAGTTTCACCTCTACCTTCTTTAATTAGAATTAATTGCTTCATGATTCACCCTTGATGCTTATTGAGTCATCTGTGTCTTAACTGAAATTGTTATCTCTTCTATTGCCATGTTATCTTTCCCCTAACTACTTATCTTTATTTGAAGTTATAATTATCTCTTTTGTAATTGTTCATCCTTAACTGAGGCTATGATTATCTTTCTGCTGCTTATCCCTAATTGAATTTGTCGTATCTCTTTCTTGATTGCCAACCTTAAAAGAAGTTAGATATCCTATATTTTAGTTGACTTATCCTTACTTGGAGTTATTCACCTTGTGTTAGCTCCCTCGTTGTCGAACTGTACATTGTGGACCGTTGTTACATAATATTTCCTTTCTTGTTGAGCTGTTCTTATTATGACCATCATTTTCTATTGTGGCCACTCCTTGTGAATTAATTCCTCCGATCCTTTGAGTTCTAGAATTTCTGAGTTGATTTATTTGTCGTGCCCTTGTATTAGTGTTATTGTTGTTATTGTACTTGTTGTTCTTGCATATTTACTTTGGGACTACGAGGCGGTACCTCGGGAGATCCCCCTGTCTTGCATATTTACTTTTGAGACTACGGGGCGGTACCGCGGGAGCTCCCCTGTTGAGAATTTACTTTTGGGACTACGAGGCAGTACCTCGGGAGATCCCATATTGAACATTTACTTTTGGGACTACGAGACAGTATCTTGGGAGTGCCCTTTGTTGACATCTCTTTGTTATGGGGTTGCACGAGGTTTCTGCCGTGCTATTGTTACTATTGATATTTTCACATGCGGCGTGACAAGGAGGGATATATATATATATATATATGTGAGTTGCACATGTGGCGAGACAAGGTGGGAATATTATTATGCACGTGTGGCGAGACAAGGCGAGAATTCACTTTACTATTGCACACGCAGCGAAACAAGGTGGGCTGTGTCAGGGATTGATTTGTGATGACTTGTGATAGCCTGGGGGCATTCTTGTTGTTGATATTTTTGTAGTGGTGCCCTTACCTGTGTGAGTTCTATCTTGTAAAACATTGTGGGAAAACATTCTACGTGTTATCTATTTCTTTTCCTGTACTTACTAGCGGGCATAAACTATGTTAGGGCACTTGCACAAGCATACATGTAGTTAAGCACTCTTATCAATTAAGAGGTTTTCTTGATATTGTTGAGTATAGATGCACACCCTTGTTTAGTTTCCTTCTATGTGAGAATGGCTCTATTTGGCACATGAGTCGTCAGTGCAGTTATGAAGTGTAATGAGGGCACATGATGTCAAGTGTTAGGGTTCAGGTATTGGGACCCGTGAGTTGTGAATAGTATGAGTTTCGGTACCTCGTGGAGTTATTGACTGAAATTTGATGTAAAAACGGTTGTTGTGGTTGAGTGATTACTTGTCCTTTCGGTATCTGTGATTTCGGATTTATGTTGCATTTCTGTTCAGCCTTCTGTGTCATTATTTTGGTATTCCGCTGATACTTGTTGTTTTCCTTTCTTATTGCAATTACTGTATTGTTAGCCATATCGCGTAGTCCTTATGTAGATACCATACTCTGTCGTTCCATACTTATACTTGTAAATTTTATAGGGATTTTCATTTTAAATTGTTAGATGTTATTTAATTATTATTATTGTTCAGAAAATATTAGGCTTACCTAGTCCCTAAGACTAGGTGCCATCATGATACCCAACAATGGGGAAATTGGGTCGTGACATGGAGATTCTTCCTTATATCAGTTGTGAGTTTTAAGATTTTAAATTATTAATTTGTTATTTATGCATGTCTCATAGGCTTACCTAGTCTTAGAGACTAGGTTCCGTCACAATATCCCACTGAGAAAAATTTGGGGTTGTTACACATGCACACCGTAATTAAAAGAAAATCGAATTGCCAAAAAGCACATGTAAGGTTTTTTTCCGTTTAATTATAACCTACTAGCCCGAATAATTCAGACTCGTAATACACTCCCTATCAAACTCTATAGAGCTTATGACTTGTACTACCGGTTTTGGGAATTGTAAATTTTATAGGGATTTTCATTTCAAATTATTAGATGTTATTTAATTATTGTTGTTGTTCAGATAATGTTAGGCTTACCTAGTCCCTAAGACTAGGTGCCATCACGATACCCAACGGAGGGGAAATTGGGCCGTGACATGGAGATTCTTCCTTATATCAGTTGTGAGTTTTAAGATTTTAAATTATTAATTTGTTATTTCTACATGTCTGATAGGCTTACCTAGTCTTAGAGATTAAGTGTCATCACGATATCCCCGGAGGGAAATTTGGGGTCGTTACACATGCACACCGTAATTAAAAGAAAATCGAATTGCCAAAAAGCACATGCAAGGTTTTTTTCTGTTTAATTATAACCTACTAGCCCGACTAATTTAGACTCGTTATACACTCCCTATCAAGACCTCTGTTTAAGGGATCTAATCTAACCTATCACATCGGCTAATTAGCCAAAGAGCAAGTGTTGTGGAATTAAAATAATAAATATTCTCATATTAACAACTTTACAAGAGCAAGTGTTGTGAAATTAAATAATAAACATTCTCATATTAAAACCCTAGGAAGAAATTAAAAATAGCGTCCAACTTGCAATCTCAATTCATAAATTGTATTGTAAAAAGCAAGGCTAACAAGATCAAGAGTAATGTATTTTGTTATAGCATCTCTTTGGAAATCGTGGTGTAATCTCTTGTGTAAAGATCTTCAATGAATTTCCAATTTTTTCGAATTGAAATTTCCATTTATATCTATTGTGAAAACTCCATATCAACTTGTAGAACTCATCTCCTTAGTAACCTCGTCGCCCTTTATCTTGATGGATATATTATCAAGCATCACTTATATCGACGTACGCTCTCCTTTCTATTGATAATAACGGCCTAATGGATTCGTTAAAAGAATATCTCCCTTGTAGGAGACCGAAACCATCACGCTTTTGTACTCAACTTCACGAGGTGCACGATTCTCGACTACGAAATTGATAGTCAAGTTATGAGCAGAAATTAGGGATGATGAGGAAATATCAATGTTAGAAGCTGTGATTCCTTCAATTGAAATTTGGGGATGGTAATCAAAAGCTTCATCCGTTTTGGTCATCTAATTAAAGAAACATATCACTGAACCGAACATGAGAAGGATATAAAGAAATTCTCGAAATATCACACCTAGGGGCTTTTTGTTGTTTTGTTCTTCATTTAAAACCATAACTTTGCTATTATTGTCACAAGGTTGTGGTACAATCCTCTTTGAAGGAAATGATCACGAATTCAAGATGGTATATATATTTCTATGGTTTAAGGAGAGGTAAAATTTTAGGGTTTAAGAGGGTATATATATATATATATATATATATATATATATATATATATATATATATATATATATATATTGTTAAAATTTATCATACTCGTATTTACATCAAATCAGTGAATGTCGGAGTTTTTCTTCATTTTTCCCTTATCAATCTTTCTTTAATGTGTATATCTTCTTGGAATTATTTATGACTTTTTACAAAGTATTGAGTCCATATCTGTAGTGATTTCTCCTACTTAATCTAATATCCTTATTTGTGCCCTACTTCCAAATCTTCTACTTTTAAATGAATATGTTCAAAAATAAATTTATCACAAGTAAATATTCTTTGATTGAAATTTAAATTGATTTGGTGTCATTAAAATTAATATATCAAACTTTGAGGCTAACACCTACGCAGTACGCACTATATATAGTGCAGCAGGATCGTGAGGTTTTTAATTAGTAGTTAAGACAAAAATCCAAGGGTTATATTATTCTTTATTCTCAACTACCTTAACTCTAGTAAAGTTTGTATCGAAGAACAATAAGGTAATAGGAGGTTGGATGCAGGTAATAGGAGGTTGGATGCAGGTTAGTTATATTGTATTGTACTGTTATTGTTACATAACGACGGAAAGTGTGACTTTATGTAATGATCGATTTGGTGTGATCGTGTTGTTACCTTATTTTTTTCCTCTCATCTTTTCCATTCTTATTATTAAATAATCCTATTTATTCTTCGCCCTACCTTTGTATAATAATTCTGCTTCGTACCCTACTCTTTATTTGTCTCATTGCAAGTTTATTTTATATACGATACAACCTATCCAAATGTTGTATTATTATTAAAGATAATGAGAATGAGTTATTCAAACAAAAAGGAAAATGCCCAATTTAGTTGACTAATAATGGCAAAGACTTGCGAAACTAAGAAGGGTCTGAGGCCCCCTGTGAATCCGTAAATTCGAGGAGCATGCCGCAACAAAAAGATGGTCCAAATTGTCAATATCTAGACCAAAGTCTCCTGAAGGCCTGAAATCTCAATGGGCACAACTGGTGCCTGAGCTGGTCCTGTCGGCTCAGCCATATTTGGAATCTACTCCTGAGCTGGAGCAATTGGTGGTGCTACAGGTGCTGCTCCAACTGCTGTACGAGCTACACCTCGACCTCTACCTCAGCCACGGCCTCTACCACGGCCCCGACCTCTCGCGACCCTAGCTGGTGGCACTGGTGGCTAACCGTCCGATTCGGTAGTACGTGTCCTCACCATTTCTGAGAGAATAGAATAACAGGAATTTAGTTTCTGGAATCAACAATTCGTATGACAGAATACAAGAAAGTAAAATTTTCCTAAGGGTTAGGCAGCCTCTCGAAGATAAGTACAAATATCTCTGTATCGATCTACAAGACTCTACTAAACCTGCTCATGACTCGTGAGACCTATGTAACCTAGGCTCTGATACCAACTTGTCATGACCCAAAATCCTAACCTGTCATGATGGCGCCTATCTCGATACTAGGCAAGCCGACAACCTCAATAAACCATAATTTCTTTTAAGTTTAAAAATATAATATTTAAACACAATCCACGAGTCTCGCAAATACCGATACACACACTCCCAAAATCTGGTGTCACTGAGTACATGAGCATCTATATATTACACGTCTGAAAAACGTGGTCTATAATAATCTGAGACCAAATACAATAAACAAAAGGATAGGGAAGGAGAGACAAGGTCTGCGAAACATGGCAGCTACCTCTGAATCTCCGAAAAATTGGTTGTGTGAAAGAATCAACACCCACTATAGTATGAATACAACCAACTCAGTAAGTAACAATAATAAATAAAGAACTGAAAGTAGTGACGAGCTTCTCAGCTAAGTCCAAATATTGAACTTTCCAATATAAAAGAGTAGGCATGCTCTCAAGTTCAACATTTAAGATTTCATTGAAATTTCATATCAAGTTTAACCGAAACGAAAAATAATGTTTTTTCCGAAATTTCAAAAAAATAGTGATATATGACAAGTGAAATGCAGCAAATAATGAAATCAATGCATCCTCTTAGAGTAACAGTCACTCAGTCCTCCCATTCACTCAAACCTCACAGTCACTCTTTTCTCACAGTCACTCTTTCCTCACAGTCGCTCATTCCTCACAGTCACTAATCACTCGACACTCACACTCGCACTCGACACTCGCACTCAGTAGGTACCTGCGCTCACTGGGGGTGTGTACAAACTCCGGAGGGGCTCCTTCAGCCCAAGCGCTATATCAAGCCAATCATGGCATAAATCAATAAAAACATGCTGCGGCGTGCATCCCGATCCATAAATATCATCACAATTAGGCCCTCGGCCTTACTCAGTCATCAACCACAGAAATGACCCCAGTGGGTACCAATAATAACAACATATGTCTAAGCATGATTTTTAATTTTCTCTTACACATAGAGAATGTACGGATATCAACAGATAATTCAACTACACAGTCCCATGAAATTTGACCAAGTCATAATTCCTACAATGCACGCCCACACGCCCGTCACCTAGTATGTGCGTCACCTCAAAACCAATCGCATAACACATAATCCGGGATTTCATACCCTCAGGACAAAATTTAAAACTGTTACTTACCTCAAGCCGTGTAATTCTTTATTCTGCAATGTCTTTTCCTTGTGAATTGGCCTCTAAACGTCTCGAATCTAGCCACAAATAATTCGATTCAGTCAATAAAATTTATTGGAATTAATTCCATAAGAAAATACTAATTTTTTAATAAAATCCAAAATTTAGCTCAAATATTGCCTGTGGGGCCCACGTCTCGGAACCCGACAAAAGTTACAAAATTCGAAAGCCCATTCAACCACGAGGTTTACCATACCAATTTTATCAAAATCCAACCTCAACTCCACCCTCAAATCTTTAAATTAAACCAAGAGGGTTTTTCTAAATTTTCCAACTTAATTCACCCATTAAATGCTAAAAACAATCGTGGATTCGGGTAATTTAACCAATATTGAGTTAAGAACACTTACTCCTTTGTTTTCTCTGAAAATATCCCTAAACTCGCCTTTATCCGAGCTCCTAATTGGTAAAAATGGAAAATGGAACGAAGACCCATTTTCAGAACTTAAACTCTCGGCCCAGTCATTTGCTCTACGCGATCGCGGGCAACCACACGCGATCGCGAAGCATAAATTTCCACTGCTCAGATTTAACCCTACACGATTGCATACTTTTCCACGCGATCGCGAAGCTCACTCTCGCAGGCCTACGCGATCGCGAACTCATCCACGCGATCGCGAAGCACAAAACGCATGGCCTCTACTTCTGCTCCACTTAATCTACGCAAACGCGACCTTCTTCAATCATTCGCGAATAACAAACTCACACAACTACGCGATCGCGGCCCTCTTCACGCGATCGTGAAGAACAAAAATCATCACTGCCTTAAACAAGCCTACGCAATCGCGGACATTCTCTTGCGATCGCGTAGAAGGAAACTAGTGACAGAAAACCAGCATTCTTCAGCTGGAATGCCAAGTCCAAAATTAATCCGTTAACCATCCGAAACTCACCCGAAGCCACCGGGAACTCAACCAAACATACCGTCAAGTCCATAACATCATACAAACTTAGTCGAACCCTCAAATTACCTCAAAAATGCTAAAACCACGAATCATAACCAAAATCAAGCCTAATGAACTTTGAAATTTTAAGTTTCCACAAACGACGCCGAAACCTATCAAATCAAGTCCGATTGACCTCAAATTTTGCACACAAGTCATAAATGACATAACAGACCTATTAAAATTTTCAGAATCAGATTTTGACCCCGATATCAAAAAAACAACCACCTGGTCACACTTTCCAAAAAATCGACTTTCGCTATTTCAAGCCTAATTCCACTACGGACCTCCAAATAATTTTTTGGACATGCTCCTAAGTCCAAAATCACCATACGGAGCTATTGGAATAATCAGAATTAAATTCAGAGGTCGTTTACACATAAGTCAATATCCGGTCAACTTTTCCAACTTAAGTTTTCAATTAAGAGACTAAGTGTCTCATTTCACTCCGAAATCCTTCCCGACCCGAACCAACTAACTTGGTAAGTCATAAATTAATTATAAAGCATAAATTGAGCATTAAATAGGGGAACGGGGTTATAATACTCAAAATGACCGGCCGAGTCGTTACATTCTCCCCCTCTTAAACAAACGTTCATCCTCGAACGGGTTTAGAATCATACCTAGAGTCTCAAATAGGTGTGGATATTTGCTCCGCATCTCCTGGTCAATCGCCCAAGTAGCTTCTCCAAATGGATGGCCTCTCCACTGTACCTTCACTGATGCTATGTTCTTTGACCTCAGCTTTCGAACATGCCGGTCTAAAATAGCCACCGGCTCCACATCATAAGTCAAATTACTATCCAGCTGCACTGTACTGAAATCCAGAATATGAGACAGATCCCCGACATACTTTCGGAGCATGGATACATGGAATACTGGATGAACACCTGATAGACTATGTGGCAAGGCAAGTTCATAAGCCACTTCTCCAATTTTCTTAAGTATCTCAAAAGGCCCAATATATCGAGGGCTCAACTTGCCCTTCTTCCCGAACCTCAACACACCCTTCATGGGTGAAATCTTGAGCAGAACCTTTTCCCCAACCATGTAAGCAACATCACGTACCTTCCGGTCGGCATAACTTATTTGTCTAGACTGCGCCGTGTGAAGCCGCTCCTGAATCAATTTAACCTTCTCCAAAGCATCCTGAACCAAATCAGTACCCAATAGCCTAGCCTCACCCGGCTCAAACCAACCCACTGAAGACCGACACCGTCTCCCATATAAATCTTCATATGGAGCCATCTGAATGCTCGACTGGTAGCTGTTATTATAAGCAAACTCTGCCAGTGGCAGAAATTGATCCCAAAAACCTCCAAAATCAATGACACAAGTGCGTAGCATATCCTCCAATATCTGAATAGTGTGCTCGGACCGTCCGTCCATCTGGGGGTAAAATGTTGTACTCAACTGAACCTGTGTGCCCAATTCTTGTTGCACTGCTCTCCAAAACTATGATGTAAACTGCGTGCCCCGATCTGATATGATGGACACTGGCACACCGTGTAGGCAAATAATATCACGGATATAAATCTCAACCAACCACTCCAAAGAATAATTAGTACCAAATGGAATAAAATGCGCAGATTTGGTCAATCGATCCACAATCACCCAAATAATATCAAACTTTCTCAAAGTCTGTGGGAGCCCAACTACGAAGTCCGTGGTGATACGCTCCCATTTCTACTCCGGAATTTCAAGTCTCTGAGTAATACTCCCGGTCTCTGAATATTGTACTTTACCTGTTGACAATTTAAACATCGAGCTATAAACCCAACTATATCCTTTTTCATTTGCCTCCACCAATAGTGCTGCCTCAAATCCTGATACATCTTCGCGGCACCTGGATGAATGGAGTACCGTGAACTATGAGCTTCCTGGAGAATCAACTCATGCAAAGCATCTACATTAGGAGCACATAGCCAGCCCTGCATCCATAATACACCGTCATCCCTAATAGTGACCTCATTGGCATCACCGTTGTAACAACCCGATCGGTCGTTTTGAGCATTTACACTTCGCTTGGTTGTTTGAGGGCATGAGTAGCTCCACATGATGTAATATGACTTATGTGAATTATCAATTTTGGTTTTCAGGTTATTCAAAATTGATTTGAAAGAATGATTCTCAGCTTGAAGCTTTAAATTTGAAAGAGTCAACCAAGTTTGATATTTTGTGAATTTAAACCCGGAATTGAGTTTTGATTGTTCTATTAGCTCCGTTGGGTGATTTCAGACTTAGGAGCGCGTTCGAATTGTGATTCGGAGGTCCGTAGTTGAATTTGGCTTGAGATGGTGAAAGTTGATTTCAGACTTAGGTACGTAATGATAAATGTGACGTGTGTGAAAAATTTGAGGTCAATCGGACGTAATTCGGTAGGTTTCGGCATCGGTTGTGGAAGTTAAAGTTTCAAGTTCATAAATTTTGATTTGAGGTGCGATTCGTCGTTTCAATATGGTTATGCATTATTTGAGGCCTTGAATAGGTCTGTGTTATGTTATTGGACTTGTTAGTATATTCGGACAGGGTCCCGAGTGGCCCGGATGAGTTTTGGACGAGATTCGGATCATTTTCACTTCATGTGCAAAGCTAGAGGCTACTGGTTCCGGTATGATCGCACCTGCAGTTGGTTTGCGCAGGTGCGGCAGCTCGAGCGCAGGTGCAGAGTTAGAGGGTGTCAGCAGAGGTCGCAGGTGCAATGGGATTTACACACCTGCAATGGCGCAGATGCGGGCAGGGAGTCGGAGAAGAGGAAATGGTGAGGAAGCCGGGCAGCGCAGGTGCGAGGTGTCTCCGCAAAAGCGATGGTTCGTAGGTACGAAAAATTTTCCGCAAATACGGATGTGCTGGGCAGAATGTTATATACAAGGGTTCTAGATTTTGGCTTCATTTTTACATTTTCAAGCTCGGATTGAGGTGATTGTTGGAGCAATGTTCACCATATGAATTATGGTAAGTGTTCTCTACTTAGTTTTGGTCATATTCCATGAATCTATCTTCGATTTTAGCTTTTGGTTGATGAATTTTAAAGAGGAAATTGGGGGTTTTGGCCTAAAAATTCATAATATGAACTTTCGAGTTTTGAACATCGAATTGGGAGTTGTTGGATTTTGTAAATTTTGTCGGGTTCCGAGGTTGGCCGATTTTTGGGTCTTGATTCAAGATTTGATCTTTTTTCGATCGGGATTGGTTCCTTTAGCATTGTTTAATGTATTTGAGTTGTTTTTTGTTAGTTGCAAGCCGATCGGAGGTCGGAACGCGCGTGATGGCATCTTTGGAGCACCGCTTGGCTTTCTCGGCATTTGTATTGTCTTGTTTGAGGTAAGTAACTCTTCTAATCTTAGTGCTGAGGGTATGAAACCCCGAGATGCGTGTTATGTGATTTGTGTTGAGGTGACGCACATGCTAGGTGATGGGCGTGTGGGCGTGCACCATATGAATTGGGACTCTGTTGTTTCCATGGCACTGAATAGCGGCCCTATTTTGTTGATATCCGTGTTTTCACCATGTGATAAAGTAATTCAGCTGTCAATCATGCTAGATATCATGTTTAGGCTTTATGCCGATATTGTTTGGACCCATAGTGGTCATTTTTTACTGTTATCTCACTGATTTCATTGATATTTCGTACTCATTCATATTCATGCATTCATACCATATCTCAGTCTCAGATATTATTTAATGATACATCATATCATTGTTGTCAGGCTAGTTTCATGACATTTTGAGCCGTGAGTGAGACTGGAGAGATTGATGACTGAGTGAGGCCGAGGGCCTGAGTGAGAGTGACATTTTAGGATCGGGCTGCACGCCGCAGCATACTATATTGATTATATTTTATGGGATCGGGCTGCACGCCACAGCGATATATTGATTACATTCTATGGGATCGGGCTGCACGCCGCATCGATATAGCGCTTGGGCTGAAAGGAGCCCCTCAGGAGTCTGCACACCCCTAATGAGCGCAATCGACTATAAATATGGATCGGGCTGCACGCCGCAGCAGGTATTGTACATCGCTGAATGATTTAGTGTGTTGAGCTTAGTGAGAGAGAATGCGAGACACTGAGATTGAGTACTCTAAGAGTGTGAGTACATGAGCTCATCATCGAGATGCGTTGCATTTGACATGCGTACTTGTGATATATACATAAAGGTGCATTTCCTTTCGCTACCCAGTTTTGGGGACATTTATGATTTTACCTGTATCTTGACATGTAGGCATAGAGAAGTACTTTCCTCATGCTATCTGAATATGAAACATCTTACTCGTTGTTGAAAGGATATTTGGAAAAATCACAATTTTCAAACTTACTCATATTTTGGCTTTTTCGGTAAAAGATTTGGGTTTTCACTGAGATACTTGAAAAGAAATGCCTATTTTTTTTCTGGAACTGTGAATGAATTGAGCCTTTTATTTCTTAGATACTCTTTTGTTATTGTACTATGCTGTTATGATCTGTTGTGGAATATTGGTGTTGGACCCGACCTTTTTGTTAGCTTGTCACTACTTTCAACCTAAGGTTAGGTTTGTTACTTATTAAGTGCATGGGGTCGGTAGTACTCATACTACACTTCTGCACCTTGCGTGCAGATATTGGGTGCTGATGTTGCTGTGTTCGTTGGGAGCTGGATCTTAAGATGTACCTGCGTTCCGGTCTTAGCTGCCTCTTTTTCGTGATAGACTTAGATCTATAAAACTCTGTTTATGTACTTTTCAAACAGATGATGTATTTACTTCATTTCAGCTTTAAAAATTCTATACTTAGAAGCTCATGATTTTTACTACCAGTTCTTGGGGAATGTATAAGATTAAGATTTTTATTTACTTAAATTGCTTTAATAATTGTTATTGGAATTGGATATTTGATAATTGGCTGACCTAGCGGGTTGGGTTAGGTGCTATCACGACTAGTCGAATTTTGGGTCGTGACAAGTTGGTATCTGAGCTCTAGGTTCATAGGTTCTGCAAGTCATGAGCAAGTGTCTAGTAGAGTCTAGCGGATCGGTATGATGACGTCCATACCTATCTTCGAGAGGCTATAGGATATTTAGAATATACTTCCCATCTTTATTTCCTTATCGTGCGGTATTGATTCAGCTTGAAGCGTAACTCTTTGAATTCCTTCCACACATTCGTATGCGCATGTGAGCGCTCAGTATCGGCTGTGCGCCGATGGCTTATGATTCTATGGTTGAGGTGCGAGATGTGGTTTTGGCGTGCTGATGAAATGATGATGGGCCAGTCTGGAGGACTTGAGGTCGTGTTTTAACGGCGGCTTGAGCACGGAGATTTCGGTTGTGTGAACACATATTTGTGGGACTTATATGTCCGGTGGTGTCCCTGTTAGAGGAATTTGTGATTGGATGACTATGGGGTGAGTATGATGAAACTGCGAAATGTGTTCAGATTGTTCGAATGTGACGAGAAGAGTTTACTTGAGATGTAGCAAGGACTATGGGGTGTTTGATTTCTGTCTTGATTTGGCATATGGTCTCGAGTTATGGGTATGTTGAGGGATCTCTCATGTTGTTTAGTTATGGAGTGAAGTAGATTCTCATGTCTTGTTGATGAGTTCAAAATCAAGAATATCAAGTGATTGCGTAGTAGTCGTGACTGTGGAAGGGTATAAAGAGATGTTGGTTTGAGGCAGAGCGGGCGGGTAATCTCCTGCGAGGTGTCCTGAGGTTGTGTGGTCCTTATGATGTTTTATAGAGAGTTCTCCTTTACCAGTGAATGATATTTGTGTGATTTGAGTTTGATCGGTTGTAACAGTTGACCTGACTATCACGAGGATGAATGCGAGATTTGCAGACGATTTGAGGTATTATATGGTTTGTGTTACATGGGCTTGCGAAGGATTTAGTTGAATTTCAGTGCGGGATTCTGGCAGTAATAGAGTATGGGCATCGTGATGTTATCGATTATTTTGTTTTGTGGCTTTGAGCCAAGTGGGGGAGTCTGTTATCGACGAGTTGATTGCACGGTTATGTGTTATATTGGTTTCAGTTTGGGGTATAATGGTGAATCAGTTATGACTTACAGGGGTCGAGATCGAGGATAACTCGGGTAAAGGAATTTCTGGATACAGGTTGTATTACACTCTATGGGTATATGGGAATCATAAAATAATTGAGTGATTATTTGCGAAGGATGTAGTGTACATGGAGTAGGAATTCGCTCGGTTACTTAGGAGTGTGGGTTACTCCTTTGGGTGTCGTCGTGCCAATTGGGCACCAGTCGTTTGGCCCGTTTTGGGCAGTGCAATTGAGATTTGAGTAGAGTGGATGACTCTCGAAAATGGTTTTAATGGATTCAAGAATTATATGTAGCGATTTGGAATTTTCAAGATACATGGCTAGAAACTAAGAGTTACATTGGATGGTGTCGAAACTTGTGGCATTTTTATACCAATGTGGATTATGCATTTCAGCATTGAGAAGGTGAAGGAAACAGTCTTAGGTTCACATAAGGTCTCTTTAGAGTGGGTATCTCGGTTGTGGTGCTTTGGGGTACTTAAGAGGAAAGTCAGCGGCTTATGGGCCTTAGGCGTTGTGGTTTTATACTAGGTCTCTTGTGTGGTGAAGTTTGGTTAAGGATCGTGGTGTTCCAGCAAGGAGAAGTATCAATTTGAAGGCAATTTAGAAGGGACTTGGAGAAATAGGACAGCGTGGTAGTAGTTTGGATCAGCACAGTAATGGATATAATCAGTTCTTTGGGTACTTATGAGGTGGCTAGTCTCCACAGGTGTTTCGTGGCAATGCACTTGGGTATTGGCGACCTGCGTGGCTGGGTGAGTTAGAGAGATTCAGTTCTGATAGCTTGGTTGTGCGCAAATGGGTTTCAAAGAGTTCCCACTGGGTTTTACCACGATTCGAGGAGTATATTTCCTACCGGCGTGAGGAATATGTTGCGTATTGGGATTTTCTCCAGGATGAGATCAATGGAAGGTTTCTGACTGATCGGTTATGTATTCTGCTTGTGACTCAGAGTTGATTATGAGATTCTTGTACTCTTCCCATGATGGCATGGTAGATGCGTGTGTTGTGTGGGATTGAGATTTGCATGTGCAAGGTCACAATTCAGTTTTGAAGGGAAGGACATAAATTCGTAGGCAGCATGGATGGTTTAAGATGGCTAGGTAAATAATATTACTAATCAGTATGGCCTGATGAGAGTATACATTTCAAAAGGGGAAAGGTGTTTTGATTTATGGGTACTTCATTGGTATTGCAGCACTCTCATGGTTGATCGACTGATGATATTCAAATTTTGCTATGTGGCACGAAAGAATTTTAGAAGTATTTATCATGGGATGATAGTGTATGAGAGATGTGTTAGACATTATGGCAATGGAGATGGAATCAGATATGATGATTTGTGTTTTATGGATTTGGAGGCTGGGAGTTCTCAAGAGCAGATTGTGTCATGGTTGTGGATTGTGAGGTTGTGGCCGAAGCTAGCCAGATGATAGTATGTGTTATGATTCACTCATTATGGATTTTCGGAGGGTTATTTATCTATTTGTGGGTGACCAGAGTCGATTTAGGGGTCCATTGGTAGGCCCAATTAGGATGCGTATTCTACACCGAGCCGGATTGGTTGGCTCCATACTGCTATTATTGAGGGATGTGCCATTCGGTTGTTGTTGAGCTTATTCGTGTTCTGAGATGATCTGTGACTTACTCTTCTATGCTATGAAGAGTTGTGATTCGTTGGTTATATGCACATATGGTGCGTATCTATTGGGGCCCTATAGCGGAATGTGAGCGAGAAGAGTATTGGGTATTGCTTGGTTGATGGAGTATTGGTTATGTTCTTTCGGGTTTTGTGTGGCATTGTGTCATTTGCTTCTCCGTGGTTATGGTAATGCACTTGGAGTACTTGTTATTGAATTACACATGGTTATTGATTTTTAGCAGGGTGGCTTGAGGTATTTCATATGGACCAGTATTTGGATAGGGTCACACATTGCAGCGGAGTTATGTTAAGATATGATCCTTTGTGTTAGATTCGTGTGTTTTGGTTCTACGGTGTGTGATAGGTTCTCCCGTCTGAATCAGTTTTCCATGATTTGAGTATATTTGGAAGGTTGCTTATTGGTGCACGGATTGCACGGGTTATGGCGTCTGATTGTATTGATATGGCATATCACTAGAGTAGTCGTGTTGGATGAGATGAGATCATTGGACATAGGATGGATACTATCGAAATTGATTACGGCGTGTTTGGAAGGATAATATCGAAAGTCGGCTTAGAATTTGCTATAGTTCTGTCGAATGAGAGGGAATTCCATGACTGGTTGATTTGATGAATGGTTATGAGTTCTGTGTGTTTCTTTCATCATCGGCAGTGTACGAAGGTTTTAGAACGAGGTTTTGTTTGATAAGAGGTTTATTACCGGCATTGGGTTGATTTGAGCATCTGCTGTGATTAGAAATCATTTCTTCGAGCATTTGAGCTATGTGGTATTTGAATTTGAGTATTTGAGTTATGGTTACGGCTTTTGGTACAGCTTGTTCAGACTTATACGGTATGTAAATGCGAAATTCTGATCTTATAAGAAATTTCGGATGTTGGAAATTTAATTCGAAGGCTTGTGGGCTAGGTTAAATTGAGAAATTTAAGTTATGTTGTGTTATCGGACATGTATGGGATAGGGTGACGTGGAATCACCACTGGGTATGTGCATGGCAAGGTTATATGGTGGTCTGATGGCTTTGAGAACAACTCTGGACACGTTCGAGGACGAACGTATGTTTAAGTGGGAGAAGATGTAACAACCCGACCGGTCGTTTTGAGCATTTACACTTTGATCGGTTGTTTGAGGGCATGAGTAGCTCCGCCTGATGTAATATGACTTATGTGAATCGTCGATTTTGGTTTTCAGGTTATTCAGAATTGATTTGAAAGAATGATTCTCAGCTAGAAGCTTTAAATTTGAAAGAGTCGACCAAGTTTGACTTTTTGTGAATTTGAATCCGAAACGGAGTTCTGATTGTTCCATTAGCTCTATTGGGTGATTTCGAACTTAGAAGCGCGTCCGAATTGTGATTCGGAGGTCCGTAGTTAAATTTGGCTTAAAATGGCGAAAGTTGAAATTTTGAAAAGTTTGATCGGGAGTGGACTTTTTGATATCGGGGTCGGAATCCGATTCTGGAAATTGGAATAGGTACGTAATGTGAAATGTGACGTGTGTGCAAATTTTGAGGTCAATCGGACGTAATTCGGTAGGTTTTGACATCAGTTGTGAAAGTTGAAGTTTCAAGTTCATATGTTTCGATTTGAGGTGCGATTCGTTGTTTCGATGTGGTTATGCGTGATTTGAGGCCTTGAGTAGGTTCGTGTTATGTTATTGGACTTGTTAGTATATTCGGACGGGGTCCCGAGTGGCCCGGATGAGTTTTGGACGAGGTTCAGATCATTTTCACTTCATGTGCAAAGCTGGAGGCTGGTGGTTCTGGTATGATCGCACCTGTGGTTGGTTTGCGCAGGTGCGATGGCCACAGAAGCGACAAAGGCACCGCAGATGCGAGAATAGTGCTGGATGAGGAAGATCGCAGAAGCGGAGATTTGGGCGCATATGCGATGCCACAGGTGCGGCAGCTCGAGCGCAGGTGCGGAGTTAGAGGGTGTCAGCAGAGGTTGCAGGTGCGATGGGATTTATGCACCTGCGATGGCGCAGATGCGGGCAGGGAATCGCAGAAGCGGAAATGGTGAGGAAGCCATGAAGCGCAGGTGAGAGGTGTCTCCGCAAAAGCGGTGGTCGCAGGTGTGATGAATTTTCCGCAAATGCGGATGTGCTGGGCAGAATGTTATATGCAAGGGTTCGCGATTTTGGCTTCATTTTTACATTTTCAAGCTCGGATTGAGGCGATATTTGGAGTAATTTTCACCATATGAATTGTGGTAAGTGTTCTCTACTCGGTTTTGGTCATATTCCATGAATCTATCTTCGATTTTAGCTTTTGGTTGATGAATTTTAAAGAGGAAATTGGGAATTTTGGCCTAAAGTTTCATAATATGAACTTTCGGGTTTTGAACATCGTATTGGGGGTTGTTGGATTTTGTAAATTTTGTCGGGTTCCGAAATGCGGGTCCGGGTTGGGCTTTTGGCCGATTTTGGGCTTTTGATTCAAGATTTGATCTTTTTCGATCGAGATTGGTTCCTTTAGCGATGTTTGATGTATTTGAATTGTTTTTTGTTAGTTTTGAGCCGTTCGGAGGTCGGAACACGCGTGATGGCATCCTTGGAGCACCGCTTGGCTTGCTCGGCATTGGTATTAGCTTGTTCGAGGTAAGTAACTCTTCTAATCTTAGTGCTGAGGGTTTGAAACCTCGAGATGTGTGTTATGTGATTTGTGTTGAGGTGACACACATGCTAGGTGATGGGCGTGTGGGCGTGCACCATATGAATTGGGACTCTGTTGTTTCCATGGCACTGAATAGTGGCCCTATTTTGTTGATATCCGTATTTTCACCATGTGATAAAGTAATTGAGCTGTCAATCATGCTAGATATCATGTTTAGGCTTTATGCCGATATTGTTTGGACCCATAGTGGTCGTTTCTTACTGTCATCTCACTGATTTAATTAATTTTTTGTACTCATTCATATTCATGCATTCATACCATATCTCAGTCTCAAATATTATTTATTGATACATCATATCATTGTTGTCGGGCTAGTTTCATGACATTTTGAGCCGTGAGTGAGACTGGAGAGATTGATGACTGAGTGAGGCCAATGGCCTGAGTGAGAGTGACATTTTGGGATCGGGCTGCACGCCGCAGCATATTATATTGATTATATTTTATGGGATCAGGCTGCACGCCGCAGCGATATATTGATTACATTCTATGGGATCGGGTTGCACGCCGCAGTGATATAGCTCTTGGGCTGAAAGGAGCCCCTCTGGAGTCTACACACCCCCTAGTAAGCGCAGTCGACTATAAATATGGATCGGGCTGTACGCCGCAGCGAGTATTGTACAGCGCTGAGTGATTTAGTGTGCTGAGCTTAGTGAGAGAGAATGTGAGACAGTGAGATTGAGTACTCTGAGAGTGTGAGTACATAAGCTCACCATCGAGATGCGTTGCATTTGACATGCGTACTTGTGATACATGCATAGAGGTGCATTTCCTTCTGCTACCCAGTTTTGGGGACATTTATGATTTTACCTGTATCTTGACATGTAGGCATAGAGAAGTACTTTTCTCATGCTATCTGAAAATGAAACATCTTACTTGTTGTTGAAAGGATTTTTAGAAAAATCACAGTTTTCAAACTTACTCGTATTTTGGCTTTTTCGGTAAAAGATTTGGGTTTTCACTGAGATACTTAAAAAGAAATGCCTATTTTTTTCTGGAACTGTGAACGAACTGAGCCTTTTATTTCTTAGAACTCTTTTGTTATTGTACTATGCTGTTATGAACTGTTGTGGAATATTGGTGTTGGACCCGACCCTTTTGTTAGCTCGTCACTACTTTCAACCTAAGGTTAGGTTTGTTACTTATTCAGTACATGGGGTCGGTTGTACTCATACTACACTTCTGCATCTTGCGTGCAGATGTTGGGTGCCGATGTTGTTGTGTTCGTTGGGAGCTGGATCTGAAGATGTACCTGCGTTCCGGTTGTAGCTGCCTCTTGTTCGTGGTAGCCTTAGATCTATAAAACTCTGTTTATGTACTTTTCAAACAGACGATGTATTTACTTCATTTCAGCTTGGAAAACTCTATTCTTAGAAGCTCATGATTTGTTTTACCAGTTCTTGGGGAATGTATAAGATTAAGATTTTTCTTTACTTAAATTGATTTAATAATTGTTATTGGAAATAGATATTTGATAATTGGCTTACCTAGCAGGTTGGGTTAGGTGCCATCACAACTATTCGGATTTTGGCTCGTGACAACCGTGCTGAACCATGTCCTTAAGGACAAGAAGATGGGGATCATTATACTGGCGCTCTCTGATGCGATCATATAAAGAAGACCGAGAAATCACACAAGCCAAAACTCGATTTGGCTCGGAAACATCCAATCTAACAAACTGGTTGGCCAAGGCCTGAACATCCAAGGCTAAAGGCCTCTCTGTTACCGGTAAGTATGCTAAGTTGCCCAAACTCTCCGCCTTACGACTCAAGGCATCGGCCACCACATTGTCCTCTCCAGGATGATTGAGAATGGTGATATCACAATCCTTAAGCAACTTTAACCACCTTCGCTACCGCAAATTAAGATCCTTCTATTTAATCAGATGTTGTAGACTCCGGTGATCGGTATGAACCTCACAATGGACACCGTACAAGTAATGCCGCCAAATTTTCAAGTTATGAACAATAGCTGCTAACTCAAGGTCATGGACCGGATAATTCTTCTCATGTACCTTTAACTGTCTGGACGCATAGGCAATCACCTTACCGTCTTGCATAAGAACTGCGCCGAGACTAATACGCGACGCGTCACAATACACAGTATAAGACCCTGAACCTATAGGAAACACCAATACTGAAGTTGTAGTCAAAGCTGTCTTGAGCTTCTGAAAGCTCTCTTCACATTCATCCGACCCCCTGAACGGAGCACCTTTCTGGGTCAATTTAGTCATAGGCGATGCAATAGACGAGAAACCTTCCTCGAAGCGACGATAATAACCGGCCAAGACGAGAAAACTCTGAATCTCAGTAACTGAAGATGGCCTGGCCAACTCTAAACTGCCTCTATTTTCTTCGGATACACCTTAATTCCTTCACTGGACACTATGTGTCCCAAGAATGCCATCGAGCTAAGCCAGAACTCACACTTAGAGAATTTGGCATAAAGTTTCTCCTCTCTCAGCCTCTGTAATACAATACCCAAGTGTTGTGCATGCTCCTCCTGGCTACGTGAGTACACCAGGATATCATCAAGTGCATAAATGCTGCTGGGGCATTGGTTAACCCAAAAGACATCACAAAAAATTCATAATGTCCATAACGAGTCCTGAATGTCGTCTTTAGAATATCCGAATCCCGAATTTTTAACTGGTGATACCCCGATCTCAAGTTAATTTTGGAGAATACCCTCGCTCCCTGAAGTTGGTCAAACAAATCATCAATACGCGGCAAAGGATATTTGTTCTTGATTGTAACTTTGTTCAGTTGTCTGTAATCAATGCACATCCGCATAGTACCATCTTTCTTTTTTACAAACAAAACTGGTGCACCCCAAGGTGATACACTAGGCCTAATAAACACCTTATCAAGGAGTTCCCGAAGTTGCTCTTTCAATTCTTTTAACTCAGCTGGTGCCATACGATACGGAGGAATAGAAATGGGCTGAGTGCCCGGCACCAAGTCAATATCGAAATCAATATCTCTGTCGGGTGGCATACCTGGCAGGTCTGCAGGGAATACATCCGGAAAGTCTCGCACTACCGGTACTGAATCAATAGTAGGGGTATCTGAATCAACATTTCTCACAAAGGCCAAATATGAAAAACACCCCTTCTCTGCCATATGTTGGGCCTTCAAATAAGAAATTACCCTGCTAGGAACAAAATCTAGAGAACCTATCCATTCAACCTTTGGCAACCCCGGCATCGTCAATGTTACGGTTTTTGCATGACAATCCAGAATAGCATGACATGGAGACAACCAATCCATACTCAGAATTACATCGAAATCAACCATATCGAGTAATAAAAGATCAACTCTAGTCTCCAGTTCCCCAATAGTTACCACACACGATCGATACACACGGTCCACAGTAATAATATTGCCCACCGGCGTAGATATACGAACAGGTGAAACTGAGGACTCATGGGGCCTATCCAAATACCGAGAAAAATACGACGATACATATGAATAAGTGGAACCGGGGTCAAATAATATAGAAACCTCCCTGTGGCACACTGAAACAATAACTGTGATCATTGCATCTGAAGCAACAGCATGTGGCATGGCAGGAAAAGCATAGAATCGGGCCTGACCGCCACCTGATCGGCCTCTCCCTCTTGGGCGACCCCTAGCTGACTGACCCCCACCCCGAGCTGGCTGGGCGGGTGGTAAAGTAACTGGTGCTGAAGTCATAGTATGACTTCTCTGCTGCACTGGACCTCCCGAGCGACGAGGACATTGTCTCCACATATGCCCAAATTCCCCGCACTCAAAGCAGCTCCCCGGTACCGGTGGTGGTGCTGACTGAATCGGGCCTCGAGAACTAAAATAACTGCTAAAAGCACCCGGTGCAAATGAACCTTGAACTGAAGGAGCACGGGACAAACTCTGGGTTGGTAGGGAACTCAGAGATGACTGACCCTGATGAGAACTATATGAACCCTGCCTGGATGATGCACCACGGTGAACTGGACGACCCGTCTGAGCGTGTCTGTAAAGACGACCCCTACCGCGGTAAAACTGACCCCCGGAAGGAACACCGCTAAAATCACCAGGACCACGAGGCCTCTTAGACTCCCTCTCTCCACGCTCTTGGCTATGGACCATCTCTATCTGCCGAGCAATGTCAACTACCTCATCGAAAGTAGCACCAGATACTCTCTCCCAAGTCATAAGTAACCGTAGCTGATATGTGAGGCCATTAATGAACCTCTTAATCCTATCCCTATCAGTGGGAACCAACCAAACTGCGTGACGAGCCAACTCATAAAATCTCATCTCGTACGATATCACAGACATATCATCCTGACGTAACTGCTCAAACTATCTGCGCAGCTCCTCTCTTTGAGACTGCGGTACAAACTTCTCCAAAAATAGAACGGAGAATTCCTGAAATGTAAGTGGTACAACATCGACCTGCCTGCGCCTCTCATAAGTCTCCCACCATCTGAAGGCAACTCGATAAAACGGAAAAGTAGTGAACGGGACCCCATTGGTCTCCAAAATACCCGCTGTCCGAAGCATTCGCTGGCACTTATCCAGAAAACCTTGAGCATCCTCTGACTCAACACCGCTAAATGATGGAGGTCGAAGCCTCCCAAATCTCTCAAGTCTCCTCTACTCATCATCTGCCATAACGGGGACAACCGGGGCCTGAACAGTTGCAGCCGGCTGGGCTGGTAGTGCACCCGGTATCTGAAGTCCCTGTACCACCTGATCTGGAGTACGGGCAATAGGTGGTGCTACAGGTGCTGCTCCAATTGCTTTACGAGCTACACCTCGACCTCTACCTCAGCCCCGCCCTCTACCACGGCCTCGACCTCTCGCGGCCCTTGCTGGTGGCTGACCGTCTGATTCGGTAGTACGTGTCCTCACCATTTTTGAGAGAATAGAATAATAGAAATTTAGTTTTCGGAATCAACAATTCGCACGATAGAATACAAGAAAGTGAAATTTTCCTAAGGGTTAGGCAGCCTCTCGAAGATAAGTACAGACGTCTCCGTACCGATCCGCAAGACTCTACTAAACCTGCTCATGACTCGTGAGACCTATGTAACCTAGGCTCTGATACCAACTTGTCACGACCCAAAATCCTAACCTGTCGTGATGGCGCCTATCTCGATACTAGGCAAGCCGACAACCTCAATAAACCACAATTTCTTTTAAGTTTAAAAATATAATATTTAAACACAATCCACGAGTCTCGCAAATACCGATACACACACTCCCAAAATTTGGTGTCACTGAGTACATGAGCATCTGTATATTACAAGTCTGAAAAACGTGGTCTATAATAATCTGAGACCAAATATAATAAACAAAAGGATAGGGAAGGAGAGACAAGGTCTGCGAAACATGGCAGCTACCTCTGAATCTCCAAAAAAATCGGTTGTGTGAAAGAATCAACACCCACTATATCTGGGATCACCTGGATCTGCACACGAAGTGCAGGGTGTAGTATGAGTACAACCAATTCAGTAAATAACAATGATAAATAAAGAACTGAAAGTAGTGACGAGCTTCTCAGCTAAGTCCAAATACAGTACTTTCCAATATAAAAGAGTAGGCATGCTCTCAAGTTCAACATTTAAAATTTCACTGAAATTTCATATCAAGTTTAACCGAAACAGAAAATAATGTTTTTTCCGAAATTTCAAAAAAATAGTGATATATGACAACTGAAATGCAGCAAATAAGGAAATCAATGCATCCTCTCAGAGTAACAGTCACTCAGCCCTCCCATTCACTCCAACCTCACAGTCACTCTTTCCTCATAGTCACTCTTTCCTCATAGTCGCTCATTCCTCACAGTCACTCATCACTCGGCACTCGCACTCAGTAGGTACCTGCGCTCACTGGGGATGTGTACAGACTTCAGAGGAGCTCCTTCAGCCCAATCGCTATATCAAGCCAATCATGGCATAAATCAATAAAAAAAAATATGCTGCAGCGTGCAGCCCGATCCATAAATATCCTCACAATTAGGCCCTCGGCCTCACTCAGTCATCAACCTCTCCAGTCTCTCGGGCTCTCAGAAATCATGATAATCAGCTCAAAATTGATAATATGATGTTTTAATAAATAGCAACAGAGACTGAGATATGATATGAAATGAATAAACATGACTGAGTGTGAAATTACAGTTTGAACATATTATTCAACCACCGAAATGACCCCAGTGGGTACCAATAATAACATCATATGTCTAAGCATGATTTATAATACGAGTCTCAGCTCAATTTTCTCTAACACGTAGAGAATGTACGGATATCAACAGATAATTCAACTATACAGTCCCATGGAATTTGACCAAGTCACAATTCCTACAGTGCACGCCCATACGCCCGTCACCTAGCATGTGCGTCACCTCAAAACCAATCACATAACACATAATCCAGGGTTTTATATCCTCAAGATCAAATTTAAAATTATTACTTACCTCAAGCCGTGTAATTCTTTATTCTGCAATGTCTTTTCCTCGTGAATTGGCCTCCAAACGCCTCGAATCTAGCCACAAATAATTCGATTCAGTCAATAACATTTATTGGAATTAATTCCATAAGAAAATACTAATTTTCCAATAAAATCTTAAATTTAGCTCAAAAGTCCTCTTCTCGGAACCCGACAAAAGTTATAAAATCCGAAAGCTCATTCATCCACGAGTCTAACCATACCAATTTTACCAAAATCCGACCTCAACTCGACCCTCAAATCTTCAAATTAAACCAAGAGGGCTTTTCTAAATTTTCCAACTTAATTCACCCATTAAATGCTAAAAACAACCATGGATTCGGGTAATTTAACCAATATTGAGTTAAGAATACTTACCCATTTATTTTCTCTGAAAATCTCCCAAAAATCGCCTTTATCCTAGCTCCAAATCGGTAAAAATGAAAAATGGGACGAAGTCACATTTTCAGAACTTAAACTCTCTGCCGAGTCATTTGCTCTACGCGATCGCGGACAACCACACACGATCGCGAAGCACAAATTTCTACTGCCCAAATTTAACCCTACACGATCACGGACTCGTCCACGCGATCGCGAAGCACAAAACGCATGACCTCTACTTCTGCTCCACTTACTCTACGCGAACGTGACCTTCTTCACGCGTTCACGAATAACAAACTCGCACAGCTACGCGATCGCGGCCCTCTTCACGCGATCACGAAGAATAAAAATCATCACCGCCTCAAACAAGCCTACGCGATCGCGGACATTCTCATGCGATCGCGTAGAAGAAAACCAGTGACAGAAAACCAGCATTGTTCAGCTGGAATGCAAAGTCCAAAATTGATCCGTTAACCATCCGAAACTCACCTGAGGCCCCCCGAGACTTCAACCAAACATATAGTCAAGTCCCATAACATCATACGAACTTAGTCCAACCCTCAAATTACTTCAAACAAAGCTAAAACCACGAATCATACCCCAATTCAAGCCTAATTAACTTTGAAATTTCAAGTTTCCACAAAGGACGCCGGAACCTATCAAATCAAGTCCGATTGACCTCAAATTTTGCACACAAGTCATAAATGACATAATGGGCCTATTAAATTTTCATAATCAGATTTCGACCCCGATATCAAAAATTCAACCCCCTGGTCAAACTTCCCAAAAAATTTGACTTTCGCCATTTCAAGCCTAATTCCACTATGGATCTCTAAATAATTTTTCGGACACGCTTCTAAGTCCAAAATCACCATAAAGAGCTATTGAAATCATCAGAATTAAATTCCGAGGTCGTTTACACATAAGTCAATGTCCGATCAACTTTTCCAACTTAAGTTTTCAATTAAGAGACTAAGTGTCTCATTTCACTCCGAAATCCTTCCGGACCCGAACCAACTAACTCGGTAAGTCATAAAATAACTATAAAACATAAATTGAGCAGTAAATGGGGGAACGGGATTATAATACTCAAAACAACCGGCCGAGTCGTTACATTATCAAGCAACTCCTGCAATTGTTCCTTTAACTTTGTGGGTACTTAGACAATAAATAGAATTCTATTTCCATAAGAAGAGAGTGTATACATTTGCAAAAATCATAGAATCATAGAAATAGAGATCAAGATATTTACAAGTAATGCACGAAATATACTTATGTTTCTTCGAAAAAATTAAAGAAAATAAATATGATGACCCAATATGTCATCTTTAATTTTAAATATTCATTTTTGTGTTCTGAAACCTCAAAAATTACTATTAAACATTCTTCGACTTGCGTGCACAGTCCATAAAATTTTTTGAAAAGTTTTTATATGAAACATTAATTAAAATATGAAATAGAGCTTTAAAACTAACTGAGTTGACTTCGTTCAACGTTTTGAGCCAACGAGCCCGGACCAGTGTTTTGATAGTTCTGGTAGTCCGTATCATGATTTGGGACTTGGGTGTATGTCCGGAATCGAATTTCAAGGTCCCTAGCTCAAATTATCGGCATATAATGGAAACTAGAAATTTAAAGGTTTAAGAATTCCTAAATTTGGTCATAATTGGGTTTTTGTTGATACCGGGTCCCGATTTAGATTCCGAAAGTTCGATCAGCTTTATAACAATATTTATGACTTATGTACAAAATTTGAAGTCATTCCGAGGTACGTAGGCACGTTTTCCTTTAGTTTTTGAAAAAACTAAAAGGTTTGATTTTATAAAGCTTGAATTTCTAAAGTTTGACCGGAGATTTGACTTTTGAGCAAACGACCCCGGAATGGAGTTTTGATGATTCCAATAGTTTCATATGATGATTTCGAACTTAGGCGCATGTTCGGATTTGGATTTGGAAGTCCGTAGGACAATTCGGCACATTTAGCGAAAGTTGAAAAATAGAAGATTTTTGGAAAGTTTGACCGGGAGTTGACTTTATTAATATCGGGGTCGGAATTCGATTCTAAAAATTGAAACAGCTCCATTATATCATTTATGAATTGCATATAAAATTTGAGTTCATTCCGAATTGATTTAGCATATTTCGGCGTGAGTTATAGAATTAAAAATTTCATAAACTCACAAGTCCGAATCGACGCGCGAATTGTAGTTTTGCCATTGTTATGTGCGATTTGAGACCTACTCGAGGTCTATAATATGTTTTAAAACTTGTTGGTGTGTTCGGACAGGGTCTCGAGGGGCTCGGGTGAGTTTCGGAGTGGTTTCGGACCATTTTTAGATCATTTTTAAATGCTGGTTTTTGACAGCAGTGTGCGAAATTTCTGATTCGCAGGGCTGATTTTGGAAGCTTATATCTCATAATCTATACGAAATATGGAAATTATCAAAACATAAAAGTTGTAGCTCTTTGATTCTAATTTTCAGAAAGATAAATCATTCATCATTTAGACATTGGTATAGAAAGTTATGATCGATTGACTGAAGGCTAGTAATGCAGTTTTTGTTTGCCTGGCAGTGTGCATCGCCAGAAATTTCTGATGCACATGACAGACTTTGGAAGCTTATATCTCACAATTTATAAGGAATATGAAAATTATCAAAACAAGAAAGTTGTAGTTCTTTGATTTACGGTTCTAGAAATATAAACCATTCATCATTTGGACATTTGTACAGAAAGTTATGATCGATTAATTGAATGCTAGTAATGCAGTTTCGTTTGCCTGGCAGTGTGTATCGCCAGAAATTTCTGATGCAGAGGGCTTATTTTGGAAGCTTATATCTCGCAATCTATAAGGAATCTGGAAGTTATCAAAACATGAAAGTTGTAGCACTTTGATTCTAGATTCCAGAAAGATAAACCATTTATCATTTGGACTATTGTACAGAAAGTTATGACCGATTGACTGAAAGTTGGTACAACAATTTTTGGCTTGAAAAGTTTGAGACAAGTCGCATCTTTTATGTCCGGACAGAATATATATGTCCGGAGTCCGGCATTATTTTTTATTTTTTAAAACCCCTCCCAAATTATGAGGATATATAGTGTTTTCATACTTTTCCTCCACGTGACTCGAACCCAGGACCTAACGGTCATAGGTAGAGGTGCTTTTACCAACTGATCAAGCCTCACATTTAGAGTTTTTGTTCATTTTTGTTCATTATAACAAATATTTGTTCATTTTTAGAGTTTTAGACCTCGGTTTTGGGCGATTTCAGAGGCATTTTTCACGAGTTTGAGTTTGGTAAGTATTCTTTATCCGAAATTTGTTATATTTCATGATTCCATACTCATTTACACTATGAATCCATTAATTTATGGAAGAAAAATCAGATTTTTATAAAATCTTCCAAAAACGAAAATTTAAGATTTGAAAGCCAATCCGATGTCGGAATTCAAAAATTTTTGTATGGTTGAACTCGTATCGGAACGGGTGTTCAGATTTCATGAGTTTTTTCGGGATTTAAGACGTGGGTTCCACTGTCGGGGTTTTGAAATGAATGTTAGATTTTAATTCAAAAAATTAGTAATTTCATATGGAATTAATTGCTATGATTCGTGTTGAGAATATTGAATTGTTTGTGACTAGATTTGAATCTTTCGAACATCAATTCGCGAGGCAAAGGTTTATTGGAATCTTGAATTTGGTTGCGAAGCGAGGTAAGTGTCGTGGTTAACCTTGACTTGAGGAAATAGAATCCTTGAATTATTGTTATGTGAATTTCATGTGTAACGGCGTATAGGCGAGGTGACGAGTGCCTATACGTCGTCAAATTAATTATTTGTACATTTATCTGAAAATCATAAATTATTTTAAATCATGAATTAGTTATTATATTAATTATTTCTCTCATATGACTTGCTCAATATTATGCCTTGAATCCATGCTATATTTGCTACATGCTTATTTGATTTATGTGACTTAATTGTTACTTGATATTTAGCATACTAAATATTAAATTGACTATTTCCTCCTTAATTTTCACAATTAATTGCTACTTATCATTACTTGTTTCTAAATAAATCATAATTATTATATGCTTGTTGTCTTACAATTTCATATTAATTGTTGCATTTATTGGAATAATTTCTTTTATAAGAATTGGTAAATTATATTATTGAGGAGCGGGTTGCATGCCGCAACAGAAATAAAAGTGAATATATCGGAGGAGCGTGTTGCACGCTGCAACAGAATTGATTGAAAGCGAATATATTGGAGGAGCGGGTTGCACGCCACAACAAAATTGTTGAAAAGATATATTGAGGATCGGGTTTCACGCCGCAACGGAATCAAATGAAAATGAATATATTGTGGGATCGCGTTGCACGCCGTAACAGAAAGTGATTTAAGTAATAATTGGTTATGACTGCTGAGTTGGCTTGATTATTCATATGATTTACCGGTTTAATTTCTATTCATGTTCTCTTATATTGTTGTTATTATTATTATTGCGTGCAGGTTAATGTAAGTGACCTGCCTTATCCTCGTCACTACTTCGTCGAGGTTAGGCTCGGCACTTACTGGGTACATGGGGTCGGTTGTACTCATACTACACTCTGCATTTCTTGTGCAGATACCAGAGTTGGTCCCAGCGGCGTACAGTAAATTTGCTCGGATTCAGCTATCCACAGGAGACTTGAGGTATAGCTGCACGACGTTCGCAGCTCTGAAGTCCCCATCTACTTTATTTTAGATGTGTATTTCTGTCAAACAACTTTATTTTCATTCAGACCCTTATTTATATTATTCTAGTAGCTCGTGCACTTGTGATACCAGTTCTGGGATGGTATTTGGACATCGCTATTATTATGGTTTACTCACTTTATTTCAGATTTTATTCCAGTTATTAGTTTCTTTATTATTAATTAAATTAAATTGTAAAAAAATGGTTAAAATTATTCTAACGTTGGCTTGCCTAGCAAGTGAAATGTTAGGCGTCATCACGGTCCCGAAGGTGGGAATTTTGGATCGTGACAGGTTGGTATCAAAGCACTAGGTTACATAGGCTTCACGAGTCACGAGCAAGCTTAGTAGAGTCTGAAGGATCGGTGCAGAGATGTCTGTACTTATCATCGTGCGATTTTATTCTATCATTGACGATTGAACTCTTCTATTCTTGTCCTTTCGCAGATGGCGAGAACACACACTGCGTATATAGCCGAACAGGAGCCAGAGCCCCCAGTGACAGCTATGACTAGGGGCAGAGGCCGAGGCCGAGGTCGCGCTAGAGGCCGAGGCCGAGGTCACGCTAGAGGCCGAGGTAGAGGCAAAGCTCAATCTAGAGCTCGAGCAGCATCACCTGTTATAGAACCTCATGTGGATTTGAAAGCGGAGGTTCCAGCTCAGACGGTACATGTTGGACCAGTTCAGGTTCTGGAAGGATTCATAGCTACTCCAGTACTTCAGAACACTCTAGTCTGTTTGGTGAGTCTTATGGAGAGTGTGGCCCAAAATGGTACATTTTCAGTGGCACCAACCGTCTCACAGGCTGGGGGAGGAGCACAAACTCCCACTACTCCTGCTCCGGGGCAGACAGCTCCCCAGTATCAGGCTCTAGTAGCCCATCTAGTTGGGGTAGTTTAACCAGTTATTGCAGCACAGGACGGTGATAGGCCTTGCTTTGTCTTCTAAGGCTTTGTTGAGGTTGAACAAGTTTACCAAGCTATTTCCAATCCATTTCAGTGGTACACCTTCTGAGGACCCATAGGATTTTCTTGACCGCTGCTAAGAAGTATTGCAGAACATGGGGATAGTCGAAAGCAATGGGGTTGATTTTGCTGTGTTTCAGATGACTGGTTCTGCCAAGGTGTGGTGGAAAGATTATGTATTTACTAGACCAGTTGGTTCGCCTGCACTTACCTGGGAGTAGTTCTCGCAGCTATTTCTAGAGAAGTTCCTTCCTATCACACTGAGGGAGAATTACCGCAAACAGTTTGAGTGTCTCCAGCAAGGCAGTATGTTAGTCACTCAGTATGAGACCCGTATTGTGGATCTATCCCGTCATGCTCTTCTTCTGCTTCCTACAAAGAGAGAGAGGGTGAGGAGGTTCATTGATGGACTCGTTCAACCTATCAAGCTGAAGATGGCCAAGGAGACCGGGAGTGAGATTTCTTTTAAGACGACTGCTAATGTCACCAGGCGGATCGAGATGGTTCTTTCACATGAGAGAGGGCCAGTGTCAGATAAGAGGCCATGTCATTCCGGTAATTTCAGAGGCACCTCATCTGGAGGTAGGAGTACTTATGGTAGGGGTCATCCTCCCAGGCCATTTTATTCAGCACTTCAGACTTCTCAAGGTGCTTCACGGAGTCAAGGTCCTTATGTTCCTTACCCTGGACAGCCAGCATTTAGTGCACATTCAGCTCCTATTAGTGCACCACCACTCCAGAGTCACTATGGCGGCTATCCGACCCATTCGGGTCAGCTTCAGCTTTAGCAGCCATGACAGCAGGATGGGTGTAATGAGTGCGGGAACATTGGTCACATCAGGAGGTATTGTCCTAGGTTGTTGAGCAACAGATCTCAGTAGAATTCTCATGACATCATACCGTCACCGATTTCTCTACTGTCCGCCCGACCAGCTAGGGGCAGGGGTCAGACTGTTAGAGGTGGAGGTCAGACTTCTAGAGGTGGAGGTCAGACTGTTAGAGGTGGAGGCCAGTGAGCTATGGCCTATCCCAGAGATGTAGCTCAGACTGGTGTGGCCCAGCCCCGATTCTATGCTTTCCCAGTTAGGCCTGAGGCCGAGTCATCTGATGCCCTGATCACAAGTATTGTTCCAATTTGCCATAGAGATGCCTCAGTTCTATTTTATTCAGGATCTACTTACGCCTATGTGTCCTCCTACTTTGCTTCATATATGGTTGTGCCTCGTGATTCTCTGAGTGCATCTGTATATGCGTCCACGTCAGTGGGATTTTCTGTTGTGGTAGATCATGTCTATCGTTCGTGCGTGGTTACTATTAAGAGTCTTGAGACTAGTGTGGATCTTTTACTTCTTGATATGGTAGATTTTGACGTCATACTGGGTATGAATTGGATGTCACCTTATCATGCTATATTGGATTGTCATGCCAAGACGGTGACCTTATCCATGTCACGGTTACCTCGATTAGAGTGGAAAGGAACTCTTGGTCATTCTACCAGCAGGGTTATTTCTTATATGAAGGCTCGACGTGTGGTCGAGAAGGGGTGTCTAGCCTATTTGGCTTATATTCGTGATCCCAGTGCAGATGTTCCTTCTATGGATTCAGTACCAGTTGTTCGTGAATTTCCAGAAGTATTTCCCGTAGATTTGTCGGGGATGCCACCCGACAGAGATATTGACTTCTGTATTGATTTGGATCCGGGGCACTCAGCCCATTTCTATTCTACCATATCGTATGTCCCCGCCGGAGTTGAAAGAATTGAAAGAACAGTTACAAGACTTGCTTGATCAGGGATTCATTAGACCTAGTGTCTCGCCCTGAGGTGCACCAGTGTTGTTTGTGAAGAAGAAAGATGGTTCAATGTGGATGTGTATAGATTATCGGCAGTTGAACAAGGGTACTATCATGAACAAGTATCTGTTGCCAAGAATTGATGACTTATTCGATCAGCTCCAGGGTGCCAAGTTATTTTCAAAGATTGACTTAAGGTCTGGCTATCATCAGCTGAAGATTAGAGCATCTGATGTTCCTAAGATCGCTTTTCAAACTCGGTATGGGCATTATGAATTTCTAATGATGTCATTTGGGCTGACAAATGCCCCAACAGTATTTATGGATTTGATGAACCGGGTGTTCAAGCCCTATCTAGATTCCTTTGTGGTTGTATTCATTGATGACATCTTAATTAACTCCAGTAGTCGAGAGGAGCATGAACAACTTCTTTAGATTGTGCTTTAGACTTTGAGGGATAATCAATTATATGCCAAATTTTCAAAATACGAGTTTTGGTTAGACTCAGTTGCCTTTTTCGGGCATGTTGTATCGCCAGAAGGCATAAAAGTGGACCCTAAAAAGATTGAGGCAGTTCAGAACTGGCCTAGACCTACTTCAGCTACAGAGATTCAGAGTTTTCTAGGTCTGGCAGGTTATTATCGCCGGTTCGTTGAAGGGTTTTCATTTATAGCAAACTTATTGACCAGACTGACCCAGAAGGGTTCTCCATTCACATGGTCAGACAAGTATGAGTTGAGCTTTCAGAAACTCAAGACTGTTTTGACTACGGTGCCAGTGTTGGTGTTTCCCACAGGTTCAGGATCGTACACGGTGTATTATGATGCATCTCGTATTGGACTCGGTGCGTTATTGATGCAAGATGGCAGGGTGATTGCATATGCGTCGCGACAGTTGAAAGTTCACGAGAAGAATTATCCTGTTCATGACTTAGAATTAGCAGCCATTGTTCATGCGCTGAAGATCTCAATTTGAGGCAGAGAAGATGGTTGGAGTTGTTGAAAGACTATGATATCACCATTTCGTATCACCCGAGAAAGGCCAATATGGTGGCCAATGCTTTGAGTAGAAAGGCTGTGAGTAGGGACAGCCTTGCGTATATTCCAGTTGGTGAGAGGCCGCTAGCTGAAGATGTTCAGACTTTGGCCAATCAGTTTGTGAGGTTAGATGTTTCGGAGCCCAGTCGAGTTCTAGCTTGCACAATCGCTCGGTCTTCTTTATATGAGCGTATCAGAGAGTGACAATATGATGATCCTCATTTGCTTGTCCTTAAGGACATGGTGCAGCACAATGGTGCCAAGTAGGTTGATGTGGGAGATGATGGAGATCTGCGGATGCAGGGTCATATTTGTGTTCCTAATGTGGATGGACAATCAGAGCGCACTATTTAGATATTGGAAGATATGCTTTGCGCTTGTATTATAGATTTTGGAGGTTCTTGGGATCAGTTCTTGCCACTTTCAGAGTTTGCCTATAATAGCAGCTACCAGTCGAGCATTCAGATAGCTCCGTATGAAGCATTATACGGGAGGCGATACCGTTCGCCAGTTGGCTGGTTTGAATTCTCGCCTTGCATGCGCAGTTCGTAAATTTTTTTTGGAAAGTTTTTATATGAAAAATTGATTAAAATGTAAAATAGAGCTTTAAAACTCAACTGAGTTAACTTCGGTCAAAGTTTTAAGCCAACGGACCCGGATCAGTGTTTTGACAGTTTTGGTAGTCTGTATCATGATTTGGGACTTGGGCGTATGCTCGAAATAGAATTTGAAGGTCCCTAGCTCAAATTATCGGCATTTAATTGAAACTAGAAATTTAAAGGTTTAAGAATTTCTAAATTTGGTCATAATTGGGTTTTTGTTGATACCGGGTACCGATTTAGATTTCGAGAGTTCGATCAGCTTCGTAACAATATTTATGACTTATGTACAAAATTTGAAGTTACTACGAGGTACGTAGACACGTTTTCCGTTAGTTTTTGAAAAAAAATAAAAGGTTTGATTTTATAAAGTTTGAATTTCTAAAGTTTGACCGGAGATTTGACTTTTGGGCAAACGACCCCAGAATAGAGTTTTGATAATTCCAATAGCTTCGTATGGTAATTTCGAGCTTAGGCGCATGTTCGGATTTGGATTTGGAAGTCCGTAGGACAATTCGGCACATTTTGGCGAAAGTTGGAAAATAGAAGATTTTTGAAAAGTTTGACCGAGAGTTGACTTTATTGATATCGGGGTTGGAATTCGATTCTGGAAATTGGAACAGCTCCATTATGTCATTTATGACTTGCATGTAAAATTTGAGTTCATTCCGAATTGATTTGACATGTTTCGGCGCGAGTTATAGAATTGAAAATTTCATAAACTCATAAGTCCGAATCGACGCGCGATTTGTAGTTTCGCCATTGTTATGTGTGATTTGAGACCTCGAGTAGGTCCATAATTTATTTTGAGACTTGTTGGTGTGTTTGGATGGGGTCATAAGGGGCTCGGGTGAGTTTCGGAGTGGTTTCAGACTATTTTTAGGCCATTTTTAACTGCTAGTTTCTGACAGCAGTGTGCGAAATTTCTGATGCGCAGAGCTGACTTGGGAAGCTTATATCTCGCAATCTATAAGAAATATGGACATTATCAAAACATGAAAGTTGTCTTTGATTCTAGTTTCCAGAAAGATAAACCATTCATCATTTGGACATTTTATGATCGATTGACTGAAGGTTGGTAATGCAGTTTTTGTTTGCCTCGCAGTGTGCATCGCCCGAAATTTCTGAAGCACAGGGCTGACTTTGAAAGCTTATATCTCGCAATCTATAAGGAATCTGAAAATTATCAAAACATGAAAGTTGTAGACCTTTGATTATTGTTTCTAGAACGATAAACCATTCATCATTGGGACATTTGTACAGAAAGTTATGATCGATTGACTGAAGGCTGGTAATGGAGTTTAGTTTGCCTGGCAGTGTGCATCGCCAGAAATTTTTGATGCACAAGGCTGACTTTGGAAGCTTATATCTCGCAATCTACAAGGAATCTGGAAATTATCAAAACAAGAAAGTTGTAGCCCTTTTATTCTAGTATTCAAAAAGATAAACCATTCATCATTTGGATATTTGTACACAAAGTTATGATCGATTGACTGAAGACTAGTACAATAATTTTTGGCTTGAAAATTTTGAGACAAGTCGCATCTCACAGATGTGACTTGCCTGGACAGAATATATATGTCCGGAGTCTGACATTTTTGTTCATTTTTAGAGTTTTAGACCTCGGTTTTGGGCGATTTCATAGGCATTTTTCACGAGTTTGAGTTGGGTAAGTATTCTTTATCCGAAATTTGTTATATTTCATGATTCCATACTCATTTACATCATGAATCCGTGAATTTATGGAAGAAAAATAAGATTTTTATAAAATCTTCCAAAAATAAAAATTTAAGATTTGAAAGCCAATCTAATGTCGGAATTCGATAATTTTTATATAGTTGAACTCGTATCGGAACAGGTGTTCGGATTTCGTTAGTTTTTCCGAGATTCGAGACGTGGGTCCCACTATCAGTTTTTTAAATGAACTTCGGATTTTAATCCGAAAAATTAGTAATTTCATAAGGAATTAATTCCTACGATTCGCGTTGAGAATATTGAATTTTTTGTGACTAGATTTGAAGCTTTCGAACATCAATTCGCGGGGTAAAGGTTTATTGGAATCTTGAATTTGGTTGCGAAGCGAGGTAAGTGTCGTGGTTAACCTTGACTTGAGGGAATAGAACCCTTGAATTATTATTACGTGAATTTCATGTGTAACAATATATAGGCGAGGTGACGAGTGCCTATACGTCGTTAAATTGATTATTTGCACATTTATCTGGAAATCATAAATTATTTTAAATCATGAATTAATTATTATATTAATTATTTCTCTCATATGCCTTGCTCAATATTATGCCTTGAATCCATGCTATATTTGCTAAATGCTTATTTGATTTATGTGACTTAACTATTACTTGACATCTAGCATACTAAATATTAAATTGCATATTTCCTTCTTAATTTCCACAATTAATTGCTACTTGTCATTACTTGTTTCTAAATAAATCATAATTATTATATGCTTGTTGTCTTATAATTTTATATTAATTGTTGTATTTATTGGAATAATTTCTTTTATAAGAATTGATAAATTATATTATTGAGAAGCGGGTTGCACGCCGCAACAGAAATGAAAGTGAATATATTGGAGGAGCGGGTTGCACGCTGCAACAGAATTGATTGAAAGTGAATATATTAGAGGAGCGGGTTGCACGCCGCAACAGAATTGATTGAAAAGATATATTGAGGATCGGGTTTCACGCCGCAACGAAATTAAATGAAAATGAATATATTGTGGGATCGGGTTGCACGCAGCAACGGAATTGAATATAAATATATTGTGGGATCGGGTTGCACGCCGCAACAGAAAGTGATTTAAATAATAATTGGTTATGACTGCTGAGTTGGCTTGATTGTTGATATGATTTACCGGTTTAATTTCTATTCATGTTCTCCTATATTGTTGTTATTATTATTATTATTGCGTACAGGTTAATGTAAGTGACCTGCCTTAGCCTCATCACTACTTCGTTGATGGCCAAGGAGACCGGGAGTGCGATTTCTTTTAAGACGGCTGCTAATGTCGCCAGGCGGATCGAGATGGTTCTTTCACAGGAGAGAGGGCCAGTGTTAGATAAGAGGCCATGTCATTCCGGTAATTTCAGAGGCGCCTCATCTGGAGGAAGGAGTACTTATGGTAGGGGCCATCCTCCCAGGCCATTTTATTCAGCACTTCAGACTTCTCACGGTGCTTCAGGGAGACAAGGTCCTTATGTTCCTTACCCTGGACAGCCAGCATTCAGCGCACATTTAGCTCCTATTAGTGCACCACCACTCCAGAGTCACTATGGCGGCTATCCGACCCGTTCGGGGTAGCTTCAGCTTTAGCAGCCATGACAGCAGGATGGGTGTTATGAGTGTTGGAACATTGGTCACATCAGGAGGCATTGCCCTAGGTTGTAGAGCAACAGATCTCAGTAGAATTCTCATGACATCATACCGTCACCGGTTGCTCCACCGTCCACCCGACCAGCTAGGGGCAGGGGTCAGACTGTTAGAGGTGGAGGTCAGACTGCTAAAGGTGGAGGTTAGACTGTTAGAGGTGGAGGCCAGCGAGCTATGGCCTATCCCAGAGATGTAGCTCAGACTGGTGGGGCCCAGCCCCGATTCTATGCTTTCCCAGCTAGGCCTGAGGCCGAGTCATCCGACGCCATGATCACAGGTATTATTCCAGTTTGCCATAGAGATGCCTCAGTTCTATTTGATCCAGGGTCTACTTACTCCTATGTATCCTCCTACTTTACTTCATATATGGTTGTGCCTCGTGATTCTCTGAGTGCGTCTGTATATGTGTTCATGCCGGTGGGAGATTCTGTTGTGGTAGATCATGTCTATCGTTCGTGCATGGTTACTATTGAGAGTCTTGAGACTAGTGTGGATATTTTACTTCTCGACATGGTAGATTTTGATGTCATACTGGGTATGAATTGGTTGTCACCTTATCATGCTATATTGGATTGTCATGCCAAGACGGTGACCTTAGCCATGTCGGGGTTACTTCGATTAGAGTGGAAAGGAACTCTTGGTCATTCTACCAGTAGGGTTATTTCTTATATGAAGGCTCGACGTATGGTCGAGAAGGGGTGTCTAGCCTATTTGGCTTATATTCGTAATCCCAGTGCGGATGTTCCTTCTATGGATTCAGTACTAGTTGTTCGTGAATTTCCATAAGTATTTCCTGCAGATTTGCCGGGGATGCCACCCGACAGAGATATTGACTTCTGTATTGATTTGGATCCGGGCACTCAGCCCATTTCTATTCCACAATATCGTATGTCCCCGCTGGAGTTGAAAGAATTGAAAGAACAATTACAAGACTTGCTTGATCAGGGATTCATTAGACCTAGTGTCTCGCCTTGGGGTGCACCAGTGTTGTTTGTGAAGAAGAAAGATGGTTCAATGCGGATGTGTATAGATTATCGGCAGTTGAACAAGGATACTATCAAGAACAAGTATCTGTTGCCAAGAATTGATGACTTATTCGATCAGCTTCAGGGTGCCAAGTTATTTTCGAAGATTGACTTGAGGTCTGGCTATCATCAGTTGAAGATTAGGGCATCTAATGTCCCTAAGACAGCTTTTCGAACTCGGTATGGGCATTATTTAAAGGTTTAAGAATTTCTAAATTTGGTCATATTTGGATTTTTTTTTTATACCGGGTCTCGATTTAGATTTTGAGAGTTCGATCAACTTCGTAACAATATTTTTGACTTATGTACAAAATTTGTAGTTATTCCGAGCTACGTAAACACGTTTTTCGTTAGTTTTTGGAAAAAATAAAAGGTTTGATTTTATAAAGCTTGAATTTCTAAAGTTTGACCAGAGATTTGACTTTTGGGAAAACGACCCCAGAATGAAGTTTTGATGATTCCAATAGTTTCGTATGGTAATTTCGGGCTTAGGCGCATGTTCGGATTTGGATTTGGAAGTCCGTATGGATTTGAAAGTTGGAAAATAGAAGATTTTTGGAAAGTTTGACCGGAAGTTGACTTTATTGATATCGGGGTCGAAATTCAATTCTGAAAATTGGAACAACTCGATTATATCATTTATGACTTGCATGTAAAATTTGAGTTCATTCCGAATTGATTTGACATGTTTCGGCGCGAGTTATAGAATTGAAAAGGCCAAATACCTATACGACCCCTTAAACTTGGCTCCAGTTTCTATTTTAACACCTCAATTTAAGTCAATACTTATGGAACACTCCAACTCCCATAATAGTGTGTCTATTAAACACCTCATATAATATACTTAAGTAAGTACAGCCGCGTGAACTGGACGCACAATGACATGGCAAAACGCACGAAGCACAAAATGCCACATGGCTTTTGAATTTAAAAAAGACCTTAGAGAAAATAAAAAACCAAAAAAAAATAAAAGGAAAAAAATAAGAAAACTAAATATCTTCCACAAACCCATTACAGCCCCGTAAGTGTCCAGCCATAACCTTCAATACTCCACCAACATCATCTTCCAAGAAAGCTGTATATGTAACTTCTTCCTCGTGCCAGACCCACCTTAATCTTCCATTCCCCTGACACACACAACTATCAGATCCTTCTACTAGTACAATAAATAACTATTTTTCAATCTAACCATAAACAGATAAATAGAAAAATGAGGAATAAATTAAAAATTGGTAAGTAGAAATGCTATTATCTTCAATAAAGAAGTTCTGCGCCAAATCTTACGGATAAGGCCACAAGGATTATGAAAATGAAGGGATGATAATTGTGAAAATTAAAGAAAATGGCAGTTAAATTTTTATAACTCGCCGAAATTTTCATTACTGGCGAATATTGATTTGGCTGCCGATGTTATGTTCATGTAATCCCTGGGCAGTTTTTTCTAGTATATTTATCATTTTTTTGTTCGATTAAAAAATTATAATTGATTAGTGGATAATTTAATGAGTAAGGGTGATAGCAGTGATGGTAGGGAGAGAACAAGGTGAAGGAGAAGACTGAGTTATGGCGCAGAGATGAGGAGCAGGGGGGAAGAGAAAGCTGGGTTGGTGGCGGTGAGATGAGGAAAGAGAGAGAGAGAAAGAGAAGATGTGATTTTTTTGTTGTTGGAAAAGCAGAAAAAAATTAATTTGAGACTAATTTACGTGTGCGTGTGAGAGGTGAAGAACACGGGTTTTGCCACATCAGGGGTTGTGTTTAATAGACATACTATTATTAGAGTTGGAGTGTTCAATAGGCATTGGCTTAAATTGAGGTATTAAAATAGAAACTGGAGCCAAGTTTAAGGGGCCGTATAGATATTTGGCCAATTAAAAATTTCATAAACTCATAAGTCCGAATCGACGCGCAATTTATAGTTTCGCCGTTGTTATGTGTGATTTGAGACCTCGAGTAGGTCCATAATTTATTTTGAGACTTGTTGGTGTGTTTGGACGGGGTCTTGAGGGGCTCGGGTGAGTTTCGGAGTGGTTTCAGAGTATTTTTAGGCCATTTTTAACTGCTAGTTTCTGACAGCAGTGTGCGAAATTTCTGATGTGCAGAGCTGACTTGGGAAGCTTATATCTCGCAATCTATAAGAAATATGGACATTATCAAAACATGAAAGTTGTCTTTGATTCTAGTTTCCAGAAAGATAAACCATTCATCATTTGGACATTTTATGATCGATTGACTGAAGGTTGGTAATGCAGTTTTTGTTTGCCTCGCAGTGTGCATCGCCGGAAATTTCTGAAGCACAGGGCTGATTTGGAAGCTTATATCTCGCAATCTATAAGGATTCTGAAAATTATCAAAACATAAAAATTGTAGACCTTTGATTATTGTTTCCAGAACGATAAACCATTCATCATTGGGACATTTGTACAGAAAGTTATGATCGATTGATTGAAGGCTGGTAATGGAGTTTAGTTTGCCTGGCAGTGTGCATCGCCAGAAACTTTTGATGCACAGGGCTGACTTTGGAAGATTATATCTCGCAATCTATAAGGAATCTGGAAAATATCAAAACATAAAAGTTGTAGCCCTTTTATTCTAGTATCCAGAAAGATAAACCATTCATCATTTGGATATTTGTACAGAAAGTTATGATCGATTGACTAAAAACTGATACAATAATTTTTGGCTTGAAAATTTTGAGACAAGTCGCATCTCACAGATGCGACTTGCTTGGACAGAATATATATATCCGGAGTTCGATATTTTTGTTCATTTTTAGAGTTTTAGACCTCGGTTTTGGGCGACTTCAGAGGCATTTTTCACGTGTTTGAGTTGGGTAAGTATTCTTTATCTGAAATTTGTTATATTTTATGATTCCATACTCATTTACATCATGAATCCGTGAATTTATGGAAGAAAAATCAGATTTTTATAAAATCTTCCAAAAACAAAAATTTAAGATTTGAAAGCCAATCCGATGTCGGAATTTGATAATTTTTGTATGGTTGAACTCATATCGGAATGGGTGTTCGGATTTTGTGAGTTTTCCGGGATTCGAGACGTGGGTCCCACTGTCGATTTTTGAAATGAATTTCGAATTTTAATCCGAAAAATTAGTAATTTCATATGAAATTAATTCCTACGATTCGTGTTGAGAATATTGATTATTTGTGACTAGATTTGAAGCTTTCGGACATCAATTCGCGGGGTAAAGGTTTATTGGAATCTTGAATTTGGTTGCGAAGCGAGGTAAGTATCGTGGTTAACCTTGACTTGAGGGAATAGAACCTTTAAATTATTGTTACGTGAATTTCATGTGAAACGACATATAGGCGAGGTGACGAGTGCCTATACGTCGTCAAATTGATTGTTTGCATATTTATCTGGAAATCATAAATTATTTTAAATCATGAATTAATTATTATATTAATTATTTCTCTCATATGCCTTGCTCAATATTATGCCTTGAATCCATGCTATATTTGCTAAATACTTATTTGATTTATGTGACTTAATTATTACTTGACATTTAGCATACTAAATATTAAATTGCCTATTTCCTCCTTAATTTTCACAATCAATTTGTTTCTAAATAAATCATAATTATTATATGCTTGTTATCTTACAATTTCATATTAATTGTTGTATTTATTGGAATAATTTATTTTATAAGAATTGGTAAATTATATTATTGAGGAGCGGATTGCACTCCGCAACAGAAATAAAAGTGAATATATTAGAGGAGCGGGTTGCACGCCGCAACAGAATTGATTGAAAGTGAATATATTGGAGGAGCTGGTTGCACGCCGCGACAGAATTGATTGAAAAGATATATTGAGGATCGGGTTGCACACCGCAACGAAATTAAATGAAAATGAATATATTGTAGGATAGGGTTGCATGCAGCAACGGAATTGAATATGAATATATTGTGGGATCGGGTTGCACGCCGCAACGGAAAGTGATTTAAGTAATAATTGGTTATGACTGCTGAGTTGGCTTGATTGTTGTTATGATTTATCGGTTTAATTTCTATTCATGTTCTCCTATATTATTTTTATTATTATTGCGTACAGGTTAATGTAAGTGAACTGTTTTAGCCTTGTCACTACTTCGTCGAGGTTATGATCGGCACTTACTAGGTACATGGGGTTTGTTGTACTCATACTACACTCTGCACTTCTTGTACATATACTGAAGTTGGTCCCAGCGGCGTACAGTAGATTTGCTCGGATTCAGCTATCCACAGGAGACTTGAGGTATAGTTGCACGACGTTCGCAGCTCTGAAGTCTCCATCTACTTTATTTTAGCTGTATATTTCTGTGAGACAACTTTATTTTTATTCAGACCCTTATTTGTATTATTCTAGTAACGCACGCACTTGTGACACCAGTTCTGGGATGGTATTTAGACATCGCTATTATTATGGTTTACTCACTTTATTTCAGATTTTATTCCAGTTATTAGTTTCTTTATTATTAATTAAATTAAATTGTAAAAAAAATGATTAAAATTATTCTAACGTTGGCTTGACTTGTAAGTGAAATGTTTGGCGCCATCACGGTTTCGAATGTGGGAATTTCGGGTCGTGAAAATAAACGTATATTATTTAACGATATATAGGCGACAGATTATCAAGAAATTTTATTAGCTACGAGCTATTTAGCAATAGATTAACGATGAAGTTTGTAGCTAATTTTAATTTTTTTTCGGTAATGATATATATAGAGCTCAGACTCTTACAGGTCCCCTACTGTATGAAAATCTACATACATACTGTATTTTGGCGAACCCATACGCGAATTATTCGACATAGATGATGAAAGTTAAGTTTCATATCTCCACAATAAACATCCAAATTTGCCATGAATTTTTCACCTTGTATCTACCCCTTATCCAAATAGAAAAATTTGCATATCTACTTGTATTTATCTCCTCATAAATAGCATTTGCAACCTTATCATCCATTATAGGCAAATCACTAAAATTCACTTCTACTTGTTTTTCCCCTTCTTTTTTTTCAAGGAAATGAATTTACTTGGAATTCCACTTATATGAATATAAAATAGGAGCAAGGAGATGGTTCCCATTAATTAATGTTAAGGGTTTTACTTGTTCTTGAAACTGTAGACGACCTTATCTAGTATATACATCAAATTTCGGGATGGAAAACTCATTCTACAAGGAAAAAAAAAATGAAGTAAAAAATAAAAAACAAGGTAAAATAACACTTACAATAAGGTTAAAAGAGAAAAAAGAAAAAAGATACATCAAAACTCGAGAAACTAAAATTCATTTTAGAAGGTAAAATAACTCTAACTAGAAGAAAGAGAACAAAAGAACAAATACATTTATACACATATAAAAAAAACCGGAAAATAAAGGTGACAGTGCAGGAAAAAATGTTTGCAATCTGAACCATAGGATTTTGTAGCTGGACACGTGGCTCTATTAGAGACTTATTAAGAATTAGTGGAGGGATTTGTAGACTTGTAATACGAGGTATAAGTTCGGCTATATTTTAAATAGGGCTCTCCTCGAACTCATACAGCAAAGTGAAAAGGGCCGGCCCATCTTAAATAAGTGGGCTTTTTCAGATAGCAACAAAATAGTCCAGTTCTAATTCGCCCCTTACCACATCGCCTACAGAAGAAAGCTTTTGCATGTTTATAGACTGAAATCAGAACGTGTGATCTCGTCCCTTCGGGGACATCCGATAAAATTAGAACGATACAAAGAAGATTAACATGGCCCATGCGCAAGGATGACATGCACAAATCGAGAAATTTTTCAATTTTATTTTTCCACATTTTTGTTTATGTAAATTGTTAAAAAGCTCTTTGTTTTATCAAATAAGTATTCAATTTTCGACTTGGATGATTAGGTCAAACGACAATGGTTTTATCACTGGGTAGGGTACGGTTATGAGTATGTGATGTGTATCAGATACTAGTAGTCGTTACACATTAATTTTCATATACACAAATCACGTCTTAAGTATTTTGACGATAATAGCTTAAAAAAAGAAGTGATGATTCATATAGCAGATCCCAACTTGTTTCCCGACTATATTTCTAGTGGATTTGAGCTTAGTTTTATGTTTTCCTTGTCATTTGTTTTAAGTTTTGTTAAATTTCAGCTTAGCGCTTTGTTGGTATAAACATGAAAACTTCATGTTAATTAAAGAGAACTTGCTCCTTACCAGTAAACTAGTAGCAAGAATAGTTCTATGAATATGCCTTGAGAATACAGTAAAACTTAAAAATCTGATTTCATTATATACAAGCTATATAAGATTCTGAACATTCACTAAGAAGAACAACGTATCTAATCGACGTGAGAAATTATTCAGTGTTTCTTGAGCAGGGTAATCAAAATACTTTAAAAATAGACTGAATGGTCTTCTATAACACCCGAGGGCGTAAGCAGAAATTTTTGGTAGCGGTGTCGTAATTTATCATATTTTTTGACAAGAAATAGCCTTAGTCCATTGGTTTCGTTGAGTCTTAAGGTAGAAAAATTCCTGAGTTAATTTTGCGTAATCACAATTTTTAATTACTTGAGAGCAAAATCAAACACATAACCAGAAAATAATTTATATCAAGTGGTGTCCTTTTTTTCTATTTATTGGTTTCCTTATAGAATTAATAATTTCTGACAAAGCGGTGTCACGTGATACCACTTTCTTGTAAGTATGTCCGCCCCTGATAACACCAATTCACTATAACGTCCAAGTTTTCTTTGGAATCAATTTTTCATGTTATGTAATAATGTATGTTCTGTATAACATCACTTCACTATAGCAGTCAAAAAATATCGAAACAAATGATATAGTTATAGAGAGGTTTGACTGTATTCAATATCCCTCTTTTCCGCTTTCAAAACTGGATTTTTATAACACAAGATGAACATGTCTGTTTGTAATTATACATGTTTTTACATTCAGACGTTATATCTGTTGGTTTCCTTGCTATTCTCACAGCTCATAACACAAGGTATAAATGCTCAACTCTTAAGTAGGGTAATATTTGCATGAATAGTAACTTAGATTACAGGCCTCTAAAATTCTACATGACCAGTAACTTAGGCAACAAAATTTCTGAATCCAATTATATATATATTATTATTACAGGCAACAAAATTCTACATGACCAGTAACTTTCATTTAGGTTTGATATTCTTTTAATTTCGGTAAATTGTGCGCTCCATTTCTTGCTTTTCGCAATAACCAGGGACGTATCTATATGTTAGAGTATGGGGCACATGCATCCATGGTCTTCTTTTCATATCACGTATAATAATATTATACTGTATTTCTTTAAAAAAAAATTAAATATACATATGTGCACCCAAGTTCTTTTGTCTTGTGCTCTAATTAAGTAATTTTTTCTTTTTTATTTATTTATTTGGTTTATTCATTCAAAATCTCTAAATCTAACACATTGAAATCCTTGATCTCCCTTTGTCATCGCAAAATTTTATATAATTAAAACTAATAGCAGTGAATGATGTAACATAGTTCAATTAATCTAAACATTTTTTTATCTGGAGTATAGGTAATATGTTAAAAATTGCAATAATTTTTTAAATTTAATCTATAATTTCTAAATGGTAATGAGATTCATTGTAAGAACCTAAAGGTTGAATCCGTCAATATAAATTCTAGATTCACTTCTTTGTAATAATGCACCCATTTTTTTAGAATCCTGGATCCGCCTCGGGCTATAACTTCCATGAACATCGACACTTATTTTCACTTTTTGTTTTTCAGAAACATTGAGAAGTGCAGGTGAGAAAATTTGAATGGTAGATGGTAGTCAAGTTGCTACTTGCAAGAAAACTCCAAATGGCATATACATTTTTTTCTTTACATTTTGCTTTTATTAATTTATGACTTGGCAACTCTACCTACCGTTCAATTGGTTGTTGAGCTTTAAAAATCTAATCTAACAAAGAACTCTATCCTAAAGATTGTCCTCTGAGTTCTAGATTTTATCAACTATTTCTTGATTTTTCCTTTGTCTATCTTCTTTTTAATTGCTTGACTTAGGAATCTTGCAGATATTTCTAATTTATTTATTCTTCTTCCTCAGTCTTGAATTTAATTTGTTTTCATCTTTGGAATCTCTTGAAACTCACCGTTGATTATGAAAATAGAAGTACCTAGGTAGGTAAATTTAACCTTTCTTGCTCCAAACAATTTGGCATATACCCAAGTAGCCAACACTCATCTGCACATTACTTTTGTTCTGAATTCGAGTGATTATACTAACTCAATGAATATAGATACATGTCTTCATAAATATAATTATTAGCACTTGTTGGATGGTGCTGGAAAGTTATAAATATTTAAACTAGATTATTGGGTGTTGTAGAGATTTTGTAATGAATTAATTAATAACAATTGGGTGGATATGAGTTCATTGATGATTGTAATGGTGCTAAAGAAGGTTGTGTGTAGACAAATGATGGTTTAGTATTTCTTGTTGGTGGGAATGAGAGATTATTGGATGAAGAAACACCATTACTAGATGTAGTAAAATGTTATGCACTTTAGGTGTGTGATAAAATGCCTAAATGGCCAAAAACCTTGAAATTGTTTACTAATATTGGTCCAATTGAATTATGTTGATGTAGATTGAAGTTGTAAGAGTAGTGGGAGGTTTTAATATCATTAAAGAGCTGAAACAAGAAAACTCGATTTGTGACGATTTTATTTTTGAGGAATTTTCAAGGAAATCATCGGAAATTGAGTAGTTCGGAGGTTGATACGCGCATAATGGAATTTCTGGAGCATTGTTTAGCTTGTTCGACATTGGATTCGGCTTGCTTGAGGTAAGTAACTCTTCTAATCTTGGATCCAAGGGTATGAACCCTGATTATACGTGTTATGCGTTTGGTGTTGAGGTAACGCACATGCTAGGTGACGGGCGTGTGGGCGTGTACCGTTTGAACTGTGACTCTGTTATTCATGTGATACTGTGTAGTTACCTAAACTTATCTGTAATCATGAAATCTCTACGTACTAGAGTTATCGAGTTGTGACTCATGTTAGAAATAATGCTTAGGCAAATGTTGGTATTATTGGGACCCACAGAGGTCATTTCTGTTATTGATTTATTTGTTTATATTGTAAATTCATACTCAGCCATGTTCATTCATTTCATATCATCTCTCAGTCTCTGTTGCTATTTATTGATTAATCATATCATTATTTTGGGCTAGTTTCAGGGCATTGTGAGCCCGAGAGACTGGAGAGATTGATGACTGAGTGAGGCCGAGGGCCTGATTGTGAGAATAATTATGGGATCGGGCTGCACGCCGCAGCAGACCGTATTGGATTTATATACTTTATTATTATGGGATCGGGCTGTACGTCGCAGCATGCCAGATTGGCTTATTATATCACGTGAGTTATCCGTGCGGATTCAGATATTGATACTATAGCACGTCAGTTCTCCGTGTAGCACGTGAGTTGTCCGTGCAGATTATAGCGCATGGGCTGAAGGAGCCCCTTCGGAGTCTGTACACACCCCCAGTGAGTGCAGGTACCTACTGTGTGCGAGTGCCGAGCGATTGAGAGGATTGAGTGACTGTGAGGACTGAGTGATGGGGAGGACTGAGTGAAGTGATACTGTAAGAGTATGCATATGATTTTATCACTGAGATACATTGCATTGACATGCACACATGACATACAAGAATAGAGATGTATTTTTCTCATGTTGTACGGTATCACGTCATTCATGACTTCTCACACATATTGTCATATGGGCATAGTGATGCATTTTCCACTGGCTATCTGGAAAGAAAATGAAACGTATTATTTATAGTGGAAAGGATTTTTGGAAAAATTACTATTTTCAAACTTACTCATATTTTTGGCAACTTCTATAAACGACTTGGGTTTTCAGTGATACACTTGAAAGACAGAACTATTTTCAGAAATTATAATTAAGCTGAGCATTTTATCTTTGAGTTACTTCTTTTATTATTTGCTTTATGTTGTTATGAACTGGATATGTTGTTGTTATTGTTGTATGTTTTTATGAACAGTTGTTTGTTATTGGAGTTGGACTCTGACTTTGGTACAAGCTCGTCACTACTTTCAACCTAAGATTAGGTTTGTTACTTATTGATTACATGGGGTTGGTTGTACTCATACTACACCTTTGCAACTTGCGTGCAGATTTTGGATGTTGATGTTGTTGTACATGGCGGGAGCTCGATCTGAAAGATGTACCTGCGTTTCAATCATTGTTGCCTCTTGTTCATTGTAGCTTTAGAATTTTAATCTGTTCATGTATATTTCAAACAGATGATGTATTTTTATTTCACACCAACTTTATAAATTCTAATCTTAGAAGCTCATGATTTGTACTATCAGTACTTGAAGAGTATATTAGAGTCAATTATATATTAATGGAATTGGATAGTTGTTAATTGGCTTACTTGACGGGTTGTGTTAGGTGTTATTACGGCTAGGTGGATTTTGGGTAGTGACAATAATAGACTGATATTATTTATACAAAGACACTGAAAATGTAAATGTAGGTTTTCCGATCCAAGCTTTTATCATTAAGTTTTCTGCATGTGATTGAATGGGCATTTATAGCCAAATTTTTGAGTATTAGGTTAAATTTTTTACTAAATTTTGTTCCATATAACACGTGATAGCCTAAATGAACTACTTTAATTAGGCACATCATCCCCTAGATAGACCTGTTTTAAACTTTCTGGATTTGGTATTAGAAATTAGAGTATAATTTTACTCTCAACAATATCTTTTCTCTTTTCTCTAGAACCTAATCAAATTGTGCTACAAATAGGGGTGAATGCAGCAAAAGGGTGCCTTCTCAATTATTACTCAAATCAAAAGCGAGTACATCGGAAAATAAAAGATGGTAGGATAGGACCCCATTCTATCGAGCCAGACATGGCAACAACTGCCCTAGCTAAAACGTGAACAGCTTGATTTGCTGATTTTCTAGCTAAAGAAATGGACACTAATTGAATACCCTTTATTAGTGTCTTACTTCTTCTTCTTTTTCATTTCCTATCCGGTGTCCGATATCCGTATCAAAGCCCGACTATATCTGAATTCGCATCAAATAGGGCCCCATTTAGAGGGAAGCGTTTCCTACCAAGGATTTTTCCGACTATATTAGTGCCTTATAATTAGAGGTGTCAATGGTTTGGTTCGGACGGTTATTTTATAAAATTTGTACTATACCAATTTTTCGGTTATTCTCTTATGTATCACCAAAATTAGACTTTTCAAAATCATCCCAATCATGTCGGTTTCTCTTTATTATCGGTACGGTTTGGTTAATTTTTGGTAATTGTTTTAAATGTCATGTAAAAGTCATTAGTAGAAGTAGAATGTAATAACATACGTACTTTTATAAGACTTAGCAAAACTCTCTAGACATTTTTACAATTTAAAAGGTGATGAATTAAGAAAATATAAAAGATGGCTAGAGTATAGATCCATTAACTATTCTACAACATCGTAAAAGAAGCTAAGCAATTACAAAAAAAATATTAATCACACGAGTGCAAAGATATTAATCAAGTTGGGATTCAAGAATAAAGTCTATACAAGATTGATTCAAAAAGATAAATCTAAATCATACGAAAGGAAACATATTTAGTACATTGTAGTTGCTACACATAATCGCTACAATACCTGTTACGCGGCGCCTTCCTGAAGTTCCTTGGAAGGGCAACGTAAGGCTAAGCAACCGATGTCAGTACGGTTGTTGTCCGCCAACTGAGGTCCCCTCCGTACGCTAGACTAGATTATCAGTGCCGTACGGGAAAATCAATGTCATGAGCAAGTGAAAGAGAGCAAAAAAGAGAATTGAGAATGAAAGAAAGCTTGATTGCATTGAATGAAAGCTATTACAGAAAAATAAGACGGTGTCGGGGGGGAGAGACACCAGTACAGAGAATTGTTTGCTTGCTTGAAAGTTTTGATTGCTTGGTCCCCCTTTATAATGCTTAGAAAAAATAAACCAAAGTTACATGACTAGACCTATGAAAGCTGGAAAATCACACTTAAAGAAAATGCAGCAAAACTACTCTATATTTATAATGAAAAGGACTTAGTCTTCTACAAAGCAGCAACAAGTTCGTTGGCAGCAACTTTGTCTTTAGCATCAGGGTCTGCGCGTGCGACATTATCTATGCGCGCGGCGCCATTTGTATCTGCCTGTGGCTGGGCGATGGCGATGGCTATCGGTGGGGCGACAGAGGTACATGCGCGCTTATTACTTGGAGCTGCCGAGACCACAGGGCCGACCTTGGTGACGGGCGTTGGGAGGCTGGCCAGGACGCCACGGGGTGCGTCCAAGGGGTCATGGGGCATGGTTGGAAAGCCGCCCATGACATTCTCCCCCACCTGAGTTGGCGACGTCCTCGGTGCCTTCCTTGCAAGGTAATCATCAATCAGGCTCTTGTAGGCTTTGAGGTTTGTTCCCCTCTCCCAAGTATTCTCCTCTACATCACATCCCTGCCATTTCACCAAGAACTCCTGGTGATCTTTTCTTGAGGCGTGAATCACTCGATCATCAAGAATAGCTTCAGCACGCCTTTTCCCGGTTGAATTGGGGCCTCGAATACTTGGTATTGTGAGTTGGCTTCATGAAGGATTCTCCATATCTTCCCGAAAAGGTTTCAGGAGACTGACATGGAAAACAGGATGGATTTTCCACCAAGCTGGGGTATCCACCCAGTATGCAACTTTCCCAATGCGCCTTTCAATGGACAAGGGTCCAATATATTTTTGCAATAGGCGAGGGTCATGGACCCCTGCAAATAAGTACCGCTTTGGGATTTTGACCATCACTTTGTCTCCCACCTGGTATTCAACAAAGCGGCGATTCTAATCAGCATGCCTCTTCATCCGCTTTTGGGCTTTGACAAGATAGCTCTGCACTATCTCCAAATTTTGCTTTCATTCTTTTGAGAAGCTAGCGGCCCGAGGAGATTTTGACATGTTTGGTGCGTTCACTGTGTGTGGGAGTAGCGGTTGCTGTTCGATAACAATTTCAAAAGCGCTTTTGTTAGTACTCGAGCTCTTTTGTGAATTGAAACATAGTTGAGCAGCATCCAGAAGCTTTACCCAATTCTTCTGTGATCCGGTCACAAAGTGCCGGAGGTATTCCTCTAGCATGCCATTGAATCGCTCCGTTTGGCCATCAGATTGCGGATGAAAACTTGAGCTATGACTCAATTTTGACCCGAGGCACTTAAAGAGTTGGGTCCAAAAATTGCTAGTGAAGCGTGAGTCGCGATCACTAACAATGTCTTTAGGTAAGCCCCAATACTTGACGACATGAGAGAAGAATAGTCGAGCTGTATCTTCTGCTGATATATATTGTGGGGCTGCTATAAAGGTAGCATACTTGGAAAACCGATCCACCACAACCAAGATAGTTGTGAGATCTCCGACCTTGGGCAATCCGGTGATGAAGTCCAGGGAAACGCTTTCCCAAGGTCTTTTTGGTACAGCTAGTGGTTCCAAGAGCCCTGCCTGCGTCAAGCGGTCTGACTTATCTTTTTGGCATACTAGACAAGTCTTCACATACTGAGCGACGTCATCGACCATTTGAGGCCAATAATATGCACGGCGAAGTAATGCCATGGTGCGTTCCTCGCCGGGATGACCGGCCCACAAAGTATCGTGGCATTCTGCAAGAAGAGTCCGTCGCAGATCTCCTCCTTTAGGAACATAAAGTCGGTTCCCTTTCACCTTCAGGAACCCATCTTCGGTGTAGAACTGGCGAGTCTTGCCCTGTCCTACCAAATCAACCAAATACTGTGCAGCAGGATCCTTGATGAGTAGATCCTGTATCTGGTCTTTTATGGTGGTGGTTACTTCGCTTCCCTTTAGGGCGGCGAGTACACACATCGATGCTAGATCAGCTCTCCGACTGAGTGCATCAGCAACATGATTGGTCTTTCCACTTCGGTACTCCAGGTTGAAGTGAAATTCCGCTAGGAGTTCCTGCCACCTAGCCTGTCGTCCATTCAGCTTTGGCTGGGTCATGAAATGGCTAACGGCTGTATTGTCTGTCTTGACCACGAATGGGGCTCCCAGTAGATAATGCCTCCAAAGGCGTAAGCAATGAACGACAGCCAATAATTCTTTCTCATGGGCGGCATAGCGTCGCTCTGCATCCTTCAGTTTCCGGCTCTCGTACGCTACGGGATGCCCTTCTTGTAGCAATACTCCACCAAGTGCATAGTCGGAGGCATCCGTTTGCACTTCGAATGGCTTGGCCAAGTCAGGGAGGGCCAAGACTGGGCTACTGGACATAGCCATCTTCAATGCGTCGAAGGCCTTTGCCCGCTTGGGGCCCCAATCCCACGGGGTGGCCTTCTTGAGAAGTTCTGTCAGCGGCACTGCAATGAGGGAGTAACTTTTCACAAACCGCCGATAGAAGTTGCATAGGCCAAGGAACGACCTCAAGGCATGTATATCCTTAGGAGGCGGCCATTCTGTAATGGCCTGAATCTTCTGCTGGTCCATCTTGATCCTCCCTTCCTCGATGACATGTCCGAGGAAGTCAATTTGTTTCTGAGCAAAGGAGCACTTGGATAGCTTCGCATATAATTCGTGCTCCCGCAATCGGGCTAGGACCTTCCGCAAATGCTCCAGGTATTCTTCCAATGTCTGGATATATACCACAATGTCATCCAAATAACCCACGATGAATTCATCAATGTATTCTCGGAAGACTTGGTTCATCAAGGTGCAAAATGTGGCTGGCGCGTTAGTCAAGCCAAAGGGCATAACCAGGAAGCCGTACGACCTATATCTTGTCACACAGGTCATCTTGTGCTCATCACCATCTGCAATCCGAACTTGCCAATAACCTGTCCTCAGGTCTATTTTGGTGAATACCGTCGCACCACCCAGTCTATCAAACAAGTGTGCCATTAGCGGAATAGGGTACTTGTTTTTCACGGTGATTTTGTTTAGAGCCCGGTAATCCACGCAGAGTCATAAACTACCATCATGTTTATTTTGGAATAGCACAGGGGACCCGTATAGGGACTTGGAGGGCACGATGATCCTTGTGTCTAGCATTTCTGTCAATTGTCTCCGAAGCTCGGAGAGTTCGGGTTGTGACATTCTGTACGACGCCCGGGCAGGTGGCTTCGCACCCGGCACCAACTCAATCTCATGGTCCACAGTTCGCCTAGGCGGAAGGCGCTTTGGCATGTCTTGTGGCATGATGTCTTCAAATTCCAGAAGCAACTCATTCACGGGTGCAGGAATGGGACCCGATGAACGTTCTATATCTTCCATGCAGAGGGTAGCCAGGAATGTGGGTTCATGTCTTTTTACCCCCTTCTTCAACTGCAAGGCCGAGATGTTCTCGGCTGCCATCTTCATGGGAATGCACGGAATAATGCAGGGCTTGGCCCCATTTGCTCCCATCATCAGTAGCATGTCTGCATACGGTGCGGGCATGGTATTGGTCTGTCTCAGGAATTCCAACCCCACTATTAGCTCAAAGTCATCTATGATTACTACGCGTAGGTTGAACTTTCCTTCATAAGGGCCAAGCTTCACTGGTACTTCTTTGGCTATTCCACTCACTGGTTGAGGTGGTGAGTTGATAGCCTTCACACGACCTTTGCCCTTTCCTACAACTAGTCCAAGACGCTCCACCTGAGTCGAGGCTAAGTAGTTGTGGGTGGCACCCGTGCCCGAATGGGTTTGCCATTTACCTTCATGTCAACGAACATTAAGGTCCTCTCTTGATGAGGAGGAGTCCTCAAATTCGCCTTCTTATTTCCTTTCCTGGCAATTGGACAGGGGTCCATCTTCTTGCGGATACCGGCACTGGTTCCCGCTAAGGGCTCAGAAATGGAGCCAACAATTGCATTGAATGCACCTAATGGCTCGGTCTAGTCCGCATCATCGGCGTCGTCATCCGTCCCATCCTCAAAATCTTGATGGGCGTTCATCTGTGCATGTGGGCATTCATTATTTCAATGTGGTCTGCCGCAATGATGACATCATGAGGGGGGCTTCCTCCCCTGATCATTGTTGTTAGATGCAACACTAGTACTACCGGAAGAGGGAGCCTTGGATTTGGGTGCACTCTGGTCTCCTCCACTTCTGCTAGGGCCACCAGTGTTTGGCTGGCCCCCTTTGTATCCTCCTCGGACAGGCTGTTAAGGCCTATCCTTCCGGGCTTCCACTTGGTAATCCCCAAGGCACTCTGCTGCTTGGATTGCCTTAGGCAACGTGTCTACCCTTTGTCTATGCAACTCCATCCGGGCATAAGGTTTCAACCCTTCTAGGAAGGTGAAGAGTTTGTCTTTGTCCCCCATGTCACGGATGTTCAGCATGAGCGCAGAGAATTCCCGCACGTAATCTCACACGGATTTGGTCTGGCGCAGCTCCCGTAACTTTCTCCTGGCATTGTACTCAACATTTTCGGGGAAGAACTGTAGGCGTATGGCTGCCTTCAGTTCTGCCCATGTGTCGAGGGCATCTTCACCAGCCTTGATGGCTTCGAACACGACCGCCACCTCGCGAATGCGTAGAACAAGGACCCGAGGGTCCCCAATAGTCTCACTCCTCTTCGCAAATGTCACGCCCCGAACCTAGGAGCGAGACAAGCACCCCGTGCCTTACCTAACCTGGCGTACCAAATTGCGACTAAGGGACTCTGAACACATAATGTCATACTTTGGCCATGGGGCCACCTTGCAAGACAATTTGCGAAGCAAAATATAAAACTGAATGGAAACTAACACTAACTAAATATCAATATAAAGCTAGGCCGACAAGGCCGTCATAGCTACTACAGCTGACAAACCACCAATTTATACAAACCCAACATACTGCACTAACCAACAGGATATGCCTACAAGCCTCTACTGATAGATGTACTGTGATCGGAACAGGGCCCCGACCTACCCATAACATATATACAGATATACATAAGATGTACACAAAACTCTAGTCCTGGCAACTCCGAAAGACGTGGAGCTTACCGATCAGGCGGAACTCGGAAAACACCTACTGAGGAGGTCTACCCGTCTGTCTGTCTGAACCTGCACGCATGAAATGCAGCGCCCCCAAAAAAGGGACGTCAGTACGAAATAATGTACCGAGTATGTAAGGTAATAAAATAACTGAAATCTGAAACTGAACTGATAATATGATAACTGAAATTAACTGGGAGTCAAAGATGATCTGGAGATATACTTACCTGCTGATACTGACTCAACTCCTTCAATATAGTAAGTAAAATAATTGTACGGCCTTATAAGGCTCGGTATATATAACTGCTCTGCCATAGTAGGCTCGCTCATAGGCGCTCGGCCATACTAGGCTATGTATCTCGGCCATGCTGGGCTCGCTCATAGGCGCTCGGCCACAGTAGGCTCGGTATATAACTTTCCATCTGATCAGAGGTTGCCCAATAGGGGCCTGCCCATCGATTATAGCTCGATGGTAATGAAAATACTGTAATACTGTATATATAGGCTTGCTGCTCTCTTGACTGAAAGAAGACAATACTAAAATTGAATATAGAGTCTCGATAAGGAATAATATTGTAACTTATGAGACTAGAATAGTGTGAATAAATTCATGAATATGAACTTCTCTTTTTGTCTCATTACTAACACATGTAGCTACGAGATCATGCCAAAATGAAGGAAGGCTTAGCCTTAACATACCTTATCACAATCTTTTCAATCACCAAGTTGAACTCACCTCTTCGCACCTTAATCTACAAGAATGATAATAATACTATCGTTAAGTTACGAAAGGTACAACTATCGCACAGCGAACAACAAACCTATTTTGTATTAAAACGGGCAGCATCTCCCCTATAATATGCCCTTCCTCCAACTTCAAGATAACACCAACAATACAAGGACAGAACAATAACAACATATATACATCATTTTCCAGCCCTATATACACCATCAAATACTACAAAACAGCCCAACACACCCCAATCTCTTCGTACACAAAACGACCACCGTAGTAGTGTCAAACGACCCGAAAATGTTATGACGAACGACCAGCCAACCACCCTACATTTATATGGTGTTTATAAACCCCCTTCCTCCTCCAAAACTCCACAAAATAGTAATAAAACACGCAGCCCAACAGCAACACAAAACAGTCCACAAAACAGTCCGCTACAAGTGAATAACTCGAACTCACGGCTTCCGATCACCGTCCCGTGAGTTCTTACAAGTATAGAACGACTTACCATGAATTTACAGAAGAAAAAATGGATGAAAGAGAGCAGTAAACTCACCTTATTTGTTGGATAACTCAGCTCCTATCTTGGTTCTTCAAACTCTAAGTTTTACCTCCAATTGGAACTTGAAAGGGAGAGAAAATCAATTAGGGTTTGTGGGAAAGTTTTGGGAGGATTCTTTGCAGAGCTTATGTCTGGTTATTATGCTCTATTTTAAGTCTAATATATGAAGAAAATAGGCCCTTAAAAGGCCTCTTTGGACGACCCGAAATGGCCATTTTTGGGCTTTCATTTAAGCAAGTAGGTGACACACCTACTTGTCACCTAGCAGCTTGCGCAGTATCGCAAAAATGCACATATCTCTCTACTCCGATGTCGTATTGACAAATGGTTTAATGCGTTGGAAAATAGACTCATAGATCTTTAATTTGATGGGTGGAACACACCATAACTCTAAGTATATTGGGAGAAAATTGCAGTTACATTTGACCCAAAGTTTCAGTAAAACTTATGAATGTAACTTGTGATGACTTTCATCGACTTTTGTTCCACAACTCGCTTGACTTAAAAACATAACACACGGATGTAATACGACTAATATAAATCATAACATAATCTCTTTATCATGTTAATCACCCTAGTCTCACCCCAAAGGTACATGTTATAACATTCCCAACTTGTCGACTTTCGATGAAACATTGTTTTATTTAATTGCTTTAGCTTCTGAACTGTCCAACCCTCTTTGTACTTGTTGTTCATGATCTTCAATATTTGTAACCTCAGAGGTAACATGATTAACTTACTTTATATACTTTTAAATATTATCTCATTTTTTTGTCCTACATTAGTTTGCTTACGACGCATTTTTACATACGAAAATATAGGGTGTAACATCACTCCCCCTTGGGAACATTCGTCCTCGAATGTTTACTCTTGGAGACTTTGGAAACTTTTTCCAGAGTATCCTTCGTACACTAGGTTAAAACCAACCTGCACGTAGCCAGAAACATACTATGCATGCCACACATGGCCAATCTTTATAAATAGCAGCAATTTGCCTCACCGACCGTAAATCATAAATATTGAAAGTGAAAAATAAAAGCTTACCTGATGACCTGCTAGCCTACATAGAGCTATGTTGTAGCGTCCCATCTCGAACCATATCTTCATTTTGAAATAGGTGGGGGTATTTAGACTTCATTTCTTCCTCCGATTCCCACGTCATCTCTTCTACATTCTTGCTCCTCCATAAAACCTTTACGGAAGCTACCTCCTTATTTCGTAGATTGCGGATTTGTCGGTCTAGGATGGCAACTGGAATTTCCTCGTATGACAAGTCCTCTGTAATCTGTACATCATCCGTGGGCACCACTCGGGTAGGATCGCCAATGCACTTCCGTAGCATAGATACGTGAAAAACCGGATGGACAGACTCCAATTCTGAGGGCAACTCTAACTCATAAGCTAGTTGGCCCACTCTCCGAATGATCCTATAAGGCCCAATATACCGTGGGCTAAGCTTTCCTTTCTTGCCAAACCTCATCACGCCCTTCATAGGTGATACCTTTAAGAATACCCAGTCATTAATCCTGAACTCTAAGTCTCATCGCCGCACGTCAAAATATGACTTCTGACGACTCTGAGCTGTCAACAGTCGCTCCCGGATAACCTTTACTTTCTCTATGGCCTGCTGAACCAGGTCTGGCCCATGTAACCCAGATTCTCCAACATCAAACCACCCTATAGGAGATCTGCACTTACGCCCATACAAAGCCTCGTACGGAGCCATCTGGATACTGGAGTGGTAACTGTTATTATATGCAAACTCGATAAGAGGTAGATGTTCATCCCAACTTCTTTTAAAATCCAACACACATACTCGTAACATATCCTCGAGCGTCTGAATTGTGCGCTCGGCTTGTCCATCAGTCTGTGGATGAAAAGCTGTGCTGAGATTCACCTGAGTCCCTAGACCTCTCTGAAATGACCTCCAAAAATGTGCTGTAAACTGAGCCCCACGGTCAGATATAATAGAAACTGGTACTCCGTGTAGCCGCACTATCTCCTTAATATATAACTTTGCATAATCTTCTGCTGTATATGTAGATCTGACCGGTAGGAAGTGAGCTGATTTCGTGAGCCTATCGACTATCACCCATATGGAATCGAACATACGATTAGAACGAGGTAAACCCATGATAAAGTCCATGTTTATCGCCTCCCATTTCCATGTCGGGATCTCTATAGTCTGCATTAGCCCTCCAGGCTTCTGGTGCTCTATCTTCACTTGCTGGCAACTAGTACATTGGGCGACAAACTCAGCAATGTTCTTCTTCATATCATTCCACCAGTACATATCCTTAATGTCATGATACATCTTCGTCGATCCAGGGTGGATGGAATACCATGAATAATGTGCCTCTGACATAATCCTGTCTCGTAGCCCTGCTACATCTGGAACACACAAACGACCCTTGTATCTGAGAACCCCATCTCCCTTGAGCTCTAACAATGGCTTCTTCTGCTGCGGAACTCGCTCTCTCAACTCGACCAACTCTGGGTCCTCGTACTGCCTTTCCTTGACTTCAGCTATGAGGGATGATTTTGCAGTGTTTTGGATTACAACTCCACCATCCTCAGAATCTACTAACCGAACCCCCAACGAAGCCAATTGATGAATATCTCTAGCTAATTGTCTTTTCTCGGGCTCTACATGTGCTAAGCTACCCATAGATCGGCGACTTAAGGCATCTGCTACAACATTAGCTTTCCCTGGATGGTAGAGAATGTTAACATCGTAATCTTTCAATAACTCAAGCCATCGCCTCTGTCGCAAATTCAACTCTTTCTGCTTGAAAATATATTGTAGGCTTTTATGATCAGTAAATATATCAACATGAACACCATATAAATAATGCCGCCATATCTTAAGTGCATGGACAACCGCAGCTAACTCGAGGTCGTGGGTCGGATAATTCCTCTCGTGCTTCCTCAACTGCCTTGAAGCATATGCAATTACCTTCCCATGTTGCATCAGGACACATCCTAACCCGACACCTGATGCATCACAATACACGGCATAACCCTCTAGACCCTCTGGAAGTGTTAGAACTGGAGCTGAGGTCAACTTGTTCTTAAGCTCTTGGAAACTCCGCTCACAAGCCTCTGTCCATTGAAACTTAGTTTCTTTCTGTGTCAACTTCGTCAATGGTGCCGAAAGGGAAGAAAAACCCTCTACGAACCTCCGATAGTATCCTGCTAAGCCTAGAAAGCTACGAACCTCTGTCGGAGTGGTAGGTCTAGGCCAAGATTTCACGGCCTCAATCTTCTGAGTGTCCACCTTTATCCCTTCATCTGATACAATATGCCCCAAGAATGCTACAGACTTCAACCAGAACTCACATTTAGAAAACTTAGCATACAACTTACGATCACGGAGGGTTTGGAGTATCGCTCGCAGGTGGTCCGCATGCTCATCCTCTGAACGGGAATAAACCAGAATATCATCAATAAATACTATCACGAACAGATCTAAAAATGGCCGGAATAGGCTATTCATCAAGTCCATAAATACAGCGGGTGCATTAGTCAACCCGAAGGACATGACAAGGAACTCGAAGTGGCCATATCGGGTCCTGAAGGCTGTCTTCGGAATATCTTTTTCCCGAACTCTGACCTGGTGGTACCCCGACCTCAAATCAATCTTGGAAAAGCATCTAGCTCCCTGCAACTGATCAAACAAGTCATCGATCCTTGGAAGTGGATACTTATTCTTAATAGTTACCTTGTTCAACTGCCTATAATCGATACACATCCTCAGCGAGCCGTCTTTCTTCCGCACAAATAGTACCGGTGCACCCCAAGGTGAGGTACTGGGCCTAATGTAACCTTTCTCCAGCAAATCTTTTAACTGCTCCTTCAACTCCTTCAATTCGGCAGGTGCCATTCTATACGGAGGGACGGATATTGGTTGAGTTCCTGGAAGCAAATCGATGCTAAAATCAATCTCTCGCTCTGGAGGAATACCTGGAAGCTCATCTGGAAACACATCTGCATACTCTTTGACTATGGGAATAGACTGAAGTGTAGGTATCTCAGCATCTGCATCTCTAACTCGCACAATATGATAAATGCACCCTTTTGCGATCATTTTCCTCGCCTTCAGATAGGAAATAAACCTACCTCTGGGTGTTGGTGTATTACCTACCCATTCAAGGACTGGCTCACCCGGAAAATGAAATTTGGCTACCTTTGCTCGGCAATCAACTGTGGCATAGCAAGCTGCCAACCAGTCCATGCCCATGATAGCATCAAAGTCCATCATCTCTAGCTCAACTAGGTCAGCTGAGGTCTGACGACTACAAATTGTCACCGTACAACCTCGGTAAACCCGTCTAGCAATAATCGATTCTCCGACCGGTGTAGATACCGCAAAAGGATCACTTAGTATTTCAGGCACTATACCAAACTTCCTCGCGACAAATGGGGTAATATACGATAAAGTAGATCCTGGGTCTATCAAAGCATAAGCATCGTGAGAGCAAATGGTTAATATACCTGTCACAACGTCTGGTGAAGACTCCTGGTCCTGTCGACCCGCTAAAGCATAGATACGGTTCTGATTACCACTTGAACTGGAACCTCTACCTCTGCCTCGACCTCTACCAACCGAAGACTGAGACTCACGCCTTGAAGGATGCACGGACATAGACGATCCTGTTGCTGAACTCGCTGGTTGTGCCATTCCCCCAGAATCTCTATTTGGGCAATCTCGCATCATATGCCCCGGACGCCCACATGTATAACAAGCATCAGAACCTGCTCGGCATTGACCCAAGTGTCCTCTACCACAGATGTCACACCGCGGAGGAAATGACCATGTCTGCGCAGAACCTCGTTGTCGCTGCAAACCCGACGCCCGTGAGCTCTCACCTGGTCCTGACTGAGTATAGCGGTCATACCCGTAACCCTGTAACTGAGGTGGCGGAGGCCTAGGTGGCCGTCCGAAGTACTGGGTCCTATAACTACCCTGAGATTGCTCCTGAGACCTGGGAAATCTCATCCTCTTACGTTGCCCTTGCTCAGCCCTCTCTGTACCCTGCTGCCGACGCCTACCCCTTTCTATATTCTGGGCGAATGCCTGAATCCGGGAGATATCCATACTATCCTGCAATGCAGCGGTGGCACATGCCTCGGTTAACTCTGGGGCTAACCCTGCTATAAACCTGTGAATCCTGTCCCGCATAGTAGAAACTATGGATGGTGCATATCTGGCCAATGAGTCAAAACGGAGACTATACTCTCGAACACTCATATTACCCTGCTTGAGGGCTAGAAACTGATCGACTCGAGCCTGTCGGATCTCCCGCGGTAAGTACTGGTCAAGGAAAGCATCTGAAAAATTCTCCCAAATAGCTGGAGGTGTATCACGTCCCCTGGACCTCTCCCATCCCTCATACCAAAGGATGGCTATATCTCGGAGTCGAAAAGCTGCTAGCTCAACTGCCTCTTTCTCCGTGGCATGCATAACACGAAAGATCCTGTGAAGCTGATCTATGAAATCCTGCGGGTCCTCCCTCTGATCTGTCCCCGTGAACTCTGGGGGACTCAAAGCAATAAACTCTCGGACCCTTGAACTCCCAGACCCCTCAGAAGTTCCTGCACTAGCTGATGCCCTAGCCTGTTGCTGGGTAGCTACCAACTGTGTCAACAAATGCACCACACTCCTCAAGTCCTGATCTGATGGAAGTGGAGGGGGAACTGGATGTGCGGTTTCCCTAGGAATCTCCGTAGTTGGTGGAGGAGATGGTAATGGCTGAGTAGGGGTCTCGCCTTGAGCCTCAGACTGGGCCCCATCTACTGGGGGTACCCTGCTGGTCCCCTCACCTGCTGCTGTATCTCTCCTCTGGCTAGCCGTAGTCTTCCTAGTCACCGTCATCTGTGCATGCAAACACCAACACATAAGTTTAATTCAAATTTCCTATAACTCAGTTCTATAGCACGATTTAGATTTCAAAGAAGGGTAACTAACTCCTAAATGCCCTGTAGTGCCCTGCTTATATAATGTGGTGCACAACACATCTATAAACAAGACTCTACTAGACACAGCTTGTAGACTCTCTAGGATAGAACTGCTCTGATACCAAGTTTGTCACGCCCCGAACCTAGGAGCGAGACAAGCACCCCGTGCCTCACCTAACCTGGCGTACCAAATTGCGACTAAGGGACTCTGAACACATAATGTCATACTTTGGCCATGGGGCCACCTTGCAAGACAATTTGCGAAGCAAAATATAAAACTGAATGGAAACTAACACTAACTAAATATCAATATAAAGCTAGGCCGACAAGGCCGTCATAGCTACTACAGCTGACAAACCACCAATTTATACAAACCCAACATACTGCACTAACCAACAGGATATGCCTACAAGCCTCTACTGATAGATGTATTGTGATCGGAACAGGGCCCCGACCTACCCATAACATATATACAGATATACATAAGATGTACACAAAACTCTAGTCCTGGCAACTCCGAAAGACGTGGAGCTTACCGATCAGGCAGAACTCGGAAAACACCTACTGAGGAGGTCTACCCGTCTGTCTGTCTGAACCTGCACGCATGAAATGCAGCGCCCCCAAAAAGGGACGTCAGTACGAAATAATGTACCGAGTATGTAAGGCAATAAAATAACTAAAATCTGAAACTGAACTGATAATATGATAACTGAAATTAACTGGGAGTCAAAGATGATCTGGAGATATACTTACCTGCTGATACTGACTCAACTCCTTCAATATAGTAAGTAAAATAATTGTACGGCCTTATAAGGCTCGGTATATATAACTGCTCTGCCATAGTAGGCTCGCTCATAGGCGCTCGGCCATACTAGGCTATGTATCTCGGCCATGCTGGGCTCGCTCATAGGCGCTCGGCCACAGTAGGCTCGGTATATAACTTTCCATCTGATCAGAGGTTGCCCAATAGGGGCCTGCCCATCGATTATAGCTCGATGGTAATGAAAATACTGTAATACTGTATATATAGGCTTGCTGCTCTCTTGACTGAAAGAAGACAATACTAAAATTGAATATAGAGTCTCGATAAGGAATAATATTGTAACTTATGAGACTAGAATAGTGTGAATAAATTCATGAATATGAACTTCTCTTTTTGTCTCATTACTAACACATGTAGCTACGAGATCATGCCAAAATGAAGGAAGGCTTAGCCTTAACATACCTTATCACAATATTTTCAATCACCAAGTTGAACTCACCTATTCGCACCTTAATCTACAAGAATGATAATAATACTATCGTTAAGTTACGAAAGGTACAACTATCGCACAGCGAACAACAAACCTATTTTGTATTAAAACGGGCAGCATCTCCCCTATAATATGCCCTTCCTCCAACTTCAAGATAACACCAACAATACAAGGACAGAACAATAACAACATATATACATCATTTTCCAGCCCTATATACACCATCAAATACTACAAAACAGCCCAACACACCCCAATCTCTTCGTACACAAAACGACCACCGTAGTAGTGTCAAACGACCCGAAAATGTTATGACGAACGACCAGCCAACCACCCTACATTTATATGGTGTTTATAAACCCCCTTCCTCCTCCAAAACTCCACAAAATAGTAATAAAACACGCAGCCCAACAGCAACACAAAACAGTCCACAAAACAGTCCGCTACAAGTGAATAACTCGAACTCACGGCTTCCGATCACCGTCCCGTGAGTTCTTACAAGTATAGAACGACTTACCATGAATTTACAGAAGAAAAAATGGATGAAAGAGAGCAGTAAACTCACCTTATTTGTTGGATAACTCAGCTCCTATCTTGGTTCTTCAAACTCTAAGTTTTACCTCCAATTGGAACTTGAAAGGGAGAGAAAATCAATTAGGGTTTGTGGGAAATTTTTGGGAGGATTCTTTGCAGAGCTTATGTCTGGTTATTATGCTCTATTTTAAGTCTAATATATGAAGAAAATAGGCCCTTAAAAGGCCTCTTTGGACGACCCGAAATGGCCCATTTTTGGGCTTTCATTTAAGCAAGTAGGTGACACACCTACTTGTCACCTAGCAGCTTGCGCAGTATCGCAAAAATGCACATATCTCTCTACTCCGATGTCGTATTGACAAATGGTTTAATGCGTTGGAAAATAGACTCATAGATCTTTAATTTGATGGGTGGAACACACCATAACTCTAAGTATATTGGGAGAAAATTGCAGTTACATTTGACCCAAAGTTTCAGTAAAACTTATGAATGTAACTTGTGATGACTTTCATCGACTTTTGTTCCACAACTCGCTTGACTTAAAAACATAACACACGGATGTAATACGACTAATATAAATCATAACATAATCTCTTTATCATGTTAATCACCCTAGTCTCACCCCAAAGGTACATGTTATAACATTCCCAACTTGTCGACTTTCGATGAAACATTGTTTTATTTAATTGCTTTAGCTTCTGAACTGTCCAACCCTCTTTGTACTTGTTGTTCATGATCTTCAATATTTGTAACCTCAGAGGTAACATGATTAACTTACTTTATATACTTTTAAATATTATCTCATTTTTTTGTCCTACATTAGTTTGCTTACGACGCATTTTTACATACGAAAATATAGGGTGTAACATTCTAGGCCTCCCACGGCATCGAAGTATTGCTCGATGTCGAAAATGAAGTTTTCCACTTCTGTGGCATTCCGAGCTCCACTGTATGGCTTTGGCTCAGGAATTTTCAGCTTTTGTGCAATAGGGGCGAGGTTCACACCACCCCCAAATTGGTTTCCGCCTCCTCGAAGTAGGCCTTGTAAAGCAGCATTGACAATATTGAGCTGGCCTGTCAAGTTGTCTATAGTTTGTTGCATGGCAGTCACCCTGTCTGCCTCTTGTTCCCTGTTGGCTAAATCCTCGGCACGCTCCTGCTGGAGGACCTCAAATTTACCAAAAATTTCAGCTGCCTCTGTGGCTGCCGTTTGCCGGTCACCTTCAGAGTCGCGACTGATGTTTTCTATGTCAACTTCGGCCTGGATCAGTCTGCGGTCCAGGTCGTCCAACCTTTGCACTAGGCTGGTCTTTAGGTCGGGCACCATTTCCATAATGGGCCGTAATGCGTCAACCGTTCCCTCAAGGGTCGCGATGCGATCCCCATAATTCACCATGGTCAGAAATTGTAGTAATTACAATGTAATCCCTCGTCCGATGTCGAGCCTAGGCTCTGATACCAACTGTTACGCGGCGCCTTCCTGAAGTTTCTTAGAAGGGCAACGTAAGGCTAAGCAACCGATGTCAGTACGGTTGTTGTCCGCCAACTGAGGTCCCCTCCGTACGCTAGACTAGATTGTCAGTGCCGTACGAAAAAATCAATGTCATGAGCAAGTGAAAGAGAGCAGAAAAGAGAATTGAGAATGAAAGAAAGCTTGATTGTATTGAATGAAAGCTATTACAGAAAGACAAGACGGTGTCGGGGGGGGGGGGGGGGAAGACACCAGTACAGAGAATTGTTTGCTTGCTTGAAAGTTTTGATTGCTTGGTCTCCGTTTATAATGCTTAAAAAAAATAAACCAAAGTTATATGACTAGACCTATGAAAGCTAAAAAATCACACTTAAAGAAAATGCAGCAAAACTACTCTATATTTACAATGAAAAGGACTTAGTCTTCTACAAAGCAGAAACAAGTCCGTTGGCAGCAACTTTATCTTTAGCATTAGGGTATGCGCCGCGGCGCCGTTGGTATCTGCCTGTGGCTGGGCGATGGCGATGGCTATTGGTGGGGCGGTAGAGGCACATGCGCGCTTGTCACTTGGAGCTGCCGAGACCACGGGGCCGACCGTGGCGACGGGCGTTGGGAGGCTGGCCAGGACATCACGGGGCGCGTCCAAGGGGTCATAGGGCATGGTTGGAAAGCCGTGTCTTACTTCTTCTTCTTTTTCATTTCTTATCCGATTTTCGATATCCGTATCAGAGCCCGACTATATCTGAATTCGCACCAAATAGGGCCCCATTTGGAGGGAAGCGTTTCCTACCAAGGATTTTTCTGACTATATTAGTGCCTTACAATTAGAGGTGTCAATGATTCGGTTCGGACGGTTATTTTATAAAATTTGTACCATACCAATTTTTCGGTTATTCTCTTATGTATAACCAAAATTAGACTTTTCAAAATGATCCCAATCATGTCGGTTTCTCTTCATTATCGGTACGGTTTGGTTAATTTTCGGTAATTATTTTAAATATCATGTAAAAGTCATTAGTAGAAGTAGAATGTAATAACATACGTACTTTTATAAGACTTAGCAAAACTCTCTAGACATTTTTACAATTTAACAGGTGATGAATTAAGAAAATATAAAAGATGGCTAGAGTATAGATCCATTAACTATTCTACAACATCGTAAAAAAAGCTAAGCAATTACAAAAAAAATATTAATCACACGAGTGCAAAGATATTAATCAAGTTGGGATTCAAGAATAAAGTCTATAGAAGATTGATTCAAAAAGATAAATCTAAATCATACGAAAGAAAACATATTTAATACACTGTAGTTGCTACACATAATCGCTACAATACCTTGTGTGTTGCTAGTGAATATGCTAGAAATAATTTAGTTTCAATAGAAGTAGCATAATAGGTTTAGGAATTAGTATTTTGAGTTTAATTACTTGTTGGCTTGTAATTGTTTCATAATTCCAAGGCCCAAGAAAAAATTTAATGCTTTACTATTTTTAAACTTAATATATAAATATATTTTTCACATAATTTTATTCGGTACGATTCGGTATATTTTTGATTTATTTTCATAAAATAAAAAATTTACCTTAATTATTGGTACAATTATAGATTTATATAAAAACCTAAAGTTTTATTTAAAAAAACCTAAAAATCGGTACGGTACGGTACGATTTAGTTGATTTAGTCTTTTTTTAAATATCCATTGACACCCTACTTATCATCATAGACAAGAGAATCAAAATACGTTATATTTGTTTTTTAAAGTTACAATTTAATTTCTTTTCCGGTGAGTTACTTTATGTTTATTTTCCTTTAATTTCCTTTTCCTCTACGTTTGTTTCTATATATTTACTTTTACCCTAACCAATTTGCTTGTGTGGTGTACATACAAAAACTTTCACTTCTAAGATTGGCCAGGTGGCCTTAATGCAAGGCTAAGTTAATTGATTAGTTGTGGTTGTTGCTTTTAAGAGACAAATTTATTGCTTCAAAAATCTTTGGAGTGATCCTTGTTTTGCTTCTCTTTGAAATTTGGAGATAAATAAATAAACGTCTCCCCTAATAATAAAATATTCTCCCAATGATTTTGAAAATACTTCCATATATTTGTTTATAAGATCTTAACAAAACAATTAAACGATTTTAGAGCAAGTTTTACTATAAAAAAAAAAGATTTTATTAATAGGTACGATTCTGTTTTAACTCTAATGAGATCTTTTAAATTATTTACTTTATTATATATTTCGAGTTGTATTACTTCGAATGATGCTCTAAGGCATCTTAACTTTAAGTAATAGCCAGCAAAGGACTTTTTTGGATGATTTGCCAACCAATTCTAGGCAAAAGCCAGCAAAGTACTCTTTTTTAATTTTTTTAAAAAAAAGTAACTAAGGAAACTCAATTAATAGTCAAACTCAAAATTACTCAAGAAAATAAATATATTTTTTAAATTTTAACCACAGACATTTTACCGAAGAATAAAAAATGAACCCATCACTCATACTCCATTTCTCACCTTCCCCCAACTCTGAAATTTCATTCTTCTTTACTACTACTATTTTTAATTTTTTAATTTTTATTTACCACTCAACAACAAAATGGGTACTCACAAAAAGAAACAGAAAATTTTACAAGGAAGTTGTTTAAGTGTGTTCTTGCAACTAAACTTGTTTTCTTTATTATAAGATTTTTGACAAATATGTTTTGTTTTTGAGTAGAAGCAGAAGCTGGTTTTTGAGAAGCTAAAAAAATGTAGTTTTTTTTCCAAAAATACTTTTTAAAAAGTACTTTTGATAAAACACACTTAAAAATACTTTTTAAAAGTTTGGCCAAACTTTACTTGTTGCTCAAGAGTGTTTTTCAAATTGATTACCCAAACGCAAACTGTTTTTCACCAAACGTATATTTTTTAAAAGTACTTTTAAGAAAAATACATTTTAAAATAAGTTAATTTTAGAAGATTAGTAAAACAGAATATAAGGCAAGAAGATATTACTTTTGCTACTTCAAGTTAATGTGTTGTAGAATCGATTCTAAATTTATCTCTAATGATTAGTCAACAATTTGAAGTGATTTTCATGCATATTGAAGTGAAGGGTTAAGATAAAATGGATGAGCCAAATAATTATAAGCAAGACTATCTCCAAATATTTATCCTGTTATAAACATTCATGATTCATATAATTGAAAAAGACAATATGCAAATAAACTATGCTCATTATTGAATTCTAGATTCTTAAGATTTAGTTTAATAAATTGAAAGATACACTGTGAAAAAATTAATATAGAATAAAATCACCTATTTACTTGCTATATATTCATAGACAAAGTGTAAATTTGGTAAGTAGTTTCACTAATTTCACTAACTTATAATTAAAAATCACTGCAAATATCTACTATATTAGGAAATGAATTTTTGTTAAAACTAAATTATATAAACTAGGAGTATATAAAAGGTACTTACACGATTAATAAAGTTTAACTTATTATAGCAAATCAATTATTATTTTCGTCATGTTATCCATTAATATTTAACATAAAGATTTACCTGTAAGTATTTTATAAGTAATCTTTATGTTGTAAGATATTTTTAACATCATCAGTACATAAAACATAAAACATAAATTTCATTTTTGTTTATACGTGAGTAGAACTTAAACCCATGCATTATAACGTGTTAGTTGTCATTAAGTTTTATGCACTAAATTTGTAAAATATATTTACACAATTAGGTCTTTTATGTGATAATTATAATAGATATCTTAATAAGCATTAATCTGATTAAAGTAGTAATTAAGTCATTATTTGTTTAAATCTTTCTTTTATGTTTATATTCTTCTTTTATGTTGTGGTCAATTAAGACCTATAATGGTAAATTTACTCCAACAAAATCAATGGCATTTACATGTGTCTCTCTTGTATTAGTCAAAAACACCCTGGAAAACCAAAAGAACAATTCAACTAATCCAAAAATTAATTAAAAGATCAATTATTTTTCTCATTCTTTTTCAGGAATTACACTGCATTTTTTAGAATCCCTTCAAACTATTAAAGTCCCTTAAAAAACTATAATTAAAATAATAATTAGAGGCCGCACGTCGTTTACTACTATAAATATTTATGTGCATCGGCCAACTTTCAACTAGCTTCGCATCATTGGTAACAGTTAGATATATTAGAATTCTTTCAAACACATTCATTCAACGTTTTCCGGCGAAACTTCGCCGGAAACTGAGATCGACGAAATCGGAGAAATTGAGATAACATGAAACGGAGAGGAGGAAAGAAGATCTCGAAACTCAGCAATGGCGAACGAGTTGACTCAGGAGATCGAATCAATAACGTAACAAAAAATGGTCAAAAATTGGATCGAAGAAAATTGGTGAAATACGAGGCATTACCTGAATATCTTCAAGATAATGAATTTATCAGAGATTATTATCGTTGCGAATGGCCTCTTAAGGATATTGCTCTCAGCGTCTTCTCTTGGCACAATGAAACTCTCAATATTTGGACGTGAGATTTTTTTTTTTTTTTTTTAAAAAAAAAAGTCAAAATTTTGAGTTTCAATTTGTTGCATTTGCATTTGGATTTCGCTGAGTATTCTTCTTTTTCTTTTTTTTAATTTAAAAAATGTCAGGCATTTGGGAGGTTTTGTGATATTTGTAACGTTAACGGCGATGAGCTTAACGGAGAAGACGACGGTGGAAAGTTTGTTTTCCGGCATTTTCAGGTTCGGTTGAAGTAATTTGCAGACTGTTTTGTGGCTAGTTTTGTAATATCAGCTGTTTAAAATGGTTAAATAATGATAAACAGACCGGCGGGTGACGGACAGTTGATAACAATGAAGAAAAATGGATCCTCTGATTCTTTTCCGGTGAGTTTTCCGATCTTCTTTAAGGTGTGTCATTGTTTGATTATATACTTAATTTAAGAAAGAAATGATTTTTTAAATATATTTTGTGATCTCTACAATGTTTCTGTAACTATAAAAAAGTGTAAAATTAAAAACTTAAATGTCATTATGTATATTATATACACGGACTGAAGTTTATATAGTAAAACAATTCTTATACTATCAGTAATTTTTAACTTATGATACTGTAATAGGTTATTTACTTGCCATTTTTATCAGATTATTTATTCCTCCATTCTCTCAAATTATCCGTTAGTGGTTTCTAAAAATTATTGTCCCAAATTATTTGTTATTTTAGAAGTTCAAGAGTAAATTAATTATTTTTTTTTCTATTCTACCCTTAATATTAATTTTTTTGAAGAATACAAATAAATACCCTAATTATGAGTACATTCGGACATCTCTATAACAGCAACTCTGTATAACAATATTTTACTATAAAAGCCAAGCTTTTCCGAAACCAATTTTCATGTTATGTTATAATATATGTTCTCTATAACAACATTTCGCTATAACATCCAAAAATATTCAGAACAAACGAGACTGTTATAACTGTAGTATTAAATGAAGAGAGATTATATTTTAAGATATAAATAAAGGTAAAATAGTCAAAAACCTTTCCTATTTAATATTTTCTTAAGTGTCATATAAAAGAGAAACATTGACATATAATTTGAGACGGGGAGAGTAATACTTACTAAAAAATTTACCTATAATGACATAATAAGTGAGTATTTATTTGTGTAAATATTTTTTCTTAATGGGGTATTTTGTTTTTCCAAAGTTTAGAGACAGTATCGGACGTGAGAGGTACAACGGTCAGCGAAAAGTTAGGAGTGTTGTAGGTCCAACGTTTTATTAGAATTTTTAGTTGAAATATAGGTATCTAAATTAATTTTTATTACTGATTTCCTTTTGTACTTAATTATAATTAATTTCCTTTAGTAGGATTATTTTTAGCTGTATCTCACATGCATGGTTCGCTTTTCTTTATTTTTCCTTTTGGTGCTTTGTTGTTCTTTTTTGTTTTTCTATAAGGTCTTACGTGAATAGCGGAGAAAAATAAACAAGGATTTTGATGAATCAAAACCTTATTTAATATCCACATGGTGTAAGATGAAGCTTCTGCTTTTGTTGCCTGTTTTATGATTTTAAAAAAAAAAATGAATTACATCTTGTTTACGAGGAAAAATGATTGTACCTGGTCTGATACTATAATAAAAAAAAAACGAACTTTTGGACTAACTCAACCCCAAAAACGAACTCATGAGGTAAGGATTATCGAAGGACATATACGGAAACAAATAACCTCCCACGCCTATTGACGTGGGAATCAACACGAGTGGGATTTGATTGGAACAACTACTCCTTTGAGCTTGAAACGACAATTCGATAAAAGACACTGACATTTTAAAATGTTGATGCTCTTTAAAAGAAAAGGAAAGAATAAATTAAAATTTTGTCCGTCATGATAACAGATTTTCCTCTAATGAGGAGTCTAATTATGGGGGAGAATAATGGAACGCCACCCTATAAAATTGATATAATTATTGTTTTGTTTAGTACATTAAAACTAAGTGGAGTAATTAGCTTTAAATAAATAGACGAAGTACAGATATGATCTTGCTAAATTTAAGGAAGCAATTCGGTCAGCCACGGGACATGGCAAGGAGTAGCAATAGGAAAAGAGGTAAGTCCTTCAATCAATGTAATAGGTAGGCTTCTTACAGAGGCGGAGGCAGGATTTGAAGGTCGTGGCACTTTTCGATTCAACTAAAATTTGCTTTGTATATAGGGTGTCCACTACCAATATATCACTATTTTCTAAAGAACGTGTATATACGAAATTTTTGCCGTAAAGTACGGGTGCCGGTAACCCCTCTCGTTGTAGCGTAGGTCCGCCTCTGGCTTCTTAAGTAGAGACAAAGCAAAGATCTAGATTCGGTGGGTTCAAAATGGGTGTCATCTTACTATAGGTATATATTTTAATTTTTGTTGGTATATTTATACATAGTTCAAGTCAAAAGTAATTAATTTAGTTGAACTCAGGCAACTCGCCCTAAATCTATCTCGGCTCTTAAGAAGTCTTTTGATTGAGTAAAGCCAAGATTTTTATTTCATAGATTAATGGAATGGAAAGAGGGTGCTAGTTGATGTATTAGTATTTGACCTCTAAGTTTTGTATTGCTTAAGTAAAGATCTTAAGCTGCAACAAAAGAACAAGACATCATCTAGTTTGATATTTGACTGCAGGATTCTTATGCCAAGCATATCTCAGAATCAATTTTAGACGTAAGTGGAGATGGTTATGAAGTTGCCATATGGCCTTGGTTTGTTTTCTTAGGAGGGGCAATGAGTTGTTTAATCTGCAGCACTCTCTCCCACTTATTTGCTTGTCACTCACTTAGATTTAGCCTCTTCTTCTGGCGTCTAGATTATGCAGGCATTTCTATTATGATAGTCTGCTCTTTCTTTTGCCCCATTTACTATATATTCTGCTCTCAACCATATTGGTGTCTCTTTTACCTATCTACCATTACTATATTTGGCATACTTGCCATTATCACCCTTCTTTCCCCGGCTCTTTTCTCCGGTCGTTTCAGATCATTTAGGGCTACTCTCTTTCTTGCTATGGGTTTCTCAGGATTGATTCCAGCTACACATGCCCTTTTCCTCCATTTTAATCATCCACAAGTACTTGTAGCTCTAGGATATGAGATAGTCATGGGACTTTTATATGCTACTGGAGCAGTATTTTACATGACAAGGTTTCCAGAAAGATTCAAACCTGGTGCATTTGACCTAGTAGGACACAGCCATCAAATCTTCCATGTATTCGTCGTTGCAGCAGCTTTAGCACATTGTGTAGCTTCCCTTCTTATTATGGATTGGCGTCGAGGATGGCCACCCTACAATGCAGGTATGCAGTGATAGACATGGCTACAAAAGTGCATTTGAACTTCAACAATGTTCTAACATGACTAGGATTTTAGGAAGAATACCATTCTTGTTGGTTTTAATGCATATACTCCAGCATTTGTATATAATTTAATATTTGTACCTTGTGATGTTATTAAAACTTTCAGTTATCCAGTATGCCAATGACTCTCTTGAAGTGCTGACATTCATGAAATGAAATTCAAGTTTACATATTTATTGCTTATTATCTTGTCAAACTCCATAGAGGGGAGAAAAGTTACAAAATCAAGTACTGTATTGGATTATGAAATTCATACTTGATTATCTAAACAAGAGGGGAGAAATGCAGGGTAAGGCTGCGTACAATAGACCCTTGTAGTCCGGCCCTTCCCCGGACCCCGCGCATAGCGGAAACTTAGTGCACCGGGCTACCCTTTTATCTAAACAAGTGATTGTCAAATAATTCCTAGCAACAATTAGATATTACCTCTAGAATATCTCTTTTATGCAACAATGGCCTTATTTTTAATAAATAGTACAAATCAAATCAGGTAAAATATTTGTGAAAGTAATAAGGCATATGGAAAGCTCAGAAAATCAAGTTAAGAGTAGATTTCGAGAAGCCAAAGAGTTGCACTCAAGGAGGATGGTAAGATAAATTACAAAATCCATGAAGCTGTCTTTACTATACAAAAAGTTCTAGACTAAAACTATAAAGCATCACTTATTAGAGGACAGTAATCAGCATTCAAACCTGGTTATTGCAAAAGCATGTGAGGAGAAAACAAACAATCTTGAACTCAATTTTAGAAGAGGATTTGCTTCTCATGCACCATTGTTCATCTCAAGTGTATCACCTGACAAACTCGAAACAGTTGCAAATCTTTTGCTTCTTCTGTTCGAGCCCACAAAATTGAAGAGAAAAATGGAACTTAACACATACATGGAAAGACTCAGTTCCTTTAGGATTCGATATAAATCTCCGTGCAGCAACCTATGGTTGAGCTAATAAAAATTTCCACCAAGCTTGCTTCAACCAACTCAAACTGTACCAGGAAGTCAGCGCATTACCGGACTTTGAACTTCACCGTGTGTCCTAAGCAGGAAAGTAACTCTCAATTCAATTCCTGTCCTTAAGTGGTTCCCCAGTCTGCTGTAAAGTAAAGAGACAAAACTAACATGAATGTAGTAACTCTTCAACTTGGTACCTCAACAACCTCATTTTCACCATCACTATAATCTCCCCAACGCTTGGTTGCTTTCTCCTCAGGGGAAACAGAATTGCATGTTTCTTTTGAAGCAGCAATCTCATCAGATGGTGCAGCTGTATCTCCAGACTTTTCTCCATTTTCACATTGTGATTTGTCATCATCTTTAGGCATGTCAGATTGCAGTTTTTCCTCATCTTCTTCCTGATCCTGAGTGATCTGCTGACTTCCTGTGTCGGCTGTTACCAAACTACTGGAGGGTTCCATGTCGGTCCCATCAGCCTCTGCCATCTCGTGGTTTTCAGCAGCACCTTCCACAATTACAGCTGAAGGGGATTCTCCTGCCTCAACCGGAGAAACTGGAAGGTCATTTTGAGTCATTGGCATACCGTTCAAAGATGCTGGAGAACCATCTGGCGACACTGGTATGCTATTTGGTGATATGGCATATCCATTTGGTGAAACGGGCATACCATTTGGTGAAGCCATGTAACCATTTGGAGCGACCGGAAAGCCATTTGGAACCCATGGTTGACCAGGGACAAACTCGGCTGCATGTGGGTTCATGATTCGAAGAGTAGTGAAATGACTCGCATCTCCATTATGTTCACCATTGAGAAAAACAGGCTTGTTTCGTGGAACTCGATTTCCAGACCTACCATAGCCACCTGACAAGCGTGGGCCATACGGAACTCTTGCTGTTGCTGACTGATGTGGTGATCTACGAACAGGATTCACAGTAAGCAGAGGAGGGATATTCACAGGAGGGGGTAATATTCCTCCATGCTCCTTGAAACCTGCTGCTGGGATAGTGCCAAAAACTGGAACAGTAGATGGATTAAATGGAGGTGCAGCTGCCGAAAGTTTCTTGGCTGTTTCTTTTGCAGTCTCAGAATCACCTTGCTTGTCTGATTCAGTAGGCACAGTACTAGCATTTTCGGTAGGTTCATCATCATTCCTCTCTTCCATTGCAGCTCCTGCATTTGTAAGACTAGCATCCTTCTCTGTTGCAGAATCAGCAGCAGGTTCACAATCAGAAGAGGTGTCGGGGATTTTATCAGCTTTGCTTTCTGGCATATCGACTTTGGGAGTTACATTTGCATCAGTGGAAGAACCATCATTTTGGATCCCCGTAACCGAGCTATTTGCTGAGTCTACTCCTTTGTTTTTAGCAGTAGTCTTTACTTCTGAAGCTGTGACGACATCTCCTTCCTTCTCTCCAGAAGCATCAGTTTTTGTACTCTCCGAAGATTTGGCTGATACAAGTCCTTCTTCTTTACTTTGTTGAGGGTCATTGACTGCTTGATAGGTTTGTCCACCAGAATCATTATGTTGCTTCTCTTCACCGACTTTCTGAGCCTGCTCTCCATCACTGTTTCTCGCTGTTGTCGGCAGAGTTGAATCTGTTGCCACAGTCTCCTTGTTTTGTTCTGAACTATTGTCCTTTGGCAATTGCTCTGCCACTGCTTTTACAATTGTACCGGGTGGTGCTAAAGCAACTTCTTTGTAAGAGAATAGTTTTCCAGCTGCCTGACCGCTGATTGAGCTAACAATCGAATTGGTTTTGACAATTTGTTCTGTTGGAGAAGGGCTGATGGGTGCCGATTTGGGATTGGAAGCAGCTGGTGAAGAAGCACTGTTTAGCTTAGGGCTGAAACCAGCACTTTTCACAAACTTCTTTGAAGCAGGAGATGGTGTAGACGATGTTGTAGATTCATTTGGACTCGATCTTGGAGATGTAAAATTAGTGGCTTTACCTCGAGCTCTTGGTAAATGGGAAGCGTTCGTGAAGTTGGTGTTAAGTTTTGCAAGGTTAGGTCTCCTAGAACTAGAAAGCTTACGCGCCATCATTGAACGGCCTTTGGGTAAAGCCTCTTGCCATCCTTCCTCAGACGTATCCTCTTGTATCACGTCATCATTTTTCTCCACTAGTGTCTGTTCTACCAAAATGTGATCAGATTGCTTAGGTGTGGAGTCTGCAATCTGTAGTTCCTGTTTGTTGTCTAATTCAGACTTGTTCTCTTTATCACTGGAGTTCTCCACAACCGGAGTAGTTGGAGAAAGAAGTTCATCCTTCTCAAATTCATCCGTCGCTATTCCCCCATTTTGCCCTGCTTTGCCTTTAACCTGTACGATAGATGAGGAAATGTGGAGAAGATACTTCAGTTAAGTGAACTAAAAAAGAAAATGGTTGTGTATATTAGGGAATGCAGACGACAGAAGTCGAAACTCAAACCTTTGCACGAGCTTGCTTCTTTTGGGCTTCTCTAGCCTTCATCTCTGCATCTGGAGCAATGTAATCCAACAAGTCCGAGACACTACTTATATCAATGAGGAAAACAAAATTTTGATTAGCATATATAAGATGTCACACATTTCTTTTGTCTGGTTCTTCCCAAGAGTAACTAGAAAAAGAATGAAAGTATGGAATAGGAAAAAAGAACCCTAACAAATTTTTGCAAGATTACTTAAAAAAAATACTAATACTAATATAGTGAGTTTTTTCCTCCAACTATAACGAAATAATAAATGTAAAATTAGGAAAAGAAGAAAAAGAAAGAAAGGAGGATAAGAATATTACCTTAGATGGCCTTTGCTAGAGATAGAGGCATCGGGCTTTGGGGTACCATTTCGTGCAGCTTCTTGCTGCTCGAGAGCTTTGGACTCGAAATACTCAAGCCATGCAGCAGCATCCTGCAGAAAATTCTGAATAAGATTGACACGAGGATCATCATCGGGAACAAACTGAATGACCAGACTTACAAACTAACTTTTTACCTGAGTACGTAAATCATCAGGTCCAAGTTTAGCTTGTAGTATCTGAAGCGTAGTTTGTTCATGCTGAACACTTAAGGAATATGCTTCCATTAAAGAAAGAGCGATTGCAATAGCATGATAGCTGGCAGCAGTCTGGAGGAAACAAACATTTCGGTTAAAAATAAGATGCCAACGGGTTGATTTTCTAGACACTCAAAACATAATAATAGATAGAGAAGAGAAAGAAATTACTTGAATGTGGTCCGCTCCAAGAAGTCTCTGGTTACACTTAAGAGCCTCGTGAAGGTACCTAAGTGCAACATGGACATTTCCGAGACCTTCTTCCATCATTGCTACGTTTATGTATGTTGCAGCAGTATTTGGATGTGAAGGTCCACAAGTAAGATGCAAAAGATAGAGGGCACGATTCACATACCTGAATAGAGAAAAAACAGTTAGTATCAATTTTGTCCTTGCATAAAGATGTGTTCACATACAAGATGATGCAATGTCCTAAAAGAAATGGCAGCCCGGTGCACTAAGCTCCCGCTATGCGCGGGGTCCGGGAAAGGGCCGGACCACAAGGGTCTATTGTAAGCAGCCTTACTCTGCATTTCTGCAAGAGGCTGTTTCCACGGCTCCAACCCGTGACCTCCTGGTCACATAGCAGCAACTTTACCAGTAACGTCAAGGCTCCCTTCAAGATGATGCAATGTCCTAATCGTAAAAAAATAATCACATGACTTTGAACACCAGAGTTTTCTGTGTGGGAGATAAGAGTCCACATACTTTAATGCCAACTCTGTGTGTTGAAGTCGGTAGTAGAAAACTGCTAAATCTCCATAACTCTTCATTGTATCTGGGTGGTCAAGTCCAAGTTCTCTTTCATTAATATCCAAAGCTTTTTGTTGATAAATAGTAGCCTGTTATGAGGAAACATTACAGATATAAGAGAGAAAATCACGATGCATACATGTTAAAGGAAACTAGTATAAGAAAATTAGTGTTGCATCCAGCGAAATAAATATAGTCAGATAATGCGACATGCTGAATTTCTGTAACAACGTTTTTTCCTGAAATAGAACACTCTGCTTCTAAAGCCAATTCAGAATCTAATTATAAACTAATACCTGATTAAAATCTCCGGTGTGGTAGAGTACCACAGCTAAGAGACTGTATGCACCAGCTGTCATTCGATGGTAAGGACCACAGACAGACACGAGTTTTGAGAGTGCCTTCACAATTAAAACAAATATCAGTTCGAGACCTTGAATGATATATCAAGACGTGCCATTCAACCACAACGAGTGTTACCTTAGTTCCATAGTTTACAGCATCCTCCAGTTTGCCTTTGTCGAGGGAAGTTTTTGATGATTCCAGCAGCGTACGCCCATCCGCTGACGAGCACGCAACATGCTGTTAAGGAAACATATACCATTGTTAAAACTTCCTGAAGTCCTCCTAATAATTCACATTCCACATCTAAAAATTGGAAACTAGTGTGTATACCTTGTACACGGGGACCATGCTTATGATATCCGACTTCTTGAAAGGAAATGGAGAGTCCACATCATAGTCTTTGGGAACAAGCTCAAGTCCTACCTGTAATAGTATTTGTTAGTACGGATAAGGAGAGTAAGACTTACTAAAGACAGGACACCGATTTCTTAGCATTCGAATTTGCATACCTTATGGCAAAGACCTCGAAGAATGGCAAATTTTCTAAGATCCTGCCGACTTTCATCCTTCCACTGCCACCCAAACCTCTTCGACAGAAAAGTTTCTATCCATTTCCATTTCAATTCATCATCTGAATCACCATTTTCGGCAGATGGCGTCCCGAGCAATAGATTTAAACAAGAAGCTATTGATGCAGCGACATTAGCAATATTATCAACTGCTGCCACGACAGCCTGCAGTATGTGTTTGTAAGCTCTAACGACCATCTCGTGAATACAAAGAGATTGCACATGAGGAAGCTTGTCTGCAAGTTCCACCTAACATCAGAAGCAAAAAAGGTTAGTAAAAGAAAGTAATGCTAAATATCAACCTTAGAAATTAAAATAAAACTTAGAAGTTGGAACAATATTTCTACCAAGAAGACATCAAAGAGAATAACAGTTCCCACTTTCCCTTCCCTCAACTCCTCTGTCGCTGTTCAATATTCTATAGAACAGGATTCTCAAAGAGCCTATTTACTGATTTAAAATAAGCCAATAGAAAAGAATTTAAGCTGTAACATGGAGTAAAGAAACTTGGTAAAATCTCTTTTTCGAGGAAAACTTGGTTTCTCTTGAAGCCAATTCTTATTCACATAAGACTCTCCAAAAGGATAAAAGCTAGAAAGGTCAGAGTTTCTGACTCTGCTAACGAGAGAGTTTTAAGGTATTGCTATTGCTGTTATGAGGCAGGTTAATCATATGGAGGGAAGTTGTCTCAAAAGACCAATCAAATCGGCGAACTTTGAGAAAGACAAAATATAATGAAAGGAAAGGATCCATATAGGTGATATCAACTTGCTGGGAATAAGGCGTAGTACTGTTGCTGCACTATTATTAGATCCTGATATAGCTAGGGTCCTTTCTAGTCTAATTCAATACTTGTTTGTCAATGCAAGAATAAGTGTCCGATTTAGAGCTATGTTGTGCGAACTCTTCAAATGCTGCCACACCCGTGTCGGATCCTCTAAAAATACAGTACATTTGGAAGATCCTACACGCACCCGGCGACATTTTTGGAGAGTCCGAGTAACATAGATTTAGAGAACTCCTAAGTTGTAGTTAATAGAAACCTATACTTCCCTTACTATAGAATATAGGAAAAATTAGGGGCTGGGGACTGCACTAATAAAGTTGGAAAGGACATTCTTTCATAGATTTATTGCACTAAATGTAAGGCCTGAAGCAATTACCACGCGCCCCAAGGAGCACATTTGCAAACCCCTGGTGTGCATGAAATCTGTCAGTGTCCTTCCATCGACAGGTGAAAGCTCCAGCGACCCGAAATCAGCAACCTTTCAGAAGTTCAAATATTGCAACCAGCAAGCGTTAGTTCAATTTTGAAGCAGGATAGACATGCAAAGTATATAGAGGCACACTAACCAGTTTTGGAAGGGCAGTATCAGCGTAGTATTTATGTGCCATATCGATCAACTCATCAGGTGACTGACAAAATAAACAGAACCAGAACTTAGTTTTAAGAACTGGATATGATCACCTCTTGCAAAAGTTACTTGTAACAACAAAAATTGCTACACACCTTAAGGTGAAGACCAGTTTCTGATTCCTTTAGGCGCAAATATGCTGCTTCAGGTAGCACCTTTTTCCAAAGAATCTCTGTTTCCTCATCTTGTTTCTCTAGTTCTTTCTTGTTAGTGTCACTTGAAGAAACTTCCTTTCCTGAAATCTTGTCATCCGATTTCTTCTTAATATCCTTCAGCAGGCCACCATGCTTCCCAAGACCCTTTACCGCTGGCTCTACTTTAGCTTCTTCAGCTTTTTTTGACTCAGCTTTCCCGGAGGCCTGATTTTGCAAATGTTGCACCCAACATGCACCCAACTCCCATCTAATAGATTTCACTTGTTTGCTTTCTTCTTCCTGTAATTTGTGCAAGCTTTCACCGAGCACCTGGCTTACTAAAGACTTAGCAGCCACAACGTCTTCGACATCTGCACCGTGTAATTTATGGACTTGGCTAGATGACTGAGGTGTTGATGACTTGTGCAATAGCATTCTCAAGCTGCACCAAAATGAAGAATACAGTTAGGAAAATATTTCATGAAAATCAGAAACAATTGGCTGAAGTACATACATTAATCTGATGACTTCTTTCATTTTTGGCCCGGGGCCCAAAATAAATACAGGCAGTAGCCCAACAACAACAACAACATACTCAGTACAATCACACAAGTGGGGTTTGGGGAGGGTAGTGTGTATGCAGACCTTACCCCTACCTGGAGAGGTAGAGAGGTTGTTTCCGATAGACCCTCGGCTCAAGAAAAGGTGAAAAGAGAGGGAAAGGAAGAAGACGAAGAAGAAAGAAAGAATAGGGGGACAAATGACGATAAGGAAAAGGGGGAAAAGACAACTACAGCAACAACAATAACAACAACAACAAAACAAGAAGTAAAAGAAAAAGTAGCATCAAATAGTAACAAACAGGAAAATACGAAACACGGAGTGAACGAAACAATAAGCAAATACTAGAGGTCAAAGAATACGAAAAAAAAACAAGAGAGCTACTAATACTACTAAAAAGAACGGGGAACTCTCGACTACCTACTAGCCTACAACCCTAATCTTCGACCTCCACATCCTTCTATCCCGGGTCATGTCCTCGATGAGCTGAAGTAGCGTCATGTCCTGCCTAATCACCTCTCCCCAATACTTCCCCGACCTACCTCTACCCCTTCTTAGCCCCGCCACGGTCAACCTCTCACACCTCCTAACAGGAGCATCCGTACTCCTACCCTGCACATGCCCGAACCATCTCAGCCTCAACTCCCGCATCTTGTCCTCCACGGGGGCCACTCCTACTTTGTCCCGAATAACTTCGGTCCTAATCTTATCTCTCCTTGTATGCCCACACATGCATCTCAACATCCTCATTTCTGCTACTTTCATCCTTTTAACATGGGAGTTCTTTACTGGCCAACACTCAGCCCCATACAACATAGTAGGTCTAACCAGCACTCTGTAGAACTTACCCATAAGTCTTGGTAGCACCTTCTTATCACACAAAACACTGGATGAGAGCCTCCATTTCATCCACCCCGCACCGATACGGTGGGAGACCTCATCATCAATCTCCCCGTTACCTTGAAATATAGACCCGAGATACTTGAAACTACCCTTCCTCGGGATGACTTGGGTATCAAGTTTCACATCCACGTGCGCTTCATAAGTCTCGTCACTGAACTTACACTCCAAGTATTCTGTTTTGGTCCAACTTAACTTGAAACCTTTAGACTCTAGGGTCTGTCTCTAGACCTCCAGCCTCGCGTTAACCCCGCTTCTCGTCTCATCAATCAGCACTATGTCATCGGCAAATAACATGCACCATGACACCTCCCCTTGAATGTGCCGAGTCAGCACATCCATCGCCAGAGCAAATAAGAACGGGCTAAGAGTCGATCCCTGGTGCAACCCCATCACTACTGGAAAGTGATCCGAGTCACCTCTCATTGTCCTCACCCAAGTCTTAGCACCATCATACATGTCCTTGATTACCCTAGTGTATGCTACCGGAACGCCGCTAACCTCCAAATATCTCCGCAAAACCTCACTCGGGACTTTATCATACGCCTTTTCTAGGTCTATAAACACCATGTATAGGTCCTTCTTTCTCTCCCTATACTGCTTTACCAATCTCCTCACCAGATGAATGGCTTCCATAATTGATCGCCCCGCCATGAATCCAAACTGATTCAAATACAGGCAGTAGCCCAAATATCCAAAATATATGCACTGACTATGTATATGATATGTATATTATATGTACATTTATGTATATTTATCTATATTATATGTATATTTAAACGTAATATACAAAACATATACATTTGCCAGCTATTATTGTTTTGGGCGGCCCAAGAAATTATCCCTTAATCTTATTGGTATCTGATTCTGGTTAACTCAACTGACCTGTTAACATTTAATGCACTGGCACCTCCCTCCGCCTGGTCATCAATTTCAATGTCCTGAGGAATGGGATTAGACCCCCAGTTCACCTCAGCTGCAACTTTTACAATAGCTGTGTAGCCACAGTGTCTAACAACCACTACACCCAAGGTACAAGTATCCTACAAATAAAAACGAAAAAATAACATCATAAGATAAACAAAATCTACTTGCAGATAAATGACGAAAGAGAAAACAAATTTATATTCAAACTGACATGAACTGTAGCACTCTCATCTGCAGTTATGCCTTTTAACAAATTTCTCTTTGCAAGCTCCTCCGCGGACATGCTCAGGACCTGATTCCCGTCATTTTTGTTGTCCAATTTCTTGCTTGCATCTGAGATGTCTTTTGTCACACTGATTAGAAGATCTCCAATTCTTTCCTCGTATGAACTGGACTGATTTGTTCCATTTTGGCTGTTGTCCGCTAGATGCTTTATGGCAGCAACAGCTTTGAGAACTGACACATCGACGAATAGACTGTGAAGTAAAAACGCTTTCCTATCTCGTATTTGCCTTTCTTCCGCCGTTTTACAAGGCATAGCTGCAAGAATAGCAAATTCCTTTGCCCATGGCCTATGATCATGTTTGCCATCTCTTCCTTGTCCACCTCCATTTCCTCCCCAATTCTCATCTTCCATCGGAAGTGGAGGAAAAGTAGCTGGATTGTCAGTAACAAACGGAGGGACAACCCATGTGTTCGCTCGAAAACCATAAGGAAGGTTCCCAAACTGTAAGAAAAGATAACCATTCTTGAGCATTCATTGTTTTTTACATTCTTGAAACCAAGATAATCTCAAATGTTACTAACCTTATTGTGCTCGGTGAAAGCTTTCATGAGAGCCTTGTATGCCTGGAACAAACAAACAGTTAACAATGAAATGGCATATATAGTCATTGCCACTAGGTGAAATCTAGATCTCAAAAATGAAATAAAATGAGCTAATCTCGAAATCCTCTATTTTTACCCACCTGCAGATACCGCAATTGCGAACTCTTGTTCGCAATTGTGCAGCTCGCAAATGTAAACCACATGGCCGCAAATGCAAAATGGCCTTGGAGCCTCAGATGTCGCAAAGCGACACATACATGTATATATATGCTATATATTGACTCTTCTTGGCTTCTTTATAGGTTTACTTCTTTATATTTTAACCTCTTTTAGTGAAAATTCTAGCTCAGCCACTGGCCACTACATACTGAACCTTTGTAGGTTCGATAGACGATAAAAGTTTTAAGAAAACACATTCTTACTCACAGCATCAAAAACTCGACTTAATTGTTGCAATAATCCAACCAAAGAGTGACACAAAAGAGCGCGTTTTCCAGCAGGATAGAAACCCGTCTGAGAAGCAACAATGGTTGTTGGCTTGCCACTGCAAATCCGGACCTGTAATATATTTCAAGAATCATTATTCAAAACAATGACTCCATATAGATAGAGTTCTAAAATTTAAGAACCCTCACTATTTGCAAACCTTGCCACATTATATTTAAAACAAAGAAAGCTCACATCTATTTGGAAAAAATCATCTTCTGTTTTATCCTCAAGGAATGGTCGACTTGATCTCCTAATATCTGCATAAATCAAACAACAAATTACCAACAACAACAACAAACCCAGTGTAATCCCGCAAGTGGGCCTGAGAAGGGTAATGTGTACGCAGACCTTAGCCCCTACCTTGAAGGTAGAGAGACTCTCCCGTGCATTTCCAGATCCAATAAATTGAACTATTTATTTCTTTGCACCCCATTTTAAAAACAATAGAAAGGGTATTCTTCTCAACTTTTTAATAACTTGAAGATGTAACCTTTAACTCTACATTTTCACTAATTTCACAAATTAAAAAAAACTGAAACGAAAAGTTGAAGACTTTTTTGTTAATCAAATAATAAAAAAAACACTCCCTTCATTCTAGTTTATATCACACTATTTTTTTATTTCTCCATTCAACAAAGAATAACATATTTTTATAATTAAAAAATAATTTAACTTCAAATTTTTCATTTTATCCAAAACGAAGAGATGACGTATTTAATATTACAAGTTTCAAAAATCTTTCCTTTCAATCTTATATACAGCATTGAGTCAAAGTATGTCACATGAACTGAAAAACGGATGAAGCATATATAGCATAAACCCAATAATGAAAATTAGTAAACTTAGTTACATATTACAAAAAAAATATAGAATTAAAATTTAAAACTCACATTGGATTGGAGGGGTGAGATGAGCAAAGGAGAAAAAGTCATAAAACTGTCCCAACCGGGGTGGGGGACACATCATTGCTGGGTCGCCTTTCTCCGCCGAGTCGCCGGCGTCTTCGTCGCCGCATACGGCGGTGGCATCTGGTTTCGACGGCTTGGCCTTAGGTGAACCGGCCGCCTTTTTCGGTTCCTGGCTTTTGGGCTTGCTTGATTTTGATTCGGCATTTTCTGGACCGGGTTCGGTTGAACCGGTTCGGCCGGTCGGTTTGGGTGAAGAAGATGAACCGCCGAAAGAAGTGGTGCAGGCCACTATGTCCAGAAGTCTTCTAATATGAGCCACTGATTGTTCTTCTGTATAATCCTCTGCACAATAAATAAAATAAAAGAAAATTTAATTAGATTTTAATACTTTGAAAGTTATGAAAATTATATTTATATTAAAATATGAATAGTGTCATACTAAGTATAAAAAGAAATGTCATATAAAATAAGAAAGTTACATTATGTTAATTAATGCTAGCATATTTTTTGTGTAACACTAATGCAAGCCAAAGGCGGACCTATGAGTAATATTTAGGGGTTATCGAATGTCATAAACTTCGGCAGAAATCTTGCATATATATATTAGTATCTATGAACGTGCGTTGCACATTAATAATGACACGTGATAATTTAAATATTTATTTATAAGAAGGAACAATACAATTTCATTAATGAGAGAAATTTTATGTATAATAAAATAACAATCATTTAAATGCCGAAAAATATTATTACATTAGCATAATACATGAATTTAAAATAAAAAGGACATCATCAAAACTTACACAAACGATCAATTTTGTCAAGTTAGTTAGATAACTATATATTATAGTTTAAAAGTATTTAATATGATGGTATCTTAACGAACACTTCTTTGTGGATAATAATTATTTGTGTATGTTTCCTCGTAATGCGTTGGTTACTCTGTCTTAACCAGAACTCTTGTTGTCGATCTTGATATCCCTCTTGAAAGTGTAACATACAGTTGTTCATGCAAGAAAACATATTGCGGTAAATATAGTCCAATATTTATGATGTTTGTCCTTATGCTTTATTTATTAGTGCAAAACATAAACATACTAAAAATTATTTTCACACAAATTTAAAATGATATTCCTTAGTTTCGTAAGACGGAAGTTTAATTGAGGGATACGAATATACTTAGTAGCACATTAGCCAATATCATAATTTTTGCATCTATGACGTTATTGTCAAAACTTCTATATACCATATGTGTGCTATTACATAAGTTATTTAGCGTATCTAAGTTTTTCAGTAGCATGTCGGACATATGTTTTCTTCAAAATTAACCTATATACAATGAAAGATCAATTTTAACTTAGTCTATTATATATACCGTGACTCTAACATACGTAAGAAATAAGAAATTTGACAACAAACATGTATGGTAGAATACCATTTGGTATTAAAGTATTTAAGTATTCTTCTTTGTAGTAATTATTGGTATCATTTTCTGCTGAGTCAAAAATTAAAAAATATTTTATTTTTACTATAAAATTTTGCAATCAACCTTTTATTTAGTTGATCGAAATATTCATTTCTGCTAGTTAAGATTCTTTTTTAATTCTATCATGTGATTTGCACAAAATCTAATGATAGAAATATTTCTCTTATTAAATGCACTACTATTACCATTGGGATTGATAATCAAATATTCAGGAAGAACCAAATCATATTTTATTGGATGCTCTTCTTCATTTCCGACACGAAGCAAAAAGATACTGGATACTGGATCTATTCTTACTTTATATTTCTTGTCAGTTGAATCTTTTTTGTTTGATGCCAGAGTATAACTTTGGCAAGCTAGCTTTTAAAGTCTCGGCTTTTGTCGATTTTGAAACTACTGGTATTACTTGACAAAAATCACATTCCAAACCATTAATTTTTCACAAATGGTTCATTAATATCCAATATATTTCTAGAACTCCGGGCAATTATTTCGATCGTTTGACACTTAGCTATAAGTGCTTCATCCCATATTATCGATTTTGCTTTCCTTATAAATTTAGCACAATTGCTCTGATTTGATATATTTGTGATAGTTATTTAAGTTGTTTGAAGATGTATATCAAATCTAAAGTGGGTGGCCTCACAATAAAATCGTTGTTGGTACACCACTTGCTATTATTGCTAACAATGTCATGTCTCTTGATATGATACTTGCAAGTAATTCATGACATTGAAATATTATTTCGATTCCGCTGGAGGCATCTACAAAGAATAATTTCGTTATACCAGAGTCGACTCTTTATAATATAGTTTTGAAAGCTTGTTCTTGTTTAGGATATAGCCTTGATTGTGCTTCCTCATATACTTGTATAGCATTTTGATTCTTAATAATATACTACATTTTTACTTTGTGTTCTAATGCTCTTTTTATGGAATAAATTTATATACCCTAAGATTTTTTTTAACTTGAATAAGAATTTTACTCATATGATGAATTTAAGAAATAATTGAATTGGATTCTTTTGCTAAATAATTAATTAAAAGATTTAATTATTTGATTTTAACATAAAAAATAATTTATTCTATGTTGATTCAGATCTTAATATTTGTTCATCTCTTGTTTTGAATATTTAATCTTAATTATAATTTTATCCACCATAAATTTTATTTTCAAAGAGTAAAAGATTGATAAGATATTTCACTTTTAGATCTTTATGATTGTAGAATCATTAGTGGTATTGACTCTTACCAACCTTTTTTTTCTCTTTCTCGCACATTTATATTCTTAAATATTTTCTTAGTTGTTGTTTAGTAATTGAGTATTTTTTAATATTACACGAAAAATTGATTAAAAAATATTATTTGAGTAGAAAAATAGTTCAAATATAAAATAAAATATATTATTGTGGGGATATTATTTTCTCAATTTTAACTCTTTATGCAGTCTATTTAATATTACTTTTATTTTTTCTTTGTATTGGACATTATGTAGTGGTAATGTATTGCCAATACGAAGGATTCTTATGAAATTAATTTTATTAAAACTTCCTACATATTTGTAATGAGAATTTAATAGACAAAGTTTTATTAATTTAAAATCTTAAATATTAAAAATTGGCATAGAAGGTATTATAGTCCAAAAAATAGGTTATTGCAGTAATGTCTTTTCCCTATGAGTTCTTTTGTTTCATATTTTAGGGCTATTTTGATGTATTAATATTATATTTATGATTTTATAATAATATATGCTCTCATTTTTTCTAAATGGATTTGGACAATATAATACATTCTCAAATTAAATTAGTAATTGGACATTATAATACGTTTTTAAATTAAATTAGTAATAGAAATTTTTAAGAAGTATATCCTAAGCCCGAGAGTAATTATATTAATAGGATTCCTAAAGGTAATCATGTATGATTCCTAATGTGTAGTATTATATCCTAAAACTAATAGTATTATAAGGCTAATATCTACAATTCCGATTATATCCTTTTATCATTAATTATTATGCTTAATATTATAAGGTTATTTTTGTAAACCAACATTGTATTTATACTTTTATAATAATATAGATATATACTGAATATCATTATATAAATAACTTGGCATCCTGAACATTAAAAACTTTTATGAGGCATTGGTTGAGGTGAATAGTGATGCCTCTGTCACGTTAAAATTCTACGTGCTCGTTGCCACAAATTATGACATAAACTCAATCACTTGGGCAATCTTAGGTTTGGACTTACATTCTTGACTGCAATGCTCCACTACAAACTCATGCAGTTAGTTATTTTAGAAAATATATGAGTATTCACATTTATTTTTTACGAAAAATTATTAGTGACCGCAACATTATCTTTCATGACTTTAGGTAACATTGTTTTGAAAATTTCAAAATTTAACAAAAAAGAAGCGGCAAAAGATCTTTAGACTCAACACATTAATCCTTCAAGAAATTAAAAACTAACTTTGAGTTTGCACATTTGGCTTTCGAAAACTTCAAAGTATAGTTTTCAAAAATATATGCCGCCCAAAAATTTTGAACCTAAAATTGTTATAAAGATTTCAAAAGGATCGTTTGGTTGGAAACAAGTTATCCTAGGACTAATTATCTCGAATTTAGTTATTTGGGGATTGCTATTTCATCATTCTATATGGATAAAATTAATACCACAATATCGGAATAACTAATCTCCGGATTAGTTATACCGTGATTTTATTTCAATCAAACGTGGGATAAATTCATCTCAAATTTAATCTCGGGATTAGTTATCTATTATCCCTCGTACCAAACGAGCCCTAAAGGTGTAGCTATTACTTTTTTTGACAAATTATACTGCATATATAAATTAAATATTACTCTTTATATATATATTTTCGCATTTTGTTAGTACTGCATATCAGGTGGGACCGAAAGCATAGAGAATAGTACCTTCGACCAGGCTGAGGTGGCACGGTTTGAGCGAAACAATCTCCACTGTATCTTTTAGCCTTGTTCCTCGCACCTGTCCCTTTCCAAAATGGCACCATTATTTTCTATTTATCTATATAAAAAAGAGTTTAACTATTTAAATTTTTAAAATTTATCATATTAAGTAAAACTTAATTACAGATATAATTATTTACATTAATATAGTTTTGATTACTTAGAAAGTATGATAATAAACTTACTATAATGTTAATCAACATTGATTCGTATAAATTAATTTTATTACTGATATTTGATAGTATAATATAATTCCTTATCAGGAAACGAGAGAACTCTGAGAATAAAAAGTGAAAGATATAATTTTTAAAATAAATAACATTTGATATTCTGCACTTCAATATAGTATGAGAGTAGTAGGAGTTTAAAAATGCTTCAAAATATTTTAACATTTATAATTTAAAAATTTAGAAACATTTGAAATATAATCAAATACTAACCATTTAGGTTGAAAAGCCATAGTGTTGTCGTGTTGATACCTAAAGCAGTAAAACAGATACCTTGCCTTTTTATTTGGATAAAATTATGGTTTAATAAACACAATTATATTTTAACCACTTAATTTTCATAAAGCTCTTTACATCAATCATTTTCTTTAATATTAATTTGTAACAAATTGAACCTAATTATACAATTTTTTATTATTATTTTACTCTAGCAAACTTGTTTCTACAATTAAATGGCTCAGTGCCACATGATAAAGCAAATTTTTTTTGGTTGCATTTTTTCCAAAAAATGAATTATTTTCTGAATGGAAGATGAAAATGACATGCAATATCTAATTTAAGAGTAAAATATCCAAAAGAAAAGAAAATAAATTATAAAATGTTACCTCATGTGACAAGGAGTAATTGGTCACGTGACATGTCTCCACATTGACGGCTAAGAGCTTTCTCACATCTAAGATCTTGTCCGTTGATATTCCCTAAAGTCAACGATTGTAATTTTGACAAAAGTCATATACGTGCACCATATTATTCTCTTCTAACTACCGTTAATTTTCTTTTCCTTTTTTCAACGAACTACCGTTAAAAATTAACTGTCATTGTAACTTTACCTTAAGCAACACTTGCGAATCTTCAGGTGTTCCCACCGTTATCTCTATAACGTTTGGCAAAACTGTAATTCAAGAATTAACACCGGCAAAGTTATAAAAGAAAATACAGTAGAAAAGCCAAATAAATAAATAAATATATTAATATATATAGTCGTTGCATGAACAATGATTTCGTTTCGAGATTTAAATTATATACACTGACAATAGAGAATTTTTTACTACTAATGTAGTTTAAGAAGTAATAACAATTGAGTTAGTCTAGAGTGTTCATAACAGTAGTATTGACACGTAGTCTTGCTTTCTGTTGGTAGTAGGTTTTTATGACTAACCGTTGTTTTCTTTCATTGTTGATCACTTTACTATCTTGTTGTTTTTATTCTGCTTTTATATGGTTTTTTGGTACTGTCCCTTCTTGTCTATATTTTCATTAATGTGCTTATGCTTTCCTGAGCCGAGGGTCTATTGGAAACAACATCTCTATCCTTACAAGGTAGGGGTAATGTATGCGTAGACACTACCCTCCCCAGTCTCCACGGCGTGTGATAATACTGAATATGTTATTGTTGATTTTATGGTTGTAACTAATTAATATTTATTATAAATATTTTGTTTACCTTATCAAAAACTTATTTTTATTCATATTTTTACACAATCAGCGAACTCTTATAAAAAGTTGGCATGTGGTAGGTGAATTTTTGAAGTGATGAGATAACTTGAACCGCGAAGTAATATTTTAATATAACGTGGTGGACTTGAGAAGAAGTAATTTTAAAAATTATTTTATTCATAAATTAGGAATTCAAGTGTAATTGAATTAAAAAAAATATTGCAATTTTACTGCAAACTACATTGGTTTTGAAAAAGAAGACATAAAAAGTTAGAAACATGACTAATTTGGAAACTTACTAAACATGAAGAAAAATGTAAAAGATGGTAAAACTCTATAGTAAAACAATTTATTCAAGTCATTGATTAAAATTTTGATAAATAGGAAAAGACAAAGGGAAAAAGCCATGAAAATCTATTCAAGATAATAAGATAAGGTAGATAGCACAAATACCTTTCTCTTCTTTCTTCTTCTTCTCCCCCTTAACTTTGTGTGGCTTAGTTTTTCCAGTTTTAGGAGCCATTATTTCTCTTCCTCAAACTTCCCAGTAAAACGCGGCGTGTTCGAATTCTTTTTCAATAAAATCTTACACAAATGAATAACACTAGCAATACACAAAGAATTTCAAATTCCCATATATTCACATGAGGAATAAGAATAATGAAAATCCATTTTCATATATATCAAGAAAATGCAAATGGAAGCTTTTTATTAGTAGAAGAGAACTTAAAAGAAGCAAGATAAGAAGAATATTATGAATGAAAAATTAAGGTAAGGGAAAGAATAAGACTATGATTTTTTTTTGTTTTGTTTTTTCACTTTGTTGTTCTTGAGAGTATAACTAAGAGGATATAGGAAAAGAGAGAAATAGGAGAAAAATAAAGAGGGGTTTTATTTTTTTGGAGATAGGATAAGGTAATACACAATCCAACCCATAGCCTAAGAGCTTTTAGCATTTTTCTTGTTTGTACATGGTATGTATATCAGAAGAATGTAAGGCTGGCAATTTCAGACCTCTCATTTCTCTTCCATTCTTCTTCTCTTTCTTTCTTTCTTTCTTTTCCATTTGTGAGTTTTATTTTTTGTCATTAAGTGGACTAGAAGCAACTATATTACTCAAGAAAATGTTAAAAATCTTGTTATCATCTTCAAACTTTTTGACCAATCACTTAAAAAACTGAAATAAGGTACAAATTTCATCTATAATTTAATTAATCTAAATAGCCACACACCTAATCTCTTAAACTAAAAATAGCCGATGCATATATAATATATGTATAATATGTGTATAACTATGTATAATCTATGTTTACCGGCTAGAAAAAGTAAATAGTGAATCTGGCCAGCTATTTGTGTAACAAGCTCGTAGCTAACAATATTTTTAGATAATGTGTCGCTAATTGAATTTTTTCTGTTTAGCTGCAGAATTTGTCAGTCGTTAATTTCTATTTTTGTAGTAGTGAATTTTTTTCCACATAGGTTTCGGGAGTTGGAAGTGTGTGAGATCATTTTATTTAAAAGTCGTAACCTGTTATAAAGAGTTAACTTTTATTTACTTAACTATTTTCCATAATACACCCATTCACTCGGACTTGATTCTTTTTTATGAGTCAAATATGCGTAAATTTTTTTTTATTTTATAATAAGTAACGGTAAGACTTAAACTCAGGACTTCTGTCTTCTCTCAATCTACTATATTGAAAGGCGTGACCTTATCATTTAAACAATATATAAGCTATTTGATAGAGCATATTCTTATTTACTTAATTATTTCTTAAAAAAGAAGTTGAAAAAAAAACAGTTCAATTTGGCTTTGGTTTAGAGTATAAGAGGTTTATTTTGAAATAGTAGATTTTAAGGGTTTAATCTAATGCCACGTTATATAGATAATTTGGTTCTGAAGACACATTTACGTGTAAGCACCAACATTTCTTCCCTTTTTTTTCCTTCGTTTCTTTTAATTGAATAAGTTATACTAATAAATACTAGCAATGTAATAAAATTTTTATGTTATTACGTATTCGTATAGTTGAACTAGCTATAACATATTATTATTCTCCTTCTTGGTATCAAAAATAACTCTTAACTTAAGTTGATAGTGTAAAAATTATTACTATTATTAGTGCACAGAATTGAACTAATTAATTCATTGGTCATAGTTAAGAAATGAGAAAGGGTTCGCTTTTAATACAAATTGTTCCATTTGAGCATAAGTGGCAAATTTGAGTGCCAAATAGGATTTGAATTAACATTCAATTAAGTAACATAATTAACGTGGCCAACCCTATGTAAGCTGTGTTTTCCCTCTTTTTGTCAGACCTATAGTTTTTCTCATTCTCGGTATTTTTAAAATGAGAAAATAGATATGTAATGATAGGCTCTTTTTTTTTTTGACTTATAGCTTGTTTGGCCAAGCTTCTATCCCAAAAGTATTTTTTTTCTTCTTCTTAAAAGCACTTTTTTTCTCCTAACTTGAGGTGTTTGGCCAAGTTTTTTTGCGGAGAAAAAGTGCTTTTGGGAAGAAGCAGAAATATTTTTTGAGAAGTAGAAAAAAATAGTTTCTTCCTAAAAACAGAAGCAGAAGCAGTTTTGACTTTTCTTCTTACCAAAAATACTCTTAACAAAATATAATATATATCAAAATAACCGTTAAACCTAATACTTAGGATATTAATGTATAAATATTTTTTATTATTTTTAGGATACCTTTCTAATATATAGTGATTTTAGGGGTGAATGATTTTATATTTGTTAAATAATTTTTAATATATTTAACTTATATTAAAATAATTAAGTACTTTTAAATTTTATTTTCGTATTTTACTTAAATAAAATAAAAAGATTTAATTATTTCCTGTAATAACAAATTTTAAAGATTATTTATTTACTTAAAATATTAACTATTAAGTAAATCTATTCATGTCCTTATTCGTAATTTGATACTTAAAAGCACTTTCTGAAAAGTTTGGCCAAACATAAATTATTGCTCAAAAGTGCTTTTCAGAGTGATTAGCCAAACAGAAACTGCTTCTCTCCAAAAGTACATATATCAAAAGCACTTTTGAAAAGAGCACTTCTCAAAATAAACTGATTTCTCCATCTTGGCCAAACATGCTATTAATCTAATTTCAGATCAATTATAACTTAGAGGATTATATTTCAAATAGTTATCGGATTTGGTAGAATTATGCAGTCAAAGGAACCAATAAATCTAATTCTTCAAATAGTAAATGGTTGAGGCTAATAGCGTGTTTGGCCAAACTGGAAAAAGCAATTTATTTTGAGAAGTATTTTTTTTCAAAAATAGTTTTTAATAAAAGTACTTTTGGTGAGAAACAAATTATGTGCGGCTAATTAATTTGAAAAGCACTTCTAAGCATCAATTAGCATTTCCAAGCTTTTAAAAAGTGTTTCTAAGTGTATTTTTCTCAAAAGTGTTTCTAAAAAAAATGCTTCTAGAAAAAAACTACTTTTTTTCTACTTCTCCAAAATTGCTTCTGCTTATACTCAAAAATATATTTTTTTCTTCTTCTAAATGCTTGGCCAAACACTTCAACTTTGAAAAAAAAGATACTTTTTGAAAAAGAAGAAGAAGTGTTTTTCAACTTGGAGAAACTTGGTCAAACTGGCTATAACTGATATCAAAAGTGATGGATAAAAAAAGTTATAATAAATGGATCATAAGAAATTAAATTGATAGATAATCTATCTCTTGACTTTTCTTTTCATTTTTTGGATGTTAAGGGAAGAATAAGCCAATGAGTCCTTGCTCTACGGCCAAATGTCAAACTTTTGTTTTTGCTGTTTTTTTCATATGGTATTCAGTATCTGCTTTGGAGTCAAACGAATTTGAATTGATGACTGAAAATCCCATTTGGGGATATAGCATTTCATACCAAATGCAACTTCATATATAATGCTCGAATTCTAACCCTTTAATTAAGGATGAATGTGTCACGATCCAATTTTACCTATAAATCGTGATGACGCCCAACACTACAGTTAGGCAAGCCCAGTTAATAAATTAAGCATATATTGACAAAATTTAAAACCAAGAAAAATAATAAAAGCCCAAATTCTACCAATGTGTGTGCCAAGACCTGGTGTCACAAGTGTATGAGCATCTAGTAGGTTATACAAAACCTCAATTACTGTCTGAAATAAAATAGACAGAATAAAAAGATACAAGAAGAGACACTAGTAGCTGCAGAACGGCTCAGAAAGGCAGCTCACCACTATGCCCCTGGATAACGTGGGTGTAAGACGATAGGTCCCCCACTAGTACTTGCCTCAGGTCCTGCACAAAAAGTGCAGCAACTGTAGTATGAGTACATAAACAACGTGTACCCAGTAAGTATCAAGCCTAGTCTCAAAGTGGTAGAGACGAGATGGCCGACTTTGATACTCACTATGGGTCAATAATAATTATAATAGAAATACGACTAAAATATTTAAATTAACATGATTTACAGAATTTACAATAAATTATTTAACCAGCAAAAATAATCAAATTTCTTTAATTGCAACAATTCTCAATATATTAATTAAATCTCATTTACATGAATAACAATTAATTTATTAACAAGCAGGCATAATAATTCATTAAATTTTAAGGATTTTTAATTTTATCAATTAGCTACGCAAGCTGAAATAAGCTATTAAGGTATCGTGTGATTATTATTATTAAGCATGATTTCTGCCGAGGACGTACGACCCGATCCAGAGTGTCGTGTACACTGTCGAGGGACATGCGGCGCGATCCATAGATGCATTTATCCTGCCGAGGTGTTCGGCCTGCTACACAAGAAAGGAAGATATTTTCTTATGTACATCCGGAAGGAGAGTATATTTATTATAAGATAAATTTGGGAAGAAGAACAATTTCTCTAAATAATTAATTAATTTAAACAGAAAATCAAGTATATGAGATTTTCATCCTTTAATATTTTTATCTAACAATTCACAATATATGTATATATCAAATAATATTAATTAAATAAAGAATATAATTTACACAAATAATTCATGCTTTGAGTTCTAAACTACCTGGACTTTAGTATTAATAGTAGCTACGCATAGACTCTCGTCACTTCGTGCGTACGTAGCCCCCACAATTAGCAATAATTATTTAATTTTAATCACCTATGAGGTAATTTTTCTCTCACAAGATTAGACAAGAGACTTACCTCGTCTTTCTCCAATTTAATCCACTATAAGGCCTTTTCCACGATTATCCAACTATGTCTGGCTCGAATCTAGCCAAAAGTAATCGATACAATCACTAAAAATTATAGGAATCAATTCTATAAGAAAATACTACATTTGCAAAAAAAATTCTGAAATTAATTAAAAATTCGTCTGTGGGACCCACGTCTCGGAATCCGGTGAAAGTTATAAAATATGAACACACATTCAACCACGAGTCTACCCATACCAAAATCATTAAATTTCGATAACAATTCGGCCCTCAAATCCTCAAATATATCCAAGAGGGTTTTCAAACTTTTCCAACTCAATTCACCAATTAAATAATAAAAATAGTGATGGATTCGAGTAATTTAACCAATATTGAGTTAGGAACACTTACCCCGTTGTTTTCTCTGAAAATCTCCCAAAAATCGCCTAAATCCGAGCTCCAAATCGTTAAAAATAAAAAATGGGACGAAGTCCCATTTTCAGAACTTAAACTCGCTGCCCAGTGATTTCTTCTACGCGATCGCGAACTTCCTCACGCGATCGCGTAGCACAAATTTTCTGCCCAAACATTAACCCTACCCGATCGCATCCCTCTTCACGCGATCGCGTAGCACAAATGCATGGCCCAGCTTCCTCTCAAATTTCCCCTACGCGATCGCAAACATTGACACGCGATCGCGATACACACACTGGCCAATCTTACGCGATCGCGGACGTATCCACGCGATCACAGTGAACAAATTTCCAGCTGCCTAAATTAACCTTACGCGATCGCAACCCCATTCAAACGATCGGGTAGAACAAATCCACCTCTGCCTAAATTACTCTACGCGATCGCAGACCAACTTACGCGATCGCGTATAAGGATACCAGAAGAAAATACCAGCAGCTATCAGCAGTGTTCCAAAGGCCAAAAATGATCCGTTAGTCGTCCAAAATTTACCAGAGACCCTCGGGACCTCAACCAATTATACCAACAAGTCCCAAAATATTATACGAATTTAGTCGAACCCTCAAATCACACCAAACAACGCTAAAACCACGAATCATCTCTCAATTCAAGTTTAATGAAACTTAAGATTTCCAACTTCTACATTATGTACCGAAACCTATCAATTCAAGTCCGATCTCAAATTTTGCACACAAGTCATAAATCACATAACAAACCTATGACAATTTTCAGAATTGGATTACGACTCCGATATCAAAAAGTCAACTCCCCGATCAAATTTCCAAACTTAAATTCCTATTTTAGCCATTTAAAACCTAATTTAACTATGGACTTCTAAATAAAATTTCGAACACGCTCCTAAGTCCAAAATCACCATACGGAGCTGTTGGAATTGTCAAAATTCTATTCCGGGGTTGTTTTCTCAAAATGTTGATCGAAGTCAAATTTAGCACTTTAAGGCCAACTTAAGGAACCAAGTATTTCGGTTTCAACCCAAACACTTCCAAATCCCGAACCAACCATCCCCACAAGTCATAATTCATTAAAAGCACATACAGAAAGTTTTATTTTAGGGAACATAATTCTAAAAGTTAAAATGACCGGTTGGATCATTACAGAATGAATACTTATCATTCCGCCACAATGTTTAATAGTGGCAAATGTCTAAATTCAATAGCATTTAGGTTTGTTCTTGTTAACCACAATATATAACTAGTGATTTTAGCAACCATCTTCAAATATGAATATTATGTTATTTCTCATTCCTATCTCATTACTTTATATATAATTGTTTATCTTTGTAATAACTTTAGAACTAGATCCCATAAAAAAGAACAAGCAGGAGATGTGGCACTCATAACGAAGGGCGGGCTGATAAGAGCAGTTCGAAAAGAAGAATTTAAAAACTTCTAAGTTAGCAAGCTTTTGAATAAGGGCGACAAATATGCCACCCTAAGCAAATCACATATCGAAAAATGAAAGAAAAGGGAAATGCTATATAACACAAAACATAAGCTCATATAGTACGCACGCTTTAGACTCAATCATGGCATAGCCCAAGGGATACATTTGTGAGGTCTGTTGGGTCAAGAGAACAATGACAACTCAAACCCATGACATGTATTGTTTGCTCGACCCAATAGACCTTGCAGATTTATTCTTTGGTCTACGCTATTATAATGTTCGAAGTGCGACGTACCATGCGCCTAAGATATCTTATAGTTTGCCAGTCTAGAAACTTGTCAGACTTTCACCTTAACTCTGTAAGGGCATCACATGTGCTACAACTGATAATTTCTAGTAGTGAAAATTATGTGGTTTATCATAATACTGAACTAGGTGAGAACCACACAGATTCACGTTCATATTTGTCTTGGTTCTTATAACTTGTAGTATTTTCATTTTATTCAAGTACAAAGTACCTCAATAAAATTGACAAAGCTATGTGTCTAATATATATACCGTCAATCCTTTATCCCTTGGCCCCATTATTTTGACTTGTTAATTTGAACTTATTTTAAGGCAAAAGGTGGTGAAGGTTCTCAAACTATTTAAAAGTCTGAATTAATTCGTTATATTATTGTTAATCACCTCCAACTGCTTAAGTTTTTCTTTAAATTTAGTAAAGTTGGATATATATGAGAATAAAAATTTAGAAGGATATTTGTTGTTCATCCAACTCTAACTAACTTTCTAACCCCTACGGTAGGGGTAAGATATGCGTACACACCATCCTCCCCAGACTTCACTTGTGGGATTATACTGGGTTGTTGTTGTTTTTGCTATGCTTGTCAATCGAGTAGGTAATTTTGGATTAGCTCCTGTTGTTGTTATTATTGTTGTTGATAGTATATAATCAATTCTTGAAAATATGTGATTTCTTTAAGGAAAACTTCATATGACAAGTAAACTTTAGCTGTTTTATGTGGACATAATTCCAGATCGATTGGCACATGAGTGACTATTTTTTTTCTCTTGTAAAAGTATATTGATATGTTTGAGTAGAGCAACCTTTTACTATTTTAATTTATTTTTAATGATATTGTTGAACCTTTAGTTATGTCTTCTTGCTAATGTATTGCATTTCTTAAAATAAACTAAAATTCTCTACGAATTTTATATTGCATTTATTAAAACAATTGAAGATATTTTGCTATAGTTCTCTACATATAAAAAGCATTGATTCTTAGCTACATTATATAAATTTGTGTGGCTATCAATGTTTGTGGCAAATTCTTTAATTTGTAGCTATGAAATTTTTGAATTTGTAGCTAAACATATATAAAATTGCCACCAAAAAGAATATGGCTATACATTTTTACTTTTTGTATCAAATAATGAAAATCTTTTGCTACAATTCTATATATCTCATGGCAAAAAACGTGAAATCTTAGCTACAAAAAAGATGTTTGTGGCAAAAACTTCAGCTCATAGCTATGGACTTTTGAATTTGTAGCTAAACAAACCTATTATTTCCACGAAATTAAACCATAAAAGTAGCCACAAAATCTGAATTTGTGTGGCGAAGAAGTTATATCTTTTGCTACAAGATAATACCTCGCTGCTACAATATAAAGATAGCAACATATGTTGTTCGTCGTGGCAAAAGAATAAAATTGTCACGACCCGAGATTTTCCACCGACGAAACCGTGATGGCTCCTAACATTTTACTTGATAGGCAAGCCAATGTTAGGGAATCATTAAACCAATTCTTTATTTCCATTCAGTAATTAACAATAATTAACTAAGATAAAATATAATAAGTACGGAATATCATAGAACTACATTAATTACTACCACCCGGATCTGGAGTCACAATTCACGAGCATTCTAGAATTTACTACAAGTAATAATCTGAAGAAATACAATTGTCTGAATGAAAGAAACAGTAGAACAGAAAAGATAGACGGGGACTTCAAGGTCTGTGAATGCCGACAGATCTACCTTGAGTCTCCGGACAATGGACAAATAGCAAAAATCTCGATCAACGTGAGCCGGTATCAAAATCTACACAGAAAGTGTAGAGTGCAGTATTAGTACAACCGACTCCATGTACTGGTAAGTGTCGAGCCTAACCTTGACGAAGTAGTGACAAGTCTAAGGCAAGACACCTATAATTCAACCTGTACAATTTAACAGTGTATTTACAAATAACAGAAATAAAGAACTAAACAGAAAATGTCGGGAGGGGAACATACTGAGGGGAATACAAGATAAAGAACTACAACAAAATGATCACCGGAGCAGTCAATATACCATGAATCAACAGGAATAGTGAATATAGTAAGGAAAATGCACGGCATCACCCTTCGTACTTTTACTCTCAATCTCACCATAAAATAAATAGAAATGACACGGCATCACCCTTCGTGCATTAACTCTCATATCATGGCACGACATCACCCTTCGTGTATTAACACTCACAATATGGCACGACATCACCCTTCGTGCATTAACACTCACAATATGGCACGACATCACCCTTCGTGCATTAATACTCACAATATGGCACGGCATCACCCTTCGTGCATTAACACTCTCCCTTACCATAATGCAATGCATAAATATCAACAAGGAGATAGAATAATATGTACAAACCTTACTTCAACATTTGGTTCCATAATATCATTCTCAACTTTGAAATAAAAACTCAATTATTATTGGAAAATCTGTAAACATGATAAGAACGATAAATTGAACAACACTAGTATAACACGTAGCAATTTGTCATAGGAATGAGATAATATAAGAAAAATAGAGAAACATGAAAAAAGGGTAAATTGACGGCGCATAAGTACTCGTCACCTCACATATACGCCGCTCACATGAATTTCACTTAGCAAGTAATCTAAGGTTCCTAATTCCCTCAAGTCAGGGTTAGACACAACACTTACCTCGCTCTGAATGCCGCTTAATTCTCAATCATAGCTTTCCCTTTGGAATTCACTCCAAATCACTCGTATCTATTCAGAAATGACTCGATAATATCAAATATTTCTAAATGAATCAATTATATTGCATAAATTAAATTTCTCAAATTTTCCTCCAAAAAGTCAAAAAATTGACCCCGAGCCCGCTTGGTTATAATCCGAGGTTCGGACCAAAATCCTTTTACCCATTTACCCCCGAGCCCGAATATGTATTTAGTTTTGAAATCCGACCTCAAATTAAGGTCTAAATCTCCAAATTCCCGAAATCTCTAGTTTCTACCCTAACCCCTAATTCTACCATGAAAACTCTAGATTTTAGGTTGAAAATTCAAGAAATGTAATGGTTAATTGAAAGAAAATGGTTTAGAATCACTTACCAACACCATCGTTTTGTTTTTGAGAAAAATGAATTTTGGCTAAAATCCCGTTTTTGGATTCTGTTAAGGGCTGGGCGACAGTGTTCATCGCGTTCGCCAAAGCACTGTCGTATTCGCGAAGGGTACTGGCTGCCAAGCCTTCACGTTCGTGAGAATCATCTCGCGTTCGCGATGATTTCTCCCCCTGGCCTTTGCGTTCGCGAGGCATGGCTCGCGTTCGCGATGAAGGAACGACCAACCCTCCCCCCAGGTCCCCACATGCTTAGCGTTCGCGTTCGCGAAGGGTAAGTCCCCCATTACTTTGCGTTCACGAAGAAGAAGTCTCAGCCTCATCAGGTTACTCTTTGCGTTCGCGAGAGGACCTTCGCGAACGCGAAGAAGGATATGCCAGACACCAGAATCTGCAGAAAACCAGATTTTCCAAAGTCCAAAACATCCCGTGACCTATCTGAAACTCACCCGAGCCCTCGGGGCTCCAAACCAAACATGCACACAAGTCTAAAAATATCATACGAACTTGCTCATGCGATCAAATCGCTAAAATAACACCTAGAACTACGAATTTAACACCAAATCAAATGAGACTCTCAAGAATACTTTAAAATTATTATTTTCTCAACTGGACGTCCGAATCACGTCAAATCAACTCCGTTCTCACCAAATTTTACAGACAGGTCTTAAATATCATAATGAACCTGTAACGGGCTCCGGAACCAAAATACGGACCCGGTACTAACTGTCCCAAACATCAATCAATTCTTAAAAATAATTAATTTTAAGACTTTTAATTTTCATCAAAAATTCATAACTTGAGCTAGGGACCTCCGAATTCGATTCTGGTCATACGCTCAGGTCCCATAATTTGATACGGACCCACCGGGACCGTCAAATCAGGGATCCGGGACCGTTTACCAAAAATGTTGACCGAAGTCAACTAAAATCAACTTTTAAGGCAAACATTCTTATTTCCATTAGTTTTCAACATTAAAGCTTTCTGAAAACCTGCCCGGACTGCGCACGCTAATCGAGGAGGGTAAAAATAATGAGATTTTTAAGGCTTAAGAGCGCAAATTCGAGTTCTAAATCATAAGATGACCTTTTGGGTCTTCACAATCTCCACCTTAAAACAATCGTTCGTCCTCGAACGGACATAGAAAAGTACCTGGGCTGGTGAAAAGGTGGGGATATCTACTCCGCATATCGGACTCGGACTCCCAAGTAGCGGCCTCAATAGGCTGACCTCTCCACTGCACTCAAACTGAAGGGTAACTCTTTGACCTCAACTTACGAACCTGCCGGTCTAGAATGGTCACCGGCTCCTCTTCGTAAGTCAAATCCTTGTCCAACTGGACAGAGCTGAAATCTAACACGTGGGACGGGTCACCATGATATTTCCGGACGATAGACACATGGAATGCCGGATGAACTGAGGATAACCCTGGAGGAAATGCAAGTCTATAAGCTACCTCCCCCACTCTCTCGAGGATCTCAAATGGCCCGATATACCTAGGGCTCAACTTGCCCTTCTTCCCAAATCTCATAACACCCTTCATGGGCGATACCCGAAGCAATATTCTTTCTCCAACCATGAATGCAATATCACAAACTTAACGGGCGGCATAACTCTTTTGCCTGGACTGAGCTGTACGAAGTCGATCTTGTATAATCTTGACCTTGTCCAAGGCCTCCTAAACTAAATCTGTACCCAATAACCGAGCCTCCCCCAGTTCAAACCACCCAACTGGCGACCTACACCGTCTACCATATAATGTCTCATAGGGAGCCATCTGAATGCTCGACTGGTAGCTGTTATTATAGGCAAACTTCGCTAACGGCAAAAACTGATCCCAAGAACCTCCAAAGTCAATAACACAGGCGCAGAGCATATCCTCCAAGATCTGAATAGTATGCTCGGACTGCCCGTCCGCCTGAGGATGAAATGTTGTGCTAAACTCAACCCGCGTACCCAACTCATGTTGAACTGCCCTCCAAAGTGCGAGGTAAACTGCGTACCTCGATCAGAAATGATAGACACGGGCACCCCGTGAAGACGGACGATCTTACGAATGTAAATCTCTGCCAACCGCTCTGAGGAATAGGTAACTGCCACATGAATGAAATGCGCTGACTTAGTCAGCCTGTCCACAATGACCCAAACTGCATCGAACTTCCTTTGAGTCCGTGGGAGTCCAACAACAAAGTCCATAGTGATACGCTCCCACTTCCACTTAGGAATATCTAACCTCTGAAGTAAACCACCAGGTCTCTGATGCTCACACTTTACCTGCTGGCAATTTAGGCACCGAGCTACATAGGCAACTATGTCCTTCTTCATTTGCCTCCACCAATAATGTTACCTCAAGTCCTGATACATTTTGGCGGTGCCCGGATGAATAAAATATCGGGAATTGTGGGCCTCCTCAAGAATCAACTCACGAATTCCATCCACATTAGCACACAAATACGACCCTGCATCCTCAAAACTCCATCATCTCCAACAGTAACCTGCTTGGCACCACCGTGCCGCACTGTGTAAGATAGAACCCGACTGGGTTCTGAAACATCTAACCTCACGAACTGATTAGCCAAAGTCTGAACATCTGCAGCTAATGGCCTCTCACCAACTGGAATATACACAACACTGCCCATACTCACAGCCTTTCTACTCAAAGCATCGGCCACCACATTGGCCTTTTCGGGGTGATACAAAATGGTGATATCATAGTCTTTCAACAACTCCAACTATCTTCTCTGCCTCAAATTAAGATCTTTTTGTTTGAACAGATACTGAAGGCTGCGATGATCAGTAAATACCTCACACGAGACACCGTAGAGGTAATGCCTCCAAATATTCAGCGTATGAACAATGGCTGTCAATTCTAAGTCATGAACAGGATAATTCTTCTCGTGAACTTTCAACTGCCGCGACGCATAGGCAATTACCTTGCCATCTTACATTAATACTGCACCAAGCCCAATGTGAGATGCGTCACAATATACTGTATACGATCCTGAACCTGTGGGTAATACCAACACTGGCGTCGTAGTCAAAGCGGTCTTGAGCTTCTGAAAGCTCAACTTACACTTGTCTGACCATCTGAATGGGACACCTTTCTGGGTTAATCTGGTCAATGGGCTTGCTATAGATGAAAACCCTTCCACGGGCCGACGATAATAACCTGCTAAACCCAGGAAACTTCGGATCTCTGTAACTGAAGTAGGTCTAGGCCAATTCTGAACAGCCTTAATCTTCTTAGGATCCACCTTTATGCCTTCTGCCGATACAACATGCCCCAAAAAGGCAACTGAGTCTAACCAAAACTCACATTTTGAAAACTTGGCATATAACTGATTATTCTTCAAGGTGTGAAGCACACTTCGAAGATGCTGCTCATGTTCCTCTCGACTGCTGGAGTAAATCAAGATATCATCAATGAATATAACCACAAAAGAACCCAAATAGGGCTTGAACTCCCGATTCATCAAATTCATTAGTGTTGCTGGGGCGTTGGTAAGCCCAAATAATATTACTAGGGATTCGTAATGCCCATACCAAATCCGAAAAGCTGTCTTAGGGACATCAGATGCCCTAATCTTCAACTGATGGTAAACAGACCTCATAATTATTTACCCAAATTAACGAGTCACATTTAACATCACCTGGGCGGGCACCTATCTCGTAGGTTAAAACTCAATAATTACAACACGAATTTGGCAAGTATGCACAGAGAATTTCATACGATTTGTTTTTTCAAATAAGCATAGTAGGCATGACTCCCTATTAGTACTATAGTACAAATTTATTTGTTCACACGGGAGAATTTAAACACGAGAATTTTTATCACAAGGATCTCGTCCTTATATAACTTCCACCGCAGCTCATAGCCAGGTTTAAACATATCAATTTATTTTAAAATACGAGGACCTCGACCTCAGTTCTGAATCACAAGTAATATGCACATCTTGCCAATTGATACTTTCCACTTTCTCCTTTTAAATAACTTTCGTTAAACAAAATCACAACACCTAATGAACCCCATACCGGTAGGGCATATAATTCACAATTGGTAATTAATTATCCGGGAATACATCAAAACATACCGAAATAAGAACCAGAAAGGCACCTTTAGCCTCACAGATCTTATTAGAGTCCATCATGGAATGATAGCTGTAGTTATATCCTTAAAATCTCCCAACAGAAGTAAACACATAAGTAGATTATAGAATTACGAAGCTCACTCATAAGTGGAGCACAATAGGAGGACTCGTCTTGATACTCAGAACCGAATCAATTTAAGGAAATTATTCCTTTATTTTAAATCGAGGTCGTACCTATAATGACACCATCTGATGTAACGACCTCCACCATACCATAAAACAAATATAACAACAGCTGGGTCTCCACCACTAGGACGCCTTCTACCCACCTATCCTCCACCCTTAACTGATCGTGTGGGTGGTGTAGTAACTGCAATGGGGAACATAGCCTGAGTGCTTTGATGAAATATGCCTCTTCCAAGCTTGGGACAATTTTCTCATGATGTGCCTAGTATCGCCGTATTCATAACACCCCCTTGCAGGTTTGGCTGCTCATATTGAGTCTGTGTTAGATAAATGGAATAACCATTGTAGGAAACTCATGCCGGTGGTGCATTAAAAGAACTTACTGGAGCACCCGGGTAATCCGATGTGTGGACTGGGCTGGCCGACTGCCCGAGCCCCTGCCATAATGATTTTTACCTGTAGAGTAGAATCCACTGAATCCCCCAGAACTTCGAAACGTCTTGGTCTCCTTATCTTGGCAATTTCTACCCCTAGCAGAAATGAAGTATTAGCCCGTAGCTCCCGAGTCGTACAAAATTTTACGATTATAATTGGGTCCTTCAATGAGTTTGTGGACTCGCTCTCTAGATATAGGAAGCAAAGTAGGAATATGACGGGCTAACTTATTGAACCTGATGGCATATTATGACACCGTCATGGTGACTTGACGCAACCGTTCAAACACTATGCGTCACGCATTATGGAGAGTCCGTGAATAAACTTTTTCAAAAGCGTTTATGAGCCCCAAAAGTAACCCTTACCCCTATTTATACACAACGATCACAAAAGTAGAGCTCCATACACACAAATCTTGGCACGAACCACATTGTCCAGAATCTTGTCAACCATTGTACTTCCTCCGAAGCACCCCAAAATCCGCAACCATGGCGTCCATGCTGAGTAGACCTTCTGTAAATTTAAAGTTGTGTCTCTAACTCCTTGGGTACTGAAGTATAGGATTATTAAGTAGGCAGACATACCACAAGTCCCAACCTTATCCTCTACAACATCTCAGGCCTCAAACACATGTAAATTTTTGGAGAACCTTTCAGTACCACATATATACATTTCATGCCAAAACTGATATAACACATGACTCGCAATCCATTCATTGATAGTGGACTCCCTCACTCGGCGTGAAGTCATAGTTCACCACGTCCGATGGTCCACAATATTAACCTTCACAACTCGTATAAATCAACCAGATGCCAAGGTACATTGCACCCCCCTCCACACATTATTCATTGGGTGGTCTCTTTATATGTCCGCATCTTCAGTTGAAAACCACACGTTGAGGCAATGTTTGAGCATCTCTGGCTCCCTCGTAGTTCATCTGCGGCATCACGAATCGTCGACAAACAATTGATACTGAGTGCGCAATGTCATACACGAGTAGATACAAAGGAATGTGAGATATAGGTTTCAAGCAAAATCATTGCCGCACGATAAGGAATGAAAGAGTTGATATTTTTCCTAAACTTCATAGCCTCTGAGACATAAGTGCATATGTCTATGTACCGATCCTTCAGACTCTACTAAGCTTGCTCGTGACTCGTGAGACCTAGGCAACTTAATGCTCTGATATCAACTGTCACGACCCGAAATTTTCCACCGACGGGACCGTGATGGCGCCTAACATTTCACTTGCTAGGCAAGCCAATGTTAGAGAATCATTAAACCAATTCTTTATTTCCATTCAGTAATTAACAATAATTAACTAAGATAAAATATAATAAGTACGGAATATCATAGAACTACATTAATTACTACCACCCGGATCTGGAGTCACAATTCACGAGCATTCTAGAATTTACTACAAGTAATAGTCTGAAGAAATACAATTGTCTGAATGAAAGAAACAGTAGAACATAAAAGATAGACAGGGACTTCAAGGTCTGTGAAAGCCGACAGATCTACCTTGAGTCTTCGGACAACGGACCAATAGAAAAAAATCTCGATCAACCTGAGCCGGTATCAAAATCTGCACAGAAAGTGCAGAGTGCAGCATCAGTACAACCGACCCCATGTACTGGTAAGTGTCGAGCCTAACCTCGACGAAGTAGTGACGAGACTAAGTCAAGGCACCTATAATTCAACCTGTACAATTTAACAGTGTATATACAAATAACAGAAATAAAGAACTAAACATGAAATATCGGGAGGGGAACATACTGAGGGGAATACAAGATAAAAAACTACAACAGAATGATCACCGGAGCAATCAATATACCATGAATCAACAGGAATAGTGAATACAGTAAGGAAAATGCATGGCATCACCCTTCGTGCTTTTACTCTCAATCTCACCATAAAATAAATAGAAATAGCACGACATCACCCTTCGTGCATAAACTCTCATATCATGGCACGGCATCACACTTCGTGTATTATCACTCACAATATGGCTCGACATCATCCTTCGTGCATTAACACTCACAATATGGCAAGACATCACCCTTCGTGCATTAACACTCACAATATGGCACGGCATCACCCTTCGTGCATTAACACTCACAATATGGCACGGCATCACCATTCGTGCATTAACACTCACAATATGGCATGGCATCACCCTTCGTGCATTAACACTCACAATATGGCACGACATCACCCTTCGTGCATTAACACTCTCCCTTACCATAATGCAATGCATAAATATCAACAGGGAGATAGAATAACATGTAAAAACCTTACTTCAACATTTGGTTCCATAATATCATTCTCAACTTGGAAATAAAAACTCAATTATCACCAGAAAATCTGCAAACATGATAAGAACGATAAATTGAACAACACTAGTATAACACGTAGCAATTTGGCATTGGAATGAGACAATATAAGAAAAATAGAGAAACATGAAAAACAGGTAAATTGACGGCGCATAAGTACTCGTCACCTCACATATACGCCACTCACATGAATTTCACTTAGCAAGTAATCTAAGGTTCCTAATTCCCTCAAGTCAGGGTTAGACACAACACTTACCTCGCTCCGAAGGCCACTTAATTCTCAATCACAGCTTTTCCTTTGGAATTCACCTCCAAATCACTCGTATCTATTCAAAAATGACTTGATATTATCAAATATTACTAAGGGAATCAATTATATTGCATAAATTAAATTTCCCAAATTTTCCTCCAAAAAGTCAAAAAATCGACCCCGGGCCCGCTTGGTCAAAACCGGAGGTTCGGACCAAAATTCTTTTACCCATTCACCCCCGAGCCCGAATATGTAATTAGTTTTGGAATCCGACCTCAAATTGAGGTCTAAATCCCCAAATTCCCGAAATCCCTAGTTTCTACTCTAACCCCTAATTCTACTATGAAAACTCTAGATTTTAGGTTGAAAATTCAAGAAATGTACTGGGTAATTGAAAGAAAATGGTTTAGAATCACTTACCAACAATTTGGGAAAGAAATGGCTCTTAAAAAATCGCCTCTCACCATTTTGTTTTTGAGAAAAATGAATTTTGGCTATAATCCATTTTTTGGATTCTGTTAAGGGCTGGACGACAGTGTTCATCGCGTTCGCGAGAGCATTGTCGCATTCGCGAAGGGTACTACCTTCCAAGCCTTCGCGTTCGCGAGAACCATCTCGCATTCGCGATGATTACTCCCCCTGGCCTTCGCATTCACGAGGCATGGCTCGCGTTCGCGATGAAGGAATGATCAACCCCCCCATGTCCCCATATGCTTTGCGTTCGCGTTGAGCCAGTCGCGTTCGCGAAGGGTAAGTACCCCACCACTTCGCGTTCGCGACCAAGCCTTCGCGTTCGCGAAGAAGAAGTCTCAGCCTCATCAGGTTACTCTTCGCATTCGCGAGAGGACCTTCACGAATGCGAAGAAGGATATGTCAGACACCAGAATCTGTAGAAAACCAGATTTTCAAAGTCAAAAACATCCCGTGGCCTATCCGAAACTAACCCGAGCCCTCGGGGCTCCAAGCCAAACATGCACACAAGTCTAAAAATATCATACGAACTTGCTCGCTCGATCAAATCGCCAAGATAACACCTAGAACTACGAATTTAACACCAAATAAAATGAGACTCTCAAGAATACTTTAAAATTACCATTTTTTCAACTGGACGTCCGAATCACGTCAAATCTCGTCAAATCAACTCCGTTTCTCACCAAATTTCACAGACAGGTCTTAAATATCATAATGAATCTGTACCTGACTCCGGAACCAAAATACGGACTCGGTACTAACAATGCCAAACATCAATCAATTCTTAAAAATAATTAATTTTCAGACTTTTAATTTTCATCAAAAACTCATAACTTGAGCTAGGGACCTCAGAATTTGATTCCGGACATACGCCCAGGTTTCATAATTTGATACGGACCCACAGGGACCGTCAAAACATGGATCCGGTCCCGTTTACTTAAAATGTTGACCGAAGTCAACTAAAATCAACTTTAAAGGCAAATGTTTTTATTTTCATTAGTTTTCAACATAAAAGCTTTCCGAAAACCTGCCCGGACTGCGCATGCAAATCGAGGAGGGTAAAAAAATGAGATTTTAAGGCTTAAAAGCACAGATTCGAGTTCTAAATCATAAGATGACCTTTTGGGTCATCACAAAATAATTTGCTATGAGTATATTTTTTCTTTGCAAAAGACTTTTGTCATTATAGCTACAACACCAAAATTATTGTAGCAATAAGTACTAGTCCTTAGCCACGGACCATGTAAAGTCCGAAGCTAACTTTTAGCTACGCTACATTTTGCTACGAATACTACGGAAAAGTTTTTTGTGGCTAAAGTGTTTAGCCACAAAAATTTTCATATTTAGCTAGGATGTATTTCATAGTTGTATATGCATAATCTTGTAGTGTTGCATAAGAAAAGTTTTGGTTTCACTTTGTGGTGTTAGTTCTATTTTCTGGTGCATTTACAAGCAAAATGCAGAAGTTGCAAAAATCTGTGACTGAAAATGTTTTCACATTATCTATATTATATTAAAAGCACGAAGGTCCTTAGTGAAATGTCATTCGTCTTTTTTATCTTTAAAAATATATTTCAAATTGGATGAAATAGTAATTTAAGTTATTTTCCAACTATTTAGAATTTTGAAATCAACTAAAATTTTTGTTATATTCTTTTTCCTTATTTGAATATGTAGGAAATCCTAATATTTAATGTCACGACCCGAAATTTCAACCTTCAGGATCGTGATGGCACCTAACATTTCACTTGCTATGCAAGCCAATATTAAAATAATCTTAACTATTTTTATGCAAATTTAATTAAATAGAAGTCAAATTACTGAAATAAAGTGCGGAAGACCATAAATACCGAATTATAAAAATACATCCCAATCTCGTGTCACAAGTGCACGAACTACTAGGATAATACAAATACAAGTCTAAATAAAATTCAAGTTGTTTGAAAGATAAGACACATCTAAGATAAGATAGAAGAGGACTTCAGAACTACGGACGCTGTGCAGTTATACCTCAGGTCTCCTCTAGGTAGTTGAATCCGAGCAAGTCTATGGTATATCGTTAGGACCAACTCCAAAATCTGCACAATAAGTGCAGAGTGTAGTATTAGTACAACTGACCCCATGTACTGGTAAGTGTCGAGCCTAACCTCGACGAAGTAGTGACGAGGCTATGACAAGACACGTACGTAAACCACATGTACAAGTATATACAAATACAAAGTAACAATAATACAATAAATAAAAATTTATAAATTGGGAGGAAACATGCGAAGGGGAATGATATAATAATTTCAGTAGGAGAAGTATCACTTAGCAGCCATTTAATTTATCAATAATAAAATGAGCAATTGATAATATGAAAAGGTGTGATGACCCAAAATGTCATCTTTAAATTTAATAAGAAATTCTATATTCTAAGACCTTGAAAAGCACCATTTATCGTTCCTCGACTTGCGTGCACAGTCTGTACAATTTTTTGAAAAGTTTTTATGTGAAAAATGGATTAAAATGTGAAATGGAGCTTTAAAATCCAATTGAGTTGACTTTACTCAACATTTTGAGCAAACGGACTCGGATCAGTATTTTGACAATTCCGGTAGGTCCGTATCGTGATTTTAGACTTAGGCATATGCCCAGAATCGAATTCCGAAGTCCCTAGCTCGAGATATAGAATTTTGATAAAAAATTAAAAGCTTGAAAGCTTAATGATTTTTAAGAAATTGCTGATGTTGGATTTATTGACCTCGGGTCCGTATTTTGGTTCCAGAGCCCGGTGTAGGTCCACTATAATATTTATGACTTGTCTGCCAAATTTGGTGAGAATCAGAGTTGATTTGACGTGATTCAGACGTCCGATTGTAAAAAATATAAGTTTTAAAGCTTTCTTGAAAACTTACTTTGATTTGGCATACGATTCGTAGTTCTAGGTGTTATTTTGCCGATTTGATCACGCGAGCAAGTTTGTATTATGTTTTAGAACTTGTGTGCATGCTTGGTTTGGAGCCCTGAGGGCTCGGGTGAGTTTCGGATAGGCTACGGGATGATTTCGGACTTAGGAAATCTGGTTTTCTGCAGACTTCAGGCTTCTGGTGTGTTCTTCTTCGCGTTCGCGAAGGTACTCTCGCGAACGCGAAGAGCAAATTGGGGCTGGCACGTTTTGTGCTTCGTGTTCGCGACATAGAGACCGCGTTCGCGAAGGCTTGAGGTTCAAAGTTTCGCCTTCGCGATAGAAGCCTTGCATTTGCGAAGGGAAAGAGACTGGCCAGGAAAAATTAGCCTTCACGTTCGCGAAGGGCATCTCGTGTTCGCGAAGGCCAAGCCAGGAAAGCATCGCGTTCGCGAGGTAGCCCTCGCATTCACGAAGAGTAAAATTGGACAGCACAAATTTGTGCTTCGCGTTCGCGAGAGTACCTTCGCGAACGCGAAGGGTAAAAATCCCAGAAACAGAACTTTAGTTCTGGAAATGGGGGTTTCGACCCATTTTCAATTCTTTCCCATTTTTTAGCTCGGGTAAGGCGATTTTTGGCGATTTTTATGAAAAAACATTGGGATAAGTGTTCCTTATCCTATATTGATTATATTTCACGATTTCATACTCATTTATATCATGAATCCGTGAATTTATGGAAGAAAAATTAGATTTTTATAAAATCTTCCAAAAACGAAAATTTAAGATTTGAAGGTCCATTTGACATCGAAATTGGATAATTGTTGTATGGTTGGACTCGTCTCAGAATGGGTGTTCGAATTTCGTGAGATTTTCCGAGATTTGAGACGTGGGTCCCACTGTCGAATATTTTAATGAATTTTGGATTTTTATCCAGAAAATGTGTAAATTCATATGGAATTAATTCTTATGATTAATATTGAATATATTGAATTATTTGTGAATATATTTGAAGCTTTAGGAGGAAAATTTAAAAGAAAAAGTTGTGGTTGAATAATTGATTGGAATTTGCAAAGCGAGGTAAGTGTCGGGGTTAACCTTGACTTGAGGGAATAGAACCCTTAAATTATTTGTTATGTGAATTGCATGTGAACGACGTATAGGCGAGGTGACGAGTGTCTATACGTCATCAAATTAATTGTTTGCATGCTTACTTGAAAAATCATAAATTATTTTTAATTATAAATTAATTATCATAATAATTATTTCTCTCTTATTCTTTGTCAAATATTAATTCTTGAATTCCTGCATTAATTGTTACATGCTATTTGAATTATGTGTTTTAATTGTTTTGACATATAGCATATTAAATATTAAACTACCTATTTTCTCCCTGATTTCTATAATAATTTGCTATTTGTCATTGTTTGTTTTATAATTAAATCATAATTGTTGTATGCTTGTTGTCTTATGATTTTATATTAACTGTTGCATTTATTGGAAAAATTTCTTCTATAAGAATTGATTGAAATGGAAATATTAGAGGATCGGGTTGCACGCCGTAATAGACTTATTAAAAGTTAAAATTGGAGGATCGGGTTTCACACTGCAACAAACTTATTAAAAGTTAATATTGGAGGATCGGGTTGCATTCCACAACAGACTTATTAAAAGTTATTATTGGAGGATCGGGTTGCACGCCGCAATAGACTTAATGAAAAGTTAATATTGAAGGATCGGGTTGCACGCCGCAACAGACTTAATGAAAAGTCAATATTGGGGAATCGGATTGCACGCCGCAATAGACTTAATGAAAAGTCAATATTGAGGGATCGGATTGCATGCCGCAACAGACTTATTTATAAGTCTATATATATACTTGATTGAAATATATATATATGACAGACTGGATTTAAAGGAAATTATTGGGAGAGCGAGTTGCACACTGCAACAGAATTGAATGTGAATGTATTGTGAGAGCGGGTTGCACTATGCAACAGAATTGGTTGAAATAATAATGGATTATGACTGTTGGGTTGGCTTCAATTATTATAAATGATTTACCTAATTTATTTCTATTATTTGTGGTTGTTATTAATATTGCGTACATGTTAATGTAAGTGAACCGCCTTAGCCTCGTCACTACTTCGTCGAGGTTAGGCTCAGCACTTACCAGTACATGGGTCGGTTGTACTGATACTACACTCTGCACTTCTTGTGCAAATTTAGGAGTTGGTCCCAGCGACGTACCATAGACTTGCTCGGATTTCAGTTACCAGAGGAGACTTAAGGTATAACTGCATGGCGTCCGCAATTCTGAAGTCCACGTCTATTTTACTTTAGCTGTGTGTTTATTTCCAGACAGCTTTATTTTATTCAGACCTTTATTTGTATTTATTCTAGAAGCTCGTACACTTGTGACACCAAGGATGGTATTTAGACACCGTTGTTTTTTTATGGATCATTCTCTATATTTCAAACTTTGCTTCCGTATTTGTTTCTTTGATTATTAATAATTTAAAAATATTTTAAAAACTGGTTAATATTATTCTAAGGTTGGCTTGCCTAGCAAGTGAAATATTAGGAGCCATCACGGTCCGAAGGTGGGAATTTCGGGTCGTGACAGTTGGTATCAGAGCACTAGGTTACATAGGTCTCACGAGTCACGAGCAAGATTAGTAGAGTCTGAAGGATCGGTATAGAGACGTCTGTACTTATCTCTCAGTGGCTATGAAGTTTAGGAACAATATCACTTCTTTCTTATTCTGTCGTGCAATTTTATTCTATCATCGATGATTGAACCATTCTACTCTTATTCTCTCGCAGATGGTGAGAACACGAAATACCTCTACCGATGGACAGGGACCAGAACCCCCGGTGGAAACTATGGCCAGGGGTAGAGGTCGAGGCCGAGGTAGAGCTCAGTCCAGAGCTCGAGCAGCTGCACCTGTTGTAGAACCTCAGGTAGACCTTTAGGAGGAGGTCCCAGTTCAGAATGTACCAGTTGGACCAGTTTAGGTCCCGGAAGGATTCATAGCCACTCCAGTGCTTCAGGACGCTCTAATCCGATTGGTGAGTCTTATGGAGGGTGTGGCCCAGAATGGTACGTTTCCAGTGGCACCAGCCATCTCACAGGCTGTGGGAGGAGCACAAACTCCCACTACTCCCGCCCCGGAGCAGATGACTCCCCAGAATCAGGCTTCAGCAGCCCTGCCAGTTGGGATAGTTCAGCCAGTTGTTGCGGCACAGACCAGTGATAGGCCTGCCATGTCTTTTGAGGCCTTATTAAGACTGGATAAGTTCACTAAGCTTTTTCCAGTTCACTTTAATGGTACACCTTCTGAGGACCCTTAGGATTATTTTGAACGCTGCCACGAGGTGATGCGGAACATGGGTATAGTTGAGACCAATGGGGTTGATTTTCTTGTATTTCAGATGACGGGTTCCGCCAAGAGGTGGTGGAGAAATTACACATTGACCCGACTAGTCAGACCGCCTGCACTTACTTGGGAGCAGTTCTCTCAACTATTTTTGGAGAAGTTCCTCCCTATCACACTGAGAGAGGAATTCTGCAAGCAATTTAAGCGTCTACAGTAGGGCAGTATGACTATTACTCAGTATGAGTCCCGTTTTGTGGATTTGGCCCGTCACGCTCTCCTTTTACTACCTACGGAGGGAGAGAGAGTGAGGAGGTTTATTGAGGGACTCACTCACCCTATCAGGCTTCAGATGGCCAAGGAGACTGGAAGTGAGATTTCTTTTCAGGCGGCTGCTAATGTCGCAAGGAGGATCGAGATGGTTCTTGCACAGGAGAGAGGGCAGAAGTCTGATAAGAGGCCTCGTCAGTTCGGTGGTTTCAGTGGTGCCTCGTCTGGAGGCAGATGTAATTTCGGTAGAGGTCATCTTCCCAGACCGTTTCATTCAGTACTTCATGTATCTCCCGGTGCTTCAGGGAGTCACGGTCCTATTATGCCTTACTCTGGGCAGCCAATATTCTGTGCACATTCAGCTTCTATCGGTGCACCACCACTCCAGAGTTACTACAGTAGTTATCCGGCCCATATGGTTCAGCTTCAGCTTCAGCAACCACGACATTGATAGGTGTTATGAGTGTGGGAACATTGGTCACATCAGGAGGTATTGCCCTAGATTGGCGAGTAACAGATCTCGACAAGATTCTCGTACCATCATACCGACACCGGTTGCTTCACCGCCTGCTCAGCCAGCTAGAGGTAGGGGTCAGACAGCTAGAGGTGGAGGTCATGCTATTAGAGGTGGAGGTCAGGCCATTAGAGGTGGAGGTTAAACTGTTAGAGGTGGGGGCCAGCCAGTCAGAGGCTGTCCCAGGCAGTTCAGAGTGGTGGGGCCCAGCCCTGATTTTATGCTTTTCCAGCTAGGCCTGAGGCCGAGTCATCTGATGCTGTGATCACAGGTATTATTCCAGTTTGCCATAGAGATGCTTCAGTTCTATTTAATCCAGGATCTACTTATTCCTATGTGTCCTCCTATTTTGCTTTATACTTGGTTGTGCCTTGTGATTCTCTAAGTGTTTCTGTGTGCGTATCTACACCGGTGGGAGACTCTGTTGTAGTAGATTATGTCTATCATTCGTGTGTGGTTACTATTGGTAATCTTGAGACTAGTGTGGATTTTCTAATTCTTGATATGGTAGATTTTGATGTCATATTGGGTATGGATTAGCTATCCCCTTATCATGCCATATTGGATTGTCATGCCAAGACAGTGACCCTAGCTATGCCGGGGTTACCTCGGTTAGAGTGGAAAGGAACTCCTGGTCATTCTGCCAGCAGGGTTATTTCTTATATGAAAGCTCGGCGTAGGGTAGAGAAATGGTGTCTAGCCTATTTGGCTTATATTTGCAATCCCAGTGCGGATGTTCCTTCTATGGACTCAGTACCAGTTGTTCGTGAATTTCCAAAAGTATTTCCTGCAGATCTGCCGGGGATGCCACCCGACAGAGATATTGACTTCTGTATTGATTTGGCTCTGGGCACTCAGCCCATTTCTATTCCACCATACCATATGGCCCCGCCAGAGTTGAAAGAATTAAAAGAGCAGTTACAAGACTTGATTGATCAAGGATTCATTAGACCCAGTATCTCGCCCTGGGGTGCACCAGTATTATTTGTAAAGAAGAAAGATGGCTCTATGCGGATGTGTATAGACTATCGGCAGTTGAACAAGGCCACTATAAAAAACAAATATCCGCTGCCAAGAAATGATGACTTATTTGATCAACTTCAGTGTGCCAAGGTATTTTCGAATGTCGATTTGAGGTCTGGTTACCATCAGTTGAAGATTAGGGCCTCTGATATCCTTAAAGCAGCTTTTTTAACTCGGTGTAGGTATTACGAATTCCTAGTGATATCATTTGGGTTGACAAATGCCCCAACAACATTTATGGATTTGATGAATCGGGTGTTCAAGCCTTATTTGGATTCTTTTGTGGTTGTATTCATTGATGACACCTTGATTTACTCTAGCATTCGAGAAGAACATGAGCAGCATCTTCGAAGTGTGCTTCACACCTTGAAGAATAATCAGTTATATGCCAAATTTTCAAAATGTGAGTTTTGGTTAGACGCAGTTTCCATTTTGGGGCATGTTATATCAGTAGAAGGTATAAAAGTGGATCCTAAGAAGATTGAGGCTGTTCAGAATTGGCTAGACCTACTTCAGTTACAGAGATCCAGAGTTTCCTGGGTTTAGCAGACTATTATCGTCGGTTCATGGAAGGGTTTTCATCTATAGCAAGCCCATTGACCAGATTGACCCAGAAAGGTGTCCCATTCAGATGGTCAGACGAGTGTGAGTTGAGCTTTCAGAAGCTCAAGACCGTTTTGACTACGACGCCTGTGTTGGTACTACCCACAGGTTCAGGATCATATATGGTATATTGTGACGCATCTCACATTAGGCTTGGTGCAGTATTAATGCAAGATGGCAAGGTAATTGCATAAGCGTCGCGGCAGTTGAAAGTTCACGAGAAGAATTATCATGTTCATGACTTAGAATTGGCAGCCATTGTTCATGCGCTGAAGATTTGGAGGCATTACCTCTACGGTGTCTCGTGTGAGGTATTTACTGATCATCGTAGCCTTTAGTATATGTTCAAAGAAAAGGATGTTAATTTGAGGCAGAGAAGATGGTTGGAGTTGTTGAAAGACTATGATATTACCATTTTGTATCACCCCGGAAAGGCCAATGTGATGGCCGATGCTTTGAGTAGAAAGGTTGTGAGTATGGGAAGTCTTGCGTATATTCCGGTTGGTGAGAGGCCATTAGCTGTAGATATTCAGACTTTGGCTAATCAGTTCGTGAGGTTAGATGTTTCAGAACCCAGTCGGGTTCTAGCTTGCACAGCCGCTCAGTCTTCTTTATATAAGCGCATCAGAGAGAGGCAGTATGATGATCCTCATTTACTTGTCCTTAAGGACACGGTGCGACACGGTGATGCCAAACAGGTTGTTGTGGGGGAAGATGGAGTTTTGCGAATGCAGGGCCGTATTTGTGTGCCTAATGTGGATGGGTTTCGTGAATTAATTCTTGAAGAGGCACACAGTTCCAGATATTCTATTCATCCAAGTACCGCTAAAATGTATCAAGATTTGCTGCAACATTATTGGTGGAGGAGAACGAATAAGGATATAATTACATATGTAGCTCGGTGTTTGAATCATCAGCAAGTTAAGTATGAGCATTAGAGACATGGTGGTTTGCTTCAGAAGTTAGAAATTCCTGAGTGGAAGTGAGAGCGTATCACTATGGATTTTGTTGTTGGGCTCCGACGGACTTAGAAAATTTGACGTAGTTTTGGTCATTGTGGACAGGTTGACCAAGTCAGCACATTTCATTCCAGTGGCAGTTACCTATTCTTTAGAGAGGTTAGCTGAAATTTACATTCGTGAGATTGTTCGCCTTCACGGTGTGCCCGTGTCTATTATTTTAGATCAAGGTACGCATTTTGCCTCACATTTCTGGAGGGCTATACAGCGTGATTTAGGCATGTGGGTGGAGTTGAGTACAACATTCCATGCACAGACAGACGGACAGTCAGAGCACACTATTAAGAAATCGGAAGATATGCTTCGCGCTTGTGTTACAGACTTTGGAGGTTCTTGGGATCATTTCTTGCCACTTGCAGAGTTTGCTTATAATAATAGCTACCAGTCGAGCATTCAGATGGCTCCATATGAGGCATTATACGGAAGGCGATGTCGATTGCCAGTTGGTTGGTTTGAACCGGGATAGGCTCGGTTGTTGGGTACCGATTTGGTACAGGATGCCTTGGATAAGCTCAAGAATATTTAGGATCGACTTCGCACAGCTCAGTCTAGGCAAAAGAGTTATGCTGACCGTAAAGTTCGTGATATTGCATTCATGGTTGGAGAAAGAATATTGCTCCGGGTTTTACCTATGAAAGGTGTAATGAGGTTCGGAAAGAAGGGCAAGTTGAGCCCTAGGTATATCAGACCCTTTGAAATTCTTGAAAGGGTGGGTAAAGTAGCCTACATGCTTGCATTACCACCTAATTTATCAGCGGTTCATCTGATGTTCCATTTGTCTATGCTCCGAAAATATTATGGTGATCCGTCCCATGTGTTAGATTTCAGCTCAGTCCAATTGGACAAAGATTTGACTTACGAGGAAGAGTCGGTGGCTATTCTAGCCCGGCAGGTCCGACAATTGAGGTCTAAGAGTTATCCTTCAGTTCGGGTACAATAGAGAGGTTAGCCGGTAGAGGCATCTACCTGGGAGTCCGAGTCGGACATGCGGAGTAAATATCCACACCTTTTCTCCAGCTCAGGTACTTTTTCTAACTCCGTTCGAGGACGAACGTTTGTTTTAGAGGTGGAGAATGTGATGACTCAAAATGTCATCTTTAAATTTAATAGGAAATTCTGTGTTCTATGACCTCGAAAAGCACCATTTATCATTCCTCGACTTGCATGCACAGTCCGTACAATTTTTCGAAAAGTTTTTATGTGAAAAATGGATTAAAATGGGAAATATAGCTTTAAAAACTCAATTTAGTTGACTTTAGTCAATATTTTGAGCAAACGGACCCAGATTAGTATTTTGACAATTCCGGTAGGTCCGTATCGTGATTTGGGACTTGGGCATATGCCCGGAATCGAATTCCGAGGTCCCTAGCTCGAGATATGGAATTTTGATGAAAAATTAAAAGCTTGAAAGCTTAATGATTTTTAAGAAATTGTTAATGTTGGATTTATTGACCTCGGGTCCGTATTTTAGTTCCGGAGCCCCCTGTAGGTCCACTATAATATTTATGCCTTGTCTGCCGAATTTGGTGAGAATCGGAGTTGATTTGACGTGATTCGGACGTCCGGTTGTAAAATATATAAGTTTTAAAGTTTTCTTGAAAACTTCCTTTGATTTGGCATCCGATTCGTAGTTCTAGGTGTTATTTTGGCGATTTGATCGTGCGAGCAAGTTCGTATTATGTTTTAGAACTTGTGTGCATGCTTGGTTTGGAGCCCTGAGGGCTCGGGTGAGTTTCGGATAGGCTACGGGATGATTTCGGACCTAGGAAATCTGGTTTTCTGCAGACTTCAGGCTTCTGGTGTGTTCTTCTTCACGTTCGCGAAGGTACTCTTGCGAACACGAAGAGAAAATTGGGCTGGCACATTTTGTGCTTCGTGTTTGCGACATAGCGACCGCGTTCGTGAAGGCTTGAGGTTCAAAGCGTCGCCTTCGCGATAGAAGCCTCGCATTCGCGAAGGGAAAGAGACTGGCCAGGAAACATTAGCCTTCGCGTTCGCGAAAGGCATCTCGCGTTCGCGAAAGGCATCTCGCGTTCGCGAAGGCCAAGCTAGGCAAGTATCGTGTTTGCGAGGTAGCCCTCGCGTTCGCAAAGAGTAAAGATTGGACAGCACAAATTTGTGCTTCGCGTTCGCGAGAGTACCTTCGCGAATGCGAAGGGTAAAAATCCCAGAAACAGAACTAAAGTTCTAGAAATGGTGTTTCGACCCATTTTCAATTCTTTCCCATTTTTGAGCTCGGGTAAGGCGAATTTTGGGCGATTTTCACGGGAAAATATTGGGGTTTCCTTATCCTATATTGATTATATTTCACGATTTCATACTCATTTATATCATGAATCAGTGAATTTATGGAAGAAAAATCAGATTTTTATAAAATCTTCCAAAAATAAAAATTTAAGATTTGAAGGTCCATTTGACATCGGAATTGGATAATTTTTGTATGGTTGGACTCGTCTCGAAATGGGTGTTCGAATTTCATGAGTTTTTTCGAGATTTGAGACGTGGGTCTCATTATCGAATATTTTAATAAATTTTGGATTTTTATCCGAAAAATGTGTAAATTTATATGGAATTAATTCTTATGATTAGTATTGAATATATTGAATTATTTGTGAATAGATTTGAAGCTTTCAGAGGAAAATTTAAAAGGAAAAGTTGTGGTTGAATAATTAATTGGAATTTGCAAAGCGAGGTAAGTGTCGGGGTTAACCTTGACTTGAGGAAATAGAACCCTTAAATTATTTGTTATGTGAATTGCATGTGAACGACGTATAGGCGAGGTGACGAGTGTCTATACGTCGTCAAATTAATTGTTTGCTTGCTTACTTAAAAAATCATAAATTATTTTTAATCATAAATTAATTATCATAATAATTGTTTCTCTCTTATTCTTTGTCAAATATTAATTCTTGAATTCCTGCATTAATTTTTACATGCTATTTAAATTATGTGTTTTAATTGTTATTTGACATTAAGCATATTAAATATTAAACTGCCTATTTTCTCCCTGATTTCTATAATAATTTGCTATTTGTCATTGTTTGTTTCATAATTAAATCATAATTATTGTATGCTTGTTGTGAATAACCCATAAAATAACGGTGTCTAAAACCATCCAAGAATTGGTGTCACAAGTGCACGAGCTTCTAGAATAATACAAATAAAGGTTTGAATAAAATAAGGCTGTCTCGAAGCAAACACACAGCTAAAGTAAAGTAGACGGGGACTTCAGACTGCGGACGCCGTGCAGTTATACCTCAAGTCTCCTCTAAATAGCTGAAATTCGAGAAAGCCTATGGTACGCCGCTGGGACCAACTCCAAAATCTGCACAAGAAGTGCAGAATATAGTATCAATACAACCGACCCCATGTACTGGTAAGTGCTGAGCCTAACCTCAATGAAGTAGTGACGAGGCTAAGGCGGGTCACTTACATTAACTTGTACACAATATTAATAACAACAACAACAAATAATAGAAATAAATCGGTTAACTCATTTACACTAATTGAAGATAACTTAGCAGTCATAACCCATTATTATTTCAACCAATTTCTGTTGCAGCGTACAAACCGCTCCCACAATATATTCATTTTTAATTCTGTTGCAGCGTGCAACCCGCTCTCCCAATATGTCCAAAACCAAAATCTCTCTCTAGAATTTTTCTCTCAAATTTCCGCCGTCACTGTAGCAGTGAACAATGTCAAACAGTACTGTGAACAGTGACTTCGTTATTGTTTATCGCAGACAAGCTGGAGCTTTAGGCTTCAATGGCCATAATGGCCGGCGACCAACCATCTTTTCCGGATCGTCTGCCCTCCCCCAGCGTTGCACAACAACATACAACAACTAACTCCAACCCAGCTCCTCTAGATTACTCTAAGATTTTGAAACCAAATTCTTTAAATCCTCCAGCGATGGCTACTGCTGCAGCTTCAATTCAACCCATTCCACTGCAGCGAGCAGTGTATTTGAATGGCCAACCAGTGGTTAAATTCACAGAGGCAGAAGTAGATCGAATGAACATGATTGAAGGCCTCCAATATGCTGTCGTTGGCAAGCTTTCATATGGATCTTCGGAGATTCACGAGCTTCGCCGAATAATTCCAACTCAATGTGGTATCAAAGGTGAGTAGTATCGAATTCCTTAGAGATCGTCATGTGTTAATTAGATTAACTCTATGGCAAGACTTCCTCGATTTCACATCGAATAGTACGTACTACATCAAAGCCAAAGATGGGTACGAATACCAATTGCGTACTCTTATCTACGATGCAAAATTTAAGGCGGGTGAAGAAACTCCGATGTCGATGGCGTGGATTTCTTTTCCTGGACTGCTGCCTACCTTTTTTGTAAAGTAAACTCTATTTTCTTTGGCTACAGCAGTGGGAAGGCCAGTGTGTCTTGACGCGGTAACTACAAACAAAACTAGGCCGAGTTGCGTAAGAGTAAAAGTTCTTGTCGATTTGTTGGCCGAACTACCTAAAAAGGTGCGATTGATATTGATGATGAAGCTTCTGGTGGTGTTCGAACAGAATGGGTGAGAATTCAATATGACATGCTACCAAAATATTGTAAGGAGTGTATACTACAAGGACATGATGAAATTGAATGTTACCGTTTGCACCCCGAGCTTATTGAGAATCGAAGCAGTAAGAAAATGAATGATCTTGGTGAGTTGAACAACTGGAATACTGCTGCTGATGACCAAGGAAAAACCAAAAATCACGCTACCCCTTTAATGATTCTCATGAGTGGCGGGAACGTAGGTGAACAGGGGAAGGAAGTTCGGGATAATCGGGGAACCAACAAAAATAACAAAACCCAGTACAAGGGCAAACTGGCAATGCAATCGTGCCAGTGAATGCTGGTGTACAGAAGGTGCACAATAACCTTGCACTGGTGGAGGTCGAAGAAGATCAGACAAACAAGGTTCAAACAAGTAATAAATTTGCAGTATTAGAGGAGGAACAAAGTGATATAAATGAGATCAACCAACTAGTTTTTGTGGGGGGAAAACCAGTCTTCAGTTCTAAAGATGGTCCTACTCCTTCTAGGATTCAGTCCACAATCGACTGGGTTCATAGAAGGTTTGGGACTAGCAAAGAGGAGCTAAAACAACTCAATGTGATCACAAACCAATCTTGTCATGCGATTCCATCTCAAACATTTAAAGATTTTGGGCAGATTGAGGATCTTGATGAGGTAAACTCTACAAAGGTCTTATGGAGCGATGCAGTTGAGGTTAAGGATGATCAGCTAGGCAAAACAAAGACAACATAAGACAAGGTGAATAAGGACAACAAGCCAAGCTCACTGGCGATAGGCTGGCGACGCCAGGCATAAAGCCAGGCTCCCCAGGTGTTAGGCTAGCGATGCCAGGCCTAAATCCAGGTTCACCTGATGAGGCAGCTATAATAAACCCCAACCTTAGAGCCACTGGAGAGATTTTGGCCTATGTAGATGGTGTTCCGGCGTATGCATCAGAGAACAAACTTGATGGAGATGTTGATATGAAGATTACGGATGATATAGTGGGATCATACCAAATTTCAGGGAATGGGAAGTGTGGTGATCTCACTAGAATAGTGCTTTTAGAGCAGACTACTACAGTAACTCCTGGGCTAGGCAGTGTCTATGAGCTACAACTCAAGGAGTATGAACAGGCTGATGAGCGTGCAATTGTTCCAAGAGCATCTGGGGAAATAGAGTAAGTGCCTATGGAATATGGCACTGATCAAATTATGCAACTACATCTTAATGTTCCAATTAAGACTCCTCTACAACAGTTACATGATTTAGTTACACACAATATGACACCAATTGATGAAGACTTATTGAGACAAAATCCAATGGAGGATGAAGGAGAAGATGAATCAATTGCAGAAAACTTCAAACATGTGGCTAGGGAAGGGGGTTTATCACCCACAGCTAGTGCTAAAGGAGGTAAGAAAACTAAGAAGAATCAGAGTAAAGATCCACCACAACCTTCAAGAATATTGCCTAAGAGGGCAGCCTCTCTATCTAAATGACGATGATCAAAACATTAATATGGAATATAAGGTCTGTGAATACACAACAGGCCTTTCCTAGGGTGATCAACATGAATAAGGAGCATAATTTTTGTGTAGTTGCATTGATGGAGCCTTTTCAAAAGAAGGGACTCGTTGATAGATATAAAAGGAGGTTGAATATGGAGACTGCTTATGCAAATATTAATGGGCAAATATGGTTGTTCTTCGATGCAGTGGTGGAATGGGAATTAGTGGAGGATACTGACCAACAGGTGACTATGAGAGTGTTTCACCATGACCTGGGGCAGTATATGATGATGACATTTGTTTATGCAAAATGTTCAGCAATTTAGAGGTTGGATTTGTGGGATCACTTGTATTATTTAGCAAGTGATATGGAATTACCATGGTTTGTAGGAGGGGATTTCAATGTGATATTGCATGAAGATGAGAAAATAGGGGGACTTCCAGTACACCCCCCTGAATATGAGGATTTTGCATTTTGTGTAAACTCTTGTGGTTTGTTTTAGCAAGAGTACAAAAGAAGTCCATTCACATGGTGGAATGGGAGATCCAATGCTGAGTGTATATTCAAGAGATTGGATAGGATTTTTATGAATTTGCCATTTCAGAACATGTTGCCAACTATTGAAGTTGAGCATCTAATCAGAGCTGGATCAGATCATGCACCATTGCTAATGACATGTGGGGTGCAGACAACCAATTTTGTCAAGCCTTTTAGATTCTTAAACTTTTGGACAAAACATGCTACATTTATGGATGTGGTGAGGCAGAATTGGGAAGCTGATTTCATAGGGGATCCGTTTTTGATGTTCAAGCAGAATATCAAGAGGGTAAAGGCAGCACTCTCAAAATGGAGTAGGGAAACATTTGGTGATATCTTCAAGCAATTGGCTATTTTGGTGGACATTGTTAGGGTGAAGGAGATGTTGTTTGAAGAAGAGCCTACAACTGAGAATAGGATTGTGCTTCAAAAGGCTCAATCTGAATTGAAGAAATACTTGAGTATTGAGGAGCAATATTGGAAGAAAAAAGATGGGATGACTTGGTTTGCTGAAGGAGATAGGAATACAAGTTTCTTTCACAATCATGTCAATGGCAAAAGAAAGAAATTGCAACTGAAGAGAATCAAATGTGGCAGTGGGGTATGGATTGAAGACCAGGAGCAATTGGCTATAGCTGCAGTGGACTTCTATCAAAAATAGTTCACAAATGAAAGTGATGCTTCTGAATTTTCCTTGCTCAATAATGTACCTTCAATGGTCACTATGGATCAGAATTTGGAACATAGCAGATTGCCAACAATTGAAGAAGTAAGGGCAGCAGTTTTTGAGCTTAGTGGGGAGAGTGCTAGTGGTCCTGATGGATTCACTAGCTTGTTTTATCACAACATGGTGCTGATATACACAACATGGTGCTACACTTCTATGGAGGAGCTGCATTGCCTAAATCCATCACTCACACCAATCTAGTGTTGCTGCCCAAGAAACCTAGAGTTGAGACCTTCTCTGACTTAAGACCTATTAGTTTGAGCAACTTCATTAACAAGGTCTTTTCTAGGGTGTTACATGACAGATTGGAGAGTTTTTTTCCATCTCTAATAGCTCCTAATCAATCGGGATTTGTAAAGGGTAGGAGTATATTTGAGAACATCTTATTGACTCAAGAAATTGTCACTGACATAAGGTTAAGGGGAAAGCCAGCTAATGTGGTGATCAAGCTTGATATGGCTACGGCCTATGATAGGGTTTCATGAAAGTACTTATTGCATGTGCTAAGGAAGATGGGATTTTCTGAACACATCATCAACATGGTATAGAACTTGATGTCAAATAACTGGTATTCAGTATTGGTGAACGGGCAGTCCTCAGGGTTCTTTAAGTCGACAAGGGGTGTGAAACAAGGGGATCCCCTATCTCCAGCATTGTTCATTTTGTCAGCTAAGGTACTTTTCAGGTCTTTGAATAAGCTCTTTGAAGAATAGTCATTTGTGGGATTTGGAATGCCTAAGTGGTCTGATCCTTTAAACCACTTGGCATATGCTGCTGATACGATAATCTTTGCATCTGCTCATCCTCCCTCTTTGAGCAAGATTATGGCAGTGTTGGGGAACTATGAGAATATATCAGGTCAGATGATCAACAAAGATAAGAGTTCATACTACATGCATTCAAAGGTTGCTAATGGATTGTTTCAGGCAGTTGGAGCTATTGCAGGATTTGCAAGAGGTAAATTCCCCTTCACATATCTAGGGTGTCCTATTTTTTACACTAGAAGGAGGAAGGACTATTATGAAGATATTATCAAGAAGGTGAAGGCTAAATTGCATTCATGGAAAGGAAAGCTGCTGTCATTTGGAGGAAAGGCAACACTCATCTCTAGTGTGTTGCAAAGTATGCCAGTTCACATGTTATCAGTCCTTGATCCACCAAACAGCATCCTGGGGCATCTATATAAGACTTTTGCTAGGTTCGTTTGGAGCACAAAAGAAGAAGGAAGAAGCAGACACTGGGCTTTATGGCAAAATCTTAGCCTTCCTAAAGAGGAATGAGGGCTAGGTTTTAGGTCCTTAAATGATGTCTCAAGGGAACTGTTTGCTAAACTATGGTGGAAGTTTAGGACCACAAAATATTTGTGGTCTAATTTCATGAGGAATAAGTATTGCAAGAAGGAGCTACCAAAAGTGGTGCATTTTAGGTGAGGGTCTCATGTTTGGAGACAAATGCTGAATGCTAGGGAAGAAGTAGAACATGAGATCGTATGGGAATTGAAGATTGGAACAACTAATATTTGGCATGAAAATTGGACTGAATTGGGTGAACTTTATCACGTATTACCTGAAGACTTTCCAATCAATGAAGGTCTTCAGGAGGTGGCAGAACTGCGGCAAGGGGAAGCATGGGATGATCAGCTGCTAGATCAAACTTTCAGTGAGGAAATTGCAGAACATATAAGGCTAAATGTATACTATGAAGGCAGTGAGGGATAGGCCATACTGGATGCCAACTCCTTCAGGCAAGTTCAGTGTTAGCAGTGCTTGGCAAATATTAAGGCATAGGGCTGATCCTAATCAGGAATTCAAGTTAATGTGGATTAAAGGTTTGCCATTCAAGATATCTTTTTTCTTGTGGAGATTGTGGAGGCAGAAAATAGCCACCGATGACATGTGGATGAGGCAAGGCAAATGGTGATGTCTAGGTGTTGGTATTGTCAGCAGCCCCAAGAGGAATCCATTGAGCATATATTTGTCATAAGTCCTACTGCCTCTAAGGTATGGAACTTGTTCATGAGGGCTGATGGAAATTTTGTTCAATTGATTCAATTGAAGCAGATTATAAGGCATTGGTGGTATGCTCAGTGTTGTCCAAAATTAAAGCCACTATTTCAAGCAGTACCAGCTATTCATCACTTGGGAGCTTTGGAAGAGAAGAAATGCAGGTAAACATGGAGGTTCAGTGTCCACAAATAGGGTGATTCATGAGATAAATAGGACATTGCATCAACTGGCAAGGGTGAGGTATGCTTGGATCCCTAATATTTCATTGTTATGTCCATACATGATTCAATACTTTGAAGGATATAAACCTATATTGATCACTACAAGAGTAACATAGCAGCTTCCTTTTCATGGTTGGTACTAGGGGTGTTCAAAACCGAACCGAAACCGAAAACCGAACCGAAACCGAAGCTTAATGGCTTATTGGTATCGGGTTAACGGTTTAACGGACAGGGAACAGATTGAAATTTTTTTATTAATGGCTTATCGGTTTGGGGGCGGATTATTCAATTTTCTTAACGGATAATCCATTAACCCGTTAAGAATATATATAAAATTTATTTTTATCTATATATATATATATATATATATATATATATATATATATATATATATATATATATATATATATATATATATATTAAATATCAAAAACCCTTCCACTTCTTCCAGTACTCCATCTCTAAGTTCTAACGCCTAATTTCTAAATAATCAGAACCCTTACGTACTATGCATCAGAAGATCCCAGGCTTGGCTTAGCTTAGCTTATTCTCCCACCCTACAACAAGATTGTTTAAGCTGCTGTCTATGGTTCACCTCTGCTTTTGTTTTTTAAAACTAATGCATGTTGTCTATGATTAATAGAAGAACAATAGTGTTGTGCTACAACTTTTTTCACTCTACAATACATGACACACTACATCATTCTTATGTAGGCGTTAACAGACATGTATGTATGGACTCAATATGTAATTTCCTATTCTGAATTTGTATGCTAGGCGGTCAACAAACAATTAATGAACGAAATATAGATTGAATTAGGCCGATAAACCGCCCGATAAGAGCTAAACCGTTACCAATCCGCCCGATATCTTATCGGGTGGCTAGCGAATTAATACATTTAAAAGCTGATAACTGTTAAGCCAAACCGTTAAGAGTAATTAACCGCCCAATCCGCCCGATAAGCATCCCTAGTTGGTACAAATGTAATACTGATGGATCTTCAAAGGGAAATCCTGGACCTAGCTCCCTAGGCTTTTGTGTGAGGGATGATGAAGGTGATGTGGTGTATGCTAGGGAAGTAGACCTAGGAGTGACAACTAATGTAGTGGCTGAAGCTAAGGTTATTCTTCAAGGGTTGGAATATTGTGTGGAGCATGATCTTCACCCTCTCATACTGGAGACTGATTCATTGGTGATGAAGAAGGCGATAGAAGGGGAATGGGATCCTCCTTGGGTAATTGCACAGGATGTGAAGAAAATTATAGAGATGAAGGACAACTTTAATGTGATCTTTCAACATGTATTCAGAGAAGGCAACTCAGTGGCAGATTTTATAGCTAACATTGTGTTCTCTTTTGCAGGTACATCTGAGTTTCATTCATTCTCTAAACTGCCTAGTGCAGGGAGGAGGTTGATCAATCTAGACAAATATCAATCACCTAACCTTAGGGTTAGGATAGCAAAGAGAAGAACCCCAGACTGATGGCTTCACAAGATTGGACTCTGCACAAACTGATATGTCCAAATGCTAAGGAAAAAGTTGAACCCATCATATGGTATTTTTAGAGATTGTTGAATCATTTCTCAGTGGTATTAGCATGCTTTAATGCTCAATCTGAGGATGGTTTAGCAATGTTTAGAATGATGTCTAAATTAAAGGTTCTAGTAGGGAAGGATCTGAGCTTACAAGATCACAAAAAGGCACAATTTCAAAGGCTTGCCTTTGCCTTACAAAGCCTGCTTAATTCCTAGCTTTTGCCTTGCAAAGCCAGCCTAAAGCTAGCTCATGCCTGGCTTTTGCCTTGTAAAGCCTGCCTAAAGCCAGCTCTAGCCTGGCTTTTACCCTGCAAAGCCTGCTTAAAGCCAGCTCAAGCCTGGCTTTTACCTTGCAAAGTCTGCCTAAAGCCAGCTCATGCCTGACCTTTGCCTTGCAAAGCCTGCCTAAAGCCAGCTCAAGCCTGGATTTTGCCTTGCAAAGCCAGGCTCCTCTTCTACACATTAATTTTGATGAGTGAGCACTTGATTAATACTTGAACAAAATCAGTCTACTGCATATGGAGATCATATGGTAGCTACACTTGGAAGACTATGTTGGCTTCAACTCTATGGTGGATATGTTTGAAATTCATTTTAGCCTATGGACAATATACCCTGGCGCCTGGTGAGAGATTGATAGGTGTTGCTTGGTATTTGCCAATGACAATTGGATTCACATACACTAATAGGTGAAGGAAGCATTCAACTTATCATGTTGTAATAATTAGTTCATTAGATTTTAGCTTTTCTTTCTTTATAATAGCTAGTAGCTTCATGCAACTTCTATTTTAGTTTTGGACATCTTGTAAGCTTTGAACCTATTTTGGGATTTTATTTATATATTAGCCACTAGGCAAAAAGAAATGCGGTGATATGCACTTATCAATCAATTCAATACCAGAATATCGACTTCATCTTCCGGAATATTCAACAATAATTAAATGAATAATAATTTCACGAATAATGATCAAATAATTAATAATAAACTTAAACAAGAATGTCTTAATTAAATAGGCAATTATTCATAATAAACAAATTCTACCCGTATGCTTTGACTCAACCACAACGCATAAGTACTCGTCACCTCACATATACGTTGTACCCGCACATTAAATCATGTAGCAAATAGACAAATAAGTCCTACTCCCTCAAGTCAAGGTTAACCACGACACTTACCTCGCTTTGCAACCAAATTCAAGAATCCAATACACCTTTGCCTCACAAATTTATGTCAGAAATCCTCAAATCTAGTCATAAACAATTCAATATACTCAATATAAATCGTAGAAATTAATTCCATATGAATTTACTAATTTTTCGGATTAAAATTCAAAATTCATCTAAACAATTGACAGTGGGGCCCACATCTCGAATCCCGAATAAACTCACAAAATCTGAACACTCGTTCCGATACGAGTTCAACCATATAAAAATTATCAAATTCCGACATCAGATTGGCTTTCATATCTTCATTTTACATTTTTGGAAGATTTTATAAAAATCTGATTTTTTTCCCCATAAATTCACAGATTCATTATGTAAATGAGTATGGAATTATAAAATATAATCAATATAGGATAAGAAATACTTAGCCCAATATTTTTCCGTGAAAATCGCCCAAAAAGCTTCTTACCCGAGCTCAAAATTGAAAATGGTGGAAAATGGGGTGAAATCCCATTTCCAGAACTTAAGTTCTGTTTGCCCAGATTTTTACTCATCACGATCGCGAGAATTCGTTTGCGATCGCGTAGAATAATTTCTGCCTAGGTCCATTTTACTCTTTGCGATCGCGGATAACTCTTTGCGATCGCGAAGCATATTTTGGCTGCCCAGATTATTAACTTTATGCGATCACGTAAACGGTCATGCGATCGCGAAGAATATTTTCTCAGCCTTATGCGATCGAGTACTGACTTGTGCGATCGCGTAGCACAAATGACGTGCCTAGCTTCTGCCTTCATTCCTTCTACGCGAACGCGGCTTGGCCCTCGCGTTCGCAGTGCATTGGAAGCTAACATTCCGCGATCGCGAGCCTATCTTTGCGAACGCGAAGGGTAAAACTCACGGCTCACAATTTTCTCTTCGTGATCGTGGGAATGGCTTTGCGATCGCGAAGCACAATGCACCAGATGACAGCTGAAGCTAAAAATTAGTTTTTTTTCAAAGTTCAAAAGGTTCGTAGGCCATCCAAAACTCACCCGAGCCCTCGGAGCTCCAAACCAAACATGCACACAAGTCCAAAAACTTCATACGAACTCGCTCGCGTGAACAAAACACCAAAATAACACCTATAATAATGAATCGGACACCAAATCAAATAAAATTTTCAAGTAAACTTTAAAACTTCTATTTTCACAACCGAACGTCCGAATCACGTCAAATCAACTCCGTTTCTCACCAAATTCAACAGACAAGTCATAAATGACATAACGGACTTATAAAAATTTTCAGAACTCGAATCCGACTCCGATATCAATAAAAATTAATTTTTGGTCAAACTTTAAAATCTTTAAGCCTTTAGGCTTCTAGTTTTCGCCAGCTGGCAATAATTCAAGGTAGGGGCCTCCAAATTAAATTTCGGGCATACACCCAAGTCCCAAATTATGATACTGACTTACTGGAACTGTCAAAATACTGATCCGACTTCATTTGCTCAAAATATTGACCAAAGTCAACTCAATTGAGTTTTAAGACTCTATTTCACATTTTAATCAATTTTTCACATAAAAACTTTCTGAAAAATTATACGGACTGTGCATACAAGTCGAGGAATGATAAATAATAATTTTTGAGGTCTTAGAATACAGAATTAATTATTAAATTTAAAGATGACATTTTAGGTCATTACAGTTAATATAGTGCATCTATTAAAGAACTTCAGCAATGATAACAATCTTGAATAACTTATTTAAGAGATCACTATTGCACGAGTTTCTCAATCGCTGCCAACTTCTCATTAGGTTTGATTTTTCGATTATAAAATGAGTTTCAGTTGGCCATCTTCTTATATGGTTGGTTTTCGATTTTAAATTGAGTTTCTCTTTTAGTTTTTGGCTTTCCTAGAGTTAAATTTCATTGTAATCATAAGTTTATTTTTGGTCTAAATTGTTGTTTTTCTGGTAATGAGTATGTATTCTCATGATTTATGGGTGAATAATCCATTTTGGTGTGATATCCTTGCTTACAGATACAATTATCGAAGTGGCGAAGTGATGGACTAGATTAGTTTCTGACACACAGTTGCCAAGATTAGGGGGTTCCAGTTTTCCAACTTTTAAATTTAATACTTTAAAAACATATGACGGGCCATAATATAATATAACATAAATATTATCAAATTTGTTTACTTATTATATCTGTTCGTATTTCAAATATTACGTATAAATGTAACTTTGTCGGTATTTAACCCTATGAAAACTAGATTGTTCCTTCAATATAAATGTAGGAAAAAAAACATAATAATATTTCATAAGAATCATAAAAATTTATATATTTGTCACCACTCACCTCTAATAACACTGCGGCGGCTCATAGGCTTTGGCAAGTGAGGCCATTGCCTTAGGCCCCCAAATTTTGAAGCCCTCAAATTTATTTTAAATTCTTATTATTATTGTTACTATTATATATTATATAATTTATATAAATAATTAGAATAAAAAAGTGTTACAGTATATTTTTTGTTACTTGATTGAGGTTATTTTATACAATAAATTTATAAATTATGATAATTTTCTTCCCTCATTAATTAGTATATTTGACAATAGTGGGTTGCTCTAATGGTGAGCATCCTCAACTTCCAACCAAGAGATTGTGAGTTCGAGTCACCCTAAGAGCAAGTTGGAGAGTTCTTGGAGGGAGGGAGCCGAGGGTCTATCGGAAACAGCCTCTCTACTCCAGGGTAGGGGTAAGGTCTGCGTACAAACTACTCTGCCAAGACCCCACTGGTGGGATTATACTGGGATTAAAGGCCTCCGAATATGGTTTCGCCTTAGGCCCCAAGATATGTTGAGCCGCCCCTGAACACTGCCCTAATAAATTGAAAGATCAATATAAATACTTCATACATAACAAATTGAATATCTATATGTGGTTTTGAAAGTTAATCTTCCTTAACTTTTAGTTACAACAGATTTAATTTAACTTTTATAGTAAAACTAAGAATATGAACGAACAGGGAATAGGCTCTTCACGTCTCCGTCCAAACTTTGAGTGGTGCTGTCTAAATAGCTGTGAAAATTAAACTGTTATCTAACAATCTATATTAGTTCATCCATAAGGATAAAAACATCTAAAAATTTATTAAAATTATATTAAAGGAATTTTATTTGATTTAATTATCTGGAAACATTTTAATATAGGTATATATTAGGGTTGAGAATCAATAAAATGATAGGCGTTTTAACTCTGTATTAGCAATACAACAATATCTTTCCTACAAATTGTTAGGTTTATATGATATATTATCTTTGTAATCATGATATATACTCTAAAATGTTAATTTAGAGAAAAGGAAAGGAAGATAGCAATACATTATCTTATTTTGAATGAATTTAGAATATTTCATATTTTATTGTTTGTTCCAAATCGAAAGTAACGGAAGGTAAAATGCGAAACATTGTTAGGATTGGCTACAAAGTAAAATGACTCCAAGATGACATGTTTTTATTTGTCCATTACATGCATCACAAGATATTATCTAAAGAAAATGGAATGCAAAGGAAAAAGGGGAAAAGGGAAAGAGAATGCAAAAATATAAATATTTTGAAGGTTAAATATATAGCTCTTTTCATTTTAAATTGAACATTTCGATCTTTAAAACGAGATACTACCATATCTTGGCTTTATTGTATTATATAATCATTTATATCTATTTATACTATATTAAAAGTACTAAACTCCTATCAAAATATAATTCAATTCTTTTAGTCTTTAAAAATAGATTTCATATTGGATAAAATTATAATTATTATTATAATTTAATTATGTTATGAATCTTAAATCAACTAAAATATTGATTAATAAATCGTTCTTTATTTGAATTATATAGAATTTTAATATTTAGGAACTTAATTTACCCAAGAATTTTATATTGTTAAAATTTATCCTAATTAAATAGATTATCCAAGAGTAGACGTTCGGTTTATGCATGCATTTTTATTCTTTCTTCCTAATTCTTCTTTTGATAATAAAAATGGTAGTAATAATTACTATTACTCTGATATTTGAAAAGTATACTGATCAATAATTAAAATAAATTACTAACAAAATATTTAAGAATCAAACGAATGAGAGAGAGAGGGGAAGAAAAGTGGTTGACAAAAATCAATGATACTAATGATTCTCCAAACACAAATCTCAAAAGTGAAAATATAACGACTCGGCCAGTCGTTTTAAAAGTTGTAGCCCCACTCTCATATTTACTGCTTATCCTGTACTTCATAACTGTTATGTAACTTATCGGGGTAGTCGGTTCGGATCCGGTGAGGTTTTGGAATGAATTGAAATACTTAGTTCCATGTTTTAAAGCTTAAGTTCAAAGAGTGACCGGATATTGACTTATGTGCAAACGACCCCAGAATAGAATTTTGATGATTCCAATAGCTCTGTATGGTGATTTTGGACTTAGGGATGTGTTCGAAATTTTATTTGGAAGTCCGTAGTTAAAATAGTCTTGAAATGGCTAAAATAGGAATTTAAGTTTGGAAGTTTGACTGGGAAGTTGACTTTTTGATATCGGGGTTGGAATCCAGTTCTGAAAATTTGCATAACTCTGTTATGTCATGTGATGACCAAAAATGTCATCTTCATATTTATTAAGTAATTCTATGTTCTAAGACCTCGAAAAGTACTATTTATCATTCCTGGACTTGCGTACGCAGTCCGTAAAATTTTTCGGAAAGTTTTTATGTGAAAATGGATTAAAATGTAAAATAGAGCTTTAAAACTCGTTTGAGTTGACTTTGGTCAACATTTTGAGCAAACGGACTCGGATCAGTATTTTGACAATTTCGGTAGGTCTGTATCATGATTTGGGACTTGGGCGTATGCCCGGAATCGAATTCCGAGGTACCTAACCCGAGATATGGAATTTTGATGAAACATTAAAAGTTTGAAAGCTTAATGATTTTTAAGAAGTTACTGATGTTGGATTTATTGACACCGGAATCGTATTTTGGTTTCGGAGCCCGGTATAGGTCCACTATAATATTTATGACTTGGATGCCAAATTTGACGAGAAACAGAGTTGATTTGGCATGATTCGGACGTCCGGTTATGAAAATATAAGTTTTAAAGTTTTCTTGAAAATTTCATTCGATTTGGGGTTCAATTCGTAGTTCTAGGTGTTATTTTGGCGATTTGATCACGCGAGCAAGTTCGTATGAGGTTTTTGGACTTGTGTGCATGATTGGTTTGAAACCCCGAGGGCTCGGGTGAGTTTCGGAGGGTTAACAGATCATTTTTGGACTTGGAAAAACTGCAAAAATTTATTTCTGGTGTCCTTCGCGTTCGCGAAGAAGAAACTGGAGACAGACGGAATTGTGCTTCGCGTTCGCGAAAGAGGGAACGCGTTCGCGAAAAGGGTCGAGGTGCAAAGCTTCGCGTTCGCGATCGAAGTCTCACGTTCGCGAAGGGAAAGGGGCTGGCCAGGAAAATTGCATTCGCGAAGGGCATCTTGCGTTCGCGAAGGCCAAGCCAAGCAAGCATCGCGTTCGTGAGGTAGCCCTCACATTCGCGGAGAGTAAAATTGGACAGCACAAATTTGTGCTTCGCGAACGCGAGGCTCTAACCGCGTTCGCGAAGGGTAAATGTTCCAGAAACAGAACTTATGTTCTGCAAAATGGGATTCGTCCCATTTTCAACCCTTTTTTATTTTTGAGCTCGGATAAGGCGATTTTGGGCGATTTTCACGGAAAAACATTGGGGTAAGTGTTCCTTATCCTATATTGATTATATTTCATGATTCCATACTCATTTACATCATAAATCCGTGAATTTAGGGAAGAAAAATCAGATTTTTATAAAATCTTCCAAAAATAAAAATTTAAGATTTGAAGGTCCATTTGACATCGGAATTGGATAAATTTTGTATAGTTGAACTCGTATCGGAACGGGTATTTAGATTTCGTAAGTTTTTCGGGATTTGAGATGTGGGTCCCACTGTCGAATATTTAAATGAATTTCAGATTTTTATCCGAAAAATTAGTAAATTCATATGGAATTAATTCCTAAGATTCGTATTGAGTATATCGAATTGTTTGTGAATAGATTTGACACTTTTGGAGACAAATTCAAAAGAAAAAGCTGTAATCGAATAAGTTATTGGAATTTGCAAAGTGAGGTAAGTGTCGTGGTTAACCTTGACTTGAGGGAATAGATCCCTTAAATTATTTGTTATGTGAAATGCCTGTGAACGACGTATAGGCGACGTGACGAGTGTTTATACGTCGTCAAATTAATTGTTTGCATAATTATTTGAAAATCCTAAATTTGTTTTGATATACGAATTAATTGTTATGATAACTGTTTTTCTCCTATTCTTTGTTAAATATTAATTCTCGAATTCCTGCAATAATTGCTACATGCTTATTTGATTTATGTGCATTAATTGCTACTTGACATTTGGCATATTAAATATTAAACTGCCTATTTTCTCCCTGATTTCCATAATAAATTGATATTCTTCATTTTTTGTTTCATAATTAAATCATAATTATTGTATGCTTGTTGTCTTAAAATTTTTATATTAATTGTTGCATTTATTGGGCCAATTTCTTCTATAAGAATTGGTAAATGAATATATTGAAGGAGCGGGTTGCACACTGCAACAGAATTGATTGAAATGAATATATTATAGGATCGGGTTGCGCGCCGCAACAGACTTATTAAAAATCCATATTGGAGGATCGGGTTGCACGCCGCAACTGACTTATTAAAAGTCCATATTGGAGGATCGGGTTGCACGCCACAACAAACTTATTAAAAGTCTATATTGGAGGATCGGGTTGCACGCCGCAACAGACTTATTTAAAAGTCGATATATATATATATATATATATATATATATATATATATATATATATATATATATATATATATATATATTGGAGGATCGGATTGCACGCCGCAACAAACTTGATTAAAATAAATATATTGGAGGAGCGGGTTGCACGCCGCAACGGAATTAAATATGAATATATTGGGGGAGCGGGTTGCACGCTACAACGAAAATTGGTGAAAATGATAATTAGTTATGAATGCTGAGTCGGCTTCAATTATTATAAATGAGTTACCCGATTTATTTCTATTATTTGTTGTTGTTACTAATATTGCGTACAGGTTAATGTAAGTGACCCGCCTTAGCCTCGTCACTAATTCGTCAAGGTTAGGCTTAGCACTTACCAGTACATGGGATCGGTTGTACTGATACTACACTTTGCACTTCTTATACAGATTTAGGAGTTGGTCCCAGCGGCGTACCATAGACTTGCTCGGATTTCAGCTACTCAAATGAGACTTGAGGTATAACTGCACGGCGTCCGCAGTTCTGAAGTCCCCGTCTACTTTACTTTAGTTGTGTGTTTGTTTCCAAACAGTTTTATTTTATTCAGACCTTTATTTGTATTATTATAGAAGTTCGTGCACTTGTGACACCAATTCTGGGATAGTATTTAGACCCCGTTATTTGTTTGGATTAATCACTATATTTTAGACTTTATCATATAGCCCGCAATCGCATCATCCTCATCATATAGCCATTCGACCGCTCATCGAGCCACATATTTTCCACTCATAGGGATATTACTTAGACATATGAGTCCAAATGTACAAGTCACAACTGAAGCTACCGAGCATAAGCTACGGTCCAAATCTGGCCTCAAGTCCTCCAGACTGGCCTATCACCAAAACACAAAATACACATCTCGCACATCATCCCTGAAATCACAAGTCGGTGATACAAAGCTGATTCTGAGCGCTCACACGTGCACACGAATGCGTGGAAGGAATTCAAAGAGTTATATTTCAATCTGAATCAATTCCGCACGATAAGGAAAGAAAGATGGGAAATTATCCTAAATGCCCTGTAGCTTCTCGAAGATAAGTATGGACGTCATCATACCGATCCGCAATACTCTACTAGACACTTGCTCATGACTTGTAAAACCTATGAACCTAGAGCTCTGATACCAACTTGTCACGACCTAAAATCCAACTAATCGTGATGGCACCTAACCCAACCCGTTAGGTAAGCAAACTATCCACTATTCAATTCTAATGTAACTTAACAAGACAATTAAGTAAAAGAAAATATCTAAATATTATACATTCCCCAAGGACTGGTAGTACAAATCATGTGCTTCTAAGAATAGAGTTTACAAAGCTAGTATGAAATAATACATCATCTGTTCGAAAATGTACATGAACAGATTGTTATAAATCTAAGGCTAGCATGAACAAGAGGCAGCTATAACTGAAACGCAGGTACATCTTCAGATCCAGCTCCCAACGAACACAGCAACATCAATATCCAATATATGCACGCAAGGTGCAGAAGTGTAGTATGAGTACAACCGATCACATGTACTCAATAAGTAACAAACCTAACCTTAGGTTGAAAGAAGTGACGAGCTGGAACACAAGTCGGGGTCCAACACCAATAGCCAACAACATTTCATAACAATATAATTTAAAGCAGTACAAGTAATAATTCAACAATAACATGCTCAACTTAATCATGATTTCTAAAAATAGCTTTGCTTTTCAAGTGTATATGTGAAAACTCAAGTCTTTTACCGAAGTTGCCAAAAATATGAGTAAGTTTGAAAACAGTAATTTTTTCAAAATCTTTCTTCCACAACAGGAAATTTCATTTTTCAAATGGCATGAGGAAAATGCATCTCTATGCCTATATGTCAAGTGTGCATGTCAATGTGATGCAACTTAGTGATAAACCATATACATACTCTTAGAGTATTATTTTACTCAGTCCTTCCAGTCACTCAGTCCTCACAGTCACTCAATCCTCCCAATCGCTCGGCACTCGCACTCAGTAGGTACCTGCGCTCACTGGGGGTGTGTACAAACTCTGGAGGGGCTCCTTCAGCCCAAGCACTATAAACCGCACGGACAACTCACGTGCTGCAAGGACAACTCATATGCTATAGTATCAATATCTAGATTCGCACGGATAACTCACGTGCTATAGTATCAATATCTGGATCTGTATGGACAAATCACGTGTTGCAATAAGCCAATCTGTCCTGCTGCGACATGCAACCCGATCCCATAATTATCCTCACAATCAGGCCCTCGTCCTCACTCAGTCATCAATCTCTCCAGTCTCTCGGGCTCACAATGTCATGAAACTAGCCCAAAATGATGATATGATGAATCAATAAATAGCAACATAGACTGAGAGATGAAGAGTAACTTACCTCGAGCAAGCCAAATCCAATACTATATAATTCAGGGTTTATACCCTCAGCTCCAAGATAAGAAGAGTAACTTACCTCGAGCAAGCCAAATCCAATACCGAGCAAAATGTACAATACTCCAAAAATTCCATTCCGCGCGTATCAACCTCCATACGCCTTTCTATCTCCTCAATTCAAGCCAAACGACTCGTATCTATTCAAATAACATGCAAATTAATCACAACTTACTCTAATGCTTACAATTTAACAATTTACAAAATTTTCCAACTCCGCTCGAAAAATCGACAATGGGGCCCACATCTCAGAATCCGACGAAACTCACAAAATCCGAACACTCATTCCGATACGAGTCCAACCATACAAAAATTATCAAATTCTGACATCGGATTGACCTTCAAATCTTCATTTTATATTTTTGGAAGATTTTATAAAAAAATTGATTTTTCTTACATAAATTCACGGATTCATGATGTAAATGAATATGGAATCATGAAATATAATCAATATAGGATAAGGAACACTTATCCCAATGTTTTCCCGTGAAAATCGCCCAAAAAGCGCCTTCACCAGGCTCCCCAACTTTGTTTTGTCAAAAATGGTTGAAAACCTTCGTTTTATGGGGGTTTTACGTTTGTGGCACCACGGGTGGAGTGGGGCGCTGCTTGTGGCGACCTTTCCAGTACTTCCAGCAGTCCCAGTGCCTGGGATAGCGCCCCGCGCTACCCTGGGCGCTAATGGCGACGACAAATCGCTCCAAACACGGAAATTGGCATAACTCTCTCATACAATGTCCGAATTCGACGATTCTTTTTGCTATGGCTCGGTAATTTTAATACGGATCTAATGATTTAATCCAAACCAACTTTGTAGCTCATTTGCTTAAGGTTATACCACGTATTCTTGAAGAATCGACGTTGAAACATCTTAGGTTCGATGCCGAAATATAGCAAATCAAGTTTGATTAACCTCAAATTTTCTGTACAAGTCATAATACATCATATGAAGATATTCAAGACTTCAAATAGTAGATAGGAGAGTAATTACTCAAAATAAAAAGTCGGGTCGTTACATTAATGGATCAAAAGTTGAACTTAAATAGCTGCTGAAAAAGCTGTTGCAATTTTTATTATGCTAGAAATTCGGGGGCCGAAATCGAAGGCCGAGGGACGAGGGTCGAGGCCAGAGGCCGAAGCCAAGGATCGTGGCAGAGGATCGAGGGCCGAGGGTCGAGGGAAGCCTGGACAGAATTGTAAGCTATAAAGCAGGGGACTTCGTCCCATTTTCCATTTTTGACAAATTGGAGCTTGGGGAGAGGCGATATTTGGTTAGATTAACTCGGGGTAAGTGTTATTAACTCAATTATGGTTAGATTACCCGAATCCATCATTTGTTTTCACCATTTAATTAGTGTTTTGAGATTGAAATTTGGGAAAATTTTAGAAATTCATAAAAATAAAATTTTGAGATTTCGGTGTCAATTCAGAGTCGGATTTGGGTGAAACTGGTATGGTTAGACTCGTAATTGAATGGGTTGTCGGATTTTGTGAGTTTTGTGAGATTCTGAGACATGGTCACCACGGGTAATTTTTGAGTTAATTTCGGATTTTTATTGAAAAATGTAGTATTTTCTTATGAAATTGATTCATATATTTTTTGTTGACTGTATCGAATTATTTTGGCTAGATTTGAGCCATTCAGAGCCGGATATTCGTGGAAAAGGAATTCTTACCGATTGATTGAGCTTGGTTCGAGGTAAGTGTCTTGCCTAACTTTGTGTTGGGAAAATCCCCTTAGGATTTGGTACTGTTTTGATCTGTGAGCGCCGTGTACGTGGGGTGACGAGTACGTACACGGGCTAATTGTTGTAAAAACCCGATTTCTACTAAGTAATAACTTGTTTTTCCTTCTTATTTGAGTCTTATCAACATGTGTAGTATCGCGTTAGACTAAAATAGCATGCCTACTTGCCTTAATTGTTTATCTGAACTACGTGCAACACGTTTTAGTAAAATTCATGTTTTTCCTTGACTTGAACTTAGTCTCAATTGTAGTTTTTCCTGCTGTAACTGTTATTTCTGTTGGTTGATCTGCATATTTACTTTGGAACTACGGAACGGTATTCCGGGAGATCCCCCTGTACTGCATATTTATTTTGGGACTACGGAACGGTATTCCGGGAGATCTCACTGTCTTGCATATTTACTTTGGGACTACGGAACGGTATTCTGGGAGATCCCTTTGTACTGTATATTTATTTTGGGACTATAAAACGGTATTTCGGGAGATCCCCCTGTCTTGCATATTTACTTTGGGACAACGGAACGGTATTCCTGGAGATCCCCATGCACATTTATGTTTGGGACTACGAGACGGTATCTCGGGAGATCCCTTGTTGTATTTCTGTGTACTGAGCTGTTACCTTCTATGAATTCTTTCTTGTTAAATTTCAGTCTTTATTGTACTACGATATTTCATTCTTGCCTTGCTTTATTATTATATATACCAGTAGGGTCCTGACCTGACCTCGTCACTACTCGACCGAGGTTAGGCTTGGCACTTACTAGGTACCGATTGTGGTATACTCATGCTACTCTCTGCACATATTTTTCGTGTGCAGATCCAGGTGCTCCTTATCAGCCGCACTGTCAGTGAGCTAAGACAGCTTTGGAGACTTCAAGGTATATCTGCCGCATTCGCAAACCTCGGAGTCCCCTTCTACTCTTCCACATGTCCATTATCTTCTGTATTTTTCTTTTGTTAGACTCTGATGTATAGAGACACTAGATTTTTCTTCTGTAGTTTGTGATTCACGATGTTCTAGGTTTTGGGATTACTGAGTATTTTATATTGAAATAGTTGGTTATTGTACATGTCAAGCGGCATGGTACCTAGTTATGTTGTTAAATTTATGTTTTCATTTCATTATTCTGCAAATGTTAGCCTTACCTAGTCGTAGAGACTAGGTGCTGTCACGACGTAATAAGGAGAGGAAATTGGGTCGTGACAAGTTGGTATTAAATCTCTAGGTTCGTAGGTGTCATGAGTCACAAGATGGTTTATTAGAGTCTCACGAATCGGTACAGAGACGTCTGTACTTATCTTCGAGAGGCTATGGAACTGTTAGGAAAATTTCACTACTTTGATTCCTTGTCGTGCAAAAATTTGTTGACTTCAAAAAAAACAAATTCTAAACTTCGGTATTCTATTCTCTCACAGATGGTGAGGACACGTACGGGCGGATATGATGACCAGGCACTCGCGCCCCATGCTAGAGCCGCGAGAGGCCAGGGCCGGGGTAGAGGCCGAGGACATCCACGTGGTGTAGCCAGGGCACCCGCACGAGCTGCTACAGAGGAGCCCCCAGTAGCTCCAGTTGGAGGGCAAACACCTGAGGTTCCTGTTTCTGCACCAGCCCTCCAGGAGACTATAGCCTAGTTTCTGAGCATGTTCAGCACCTTAGCTCAGGTTGGATTGATCCCGCTTGCTCCTGCCATATCTCAGGCCGAGGGAGGAGCACAGACTCCCGTCAACGGTACTCCAGAGCATCAGGTTCAGGTCGACCAGGTTCCAGAGATTATACCAATGCAGCCGGTAGCTCCAACTCAGGCCGAGGTTAGGGCAGCAGCTTCTGAGGTGGAGCAGCTTAGACTTGAGATGAACAAGAAGTACCACCCACCTACCTTCAGCGGATTGGATACAGATGATGCTCAGGGTTTTTTGGATAAGTGTCATCGTATTCTCCGTACTATGGGCGTAGCGGAGACGAGTGGGGTTTCTTTCACTACATTCCAGCTTAGAGGAGCAGCCTATCAGTTGTGGTGTGCTTATGAGTTGAGTAGTCCGGTTGAGCCAGTTTCACTTACATGGACTCGGTTCTTAAACATGTTTTTGAGAGAGTATATCCCTCTGAGCCTCAGGGACTCATGGCGCGCGGAGTTTGAGCAGCTGCACCGTGCCAAGGTGCTATGACTGTGTCAGAGTATGCAGTTCTCTTTAGTGATTTGGCCAGACATGCATCGGCCTTCGTTGCCACAGTTCGAGAGAGGGTTCGATGGTTTATTGAGGGACTCCACCCCAGTATCCAGATTAGTATGTTCAGGGAGTTGGAGATGGATATTTCTTATCTGTAGGTTGTGAGTATTGCCAGGAGATTAGAGGGCATGCTTTCCCGGGATAGAGAGGAGAGAGAGGCCAAGAGGTCTCGAGAGACTGGTTCTTATTCTGGTGCTCGTGCCCCAGCAACTTGCCATGATAGGGGTTATGTGAGCTACCCCATCCATTTAGCTCTTCCAGCTGCCAGCGGTGTTCCAGTCCCTTCTAGGCCCCACGAGCCTTATTATGCACCACTAGTATCTAGTGTGCCTCCTGCATGGGGTGTTCCTAGCGTCCAGTCCAACAGATCAGGCCCTAGCCAGCCACATCAGCCACGCCCTCCCAGAGCTTGTTTTGAGTGTGGAGACACTCTCCATATGGTGAGGGATTGCCCCATATTTATGAGGGCTGCACCTCCACAGACTTCTCAGGTACATCGTGCTCCACCGGGTCCTCAGGCTATGATTACAGCACCAGCTGCCATCCCACCTGCTCAGCCAGCTCGAGATAGAGGTCAGGGAGGTAGAGGCCACCCTACAAGGGGAGGCCTAGCCAGATATCATGCCCTTCTTGATCGTACAGAGGCAGTCGCTTCTGATTCTGTCATTACAGGTATTGTTTCAATCTGTCATAGAGATGCGTCGGTATTATTTGACCCATGCTCTACATATTCCAATGTGTCCTCTTATTTTTCCATGTATTTGGGCGTATCGCGGGATTCTTTGAGTTCCTTGTTTATGTGTCAACTCATGTGGGAGATTCTCTTATTGTGGACCGCGTGTATCGGTCGTGTTTGATTGCTCTTAGTAGTTTTGAGACCATAGCATTTATTATTGCTCAGCATGGTGGACTTTGATATTATTTTGGGCATGGACTGGTTGTCGCCCCATTATTCTATTCTTGATTGTCACGCTAAGACCGTGATACTGGCTATGCCAGGTTTACCGTGATTAGAGTGGAGAGGTACCTTAGAGTATACTCCTAGCAGAGTTATTTCATTTCTTAAAGCTCAACGAATGGTTGAAAAGGGGTGTGACGCGTATCTAGCTTATGTGAGAGATGTCAATATTGATACCCCTACAGTTGAGTCATTTCCAGTAGTGGGGGACTTTCCAGATGTGTTTCCAGTTGATCTTCCGGGCATGCCGCCCGATAGAGATATTGATTTTGGCATTGATTTGTTGCCGGGCACTCAGCCCATCTCTATTCCTCCCTATCATATGGCTCATCCTGAATTGAAGAAGTTGAAGGAGCAGTTATAGGAGTTACTTGATAAGGACTTCATTCGGCCCAGTGTGCCACCTTGGGGTGCTCCGGTCTTGTTTGTAAAGAAGGAGGATGGTTCTATGCATATGTGTATGTGTATTGATTATCGTCACCTGAACAAAGTTACAGTGAAAAACAGGTATCCATTGCCTCGTATTAATGACTTATTTGATCAGTTATAGGGTGCCAGAGTGTTCTCCAAGATTGACTTACGTTCAAGCTATCATCAGTTAAAGATTCGGGAGCCAGATATCCCGAAGACTGCTTCCGAAGAAGTGGAAGCAGTGCAGAGTTGGCCTAGACCGTCATCGGCTACGGAGATCCGTAGTTTTCTTGAATTGGTGGGGTATTACCGTCACTTTGTAGATGGATTCTTATCTATTGCAGTACCTATGACCAGTCTGACCCAGAAGGGTGCTCCGTTCAGGTGGACAGAGGAGTGTGAGGAGAGCTTTCAGAATCTCAAGATAACTTTGACTAGAACCCCAATTTTGGTATTGCCTACAGGTTCGGGGTCCTACCCTGTATATTGTGATGCGTTGCGGATTGGTCTTGGCGCGATATTGATGCAGGACGGTAGGGTGATTGCCTACGCGTCCAAACAGATGAAGGTGCATGAGAAGAACTATATTGTCCACGACCTTGAGTTAGCATCTATTATTCATGCCCTGAAGATTTGGCGCCACTATTTTTATAGAGTTCCTTGTGAGATTTACACTGATCATCAGAGTTTATAGCATCTGTTCAAGCAAAAGGATTTTAATTTGCGTCAGCGGAGGTGGTTGGAGCTACTTAAGGATTATGATATCACCATTTTGTACCATTCGGGGAAGGCCAATGTGGTGGCTGATGCTTGGAGTTGACAGTCAAAGAGTTTGGGAAGTTTAGCATATCTTCCAGCAATAGAGAGACCCTTAGCATTGGATGTTCATGCCTAAGCTAGCCAGTTTGTGAGATTGGATATTTTCGAGCCGAGTCGAGTATTGGCTTGTGTGGTCTCTCGGCCTTCTCTTTATGATCGCATCAGGGAGCATCAGTATGATGACCCCCACCTGTTTGTCCTTAAGGGCACGGTTCAACACGGTGATGCTAAGGAGGTCACTATTGGGGATGATGGTGTATTAAGGATGCAGGGCATGCTATGTGTGCCTAATGTAGATGGTTTGTGTGAGTTGATTCTTCAGGAGGCTCATAGTTCGCGATACTCTATTCATCCGGGTGCCGCGAAGATGTATCAGGACTTGAGTCAGCATTACTGGTGGAGGAGGATGAAGAAGGACATAGTGGAGTATGTGGGCCGGTGCCTAAATTGCTAGCATGTGAAGTATGAGCATCAGCGCCCATGTAGGTTGCTTCAGAAGTAAGAGATTCCGGAGTTGAAATGGGAGCGGATCACTATGGATTTCATTGTTGGACTCCTACGGACTCAGCAAAGGTTTGATGCAGTTTGGGTGATTGTGGATAGGCTGACTAAGTCAGCTCATTTCATTCTTGTGATGACTACTTATTCTTCCGAACAGCTGGCTCGAATTTACATCCGCGAGATCTTCAAACTTCATGGCGTACCGGTATCCATCATCTCTGATCGGGGTATGCAATTTACATCACGGTTCTGGAGAGTTGTACAACATGAGTTAGGTACTCGGGTTGAGTTGAGCATAACATTTCACCCTCAAACGGATGGACAGTCCGAGCGCACTATTTAGATACTGAAGGATATGCTCTATGCGTGTGTGATAGATTTTGGGGGTGCTTGGGATCAGTTCTTGCCACTTGCGGAGTTTTCCTACAATAACAGCTATCAGTCGAGCATTCAGATGGCTCCGTATAAGGCCTTGTATGGTAGGCGGTGCCGGTATCTAGTGGGTTGGTTCGAACCGGGCGAGGCTAGGCTACTGGGTACATACTTGGTTCAGGATGCCTTAGAGAAGGTTAAGGTGATTCAGGATAGACTTCGCACAGCCCAGTCCAGACAGAAGAGTTATGCGGATCGGAAAGTTTGCGATGTTGCATTCATGGTTGGTGAGCGGATCTTGCTCCGGGTTTCGCCTATGAAGGGTGTTATGAGGTTCGGGAAGAAGGGAAAGTTGAGCCCTAGGTATATTAGGCCTTTTGAGATTCTTGAGAGAGTTGGGGAGGTGGCTTACAGACTTGCACTACCACTTAGTCTCTCTGTAGTTCATCCAGTGTTCCATGTTTCCATGCTCCGAAAGTATCACGGCGATCTGTCTCATGTGTTAGAATTCAGTTCAGTTCAGTTGGACAAAGATCTATCTTATGTTGAGGACCAGTGGCTATTTTGGATAGGCAGGTTCAAAATCTGAGGTCAAAGGACATTGCTTCTGAGAAAGTTCAGTGGAGGGGTCATCCGGTCGAGGAGGTGACTTGGGAGACCGAGCAGGATATGTGCAGCCGCTATCCTAATCTTTTCACCACTTCAGCTATGTCTCTATGATCGTCCAAGGACGAACGATTGTTTTAAGAGGGGGAGGATGTAACGACCAGGCCATTCGTTTTCAAATTTGCTAGCCCCACTCCCTTATTATCTGCTCATTCTGTGCTTTATAACTGTTTTGTAACTTGTCAGGGTAGTCGGTTCGGGTCCGATGAGGTTTTGGAATGAATTGGAACACTTAGTTCCAAGTTTTAAAGCTTAAGTTCAAATAATGATCGGATATCGATTTATGTGCAAATGACCCCGGAATAGAATGTTGATGATTCCAACAGCTCCGTATGGTGATTTTGGACTTAGGAGCGTGTTCAGAATTTTATTTGGAAGTCCGTAGTTAAAATAGGCTTGAAATGACTAAAATAGGAATTTAAGTTTGGAAGTTTGACCGGGGAGTTGGCTTTTTGTTATCGGGGTCGGAATCCAGTTCTGAAAATTTTTATAGCTCCGCTATGTCATTTATGACTTGTGTGCAAAATTTGAGGTCAATCGGACCTGATTTGATAGGTTTCGACATCGAATGTAGAAGTTGGAAATTCTTAAGTTTCATTAAGCTTGAATTGGGGTGTGAATTGTGATTTTAGCATTGTTTGATGTGATTTGAGGTTTCAAATAAGTTCATATGATGTTTTAGGACTTGTTGGTATATTTGGTTGAGGTCCCGAGGGCCTCGGGTAAGTTTCGGATGGTTAACGGATCAAAAGTTGGACTTAAACAACTGCTGAAAAAGTTGTTGCAATTTTTATTCTACTGGAAATTCGGGGAAGAAATCGAAGGCCGAGGGCCGAAGGCTGAGGGTTAAAGCCAGAGGCCAAGTCCGAGGATCGAGGACCGAGGGTCGAGGGCAACCTGGACAGAACAGTAAGTTATAAAGCAGGGGACTTCGTCCCATTTTTTATTTTTGACAAATTGGAGCTTGGAGAGAGGCGATTTTGGGAGATATTTAGAGAAACCATTAGGGTAAGTGTTCTTAACTCAATTATGGTTAGATTACCTGAATCCATCATTTGTTTTCACTATTTAATTAGTGTTTTTTGATTGAAATTTGAGAAAATTTTAGAAATTCATAAAAACGAATATTTGAGATTTCGGTGTCGATTCGGAGTCGGATTTGGGTGAAACTGATATGGTTGGACTCGTAATTGAATGGATTGTCGGATTTTTTGAGTTTCGCCAGATTCTGAGATATGAGAAACACGGGCGATTTTTGATTTAATTTCAGATTTTTATTAAAAAAGTAGTATTTTCTTATGAAATTGATGAGTATATTTTTTGTTGGCTGTATCGAATTATTTTGGCTAGATTCGAGCCATTCAGAGTCTGATATTCTGTCACGACCCAAAATTCAACTAGCCGTGATGAAACCTAACCCAACCCATTAGGTAAGCCAATTTACAAATATCCGATTCAAATAATATTTAACTAACCTTATTAAACTCCCCAAGTACTTGTAGTACAAATTATGAGCTTCTAAGAATAGAATTTATAAAACTGGTATGAAATAATACATCATCTGTTCGAAATTTACATGAACAGATTGTTATAAATCTAAGGCTACCATGAACAAGAGACAGCTACAACTGGAACGCATGTACATCTTCAGATCTAGCTCCCAACGAACACAGCAACATCAACAGCCAATATCTGAATGCAAGGTGCGGAAGTGTAGTATGAATACAACTGACCTCATGTACTCAATAAGTAACAAACTTAATCTTAGGTTGAAAGTAGTGACGAGCTTGCACCAAGATCATAGTCCACTCTAATAACCAATAATATCTCATAACAATATAATTTAAAGCAGCACAAGAAATAACTCAATAATAGAATGCTCAGCTCGTATACAATTTCGGAAAATAAATATTTTCTTTTCAAGTATAACAGTAAAACTCAAATTCATTGCCGAAAATCACCAAAAATATGAGTAAGTCTCAAAACTATGATTTTTCCAAAAATTCCTTTCAACAATAAATAAGATGTTTCATTTTCTTTCCACATAGCCAGTGAAAAATCCATCACTATGCCCATATGCCAATATGTGTGAGAAGTCATGAATGACGTGATACCGTACAACAAGAGGAAAATGCATCTCTATGCATGTATGTCAAGTGTGCATGTCAATGCTGTCACAACCCAATTTCACATGTGGGTCGTGATGGCTTCCAACACTACAGCTAGGCAAGCCAACTAATAAATTAAGCATACATTGATAAAATTTAAAACCAAAAAAATATAAACACAAACTCTACCAATGTGTGTGCTAAGACCTGGTGTCACAAGTGCATGAGCATCTAGTAGATTATACAAAACTCTAAATACTGTCTGAAATAAAATAGACAGAATGTAAATATAAGAAGAGACACTGGTAGTTACAGAACGGCTCAGAAAGGCAGCTCACCACTATGCCTCGGGATGACGTGGGTATGTGATGATAGGTTCTCCACTAGTACCTGTCTCAGATCCTGCACAAAAAGTACAGCAAGTATAGTATGAGTACGTAAATAACGTGTACCCAGTAAGTATCAAGCCTAATCTCGAAGTGGTAGAGACGAGATGGCCGACTTAGACACTCACTATGGATCAATAATAATAACTGAAATAAAACTAGGATATTTAAATCAGCATGATTTACAGAATTTACAATAATTTATTTAATCAGCAGAAATAATCAAATTCCTTCAAATGTAACAATTCTCAATATATTAATTAAATTTCTTTTGCAACAATTATTTAATTTTTTTATCACCTATGAGGTAATTTCCCCCTTACAAGATTAGACAAGAGACTTATGGTCTAATTTAATCCACTATAAGGCCTTTTCCACGATTATCCAACTCCGTCTGGCTCGAATCTAACCAAAATAATTCGATACAATCACTAAATATTATAAAAATCAATTCTATAAGAAAATACTACATTTTTAAGAAAAGATCCTGAAATTAATTAAAAATTTGCCAGCGGGGCTCACTTCTCGGAATCCGGCGAAAGTTATGAAATCCGACAACCCATTCAATTACGAGTCCAACCATACTAGTTTCATTCAAATCCGACTCTGAATCGATACCGAAATCTTAAAATTTCATTTCTATGAGATTTCTAAAAATTTTCCAAATTTAAATCTCAAAAGACAAATTTATGGTGAAAACAATGATATACTTGTATATGTAGACCAAATCCGAGTTAGAATTACTTACCCCAATGTTTTTCCCTTGAAAATCTGTCAAAAGTCGCCTCTGCTCAAGCTCAAGTTCGTCAAAAATGGCAAATGGGACGAATGTCCTCTGCTTTTTTATAACTTACAACTTTGTCCAGTTCGATCAAGGAGCTCGATCAGGGGAGCTCGATCTCAGGGAGCTCGATCTTGGGAGCTCGATCAAGGAGCTCGATCATGGGAGCTCGATCATGGGAGCTCGATCTTGGGAGCTCGATCTTGGAAGCTGCTCATGGCCTCGATTCTATCCAGTTCGATCAAGGAGCTCGATCAGGGGAGCTCGATCTCGGGATCTCGATCATAGGAGCTCGATCTTAGGTCTTGATCCTGGCCCTCGAGCCTTGCCTTCGATCGTGGCTTCGATACTGAGCTAGTCATGGCTTCGACTCAGGCCTCGATCATGGGCTCGATATCTGGGTTCGATCTGGGGCTCGATCACAGCCCAGAATATACAGCAGAGGAAAAATTGCAGCAGCTTTTTAAGTCCAACTTTTGATCCGTTAACCATCCGAAACTCACCAGAGGCCCTCGGAACCTCCACCAAATATACCAACAAGTCCTAAAACATCATACGAACTTAGTCGAACCTCTAAATCACATCAAACAATGCTAAACCCATGAATCATACCCCAATTCAAGCTTAATAAAACTAAGAGTTTTCAACTTCTACATTCAATGTCGGAACCTACCAAATCAACTCCGATTGAACTCAAATTTTACACACAAGTCATAAATTACATAACGGAGCTATGAAAACTTTCGGAACTGGATTCTGACTCCGGTATCAAAAAGTCAACTCATCGGTCAAACTTCCAAACTTAAATTCTTGTTTTTATAGCCATTTCAAGCATAATTTAGCTACGAACTTCCAAATAAAATTCCGAACACGCTCCTAAGTCCAAAATCACCATATGGAGCTGTTGGAATCATCAAAATTCAATTCCGGGGTCGTTTTCTAAAAATGTTGAACGAAGTCAAACTTAGCACTTTAAGGCCAACTTAAGGAACCAAGTGTTCCGGTTTCACCCCAAACACTTCCAAATCCCGAACTAACCATCCCCGCAAGTCATAAATCATTACAAGCACCTACAGGAAGTTTTATTTTAGGGAACGGGGTTTTAAAAGTTAAAATGACCGGTTGAGTCATTACATTCTCCACCTCTTAAACAAACGTTCGTCCTCGAACGGGTTTAGAATTGTACTTGGAGTGCTGAATAAGTGTGGATATCTGCTCCGCGTGCCTTCCTCGGCCTCCCAAGTCGCTTCCCCGACTGGTTGGCCCCTCCACTGGACTTTTACTGCAGAATTCCTCTTGGACCTCAACTGGCGAACCGGTTTATCAACAATGGCAATTGGCTCCTCTTCATAACCCAAGCTATTATCTAGCTGAACTGTGCTAAAGTCTAACACATGTGATAGGTCGGCATGATACTTCCGGAGCATAGATACGTGGAAAACCGGATGAACTCCAGATAGGCTGAGAGGCAATGCAAGCTCATAAGCAACCTCCCCAACTCGTTTCAACACCTCAAATGGGCTTATAAACCTTGGGCTCAACTTGCCCTTCTTCCCGAATCTCATAATTCCCTTCATCGGCGAAACCTTTAAGAGAACTTTTTCACCTACCATAAATGATATATCACGCGCTTTCTGATCCGCGTAACTCTTTTGTCTGGATTGTGCTGTACGAAGTCGCTCCTGAATCAACTTTACCTTTTCCAAGGCATCCCTTACCAAATCAGTACCATATAACTTAGCCTCACCTGGCTCAAACCATCCGATAGATGAACGACATCGCCGACCAAATAAAGCCTCAAATGGAGCCATCTCGATGCTGGATTGGTAACTGTTATTATAAGAAAACTCGGCCAAAGGCAGGAAACGATCCCACCGACCTCCAAAGTCGATCACACAAGCCCTGAGCATATCCTCCAAAATCTGAATTGTCCTCTCTGACTGTCCATCGGTCTGCGGATGAAAGGTTGTGCTGAGCTCTACACGGGTCCCCAACTCACTCTGTACTGCTCTCTAGAAATATGAAGTAAACTGAGGGACTCTATCTGATATGATGGAAATTGGCACACCGTGCAACCGAACTATCTCCCGAATATAAATCTGGGCCAACCTCTCTGAAGTATACGTAGTCACAACAGGAATAAAATGTGCCGACTTAGTCAACCTGTCAACAATCACCCAAACTGCATCAAACTTTCTCAAGGTCCACGGCAACCCAACTACAAAGTCCATAGTAATTCGTTCCCATTTCCACTCTGGTATAGTCATCTGCTGAAGTAGGCCACCTGGCCTCTGGTGCTCATATTTAACTTGCTGGCAATTTAGACACCTAGATACATACTCAACTATGTCCTTTTTCATTCGTCGCCACCAATAATGTTGCCTCAAGTCACGATACATCTTAGTAGCACCTGGATGAATAGAATACCGAGAACTGTGTGCCTCTTCTAGGATCTTTTTCCTCAGTCCATCCACATTAGGAACACATAGACGATCCTGGAGTCGCAGAACACCATCCGCTCTAATAGTAACTTCCTTGGAACCACCTCGTAGTACCATTTCACGAAGAACCATAAAGTGTGGGTCATCATACTGGCGAGCCTTGATCTGCTCAAATAGTGAAGATTGGGCCACCACACATGCAAGAACTCGGCTGGGCTCTGAAATATCCAGCCTCACAAGTTTGTTAGCTAAGGACTGAATATCCGAGGCTAATGGCCTTTCCTCTACTGAAATGAAAGCCAAACTACCCATACTCTCCGCCTTCCTGCTCAAGGCATCTGCAACCACATTTGCTTTGCCCGGATAATACAAGATAGTAATATCATAATCTTTTAGTAACTCCAGCCATCTGCGCTGTCTCAAATTTAGATCCCTCTGCTTGAACAAATGCTGCAAACTGCGATGATCAATGTGAACTTCACAAGATACCCCATAAAGATAATGCCTCCAAATCTTTAGAGCATGAACAATCGCAGCTAACTCCAAATCATGTACTGAATAATTCTTCTCGTGGGGCTTCAGCTGACGTGAAGCATATGCAATAACTCGCCTTTCCTGCATTAATACACAACCCAAGCCAATGCGTGACGCATCGCAATACACTGTATATATTCCCGAACCAGATGGTAACACTAACACGGCTGCTGTAGTCAGTGCTGTCTTGAGCTTCTGAAAGCTTGACTCACAATCATCGGACCATCGGAACTGAACACCCTTCTGGGTTAATTTGGTCAAAGGTGTTGCAATAGATGAAAAACCTTCCACGAACCGACGATAATAACCTACTAAACCCAGAAAACTCCTGATCTCAGTCTTCGAAGTGGGACGATGCCAATTCTGAACTGCCTCAATCTTTTTGGGATCAACTTTAATACCTTCGCCCGATACAATATGTCCCAAAAATGCTACAGACTCTAGCCAAAACTCACATTTAGAGAACTTAGCATATAGCTTTTGTTCCCGCAATGTCTGAAGCACTACTCTCATATGCTGCTCATGTTCCTCCTTACTGCGCGAATAGATTAAGATGTCATCAATGAAGACAATGACAAACGAATCAATATATGGCATGAATACTCTGTTCATCATATCCATAAATGCTGCCGGGGCATTAGTTAAACCGAAGGACATCACCAGAAACTCATAATGACCATATCTAGTCCGAAAAGCAGTCTTCGGAACATCCGAATCCCGAATCTTCAACTGATGGTACCCCGACCTCAAGTCGATCTTAGAGAATACCCTAGCACCCTGCAACTGGTCAAATAGATTATCAATACGTGGCAACGGGTACTTGTTCTTAATAGTGACTTTGTTCAATTGGCGATAAACAATACACATCTGCATTGTTCCATCCTTCTTTTTCACAAATAATACTGGTGCACCCCAAGGCGATACACTCGGTCTGACGAACCCTTTGGCTAGTATCTCTTCAATCTGTTCTTTCAATTCTTTCGGAGCCATGTGATACGGTGGGATAGATATAGGCTGGGTATCTGAAGCCAAGTCAATATAGAAATCAATATCACGATCAGGTGGCATACCTGGAAGATCTGACGGAAATACATCGGGGAACTCCCGAACTACAGGCACTGAATCAATAACCGGAATCTCTACAGTAGTATCCCGAACATAGGCTAGATAAGACAAACAACCCTTATCAACCATGTGTTGAGCCTTTATAAAAGAAATAACTCGATTAAATGAACTAATAGGCGAACCCTTCAACTCCAGCTAAGGCAATGCTGGAATAGCCAAGGTAACAGTCTTGGCATGACAATCTAGAATAGCATGATATGGAGATAACCAGTCCATGCCCAGAATAATTTCAAAATCGGTCATCTCAAGCAATAGGAGATCTGCTCTAGTTTCATAACCACAGAATGTAATAATACAGGACCGGTAGATCCGGTTCACAACAATAGAATCGCCCACAGGAGTGGACACATAAACAGGAGTACTCAAGGACTCACGAGAAACACCCAGGAATGGAGCAAATGGAGATGACACATATGAATACGTAGATCCTGGATCAAATAATACTGAGGCATCTTTGCCATAAACAGAAATAATACCTGTAATCACGGCATCTGAGGCCTCTGCATCTGGTCTAGCCGGAAAAGCATAGAACCGAACTGGAGCACCAACTGTCTGGCCTCCGCCTGGCTGACCTCCACCTCTAGGACGGCCCCTACCCACCTGTCCTCCACCTCTGGGTGGTCAGACTACTGGTGGAGCAACTGGTCCGGTAAGCATAGGCTGCTGACCCTGCTGTACTGGTCTACCCCAAAGCCTGGGGCAAAACCTCTGCATGTGACTGGGATCCCCGCACTCATAATAACTCTTCGGTGCGATGGGCTGCTGACTAAGTGTCTGGCCCTGGGGACGTGAATACCCACTGGGAGGACCCTAAATAGCTGGTGGGCAGTAAGAACTCTCTGGGATAGCACTAAGATAAGGTCGCACTTGAGAACCTCGAGGAGGTGGTGGTGCTGGATATGGGGGTCTGCTGGACTGCCCCTTCACGAACTGACCTCTGCCCCCGGACGGAGCACCTCTGACCTCTCCAGAGTACCTGAACCGCTTATCTCTCATAATTTGCTCTCGGCTCCGCTGACGTACACCCTCAATCCTCCGGGCTATCTCCACAACTCGCTCATAAGAAGTACCCATCTCAACCTCTCGAGCCATAGTGGCCTGAATACCAGTATGTAAACCAGCTACAAACCTTCGCATTCTCTCCGCCTCAGTAGGGAGTATCATTAGTGCATGGCGAGATAATTCGAAAAACCTCGCCTCATAATCACTCACTGACATCTGACCCTGCTGGAGCTGCTCAAACTGAAACTGCAACTCTTCCCTCTGGGAGGGTGGAATATACCTGTCCAAGAAGATACGGGTGAACCTGTCCGAAGTCATGGGAGGAGAAACTGCTGGTCTGCTAAGAGCATAAGACTGCCACCATCTACGGGCTCTACCCTCTAGCTGAAAAGTAGCGAAATCAACCCCATGGGATTCCAATATCCTCATGTTGTACAGTCTATCCTTGCAACGATCAATAAAATCCTGTGGATCCTCATGTCGCTCACCCCTGAAGACAGGAGGATGTAGTCTAGTCCATATGTCTAATAGTTTCTGAGGATCGGTGGCTACAGCTAGCCTGGGCTCAAGTGTAGCTGCTGCCACTGGCTGGGCCCCACCCATGGGTAGTGCACCCTGGGTCTGATATACAGCAGCTGCCTGTCCATGAGCCTGCGCGGTAGGGGTCTGTGCTCCCCGCCCGCCTGAGATGTGGCTGGGTTTGCCGGAAATAAACCGGCCTGAGTCATATTGTCCATGAATCGCAGCATACGACCCATGACATCCTGAAATCCTAGTGCAGATGTAAAGTCCACCGGAGCTGGGTCTACCACAGGCACCTCACCCTGCTCCTCAATAATGGGATTCTCTGCTGGATCCACTGGCGGCATAACCGGAATAGTCCTGGGACGTCCTCGCCCTCTACCACGGGCTGAAGCCCTCCCTCGGCCTCTAACAACTGGGGGAGTAGCTCTTTCCTGGTCTGGAACTTCATTCGAGTGCGTTCTCACCATCTGTGAGAAAATAAGAGAAGGATTTTTAGTGCTACATTAATTGCACGATGGAATGTGAAGAAAGGGAATTTCCTAACACCCTATAGCCTCTCGAAGATAAGTACAGACGACTTTGTACCGGTCCACAAGACTCTATTACGTCTGCTCATAACTTGTGAGACCTACGTGAACCTAGTGCTCTGATACCATGTTGTCACGACCTAATTTTACCTGTGGGTCGTGATGGCGCCCAACACTATATCTAGGCAAGTCAACTAATAAATTAAGCATACATTGATAAAATTTAAAACCAAAAAAATATAAACACAAACTCTACCAATATGTGTGCCAAGACCTGGTGTCACAAGTGCATGAGCATCTAGTAGATTATACAAAACTTCAAATACTGTCTGAAATGAAATAGACAGAATGTAAATATAAGAAGAGACACTGGTAGCTGCAGAATGGCTCAGAAAGGCAGCTCACCACTATGCCTCGGGATGACGTGGGTATGTAATAATAGGTCCTCCACTAGTACCTGTTTCAGATCCTGCACAAAAAGTGTAGCAAGTGTAGCATGAGTACGTAAACAACGTGTACCCAGTAAGTATCAACCCTAATCTCGAAGTGGTAGAGACGAGATGGCCGACTTAGACACTCACTATGGATCAATAATAATAACTGAAATAAAACTAGAATATTTCAATCAGCATGATTTACAGAATTTACAATAATTTATTTAATCAGCAGAAATAATCAAATTCCTTCAAATGTAACAATTCTCAATATATTAATTAAATTCCTTCAATTAAAATAAATCTCATTTACAGGAGTAACAATTAATTCCTAAACAAGCAAGAATAATAATTCATTAAATTTCAAGGATTTTTTTTAATTTATTAATTAGCTTCACAAGCTGAAATAAATTATTAAAGTATCGTGTAATTATTATTATTAAGCATGATTTCTGCCGAAGACGTACGGCCCGATCCAGAGTGTCGTGTACACTGCCGAGGGACGTGCGGCGCGATCCATAGATGCATCTATCCTGCCGAGGCCTTCGGCCCGCTCCACAAGAAAGGAGGACATTTTCTTATGTACCTCCGGAAGGAGAGTATATTCATTATAAGATAAATTTGGGAGGATGAACAATTTTTTTAAATAGTTAATTAACTTAAACAGAAAATTAAGCATATGAAAATTTCATCTTTATTATATTTCCTAACAATTCACAATTTATATATCAAATAATTCAATTAAATAAAGAATACAATTTACACAAGTAATGCATGCTTTGAGTCCTAAACTACCCGGACTTTAGCATTAATAGTAGCTACGCACGGACTCTCGTCACCTCGTGCGTACGTAGCCCCCACAATTAGCAATAATTATTTAATTTTTTTATCACCTATGAGGTAATTTCCCCCTCACAAGATTAGACAAGAGACTTACCTCGTCTTGCTCCAATTTAATCCACTATAAGGCCTTTTCTACGATTATCCAACTCCGTCTGGCTCGAATCTAGCCAAACTAATTCGATACAATTACTAAATATTATAAAAATCAATTCTATAAGAAAATACTACATTTTTAAGAAAAGATCCCGAAATTAATTAAAAATTCGCCTGCGGAGCCCACTTCTTGGAATCCGGCGAAAGTTATGAAATCTAATAACCCATTCAATTACGAGTCCAACCATACCAGTTTTACTCAAATCCGACTCTGAATCGATACCGAAATCTCAAAATTTCTTTTCTATGAGATTTCTTAAAATTTCCCAAATTTAAATCTCAAAACACTAATTTATGGTGAAAACAATGATATACTTGTATATGTAGACCAAATCCGAGTTAGAATCACTTACCCCAATATTTTTCCCTTGAAAATCTGTCAAAAGTCGCCTCTGCTCAAGCTCAAGTTCGTCAAAATGGCAAATGGGACGAATGTCCTCTATTTTTTTTATAACTTACAGCTCTGTAGAGTTCGATCAAGGAGCTCGATCAGGGGAGCTCGATCAAGGAGCTCGATCTTGGGAGCTCGATCATGGGAGTTCGATCTTGGGAGCTCGATCTTGGAAGCTGGTCATGGCCTCGATTCTGTCCAGTTCGATCAAGGAGCTCGATCAAGGGAGCTCGATCTCGGGAGCTCGATCATGGGAGCTCGATCTTGGGAGCTCGATCAAGGAGCTCGATCTTGGGTCTTGATCCTGGCCCTCAAGCCTTGCCTTCGATCATGGCCCTCGAGCCTTGCCTTCGATCGTGGCTTCGATACTGAGATGGTCATGGCTTCGATTCATGGCTTCGACTCAGGCCTCGATCGTGGGCTCGATATTTGGGTTCGATCTAGGGCTCGATCACAGCCCAGAATATACAGCAGAAGGGAAAATTGCAGCAGCTTTTTAAGTCCAACTTTTGATCCGTTAACCATACGAAACTCACCCGAGGCCCTCGGGACCTCAACCAAATATACCAACAAGTCCTAAAACATCATACGAACTTAGTCGAACCTCTAAATCACATCAAACAACGCTAAAACCATGAATCATACCACAATTCAAGCTTAATGAAACTAAGAGTTTTCAACTTCTACATTCGATGTCGGAACCTACCAAATCAACTCCGATTGAACTCAAATTTTACACAAAAGTCATAAATTACATAACGGAGCTATGAAAACTTTCGGAACTGGATTCCGACTCCGGTATCAAAAAGTCAACTCATCGGTCAAACTTCCAAACTTAAATTCTTGTTTTTATAGCCATTTCAAGCATAATTTAGCTACGAACTTCCAAATAAAATTCCGAACACGCTCCTAAGTCCAAAATCACCATATGGAGCTGTTGGAATCATCAAAATTCAATTCCGGGGTCGTTTTCTAAAAATGTTGAACGAAGTCAAACTTAGCACTTTAAGGCCAACTTAAGGAACCAAGTGTTCCGGTTTCACCCCAAACACTTCCAAATCCCGAACCAACCATCCCCGCAAATCATAAATCATTACAAGCACCTACGGGAAGTTTTATTTTAGGGAACGGGATTCTAAAAGTTAAAATGACCGGTTGGGTCATTACAAATGCGATGCACCTCAGTGATAAAACCATATGTATACTCTCAGAGTATCATTTCACTCGGTCCTTCCAGTCACTCAATCCTCCCAGTCACTCAATCCTCACAGTCACTCAGTCCTCCCAGTCACTCAATCCTCCTAAGTCACTCGATACTCGCACTCAGTAGGTACCTGTGCTCACTGGGGGTATGTACAGACTCCGGAGGGGCTTCTTCAGCCCAAGTGCTATAACAAGCCAATCATGGCATAAATCAATCACTCATGCTGCGACTGAGTGACTATATATATATATATATATATATAGTGAATATGGTAAGCTGCGGCGTGCAGTCCGATCCCATAATCATCCTCACAATCAAGCCATCGGCCTCACTCAGTCATCAATCTCTCTAGTCGCTTGGGCTCACAATGTCATGAAAATCAGCCCAAAAATGATGATATGATGAATCAATAAATAGCATCAGAGACTGAGAGATGATATAAAATGAATGAATATGAATGAGTTTAAAATTTCAATTTAAACAAATTCAACAACAATATGACCTATGTGGGTCTTAATAATACTGACATATAACTTCAACATGATTCTCAGCTCAATAGCTCTAGTACGTAGAGATTTCCATGATTTCAGATAAGTTCAGGTAACTACACAGTACCACAGGAATAACGGAATCACAGTTCACACGGTGCACGCCCATACGCTTGTCACCTCAACACCAAACACATAACACGTATAATTCAGGGTTTATACCCTCAGCTCCAAGATTAAAAGAGTTACTTATCTCGAACAAGTCAAATCCAATATCGAGCAAGTTGTACAATACTCTGAAAATTCCATTCTACGCGTATCAACCTCCATACGCCTTCCTATCTCCTCAATTCAATCCAAACGACTTGTATCTATTCAAACAACATGCAAATTAATCACAACTTACTTTAATGCTTACAATTTAACAATTTATAAACAACATGCAAATTAACTCCATTCGAAAGATCGACAGTGGGGACCACGTTTTGGAATCCGACGAAACTCACAAAATCTAAACACCCGTTCCGATACGAGTCCAACCATACAAAAATTATCAAATTCCAACATCGGATTGAATTTATTTTATATTTTTGGAAGATTTTATAAAAATCTAATTTTTCTTCCATAAATTCACGGATTCATGATGTAAATGAATATGGAATCATGAAATATAATCAATAAAGGATAAGGAACACTTACCCCAATGTTTATCCGTGAAAATCGCCCAAAACTCGCCTAAACCGAGCTCCCCAACTTTATTTTTTTGTCAAAAATGGTTGAAAACCCCCGTTTTATGGGGGTTTTACGTTTGTGACGCCACAGGTGGCGTGGGGCGCTGCCTGTGGCGCCCTTTCCAGTACCTTCAGAAGTCCCAGCGCCAGGGATAGCGCCCCACGCTACCCTGGGCGCTGACGGCGACAGGAAATCATTCTTGACACGAAAATGGGCATAACTCTCTCATACGATGTCCAAATTCGACGATTCTTTTTTCTATGGCTCCGTAATTTCAATACGGATCTAATGCTTCAATGAAAACTGAATTTGGAGCTCATTTTCTTAATGTGATACCACATATTCTTAAGAATCGACATCGAACATTCTAGTAATATCCAACTTAAATTCCGTTAACCATCTGAAATCCACCCGAGGCCCTCGGGACCTCAACCAAATATACCAACAAGTCCTAAAACATCATACGAACTTAGTTGATGCCTCAAATCACATCAAATAACACTAAAACCATGAATCATACCCCAATTCAAGCTTAATGAACTTTAAATCTTTCAACAGCCGAAATATATCAAATCAATGTGGAATGAAATCAAATTTTGCGTACAAGTCATAAATGACATAACGAAACTATTCCAATTTCCAGAATATGATTCCGACCTCGATATCAGAAGGTCAACTCCCCGGTCAAACTTTCAAATTTTAAATTTTCTATTTTCGTCATTTCAAGCCAAATTTAACTACGGACTTCCAAATAATTATCCGGACACAATCCTAAGTCCAAATTCACGATACGGAGCTATTGGAACCATCAAAACTCCATTCCAGAGTCATTTTCACAAAAGTCAAACTCCGGTCAACCTTTTTCATTTAAGCTTCCAACATGAAATTCATTCTTCCGAACTAATTTCGAAACACCTGAAAATCAAAACTGGCGATTTACACACGTCATAATACATCATATGAAGCTATTCAATACTTCAAATAGTAGAAAGGAAAATAATTACTCAAAATAACAAGTCGGGTCGTTACATTCTCCCCTACTTAAACATACGTTCATCCTCGAACGTGACAAGAGTTGTTTTCCAAGCCATCAAATCACTATTCCATCTTACCATGCACATACTGTGGGTGGTCCCAAGACACCCTATTCCATATAGGCCTGACAACACAACACAATTGAAGATCATTACTCTAACCTTAGTCCGTAAAACTTAGAGCCCGATTTCTAACATTCAAAATTTCTTACAAGACCCGAGTCTTACATCTACACACTATATAAGTTTGAACAAGTTGTATCAAGCCATAACCATGACCCCAGATATAGTTACATAACATACTACACAACTCGCATACTCGCAACACCATTTCCGGTCACAGTAACTACTCAAAACCAATCTGGTACTAGTATTAAACCTCATATCAAACAAAACCTCATTCCCAAAACCTTCATACACTGATGATAATTAAAGAAGCACGTGGAATCTCATAACCACTTATCAGACCAACTAGTCATGGAGCTCTCTCGACCCAACTAGAACCATAATCACTTTCTAAGTCGACTTTTGATATCATCCTCCCAAATATACCATTATCAAATCCGATAGTACACATTCTAGGTCCGATGACCTTATAATATCAAACACAACTACTCCATATACACGCCAAACCAATATATCTCAAGCCAAAAACTGTGCAATCTGTGCACCCAAAAATGGAAAATATCTCAAAGAAGAGAACCGTTTCGCAAGTTCAGCTAGCACCACCACAACCTAATATTTACAACCAACTCCTCAAATTTTGTGAAGAGGATAACCGTAGGCGCATGTACACAATTCCTTAAATACGCTGCTCATGTAATTTTTATCGTAGAGGAAGGAAAGCAATGAAATCCGATAAATTATCAAGAAAATAAAATACCCACACACGGCACGAACAACTCACGCGCCAATAATATAAATCGGCCGGCATGGTCACAGGGTTGCAATCCCGGCATATCATACAGGAGAAATTAAACAAGTACACTTGTATATGATAATGAAATAAGATTCGAATGCTCCTAGACTGGTATAAATAATACGCCATAGTATAAGCATGTGCAAAGTCTGCTATCACACTTTAAATCGAATATTTTAGGGCAGAAATAGTAACTACCCTGTTTATTCAGGGAATTAGCCTCTTGTAACCTCAAGTGCAAACCAGATAGCTCTCAATAAAGGTAAGAACACGAGAAGCGTTATAACTTTACGCTTAATAGTCAACTCTAGGCATATCATAGCCTAAGCATTCTTTCGAGTATAAATACTTGCCCCGATGCCCGAAAATTGGCTCAAACCTCACATATATATATGCACTCATAGCGCGTAGTTGTCCCAAATAATTAACGCAACTAGTGCCTCCACTGGATTTAAATAAAATACTCACTTCAAATAGGTCACAACCTTGAAACAATATGCTTCTGAGAACTCCCAATCTCCAAATTCATAGGATGCATGAATCATCATAACTGATCCCAACTCTAGCATTTGAATGACTAACACATATCTCATGCACAATCATCCCACGTGGAATTCTTCCAAAACTTTTCCGTGCCACATGGCAATAACTAGAATATCAACAGTCTATCAACCAGGTGAGTACCGCAATACCGATGAACATCCGTAAGTCAAAACACTATGCGCCTTTTGAAATGCGCACCCTTCTCAGGGATTACCGAGCAGTTATAACATTCACCTAAATATTTGAAACTGACCATGTTGTCCAAAATTCTTAACCTTCCCTTCAAGACTGAACTGCCAACTTGTAGATGTAAATCTTAATCCCACACAACACACCACATCTATCATGCCATCATGTGACAAGCACAAAAATCTCATTATGAACTCTGAGTCACCAGCAAATTACATACCTGGTTAGTTAGAAACCTTTCTCTTGCTTCCTTCCAGAAGGAAACCACAATACACAACACGTTTCCCACACCGGTAAAAAAATAATATCTGGTTCAAACCATGGTAGAAACCATCAAGAACAATTTGAAATCCATTTTCATATAACCAAGCCATTAGAGCTGAATATCCCTAACTCTACCAAGCCACGCAGGTCACCAAACCCAAGAATATTGCCACCAAAACATCTGTAGAGCCCCACCACATCATAGGTAACCAAAGAGCCGATCATACCATTACTATACTGATCTAGCCTACTACCAGTCGTTCTATTCTCTCCGAGTTTCTTATGAATTATCCTCAAGTTGACACTTCTCCTTGTCAGAACTCCACAATCCTTACCCAAAGCTCACTACAAGACATCCTAACATAAAACCACATCGCCCTAAGGCCCATAAGTTACTGTATTCTTCTTAATCACTCCCATAAGTACCACAACCGAAATGCCCACTCTAAAAATACCTTATGTGAATTTAAAATTGTTCTTTTACCTTTCTTATGTTGGACTGTAGAATCCATAGTCATACAGAATTACCGCAAGTCCAACACCATTAAATGTAAATCTCAGATTCTATCCATACACAAATCCGGAAAAATTCTCGATTGCCATATATAAATCTTGAACACATTAGAACTTACTTGAGAGTCATCCACTATCCTCAAATCTCAATTTCACCGCCCAAACGGGCCGAACTGCCTATGCTCAATTAGCACAACAACACCCCAAAGAAGTAACAGGCCTTAACGCAACCGAGCAAATTCATATAGCGTGCACACTACATCCATCACGAATAACAACTCAACTCATTCCGTGATTTTCATATAGTCATAAAGTGTAATGTAACCTGTATCCGGGAATTTCTTTACTCAAGTCATCCTCGATCTCAATCTCTGCAAGTCATAACAGATTCACAAGTATGCCTCCAATCGAAACCAGTACAACACATAACCATGAAATCAAATCGTCAATAGAAGGCTTCCCCACTTGGCTCAAAGCTATAGAAACAAAAACTCCATAACTCACAATATTCAAACTCTATTACTACCATAATACTGCAGTCATTTCAACGAAAGTTCTTCACAAGCTCAGGTAACGCAAATCATAAAATACCTTAAATCATCTGCTAAGCTCGCCTTCATCCTCGTGATGGTCAAGTCAACTTTCTCAACCAATCCAAATTGGAATCTCAACACATATACCCCGATGTTAGAAAAGAAACTCCCCCACACAACATTATAAGGAACACACCAACGTAGATTACTCCACATGAGATAACCCACATGCTTAGTCTCAAATTGGCATCTTCTATATCCTTTCGCAACCATAATTTTTATGCAATCATTTAATCTTTCTAAGTCCAAATTTATTATCAAGACATGATAATTTAATTTGTCCTCAATTTCACAATGTAAAAGACCCTTCAACACACTCATAACCTGAGACTATAAGTCATATCAAGACAGAAATTATGCACCAAATAGTCCTTTTCACATCCCAAACAAACTCATCCCAGATATTCAAACCATCTGGACACATTCTGTAGTCACATCATGCTCATCATATAGCTATTCAAGCGCTCATCAAGCCACAAATTCCACTCATAGGGACACTACTAGACATATGAGTCCAAATGTATAAGTTCACATAACTAAAGCTACCGAGCCTAAGCTGCGGTCTAAATCTGGCCTCAAGTCCTCCAGACTGGCCTATCACCAGAACACAGAATACACATCTCAAACATCGTTCATGGAATCACAAGCCGGCGATGCACAGCTGATACCGAGCGCTCACATGCGCACATGAATGCGTGGAAGGAATTCAAAAAGTTATGTTTCAAGCTGAATCAATTCTGCACGATAAGAAAAGAAAGATGAAAAATTATCCTAAATGCCTTGTAACCTCTCGAAGATAAGTATGGACGTCATCATACCGATCTGCAAGACTATACTAGACACTTGCTCATGACTTGTAGAACCTATGAACCTAGAGCTCTGATACCAATTTATTATCGCGACGCAAAATTCAACTAGCCGTGATAGCACCTAACCCAACCCATTAGGTAAGCCAATTTATAAATATCCGATTCAAATAATATTTAAATGACCCTATTAAACTCCCCAAGGACTGGTAATACAAATCATGATCTTCTAAGAATAGAATTTACAAAACTGGTATGAAATAATACATCATCTGTTCGAAATGTACATGAACAGATTGTTATAAATCTAAGGCTACCATGAACAAGAGGAAGATACAACCGGAATGCAGGTACATCTTCAGATCCAGCTCCCAACGAACACAGCAATATCAACAGCCAACATCTGCACGCAAGGTGCAGAAGTATAGTATGAGTACAACCGACCCCATGTACTCAACAAGTAACAAACCTAACCTTATGTTGAAAGTAGTGACAAACTTGCACCAAGGTCATAGTCCACTCCAATAACCAATAACATCTCATAACAATATAATTTAAAGCAGCACAAGTAATAACTCAATAATAGAATGCTCAGCTCGTATACAATTCCGAAAAATAAATATTTTCTTTTCAAGTATAACAGTAAAACTCAAATCCTTTGCCGAAAATCACTAAAAATATGAGTAAGTCTGAAAACTATGATTTTTCCAAAAGTTCCTTTCAACAATAAATAAGATGTTTCACTTTCTTTCCACACAGCCAGTGAAAAATGCATCATTATGCCCATATGCCAATATGTGTGAGAATTCATGAATGACGTGATACCGTACAACATGAGAAAAATGCATCTCTATGCATGTATGTCAAGTGCACCTCAGTGATAAAACCATATACATATTCTCAGAGTATCATTTCACTCGGTCCTCCCAGTCACTCAATTCTCTCAGTCACTCAATCCTTACAGTCACTCAATCCTCTCAGTCACTCAATCATCACATTTACTCATGCCTCACAGTCACTCAATCCTCCTAAGTCACTCGGCACTCGCACTCAGTAGGTACTTGCGCTCACTGGGGTGTGTACAGACTCCGGAGGTGCTCCTTCAGCCCAAGCGCTATAACAAGCCAATCATGACATAAATCAGTCACTCATGCTGCGACATGCAGCCTGATCACATATGTATATATATATATATATATATATATATATATATATATATATATATATATATATATATATATACATACAATATGGCATGCTGCGGCGTGCAGCTCGATCCCATAATCATCCTCACAATCAAGCCCTCGGCCTCACTCAGTCATCAATCTTTTCAGTCTCTCGGGCTCACAATGTCATGAAAATCAGCCCAAAAATGATGATATGATGAATCAATAAATAGCATCAAACACTGAGAGATGATATGAAATGAATGAACATGAATGAATTTAAAATTTCAATTTAAACAAATTCAATAACAATATGACCTCTGTGGGTTTCAATAATAATGAGATATAGCCTCAACATGATTTCAACATGATTCTCAGCTCAATAGCTCTACTACGTAGAGATTTTCATGATTTCAAATAAGTTCAGGTAACTACACAATACCACAGGAATAATGGAATCACAGTTCACACGGTGCACGCCCACACGCTCGTCACCTAACATGTGCGTCACCTCAATACCAAATACATAACATATATAATTCAGGGTTTATACCCTCAGCTCCAAGATTAGAAAAGTTACTTATCTCGAACAAGCCAAATCCAATACCGAGCAAGTTGTACAATACTCCGAAAATTCCAGTCTGCATGTATCAACCTGCATACGCCTTCCTATCTTTTCAATTCAAGCCAAACGACTCGTATCTATTCAAACAACGTGCAAATGAATCACAACTTACTCTAATGCTTACAATTTAACAATTTACCAAAAATCCCCAACTCCGCTCGAAAAATTGACAGTGGGGTCCACATCTTGGAATCTTGGGACTACGAAACGATATTCCGGAAGATCCCCCCTACACATTTACGTTTGGGACTACGAGACGGTATCTCGGGAGATCCCCTGTTGTATTTATGTGTACTGAGCTGTTACCTTCGATGAATTCTTTCTTGTTAAATTTCAGTCTTTATTTTACTGCGATATTTCATTCCTGCCTTGCTTTATTATTATATATACCAGTAGGGTCTTGACCTGACCTCGTCACTACTCGACCGAGGTTAGGCTTGGCACTTACTGGGTACTTATTGTGGTGTACTCATGCTACTCTCTGCACATATTTTCGTGTGCAGATCTATGTGTTCCTTATCAGCCGCACTGTTAGTGAGTCGAGACAGCTTTGGAGACTTCAAGGTATATCTGCCGCGTCCGCAGACCTCGGAGTCCTCTTCTACTCTTTCACATGTCCATTATCTTATGTATTTTTCTTTTGCTAGACTCTAATGTATAGAGACACTAGATTTTCCTTTTGTAGTTTGTGATTCATGATGTTCCGGGTTTTGGGATTACTGTGTATTATTTTTGAAATAGTTGGTTATTGTACATGCCAAGCGGCATGGTACCCAGTTATGTTGTTAAATTTATATTTTTATTTTATTATTTCGCAAATGTTAGGCTTACCTAGTCGTAGAGACTAGGTGCCGTCACGACGTAATAAGGAGGAAAATTTGAGTCGTGACAGAAAATCAAATCAAATTCTTACGCATTGATAATACAAATCTTATTGAATAAAACTATAATTACAGTTTAGTATCTAAAATTACAGATGAGCAAATGTGACGAACTTGCATCAACCAAAATTAAACTATTTTTTTAATATTGAGAATAAATAACTAAGTTTTAGAATTAACTAATTAGCAAAAGAATGTAATTTAATTTTTTTTATATAAGTAAAATTATTTTGAAGTTGATAGATCTCTTAGGATACAACGATTTGTTTTGATAAGAAGACCATTAGCGGTAAAATAAATCAAAAAATTTGGAAAAATTGATAATAATAGTACGTATTGAGAGCCAAACTGGTAAAAATTCAAACTCGAAGCAATAAGGATGAAATTATAGAATACAAACTATATAATAAACGAGTTGTCATTATTATTATTATTATTATTATTATTATTATTATTATTATTATTCCAAATGATAACTCCCGATATATTTTATATTAAGTTAGTTGTTGTAGAATATTAAGTTAAAATTAGTCATTTCAGAATTTACATTGTCCATTATCAGTAATGCCAACCTCTTCATTCCTAAACAGAGAAATTTAAATTTTAAATTTGTTTTATATGACAAATTATTGTTGATAAAAGTTTTTGTTTTGTTTTGTTTATTTTCATATTAGATCATAGGAATATAAATATTTTCATAAGACATTGCTGTAGAAGAGCTCAGAACTTATAATAACGCAATTGAGAACTTTTATGAGCAAGACTCTTTTTTTCACTGAGCTAGTTAATTGAGATTAATATTCGTCATTTTCAGGACCTTATATATTTTTCATTAATTTTTATTTTATAAGTTAATATATTATTTAACAATATTTATGTAATTTTTTAAAACAGTATATTTATTAATATAGGGTACACGCGTAAAACGCGTACCCTAAGACTAGTGTGCGTAATGTCAAGAACAACACTGTAGCTTTTAGGTGAAGACGTGTTTCACTTTTTAGGAAAAATATTAATTTTGAGGATTTCTTCCTTTTCACAAAAGAATTAATCAAAATAGTCGCTCACCTAACTTTTAAACTAAAAATAGTTGGCGAATAAATAATATATGTATAATTCATGTATAGTATATGTATAATTGTTTATAATTTATATGCACATGCTAGGAAAAGTATACAGTGGATTCGGCCGACTCTTTGTGCAAAAATCCCTTCTAAAGTGCCTAGGAAAGTCTCACACTCTCACTCTAGAAGTAAAATATTTCTTAACAAATGCAACTTTATATTCTGATAACATTAATTAATACTTAAAGAAAAAAAGCAGGTACGTATGAGATTCTTTAATTTTGTAAAACAGTTACTATTAATGAAGCTCTCCAAAAAATATCCTTGTTTTGACAAACTCACCTTTCAACGACCTTCTCAAGAAGGATTTATATAAGCGGAGTAGTTTTCTCTTATATACGACGAAATAGTTTAATTGACTGTAATATATACAATTATTTTTCTTTCAACGAAGGAGATTCGGATGAACCCCTACGTTCCCTAGCTCCGTCTCTGGCTCTATGTATATGGCTTGTAAACCGATTTTCAATGATTGCTCAAAGGCACATTCAGTGGCGGAGCCACATGTATCAAAGGGGTGTCAACAGACACCCCTTCGCCGGAAAATTACAATGTATAGCTCGATAATATTTTTTTAAATATGTATATATACTATATAATGACACTCCTTGATTTCTTGGTAAATTTGTTTCTTTATATTTTGACTCCCCTTAATGAAAATCATGGCTTCGCCACTAAGCACATTGACGTTAATTTTCATCATTTTTGTGATAAAGTTACTCAAGGATCAACAATTGTCTTGGGGGATAGGAAAAAATTGGAGAAGGGGCAGTAAAAAGAAAACACAAAAAAAGGTGGGGAGTGCGAATGCGACTTATAAATCACATTAGAGAACGCTACTTACAAAACGCAATTACAAATATTTAATATGATTGAATCACAGCCTATAATGGATCTAGTATTGAGCTTGTTTTCATAATCTTAATAGATGAACCAATACTATCAAGGAAATCCACTCAGTTGCTGAAGTTTCATTTATAATTATATACTGAAATAAAAAAAGAAAATTAACCTTAACTGCTACCAAATTACCATGCTTAAACTGACAGTTTAGTGAAAGCAGAAAAAACTATGATTGGAAGAAGAAATTTTAAAAATATGCTGGCAATAATGGTTACTATGTCCATGTCTATCCTACAAATATTTATTTTTTAACATATAACATAACTCTTAATAGCAATTTTGATATAATAGAATAGTAACAAGTTTTAACTTTTAACCAGTTAAATAGCAACAGTAGATAAAAAAATTATTTACACCATCAATATATATACCTAAATCCTTTGAAGAATAATTTAGTGCTGGAATTAAAGTAGTTTTGGAAAGAGACCTAAAGGCCATCAGATGCTTTGATAATTGTTTAAACAAATTGAAATTCCAATTTTATGTTCTTACATAATAAAAAAATATTTACAGGGGTAATAAATAGGGACAAAACCATAGAAATCTTTCAATCCTCAATTTTCTTATTAGAGATAGAAAATATAAAATATAAACATAAAGGTACTACAAAATATGCTGCAATTTTTAGCAATTCTTCACTCTCCTTTGAGATCACTCCAATTCTTGACCAATCTCCACTATACCTGAAATATTAAATAAAAATTAGAGGGAAGACAAGAAAAGGGAGAAAAATAATGACAACGATAAATGCAGTGTAATATCACAAATGGGTTGAGAGGGGCTAATTTGTACGCAGACCTTACCCTTACCTTGTGAAGGTAGAGAGGTTATTTTGATAGAACCTCGGCTCAAGTAATAGTGAAAAGGAAGCAACAAACTATAGCAACAAAGCAATACAAAAACGGAAGCGAACGACACAACGAGTAATAAAAAAGGGAAAAAAAAAAGAGGTTCTCTTTATTGTAGCATCTTGAAATGTATTATAAATGTGAAGAAATATGAAAATAAAGTTCAAAAATTTATGAAAAATTACCCTGCATCAATGAATCCTAGAGCAAAGACTCCAACAGCAGCTTGAGCAAGAAACTTTCTGGGAATTTTTAGAGAGAAAATGGAGTTTTCTTGGCCTGTTGAATTTTCAGAAATTTCTCTCTTTTTTGCATATGAAATTGTTACATGTTTACTTCTTCTGTCTCTATATTTCAGAAAGAGATAAGAAAAATTAGCAGAAGAATAGCAGTTGGCAAAGTTTTGTGTGAACAACATTTTCTTATCACAGCAAATGACAATTGGCAGAAATGCACAAGTTATCCTATCTACATCTCATTTTTTATGTGTGGCTATTAAGAGTTCATTGCTTATCAAGAAAAGGTTGAGAAAATAGGCAAATCTGGTCATTTTCACAAGATAATAACAATGAACTGTCCCTTTCTATTGAATTCTTGTGGATGTTCCAAAGAAAGTATTTTCAGTTGAACTTAGGTATATTCCAAGGGCTCAAGGCATTAACATTATTAAGACATGAATTTCAGTTAAAAGAAAATTTGTGAAATTAGAATTTTTTTTTAAGTGAAATCGTTATTTTACTTGAAATACTCTTCAGACTAAAAAAAGGGCAAGCGGATATATGAAACATTAACGTTCACGCAAGGTTTGGGGAAGTGTCGTATCCCATGGGGTGTGATGTAGATAGCCTAACGGTCACTAATTTTACGGCTCGAAACCTTGAGCTACGGGTCACGTGCAGACAACTTTACCATTTTGCTCCAAGATAACTCTTCAGACCAATATTTCACAAGTATTTCAAATACCGAAGTTCAATCTTTGCAAATATTAATGGCTAAATCAGTATTTGCAAATATTGAAGTTTAGTGTTTGAAATATTAAAAAAAATATTTTATGTTCAAATGGGCTAAGCCAGTATGAATTAATGGTATCTTCAAAAGGAGAAATATTATAGAGAGAAATAAGAGAAATCTCTATTAACAACGATAACAAATTCAGTGTAATCTCATAAGTGGGATCTGGAGACGGTAGTGTGTATATATACCTTACCCTATTTTATAAAGATAGAGATGTTATTTCTGATATACCCTCGGCTCAAGGAACAATGAAAATAAAGTAACCAAGCAACAAACAATAGTAACAACAATGTAATATGGTAACGAACGCGAATGACACATCATGTAATAATAAAGAACCATGAATAAGAAAATACAAAAATATTCCTAGTACTATTGGAAAGCCTAGGAGAAAAATACGGTTACTTGTCAACCTTCAACCCTAATCCTCGACTTCCACGCCTCCCATCAAAATCATATAACACTGACCTATCTTTGGATCTAATTCCCTTCCTTTTTCTAATCTCTTTATTTCTTCATGTTTCTACTTGTCAGCCACTTGATTAACAATTTTTTGTGGCCTAAAAATAGCTTATAGAAATGCTTTTTGTCAACTTTGAATGTCTTGTCTTGTTAAAAGACCCTTTTAGCACCTCTGAATAGGTAGCTAAATAAATTGGTATTTTCTGATTACAAGATCCAAACTAAAGCCCACAATGTTTCTTTGTCACAGTCTTGCAATGTTCAGTTTGTCAAGACATTTTCTTAGCTTTTACTGAATATTTTAGTTTTGTCAAGATTCAACCTACCAAGTTCAATTAGATATAGAAATCTTGTGGATGATAAGAAAATGGACGTTGAACCGAAATTAACCACAAACGTTAACATTGATTGATAATTGTCAAAAATTATACAAGGAAACAACTGTCATACTCTAACAACCCCTTACACGTCCAGCGTAGAATATTTAAAACATAAACAACTTAGCATTGAAACGTAATATTAGGTAAACTAAGAATATGCTCTACTAATATCATATAAAGAAAATGAACGTGGAATCTAACTCACCCAAAAGGAAGCTTACAATGTGAGACTAGTGGAAATTGTTTTTTGAATGAAATTGTTTTTCTTCTCATGGTGAAGATTACTTATCCTATGAGAAAACATTTTCAATAGTTTTTGACAACAAAATACCAAAATATTAAATCGAGTAAAAGAAAGAGCTACGTTCAAAATTTTAATCATAATTCATGGAACAGTCTGTTTAATCAATGCTGTATTCAACCAATATTGAGGCATATTGCTAGGAAATGGAATTGAACCATCAGATGTCTATCTATTTAACATCTACTCCCTCTGTCTCATGTGTCGTATTTCTCTTTTACACACTCCTTAAGAAATATTAATTAGGAAAGGGATTAGACTATTCTACCCTTATTTATGTCTTAAGATATAATCTCTCTTCATTGAATATTTATTCTATTTATGTGTTATCCACATCTTCAAGAACAATTATTACTAAGGGTAAAAAAAAGAAAAAAAATAATTAATTTTGTCTTGAACTTATAAAATGATAAATAATTTGAGACAACTATTTTTATTAACTATGACTGTTAATATGAGACGAAGGGAGTATTAAACTTTAAAGATTCGGGACAATATTCCTCAAAGCTTCTACATACGATTCGTTTCTTCAATGGCAAGATCTAGCCCTTGTTGAAAAAGAACATCTAGAACCTCGCCTTGCCACATCCCAAAATGTCCTGACCCGTCAAAAATTTCTACCGCAAATTTCGCATTTGACACAATTCTTGTCATAAGCGAAGATGCCAACGATGACGTATTATTGACACTTGATGTAGATTCTTCTTGTTTACTGTCTCCCATTTTGACACAAATATTATTTAGTAGCTGACGACACAAATCAAGATTATTTCCTTTCTGGTGTGGAAGATCAGACTAAGCTGCAACCACAGAGCATACTCAGACAGAACCTTGACTCAGTTACCAAGATAGATCTTTTCTGATGTGGAAGATCAGACTATGCTGCAACCACAGAGCATACTTAGACAGTACCTTGGCTCTGATACCAATTGTTGCGGAAGCCAAATGTATATAGTGTGAATGAGTCACAACTACTATACCAAAAATTATGACAACCACTAAATAATAAACAAGACAATAAGACAACAATAAAAGAACACCAGAATTTACGAGGTTCGGCCAATTTTGCCTACTTCCTCGGACACAATCAATATTTTATTCCACTCCAAAATTACAAGTGAAATAATACTAAAGAGAGAAGATACAAATGCCTTAAGAAGATAAAAGGCAAATGAGAGGTGTATTTAAATCCTAAACATTAGGCCTCCTTTTATAGGGTGAAATTCTCATTCAAAATTGTCATCCACCGATGTGGTACTTTTGCCAATTTCAACAAATCTCCACCTTGGCAAAATTCCACATCTTCAATTTTCTCTCAATAACAAATTTTGGTTGTGTCTTCATCTTCAATCTTTAGTGTTCAACAATGTTGATCAAATCCAAACAATGTTGAAACTTGACCGCAGTCACCACTTTTGTCAGCATATCAGCAGGGTTCTCCGTAGTATGAATTTTCTTCACCGTGACTCCACCTTCTTCTATGATTTCTCGTACGAAATGATACCGAACATCAATGTGCTTCGTCCTTGCATGATAAACTTGGTTCTTCGCTAATTGAATAGCACTTTGACTATCACAAAAAATTGTAATATTTTTTTGTTCAATACCAAGCTCCTTTAGCAACCCCTGAAGCCAAATTGCCTCCTTCACAGCCTCTGTAATAGCCATGTACTCTGCCTCTGTTGTAGACAAAGCAACTGTTGACTGCAAAGTAGACTTCCAACTAACTGGTGCCTTTGCAAAAGTAAACACATAACCAGTAGTTGACCTTCGTTTGTCCAGATCACCCGCAAAATCTGAGTCACAATATCCAACTACAGACCGATTGCCTTCCTGCTCAAAAACTAACCCAACATCTACAGTACTATGAATATACCATAGAATCCATTTCACAGCTTGCCAATGCTCCTTTCCTGGATTATGCATATATCTGCTAATAACTCCAATGGCTTATGAAATGTCAGGTCTCGTACAAACCATTGCATACATCAAGCTACCAACAGCATTTGCGTATGGTACCCTTGACATATACTCCTGTTCAGTTTCATCCTTTGGCGACATAGTAGTACTTAGCTTAAAATGGGGAGCAAGTGGCGTACTAATTGGCTTAGTCTTCTTATCTATGCCAAAACGCTGTAGTACTCTCTTCAAATATTCTTTCTGAGATAAACAGAGTTTCTTTGAACGTCTATCTCTTATTATCTCCATGCCAAGAATTTTCTTTGCCTCACCCAGATCCTTCATCTCGAACTCCTCCTTCAGTTGAATCTTCAACTTATCAATTTCTTCCGAATTCTTGGAAGTTATCAACATATCATCAACATATAGGAGAAGATATACAAAGGAACCATCATTAAGTTTGCGCAAATACACACAATGATCGTATTTGCTTCTCTTGTACCTTTGCCGCAATATAAACTTGTCAAATCGCTTGTACCATTATCTAGAAGATTGTTTCAATCCGTACAACGATTTTTTAAGTTTGCATACCATATTTTCTTTTCCAGCAACTTTGAATCCTTCTGGCTGATTCATGTAGATTTCCTCCTCCAAGTTTTCATGTAAAAACGTAATTTTTATATCCATCTGAACTAGTTCCAAATCCAACTGTGCTACCAAAGCCAACATAATTCTAATGGAGGAATGTTTTACAACTGGAGAAAATACTTCATTGTAATCAATTCCCTCCTTCTGAGCATATCCTTTGGCCACCAATCTTGCTTTGTAGCGAACATCTTCTTGGTTAGGAAATCCTTCTTTCTTTGCAAATACCCATTTGCACCCAATAGTTTTCTTTCCCTTCGGGAGATTGGCTAATTTCCATGTATGATTCTGATGAAGGGACTGTATTTCTTCATTCATGGCAATCCTCCACTTATCTTCTTCTGAACTTTGGATTGCGTCTTTATAAGTGGTAGGAACACCATCAGCTACAATTGAGGTTGCGCAAGCAACCGTCTCTATGAGACAAACAGGTTTCGTTATTGTCCTTTTTGGCCTGCTGGTTGCTATTGATTCAAGTTGTTGTCGAGGTTCCTGAGTTGGAATCTCCCTCTCTACTGGCTCTTCTTCCAGAGGGTAATCTTCATGAGTTTCCTCCTCTGCTTCTTGTGTAGGAAAAATAAATTTTTCCTCAAACTCCACCTGCTTTGATGCACCACCAGTTTGTTTGACATCTTCAACTGTCACCTTATCTGTTATGGCAGATTCATCAAAGGTAACATCTCTGCTGAATATAATATTCTTTGTCTCTGGACACCATAAGCGGTATCCTTTGACTCCAAAAGTAATCCCCATAAATATAGCCTTCTTTGCTCTCGGATCCAATTTTGACTCTTTCACATGATAGTATGCAATTGAGCCAAACACGTACAAAGAATCATAATCTACAGCAGGTTTTCCATACCATTTTTCAAATGGTGTCTTGCCATCAATAGTAGCAGATGGTAGACGATTAATGAGGTGGCATGCATATATAATTGCCTCAGCCCAAAATTCTTTGCCCAAGCCAGCATTGGACAACATACACCGTACCTTCTCCAGTAAAGTCCGGTTCATATGTTCTGCCACTCCATTCTGTTGTGGTGTATGTCTGACAGTGAAGTGTCGGACGATGCCATCATTTTCACAGACCTTATTGAAATGATCATTTTTGTATTCACCTCCATTGTCTGTGCGAATACACTTGATCCTCCTGCCTGTTTGATTCTTCACCATCGTCTTCCATTTGAGAAAAATTCCCAACACTTCATCTTTCCTCTTCATTGTATATACCCACACTCTTCGGGAAAAATCATCAACAAAGGTTACAAAATAGTGCTTCCCACCCAATGAAGGTGTTTTGGAAGAACCCCAAATATCAGAGTGTACATAATCCAAAATGCCTTTAGTATTATGGATCGCTGTACCAAATTTAACCCTTGTCTGTTTTCCTTTGACACAATGCTCGCAAAACTCCAAGTTGCAAGTCTTTACGTTTTTTAACAATCCTTGATCAGATAGAGCTTTCAAGGATTTTCCTCCAGCATGTCCTAAGCGCATGTGCCATAGCCTGGTTGCTTCTGCCTCTTTTTCATCACTGGATGTCACTGTCGTTGTCCCAATAATTGTACTACCACGATAGCGGTACATGTTATTGTTCTTCTAATTGGCCTTCATTACCACTAGTGCACCGGAGCATATTCTCATCACTCCATTTTCTGCAATGATTTTGAACCCTTTTGATTCTAGGGCTCCCACAGAGATGAGATTCTTCTTCAAACCCGGTACATATCGAACATCTGTTAATGTTCTAATCATTCCATCATGGCTTCTTAATCTTATTGAACCAATGCCATATGAGGTAAGAGGGTTGTTATCCGCTGTGTGGATGACTCCATATTCTCCTTCTTGAAAATTCACGAACCAGTCCTTGTTGGGACACATATAATAGCTACAAGCCGAGTCCATCAACCATATGTCTGATGATGTTGATAACTCTGTTGTAACTAATGAGAAGTCTGAATCATCACAATCAGCTACATTTGAATCCATAATGGCCTTTCCATTGTTATGTCTGGCCTTATTCTTCAACTTCGGACAGTCTTTCTTCCAGTGCCCCTTTTCTCGACAAAAGGCACATTCATCTTTGCTGGGTCTAGATCTCGACTTGGATCTTCCCTTCTTAGTCCTCGTTTGATTTTGAGGACGACCCCTCACAATTAGTGCTTCTTCTTCTCCGCCCTTCTGTTTTTCTCCCTTTCTTTGTTCATAGCTGTACAAAGCCGAACAAACTTCTCTGAGAGAAATTTCGTCATTTTCATGGAGTAGAGTACTTTCAAGGTGCTCATACTCATTAAGAAGTGACCCCAACAACATCAAGGCCAAGTCACCATCATCAAAAGTTACATCCATATTTTGCAAATCTGTGACCAACTTATTGAAACTGTTGATATGTTCATTCATTGTGGTACCAGGAACATAGGTGAAGCGAAACAGTCTCTTCTTCATGTACAATTTATTTTGACTGTTTTTCTTCAAAAATTTATCCTCCAGTGCTTTTCATAATTTACTTGCAGAAGTTTCCTTTGTGTATGGATATTTCTGCTCTCTAGCAAGGTAGGATCGAATGGTACCGCAAGCAACACGATTGATAATTTTCCAATCTTCTTCTCCAATAACATCTGGCTTCTTTTCTTCAATGGCAAGATCTAGCCCTTGTTGAAAAAGAACATCTAGAACCTCGCCTTGCCACATCCCAAAATGTCCTGACCCGTCAAAAATTTCTACCGCAAATTTCGCATTTGACACAATTCTTGTCATAAGCGAAGATGCCAACGATGACGTATTATTGACACTTGATGTAGATTCTTCTTGTTTACTGTCTCCCATTTTGACACAAATATTATTTAGTAGCTGACGACACAAATCAAGATTATTTCCTTTCTGGTGTGGAAGATCAGACTAAGCTGCAACCACAGAGCATACTCAGACAGAACCTTGACTCAGTTACCAAGATAGATCTTTTCTGATGTGGAAGATCAGACTATGCTGCAACCACAGAGCATACTTAGACAGTACCTTGGCTCTGATACCAATTGTTGCGGAAGCCAAATGTATATAGTGTGAATGAGTCACAACTACTATACCAAAAATTATGACAACCACTAAATAATAAACAAGACAATAAGACAACAATAAAAGAACACCAGAATTTACGAGGTTCGGCCAATTTTGCCTACTTCCTCGGACACAATCAATATTTTATTCCACTCCAAAATTACAAGTGAAATAATACTAAAGAGAGAAGATACAAATGCCTTAAGAAGATAAAAGGCAAATGAGAGGTGTATTTAAATCCTAAACATTAGGCCTCCTTTTATAGGGTGAAATTCTCATTCAAAATTGTCATCCACCGATGTGGTACTTTTGCCAATTTCAACAAATCTCCACCTTGGCAAAATTCCACATCTTCAATTTTCTCTCAATAACAAATTTTGGTTGTGTCTTCATCTTCAATCTTTAGTGTTCAACAATGTTGATCAAATCCAAACAATGTTGAAACTTGACCGCAGTCACCACTTTTGTCAGCATATCAGCAGGGTTCTCCGTAGTATGAATTTTCTTCACCGTGACTCCACCTTCTTCTATGATTTCTCGTACGAAATGATACCGAACATCAATGTGCTTCGTCCTTGCATGATAAACTTGGTTCTTCGCTAATTGAATAGCACTTTGACTATCACAAAAAATTGTAATATTTTTTTGTTCAATACCAAGCTCCTTTAGCAACCCCTGAAGCCAAATTGCCTCCTTCACAGCCTCCGTAATAGCCATGTACTCTGCCTCTGTTGTAGACAAAGCAACTGTTGACTGCAAAGTAGACTTCCAACTAACTGGTGCCTTTGCAAAAGTAAACACATAACCAGTAGTTAGGGTAAGAAGGGGTAGAGAAAATGTCTCGAGCCAATGTTCGAATACCAGGCGCTAGCCGCGCTACGGGGCTTGGTATTAAGAGCTCTTTGTGATTATATTCTTTTGATATCTCATTAAACCCTTAGAGACCAGCTCATATATTAACTATATGTGGCAAAATACAACTTATGCTAATGATTGAGAAGATGAAAAGGCCAATACAGCATCACATATGAAGATAATCAGTCATCAAAAGATCAATATCTGAGCAGAAAAATATTTCTGCTTTGAAACTCTCCCAAGATGTGAGCTACTACTCATATCTTTGACCAGATAGCATATTACACAACACAAACACAAGGGTGGGCTGTTATAAGGGCTTGTGTCATTATTTTAGTAAAAAATGGCTTGACGGTATGTTCTACGGTAAGTTCAGGGTCACGAGAATGAAACAAATAATAAGGAGACTCAAACGTCTCTCGAGCAGTAAAATTTGGCCCCAGCCCAAATGACCCGCCCAAGGCTGGGCTGGTCATTGACCCATCCATTTGTAGACCTCAGCCTATCTTTACCCAACATATCTCAACTCATTTAAAGTTTGGCTGATTTTTAGTCCAAATTGATTCATGAGTAAGTTTACCAAAATATTTTTAAAATAATTTTTTTTTTTTGCTTTATATGTTATATATGACCATAACAAAAGAAAAAAAATCTTATTTAGTAATTATATAATTCATACAAAAACAACACATATTAAGTAAAGCTTGATAAGAGTTGGCACGTTGGACTAGTCCGTCTTGACCTAACTCATCTTAACCCAAGTAATGACCCGCCCAATCATTGACTCAAGCCGTTTTGACCCGCCCAAAATCGACCTAACCCGTCCATTTGACACCCCCAGAATCTCTCGAGAAGAGATGCAGCAAGGTTTGAAAGCACAATTATCTCGCTTGCAAACGTATCTGAGCGGATTAAACATACGGAAGGGGTGTCTGATATTGTAATCTTGATTTACTGATGCCTAATGCAACATGCAGTTTGTGCCCTTATTTTCAAAGAGACACAATTAATAGATGGATCACAAGAAGAAGTGAAACAGGTTCAAACTAGTAAATGCTCCCTCCATTTACAGGGTTTCTTAGTATTGACAGATTGGGCCAGCTCTTATAACACATGTTATCAAAATCTTTTATATTACTTTATTTCCAATACCAATAACACAAATCTTCTTCCAACATTCTAACACTATCCTCTGTTTAGATATCAAATAATATGCATTCACCAATTTAAGAAAGCAACTGTTATTTTAAACCTACACATAGTCTAGAAGTTTGGACCATTTCTCGATTTGTGCATGTCATCCTTGCGCAGGGGCATGCTAATCTTCTCTGTATCGTTCCAATTTTATCGGATGTCCCCGAAGGAAAGAAATCACATGTTCTGGTTTCAGTGTATAAACTTTCAAAACTTTTCTTCTGTAGGCGATGTGGTAAGAACCAGATAGTTGAGCCGATTTAGTTGGATTAGAACTGGACTCTTTTGTTACTATCTGAAAAGCCCACTTGTTTAAGATGGGCCGGCCCTTTTCACTTTGCTGTATGAGCCCATTTCTTTTTGGGTTTTACATGTGTGTGCATTTAGATAGCCACTTGGTGGAGAGCCCTATTTAAAACATAGCCAAACTTATACCTCGTATAACGTATTACAAGTCTACAAATCCCTCCACTAATTCTTAATAAGTCTCTAATAGGGCCACGTGTCCACCTACAAAATCCTATGGTTCAGTCGTTCAGATTGCAAACATTTTTTCCTGTCACCTTTATTTCGATCGCTTTATATTCTATCGGCGAAATACATAAATGACCTCTTTAAATTGTCCACAAAAATCAAATAAAAGAGTGAGAATAAGAGGGACCCGCGAGTTAAATAATAAAAAAGAGATAAACATACTTTTGAAGGTTTCACTTGACACAAGGTGTGTGTAATACACACATTTTGTGTTGTCAGCTTGAAGGGTTTAAGAGAAACACCAAAAATAACTTGAGGTGTTTATTTGATAAATGGGATTGTTTGGATGTTTATTTGATTTTTGTGAAAAACTTAAAGGGGTCATTTATGTATTTCGCCTATTGTGTTAAGCTATAATTCCAATTCTATTACTCACTCTCATCACTTTTTTCTCCATAAAAATATTATGTAAAGGAAAGAGCACACGATAGGGGGAAAAAAAAAAAAAAGGGGGGGGGGAGGGGAAGGGGGTGGGGGGTGGGGGGTGATGATAATATTTATCATTCCACATATATGTTTTTCTTCTCTATTTTTTGCTTTTGAATTTTATAACACACTTTTTCCTTCTAGAAAATAGTTCATTTTGCTTTTTTAAGGATCTGTTTTTTTTTTCTTGGCTTTAGTTTCAAGGGTTAAAAGTGACACTATGTGCATGTTAATAAAATAAATTTTATCATCAAGTCTTATAATCTACTCCCTCCTATCTTCAATAAGCGACCATTTTACCTTTCTATTTTGGTACAAAATAAGTGTCAATTTACATTTACATAATCAAGAAGAAATTAATTTTATTTTTTCAAAAATTGCCCTTATTTACATATTCCAATGTGTCAAGGTAATAATTAATTAAGATTAATTTAGTAAATACATACTTTTTTTTATAGGAATTTGTATTTCCTTAATGGGCGTGTCAAAGGTAAAATGATCACTTATTGTGACAAGAGGGAATATTTATTATATTGGGAGTACTTAACATAATATGCGGTACAGTCAAATCTCTCTATAACAACCTCATTTGTTCCGATATTTTTTTGTTGCTATAGTGAAATGTTGTTATAGCAGACATATATTATAACACAACATAATAATCGGTTCCAAAAAGAGCTTGACTTTTATAGTGAATAGTTGTTATATGAGTATGTTGTTATAGAGAGGTCTGACTGTAATACAATTATTATTATTTTTCTTTTTCTTTACCTCATTCTTTCTTTTTTAGGTCTCCAATTTTCATTTGTAATACTTCATGTGTTCAATTTTATGATTTTATAAACCATGTCATTACATCGTGTTTAAAACCACTTTTTTTTTTAATTACAACACAGAGGAAGTAAGACTAGGGCTGTTAGGGAGGATGGAAAGAGAAGTGATGACACGAGACCGAGGAAGGTGGACTGATATGGGATGGCACGGGGGAAATAGGAGACTCGGACGGGCGAGATTAACGGGCCAGAACAAGGGGTTGGGATGGGTGTCCCGTCCCGGTCGACATCGATCCCCGTCCCTCCTATCACCTACCACCTATCTCATTCCCTCTCGTCAATGGGATCGGGCTGGATTGGGACCAGATCGGGGCTGGGATGGGACCCGAATAGCCTAGCCCATTGTCAGCTTTAAGTAAAACTAGTAGATTCTTTTTAGAAATTTTACCTAATATAGCAAACTATTACACCCTATTTATTATAAACCAAAAGAATTTTAAAATATTATTACTTATAGCTACCTTTTCTATTATATAGCAAAATAGATATTTATTTTATACTCTATCATTGAGGCATGAAATACGTTAATTATGTTCTTTCTCTCTTCTCTCTCTCTCTCTCTCTCTCTCTCTCTCTCTCTCTATATATATATATATATATATATATATATATATATATATATATATATATCAGCAAGGTTCTCAATCCTCTCGTTTCTCTCAAATCTCTCTCCTTTTTTCCATCAAGGCAGTCGTCGTAGTAGCCATTTTTGGTGGCGATAGTAGACTTTCTGGAGCGAAGAGAATAGATCTGTGTTTAGTTAAGCACCTATTTGCTATAGCAGCTAACTTCTGTACTGATTTAAGGGAATAATTCTCATCTAGTCGAGGATCAAAAATTTGTTCAAACTTCTTTCAGGTCTGAAAGATGTGGTCTTACGTATTCCAGAAGTTTCTACTCATTTTTAGGTTTATTTCTGTTCAATTGACGTTTGTCGGTAATGAGTTCATATAGAAACACCCCAAGAGTCGCTGGAGAAGATTTGAGGGTTGGATTTTTGTTTGTTTCCATTTTTAATTTAATAAAATGTATACAATATTTTGCTTGGCCGGAAAACGGCATCTCCGGTGAACTTTCTTCTCTTCTTTGCTATTGAGTCACATACAATGATACAAATACATTGTATTATGTATAAATACACTCAAATACATTGTATTTTTGTATAAATATATTATTATTTTTTCATGTATTTATGTATTCCGAAGGTTTGTATTTTTTTAATACAGTCGAATATCACTATTTTTGTGATTTTTTGTTATTTGAATATAGTCGAATTGAATACGGTGAATTGAATACAATGTATAATAGTGAATAATGAATATCTGTGAATTGAATAAAATGGTATACACCCTATTTCTTGATTTTTTGTTGTTTGAATACATCTGATTTCAATACAGTGAAATTAAATACAATTAAATATTGCGCTTTCCATTATTAAACACCCGTAATCATTATTTTTTAGGCAGATTACCTCACTCTATTTATAAATATATTTGCGTGAATACATGGATACATAATTAAACAGTTGTAATCCCTATGTTTAGATGGATTACCTCACTGTATTTATAAATAGTGTCGTGCGAATACATAAAATATAGAATTAAACAGATATAATCCCTATTTTTTAGGTAGATTACCTCACTGTATTTATAAATACAGTCGCATGAATACATGGAATGCAACAGAGTAACAACGAAATTTTATATAATTGATTTTGTTGAGTTGAATTAGGAGTGATATACTCTAATTGATCATCTTTATGTTATTAAATATTTGTACTCCTTACTTATTAGGCGAATTTTGTGACTGTATTCATGAATGCAATAGCGCGAATACAGCGAATATAGTCGCGCAGCTGGACTCCCATATTTTTAGGCGAATTTCGTTGTTGTATTCATGAAACCAGTAGTGCGAATACAACAAATACAGTCGCATAATAACTAAATAGTAGTTATATGAAGTAATTATGTATATGGTAGTTATAGGAAGTTAATAGCCACTAAACAATAGTGGTTTCTGAAAATTCTTTTTTTTTAATTCCCCTTCCCTCTGATTTTTTTTATTGGAGTTATTGTTATTTTGGTGATTCGAACTTACAACCATGGTGTGTTAACCATCTGAGCAACTTTTTGTCTGAGACCAATGAGAAATTTTATTTTGGACGAGACTCACCCAACAATAGTTATATGAGGCCATTCTCTACTTTTGACAAGTGTATATGTGGGATCCATTTGCGGGCATTAAATTATAAACAAAGAAGAAAAAGTGAATTAGTGGAATGTGGGCCAACTAAAAGGATTAAATAAAATAAAAATAAAGGTAAAGTGGACTGTGAGACCCATGCAAAATCACAAATACCATCTGAAATGAATTGAAGAGCTTCTCCTTCTCGTTTTTACCACATGAAACAATACCCAAAACAAAAATAATTCTCAAACACCATTTCTTCTAATGTATTAAGGTATTATTCACACTGATTTTAAAGCTTTAGCAATTAAATATGAATTTAGAAAGATATAAAATATGATAATAAAAATAAAAAAACAAGAAGAAGACAGATATATACAAAATGTATATGGAGTATTACGTTTGGATAGATTGTCGTTTTTCTTTGTTTGAATATAGATTTGTTGTGGCCTTCGTTGGACTATGTTGATCAACAGTACAAACTGGTAAGAAATTTTGTTGGAGTATGTACTCTCTTGTGATGGCCAAACGTGGTAATTAAGGAGAAAAATGTGTAGGGTCCATCCTATTCAACAATAGGCATGTTCCTATGAAATAAAACTTGTATGGCAACTCTTTCTTGAAACCAAAATTTGAAAATAAGTGGAGGAGATTAATACATCTCCTGTAGTATTTTTGTAGGCTCGAAGAGTTCTCTCACTTCTTCAAACACACCATCCGAAAGAGAGAAAGAAAGAGTGAGGCATCGCAGACAGGGTATAAGAAAATAGTCTGTGAGGAAAATAGAGTGTGAGCGATATTATAGTGAGATGGGAATATCAAAAGAGGGTTATTACTTCTGAGTGTTGTAATGGTCTTTGGAGTATTTTACTCGGGCCTACAAAGTGTAAAATTCATTGCTATAGTGATATCAGTTGCTCCTCTCGGGGTCGTGATTTTTTCCCTTATTCAGACACGTAAAAATTGTGGTGTCGTTGTCACTCTTTTATTCTTATTTATTACCATATCTCAGTACTACATTATTATTTCATTTTTATTACCGTGAATATTATTATTGTGGGGGTTTATTCCCAACAACTGGTATCAAAGCACATGTTCTGCTTGTTCAAAGAAATACTATTCATGGTCAGTAGTACTATACTCGGTAATTAAATGTCCGAAGTAAAGTACGAGGTAGGAAAATTCAACGGAGATAGCGATTTATCAACATGGCAAAGAAGGATGAGGGATCTCCTCATTCAACAAGGATTACACAAAGTACTAGATGTTGATGCCAAAAAGCCTAATACCATAAAAGCTGAGGATTGGGCTGACTTAGATGAAAAGTCTACTAGTTCAATCATGTTGCACTTATCAGATAATGTGGTAAATAACATCATTGATGAAGACACCACATGTGATATTTGGACAAGGTTGGAAAGCCTATACATGTCCAAAATGCTGACAAATAAATTGTACATGAAGAAGTAGTTATATGCCCTACACATGGATGAATGTATGAATTTTTTGTCATATTTAAATGTGTTTAACGGACTAATCACACAGCTCCCAAACCTCGGAGTAAATATCTAGGAAGAAGATAAAGCCATCTTGCTCTGGAACTCATTGCCATCTCCGTACGATAATTTGGCAACAACCATCTTGCATGGTAAGACCACCATTGAGTTGAAAGACGACACATCAGCTCTTCTACTCAATGACAAGATGAGAAAGAAGCCTGAAAATCAAGAACATGCTCTCATCACAGAAGGTAGAGGCATGAGTTACCATAGGAATTCCAAGCAATTATGATAGATACGGAGGTCATGGAAAGTTCAAGAACCGATCCAAATCAAAATCTAAAAATAGCTACAATTGCGATTAACCATGTCACTTCATAAGATATTGCCCAAATTTAAGGAAGGGCAAAGGTGAAAGCAGTGGCCAGAAGAATGACGACAACATAACTGCGACAGTGCAAAATAATGATAATCTCTTCATAAATGAGGAAGATGATTGCATGCATTTGGTAGGTCCATAGTCGGAATGGGTGGTTGACACAGTAACATCTTACCATGACACACCGGTAAGAGATCTTTTTTGCAGATATAGAGCAGGTGATTTCGGCACTGTGAGAATGGGTAACACGAGTTACTCAAAGATTGAGGGTATTAGTGACATTTGTATCAAGACAAATATCGGATGCATATTGGTTCTAAAGAACATGCGGCGTGTACCTCATTTGCGGATGAACTTAATCTCGGGAATAGCTTTGGACCGAGATGGATATGAGAACTAATTTGCCAATCAAAAGTGGAGACTCACCAAGGGGTCATTGGTGATTGCAAAGGGAGTTGCTTGTGGCACGTTGTATAGGACAAATGTAGAAATATGCCGAGGTGAATTGAACGCGACACTAGATGAGATTTCTGCATATTTGTGGCATAAAAGAATGAGTCATATGAGCAAGAAGGGATTGCATATTCTTGCCAGGAAATCACTCATCTCTTTTTTCAAAGATATTACGGTAAAACCTTGTGACTATTGTTTATTTGGTAAGCAACATAGAGTCTCATTTCAGACATCGTCTGAAAGAAAATTGAATATACTTGATTTGATATATTCTGATGTTTGTGGTCCAATGAAAATTGAATCGATGGGTTGTAACAAATATTTTGTTACTTTTATTGATGACGCTTCACGAAAATTGTGGGTTTATATCTTGAACACCAAAGATCAGGTGTTTCAAGTTTTCTAAAAGTTTCATGCTCTGGTGAAAATGGAGACAGGCCAAAAGCTAAAGCGCCTCCAAAGTGACAATGGAGGTGGGTATACTTCAAGGAAATTTGAAGAGTATTGTTCGAGCCATAGGATCAGACATGAAAAGATAATTTCTGGAACCCCATGGCATAATGTGTAGCTGAGAGGATGAACTACACCATTGTTGAGAAGGTGAGAAGAATGCTCAGAATGGCTAAATTGCCTAAATCATTTTGGGGTGAAGCAATTCAGACAGCCTGTTACCTAATCAGTAGGAGTTCATCGGTTCCATTAGAGTTTGACATCCCAGAGAGAGTTTGGACCAACAAGGAGGTGTCCTACTCATATCTGAAGGTATTCGGTTGCAGAGCTTTTGCACATGTACCAAAGGAGAGGAGAACAAAGCTAGATGATAAATCTGTTCCCTACATATTCATTGGATATGGAGATATAGAGTTCGGGTATAGATTGTGGGATCCTGTAAAGAAGAAGGTGATCAGAAGCAGAGATGTAATCCTCCGAGAAAGTGAAGTTGGAGTTGCAGATAATCAGTCAGAGAAGGCCAAGAATGGTATAATCCCTAACCTTGTTACCATTCCTTCTACTTCTAACAAATTTCACAAGTGCAGAAAGTAGGGCCGACAAGGTTACCGAGCAGGGGAAGCAAACCTGTTGAGTTTATTGAGTAGGGGGAGCAATTTGATGATGATGTCAAGAAAGTGGAGTACCCTACTCAGGAAGAAGAACAACCTCAACCTCTAAGGAGATCAGAAAGGCCAAGGATAGAGTCATGCAGGTACTCTTCCACAGAATATGGCCTCATCAGTAATGAGGGGGAGCCAGAAAGTCTTAAAGAGGTGTCGTCCCATCTAAAAAAGAACCAGTGGATGAAAGCCATGCAAGAAGAGATGGAATCTCTATAGAAAAATGGCACATACAAGCTAGTTGAACTTTCAAAGGGTAAAAGACCACTTAAATGTAAGTGGGGTTTTAAACTCAACAAAGTTAGAAATGGCAAGCTGGTCAAATACAAATCTCGATTGGTGGTAAAAGGCTTCGAACAGAAGAAAAGTATTGATTTTGACGAAATTTTCTCACCTATTGTCAAAATGACTTCTATTCGAACAATTTTGAGCTTATCAGCTAGCCTAGATCTTGAAGTGGAGTAGTTGGATGTGAAAACTGCATTTCTTCATGGAGATTTAGAAGAGGAGATTTATATAGAGCAGCTAGAAGGATTTGAAGTAGCTGGAAAGAAACACATGGTGTGAAAATTGAATAACAGTCTTTACAAGTTTGACTCATTCATGAAAAGTCAAACATACATAAAGACATATTCTGATCCATGTGTATATTTCAAAAGATTTCTGATAACAACTTTATTATATTATTGTTGTATGTGGATGACATGTTGATTGCAGGATAAGACAATGAGCTAATTGCAAAGTTGAAGAGAGATTTGTCCAAGTCATTTGATATGAAGGACTTGGGACCATCACAACAAATTTTGGGGATGAAGATTGTTCGAGAGCGAACATGCAGAAAGTTGTGGCTATCTCAGAAGAAGTACATTGAACGTGTGCTGGAATGCTTCAACATGAAAAGTGCTAAGATAGTCAGCACACCTCATGCTGGTAATCTGAAGTTGAGCAAGAAGATATGTTCTACAATAATGGAGGAGAAATGGAACATGGCTAGAGTTCCTTATTCTTCAGCAGTCGGAAGCTTGATGTATGCAATGGTAACCAGACCTGATATTGCTCATGAAGTTAGTGTTGTTAGAAGGTTCCTTGAAAATCCTAGAAAGGAACATTGGGAAGCAGTCAAGTGGATACTCAGGTACCTAAGAGGTACCGCAGAAGATTGCTTGTGTTTCGGAGGATCTGATCTGTCATGACCCACATTTCCCTCCATAGGATGTCGTGACGACACCTAGTCTCTATGACTAGGTAAGCCTAACATCTGTGCGGAATAACAGAATATAAACTGAACTCAAGCCTCAACATGTGAAATATATATATAAAAATTAGGATTCAAATAATTACAACTCCAAAAACCCGGTAGAAATAAGTCACAAGCTCTAAAGGGAAATGCTAAGTGTCTTTATACATTAGAGTCTAAGGAAAATAAGGAATAAAACAACATAATAAGAATAGAGGGGGATTCCGAGGTCTGCGGTCGCTGGCAGAAGTACCTTGAAGTCTCCACGCATGGCTATCCCACTAGTATCTGGCATGTTAGGAAGAACCTGGATCTGCACAAAAGGATGTGCAGAAGTGTAGTATGAGTACACTATAATGGTACCCAGTAAGTGCCAAGCCTAACCTCGGTAGAGTAGTGACGATGTCAGGTCAAGGCCCTACTAGAATATAAAAGAAACAAGGCAGAAGATATAACAATATAATGAAACGACGGGGAATTTAAAGAATGAGAAGTTATAGAAAGGTAACAACACAACAAATAAAGGTAAACAATAGGGGCGCTCCCGAGGTACCGCCTCGTAGTCTCAAATATAAATACACAACAGGAGGAGCTCCCGAGGTATCGCCTCGTAGTCTCAAAAGTAAATATATAATAGGGACGCTCCTGAGGTACCACCTCGTAGTCCCTAAAAAAAATACACAATAAGGGGAGCTCCCGAAGTACCGCCCCGTAGTCCCAAAAGTAAATATGCAACATGGGCGCTCCCGAGGTACCGCCTCGTAGTCCCAAAAGTAAATACACAACTCATAACCTATGGACCAATGAGTTTACAATAAGGAATCATACAGTTAAAGACTGAATACAAGATCAAGGAAGCGGGTAATTCAACCAAGCACGTTACACAAGTTGCAAGTAAGAGTTAAGACACGTAGGCATGCGACATTAGGCTAAACATGATGACTACACCGGCTAGAGAAACTCAATTAAGGAATTAAAAAGAAAACTAGTCAGTAAGAACCAGATTTTTCAACATTTAACCCGAGTACGCACTTGTTACCTCGCGTACACAACTTTCACGTATTTCAAATATCATAACAATGCCAAAACCTAAGGGGAGTTTCCCCCACACAAGGTTAGACAAGTCACTTACCTCAAATCTCGCTCAATCAATTGATAAGAATGCCTTTCCATGGACTTTCCGACTCAGAATGGTCCAAAGCTAGCCAAAAGCAATTACATACTATAAATACAACTACAAGAAACTAATTTAAATAATAAATCTACGACTTTAGCAAAGAATCGAAAAATCGCCCTAAAAAGTCAAAACCGGGCCCACATCTCAGAATCAGATAAAAGTCACAAAATACGAACACCCATTCAATATCGAGTTCACCCATATCAAAATTACTCAAATCTGATACAAAATTCTCGATCAAAACCTCAAACTTCGGCCTAAAGATTTTTCCACCTTTTTCACAAATTTCTCAACCAAATGCTTAATTAAATAAAGAATAAATGATATCTTAGTGGAGATTAATCAATAACAAGTCAAGAATCCTTACCCCAAATATTTCCTCAAACAAACACTCAAATTTTCTCCTCAATCCGAGCTCTATATCTCACAATATGAAGAAAATGGCAAACCCTCGATTTAATATAATTTGCCCAAGCTTTTCGAAACTACGGCCAAATAACCGCACCTGCGGGACCGCTTTTGCAGTAAAATACTCCGCTTATGCGGAAATCACTTAAGTCCTCCAGGGCCCGCACCTGCGCTCCAGGTTTCGCAACTGCGGACGCGCTTCTGCGGCCCGTGATTCGCTTCTGCGGAAACAGCCTTCGCCTCACTACTCCGCATCTGCAGAGCCCTTCTCCCACATGCGGGCTCACACATGCAGATTTCCCTTCGCACCTGCATCCACCCCAGGGCATTCCCAGCTCTGCATATGCGCAATCCGCACCTGCGGCATCACATGTGCAGCCAACCCCTCACAGATGCGATCACAACAGAAGAGTCCTAGCTTCAGCAAAGCACTAAGTCCCATTTTTGATCCGTTAACCATCCAAAATCAACTCGAGGCCCCCGGGACCTCAACCAAACATACCAACAAGTCATAAAACATCATATGAACTTAGTGGATCCTTTAAATCACATCAAACAACGCTAAAAATATGAATTGCACATCGATTAAACCCTAATGAACTTTAAAACTTCAAACTTCTACATACGACGCTGAAGCCTATCAAATCAACTCCGATTGACCTCAGATTCTGCACACAAGTCATAATTGACATTACGGACCTACTCTAACTTTTGGAATCGGAATCCGACCCCGATATCAAAAAGTCTACTCACTGTCAAACTTCCCAAAAATCATCCAATTTTTCAACTTTCGCCAATTGATGCTAGATCTACGGACCTCCAATTCAACATCCGAACATGCTCCTAAGACCAAAATCACCCTACGGAGCTATTGAAACTGTCGAAACTCCATTCTGGAGTTGTCTTCACACAATTCAAACTACAGTCAATTCCTATAACTTAAACTCCCAATTTAGGAACTATGTGTCCCATTTCACTCCGAAACCAAAAACCAAACCTCCCGACAAGTCATGTAACCACAAAATGAGATGGAGGAAGCAATAAATAGGGGTTCATGGCTAATACTCTCAAAACGACCGACCGGGTAGTTACATCCTCCCCCTCTTAAACAAACCTTCATCCTCGAACGAGTATAGAGACATACCTGAAGTGGTAAAAAGATGAGGATAACGGCTGCACATATCATGCTCGATCTCCCAAGTCGCCTCCTCGACCGGATGACACCTCCACTGAACCTACACTGAAGCGATATTCTTCGACCTCAACTTTCGAACCTGCCTATTCAAAATGGCCACCGGCTCTTCAACATAAAATAGATCCTTGTCCAACTGGACTGAGCTGAAGTCTAATACATGAGATGGATCGCCGTGATACTTTCGGAGCATGGAAACATGGAATACTGGATGAACTGCACAGAGTCTAGGTGGTAGTTCAAGTCTGTAATCCACATCTCCAACCCTCTCGAGAATCTTAAAAGGCCCGATATACCTAGGGCTCAACTTGACCTTCCTCCCGACCCTCATAACAACCTTCGTGGGAGAAATTCGGAGCAATACTCGCTCCCCAACCATGAATGCAATGTTGCAAACCTTCTGATCTGCATTACTCTTCTGCCTAGATTGGGCTGTACGAAGTCGATCCTGAATCAATTTAACCTTTTCCAAAAGCATCCTACCAAAGCTCTACCCAATAGTCTAGCCTCACCCGGCTCAAACCAACCCACTGGAGACCGGCACCACCTACCATACAAAGCCTCAAACGGTGTTATCTGAATGCTCGACTGATAACTGTTGTTATAGGCAAACTCCGTAAGTGGCAAGAACTGATCCCAAGCACATCCTCCAATATCTGAATAGTGCGCTCGGACTGTCCATCCGTCTGAGGGTGAAATGTTGTGCTCAACTCCACCCGAGTACCCAACTCATGATGTACGACTCTCTAGAACCGCAATGTAAACTGTGTACCATGGTCAGAGATGATAGATACTGGTACGTCATGAAGCCTGACAATCTCGCGAATGTAAACCTGAGCCAGCTACTCCGAAGAGTAAGTAGTAATCACAGGAATGAAATGAGCTGACTTGGTCAATCTATCCACAATCACCTAAACTGCATCGAACTTCCTCTGAGTTTGTGGGAGCCCAACAACGAAATCCATAGTGATCCGCTCTCATTTTCACTCCGGAATCTCTAGCTTCTAAAGCAATCCACCTGGCCGCTGATGCTCATAATTCACCTGTTGACAATTTAGGCACCGAGCTACATATTCCACTATGTCCTTCTTCATCCACCTCCACTAATAGTGTTGCCTTAAGTTCTGATAGATCTTCGCGGCACCTGGATGAATGGAGTACCACGAACTGTGAGCCTCCTCGAGAATCAACTTATGCAAACCATCTATATTAGGCACACATAGCCTGCCCTATATCCGTAATACGCTGTCATCTCCTATAGTGACTTACTTGGCATCATGGTGCTGAACCGTGTCCTTAAGGACAAGCAGATGGGGGTCATCATACTGATGTTCTCTGATACAATCATAAAGAGAAGACTGAGAAACCACACAAGCCAGAACTCGACTCGGCTCGGAAACATCCAATCTGACAAACTGGTTGGCCAAGGTCTGAACATCCAAGGCTAAAGGCCTCTCTGCTACCGGTAGATATGCTAAGCTGCCCAAAATCTCTGCTTGTGTCTCAAGGCATCGGCCATCACATTGGTCTTATCGGGATGACAAAGAATGGTGATGTAATAATCCTTAAGCAACTCCAACCATCTTCGTTGCCGCAAGTTAAGATCCTTCTGTTTAAACAAATGATGTAGGATCCAGTAATCGGTGTAGACCTCACAAGGGATACCATACAAATAGTGCTGCCAGATCTTCAAGGCATGAACAATAGTTGTTAACTCGAGGTCGTGGACAGGATAGTTCTTCTCATGTACCTTCACCTATCTAGACGTGTAGGCAATCACCCTACCGTCCTATATCAACACTGATCCGAGACCAATGCGCGACGTATCACAATACACTGTATAAGACCCCAAACCAGAATACAACACTAACAATGGGGTTGTAGTCAAAGCAGTCTTGAGCTTTTGAAAGCTCCCCTCACACTCCTCGGTCCACCTGAACGGAGTACCCTTTTGGGTCAATCTAGTCATATGTGCTGCAATAGACGAGAAACCCTCAACTAATCGACGGTAATACCCCGCCAAGCCAAGAAAACTCCGGATCTCCGTAGCTGAGGAAAGTCTGGGCCAACTCTGCATTGTTTCAATCTCCTTCGGATCAACCTTGTTCCCCTCACTCGATACTACATGACACAAAATGCCACTGACTCTATCCAGAATTCACACTTCAAAAATTTTGCATACAACCTCTTTTCCCTCAAGGTCTGAGCACGCTTCACAGGTGTTGCTCATAATCCTCCCGGCTCTGAGAGTACACCAGAATGTCATCAATAAATACAATAATGAAAAAGTCAAGATAGGACTGAAATACATTGTCCATCAAGTGCATGAATGTTGTTAGGGCATTGGTCAACCCAAAAGACATAACAAGGAACTCGTAATGACCATACCGAGTCCTGAAAGCAGTCTTCGGGATATCTGGCTCCCGAATCTTCAGCTGATGATAGCCTGAACGCAAGTCGATCTTAGAGAACACTCTGGTACCCTGAAGCTGATCAAATAGGTCGTCAATATGTGGCAATGGATACATGTTCTTCACTGTAACCTTGTTCAACTGGTGATAATCAATACACATTCACATAGAACCATCATTCTTCTTTACAAACAATACAGAAGCACCCCAAGGCAACACGCTGGGCCGAATGAAGCCCTTATCAAGCAACTCTTGCAACTGTCTCTTTCAACTCTGTTGGAGCCATACGATAAGATGGAATAGAAATGGGTTGAGTGCCCGGTAACAAATCAATGCCAAAGTCAATATCCCTGTCATGCGGCATGCCCTGAATATCCACTGGGAATACATCTGAATAATCCTTTACTACCTAAACTGACTCGACGGTAGGAGTATCAACACTAACATCCCTCACATATGCTTGATATCCATCACACCCCTTCTTAACTATTCATTGAGCCTTAAAAAATAAGACAACCATGATAGGAATATGATCTAAGGTACCTCTCCACTCTAGTTGTGGTACACCTAGCATAGCCAACGCTACCGTCTTGGAGTGACAGTCAAGGATAGCATCATAGGGTGACAACCAGTCCATGCCCAAAATAATATCGAAATCCACTATATTGAGCAATAATAAATCGGCTATGGTCTCAAAATCACTAAGAATAATCAAACACGACCGATACACATGGTCAACAACAATAGAATCACCCACGGGTGTAGACACAAAGATATGAGAACTCAGAGAATCACGGGATACACCCAAATATGGGGCAAAATAAGATGACACATAGGAATAAGTGGAGCCTGGATCAAATAAGACTGATGCATCTCTATGAAAGACCAGAACAATACCTGTGATGACAAAATTGGATACAACTGCCTCCGTCCTAGCAGGAAGGGTATAATATCTGGCCTGGCCTCCCCCTCTAGGGTGACCTCTACCTGTCTGACCTTTACCTCGAGCTGGTTGTGCAGGTGGGGTGGTAGCTGGTGCTGTAACTATAGCCTGAGGACCCGGTAGAGCACGCGATGCTTAAGTGGTCTGTGGAGGTGCACCCCTCCTGAGTTTGGGGCAATCCCTCACCATATGACGAGTGTCGCCACACTCAAAACAAGATCTCGGAGAACGTAGTTGTTGTGACTGGCTCGGGCCTGATCGGCTAGATTGACCGCTGAAAGCACCCCATGTAGGTAGTGCACAGATAATGGCAGTGCATAATAAGGAGCTCGGGGCCTAGGAGTGGCCGGAGCACCGCTGGCGGCTGGAAGTGCTGAATGAACAGGGCAACCTACATAGCCCCTAGTCTGACGAGATGCCGCTGGGGCACGAGTACCACTATAAGTGCCAGATTCTCGAGACCTCTTGGCCTCCCTCTGCTCTCTCTCTCTCTCTCTCTCTCTCTCTCTCTCTCTCTCTCTCTCTCTCTCTCTCTCTCTCTAGTCACCATACCCTCCAATATCCTGGCGATCCCCACCACCTACCAGTATGCGATGTTTACCTCCAACTCTCGGGCCATGCTAAATCTAATACTGGGGTTGATCCCCTCAATAAATCGACGAACTCGCTCCCGAACTGTAGCAACCAAAACTGGCGCATGCCTAGCCAAATCACTGAACCGGACTGCATACTCTGACATGGTCATAGAACCCTGGCACAACTGCTCAAACTCTGCGCGCCATGCATCTCTGAGACTCTGGAGTACATACTCCCTCAAGAACATATCTGAGAACTGAGTCCAAGTGAGTGAAGTTGCCTCGGCCAGACTACCCAACTCATATGCTCGCCATCACTGATTAGCTGCTCCTCTAAGCTGGAATGTAGTGAAAGAAACCCCACTAGACTCCGCAACATCCATAGTGCGGAGGATACTGTGGCACTCCTCAAGAAACCCTGGGCATCCTCTGACACCAAGCCACTGAAAGTAGGAGGGTGGTACTTCTTGTACCTCTCGAACCTAAGATGTTCCCCCTCAAAAACTGTTGCACTAACCTCGGGCTGAATTGGATCTACTGAGTGCATCGGTATGACCTCAGGAACCTGGTCGACCTGGACCCGCTGCTCTGGGCTATGGGAGGCGGAAGTCTGTGCTCCTCCCCCGACCTGAGATATGGCAGGAGCAAGTGGTATCAATCCTTCCTGAGCCAAGGTGCTGAACGTGCTCAGAAACTGGGCGAGAGTCTCTTGGAGGACTGGTGCAGTAACAAGCGTCTCAAGTGTCTGCCCTCCAATTGAAGCTACCGGTGGCTCCTCTGTAGCAGCTCGTACGGGTGCTCTGGTTGCACTACGTGAATGTCCTCGAGGCTCTAACAGAGGGCGCGGATGTCTGGTCATCTCATCCCGCTATACGTGTCCTCACAATCTGTGAGAGAATAGAAAGACAGAATTTTAGAGTCCGAAGTCAAAATCTCGCACGATAAAGAATCAATGACGTGAAGCTTTTCCTAACAGTTCTATATCCTCCCAAAAATAAGTACAGACGTCTCCGTACCGATCCGTGAAACTCTACTAAACCTGCTTGTGACTCATATCACCTATGAACCTAGTGCTCTAATGCCAACTTGTCACGACCCACATTTCCCTCCGTAGGATGTCGTAATAACACCTAGTCTCTATGACAAGGTAAGCCTAACATTTGTGCGGAATAACAGAATACAAACTGAACTCAAGCCTCAACGTGTGAAATATATATAAATATTGCGATTCAAATAATTACAACTCCTAAAACCCGGTAGAAATAAGTCACAAGCTCTAAAGGAAAATGCTAAGTGTCTTTATACATCAGAGTCTAAGGAAAATAAGGAAGAAAACAACATAATAAGGATAGAGGGGGACTCCGAGGTCTGCGGACACTGGCAGAAGTACCTTGAGGTCTCCACGCATGGCTATCCCACCGGTATATGGCCTGGTAGGAAGAACTTGGATCTCCACAAAATGATATGCAGAAGTGTAGTATGAGTATACCACAACGGTACCCAGTAAGTGCCAAGCCTAACCTCGGTAGAGTAGTGACGAGGTCAGGTAAGAGCCCTATTGGAATAAAAGGGAAACAAGGCAGAAGATGTAACAATATAATGAAATAATGGGGAATTTAAACAATGAGAAGTTACAGAAAGGTAACAATACAACGAATAAAGGTACACAACAGGGGCGCTCCCGAGGTACCGCCTCGTAGTCCCAAATGTAAATACACAACAGGGGGAGCTCCCGAGATACCGCCTCATAGTCCCAAAAGTAAATATGCAACAGAGGCGCTCCCGAGGTACCGCCTCGTAGTCCCAAAAGTAAATACACAACTCATAACCTATGGAACAACGAGTTTACAGTAAGGAATCATACAGTTAAAGACTGAATACATAATTCAACCAAGCATGTTGCACAAGTTGCAAGTAAGAGTTAAGACACGTAGGCATGTGACATTAGGCTAAACATGATGACTACACTGGCTAGAGCAACTCAGTTAAGGAATTTAGAAGAAAACTAGTCAGCAAGAACCAGATTTTTCAATATTTAACCCGAGTGCGCACTCGTCACCTCACGTAGACGGCCTTCACGTATTTCAAATATCATAACAATACTAAAACCAAAGGAGAGTTTCCCCACACAAGGTTAAATAAGTCACTTACCTCAAATCTTGCTTAATTAATCGATAAGAATGCCTTTCCCTGGACTTTCCGACTCAGAACGGCCCAAATATAGCCAAAAGTAATTACATACTATAAATACAACTACAAGAAACTAATTTAAATAATAAATCTATGGCTTTAGCAAAGAATCAAAAAATCGCCCCAAAAAGTCGAACCTGGCCCACATCTCGGAAACGGATAAAAGTAATAAAATACGAACACCCATTCAATATCGAGTTCACCCATACCAAAATTACTCAAATCCGATGCAAAATTCTCAATCAAAACCTCAAAAATCGGCCTAAGGAATTTTTCACCATTTTCACAAATTTCTCAACCCAAATGCTTAATTAAATGAAGAATAAATGATATCTTAGTGGAGATTAATCAAAAACAAGTCAAGAGTCCTTACCCAAATATTTCCTCTGAAAACCCTCAAAATTGCTCCTCAATCCGAGCTCTATATCTCAAAATATGAAGAAAAAAATGGCAAACCCTCGATTTAATATAATTTACCCAGGCTTTTCGCATCTGCGGCCAAATAAACGCACTTGCGGGACCACTTTTATGGTAAAATCCTCCGCTTCTGCGAAAATCACTTAAGTCCCCCAGGGCCCGCACCTGCACTCTAGGTTTCGCACTTGCAGACGCGCTTCTGCGGACCGTGATCCGCTTCTGCAGAAACAGCCTTCGCCTTACTACTCTGCATCTGTAGAGCCCTTCTCGCACCTGCGGGCTCGCAGATGCGGATTTCCCTTCGCACCTGCGTCCACCCCAGGCCAGCCCCAGCTCCGCATCTGCGCAATCCCAGCTGCACCTGCGGCCAACCCCTAGTAGATGTGATCACACCAGAAGAGTCCCAACTTCAACAATGCACTAAGTCCCATTTTTGATCCGTTAACCATCTGAAATCAACTCGAGGCCCCCATGATCTCAACCAAACATACCCACAAGTCCTAAAATATCATACGAACTTAGTCGAGCCCTTAAATCACATAAAACAATGCGAAAAATACGAATTGCACATCGATTCAAGCCTAATAAACTTTAAAACTTCAAACTTCTACATCTAACACCGAAACCTATCAAATCAAGTCCAATTGACCTCAAATTTTGCACACAAGTCATAATTGATATTACAGACCTATTCCAACTTTCAGAATCGGAATTCGACCTCGTTATCAAAAAGTCCACTATCGGTCAAACTTCTCAAAAATCATCCAATTTTTTAACTTTCGCCAATTGACGCTAAAATGACCTGCGGACCTCCAATTCAACATCTGAACACTCTCCTAAGACCAAAATCACCCTAAGGAGCTATTGGAACTGTCAAAACTCTATTCCAGAATCGTCTTCACACAATTCAAACTACGGTCAATTTCTATAACTTAAACTCCCAATTTAGGGACTTTATGTCCCATTTCACTCTGAAACCAAAAATCAAACCTCCCAGCGAGTCACGTAACCACAAAATGATATGGAAGAAGCAATAAATAGGGGTTCAGGGCTAATACTCTCAAAACGATCGGTCGGGTCGTTACATCCTCCCACTCTTAAACAAACGTCCGTACTCGAATGAGTATAGAGACATATCTGAAATGGTGAAAAGATGAGGCTAACGGCTGCACATATCATGTTCGGTCTCCCAAGTCTCCTCCTTGCCCGGATGACCCCTCTACTGAACCTTCACTGATGTGATGTTCTTCGACCTCAACTTTCGAACCTGCCTATCCAAAATGGCCACTGGCTCCTTAACATAAAATAGATCCTTGTCCAACTGGACTGAGCTGAAGTCTAACACATGAGATGGATCATCGTGATACTTCCGGAGCATGGAAACATGGAATACTGGATGAGCTGCAGAGAGGCTAGGTGGTAGCACAAGTCTGTAAGCCACCTCTCCAACCCACTCGAGAATCTCAAAAGGCCCAATATACCTAGGGCTCAACTTGCCCTTCCTCCCGAACCTTATAACAACCTTCATGGGAGAAATCCGGAGCAAGACCCGCTCACCAACCATGAATGCAATGTCGCGAACCTTCTGATCTACATTACTCTTCTGCCTAGATTGGGATGTACGAAGTCAATCCTGAATCAATTTAACCTTTTTCAAAGAATCCTGAACCAAATCTATACCCAATAGTCTAGCCTCACTCGGCTCAAACCAACCCACTAGAGACCGGCACCGCCTACCATACAAAGCCTCATACGGTGCCATCTGAATGCTCGACTGATAACTGTTGTTGTAGGCAAACTCTGCAAGTGGCAAGAACTGATCACAAACACCCCCAAAATCCATCACACACGCACAAAGCATATTCTCTAATATCTGAATAGTGCGCTCAGACTGTCCGTCCATCTGAGGGTGAAATGATGCTCCGAAGAGTAAGTAGTAATCACATGAATGAAATGAGGTGACTTGGTCAATCTATCCACAATAACTCAAACTGCATCGAACTTCCTCTGAGTCTGTGGGAGTCCAACAATGAAATACATAGTAATCCGCTCCCATTTTCACTCCGGAATCTCTAGCTTCTGAAGCAATCCACCTGGACGATGATGCTTATACTTCACTTGTTGGCAATTTAGGCACCGAGCTACATATTCCACTATGTCCTTCTTTATCTACCTCCACCAATAGTGTTGCCTCCACCAATTTAGGGATTATGTGTCCCATTTCACTCCGAAACCAAAAATTAAATCTCCCGGCGAGTTTCGTAACCACAAAATGAGATTGAGGAAGCAATAAATAGCGGTTCAGGGCTAATACTCTCAAAACGATCGGTCGGGACGTTACATGATCTAATCTTGAAGGGCTATACATATGCTGATATGGCAGGAGACCTTGATAATAGAAAATCCACTGCAGGATACTTGTTCACATTTTCAAGGGGAGTTATATCATGGCAGTCGAAGTCGCAGAAGTGTGTCTCACTCTTTATAACTGAAGCAGAGTATATTGTCGCTACTGAAGCTGACAAGGAGATTTTATGGCTGAAACGTTTTCTTCAAGAACTTGGATTGCACCAGAAGGAATATATAGTCTATTGTGATAGTCAAAGTGCAATAGACCTAAACGAAAACACTATGTATCATGCAAGAACAAAGCACATCGACGTGTGATATCACTGGATTCGGGAAAAGATAGAGGACAGATCAATGCAGGTCAGGAAGATCCCTACAAGTGAGAATCCTTCAGATATGCTGACCAAGGTGGTACCAAGAGATAAGTTCGAGCTATGCAAAGAACTTGTCGACATGCACTCAAACTAGCAACCCAGTGTTACCTCTTTCAGGTTAATAGGACCAATGGGGGATATTTGTAGGGTTCATCCTATTCAATAATAGGCATGTGCCTATGAAACAAAACTTGGTCGGCAACTCTTTCTTAGAGCCAAAGTTGGGAAATGAGTGGAGGAGATTAATACATCTCTTGTAGCATTCTTGGAGGCTACATATTTTGCTCATATAAAAGGAGGAGCTCTTTCACTTCTTCAAACACACTATTAGAAAGAGAGGAAGAAAGAGTGAGGCATCACAGACAAGGTATAAGAAAATAGTCTTTGAGAAAAATAGAGAGTGTGAGCGATATTGCAGTGAGGTGTGACTATCAAAAGAGGGTTATTTCTTTTGAGTATCGTAGTGGTCTTTGGAGTATTTTACTTGGGCCTACAAAGTGTAAAATATTTTGCTATAGTGATATTAGTTGCTCCTCTCGGGGTCATGATTTTTTTCCTTATTTAGAACTTAGAAGGGGTTTTCACGTAAAAATCTTGGTGTAGTTGTTACTATTTTATTCTTGTTGATTACCGTATCTTAGTGCTACATTATTATTTCGCTTTTATTACCGTGAATATTATTACTGTAGGAGTTTATTCCCAATAAAATGGCTTTCACATTTTTTCTTTCCCTCCATTTCTCTTGTACTATCTATTTAGTTCTCTATTTATTGAATATGAATATATGAGGTGGGAACCACATCAACAAATTCACTTTTTCTCTTTATTTATTTAAATTAATCCAATATCAATGAATGGACCTCACAAATACACTTGTCAAAAATAGAGCATGGCCTCGTACAACTATTATTGGGTGGTTCCACCCAAAATAAAATTACTCGAAACCAATAGATTAAAAAAAAAGAATCAGTCAATATCTATCTTTTCATTGAAAAGGTTTTCATTTTTCAAATGGGAAAAGGGCCAAATATACCCCTGTACTTTCCAAAAATATTTAAATATACCCTTCGTTATACTATGAGTCCAAATATACCCCTCATTTAAATAGAGGTACACGTGTCATCGTCCTGTTGGCTAATTATAAATATCTCCTAATTAATTAAAAAGACCGATTACCCATACTCGAAAAGTAATTTTCTAAAGCAATTTTTTTGTAAAAACTGGAAAAATTGAATTTGTTTTTACTAAAAACTAAAAAAACGAAAATATTTTTTTTTCCAGTTTTTACAAAAAAACTCATGTTGTTTCCAATCTCATTAACTTCTGCTAAGGTACTCAGTTCTGGCACATGTGATTTTGCAATTCTCCAAACCAGTGTTGCATTTACAAGGATAGCTACAGAGCTAACTTGCAAATCAACATCCAACTTATCACAATAGAAACAAGCAGAAATAGAAAGTTAAGATTCAAATGATTTCAACTTTTCAGGATTTCAACGCACAAAGGAAAAGCAGGGAAAAGACATGACAAATACATCTTTCAACATGTTGTTTTAAAGAACCAAAGATTAACTGGGAATGAATACAAGAAGATCTGGCTACCAAGCATCACAAATTTATGAAAACTAAGCATAAATGTGACTTGAGCAAGTGAAAATTTATTCATATATAAACTGCAAATGAATATTTACATACCTAAAGCAGAGAACAATGGAGAAATGACCAAATAAAGGTCTGGAATCCAAAAACAAAACAGGCTCAGCTACTAGCAGAGAAATAACAAATAGAGGAACAAACAGGGATCCGAGCTTTAGAACTAGAGCTCAAACACAGCCAAACAAGAACAAGCAACAACACAGAAGAAATAGCCCCAAAAACTCAGTTTGATGGAACTTTTTTTTTGAGTGTTTTCCTCACTCTAAAAATCAGTCTTAAAATGAAGAAAAGGATTCTGAATTTCAGAGCGTTTTTTTCCGTGTATGAGTCCAGTCCCTTTATGTAGAGAATTCCTCTATTATATAGAGTGTAAGAGTGTATTAAGATAGAGATGAGGGAGGTTCCATAAGGGAATCTGTCAGCCCTCTCTAAAATTCAGGAAAATAGCATCTTTTGGCAACTTATTTGGACATCTATCCTATTTTCAGCATCTTTTCTAACAGTTGTCCCTTTTAGATATTTTTCTTTACTCCCCAAACATTTAAACTTCTGAAACTTTAACTTTTACCCCAAGTTTTGAAGTAATTCCCACATTTTAATGTATTTTCAAATCTTTTATCCTGTTTTAAAACCTTTTAACAAACAAACAGACAGATTCTCTTATTTTCCTATTTGTTTTAGACCCCTGAAATTCCAATTACTACACATAACCACACAAAGAGGAGCATAATGATCTTAAACAACACATTAATGCTATAACCTAGTTATTTAACCATTAATTGATTATACTTGAAGCAATTAAGTCAATTAATAATACCAGACTAATTAATCATGCATGTAACTAATCAACTAGACAAAGACACATTAAAACAGTAGTTAATCCTAAATGCAAAAATAACAACTAATTTAAACTAATGAGAAAAAGACGATTACCCCGAAGAGTGTGGAAATTCGGAACTTCGACTAGTTGGTCAGACTCTGGTGTTTTCGACACGAACTGAAATTAATGTCAATCGATTGTTTTTGAATCGAACCTTGAAGCTTTGAAAAACTTGAAAAGGGCAAGACTAGGGTTTCTAAGTTTTTTAGATCTGGAATTGGGTGAATTCAGGTGGGTTTTGAAGGCTAAAACTAAGAGATTCGGAGTTAGGGGAAGGTGGGGATTGTCTGGTAAAAATTTGGGGTTATTTTGAGTGGTGCCGCCAGTCAAAAGCGGGTTGGGGATGTAGTGACGGCTAGGGTTTGATAAGAGGTGAGGGAGATGAGAGAATGAGGGGTCTTCAGGGTTTGGAGGTTGGGTTAGGATAGTTATATGGGAATGGATGGATTAGTTTCGGGCCGTAGGATCATGGGGAATCAACAGATAGGATTGAAAAGGGTGAAACTGGGTCATTTTGGTTTAGAGGGTGCTGGATCGGGTTTAAAGGGGTTGGGCTTAGGCAGATGGAGGAAAAATGGGCCAATCCAATTTTAACTCAAAAACAAACCCCCATTTTCCTTCAATTAATAAAATCAATTTATTTTCAAATGTGGCAATTCTAATTTCCCAAATCAAATCTAATTTTGCCAAATTGAACTACTTACTATTTTTAACAATTAACTAGTTAACTTAACACTAAAGAAATTATTAATTTTAAAACCTAAAGCTAAAAATATAAAAATGACATTGTATTTTTTGTGATTTTTATTTAATAATGTATTTAATTAATGTAATTAAATCCTAAATGCAGATAAACATCTAAAATGCTAATGCAATGAAGAATTAAACACTTTTTGGTATTTTTCATGACTTTGAAATATTAAATATACGCAAAAATATAGCTAAATGCAAACAAGCAGTTAAAAAGAATTCCTAAAATTCTATAAAATTAAAAACAATTAGAAAAAATCTATTTTGGTGGATTTTGTAGGAATATTTTCGTGAGGCAAAAATTACGTGCTCACAGCTGCCCCTTTTTACTCGAAAACATGAAGAGTTTTCGGACAAAGATAAAGTGAGCAATCATGAATAATTTTTGCCCGTTTGATACTCCATGGGAAGCATTTTGAAAATTTTTGACCGAACCTTGCTTCGAAGGTTGCTTATATATCCTTGGCTATAAAAGAATAAGGTCAATGTAGTTCTATAAGTTTTAGTAGCTGGGACTACCGGGAAGCTGTGATTTCAATGCTGTTTGCTGATGTTGCTGCTTGTTGAGCTCCTTATTACACCAAAATCAAAATAAAAAAGACACTAAGACTATCAGCTATGAGTTACAAGATTCCTATCTATGAGTCTTTTGAAGCTTGATCTTAAACCTTGGGTGGTTCTTCATGCAGACTCTAATTCGAATCTTGATACTTGCTAGCTGCAGATGCTAGTTCATTCTTCTTCAGCTTTTCGAATCAAGATGGGACATGCAGAGCTTGTGGCTTCAGTCATGTCTTGATCGGTCCACATCTTTTCTCCGCTTATGCACTTTGGATTCACTTCTTTTCTTTTATCTTCTTTTCTTTGGATCGAGATATCTTCTTTTGGTCATCCCAAACCCTATGCCTCGAGGTATAACCTGCTCAGGCACCAAAACAAATGAACAAAATTTTTCTGCCCCAGTCTTCACTAGGAAAATTTTGTGAGTTATCTGTAACAAAGCTCTATACTACTTCATTTATTAAAAGCAATAAAAGGTCAGGATTGGTGTACCCTTGGGAAAATAGAGATTGGGGAATGGAAACCCTATATCTAAAAATGAAAGCAACTAGGGAGTGGAGACCCTATGTTGAAAAAGCAGACTAGGGAGTGGAGATCCTATGTCTAAAATAAAATCAACTAGGGAGTGAAAACCCTATGTTGGAAAAGATACTAGGGAGTGGAGACCCTATGTCTAAAATAAAATCAACTAGGGAATGGAGACTCTATGTTGAAAAAGCGACTAGGGAGTGGAGACCCTATATTTAAAAATCAACTAGGGAGTGGAGAGCCTATGTTGGAAAAGCGACTAAGGAGTGGAGACCCTATGTTTAAAATAAAATCAACTAGGGAGTGGAGACCCTATGTTGGAAAATTGAATAGGGAGTGTAGACCCTATGTCTAAAAAAATCAACTAGGGAGTGGAGACCCTATGTTGGAAAAGCGACTAGGGAGTGGAGACCCTATGTCTAAAATATCATCATCTAGGGTGTGGAGACCTTATGTTTGAAAAGAGACTAGGTAGTAGAGTCCTTATGTCTAAAATAAAATCAAACTAGGGAGTGGAGACCCTATGTTGGAAAAGAGACTAGGGAGTGGAGACCCTATGTCTAAAATATCTCCAACTAGGGAGTGGAGACCCTATGTTGGAAAAGAGACTAGGGAGTGGAGACCCTATGTCTAAAATAAAATTAACTAGGGAGTGGAGGCCCTATGTTGGAAAAGATACTAGGGAGTGGAGACCCTATGTCTAAAATATCATCAACTAGGGAGCGAAGACCCTATGTTGGAAAAGCGACTAGGGAGTGGAGACCTTATGTCTAAAATAAAATAACTAGGGGGTGGAGACCCTATGTTGGAAAAGTGACTAGGGAGTGGAGACCATATGTCTAAAATAAAATTAACTAGGAAGTGGAGACCCTATGTTAGAAAAACGACTAGGGAGTGGAGACCCTATGTCTAAAATAAAATCAACTAGGGAGTGAAGACCCTATGTTGGAAAATCAACTAGGGAGTGGAGACCCTATGTTGGAAAAGCGACTAGGGAGTGGAGACCCTAATGTCTAAAAATATCAACTAGGGAGTTGAGACCCTATGTTGGAAAAGCAACTAGGAAGTGGAGGCCCTATGTCTAAAAACATCAACTAGGGAGTGGAGACCCTATGTTGGAAAAGCCAACTAGGAAGTGGAGACCCTATGTCTAAAAACATCAACTAGGAAGTAGAGACCCTATATTGGAAAAGCGACTAGGGAATGGAGACCCTATGTCTAAAAACATCAATTAGGGAGTAGAGACCATATGTCTAAAAATATCAACTAGGGAGTGGAGACCCTATGTTGGAAAAATGACTAGGGAGTGGAGACCCTATGTCTAAAAATATCAACTAGGGAGTGGAGACCCTATGTCTAAAAACATCAATAGGGAGTGGAGACCCTATGTTGGAAAAGTCGACTAGGGAGTGGAGACCTTATGTCTAAAAACATCAACTAGGAAGTGGAGACCCTATGTTGGAAAAGCGATTAGGAGTGGAGACCCTATGTCTAAAACCATCAACTAGGGAGTGGATACCCTATGTTGGAAAAACGACTAGGGAGTGGAGACCCTATGTCTAAAAACATCAACTAGGGAGTGGATACCCTATGTTGAAAAAGCTGACTAGGGATTGGAGACCCTATGTCTAAAATAAACATCAACTAGGGAGTGGAGACCCTATGTTGGAAAAGCGACTAGGGAGTGGAGACCCTATATCTAAAATAATCATCAACTAGGGAGTGGAGACCTTATGTTGGAAAATAGAAGGGAGTGGAGACCCTATGTTAGAAAAGAGACTAGGGAGTGGCGATCCTATGTCCAAAAATATCAACTACGGAGTAGAAACCCCATGTTGGAAAAGCAGACCAGGTAGTGGAGACCTTATACTACCATGATTTTGAATATTCTTTCTTTTCATCATATTTATTCTTTTAAAAACAAAAAGAGAATGAGTAAAATTCGAGAAATAATTTGGAGAAGACCTCCCTTTTTTGGAGTGGTTGTTGTTGCAGAGCTATTTCAGTCTCCACGTGATTTTCTTTTTGGTTGCGCCTGCTTCTTGCAAGGTTGCTTTGGATTACGCCTGTTTCCTGTGGTTCAAACAAAGAACAATTTGTCAGTTTGAAATGGTGGTTTGTTTTGCGACCTTGAGTGCTTCAGTCACTTGATCTCGGCCCGTCTTCTTTGATGGTACTTTCAACTGCAACTGGTTGTTCCCTGAACACCGACTTCATTTCTGCCCCCGGAGAACCCTTGGCTTTTCTAAAACTTTACCATGACGGTTGGTCGCGTGGGACTTAACCTTTTTCAGCTTCATTTTGCCTTTGTAGGCTTTTCACTTCTTTCCTTTAAATTTAACTTCAGAGCGTTGGGGAACCTTCGGCTTTTCAAACTTTGCAAAGACGGTTAGCCACGTGGGACTTAACCTTTTTAACTTTATTTTGCCTTTGTGGGCATTTAAATTTGCTTTTCTTATTACAAGAGTCTTTGACTTTGAGGCATCGACCATCATTGCTAGTTGGAGTCGACTTGATGCCCCTGCCGAGGCTGGGTGCCCTTTTTCATATTGGCTTGTATCAAATGAGAATCCTATAAATCAGTCTTGCCATCCCTTCTTTGCCTTAGTTTGGAACAGAGTTAGACCAAAAGGGATTCAAAGAAAAACAAACAATGGAATGGATAATGAATTTAGACAAGAGGTGTCCTTTTCGGGGAAGAGAAAGAAGGACTTATCTGGAGTAAATGCGGACTTCAATAAACATAACATGCCTTTTGGACTGGATGCCTGATATGTGTGAATCGTCTGACTCTCAGAAATTCATCACAACTTTTGCCTCGAAACAGAGAGACCTTGCCCAGGACTGTGTCAGTGCCAGTGACTGTGAGGATACTCTTTTTGATCAGTGGCTCCCTTTACGGGTTTTCACCAACTGACCTCTCTCATTTCTCTTCCCATCATCACCTTATAGTGCTCTTTGCGAGTTTTCACTAACAAGACTATCTCATTTTCCATTTCTCTATTTATCATCGCCTTACGGTGCCCGTGAAGGTTTTCACCAATAAGACTCTATCATTTTATTTTTCTCATTTTGGTTGCATCAAAACCAAGTGACTGTATCCTTCAATTGTGAACATTCTCGTTGATTGATCAGAAGGACTTGAAAAGGATTTGGGCAAAAAGGATTTGGACTGAATTACAACTTTGGAACCTTTCATGCGAAAACATTGCCAAACCATTATATCATCTGGCCCGGTTTCACTTTTGGAGGAATTTGGATTTTTATTTTAGTGTGACTGAACCCCAGAGAGAGGCTGCCTACGTATCCTTTCGGAATCAAGTCAAACGTAGTTCAAGAAACTTTTATTTTTGATTTTCTTTTGTTTTTCTTTTTCTTTTCATTTTTTGTCCTTTTTTTTTTGAATTGTCGTTTCATTTTCTTTTTGTCTTATTTATTTATTTATTTATTTATTTTCAATAACACTTTCAAGTTCCAAAAAGGATAATAAAAGAAAGGTAGCATGCTCAAAGTGTTGGCAAAAGGGTTAATGGTGTTTGGGTAGCGAGAATGAAAGTTTTCGTCATCCCAACCGGAGAACATTAATGCTATATAGAGGATCCAACATAGTACCTTTTGACTGCACCCATGTTGACAACTATTTCAGTGACATTTCCTTCGATGTTTCCCAGGTACAACACTCTATTTTGGTAGTACTCTTGTTATAACATATGGACCTTTCCAATTTGGAGATAATTTTCCTTTAGTTGTTCCGATTCTTTGTTTTATTTCCTTAAAACTTATCTTCATTGCATTCTGATTCTTGATTCATTATTTCGAAGTGTGACAACGTTTTAGGATCTGGGCATGAAGTCCGCAAGTATGTCATATCATTAAAATCTGCATTTAACAGAACTAACTAAAAAAATAATAATAAGAGGAGTGACAAAGTCAAGAAAAGAGACATGGACCGGTCACCGAGATTCCCGTTTGACAAGGAACTTTTCGGGCTTGGCACCCGTTTCTAGGTTTCTCCTCTGTTGCGGCGATTGGTACTATGGCTTTTAGTGCCAGATCAAATTCCCCATCATCACAGATCATTCCAACGACCGGCCTATTATTGTGAGTAGGCAAAGGATTGTTCATCACATATGGAGCCTTTTCAGCCCTAAGAACGATTCTTTTTGCTTCTCTCACGTCTTCAACTGCCCTCGTGAGGGTCCAACAGTCCTCTGCATGTCCCACTGCTCCAGAGTGGTATTCACATCTAGCATCATCTCGGTGCACAGGAGACTCGAGGTTTGGCCGGTTCAGGGCCACTGGCTGCAGCAGACCTAGCCTGGTTAGCTTTTGGAGCAAACTTGAATATGATTCACCAATAGGGGTGAACTGATTTCTTGTGAGAGGCTCTCTTGGACGAGGGTTGTATTGGAGAATATTTTGTTGGGGATTATATGGAGGTTGGTAGGGACAGGTATTTCTGGGAGGTAGAGCTCAATTTTGTGAATAATGTTGTGGTTGTGGGTAAGGTTTGTGCGTTCACTACCGCATAGTGAGGCGGTGCCACGACATAAGCAGCATCTTGATGGGGGTAATAATGTTGGGGGGTTCTTGACAGCACATATGATTGGTTGAATGGCCTGTGGGCCCCTCTCGAGCTCGAAGCCAACATGACTCCCCCTTCTCTCACGTTTGTATTCACCAAACCCCCTGAACCATTCTGAACGGCTTGTGATATAGCCTTAAAAGCAGCCTGACTTAAGATTCGGCCCGTTTTTAACCCATTTTCTACCATCTCCCCAATTTTGATGGCATCAGTGAACGATTTTCCCATGGCAGACATCATATTCTGGAAGTAGTCCGCATCTTGAACCTGCAGAAAGACCGTAACCATCTCCGCTTCATCCATTGGAGGCTTTATCCCGATGGCCTGCTCCCGCCACCTGATTGCATACTCACGAAAACTTTCTGCAGTTTTCTTTTTCAAATTGGACAAAGAGTTTCTATCGGGAGCGATGTCCACATTATACTGGAACTGGCAGACAAAATCTCGAGCCAGATCATCCCAAACATGCCAATGGGAGATCTCTTGATCCATGTATCTCTCAGAAGCAATTCACGTGACACTTTCTCCGAAGTAGGCCATTAACAACTCCTCCTTCCCACCAGCGCCCCTCAACTGGTTACAATATCGTTTCAGGTGAGCGATCGGGTCTCCGTGCCCTTCTTACTTTTCAAATTTTGGCATCTTGAAGCCAGCTGGCAAATGAATATTTGGAAACATGCACAAGTCCGAGTAGGAGATACTTTTTTGGCCACTTAGGCCTTGCATGTTCTTCAAACTCTATTCCAAACTTTTTATTTTTCGAGCCATTTCTTCATGCTCGGGATTTTTAACTGCTCTTTCTGGTTCAATTAGAAACTCATATTATAGTTGTTGGGCATACGAGTCCGGGGTGACATGAGTCATATCATGATGAAATTGCGAACCTTAGAAGTTGAATGTTGGGGGTTCAAAACATGGCTTGGGCACAGTTGGCTGCCCCGTGGTGAAGACAGGCGATACGGAGAATAATACTGGAGGTGCCCTGGAAACTGGCGCCTGAGGGCGAACCACAGAAGGCATGCCAGGACCGTTAGACAGCATTGAAGGGTGCCTACATGGGATGAGCGGGCTGGGCACATGGATGTTGGTAGCCCCACTTGACCTTGGGATCAACTCGGGGAATCCAGGAATTGCACTCGGCGGTTCCCTACTATTAGACCAGGCGTCACATATTTCCAACATGCGGAGACGCAGCATCCTATTCTCTTCAGTAGTTACTAATTCTGGTTGTGGAATAACCGGTGCCGGGCTATCCCAAGGATTGATAATTGGTAGATGACTTTCGGAGGCCATAGGAACCCTGCCTTTGGATCTTGTGAAGTAAGGATGGGAAGACAGGTCACCAACAAAAACCAACCACCTGAACGGAACCTGGTCAACTTGGACACACAACAACCTTGTTAGTTTTGAGACATTTAACATATAGGAAATCGCACGTTGGAATGCAAAGCACCTAAACAGTTAAACGCTTCTACCATGTGTTTGAACGGTTGTGTGTTTCATCCCGGCTTTAACTAACCCTTTTTCAATTTGTACTTCTTTTATTTTTATTTCGCATTTTTTTTGGATCTTTCACATCTTGATTTTTTTCTCTTTTGTTTTTTGTCGCTCTTGGTTTTTCTCTGTTATTTTTGTTACTCTTTTCTTTCTTTTTCACTCATTTTTTTTTTGTTTATTTTTCACTCAAATAATTTTATGGCTCTGATCGAATCCAATGGGGATTGTCTACGTATCATGACGCCGCATGAATCAGATCACTACGTAGTTCAGGAAAATCAGGAATTGAGTAAATAAACTAACTCTTTTTTTTAAAATTATTTTTATAACACTCGAACCATGAAAGCATTTAGAAAAAGAATATATATATATATATATATATAAAATTTATTTTTTTATTTTTTATTATTCTTTTTTCGAATGAAAGACTTCTACAAAGAAAATATTTTTGGGTTTAATTTTTTTTTCTTTTTCTTATTTTAAATTTTTTAAGAAAAGACTTCTAAAGAAGGAATTAAAGGAAAATATTTTTGAATTTTTGAAAATTGGGGGCCGGAACCGATGAGGTTTGCCTACATATCTCACATCCGGTGAAAATCAGACCCATGTAGTTCGGTCAATTTTGACATAATATGGGAAACATGACACTTGAAAATTTTGGCTCATTTTGAAATGACTTTTCTTTTTCTCTCTCTTTTTTTTTCAAAATTTCAGCAGAGTTTCGGGATTTTTTAAATACTGGGATTTTTGAAAATCGGATGAATTTTCTCTCTCCTACCTCACTCATAGTTTTTTCTCAATTTTCTGTACTTATTCTAGAAGTCGATCAACATGCAAACCAGATCAAACAAAATGCACAAGTAGCACGTAGAATGTATCAGGATGGTCTTTTATTTTGGGTACACCTGTCCTAGATAGACCCAACCCCTGTGTTGAGTCCCCAAAGTCAAATGCACGTGATGCAAACAAACGTTCCTACTAGGGATCCGGCATTAGGCTATGTTATTCTAGGTTTAAACCTAGGGTATGTTCTAGACATGGCTTACCCAAGCGGACAGCTCGAGCCGAGGTGGGGTAATATACTGGGAGCACGAAAGTCTACCCGGCCTAGTTGCTGATCCAGCCTCGTTCTATTTGGTACGACCTCTAACAGAAAAGTGGGTCATGCGTACGTGTGCTCCATATTTTTAGAAGACTCGGAAGGGAGGCGTAAGAAGACAATTTAATACATTTCAAATAATATCAAAGCCGTAAATGAGCGGCAATTAGCATATTAGGCCCACAAATACAGTAATATCAACAAACAATAAAGCTAAGTATAGATCACATTAACAAGCTTGAATTCTGAACCCTAAACCAGAGATTCCGGGTTCGTTCCCCAACAGAGTCGCCAGAGCTGTCACACCTCCTTTTTCCCGAGGGATAGGGGAGTTTTTCCAATTAAAGTGACATTATTCGAAATGAGATTATTTATTTAATTTAGAGTCGCCATTTGGGATAATTTTTATGGTGTCCTAAATCACCGGTTTATTTTAAAATCCCAAATCGAGAAAATTTGACTCTGTTTAAAGTCTGCGAAATCAGAAGACCGGGTAAGGAATTTTATTAATTCGGGAGGAGGTGTTTGGCATTCCCGGATTTCGTAATTTTAGCATAATCACTTTAATCATACGTGGCTTAGTTAGATTATTTAATTACTTATATTTAGAACCTATGTACATTTACCTTTTTTTACCATTTTTAATTATGGCCTTATGGAATTAATCTTGGAAACGGATCACATGTGTGTGAATCCGTTTTATTTGGGACGCTTAAAATCATGTCACACGTACGTGTACACGATTAATCACGCTTTATTAATTAACAAGATTATTTTGGCCAAAGTCGTGCGAACGCGTACCTTAATTTATTTTTGAAAAATCATAATTATGTCATACGAACATGTACATAATCACGATAATAGATTAAAATACGCCTAAAAGCATTTCTACGGATATTTAAGGGTTAACTAATTTTCAGAAGGCTGAGGCTATATATATGAGAGTCTGATTTATAGTCTAAAGAAAACAAGCTATTAGCAATTGAGGTGCTGTTTTTGGGTGATACGTGACTAAGATCCTCATTGACGTTAGTGGGTTTCGACTATTTAAGAGAAAAATTGAGTTTATGTTCACAGGGAATCGTTTGGATCAAAATAACACAATTAAGCTCCTTAGGCTAGCTTTTAAGAGCTTATGGATCGTTAAGGCTCCTGAAATGGGATACAAATTTTGGGCCAACCCATAGCTCATGTTGAGTCCATGTGAACTCCTTTATTATACAACTACTTTGTTGTTGGGCTTAGTGTTCTGGGATCAACGGGCCCACCAACCTACAATCTTATATGATTCTTTACAAATTTATGGTTTATTAATGATATGAAAGATCACCTACGATAATATCATCATAATCATTCAAAAAAATACCATTTCAGATACCCAGAATTAAGGATCGAAATTATACAAAATAGATAATTTAATTAAATTTACACAATTCTAATCACAAAAAAAAACTTAGTATTATAGAATCCTTGCATCTAGATAATTATCAGTTGTAACTTCATTGAAAAACTATACAAGCACTCCTGCTGTTTCCAATCTCATTAACTTCTGCTAAGGTACTCATTTCTGGCACATGTGATTTTACAATTCTCCAAACCAATGCTGCATTTACAAGGATAGCTACAGAGCTAACTTGCAAATCAGCATCCAACTTATCACAATTGAAACAAGCAGAAACAGAAAGTTAGGATTCAAATGATTTTAACTTTTCAGGATTTCAACGCCCAAAGGGAAAGCAGGGAAAAGGCATGACAAAAACATCTTTCAACAAGTTGTTTTAAAGAAATAAAGATTAACTAGGAACAAATACAAGAAGATCTAGCTACCAAGCATCACAAATTTATGAAAACTAAGCATGAATGTGACTTGAGCAAGTCAAAATTATTCATATATAAACTGCAAATGAATATTTACATACCTAAAGCAGAGAACAATGGAGAAATGACCAAATAAAGGTATGGAATCCAAAAAAAACACGCTCAGCTACTAGCAGAGAAACAACAAACAGAGGAACAAGCAAGGATTCGAGCTTTAGAACTAGAGCTCAAACACATCCAAATGAGAACAAGAAACAATACAGAAGAAATAGCCCCAAAAATTTAGCTTGATGGAACTTTTTTTTTTAGTGTTTTCCTCAGTCTGAAAATCAGTCTTAAAATGAAGAAAAGGATTCTGAATTTCAGAGCGTTTTTCTGTGTGTGAGTCCAGTCCCTTTATGCAGAGAATTCCTCTATTATATAAAGTGTAAGAGTGTATTAAGATAGAGACGAGGGAGGTTCCAGAAGGGAATCTGGTAGCCCTCCCTAAAATTCAAGAAAATAGCATCTTTTGGCAACTGAATTGGACAGTTGTCCTATTTTCAGCATCTTTTCTAACAGTTGTCCCTTTTAGATATTTTTCTTTACTCCCAAACCTTTAAACTTATGAAACTTTAACTTTTACCCCAAGTTTTGAACTAATTCCCCCTATTTTAATGTATTTTCAAATCTTTTATCCTATTTTAAAACCTTTTAACAAACAAACAGACAGATTCCCTTATTTTCCTATTTGTTTTAGACCCCTAAAATCCCAATTACTATACATAAACATACAAAAAGGAGCATACTGATCTTAAATAAAATATTAATGTTAAAACCTAGCTATTCAACCATTAATTGATTATACTTGAAGTAATTGAGCCGATTAACAATATCAGACTAATTAATCAGGCAAGTAACTAATAAACTAGACAAAAGAAACATTAAAACAGTAGTTAATCTTAAATGCAAAAATAATAACTAATTTAAACTAATGAGAAAATACCCCGAAGAGTGTGGAAATTCGAAACTTCGACTAGTTGGCCGGACTCTAGTATTTTCGACACGAACTGAAATTAACGTCAACCGATTGTTCTCGAGAACAATCAATTAACGAGACTTTCAGTTTGAATCGAACCTTGAAGCTTCTAAAAACTTAAAAAGGGCAAGACTAGGGTTTCTGGATTTTTTAGATCTGGTATTGGGTGAATTCGGGTGGGTTTTGGAGGCTAAAACTAAGAGATTAGGAGTGAGGGGAAGGTGGGGATTGTCTGGTAAAATTTTGGATTTATTTGGAGTGGTGCCGCAGGTCAAAAGCGGGTTGGGGATGTAGTGGCAGCTAGGGTTTGATGAGGGGTGAAGGAGATAAGAGAATGAGGGGTCTTCAGGGTTTGAGGGTCGGGTTAGGATAGTTATATGGGAATGGATGGATTAGTTCCGGGCTGTGGGATCATGGGGAATCAACGAATAGGATTGTAAAGGGTGAAAGTAGGTCGTTTTGGTTTAGGGGGTGCTGGATCGGGTTTAATGAGGTTGGGCTTAGGCAGATGGAGAAAAAATGGGCCATGCAAAATTGGCTCAATCCAATTTTAACTAAAAACAAACCCCCATTTTCCTTCAATTAATCAAATCAATTTATTTTCAAATGTGGCCATTCTAATTTCCCAAATCAACCCTAATTTTGCCAAATTGAACTACTTACTATTTTTAACAATTAACTAGTTAACTTAACACTAAGAAAATTATTAATTTTAAAACCTAAAGCTAAAAATGTAAAAATGACATTGTATTTTTGTGATTTTCATTTAATAATATATTTAATTAATATAATTAAATCCTAAATGCATATAAACATCTAAACTTCTAATGCAATGAAGAATTAAACACTTTTTGGTAATTTTTATGACTTTAAAATATTAAATATGCGCAAAACTACACCTAAATGCAAAAAAGTGGTTAAAAAGAATTTCTAAAATTCTATAAAATTAAAAACAATTAGAAAAAATTTATTTTGGTGGATTTTGTGGGAGTATTTTTATGAGTCAAAAATTACGTGCTCACAGTAAGGATATATTTGGACTTATAGTATAGCGAATGATATATTTAAACATTTTTCGAAGCATGTGGTATATTTGGCCCTTTTCCTTCTTTTTCAAGTAGTAATGCAGCAAAAAAGTAAACCAAAACCTCAGTCCCTCCTTTTAACTCACAGTCAAATCTCAGCTAAAACCCTCAAAGCAAAAAACCGCATTCAACAATGGCGGTAATCACCTCTTCTTCTTCTCAACAACTCCAAGTCCACCGTTTCCCTCAAAACAACTACATTGATTCCCTCCGTTTTCTCCCTCAACTCTCTGCTTTTCACCGTCACATCATCCTCGCCACTTTCAACTCCGACTCCTCCAGCTCATCAATCCAAATCCTAAATTTAATCCAAAAAACTTCAAATTCAGACTCAAACTCAAGCTCACCAGAAATTATACTTCAGTCCTCACTCACAACACCATCAAGAATCAGCTCATTAAAAACCTCACAAAACCCCAATAAACCCCTTATTGCTGCTTCCACATTTTCGGGGGATTTGTTGGTTTATACAGCTGATTTGGTTAATGGGTCGTTGGATTTTGTCGATTCGGTAAAGGGGTTTCATTTGGGTCGGGTTGCGGGGATTGATGTGAGTGAAAATGGGTCGGAGTTTGTGAGTGTTGGGGAGGATGGGAGGATTAATTTGGTGAGTTTTGTTGGTGGGGGGTCGAGTTCTAAGAGGGTTTTTGATGGTAATGGGTTGGTTTCATATGGGGCGGTTAAATGGGCGTCTCCGGTGGAGTTTGTGAGTGGTGGATTGGGGTTTGGTCTTCAATGGTGGGATCAACGACGGCCCGGGGGACCGGTTTCACAGTTTAAAGGGAATTGGTAATTGAACTTTTGTTTTAATTGCTTATCATTTCTTGAATAGGCGATATATACTAGTTGAGAATATGTTTTAGACATTAGCACTTATATTGTAGGTCTTATGCTTTCTAAGAGTGGTTTAACCTTTCAGAGATTTATACCTTATATACGGAACTTCTTGTACTTATTATTTGTATCTGCATAATATTGGTCAATGAGGATTTATATGGCTGATACCAACTTGTTTAGGCGTAGTGGTACTAGTTGTTGCTATTCATGTTTTGTAATAGGGCATAATGGAAGAAAAAGATCTATATAGACGATACATGTTAGTTGAGAATATGTTTTGGATGTTAGCACTTTTAATGTTGGTTTTATGCTTTCTATGAGTGGTTTAACCTTTCAGAGATTTATGCATTTGATCTCTGAGTTCTGTCCAAGTTTTTTGTTGGTGTAGTATCATTAATGTATATCGATGGTGTATATTTTTGGTTCATTTTTGCATTTCTTTGATTGCTTTTGTTAGACTTCTTACTTGAGGAATAATTGATAGTAACAGTAGCTGAAATTGATGTGAAGACACTGACTTCTTACAATGGTACCTCTGCTGTAACCTATAGGTCTAAATCTTAGTTAAGGTAGAGTGAGCCTGTCTTGAATATAGAAATTGAGCCAATATATACTTCACAGATGATATGTGTCAGCGTATTAGTTTTTTCTATGCTATTGTGTTGGAATTGACCTATCGAAAGGAAAAAAATCAAGGAGGGGAAAAATGTAATCTTGGAACCTTTCTCATAGCATGAACTTGCAGTTAGGGCTTGTCTCGTCCCTTAAAATGTCAAAATTAGAAAGTGACATGTTTATTCTCAACCTGCAATCCCGAATTGAGGACGGGTTTTTGGGGTGGACAAGTTGATTAGACCGAATAATTCCATATGTCCCTTAGTTATAGCATGAAGACGCTTTTTTGTGATTCTATAGTCTGCATCCTTTAACTGGCCAAGAGTGTTGTTCTGTATTGTTGTAAGTCCTTTTTCTGAAAGTTTATTTACATCGCAGGACTCGTGGATCAACTTCTGGCATTGTACATTCAATTGATATTCATCCATCAAGAAAGCATACTTGTCTTGTAAGCTGATATTCCTGCCTTACCTTGAACTCTTGATCGACAATGCTTGTCGCCCCTCGTTCCTGAACCTTTTTTTTTCCTTTTTGATAACGGTGGTATTTGAGTCAACTTGTGTGCACCTGGTCTAGTCCACCAGGTAATTGTTACTGGCGGAGGTACACAGGAAATCTACTCTTCAAGATTTAGGCAAATGGGAAGAATTTACCTCGATTGCCTTTCCTGTGGCCGAGGTCGTTATCTCAGCTCTTTAACCACTAAGGCCACCCCTCATTCACTACCTTATCAAGCTTGAACATAAAACTTAATTTTCAGTTTTATTAGCTAGTAGGAGGTGAACTTATGGCTAGAGTAGAACAGAAGTACGAGAAGTGATAATTTAGAGAAGAAAGCTTGTGACTACCTCGACTTTCAGTTGCTGATAAAATGAAACATTGTGCCACTTCAATGTGGTTAAAACATGTAAAGAGATTATCAATTACCATTTCTAGAGGAGTGAGGGAATTATTAGTTGCATTGGTGACGAGGAGTTCATCAGTGCCATTTGACGTCATAACTAGACTAGAATACATCAAAAAACTGTAGCTAATAGCATAACTATACAGATGTCTCGAATGAGTATGTTATCTTTATTTAACCCATGATAGATCTGATGGCCTGCCCTTTGACAATCTCTTAAATTAAAGTTCATTTCCAAGAAATCAACTGAAGTCAAAATTCAAAGAACCAATTAAATGAAGTTTCTTGTCTTTCTTTTATTTTCTTTATTTTTTTTGGAGGATGTGCAGGTATAGTGGGGAGGGGAGGGGAGGGAAGAGGAATGGAGTGGAGAGTGACTGGAAAATTTTAGACGCAAAAGAAACATGTAACTAGTACTATGGTCAATTAATTTCTGGGTTATGACTGATAATGGTTGGATGTTTTTCTATTAGGCTTGCAAGGTTGTTTCGAGTTTCACGTCTCTAATTCTATTGTTTTTGAAGGCAGGAGGTTCTTCTGGTACTGTGTTTGCATGGGACCTTCGCTGGCAACAGCAGCCCATAATACTTGCTGGTGTCGGAACCAGTGATTTTTCTGCCCTTTCACCATCGGAAAGTGATGTTTGGGAGGTCCACTATGACAACTATACTACTTCATCCAACTACCGCAACATCTCAGAATCACGTGTTCTTCCTGCCATGATTTGCTCAGAAGATGGCATTCTTGCCGTAATTGAACAAGGTATAATGCGTTCAGACTTCTTCTGCATGTTATTTCTTATGTATTATTTCTGATTGTCTGAAGCTGATCTGGTTCGTCTTCATTTGCACAGGTGAAGAACCCGTTGAGCTTCTTGCTGAACCTTGTGCCATCAACAGCTTTGACATTGATCGACAAAACCCCTCAGTAAGTGAAACCTTATCTGATAACTTTGATGTGCTTATGTTCTTTAAGAGAATCATTTTCGTCTCTGTGTTACATTTCATTTTCGTAGCAACCTGTTACTGCTATGCATACATATATAACATCAAGAACGCTACATTGCAGGACATTGTTTGTAGTTTGGAGTGGGAGTCGATAGCCATCTTGACAAGGTCTTAACTGCTGCTTATGAAGCTGAGAACTTTGAAAGACTAGTGCTTGTGAAGCTGAGAACTTTAGTTATATGGCGACGGGTTATCGTTGTTGTATTTTGAGTTTATTATATAGTTAAGCACTTCAGTTTTGGTCATTTGTTTATTATGAGAAAGTCTGCTGTTTTTTTTTCTTCACTATGAGAAAGTGTTGCTGTAAAGGAAAAATGCTGGCAAAGCTAAAGGAATTACAATGCTCTTTAGGTACTTTTATAGCATAGAATATTTAACTGTTCCTCTTCTGGTGCCCACACAGTTGAATTTTGGCCAGTACAAGGTTATAGATTATATCTAGCACTTCCGTTCATCCATAATGACAAGTACTAACACTAGAGAAGATTTAACCAAAATGTGAAAGACAGAAAAAATGTGAAACACAATAAAAATCGCTAGCACTCCTAGACAAAACACTATCAGACTAGCGGACAAAACACTATTAGACTAGCCGGCGCAACGAGGAGAAATGCTCGACTACCCCCTAACCTACAACAATAATGCTCGACCTCCCCATCTTACTATCAAGGGCCATGTCCTCGGAAATCTAAAGTCGCGTCATGTCCTGCCTGATCACCTCGCCCAAATACTTCTTGTGCCGCCCTATACCTCTTCTCGTACCTGCCAGAGCCAAACGCTCAAACCTCCTAATCGGAGCATCTAATCAAAACATGGAAAGAAAAATAACAAAAAATTGCGCCATGTTTTTTAAAATCTAGTTAAAGGATCGTCCATCCAATAAAATAAACTTGAGTTCATTTACCCAGTAGAAGACTTAGAATAGGTCTTTCTGTTAAATTAAGAAGAATTAACTTCAATAACCGACCGCCCAACCATTTAAACAAAATATATTTTTTGGATGTGTAATATATGTATAATTCATATATAATATGTGTATAACCATATAGAATTTATATACTCCCTCCATTTTAATTTATGTGAACATATTTTCTTTTTAATCCGTGTTAAAAAGAATGACACCTTTCCATATTTAAAAATAATTTATTTTTATGCAATTATTTATAGTTACACAAAATATATGTACCTCATTTTATACCACAGGTTCAATCTTTTTAGTTTGTTGTTGCTAGACCAAACACACTCACGCAAGTATACGCGGTCGTCAAGTAATAAAGTGACTAAAAGTCGGATATCGAACTCACGAGGACTTATGATTAACTATTAACTAAATTAGACTATCCTTATTATCTAAACAAGAATTAAATCTAAAAATATTTTATTCCAACTAATTAAATAAGAAAAATATAAATAATAAACTTTGAACAGAGAAAGAGCAGATTTTAATGATATCAATGTAATTAAAACGATCTAGGGTTATGGTCTATCTAACAATCCTATTGTATTCTTCAATTGAATTGACCGACTAATTTATCTAGCTTATTGGTTGACAGGGTTAATGCTCATAAGAATCTGTCGAGTTCTTACTTGCCTATTCAAGCTAACCTAACGCCTATATGTCTATGGAGTTAGAATCAACAAGAACGCATTTATAATTCCTGTAAATCAACCAAGCAAGGCAATTAGGTATATGTCTATCCTAACCACGAATCCGTTCCCCGATGCCCGAGTTCAAGAACTTGCCCTACTCAATCCTATATGCAATATAGAATTCCCACTTTCGAGTTCAATTCTAGATTCGTAGATAGTATTCAATTGGTGATCAAGCAATTAAATAATTAAGCGCAAGATTGAATAAATAAACTAATATGATAAATCAAGAAGTCAAAATCAATATCCGAATAACAATAGTCATGAAAGAACCACAACCCTAGAACGTGAAGTTTAGCTCCACATAGACATGGTAGCCAAACAACAAATCATATAAAGAAACATAAAAATTACTAAGTTTGGTGGGAGAAAGATGAAACTCGATGAATTCCGGCCTCCACAGCTTTGTCGTGGCTTTTTTTTCCTTCCCAATATGTTAGATAACCTAAAAGAGGCGTTTTTAGCTTATATATTGCGTACAAAAGTCGTGGGCCAAAGCTCTCCTATTCCTAGTCCAATTCGGCTTCAGGGATTGATGCTAAGGTGGATGCGACGCATCCACCTTGTCCTCCATTTCAATTTTTGCCTGCGAAGGTGGATGCGACGCATCCACCTTGTCCTCTATTTCTCAGCTTGCATGCGATGGTGGACGCGACGCATCCAGCTTCACTTCTACTTCCCAGTTTCGCACGCGATGGCGGACGCTATGGCCCAACTTCACTGCTAAGGTTGCATGCAGGATGATGTTTTCCTAGGTTGGATGCGACGCATCCAACCCTTCTTCCTCTAGCTAAACTACTTTTTCTTCATATTTTGTACTCCGAACACCTTAAATCGTCACACATAACTTAATGATATCAAACACAATAATTACACCATGTTGGGTGTTTTAAAGATTAAATAACATCAAAAGGTAGTTAAAACATGGGCAAAGTAACATCAACACATATCGAAATATGCCAAACATCACTACCCCACACTTAAACCTTTGTTCGTCCTCGAACAAACTATCCTATAGTAGACGAAACAAAATTGAGCTCTTATCATTCAAAGCACACTGCACCTCTGACCGTGGTTATTTGCAACAATTAGGCTCTAGGCTATGCATCACATACCCTTCGCTTTACTTAAGCCATTCTTTTAAAAATATTCGAACAAAGACAACATGCTCACAACAATCCTAACCTCAAAAACCGACTCAATGTCACTATGCACTCATGGCTTGAACAACCAACATCATATGAGAAGTCTAATAACGTTACCTATCCCTCGTGAAACCATGTGCCCTCACAACAAAAGCAGAGAGAGTAGAATCAATCCACACATTCGAATCTCATGCTCACAAAGAAAATCGCTCACTCTCACAAAAGAAGTCACATGCATGTAGTTGGTACCATAGGCTTGCCCTTAATGTAAATCTCTACTAATGTAAGCTCGCTCGATCTAAAATCAATTAGGACTTTTTCATGGTTGTAATGTGGGCTAAGGGACGGGTAGGATATATTTAAGGAATAGTGACTCACCCTCCTAAGCACTTTAATACATCACAAAATTACTTTAAGCGCAAATTCTTCAACACCACTTCAATTTCACAAACAATATCACCCCCAAAACAGTCCCTTTTTCTTTAAGCACTACTTTAATTCATACCCACTAGCAAGAACAAGATAACAATTTATTCATTTATATTTTTCCTTTTTTTTTTTTTTCAATTTCCGCTAGTGGTGTATTATTTTACAAAATAAGTGCACCCTTCTTTCTTTCATTGGTTCCACTCAAAAGTCACCCCACACTTAGTCCCTTCTTACTTCTTTTAGCGCTCATCTAACAATTAAAGTGCTTTAAGAGGTAAAAGGATCAAAACAATGTCAATTAAGAATAAAAAGGGTATAGGCTTGTAATGTGGGTACCAAATAAAAGGTCTACAGGCTCAAAAGGGTTAACTAGGGATAGATTTTATTTGTGATAAGCAATAAGCTCAAAAAGATCAAAGAAAGCCTAAAATCATTTTTCAAACCGAGCATCACCTAAAATTTCGCTTCAACTCACATACCGGGCAAGTTCTAGACACAAGTACAATACATGGACAATACAAAAACCTTACCACACATGGCACATGACTCATTAAGGACGGTTACATTCCGACTCTCAAGTAATGCAAGTATTCACGGAGCAACGAGATATTAAGCATTAAGCGCAAAGTGAACACAAGTCAAGAAAATGAGAAATAGGCTGCAACAAAACATGCTATCCGTTTTAACAAGGCATCATCAATAATTTCAGAGTGAGAAGGGAAGATATTACATATGTAAAAGCTTAAATATGCCAGTATCAACCAAGTCAAGGTCACCTAGGTTCATCATTCTTCCTCCTTTTATTCCCTACATTCCTACTCTACTCTAAAAAGAAAACAAAATTACCCGGTTCAAACTACATCCCATGGAAAAGAACCGATGCACAAAGAAAAACCACAGGGGATTATTACTATCTACAAAGATACTATATATATATATATATATATATATATATACACTATATATATATTTTCATAATGATAAACTGATAGATAAACTGATAGTTATTAATCCAGTGAATATATTAGTACATTCATCCATACATCAAACATAAATCACCCCCACCCCACACTTAGGACTGTGCGTTGTCCCCAACGCACACAAACAAGGTAAAGTAGGGTGAGAAGAACTCCCTCAAGTCAAGGTGGAGGGCTCATCCGCAGTCTGTGGAGGAGCATCTGCATCCATAGCATTCCTATCATCAACAACTGGTGCGGATTCTGTATCAGGTGTTACAGCGACCTCAATAGGCCTGTTGAGTGGAGCCTCGGTGACTATGGGAGGAACAGGAGTGGATGGTCCGGCAGTGGATGATGCAATCAGCTGGGAGATGTCTGTACCTGCACATTGAACCAGAGCTCTGAGGAGTAATGATATCTCCTTCATCATCGTGGCCTGCTCGGTCTGAACTCGGCTTAGATCCGCACGAGTCTGTCTCAACTCATCCCTGGTGGCACTCAACTCGACACGAGTCGCTATCAGCTCAGCCCTGTTCTCTTGCATATCTGCTTGCATATGCTCAAATAATTGTTGGATGGTGAGCTTAGAAGACCTTCCCTTGTTCGGCTCTAGAACATGAGTGACATCATATGGTCCTGGAGCTTTAGCCTCAATGTCGTCATTCTCCTTGTCCCATAGTACTCCCCTCTCTGTTAAAAAAGCCGTTAGGGTATTAGCAAAGAACAGCCTCCACTTGTAATTCATCCTGGTTCGCTGCATTTGATCATGCATGATGGCTCCGAAGTTGAGTGGTATCCCCTCTAATAAAGCATATAATACGAGTGCGCGGTAACGAGGGACATCAGTTTTATGTTGGCATGGCAGCAGGCGGTTACAAATGAAATTTAGAGCCACACGTGCTAACGCACTCATGAATTCCTTTGCTATAGAGTGGTACTCCATACTCCCATGCTTCCATTCTGCATCCTTCCTGGTAGGGCATAGGACAGACTTAATGTGTGCATAATCTGGTGTTTTGCATATGGCGTCAAACCTGTCTGTGAGTGTGTGTGGCACCCTTAAGAAGTTATTCAGAGCTTCAGCTGACACATTAATATCTACCCCTCTTACTCGCACAATGTTTCCCCTTGCGTGACGCCAATTGGCGTAGAGCTCTCTAACAATGGTGAGGTTGGCTTTGCCATGACCTTTCAGAATGGGTCCCCATTTTTGCACCTCTCGAATTGACTTGAGAAACTCTGAGTACTTTGTCTTAAGAGGTCCGATGTTTATCGGCTTTTCCGGAATATACTTTCTTTGAAACCAGTATCTTCTTATAGGCTCGGAATGCCTTCTCATTAACAAAGTATTTCTCCCAATCAACTCGGTCTATGGGTTCACCCTCGTCTTCATCACTCATGTTGATCTGTAGGTGGTCATTGTCCGAATCGGAATCGGATTCAGATTCTGTAGTAATCTTCTCCTTCCCTTTATCAGTTGGAGCACTCATTCTCGAAGCTTTTCTTTGGTATGTCACAGGCTCTCGTATCTCTATTCCTTTGCTTGGTGTAATACCCTTCTTCACTGTCCTCCTGACCAATGTTTCCTCATCCTCTTGCTCTGAATCATCACTTAACTGCCTAGGCAGCAATTCCATTTCCTTCTCCGTCCGCTTCCTTTTTTCTGTGGATTTGGACCGCCCGCTGCCCTTCCGGTAGGCTTTTTGGGCGGTTGCTTGTTACCATCTTTGTCTTGTTGCTTGGATGGTTTACTCGCTGCTGTCATTTTACGAATCTAAGTACCTGCAATGCAAAGAATTCAACAATTAGCAGATGAAACAGCGAAGTTCAGCTTGAAAGCAATTGCAACAGCTTGCAGACTTCAATTTATTCGTAAAGTCATGCCATTCACTCTTCATGGAATTGTAGCTCATGACTTTCAGCAAGTATGTGATAACTCTCTTCAAAAATTCAATTTCACATAGCCCCTCACTCGACCCCACACTTATTCTCAAGCATACACCAATGTTGCTCGGTTACTCAGACTTCACCGACGCCTAAATTTTCCTCAGGGACAATTCGTCGAACATGTGGTATGCAACAAGTGTGCCTAGTTCATTCTATCAGTTGAGCAATGCAACTACCCTCCCAAAGTTGGACGAGATGAAGGGAATTATAGTTTATCATCTCGCAACCATTACAACTACCAAGAACGACAGCCCTAAAAATCTTGAAATTGCAAAACCTACTTGTTGCTACCATTGAAGGAGGGAGGAGAGACGAATTAGGAGAGAAGCCAACGGAAGAACGAAGAGGATGATGCGTACCTGTCGCGTTTGAGCTTATTGCGTTACAATTTCGATGAGAGAATTCTGTTCTGCGTTCGTAGGCGTCGCCAAAAATAGACGAGTGGATGCGTCGCAAGAAACGTTTTTTTCGAATAGGTTATCTTAAGATGTGTTAAAATATATATTACTTACCTGTGCGTGCGAGCTTTGACGCGACGCATCCCCTTGTCTTCCTTCAAAAATTTTCAGACGCGATACGGGCGCGATAGGCAGACTTCACTGCCTTGAGCAATTGGCCCGTCAAAAAAATTTTTTTATTTTTTTTGCTGAGGGGGACGCGACGCATCCGCCTCGTTTTCTCATATCTGGGGAACTTTTTAGTTTTAATTTTTTTTTTTTTTGAATAAGATCTATGTCCTACGAAAAGAAAGAAAAAAAAAATTAAAAATAAAATAAAAATAAACTAACTAACTTGGGTGGCCTCCCAAGAAGCGCCTGATTTAACGTCGCGGCACGACGCAACATGTTCTTCATGCCTCCACTAAATCCATTGTGGTCTTGTGACGTGCAATGTCACCACCCCAATAGTGTTTTACTCTTTGGCCATTTACCAAGAATGTCGTATTGGACCCCTTATCACACAATTCTATCGCACCATGAGGTTTCACACTAACCACTTCAAACGGACCCGACCATCGAGATTTAAGCTTTCCTGGAAAAAGCTTTAGCCTTGAATTAAACAGTAGAATTTCTTGACCTGGTTCAAACTCACGATGTTGGATATGCTTATCATGCCATCTTTTGGTCTTCTCTTTATACAATTTGGCATTTTCATACGCATGCAATCGAAACTCATCAAGCTCGTTGAGTTGTAGCAATCTCTTCTCACCGGCCAAGTCCATCTCCATATTTAGCTTTTTAATCGCCCAATATGCTTTGTGTTCAAGCTCGACGGGCAGATGGCAGGCCTTCCCATAAACCAACCTGTACGGAGAAGTGCCTATTGGGGTCTTGTACGCAGTGCGATATGCCCATAATGCGTCATCCAACTTCCCGGCCCAGTCCTTTCTATTCATACTTACTGTCTTTTCCAAAATCTGCTTGACCTCTCTGTTGGAAACTTCTACTTGACCACTCGTTTGGGGATGATAGGCAGTGGAAACTTTGTGCTTGACTCCGTATTTTGCAAGAATATTATTCAGCAGTTTGTTACAAAAGTGAGTTCCCCCGTCGCTTATCAACACTCTTGGGGTCCCAAAACGTGTGAAGATGTGCTTCTTTACAAAGCCTACCACAACTTTTGCGTCGTTAGTAGGAAGAGCTATGGCCTCTACCCACTTAGAAACATAGTCGACCGCCACCAAGATGTATCTGTGTCCGTTAGAATATGGGAATGGTCCCATAAAATCAATCCCCCAAACATCAAAAAGTTCTACCGCCAGTATATTTTGCAAGGGCATCTCGTGCTTCCTCGTGATAGTTCCAGTTCTTTGGCATCTATCACAATTTTTAACGAAGGCATGTGCATCCTTAAACAATTTTGGCCAATAAAAACCTGATTGTAGCACTTTTTGGGCGGTTCTATCCCCGCCGTGATGACCTCCATATGGTGACGCATGGCAGTCATGTAGTATAGCCTTCATCTCTTCCTCAGGAACACACCTTCTCACCAACTGATCTGCACACTGCCTATATAGGAATGGCTCATCCCACACGTAGAACCTTACATCATGTAGGAATCTTCTTCTATTGTCAGCTGTCCATTCTAGTGGCGTTACCCCACTTGCGATAAAATTCACATAATCTGCATACCATGGGGCTTCACCTGAGGTGATTGCTAATATTTGCTCATCCGGAAATGTTTCTTTAATTGACCCTCCTTCAGCTACATGGTTCCGGCTCTCTAATCTGGACAAATGATCGGCCACTTGATTTTCTGTCCCTTTTCGATCTCGGATCTCTAAGTCAAATTCTTGCAAGAGGAGGACCCAACGAATCAGCCTCGGCTTGGCGTCTTTCTTTTCAAATAGGTATCTGATAGCTGAATGATCTGTGTAGACGATGACTTTGGTTCCCACTAGATAGGATCTGAACTTGTCAAATGCCCACACCACTGCAAGCAACTCCTTTTCAGTCACTGTATAATTCATCTGAGCTGGATTCATAGTTTTGCTTGCATAATAAATGGAGTGAAAGATTTTATCCCTCCTTTGCCCCAACACCGCTCCAATTGCTATGTCACTTGCATCGCACATCAACTCAAATGGTTGTGCCCAATCGGGGCCAATGATAATTGGTGCAGTCACCAATCTTCCCTTCAGCTCCTCAAATGCTTTCAGACATGCATTATCAAACTTGAAGGTAACGTCTTTCTCTAGAAGCCTGCACAAAGGGGAAGAAATTTTCGAAAAATCTTTAATGAAACGACGATAAAAACCTGCATGACCCAAGAAACTGCGAATGCCTTTGATGGATGTCGGCGGGGGCAATTTTTCGATCGTCTCCACCTTTGCTTTATCCACCTGTAGACCATCTTTTGAAACCTTGTGCCCCAAAACTATACCTTCACGTACCATGAAATGGCACTTTTTCCAGTTTAGCACCAAGTTCGTCTCTTCACACCTAGCTAGCACTTTATCAAGGTTCATCAAACAACTATCAAAAGAACATCCAAACACAGAAAAATCGTCCATGAATACTTCTACATATCTTTCAACCATGTCAGTGAAAATAGCCATCATACACCTTTGAAAAGTCGCAGGTGCATTACAAAGACCGAAGGGCATTCTCTTGAACGCATACGTGCCATAAGGACATGTAAATGTAGTTTTCTCTTGGTCTTCTGGGGCTATAGCAATCTGATTATACCCCGAATAACCGTCCAGGAAACAGTAGTATTCCTGGCCAGCTAATCTATCAAGCATTTGGTCAATAAAAGGAAGGGGAAAGTGGTCTTTCCGGGTGGCATTGTTCAGTTTTCTGTAATCTATGCAAATTCTCCATCCAGTTACAGTTCTTGTAGGAATTAAGTCATTATTTTCATTAACTACTACGGTTATCCCCCCTTTCTTCGGCACACATTGAACGGGGCTTACCCATTTACTATCAGAGATTGGAAATACAATACCTGCATCAAGCCACTTAATCACTTCTTTCCTTACCACTTCTTTCATGATTGGATTTAGTCGGCGTTGGTGTTCTACACTTGGCTTGTGTCCGTCCTCCATGAGGATTTTGTGCATGCAGAAAGCTGGACTAATGCCTTTAATGTCAGACATTGTCCACCCAATTGCTCGCTTGTGCTCACGTAGCACCCTTAATAGCTTTTCTTCCTGTAATTTAGACAAGTGAGCAGAAATAATAACAGGTAAAGTGTCAGAACTTCCCAAATAAGCATATTGAAGGTGAGGGGGTAGGGGTTTAAGTTCCAAATTTGGAGCTTTTTCAATTGACGGCTTTGGTGGGGGGCCACTTGGCCTATTCAGGGGCTCAAACGGGATTATTCCTTGCATGTAACCACATGATGTATCTAGGATTCCCTTCATCTCCTCAACCTCATCATCCATCTCCAAGCTATCAAACATCATGATTGCTTTTTCTAAACAGTCGCCTAGATATACACTCGTGTTAAGAAGTTTCTCATCCACCTCCACCACAGATATCATAGAGAGCTCCTCATAGTGGCGGGGGAGTTGGATTGCTTTGTAGACATTGAAGACTGCCTCCTCGTTGTCCACTCTCATAATCATTTTCCCTTCTCTCACTTTAATTATTGCATCGCCAGTAGCCAAGAGAGGTCGTCCCAATATGATTGGAACTTGTTCATCAGCCTCGAAGTCTAGAATAATGAAGTCAGCTGGGAAGATGAATTTTCCAATTTGCAGCAGCACATCTTCAATCACTCCTTCGGGGTAGGCTATGGACCTATCAGCTAATTGCAACATCACGGTGGTTGGTCTCGGAGCTCCCAGACCTAATTGCTTAAACAAGGATAACGGCATCAGATTTATGCTTGCACCCAAATCACACAGAGCACGTCCTACGTTAATATTACCGATTTGCACTGGAATGGTGAAGCTGCAAGGGTCCTTAAGCTTTTGGGGAAGCTTGTTTTGGACCCTTGATGTGCACTCCTCAGTAAGTGCAACCATCTCGAACTCAGTCAATTTCCTCTTATGAGCCACTATGTCTTTTATGTACTTAGCGTACTTTGGAATTTCACGAAGTACATCCACTAATGGAATATTTAATTGAACCTGACTCAACATGGCGAGAAATTTGTTGAACATGCGATCGTCATTCCTTTTCTGCAATCTTTGGGGGAAAGGTGGTGGTGGCCTTGTAACCTCCATTCGCTCTGAACTTGCATCATCTTCCTTTGACTCTTGTGTTGCCTTAGGTGTCAACTCCCCCCCAGGTATAGGTTTTTCTTTTATCTTCCTTGGCGCTTCCTCTAGTTCCCTCCCGTTTCTAAGTGTAACTGCATTAATTTGAGGGTTCTTCTCTGTATCACTGGGAAGTGAGCCTGTAGGTCTAGTATTTTGGTTTGCTGCTAACTGCCCCATTTGCCTCTCAAGATTTCTGAAATCGGTCCTGAGCTGTTGATTGTCTAGTAACAACTTTTTCAGCAAGTCATTCGTACTTTCTTCCATTTGTTGGGGTGGCTTCTGAGGTTGAGTAAAATTCCCTTGAGGCCTATACTGATTCTGTTGACTTCCGCCCCATGAGAAGTTAGGATGATTCCTCCAGTTTGGGTTGTAAGTGTTCCCATATTGCGCATGTTGATTCATAGGACCTCTGTTTTGTTGCCCCACATAGTATATAGATTCAGGATTCGTGGGGCACATGTCAATCATATGACTGTCTCCGCATAGTTCGCAACAAATAGACATCTGCTGTACATGTTGCATTTGTTGTGTTGTCATTCTATTCATCTGATTTGCCAATTTTGCTATATCGGCTCTCATGGCGGAAAAGTCATCAAGCTCAATCAAACCGACGGCCTTCTGTTTAATTCCCCTTCGTGAATCACCCTCTCCTTGCCAATTATGGTCATTAGCAGTGAAATTATTTAGCAAGAGTTGTATTTCACTATACGGTCTTGCCATGCAACTACCCCCACAAGCTGAGTCAAGATTCATCTTTGATGCTTCATCTAACCCATCAACAAAAGTGTGACCCAATACCTCATCAGTTTGACAATGATGCGGGCAGTCTCTGAGTAGTTTCTTGTATCTTTCCCAAGCTTGACGAAGTGTCTCGCCATCCCGTTGTTGGAACCTAAGAATTTGGCTCCTCAACGACTTTGTCTTCTTAGTTGGGAAAAACTTGATCAGGAATTTCCTTGCTAGATCATCCCAAGTGTGGATAGAGTTCGCGGGCTCCTTTTGCAACCATTCTTTAGCTTCCCCCAACAGTGAAAAAGGGAATAGTGTCAGCCTGACATAGTCCTTGGAGACGTTCGGATAATTGTAAGTGTCCGTGATTTCCAAGAAGTTCTGAATATGCCTCTGCGGGTCCTCATGAGATAGACCCACATATTGTCCTGTGGACTGAATCAGCTGTACCATGTACTGTTTGAGTTCAAAATGCCCAGTGATATCAGGCTTCACAATAGCCTGAGTCATATTCGCAAGATTGGGCCTTGCGGCTTCAATTACCGGACGCTCTTCATTGCCTGCCATATCTATTGGCTGTGGTTGGACTGCGATGTCCAAATCTCTTTCTATTCTCGTTCTAGCTTCGTGTTCCCTTCTCACTCTATGTAGTGTTCGTTCGATTTCTGGATCAAGAGGAATGAGGTTGTTTGCACTTCTACTCCTCTGCATTCGAGAGAAAACCCTGCGTTGACACAAACCAGGCAAACTGAAAATTAAAACTTGAAAACAAATATCTAATAAAAGCTTAACTTAGTCACGTAGCTAATTTCTAAGTCCCCGGCAACGGCGCCAAAAACTTGTTGCGACCAAACACACTCACGCAAGTATACGCGGTCGTCAAGTAATAAAGTGACTAAAAGTCGGATATCGAACCCACGAGGACTTATGATTAACTATTAACTAAATTAGACTATCCTTATTATCTAAACAAGAATTAAATCTAAAAATATTTTATTCCAACTAATTAAATAAGAAAAATATAAATAATAAACTTTGAACAGAGAAAGAGCAGATTTTAATGATATCAATGTAATTAAAACGATCTAGGGTTATGGTCTATCTAACAATCCTATTGTATTCTTCAATTGAATTGACCGACTAATTTATCTAGCTTATTGGTTGACAGGGTTAATGCTCATAAGAATCTGTCGAGTTCTTACTTGCCTATTCAAGCTAACCTAACGCCTATATGTCTATGGAGTTAGAATCAACAAGAACGCATTTATAATTCCTGTAAATCAACCAAGCAAGGCAATTAGGTATATGTCTATCCTAACCACGAATCCGTTCCCCGATGCCCGAGTTCAAGAACTTGCCCTACTCAATCCTATATGCAATATAGAATTTCCACTTTCGAGTTCAATTCTAGATTCGTAGATAGTATTCAATTGGTGATCAAGCAATTAAATAATTAAGCGCAAGATTGAATAAATAAACTAATATGATAAATCAAGAAGTCAAAATCAATATCCGAATAACAATAGTCATGAAAGAACCACAACCCTAGAACGTGAAGTTTAGCTCCACATAGACATGGTAGCCAAACAACAAATCATATAAAGAAACATAAAAATTACTAAGTTTGGTGGGAGAAAGATGAAACTCGATGAATTCCGGCCTCCACAGCTTTGTCGTGGCTTTTTTTTCCTTCCCAATATGTTAGATAACCTAAAAGAGGCGTTTTTAGCTTATATATTGCGTACAAAAGTCGTGGGCCAAAGCTCTCCTATTCCTAGTCCAATTCGGCTTCAGGGATTGATGCTAAGGTGGATGCGACGCATCCACCTTGTCCTCCATTTCAATTTTTGCCTGCGAAGGTGGATGCGACGCATCCACCTTGTCCTCTATTTCTCAGCTTGCATGCGATGGTGGACGCGACGCATCCAGCTTCACTTCTACTTCCCAGTTTCGCACGCGATGGCGGACGCTATGGCCCAACTTCACTGCTAAGGTTGCATGCAGGATGATGTTTTCCTAGGTTGGATGCGACGCATCCAACCCTTCTTCCTCTAGCTAAACCACCTTTTCTTCATATTTTGCACTCCGAACACCTTAAATCGTCACACATAACTTAATTAGTCATCAAACCAATAATTACACCATGTTGGGTGTTTTAAAGATTAAATAACATCAAAAAGTGGTTAAAGCATGGGCAAAGTAACATCAACACATATCGAAATATGCCAAACATCACTACCCCACACTTAAACCTTTGTTCGTCCTCGAACAAACCATCCTATAGTAGACGAAACAAAATTAAACTCTTATCATTCAAAGCACACTGCACCTATGTTTTTTTTTTATTTTTAAAATTATAAGTTTATATAAATAAAATGGAGGGAGTATAATTTATATATACCGGCCAGTGAAACTAAACATTAAATCAAATCGGCTATTTAGGTAAAGACAGATCTTTAATTGAAGGACCATATACCAGCCAACTAACAGTGTCAAGTGTAATTTCACAAACAAGAGGGGTTGTTTTAATTATTTCCATCAAGTTAAATTGAGGTCCATAAAACTTTAGAAAAATACCACAAAAGGATAGAGAACTCCCTTCAAATCCTCACATTATCCATATACTACTACCCCTTGAGAAAAACGAAGCTCAAATGTTACTGACAATGGCTTCTTCTTCTTCAACTTCACTATTCTCCACATTTCTCAACCTTTCCCCTCAAAAAACTACTGGTTTTACTTGCCGTACATCAGTTAAAATCCCATCAATTACCAAGAAAACTTCCCTCAATCTCAGTTCTTCACATAACATTTCAACTTTTGCCCCAATTGTCTTCAACAAAGTCTCTTTTGCTGCAACACCCTCTAATGGAAATCCGCAGCCTTTGACTGTAGTTTGTGCCAAAGGGTACAAAATGAAGACCCACAAAGTAAAGTTTGCATTTTTAATCACTTTTTTTATGTTTTTTGTTTTGTGTGTGTATGTTTGTTGAGGAAGTTTGGTGATGAATGTGAATTAGGCGTTTGAATTCGTTGGAAATTTTACACTGCAAAATTCACTAACGGAAACTCACAGCCATTGACTGTAGTATGTGCCAAAAGGTACAAAATGAAGACCCACAAAGTAAAGTTTGCATTTTTCTCAATATTGTTTTTTAATGTTTGTGTGTATGTGTGTTTGGTTTTGATATGTAGGAGGTTTTTTGTGGTAATTGTGATATTGGGTGTTTGAATTTGTGATAAGCTCGGAATTTTCAGGCTTCAGCAAAGTAAAGTTTCTATTTTGCTCGCTATTTTGATATTTTGTGTCTGTTGAGTTTTGATGATGAATGTGAATTGGGTGTTTGATTTTGTGATAATCTTGGAATTTTCAGGCTTCAGCAAAGTATGCTTCTAATTTGATGTTGTGTGTGTTTGATTTCGATTTGTGCAGAGTTTATTTGTGGTAATTTATATTTTGGGTGTTTAAATTTGTGATAATCTTGGAAACTTCAGGCTTCAGCAAAGTAAAGTTTCTATTTGCTCATTAATTTTGATGTATTTGTGTGTGTGTTGTGTGTGTGTGGGGGGGGGGGGGGGGGGAGGTCAATACGTGTGGAGATTTTATGTGTTGAATGTGATTTTGGGTGTTTGAATTTGTGATAATCTTGGAATTTTCAGGCTTCAGCAAAGAGGTTTAAGGTATCAGGTACTGGGAAGATATTGAGGAGGAGAGCTGGGAAGCAGCATTTGCTTAGGAAGAAGAATGCTAAGAGGAGAAATAGACTCTCCAAAACGGTTTGACCTCTGTCTCTGTGAACTCATAAATTCTGTTGTGAATGCTTACTTAAATTAAAAATTTATCAAATATTGTAATGGTGATCAATGAATTTGGGAAGAGACTCCATATTTATATTGCATCGAGAAGATAATGAAAAGAGATGCTAAAGCATGTGAAACATTCCGGGGAAATATTTCAAAAAGAATTTTCGAGTGCAAATAGCTACTGCTGGTTTGCAGTTCCCAGCGACGAAAAGAACTTATTTATTCATGTAGTTTTTGGTTAAGTATTGCTCAATTTTGTGTCAAACGAATACTTATGCAAAACACGCTATGACAAATGTTGTTATTCTACTAGACGGTAGTGAAGAGAGAATATACTTTATTTATCTCCATAGCTGGTTCATTTGGATTAAAGGAACTGTGGTCTCTCTATCAATATTTACTGCATAAGGTTTAACAACAGCAACTATGCGTCAATCCAAACAAATTGGGGTCGGTAGATATTAACTTCTTCCTTTAAGCTAAACTCAATATAATCATCATACTTACCTCGTAAGGTATGCGGGTTGAAAATCCTTTGGAGCTATTCTTAAATAATTCAACCCATCTTGTCGTGTATTAGATAAGCTACACACCCTCCCTATTCTTCTCTCCCTGGCGGTGTAGTATGCCATACTTAGAAAGATGCCCTTCACTTAATTGTGTGAGCTCCCCGCCAGCTCATACTCCTTATCAACAACCAGGAGGTTGACGCTCCATTCACGTCCATCAATAGAAGGAGAATGCTACTTCCCTAAATCAAGGGACGACGTGCTTTCAATTCCATACAGCTACCTCCAAGCTCTTCCACTGCCTGAATTACCAGCACAGTCTTTGTTTGTTTTGTTCAACTCAAACCTCTATTATAGCACTTTCTCAACTCTCTCAAAACTTATATAATGAATGTGATGAACATGTATTAGCTTTGATAACAGTAACTATACCCTCGAAAGCATGTAGACAGAAGGCCCTTTTTTCGGACTGTCTTGTTTTCAGGCCTCCACGGCTGTCCGGGGTTCTCCATTCTCAGAAAGCTTCAATTTTCCCATATGTGCGCAAGCTTGCGAATAGTTTCTGCGGTCACTCTGTATAATTTATTAAATCGGTTATGCTTGTAGCTACCCCGGGGGAATACGTGTAATAGCCCCGCGGGGAATCCCCGTCCTTCTGTAAATGATTGCTGAATAGGGTTTAGGACTATGCCCTTGCTTTCTGATATTCATAAAAAGGCCTAGGTATTTTGGCTAGCCACCAGTTGGCATGATTAGTTGACTATCTTTGCGTATACAATAAAGCAACGACAAGTGTCAGAATCCCAAGCGAGTTGGAGTTTGTTGTGGGAATCTTCACTGTCCCTTATGCTTCTTTGAACCCGTTTCAACTATTTTTATGGATCTGTGAAATAAAAATGTCCATGACTAAGAAGTTAGAATGTCATTTACGCAGTTGTTAGATACGTGATATTTGAATAATTCCTAACAGTTCATAGATTCATCCCATGATTGCACAATATTTGGTCCAGTTCCTGTAAGTGTGCTTGACATGTAAAGTACAAGTTTATTATTTATAACAGCAATGTTCTCGAGAAATGCCCTGTACGCTTTTCTATTCCAACACAATGGACCAAGTATGCTTCTGCCATAGGTGTAATCTAAATGATATTTGTGCTAATAGCCGAGGATCTATCGGAAACAACCTCTCTTCCTTCATAAGGTAGGGGTAAGGTCTGCGTATACATTACCCTCCCCAGACCCACGCGTGGGATTGCACTGGGTTTTTTGCTGTTTGTTGTTGTAGACTTGCACAAATACACAGAGGTACCGAAAGAGTTGGAGATTATGATTATAAACCATCGTATTGTACGCACTAGACTTTTTCTAGATGTCTTAGAGTTTGATGTAATTTTGAGAGTAAGATTTTCCAAGTGTTTGGTGACAGGTTCCGGTAATGCAACTTCCCTTCTTCTGCATGCCATCTTGCTCTATAATATAATCGATGCGAATGAATGACAGTACACTTGAGGATACATTAGTTGCAAATTCATATTTATTGAAATTGTGAGAGTCACTTTTTGGCGTTGAAGAGATTAACTATATGCAATATGCAAATAGGCTCTGGTTCTGACCATCTTCCTCTCAACTTCTACGGCCGTTCAAAGTGATTAAATCTGCTTTGAACGCTTAATAAGGCACCGTGTTGATGAAACTTTATGAATACACGGCTTACACATTTTCTTGACCTCCCCCTCCCTCCACTTTCTAATATCTGCCATATCCTTTCTAACCTGTGAGTATGGAATTTCCTCCATTGAAGATGTTTACTTTTGCGTAATATTATTGGGGCCTCTTATCTTATACCACTAGAAAATCTTGCTATAGGTGATTCTTGGCCACAAATTAGAACATGGAAAATACTCAGCAACTAAATCTAGCTCCCTTGAGTCTGTTTATCATTTATCTTTTGTGTTAATATTTTTTTCCTTTTTGGTGTTCATTTGCTTATATTTGTTTGAGCAGTAGTACTTTTTCTAACGCTTAGTTGAGTCCAGAAACTAGCTGATTGACCTCTTATATGTGTGCCGTGTTGCCTTTGTAAAACTAATGGTACCACATACTCTTTGAGTAAGCAAGATCAACCATACATTTGATTTCTCTTGAAATTTGGAAGCCTATTCTTAGCGCAAGATAAAACGAGTGCTGGTTTAACTGTTTCACATATATAGAACGAACTTAAGCCAAAAACGTAGAGAAGGAAACACGTCTATTTTCTGGCTCGTGAAACTCTCTAACTTCCGCTGTAAGATATGAAGTATGTTCTCCTCAAAGTTAGATGGCTCATAATCTTGATGTTTATGGATACAGGTACAAGTTGATCGCAGCGACTACAACAATGTAATAGGTGCATTGCCTTATCTGAAGGTAAACCGGGCCAATTAAGGTCAAGATGCAGTTAGATACAGACTCTTCTTCAAGTTGCAGAGCTCGACGGGGTTCTCTCTTTTTGTATAGAGGATGAAGAAAACACCATTTCTTGATGACCCTTTCCAACTTTAATCCATCTGAAATTCTTGTACTTATGATTTTTCAAATCATTTTGACTTGTTAAGCACCAGTAAGTTCTGTTTCCTTTTTCCTTGTAACTTACTAGAAACTCTTCAGCATCAACTTATAATGATCATTTGTAAGTTTTTTGTGCAAGTGAGCTTCTATTCCCATCATTCATAGATTGTGATTATGCTTTTGCAAGATATTATTTTTATAACCCAGACTTTGGTCTAATGGTAAGAGCATAACATGTAATTTGTGGGTTAGGGTTGTTAGGCGCACGTCACGGGTTTGAATCCTCATAGTTTCAAACCGTGCACCATTGTCCCTCGGAAATTTTTTCCTTATAAGAAAAGAGATATTCACTAACAATGTAAATCATACTTCCATTATATTTTAACATGTAATAGTAGGGGAGTTATTGTTTTTACCATGTTATCAATTAATATTATTTTCATGATTTTATCTCTAATTATCTTAGAGTGACATGATTGTGTAAATATCTTTTTTATACAGTCAGTATATAAAACTTCAAGTCGATATATGAAATGTAACATTTGGTGTTATTACCTTTGCTTGACACGTAATTTTTATACATATCTCACTTAGCAATAAAGATTATTTTATTTTATTTTATAGATTTATGTTTGCATTCAGCCAGAAAACTAGTTAATTCAACGCATGTCTAGAGAATAGAGATATTGCGTGTAATAAATAGAGGTTCAGCATTCTTTGATTAGTGAATAACTATATGTATCCCTAATGATATAGGATTACTCAAAATTTAATTTATAATGAGGTATCACTAAAACATAAGTATAAAATTTAGGAGGAAATGGTTCTGTTGACCAATTTATTATGCACCATCTTTTACTTTTTTTAAAAAATAATTGTGAACTTAATAGTTTTTGCTTACACGTTTTATTATATTAAAAAACACACTAAATATTTATACCTGTGGTCTTTCTATGTATCGCATCCACTACGGTCTAAGCATCTGAGAAAAATATTACTCTTATTCAACTCTTCTGAAATCTGAATTGCTCAGTTATAGGCTCCGTTTTACCCATAATTTTTTTTTTTTTCAATTTTTTTTCAAAAATGTGTTTGTCCATGAAATTTTGTAAGTTTTTATAAATTTTTCTAAAATGAGTTTTTCAAAAAATACTTTTTCAAAATTTTCAGAATCTTTTTTTCCCCACTCACAAAAATGCAATATTTTTTCAAGTGAAATACATGTCCAAGCATAATTTCAAATTCCTAATACTATTTTTCAACTCAACTCCGAATACTATTTTTTTTTCAAAAATTACAATTTTTATGTCCAAACTCTCTATTTAGTTTTTTTTTTTTTTTTTTTTAAATAGCAGTTGCTTCAACAATCATGACATGACCTACACTCTAAATGAAAATGACATAGACAATCATTTTGGGGGGTTAACATAATCTTTTTCTTAATTTTTAAACTTTTTGATATGCTACGTCATATTCCATATTATCCAAATGCTTACGTTAAATAATGCTTTTTTTGAAAGTTATGACTCCTATGTATTATTTAATTTTATTGACCCCCATATAATATTTTTTTTGAGAAAGAAAGGAGAATCTATTCATCCCATTAGGAAGGTGTAACTTTCAAACAGTGACGCAGCCATCTTACGTGTCAAATGACACTCATTCGCGAAAAAAATATACTGTGTACGTAGGTAAAATAAATAAATTTATATGTATATATGCTTTGTATTGACTCCTCGTAATTTTTTGATATATTTACTTTTATATATTTTAACACCCCTTAATAAAACTTCTGGTTCCGCTACTGCTTTCAAATTGAAAAAAAAAAACTTTAAAAAGAACAACAATAATAAAGAAAGACCAAATACATATACAACCCATTGAACTTGGCTCCATTTTTTATTTTGACACTCTATCTCAACCTTGTTCCATTTTGGCCCTCCAACTCTATTTCTTATGTTTCATTTTTAACATGGAAGCTGATTAGTCACATAGTGTGAATTGGCTCACATGGTAGGCGCGTGAGGCAGATTGTTTATGGTAAAATTACTTCTCCAACAGTAATAAAATAACTGTTGGCCCCCAACTTCCTTCCCAGATATTTCATCTTCATTATTTCCTTTCCCATTTACTGTTTATATAAAAACCGACTGATTTCAGTCGGTTTCTATTGCGGGACACTAAGGACCCGTTTCGCCATGAGTTTTGCCAAAGTAAATTTGGGATTTATTTAGCAAACACATATTTGGCCATAGATTTTGTCCATATTTTGGCAAAATTCCAAATCCCAAAATCGCCTCAATTGCTAATTTTGGGACAAAACATGACCGTTATATTTTTAAATTTTTTTAAATATTACCCTAAACTTTTATAGTTTGTAAAAAAACCCCACATTTATTACAACCAACTAAATATTTGATGAATATGCTCCCTTATCAGCTCAATCCTTTGTGCATCTTACTTTTGCTTCTGATTTGTAGGCTAAATGGCTTTCTGAATACTCATATTAGTTAACTTTTTCTTTTTAATTAGGAGCCGTAATTCTCTAATGGGATTTCATTGTAATTAATGATTTATGTAGTTCATTATAAAAATGATAATTTTGTACCAATCTTATTTATGTTTAGGACTATGGTTTGTGATAATGGTACTATTGGGTATTTGTGATAGTTTTTAGAACTTGTGGGGTATAAGTCATGTTTCATGTTTTTTCAAATAAAAAGTGAAATATGTTTTGAAAAATCATGTCCAAACACATTTTCATCTTCAAACCAAACTTCACCCAAATTAGATTTTTCAAAACAAATTTGGGAATCTATGGCCAAACGCTAGCTAAAAGAGTTTCCTGCATTTTTGTGCCCAAAATAAACGACCGAAGTTGGTCGGTTTCGTAAAAAAAAAAAATTGAAAAATAAAATATTTTGAAATAAATTTTATATTTTGTGAAACGTGTGTGCATGCATATCCTGAAATACCTACAAATTTCATAAACTTCCGAACCGCTAAATTTTTGAAACCGCGAACTTTCGAACCCGTAAACTTCCAAACACATAAAACTCCGAACTCATAATTTTGAAACTTGTAAAATTTTGAAATTGTAAATCAAAAGATGAAAAAATTAAAACTGAAAATATATATAAAAAAATATTTTTTCCCCCGGGGGAGGGGGTGCAGAAAAATGAAAAAAAACAAAAAATTGAAATTACAAAAAAAAAAAGAAGTAAAAAAATATTTTTTTGGGGTGGGGTGGGGGAGGGTGTTGGATTAAACCCAGCTGACAAGGATAAAAAAACAGGTGACCAAATCTAATTGGATGGTTGTTACACATTAGAAGTAAGTATTTATACGTGCTGTATTTTTACGTCGCATAAAAGTTTTTGTGTTAAAATGAAACATAAGAAATAGAGTTGGAGGGCCAAAATGAAACAAAGTTAAGATAAAGTGCCAAAATAAAAAATAGAGTGAAGTTCAATGGAGCCAAAATCAATGAGTTGTCTATATATTTGGCCAAAAAGAAAAAGATCACTTACTATGAAGGCTAACTTATCCAGAAACTTAGATAAAAGAAAAAAAGAAGAAAAATTAGGAAAAAGTTACACATTTTTAATAAAAAATGCTTATATACTATCCAAATACTTACTTTTATCTACAACAATATTACTTTTAAGTTCATTCATATCCAGAGGTGGAGCTAGAATATTACGAGTTCGACCGAATGTAATAATTTTAATCTAAACTTTATATTTGTCTTAAAGAATCTATTAAATTTGTAGAAATTATTAATTTAGAACTAGTAACTTAAACGAACTAGAATACCTAACCCAAAACTCCAAATTCTGGTTCCGCCTCTATTCATAGCCATGTTGTAAGCAAACAATCTTATATTTGATTTTATCCTTAACGAAACTCAAAAATAAAATAGATGAATTGCACGTGTCAATATATTTCGAGAAAAAAGTTCAATCCATTTATTTTTATTATTATTTAAAATTACTCTTCATTATATTTTATGTTGAAGCATCGTCAAGAGTCAATTTTTCCCTAAAATAAGGGGAAGATTACTATAGAGTGCCAATTAAGTCAATGTCAAATAATATAGTACAAAATTTGATCCTTTTTAAAGTGTTTTCCTTTAATGAAATACGTGTAAAGTAGAAGAAAAAACCAACTAAGAGAAGTAACTCCACCATCAGATGACACGTGTCACATCTCACAAACCATTACCCGTCTTATGTAAAGAATCTGGACCCCACTTCCTTTATCCAACTTCTAAGCCTACCTGTCACGTGCATATTTAATTCTCCAACAAATTACAAGATTGCCAATTAGTAATTTACAAAACGGGTTTTAATTTATATCCTTCACATTATTTTTAAATTTTCTAAAACAAATTCTTTCATTTAATACGGATAAAATTTTTATCTATAATTTTCTTATACACTCTTTAAAAAAATATTTAATAGGTTTATTCATAAGGTATTCATCTATTAGCTTACAGCTCCTAAAATATCTCATTTTATTAACACTTCACTAATAGAACATTGAGAAAAAAAAGACAGTCTAGTGCATAAAGTATTCCGCTTTCACGCAGGGTTTGAAAAAATACCACACTCTTAAGGGGTCGTTTGGTTGCCGGTTAGAGTTATGCAGGTATTAGTTATGTATGTATTAGTTATGCAAGAAGAAGTAATGTAGGGATTAATTGTGCATGTATTAGTTATGCAAGGTTGAGTTATATTGAGATTAGTTATGCGTAGATTAGTTATGCAGTAGTTATATAAGGATTAGTAATATAAATGTAATGTGAGTGTTATTTATTATTAGCTTATTTTATTTTATTAAAATTGTTAGTATAGTTTAAATATATATTTCTAAACAAAAAAATACAAGTTTGAATAAAGGCTTGTCATTTTGTGTTTTAATACAAGTATTACTAATATATATGCATAAGTTATTCCACCTTCTACCCTGCATAAATAATACATAGATTCCCTCATTACTTATACATATATTAGTTATGCGGAAAAGGAAACACATGAATCAAACATTATATTAGCAATGCTATATTTTTATATGGAAAAGAGGAAAAAATAATCAAACATTGTATAACTTATGCTAGCTTCTATGTGGAGATTATTTTTCCCCCCCTTCTTTTAACCAATCAATGTATAAAGTTATCCTAGTTTTAATACATGGATAACTCCTCTCCAACCGGCTACCAAACGACCCCTAAGGATGTAATGTAGACAGCCGCACGGCTCGAACTCCTGACATATATGTCATACGTAGACAACTTTAACTGTTGTTCCTAGATTCCCTTCTAATAGAACATTGAGAATAAATATAAAAAATAGCAATATATGACTTTTTATTTAATAAAATATTAATATTTAATTACACATTTAGATTATATAGGAACAACCATGGTAATTTATGATTATTAGGCAATACTTTAATTTAATCATACATATATTTTAATCATATTTAAGTAACGAAATATAAAAATGTATTTTACATTACAATACTCAATTAAAAGACTAAAAGAAAACTACTATCAATCAAGGATAAAATAAGAGTAGAATTGCCTAAAATACTTTTACATGAAGTGCAACAATTACCTCAGGGGTTGCTCTGATGGTAAGCACTCTCCACTTCCAGCACCATTCACTTCCAACCAAGAGATTGTGAGTTCGAGTCACCCCAAGAGCAAGGTGGGTAGTTCTTGGAGGAAAGTACGCCGAGGTTCATTTGTACACACTACCATTCCCACTCCCGTAGGGATAAGGTATGCGTACACACTATCCTTTGTTGTTGTTGAAGTGCAACAATTACGAAAATTCATAGTATGAAAATCAGAAAATATGACCCGAGTATATGGCGGATCCAACTAGGGGGGCATAATAGTCAAATCAGATTTCTGCCAATTATTGGACTAAGCTTTCTTGCTTATTTTCGCTTTCTCCACCACTTTATATATACAAATTATTTTTTTTTAAAAACTATTCCCCATTTTCAATCTCCGCAATAAGAAAAGGAGAATCCCAAATTTTCTCTCTATTCCTAGGGTTTTTGGATTCTTCACTTCCAATTCAAATTCAAATCCAAAAAACCTAGGCGTTAAATTTCAATTTTTTGCCCAATTTTATTACTATCCTCTGAATCTTAATTTTGATTCAATCAATTCTACAATTTTGTTTTATTTTTGTTTTGGGATTTTAATGGTACAGTTGATGAAGTCGTTAGGAATGTCAAACTTAACGGTGAAAATGGAAGTTGAGGATTCTCTTGAAGATGAATATGCCCCCCTGACTAAACGGCCCAAGTTTTCTTTGCAAGTTAATCAGGTTTTTTTTTTTCTCTTTTAAAAAAAAAATGTTTCGTTGATTTATTTGGATCAGAAGTATTTGTAATTATCAACAGTATTTGTAGTTATCAAAAGTATTTGTAGTTACTCCTCGGTTCCATTTTATGTGATAGTGCTTGACTTAGAAAAATAGACTTTTGAAACTTAATGAAATATCTCATTTAAGGATAAAATGGCAAGCTTAAAGTTAAATTGTTTATTTTTTTCCTTTTAAAAAAGTATGTTTCCTGGTTTATCTGGAGGGAACCTATTTGTAGTTACAAAATAGGATTCCTCTGTACCATGTTTGATTGAGCACGGAGTTTAAGAAAGAAAGGAAATCTTTTCAAACTTGTGGTCCTAAAACAAGATATAGATTGTGTGGTTATAATGTCTCATTAGGAGAAATGAGAAGTTTAAAATAGACATGTGTCATATTCTTTTTTGGGACAGATTTGAAAGGAAAGTGTGCCACATTAGATGGGACAAAGGAAGTATTTTTCTGATGTTTATTTGTGTTTGATGTTGTGCATTATGGCTTTTTGAACTGAAAGTGCCTTTTCCTTTTCTGGTGGAAGAAAGCGATTTTAGAAGAGGAATTGCTTTTTGTAAAGTAAAGGAGCTGAGAAAATATATTGGATGTTTCGGGTTAATCTGTTTAGATTGCTGAGGAGTTAGTGGTAATTTGGTTGAACTTTAACTATTTTGATGAATGCAGAATCCGTTGGTTTTGAGTAGGATATAGTGCGTTAATGCTAGTATGACCTTTTTTACATCCTTATAGCAATGGATTCTTGTACGAAATAATGAACAGGGTAATTTTGCAATTTTTGGGTGGCTGTATATTGCTTAGGTATATGCATTGACTCCCACCAGACAGACAAATAAGAAAAAGAAAATGAACTGGGTAATTATTTAGTTATTATTACTGTCCTTTTCTTGGTGTGGAGGGATAAGAGATAATTTGGATCCTGCTAATTGAGAAAGTAAAATCTAGGAACTATTGATCCTTGGGACTTTTAACTATTTTTCTTTGTCGCTTGAGCTAGTCTAACTGGTGAGGTGAGTTTGACATGGTAAGTGATATTAAAAGATGAGTCAACTAGGGAGCTTTATGTTGATGAATTTATTATTTTCTTAAGCTTTCTTCAGAATGCTGTCAGCCAAAGTATCAACTAGCCTGAATCATAGGTTATTTGAAGTGAGTGCAAATGCGTTGCCATAAAAAATATGATCAAATGGAGATTAAGAGATTAGTTCAAGTGAAAAGAGAGCTAACTAGAGTTCAGGAATCCATCATCGAAGAAGGGAGTTGGGTTTTGATGACTGGAACAGGTAAAACTATGGAGTCTCTGATTAAGAATAATAATAACTGATCTTTATATTTCAGATGAGGAATTTAAAACTTTACTGTCAAATACGGCTGATCAGTCTTTTTGGCATGGGAAAAGTGGGTAGAGGTTTGACTGTTATCCATTGTGTCAAGCAATTGTTAATGAAAGAAGAAAAGACGCCAAAGGGGTACCAACATTTCTGGAATACTGGAACTGGTAACACCAGACAGATGATTAATATATTGTTAAGATACATAATTCCTTGATTTTAGGATGGTGAAAACTCATATTGGTAAGCATACTCCACTCTATCATGGTGACGAGCATTTGAATCAAGAATAAGGCCTTAGCTCATTTTATGGTACAGGCAGCAAATTTTAGCTGTACAGGGCTAAAGAAGAGTCTTTTTCTTCTTGCAAGGTCACTTCCCAAGTTTTCAGATATTTTAAATTTGTCCCTGATATTATTCTGAGCTTGTTTGTTATTTGCATTTGACCTTTGACTAAGGGACCCAACTTTTCAGCTACTTAACTTCCCTCCTGCTTTCTTTACAGTGGAATGCTGGAAATAATGAATTTCCAGTTCCTCCTCCAGAATATAATCCGCTTGATGAGCCAAGTCCTTTAGGTCTGAGGTTGAGAAAGAGTCCATCTCTCTTAGATTTAATCCAGATGAGGCTGTCACAAAACAATGCTTCGTCTGTCGCGCCTACACCAGCTGAAAACTCTACTGCTGTAAGCAAAAAGGAAACACGGGGTGTGGCCACTTCAGGAGCAACTGACAAGCTGAAGGCATCAAATTTTTCTGGTTCACTTCTAAGGATAGGGTCTTGGGAAGTAATTACCATGAACCTTTTGTCTGCCGTAATATGATTATCTGTGAATAATTTGCTTTTGGCTAACTTTTTCTATTTTGTTTTAGTATGCATCTAGATATGAAGGTGATTTGGTGGCAAAGTGTTACTTTGCTAAGCATAAGCTTGTTTGGGAAATTCTTGAAGGTGGGCTGAAAAGTAAAATTGAGATTCAGTGGTCGGATATCATGGGATTGAAGGTGAACTGTCCAGAGAATGGTCCGGGCAGTTTGACTCTTGTGGTAAGCATTTAGTCTCCATGCTAATTGCTTCAGAGCCTAATTATAAGCATTATTTTTTAGCAGCACCAAAGTAAAGGGTCACTCTACCATATTGCATACTTATTTTTCCTACAGAAGAACTTTCTAGGGAAAAAATACTTCATCCTGTGAACAGAACATTTCTAATGCTTGAAAGAATAATTATACTGGCACTCTAACCCTTCATTTAGTACGTCAGGAGTTGTAGTATTTTCTTCAGTTTTTAGCTTATGGTTTTCTGTGATTCAGCTGGCTCGACAGCCCCTCTTCTTCAGGGAGACAAATCCACAACCCAGAAAGCATACGCTATGGCAAGCAACTTCAGATTTTACTGATGGACAGGCTAGCTTGCATAGGTAAATAATTTTTACTTCCTGTTAGGAAATGACTGCTTGAGAATTTATATTTAGTTCGCTATGATGTTTTGTCTTATCACCCCCGTAACATATATTTTTTAGTCCCTAGAGGTTTTATTCACATGCTGGATCATGTTTATTATACCCGCCTTCTAGATTACTTTAATCATGTTAGACTATTTCCATGCGGCTGTAAATACACCTTACCCTCCTTTATGTGAGTTTTGTGATCGGACCTTCTGGATTATTTATCCAATAAAAATATGAACCTTCTAGGTTATCAGCTTCAGCAAGGGGACTGTCTGTTAGGTGAGATTGGAATGCCTAAATGGGTTAATATTGTGGAGATGGTATGTGGTGATGAGCAGATGAGGGGATTATGCATGGGATTTGATAAATTGGACTCTTTTATGTGTTTGTTTCCTGGAATTAGATCCAAGATTGCTCTTCTTCAAAAATTAGATCAAAGATTGTTATTCAGAACAATATTCTTTCTTTGACAATTATACCCTTGTTGTCGTATTGATAATAATGAAAACTAATAAAATTAGGTGGGAGGGTTGGGCTAGGAAGTAGGAGTGGTAGATGGGAGTGGAGTGATGGGGTGGTATCATGGTGTGTGTGCTTGCGAGAAGGGCTAATATGGTAGTTTCTGTATAATCTGCAGAATAATGTTATCACTAGGGTTATCGTGATACCTGCTAGTCCTTCCAGAATGGGATTGAAAATCCTCCTGTTAGGCCAATACGTTGAAAAGCCAGCTCAGCAATGGGGTTGAGATCCCCCCACCTTAAAGATGCACCAAGCATTGAAAAACTGAATCACCTTATTTATACCATAGTTGAGTAGTTTAACTTCTAATGCTATTGGTGATAACTTTTTTGTGTGATCTGTATAGGCAACATTTTCTACAGTGTCCACCTGGTGTCTTGAATAAGCATTATGAAAAATTGATCCAGTGTGACGTCCGGCTTAACTTTCTGAGCGAACAGCCTGAAAAGGCGTTGGAATCTCCATATTTTGATACAAAAGCTACTATGCTTGAAAATCCTGACGAGTTTAACGCCCATGTCTTCGATCCAGTTGGGTCTGATACGGGATCCCCACTATCAAGCTTCCAAGATGCAGCATCACCTGCTGCAGTACAGTCATCTTCCTTGACTTTTGAACAACCTGATCTCCTTGGTGCAACCCGTGAACGTTTGTCCAAGGATAGCCCTTCTCCAAGCTCAGGTAAATAGTTCTTCCTTCCTGTTCTTATATTCCGGGTGTAAACATCAACTGTTTGTTCGTAAGCTATGACCTCAAAATTATGAGACATCAACCATGGAAAATGTATCTAGTAGATTCAGATTCATTTTCATTAGTGAAAATGTGTTGCTTTTGGCAAAATCATTCTGGTATACATGTTTTATACTGACTAGTTTACATGCATACATGCAATAATTGGTTGTGCTATTGGACTTTGGTAACTCCTTTCCTCCACCCCTGTGGTGTTTGATGCCATCTTCTCTTTATTTATTTATTTATTTATTTTTTATTTCTTGGGACAAGGAGTTCTGATCTGATGCCATGTCTACATTTTCATCTTCAGCCTTTCTTTTTAACTTGTCTTACTATTTGGTTTTTCTTAATGGAGTACTTGTGTCATCTTCTTTTTCCCTGTTGATATCCTTGTCAATTTTCTGCTCCTGAGATGAGTGATGGGGAAGATGATCGTTTTGTCCTTATACAAGGATATTATCTTTCTGTTGGACCACTTGTTTTTGAGGTCTATGGCCGCTGTGATCTTCAAGTTCATGAATTGTACTATTATGTTTAGAATCTCTTTTTCATGCCTACAATTTGTAGCTTCTGGGTCAGGATTGATCAAATATTGTATTAGTTTGACTAAACAGAGGTACCTAGATAAAATAGCTAACAATTCATGTCCCTTTTCTAATGTGTTGTGAAGTTGGTGCTTCCCTACAATCTTGGTCTGGATTATCCAAAGTTGCATATGCCTCGCTAGACTGGTTTAGATAATGAAATGAAGCAAGGTAGCTAGTGTCCCATTTTTATGCATTTTCGATTTTTTGAAGCTGTTGAAGTTCGGATACCAGATTTTTTGACACTGGGTTAGTATTTACATATAACATGCAATAGTAACCGACTTCTGTATGTTAAAAGCTGTTATGCCAAAGTTGTCACTGATGATTATTCTTCTTATGTACAGTGATGGATACACCTGCTATTGAAGGGAATGCAAACAGCATAGGCTATGATCCTCACGGGATGAGAAACTTTGGGCAGTTGAAGGTGCCAGGACTTCGTCCGTCAATGTCTATGACTGACCTTGTCAGCCACATTGAAAACTGCATATCGGAACAGATTAGTTTCGGAAACTTGCCTTCTGATCAGGCGTTAGAATGCAAGGGCATGCTGGAGGACATAGCACATGTGTGGCTGAGTGACACTCAATGTACAACATCAGACGAGAAATCTCTCCTGAAGAAGGTCAATTCTCTATGCTGCCTCTTGCAGGATCCTAGTGCATCTCACGAGTCCCATTTTAATGGAGAAAATCATCTGCAAAAACCTATTCAATCTAACGATGCTTGTAGCTCTTCTGCATGTGAGAGCAAGGGAAATGACGCAGAGGACGCCAAGGATTTTGCTGGTGGTAAGCTGACACCAAGTATTCCAAGGAGAGACTCCTTTGGTGACTTGCTCCTTCATCTTCCTCGTATTGCATCCCTTCCAAAATTCCTATTTGACATTGCTGAAGATGATGAAAACCAAACTAGATAGTGATTCATTTCTTGAAAGATGTATTTAAATGCGAGGGTATTGTAGTCCAAGGAAATCATCGGTTTGCCTGTTTGTTCTGGTCCTGATGGAAGCACTCCTCTGGGGTTCAGAGGACGTTATACATGGAGAAAGACTGGGATTTGGAAATTCTTTTGTGTTGTAGCTGTAAGAATTAATGTTTTCACCTTAGCTGAAGAGCATACATTGATTATATTGTTGTACAGGGGTTAGGTCAATTAGTATAAATTGTTGTCATACTTTTTTTTTTGAGAAGGTAACAAGTTTTATGTAAATTAAGTAGAAAAACCTTTAGCATAAAGATAGTTACAAAGACCCTCCAAAAAGAGCGAAAAATGCAAACCCAGACTTGTGGTAGTTACAAAGACCCAATGATATCCACTATAGACTCTACATCCTCTACCACATCTTTTTTTACCCCCAAAAGATATATTATGTTATTGTGGATTATGGATTAAAGAGTTTCTCCAATTAAAGTGACAAACTTGAATATGGATTATTTTATTTACAGAGTCGCCACTTGAAATTGATTTTTTGGGTGTTTTAAGTGACTTTTTATTTGAATACCCAGTCAAAGGAAGATTTGACTCTATTATTATTGGTTTACGAAAACAAAGTACGGGTAAGGAATTCTATTAACTGGGGAGAAGGTGTAAGGCATTCCCTGAGTCCAATGGTTCTAGCACGGTCGCTTTATTGACTACAACTTGGCTTGGATTAATTTTGGACATACTATGATTTATTGGTTTCATATTTTATCTATCCGCTTTTAATTATTAAAATATGAAATTATCTGAAACGGATCACATGTGTGTAAATCCATTTTATTTAATGCGCTAAAATCATGTCACGCGCACGTGTAAATAATTAATCACGCTTTATTATTTACTAAGATTGTTTTTGGCCAAAGTCACGCGAACGCGTACCTTGATTTATTTTGGAAAATCATAATTATGTCACGCGAACGTATACATATTCACGATAATAAGTTTAAAACGCGCCTAAAAGTGTACTAGCGGTATTTATGAGTGGTCAAATCCTAAGTTTGAGATTATTGTAAAGTCATAAATTATGAAATTTGTTGGGGAGAAGTGTAGCATTTAGATATTATTGTAACTAAAGATATTACTATAATGTCCCTATTATTCCTATAATCAAGCATATAGATAATCCTAAAATGAAAATGCTTTAAACAACAATACAATCACATCAAGTTAACAGAACAGTAACATATAGGACATTGTCCACTAGAGCACAAATTTAAGCACTAAAATATTAATAATAAAGCTTACCAATTTATGATTATTAAAGGAAACAGAAGAATTACAATGAGAGTAAAAGTGGACCTTTACGTCAAAGACTATGACGTCAACACCCTTTGAAACTTTAAAGACCAAAGCCGGCTTCGAACCGAAATCAGTGGTTGAAAATCTCGCAGTTGACTGAACCTCGACCGAAACTCTAATAACAACGATGATCTAAAGGTTGTTTCATGGTATTGCTATAGCTGGGTTTTCTTTTTAGCTTGATTTCAGATTTAAAAGTTGTAATTTATGGACTATTTTCTTTTTGCTGGGTTTGGAGTGTTGATTTAGGGACTGCTTTTGGGTAAAACAAATGGGTTGATTTTTAGTTGATCTCCCAATTGACTTTTGTGAAGAAGTAGTAGTGTTTGGCAGCGATGTTAAGTTATTGGGTCATGGAGTTTTAGAGGTAATTTTAATGGTGGAAAAATGAGTGTTATGAATGGTATCTCCCTATGAAAAAGATAAGATCCATTTGTAGTATATATATATTTTTTGTGCTGCGTTTTCTTCTCTCTCTGGTCTTTGTCCCCAGATCTAACTTCCTCTCTTTTTTCTTCTCTCTCGGATCCCCTCTCTTTCCTCCTTGCCTTTTTGACTTTCCTCCCCCCTTTTTGGCTTTTTGTTATATGTATAATAGAATGAAAATTGGGGGAATGAGAAATTGGATTCCTACCCTATGTGAGCTTTTGAAAAGTGGGTAGCCAATTGGAAAAAGTGAATGTGCAAAATTTGTGCAAAATTTTTAAGGCCACATCGTTGTGCCACCCTTTTGTTCATTTTTCTTTTTTACTTTATTTATTTATTTATTTATTTAGAGATAATAGGTAAATAGTGTAAAATACTACATCTTACTAACTAAAGGATTAAAGTACTAAATATTCAATATTTATTTATAGAAAGTCTTTAGACTAATAAAAAATATACTAATAAAATATATTTTAATTTTTTTTGTTTATTTTTATATTTAATTTTCTTAAAAACATATAAAAAGATAAAACAAAAGCTTTAAAAATATTTACCAACTAAAAAGTGATGAATAAATTCAAATATGATAAAAATTTAGGTGATCACAACATGCCCCTCTTTGCTTGGAAACATGAAGTGTTTTCAGGCAAAGAAAGATGAGCGATATGACTAATTTTTGTCCATACTATTATTCAAAAGGGAAGAGAGAAAAGAGTGCAACCGAGTCCTGGTTTTGGACGACCTACATATCCCGGGTTATAAGGGAATCAGGTCGCGTGTAGTTCAAGAAAAATGATGGAATTCTGAGTTGGAGAGTCGAGTGAGATTCAGTCGAGGCTCCGGTCTGTGGTCATGTTATTACATCAAAATCAAAAGAAACTAAACAAGCCTATCAGCTATGAGTTACAAGATTTCTATTTATAAGTCATCTAAAACTTGATCTTGAATCTTGACTGGTTCTTCACGCAGACTCTGATCCGAACCTTGATGCTTGGTAGCTGCAGGTGCTAGTTCATTCTTCTATGGCCTCTTCTGATGAAGACGGGAAATGCAATGCTCGTGAATTCAGTCATGTCTTGAGCAGTTCATATCTTTTCATCCGCTTCTGCATTCTGGATTCACTTTTTCTTTTCTTTTCTTTTCTTTATTCTGTATTGAGAATTCTTCTATTTTTCATCTCGAACCCGTGCCTCGAGGTAAAACCTGCTCAAACACCAAAACAAACAAACGAACGAAGTTTTTCTGCCCCAGTTTTCACTAGGAACATTTCATGAGTTATTTGTAACAAAACTCTATACTACTTCATTATTGAAAGCAATAAAAGGTCGGGATTGGTGTACCCTGGAAAAACATATTCTTTGGGAATGGTGTACCCTGATTGTCTAAATGGTGTCTCAACTAAGGATTGATGTACCTTATGTTGGAAAAATGCGATGGAGAATAGTGTACCCTGATACTAGTAAGGAGACTAAGGAGTGAAGACCCTACGTCTAAAAAATAAAATCAACTAAGGAGTGGAGACCCTATGTCGGAAAACACAGTTAGGGATTGGTGTACCCTGATACTGGTGAGGAAAAGTAACCAAGGGTTGGTACCCTGTATTACAGAAAAAGAATGTAATCAGGGATTGGTACCCTGTATTACTAAAATGAAATGTAACCAGGGGTTGGCGCCCTGTAATATTGAAGAGGAAATGTAACAAGGGGTTGGTACCCTGTATTACTCAAAAGGAAAAGGTAACTAGGGGTTGGTACCTTGTATTACTGAAAGGAAATGTAACGAGGGGTTGGTACCTTTTATCACTAATAAAATGTCAGATCCCTTGGGCGAAAAGGTTCTACCTGAGGTAAATTACCAAAAGCAAGCCTGGGCGAAAAATACTTCTACCCGGAAATAAGAGCTGGATCCCCTAGGCGAAAAGGTTCTACCTGAGTTAAGCTACGTAAAACATCCTGAGCGAAAAGTACTTCTACACGGAAATATGAGCTGGATCCCCCTAGGGGAAAAGGTTCTACCAGGGTTAAGCTACGTAAAACATCCCGAGCGAAGAGTACTTCTACCTGAAACTATGAGCTGGATCCCTTTAGGAGAAAAGGTTCTACCTGGGTTAAGTTACGTATAGCAAGCCTGGACGAAAAGTACTTCTACCCAGAAATATGAGATGAATCCCCTTAGGCGAAAAGGTTCTACCTGGGTTAAGCTACAAAAAGCAAGCCTGGGCGAAGAGTACTTCTACCCGAAATATGAGCTAGATCCCCCTAGGCAAAAAGGTTCTACCTGGGTTAAGCTACGTAAAACATCCTGAGCGAAGAGTACTTCTACCCGGAACTATAAGCTGGATTCCCCTAGGCGAAAAGGTTCTACCTGGGTTAAGCTACGTAAAACAACCTGAGCGAAAAGTACTTCTACTCGGAACTATGAGCTGGATCCCCCTAGGCGAAAAGGTTCTACCTGGGTTAAGCTACATAAAACAACCTGAGCGAAAAGTACTTTTACTTGGAATTATGAGCTGGATCCCCCTAGGCGAAAATGTTCTACCAGGGTTAAGCTACGTAGAACATCCTGAGCAAAGAGTACTTCTACCCGGAACTATGAGCTAGATCCCTCTAGGCGAAAAGGTTCTACCTAGGTTAAGCTACGTAAAACTACCTGAGCGAAGAGTACTTCTACCCGTAACTATGAGCTGGATCCCCCTAGGCGAAAAGGTTCTACCAGGGTTAAGCTACATAAAACATCCTGAGCAAATAGTACTTCTACCCGGAACTATGAGCTAGATCCCCCTAGGCGAAAAGGTTCTACCTGGGTTAAGCTACGTAAAATAACCTGAGCGAAGAGTACTTCTACCCGGAACTATGAGCTGGATCCCCCTAGGCGAAAAGATTCTATCCGGGTTAAGATAAGTAAAACAGCCTGAGCGAAGAGTACTTCTACCCGGAAATATGAGCTGGATCCCCTAGGCGAAAAGGTTCTACCTGGGTTAAGCTACATAAAACATCCTGAGCGAAGGGTAGTTCTACCCAAAACTATGAGCTGGATCCCCTAGGCGAAAAGATTCTATCCGGGTTAAGCTAAGTAAAACAGCTTGAGAGAAGAGTACTTCTACCCGAAAATATGAGCTGGATCCCTCTAGGCGAAAAGGTTCTACCTGGGTTAAGCTACATAAAACATCTTGAGCGAAGGGTAGTTCTACCCGAAACTATGAGCTGGATCCCCTAGGCGAAAAGGCTCTACCTGGGTTAGGCTAAGTAAAACAGCTTGAGCGAAGAGTACTTCTACCCGAAAATATGAGCTGGATCCCCCTAGGCGAAAAGGTTCTACCTGTGTTAAGCTACGTAAAACATCCTGGACGAAGAGTACTTCTACCCGGAACTATGAGCTAGATCCCCTAGGCGAAATGGTTCTACCTGGGTTAAGCTACGTAAAACATCCTAAGCGAAGAGTACTTCTACTCGAAACTATGAGCTGGATCCCCCTAGGCTACAAGGTTTTACCTGGGTTAAGCTACGTAAAATATCCTGAGCGAAGAGTACTTCTACCTGGAACTATGAGTTGAATACCCCTAGGTAAAATGGTTCTACCTCAGTTAAGCTATGTAAAACATCTTGAGCGAAGAGTACTTCTATCCGGAACAATGAGCTGGATCCCCCTAGGTGAAAAGGTTATACCTGGGTTAAGCTAGGTAAAATATCCTGAGCGAAGAGTACTTCTACCCGGAACTATGAGCTGGATCCCCCTAGGCGAAAAAGGTTCTACCTGGGTTAAGCTACGTAAAACATCCTGGGCAAAGAGTACTTCTACCCGGAACTATGAGCTGGATCCCCCTAGGTGAAAATGTTCACCTAGGTTAAGCTACGTAAAGCAAGCCTGGGCGAAAACTACTTCTACCCGGAAATATGAGATGAATCCCCTTAGGCGAAAAGGTTCTACCTGGGTTAAGCTACAAAAAGCAAGCCTGATCGAAAAGTACTTCTACCCGAAATATGAGCTAGATCCCCCTAGGCGAAAAGGTTCTACCTGGATTAAGCTACGTAAAACATCCTGAGCGAAGACTACTTCTACCCGAAACTATAAGCTGGATTCCCCTAAGCGAAAAGGTTCTACCTGGGTTAAGCTACGTAAAACAACCTGAGCGAAAAGTACTTCTACTCGAAACTATGAGCTGGATCCCCCTAGGCGAAAAGGTTCTACCTGGGTTAAGCTACATAAAACAACCTGAACGAAGAGTACTTCTACTTGGAATTATGAGCTGGATCCCCCTAGGCGAAAAGATTCTACCTGGGTTAAGCTACGAAAATGATCTGTATGAACAATAGTGGTACATGCTGAAAATAAAAGAAAATAGAGATTTTGCGGAAACTTACCTTTGGTGATATTCGTCCTTTAAGGATCGCCATCCTGCACTGCTTTGTTTCTGCTTCAAACAAAGAAAAGTTGTGAGTTTTAAAAGTGGTGGTCGGTTTGTGCCCTTGATGTCTTTGGCAGCTTTGCTTTGTGCCCATTCGTTTTAGGAAGACCGACTGTATTGGTAGTTAGCTACATTGCTGGTAGACTCTGTTGTTGCTTTCAAGAGACTTTTGCTCTCTGTACCAACCCTGATTGTGTTTGTGGCTCAATCAGCCTTATCCCAACTGGAGATCTTTACTTAGGTGACCTTTTCTGATAACTTGAATGGCTTCTTGCTTTTTGAGCAATTTGTTTGTTAGAGAGAATCGCAACTGGGTATGCGCCTTTTGCATGATGTGCACACTTTATATTCTCTGTCCAGTACTACAGGGAACCCGTAATCAATCTTGCGGTCTTTTCTTTGCTTGTTTTTGACAAGTAGGCAGACATAAATATCTTTTGGGGGAACCTTTATGCTGCACGAATCCTCAAGACCTGTCGACTGTAACAATTGTGTGTGCATGTTACTTCTCCGATAATGTTATCTTGAATGTTCTGGCCAGAATTTGCTTTGTGCAACTGAAAAGCTGGTAGCAGATTTTGAAATCCTTTCTTACTTATTTTGACAAAGACTGACTCAAAGCAAAGGATATAATGATGCGAAGAAACAATATTTACAAGAGATCCCTTCATCAGGAAGGAAAGAAGGAAGGATTATATATATATATATATATATATATATATATATATATATAAAGAAGGAACTATTTTTTTTTGAATGAGGTAACTAGCCATAATGATCATGACATGCATTTTGGACTCAATGACCTGATCTATCAAACTGATCTAATCATTCCTTTCGTTTTCCCTTCGGGCCTTGAAGTCATCTTGTTTGTGTTAATTCTTTGCATCAGTTTCATGACTTACTTTCGACTAGTGGTGCCCCGAGAGATTTTCATCAACAAGCCTCTCTCGTTTATTTATCTCTACTTACCGTCGTCTTACAGTGCATGTGAGGGTTTTCACTAGTAAGACTCTCTCATTTATTTATCTCTACTTACCGTCGTCTTACAATGCCTGTGAGGGTTTTCACTAGTAAGACTCTCTCATTTTTATTTATTATTTTTTATTTTTTTCTTTTTTTTTCTTTTCTTGATTCCTTGAGTGAGAACCATGACCAAGTCCTCCATATGACAACCATTGCTCATTGCAAATTTCTCTTGGCATTCTCAAAATTGATCAGGAGGTCTTGTTTGGAAGGCTTTTGGATATGGTTAAAAAGAAAGAACGACATGAAGGCTTAAAGTAGACTCAATATGATGGGTTTTACACTTACAACTCTTGGATTGACTCTTTCAAAAAACTAAAACAAACTCATGCCCGAGCTTTAGATACAAGATATATTTTTTTTTTGGAATTCTTATTTGGTTGGACCGAACCGTGTAAGGCTGCCTACGTATCCCTTTTTTATGGAATCGGGTCAAACGTAGTTCAAATATCTGACCTAACTATTTTTTTTTTATCTTTCTCTCTTTTTTTTTCAAAACAAGTTGCCCCAACTTTTATTTCCTGGGGGCATGGATCTTTGACTGTTCTTTTCTTATTCTTTTTTTACTTGAACTTTCTAAGAGTTGCCCCAATTTGTACTCTTAGGGCATGGACTTTTCTTTTCATTTTTTTTGACTTTTGACTCTACACTTGATTCCAAAAGAGGGTGGCCAAACAAAATAACACAGGCTCAAAAGGGGTAACGAAGGGTATAAAGTGTTTGGATAGCCGAAAAAGGGCCTCCTAGCCTCGAGAACGCCAAACATAGTATCCTTTCGTGATCACAACGTTGATGAACATGTCTGTCTTCTTGGTGTATAGTGGTCAAAAGATACTTTCCATCCATTAATGTTAAATTTTCCACCAAACTTCAATTAATTCTTCCTCAAACCCGATCTTCACAATAATTTGTAGGTAAAGATCATTAACCCTACAGGTATGATTATCCTAGTTCCACATGAATTTGAATCGAGCTTAATTTCAAAGTGTTTCAACTGTGTATTCATCCTCAAAAGTGTCTTGTTCTCAGTTAACCAGTTCAAGACTAAATAAGTTTTCTAGGATCTGGCCAAAATTCTACATGCATGTCATGTCACTAGAACTAGCGTGAAAAGAACTATGCAAAAAAATGGACATAAAATGACTGACTATTTTTTTATTGAATAAAGGATAGCATGGTCCGATAACACAAAAAGAAGAAGAAAAGAGGACAAAATAAGCTACCATGTCTCCTTAAGGGCTAAAAGAGGAGTGACATTCCAGTTACTAAGCGACATCTTAGTCATGGACTTGCACATCAACATTACTACGACATTCAACCATTTTAATTTCTATGGATTCAACACTCAAATTTTGACTTTTGATCAAACCGCTCCCCATATTGGCTATCGAATTTTAGGACTTACAGCATGGGAACTTTCACATTAACTAATTTGCCAAATGACTTGGACGAATTCTGATGTGTCTCTATCATCACAGATCATCCAAGCAGAGCATGTCCTGTTGCTCAAAACTGGTAGAAGTCAGCCAACATTTGCCTTCATTTTTATCACCAACTTGTCTACTTGCCTTTTCGTGACCTTAGTTGGATCAACAATAGTGGTTCTTGTTCCTTCGGTTGAGAAGATGATGATAGAATGATCCTGGATTATTTTCGTGATTCACCATGGCAAACCAACAAACCAACCATCTTTAACTAGCTTTTATTTCAAAATAACAAGTATGTTAGAATGAACACACTCTTCCCCTCTTTCTTCTCTTTTTTTTTTCAAAATCATTCGATCGAACCTGACGTGGATTGCCTACGTATCATGTGGGAACATGAATCTGATCTTTCATAGATCAGGGATACCAGAAATAAAGTAAATAAGCTAACTCTTTTTCTAATTTATTTATCAACCTTCTTTTTTTAAAATCATACCACAAAAGCTCCTAACAAGGAAAATATTTTAGATTTTAGATTTTCTTTTTTTTTATTCGAAATTTTCGAAAGAAAGACTTCTAAACAATAAAGAAAATAATTTTGGATTTTTATTTTTTATTTATTTTATTTTTTCATTATTTTTGAAAGAAAGAAAAAAAAATTGAATTTTGATTTTTGTTTTTTTTGGAGAAAGACTTTTAAAAAAGGAAGAAAATATTTTTATATTTTTGGATTTGACGTCTCAAAGAAAGACTTTTAAAGAAGAAATTAAAGGAAAATATATTTGGATTTTTAAAAATTGGGGGCCAGAACCGATGAGATTTGCCTACGTATCTCACATCCGGTGAGAATCAGACCCGTGTAGTTCGATCAGTTTTGACACAACAAAAAAACATATGACTTTTAAAAATATTGGCTTATTTTGAAATGACTTTTCTTTCTCTTTTTTTTCCTTCAAAATTTCGACAGAGTTTCGGGATTTTCAAATACCTGGATTTTTTAGAAATCGGATAAATTTTCTCTCCTACCTCACTCTTGATTTTTTTTGGTTTCCTTTCCCTATTCTAGAAGCCGGTCAACATGCAAGCCGAAGTAAACATATACACAAGTAACACGTAAAAATGCATCATGATGGTCTTTCAAATTAGGTACATGTGTCCTAGACGGACCCAACCCTTGTGTTGAGTCCCCAAAGTCAAATGCACGTGATGCAAACAAACGTTCATAATAGGGATCTGGGATTAGGCTATGTTATTCAAGATTTGAATCCTGCTGGAGAAGGTATCTAGACTGGCTTACTCGAGCGGGCAACTCGAGCCGAGGAGGGTCAGCGTACCGATAACATTACTTTTCGGCTTAAAAACATATGTGACTAAAATCCTTCACCGGGTAACAAGTACCTTGGCTATCTCAAAGAAAGCGGGCTATGTCAAGCCAATGCCTAATTTAAATTCAAGAAGACTCATAGGAGTGCGAGAAAAGACCGTTTATATGTACAATTCAACAATATCAAAGCGGTAAAAAGCGGACAAATAGCACATTAGGCCCAAATAAATCACATTATATACAAAAATTAATAAAGCCAAATAAAGTCAATGTACAAGCTCGAATTCTTGAGAGTCCCCAGCAGAGTCGCCATAGCTGTCACACCCCTTTTTTACCTCCCAAAAGATATATTATGTTATTATGGATTGTGGGTTAAAGAGTTTCTCCAATGAAAGTGACAAACTTGAATAGAGATTATTTTATTTATAGAGTCGCCACGTGGAATTGATTTTTTGGGTGTTTCAAGTCACCTTTTATTTGAATCTCTAGTCAAAGGAAGATTTGACTCTATTATTATTGGTCTGCGAAAATAAAGTGCTGGTAAGGAATTGTGTTAACCGGGGAGAAGGTGTAAGACATTCCCCGAGTCCCATGGTTCTAGCACGGTCGCTTTATTGACTACAACTTGGCTTGGATTAATTTTGGACATACTATGATTTATTGGTTTCATATTTTATCTATCCGCTTTTAATTATTAAAATATAAAATTATCTTTGAAACAGATCACATGTGTGTAAATCCGTTTTATTTAATGCGCTAAAATTATGTCACGCGCACGTGTACACAATTAATCTCGCTTTATTATTTACTAAGATTGTTTTTGGCCAAAGTCGCGCGAACGCGTACCTTGATTTATTTTGAAAATCATAATTATGTCACCCGAACGTATACATAATCACGATAATAAGTTTAAAACGCGCCTAAAAGTGTACTAGCGGTATTTATGAGTGTTCAAATCCTAAGTTTGAGATTATTGTAAAGTCATAAATTATAAAATTTGTTGGGGAGAAGTGTAGCATTTAGATATTATTGTAACTAAAGATATTACTATTAAGTCCCTATTATTCCTATAATCAAGCATAGAGATAATCCTAAAATGGAAATGCTTTAAACAACAATACAATCACATCAAGTTAACAGAACAATAACATAGAGGACATTGTTCAGTAGAGCAAAAATTTAAGCACTAAATTATTAATAATAAAGCTTACCAATTTATAATTATTAAAGGAAACAGAAGAATTACAATGAGAGTAAAAGTGGACCTTTACGTCAAAGACTATGACGTCAACACCCTTTGAAACTTTAAAGACCAAAGCCGGCTTCGAACCAAAATCAGTGGTTGAAAATCTCGCAGTTAACTGAACCTCGACCGAAACTCTAATAACAACGATGATTTAAAGGTTGTTTCATGGTGTTGCTATAGCTGGGTTTTTGTTTTTAGCTTGATTTCAGGTTTAAAAGTTATAATTTATGGACTATTTTCTTTTTGCTGGGTTTGGAGTGTTGATTTAGGGACTGCTTTTGGGTGAAAAAATGGGTTGATTTTTAGCTGAGCTCCCAATTGGCTTTTGTAAAGAAGTAGTAGTGTTTGGCAGTGGTGTTAAGTTATTGGTATATGGAGTTTTAGAGGTGATTTTAATGGTAAAAAAATGAGTGTTATGAATGGTATCTACCTATGAAAAAGATAAGATCCATTTGTAGTATATATATTTTTTTGTGCTGCGTTTTCTTCTCTCTCTGGTCTCTGTCCCCAGATCTAACTTCCTCTCTTTTTTCTTCTCTCTCGGATCCCCTCTCTTTCCTCCTCCCCTTTTTGACTTTCCTCCCCCCCTTTGACTTTTTGTTATATGTATATTAGAATGAAAATTGGGGGAAGAAGAAATTAGATTCCTACCCCATGTGAGCTTTTGAAAAATGGGTAGCTAATTGGGAGAAGTGCATGTGCAAGATTTGTGCAAAATTTTCAAGGCCACATCATTGTGCCACCTTTTCGTTCATTTTTCTTTTTACTTTTATTTATTTATTTATTTAGAGATAATTGATAAATATTGTAAAATACTACATCTTACTAACCAAAGGATTAAAGTAATAAATATTCAATATTTATTTATAGAAAGTCTTTAGACTAACAAAAAATACACTAATAAAATATATTTTAATTTTTTTAAAAAAAATTAAAACAAGACTAATTATCTAAAAATATATTTTTTTTTATTTTGAATTTTCTTAAAAATATATAAAAAGATAAAATAAAAGCTTTAAAAATATTTACCAACTAAAAAGTGGTGAAAAAATTCAAATATGATAAAAAATTAGGTGATCACACTTCTGCCTTAGTATAATACCAGGGTCATTCCAACAAGCTAACATTTCTGCAGTTGTCCTAGGTATTGCCCATTTCACACCTTTCATACTCATGAAAAATATCACAACCTACTAGTTACTTTGCAATGTAAAAAGAGGTGGTTGTTTGTTTCAATCTCTTTTCTACACAAGAAACATTTGGAACACATAAGCATTCCTCTCCTCATTAAATAGTCATGAGTTAGAACAGCCTCTTTGACTACAAGCCAACAAAAGTAAGCCACTTTAAAAGGGATTTTCACCTTCCAGATGTGCTTCCAGTGCCATGTCCCATTGTTCATGTGACCAGAGCTATTTAAGATTCCATATGCTGACTTTACAGTATATACTCCTCCGTTGTTTCTTTCCATATAAGCATGTCCTCTTCTTCTGTGATGCCCTTAAAGCCATCCAACAATTTGTAGAATTCAATCACTCTCGTAACCTCCCAGTCATTGAGGAACCTTCTGAATGTAACATTCCACCCCTGCATACTCCATACCTCAGCCACAGTAGCTTGCGGTTGTTGCACTATAGTGAACAAATATGGAAAAACCTCTTTAAGAGGTCCATTACCAATCCAATCATCATTCTAGAAAGAAGTTTTATTGTCATTCCCCACTTTGTTTCTAACATTGCTGATAAATCCTGGCCATAAATTTCTAATTGACTTCCATACACTTACACCATAGGGTCTAGAAGCTCCTGCTGTACACCACCTTCCATCTGCCCCATATTTTTCACAGATAACCTTTCTCCATAAAGCTTGATCCTCTAGAGAAAATCTCCATAGCCACTTTATATGTAAACTCTTGTTATGTTGTCTGATTCCCAAACCTCCACCCCTCTTGCTTTTAAGCAAAGTGCTCTATTTTACCAAATTGTAGGCCTTCTTCTCCTTTTTCCCTGGCCATATGAATTTCCTCCTTAAAGCATCCACTCTTTTCTCAACTTTTACAGGAATTGGGAAAAGAGATATCATGTAAGTAGGAAGAACATCTAGCACACTATTGACTAAAGTAATCCCTCATCCAAGAGAAAGATAATTTCCTTTCCATATAGCAAGTTTCTTTTCACACCTCTCCAACACCTCATTCCATAACTCCTGGGATCTATTTTTTGCTCTCAAAGGCATCCACAAATATGTTGTTGGGAGATTTCCCACTTGACAACCTAGCACCCCTGCCAATCTTTGAATGTTGGTGACCTCATTAATTGTGTACACCTGTGACTTACTCCAATTGACATGTAACCATGAGATAGCTTCAAAGACAGATAAGATCAACCTCAGATGTCTAACTTGCTCTTCTTTAGCATCACGGAACACCAAAGAATCATCCGCATAAAGCAGATGAGTAATCTCCAGATTGCTACTGAAATTATTCACTGCCTTGAAACCCCTTATCAACCTATCCTGGTTTGCCTTCTTAATCATACTATTCAGACCTTCCATTACAATTATACAAAGGAAAGGAGACAGGGGGTCTTCTTGCCTTAGCCCTCTCTGTAAAGAAAAAGAAACCATCTGGAGAACCATTAAATAGAATGGAAAACTTAACAGTGCTGATGTAGAAACCTATCCATTTGATCCACTTGCTTCCAAAGCCCATATTCTTCAGAGTTTTCAGAAAATAGTTCCAGTTTATATGGTCATAGTCCTTCTCAATATCCAGTTTGCCAAGGATCCCAGCGATCTTACTTTTAACCCTGTAATCAACACATTCGTTTGCTATTAGGGATGCATCCATGATCTGCCTACCTTTGATAAAAGCCATTTGTTGAGTGTCAGCCAGTTTGTGAATGACTGTCTTCAATCTCTTTGTCAAAACCTTTGAAATGATCTTATACACACTAGTTATGAGACTTATAGGTCTGTAATCTTTTAGTTCTATTGCCCCAGCCTTCTTTGGAATTAATGCTACATAAGTAGCATTAAAGCTCTTCTCAAACAATTCCCGTGAGTGGAAGTTTTGAAAAGTATTCATCAAATCTTCTTTCACCACATCCTAGCATTGAATTAAAAAACCCATGGTGTAGCCATCTGGACCTGGAGCTTTGTCTGCTGCACAATCCTTCAATCCCTCAATGATTTCTTGCTCTTCAAACCCCCTCTGTAGCCATTGCTCCTCTGCCTCACTAATTCTAGGACAATCTGGAAAATTTAACTCTGGCCTCCATGCTTCAGATTCAGTGTATAAGTGCTGATAAAAGGCTAAGATCTCACCCTTTATAACTTCCTTTTCATCCACTTGTATCCCATTAATGTTGAGCTTGTCAATGTTGTTGAACCTTCTGTGGGCATTTGCAATCCTCTGAAAATATTTAGTATTTCGATACTCTTGTTTTAACCATTGAACTCTTGATTTCTGCCTCCAAATAAACTCCTCATTTTTGGCAATCTCTTCCAATTCCATGACTAGGCTAGCCTTTTGCACCGAATCATCTTCAAAAAGATCCCTGGATTCTTGAACAACATCTAGTACAAGAATTTTGTTCAAACAGATAGTTTTCAGAACCTCCAAATTTTCCTCTTGACCTGTCCTCCATTCTTTCAGCTTAACTATCAACAACCTGAGTTTTTGGGCTAGAATATAATCAGGTCTGCCCTGTACATCAAAATAAATCCACCAGGAAGCTATTTTATCCTTGAACTCCTCTTTCCCAACCACCAATTTTCAAACTTAAAATAGGATTTTGTGTTCTCCCAAACCCCACATTACATAGAAATAGGAGAATGATCTGAGAAAACTTTTGGAAGAATAACTTGTTTGACATTCCTAAACTTTTCATCCCAGTCAACAGAGAACATAAACCTATCCAATCTCGACGCTATACGAGAATTAACTCCCCTGTTCCATGTGTAAATTTTCTCTTCAAGTGGTGGATCAATAAGCTCTAAATCCTCTACAAAATTAGTAAACTCTCTCATAGCTCTTAAAATTCTGTTGTATCCCCTCCTTTCCTCCATAAATCTTGTAACGTTAAAATCACCACAAATAACTCAAGGCCCTTCAAAAACTCCCCTAGAAGTAGCTAACTCCCACCAAACATTCTCCCTCTTTATTCTACAATGAGGCCCATATACCACAGACAAATGCCATGAAAAATTTTGATTTATAGAAAAGAAACTACAGGTTATGGAGTAACTCCCAATATTGACTACTTCCCCCCTCCATACTTTGCTATCCCATAATACCAAAATGCCCTCTTGTACCGCTAGCCTCTAGACACCCAAATTTTACCCATCTATAACCCCATATCTATTTCACATACCCCTGTACATCCCCTTCAAGCTTGGATTCTTGAAGACAATAAATGTCTGCCTTCCAATTCTCAATTAATAGTTTCACCACTCTTCTTTTGTTAACATGATTTAATCCCCTAACGTTCCAAGAGATAATATTGACCTTCGTTGATACACATTGCTAATAGATTTCCCTCTATTCCTAGAGCTTGACTTCGGAAAATTCATATTGAACACTAAATTCTGAGCCTCCAAACTCCCTTTTTTTCTTTTTGGAGTCGTGCACATCTTCATTGTTGACGCCTTCATCAACTCTTGTCTATGCCTATCAATTTTGAGAAACAGTTCTAGAGCTTTCCTTTCACAACCTTGAAAATTTACCTCATAAGTCTTGCTCAATTTTAGAACGTTTTTATGAACCCATAAAGAAGCCTCCATCTCTGCCTCGATAAATTGCACATCTAGAGGTTCTGCATCATCCACGGACCATGTCTCGTGGTCTTCTTCATCCATCAATTGGTTTAATCCAGAAGAAAGAGAAGAAAATGGAATAATTTCTCTCTGAGAGCAAGATGCTCTACCCATCTGCTCCTCACCTTGCATGCTCATTACTTCTGTGGGTTCCTCATGTACTACTACATCTTACAGTTTCTTTGTAACATAAATAGGAGAAGAAAATGGAGTAGTTTCTCTTTCAGGACATGTTGATCTAGCCACTTCCTCAAACCCTTGCACGTTCATTAGTTCTGTTGATTCTGTGTTGCAGATATCTTCTTCTCTCTACATCAGTGCAACCATAGCAAGCGATTCCCTTGTGCTAATGTTCACTAATATCTCTGTTTCCATCGGGTCAGGCTTATTAATAGAACCCAATCTATTTTTAATTCCCAGATCTGGACTCTTTAATGACCCACAATTGGACCCAGAAATTAAAAAACTCCCTTGGCCCATACCTTGTGGCCCAGTTGAATACTTCCCAGCTGGCACCTCTTTATCCACTAGGCCATGATTCCATCACCCCTTTTAACCCCTATATCATAGTTACTGTTTGTGTCTCCCCTGTTCAGCGCTGAAACCTCTGAAACAAATCTCCATATCACCGACGCCTCACACCAAATGAAATTGTGAAGATAATTCTATTTTTTTCTACCTCAATGCTACTAGGAACTGCTGCAACTAGGCCCTTCACTTTCAGACTAGCCCATTTAAGATGGTTACGCAGAGAAGTTTCTTTCTCTGTTTCGATCCAACCACCACATATATCACCGATCTCCTTGAAAATTCTTTGTGACCATAGATGGAGTGGTAATCCCAATACTCTTATCCACACCCACTCGAGATTGACAGTGGCCGGTAAATACTCTGCAACCGGCGACCACCAATCAAGACTCAATAAATTATTTCTCCAACTCCATTCCCCAAGTTTAGTGTGTTCAGCTAATTTTCTGGAAGGAAACTCAAATAAGAATTTTGTCCCATGTAACTCATACATCTGGACCCCTGGAATTGCATTCCATTTGTTGCTAGCCCATCTCTGGATATCAGAAAGAGTAGGCACCTCCTTGCTGATTGCGAAGCTCCCGATCAGACACCTGCTCAATACGTCTTCATCACCTATAACATGACCATTCATCACTATGCGTTGTACTTTCGACCGGTTCTCGGACGATGATGTTGAGGCTTCTTTTGCTTCCCACTTGTCGGACCTGAAAGCACCTCTATACGAAAGATTCGCAACTGGAACTACTGTAGGTTGTCTCTGTGTAGCAGGAGGCTCCCTATTAATGAACCTTTCTATCTTTAAAGCAAGTACCTTACACCCCACATTGAATGAAACTTCTGGAAGAATAATAACTGCTCTACGTACCCCTTGCACTGCAACCACACTTATGAACCTGCCATGGTCATTGATCATCTTGGCACAGTAAAAACTGAAGACATGATCCCGGGTCCTCCATCTCCTGAACTCATTCCCTTTCCCATCTGAAGCAATATGCAGAAGCTTACATAACCACAACATAACCTTCCGACTCAAAGTTATCTTTCTCATGAAATTTGACTTCCTCTCCACCCATTCATACCAAACCTCTGCTCTATCTTTATTTTCTGTAATATCAAAAGACTTACCACCCGCGTTAAAATAGATTCTATTTTTCATGATTTAACACAATCACTAAGGAATAATTGAAGAAAAAACTAAGTTGGTCTAAACACAAACTAACATCACATAGTAGACACACTCGCCAGAAAGTGTTTGTGACTCTTTCCTAGGGACTCGTGCCTGGGAGCAAAGTTTGTTGTCATATTGCTTATTTTTATTATTTCTTTTCTTCTTTCTTGAGCCGAGTGTCTATCGAAAACAACATCTCTACCTTCCCCAGATAGGAGCAAGGGATGCGTATACACTACCCTCCTGAGATCCCACTTGTGAAATTTAACTTAGTTTAATGTTGTTGTTACTTTTAGTGCAGGGATAAGTTCCCATTGAATGATAATTTTGACCCAATGAACAATAGTCATTGATTCTTCTTGACTACTACTATCTTTTTGGCATTTTAGGGCCATAAAACAGAAATTCAAGACGATATTTTTTGTGTGCCCATCTTCATGTAATCAAGCGAGAATCGTCTAAACTTTTGTGGGCCAATAAGAAACGACCTAATGAACAATATTCATCGCTTTGCGATGACCGTTCCTCTTTTTTTGGTGTTTTAGGGTCATAAAACAAGAATTCATGACGCTTTTTTATTTTTCGTATGCTATTAATCCACGCAATCTTCAGGAATTCGGGCGACGAGCTCTGAATATCCTAAAATTTTACGGGCCCATAAAAACAATCAAATGAACAATAGTCATTGCTTTGCCATGACCGTTCCTTTTTTTTTTTTTTGGCTTCAGGACGATTTCCAGATATTCGTTCACGCCATCTGCACGAATTCGGGCGACCGGCTCCGAATATATTCAAATTTTACGGGCCCATAAAAAATGACCTAATGAACAATAGCCATTGCTTCGCCATGACCGTTCATCATTTTTTAGCATTTTAGGGCCATAAAATAAGAATTCAAGACAATTCCCAGATTTTCGTGTGCTATATAGTCCACATCATTTACATGAATTCGGGCGACCGGCCCCGAATCTCCTAAAATTTTATGGGTCCATAAAAAATGATCTAATGAACAATAGTCATTGTTTTACCATGAACGTTCCTCATTTGTTTTTTGCATTTTAGGGCCATAAAAAGGAAATTCAGGATGATTCCCAGATTTGCGTGTGATATATAGTCCACGCCATTTGCTAACTTCGTGCGACCGCCTCCTAATCTCCTATAATATTGCGAGACCATAAAAATGACCTAATGAACAAAAGTAATCGCTCTGCCATATCCGTTCCTCATTTTTTGACGTTTTAGAGCATAAAACAAAATTTAGGACGATTCCAATATTTTTCTGTGCTATAGTCCACGCTATCTGCATGAATTCAGGTGACCGGCTACGAATCTCTTAAAATTTTACGGGCCCATAAAAATAAAACGATGAACAATAGTCATCGCTGCGCCATGACCGTTCCTTATTTTTTTGGCGTTTTAGGAATTAAGGACGATTCCCATATTTTTTGGGTGCTATAGTTTATGCCATCTTCGTGGATTCGGGCGCCCGACCCCAAATATCCTAAAATTTTGTAGGCCCATAAAAAAATGACCTAATGAATAATAATCATCGCTTCGCCATGACCGTTCCCTATATTTTGGCCTTTTAGGGCCATAAAACGGGGATTCAAGATGATTCCCAGATTTTCGTGCGCTAGTCCACGCTATCTGCATGAATTCGGGCGACCAACTCCGAATCTCCTAAAATTTTGCGGGCCAATAAAAAATAACCTAATGAAAAATATTGTTCCTCATTTTTTTGACGTTTTAGGGCCATAAAACAGGAATTTAGAACGATTCCCAGATTTTCGTGTGCTATAGTCTACGCTAAAACCACTAATTCGGGGGACAGGCTCCGAATCTCCTAAAATTTTGTCAGCCCATAAAAAATAACCTTATGAAAAATAGTCATCGCTTCTCCATGATCGTTCCTTATTTTTTGGTGTTCTAGGGCCATAAATGAAAATTCATGATGATTCCCATATTTTCGTGTGCTATAGTCCACGCCATCTGCATGAATTCGGTGACCGACTCCGAATCTCTTAAAATTTTGCTGTCCTATCAAAAATTAAAACAGAAATTCAGGACGATTACTAGATCATCGTGTGTTGTAGTCCACGCCAACCGCATGAAATCGGGTGACCGACTCCGAATATCCTAAAACTTTACAGTCCCACAAAAAATGACCCGATGCATAAAATTGTCACGACTAAATTTTCCCTCCGTTGGGTATCGTGATGGCACCTAGTCTTAGGGACTAGGTAAGCCTAACAATAATTAAAACAATAACATTATTTAATTAGAATCTCTTAAAAATTCTCAAAATCGGTAGTACAAGTCATAAGCTCTATAGAGTGTTTGCTAGAATATTTCTAAATACAACTATCCAGAAATAAGGATAAACAGTGCAAAATAAAAACTGGAAGGTGACTCCGAAGCCTGCGAACGCAGTAGCAGATTTACCTTGAGTCTCCACAGCAATAGTCCACACAGCTAGCTAACAAACAAATACCTGGATCTGCACAAAAATGTGCAGAAAAGTAGCATGAGCACACCACAACGGTGCCCCAGTAAGTATCAAGACTAGCCTCGATGGAGTAGTGACGAGCAACAGTCAAGACACCCATTGGTCTAATAAACTGAACAAATATAAGCACATGAATAACAGAAGTATGATGTATACATAAAAACTATGCAATATGGCTCGCAATACAGTAATGGCATTATAGCAAGAAAACAACAAGTATCAGCGGAATATCATGAAAATGACGCAGACAAAGTAAATGGAATGCAACCTAAATCCGGAATCACGAATACAGCAAGGACAAGTAATAACTCAGTAATTACAATCGCTATTACATCAGGTTTTAGTCAACAACTCCACGAGGTACCAAACCTTGGACAATTCACAACTCACGGGTCTCAATACCTGAACCCTAACACTTGGCATCCTATGCCCTCATAACACCTCATAACCACACTGACGACTCACGTACCAATAGAGCCATTCTCGCATAGAAGACAAATAAATGAGGGTGAGCATCTATGCTCAACAATATCAAGAATACCTCTTATCCGATAAGAGTGCTTAACTACATGTATGCTTGTGCAAGTGTCCTACCATAGTCCATATCAGCAAATAAGCATAAGGAAAAAGAACGGACAACACGTAGAATATTTTCTCACAACTTTCACAAGATAAAGCTCACACAGGTATGTATACCACTTCACAAATATCAATAACAAGAATGCCCCCAGGCCACAAATCATCACAAATAAATCCCTGACACAGCCCACCTTGTCTCGCCACGTGTGCAATAGTAACATAAATGTCCGCCTTGTCTCGCCACACGTGCATAATAATATTCCCATCTTGTCTCGCCACATGCGCAACCCACACATATATATATATATCCCACCTTGTCACGCCGTATGTGCAAATATCAGTAGTAACAATAGCACGACAGAAACCTCGTGTAACCCCATAACAACAACCGCACGGCAGAAACCTCGTGCATCACAATAATAACAACCGCACGGCAGAAACCTCGTGCATCACCACAACAAATACAACAACAACAATGGTAATAATACAAAGTACGACATGTAAATCAACTCAAGAACTTTTAAATCACAGGAAAAATATGGGACCAAATCACAAGGAACAACCATAATAAAGAATGATAGGCGTAAAGAGAACAACTCAATAAAGTGGAAACTAATATGTATCAACGATCCCACAATATACATTTCAACAACAGGGAAACTAATACGAGTCAAATAATTCCAAATAAAACAAGTCGACTAAGAAATATGATATCTAAAACTTCTTTTAAGGTTGAGAAATTACTAAGGATTTTCAATAATTAAATTAAGGATAAGCAGCGGAAAGATAATCATAACCTCAATTAAGACTGAACAAATTATAATATGATACAATAATAATTTCAAATAAAGATAAGTAGTTATGAAAAGATAGCATGAAAATAGAGGAGATAAAATCTTCAGTTAAGTCAAATAATAGTCAAATAGGCAATAAGAGTGAATCATGACAGCAATTAATTTTAATTAAAGTATGTAGAGGCGAAACTAGTAAATATGAACTTAATCATATCAAGAACAACTTCATACTCAGTGAATATAAGGACCTAAGAATTCTAAAAGGCCAACTTTTCACAAATAAGTCCGAGCACGCACTCGTCACCTCACGTGCATGGACTACAGATCAAAATAGAAGACTCAAATCCTAAGGGAAAAATCCCCCACACAAGGTTAGGCCAGATACTTACCTCGAACCAAGCTCAAACAGTCCGTAAGAATGTCCTTTCCTCAATTAACCGACTCCGAATGGCCCAAATCTAGCCAAACACAATTGCATAACATGAATACAACAATAATAAACTTATCTAATCAATGAAATCAATATTTAATAAAAATTCCGAAATTCGCCCTAAAAAGTCGACCCGGGCCCACGTCTCAAAATCGGATAAAAGTCACAAAATACGAACACCCATTCACTCGCGAGTTCACTCGTACCAAAATTATCCAAATCCGATGTATAAATCCCAATCAAAACTCAAAACTCTTAGTTGAAGAACTTCTCCCCATTTTTCCTAAGTTTTCAATCCAAACCCGAAACTAAATGGAGAAAACAACTATGGATTAATGGAAAACAACCAAAAACGAGTTAGGAATCATTACCCCAAAGTTTTCTTTGAAAAGCCCTCGAAAAATCGCCAAATTCCGAGCTCTCAAGTCCAAAAACAAAGAATAAAACCAAACCCTCGGATTTCTCTTTTCTGCCCAGGCGTGACCGCACCTGCGCATAACTAGCCGTATCTGCGCGACCACAGGTGCGCATGTCCAACCGCACATGCGCTTCCTCTCGCTTCTGCGCGCCAAAAATCCGCTTCTGCGGAGCCGCTGATGCGCACAATTTCTCCGCACCTTCGGAGACTCTCAAGTCCAGTTCTTCTCACACCTGCGCCTCAATCTTCGCATCTGCGGGCATCACAGATGCGGAATTTTCCTTGCACCTGCGACTCCTGGCACTCCTCTATTTTTCCGCTTCTACGCTTGCCTCTCCACACATGCGCTCTCGCACCTGCGGTCTCTTCTTCGCAGGTACGAAAATACCAGAAGCCTAAAGATCTAGCTGTAACACAAATCAAACTTTTAATCCGTTAAGCACCCGAAACTCACCCGACACCCCCGGGACCTCAATCAAACATACCAACCAATCCTAATACACAATACAAACTTAGTCGAGCCATAAAGTCACATTAAACAATGTCGAATCCACAAATCGCACCATGAATCAAACTCATATATTTCAAATCTTTCAACTTCTAAAACTCGTGCCGAAACCTATCAAATCAATCTGGAATGACGTCAAATTTTGCACGCAAGTCCCAAATAACATAACGGAGCTGTTCCAACTCTCGGAATCGTATTCCGACCCCGATATCAAAAAGTCCAATTCCGGTCCAAATCTCCAAAAATTCGACTTTCGCCATTTCAAGCCTCAATCAGCTACAAACCTCAGATTTACAGTTCGGACACGCTCCTAAGTCCAAAATCACCCAACGAAGCTAATGGAACTGAAGGAACTCCATTCCGGAGTCATCTTCACATAGTTTTGACTACGGTCAAAATCCCAAGACTTAAGCTTCCGTTTTAGGGATTAAGTGTCCCAAATCACTCTGAATCATCCGGTAACTGAATTCAACCACGCACGCAAGTCAATACACATAATATGAAGTTGTTCAGGGCCTTATGCCGTCGGGCGAGACTTAAATTCTCAAAATGACCGGCCGGGTCGTTACATCCTTCCCCTCTTAAACCAACGTTCGTCCTTGAACGTGCTAAGAATCGCCTCGAAGTCTTTAAATCACTGAAGGTACATATCCAACACACACCCGCGGGCGACTCCATGTCACCCCAATCCATATAAGCCTGATGACACCATCCCAACTGTAATTCATCCTTTCAGCCAATACCGATAAGCCTTAGAGTCAAAATGCTTACCTTCCATTTGTCTTCAAAAGACCCGATTCTAAATCCATAACCGATAACAGTCTCAACCAGCTGTAACAACTCATGCCTACACTTACAAGGTACGACCACACAACAAAACGCCACACATAGGCCCATGATAACATTTCTGATCACAATAGCTGCCCGAAATCAAAACCAGCACCGGCAATTAGACCCATATCCGTTAGCAACCCGTTTCAAACCTCCACAACGCTGATAATGATGCAAGAAACACGAAGACCTCATAACTATACACCCAATTCAACAAATCAAAACTAACACCACCGGGAACTCACCCCGCAAGCCAAAACTCAAGAAGCACATAACGAAATGGACTAAGTATGTAAAGGGAAACACATAAGATAAATATCAAACAAGCCCGACAGGCACAACTTTCTAACAATACCCTACTACGAATCAATTCAAAATGAAAAATCAAAGTACATGAACAAATCATAAGGATCTCATCCCAGCATCACCCTCCACCGCGACACGCAGCCCGACTCAGATATATCAAATCACATGGAATAGCGAGGGTCTCACCCTCAACTCTGAATTAGAAGTCGAATACACATCATACAAATGGAAATCTTCCACTAACTCAATTCTGCCAATAAAATCTCAACACTTGCTAAACTCTCACCCCGGTAGAGTATCAAATCATAATTTATAATCAATTTACTTAGGAATCACATCAACCTTCCATAATGGACAACATGAATTCACTTCTAGTCTTGTAATAATGAATAGAAACAAATGATAGACACGGGCTACCACTCATAGAGTCTCCTAATAGGGGTAAACACCTAAACATAATACTGAGTCATAAACGCACCCATATGTAGGACAACAAGTAGGGGAACTCGCCCCGATAAGCAGGACCGAATCAAAATACGAATGGTGCCCCTCTGTAACAAATCAAAAGAATACATGTATGACATCATCCGGCGCAGTGACCTCGAGCCTACTATATGAAACACATCAATGGGTCGGGCCTTCCCCTCTTGGGCGCCCTCTACTCGCCTGAATACTCCGATGTGACACACCTGTCCAAAGTCTAGGACAATCTCTCATCCTGTGGCCGGTATCTCCACACTCGAAGCAACCTCTCTACTGACGTGGTTGTGGGAATTGTGCGGTACGGTTACTCTGAGACCCATGAGCACCCAAAATATTGTACGAAGCCTGAAGTGCAAACTGAACTGGCTGACCCACAAAACCTCTACCATGTCGTACCCTGCCTCCAAAATAAGGACCAGTAGATCTCTCCGGTCTACGAGGCCTCCTCACCTCCCTGTTCTCTCTCTCCTGATCTCGCTTATACTCTCTCTCGTGGCCTCGACTATCTTCTCTCTCCTGGTCCCACACGCCCTCTACTCGGCTGGCGATCCCTACCACCTGCTGAAACGAAACATCTGACTCTAACTCACGAGCCATGCTGAACCGAATGTCATGTCTGAGTCCCTCAATGAATCTACGGACACGCTCTCTAACTGTGGCGACCAAAGCAGGTGCATGCCTGGCCAAATCACCGAATCTCACGGCATACTCTGACACCGACATAGTGCCCTGGCGCAGCTGCTCAAACTCCGCGCGCCATGCATCTCGAAGGGACTGAGGTACAAACACTCTCAGGAACATCTCTGAAAACTGAATCCATGTAAGTGAAGCTAACTCGGTCGGGCTACCCAACTCATATGCCCGCCACCACTAATAAGCCGCTCCCCTAAGCTGGAATATAATAAAAGCAACCCTGCTCGTCTCCACAATACCCATAGTACGGAGAATGCGGTGACACTCCTCCAGAAAACCCTGTGCACTCTCTGAAGCCAAACCGCTAAATGTAGGAGGGTCATATTTCTTGAACCTGGCAAGTCTAAGATGCTCTTCCTCAGATGCTACTGCCCTGACCACGGGCTGAACTAGGACCACAGGTTGTGTCGCCATGATACCAGGAGCCTAACCAACATGAACTCGCTGCTCTGGGGTGTGGGCGGCAGGAGTCTGGGTTCCTCCTCCGGTCTGTGAAGTAGTTGGTGCAACCGGAATCAACCCCGCCTGAGCCAATGTACCAAACATGCTCAGGAACTGTACTAAGGTCTTCTGAAGTCTGGGGGTAACAGCAGGCGCCTCCGGTACCTCCTCCCCAATTGGAACTAATGGCGGCTCCTCAACTGCTGCTCTGGTAGGTGCTCTAGCTGCGACACTTACTCCTCATCGGCCTCTGCCTCTGCCTCTAGCGATACTTGCTCCAGTAGCAGCGTCGTCTATAACTGTAGCTCGTGTCCTCACCATCTGTGAGAGAAAGGAATGATAGAAGTTCAAATTCCGAGATCAATAAGCTGGCACGATAGGAATGAAAGAAGTGAGATTGTCCTAAAAGTTCTGTAGCCTCTCGAAGATAAGTACAGACGTCTTCGTACCGATCCGCAAGACTCTACCCAAACTCGCTTATGACTCGTAGCACCTATGAACCTAGAGCTCTGATACCAACTTTTCACGACCCAATTTTCCCTCCGTTGGGTATCGTGATGGCACCTAGTCTTAGGGACTAGGTAAGCCTAACAATAATTAAAACAATAACATTATTTAATTAGAATCTCTTAAAAATTTCCAAAACCGGTAGTACAAGTCATAAGCTCTACAGAGTGTTTGCTAGAAAACTTCTAAATACAACTGTCCAGAAATAAGTATAAACAGTGCAAAACGAAAACTGAAAGGTGACTCCAAAGCCTGCGAACGCAGCAACAGGTTTACCTTGAGTCTCCACAGCAACAGTCCACACAGCTAGCTAACGAACAAGTACCTGGATCTGCACAAAAATGTGCAGAAGAGTAGCATGAGCACACCACAGCGGTGCCCAGTAAGTATCAAGACTAACCTCGGTGGAGTAGTGATGAAGAACAGTCAAGACACTCATTGGTCTAATAAACTGAACAGATATAAGCACATGAATAACAGAAGTATGATGTATACATAAAGACTATGCAATATGGCTCACAATACAGTAATGGCATTATAGCAAGAAAACAACAAGTATCAGGGGAATATCATGAAAATGACGCAGACAAAGTAAATGGAACGCAACCTAAATCCGGAATCACGAATACAGCAAGGACAAGTAATAACTCAGTAATTACAACCGCTATTACATCAGGTTTTAGTTAACAACTCCACGAGGTACCGAACCTTGGACAATTCACAACTCACGGGTCTCAATACCTGAACCCTAACACTTGGCATCCTATGCCCTCAAAACATCTCATAACCACACTGACGACTCACGTACCAATAGAGCCATTCTCGCATAGAAGACAAATAAATGAGGGTGAGCATCTATACTCAACAATATCAAGAACACCTCTTATCCGATAAGAGTGCTTAACTACATGTATGCTTGTGCAAGTGTCCTACCATAGTCCATATCAGCAAATAAGCATAAGGAAAAAGAACGGACAACACATAGAATATTTTCTCATAGCTTTCACAAGATAAAGCTCACACAGGTATGTATACCACTTCACAAATATCAACAACAAGAATGCCCCCAGGCCACAAATCATCACAAATCAATCCCTGACACAGCCCACCTTGTCTCGCCACGTGTGCAATAGTAACATAAATGTCCGCCTTGTCTCGCCACACGTGCATAATAATGTTTCCACCTTATCTCACCACATGCGCAACCCACACATATATATATATCCCACCTTGTCATGCCGCATGTGCAAATATCAATAGTAACAATAGCATGGCAGAAATCTCGTGCAACCCTATAACAACAACCGCACGGTAGAAACTTCGTGCATCACAATAATAATAACCGCACGGCAGAAACCTCGTGCATCACCACAACAAATACAACAACAACAATGGCAATAATACAAAGTACGACAAGTAAATCAACTCAAGAACTTTTAAATCAAAGAAAAAATATGGGACCAAATCACAAGGAATAACCACAATAAAGAATAATAGGCGTAAAGAGAACAACTCAACAAAGTGAAAACTAATGTGTATCAACGATCCCACAATATACATTTCAACAACAGGGAAACTAATACGAGTCAAATAATTCCAAATAAAACAAGTCGACTAAGAAATATGATATCTAAAACTTCTTTTAAGGTTGCGAAATTACTAAGAATTTTTAACAATTAAATTAAGGATAAGCAGCGGAAAGATAATCATAACCTCAATTAAGACTGAACAAATTATAATATATTACAATAATAATTTCAAATAAAGATAAGCAGTTATGAAAAGATAGCATGACAATAGAGGAGGTAAAATCTTCAGTTAAGTCAAATAAGAGTCAAATAGGCAATAAGAGTGAATCCTGAAAGTAATTAATTTTAATTAAAGTATGTAGAGGCAAAACTAGTAAATATGAACTTAATCATATCAAGAACAACTTCATACTCAGTGAATATAAGGACCTAAGAATCCTAAAAGGCCAACTTTTCACAAATACGTCCGAGCACACACTCGTCACCTCGCGTTCATGGACTACAAATCAACATAGAAGACTCAAATCCTAAGGGAAAAATTTCCCACACAAGGTTAGGCCAGATACTTACCTCGAACCAAGCTCAAACAGTCCGTAAGAATGTCCTTTCCTCAATTATCCGACTCCGAATGGCCCAAATCTAGCCAAACACAATTGCATAACATGAATACAACAATAATAAACTTATCTAATCATTGAAATCAATATTTAATAAAAATTTCGAAATTCGCCCTAAAAAGTCGACCCGCGCCCACGTCTCGGAATCGGGTAAAAGTCACAAAATACGAACACCCATTCACTCGTGAGTTCACTCGTACCAAAATTATTCAAATCCGATGTCTAAATCCCAATCAAAACTCAAAACTCTTAGTTGAAGAACTTCTTCCCATTTTTCCTAAGTTTTCAATCCAAACCAGAAACTAAATGGAGAAAATAACTATGGATTAATGGAAAACAACCAAAAACGAGTTAGGAATCATTACCCCAAAGTTTTCTCTGAAAAACCCTCGAAAAATCGCCAAATTCCGAGCTCTCAAGTCCAAAAACGAAGAATGAAACCAAACCCTCGGATTTCTCTTTTCTGCCCAGGCGTGACCGCACCTGCGCATAACTAGCCGCATCTGCGCGACCGCAGGTGCGCATGTCCAACCGCACATGCGCTTCCTCTCGCTTCTGCGCGCCAAAAATCCCCTTCTGCGTAGTCGTTGATGCGCACAATTTCTCCGCACCTGCGGAGACTGTCAAGTCTAGCTCATCTCACACCTGCGCCTCAATCTTCGCATCTGCGGGCATCGCAGATGCGGAATTTTCCTCGCACCTGCGACCCCTGGCACTCCTCCATTTTTTCGCTTCTGCGCTTGCCTCTCCGCACATGCGCTCTCGCACCTGCGGCCTCTTCTTCGCAGGTGCAAAAATACCAGAAGCCTGAAGAGTTAGCAGTAATACAAATCAAACTTTTAATCCGTTAAGCACCCGAAACTCACTCGAGGCCCCCGGGACCTCAACCAAACATACCCACCAATCCTAATACACCATACGAACTTAGTCGAGCCTTAAAGTCACATCAAACAACGTCGAAACCACAAATCGCACCATGAATCGAACTTATAAATTTTAAATCTTTCAACTTCTAAAACTCTTGCCGAAACCTATCAAATCAACCCGGAATGACGTCAAATTTTGCAGGCAAGTCCCAAATAACATAACGGAGCTGTTTCAACTCTCGGAATCGCATTCCGACCCCGATATCAAAAAGTCCACTTCCGGTCCAAATCTCCAAAAATTCGACTTTCGCCATTTCAAGCCTAAATCAGCTACAGACCTCAGATTTACAGTCCGGACATGCTCCTAAGTCCAAAATCACCCAACGGAGCTAATGAAACTGATAAAACTCTATTCCGGAGTCGTCTTCACATAGTTCCGACTACGGTCAAAATTCTAAGACTTAAGCTTCCATTTTAGGGACTAAGTGTCCCAAATCACTCTGAATCATCCGGTAACTGAATTCAACCACGCACGCAAGTCAATACATATAATAGGAAGTTGCTCAGGGACTTATGCCGCCGGGCGTGATTTAAATTCTCAAAATGACCGGTCGGGTCGTTACAAAAATTCATCGCTTCACCATGACCATTTCTTATTTTTGGCGTTTTAAGTTCATAAAACAGAAATTCAGGAAAAAATAGATTTTCATGTGTTATAGTCCGCGCCATCTGCATGAATTCTGGCGATTGACTCCGAATTTCCTAAAATTTTGTGGGCTCATCAAAAACAACCTAAGCATCGGTTTGTGTTTGTGTTTTTAACATTTTAGGGCCATAAAACATGAATTCAAGACGATTCTCATATTTTTGTGTGCTATAGTATACTCCATCTGCATCAATTTACGCGATCAATTCTGAATCTTTTAAAATTTTGCGGGACCATAAAAATGATCTAATAAAAATTAGTCATCGCTTCGCCATGACCCTTCCTTATTCTTTGGTATTTTAGGGCTATAAAATTAGAATTTACGACGATTCTCAAATTTTAGTGTGCATCCACACCATCTGCATGAAATCGGGCGATCATCTCCGAATCTCCTAAAATTTTGAGGGCCCATAAAAATGACCTAATGAATAATAGTCATCGCTTCGCTATGATCGTTTCTCATTTTTTGGCATTTTAGGTTCATAAAACGGGAATTCAAGATGATTCCTAGATTTTCGTGTGCTATAGTTCACACCATTAGCATGAATTTGGCCGACCAGCCCAAATCACCTAAAAATTTTCGGCCCAACAAAAACGACCTTATGAACAATGTCATCATTTCTCCATGACCGTTTCTCATTTTTTTTTTAGTGTTTTAGGGCCATAAAACAAGAATTCATGACGATTCCTAGATTTTCGTATACTATGTCCACGCCATCTTCATAAATTCGGGAGATCGACTCTTAATCTCCTAAAATTTTGCGGGCCCATAAAAAGACATAATGAACAATAGTCATTGCTTTCCCATGAACGTAACTTATGTTTTTGGCATTTTAGGGCCATAATATAGGAATTTAGGACGATTCCAGATTTTTATGTGTCATAATCCACTCCATCTGCATGAATTCGGGCGACCGACTCCGAATCTCCTAAATATTTTGCAGGCCCATCAAAAATGATCTAATAAACAGTAGTCATTGCTTCGCCATGGTCGTTCCTCATTTTTGGCAATTTAGGGCCATAAATCAGAAATTCAGGACGACTCCCAGATTTTTGTGTACTATAGTCCACGCCATCTGCATGAATTCACGCGAACGACTCCAAATCTCCTAAAATTTTGCGAGCTTAACAAAAATGACCTAATGAACAGTGGTCATCGCTTCTCATGATTGTTCCTCATCTTTTGGCATTTTAGGGCCATAAAATAAGAATTCAGAATGATTCCCAGATTTTTATGTGTTATAGTCCACGCCATCTGGATGAATCCGGGTGGCCGACTCCGAATCTCCTAAAATTATGCAGGACCATAAAAAGAATTACCTAATGAACGATATCCATCTCTTCGCCATGGTCGTTCCTCAATTTTTTGGCATTTTAGGGCCATAAAACAGGAATTCATGACGATTCCTAGATTTTCGTGTGCTATGTCCACGTCATCTGCATGAATTCGGGGGACCGACTACGAATCTCCTAAAATTTTGTGAGTTCATCAAAAATGACCTAATGAACTATAATCATTTCATCACCATGACTGTTCCTCATTATTTGGTACTTTAGGGCCATAAAATAAGAATTCAAAACGATTCCCACAATTTCATGTGCTATAGTCCAAACCATCTATATGGATTCGGCTGACCGACCCTGAATCTCATAAGATTTTGACGGCCCATAAAATGACCTAATGAATAATAGTCATCGCTTCGCCATGACCGTTTCTGATTTTTCGACATTTTAGGGGCATAAAACAGAAATTTAGGACGATTCCTAGATTCTCGTGTGCTATAGTCCATGCCATCTTCATGAATTCGGGCGACCAGCTCCGAATCTCCTAAAATTTTGCGGGCCCATAAAAAACTACCTGATGAACAATAGTCATCACTTTGCCAGGATTGTTCCTCATTTTTTCGCGTTTTAGGGCTATAAAATAGGAATTTAGAACGATTTTCATTTTTTTGTGTGCTAATGTCAACGCCATCTTCATGAATTCGGGCGATGAGTTACGAATCGCCTAAAATTTTGTGGGCCCATTCAGATGACATAATAAACAATAGTCATGAATTTGTCATGACTGTTCCACATGTTTTGGCGTTTTAGGGCCAAAAAATATGAATTCAAGTCGATTTCCGATTTTTCTTGTGCTAATATTCACGCCATCTTCATGAATTTGAGCGGCGGGCTTCGAATCGCCTAAAGATTTGTTGGCCCATAAAAATGACCTAATAAACAATAGTCATTGCTTCGCCGTGACCATTCCTCATTTTTTGGCGTTTTAGGGCCATAAAACAGGAATTGAGGATGATTCCCATTTTTTCGTGTGCTAATGTCTCCGCCATCTTCATGAATTCGAGCGACGGATTCCGAATCGCCTAAAATTCCGTGGGCCCATAAGAAACGACCTAAAGAACAATACTCATCGTTTATGCATGACCGTTCCTAGGTAACGCGGCCTAGCGACAAATACTCATTGCTTCGCTATGACTTTCGAGTTTATTTTTCAGCGTTTCGTGGTCATGCAACATAAATTTAGTACATGTTGATTTTGTAGAATATTTTTTACGAACTCTGATTGGCCTGAAATTTTGTAGTACCATAGGAAACGGCCTTGTGACCAATACTCATTGGTTCGCCATGACTTTAGAGTTCATTTTATAGCGTTTCGAGATCATGCAACACTACTTTATGATTATATCCACTTTCTCATGTGTATTAGTACATGCTGATTTCATAGAAGTTTATTGACGGATTCCGATTGATCTGAAATTTTTTAGGTCCATAAGAAACGACCTAGTGACGAATTGCGTTGCATGACAAACATTGCTTTTTGGCATTTCGGGTTCATTTTTTGGTGTTTTGGGGTCATGCAACACAATATTATATACTCTATGCTACTGTATTTTCAAGTCATATCATAGCAGATTTTGGCGTCATGAAACATCTAGAAATGCATGCAACAGAAAACCAACTATGGTCAAGTGCTATGACGTTAACTTACTCAATGAGGCATGTTCCTAATTTGTATAAATAGGAAATGGAGGAAGTAAGAAACCATGCCAAAACTGAAGCTCTGAGATCTTTTAATAAGCATGTAAAATCCTGGAAATAATCTTGAGAAATTGGCCTCAATATATTGCTATTTCTAAATTGACAAAAAAAATTGAACTAAAATGAGCAGCTGAAATTGAAGAAAGACTTTATTCTGCAAGTCATATCGAGGCTTTCAAACGCATCCAAAGCTTAGAGTTTTTGGCAGAACCGGTGAACCACTGAGCTGGTTAGATACGTGGGACAAAGGGCTCATAGTATCTGCTAGAGCGGCTACACAGTCGAAAGGGAAAGAGACCATAAGGGATCTGTACACGTGGCAAAATTTACTTGAAGCCGCTTCAAGAATGCCCCCAACAAATTGATTTGAGAATCCGGAAGAAACGAGATGGGACTCATAATTCTCAAGACATGCAACTGAGACAAAAATAGCATGGAGGATCACCTGAGTTTTCTTCAGGGGCAATTCCATCTAAGCATACACTGTGAAAAGAATGACCACACGGAAAAATAGCAACATTTGGGAGAACCAAAGGCTCAACATCATCATAATATTCATCTACATATTCAGCAGGCATGTAAGACAGATCATTTTCACATAGTGGGCAAGTGATTCCAGAAGATTCAAATGTTTCATCCGGACCTGCAATTTACAGATTATTGATTAGCAATGCACTAAAGCAGAAAAAACTGAAATGCATATGCTGGTGAGCACTGTGTTTATCCCGATAAGGGCAGCACAAGCAAGGTTATGTCATTGAAATCATCGCTCGTTGTGCACATTCCAGAAAAAAGTAAGCAAATTAACTCGCCATAAAATTTACAGTACGACTGAATCTATATATCAACTAATCAGTAAAATCAGGATCGCTTATGTTCTGTAAGCCTATATATCCCATTTGCTTAAGATTAAAGCGCAGCTTTCTTACCCTAGATAGTGGTCTTGGAACACTATGAAGAGATAAAATTTTAGACATACCTTCCCATATAATATGGTGGATAGGCTCTTCATTAATTCTTAAAGGCTCCTTGGTACTTGTGGACGATTTAGACTGCCTGATGGAAGTAGGGATCCTTGTCTTTCCCATCGAATTCTGGTTGAGGGTCCTTTTTTGCGAAATATCTGAAGTTGGAGCCTTTTGATATTTGGATTGATGGACAGGAGTTTTGCCCTGCGTCTTTTGACGTGAAAGCTGGGTCTTAGATGAAGTCTTCTGAAGTTCAGAGCTCTTTGTATGTCTAGGTGTTGGTTGTGATTGATGGCTAGAAGTCTGGGTTGGCGTTATTTCCTGTAGGACTTGATGCGCGGCGGCTGAAATCTTCTTGATTTTCTTAGTTACAGGAGGCAAGGGTGGTCTTCTAGGAGCAGGAGCATCTTTCACTTGGCTTGTCTTAATTGCTTCTGATTCCGAACCTTTTTTTAACCTTGTCTTCATTTGCAGGACTTGGACTGTATGATCTGTCAGAAGTAGTAATCAATGTTAGAAATCTCATGAAGCAATAATTGGAACAAAAAGTATATGGACCCTCTAAAATAAGGGAAAGGAGTACTTTTCATGCTGATACTAAAATTTTACTCCTCCCGTCCCAAGAAGGATGATACTTCTGCGATTTCGAGAGTCAAACTTCTTAACTTTGACCATGAATTCGAACCTAGAATCTTTATGTTTTTTAAAATAAAATTTATACATTTGGAAACTACATAAAAAGTACTCTATAAGTCACAATAATTAACAATTCAAAATATTTAAAAAGGTATATGAAAAAGACATAGTCAAAGAACAACTCGTTTGACTCTCGAAATCAGAAAAGTATCATCCTTTTTTGGACTGAGGGAGTATTACTTAAGCCCTTGGTACTTTTAGGAATAACCAACATTCAATTGCAGAAAAAGTACATGTGCTAATGCATTATTATAGGTTTTAACAGTAACCTTCAAATCTCAGAAGCAGTATAAGTACTCCAGATAACTTATAAACCAAATGGAAAAAATGTGTATACTGCTTAGCCACCTCAAGTACCATATCATTCATGTAGCCCCTCAATATGAACTCTAGCCATTAATTAAGAATATCTGACTAAGTTGCCGATGCCTGACACGAACAGTTCAGTCAGAGACCCGAGGGATGAAAACGGAACATATATTGCCTCTCTTTATCATGGAAGTAAGCTCCAGTTCCATATCAGTAAAGCAATCTGAAATAGCATCGGTCTCACAATAAGAGACAGGAACTGCGTCCGAGCTCTTTTCTATCTATGCAAGTTAGGGGAGGGAGAGAAACAAGAGCAAGAGCATTAATCTTATTTAACTTGCAGGCACCAAAATAAAATGGGGGAAGTTATTCATTAGGTGTCATTTTACTTGGTAATCTAACTGGCTTGTCTTATACCAAAAACGAGTATATGCCTTTTCACTAATCTAGTTGGCTGCTCACTACATGGACTTGAATTTTTTTTTTAAAAGATAATGAAGAGACAAGCCACAAAACCATGAGGAAAACGTGAAAGCATATCCAACCAGATTTAGATTATCCTCGACCATTTGAAAATCTTATTATAATTGACAAAGATTGGATAAAGAAATTGACCGTTGGAGTTTGGACTTAAAGAGTTCCTCAGAATCTTCTTTTGCTAATATTGGAATTAATATTTTTGTTCACTTCCATAAGATCTTTTTACACACTAGTCCAGATGACAATAACTACCACATCTACATTAAAAATGGTATCTTGATATCCTTGAAAAATGATAAAGCTAAACTGTAGCAAGCGTATGATTGGCAGAAGGCATGATGTATTCATGTCTTGCCTTTTCTTGTTTTGAACCTAAGTGAGATGCAACATGAAATGGCAATAACACCTAATCTGATGGTATAAAATTTCAGCTGAATTCAACGGATAATGTATTCATGTAACATAGTGAACTGCACATAGAATTAATTAGAAAAAAAAGGAGAAAATGACATCGATCTAAGGTTAAGCAGTAATGCTTTCATGCGGTAACGAATAAACAAGCAACTTCAAAAAACAAAAAATCATGCTTGAATAGAGCTACTAAATTGTCTATAGTCAAATAGACATGCTTTATCAAAGTATATTGTTCTTCTTCAAAAGGAGGACATGAAAGGAAAGAAAGTTTACTGTTACCGTTTTGCTTTTCTGTATTAGTTTTTCCAGAAGAACTAATTGTAGGTGCGGAAAATGAACTTCTATTCCTTGTCTCAGCGCTCCTCAACTCCCGTGTACTTTCTGTTTCTTTTCCACACAAAACTTTTGTGCTAAAAGCAAGTGATGAATTCTTCTTTAGAATTTGGGTGGTGTCCTTGCTAGATAAAACAGGAGATCTCCGAACAGATGACACTGAAGTAGGAACTGGGGCATCTAACTGCTTTTCCTCAACTTTACTACAGATGGAGCCGTTCGTTTTACATTTCCGACCTAAAGGGCCACCAACCATATTTGATGATCAGGTGAACTTGAAATTAGCTTCGTTCAACGAAGAAGCTAATGTAAAGCCGCAAATCTCCTCAGCAACAAAGGCCCTCCATTTGTTGTGCTACTGCAATAACCACATCAAAAGGTCACATCTGCTGAAATGCAAAACCAAGATAGCATCTATAACATATGCACGTTATTCACACTGCAAAGCATCCATACGTAGATTATAGATAAATCTAGTACTAAAAAGTTGTCTAACAGACAGTAAATTCTTTTCTCTATTAACTTTATCAACTGATAATACTTCTACCAAATTAATAAATTAAACTACCATAAATAACCAAAAGGCCCAAAAGGACCTGTCTCCATTAACTATATCCACCAATAAATCCTATTCCCAGCCTATTACACCTAAAACTGACAGAAATAACTAAAACAGTCACCATAAAAACATATGAGAATTAAATAGAACCTGTCCAGCAATATCTATTAACAATATCCACCAATTAATCCTAATCTCAGTTTATTACGCATACCAGTGGTTTGGTTGATGGATTAGTTATACAGGGATTGTTTGTACGGAGATTAATAATACGAGGATTGTTATACAATAGGATTATTTTTTAGGGATTGCCTCTTATACACATATTGCCTATTCCACCTTCTATTCCATATAAAATAATACATAGGTCCCCGTATAACTTATATCTACATGAATGTTATCAAAGGCGAAAAGCGCAAAAAAGCTCTAAGGTTTGGTAGGACTTTAAGCGCAAAACGCAAATAAAGTGTGGGCTTTATTAAAGAAATGCACAAATGGAGAAAAACTACAAATATATACGTGTAGTCCGAGAATAATATCTATAAGCATGAATACCAAATATATGGACAGAGAAATTGAAGAAAATTTATGATAAAGTGAAATATCAATTGTTTAGTGTCGCCTCTTCCGGATTACGCTCATCGGCAAGGAAAAGTATGTCATAGAGCCTTAATGACAACACTGAAGCGCCCGCTAAGCGACGTAAAGTGCTCAACATGTTTTGAGCCTCGCTTTAGGGCTTAAGCGTGTGTCTTTGATAGTTTGGTTTCCGGTATTAAAATCCACATAACTTAAGTTAATTCTAGTACGGGAAACCAAACATTGTAAATAAGGAGATTAACATGTAATGCAGGGTTTTGTACTTCATACCAAACACTGTGTAAAACAATAGGATTTTTTTTTGCTTATACTTAAAAGTTACTATTAACATGTAATGCAGGGTTTTGTACTTCATACCAAACACTGTGTAAAACAATAAGATTTTTTGCAGCAGGATTTTTTTTTTTGGCTTATACTTAAAAGTTATTAACATGTAATGCAGGGTTTTGTACTTCATACCAAACACTGTGTAAAACAATTGGATTTTTTGCAGCAGGATTTTTTTTTGCTTATACTTAAAAGTTGTAACCAAACGGTCCTTTAATACTTCCCCAAATAACCAAAATGATCGCAAACAAAAAACTCTGTTTGTGTCTCAAATTAATGAAAACCTCATTACACCTGACATGTAACAGTAATAAAATCTACAGCGACACACAAGCTAACAAACCTTAAAAACACAATAAAGAAAATCAAATAAACCTTAAAAAACTTCAAGAAACCCATATAGGTATCTAAAAAAAGTCCACGAAAAATATAAAATTCAAATACCCAGAAGACAATATTTGAATTAAAAAAAATTCCGAAAATAGAAAATAACAATAGAATAAAACCAGTATTAGCAGCATAATCGATTCTTGAATCATCTACAAATATAGAAAAAGAAGGCACCTGTTGTAAAGGAACTGAAAAAGCAATTAAGAGACGCTAATAAGGATTAAAGGGGGTGTGAGTATAACGAAAAAAGACAAAATCTTGAAAAGGGGCGGTGGATTAAGAAGAAAGAAAGAGGGATTTGAAATTCAGACGTTTGTTTTTGGGGAAAGAGTGGTAAAATTGGCTTTTAAAGGTTTTGGTTGTGGGGCCCATTTGCATTATTTTTTAGTGTTGTGGGGGGGGGGGGGGGGGGTTATTTATGTGGAATATTTTCTAAATAATTGAGTTAACCTAACCGACATAGAGAAATTAAAAATAAAATAATTTCAAACACTAGTTGGCTTAATATTCTAGTTGAAAAGTTTCTTTAATGTTAAGTATTAGCCAGCAAATAGCTATAATTTCCTAGTACTATTTTTCTTCCTTTTTTACAACTAGCTTGAAGTAATAAGATGCATTGGTCTACAAAATATATTTACAATATTATGTCACTTGAAAAGTAATTTCAAATTTTTTATTTAATAGCATAGATGGTAACCTAATATAAATGGTAAATGATATGCTATAACACAGTAAATTACACTGATGATGTAAAAAACTTATTACTACTTTTCAGTGTATATATAACGTAAACCCTAATTACAGGAGACAGTGAGATTATACAAAGAATAGTTTTTTTTATGCAGACAAATCTCATGCTTAAATTTTTAGCTTGAAAGCATTCTTTGAAGCAAAAATCCCGGTAAATCAAGTCTGCGCAGGATACTTGACTTTTCCATGTGCAAGTCCGTAAAAAGTTTTCGCCTAAAGCTCGACTCTGCAAAGGCCTTTCAGAGATTGACCTTTCTTTCTCTATTTCCGATCTAATCGGTCAAACTCTCATCTCATATGTCTATTTTGTTCTGGCTAGCGAAGTCGGATATTCTATGTTTAGTGATGAATAGTAAAGTTATGAACTCAAAAATAATTGGAAAAGAAAAGGCAAATCTTACACTTAAATTGTACCTTTTAAAAGCTTTGCCACCTTTAACTACATATCTGAAATTGTACTGGGTATGAATAATTTTCTTCTTTTTTCAAATTTCAAAAATGGCAACCAATTCCAATCCAGTAAGAAAGAGTTTGCTTCTTCACCTTACTGAGAAGTGAAAACAAACACTTGACTCCTCTAGTAAGCAGCCAAACATAATAACTAATAACTCAACATAATCAAAAAATAAAAATGATAAATGAACAAGCACTAGGCACTAAACAAGCATTTCACAACAAAATCCAGCTAACATAAAAGATCAAAGACACCAACCACCAATGAGTGTGGTGAGACTTGCTCTTAACTAGACATCTCGAGTTCAATCAGGGCGTTCAGACCCTCTGAATAAATTAACTCCTCATAGGGAGCAATATCCCATTTAGTGGGGATTACATCACACATATCCAGATTAGTCGGGTCAGTAAATCTCAGATAGAAGAAGACAATGATGCCATGAGCTATAATCAAACATTTGATAAAGGCAATACTAAAATAAGGATACAACAACAAAAAACTCAGTATAATCTCACGAGTGAGGTCTAGGGAGCATAGTGTATACGTAGTGAGGGTAGAGAGGTTGTTAACGATGGACCCTCGGCACAAAGAAAGAAAAAAAAAGCAGTAACAAACAGCAATAACAACAACGACAACAGCATACCAAAAGAAGGATGAATATTCAAAATGTTTTGATAAAGGCACTAACAAAAGAAGGATGAATATTCACAGAAATTTTACATGTTTATAAAAAACAAAAGCTATATACACAGAAAGAGTTCTGATTGATTTTCATCATCAGCTGTACATTAGGAAATCAAGAAAAGAATCCCTCTAAAAAGAGTACTAGTTACTATATAAATCATTCTGTACAATTTTGTTTTTCTTCCCTCATTTCTTTCATTTCCATTCATGAGATCAGGAAGTAGGTGATGAATGAATGGCGGTATCAGGTAACATGGCTACTGTCACTACGAAGTATTCACAGCCGACAGGGAGACCATACGGGTTCGTAGTTGATCCTGAATTCAAGGACAAACGATTGGTCGTTCCTGTGTCAGAAGTCAGTATATCTAAACGGTCTCTATCATGGTCAACTCGAACTGATGTTGAGGGTGGCAGCCTCACAGTCTGTCGTTCAATATGCACAACCAGCCCTACGATATAGCTTGGACGATTTGGAAGATGGTCAGTAAACAATGCCACAGATTCTGCAGAGAGGTAGTAACGAGGACTGTTTCGATTGATAGCCTCATAATTTCCAGTAGAGTTGAGGACAAATGCTGCAATTTCATGGACTTCTAAACGCCCAAATGATATCTTCTCTTTGTTTGCCTGATGAACAATTAGGAAAAAATAAGTCGCATAAATAAGAATTTCAACTGATCATACATTTTCTGTCACTTTAAGTCATGCCCAAACCATAGGCCTAACCAGCGATATTTCTATTTTTCCGCAATATAGATTAAGATTAATATAAGAGGGAACACTTCCCAGAAAAAAGATCAATGAAACATAGAACATATACGGTAAGTTTGATGAAGAAAGATCAATTTATAATTGTCAAAATAAAAGGAGAACAATTTACAACCGCTACATACTATCCTTATTAACTGCATTACAAAACCTTTGCTTAACGTAACAATACTTTCATTGTTAATGAAACTGAAAGCTCAAACATAGACAAACTACAAATACCATGAGAATAGATCACAATGTAGTAATGGTACTATGCATATGACCAGAATACAAGTTACTATAAAGTGTACCTGCTTCTCGTGTTGATGCTTTTTATAGAGGGTGTTAACCAATTCTTTCTTTTCGTCCAACTCCTTCGCTAGCTGTTTATTTGCAGCATCAAATTTGGTACATTTGTCAGCCAGGTCCGCTCGGTGCCTTGATAATGCACCAACTTTATCAGCAAGTACCCGAATGCATTCACGAAATTCAGCTGAGCCATCTTCTTCTTTTTCATTGATTGAACTAAAAACAAATGAATTTAACTTGCATCAGCCTGTGTTAGTGAAAAGATTGCATATACGATAATTATTACCATTATATTTTTAGTCCACTCCACCAGTAAACCAATGGGCTAACAGTCAACAAATGGTAGTCATTGTCCTATCTCCTAATATTAAATCTTTAAGTAGTTAACCCAAAGCTAGAGAACAAAGAACTTGAAGAAACAAACATGTTATAATATCAGGAATTGCTCCCTAGTTACATTTAGTTCTCCCCTTGTAGAATTTAGGGACAAGAAAAATTTTATAGTTATTCAACACATTTCTTCACTCAACTTATTCTCATTTACTGCATAGAAGCAAGCAAGAAAAAAGCCCCTTGACACAACTCCAATTGCCAAAATCGCAAGACATTCCTTTTGATCACTAGGTTAGATTTGAGGACTGGAATTAATATAAACAAGATCATGGCTTAAGCATTTTATCCTTGAGAAGATCTTTGACAAGGTTCTTGAATAAGATATAATATGCATATTGAAGGTGTTGAGCCATGCAAATATCAAGCTGGTGATTCATCATTGAATTGAAAGCAAGTTAAAATAGAGGAAACCCATGTCTAAAACGTGGAAATATTGTACTCTGAAAATAAAGAAAACCAAAGCATAAGGCTAGGTGAAAAGGCATCGAGATAATGACTGGCACGCAAGAAGTTCTTTAATGGGGTTGGTAATGGAAAAATGAACATATTAGCCATTAAAGAGTTAGCTTGAATCATCAGGATGTTTGTTCAACTGCAGGTAGAATTACTAGTCTCTATGCAGAGTTTCACCGAGAAGAAGGAAGTTCTGTGACTGATTAAGATAGATAATAGTTCTCAGAGGGAGATTCATTTTGAAAAACTAACCAAAATAGAGTCCAATTGCCAGAGAGGCTATCAACGAGCGCTAATTAGTGTTTTAAAGAGACAATGAGGAAGCCCCTCAATTGGTGGTTTTTAAGTATTTGCTGGTGTCACTCAAATTCTCTCTTTTTTTGTTATTCAAGAACATGAAAAACTCCATATCACGAGGTCTTGCATGTCAATACCTAACAACACAATCACCACCATTTTTTTTCCATCCTTTTTAATAACAGTAGTGTCTGGGCCAGTTTATGCACACCCAGAATATTCCACCAGATACCTGCTACCTCCCCACCACAACACAGGTACACCAGGTAACTCTGCCCGAAGCTTTTTTGTCTCTGCTGCAATTTAAACTCTGGTCTCTCATGGTTTTCACCCACTTTTATTGCTAGGTCACACCCTTGGTTGCCCTTCATACGCATGAAAGTGAATATCTCATATTTCTCAATCAGCATGGAATTGTCAAGGAGATATCTAGTACTATCAGAAATAGTCTTACCCCACACATAAAACAGATTGTTCTGGTCTTCTTAGCCCAAAATTTAGTAACTTCAATCTTGGCAAATACGAGCACATCATTTCTCTAACTCTCACCCTCGTAGAAGAGCATGGTTCTTGAAAGAGTGGCTCTCCTAAATGGGAAAATTTTTGATAGTCTTTCATCCGTTATATCTTTTGCAGAATATACCGAAGACATAATCTTCCTCCCAAAAATCCAGGGAAAAACATTATTTACCCAAGTTTCTCTCTCTGTCCTCTCAAGCCGACTCAATTCATTTATCTTATATAAAATGTATCAACAAATAGTTCTTACATACTTGGGAGTAGACTGCAGAATTACTACCCTTGCATCAGGAAGAAGAGGAAATCAAAAAAGGAAAGAGAACACTACAGGATACAGAGGGTTTTGGTATGTCACACCATTACAAAGACAATATACCGTCTCACAACAAGATAATTAGAAGCTCGCTAACTTCCAAAACATTCCATTGTAGTGCATTTTAAGCTATTCAGACATGCAGATTAAGATTACCATATCTTCATGCTATACAATCTTAACAAGCTCTTTAGAAGCAATCTTGCTTAACATGTTACGATGAAGGAGTCTATGGAAGTACCAATTACGGCAAGGTAAGTCGCAAGATATCTGCAACAGAGTATTTCAGTCTCTTTGCACCAATAAATTATACGATAACAAAGTTGATAGGATTAGTTAGTACAGTTTAACACATCTCCGTGTAAGGAAAGCAAAGAGAAGTTAAGAAAATTTGAGCCAGTAAAGTTTTCGATGATTAGTGCATTTGTCCCCGAGCTCAAGTTTATGGAATTGGTTTTTTCAGCCTTTATTTATGTATTTGTTTGTCATTTTCCGGTTGGAGAAGAGAGCTAATCCAATTATTCAAATAAGCGATTATGCAAGCACACTTGATTAATTAGTTAAATGGTGTTATTCTATAACTTTTCACTTGAGCTAATCATGTTCACACCTATCGTTATTTCCCGATGGATCTTGCATCTTAAACATTTTATGACCACCAACTACAAAAGTATTTTACAGATTAGTAAGTTTTTGTCATGCATCACAAAACAAAGTATAAAGCAGAGTGAACGGCGAAAGCTTACTTGGCTAAAGATTGAGATAATGCACGCAAGGACTCAGGCAAACCAGCTACACCACCGGACAACACACACGCTCTTAATCTTTCAAAGAGGCTGCGCATTTTAACTGCAGAAGCACGCAAAGCACTATACTCAGAAGCCCTTCTATCAGCTGCACATAGATGGGTTTGAGCTTCCTCTCTCGCTTCATGAAGACAATTCTCTAGATGAGCACAATTCATCTGCAAGTTAATTATGGAAAAGGATTAAGGAAAAGTCGATCAATAAATTAGCATACCATGAGATAACAATTGCCGTCACACAGTTGATAGGCCTAACTCCTAACAAAGGACTCTACTTGTAACTTGTAAGAGTCTTCACCAGTGCAAGAGAAATCCATCTTTTTTTTTTGTTTGCAAACTACCAGCTTTGAACTTTTGACCTAGTATTGTAGAGAAAACTCTCTCAACCACTATGACAAAGAGTGACCGGTAGGATAGAGCTAATTTACTCATCCCCCGAGATATTAAATTTGTATGGCTTAACTCTTAGTTCATTTACAATTTTACGCATTACACTTTTGGTATAAAGCTTGCACTACATCCAAGGAACTATATCACACTACAGAGGGGTATTATTGGAAATGACAAACCACAGGTCAATGAATAAAGAAAGACAGAAGACTTTATTCATGCATTCTCAGTGAGCATTTCTGTACTTTCAGTGTTACATGTCCTCTTCCAGAAAACGCATTAAAATTTTAAGGATTTGGGTTGGTTGGTTGGTTTGGGAAGGGGCGGGGGAGGGGGGAATGGGTGCTGATGAATAACAAGGCTGTTTTTGAAACTTTAAGAGGTCATCTGAATTCAGCTAATCTGATTAGGAATGATCAAGATTTGATAGCTTTACAGCCCATTCTTTTTCACTGTAGATATTAATTGATTTATCCATATGACTAGGCAATTTACCAATAAACCACTTAAAGCTTGCTCGGTTTTGCTGTACGAGAAAACATAATTCCAGCATAAAACTCTCCATTTTATAAAACTCTATAAGACTAATATAGTATAAAATTCCGTGTAACTAACCCATGCAGAATCTTTGTATTATTTATACAACATAAAATATCAACATGCATTAGCAATACTCCGATAAAGCTAATTCTTCGCTTGGACATCACAATCTTTGTATAACAGCCCATGTATTATTATTCATCACACAACAACCACTCATCACGGCATAATAATCTATGTATTACAACTCCTAAGTAACTAGTAAGTGAAGCAAACAGCCTCTTATGAGTCAAATAGCACATAAAATACTTTTTTATAATCAAAAAATCCTCAAGTGCCAGTGACGCACGGTTTTAAACTGGGTGGATAATGAGCCTGCCCTTCTGCCTTTTCCACATAAACACCGGGCTTTTGTTTGTGGCAGAATTCAACCCATCACGTGAGCCTAACCCACATATCACGCGACGTTCTTATGATTGACCTACCGCATATTTGGACAAATCAACAAATCCTAAGGACATCCATTTAGCATCCAAGCAGAAATTTTCCAGGACCAGCAATTTAGCAGGATAACCTAATTCCTTAACACTAATATTGGAAATACATACATAAATTTCTTTTACCAAGAAAATACACCCATAAAATTATCCATAACCACATTTAAATTACATCAATGATCCTTAAGCGATACTTCTATTCTTGCAGGTCAATGATCCTCAAACGATATATCTATTCTTGCACAGGAAGAGAACACTAGTTACTTCGATCCCCCTACCAGCTTCTCTAAAGAAAGTTAAGACTCCAAAAAACATATAAATAGCTAAGATTATACTTTCAAGAATCTGGAATTCTAAGAAGGTCATGATAATTCCAGCAGTTACCAGAAATTTAAAAGTTCAAGAAACTAAAGAATACCTGAGATTCATCAAGAAGCTTCCCTCTGATCTCCAGCTCTCTCACCAGCTTGGCTACCTCCTCTGTTAAGGATTTCACCTTGGCTTCGCTTTCATCCAGTAGCTTTGATTTTTCAGCCCCGACACCTTGCAACTCCAGGAGAAGATCCGCTCTTTCTTTAGCATCGAAACCTTGTTCACCAGTTACTTCAGAAGGCATTTCGGCCTGAGGCTGAGATATACTCACAGCCATGGAACTTGTCGCAAGTGCGATATCTCCACCAGCCACTAATCCGGTATCTTTCTTATCTTTCACGGGAAGGCTCTCATGCTCTTCTTCACGATGTGGATCTAGCATAGATGAATCCAACTGAGGGTTTACCATACCAGAGGAATCAGTCATATTGTCATCTAAGCCTTCTTGTTCCTTTATATTTTTAGAGCCAGGCTTGATATTCGATAAACTAGAAGCACAAGAAACCTCATCCATGACTTCAGCGGGCATATGAGGCATGTCAGATTTGCTGTCATCATTCTTCACAGCTGAAACAGTTAAGTAAGACACACCCTCATCAGCAGAATGTGCATGCCCTTGCGAGTAATGATCAGACAACCTCTGTTCCAACTCCTGAATCCGTTTTTCATAAGATTCACACTGAATTTGCTTCGTCTTAAGCATAGAATGAAGGTGCTTCTCGTACTCTTCTTTCAGATTTAGAGCCTCAGAGGTTTTCTCTCTTGCTTCTTTTAGTACGCTATCAATTTTACTGTCATCAAGTGATTCATAATATAATTCAGGACAGGTAGAACAAATAAAGGCTATCTTAGAAGCAAGTTCAGCCCTCAATTTTGCATTCTCCACTTCCATTTTGCTAGTTCCAGCAATATCCAGAACCTCTGAACCCTGAAGTAATTCCTCGGAATCAATTTTCTCAGCAAAGTCACTTACCTCAGTTTCAGCTAATTGAGAACCATCGTTAGACATGGAAAGCGGACTCTTTAATGTCCCGTGTTTTTCGCTCCTGGAAGAGAGTCCCAACAGATACTCAGGAGCATAGCGATCAATGTCTGAGATATCAACGTCAAGCAATTTCGCGTCAAAAGGAGTTATATTGACATCACAGTGGTTAGGGGTATCGTACAGTCCCATGGAAGCCAAAATATCCCGAGGAATGTATGTACTATTAACTCTCAGAAACTCCTCTCTTCTACGAACTTCTGCCTCCCTCCTGGTTGCAAGCCGTTCAGCTAATTGTCCAGCCATTCCCATGTATAGTTTCATTGCCGCTTTCCTTCGTACCACTTCAGCAAGGCATGCCCTGTAAGCAGGACCAATGCCTCGGACCACTTTTAAGTGCTCGAATAAATCGCCTTGACGCCTCAAAGCTTCCTGGAAAACAGCAAATTTGCATCGTATATCTTTGATGGTGTACTGGATATATGCTACCTTTTGCATGTAACTATGCACAAGAATGTTCATTTCATTCTTTTTATCCTTGCAGAAGTCAACCAAATTAGAGATTTCACCATCACAAGCCTGCATCTTGGGAAGATAACTTTTCTCATGGCATTCATACATTGGTCCCAAGGCTGAAACAGCATCATGCGGACGTAGTGAAGATGATAACTGGTTGGCCAAACAGTCATCCACGAGCTTTTTGACCATATTCACATCCTTGCTGCATATAAAATGAACAGAGATATAAAACATTAGAAGGCAAACTAACAGCATCTTAAAAGCTGAGTCAATAGTCATACTTATCCAAGGAAAAACAAATTGACTATATCCAGGTGAAGCAACGAATGTACCCAAAGCAATTAATTCAACAGTCATCCTATAATCCTTTGTCGATCCAGATCATTGTGACATGACAAAAAATGTAAATATCCTGAGCATTCTTTACATGTTCCAAATTGCTGGATATAGCTTAATAGCTAACCCGGAAAGAAATACATATGGTCTAAGGATCTATTTTGACAAATTGTATAAGGAGTTGTCATCTATCAACTACCTTCACCTCTGAAATGTGACCCCCCACTGGAAAACAAAAAATCATTAGGTAAAACTAATGATCAAACTAATGCTTCAGCTTATAAATGAGGATGGTTCTTGCTACTAAAAATCTGAGACCGCATTCACAGAAAGTTCAAAATTGGAACTAAAACAAGAACAATATCTACAAAGGAGAGTGCTCAAGAACTTCCAAATCAGATTCTACCCCTTTTCTCTTCACATGTGACTTCAGTTTTAACTCATTTGAGCCATCAGTGTAAGTAAGGTGTAAGGCCAAGGAAGTATCACTTACTTCAGATATCTAAAAAAAAGAGGCCAAAAGAGGTATCTATAACATTTTCAAAGAGAAGGTCCATACGTTGTGCAAAAAGACTCTATAATTCATCACCAAGAACTTCTTTTTCAACAAGTCTAAGTGATCACCATAACCTACATGAAGCAAACAGAAAACTGTCCCCAAGCTTAGCCTCCAAATCAGTAGATTTACACTGCAGACAGATAGTGTTGTCAAAGGCATTTGACTCATTTAAGGCACGTTTAAGCCCTGAAGCTCAGAAAAGCTTGGGAAGGGCGCTTCGCCTCGCTTATTCTGTGCTTCAATGTAGACAAGACACTAAGGCATGTGCACTCATTGTCCATGAGTTCTGTCTTGAATCGAACGGGGTACTAAACGACAAATATAATTGGCAAATAAGTGTATTAGTTGTTACGATTATGTGAATTTTGTTACCTTTTTCTTAAATTATATTTTTATTTTTATTTTTTTCCTTCATTGCGCCTTTTTTTTTATTACTAAAACCCAAACTTAAATTGTGTTTTTTGAGCTTAAAGCCCCAATTGACCTAGAGCGTTTTTTTAGAGCTTTTTGCCTTTGACAATACTGCAGACAAGCACAACATAAATATATTGGCAGGTATGCACCACATGTAAATTAATAAGCTTCACAGAGAAAGTAAGAGAGGAAGAGGTGGAGAGAAAACCTCAAAGCCTGCATTATGCTTTTCTGCTCACTGACATATTTCTGATGGTCTCTGATAGCAAGTTCCACTTCCCTAATAATATGTGAACCTTTGGTAGAAAATAAATGCTTAGCATTGTGCTCTAGCTCTCCAAACTCGTGCTTAAATTCGGTGACTTTATTCTCAAACTGCCTATGTGAACCACTACAATCCTCTGCCAACTTCCGCAAGTTCTCTTCTTTCACGAAATCCAGCAAGCACTTGCGGTTAGCAGTCTGCAAAGCAGGATGAAGTTTGCAAGACCTCAACTTCTCTATATCCCTTCCAAAATTAGATAGCAAATTAGAATGGCTACGATATTGCTGGGAATAACACTTTAAAAAGTCATTGTAATTTTGCACTATCATCCCATAGAAGTGATCAAGATTTCCCCTAGCAATGCCTAACGCCCGTTCTTGCACTTTCTGCTCTCTTAAAAGCCTCTCACAAGTCTCGATCCTCATTTGGGAACGGCTATAAATGGCATGACCGTGCTGGAAGTGGAACCTAAATTGCCTCTCGTAAGAAGGCAAAGCTTTTAAGGCAGGGTCAGTCGCATCATCCAAAGGGTGAGGGTCGTGAGACGACGATGGCAATGACGGGTCAGGAATATCAATTATCTCAACTTCCTCGAGTAATGGAGGTGGCGCATTGCTCCTCATTCTAGATTTATTAAACAAGATAACTTCCCGGTCATCCGATGGGAGCTTATAAGTACTAAGGGGACAATGCAATTCAAGTTTCACATCCAAACATAAAAGAAGCTGATCACCAATCGGAATACCAGAAACAGATTCAAGAAATTGCTGAACAGCATCAACAAGTGTATATTCATCACAATTCAGTTCATATGATTGCCCATTCTCAGCAATATGAACCAAAAGCTTGCCTACTTGGACTACACCTGATGAAGCATTTGATGAACTCATTCTTTCCCTCAAAATCTCAATCAAACAACCAAAACAAAGTTCCAAATCACAACTTCAAGACCCAAAATCCTCAAAAATTCAAACCAGAAAATCTATCAAACAGAGGTCAAAGTGCCATAAACACTATGAAAATCACCAATTACTCAAATCCTAATAAACCCCAAAAGGGATCTCCCCAACAAGATCAGATTTTTAAGGTTAAATCTACTAAAACCTCTCAAATTGACCAAAAACAAAAGCAACCCACCAAATATTTTCCCCAAAAGACCCAAACTTCACAATTGTTTTCCCAATTTTCAGCAGACCCACAAGCAATATAACTCCAAGATTTCACTGACCCACCAAACAATTATTCACAAAAGTGCAGATTTCAAACTTCAAATCAGAAAAAATCACATAAAAATCCAAACTTTACAACCCCCACCCCCACCAAACTCCCAGTTCTAAGAAACCCCAGATGAAATCTATGATTCTTGTAACCAAATAATAAAAAAGACAATTTTTTTTCTAGAAATTTAAAAATTAAAAGACACTGTACAGAACACCAAAAGCAAGATTTAAGAAAATTAAACTATAAAATAAAAATACCAAGAGAAAGGGGACAGAATATAATTATCTTAGAGAATGAGTAAGAACAAGTTTAACACGAAAACTCTTCTATGTTATTTTTTTCTTATATAATATATATGAAGAGGTTATCAGGGTTGCTTGGTTCTCTGTTTTTCTTGTTCTTCTAGACAAGTGCTGTTGAGGGATTGCTTATTTATTTAACTCAAAATAATAAAACTAAAAAAGAACAAAAAAAAACTTTAAAAATTGTACTTAAATTAAAAATTCAGCCGAAGTTGCTGTGTTCTTCCCAATTAAAGAAGATTTATAAAAGAAAGAGTCCTTAGGAAGAAAGAAGAGGTAAAAAGGTTTCAGCTGTATTACATGTATTTTTTTGATTATTTTTATTTTTATTTGTTTATACTTTTTGTAGATAATGATTTGTATACACGTAGGATATGTATGTAGGTGGTATGTAATACATTATACAAGTATTCTTTTGTTATTACTATAAATATAAACAATAAATAGATTTTAAGATCAATGATTGTGAAATGTGAATTTCCAATAGTACCCTTGTTATTGTGATCCCTATATATCCAACCCCCTCTATAAGGTTTTGTACCATGAAATATTCTACATTATTTTTATTTTTTATAGTTCTGAATATATTTGTTTATGTAAGTACATCTTTTTTTAGTAACTTTTCTTGAAATTAAATTTTTTTGGTTAATCATCTAGTATTCGTAGTCCATTCATCTAATTAATTTAAATTCACGTCAGGTAGGTTTGCTAAAGAAGTAAAACACTTTTTATCAAAAAAAAAATTATTTTAAGAATCGAACTCGAGATATATATGGTTATAGCACACCTAACCAATTTGTACTATTCAAACTCAATTTGTTGAGAAGATATGAAAAGGCATTAAGGAGACGACTAAAATTCCAATTTGCTTTTGAGATATCGAGAAGTTGAGAAGCTCCCTGGTCCTTTTACATATTTTCTTAATTTTTTTAAAGGAATTTAGTATTACATTGAGAAGGCGAAAGAAATCATGAGAATTGAATTAGCATCTATTCCGTTAAAAATTCCACTAATATTACATAATTGTATCAGTTATAATTACATTATCAACATGTTCCTACGAAATTGTAACATACTAAAATATAGTACATATTTTCGAGCTCAAACTAAATATCATCTCAAAATATTTATCAAATTGTGAAAACAACAAAAATAATAATAATGAATTGACTTGAGATAGCTTGAAAAGCAAGTTTCATTTAGATTTCATCACTTTTACTCCGAAAGTCCTCTATATTTTCGAAAAAAAGCATTCAAAATTCCAAGACATGTTTCACTTTTTTCTTTCTTTCTTTTTTTTTTTCTCTCAACCTATTTTTTGACTTTTAGTTTTCGAGTTTTCACTGTAAGTGTATTGGTGATGGCTTATCATGTTTATATGAAATTCTTTAACCATTTTGCATATAGAATCTACGTACAAAATGAGAATAATGTACGTATTGTTTTTGAGGTTCATAATTTTGTTTTTATAACGGTGGTGTTAACTGTTAACGCTAGTTTGTGCGCAATCCGATCATTTTTATTGGATAGCTCATATTTTCTATATTATATATATATTGAGTAACTCTACCAACTAAAAGTAAGATTTGCTAAGATAACATTTTAGTTTGATTTATAATAACCGGCTTGATCTAATTCTCATACATCCATACTCCTTTGATAGTGATTTTTGACAAAGTCTCAAACTATATGCGAATATTATCAAAGGCGGATCTATGTGTAATATTGAAGGATCATCAGACCCGAAAACTTCGCTAGAAATCTTAGATATAAAAGGCAGTCGGGTGCACTAAGAAGCTCTCGCTATGCCCGGAGAAAGGGCGGACCACAAAAGTTTATTGTAAGCAGACTTGAAAATGCGTATACCTTGAAAATAATTGCGTATATAAATAACTTGACACCATGACACTTAGCTAGCGTTTGGCCATAGACTCCCAAATTTATTCTAAAAAATTTGATTTTGGTGAAGTTTGGTTTGAAGATGAAAATGTGTTTGGACATCTGTCTTGAGTGAAGTTTGGTTTGGAAAAACATGAAACATGACTTATACCCACAAGTTCTAAAAACTATCACAAATACCTAACAGTACCATTATCAATAACATTCATTATATTATCGCAAACCATAGTCCTGAACATAAATAAATTTGATGCAAAATTATCATTTTTATAATGAACTACATGATACACTATCAGATGACCGAGAAGACAAAGCAACATCGTTACAAAATAATAAATGGTGGGCTCTTTTATAAAATATAAAAGTTTGGGATAATTTTTAAAAAATATAATAGTGATATTTTGGCCCAAAACCAGCTATTGAGCTGGTTTTGGGATTTTAAATTTGGCCAAAATATAAGCAAAATCTATGGCCAAACATGTGTTTGCCAAATAAAACCCAAATTTATTTTGACAAAATCTATGGCCAAACGGGTCTTTAAGTTTTAGGGGCATTGGTTGAGTAAAATAGTAGTTATGTCGTCACGTTAAAATTTTGGGTCCGCGTCATCGAACTTGAATAGCTTGTATATGTAATTGGTAGCCTGTTTGGCCAAGCTTTTTTTGGGTCAAAAGTGCGTTTTTGGCCAAAATTTGAGGTGTTTGGCCAAGTTTTTAGAAGGAAAAATGTGCTTTTGAGGAGAAACAGAAGTAGATTTTGAGAAGCAGTCGAAAGCACTTTTCTGAGAAACACTTTTGAGAAAAATACACTTCGAAACAGTTTTCAAAAGCTTGGCCAAACACTAATTACTGCTCAAAAGTATTTTTCAAATTAAAAAATACAAACTGATTCTCACTAAAAATACTTTTTTTAAAAGCACTTTTAAAAAAAGTACCTATCAAAATAAGCAGATTTTAGAAGTTTGGCCAAACATGCTAAGGATATGTACAAGCAACAACTTATTCTTTCTAAATAAATAAATTAATAAAAAATGAAGACAACTCATTAACTTGAATCAATGTTTGATTTGGAAGAAATCTTTTTTTTACCCATTTGCACTTGAAGCCTTCGTCGTAACACGTAACTCTGCCTAATTATTCAACGTCTTGGAATCTTCGTGAAATTCATATAACGTGCATCCAAATATACATAAAACTAAATCAAAATTTTATTAATTATTACGTGATTAAACCCTATGACTCATGTCCTGTATTTCGTCGTATTTTTGTCTATAAAAAAAAATTAAATACATATTTAAAATCCCATGTAAAACTATTGGATAAAACAAAGAATATACTTAAAGAAATATCTATCATCAAGTCAAATTCAGAACCTCTAAATCTATCTTTTATTTAAGTAAGACACATAAGGGCGAGGTGGAGAAACAACGAAAAGAAAGCATTAAATATTTATAAACAATTAATTGTGGACCCAATGACTATTATAGTATTAGCTCGAAATTGATGTAGGAATCCATAAATTTTAAATTTTGGATCCGTAGTTAATTATATGATTATGAATATTGTCCAATAACGACAATAATAAACTCAGTTTAATCTCACATATGAGGTATAGGAAAAGTAGTGTGTGCGCAGATCTTACCCTACTTAGCGAAGGCAGAGATGATATAATATTGTAATTTGGTTAAAAAGTTACATTGTTTATAAATCATGATTAAGTTATGAATATGACATTGAATAAGCGGAAAGAATGTGTATTTGGTGAGTGATTTTCACATGTTGAAATTACATTATTTAATATATTGACAACGACTATAGTTGTTAATGAAGTTATGAAACCCATGTTCATTGTATGGATACAAACATGCTTTTCAGATGGAGGTAAACTAATACTACATATTATAGGCTTATAGCATTAAATTTAACAACGATGGATATGGAAGTGGATTCTTTCGGTCAGCATGGCCAATAATAGGGAATGAGGTAACTGCAACAGTGCTGGAATTTTTTCACAATGGACAATTCCTAAAGCAGTTAAATGCATCCTGCATAGTATTAATTCCTAAGATCAGTGCTCCTGAACAAGCAAGTCAGTTTAGACCTATTGCATGTTGTAATATTTTGTACAAATGCATCTCCACAATGTTGTGCTCTAGACTTAAAGAAACTGCGAGTCACCTTGTTGCTGATAACCAATCCGCATTTGTTCTTGGGAGATCAATGTTGCATAATGTGCTCATCTGTCATGACTGACAGACACTACAACAGGAATACATCTCTAAGATGTTTAATGAAAATCGACTTGAGGAAAGCGTATGATATGGTTAATTGGGAGTTCTTGGAGGAGATATTAGAGGGACTCAAATTCCCAGGAAGGTTCATTAAGTTGTTGTTGACGTGTGTGACTACTCCCAAATTTTCAATCAATATAAATGGTGAAAATCACAGGTATTTTGAAGGTAGGAGGGACTTAGGCAAGGGGATCCAATATCCCCCTTACTATTTGTCTAGTAATGGAATACCTTTCTAGAACATTTAAGTGTATGAGTGAATTGCCTGACTTCAATTTTTACCCTATGTGCAAGCAGTTGGAGTTAACTCATCTTATATTTGATGATGACCTTATGATGTTTTGCAAAGGAGAACGGAACTCTGTAAATAGAATCATGGAAGCTCCGACTCACTTTAGTTCTACTTCAGGACTTGTGGCGAGTATGGAGAAGTCGAACTTATTTCTTGTTGGTGTAGAAGACTCCACAAAGGAGCAGCTCTTGATGGTTACAGGTTTCTCTCAAGGTACCTTCCCAATAAGGTATCTTGGATTGCCATTATCTCCTATAAAATGGAGTAAGCTGGAGTGTCATCAACCGATGGAAAGGATAACTAGCAGGATTAGATGTGGCTATGCAAAGCAATTCTCATATGCTGGTAGACTTCAAATAATAAACTCCATCATATTCTCCATTCATAGTTTCTGGGGTTTAATATTCATTCTGCCATATAGCATATTGAAAGAGGTTGACCAAAAGTGCAGGGACTTCCTATGGGGTGGTTCTGAAGAACAGAGGAAAGTTTCCCTGATTGCGTGGGATAAAATTTGTAGACCAAAGAAGTGTGGAGACCTAAATATCAAAGCATGTAAAGAATGGAACAAGGCTTATGTTGGGAAACTTCGATGGCAGGTGATTGAGAAGAAAGATACTCTATGGGTTAAATGGGTGTATAGGGAGGGTTTATATGAAGAAGGAGACTAATATTTGGAATCACAAACCTCAACAGGATAGCAGCTGATATTGGAGGAAACTCAACTTTCTAAAAGAGGAAATGAAGGATTGGTCTCAACATAACGGGTTCACCCTAAGCATATGAAGTGAGTATTCTATTTTGCACTGCTATAATGCCATCATTGGAGTGCATGGAAGACTGGAGACAGCAGGACTTCTTTGGACTGTTGTAGCTCAACCTAAGCATAAGTTCATAACTTGGCTTGCTTTACAATGTAGACTGCTACTGAAAGAGAGATTAATCAAGCTACATATTCCAGTGGTAGATATTAATTGTTGTTTATGTGATGATAATGCTGAGGAATCTCATCAATACTTATTTGAAGATTGTAATTGGGCAACAACAATTCGTAATTCCCTGTTCCAATTGACTGGTGTTCACATCTCGATTGGTACTATCAGCAAGTATTGGCCAACATAAAAAGGCAACACTGGAAGCAAGGTAAAAAGGAAGTGGTAGCTGCAATATGGGAAGCGAGTATATATCATACATGGAGGGCTAGGAACTGGAGAATCTTTAGAGGGCAAACTGTACAAAAAGAGTTGGTAATTGCACAGATTAAAAAGGAACTTTTAGGAAGAATAGAAAAACTTAACAAGTCCAGGAAGATGAATAAAAGTATAAGGTTCATACAGAGACTTTTTGTGTAATTAGTAGATTGGTTTCTGAGATCTAGATCACTTTTGTTGAGTGGCTAGGTTCTCTTTAGATTGTATACTTCATTGTTGTTATTAATGGTAATTCACAGTGTTACCAAAAAAAAAAAAATTAACAGCGATTGAGTTGTGTTTTCATATAAGTGGAGGTAGAGGCAGAGCTAAGATTTGAAGCTTATGGGTTCGGAATTCTAGTTCTTTTAAGTTACTGGGTTTTAAATTAATAATTTATACATATTCAATAGATTTCATAAGATAAATACAAAATTTAGACCAAACCTGTTGGGTTCAGCCGAACTCGCACGCAAAAGGCTAGCTCCGCCCCTGAGTGGAGATATATCAACCAATTTTTTATGACACAATATATGTATGATGAGTTGAGGAGAAGTTTTGAGAGGAAAATCTTATATATATATCTCATATATGAGTAGATGCACATAGACACAAGTCAAAATTTGAAGGTTATATATTTGGATTTTAGTCATATTAAGTTATTGGATTCTAAATTAGTAATTTGTACATATTAAATGGATTTTTTAAAACAAAAACAAAGTTTGAACCAAAATTATTAGATTCGGCTTAACTCATGCAGCAGCTCATGTTGGGAAAATATTGATTATGAAGAATAAGAATTAGCTTGAGAGGTGTCAAAGATATTGTCCTTAAGGATAATTCGCCCACACAATTATGAATAAAATTAGGTGTATTTCCCATGATTCAACAAGCTCTTCCAGTTATTAAACTGAGAACAGAACTAGCAAAAAATTCAAGAAAGAAACCCAGTATATAGGAGGAATAGATGATTCAGAAAGTTGTATTAGAGAAGTGTGTCTTTAGCTCTCCAAAGACCATGTTTATATAGGCGTTGCTCTAACGTCTAGATAACGGCTAGTTTGGCTATATTAAATGTAAAATAATTTACTAACTAATAAGTAGATGTAAATAATATTTCAAAAAGAAAAGATTTTCTAAACCAAGATGGACATTACCTTTTGAGATATCACTAATTTTCCAACAATCCCCCACATATCTCACAAGGGATATAAAAATAAGTAGTACACAAAAAAAGAAAGAGAGTATAATTTGCTGAGTTTAGGGTATAATGAAATTCATCTGTGTCTTGTAGACTATGAACTAGATATAGATAAAATAAGATTTAACTTAGAATAATTGGTGAAGTTGATAACTTCTATGAACCAAAATTCCTTGTTGTAAGCTAGGAGCCTTATTCATCATATTACACCCACACATTTTTTGTTGTTATCGCGGCTTTGCGCGAATAAGCCATGCGTGTGCCAGGTTTTCATGAGTTCTCTAGAAAATTTTCCACAAATTGCATAGGATAAGCCCCACTCCACTGTCACACCCCGACCTCGGGGAGTGCGACCGACGCTCAACCGAAATAACCCGGCCGAGCAAGCTTGCTAGATTACCTTCTACCCAACTCGCCCATAAATAAAGAGAAAATACATTTATATAATTAATTAAATATTGAGTGGATTCCATAAACAATAAAAATTTCATTACCATTAGTCACTTCATTTTACAGTCTCAAAATACATATACAATCATAGTTAAAGTACAACAAGTGATCCAAATACAACAAGGCTAGTTTGACTTTCGCAACACCCACATACAACCCACATTGTGTCTATGGAGCCTCTACTAATACAAAATACTATGATAACTCCGGCAACAAGGCCCCGAGTATACCTCAAAATATAATATACATGGGACAAAAGATACACGACCCCGAATGAAGTGTGACTCATCAAATCTGCTGAGAAGAGGTGTACCGCTATCACTGGTCAATGCCTTCCGTTGTGGAACCACTTGCATCCATTAAAGATGCAGCGCCCCCGAAAACAGGGACGTTAGTACATGTCGAATAGTACTAGTATGAAAACTAAACACCTATGCAAGGACTTGGAAATACAACATGAATATGATGAATCATGATAACAATAAAAGGCTTAATTAACCGTTAAAGCCATAACAAATTTATTAAGAGCTTTCAATACCATTTATAAATTCTTAAGTCGGGGATCCTCTATAACTACCTTTACACAAAGCAGTCTTGCCGCTTCACCCCAATGTATGCGAGTGGAGGTGCAATCACCATATCAGAAATGTCACGATCCATTTTCTGAACAAGCCGAGACCGGCACCCGATCACTAAACGTGACCGAGCGAACCATCTGCGCCTATCAAATCTATTATAATTTCAAACTTTATATTCAACCAGGCAATACTTTAATCAAATACTTTTAATTAATTTAAATATCTAAAATAGACCAACTCCAAAACTTTATTCGTAGTAACCAATGAAATACTGCTAAATTATTGTCAAAAATATCTGAATCTTAACCCACCGACTGTGTCTATGAAGCCTCTACTGATAAACTGACGCACTGCTCAGGACATGAGATTTCCTGACTAGTTCTCTAAGTAAGCAAAGAAATAGCTAAATAATTACGACTCAAAGGAGTACTCTACGAACAAAAGCGGAGCTCACCAATAGCACTGGAATTGAGGGAAGTCCTAACCTGTAGCCTGCTCGCCTGCAAAACCGGTTCCTACGTTGTACCGCAGACCAACGTAGATTCCCAAAAGAGAACGTCAGTACCATCCATTGTACTCAGTGAGTCTCAACGACAAGGGACTAAACTTTAATAAAGTATACATTACGAGCAAAGATTCTAAATGCATGGAATACATAAAGCTTCTACGAAGATTTCTAAAATAATTGCATAATAGCAGTTTATGAATATTCTAAAAGAATTTCTTTTCTTCTTCTTTCTTATAAAAAAAAATACTTCACTTTATACTTCGGGAGTTCCAACTATCCTGACTTAATTCTGTCTCAGTCACCGTGTGATCGGCACGGGTTCGATCCCAACCTGATCGAATAGGTCCACTCCACGAGGTGCCACTCGCTTCATGGTTCTCAGCGCTCATGTGTCATACCTTAGACGGCTAGGTAAATTCTCAACAACGAGACCCTCAGCTCGTGTGCTCCCTACTTTGGCACAAATAGTTTCAGGAAGTCAACGCCTTGATCAGGACCCTCGGCCTGGACGATGACCCCTTTTCAGAATAGAGGATACACCCAAAAATCTTTTCTTTCTAAAACTTCTTCTTATGACTTTTCAAGTCTAAATATTTCCTGAAACATCCTATACATACTCATACTGGTATCCTTAATTGTAACACATGGCATAAGAATGAAATAAATATTCAAAAGTATATCTAAAGATTCTTGCTCCTTCATGAATTTTCAACATGAAAATGTCATATAAGAATAACACAAAAATCTGAAAATTTATGCACATATATCATAATAAATCATCTAAACTTTAGCTAGGACAATTCTAAGTTTATAGGTACTCACTCGCTCCAATTAAGTACATATAAACTCTTTTAAGCAATTCATCAAACACCTTGTATGCGTGCTTTTGTGAGTTAAACCACTTTAGTAAAGGGTTATATCAACTCACCTCAAAACTCCTTGAGCCAATACTTAGGCCCCAGTCCAATTTATACCCATCAAATAATTGATTCTACAATAACCGGTGAATTTTAATTAATTTTAAAGTTTCACACCTAAGCATGGAATTTACTGTTGATATAGAGGAAGAACGGAATTAACTATTCAATTCTTACCTATTACCACTGTAGAGTAATTGACAATAGAGAATTTTATATACCTGAGTTCAGGAATTAGTGATCGGTAAAGAACCCTAAAATTTTATTTTTGATGTCTACGTGCCTTGCGTGAACAGAACAATGTTCTGTTTCTATTCAATTCTTAAAGCCCTTTGTTTCTTTGCCTTAAAGGGCTAAGGCTTGTCACGCTTTTGCCTGCCAGGAGCCCTTTATGGGCTTAAGGCTCACGTGCCCTTTTTCTTTTGTTTTCCCTTTTTTTTTGACTTAACTAGTATTTAATTATATCTACTTTTAATAATTAATAACATTAAAATTATTAATATTCCCCTAATTGTATATCCAATTATTTATAAATAGAAAAATAATTCAAAATCAATCACAAGGGTTTAAATCCGTAATAGAAGTATAATTTAAGATGCAAAAAAATTAAATTAAATTTTATATTTAGCGTGTCTTGAAACTTTTATAGATTTGATGAGTGTTATAATCTTATCTCCTTAAAAACATTCGTCCTCGAATGTTGCTAGGGCCTTATTCTTAAGCTAACAATCATTCCTTAGGTCCTTGAACCTCTTAAGTTTTCTTAGCACTACTCACTCTTCTAAGGGACTCAAAATTTTGGCTAACTCCCTAAATTTTCAAAAATTTCGGCAGAGTTTCCCTTGTAAATTGGACTATCCAAAAAATATCCCTGTCACAAATACCACAACTACACCAACAACAACTAAATATACCATAACAGGCCATTCATATGCACCATATACAGCTCATAAATTAATTACTCACACTTCGGTAAGGAGGTACCACAATAACCAACAAGAATCTAAAGCACAATACTTTAGCAAAAGTAAATTACTTTAATGAGTTAAATGTACTCTTGTATGGTACTAAATTATTAAATAACTAAATATACTCTGACAAAAACTAAATTACTTCAACAACTAAGTATAATCTAGCAAAGATATAAGCACATGTTAACTTTTATTTACTAAATAAAATATAAATGTCAAACCAAACCTAGGTTCACATACTTTTTTCCTCAAATAAATATGGATATTTCTTCCTCATATCTTCCTCGACCTCTCACGTATCCTCTTTTGAATCATGATTACTCCACAAAACTTTTACCGATGCCAAATCTTTTGTTCTCAACTTTCTTACTCACCTATCGAGAATTTCTATAGGTACCTCTTCATAAGTCAAGCCTTCTTTAATTTCTATGGTATCAGCATGTATTATATGTGACTCATCATGAATGTACTTTCTAAGCATAGACACATGAAAGACAGGATGAATAGAGGACAACTCAAAGGGCAGCGCTAGCTCATAAGCCATGTTTCCTTTCTTTTCTAGAATTTCATAAGGTCCGATAAATCTAGGACTAAGTTTCCCTTTCTTACCAAACCTCATAACTCCTTTCATTGGAGAAACTTTCAAAAATACCTTGTCACCGACCATGAACTCTAAGTCACGATGCCTCTTGTCAGAATAAGACTTTTGACGACTCTGAGCCGCTTTCAGTCTTTCTCTGATTAGCTGAACTTTCTCTAAGGCCTCACAAACAAACTCTGGACCAATCAATGATACCTCTGCTGGTTCAAACCAATCCACTGGAGACCTACATTTTCGCCCATACAACGCTTCATAAGGAGCCATACCAATGCTGACCTGATAGCTGTTATTGTAAGAAAATTCTATAAGTGGCAAATGATCATCCAATTACCTCCAAAATCTATAACACATGCTCGGAGCATATCTTCGAGTGTCTGAATGGTCTTTTCTGCCTGACCATCGGTCTGTGGATGGAAAGCGGTGCTCAAATTGACCTTGGTACCTAATCCTTTCTAAAATGCCTGCCAAAAATGCGATGTGAATTGAGGGCCTCTATCATATATGATTGAAACTGGAGTACCATGCAATCAGACTATTTCTTTGATGTACAACTGCACATACTGCTCTTCGGAATCTGTCGTCTTTACTGATAGGAAATGAGCAGATTTTGTGAGTCGGTCTACGATAACCCAAATTGAATCATGCTTACGGTATGTGCGAGGTAGACCTACTACGAAATCCATATTAATCATCTCCCATTTCCACTGTGGTATCTCTATATATTGAGCTAGGCCACCAGGCCTCTGATACTAGGCTTTGACTTGCTGGCAATTCAAACATTTAGCCACATGATCTGCTCCTTGCTTCTTCATGCCTTTCCACCAATACAACTCTTTCAAGTCCAGATACATTTTTGTAGCACCTGGGTGGATAGAGTACCTCGAGCTGTGAGCTTCTTCCATTATGGCCTTTCTCAGACCATCTACATCAGGCACACATAACCGATCATTCAACTTCAAAACTCCGTCACTTCCTAGAGTGAAAGCAGTGATTTCTTTGTTTCTGACTCCTTTTTTTAACTTCAGTAAGTACGAATCTTCATCTTGCTTAGCCTTAACATGCGCAACAAGGGAGGATTGCGCTAAGGCATAAGCACTTATACCTCCTTCTTCGGTCTCATCCAATCTAATTCCATCATTTGCTAGTTTTTGAATTTTTCGACCCAAAGATCGCCTTTGTACTACAAGATGGGCCAAGACACCCATTGACTTCCTACTAAGTGCATGTGCTACCACATTAGCTTTGCCCGAGTGATAAAGGATATTGATGTCATAATCTTTCAATAGCTCGAGCCACCTTCTTTGTCTCAAATTTAATTCTTTTTGTTTGAAAATGTACTGGAGGCTTTTGTGATCTATAAACACTTCAGAATGCTCGCCATAAAGGTAGTGTCGCCATATCTTTAATGCAAACACAACTGCTACAAGCTCCAAGTCGTGTGTGGGGTAGTTCTTCTCATGATTCTTTAACTGCCTGGAAGCATAAGCAATAACTTTTCCATTTTGCATAAGAACACAACCAAGACCCACTCTAGAGGCATCACAATACACTGTGAATCCCCCCGAACCTGTCGGCAAGGTTAACACAGGTGCAGTGGTCAACCTCTTCTTTAACTCTTGAAAACTCTACTCACAAGCGTCTGACCACTGGAACTTAACTGTTTTCGGAGTCAACTTAGTTAATGGAGCTACAAGTGAGGAAAATCTCTTTAGAAACCTTCTATAGTAGCCAGCTAATCCCAAGAAACTCCTGATTTCGGTTGGCGTTGTCGGCCTAGGCCAGTTCTTGACTGCTTCTGTCTTTTGAGGATCTACTTTTATGCCTTCACTAGATACCACGTGGCCTAAGAATGCAACTGACTGCAACCGGAACTCACATTTTGAAAACTTGGCATAAAGCTCATTCTCCTTCAAGATCTACAAGGCTATCCTGAGGTGTTCGGCATGCACATCCTTGCTCTTAGAGTATACCAAAATATCATCTATAAACACGATAATAAAGGTATCAAGGAATGGCTTGAAAACTCTGTTCATGAGGTCCATGAATGCAGTTGGAGTATTTGTCAACTCGAAGGACATTACTAGAAATTCATAGTGCCCGTAGCAAGTTCTAAAGGTTGTTTTTGATATATCCTCTTCTCTGATTCTCAACTGATGGTACCTCGACCTCAAGTCTATCTTTGAAAAGTACTTTGCACCCTGAAGTTGATCAAATAAATCATCAATTCTTGGCAGTGGGTATTTGTTCTTAATGGTAACTTTATTCAACTGCCGATAGTCGATGCACATTTTGAGAGACCCATCTTTCTTCTTGACAATCAGGAGCAGGGCACCCCACGGTGAAACACTCGGCCCGATGAAGCTCTTGTCAAGAAGGTCTTTCAACTGTTCTCTCAACTCATTAAGTTCTGCTGGATCCATCCTATAAGGAGGTATAGATATGGGCTGAGTGCGTGGCATAAGATCAATGCCAAAGTCTATGATTCTTTCAGGAGGAAGTCTGGGAAGGTCATCTGGGAAAACTTCTAGAAATTCTCTAACAACTGGCACAAAGTGAAGAGCTGGTGGTTCTGATTCTGGATTAATGATGTGAGCCAAATAGGCGAGACACCCCTTACCGATCATTCGTTGTGCCTTAAGGTAAGAAATAAACTTACCTACCAGCGATGCTGAACTACCCTTCCACTCTATGACTTCTTCATTTGGAAATTGGAACCTGACTATCTTGGCACGACAATCTAACATGGCATAGCAGGAAGATAACCAATCCATACTCATGATCACATCGAAATCCACCATTTCTAACTCTATGAGATCGGCCTTGGTGTTGCGACCTTGGACTGAAACTATATAACCTCTATAGACTCTTGTGACAACTGACTTGCCAACTGGAGTAGATACTAGGAATGACTCACTAAGTTGTTCAGGTTCTAGCCCGAGGTTAATTGTAAAGTATGGAGTCACATATGAAAACGTTGAACCTGGATCAATTATGGCATAAGCATTATGTGAGCAGACTAAAAGTATACCTGTAATAACTTCTACAGATGCCTCTGCACTATGACGATCAAGTGTAGCAAACAAACGGGGTTGTCCCCCTCCCTGAGTAACTCGATCTGCACCTCTGCATGCCCCATGCCCAGTCTGATTATGAGAACCACGGGCCTGAGGTGGTGCAACTGCAGTAGCTGAGGAACTAGAAGGACGAGTTGATCCACCACTGAAATTACGTCGCAAATTTGGGCAGTTGGCCTTTATATGACCAATGTCTCCACAATGATAGCAACTATGAAATCCGAGCTTGCACTGACCTGAATGTTGTCGCTTACATTTTCCACAAAGACCTTGTTGGTGTGAATGTTGCTCAGCATGACTCTGGATATGTGAGGATGATGTCCTAAAATTTTGATTCTGGCGAGACTGGTTTCCATAACTCTGAGTACATCTGAAGGAAGACCGACCACCTGACTGATGACTGGACTGAGCTGGTGCTAATGGCTCCTTATTAGAGGAATCCCTTTCACCTCCGCTGGATGTACCATTAAACCTGCCTGTTGTACGGGCTTTCTTGTTATGCTCATTTTCTTTTCTCCTTTGTTGTCTCTCTTTTTCTAAGTGCTTGGCGAATCCCACAACGGAGGAGAAAGCTGTCATTCCTACCGCTGTAGCTGATGTCGTATCCTTAATGTGGTAAGCCAAACCGCCAACAAACCTGTGAATCTTTGATTTTTCTGTCTTAACCATGTGAGGAGCATGCTTAGCCAACCTTATGAATTCCATGTAGTACTCTTGCACACTTTTATTCCCTTGCTTGAACTATTCGAACTCTGTAGCCTTAGCTTCCCTATCCTCTTCCGGGATAAAGTTAGCCATGAAGGTCTCTTCAAATTCTTCCCAAGTAGGCGGACCATCATCTTCATCTCTTTCCTTTTCCCACATCTCAAACCAAGTGCCAGCCATATCTTTAAGTTGGTAAGAAGCCAGCTCCACAGCTTCATCATCAAATGCCTTCATCGCTCGGAGGGCTTTCTTGACTCCCTCCAGCCACAACATTGGATCTTCATCAGCTATAGAACCATGGAACAATGGAGGACTCAACTTCAAAAACTCATTCACTCTGGAGGACTCAGAATTGTTCTGTCTATTTGATTGAGGTGGAATATCATCTCTTCTTTCGTTCTGGTTGGCCATGAAGGCTTTAAATATCTCCATAGCACTGTTGACAACATTAAATATCTGACCCACCTCTGGAGATATAGTTGTCTGAGCCGGAGCTGCTGTTGGGGGCGATACTGGATCCTGAGGTACTGGATCATCATGCTCCACCCCTTCTTCATGTTCAACCCGTAGTACTTGAACCCCCTTTGTGGATTTACCCTTCCTTTTCTGAGTCGAAGCCTTCTTAGTTCTACCTTGAGCCACAATAGTAGCAATAGTTTCTTGATTAGCATCCCGAGTGTCGGTGTCAGAGTTATGAGTACGAGCCATTTCTGCGAGTTTTGGAGAAACGAATACATTAGATAATTTTTTAGAGGTAGGATCTACTGCACGATCTAAAGCATGAAAAAAATGAGACTTTTCCTAAATGCTTGTAGCCTCTTGTTTATAAGTATGGCGTGCTTCATACCCATAAACAAGACTCTACTAACACGGCTTCATAGACCCCTAAGACTCCATAAACCTGAGGCTCTGATACCAAGTTTGTCACAACCCATTTTCTAAACAAGCCGAGACCGGCACCCGATCACAAAACGTGACCGAGCGAACCATCTGCGCCTATCAGATCTATTATAATTTCAAACTTTATATTCAACCAGGCAATACTTTAACCAAATACTTTTAATTAATTTAAATATCTAAAATAGACCAACTCCAAAACTTTATTCATAGTAACCAATGAAATACTACTAAATTATTGTCAAAAATATCTGAATCTTAACCCACCAACTCTGTCTATGAAGCCTCTACTGATAAACTAACGCACTGCTCAGGATATGATATTTTCTGGCCAGTTCTCTAAGTAAGCAAAGAAATAGCTAAATAATTATGACTCAAAGGATTACTCCACGAATAAAAGCGGAGCTCACCAATAGCACTGGAAGTGAGGGAAGTCCTAACCCGTAGCCTGCTCGCCTGAAAAACCAGTTCCTACGTTGTACCGCAGACCAACATAGGTTCCCAAAAGAGAACGTCAGTACCATCCATTGTACTCAGTGAGTCTCAACGACAAGGGACTAAACTTTAATAAAGTATACATTACGAGTAAAGATTCTAATTGCATGGAAGACATAAAGCTTCTAAGAAGATTTCTTAAATAATTGCATAATAGCAGTTTATGAATATTCTAAAAGAAATTATTTTCTTCTTCTTTCTGATAACAAAATACTTCTCTTTATACTTCGGGAGTTCCAACTATCCTGACTTAATTCTGTCTTAGTCACCGTGTGATCGGCACGGGTTTGATCCCAACCTGATCGAATAGGCCCACTCCACGAGGTGCCACTCGCTTCATGGTTCTCAGTGCTCATGTGTCATACCTTAGATGGCTAGGTAAATTCTCAGCAACGAGACCCTCGGCTCGTGTGCTCCCTACTTTGGTACAAGTAGTTTTAGGAAGTCAACGTCTTGATCAAGACCCTCGGCCTAGACGATGACCCCTTCTCAGAATAGAGGATACTCCCAAAAATCTTTTCTTACTAAAACTTCTTCTTGTGACTTTTCAAGTCTAAATCTTTTCTGAAACATCCTATACATACTCATACTGGTATCCTTAATTGTAAAGCATGGCATAAGAATGAAATAATTATTCAAAAGTATATCTAAAGATTCTTGCTCCTTCATGAATTTTCAACATGAAAATGGCATATAAGAATAACACAAAAATCTGAAAATTTATGCACATATATCATAATAAATCATCTAAACTTTAGCTAGAACAATTCTAAGTTAATAGGTACTCACTCGCTCCAATTAAGTACATATAAACTCTTTTAAGCAATTCATCAAATACCTTGTATGTGCGTTTTTGTGAGTTAAACCACTTTAGTAAAGGGTTATATCAACTCACTTCAAAATTTCTTGAGCCAATACGTAGGCCCCAGTCCAATTTATACCCGTCAAATAATTGATTCTACAATAACTGGTGAATTTTAATTAATTTTAAAGTTTCACACCTAAGCATGGAATTTACTGTTGATATAGAGGAAGAACGGAATTAACTATTCAATTCTTACCTATTACCACTGTAGGATAATTGACAATAGAAAATTTTACATACCTGAGTTCAGGAATTAGTGATTGGTAAAGAACCCTAAAATTTTATTTTTGATGTCTACGTGCCTTGCGTGAACAGAACAATGTTCTGTTTCTATTCAATTCTTAAAGCCCTTTGTTCCTTTGCCTTAAAGGGCTAAGGCTTGTCACGTTTTTGCCTCCCAGGAGCCTTTTATGGGCTTAAGGCTCACGTGCCCTTATTGTTTTGTTTTCCATTTTTTTTGACTTAACTAGTATTTAATTATACCTACTTTTAATAATTAATAACATTAAAATTATTAATATTTCCCTAATTATATATCCAATTATTGATAAATAGAGAAGTAACTCAAAATCAATCACAATGGTTTAAATCTGTAATAGAAGTATAATTTAAGATATAAATAAATTAAATTAAATTATATATTTAGCGTGTCTTGAAACTTTTATAGATTTGAGAAGTGTTACAACATGAATATGATGAATCATGATAACAATAAAAGGCTTAATTAGCCGTTAAAGCCATAGCAAATTTATTAAGAGCTTTCAGTACCATTTATAAATTCTTAAGTCGGGGATCCTCTATAACTACCTTTACACAAAGCGGCACTGCCGCCTCACCCCAATGTATGCGAGTGGAGGCGCAATCACCATACTAGAAACTTTACACAAAGCGGCCCTGCCGCCTCACCCCAATGTATGAGGGTGGAGGTGTTTTCACAATGCCACAAACTCTGCACAAAGTGGCCCTTCCGCCTCACCCCGATATATGCGGGTGGAGGTGCATTCACAATACCACAACTCTACACAAAGCGGCCCCGCCGCCTCACCCCAATATATGCGGGTAGAGGTGTATTCACAATGCCACATTTCGAATTCCCAAAACGATAATAGTTTGTACAAAAGAGTTCTCTTTCAAATCAACCATTTGGCACCTTTGGTCTTAGCAAGCATAAGTTCGCAAGGTTTCATCATATGAGAAATAAGTGAGTGGTCACATTGATTTCATACGAGATCTTCTTCCCAAAAGGGGTATGGCATGATTAAGTAAAAAATAGAGAATCATTAACACACGAGGGTTATAACACGTTATGCCGACCGGGCATCAATTTTACTAGTTTGAAACCCGTATCAATAGTGTTTCGAGTTCGACTACATATGATAGAACTTTACAAGGATTCAGGAATTTCGATACTAGAAGAAGAGTTTAGCCTTCATACCTCGCTTTGAGCTTTCCTTGATTTACTACACAGTTCTGAAAATCCTAACAACCTCGATCTATTTAGAGACATAGCAAAATTGAACACAAATTAGGAAGATATTCATTGTTTCAGCTCATTTGAGCATTTTATCAAACACTAGGTGTGCGAATTTGATTACAAGGTTCCTCCACAAGATTTTCTTCACTCCACAACTAATTCAATACCAAGAGCTTACTCATACTAGTTCAATTACCTCCCTACCATCCTCCTAGCTACATGCATGCATAAATAATAAATCTCACACCCAAGAATCATACTCTCAATTACCCATCTTCTATCTAAACTCAAAATTGAAGACTAAGGTTAGAACCTTACCTCTTGGATGAAGATCTTGTGAGATTTATTGTTGAATTTCAATGCTTTGACAAAATGTTAATGAACAAAGCACTTGGGCTTACTTCTCTCTCAATAGATGTAATACCCCAAAAATTTTTGAAGTACTTAAGCGCTATTAAGAAAATTGATGTGCGCTAATTATATTATTTTATGTGCAGACGTGGACTATTAATATGATGGATATAAATTAGATATGATAATAAGTGTAAGAGGCATATTATAAGTGGTGTGGGGTCTAAGATGAGCCCTAAGTTTAAGTCAAGTTGGAAATTTCATGATAGACTAAAGTTTCAAATAGGTACGCACAAGGCCAAACTTTGGATAAACATATCTACATATATATAAGGATTTATGTGATGGTTGACCTATCAAATAAAAGCTCTTTGAGTATAGGTTCTAACTCTTCAAATCGTTTGTCATTTGGACACTCATACAAGAAGTTATGACCAAATTACTGAAGGATGGCAGAATGCAATTCTGCGGCCAATTCTGCGACCGCAGAAGTGGTTATGCAACCACAAAATGGTCGCAGGCCTATCCAGTGAAACTCATTTCTGGGCATCAATTTTGCGGTGCATTGTGCGACCCGCATACCAATTGTGCGGTACATTATACGACTGCAGACCTGAGTTCGGACGGATAATTTTTCTTTTTTTATAACCCGACCCTATTTTGATAAATAGCCTTTGGAGCTTATTTTGGGGTATTTTTCTGAGGGTTTTAGAGAGAGGTAAAAGCATTTTAGAGAGAGAAGGAGGGAACCTAACATTCTGATCATCCAATCTTGCACCAATCTTCAAGAATCAAGGAAGCCAATTACAAGATCTTCATCTAAGAGGTAAGATTCAAACCCCTAATTTTCAATTTCGAGTTTGGGGTAAAAGATGGGTGATTGAGAGTATGATTCTTGGGTGTAAGAGTATTATATATATATTCTTGTACCAATAAGGTTTGTGGAAAGATTGTTGAGCTTAAATAAGTAAGGATTGGGTTGTGGAGTGAAGAAAATCTTGTAGAAGAACCTTGTAACCAAATTTGCACACCTAGTGTTTGATAAAATGCTCAAATGAGCTGAAACCATGAAAATCTTCCTAATTATGGTTCATTTTTTTTATGTTTCTAAATAGATTGAAGTTGCTAGGATTTTCGAAACCTAGTAGTAATGTAAGGAAGGCTCAAGAAAGATTGGAGCCGTCCGGAGGTCAATTCACGTGAGAAAGCTATTTTGGAATATTGGCCTAACTTCAAAAAGGTAAGTATCTTGTCCAACCTTGAGTGAAAAAATTATCCATTAGGCATTGAGTCTTATGTGGAAATTATGTAATTAAAAACCATATATGCGAGGTGACGAGTACGTACTTGGTTTAGATGTACAAATTATATCGGTTGAAATTCGTAGATGTCACGACCCAAACCGATAGTCCGCGATGGGAACCTGGTACCTTACTCAACCGAGTACCAACATAACGTATCATACTATCATAGATAACTGAGTCGGAGAGGCTACCGTGAGTTAGGTAGAATACAACATGTGACACCAACTTATACATAAGACATATGGGCCTATAACACCAAAATAACCACTCGTATACTGAACATAGGCCGACAAGGCCATACAATCGTTTTACGTACATGACATCTGTCTATAGGCCTCTAAGAATACATAATTGTCATAAAGGTAGGGACAGAGCCCCGCCATACCAAACAATACACATCTAAATCATACTGATCAAACAAGTAACTCCGGAGCAAATGGAGTGCACCAACATCTTCCGCTGAGCTGATCGCCTACTTGGAGGACTCTCGACCTGTCTAACGAGACCTGCGGGCATGAAACGCAGCGTCCCCATGCAAAAAGAACGTCAGTACAAATAATGTACAGAGTATGTAAGGCAATATACTGAAAGCTGAAATTGAACTGATAATATAATAACTGAAAGTAACTGGGAGTCAAAGATAATCTAAAAATATGCTTACCTACTGATACTGACTCAATTCTCTCAATATAGTAAGTAAAATAGCTGTCCGGCCCTATAAGGCTCGGTATATATATAACTGCTCTGCTATAGTAGGCTCGCTCATAGGCGCTCGACCATACTAGGCTCTGTGTCTCGGCCAACTGGGCTCGCTCATAGGCGCTCGGCCACAGTAGGCTCAGTATATAACTTACCATCTGATCAGAGGTTGCCCAATAGGGGCCTGCCCATCGATTATAGCTCGATGGTAATAATACTATATATATATATATATAGGCTCTCTGCTCTCTTGACTGGAAGAAGACAATACTCAATTAAATATAAAGTCCCGATAAGGAGAATACTGTAATTTATGAGATTAGGATAATGTATAAATTCGGGAGTATGAACTTTTCTTTATGCCTCGTTATCAAACACATGTAATTACGAGATCATGCCAAAATGAAGGAAGGGCTTAGCCTTAACATACCTGGAGTAGAAAAAAATCCGTATGATATTCTTGAAAAAGGTTGCACCATACTCCCTTAGAATCGCAAAATGCCGTTGCTATTACCTTATGAAATCTCGTATGAAATTTTTCTTAAGACCGTTACCTTGCTGAATATGACCCTCTTTTAACTTGTGATTTTTGGAGAAGCCTCACGTTACCATTGCCAGATTTGGAGCTAATAACGTTACTTTGCAACTTTATATCCATTTTCCTTAAAATGAATGAGACATCAATGACTAAGCCTTCCAAGGTTGATGACTAAGCCAATCCATAACGTTACTTTGCAACTTTACATCCATTTTCCTTAAAATGAATGAGGCATCAATGACTAAGCCTTCCAAAGTTGATGACTAAGCCAACATAAGCCTTATCAAGTAACTTGTAAGAGTCATCAAACATAGATTGAGTTACTGCCACGTTTTTGCTTTAGTCTTTATCCAAAGACTTCAATTAATCCACCACTAATTATTAATTAACTAGGTAATGTCTCATTACCTAATAATTAACCAATTATCTCCATAATTAAGAATTATTTTTACTTACTTAAAATGCTACTCACTTCTCACATACCTTATACATCTTACTATCATGGCCATGTGGTACCTTGTATGGTACTAGTTCATAAATATCAGGTATTTTAGCTCGGGCCATATTTTATCCCAAAATGTCAAACTTCGGCGAAATTTATTTTCTTCGATTTGCTTACCCTCTCACCTTCACCAATTTACTCATCACTTGTTTAAAATAGCATAATGCTTATAATCACGAAATAATTTTATTCCCGAACTTGCGTTGATTAACTTACGACGAAACTTTAACATACGCAAATGCGGGATGTAACAGTAGACGCCCTTATGTATTAAATTGAAATATTATTGGAACTTAGTAAATCCTTGATTTGTCATGCCTCATTCCTTGTTTGTCGAGTTTGTATTTTATATGATAATTTGGTGTGATCTCCACTTAGATTTTTATGTGAATTCCGTGTGTTTGTTGATTTGATATTTCTTGAAAATAATCACATTATGGATTTTTTATCTGTAAATAATTAATTAATTAAGTTTAAATTGAGACATTTATATATTTATCTAAAATTTGGATTAAAGAATGCGTTGTCCTATGATGAGTTATTTTTCCATCCTTGTGGTTGTTTTTGAGATTTTATACATTGTGTTGAGCCGCAGACTATCTGTTATAAAATTAATTGACTTTATTGTACTTTTAGAATGGTTGTGGCCTATAGGAAATTTGTAAATAAGAGTTGATGATGTTGTGCTGTTGTGATAATATTCTGTGTGAATTATTGTGTGATATGGGTTACTGTTAAGCGGCGTATAAGAGTGTCATTCCATTGTTGACATTATGTGGCCATAAGTGTGGCATTTCACTGTTGTTATGTGTGTTGGGATATTGTTTGGGTTGAGTGATAAGGGAGGCTATTATAGGAGCGATAAGGGTGGCTATAGGAGCGATAAGGGTGGCTATAGGAGCGATAAGGGTGGCTATTGATATTGTCAGGGCGAAGGGATAATGAAGGCTATTATAGGAGTGATAAGGGTGGCTATTGTCAGGGATGATATGTGATGATGTGGGGTTATTATGTTGATAATTTTTATATGATGATCTGGGATTATTGTGTTGATGATTTTTGTGTAATGTTGCGATTCTCCTTGTGTTTATTTTTATATCTTGTGCAACTTGTCTTGTTGTTTCGGTAAATTTGATAATAGTCTGATCCATATTGAAATTGTGAGCCTGTGGCTATTGTCGGAAGAATTATATTATTGGCACGTGATTTGTCTGTGCAGATGTGATATGAAATGTGGGCACGAGGTGCCGCAAAAATATGATGATTATGATATTGGCACGTGAACTGTCCGCGCAGTTGTGATATGAGATGTGGGCACGAGGTGCGTGAGTAAATAATAATTGTATTATTGGCACGTGAGTTATCCGTGCAGTTATGATAGAAATATGTGCACGAGGTGCCATAGAAATGTGAAAGTGGGCTGAAACCCGTGTTACGAAAATATGAAAGTGGACTGAGACCCGTATTTTATGATTATGAAATGAGGTGTTACAAAGTGACTTTTATTTGAAAGATATTTATTTGAAAGAAGTATATTCGAAAGATATTTATTTGAAAGAAATATATTCGGAATATATTTATTCGAAAAAATTATATGTGAAAGATTTATATTTGAAGGACATGTTTAATTGGTTGTACTTGTGTTCCTTATTCGTTTGAGTAATAATTATGGTGTTCTTGTTGCCTTGCTGTTTATATCCCTGATTGATTTTGTTGCTATTATTGCTAGTTATTTTCTAGTACTATTATACACTGTTATATTGCACAGGTTATTTGACTAGTGAGTGTCTTGACTGTACCTCGTCACTACTCCATCGAGGTTAGTCTTGATACTTACTGGGTACCGACCGTGGTATACTCACACTATACTTTTGCACATTTTTGTGTAGAGCCAGATATTGGAGATATCAGAATCGGGCAGAGTTATTGGGTTGATCACAAGGATTCAAGATAGAGCTGCTTGCTGCACGGCCAACTCATATGCTATAGTATAATATAAGGATCCGCACGGACAACTCACGTGATGCACGACCAACTCACGTGCTATAGTATAATATAAGTATCTGCACGGACAACTCAAGTGCTGCAAGGACCACACACGTGCTATGGTATAATATCTCACAATCAGGCCCTCAGCCTCACTCATGCATAAAGCTCTCCAGTCTCTCGGGCTCTCAACAATCATAAAATCAGCCCAAACAATAATGATATGATACATCAATAATAAACAATAAAGACTGAAATAAAATAATCAAGTAAGCTGTGATTGAGTACAAAATAACAATTAGGCAGATAATTCAATATGTACACGACCTTTGTAGGTCCCAACAATACCAACATATAGCCTAAACATGGTTTCTAACATGACTTATAGTCAAATTTCCACAACACATAGAAAGCACATGGCTAACAACAATTTATTCAACTTTATAGTTTTCACGAGACGGACCAAGCCACAATCCCCTCGGTGCACGCCCACACGCCTGTCACCTAGCATGTGTGTCACCTCCAAAATTATCACATGACACAAAAATCCGGGGTTTCATACCCTCAAGACCAGATTTAAAACTGTTACTTACCTCAAACCGTGAAATTCTTTATTCTGCAATGGCTATTCCTTGTGAATTGGCCTCCAAATGCCTCGAATCTAGCCACAAATAATTTATTTCAGTCAATAAAATTTATTGAAATTAATTCCATAATAAAATGCTAATTTTCCATAAAAATCTAAAATTTAGCTCAAAAATCGCCTGTGGGGCCCACATCTCGAAATCCGACAAAAGTTATAAAATCAGAAAGCCCATTCAACCACGAGTCTAACCATACCAATTTTACCAAAGTCCGACCTCAACTCAACCCTCAAATCTTCAATTTAAACCAAGAGGGTTTTTCTAAATTTTCCAACTTGATTCACCTAACAAAAGATAAAAACAACCATGAATTCGGGTAATTTAACCAATATTGAGTTAAGAACACTTACCCCATTATTTTTCTTGAAAAACTCCCGAAAATCGCTTCTTCCCGAGCTCAAATCCGTCAAAAATTTCAGAACTTAAACTCTCTGCCCAGACATTTGCTCTACACAATCACGGACAAACTCACGCGATCGCGAAGCACAATTTTCCATTGCCCAGAAAAGACCCTACGCGATCGCGATTGTCTTCACGCGAATGCGATGCACAAGATCCCAGCTCTACGTGATCGCATCCCTCTTCACGCGATCGCATAGAGCAAACGCGTGGCCCAACTTCCTCTCATGTTCCCTTATGCGAACGCAGCCTCTACCACGCGTTCGCGTAGCACATACTAGCCCAACCTACGTGATCGCATAGAGTAAAATCAACACTGCCTCATCAAGCCTACGCGATCGCGGACATTCTCATTTGATAGCGTAGAAGGAAACCATTAATAACAAACCATCATTCTTCAGCTGGAAGGTCAAGTCCAAAATTGATCCGTTAACCATCCGAAACTCACCCGAGGCCTCCGGAACCTCAACCAAATATACCGTCAAGTCACATAACATCATACGAACTTAGTTGAACCCTCAAATCACTTCAAACAATGCTAAAACCACGAATCATATCCCAATTCAAGTCTAATGAACTTTGAAATTTCAAGTTTCCACAAACGACGCCGGAACCTATCAAATCACGTCCGATTGACCTTAAATTTTACACACAAGTCATAAATGACATAACGGACCTATTAAAATTTTCATAATCATATTTTGACTCCGATACCAAAAAGTCAACTCCCCAGTCAAACTTTTCAAAAATTCAACTTTCGCCATTTCAAGCCTAATTCCTCTACCGATCTCCAAATAATTTTCTGGATACGCTCCTAAGTCCAAAATCAGCATATGGAGCTATTGGGATCATCAATACTCTATTTCGGGATCGTTTACACATAAGTCAACATCCGGTCAACTATTTCAACTTAAACTTCCAACATGAAATTCATTCTTCCAAGCTAACTCTGAAATATCTTAAAACCAAAACCGACAATTTACACAAGTCATAATACCTCGTAGGAAGTTATTTAAGACTTCAAATAGTTGAAAGGAGCGTAAATGCTCAAAATGACCGATCAGGTCGTTACAGCGCATTACATTACCATTTTCTATTTCATCTCGTGCTAAGTGTGCACATATTAAAATACCCTCTTATTCCGCTTAATCCCACGTACAATTCAAAGTACTTCTTTGTTCTCTGCCAATACTTGAATTTAATTCAAATCGCACATGTCCCCAATGTTGTAGGAATACATTCGATTTGCCCATTAATTCTTTGACTATCAGACATAACTTTTAACATCCCTGATGCAGAACATCGTAACTATTACTTGTAATGAGCCTTTGATTATCTACAAATATGTAACGACCCGACCGGTCATTTTGGTCTCTAGCGCGTCATTCGGCGATTTGAAGCCATAAGTAGTTACACTTCAGGTATTATGACTTATGCGCATGGTCAGAATTGAATTTCGGGAAGTTCAGAGTTGATTTGGAAAGAAAGCTCTCATTTAGGAAGCTTTAAGTTGGAATAATTGACTAAGATTTGATTTTTAAGTAAACGACCTCGGAATCGGGATTGGAAGGTTCCAACAGGTTCATATGATGATTTTGGACTTGGGCGTATGTCTGGATCGAGTTTTGGATGGTCCGGGAGCATTTCAGCGCATATTGTGAAAAGTTGGCATTTGGAAGGATTTCATAAATTTGGGGTGAAAGTGTATCTTTATATTATCGATATCTGTTTGGGATTCCGAGTCTGGGAATAACTCTGTATGGTGATTATGGTATTGGGAGCGCGCCCGGATGTGGATTTGGAGGTTTTTGAGAAGTTTGATCGGGAGTGGACTTTTTGATATCGGGGTCAGATTCTGATTCCGGAAGTTGGAGTAGGTCTGTAATGTCGAATGCGACTTGCGTGCAAAATTTGAGGTCAATCACACTTGATTTGATAGGTTTCAGCACCGAATGTAGAAATTTAAAGTTTTAAAGTTTATTAAACTTGAATTGGGGTGAGATTCATGATTTCGATATTATTTGATGTGATTTGAGGCCTTGAGAAAGTTTGTATAATGTTATGGGACTGGTTGGTGTGGTTGGACGAGATCCCTAGGGCCTCGGGTATGTTTCGGGGTGGTTTCGGATCAATTCGGGATGTTTTGGACTGCTGTTGCTGGTATCTGGTTTCCTTCTTCGCGAATGCGAAGGGAGTCCCGTGTTCGCGAAGAGGAATTTTGAGGCTGCTGAGTTTTAGCCTTTGTGAACGCGAGGCAATGGACACGAACGCGAGGCAAGAGTTGGGCAAGCCTTAGCGAACGCGACATAGGGTTCGCGAATGCGAAGAAAGAGGGAGTAGGGGCCTGGAGTAGTTTGGCCTTCGCGAACGCGAGGCTTCGATCGCGAACGCGAAGAAGGGCAGACCTGGGCTAGGCAGAATATTTTTAAAGTGGGGTTTGGGTTCATTTCACCCATATTTCACACGGCTGGGATGATTTTTGGAGCTTTTGAAGAGGGGATTTCATCATCAAGCATGAGGTAAGTGATTTCTACTAGTTGTGAGTTACATACAAGGTTTATACATGGATTTAGGCATGAACATTTGTAGAAATTTGGGATTTTAAAAGAAAAACCTAGAAATTTATATTTTTGAATTTTGACCACGATTTTGGGCGTGGAATTGAGAATAAATTATATATTTGAGTTCGTGAGGTTATGTGTAATGGTTATCTTTGAAAATTTTTGAAATCTGGGCACGTGGGCCCGAGGGTGATTTTTATCGATTTTTCAAGCGGAGTTGGGAATTTGTCTAAATTGATTTGTCATGAGTATTAGAGTATATTCTTATTGGTTTGCACATTGTTTGACTAGTTTTGGAGCGACGAGCATCAGTTTGAGGTGTTAGAGCGGTATTGGAGCCGGTTATGGAACTTCGGAGCGAGGTAAGTCTCATGTCTAACTCTGTGAGGGGGAAAATACCCCTAGGTGTTGTGTGTTGATGTGTGCTACTTGTTGTGGGGGCTACGTACGCGCGAGGTTACGAGAGCCCGTACGTAGCTACATTCATGTTATTGTCCGGGTAGGCTTAGGTTCACATTATGATGTAGCTGCACTATTTAAGCATTTCCCCGCCTATTAAATTCCTTTGTTTTACATTTTTACTTGAGACTAGACTTGCTAAGTTCGTCGGTATTATGGTTTTCTTCAATTCTCCTTTGGGGCAGGGTATTGTGAAATGGTGTCGGGGAAGCGGGTGTCAGAAATCACGGTGTGCAGTGGTTCAAAATAGAATCAGTGTTCCTAGTGTTGATGGCTCAAGAAAGATGATCTTCGGGGAGGTTTAAAGTTGGTGGCAATTTATTGATCCAGGTGCTACAGAGATGGATTTTTGATTTAAGGCAACAACTGGGTAGCGAAGGATGAGGAAAGACACGTGGGAGGCATCTTGCAGTGGTTAAATTTCTAGAAGGCCAAGTATAAGAAACATGAGTCGGGTAGTTGCTTAAAGGAAAGGATTTGACCAAAGTTAGAGAGTGGCAGAGTAGCATATGGGTTCTGTGGTAGGGTAGCTGCACGTCTTGAGGAAAGTTTAGAGTGATTTGGGATTCATGGTGGACAGTGACTAGGTCTAGGGCTACGGTCTTAATTTAGAATATTGGCTGCTATGCGGAGGAAGGTTGGATACAACAGAAAGGAGCTTGATTGATATGAAAGAGAATGCAACATGACTTCGGGGTGGAATATATTGTCGCACTTTTTGGATGTCAATGGGGAGTGAACGGACTTGTACAGCTGGTGAATGAGCACGGGCTCAGGATGGTTTACTGATTTCGTAGTAATTGTACCTAGAGCAGCGTCGTTGGAAGATGTCGGTATAGAAATTTTCACAGGTGGGTTATCTTCTGTGAGCAGGTTAGCGGTTGCATGGTGTTGACGAAGCTTCTGCGAAGAATTCTACTGGCTACACGGTAAGGGGTCAAACATGTGAATGTGGCTCGGGATTTAGGGCGTTCATGAAATGGCTAACAGGAAAATTTCGAGGAATTTGGCGGGTTGATTGCGCGAGGTCATGTCAGTGAGGTAGAGGGAATCTTGGTAGGTTCCAGGGTCATGTAATTGTAGCTTCAAGCTAAGTGGGAGAGACCCACCGTCTATGATTGGATTGCATGGTCGTCTACTTGTGAGGTTTCTGGTTATCGGCATATTGGTGGGTTATTACGACTAAGGAAATAAAATATCAGTGGTTATTTGAGCAAAGGATTGGAGGAATGTGTGCTATACTTGGGCCTTATCGGTTCATGTTTAGTTTTGAGAATACTTAGAGTTTCTGCTTCTGGTGGACGTAATGTACAAGGGAAAAGAATTAAGTTGGGTGCTTCTTTGATAGGATGTTCACGTGCTGGCAGAGCGCTAGAGTTTGGCTTATACTCGGGACCAAGACAGAGTGGGTGACTCTCAACAGTGGTCCTGGTGGGTTCAAGAATTTGAGTATAGTGCCTAAGGACTTGGAAAGTTCTATGTTATCATTGGGTATGCGGTGCAGTATTGGAGGAAGGGGATAAGTAGCTCCAGATTCACGGAAGGTCTTGCAAAACATGTGTACCAATTGGCTATGCTATTGAGCACTTGAGGAGAATATGAGACGATTAATGGGTATTGAGACGATGTGGTCTCCTGGATTGGGTCACTCGGGATGAGTGTTGTTGGGTTTCGTTACGTTAATGAATGGAACTATTATTGTTTCTAAGGCAAGTTGAGGATAAACTGGGAATTTAGGATCAAGGTTGCAGTTGATGTCGACAAGAATGTCAAGAGCTCGGATGCGCAGGGAAGAATTCAAATGTTAAGAGTAAGCTGGTATTGTCTTTAGCGTCACCTGAGATCGGTGTCATGTGGAAGAGGCTTTGTGTATTGACTTGCAGATTTTTGACTCACTTTACAGAATTAGAACGGCTGGTGGTATGGATGTGCAGACCTTGCTACCTAAGCAGAAATGTGTGACATGTCAGTCACTTGATTGTTAAAGATTGAGACCGAATATGGAGGTCATGGTAATATCGCAAGTACGAGAGTTTATGCCTGAGAGGCATTCTATTCCTTGGGCTGTGGACCGTGTGAGTTCGTTTCGGATTTAACGATTGTTCTTATGTGTCGTGAATAGGTCATTGTGGGTCCTTGAAGGATTATTAGTCTAGTACGATACGATCAGAATCGGCTTGAGGTCCGTGGATGGATCTAAATGTGAATGTGGACTCTAAATCAGGCGGGATGTGTTCATTTCAACATAGCATTATTTTCGGAGGGGTCTTCGGGCCTTGGATGATATTTCTGTTATTGTCCCTTCTGTGTAGTCTCTATTGTGCCATGTAGGTTATGAGGCGGTTGGATTATTTGCACTCGTATTGAGATCCTGTGTAGTTTGTGGTGTTATGTGAGCAGGATGGCTCTCGAGATGCAGATCATGTATCACACCTTAGTTGTGCTTGAGTTTTATAGCGCGTGACGCTACCCGTTTCCCCAAGAATTGTATGCACTTGGCATGCTTATGGTTGATATTTAGACATTTCGTGAGTATAAGCGTTACAACTCGATGTGTGTTTTCTTTAGATTATTATGTGTGGATCGGGTGGCACGACGCTACGGATATGTTGTTTGGATCGGGTGGCATACCTCCATGGGTATCATGGTTAGATCGGGTTGCACTCCGCAACGGTATCATGTGTGGATTAGGTTGCACGCCGCAACAGTGTGATATTGAGTACAGTTTCCCATATCTATTATTGTGTGTTTGCTTCTCGTTTCCTGAGAAAGGTTCATAACATTTTTTTGGTTGTTTAAATTAGTTGTGTGGGTTGAGTAGATCTTTCCATAGTTCGTTTCCTTATGTATTACATTCGAGTTTATAGCTTGTTGGCACATTGTGGCATCATATGAGACTTTTGGAAGTGTCTGAGGTGGCTTATTGACTGAGCAGCTTGTACTAGGTGAGACGAGATTATTGGACCTGGGATCAATGGGATCAGATTTATATGAAGCATATTAAAGAGTAAATATTGTTAGTCAGTCCAGAATGAGGCAATGGTTCTTGTCGGGACGATAGACTCCATAAATTGTGATTTGGCAGGGGGTTATGAGTTTTACACATCTTCTCTGTCGTGGCAGTATTGCGAGAGTGAAAGCAAGGCTTAATTAGTCATGAGGTACACTACATGCTTCGGTCAGTGGAAATTTTAGTTGTTGTGATTTGGAAAGATTGCCTTGGGCAAATGAGTTACGCGGTGCATGGTAAGAATTCAGTAAAGGTATACAATCATGTTTGGTGCAGTGTGCAATGAGTGGTACAGTGTTCGTATGCTGGAAACATGCCTAGTGGAGAATTTTAGATGTTAAAATTTGGCTCTAAGGCTAACTTGACTAAATAAAAGGGGGAATCTACAGATTGCTCGAGCTAATGTGCTCAACTGGGTTGTGGTAGCACGGATAGGTGTATGAGGTGTTGACTAGTGATTTCGGACAACTCTAGAGCAGTTCTGAGCACGTTCGAGGACGAACATATGTTTAAGTGGGAGAGATTGTAACGACCTGATCGGTCATTTTGATCTCTAGCGCGTCATTCGGCGGTTTAAATCCATAAGTAATTTCACTTCGTGTATTATGACTTGTACGCGTGGTCGGAATTGAATTTCGAGAAGTTCGGAGTTGATTTGGAAAGAAAACTCTCATTTCGGAAGCTTTAAGTTGGAATAATTGACTAAGGTTTGATTTTTGAGTAAACAACCTCGGAATCGGGATTGGAAGGTTCCAACAGGTTCATATGATGATTTTGGACTTGGGCATATGTCCGGATCGAGTATTGGATGGCCCGGGAGCGTTTCGACGCCTATTATGGAAAGTTGGCATTTGGAAGAATTTCATGAATTTGGGGTGAAAATGTATCTTAATTTAATCGATGTTCGTTTGGGATTCAGATTCTAGGAATAACTCTGTATGGTGATTCTGGTGTTGGGAGCGCGTCCGGATGTGGATTTGGAGGTCCGTAGGTCATTTAGGGGTCATTTGGCAAAAGTTAGAAATTTGAAGGTTTTTGAGAAGTTTAACCGGAAGTGGACTTTTTGATATCGGGGTCAGATTCCGATTCCGGAAGTTGGAATAGGTCCGTAATGTCGAATGTGACTTGTGTGCAAAATTTGAGTTCAATCGGACGTGATTTAATAGGTTTCGGCACCGAATGTAGAAGTTTGAAGTTCTAAAGTTCATTAAGCTTGAATTGGGGTGGGATTCATGATTTTGATGTTATTTGATGTGATTTGAGGCCTCAAGCAAGTTTGTGTTATGTTATGAGACTGTTTGGTGTGGTTGGACGGGATCCCGAGGTCCTCGGGTGTGTTTCGGAGTAGTTTTGGATAAATTCGGGGTGTTTTGGATTGTTGTTGCTGGTATATGGTTTCCTTCTTCGCGAACACAAAGGGAGTCCCGCGTTCGCGAAGAAGAATTTTGAGGCTGCTGGGTTTTGGCCTTCGCGAACGCGAGGCAGTGGACGCGAACGCGAGGCAGGAGCTGGGCAAGCCTTTGCGAACGCGACATAAGGGTCGCGAACGCGAAGAAGAAAGATGGAGCGGGGGCCTGGAGTAGTTTGGCCTTCGCGAACGCGGAGCTCCAACCGTGAATGCGAAGCAGTAGAGTCTGTAGCCTTCGCGAACACGAGGCTTCGATCGCGAACGCGAAGAAGGGCAGACCTGGGATGGCAGAATGTTTTTAAAGCGGGGTTTGGGTTCATTTCACCCATTTTTCACACGGCTTGGAAGATGTTTGGAGCTTTTGAAGAGGGGATTTCATCATCAAGCATGAGGTAAGTGATTTCTACTAGTTGTGAGTTACATACAAGGTTTATACATGGATTTAGGCATGAACATTTGTAGAAATTTGGGATTTTTAAAGGAAAACCTAGAAATTTTTATTTTTGGATTTTGACCACGAATTTGGGCGTGGAATTGAGAATAAATTATATATTTGAATTCGTGAGGTTATGGGTAATGGTTATCTTTGAAAATTTTCGAAATCCGGGCACGTGGGCCCGAGGGTGATTTTTAACGACTTTTCAAGCGGAGTTGGAAATTTGTCTAAATTGATTTGTCATGAGTATTAGAGTATATTCTTATTGGTTTGCACATTGTTTGACTAGTTTTGGAGCGACGGGCATCAGTTTGAGGTGGTAGTGCTGTGTTGGATCCGGTTATAGAACTTCAGAGCGAGGTAAATCTCCTCTCTAACTCTGTGAGGGGGAATATACCCCTAGGTATTGTGTGCTACTTGTTGTGGGGGCTACGTATGCGCAAGGTGACGAGAGCCCGTATGTAGCTACATTCATGTTATTGTTAGGGTAGGCTTAGGTTCACATCATGATGTAGCTGCACTATTTGAGCATTTCCTCGCCTATTAAATTCCTCTGTGTTACATTTCTACTTGAGACTAGACTTGCTATTGTAGAGACTTCACGAGTTCATGATTAGTCACCGAATAACTTTACTCCTCTTACGACATGTTTACGTGATATATATATACTTCATTGAAAGGTTTTTGTTAAATAAATTACAACTCACATGTTTATTCGTGAGTGGGGTCAAGGACCCGTCAAAGCTTCTTATTCTAATGGGATCGGACCGTTCGCCTCGGCAGGATTATGTATTTCACTCTTATGGGATTGAGCCAATAGCCTCGGTAGGATTTATGTACCACACTGTCATGGGAGCGGGCCGTTCGCCTCGACAGTTTAATAGATATATCTATGGTCCGTGCCGTTCGACCCTCGGTAGTGAACAATTTAAATATTTATGTTGGATCGGCTCGTATGCCTCGACATTTCCTATATCATATCCTCATGGAATCATGCGTAATATTTGGCAAGAAGCCAGTGTATCTGTGAGTTTTTCCGATTTGAGTTATGATAATCTATCTGATGAGATCCACTATATCTATATCTATATCTATATATATATCTATATATATATATATATATATATATATATATATATATATATATATATATATATATATATATATATATATATACATATTAAGGAGAGAATTTCTAATGGAGAGCTTGAGTTTCTAGTAAAGAGGGGGATTTGTACCACGTGATTTATACTTGTTTATCTCATTTATTTACTCTGCCTCAGATTTACTTACCTCTTTACTGTTCCTGATGTTATTGGACCACTAGTGAGTGTCGATGTCGACTCCTCTTCACTACTCCTCCTAGGTTAGGCTAGATACTTACTAGGTATACGTTGATTACGTACTAATACTACACTTGTCGTACATTTTTGTGCAGGTACATATGCGACTGGTGGCCTTGTGAGAGCAGAGGCGTGTATGCATGCAGGGACTTACGTGAGCTGCATTCCATATTACGACCCCCAACCGGCAGAGTCTCTTTCAGAGTATTTATATTTTTTCTGTCCAAATTTGTATTTCTTACAGCTGCTGTATTTTATTTTACATTCCTAGTTTATGCTCATGCACTTGTGATACCGGGTTTTGGGGTGATTATGGGTTGATCTGTATTGATATTGTTAAGAATATTATTATTTACACAGTGAATTCCATCTTTTACTATTTAATTGAAGGAAAATATGACTTCAAAAATATTAAAATGAGAACCAAATTAAGTATTTATTTTTGGCTTGCCTGACAGCGGTGTCCGGCGCCATCACGACCTTTAATGTATTGGGTCGTGACAAAATAATTTATGGTAATTGTACTCATTCCATCATGTAGTTACCAAGGGTTTTCTCTTCATCTTGACTATAGTAAATAAAATATCTTATTTCTCAAACCATTACCTTTAAGGTGGATCTTTTCTGTTCCGATGCTCCCCCACTTAGGAGTAAATAAAATTTGAAACTCTTACCTACCGCTCAAAGAGTTAACTGAAATTTCAGATAAATTTTCTCGGACCATTTACATGCTCACCTGTTTTTACGGGCTATTTATCCCCCAATTAGAAGTCTCTATTTTACCGCTTCAATCTTCCATCGTACCGATATGCTCATTATTATGAAAATATGATATATTGGTTATACTCGTAGGAACTTTCTTTGTTCATTTTCGTATCCAAGTATCACGTCGCTACTAGCTGCAACATATATTGCTAAGGGCCATTATTTTCCGCCCTTACGAAATCTTTATAGTTAGCACTTCATTCTTTCATGTTCACTCTACCGTTGAAATCTCTTATAATATTTCACCCTTCAATCCATGCTCTAATATAGTTATATAACTTTTCACAACATATACCATCTTCACAATGCTGCATGTAATAATTACACATCCTATCTTTATGTCACCATTATGTTCTCAAGCCGCATATATATATATATATATATGAGATTCCGTAGTATATATCTCTGAAATTATATTTCTTGCTCTTAAGTCCTTTCATGAAACTTTATTTTGATGGTATCCCACCGAGTAGGCTAATACTTATGATAAAGATGACATACCTGTAGGATCTTATTACCTCATGTCTTCATCATAATGCAAACTCTTTTGGCCATAGCTAATGCCACATATTTACATCAACATGTTTCATATAAAAAATATTTATACTTGCATATCTTCCCATTCTTCATGGTATCACTCACCTCGTCCATACACATTCATGTAGGGATTTATGACACATTAACATGTAGTCTTAGAATTCTTGTAACTTCACAATCTCCAAATCAGCACCATAACCGTTTTCAGTCATTGTTTGAACCTTACATCGTACACCTTATATGTATAACTTTTCAACAATTTTAACTTTGCCCATGAGCTATTTCAATATTTATTCTTCTTGAATCATAAGGATCCGTTCACTCACAAATTAACTGCTCTTTCAATATTGGGCACATATAGAGTTGCTTTGAGTTCATTCTTGGAAATTCTCAATTTTTCATCATTTCAATAGAATAAAATAAGACATACCTCAACTAGAAAAACTCAAGATTATCATTCCATGTTATTTTTTTCTTCTTCTCTAACAACCTATATTGCTTCTTATAACCTCCAAGATTACACCATTTGTGCATCTCATGCCTTAATATTTTCACGCTTATCCATTTAAGTTCACATACTTTAACCTCAAATACCTTGGTATGCATAATTAGAGATTGACTTTTATTTGTATCACATTCATTATCTGGAGGAACTCAAGGTTGTCATGCCCATCTTTTACATATGGCATGCTTTGTCTATCCTCAACCCGTACTTACACGTGGTACTTTATTTCTTGTGTGCTACTTCTATTACCTATGACACCATCATGACGATAACCTATCATGCTTAGGGGAAACCCGATGTCAAGTACAATTAAGGGCCATCTCTCTCATCTTATAACATTTCCTTTACGGATGATCAAGAAGTCCCCTTTCTCTTTTCTTGGGAATGTATCTTTGGTCATTATTGACACTGTCTTAACTATGTCATACTTCTTGTGAGTCATACTATGTTTATCACAAACTTTACTGATTCACATTCACTTATCAATTAGATCCATATCACCTCTCTATATCATGTCATGATAATTTAAGACAACATCTTCATTTACAATATTCTCTTTTTTTTTGTACCTTTGCTTAACTCGTTAATGGCGATTACTATAGTAAACAGTCGCTCCAACAACTTGACCAACAATCTTGAATTGAAATCTAGGGTCTAACATAGATGCCCTTATTCGCATCCTTTAGTAAAATTCTTTATAAGTCATGATACCATCCTAACAATACTAGCTGACATCATCACCTTATTTTCTTCTATGATTTCTCAGTATTCGACTGACAATTCTTATTCACCAAAGTCATACATGTTGACTGTATCAGTCCCAACCTATTCTCAACTTATCCTTCCATTTTGAACAAATATGTCACTTTCTAGCTATTAGCCCAAACATCTCGTATTATAACTTGAACATTGAGCTTCATTCTCGTCATTTCAATATCTTCCTCAACAGAAAATCAATAGGATCGAGAATCCGTACTCTTATTTCAGTCACAAATGCATGAAATAGAGTATGAAAAAAAATTAAAATCCCTAGATGTCAATATAGCCTCCCTGATATAAGTGTGGCCGGCAACACACCGATAAGAGGGACTCTACTTGACACAGCTCCATAGACTTCCTAGGACTCGACTTAGAACCTAGTGCTCTGATACCAAATTTGTCTTAACCCAAAACCATGTGACCGGCATCCGGCACACTACCCGACCCGAGAGAACCACACCATGTGATGCACTCAATTCATATGCATGAAAACCAATTTAACCACGGAAGCTTCTTGAAAATCATATACATTTTCAAGTTAAATGATAAAATATTTTCCAATTCAAAATCACACATGACATCTTTCATGATAATAACAATGAGACTAAGTAAAATATATATACTTTCACGTATGTCGTGTACAACCCCGTTACTACAATCTTTCATAACTATCTATGGAGCCTCTATACCAAAGAATAGAACCAACGGTTGGAGTAATTCCAACAAAATAAAATAAGGAAGAACATGATAGCTACCATGAAATAAAAGTGGTACTTCATAATACCTCGGAAAGAGAGTCATCCTAGCATGACCGTATGCCATGTATCATACATCATCCTGAAACATGTAAAGTAAGAAGGGCTCTAGAGGGGAGCCTCTAAGGGCTGAGTACACCCCAACGGTACTCAATAAGTGTCATAGACTCTCTCAAACTTAAGTTCTTGGGACAAACGTTCTAAAAATAATACACCAATATTTGATATAAACGATAAGAAATTTTATCAATTCACGACCCTTGTTAATTTAAATAACAACCAAGTGAATATAACCCACAATATAAACTTTTAAAACATTTACATCTATCCAAGATTTTGGATAAAATCATACAAAATCATTCCATTTGCTTTAAGTCATCGAAATCACTTTCGGCTCCTTAGGCCTAAACATAAGAAAACCATCCTTACCTTTCACTGGGAGTACCATACCATCACCGACATAAGAAGGCCAACTAGGTTATGTACCTAGCGGCAAGCATCATATACCCTACTTGCTCAGGTCATCTCATCGTAGTGCCGTAAGAATTGACTCAGTCATGCTAATAATAGCACAAAATAGTACTCTCTTGAGAGAGCGCACTCTGCCGTAGTCTATACCACAAAGTGGCCATCTACACCTACACCAACACGTGTATTTTCATGACAACGAACACGATATATCCGAAACCAATCTCGATGAATACAAGTAACTCCCAAAACATTTGATACTTCAAAAATAGATTTATAGCATAGTAGCCTCAAATGATATATTTTTATCAAATCATAGCATTTATAGAAAATCTAAATCCTTTGAACAAAATTTAAATAAATAACCTTTTACATGCCAAAGCTTTTAGCAATTTAACATCAATCTTTAAAAGATACCACAAGTGCCATTCTGTTCGTCAATTTCCAAAAGAAATACTTTCCACGAAAACTATCTTTAGCACTCAAATATGTATACTCTTGTAAATACGTAAGTTTTTATAAAAATTTATAACATTTACCTTGAGTGTAATTTTGCCAACAAGATTTAAAATAAAATTTATAAAACAGTATGACACTACATATGCAACATAATATTTTAATACATGGAGACATATATACTTGTTTGTCCCCACAAGCACGAAAGCACATTTGCAAACAACTTAAGTATTAACTCGAAACATGCTTTTAGATAAAATCTCTCAAGAAGAGTAAGTTTTAATCAACTTACCTTGCTTTCGCTTTATTAACATTCACAAGCTTTTAATCTTCTTCCATCATTCCAATGTTGATTAAAATGCTCAACATCACCAACAAGTCGATATCTACAATTAGATATCCTAATTACATCAGAATATGACCTAAGATATTGATCAATATCCATATATGGCTCATAAGTTGGCTACAAGCCTCCAACAACTCAAATCGCCAAATAGTTTTACATGCTAGACCATTCAACTTCATTCTTATATTTTAATACCCATTCGAAGTCATTAATGATACTACATCAATTGTCCATTGCCGCCAAGTTACTATTCATCATCTTCCCTAATCAACACTTGCAAAATATATAATTCGGGTGATTACTTAGTTGATCGCTTCCATCTTTTACTAACAAATAATTCCATAGGTTCATTGTATTCATAAATTTCATCGCCAAAATTACCATTCATCTTCTCTCTTATTTTCTCAAAAGTACTATTCATGCCATGAACTAGAGTTTTATAATCCAATCTTTCAACCATTAAAACTTGTAACAAATACTTCTAACTACTCATAATAAACGAGTTTGAAGCCTTGGAATTACCTCTAGTAGATCAATCTTGAAAAATCATAACTTTGGTAATTTTTGTGTTCTTGAGGATTTGATGATGAAATCTAGTATTTGGATGTAAGAATGATGTTAGAACTCATGTATATTGAGTAAGAATCAACCCAGAATATCATTAACAAGTTACCTTAGTTGATTAGATTTGATTTGAGCTCAAAATCATCTCGTCACCATCAAGAACCCTAACCCCCAATACACAAAATACTCTCTTCCCCCGATTTTGTATTTATAAGCCCAGAATTATGAGTTTCGGATGCGGCCCTGGATGCATCGCATCCCTACTTCACTCCTCTTTGAAGCTCGGATGCGGACCTGGATGCTATGACAACACTTCACTGCCAGCCTTTCTTTCGGACGCGGCCTCGGATGCTTCGCATCCGCAAACTCCTCCGCCAACCTTTGGTAATTTGGTCATAACTTCTTGTAGGAATGCCCAAATGACAAACGGTTTGAAGCGTTAGAAAATAGACTTGAAGATATTACATTTGATAGGTTGTATATCACATAACTCCTTATATATATGTAGATATTCTCGTCCAATGTTTTGTCTTGTGCGTATTCATTTGGAACTTTAGTCTATCATGTAATTTCCAACTTAACTTGGACTTAGGGCTATCCTTAGATCCCACATCACTTATAATATGTCTCGTACACTTATTATAATATTCAATTGATATCCATCATAATAATAGTCCTCGTATGCACATAAAATAATATAATTAGCGCACATCAACTTTCTTAATAGCGCTTAAGTACTTCGAAATTTTTCGAGGTGCTATAATTTTCTTACAATGGCTATTGCGCCTGGGCAATCACAATTCATCGACATAATTATTATCGGTTTAACTCAGCAAGAGGTTGCTTAATCAACCTCACTTTCACACAATTTTAATACCACAACACCCACCAAAAGGAGATAAAACAATCACTATTGAGTTTTTCTCATATGAATTAGAGATTCAATATCATCATTGTATCCTTATAATACAGTGAAAAATTCACACACAAAATACAAACTCATCGTACTTCCAAGAAAGACATAAAATCATCTCAAATAAAATAAAATTTGACTTCTATACAAGTGCCTTTTGAAAAATATTTCAACACATAGGAACTTATTTTCTTTTTGTATCTTCCTTAGTCAAGTACCAAAGTAAAATTTTCTAAATATATAAGCAACTTTAACGTTTATAGAAATATCTCAAGTAGGAAACATGTCATAATTCAATAATTTCTTCACCCAAATAATCAAGAGACCCAAAATAAAATAACTATTCAGAAATACAACGTATATTTTTGTATCTTCTAATACAAATTCGTTACAAAAAATCTCATTTTTGTAAGGCTTCATCATTATAATTTTAATAAACATTTTTTCTTACATTTTTCCTTCTTAGGATCAAGCTATAAAACTCTGGACACCACATTCCCCCACATTTTTAAAAATTTAAGGTTAAGGAGATAATCTTTTCATAACTCATAAAGAGTTCTACTCGATAAATAACAAAATATAGCTTCACACTGAATATTATTCTTCTATTTAGTTATATCATTAAATTCAGAAGAATATACATAGACATATCACTAATTTTCATGTTTTCTAATGTGACCATTAAGAATTCGTTGACCATTGACATATATATAATAGTTATGCTAAAACAAATTAGGCAAATAAAACTTATCTCCCAAAAACAAAATCATGTCATAACATTTCATGGTGTTAGACAGATTGACTACAAATTTTATCGGAATAATTATTTAAATATGAGGAACTTACTTAAGGTTCCTACTTTACATGATGTATGCCATGATATTATCAGTATGTCATCGAAGGAACTAAAAGAAGTAACATATGCCTTTATGAACATGACTCACACTGTAATTCACGATTATTCACTTGCAAAAAGATTGCACAATCTACCCTTCATGATCCTTATTACATGTATGTAAATTATTGCTTAGTTGAATCATCCACTTTATCTTAATCTATCAAATTTACACAGTTTTGTCACGACCCAAAATCCATTTAGTCGTGATGGCACCTAACCCAACCAGTCAGGCAAGCCAATTAACAACTATCCAATTTAATGAGATTTATTAAGATAAGAAATGACAATACACCGCTTTTATACCAAACTTTCCCAAGGACTGCTAGTACAAATTACGAGCTTCTAAGATTAGAATTTACAAAGATGATGTGAAATAAATACACCATCTGTTCGAAATGTACATAAACAAATTTTTATAAATCTAAGGCTATCATGAATAAGAGGCAGCTACAACCGGAATGCAGGTACGTCTTCGAATCCCGCTCCCGTCGATCACAGCACCGTCAACATCCAATATCTGCATGCAAGGTGCAGAAGTGTAGTATGAGTACAACCGATCACATATACTCAATAAGTAACAAACCTAACCTTAGGTTAAAAGTAGTGACGAGCTGGAACACAGGTCGGGGTCCAACACCAATAGCCAACAACAATTCATAATATCATAATGGAAGTAATAAAAGAAGTAGCTCATAGATAAAATACTCAGCTCGTTCACAATTCCAGAAAAATAGGCATGTTTTTCAAGTATATCAGCGAAACTCAAATCTTTTACCGAAATCATCAAAATATGAGTATGTTTTGTAAACGTGTGATTTTTTTCAAAAACGTTTCAACAACAGATATGATATTTCATTTTCAAATGGCATGAGGAAAATATATCTCTATGCCTACATGTCAATGAGTATGTGAAGTCATGAATGACGCAATACCGTACAACATGAGAAAATGCATATCTATGCATGTATCTCAAGTGTGCATGTCAATACGATGCAACTAAGTGATAAAACTATATGCATACTCTCAGAGTATCAATTCACTCAGTCCTCCCACTCACTCAGTCCTCACAGTAACTCAATCTTCACAATCGCTCCGCACTCAGCACTAGCACTCAGTAGGTACCTGCGCTCACTGGGGTGTGTGTGCAGACTACGGAGGGGCTCCTTCAGCCCAAGCACTATAATCTACACGGACAACTCACGTGCTGTACGGACAACTCACGTATTGTACGGACAACTCACGTGTTGCACGGATAACTCACGTACTATAGTATCAATATCTGAATTTGCATGGACAACTAACGTGCTGCACGGACAACTCACATGTCGTAGTATAAATATCTGGATCCACACAGACAACTCACATGTTGCACGGACAACTCACGTGCCATAGTATACATAACCTCACAATCAGGCCATCAGCCTCACTCAGTCATCAATCTCTCCAGTCTCTCGGGCTCTCAATGTCATGAAACTAGCCCAAAATGATGATATGATGTATCAATAAATAATAACATAGACTGAGATATGATATGCAATGAATGCATATGACTGAGTACGAAATTACAATTTAAACATATAATTCGACACCAGAAATGACCTCAGTGGGTCCCAATAATACCAGCATTTTCCTAAGCATGATCTCTAACATGAGTCACAACTCATTTTTTCTAACACATAAAAATACATGGAAAAATACAAGTTAATTGACTATACAGCTCTACGGAATCATCTGAGTCTCAATTTCTACGGTGCACGCCTATACGCCTGTCACCTAGCATGTGCATCACCTCCAAACAATTCACATAACACGTATAATCAGGGTTCATACCCTCAGCTGCAAGTTTAGAAGAGTTACTTACCTCGAGCAAACCGAATCCGCTGCCGAGCAAGCTAAACAATACTCCGAAAATTCCATTCCGCGCGTATCAACCTCCGAACACCTTCCTATCTCCTCAATTCCAAGCTAAACGATTCGAAACTAGTCAAACAACGTGCAAATTAATCAAAATATACTCCAATGCTTGCAATTTAACAATTTATAAAAATTCCCAACTCCGCTCGAAAAATCGACAGTGGGGCCTACGTCTCAAAATCCGATAAAAATTACAAAATCCGAACCCCCATTCAATCACGAGTCCAACCATACCAAAATTACTCAAATTCGACAACAACTCGGCCTTCAAATCCTCAATTTAAAGTCTATGAAATTTTTACTATTTTCAACCTAAAACACTAATTTGTTGATAAACTTGGAATCAACACAAATTTTGCGTACAAGTCATAAATGACATAACGAAGCTGTTCCAATTTCCGGAATCGGATTCCGACCTTGATATCAAAAAGTCAACCCCCGGTCAAACTTCCAACTTTCAATTTCCTATTATCGCCATTTCAAGCCTAATTTAACTACGGACTTCCAAATAAATATCTAGACACACTCTTATGTCCGAAATCATCATATAGAGGTATTGGAATCATCAAAACTCTATTTCGGGGTCGTTTACACATAAGTCAGCATCCGGTCAACCTTTCAACTTAAGCTTTATACCTTGAATTTCATTCTTACAAACTAACTCCGAAATACCTAAAAACCAAATTCGACAATACACACTGGTCATAATACTTCATATGAAGTTATTCAAGACTTCAAATAGTTGAAAGGATCGTATACTCAAATTGACTGGCCGGGTCATTACATTCTCCCCCACTTAGACATATGTTCGTCCTCGAACGTGCCAAGAGTTGTTTCCAAGCCATCAAATCACTATTCCACCTTACCACGCACATACCCGGGGGTGATCCCGCCCTATTTCATATAGGCCTGACGACACAACATAATTGAAGATCATTAATTCAACCTTAGCCCAGATATAATCACATAACACACTACACAACTTGCATACTCGCAACACTATTCACGATCACAGTAACTACTCAAAACCAACCTAGTACTAGTACTAAACCCAAATCAAACAAAACCTCGTTCCAAAACCTTCGTACACTGCTGATAATGAAAGAAACACATGGAATCTCATGACCCCTTATCAGACCAACAATTCATGGAGCTCTCTCTCCCTAACCAGAACCATACTCACTTTCTAATTCGACTTTCGATATTATCCTTCCAAATATACCGTAATCAAACCTGATAGTATAAATTATAGGTCCAATGACCATATATTATCAAAAATACCTATTCCATAGACATGCCACACCAATATAACTCAAGCCACAAACTGCACAATCCGTGCACCTAAAAATAGGAAATTTCTCAAAGAAGAGAACCGTTTCGCAAGTTCAACAAGCACCACTACAACTGCAATGCTATGAGCTCATCATATATAGTAGAACCAAGACACACAAATCTAATAACAGTAACCAGCTCTCAACCGCATGGATAATTGTCCCGGTGCTCGCACATGGGCTCAAACCTCATACATATGCGCACTCATAGCACGTAGCTATCACAAATAATTAACGCAACTAGTGCCTCCGCTGAGTTTAATTAAAATACTCACCTCAAACAGGCCGCAACCCGGAACAATATACTTCTGAGAACTCCCACTCTCCAAATTCATAGAACACATGAATCACCGTAACTGATCCCAACTCCAGCACTCGAATGACTAACACATATTTCATGCACGATCATCCTACGAGGAATACTTTCATAATTCTTCCGTGCCACATAGCAATAATTTGAATATCAGCAGTCTATCAACCAGGTGAGTTCCGCAATACCAACGAAACATTTGTAAGTCAAAACACAATACGCCTTCTGAAATGCACACAATTCTCAGGAATTACCGAGCAGTTATAACATTCATCTAAATATCTGAAACTGACCATGTTGTCCAAAATTTGGAACCTTCCTTCAAGATTGAACTGCCACCTTGTACATGCAAATTTTAACCCTGCACAACACACCACATCTATCATGCCATCATGGGAAAATCACGAGAATCTCATTATCAACTCTGAGTCACCAGCAAATTACATACCCGGTTAGTTAGAAACATTTCATTTGCTTCTTCCAGGAGAAAATCACAATACACAACACGTTCCTCACACCGGTAGAAAATATCCGATTCAAACCATGGTAAAAACCATCAAGAACACTTTGAAATCCATTTGCACATAATCAAGCTATCAGAACTAAATTCCTCTAACTCGACCAAGCCACTCATGTCACCAAACACAAGAATATTGCCGCCAAAACATTTGTAGAGCCTCACCACATCATAATTACCCAAAAAGAACCGAGCATACCATTACCATACTGGTCTAGCCTACTACCTAGTTGTTCTATTTTCTCTGAGTTTCTCCTGAATTACCCTCAAGTTGACACTTCTCCTTGTCAAAACACCACGATCCTTACCCAAAGCTCACTACAAGACATCCTAACATAAAACGACACCGCCCTAAGGCCTATAAGCCATTGTATTCTTCTCAAGCACCACAAAGTACCACAACCGAGACACCCACTCTGAAGGACCTTATGTGAATTTAAAATTGTTCCTCTTTCCTTTCTTATACTGAAATGTAGAATCCATAGTCATACAAAATTACCGCAATTCCCGACACCATCCAATGTAAATAACCGATTCTAGCGATAATCCGAAAAAATTTCAATTGCCACATATACATTTTGAATCCATTAGAACCCTCTCGAGAGTCATCCACTCGGCTCAAATCTTAGTTGTACTACCCAAGCGACCAAACGACTTGTGCCCCACTAGCACAACAACACCCAAAGAAGTAAATCCCACCTTAACGCAACCGGTCAAATTCATACTCCATGCACTACATCTCGAGTCATCCTCGGTCTCAACCTCCGCAAGTCATAACTGATTCACAAGTATACCTCAGACCAAAAACTAATATTTACCACATAACCATGAGATCAAATCGTCAATAGCAGGCTCCCCCACTTGGCTCAAAGCTATAGGGTAAAACATTCGATAACTTACAATACCCATACTCTATTATTGCCCTAATCCCGCACCGAAATTCAACTAAAGCCTTTATAAGCTCATGTGGCACACGCCATATAATACCTCAAATTATCTGCTAAGCATGTATTCATTCTCGTGACGGTCAAGTCGACTTCCTTGACCATTTCAAATTCAAATCTCAACACATACACCCCGTTGGTAGAAAATAAGCCTCCACACAACATCATAATGATCGCACATCCGTAGTTTACCCTGCATGTGTTAACCCATCTACTTAGCTTCAAACTGACATCTCTCCATAACCTTTCACAGCCACAACTACTACACCATCACTTTATCTTTCTGAGCCCAAACTCATTAACAAGACATGAGAATTTAATTTGTTCCATAATTAAACAACTTGAAAGATCCTTCAACACACAAACTGAGACAGACACCAAGCACCCAATGGCCCTTTTTACATCTCGAGAAACTCTTCTCGTCACGTTCAAACCATCTGAACATATTCCACAGTCACATCATAATCAACATTTAGTCATTCCACCGCCCATCGAGCCACAAATTCCACTTATAGGGACACTATCGGACGCACAAGTCCAAATGTACAAGTTCACACAACTGAAGCTAACGAGCCTAAGTTGCGGTCAAAACCTGGCCTCAAGTCCTCCAGACTGGCCCATTACCAAAACACAAAATACACATCACGAACCTCATTTATGAAATCACAAGTTGGCAATGCACAGCTGATACCGAGCGCTCACGTGCGCACATGAATGCGTGGAAGGAATTCAAGGAGTTATGATTTAACCTAAATCAATTATGCACGATAAGGAAAGAAAGATGGTGCATTATCCTAAATGCCCTGTAGCCTCTCTAAGATAAGTATGGACGTCATCATACTGATCCGCAAGACTCTACTAGATACTTGCTCATGACTTATAAAACTTATGAACCTAGAGCTCTATTACCAACTTCTCACGACCCAAAATCCATCTAGTCGTGATGGAACCTAACCCAACCCATCAGATAAGCCAATAAACAACTATCCGATTTAATGAGATTTATTAAGATAAGAAATGATAATACACCGCTTTTATACAAAACGTTTCCAAGGACTGGTAGTACAAATCATGAGCTTCTAAGATTAGAATTTACAAAGCTGGTGTGAAATAAATACATCATATGTTCGAAATGTACATAAACGAATTTTTATAAATCTAAGGTTACTAAGAATAAGAGGCAGCTAACACCGAAACACAGGTACGTCTTCGAATCCCGCTCCCGTCGATCACAACAACATCAGTATCCAATATCTGCACGCAAGATGCACAAGTGTAGTATGAGTACAACCGACCCCATGTTCTCAATAAGTAACAAACCTAACCTTAGGTTGAAAGTAGTAACGAGCAGGAACACAGGTCGGGGTCCAACACCAATAGCCAACAACAGTTCATAACAACATAATAGAAGTAATAAAAGAAGTATCTTAGATATAAAATGCTCAACTCGTTCACAGTTCCAGAAAAATAGGCATGCTTTTCAAGTATATCTGCGAAACCCAAATCTTTTACCGAAATCACCAAAATATGAGTACGTTTTGTAAAACAACAATTTTTTCCAAAAATATTTCAACAACATATAGGATATTTTATTTTTTCAAATGGCATGAGAAAAATATACCTCTATGCCTACATGTCAATGAGTATGTGAAGTCATGAATGAGGCAATATCGTACAACATGAGGAAAATGCATCTCTATGCTTGTATATCAAGTGTGCATGTCAATACGATGCAACTAAGTGATAAAACCATATGCATACTCTTAGACTATCAATTCTTTCAGTCCTCCCAATCACCCAGTCCTCACAGTCACTCAATCCTCCCAATCGCCTGACACTAGCACTCAGTAGGTACCTGCACTCACTGGGGGTGTGTGCAGACTCCAAATGGGCTCCTTCAGCCCAAGCGCTATAATCCGCATGGACAACTCACGTGTTGTACGGATAACTCACGTGTTGTATGGATAACTCACGTGCTACATGGATAACTCGCGTGCTATTGTATCAATATCTGGATTTGCATGGACAACTAACGTGCTGCACAGACAACTCACATGTCGTAGTATAAATATCTAGATCCACACAGACAACTCACATGTTGCATGGACAACTCACGTGCCATAGTATACATAACCTCACAATCAGGCCATCAGCCTCACTCAGTTATCAATCTCTCCAGTCTCTCGGGCTCTCAATGTCATGAAACTAGCCCAAAATGATGATATGATGTATCAATAAATAACAACATAAACTAAGATATGATATGCAATGAATGTATATGACTGAGTACAAAATTATAATTTAAACATATAATTCGACAGCAGAAATGACCTCAGTGGGTCCCAATAATATCAGCATTTTCCTAAGCATGATCTCTAACATGAGTCACAACTCATTTTCTCTAACACATAAAAATACATGGAAAAATACAATTTAATTGACTATACAGCTCTACGGAATCATCTGAGTCTCAATTTCTATGGTGCACGCCCACACGCCCGTCAGCTAGCATGTGCATCACCTCCAAACAATTCACATAACACGTATAATCAGGGTTCATACCCTCAGCTCCAAGTTTAGAAGAGTTACTTACCTCGAATAAACCGAATCCGCTGCCGAGCAAGCTAAACAATACTCCGAAAATTCTATTCTGCACGTATCAACCTCCGAACGCCTTCCTATCTCCTCAATTCCAAGCAAAACGATTCGAAACTAGTCAAACAACGTGCAAATTAATCAAAATATACTCCAATGCTTGCAATTTAACAACTTATAAAAATTCCAAACTTCGCTCGAAAAATCGACAGTGGGTCCCACATCTCGGAATCCGATAAAATTATCAAATCCGAACCCCCATTCAATCACGAGTCCAACCATTCCAAAATTACTCAAATTCGACAATAACTCGGCCTTCAAATCCTCAATTTAAAGTCTATGAAAATTTCTACTATTTTCAACCTAAAACACTAATTTGTTGATAAAAACAATAATAGATTCATGTAATTTAACCTTACTGAGTTAGAATCACTTAGCGCAATAATATGGTAAAAATTACCTCAATTCGAGCTTCATAGCTCTAAATCTGTTAAAATGATCGAAACCTCAAAATATAGCTTATGTCCAGGAATTTACTCTTCGTGATCGCGAAAAATGCTTCACGATCGCAAAGCACAAAATTTGCTCTTCGCGATTGCGGAAAATCAATTGCGATCGCAAAGCACAAACTTTCCAAATCTTCCAGATAGCCTATAGTATAATGGTCATAACATTTTGTACAAACCTCTAAATGACGAATAATTTGACTTACTGAAAACTATATATCAAGGGCAACAACTTTTATTTTTGGATCATTTCCAAATTTCTTAAAGATTGCGAGATATAAGCTTCTAAAGTTGGGTCAGTGCAACAGAGATTTTGTTCTTCGCGTTCGCGATACAGTTTTCGCGATCATGATTCACAAGGCCCCAAACTGCTATTTGCTCTTAGTGAACGCAACCAAATATTCGTGATCGCGATGCACACCTCTGTAGCCAAAAACCAGCAATTAAAAATGACCTAGAAGCACCCCGAAACTCACCCGAGCCCCTCGGGACCCCGTCCAAGTATTCCACCAAGTCCCAAAACATATTACGGACCTACTCGAGGCATCAAATCACATATAACAATATCAAAACGATGAATCTCACCTTGAATTGAACTTAATGAACTTTGAACTTTTCAACTTCCATAACTCGTGCCGACACATAACAAATCAACTCAAATTTTGTGTACAAGTCATAAATGACATAAAAAAGCTGTTCCAATTTCCGGAATCGGATTCCGACCTCGATATAAAAAAATCAACCCCCGGTCAAACTTCCAACTTTCAATTTCCTATTATCGTCATTTCAAGCCTAATTTAACTACGAACTTCCAAATAAATATCCAGACACACTCCTATGTCCGAAATTATCATATAGAGCTATTGGAATCATCAAAACTCTATTTCGGTGTCGTTTACACATAAGTCAACATCCGGCCAACCTTTCAACTTAAGCTTTATACCTTGAATTTCATTCTTCCAAACTAACTCCGAAATACTTGAAAACCTAATCCGACAATACACACTGGTCATAATATATCATATGAAACTATTCAAGATTTCAAATAGGTGAAAGGAGCGTAAATACTCAAATTGACCGGTCGGGTCGTTAGAAGTTTATGTTGAAGGTGAACACACTAATTCTCGAAGAAAATACAGTGAGGTATGGATGAAAATAGAAAGCATAAAAGAATATTTTCGTGAGAGATTTTAGAATAAAGTGGGTTGTTAAGTAAATATAATTTTTTACCCCTAATTGAATTACATAACTACACAAAATCTATACTTACGTAGGATTAGGTATATTTAAATACTAAAAAAGTGTGCCTTAATTTTATTGTGCATTTTTTCCTCCACAACACAATAGTGTATAAAATTAAAGCAGCAACTTGCAAAGAGTGGAGTCCAAAGCATAACAACGACATACAATACTAATATAATAATAATATTTATTCACATGTCATCTACTACTCCCGAGATTCTAAAATTGATGAGAAAGCTTATGTATCTTTCGCATTAGCCATATTGAATAGCATGTGTCGACCATTAGAATCGATATTCTCCATAAGCACAATGTAGAAATATCCTTACGATTGTTGGAAAAATATTGATTACGGAGAATAAAAATTAGTTTGAGGAGTGTCAAGGACACTGTCATTAAGGATTCGTCCACACAATTATGAATAAAATTAGGCGTATCTCCCAGGATTCAACAAGTTCTTTCAGTTACTAAACTGGGAACAGAACTAGCAGAAAATTCAAGAAACAAACCCAGTATATAGAAGGAAAAGATGATTAAAACAATTATATTAGAAAAGTGTGTCTTTAGCTCTCCAAAGACCATGTTTATATAGGCGTTGATCTATCGGTGTCACGACCAGAAAATACCATCTTTGGGAGCGTGATGGCGCCTAAAATTTTACTTGCTAGACAAGCGAACGTTCGAATATTTTATTCATTTTTAACAGTTCAAATTAAATAATAATAATAAAGGAACCGAAATAGCTGAAATAAATTCTGAAGTAAAGTGCGAAAAACCATAACATGTAAAGTATCTAATTCAATCCTCAATCTTGTGTCACAAGTGCACGAGCTACTAAAAGTGCTATAAATAAAGTCTGAAATAAATACGACTGTTTCGAATGAAATGAACAGTAAAAGAAGAAAGAGGAAGGGGACTTCAAGGTCTGCGGACGTCAGCAGATCTACATTAAGTCTCCGAATGATAATCCAAGCTAGTGCACTTCACGTACAACTAGGACCAGTACCAAAATCTGCACAAGAAGTGCAGAGTATAGAATGAGTACAACCGACCCAATATACTCCGTAAGTGTTGAGTTTAACCTCGACGAGTTAGTGACGAGGCTATGACATGACACTCACGTAATTAAATATGTACAAACATAGATATATGTACCAAACAACAACATAATAGAGATTTAATTTGTACAGTTGGGAGGGGACATGCGAAAGGGTAAAAAGATATGATAACTACAATAGGAAAGACAACATAGACAGTCAAATAAATCATCAACCAAAGAGGAAAAATAACCTACAATATGAAAATGGCACGGCATCACCCTTCGTGCTTTTACTCTCATCCTTATCATGAAATGATGTCATAAGAGAAATGAAATAGCACGACATCACCCATCGTGCTTTTACTCTCATTCTCACTATGTAACATTGAATAACTGATATAGATTGGCACGACATCACCCTTCGTGCTTTAATTCTCTTCCTCACCATGTATTAATTAGTAAATAAAGAAATAAAATGGCACGGAATCACCCTTCGTGCTTTAATACTCTCCCTTACCATGTCATAATGAATACACAAATTCGGGAGATAAATAATGCAATAGATATACTTTACGTCAATTATGTTCCCAAGATACCAAACCTCAACTTCCAAAATACTTAATCATCACAATTAATCCATAAATACAGTATGAACGATCAATGGATTTCATAATTTAAGAGGCAATAAATCACAAGGAAATAAGTTCTACCCGCATGTTTCAATCCAACAAAAACGCATAAGTACTCGTCACCTCACATATACTTTGTACCCACACATTAAACACGTAGAAAATAAGCAAACAAGTCATAATCCCTCAACTCAAGGTTAACCACGACACTTACCTCGCTTCGCAACCAATTCAAGGTTCAACTATGGCCTTGCCTTTCGAACAAGCCTCTAAACCAACCAAATCAAGAAAATTATCAACCAAGCGATTCAAAATAAGCCTTAGAAATTACCCACGAATGAAAGAGGTTCAATTTAGATCATTATTGAAAAAGTGAACCCTCGAGCCCGCTTGGTCAAAACCCGAAGTCCATACCAAAACTTGATCACCCATTCACCACCGAGCCCGGTTATGTAATTCAATTCAAAATGCGACCTCAATTCGAGGTCTAAATTCCGATTTAACAAAAAAAACCCAATTCTACCCAAATCCATAATTTCTACCATGGAAATCCTAGATTTAAGTTGAAATCTTGTGGAATATAATGGGAAATTGAAAGAAAGTAGATTATGGTCACTTACAAATGAATTGAGGAAGAAAAGCTCTTGGAAAAGTCGCCTCTAGGGTATTTAGGGTTGAGCATTTGAGAGAATGAGCTAAAATTCAGTTTTTCTCAGCTTTTGTCCTGGCGCAGATATCGCAATTGCGACCTGGGGTTCTCAATTGCGAACCACGAAAAATTGAGAATATCTTCACAAATGCGAAGAAGCCCACATCTCTGCTATCATCGCATTTGCGATGATTTATTTGCAAATGCGAACTCTAGGACTCCGCAAATGCGATCTTTTGCTGACCCAATCCTCATTCACAAATGCGAAGAAATGGTCGCAAATGCGAACTTAATAGGTATTTGAATGTTCGCAAATGCGAACACTGACCTCGCAAGTGCGAGATCAGAGACTTGCACCAGAACCAGATGCACCAACTATTTTCCTAACTCCAAAACCACTCCGAAGCCTATTTGAAACTCACCCGAGCCCTCGGGGCTCCAAACCAAACATGCACACGAGTCCAAAAATATCATACAAACTCGCTCGCACGATCAAAAAAACAAAATAACACCTAGAACTACGAATCAGACACCAAAACAAAATAAAATTTTCAATGAAACTTAAAAAAATTCTATATTTCAACTAGACATTCGAATTACGTTAAATCAACTCCGTTTTACACCAAAATTTGTAGATAAGCCATAAATATAGTAATGAACCTATACCAAGTTCCGGAACCAAAATCCGAACCCAATAGAAACAAAGTCAAACTTCGATCAAACTTATTAATTCTTTAAACCTTTAAGCTTCTAGTTTTTAATAATTTACGATAATTCGAGCTAGGGACTTCCAAATTCGATTTCGGGCATATGCCCAAGTCCCAAATTATGATACGGACTCCCCAGGACTGCCAAAATACTAATCTGATTTTGTTTACTCAAAATATTGACCGAAGACAACTCAAATGAGTTTTAAGGCACGATTTCACATTTTTTATAAAATTTTCACACAAAAACCTTCCGGAAAAAGACATGGACTGCGCATGCAAATCGAGGAAGGCTAAACAGAGCTAATCGAGGTCTCGAAACACATAATTTAAGGTTAAAATTATAAATGACCTATCGGATCATCACATTCTCCACCTCTAAAGAAAACGTTCGTCCTCTAACGGATATAAAAATGTACCTGGACTAGTGAAAAGGTGTGGATATCTACTCCGCATGTCCGACTCAGACTCCCAAGTGGCTGCCTTGATCGGCTGACCTCTCCACTGTACTTGAACTAAAGGATAACTCTTAGATCTCAACTATCAGACCTGTCGGGCTTGAATAGCCACCGACTCCTCCTCATAAGTCAAATCCTTGTCCAATTGGACTGAGCTGAAGTATAACACATGGGACGGATCACAGTGTTACTTCTGGAGCATGGACACATGGAACACCAGATGAACTACTGATAAACTAGGTGGCAATGCGAGCTTGTAGGCCACCTCACCCATTCTCTCAAGAATCTCAAAGGGTCCGATATACCTAGGGAGAAACTTGCCCATCTTTCCGGACCTCATCACACCGTTCATGGGTGAAATATAGAGCAATACCCTCTCTCCAACCATGAATGCAATATCATGAACTCTACGATCGGCATAACTCTCCTACCTAAACTGAGCAGTGCGAAGTTGATCCTGAATAATCTTGACCTTATCCAAGGCATCCTGTACCAAATCTGTACCTAATAACCGAGCCTCCCCTGCTCGAACCATCCAACTGGCGAATGGCACCGTCTCCCGTACAATGCCTCATAGGTAGCCATCTGAATGCTAGACTGGTAACTGTTGTTATAGGCAAACTCAACAAGCGGAAAGAACTGATCCCATGAGCAACCGAAATCCATAATACAAGCGCGAAGCATATCCTCCAATATCTGAATTAGTGCGCTTGGATTGTCCGTCCGTCTAGGGATGACATGATATGCTCAACACAACCTGTGTGCCCAACTCACACTGAACTGCCCTCCAGAAGTGCGAGGTGAACTGTGTACCTCAATCAAAAATGATAGACATGGGCACACCGTGAAGACGGACAATCTCGCGGATATAGATCTCTGTTAACCTCTCTGAAGAATAGGTAACTGCAATTGGAATGAAATGTGCCGACTTGGTCAACCTGTCCACAATGACCCATACCATGTCGAACTTCTTCTGGGTCCGTGGGAGTTCAACCACAAAATCCATAGTAATACGCTCCCACTTCGATTTAGGAGTCTCTAACTTCTGAAGCAAACCACCAGGTCTCTGATGCTCGTACTTTACTTGCTGATAATTTAGACACCGAGCTACATACGCAACTATATCCTTATTCATCCTCCTCCACCAATAATGCTACCGCAAGTCCTGATCCATCTTGGCGGCACCCAGATGAATAGAATACTGGGAACTATGGGCCTCTTCAAGGATCGACTCACGAAGCCCATCCACATTGGGCACACAAATACGGCCTTGCATCCTCAAAACTCCATCATCTTTAACGGTAACCTACTTGGAACCATCGTGTCGCACCGTGTCCCTAAGAACAAGTAAAAGGGGATCAACATATTGAAACTTTCTGATGCGCTCATACAAGAAAGACCGAGCGACTGTGCAAGCTGAAACACGATTGGGCTCTGAAACATCTAACCTCGCAAACTGATTGGCCAAAACCTGAACATCTACAGCAAGCGGCCTCTTACCAACTGGAATGTATGTAAGGCTGCCCATACTCACAATCTTTCTACTCAAGGCATCGGCCACCACATTGGCCTTCCCGTGATGATACAAAATGGTGATAGCATAGTCTTTCAACAGCTCCAATCATCTCATCTGCCTCAAGTTGAGATCCTTTTGTTTGAACAAATACTGTAGACTCTGATGATCAGTGAATACCTCATACGGCACACCGTAAAGATAGTGCCTCCAAATCTTTAGCGTATAAATAATGTCTACCAACTCTAAGTCATGAATAGGGTAATTCTTCTCATGAACCTTCAACTGTCGTGACGCATATGCAATTACCCTGCCATCGTGCATAAATACTGCATTGAGCCCAATACGAGATGCATCACAATATACCGTGTAAGATCCTGAACTGGTAGGCAATACCAACACTGGCGTTGTAGTCAAAGTAGTCTTGAGTTTCTGAAAGCTCAACTCACACTCGCCCGACCATCTGAACGGGGCACCCTTCTGGTTCAATCTGGTCAATGGGGCTGCTACAGATGAAAACCCCTCAATGAATCTGCGATAATAACCCGCAAAACCTAGGAAGCTCCGGATCTCTGTAGCTGAAGTAGGTCTAGGCCAGTTCTAAACTGCCTCAATCTTCTTGGGATCCACCTTTATGCCCTTTGCCGATACAACATGCCCCAAAAAGGCAAACGTGTCTAATCAAAACTCACACTTTGATAACTTGGCATATAACCAGCTATCTCTCAAAGTCTGAAGTATAATCCGAAGATGTTGCTCATGCTCCTCTCGGCTGCGGGAGTAGATCAAGATATCATCAATTAATACAAGCACAAGAGAATCCAAGTAGGGCTTGAACACCCGGTTCATCAAATCCATGAATGATGTTGGGGCATTTGTCAACCTAAATAAAATCACTAGGAACTCATAATGTCCATACCGAGTCTGAAAAGTCATCTTAGGGACATCGGATGCCCTAATCCTTAACTGGTGGTAGCTAGACCTCAAATCAATATTCAAAAACACTTTGGCACCCTGAAGTTAATCAAATAAATCATTAATCCTCGGTAACAGATACTTGTTCTTGATAGTGACTTTGTTCAACTGCCGATAGTCTATACACATCCTCATCGACCCATCCTTCTTCTTCACGAACAGAACAGGCGCACCCCAGGGTGAGACACTAAGTCTAATGAAGCCATTATCAAGCAAATCTTGCAACTGCTCCTTCAAATCCAGTGGGCCATACGGTATGGCAGAATAGAAATGGGCTGAGTGCCCGGACCCAAATCAATATCCTTGTCGGGTGGAATTCCTAGCAGGTCTGTAGGAAACACCTCTGGAAACTCACGAACAACTGGTACTGAATCCATGGATGGAACCTCCGCACTATAATCATGGACATAGGCCAAATAAGCTAGACAACCCTTCTCGACCATGCATCGAGTCTTCATAAAGGATATAACTCTGCTGGTAGAATGGCCATGAGTCCCCCTCTACTCTAATCGAGGCAAACCCAGTATAGCTAAGGTCACTGTCTTGGCGTGACAGTCCAATACAGCATGATAAGGTGACAACCAATCCATACCCAAGATTACATCAAAATCTACCATATCAAGGAGTAGAAGATCTACACTAGTCTCAAAACTCCCAATAGTAACCATACATGAGCGATAGACACGGTTTACAATAATAGAATCTCCTACAGGCGTGGACATATACATAAGAGCATTCAAGGAATCATCAGTCACAACCAAATATGCTGCAAAATAAGATGACACATAGGAGTAAGTAGACTCAGGATCAAATAGAACTGAAGCATCTCTATGGCAAACGGGAATAATACATGTGATAACGGCGACAGATGACTCGGCCTCAAGCCTAACTGGGAAAGCATAACATTGGGGCTGGGCCCCACCACTCTGAACTACGTCTCTAAGACGGCCTCTAGCTGGTTGGCCTCCACCTCTAACGGTCTGACCTCCACCTTTAGCTGCCTGACCCCTACCTCTAGCTGGTTGAGCAAGCGGTGGACAAACTATTACCGGAATCATGGCACGAGAGCCCTGCTGCTGCACGTTTCCCTGTGACCTAGGGAAAACTCTAGCAATGTTCCTCAGATCACCACAAGTATAAGAAGCCCACGGTTGTTGTGACTGCTGACCCTGGAACTGGACCTGAGGACCTGAATAACCATTCTGATAGCTCTGGATCGGAGATACGCTGATATGAGCTGGTGGTGCACTGTAGGCTAGTTGTCCATAATGAGGCACGTAAGGACCACAGCTCCCTGAAGCACTGTGGGATGCCTGAATCGCTGAATGAAGTGGCCTGGGGGATGGACTCTACCAAAAGTACCCCTGCATCCAGATGAGGCACCGCTGAAACTACCATAATGACGGGGCCTCTTATTTGACACCGGCCCCCTCTCCCGAACACGAACCAACTCGATACGTCTTGAAATATCAACAGGTGTCTGAAAGGAAATATCACTCCCTGTCTCCTTGGCCATCTGAAGCTTGAGAATATAAGTGAGACCATCAATAAATCTCCTCACTCGCTCCTTCTCAGTAGGAAGCAAGATAGTGTCATGGAGAGTTAAGTCCACAAATCGAGTCTCGTACTAGGTTACAGTCATACCACCCTACTAAAGTCGCTCAAACTGCCTGCGATACTCCTCTCTCAAGGTGACAGGGATGAACTTCTCTAGAAATAGCTGTGAGATATGATCACAGGTAAGTGCAGGCAACCCAGGTGGTCTAGTCAACATATAATCTCTCCACCATCTCCAGGTGGAACCAGTCATCTGAATTGCTGCAAAATCGACCCCATTAGTCTCAACTATACCCATGTTTTGCAGAACCTCGTGGAAACGGTCCAGAAATCCTGTGGGTCCTCAGAAGATGCACCAATAAAATGAACAGGAAAGAACTTATCCAACCTCAACATAGACTCAGAAAATAAAGCAGGCCTATCACCGGTCTATGCCGCAATAACCGGCTAAACTACCCTAACTGGCGGGGCTGTAGGAGTCTGAAACTAGAGAGCCACCTACTCCGGGGTATGAGTAGTGGGAGTTTGTGCCCTTCCCCAAGCCCGAGAGATGGCTGGTGCCACCAAAAATGTATTGGTCTAGGCCACACTCTCCATAAGGCCCACCAAATGGACTAGAGTGTCCTGAAGCACTAAAGTGGCTATGAACCCCTCCGGGACCTGAGCTGATCCGACAGGTACAGTCTGAGCTGGAACCTCCTTCTCGAAATCCACCTGAGGCTCCATTGCGGGTGCTGCTGCTCGAGCTCTGGGCTGAGCTATGCCTCGGCCTTTGGCGTGACCTCGACCTCGACCTCTACCCCTAGTCATAACTACCACAGGGGGCTCCGGCTCTTTCTCGGCAGTAGATACAGTGTGTGTTCTCTCCATATGCAAGAGAACAAGAATATAAGGGTTCAATCATTAATGATAGAATAAAATCGCATGATAGAGTAAGAAAGAAGTGACATTTTTCTTAAACTTCATAGCCTCTAAAAGATAAGTACAGACGTGTCCGTACCGATCCTCCGGACTCTACTAATCTTGCTCGTGACTCGTGAGACCTAGGTAACCTAGAGCTCTAATACCAACTTGTCACGAGCCGGAAATCCCACCCTTGGGAGCATGATGGCGCCTAGCATTTCACTTACTAGGCAAGCCAACGTTCGAATAGTTTATCCATTTTTAACAGTTCAAATTAAATAATATTAAAGGAACCGAAATAGCTGAAATAAATTCTGAAGTAAAGTGCGGAAAACCATAACATCTGAAGTATCTAATACAAACCCGAATTTAGTGTCACAAGTGCACAAGCTTCTAGAAGTTCTACAAATAGATTCTGAAATAAATACATCTGTTTCGAATGAAATGAACAGTAAAAGAGGAAAGAGGAAAGAGGAAGGGGACTTCAAGGTATGCGGACATCAGCAGATCTACCTCAAGTCTCTGAATGATAAACCGAGCTAGTGCACTTCATGTACAACTGGGACCAGTACCAAAATCTGCACAAGAAGTGCAGAGTGTATTATAAGTACAACCGATCCAATGTACTCCGTAAGTGTCGAGCCTAACCTCGACGAGGTAATGGCGAGGTTATGACAGGACACTCACGTAATTAAACCTGTACAAACATAGATATATGTACCAAACAGCAACATAATAGAGATTTAATATGTACAGTTGGGAGGGGACATGCGAAAGGGGAAAAGAGATATGATAACTACAACAAGAAAGACAACACAGACAGTCAAATAAATCATCAACCAAAAAGGACAAATAACCTATGATATGAAAATGGTACGGCAGCACCCTTCGTGCTTTTACTATCATCCTTACCATGAAATGATGTCATAAGAGAAATGAAATGGTACAGCATCACCCTTCGTGCTTTTACTCTCATTCTCACCATGTAACATTGAATAACTGATATAAATTGGCATGACATCACACTTCATGCTTTAATTCTCTTCCTCACCATGTATTAACCAGTAAATAAAGAAATGAAATGGCACGACATCACCCTTCGTTCCTTAACACTCTCCCTTACCATGTCGTAATGAATACACAAATTCGGGAGATAAATAATACAAGGGATATACTTTACGTCAATTATGATCCCACGATACCAAACCTCAACTTCCAAAGTACTCAATCATCACAATTAATCCATAAATACAGAAGGAACTATCAAATAAGTAATAATCTAATCTAAGCATGGATGTCATAACTTAAGAGGCAATAAATCACAAGGAAACAAGTTCTACCTGCATGTTTCAACCCAACAACAACGCATAAGTACTTGTCACCTCACATATACATTGTACCCACACATTAAACACGTAGCAAATAGGCAAATAAGTCATAATACCTCAAGTAAAGGTTAACCATGATACTTACCTAGCTCCGCAACCAATTCAAGGTTCAACTACGGCCTTGCCTTTCGAACAAGCCTCCGAACCAAATAAATCTAGAAAATTATCAACCAAACGATTCAAAATAAGCCTTAGAAACTACCCATGAATGAAAGAGGTTCAATTTAGACCATTATTGAAAAAGTCTATAAAAGTCAACCCTCGGGCTCGCTTGGTCAAAACCTGAGGTTCGGACCAAAATCCTATTACCAATTCACCCCAAGTTTGGTTATGTAATTCAATTCGAAATCCAACCTCAATTCGATGTCTAAATTTTAATTTTATAAAAATCTCTAATTCTACCCAAATCCCTAATTTCTACCATGAAAATCCTAGATTTAAGGTTGAAATCTTATGGAATATAATGAAAAATTGAAAGAAAGTAGATTAGGGTTACTTACCAATGAATTGAGGAAGAAAAGCTCTTGGAAAAATTCTAGAGTGTTTAGGGTTGAGAATTTGAGAGGATGAACTAAAATCTCCTTTTTCTCAGCTTTTGTCCAGGCGCAGATGTCACAATTGCAACCTGTCGCGTTGTGAACCCCACAAATGCGAGAATATCTTCCCAAATACGAAGAAGCCCACATCTCTGCTATCATCGCATTTGCGATGATTTGTTTGCAAATGCGAACTCTGGACTCCGTAAATGCGACCTTTTGATCGCAAATGCGGTCTTTTCCTGACTCAGCCCCGCTTTGCAAGAGCAGAGACTTGCACCAAAACCAGATGCACCAGCTATTTTCCTAAGTCCAAAACCACTCTGAAGCCTATTCGAAATTCACCAGAGACCTCGGGGCTCCAAACCAAACATGCACACGAGTCCAAAAATATCATACGAACTCGCTCACGCGATCAAAACACCAAAACAACACATAGAATTACGAATCGGACACCAAAACGAATGAAAATTTCAATGAAACTTAAGTTCAATATTTCAACCGGACGTCTGAATTATGTCAAATCAACTCCGTTTTGCATCAAATTTTGCAAATGAGTCATAAATAGAGTAATGAACCTATACCATATTTTGGAACCAAAATCGGGACCCGATAGCAACAAAGTCAAACTTCGATCAAACTTATTAATTCTTTAAACCTTTAAGCTTCTAGCTATTAATAAATTGAGATAATTTGAGCTAGGGACTTTCAAATTCGATTCTGGGCATACGCCCAAGTCCCAAATCATGATACGACCCTACCAGAATCATCAAAATATTGATCGGGTCTGTTTGCTCAAAACGTTGATCGAAGTCAACTCAAATAAGTTTTAAGGTACGATTTCACAAGTTTTAATAAAATTTTCACATAAAAACTTTCTCGAAAAAGACACAGACGGTGCACGCAAATCGATTAATGCTAAACGGACCTAATCGAGATCTCAAGATATAAAATTTTAAGGTTAAAATTATAAATTACGTATTGGGTCATCACAAACAGCTAGATAACGGTTAGTTTGACTCTATTAAATGTAAAATAATTTACTAACTAATAAGTAGATGTAAATAATATTTCAAAGATAAGATTTTCCAAACCAAGATGGACATTACCTTTTGAGATATCACTAATTTTCCAACAGCTCCGACCTTGTGCATGTTGCGCATGGAGCGCAACGATATTATTGATACGCATTACTATGAAGAGTAGCATCTCAAGTGCATGTTGCCTACATAGAGCATAGGTTGAGGAATTATATGAGTTTTAAATTCTAGGATAACAATATCAGCTATTCATACGTAACTAAATTCAAATTTAATTTGGTTTTTTTTATACAAATATAAAGTTTGAACTAAACCTACTGCATTCGGTCGAATCCGTACCTAACCTTTTGGCTCCGCCCCTCTTAACGGAGAGTAATGATATCAGTTAAAACTAGATTCACACAACCTAAACTAACCAAAAAGGTATTAAAAATGAAAAAAGAAAGTGAGTACATAAGAAATCAAGAACACCTCAAAACATAGTTATTGTAACTACCCAGCCGGTCGTTTTGAGAATTTAAGTCACGTTCGATGGCATAAGGTCTTGAGCAGCTTTGTATTATGTGTATTGACTTGTGTGCGTTGTTGAGTTCAGTTACCGGATGATTCAGAGTCAAATCGGAAGAAGGATTCAAGTTTTGGAAGCTTAAGCAGTAAGAGTTGACCGGAATTTGACTTTTAAGTAAACGGCTCTGGAATGGGTTTTGGATGATTTCAACATCTTCGTATGGTGATTTTGGACTTAGGCATGCGTCCATATTTGGATTTGGAGGTCCGTAGGGTGATTTGAAGCATTTCGGCGAAAGTTGAAGTTGGAAAGTGGAGAGGTTTGATCAATAGTTGACTTTGGTGATATCGGGGTCAGATTCTGATTATAGAAGTTGGAGTAGGTCCGTAATATCATTTGGGACTTGCCTACAAAATTTGACGTCATTCCGGGTTGGTTTGATTGGTTTCGGCACGAGTTTTCGAAGTTGGAAGTTTTGGAAGTTCATAAGTTTGATTCGTGGTGTGATTTGTATTTTTGGCATTGTTTGATGTGATTTGAGGCCCCAAGCGAGTCCGTTTTAGGTTATAGAACTTGTTTGTGGCTTTAGACGGGGTCCCGGGGGCCTCGGGTGTGTTCCGGGTGGGCTATGGTTCCTTTCCCCCTATTTTTTGAACTGTTGTTCCTGTTTTCTGGTGTCCTTCTTCGCGATCGTGAAGTGCCTTTCGCGTTCGTGAAGTGTTACTGCTGACCACCTCAAGATCCTTCTTCACGTTCGCGTTCACAAAGGTTTGCTTTTCCCCTTCATCGCGTTCGCGATTAGCCACCCGCGTTCGCAAAGCACTTCCTGGAAGCCTCATATTTCTTCTTCGCGTTTGCATTCGCCGTCTCGCGTTCGTGTAGGTTCCGTCCCTTCTTCTTCGCATTCGCATTCCTTCCCTCGCGTATGCGAAGGTTTTTTCTGGACAGCCTTACTTTCCTTCTTTGTGAACACGAGCCTTTCTCCGCATTCGCTGTGCTTTCAGACCTGGGCAGAATATAAGTTTTCCAAATCGAGGGTTAGGCCATTTTCATCATATTTTGACTTGTAGAGCTCGGTTTTGAGCGATTCTTTGTGGGTTTTTCAAGAAAATCAATTGGGTAAGTGCTCTTCACCTAGAATTTAATATATTTCATGATTTTATTTTTATTTTTATCATTTAATTTGTGCTTTGAGTTGAGGAAAATTGAGATTTTTGAAGAAAGTTTTCAAAATGAAAAATCATGATTTGAGGGACGAATTGGTATCGGAATTTGATAATTTTAGTATGGTTGAACGCGTATCGGAATGGGTGTTCGGGTTTTGTAAAATTTGTTAGGTTTCGAAGTGCGGGTCCGGGGGTCGACTTTTGGGTCGATTTTTAGATTTTGATAAAGACTGAAGCTTTATGATCCAGAATAGTTTCTTATGAGTTTTATTTGTGCTTTGAAGTTATTTTGATTAGATTTGAGCCGTCCGGAGGCCATTTCACCAAGAAGTTTATTTTTGACTATCAGTCTATCTTCTTTGAGGTAAGTATCTTGCCTAACCTTGTGGGGGGGGGGGGAGGGGAGAGACTACCCCTTAGGATTTGAGTCTTCTATATTTAATGTAGTCCGTGTACGCGAGGTGACAAGTACGTGCTCGGACTTAATTGTTAAAATTGGCCATTTAGGGTTCCTAGGTCCTTGTATTCATTGAATATGGAGTTGCACTTGTTATGATTACGTTCCTTAATTACTAGTTTCACTTTTACATGCTTAATTAGAATCAATTGCTTCATGATCCACTCTTACTGTTTACTTGATTCATATGTGCCTTAATTGAAATTGTTATCTCTTCCATTACCATGTTATCTTTTCCCAAACTGTGTATCTTTATTTGAAGTTGTAGTTGTCCCTTTTTTTTTGTAAATGTTCACCCTTAATTGAGGTTATGGTGATTTTGTCGCTACCCGCTTTTATTTGAATTGGTTGTATCTCTTCCGTAATTGTCCAAACCTAAAAGAAGCTTAGATATCCTATGCCTTAGTGGACTTGCCCTTATTCGGAATTATTTGCCTCGTGTTAGTTTCTTGTTATTGAACCGTACATTGTGGGACCATTGTTACATATTATTTCCTTCCCTGTTGAGCTGTTCTTATTTCGCCTAGTATTCTTTATTATGGTTATTCCTTGTGAATTGGTTCTACCATTTCTTGTGATCGAAGGTTCTTGAGTTGATTTACTTGTCGCACTTTGTATTATTGTCATTGTTGTTGTGGTACTTGTTGTAGTGATGCACGAGGTTTCTGCCGTGCGGTTGTTATTATTGTGATGCACGAGGTTTCTATCGTGCGGTTATTACTATTGATATTTGCATATATATATATATATATATATATATATATATATATATATATATATATATATGTGTGTGTGTGTGTGTGTGTATGTGTGTGGGGGGGGGGGGGTTTGCACATGTGGCGAGATAAGGTGGGAACATGATTATGCACTTGTGGCGAGACAAGGCGGGCGCTCACTTTATTATTATACACGTGGTGAGACAAGGTGGGCTGTGTCAGGGATTGATTTGTGATGACTTGTGATGGCCTGGGGGCATTCTTGTTGTTGATGTTTGTGTAGTGGTACACTTACCTGTGTGAGTTTTATCTTGTGAAAAGTTGTGAGAGAACATTCTACGTGCTGTCCATTTCTTTTCTTATACTTACTAGCTGGCATGAACCGTGTTAGGACACTTGTACAAGCATACACGTAGTTGAGCATTCTTATCGGTTAAGAGGTTTTTTTGATATTGCTGAGTATAGATGCGCACCATTGTTACTTGCCTTCTGTGTGAGAATGGTTTTATTTGGCACGTGTGTCGTCAGTGCAGTTATGAAGTATAGTGAGGGCACAAGATGCCCAGTGTTAGGGTTCAGGTATTGGGACCCGTGAGTTGTGAATAGTATGAGGTTCGGTACCTCGTGGAGTATATTGACTAAAACCTGGTGTGAAAATGGTTGTTTTCATCTAGATGCTACCTGTCCTTCTTTTAATTGTGTTCATCGGATTTAGGTTGTGTTTCCATTCGTTCTTCTATGTCATTACTATGGTGTTCCGCTGATAGTTGTTATTTTTCCCTTATTACAGAAATTACCGTATTATTTGCCATTTCGCGTAGTCGTTATGTAGATATCATACTCTACTGTTCCTATACTTATACTCGTTCACATTATTTAGCCCAGTAGGTGTCTTGATTGTACCTCGTCACTACTCCACTAAGGTTAGTATTGATACTTACTGGGTACCGCCGTAGTGTACTCATACTACACTTCTGCATATTTTTGTGCAGATCCAGGTATTTCGAAGTCAGTTGATCATTAGCTAGATATGCGGATTGTTGTTGTGGAAACTCAAGGTAAACCTGCTGCTGCGTTCGTAGGCTTTAGAGTCACCTTTTGATTTGTATTCACACTGTTTACTTTATTTCAAACAGTTGTATTTAGAAAATTGTAACAAACTCTGTAGAGCTTATAACTTGTACTACCGATTTTGGGAATTGTAAATTTTATAGAGATTTCTATTTCAAAAATTGTTAGATGTTATTTAATTATTATTGTTATTTAGTAAATGTGAGGCTTACCTAGTCCCTAAGATTAGGTGTCATCACGATACCCAACGGAGGGAAAATTGAGTCGTGACGGTTATCATAGAGTGCAGACACAATTCATGGTTGCTCACTCATATGGGAATGTACAGAATTTGATGGAGACAGTGTTGCACCCAAAAAGAAAAAAGTCAGCCCAGTGCACAAATCATCTCATTTTTACGCAGGGTTTGAAAAAGGTTCGTACTCCAAGAGAATGTGATATAAGTAGTCTACCCCCGATGCAAGCATCAATGACTAATTTCACTGTTCGAACTCGTCATCTATAAATCACGCAAAAACAACCTAACCATTGCTAAAAGGCTCCCTTTCGAAGCCAAAAGCATTAAAATGAGTGAATTAGGAAAGAAAGGGACAATATATGTATGGAGACATTGTTGCACCCAAAAAGAAAAAAGACAGCCAAGTGTATAAAATATCTCGTTTTTATATAGGATTAGAAGAAGTGATCGCATACCAAAAAGTGTAATATAGATAATCTGTCCTGATACAAGTATTAGTGACTGATTTCACAATTCGAATCCACAGCCAAGTATAAATTAAATAAAAACAACTTGACCATTGAAGTCTCCTTTCGTAGCCAAAAGCATTGAAAATGAGTGAATTAGGAAAGAAAGGGACAAAAAGGCCCTAATACTCTGTGCAAGTATACGTTTGATTAGATCTTTTTTATATTTTATCTCACATAAAAAAGTACTTCCAAATAAAGAATCTTAGTAGGTCATAGCTGGTGGATCAGGAATTTTAATTAAACATTTCTTAAAAAATTTAACCTTAAATTAACTGAGCCATATAGGATTACAAATACATATATGATTTTAAATCATGATTCAGATTTCAAATCTCCTTTAAATTAGAGACTAATTTGTAATTGTTTAACTCTTCCCAAAATGTGGATGTTTTGTGTCTATCAGAGATATTTGCTTAGTATTATTTTTTCTATAACTAACAAAATAATAACTCCCTCCAATTTGAGTTGGACTTGTATTATGTCTCTAAATTGAAAAAGAAAAAAGAAAAGAAAAACAATGTAAAAGAATTTCAACAAAGAAATATTTTTAAATCGTGATTTTACTATTCATTTTCTAGTTAATATACATAGATTATACACAATTACACATATATTATATATGAATTATAGGTATATTAGGTATATTGTATATCCGCATGTTATTTTTACTTTTTTAGTTTAAGCGGTTAGATGAACGTTTATTTAGATTAATTCTTCTTAGCCTTACGGTTTTGACTAAGAAGAAAAGACATGGTATAGGCGTTATGGGCTTAGAGATCTTTTTGGTCTAGTTTTGGGTGAAGTACCCAAATAGCCCTTAATGTGGATAGTCTTAAATTTTTGTCCTTATTTGTCCACGGGCAGAATTTCAAGTTTAACAAGTATTGCCCAATGGACAATACTTTTAACTTTTAACCCTGAAGTTCTACCCATGGGCAAGCGGGAGTCAAAAGTTAAAACCATCCCCAAAAATATTATATTAAAGAATTAACTTAAATAGCCGCCTACCCAAACTCTTAAACTTAAAATAGCTGCCGAATGTATAATATATTTACAATTCATATATAATATGTGTATAATCTATGTATATTTGCTAAAAAAAGTAAACAGTAAATTTGACCGGCTATTTACGAAAAGATCCCTATTATACTTCTGCAAAATTTTGAGTAAACTGAAGCATGTATAGGTTGGCCCAAAGAAAGAACAGGCCTATTGGGTCAAATCACATAGCTATCGAGGCCCAACATGTAGCCGACGCAAAGCATTTTCGATGCTCGTAAATATTTATGATTCATATAAAATAAAGAAGAATTAACTTAAATAGCCACTTACCAAAGCGCTTAAATTTCCAACAGATATATAATATACGTATAATTCACGTATAATATATGTAATAGTCTCTACGTTCGTGCGATACACGAATATCTTTAGCGGCGGATCAAGGTTAAGGAATGGGGACTTTATTCCTAAAGGTCCCCTATATTTTCTTAAAAAGCATTTAAAATTCCAAAACATGTTTCACTTTTTCCTCTCCTTTTTTCCCCTCTTTTTTCAACCTCTCTTTTGACATTTTGTTTTCCAGTTTTCAATATAAGTATATGGCTGATGGCTCATTATGTTTGTATGAAAATTTTTCACCATGTCGCGGATAGAATCTACGTACAAAATGAAAATAACGTAAGTATTGTTTTTGACGTTCATAATTTTGCTTTTATAACGATGGTGTTAACGCTAGTTTGTGCACAGTCCGGCCATTTTTATTGGATAGCTCATATTTTTTAAAGTATATATATATATATATATATATATATATATATATATATATATATATATCGAGTAACTCTGCCCACTAAAACTAAGATTTGCTAAGATAACATTTTAATTTGATTTATAATAACCGATCCAGATCTATTTCTCATGCATCCCTACTTCTTTTATTGTGGTTTTTGACAAAGTCTTAAACTATCTGCGCGTATGATCAGAAGCAGACTTATGTATAATATTGAAGAGTCACTAGATCCGTAAACTTCGACAAAAATCTTATATATGTATGTGTATCTCTTGAAAATAATTATATAAATAGCTTAGTACCACTAAAAGTTTTTAGAGACACATTGAAAAAAATAGTAATTGTCACGTTAAAATTCTTGGTGCGACCTTACATATGATCAAACTTGAATAGCTTGTATATGTAGTTGGATATGTACAAGCAACAACTTGTTTCTTTCTAACTAAATAAATTAAAAAAATAAAGACAACTCATTAACTTGAATTAATGCTTGATTTGGAAGAAATCTTTTTTAACTAATTTGCACTTGAAGCCTTCATTGTAACACGTAACTCTCACTACTAAAAAAGGGCCAATTTCCGACCGAAAAAAGTAGTCGAACATTTCTGACAAAATCGGTCTGAAATGGCATAAAAATATTTTTTTTTTAATTTTTATTAATTTTTACGGCGGATATTCCGTCTACATCCATCGCAAATTTTGGCGAAAAATACTGCGAAGGCATTTGCGACCGATTCGGTCGGAAAAATTAACAATAAAATAAAAAAATAAAAAAAAATTTGCGACCGATTCGGTCACAAAAATTTATTAAAATGAGGTCTGACTTCGTTGGTCTCATTTGCGATCGATTCAGTCGAAAAAATTTAAATAAACAAAAAGTTGCGACCGATTCGGTCGCAAAAATTTATTAAAACGAGGTCTGACTTCGTTGACCTCACTTGCGACCAAATTAGTCGAAATATTTTTACTTTTTAAAATTTCCGAACGATTCAGTCAGAAATAGTTTTTAAAACCTCCTACCCCTTTCTTTTTTCTTTATCTCTTTTCTTCCTTCTCTCTTTTCTTTATCTCCTCACTAGAAACCCCCTCCCCCAGGCATTAAGGTGCTCCGGCGACAACACTCTTTCTCCGGCGACACCTCTCTCTCCCCTCTCGCGGTCAGTTTTCCCATCTCCCTCGATTTTTTCTTCTTTGTTTCCATTTTTTTGCTAAGCCTCATAGAGAAAAATACATTGTTTGCTGAAATTGGTGTTTTTAATTTTCGTTTTTTCACAGTATCTTTGTTATCAAAACTCGAAAAGCCACAAAGAATTAATAGTGGAACACGTTTGGATGATTTACTAAGAAAGAAGAGAGTAAATAAGTATGCACTTTTTGAATTTTTTGTGCAACTAATTGTTATTCTTATTATGCTTTTATTATACTTTTCATATTAATTTGGTAGTTGAATCTAGGTTTTAGATTATTGTCGAAGAATTTGATTGAATCTAGGTTTGAGATTGTTGGTTGTTTTATTTGGCAGATGGTATAGTTAAAAATACAGCAGAATTTTGCTAATTATTTTCAGATCTGGAGCGGATTTGCGACTGAATCAGTCGCAAAAATTTTCCAGATTTGCGACCGATTTGGTCACAAATTATGAATTTTTGATTATTTAAAATTTATTTATTCTCAAATTTTACGACCGATTCGGTTGAAAATTTAAATTATGTATTTATTTTATTATTTAAATTTGCGACCGAATCGGTCGAAAATTTACCGACCAATTCAGTCGCAAATCTCTTACATTTGAGCGCGTCCTTATTTTTCAATTTGCAACCAAATCCGTTGAAAATTTCCGACCGATTCGATCGCAAATTATTTGCGACCATGTGTTTTTCGACCGACCTTTTTTGGTCGGTAATCCGTCAGAAAAGCTCGATTTCCGACGGATTTGACGGTCGAAAATTTACCATTTTCTAGTAGTGGATCTGCCTAATTAATCAACATCTTGGAATATAATCTTCGTGATATTCATATACAGTCAAACCTCTCTATAACAATCTCGTTTGTTTCGAAATTTTTTTGCTGCTTTAGTGAAGTCTTGTTATAGAGGACATATATTATAACATAATATAATATTTAATTCCGAAAAAAACTCGACTTTTATAGTGAATGACTATTATATAAGGATGATATTATATAGAGGTTTGATTGTAACGTGCATCCAAATATACATATTGTAACGACCCGACCAATCGTTTTACTTTCTAGAACCCCGTTCCCCTAAATAAGACTTTTCGTATGTGCTTTTATTAATTTATAACTTGCGGGGATGGTTGGTTCGGGATTTGGAAGGGTTCGTGTTGAAATCGGAACATTTGGTTCCTTAAGATTAGCTAAAAAGGCTAAGTTTGACTTCGGTCAACATTTTGAGTAAATGACCTCGGAATTAGAATTTGACGGTTCCAATAGGTTCATATGATGATTTCAGACTTGGGCGTATGTTCGGATCGGGTTTTGGATGATCCGGGAGCATTTTGGCGCCTAATAGTGAAAGTTGATTCTTGAAGAATCTTGAAGTTATTTAAATTTGGTTTGGAGCAGGTTTTGGTGATATAGAGGTCCAAATGGAATTTCGAGATTGGGTATTCAGGCTATTCTTGGACATGTATATTTCACCCTCTTAGAGGAAAGAGTTGCGATTCTAGTTTGAGCAGCTCCAGTAGGGTCAGATATCCGTGACCGATTATGAGGCGAGGTTCTATAAGCTATCTCGCCATGCACTCATGATACTCCCTACTAAGGCGGAACGGGTGCGGAGGTTTGTTGCGGGGTTGCACTCAGGTATTCAGGCTAGTATGGCCCGAGAAGTAGAGATGGGGACTTCCTACCATCTAGTAGTAGAGATTGCTCGGAGGATCGAGAGGTAGATTGCTCATACTACACTTCTACATATTTTTGTGCAGATCCGGGTATTTTGAAGTCAGTTGATCATTAGCTAGTTGTGCGGATTATTGTTGTAAAGACTCAAGGCAAACCTGATGTTGCGTTCGCAGGCTTCAGAGTCACCTTCTAATTTATATTCGCACCGTTTACTTTATTTCAAACTGTTATATTTAGAAAATTATAACAAACTCGGTAGAGCTTATGACTTGTACTACCGGTTTTAAGAATTGTAAATTTTATAGAGATTTCTATTTCAAAAATTGTTAGATGTTATTTACTTATTGTTGTTATTTAGTAAATGTTAAGCTTACCTAGTCACTAAGATTATATGCCATCACGCTACTCAACGGAGGGAAAATTGGGTCGTGACGGTTATCATAGAGTGCAGACATAATTCATGGTTGCTCACTCACATGGGAATGTACAGAATTTGATGGAGACAGTGTTGCACCCAAAAAGAAAAAAGTCAGCACAGTGCAGAAATCATCCCGTTTTTACGCAGGGTTCGAAGAAGGGTCGCACTCCAAGAGGATGTGATATAAGCAGTCTACCCTGATGCAAGCATCAATGACTAATTTCACTGTTCGAACTCGTCACCTATAAATCACGCAAAAACAACCTAACCATTGCTAAAAGGCTCCCTTTCGAAGCCAAAAGCATTAAAAATGAGTGAATTAGGAAAGAAAGGGACAATATATGTATGGAATTACACCCATACACTCGACCAAAATGTTGATGCAATATATGTATGTTGCATCAAATCAAAATGCATCTCTATCTCACCTGAACCAATAAAATGTTACCTACTCTAAGAATCTTCGAAGAACATCTTTCTCGAGGCATCAACATTAGAAATATCCATTTGCAATCACAATTACTACACAATCACTTACTTGTTTTGAGCCCAAACTCATTGACAAGACATGAGAATTTAATTTGTCCCACAATTTAACAACGTGAAAGATCCTTCAATACATTCACAACTCGAGACCATACATCAAATCAAGACATATATCAAGTACCCAATAGCAAACTCTTGAGTCACAAGTAAACTTTATTTGTATCATTTAACCCATCTGAACACATCTCGCATTCACATCATACTTATCATATAGTCATTCAACCACTCATCGAGCCACTAATTCCATCATAGGGACATTACCGGACATATGAGTCCAAATGTACAAGTTCACATAACTGAAGCTACCAAGCCTAAGTTGCGATCTAACCCTGGCCTCAAGTCCTCCACACTAGCCCATTACCGAAATACAGAATACACTTCTTGAACCTCGTTCATAGAATCCCAAGGCAGCGATGTACAACTGATACCAAGCACTCATATGCGTATACGAAATGTGTGGAAGGATTTCAAAGAGTTATGTTTCAAAATGAATAAATTTCGCACGATAGAATACAAGAAGGGAAATTTTCCTAAGGGTTCTACAGACTCTCAAAGATAAGTACAGACATCTCCGTACCGATCCGCAAGACTCTACTAAACCTGCTCATGACTCGTGAGACCTATGTAACCTAGAGCTCTGATACCAACTTGTCACGACCCAAAATCCCAACCTATCGTGATGGCGCCTATCTCGATACTAGGCAAGCCGACAATCTTGATAAACCACACTTTCTCTTAAGTTTGAAAATACAATAATTTAATACAATACAAAATCCCATATACTGACATGAACACCCCAAAACCTGGTATCACTAAGTACATGAGCATCTGATATGAATACAAGTCTGGAAAATACGGTCTATAATAGTCTGAGACCAAATACAGTAAACAAAGAGATAGAGAAGGAGAGACAAGGTCTACGAAATATGGCAGCTACCTCAAAATCTCTTGAAAATCAACTGCATGAAATGATCAACACCCGCTATGTCCGGGAATACATGGATTTGCACACGAAGTGCGAGGTGTAGTATGAGTACAACCAACTCAACAAGTAACAATAATAACTAAGGAAATGAAGATAATGACGAGCTACACAGTTATAGTTCACTTTTAGTAATTCCAGCAAAAGAATAGACATGCTTTCAAATCCGGCAGTTTAAGTCAAATCAATTTTATACAACTCAATTTCATGTAATTCGGATATAAAATCTTTCAAAGATTTCACAACAATGACAGATAGCAACCAAGTGAAACAACAAATGCAAAGCAAGTACAGCCTCTCAGGCAACAGTCACTCAACTCATCACAACAACTCAACCGCTCGGCTCTCAGCCCTCGGCACTCACACTCAATGGGTACCCGCGCTCACTGGGAGTGTACAGACTCCGGAGGGGCTCCTACAGCCCAAGCGCCATAATCTGCACGGACAACTCACGTATTATAATATCCTGCACGGACAACGCACGTGCCATAATATCCTTACCTCACCGACAAGCCCTCAGCCTTACTCAGTCCTCAACCTCTCTAGTCTCTCAGGCTCTCAGAAATCACAAAGATCAGCCCAAACAAAGATAACATAATGCATAAACAAATATCAAGAAAGACTGAGGTATGATACGCAAATAAAATCATGACTGAGCACAAGATAGCAATTAGCAAATAATTCAACAAGTACGTGACCTCTGTGGGTCCCCAACAATACTATCACATAGCCTAAGCATGATTTCTAACCTAATTTACAGTCAAATTTCTTCAACATATAAAGAGCATATAGTTAATAACAAGTTATTCAACTTTACAGTTTCACGGGACAGACCAAGTCACAATCCCCTCGGTGCACGCCCACACGCCCGTCACCTAGCATGTGCGTCACCTCCAAAATAATCACATGACACAAAAATCCGTGGTTTCATACCCTCAGGACTAGATTTATAACTGTTACTTACCTCAGAGCGTGAAATTCTTTACTCTGCTATGCCTTTGCCTCGCAAATCGGCCTCTGAATGCCTCGAATCTAGTCATAAATAATTCGTTTCAGTCAATAAAATTTATTAGAATTAATTCCATATGAAAAATATAATTTTCTATAAAAACCCAAATTTTAGCTCAAAAATTGCTCGTGGGGCCCACGTCTCGGAATACCGACAAAAGTTACAAAATCCAAAAGTCCATTCAACCACGAGTCTATCCATACCAATTTTACCAAAATCCGACCTCAACTCGACCCTCAAATCTACAAATCTTATTTCCAAATTTCTAAGTTCCAATCTCCGATTTATACCTCAAAATCATGTGATCTAGTCGGATTATTCGATGATAATTCAATATTATGGAGTAGAAATGATCACAAGGGACTTACCTCAAGTTTTTCTTGAAAATCTCTCAAAAATCGTCTCTCCTCAAGCTCCAACTTGTCAAAAATGGTGAATGGGACGAAGTCCCTATTTTATAATTCTGCCCAGACATCATCGGTTCTGCCTCGATCTTGGACTTCAATCTTGGCCTTCGATCGAGGTCCTCAATCCCGGGCCTCGATCCTGGGCCTCGATTTTGACCCTCGATCCTGGCCCTCAATCGTGGCCCTCGACCCTAGCCTTCGATCATGTCTTCGACCCTGCATTCGATCGTGGCCCTCGACCCTAGCCTTCGATCATGTCTTCAACACTGCCTTCGATCATGGCCCTCGACCCTGGGCTCGATCGTGGCTTCGATCCTGATCCTCGACCCTGCCTTCGATCATAGCCCTCAACCTTGGGCTCGATCGTGGCTTGATTCTGGGCTTGATTCTGGCAGAAGAAATTTCCAGCAAAAGAAAATTGCAGCAGCTGTTGTAGTTCAATTTTTGATCTGTTAACCATCCGAAACTCACCCGAGGCCCTCGGGACCTCAACCAAATATACCAACAAGTCCTAAAATATCATACGAACTTAGTCGAATCGTCAAATCACCTCAAATAACACTAAAACCATGAATTATACCCCAATTCAAGCCTATTAAACTTTGAAATTTCTAATTTCTACAAATGACTCCGGAACCTGTCAAATCACGTCCGATTGACCTCAAATTTTGCACACAAATCATAAATGACATAACGGAGGTATTCAAATTTTCAGAATCAGATTCCGACCCCGATATCAAAAAGTCACCATCCCCCCTCCCTCCCCAAAGCCAACCCCCAGTCAAACTTCCCAAAAATTCAACTTTCAGCATTTCAAGCCTAATTCCACTACGGACCTCCAAATATATTTTCGGATATGCTCCTAAATCTAAAATCACCATACAGAGCTATTGGAATTATCAAAATTCAAATCCGAGGTCGTTTACATATAGGACCATATCCGGTCCACTTTTCTAACTTAAATTTTCAATTATAAGACTAAGTGTCTCATTTCACTCCGAATTTCTTCCGGACCCGAACCCACTAACTCGGTAAGTCATAAAATAACTATAAAGCATAAATTGCACAGTAAATAGGGGAACGGGGCTGAAATACTCAAAACGATCGGCCGGATCGTTACAATCAAGGTAGTTGTTTGGCATCCGCTAACCTTGACTTTCTTCCTTTCAGTTATTATACTATTCTATATTTTCAGACAGTGTTTTTATCAGTCAGAATTTATTATCATTTAGATACTCGTGTATTCAGTGACACCGGATTTTGGAAATGTATTTTATGCCAGAAGTTTGTGAGATTTTTTATGGAATTCAAATATTATGTTCTCAAACTTAAAAAAAATTATGGTTTATTGAGGTTGTCGGCTTGCCTAGTATTGAGATATGCGCCATCACGATAGGTTAAAATGTTGGGTCGTGACAACGGGGGTGTGATATAGGTAGTCTGCCCTAATGCAATCATCAATGACTAATTCTACTGTTCGAACTCACCTATAAATCACGTAAAGACAACCTAACCATTGCTAAAAGTCTCCCTTTCAAAGCAAAAGCATTAAAAATGAGTGAATTAGGAAAGACAGGGACAATATATATATATATATATATATATATATATATATATATATATATAGAGAGAGAGAGAGAGAGAGAGAGAGAGATTGTTGCACCCAAAAAGAAAAAAGACACCTCGTTTTTATGCAGGGTTCGAAGAAGGGGCCGCATACCAAAAAGTGTAATATGGATAATCTACTCTGATACAAGTACTCCTTCAGGTCCACAATAAGTCCTTTGGCGCATCCATTAAGGAAATACAAACTCCTAGAGAAAAAAAGATGTATTCACTAAATTAACCTCAATTAATTGTTACCTTGACACATTGGAATATGTAAATAAGGGCAAATTTTGAAAAAATAAAATTAATTCCTTCTTGATTATGTAAATGGACACTTATTTTGGACCAAAATAAAAAAGATAAAATGGTCACTTATTGTGGACCGGAGGGAGTATTAGTGACTGATTTCACGACTCGAATCCGCGGTCACGCATAGATCATACAAAGACAACTTGACCTTTGCTAAAAGGTTGTCTTTCTTAGCCAAAAGCATTGAAAATTAGTGAATTAGGAAAGAAAGGGACAAAAAGCCCCTCCTTATACTATGTGCTAGTACAGGTTTAATTAGATATTTTTCATATTTTGTCTCACTTAACTCTTCCCAAAATGTGGATGTTTTGTGTCTATTAGAGATATTTGCTTAGTATTAATTTTTCTACAACTAACTATAATAACTCCCTCCAATTGTGAGTTGGACTCGTATTGTGTCTCTAAATTGAAAAAGTAACAAAGAAACATTTTATTGTGTTTTCGCTATTCTCTTTTTCTAGTCGATATACATGGATTATACATTGATTATACACAATTACACATATATTATATATAACTTATATGTATATTATATATCCTCATGTTATTTTTAATTTAAATAATTAAATAAGCAGTTATTTAGATTAATTCTTCTTTATCTTTACGGCTTTGACTAAAAAGAAAAGACGTGGTATAGGCATTATGGGCTTATAGATCTTTATGGGCTTATAGATTTTATAGCCCTTAAAGTGGATGGTTTTAAATTTTTGTCTTTGCTTGTCCTAGAGACAGAACTTCAAGTTTAACAAATATTGGCCCATAGACAATACTTTTAACTTTTAACCTTGAAGTTCTCCCCGTAGGGCAAGCGGGCGTCAAAAGTTATAACCATCCCAAGATATATTATATTGAAGAATTAACTTAAATAGTCGCCTACCCAAAAGCTTAAACTTAAAATAGCCTCCGAATATACAATATATGTATAATCCATGTATATGTATAATCTTTGTATACTTGTTAGAAAAAGTAAACAGTAAATTCAACTGACTATTTATGTAAAAAACCGATTTTTACACAAATAGTCGGTCATATTCATTTTTTACCTTTTCTACCCATATGTATAGTTTATACATTGATTATAATAGCCAGTGAAGATATAATATAAATATATATTATACCTTCACTGGCTATTTTTAATTTAAACGGTTGAATGGGCGGTTAAAGATTAATTCTTCTACAGTTATAGGTTGGCCCAAAGAAAGAATATGCATATTGGGTTAAATCACATAGCTGTCTAGCCCAACACATAGACCACGCAAAGCATTTTTGCTGCTTGTAAACATTCATGAATCATATAAAATAAAATTGGGAAACTTTCATAAATACAATATCTATAAGAGTTAATTATATAAACTACAACTATGTTAGATATTACATATTGTACAACTACAAGTTTTAAATGTTATTCTATTTATACTATACAATCAAGATTATTGCTATGAATAAAAGGTTAAAAATAAGGAGATTCTTTATATTGGTGATAACATAATTAAATGCATATCAAAACAAAATAATCTCTAACCTAAAAAAGCTCCAACACAAATTAGCTAGCATTCTAATTCATTTTCATTGTTATTCCATCTGAAACCAATTTTAGTTTGTCCATATATAGTTTATACGTAAAGTATGATATACGTAATATATAAATTATTTTTCCCTTTTAGCTAATACGTAATTCCAGTAGGTGCCAATCGAATAATTAGACCATTTTTTTCATAGAAAAAATATATTTTAAATCTAGATAGCAATATAACTTTTTTATACAAAGCATTTCATATCATAGTATACGGGATATATAATAATGTATATCATATATACTGTATAAACATTAATTAACACATTGCAAAAATCCAGCGTAGAACAAATTTCATTATAGTCTACCTTTACCATATACTGTATACACATACAAGAAAGAAAGAAACATCATTAATAAATATATTGTACACAATATAATATATACAAATAATGTATATTTTGTATCAATTACAAAAATAAAAGAAAAAGTATAGTACAATGTATAATCAACTTTCTTGTCCTTTCCATTATTTTTGTTCGCAGCAGCAACAGTTGAATGCATTTTATACCCATTTTTTCCTCGTTTGTAGTCATCAAATTCACACAAATCAAAAACCCTACAATCTATTGGAATCAAAATATGAAGAAGTTTTGGGATGATAAAGGGGATGATTAATAGTATCAGAAAATGGGAAGAAAAAAAAGTTAGTCAATTTTCATGAAGAGGGAAAACAATTTTACGCCTACAAGTGGAAGAGTATGATAGTAATGGTTTCTGAATTTGGGTATTGCAAGATCATCGAATATTGAAAAGAGGGAACATTGATAAGTTTGAAAAGGTTTAATAGTAAACTGATTTAATTTCTCTATTTTAACGCCCTAACTTGAGAAAAGACATATCTTTTAAGTGAGAGAGAATCTCGAGTAATAGATTTTAGGATATGAAAAATTATATATAATTTAATTAAAAAGATAAAATTTTAAAATAAGTTGTACTAAAAGTAATTTTGTAAAAGCAGTTATAGAGAATATAAATAAGTTTTTAAAGGGTTCTATTCTATGTAAATTTCCCAATAAAATTTAGTGAAATCAGCTTTGTTTTCAATGCCTGGGATGAAATATAGTGTTGATATTTTAAATATTGATTTGTATTGAACTTAGAAGAATAATAGTCTTACAATACATCCAAATATCTTTGATTTTCGCCACTGTTACACTTTAAAATAACAAAATATTTTTAAATTATAATTGACTTCCACTAAATGTTCCCTAAATGTTTAACTTATTCACTAAATTCTGCAAAAAGAAAGAACATGATGAAGTGTATAAACTGCTTTTCATGGACTAAAACCGAGTAATTATTTCATGTATTAAAAATATCTTAGTCGCTAATTTTAACTAATTATTGCCTTCACAACTTTCTTGATATCAAATAGTTGACATTACTGCAATTGAGAAAGATTTTAGTACTCAACCATCTACTCTATAGAATTACAAATAAAACAGGCATCTGCTTTACTCATAAATTAAAACTAAAAAGAGAAAATAAATGTTCTTTCAATATAATAGGTACTCCCTCAGTTTCAAATTAGATGAGTCACTTTCATTTTTAGTCTATTTCAAAATAAATGACACATTTTAAATTTGGAAATAACTCAACTTTAAACTCTTCACTTTACTCATTTTACCTTTAATGAGAAGCTTTTATAATCACATAATTACCATGACCCCACAAAGCTTTTACCCCTTAAGCTTTTAAGACCACAAGTTTTAAAAGACTTCTTCTTTTTTCTTAAACTCCGTGCTGAGTCAAACTACCTCATCTAAATTGAAACGAAGGGAGTATTATCTAATCAAAGAGTGCTATGCTTTAACTAGGAGAGAAACAAATATTAAAAAGACATTCTGATACACTAAGCTCTCGCTATGTGCGAAATTCGGAAAATGGCCGGACCACAAGGGTCTATTGTACGTTGCCTTATTCTGTATTTCTACAAGAGGTTATTTTCACAGGAGGAACTCATACCCTCCTGGTCACATGCAGGGGAGGAGCTAGAGCTTCGCACACGGGTTCGGCCGCCCAATAGCTTTGGTCCAAATTCTGTATTTATCTTTAAAAATTTATTGAATATGTAGAATAGAACTCAAAACTCCCCTTCAAAATAAACAAATATATATGTATAAAACATAAATGCATGAGCATATACACTACTTACTTATTATTCCTTCTGGAACTTTGATACAAATTAAACATCAAACTTGTGGAGAAGTCAGCTATTTCTATGCAGTGCTATGAGAGAAATTAAAGTACTTGAGACAACATAAAAATAGAGCTCAAGATCTCCTCCCGAAACGAAGAATCAGACTGTGTAAATAGTAGATATCGATATGCAGGAACATAGGCGGACCCAAGATTATCACGTGACGGGGACATAACTATATATTTTGTTCAACTGATGCCCTAAAGACTTTGTGTTCAGAGTACCAAGTTGTTTATATACTCAAATTTAAGGTATACACACATATATACATGTACAAGATTTTTTTTTCAAAATTTTACGGGATCTGATAACCCTCAATGTTATACATAAGTCCGCCTCTTTTAGGTCTCAAATTGGTTGTGCCATTCTTTAATATGGAGCCAGCTTACAATGCGGGCCTCTCCTTTACTCATAAATTAAAACTTAATTTATGAGTTGAATGTAAAATATCAAATATAGCAAATGCTTAAGGTAAATTATCAAATTTAGCAATGACATTTAGAGGGGAAAAGATGTTAAAAACCAGATATTATCCTTAACAATTCGTGATAGAGTATAAAACTACAGCACCAGTTCTCTACTTATAGTCGATCAATTAGCGGCCATTCCGACTAAAGTCGCATTTGAGTATTGCGATTTATGTATCGCATAGAACGTTGCGATTTATAAGTCGCTTTTAAAGATAGCGATTTATAAGTCGCTATTAGATATTGCGCTTTTGTTTACCCGTAAAATGGTACAGTTGAATATATACATGGTTTATAAATAAGTGAATTAATTTGATCCTAAAATAATAGATGAATTAGATAAAAATATAATACTTAGCCTTGAGATGGAGATAAAATAGCAGAAATAGTAATTCCGGGAGCAGGGCTTCCGGGGACAATAACAACGATATCAGTAAACAAGAAGATAAAATTATATTGAGTTTTGAATAGAGTTTAGCATGTGTTTGCCAGTAAATTCGTGTCCTTTACAATGATAATAGAGCTCACTATTTATATTTGCACTTAGGGAACAAGTTTTTAGATCAAGCCCCTTTTTAATGTCAGTTATGAGGACCATTGAGGAATGTGTAACGGTAGGCAGTGAATGCCATATTCTTTGTAACGGGTCGTGTACTTAATGCTCCAGAATATTCCTCATTAAATGCTACCGGGTGACATACATTTATTTTATATTTATGAGTATCATTCTCTCTGGTAACAGACGAGATTGTTGCGTTCAGATTCAACTATCTTCTGTCTTCGGCTCCACGTGTCACTTCCTCATGCGATCATTTAATATAAATATATTTTACCCTATATGGATAATCCCCCTACTTTTCGATGGCATAACTTTGTGTCACCGGTAAGTTGGTAGAAAAACCTTCTTTGGCGGAAAATTCACTGACTCCCTCTGAAAAGTTTCTGACGGTTGATTAGACGCACGTCTCTCCGTATTTAATGCCCCGGACACGCGTCATCCCACGATTTAGCACCACCTTTGCCGGTTATCGAGGTAATTATGGCCACGATTTTAGCCGCATATACCTTTACTTATACTTATCAACCTCCTTCATTTATACTTCATAATGCTTTAAATTTTCTCAAACGTTCTTTACTCAACTCATACTTCGTCTTTAACCTTTCTTTAACTTTCTTCTTTGAGAGAAAACCTTCCTTCAGAGAAAAAATGTCCTCTTCTTCGAGAAACCTTAGTTCTTCAAAGAACAAAGGTAAAGTCGATGATGTTGTTCCCCCTACGGTGAGTACCATCATCTTAAAGAGTCTAGTTACTACCAAAGATTTTGAAGAGAAGTATCCTTCTGCTTACCCTCGTACGTGGGTTGTTAGCGTATACCCTTCTTCCATCCGTCCTTCCTGTATCCCTGTTGTAAAGGAAGACTGCCATTGTCAAGATTTGGACATTATCGCTCCCAACCTGGCAGAACGGATAACCTTACCCAAGAAGTGTTTTACGTATTTTTACACGTATCTCTTCCTTTGGGAGCGTTTTCTTTGAGTGGAGAGCTTGACTCCGTCATCGTGGAGATCTGCCTCAGTTATCGGATGTTCTTGGCACAAGTAATTCCTTCCGTGTGGAGGATAATTGTTTGTCTTCGGCGCCTGTGCCAGGAGATGGGAGAAGAGTTATCCCTAGCTCGAGTGATGAACCTTTATTCCCCCAAGATCGTTCGCGGGGGAATGATAAATTTCAAAAAGTGTGGCCACCATGATTTGCTATCCAGCATAGATGATGACAACGACAGTTGGTGGATGGAACAGTCCGTTTCAGTTGCCACCAGTGACATCATCCCGGCCACGGCTCCAGCCTTTCTAGAATTATGGAATCACACTCGTAAGTCTACCATTAGTTTTCTCTTCCGTTAAAGATAATTCCATATCGTTATTAACCCTTATTCTTTTACTTATTTCAACGATTTGGTGGGTTCCACCTAGGGTTGAAGGCTTGTAACAATAGGTCCAGAAAGTTTTGGATGTTACTACGTCCGAAACCCGCACGTGGAAAGAATTGTCCCTTAAATACGGGCGGAAGGCCAAAAAGTATGGTAAGTTAAACTCATCTTGTTTTTATCTTTTCATATAAGGAAGTTGTTTGAGCCTTCTTCTATTGAATTCAGGTCTACCCCAGGGCTCAGTTGTCGTCCCCGAGGAGGACGTTTTGGCTAATCCCGCTGATGCGGCGAGGCTGTTGCAGGAGGCTTTTACACAAACAGGTATCTTCGGGACTGCTTCTGGTGCAAGTGTTTCTTCTTGGAGTCCCTGACCGGAGAACAAACAACCAAAGAGAAGACGTTCCTCCATGGCCATGGGAAAGAATAATAGGGTAAAGAATGTCGCTCCCGATTCGTCTTCGGAAGTTGTGGTGGCGAGACCTCCACCTGGGCCAGTCATAGACACCGTGATGATTAGGGGTATACATAGGTCGGGTTGATTCAGATTTTACAATTATCAAACTACACCAATTGTATCGGGTTTTTAAATCTATAGACCAAACCCAAAAAAGTCGGCTTTTTTAATATCGAGTTTTCTCGGGTTTCATGAATTTTTTTCCGATAAACTTGTGCTCCAAATATTTACACAATTTACACAACCATGTAACTATAGTAATTGAGCTTTCCAAATGATATTTCTCATGCCAACGCAAAAATACCAAAAAGATAAACTTCATATCATATTGCACTTTACATAAGAATTATCATCAACTTTTTAGAGTAGACATTACACCCCAAGAGTCCAAAAAAAGAGAATATATTAAACTCTATGAAGTTGGGCATCTTAGTAGATATTACAATTAGAGGAGCATGTTTTCAAAATACTTGTAAAGGCATAATGACCGCACTTTCAGTATTTTGGAGATATGATACAGTCCTATCCTTTCCCTTAGAATAAGTTTTGCAATACCTGAAATATTTGTAAATAATTAAATATTTTAGGCCCGACGGAAGGTGATAGATAACTTTTTATCTTTCATGACCAAAATCTCATCACAATAAAGGTCTCTACTTTATAAATTATTTTTTATTTTACATCAAAATGCTAATAAAAGCTTAAAGCAATTGACCTGTCCAACTTCAATTGAACCTTAGATAAACAATTAGAAAGAGCATGTTGAATAACTCCTCTCACCTTTTTCCACTAAAAGAAAGGGATAAAAGAGAATACTTGAACACAATAAAATAAAAGAATATTAAAAGCTTTTATTGAATGAGTATGTGAAGAAATGTAACGACCCGACCGGTCGTTTTGAGAGTATTAACCCCGATCTCCTATTTACTGCTTCCCCCGTATTTTTTCTGCTTATATGACTTACTGGGAGGTTCTGTTTGTGGTTGCATAGTGATTAGGGACACTTAGTCTTTAAAACGGAAGTTTGAGTTCGAGAATTTTGACCATAGTTGGAACTGTATGAAGTCAACTCCGGAATGGAGTTTCGTCTGTTCCGTTATCTCCGTTGGGCGATTTTGGACTTAGAAGCGTGTACGGATTATGTTTTGGAGGTATGTAGCTGAATTAGGCTTGAAATGACAAAAGTTAAATTTTTGGAAAGTTTGACCGGGAGTGAACTTTTTGATATCAGGGTCGGATTCCGATTCAAGAAGTTGGAGTAGGTTTGTAATGTCAATTATGACTTATGTGCAAAATTTGAGGTCAATCGGACGTGATTTGAGATGTTTCGATATCAGTTGTAGAAGTTTGAAGTTTCAAGTTCATTAAGTTTGAATTGGAGTGTGATTCGTATTTTTGTTGTTGTTTGATGTGATTTGAGGGCTTGACTAATTTTTTATGATATTTTAGGACTTGTTGGTATGCTTGGTTGAGGTCTCGGAGGCCTCAACCAAATTTCGGGTGATTAACGGATAATTTGGAAATGTGTTGGATTGGCTGAAGTTGCTGCACCTGGTGTAATCGCACCTGCGCACTTTGGGCCGTAGGTGTGACCCCGCATAAGCGATTGTGGGCCTATCCAGCTGGGACCGCAGAAGCGATCAGAGTCTCGCAGAAGTGGACTCACATGAGCGGAAGAAGGAACGCAGAAGTGTGCGCGCAAAAGCGTCCCTTGATCGCAGAAGCGATTTTTTGAGGACTTAAGTTAAGTCCGCACCTGCGATGGTTTTTCCATAGGTGCGGAACCGCAGAAGCGGTGAACCCCTCGCAGGTGCGAAATCGTTGGGCAGAAAAGGCTAAGTTCGACGGTTTTATTTCATTTTCAATGTTGGGTCTTTGAGAGCTCGGATTGAGGCGATAATTCAAGGGTTTTTCAAAAAAAAAAAAGAAGCTATTGGGTAATGATTCCTAACTCATTTATGGTTATACTCCATTAATCTATAGTTGAATTCATCATTTAATTAAAGAATTTGGTTGAGAAATTTGGGGTAACAATTTTTAGAGAAATCTATTGGGTAACAATTTTGAGTTTTGATATCGGATTTGGATAATTTTGGTACGAGTGAACTCGTAGTTGAATGGGTATTCGTATTTTATGACTTTTACCCAATTTCGAGACGTGAGCCCGGGTCGACGTTTTAGGACAATTTTTCAATTCTTGTTAAAGTCTTGATTTCATTAATTTGATTATTATATACCTGTTAATCGGGCCGGGCTGACCCGTTTACAACCGGGTTCAGCCCAGTTCAGCTCGGTACTGTACCTGGGGGGGAGGGAGAGGGCTGGGACGGGTTTGCGGGGAGCGGGTTTTAATCAAACAGTTTTTTGATACCGGTGTACCGGACCCGCTAAGCCCGTTAACGGGTTTTTAACGGGCTACAACCCGATTCAGCCCGATTTTTAACGGGGTTTTTTTTAATTTTTTTTTTGGGACCGTTGGCCAATGACCCTTTTTTGCAGAAATGGCCATTTCGGCCTACCCCCTTAAGAAAATAGTCCCCACACCCCTAATATTTGATAAATTATAATTTTAACCTTTTAAAAACTATAAATAGCCCCCCTTCTTCTTCATTTTTCCTCACAATTCACTCTCTTACTACTCTAATTTTCTCTTGATATTATTGATTATTGTTCTTAAATTCTCAATTACTTATTATTTCAAGTTTCATAAAATGTTTAGTTTAGCCATTACAAAATTATTATTATCAAATATCAAGTATTCAAGTGAAGTGCGGTATCAACTATCAAGTATCGATCTATCAATTGAAGTTTGATTTTGATATCAAATTTAGTGCAGCATCCGGAATTCCGGTACACTCGTTCCATATCTTTCTCTTCTTTGGTGCACACTTATTTTATTATTTAGAATTATTAATTTAATATACATAATTCAAGGAAATAATAGAAGTGCTAGATTAAATACATTTAAAGAAAAATGTGTACACTATGGACTAAAACGAAGACTCATGCCTGAAGAAATAGTTACTAGGTGGAATTATACTTATTTATTCTTAAAATATTGTTATAAATATAGAATGCCTATAACTGAAGTTGCTAATTCTCATTGTACCGATCCTAGCCGTTTGTTAACAAAATTTACTTTTAAAAAAAATAAAAAAATTGCACGGCCCGGTCCAGCCCGCTAAGCCCGAACCCGAACGGACATAAAAAAATCCAAAAAAGTACAGCCCGCTAACTCTGCCTGCTAACAGCCCGGAACATTAAATGGACGAGCTGGTTTTTTCTGTGTCCAGCCCATCCCAGCCCGCCCGTTAAACACACATAGTCTATTATAGTTGTATTTATGGCATGTAATTGATTTTGGCTAGATTTGGGCCATTCAGAGTTGGATAATCGAGGAAAGGGCATTCTTACTGATTGATTGAGCTTGGTTCTAGGTAAGTGGCTTGCCTAACCTTGAGTTGGGGAAATCCCCTTAGGATTGGTACTGTTGTGACACTTTTGTGATATGTGAGCTTCGTGTACACGAGGTGACAAGTGCGTACACGGGCTAATTATTGTAAAAATCTGGTTTTTCACTAAGTAATAGCATGTTACACTTTAATTGAGTTATACTAGCATGTGTAGTTACCTTGTTTAGCCTAGTTTTGCATGTCTACGTGTCTTAAATGTTTATTTGAATTCTGTGCAGCATGCCTAGTTTAATTCCTGCCTTACTTGATTTGTATCAACCTTAGCTGTAGAATTCTTGTTGTTAATTGCTTTCTCCACTGATTTGAGCTGTGTGTTTACTTTTGGGACTATGAGGAGGTATCTCGGGAGATCCCCCTATATATTTACTTTTGGGACTAGGAGGCGGTACCTTGGGAGATCCTCCTGCACATTTACTTTTGAGACTACGAGGCGGTACCTCGGGAGATCTCCTCGCATATTTACTTTTGGGACTACGAGACAGTATATCGGGAGATTCCCCTGTTGAGTATTTACTTTTGGGACTACGAGACAGTATCTCGGGAGTGCCCCTGTTGTTATCTCATTGTACTGTGTTGTTATTTCTCTGTGAATTCTTTCTGTTAAGTTCTCCATTTTTTTTTTCTTTATTTTTTTTTTAACATCTGTCTTATTATTATATCCCAGTAGGCCCTAGACCTGACCTCGTCACTATTCTATCGAGGTTAGACTTGGCACTTACTGGGTACCATTGTGGTGTACTCATGCTAATCTTCTGCAAATATTTTTGTGTGCAGATTCGGGTGCTTCTTATCAGCACCGCTATTAGCTGAGAGTGCTTGATATTGTACGGAGACTTCAAGCTACATCTTCTACGTCCGCAGACCTCGGAGTTCCCCTCTATTCCCTCCTATGTCGTTTACCTTCCCGTATTTTTCTTAGACTCTGGTGTATAGAGATACTAGTCTTTCTTCTGTAGCTTGTGGCTTATGACTATCGGATTTTGGAAAAATACTGTGTATACCCCAGTGTTGGGTTTTGTATATGCCGAGTGGCATATTATCATCTACTTATTATCATGTTGCAGTTTATTGTTAATTTTACTTTTATTTTTGTTTTTCCGCATTTTGTTAAGCTTACCTAGTCGTACAGACTAGGTACCGTCATGACATCTTACGGAGGGAGAATTGATCCGTGACAAGAATTAAAGATATATTAAAGCAGAGTATATATCAAGGAAACACTGGAAGGCCATACTTAAAGGTTTTCCAGAATGAAAGGAAAGCCAAATTAACTGAACTTTAGTTAGAAATATATCCTATCATGGACAGATCAATAGATTTAAGTATTGTAAAAAGTCTAATTTCTTCAATTGCCAAATCAGTTGAACCTTAGAGAAATAATGTAATATAAAAGTTTCTTAATTGATTAAAAACCATACACCAACTTTTTTTTAATTAATTACCTTGAAGTAGTAAAGATTCCAAAAAATAGTCATGAAACAAATTGTAGTTAACTATCCATCTAATCAATCCTCAAAGGTGAATCTGCATATTCTGAAAGAAAAGAAAGAATTGACATATTTAATATTAAATAATATACAAAAATAACTATATTCATTAAGAATTGAATATAAATTATTACCTTCTTCAACTTGCTCAATTTTCTGGACTTCCTCTAACATGTCTTCAAACTTATATTCCTTGGAAGGTGTCGTATCCATTGTTGAGTGAAAATAAGAGCTTCTACTATTTTTGGTGATAAAGAACTCCGATAAGAATCCAGAATTAAACCACCTGTACTAAAGTGGACTCTGATACAACAGTAGAAATAGGAATAGAAAGAATATCCCTTGCAATCTTTGAAACAATTGGATATTTACTAGATGAAACTTTTCACCATGCTAAGATATTAAAATTCTTGATCTTCACCACATCATCCATCAAATATATCTCAAGATCATACTTTTTAAAAATATTTCCCTCATCTTCCAAAAGTTTCTCCCACTTAGATTGCAACAAATCACCAACTTCACTCATACTAGTATCGCCTCCAATATTGTCATTAGAAGCCTAAAAAAAGAATCATTGTAGTTATTATACAAGCAATTTAAAACACTTACCACATCTTCAGACTTCAATCTTCCCAACAAAGAACCAAATGCATCGGTAAGAATGAAGTTCACATACTTCATCTTGTATCTAGGATCCAACACAACAACAACAACAAGCAATAACATATTCATATCCTCAAACTTACCCCAATATTTCTCAAGCTTACTTTTCATTCTTCCCGCCATATCATTCAAAATACGATCATCGCTTTTGGTATACTTTATAATAGCATTTCGAAGATTGAAAAATTCATGGAAGAAAGAGTTGGAAGTAGCATATAAACTGCTTGAAAATTTTAAAGTTGTCTGATAGAAAATGTTAAGAAACTTGATAAAAGCTTTCACATTCTTCCAGTCGTCTCCAGATGGATTTCCTCTTAAAGCACTTATTTCTCGATAATACTTTTGGTACTTATGGTCATCCGCATACATTTTTGTAAAGGCTTTTTTAAATTTTACACTTGTATCTAACATTGTATATGTGGAGTTCCATCTTGTTTCAACATCAAGACTCACAAGACCATGAGTATCTATCTTAGCTTTCTCAACAAATGACTTGAAAGAATCAAACCATGAAGGATAAGACCTAACATATTTTACCGTATTTCTTACACGAGTAATATGATCAATTTGTTTATCTAACCCATCTTTTATAATCAAGTTCAAAATATGAGCATTGCATCTAACATGCAAAAACTCATTTCCAAGTATTACCCCTTTTCAATCATCAATACGCAACTTCAAATGCTTAATGGCAGCATCATTAGCACTTGCATTATCCAAGATCACCGTAAACAAGTTCTCAATTTCCCAACCAAATAAACGTGCTTCAATTCCCTTAGTAATAGTCTCATTGTAGATTTTATTGATCATATATCCAATGTGCAGTGACAACCATATAAGTTACGTTTTGGAGTGATATCCATGTATCACTAGTAAGACATACACGTTGGTTCTTAATAAGATTTTTAAGTTTTTCCTTCTCTTCCTGATAAATCCTTAAACAATGTCTAGCAACAATTACGCGAGAAGGTAATTCAAAATTAGGTAAGGCTTTAGCCATTAATTTCTTACCCTCAACAACTCTAAAAGGTTGCTCATCAAGAATTACAAATTCGGCAATCGCCCTCCTAATGTCATCCACATTATACACTACCCTTTTAGTAGCACTCGAACCACCTTCTAGCCACCATTCTTTGATAGGTTTTAATGTTGATTGTCTCTTATCAATGACTCTAAAGGGAGATTTGTGACATGTAGCATTTAAATGCGACCATAACGTAGTAGTCCCATTCTTGCTACCTGCAGTAAATATTTTTGGATAATAATTGCATTTTGCCTTACATTTACCTCCTTTAGCAATTAATTTGGAGAAGTGACTCCAAATCTCGGAAGTCTATCTGCCACTATTTCCAGATTTAGAATTTTCTGATGGAGTCGTTCTTTTTTGCTTTTTAGGAGGAGTGTGTCGATGAAGAGTATCTTTACTTTGTTGTTGAGCTGCCACTGGCGAAGGATTATTGACAACCACCCCGCATCTGTTCCAGAAGTTGTAGTTTCCATTCGGAGAAAGAGTTCCTGCAAATAGAACATATTCAGTTACTATTTAACTCTCTTAAAATAAAAGAACGATGGGATGCAAGCTATGATAAATTTAAACTTATCTATACTCAATATCGTTTTAAGTAATAGTATAGTGAACTCAAGTTAATCATCTAAGAGAAACAAAATGAACAAATGAATTCGACAATAGGGAGGAATATAACTGATTTGCAAAAAAATTCACTTATCGAAAAAAGAAAACTATTAGTTAATCGGAAAAAAGCAAAGCGTATGTATGCAACTAAAAAAATATATATAAAATGAGAAAGGGAAGAGCCTTGCCGATGAGAGCAAAAGAGAGTTGATAGGGTTTGAGCTAATTTAGTTTGAGCTAATTGGGGGGTTTGGAATGGAAAGTAGGGTTTCTTGCCTTTGGAGAAGAGCCAAAATGGTTTCTATTATTTTATTGTTTTAGAACTAGTTTAGGACTAGTCTAATTTTGCATTAGGACTAGTCTTTGGTTTGGGCTCAATTATTATTTTATGGGCCAGTCAAAAAAAAACATTTATATGGGCTATAAAACCAGCTTAAAATATTATGCTAAATACAGAAATTATAAATTAAATTAAGAAATATTTATTACTTAAATTCTAATAAATATTTTTAGCTATCTAATATATAAAATATATATACATGTAATGTCAGGTTAGTTTGGTTTCGGTTTGACTTTTTTTAGTTAATACCAAACCAAACCTATTATGGTCGGATTTTATTTTTCAATACCAAACCAAGTCAAACTAAACCACTAGTTTGGTTTGTACACCCCTAGTGATGATTGACGATGATGGGGAAGCCAGCGAGGATGGGGCTTCTCTACATAGAAGATAACGACCTTCCTCAGCTCAACAGACTGCACAATCTGTTGAGTTAGTTACACCAACCAAGGACGATGCTTCGACGCTCTATAGGAGTTTAAGATAGTGGAAAATGCCAACTCCCGCTTCCAGGTCCCAGTTACTGCGCCCGGTACCATGAGTCAGAGTACTGGGTTCCTTCCGTCTTCGGTTGACGAGCAACTAACAACCAGCATTGCGCTTGCCGCAACCACTTCTCATCCTTCTACGCCATCAGCTTCATCTCCTTCTTCACCAACTCTTTCTTTACCACCAGCAACTGCTACATCATCTCCACCAGCCACAGTTGTTCGAGAAGAGGATGTTCCTCCCTCCCAGTCCCCAGTTCATGGGAACTTGGGGAAAAATTATGCCGCCCCCTCAGAAGATCTGCAAATGAGGAGGAGCGTTACTCTTTCGGTCTCTACAGGATGCAATCTGCTATTCTGGCCGGTGGAACTTGCTAACTATCCAAAGCCTTTAGCTTCAGAAAAAGATAGGGAAAAGATACAATCTCTCTCGGGAGAGTACTTGTTCAACAATTCTAGGCACAATGTCGCGGTTGTATATTCTTAGTTTCCATCGTTATCTCTACTATCTTTGATATAATAGTATTTTGAGTTTGCAATTTTCGTTTTGCAGGCCAACGCTCTTGCTTCCGATGGCCTCCAACGGTTGATTCGAGATAAGAAGGAACTTACCTCTGAGCGGGATTAACTTTTGGCCGAGCAGGACCAAACTACTGCTCCCCTCTCAAAACTGGAATCTAAAGCTGCTGAAGTTGTTATGTTGGTGGCTTGGTTTCAGTAAAGCGAGCAAGAAGTAGAGACCCTTAGCCAAGAGATCGCCCCGTTGAGGGTTCAATTTGAAGAGTCCAGGGCCAAATGGGATGAATTCCATTGTATCATTCTTGCTACATTTGATCGCGAGGCTTCCTCCGCTGAAAGATTAAATAATTTGGAGGCGGCCTTGAACTCCAAAACTGAAGAGCTTGCTGTCACCAGGGTGAAGTATGCCCAATTGGAGGAGAAGTATAAGAAGACCATTGAGCATAATAGACTTTTTAGCTCTACTATCTGTGATCTCGATGTCAGCCTCCGATCTGTTAGTCCGCGCAGGAAAATCATTTTGCCAAGGTTGACCAACTTAAAGAAGAACTCAAGCACCAAGCGACTTCCCTCGTTGTTGAAAAAATATATCACGACCCAAACCGATAGGCGGTGACGAGTGCCCGAGTTCTACCTATTGAACACCCATAAGCATTCGTCTAAGATATAAACATGAAATAAGTGTAGGTCATGCATAACGTCTGGAAATAAACTATTAATTCATATGAACAACCTAAAAGATATATATACATACAGGCCCAAAAGATATATATACATACATATATATACTGTAGGGCGAGCCGACAAGGCCACATACTATATAACTATACATGACTGTCTACAGACCTCTAATAAAGTGTACAACTGTATAAAGGAAGAGACTGGGCCCCTTCGTACCCATATATATATATATATATATATATATATATATATATATATATATATATATATGTAAGCACACCGTACCAAAACTCAGAGCAGCTCTAGATCAAATGGAGCACACCAACTCTCGCTGATCAAGGATCCTAAGAAAGGGGACCGTCAACCTGTCTACTTGCACCTGCGGGCATGAAACGCAGCATCCCTAGGCAAAAAGGGACGTCAGTGCGAATAATGTACTGAGTATGTAAAGAATGAAAATCAGTACATAAAAGACATAGATAAAACATGAGGTAAAGAATTCCACCTGTGAGTCTAAATTACTTTGTGAATCCTGAAACATTTATAATATCATGCACGTGCATGTAAATATAGTATCATGCATAGGTATAGGTGTACATAACATCATCAAGCCTCTGAGGGCATCCCATCATATCATCTCTGCCACTGTGGGCAAAATTATCAACATACACCATCTGATCAGGTGGTGGTGCGTATATAACGCCTTAATCTTTTTTCATATCCCATATATATATAATATATGCGTATATAACGCCTTCTGGTCATGGGTCAATGTACATGTATAAATGCATGAAATGCATTAGAAATACGTTAATAAGATTTCTCGAATATCATAAAATCAATATACCTTTCGGACAAACTTTATCAAATACGTATTTTTTTGAGACCCATGAATAGAGGATATAATAAAAATTCACATGGGGAATCAAGAATATAGACACCTCTAGTATTTCTATGAATAGAGTTATTTATGAAAGTTGCGTATTTTGCTCGTTTCGTTTGTATCATTTGGATCATGCTAAAAAGAAAAAAAAGGGATAACCTTAACATACCTCAAGTAGTCAATGCAACTCAACAACAAGCTTATGCCAACTAGAGCGCCAACCCTATAGCAAAGAAATACGTGTAAAATTTAGATGGCGATAGTATATTACGTATCTCACACGATAACTCGATTCTAAAATAAAACGGGCAGCATTTTCCCTGATTTTACTGCTCCCTCAAGCCTACTATAGGCGATATACAAACATAATACAATCAACAACTCAAAACCAACCTAATTACAATCCGTGACCTTCAATACAATAAACCCCCCAAATATACCATAATACACCCAATCAACAAATTATCAATTAGCCTGCAACTATAACGACGAGCGACCAACCTACTACCCTACCACATGTGGCGTTTCTCCATGCCATTTTTATCCTTCCAAACTCCATAAATCAGCAGCACAATAGACAGCCCAAAAGCAACACAAAATAGCCCATAAAATAGTCCACTACAAATCAAATAACTCGAACCCACGGCTTTCGATCACCGTCCCGTGAGATCTAATTATTGTGAAACAAATTTATCAACTTTTCTTGATATTTTAAAGCTTAAATACAGAAATTATAAACTTTTATTAACTATTAAATATATTTCAAAACTCAAACTACAAAGAAAAGTAGAGGTGATATAGTGATACTTACGTCGTAGGGATCGTTCTGATGTTATCGCTTCTCGATTTCGTACCCGGGATGTTAGTATTATTTGAAGCTATTAGAGATCTTAAGGACCATTCTTTTATGGTTTCTCTGGTCAGATTCTATGTAAAATGAAGAGAGAGAGACGAGTTAAAACATATTTATCAAACTTTTGAAAAATCAAAAGGTGCTAGCTTGGCACCCTCTGATTCGCCCATTTTCCAACGCTTATATCTTTTTATCCGGATATCGTATGAATGAACGGTTAAGAGTATTGGAAATTAAATTATAAGACCTTCAATTTGGTATATAATATGTCCCAAAAAGATCTCATATAGCATACGAAATTTATTTCTCAAAAAGCTCTGTTATAGGGCAAATTCTTAGTCGGTTTTTCCGCAACTTTAATCCGATTTTTTCCAAACTTTATGTGTTTTGTCCAACCATAATATATAGTCATATTATGACTTTAAATGCATTTAAATTATGATTAACAAGTCTCATGTTCATTATACGTCACCTTCGGACGTACATGGTGTAACAAAATATATGCTATGTACAGCATGAGGAGAAAAATCCTAAAGCGAGTGTCATTGACTTTGATGCCGAAATTGCTAAAGCCCGTGAGCTGGAGTCAACTGCTAAAAGGAATCTTCTGGAAGGCCTGATGCTACTGATTCTTCTGGTTCTGGTTCTGGTTCCGAATTCTCGAGAACTGAAGAGGAACCGGAAGGCGATGATGCTGAAGATCAAAATGATGAAGGCCAAGACATCGAGCCGGCGGCGGATCTACCCACTTCTCCTGGGGGCACATATGCTTTTATTATTCCGGGTTTTGGATATGCAACAACTTAGTTTTTGATTTCTTTTTCCAACTTTTGTACTTGTGCCGTTTGGCACATTCATTGTAAATAAAAACATATTTTTTGCTCAAGTATTGTGTGAGTTTTCCTTTGTGTGTACTTTTGTTTAAACATTTATACAAGTTTGATCTTTGCATCTTTTTTGTTTAAGTATTTTGCACAAGTTTTACTATTTGCATCTAGTCATGCAAGGCTTTGGGTGTATTTTGCACTGAAAGCGTTTGGATTTTGGGCACAAGTTCTTCCGAAATCAATCCTTTACTGTGATGATTTTCATAAGAGAGGGCCCTATTATGTTTACGGTGCTCTTGAAGAGGACGTTTCCTGCTCATTACAGCACTAGAATTTGAAGTACTTGTTAAACTTTTAAATGACAAAATCAATTCATAGTTCAGACAAGAAACAAAATAGAAATAAAAGGACTTTACGTTATTCCTTTCATTTTCAAAATTACATAAGCATTCGTTGTGCTAAAAGAAAATTTCCATGTCTAGTGGCTAGCTCTTACAACTTGTTTCTACGAGGCTAGATGCGCAGTCCTCGGTCCCGATGATACAACTATGCTTTCGGGTTTCGTATTCCGGTCTAAGCGGCAGTCGTTGTTGCCGTATCATCATATTATTCCCCCCCAGTGTTCGAACGTTAGGAATGCGAATTTGAACACTAGACGTTTTACACCTTTGAGGATTCCACTATTGAATTGCTAGATAATCTTCAGTTCACTAACAAACTTCGCTTCCCCTTATGAATTTATGCTACCGAGCCAAAGACTATCTAACAATTCCCTAGTGGCTTGCACTTGTGAACAATCGAGTAATCTTTGTTCGATTGCAAACTTAACTTGCCGGTAGGAACTTTATTTTCGAGCAAAAGATTATCTAACCGCTCCGGAGTGGTTCTTCGCTTGTGTGCCTTGTTATTAAAAAGGCCGTATTGTTACTGTTGAAACTTCCTTCATAGTATGCTTTCCATTGCTGCCTCATTAAAAACCTTGCTTGAAAAACCCGACTAGGACAAAAATTGGACGAAGAAAAAAAGAGTGCAACACATACTTTCAGTACATGTGATGTTCATTAGCAATAGTATCTCTTGAGGTGTACCACGTTCCAGTTGCTTGGCAACTTTTCTCCATCTTGAATCTTTAACTCGTATGATCCTTTCCTGGTGACAACTGAAACTCGGTAAGAGCCTTCCCATGTTGGACCTAGCTTCCCTGCATTGAGTTCTCAGGTGTTTTGAGTCACATTCCTTAAAACCAAGTCTCCCACTTTGAAATAACGGAGGTTAGCTATTTGATTGTAATATCTTTCTATTCTGTGCTTTTGAGCTGCAATCCTTATATGCCAAGTCCATACGTTCATCAAGCAGCTCAAAATTGACCAACATTGATTCATTGTTTGCTTCTTCATTCGCCCGAAAGTATCTCAAGGTAGCTTCCCCTACTTCCACTGGGATCGGGGCTTCTGCTCTGTATACAAGGGATAAATGTGTCTCTCCCGTGCTCAATTTGGCTATTGTTCGCTACACCCATAATACTCCTAGCAAATCCTCAGGATATTTGCCTTTAGCTGCTTCCAATCTCTTTTTGAGATTTTGTATTATCACTTTGTTCGTTGATTCCTCTTGACCATTTGTGCTCGGATGGTAGGGTGAAGATGTGATCCTTTTGATTTTCAAGTCTTCAAGGAACTTTGTGACCTTTGCGCCTATAAATTGCGGCCCGTTGTCGCAGGCTATCTATTTTGGTATCCCAAATCTGCAAATTATATTTTCCCACAAGAAATCCACCACTTCACGTTCACCGATCTTCTGATAAGGACCTGCTTCAACCCACTTAGAAAAATAGTTAGTTAAAATCAAAAGAAACTTTATCTTACCAAGGGCCGGTGGCAGTGGTCCAGCGATATTCATTCCCCACTTCATGAACGATCATAGAGACAAAATTGAGTGCAATGGTTCTGATGGTTGATGTACCAATTGTGCATAGTGTTGACACTTGTCGCATGTTTGAACAAAATCTTTGGCGTCTTGTTCCATTCGAGGCCAATAGTATCTTGCCCTTACCAATTTTAGTACTAAGGAATCTGTGCCCGAATGATGTCCACATATCCCTTCGTGGACTTCTCGTATAACATAATTAGCTTTGGAGGCTCCCAAATATCGTGCCAGCGGGCCTTGGAAAGATTTCCTGTACAATTGTCCTCCTTTGGAACTATATCGTGTTGCTTTAGCGTTTTGCGCCCGGGATGCCTTGGGATCTTCAGACAACTTGCTGTGCTCGAGGTAATCAATGATCTCATTCCTTCAGTCCCAGACCAAATTAGTCGTGTTTACCTCGTAGTAGCTATCTGTGTCCAAAACCGAGTGCATAAGTTGTACGGCCGTACCAAGTCCGATCCCTTCATTTCTGTTGATGAGCCAAGGTTAGCTAATGCTCCCGCTTCTGCACTTTATTCCCTCGGGATAAGTGTAATTGATCACTCCCGGAACCGAGCAAGTAGAGCCTGAACCTTCACTACATATTGCTGTATGCATTCCTTTTTGGCTTTGAAGATCCCATAAACCTGATTTACTACCAGTTGGGAGTCACATTTGGTTTCTATGACCTCGGAATCTAGCTCCTGAGCCAATTCGAGCCCTGCAATCAAAGCTTCATACTCTGCTTCATTGTTAGTAAGAGGAACAATTCTTATAACATGCCTTAGGGTTTCTCCCGAGGGCGTGGTTAATACTATGCCGAGCCCAGAACCTTTTACGTTTGAAGCTCCATTCGTAAATAGGGTCCTAATGTCGATTCTGACACCATCACTACTTCTTTGGTTGCCAAAGGTAACAATCCCGGACTGAAATCAACCACAAAGTCGGACAAAACTTGTGACTTAATAGCAGTTCTAGGTTTATATTCTATGTCAAATTCACTCATTTCGACGGTCCATTTGGCCAGCCTACCCGAAAGTTCGAGTTTATAAAGGATATTCCGCTGGGAAAAGGTGGTCACCACAACTATCAGGTGACATTGGAAATAAGGCCTTAGCTTCCGATCGGCGACTACGAGGGCTAAGGCCAACTTCTCCAAATGTGGGTAGCGAGTTTCTACTCCTATTAAAATTCTACTAACGTAATAAATGGGAGATTGAGTAACTTCGTCCTCACAGACTAAAATGGCGCTTACCGCTTCCTATGAGACTGCTAGGTAGATTAACAGTTTTTTGCCTTCCTCCGACTTCGATAATAAAGGAGGACTTGACAAGTACCTTTTCAAATCCCGCAAAGCCTGCTGACATTCCAGGGTCCATTTGAAATTGTTCTTATTTTTGAGTAACGAGAAAATGATAGCATTTCTCTAAAGACCAGAAATGAACCTCCTCAAAACAGCCAATCTCCCCGTGAGTCTTTGAACCTCATTTATACTTGATAGCTAGTCCGTGATGTCTTCGATGTCTTTGATTTTATCGGGGTTAACCTCAACCCCCCTTTGTGACACTAGGAATTCCTAGAACTTGCTGGAGCTGACCCCGAATGCACACATCTCGGGGTTAAGCTTCATGTTATGGTCCCTTAGGATGTCAAAAGTATCTTGCAAGTGTTTAAGATGATCATCTGCATTTAAAGACTTAACAAGCATATCGTCTATATAAACTTCCATGGTTTTCCCTATTTGTTTTTCAAACATTTTGTTTACGAGCCGCTATTAAGTGGCTTCGGCGTTCTTTAGCCCGAAGGGCATCACATTATAGCAATATGTGCCGAAATGCATTATGAACGAAATTCTTTCCTGATCCTCCGGGTTTATTTTAATTTGGTTGTACTCGGAGTAAGCATCGAGGAAACTCATTAACTCGTGCTCGGCCGTTGCATCAATCATTTGAACAATGTTTGGTAATGGGAACGAGTCCTTTGGGCACGCCTTATTTAAGTCCTTGTAGTCTATGCACATGCAAAATTTATTATTCTTCTTTGGCACTACTACTACGTTAGCTAGCTAGTCTGGATATTTTACCTCTCGGATTGAACCGATATCAAGTAGGCGAGTTACCTCTTCTTTGACAAATTTGTTTTGGGCCTCAGCAATATGACATTTTTTCTGCCTTATTAGAGGAATGCTGGGATCCAAGCTTAGCTTGTGTATGGAAACTTCCGGCAGGATATCTGTCATATCCGCATGCGACCATGCAAAACAATCGACGTTAAGTTTAAGAAATTCAATAAATCTAGACCTTAGTTCGGGTGCAATCCTGTCCCCAATTGGAATTTCCTCTATAGGAACTTTTCGAAGCGACTTGCTCAAGCTCTTCCATTGTGGATTTTGTTGCGTCCGTCTCTTCTGGTTCCTGGAAATACCTTGGCACCTGATAAGATTCTGACGCCTATTCCCTCTGGTTGACTTCGCTTGACTCGCGAGCATGATTCGATTCCTGTAATTGCTATGCCGCATGCTCCTTCCCTTTGCTACTAGTGACTGAGATTGCATTCATCTCCCTTGTTGTTGGTTGGTCACCTCTTATTTGTTTAATTCCCTCTGGAATTGGAAATTTTAGCAACTGGTGATAAGTTGATGGCACAAATTTCATCTCGTGCAACCATGGTCTTCCCAGGATATAATTGTAGCCCATATCACCATTCACCACCTCGAAAATGGTCGTCTTCATCACCCAGCATTCGTGGGAAGCAGGATCTTTCCTAGGGTTGTCATGCTTGCTAGGTTAAACCCGACGAGGAATTTTGTGGCCAGAATGATGCTTCCAGTTAGCTTGGCTTGCTCCAACACTCCATTGTATAATGTTGGACGAACTCCCTAGATCTACCAGAACACATTTGATTTTAAAATCTAATACATTTAGAGAGATTACCAATGCATCGTTGTACGGTAGCATCAATCCATTTGCATCCTCCTCCATTAAAGTGATGTTGTCTTCAACGACTTCCCAGAGCCTCTTGCTGTGGGTTACTGACACCTTCATTTTTTTTGCCGTCGAGAATGTAACCCCGTTAATCTCGTTTCCCCCAAAAATCATTTCGATCGTCAGGCGCGGGTGATCTTCTCCTGCTTATGAGGGCTCCATGTTATCACGATTACGAGCGTAATTATTTTTAGCCCGGTCACTTAAAATTCCCTGATATAACCATTTTTCAGCAGTGTCGCCATCTTTTCGCGTAGATACTTGCAGTCTCCGGTCCGATGACAATTTGTCCCATGGTATTCGCACCACAAATTAGGATCCCTCTGGCTGGGATCCGATAACATTGGCTTTGGGAATTATGCTTCTTTAATGTTCCTCATAGCCAACACCAACTCTACTACACTGACGTTGAAGTTATATTATAAAAGTCTGGGTAGGAAGAATCTCGAGAACCTAACATTTACTTGTCCTGTAGCGACTTGTTGTTTCGGCCGCTATCAGTTCTTCTAGCGGTAACGAACCTATCCGCCGACCGGAAACCTCTGCTGCGTCCTTCGGCCCGTTCATAGGGCAAAAATCATCTCCTTGAAGACCGTTGATATGTGTCGAAATCGTCTTTTGATTTCTCTTTATTTTTCTCCCGGTCTCGACCCTTAACCGACGCTGGGAAACCAAGCTGATCATCCTCAATCCTTATGTTTGACTCGTACCGGTTGTGAACATCCACCCAAATTGTAGTATGGAACTTGAGCAAGCTTTCTTTCAACTTCCGGAAAGCATCAGAACTTCTTGGATTCAAACCCTTAGTGAATGCTTGAGCCGCCAATTCATCCGGAATGGCCGGTAGTAACATCCTTTTCTTCTAGAACCGAGTTACGAACTCCTGTAGCAACTCGAACTCTCCTTGTGCAATCCTGAATATATCGGCCTTTAGGGCATGCACCTTTTTGGCCATGGCATGGTCTTTAATGAATAAATCCGCGAGTATCTCGAAGGAGATTATAAAATGCTCGGGCAAAAGCGAATACCACGTCAAGGCTCCCTTCACCACCATTGTATAGGTGGTGATACGCTCCTGAGGATCTGAGTCCCATTATATTTTTGCACATAAGGCATTTTAAACCGCTTCAGGATCAATTTTGGTGCCGCGCTTGGTTTGTACGACAATTGAGTGTACTTCTTTGAGTACGACCTTTTCAGCACTGGTGGTGCGCCTGAGATTTGGTCCATGCGGGCGTTTACTTACCTCATAAACCGTATGAGTTCGATTTTGAAGGGGTCAAAGACATTGTTGTGACAGGATCAGCTCCCCCCGGCCCCATCGAAGTCGACCTTGCCCCTCGGGGTGTAGTTGTCGACCCTGTGCGTTGTTTGTTTTGCAGGAGCACCTGGAGAAACTGGACCTTGTCCATTCGCGTTATTGGAAGCACCTGATAATGCCTGCTTCAGCTATGTCATAACCTTATCCCGCCGTGTGAGATGGCCTAGGATGGCCTCTTGTTGCTCCTGCAAGACCCTTACCATTTCGACGGCGTGCTCCTCTTCAGCTTCATAAGGAGTCGCTTCTCGAACATGTCGCAGGTACCGACTGTTATGGACTGGCGTTGCCTCGTTCCCCTCATTGCAGGTATCTAGGGGTGTTCACGGTTCGCTTTGGATCGGTTTTTCCCCGAAAAGGAACCAAATCAAGTAAGTTGGTTTTTCAAATTTTGGAACCAAACCAAACCAATTAAGTCAGTTTTTTATTGATTCGGGTTTTGTCAGTTTTTTGATTTTTTCGGTTATTTATCATTTTTTTTTAAATATGTGACATATGCTACCAAACACATATTCCATCGACTACATTTTCAACATACATTTTCAATATCAAACCAATTGCTCTTTGAGAAATCTATCATTTACCAAGATATATTGATGATAATTGAACCAAATAGTAATGAATAATTTTAGGACCCAATTAAAAATAGATTATTTTTAACATGAAATAAATTCTTGTACTTAGCAAAAGAAAATTATCAATGAAACTAGATTGTCAAGGCAAAGAACTAGATTATTATAATAGAAAAAACTAGACTAAAAATACAAACTATTAAAATGTAACATAAATTTTTAAAAACTTTGTATAAAATATACACATATATAAGTATAATAATAAATTTTAAATAACTATTTCTATACTCGGTTTAGTTTGATTTTTATCGGTTATTTTTTTTATTATAACCAAAACCAAATCAAAATTGGTCGGTTTTTAATATTAAAAACCATAACCGAAAAAGTATCGATTTGTTTAGTCGGGCTGGTTCGGTTTTCGATTTGGTTCAGTTTTTCGGGATTTTATGAATATCCCTACGGGTATCACTGATTGAATCATCGTGCTGAGGCTGATTTCCTTGGGCCTCAAGGTTGTGTGTGTTGTTAACACTATTATCTGCCATTTTCTATGTTTTTTTGCTAAGAATAAATAATCAAACACGTTGGTAAAAGAGGCAAGGACCAACTTAATTACACAAATGTCTAAACCCCACGGTAGGCGCCAAACTGTTTACCCATAAAATGACACAGTTAAATTTATACGTGGTTTATAGACAAGCGAATTAATTTAATCCTAAAGTAATAGATGAATTAGACAACAATATAATACTTAGCCTTGAGATAGAGATAAAATAGTAGAAATAGTAATTGCGGGAGAAGGGCTTCCGGCGATAATAGCAACGATATCAATAAATAAGAAGATAAAATTATATTGAGCTTTGAATAGAGTGTAGCATGTGTTTGCCAGAAAATTTGTGTCCTTTACAATGATAATAAAGCTCACTATTTATAGCTGCACCTAGTGAACAAAGTCCTAGGATCAAGCCTTCTTTAATGTCAATTATGAGGACCATTGAAGAATGTGTAACGACATGCAGTGAATGCCATATTCTTTGTAACAGATCGTGTACTTAATGCTGTAGAATATTCCTCATTAAATGCTACCGGGTGGTAGGCATTTATTTCATTTTTATGAGTATCATTCTCTCTGTTAACAGACAGAATTGTTACCTTCAGATTCAATTATCTTCTGTCTTCGGCTCACATACCACTTTCTCATGCGATCATTTAATATAAACATATTTTATCCTATACAACTTTATAACTCGCATTTAAGTATTGCGATTTATAAGTCGCATTGGGTACTGCGATTCTTAAGTCGCATTTGTGTTTATAAGGCAGCATTTGAGAAATTGTGATTTATAAGTTGTGCTGGGTATTTATAAGTCGTATTTGCGAAATTGCCATTTATAAGTCCCATTATGGGATTGCAATTTATAAGTTGCGTTTTCAAACTGCGACTATAAGTCGCATTATCGGATTGCGATATATAAATTGTATTGTCATTGTGTTTTATATGTCCCATTTGCAGACTCTTCAAGCTCAAACCTCTCTACTTAAGTTTTCTATTTCTCTATGCTACATCTTTACCATTTAAGGGAGAAGACACATATTGATGTCTAAGCAACTAGCCTATAACTCTTTAACATGTACTACATTATAGTCTTGTGAACAATGTCGCTCTCATTCCTGCCTATTCTACTCTTCTACTATATACAAGTACTTCCTCTCATAACACTCTAGAACAAGTGACTTCTTCACCTAGTTTACGATTAGATGAATGAATCGCGGGAAGCTTGTGTGAGAGAATTGGTTTGACCGCTATAACTACTGCGGAATGTTTATGAGATATTCATGAACGTGGCATACTTCTATTTATTGACAATATTTTCCGGTTCGTCCGATGTAATCGTCCTTATTGGGTAGAACGCCTTCCACTATAGATTATCAGCCGACTTTAAGCACCGAAATATATATTTTTTACAAGAAAAAATTACTTCTACCAAAGAAGAGTCCACAACCTATATTCGAGCTGTTTATGTGCATGATTTGAGTGAGATATGATCTTTGCTTTAGGCAAGTGAAAGTTGATAAATGTCTTTAGTGTTAAGACTTGATTTTGCCTGTGCTTTATTCAATTGATGAGGAAAAAAAAAGTAGTTTGAATAATGGCACACGGACTAGCTCACTATACAACCAAGTTTCGAATTTTGCGACACCAACTCTCAGTCCACATCAAACATTTGATGGCCATAAAACTCTTTTCATATTATCCTCTTCTTTTGTTATTATTTTTTATTTTTGATTGTTTCTTTTTCTCTTTTAATATTTAGGGCCCGTTTGGCCATATGAAAATTTTAGTTTTGTTTCGATTTTTTTCTTCTGAAATTAGTGTTTGGCAACGAAAATTTCAAATTTTAATTGAAGTTGAATTTCGAAATTTTCAAAAATTTTAAAAATTCTAAAAAACTGTTTTTTCAAAATTTTCACTTCAAATCACTCACAAAAATTCAAAAACAACTCCAAATTATATTTATGTCCCAACACTAATTTTTAAATACTATTTTTACTTGCATTTTTTTTTTTTTTGGAATTTCACAGTTCTTATGTCCAAACGCCCCCTTAAATTTTGTAAAACTAGACGCGCTAAATCTAACTTTCCAACTGGTAGGATGAATACGTTATTATCCACTTTGTTTCAGTTTTTTCTTGATGATTGTTCCATCTTAAAACTCATAAAAAATGCAAATGTATTTCTATTAGAGAAAATAAGTTTACATTTAATACTTTTTTCCCCTTTCAAATTCATCCTTGCTGCTCCAATTAGTGAAATGCTAATTAAATGAAAGTTTAAGAGAGAGATAAAAATTCTTATGATTAATTTTATTAAACGTATCATGTATCTAAACTTTAAAGATGAACAATATATTAACATAGGGAGAAGGTTGACAAAGAATTTGGACATCCAACTCAGAGTTTTAAAGCAATGGGTTGAGTGATCCAATCAGAGGCGGAGCTAGCCTTATAGGTGCGGGTTCGGTCGAACCCATTCATTTTTGCTTAAACACTGTATTTATATGAAAAAATTTATTAAATATGTATAAATATTTAATTGCGAACCGAATAACTAAGACGATCTATGGGTTCCAAGATAAATTCAGAACCTATAAACTTTAAATTGGCTTCGCTTCTGGACCCAATACCCTTTAAACCTTTATAAATGGACAATTGAAACGTTCTGTACATTTCCGTTTTAAAAAGAATTAAATATTTATATCTTTGAAAGCAATTAACTTTAATTTTTTATGTTTTAATTCTAATAACGATTTAGAATTAGAAGCCAGATAAATCTAACACATAATGGTATAAGTTTTCAAAATATTTCTTTCTTTTTCGAAACTTATGCTAATTAAACTAAGGAATATCACATAAATTAAAATGGATAGAACAACACCAAAGATTATGATGGCACGCTAAATAGCTTAAAATCTTTAACCAGAGATCTTACGTTCGATCGTGAAAACAAAGCCATCTTTGATAAGAAGGATTTATTCTAAATTGGGATTTCTTGACGCGAATTCGAATTAATTGGATCCAAAAAATTATAAGAACTGAGTGAGAAATATAAAAAAAAGATCTTTATATAAATAGCCGGCCAAACTCACTGTTTACCTTTTTTAACTGATATATATATATATGTTGCGGAAGCCAAATGTATATAGTGTGAATGAGTCACAACTACTATACCAAAAATTATGACAACCACTAAATAATAAACAAGACAATAAGACAACAATAAAAGAACACCAGAATTTATGAGGTTCGGCCAATTTTGCCTACTTCCTCGGACACAATCAATATTTTATTCCACTCCAAAATTACAAGTGAAATAATACTAAAGAGAGAAGATACAAATGCCTTAAGAAGATAAAAGGCAAATGAGAGGTGTGTTTAAATCCTAAACATTAGGCCTCCTTTTATAGGGTGAAATTCTCATTCAAAATTGTCATCCACCGATGTGGTACTTTTGCCAATTTCAACAAATCTCCACCTTGGCAAAATTCCACATCTTCAATTTTCTCTCAATAACAAATTTTGGTTGTGTCTTCATCTTCAATCTTTAGTGTTCAACAATGTTGATCAAATCCAAACAATGTTGAAACTTGACCGCAGTCACCACTTTTGTCAGCATATCAGCAGGGTTCTCCGTAGTATGAATTTTCTTCACCGTGACTCCACCTTCTTCTATGATTTCTCGTACGAAATGATACCGAACATCAATGTGCTTCGTCCTTGCATGATAAACTTGGTTCTTCGCTAATTGAATAGCACTTTGACTATCACAAAAAATTGTAATATTTTTTTGTTCAATACCAAGCTCCTTTAGCAACCCCTGAAGCCAAATTGCCTCCTTCACAGCCTCCGTAATAGCCATGTACTCTGCCTCTGTTGTAGACAAAGCAACTGTTGACTGCAAAGTAGACTTCCAACTAACTGGTGCCTTTGCAAAAGTAAACACATAACCAGTAGTTGACCTTCGTTTGTCCAGATCACCCGCAAAATCTGAGTCACAATATCCAACTACAGACCGATTGCCTTCCTGCTCAAAAACTAACCCAACATCTACAGTACTATGAATATACCGTAGAATCCATTTCACAGCTTGCCAATGCTCCTTTCCTGGATTATGCATATATCTGCTAATAACTCCAACGGCTTGTGAAATGTCAGGTCTCGTACAAACCATTGCATACATCAAGCTACCAACAACATTTGCGTATGGTACCCTTGACATATACTCCTGTTCAGTTTCATCCTTTGGCGACATAGTAGTACTTAGCTTAAAATGGGGAGCAAGTGGCGTACTAATTGGCTTAGTCTTCTTATCTATGCCAAAACGCTTTAGTACTCTCTTCAAATATTCTTTCTGAGATAAACAGAGTTTCTTTGTACGTCTATCTCTTATTATCTCCATGCCAAGAATTTTCTTTGCCTCACCCAGATCCTTCATCTCGAACTCCTCCTTCAGTTGAATCTTCAACTTATCAATTTCTTCCGAATTCTTGGAAGTTATCAACATATCATCAACATATAGGAGAAGATATACAAAGGAACCATCATTAAGTTTGCGCAAATACACACAATGATCGTATTTGCTTCTCTTGTACCCTTGTCGCAACATAAACTTGTCAAATCGCTTGTACCATTGTCTAGAAGATTGTTTCAATCCGTACAACGATTTTTCAAGTTTGCATACTATATTTTCTTTTCCAGCAACTTTGAATCCTTCTGGCTGAGTCATGTAGATTTCCTCCTCCAAGTTTCCATGTAAAAACGCAGTTTTTACATCCATCTGAACTAGTTCCAAATCCAACTGTGCTACCAAAGCCAACATAATTCTAATGGAGGAATGTTTTACAACTGGAGAAAATACTTCATTGTAATCAATTCCCTCCTTTTGAGCATATCCTTTGGCCACCAATCTTGCTTTGTAGCGAACATCTTCTTGGTTAGGAAATCCTTCTTTCTTTGCAAATACCCATTTGCACCCAATTGCTTTCTTTCCCTTCGGGAGATTGGCCAATTTCCATGTATGATTCTGATGAAGGGACTGCATTTCTTCATTCATGGCAATCCTCCACTTATCTTCTTCTGAACTTTGGATTGCGTCTTTATAAGTGGTAGGAACACCATCAGCTACAATTGAGGTTGCACAAGCAACCGTCTCTATAAGACGAACAGGTTTCGTTATTGTCCTTTTTGGCCTGCTGGTTGCTATTGATTCAAGTTGTTGTCGAGGTTCCTGAGTTGGAATCTCCCTTTCTACTGGCTCTTCTTCCAGAGGGTAATCTTCATGAGTTTCCTCCTCTGCTTCTTGTGTAGGAAAAATAAATTTTCCCTCAAACTCCACTTGCTTTGATGCACCACCAGTTTGTTTGACATCTTCAACTGTCATCTTATTTGTTATGGTAGATTCATCAAAGGTAACATCTCTGCTGAATATAATATTCCTTGTCTCTGGACACCATAAGCGGTATCCTTTGACTCCAGAAGTAATCCCCATAAATATAGCCTTCTTTGCTCTCGGATCCAATTTTGACTCTTTCACATGATAGTATGCAATTGAGCCAAACACGTGCAAAGAATCATAATCTACAGCAGGTTTTCCATACCATTTTTCAAATGGTGTCTTGCCATCAATAGCAGCAGATGGTAGACGATTAATGAGGTGGCATGCATATGTAATTGCCTCAGCCCAAAATTCTTTGCCCAAGCCAGCATTGGACAACATACACCGTACCTTCTCCAGTAAAGTCCGGTTCATACGTTCTGCCACTCCATTCTGTTGTGGTGTATTTCTGACAGTGAAGTGTCGGACGATGCCATCATTTTCACAGACCTTATTGAAATGATCATTTTTGTATTCACCTCCATTGTCTGTGCGAATACACTTGATCCTCCTGCCTGTTTGATTCTCCACCATCGTTTTCCATTTGAGAAAAATTCCCAACACTTCATCTTTCCTCTTCATTGTATACACCCACACTCTTCGGGAAAAATCATCAACAAAGGTTACAAAATAGTGCTTCCCACCCAATGAAGGTGTTTTGGAAGCACCCCAAACATCAGAGTGTACATAATCCAAGATGCCTTTAGTATTATGGATCGCTATACCAAATTTAACCCTTGTCTGTTTCCCTTTGACACAATGCTCGCAAAACTCCAAGTTGCAAGTCTTTACGCCTTTTAACAATCCTTGATTAGATAAAGCTTTCAAGGATTTTCCTCCAGCATGTCCCAAGCGCATGTGCCATAGCCTGGTTGCTTCTGCCTCTTTGTCATCACTGGATGTCACTGTTGCTGTCCCAATAACTGTGCTACCACGATAGCAGTACATGTTATTGTTCTTCCGATTGGCCTTCATTACCACTAGTGCACCGGAGCATATTCTCATCACTCCATTTTCTGCAATGATTTTGAACCCTTTTGATTCTAGGGCTCCCACAGAGATGAGATTCTTCTTCAAACCCGGTACATATCGAACATCTGTTAATGTTCTGATCATTCCATCATGGCTCCTTAATCTTATTGAACCAATGCCATATGAGGTAAGAGGGCTGTTATCCGCTGTGTGGATGACTCCATATTCTCCTTCTTGAAAATTCACGAACCAGTCCTTGTTGGGACACATATGGTAGCTACAAGCCGAGTCCATCAACCATATGTCTGATGATGTTGATAACTCTGTTGTAACTAATGAGAAGTCTGAATCATCACAATCAGCTACATTTGAATCCATAATGGCCTTTCCATTGTTATGTCTGGCCTTATTCTTCAACTTCGGACAGTCTTTCTTCCAGTGCCCCTTTTCTCGACAAAAGGCACATTCATCTTTGCTGGGTCTAGATCTCGACTTGGATCTTCCCTTCTTAGTCCTCGTTTGATTTTGAGGACGACCCCTCACAATTAGTGCTTCTTCTTCTCCGCCCTTCTGTTTTTCTCCCTTTCTTTGTTCATAGCTGTACAAAGCTGAACAAACTTCTCTGAGAGAAATTTCGTCATTTCCATGGAGTAGAGTAGTTTCAAGGTGCTCGTACTCATTAGGAAGTGACCCCAATAACATCAAGGCCAAGTCACCATCATCAAAAGTTGCATCCATATTTTGCAAATCTGTGACCAACTTATTGAAACTGGTGATATGTTCATTCATTGTGGTACCAGGAACATAGGTAAAGCGAAACAGTCTCTTCTTCATGTACAATTTATTTTGACTGTTTTTCTTCAAAAATTTATCCTCCAGTGCTTTCCATAATTTACTTGCAGAAGTTTCCTTTGTGTATGGATATTTCTGCTCTCTAACAAGGTAGGATCGAATGGTACCGCAAGCAACACGATTGATAATTTTCCAATCTTCTTCTCCAATAACATCTGGCTTCTTTTCTTCAATGGCAAGATCTAGCCCTTGTTGAAAAAGAACATCTAGAACCTCGCCTTGCCACATCCCAAAATGTCCTGACCCGTCAAAAATTTCTACCGCAAATTTCGCATTTGACACAATTCTTGTCATAAGCGAAGATGCCAACGATGACGTATTATTGACACTTGATGTAGATTCTTCTTGTTTACTGTCTCCCATTTTGACACAAATATTATTTAGTAGCTGACGACACAAATCAAGATTATTTCCTTTCTGGTGTGGAAGATCAGACTAAGCTGCAACCACAGAGCATACTCAGATAGAACCTTGACTCAGTTACCAAGATAGATCTTTTCTGATGTGGAAGATCAGACTATGCTGCAACCACAGAGCATACTTAGACAGTACCTTGGCTCTGATACCAATTGTTGCGGAAGCCAAATGTATATAGTGTGAATGAGTCACAACTACTATACCAAAAATTATGACAACCACTAAATAATAAACAATAAGACAACAATAAAAGAACACCAGAATTTACGAGGTTCGGCCAATTTTGCCTACTTCCTCGGACACAATCAATATTTTATTCCACTCCAAAATTACAAGTGAAATAATACTAAAGAGAGAAGATACAAATGCCTTAAGAAGATAAAAGGCAAATGAGAGGTGTTTAAATCCTAAACATTAGGCCTCCTTTTATAGGGTGAAATTCTCATTCAAAATTGTCATCCACCGATGTGGTACTTTTGCCAATTTCAACAAATCTCCACCTTGGCAAAATTCCATATCTTATATATATATGATTATGTATTGATTACGCGTCGTTATACACATAATATACATGACTACACATATAATATATATCTGTCTAAATATTTTTAATTTAAGCGATTATAAATAAACAAAAATCCGTATACCTTTCTTTTAACCAACCAATTGCACCATGTACACGTTTCCATCATATCAACAATGATTGCAGCTTTCTATCAGCACAACAAACGAAAACATGAATCATGTGCACAATACTGGACACAAACAACAGTACCCCTTACGTTAACAAATCATAATTGACACCCATCTTCTTGGCCAATAAGGCCTCTATTTTCAAGAATTAAACAAAAACAGTGGAAAAAATACATTCTTTATATATTCCCTTACACTCCATTTCACAAAAATTCTACCAAGAAATGTCAAATCTCAAGTGGGGTTTTCTTGTTTTTGCTCTATTTTTCATTACTGAGGTTCATTTGGGTAGTTGTTTTGTAAACTCAAATGTAGTACAAAAGCAATTAGATAAAGTTACTAAGCTTCCTGGTCAAGGGTTTAATGTGAACTTTGAAAATTATGCTGGTTATGTTACTGTAAATGAAGAATCAGAAAGAGCTCTCTTTTATTGGTTCTTTGAAGCTGTTGATGATCCTTCTTCAAAACCTCTTGTTCTTTGGCTGAATGGAGGTTGTTAACTTATCCCAAAGTTTTGCCCTTTTTTAGGTTTGATTAAATTCTTGTTACATTTTCTTGTTTTTTTTAGCTTGTGTTATGCTGGTTTTGGTTGTTTTCTTGATTCTTTGTTTGTATATAACTCTCTTGTTCTTTGGCTTAGTGGAGGTTTGATTAATAACTCATCCCCAAATTTTGCTCTTTTTTTGTTTTGTTGCATTCTTGTTATATTTGCTTGTACTATTTTAGCTTGTGTTAGGTTGGTTTTGGTTGTTTTGTTGATGCTTATGTTGTACTATATAACAAAAATTGAAGAGCAGTGGTGGAGCTAGGTTGAAGAAAGAGGGGATTTGTTGGAAAAAGGGATATTTAAACGAATAGACGGCCATAGTCATTATTTACTTTTTTTCTAGCAATATACATAGATTATACGATTATTATACACAATTATACACACGTATTACATAAATTATGCATATTACACCTGGCTATTTTTAGTTTAAGTGGTTGGGCGGCTGGCGGTTATTTGGGTTAATTCTTCTTGGAAAAGTATACCGTGCAAATAGGGTAATAATTAATTCGTGTTTGGTTATATTGTTGAATCTGTTGACATAAGAGAAAATGCTAGTGAAGTGGCAAAGATAAAAAATTGCTGCTTTTGCATTCTTGTTACATTTTCTTATTTTCTTTTAGCTCATGTTAGGTTGGTTTTGGTTGTTTTATTTGATTCTTTTGCTGTACATGACAACTATTGAAGAGCAGTGACGGAGCTAGGTTGAAGAAAGAGGGGATTCGTTGAAAAATTATACTGGGCAAATAGGGCAAAAACAAATTTATTTGTTTAGATTTAAGTTGTTGAATCCCCTTGTCATTAGAAAAAATTCTAGTGAAGTGGCAAAGGAGTTAAAAAATTGCTACTCTTGAATTCCCTTGTATAAATTCCTGGCTCCGCCACTGTTAAGTAGTCATCAATTCCCATATGCTTGAAGTTGAACGATCATTTTCCTCTTACAAAGATTTATTAAATGAATATTTCTTGGTTGCTCAATGTGGTTGATTGTGCCAATGATTTGTTCTCATATTGGTTATGGATTCTTGCAGGACCTGGATGTTCGTCGATTGCCTATGGGTTAGCTGAGGAACTTGGGCCATTTCATATTGAGAAAGATGGGAAGACCCTTTATTGGAATCCTTACTCTTGGAACTTAGGTATGTTTCTCAATACCTCTTCTTTCTTGCTATAAAAAGTTATGCCAGCTTCTGAGGTTTTTTGCATTTCTAAGTTCTCTCGTCAAAATATCAATTATGAGATATATAATATACATATGAGGCCTTTTCATGCTATTCACCTCAGCGCTTTCGACTTTAATAGAAAAACTTTAGCAATTTGGAAACATAGAATATAGTGACAGGCAGAACCTTATAGTTCTCAGATTTCACATGTGGATGTAAATGGTCCAATCTAATAAATAAGGATTCTCTCTCATGGATTTGGTTTTTTGGATTATCAAGGAAGCTTAAATTTACGTTGCTGGATCATCAAGGCTTGTTCTGTTTTAATGGAAATGACTAAACAGAATCTTCAATGGTTATATTTGTAAATTCAAGGGAAATGACTAGCTGTTTTGTTTCCTTTTATTTTCTTGGGGGGGGGGGGCGCTATCGACTGGATACCAACTTTCTTGAGCCAAGTAATGCTGTCTGTACGATTCTCTTGTAATGGATTTTACTCTTATTGTACGGGTAAATCAGTGATGCCACTAGGCATAGATGAAGCATGATTTGGATTTTGAGTTTGATTAGTTTATAATATACAGATTCTTTGACCTAAAGATTTTACCTGGCCTGACTTGAGTAGTTACTGGCAACCGGTGTTTCTCCAAACAATTTTAAAAGGATAGCAAAAAACTAAATTTGCATGATCACAAGCAGGATTAAGTCAATCACTCTATAGTGCTGCTGCAGTTTTTGTCTGAGACACATAGCTTCTGAAGTATGTATAATTTTGATATAATTCTGGGAAGCAGCATTTTAGGAACTCATCAGGACGGAGTCTGACTCGGTATCTGTTTCTGCAGCTGCAAACCTGTTATTTCTTGACTCTCCTGTTGGAGTTGGTTATTCCTATTCAAACACTTCATCGGATCATCTTAACAATGGTGACGCTCGGACAGGTAATAAATTGACCTTTTAAGTTATTTCCCTGAGGTTATTAATCATATATTTCTGTATAAATGTATTAAATTTCCTTCAATTGTTGCATTACAGCTGCGGATTCCCTTGCATTTTTGCTGAAGTGGCTTGAACGATTTCCAGAATACAAAGGAAGAGACTTTTATATTACAGGAGAGAGCTATGCTGGTAAAATTAATTTTCCAAGCTTCCTGTAAAATTTCTATTTCGAATCATTTTCTGGTTAGCTGTACTTGGTGCAATATGGTTAGATACCCTAGTCGATTGATGGTGACCAAAGTTATCGGGTTCACTGCAGCAAAACAAGTAGCTAGTCATCAAGATGATATTACATGTCTCTTATTCTTACACAGGAAATTCTTAAATATTTCAGGAATTCGATTGCTTGTATATATTAGTATGTAGATGGAGTCGTAAAGATCCTTTACTAGCTAATAACTCACTAATTGACGTCATTTGCTCGATGCCCGGATTGACAGTACTACAGATTCAAGCACTGGTTTGTCTCACTTGCCTAAAGGGTTGACAGAAAGTTTATAAATCCCTATTTCAAACAACTAAGTAGAATATAATTTACATTACGCCAAATCTTGGGCAGAAGCATCCTTTTGAGTTGATTGATTTCAAGTTGTTCGTTGACTATTCACCACACTGCCACTAATCTTATACTAGGTAGTGTTATTATTGTTGTCTGTTTTTGATAAATATCTTTCTTCATATGATTTACTGCGGCCAATTTTTTTCAATATTCAAAGATGCCGGGATGACAGCAACGATCTAGTCTCTTAACATTTGATTGTACTTTATGCAAGCAAATATGTTTCCTTGATATATTCTAGTTCTTTTCTGTTGGTAGCTAAATTCTATTACTGATTTCCTGATTGTGGACCAGGGCATTATGTTCCTCAGCTAAGTCAAGCTATTGTGAGGTACAATAAGGGTGTAAAGAAGCAAGTAATCAACTTAAAAGGTTTCATGGTATGCACGCCTGTTTTTCAACCCGATGCATAAGATTATCAAAGATGAAGCATTTGCATTTGTGTAGTTTAATACTAACACTAGGTAATGAGAATTGCAGGTTGGAAATGCTTTGACCGATGACTATCATGACCACTTAGGACTATTTCAGTTCATGTGGTCAGCTGGAATGATTTCCGACCAAACATTCAAGCAGGCGAATGCTTTGTGCGACTACCAATCATTTATAAGACCCTCAGAGCAGTGTGATAAGATTCTGGATCAGGCTAATGAAGAAGTTGGAAATATTGATTTCTACAGCATCTTCACTCAAACATGCACAGCCAAGTTTAGTATACTTAACCACTTGCTCAAAAGGAGCAATGTAAGTGACTAGAACTTTACTCTCGCTTTAAGTTCAATGATAAAGGTTTAACTCTATTCACTTAATGTTTGTTGTCATGGTTGTTTTGGAGTGCTAATGTTAATGAATCCTAGTATCAGGGAAGCCTAAGTATCAATTAATATTTTTCAAAGGAATGGATTTTGGACGTAGTGCAAGTAAATGACAGATTACAGTGATGAGGTGAATATCTTTGGAGGACATCTTCAACTCACCTCTATCAAATTTCAAAGCACTGTACTTGCTTTTTGTTGGTCTGTTCTTTTATCTCATTGTCAAATGTTGTCAGTGTATTCGATTAGAAAAAGAGTGTATGGCATGGCAAGAAGTGAGACACTTCTTAGTTCTTACAGATGTTGTAGAAAAGTGATAACCATGTGAAAATTGTTAATGGCTTAATTCAAAAAAAAGTTTGACGTCAGTATAATTAATATGGAATCGCAGAAGAGCGAGATTTATGACTTTGGCAAGAGTTAGATTTGTCTTTTATGGAATATCCTAATGGGGGAAGACAAATGGTTTACTTAAAATTGGCGTTCCAAACTGCTAATATACGATATTTTTGGGATTTGATACTCATTTTCCAAGCTTTTAGAGGTCATTGCCGGCCTATAATTGTGAAGGCGATGGACTGGAATAGTAAACTATCATTAAATCATACTTTCTTCTATTTATTTCCATTTTCCTGGATGATGATTGAGATGTTATCAGTATGCTATCCTTTTAGTATAGACCTCTTAAATGATGACAATGTAATTGTTGAACTTGGATACCATGCTGAATAGAACAGGAGATTAAAATGTTGAAAAAGATTTAATCAGCACTATTTTGATCACTGATAAAATTTCATGCCGTTAAATAGAGGGTTGGCCATCTCAGAAGAAGCTATGATCCATGTACAGAGCAGCACTCCGTGATTTACTTCAATCTTCCTGAAGTTCAGGAGGCTCTTCATGTTCATAAGAGAAACTCATCATTCAAATGGGTCGCTTGCAGGTATTTTCATTTTGTTCATTTAGTGGATATCTCCTCAAGATCTAGCTACCCGAAAGTTGGTATTTGGAACGAATGAACACGGTTTAAAGTGGTTTCAAAAGTTGAGGGCGCGGTTGCCTTCTAAAAGAAAAGCTGAAAGTCTATGGGGCAAAAAAGATGTTAAAGGTGTCTCGTGCTATTTCCTTGTTGTATAAGAGTCAAAAATGCATTATTCTGTAGGTTAATTTACTCAGTGAGCTCCATTGTTTTTCAATTGTAATGTCTTAATTTATACTAGGTAGCGCCATATATTTACTCATTTGCCTTACTTGCAGTGACGAAGTATCCAGTGGTTGGAAGGATTCTCCCAAGACAGTGCTGGACGTCTATCGTGAACTGATACGATCAGGCCTTCGTATTTGGGTTTTCAGGTGTGCTTTAATCCGTATACTAAGCTTTTCTTGCTCTTCTCATGTTTACTTGTTAAGTTAGGATGTAAAAAACCAGTGAATGCGTTGAATGGGCCAATATTTAGTTTCACAATTTGACTATCCACTCTGAAGCCGTACGTGTAAGAAAAAGAAGGTTGTCAATTAGAAAAATTCACAATCACAAAGTTACCATAATTGGGGGGGGGGGGGGGGAGGATAAGACTGCCAAAAAACAATAGAAACTGTTCTATTTTTTTGTACCATATGCTTTTCTGGTTCTTGATTATGATTTGAATTAGATTAAAAAAGGGTATAAAACTTAAAATAGCATGTTGGACGCATTCCAATGATTAATATAGGAACCTACAATTGGGAGTGCATTCACAATTCTGATAGTATTCATTTATTTTAATGCTAATCCGGTCTTAAAATTACAAGATTACATTCTCCATATATGCCAATTATTATCGTTGACTTTCACTATTATGAAACTTTTACAAAAGAACTTAACAATTATTTAGAAGAGGAAATGATTTTTGAAATTCATGAGTTGATTGAAAGAAAATTACCTTTAATAAAATGTAAATAGATTGAAAGAAAATACTACTCCGGAGTAGCCATAAACACAGATGCGAGGGAGAAATATTTTTTTTCTTATAGTTCTTGGCAGGGGAGGGAGGTGGATATAATATGTCTGCCCCCTAAAGAAACACGTCCATGGTTACCCCCGAGGAAAAAGAAAAAAAATGAAATGTTGGTTTGTTTCCCTTGTGCTTTTATTTTTTTTGGTACGACGATGTCATGAGTTAGAGCTTAAAATGGAGAAAACGAGAAACATGGCCACCCCAACTTGTTTAGAACTGAGGCGGAAGAGTAGAAGGGGAATCTTACTCGGTCTCTTCTTGTCTCATAGTATTAAAGCCTTAATCCATCAGGTTGTTTCATTCCCTACTATTTGAGAGAGAAGGAGAAAGGCAACTTTGAAGCTCCAAATTCTTCTTTCATGTAGTGGTACAAACAAAGTTGACAAGTACTAGTGTTAAGGATGTTAGGGGGTAAAGTATGATTAGAAAGCTAAACTTGGTGTCACTTGAAACATAGAAATCAAGTGATTTCTTCGTATCTGTCTAAGCCTTGGTGAACATTGGTTACCTAGTGTACCTGTTGCTGGTGGAAGGTAGCAGTGGAATTAGTCGAGGTGAGTACAAGGTACCGCGGACACCACGGTTATAAAAACAAAAGACTAGAGAATTCAAAAGCTTTGTTATATACTCGAGACTGCTCGCAAACATCATTGCCTGAATTTCTTGTACTTGTGAAGACTCTTCAATCATGCACTTCAAAATGTTAACCAAAACTGACAAAATGCTGATAATGCAAGGATGTCTTATTATTTTATTTTTTGGCAGTGGTGACACAGATGCTGTGATCCCAGTTACATCAACCCGTTACAGCATTGATGCTCTAAAACTGCCAACAGTTGCTCCCTGGCGCGCATGGTATGATGATGGACAGGTATTCTTTTTGCTCAATCTTGTTGTCCTTTCCATTTTGAGTCTTCTAGAAGTACCTCAAATTAGATCTGTCTATAGCTCAGCACTTACTTGTTTCTTGATTTAGTATCAATTCTGATCGCCCCACGGTGTGGGATAAGACTGGGTATGTTGTTGTAGTATCAATTTTGATCGTGTCAAACTACTATCATACTAAGATTAATGCATAAAACAGGTTGGAGGATGGACACAAGAATACAAAGGGCTGACATTTGTTACTGTAAGAGGTGCTGGCCATGAAGTTGCTCTGCATAGACCGAAACAAGCTCTCACTCTCGTCAAGTCATTCTTAGCAGGATCATCAATGCCTAGCTTGGAACTAATTAGTGACTCTTAGTTCTGTCTTTTCTTTTTTCCGAGATGATGCTTGTTTATCTCGAGCTGGAGAAAGCTATATCTAGATGAGCAAAAAACAATTGTTACATCGACTGCAGCTACCTGCTCGATATTTTGTAAAAACTCACTCGTCAACACGTTTCTAAGTTGTAAGAGTTTATCAAGGTTTATCTAATGCAAGCATGAGCATACCTTCCTATTATTTCATTAGGAACCGAAGTTATGATGCTTTCTATCTTTTTTTTTTGTTTGACCATAGGATATTCGAAAAGCACTAGTTATTCAGATTCTTAACCTTCACGATGTTGGTTATGAAAACTCATGTTCTTTTATATGCTTGAACGCAATTTTTATAGACCAATATTAGACGTTCTACTTAGTTTATTCTATTCAAGTTCTACTTACTATTTAAGTTATTGAAATCAACTAAAATTTTGCTTATATAATTTGGTGTTGGATAAAAATTGTGCTAAACGTGTAATCATCTCGTGTTTCAGGTAGGGTTCGAGAAATGCTGCACCCAAAGAATGTGATGTAGGCAACCTACTCGGATGTAAAGTAACTGATTTCATAGCTTAAACCCGTGACCTATAGGTCACACAGAGCTAACTTTACTATTGCTTCTAGTTTCCCCTTCAATCACTTAAATATCGAACAAATCAAAACAAACTATAGGACAAGTACTAGAAAGAAGTTTTACCTAGAAACTAATATTAAAATAGTAAACATTCTTATATCAAAATTCTAGAAAGAAACTAAAATAGCTTCCAACTGCAATCTCAATTCATAATTCTGAAAAATAAATAAATAAATTAACAAGATCAAAAATATAACTTTAATTGGAGCATCTATTTGGAAATCTAGGTGTGATCTCTTGTGTAAATGACAACGACAATTGGTGGATATTCACATCTTTACAATTAACTTCTAATTTCTTCGAATTGTATTTCCCTTTTAAATCCACTTTGAAAACTCCATATCCACGTGTAGAAGTACTCATCTCCTTAGCAACCTGATTGCCCTTTATCTTGACGGGCAAATTACTAAAAGTCACTTGTATCGGCATACGCTCTCCTTTTTGTTGATGATAAAGGCCTAAGGTATTTACTCAGAGAATATCTCCCTCGTAGGAAACTGAAACCACCATGCTTTTGTACTCAACTTCACGTGGTGCACGATTCTCGACGACGAAATTGATAGTCAAGTTTTGAGCAGAAAGGGATGAATAATAAGGGATTAAAGATGATGAGGAAATATCAATGTTAGAAGCTGTGATTCCTTCAATTGAAAATTGTGGATATTCAAGGGAAGTTTTATGGGATTTGATTGTCCAAATAAATAAAGCAAATATCAAACCGATCAAGAGGGCTGCAACCGATACAACTACTCCTAACACATCATCAGAATTTTCAACATTTTTTTGTCCATTGGATTGCTTATTGTTGCTTTGTTCTTTCTTTAAAACCATAAATTGACTATTTTTGTCACAAGTTTTGTGAGGAAATGCTTCTGGGACTATCGTCATTGAAAAAAATGACCACACAATTTAAGATGATATATCTAGGGTTTAAGGCGGTGAGAATAAGAACTAAAATCTAAGGGTTAGGGTATACTATATATATCGTGTTCACCTCAGTTTAATATTTTTGTATGTAATTTTTTAAATATTATTCTTTAAAGAGGGTACGTACATATATAGGGTTCTGCATAGTACAAAACCTACTTTCAGTAGAAAATAAAAACCTTTTCCAATATGATTTTGACAAAAAAACTATTTAGAATTTGCATTACCAGTTGATTTCAGATACCAGAGGCTGATCCAGGATTTAAATCTTATGAGTTCAAATTCAAATTTTAAGTGCAAAATTTTAGTCGATTTCAATCACTTAAATAGTAAAAAGGCAAGTTCAGTGCACGAAGCATCTCGTGTTTCACGTAGGGTTCGAGAAAGGCCGTACCCCAAGAGATGTGATGTAGGAAACATACTCGAATGCTAGGGTCGAACCCGTGAACTATAGGTAACACGGAGTTAACTTCACTGTTGCTCCAAATCTCCCATTCAATCACTTAAATATTGAACAAACCAAAACAAACTATAGGACAAATTGGACAAGTACAAGAAAAGTTTTACCTAGAAACCAATATTAAAATAGTAAGCATTCTCATATAAAAATTCTAGGAAGAAAATTTAAAAAGGTTTCCAACTTGCAATCTCAATTCATATTCTGAAAAAAAATGTCTTGCTAGCTGTTATTATAAGATTTAAATCTAGAGAACATGAACATATAATGTCTAGTAAAAAAAAAAATTAACAAAATCAAGATTTATATATAACGTTAATTGGAGCATCTATTTGGAAATCTTGTTGTGATCTCTTGTGTAGTTGAGGACGACAATTGGTGGATCTTCACATCTCCACAATGAATTTCTAATTTCTTCGAATTGTATTTCCCATTTAAATCCACTTTAAAAACTCCATATCCACTTGTAGAAGTACTCATCTCTTTAGCAACCTCATCGCCCTTTATTTTGACAGGCAAATTACTAAAAGTCGCTTGTATCGACGTACATTCTCCTTTCTGTTGATGATAAAGATCTAACGTATTCACCCAAAAAATATCTCCCTTGTAGGAAACTGAAGCCACTATACTTTTGTACTCAACTTCACGTGGGGCACGATTCTCGACGACGAAATTGATAGTCAAGTTTTGAGCAGAAAGGGATGAATAATAAGGGGTTAAAGATGATGAGGAAAAATCAATGTTAGAAGCTGTGATTCCTTCAATTGAAAATTGTGGATATTCAAGGGGAGTTTTATGGAGATTCGACAGTGCAAATAAAACCAACCATCATACCAACCAAGACGATCACAGAAAATACAAGTATTACTACTAATAAATCATCAGAATCTTCAATAATATTTTGTCCATTGGATGGCTTATTGTTGCTTTGTTCTTTCTTTAAACCCATAATTTGGCTATTTTTGTCACAAGTTTTGTGAGGGAATGGTTCTGGGTCGATCCTCATTGAAGGAGAGAGGATTAAGAATTCACGATAGTATATATTTCTAAGGTTTAAAGAGAGCTAAATTTAAGGTTAAAGAGGGTACATATATATACAGTTTTGCGTACAAAACCAACTTTGAATAGAAAATAGAAAACCTATTTCAATATGAATATGACTAAAGACCTATTTAGAAAATACAAACCTATTCCATTGCATCTTGGTGCTCACACGAATTTGAATTAATCGTGCCAGTAGATTTGAGATACCGAATAATTAAACAAAAAACGACCTAAATATAGAGGCAAGTTTACAAAAATATCACTTTTGTTCCAGAAATAACAACACAATAAAACTTAGGTTACATATAATTCTTGGAAGGTTCATCAAGAAAATTATCAGTTGATCCTAAAAACGGACTATAGGTATAGGACTTGATCAATAAAGTAATACAGGTTTATGCTTTTATTCTGCTATATTTACAGATTTAACTCCTCAACTTCCTAGTGACTCTAATTGTTTTTCCCTTCTCAAGAAGCCGGTGAAAAAGGATAGGTAATATTTTTTCCATTTACCAAACTTTTGATGGACAATATATTAGATGTTGAATTAACTTGTTTGGATGGTTGTTACGTATCATTTCATATTGTATTGTAGTTTAGAGTGCTGCATTGTATTGTATTGTTTGGTGAATACAACGTTTGAATAGATTGTATCGTTTGCCACCATCACGTATCAACAATATGAAAAATAAACTTGCAATATTACTAAGAAAAATAGGAAACGACATAAGCATATTATATAAAAAAATAAAATAAAGAATAAAATATGATTATTTAATAAATAATAAGAAATGGCAAGATGGGAAAAAAGAGGTAACAGCGCCCTTTACCTCCACTTTAAAAACTCCAAATCCACTTGTCCTATTTTCCTTAGCGATGTTATAAATATCATAATCATGTTATAAATATCATAATCATCCATTATCTTGAAGGAAAAATTACCAAAAATTACTTGTATCGACGAACGCTCTCCTTTCTGCTGACGATAAAGGTCTAATATATTTAACCAAACGGTATTTCCCTGTAGGAAATTGAAGCCTGCATATCTTTATACTCAACTTCACCATCATCACGATTTTCGACGACAAAATTAATAGTCAAGTTTTGAGTAGAAAGGGTGGAATAAGGGCAAGGTGAAATAGTAATATTAGAAGCTGTGATTGCTTCAATAGAAAATTTGGGAAAAGATTTCTTAGTAGACATAACACTAAAAAACGTTAAACCAAAAAACAAGAAAATAAGGAGAAGCATTATAAGAAATATTATTAGTATAGAAATAGGATACCTTTTGAATAGGAGACCACAACGTTTGTTTCCACAACATTCATCTTGGTTTTGTTCATTGGATGAAACATGAATAACAGTAGAGGGATTGATTCTTTCTATGTTTAAACACATAACGTGGGGGCTAATTTCACAAAGTTTAGAGAGGGAATGATTCTAATTAGGGTTTAATTAACAATTATTATAGAGAGAATATATATTGTATCATCATTTATTTATTTATTTTGGGGGGGGGGGTAGGGGGTAGGGGGTAGGGGGAAGTGTTTTCTTGTTTATTAAGGAATTATAGTTATAGTGAGAGAATGATTCTAATTAATTACTCCCTTAATTAGGGAAAGATTACACAAATAGGTTACTTTAGGCCAAGAAATAACAAAACCCTAAAAACTAAGAGAAAAACTGAAGGAAAATTAAAACTTAGGTTACTTTGGAGGCGTTTGGACATACATATTTTTTGCCTTTTCCGGATTTTTTTTTTTTTTTTCTAAAACGTATTTGTTCATGAAAATTTGTAAGCTCCCATTTCGACATAAAATTTGGGAGCTTTTTTTTAAATTTTATTTTCAAATATCCGTTTGTTTATAGATTTTAGCATTTTTTGGCTGATTATGAAAACAAAAACTTCAAATCCCAAAACATAGCTCTAAAATAGTTTTTGAAGTTTTCTACTCACAAAATTTCAAATTCTTTTCAAGTAGAATACATGTCCAAACACAATTTCAACTTTCAAAAATCAGTTTTCATCTCATCTTTAAAAACTCATCTTTTCAAGTTTCAACCAAATCTATGTCCAAACGCTAGCTAAGTTTTGGAGATTTTTTGGAATTGAGTTTTCAAAAACCAAAAAGCACCTTTTCACCTTTTCGGAATTTTTTTTCCCGTTCACAAAACTTCAACTTTTTTCAAGTAAAATATATGTCCAAATACAACTTTAATTTTCAAATGCAATTTTTCAACTCAACTTCAAAAGTTCTGTTTCAAAATTTATTTTGGTATCTATGGCCAAATGTCTACTTAATCTACAAGTAACATGGAATATCATATCAAGGATGTGGTAGATAGATGAGATCCCTCTGGCCTTAACTTTATAAAATACTTAGTTTTAAGTTTATTTGATTTGTGCTTATTAGCTCTTTAATATAAATAAATAAATAATGCACATTCATATGCTGATAAAAACAAATAGTTCTACTTATTCAAATTTCATATTTAGAGACAACATCTTAATAATATACTCAATTTCAGACGTCTTAGTGGGCGTTTGGACATAAGAATTGTAAGATTTCAAAAAAATAATAATATTTTTTTCAAGTGAAAGTGATATTTGAAAATTAGAGTTGTGTTTGGACATGAATATAATTTTGGGTTGTTTTTGAATTTTTGGGAGTAATTTGAGAGAAAATTTTGAAAAACAGCTTTTTGGAGTTTTTCAAATTTTCGAAAAATTCCAAAATTCATCTTCAAGTGAAAATTGAAAATTTGATGGCGAAACACTGATTACGAAAAAAGTGAAATTTTTTCGAAAAAAAGTGAAAAAGTTCTTGTGTCCAAACGGGCTCTTAATCTCCGGATAAACACACGGAAAGTAATTATGGGCATTACAATACAATTTTAATTTTCTTTTTAAAAACATATTACATTGTTCAAAGAGTTCTTAAAAAATAATTTCGAGAAAAAAATTGTGTATTTGAGTTAGTCGAGAAAATATTTTTGGGAATATTTTTGTTAGTTTTGTGAAAATCTACCTTTGATGTCTTCGGTTTCCAACTTTTTTAGTTTTTGAAAAGTTCTTAAAAATCATTTTCGGCAAATTGATAGGCATATTTACAATTAGAAAGGGAATGCTTAATCCTTTATGCTCTTTCCTTGTGCTTATCAATACTATCTTCTGCAGTTATATTTCTAACCTTTCTCAAAAAATTGTTATAACATTTAACTGTTTTATAATTGTGGAGTTTGAGTTCCCTTACACACGATTATTTCGTTCTATACTTATTATTTCCAATCAGTATAAGTATCGAGTAATTATAAATGAACAACTTTTACAAGACAAGTGTTGTGAACAACTTCAATGCTATCTAATAGATTGAAGAAGGTATTGCCAGAAATCATTTCAGTTAATCAGAGTGCATTTGTAGCAGGGAAGTCTATTGCCCAGAATGTATTTATCTGACAGAATTTGGTTAGGCTGTATAACAGAAAGCATACTAACAGCAACTGCATGATTATTTCGTTCTATACTTATTATTTCCAATCAGTATAAGTATCGAGTAATTATAAATGAACAACTTTTACAAGACAAGTGTTGTGAACAACTTCAATGCTATCTAATAGATTGAAGAAGGTACTGTCAGAAATCATTTCAGTTAATCAGAGTGCATTTGTAGCAGGGAAGTCTATTGCCCAGAATGTATTTAACTGACAGAATTTGGTTAGGCTGTATAACAGAAAGCATACTAACAGCAACTGCCTGATAAAGATTGACTTGAAAAAAGCATATGACACTATTGAATGGGAGTTTGTGGAAGAGATGTTGCATGTACGGGATTTCCCACACTATTTCATCCAATTGATTATGAATTATATCACAACTGCCAAATACTATATTGCAATTAATGGAGGCTGTATGGAAATATAGCAGGTAGACGAGGGCTGAGCAAGGGGACCCTATCTCTCCTCTTCTATTTGTCATATGCATGGAATACTTTACAATAATAATGAATCAGGTGGCAAAACATCATGAGTTTGGGTTTCATGCAAAGTGCAAAAGTCTTAGGCTGAATCATCTATGCTTTGCAGATGATATGTTATTATTTAGTAGAGGGGATTTTCAGACTGTTCTCCTTATGCTGAGGGGACTAAAGACATTCTCCAATGCCTCTGGATTATGCACAAATGCAGCAAAATCAAATATCTTCAGTGTGAGCATGCAATACCAATGTGAGGCAGACTTGCTAGAGCAGACTAGCTATGCAAAAGGCACTCTGCCTTTCAGATATCTTGGAGTACCAATCTTAGCGAGAAAACTACTAGTGGAATAATAAAAAATGCAATTAGTTGAGCAATGCGGTTGTAACCGCAATAATAAAAAGAGTTGTGTTGAGCAATCTTGTGTCAGTTGCGGTGGTTACTATTAACAACAAAAAAGGCCGCACCATTGCATATTACGACGATTTTGATATTCTATAATGGCGGATTTTTGGGAACCGCTGTAATATACTTGTGGCGGACGGGATTATGGCGCTTTCTTAAGCTGTCGTAATTGAGTATTCTGGCGGTTTTAAACCGCCGTTACACTCAAAAATAACCGTTACAAATCACATTTTTTTTTGTAGATCTACATATATGAGTTTTGCTAACCTACTGCATAGTTGTAATGAGTTTTGCTAATCTACTACATAGTTGTAGTGTGTTTAGAACGAAAATAGGAAAGGCAGATTGCAAGTAGCTGAGAATACTGTAATGGTCGTGGAGATTAATAAATTTTTTCTTCACCAAAAAAGTGTTGTGAAAATTAACACACTATTAAGTAATTATCATTTAAAATCATTGGAAGAAATATTTTCATTCCAACAGCAATCTCAATTCATATTCTCAAAAGAAATGTCTTTTGCTGTTACAAGATTGAAATAGAAAGAACGTACATGTGTCTAGTGAAAACAAGGCTAAAAATGATCAAGAGAGAATTATAAAGCTAAAAATTCAACTTCTTATATATAATCTAATAATTGAAAACCAAGCCAATCAATCATCACAAATACATTTTTCGTAGTATATCCAGGTTGAACATTTTTGTAGCAATCTTGTCTCTTTTGTACTTGACGAAAATTGGAGTTTCACATTTCCACATGAAACTTGTAAGCATTCCCGTCCATAAATAATACCCTTGATCTGCACTGTAAAAACTCTCAAACCACTTGTTCTATTTTCCTTAGTGATGGCATTAATAACCTCATCATCCCTTATCTTGATGGGAAAATTACCAAAAGTTACTTGTATCAACTGCTGACGATAAATGTCTAATATATTCACCCAAATAATATTTCTTCCATAGGAAATTGAGACCATTACGTTTTTGTACTTAACGTGACGGGAACTAGGGTTTTCAACGACGAAATTGATAGTCAAGTTTTGAGCGGAAATTAGGGATGATGAATCCGGCAATGAGGAGGAAATATTAATATTAGAAGCTGTGATTGCTTCAATGAAAAATTTGGGATAAGATTTTTCGACAGGTGTTTCCCATGCATAAAGAAAATAAACTAAATCTATCCACATGAAACAGAAGCAAGAATGAGTAGACATGTACCTTGAAAATTTTCACCATTGTTTAGTCCATTGGAGGGCTTAATTATTGGCTTGTTCTTCCTTTGAAAACATAACTTGGCTATTGGGAGTAATTATGTGAGGAACCGAATGCGTAGTTATTTCTGTTGTTACGTGAGACCGTGAGAGAACGGTTTTGGCTATTGGGAATAATTACGCGATGAACGATTAAGACTGAGGCGTAGTTATTGCTATTGTTACGTGAAAGGCGGTGAGAGAACGGTTTTGGGACGATCCTCACTAAAGGAGTATAATATCAAAAACTTAGAAGAGAGTTTAGCACTTAGTGTTAGGGGTTTCAAAAAGAAAAAAGTTAAAAACAATTATAGCTAGTGGGAATTGAACCTATGACCTTACAAAGATTTTGAACCCCTAATCACTAAGCTAACAATTTTGGGCTATGTCAACGGGATTCAAAACTTAATATTATTTTCCCAAAAAATGGATAGAGTTGAATTTATACGCAGTTCCGAAGATATGTGGTACAACTTAATACAGAATGCTAGGATAAATTAAAGGATGAATATAGGTTGGAGGAAACGTAATCCAGGCAAATCAATTATGAACAGTGAATTTAGGATTTTACAAAATAGAATCAATCTAAGAAACTAGAAAGATCACTCTTTGCTTATAGAGGAAATAATACAGTTTTTGATAGTTTTCGTCTCCAAAAAAAAAAGGATCGCTCCAAGAATGATAAACAAGCCCTTTTATAGTGAAGGAGTTTGGCTACAAGTATAATAAAATAAACATTTAGTGGAAGACCCATGATAAATCAGCTTTTCCATAATTTCTGCCAAGATTCCCTCTAGTGGGATTACAACGGCTTTTGTATGCGAGCTCGATCTTGCTTAGAATCCTCGATTTTGGTTCAAGCTTGATTTCGGCTCGAACTCGTGATCTTGGTTCGAGCCCGATCCTGGTTCGAGCCCTCGGATGGATTCCAGGTCGATGTAGGTTGGTTTTTGAATTATCAGTACGATAGATCTACCCGCGCCATGGTTCGATTCTTGTTCGAGTTTGATTATGATATCGATCTCAATACGGACCGGCCTCCTCGGGCTCTAGGTTAGTTCGTGCCTTCCTTCGGGATCTTACTTCGATATACCACCCATCGAACCGTATCGGACATGCCAAGGCTGAAATCCATTTCGACCGTATACAGATAGTCCCCTCGTTTCTCAGAAAGAAATATGACGAGAAACGATATGATTTTCAACGGCTCGATCGGATTATATCTTGTCGATTCCATCAAGTTCGACCATGACACACATGATAGCTGTCCTGTCGATTTAGTCTTTCAAGGCATTTAATGCATATCAGGCAGTGGTCGGCCACTGCTGATAATGAACCGCCGTCGCTTTGAACCTATAAATAATTATCACCTTTATCTTTTACCATTTTGCATCTTCTATCTTCTAAAATTTCTCAATTTCTTCTTTATACTCTCCAGCCTACCAAGAAAGCTGTGATTTCTTTCCGAAAAGACCCCTCAATTCTACCAAATCTCTATCATTTTCTTCTACTCCTTATTTTTGAATTCAAAAATGGCAAAAATATCGCAAATCGTTCCTCAGAAAGAAAAAGCTTCATCTTCACATTGTATCGCCAATGAGACACCGGCGGAGCCACGGCTAGAGGAGTGTGTCCTCGAGGCGTGCGTCCTTACTTCAGATTTTAAAATTGATAAAAGTTCATCGGTCCCTGGCCGGTGTGAGCCGGTATCGAGGTATATGTGTTCGATTACTGAGAAGCACCTCGATCTTTTAAAGAAGGACTGCAATTGGGGAAAAAAAGAAGTGATAATACCTACCCCTGACGAAGACATTACTTCTCATGTGAAAGGGTTTTTGAACGTATATACTTACCCTTTCACTTTGGGTCCCCTCGATTCCGTCGTTATCGACTTCTGTCGACAGTATCAGGTAACCTTAGGCCAGGTCCATCCTTCTTTATGGCGGATGGTTATTCTGATCCGATATTTTGTGAGCAAAATCGAGGGGATGTCGTTCACCCTCGATCATCTTATCCGGCTGTACCGTCCCCGACTTTTTCGGGGAGGGTTAATAAAACTCCAGCGTCGGGCTGCCAAGGCTTTGTTCTCGAGTATTGACGAGGACAGGGACCGGGGTTGGATGAGAAAGTTTGTTCGAGTAAGGACTTCGGACCTGATCCCGATTGAAAAGATGCCCTTTCCCGAGGAATGGAATTTGAAACGTAAGTGTGATTTTGCTGTTGCTTCTATTTTGTTCTTTCATTTGTTCTCTTATCGACACTCCTCTTTTCGTGATGTAGCGATTCCCTGGATGCCCGGAGCGGTTCCCGACCTCAAGAATTGGGTATGGGATCTTGTTTCGACTTCCACATACGAAGAACTCTCATGGCGTGATTTGTCTAAGGGTCGGTGGGAGGCAAAAAATCACGGTAAGCTCATTTCTCAGACTCTGACGAGGCATTTCTCGATATTTTTTATAAGGTTTCCCATATGCAGGTTTGGGTAAGGACGCGGTCTTGAGACCTCTGTCTAATAAGGAGGATGTCTCGACCTTCGTTCCAAAGCCGGCGAAGGAAAATAAAAGGAAGAGAGCTTCGTTGCCCGACTATCCAAAATTGAAGAAGAGGACGGCTCGTAAGCCGAACAAGAATGTTATTCCTTTGACCGTAGAATCCGTTTTGCGCCTAAGGGATGAAGAGGAATAAGAGGAAGAGGATAATGAGTCCACGCTGGCGGTCCGGACGAAGAGAGCCACCGATGCTTCAACGCCGACTGGATCAATGATGCCCTATGGGGCTCCGTCTCGAACTGAAAATATACCGGAGAGAGGTTCTGGTAGAGTCCCCAAACTATCGAATGTCGAATATGCCTCTCATCAAAATCAACCGGCAGGGGTTACACTCGAAGAGCCCTTCGAACCCCTCCAAGCCGAGGGGAATGCTCCGAGCGAGTCACTTGGGGTAGCAGCGATCGAGGACTCGCCTACCTTTCCCGCTTTTTTCGCAAGGGTGATTCGGGAAGCTCAAGCTCTGGGGATCCTCGATCTAGGTAGGCCTCACGATGAAGAGGATCCGTTTCGTGACCTATTTACTGGTATCGAGGATGTTGCTGGTGCCGGTGATGAATCGGAATTTTTTCACGGTTTGCGGCAGGCTTTGAACCAGGTGAGTCTTTTAAAAATCTTTTTGTTGGTATTGCCTTTATGTTCGTCTTTCGTCAACTTCGTTTCTTGTTCCTTTGTAGGCTGTGGCGGTCCATCAAGAACAATGTTCTCGTTCTTAGAATGAGCTGCATCGATACGCGGCCGACCTGAAATGTGCTACCGATGAGAGGAACTCTCTCAAACTTTCCTTAGGGCAGAGAGAGGAGGAAATAAAAGATCTCCGGGCAGAGCTGTCCAAGGCTTATCGAGACCAGGATGATTTGTCTGAGCAGGCAATGATGCTTTTGAAAACCTATTGGTTCGATACCAGAACGGTAGCTAACATTTCGGTCTCACAGCTGCAGCAAACAATCGAGATGATAGGGAAGCTGCGTGAGGAGGTCGATGTGATAAGGATGGAATCCTTGCGGTGGAAAGAAGGTATGGACCGCTTTGCTGCAGAAAAAGAGACTGCTCGAGCCCAGTTATCATCGTCTGAAACCCAACTTCAGAAAATGAAGGAAAAAGGCCTGGTTCAAGCAAGAAAAATTGAGGAGCTCGAGGCTCGGTTGGCCTCAGTACTCGCCAAGGCTGAATCCGATGCTGAAACGGCAAAGACTTATGCGGATGCGCTCGTGGCCGTCTATCGGGCTGATGCTGAAGCTTTCCAAGTTCAGGCAAGAGAGGCAGCCGAATCTGCCAATGGTCGGGCGCATTGGGTCGCCAAACTTGCTAAGTACCGATCTAGGAGAGAAACTCTCGAGGAGATTCATGCTCGTGGCTTCGATCTCACGGAAGAGATAAAAAGGGCAAAAGAACTCGAAGCTGATGCTGAAGCTCTGGTTTCCGATGATGATGACGACGACGATGGGAGTAAAAGCGGATCCGAGAATGGGGGGGGGGGGGGACCTAATAAAGAAGAGACCGCTCCCGTTTAAATTTTTTTTTCTTTTTTTGAACAGCCACCTATGTAGATAAATTTTGTATATAGGCATATCTCTATGTATTAAACCACTTAATCAAACTTGAAACTCGTGGTCTCTGCAACCGAGCGAGCGTTTATTCAAACTTGGGGCAATGTAGCCCTTTAGACTTATTAATTGTCAACGATTCGATTTTGAAGAGAATATAGCCTGTGGGCGTGACGGTCGAGCGAGTGTTTGCTTGTGCTCGAATTGATGTAGCCCGTAGGCTATTTGGTCGAAATGAGAGTTTGCTCGAACTCGAAATAAAAAATAGACCGTAGGTTTGGTCGAGTGAATGATTCGAACTCGAATTGATGCGGCCCGTAGGCTATTTGGTCGAGTGAGTGTTTGCTCGAACTCGAAATGAGAAATAGCCCGTAGGCCTGGTCGAGTGAATGATTCGAACTCGAATTGATGCAGCCCGTAGGCTATTTGGTCGAGTGAGTGTTTGCTCGAACTCAAAATGAGAAATAGCCCATAGGCCTGGTCGAGTAAATGATTCGAACTCGAATTGATGCAGCCCGTAGACTATTTGGTCGAGTGAGTGTTTGCTCGAACTCGAAATGAAAAATAGCCCGTAGGCCTGGTCGAGTGAATGATTCAACTTCGAATTGATGCAGCCCGTAGGCTATTTGGTCGAGTGAGTGTTTGCTCGAACTAGAAATGAGAAATAGCCCGTAGGCCTGGTCGAGTGAATGGTTCGAACTCGAATTGATGCAGCCCGTAGGCTATTTGGTCGAGTGAGTGTTTGCTCGAACTCGAAATGAAAAATAGCCTGTAGGCCTGGTCGAGTGAATGATTCGAACTCGAATTGATGCAGCCCGTAGGCTATTTGGTCGAGTGAGTGTTTTCTCGAACTCGAAATGAAAAATAGCCGGTAGGCCTGGTCGAGTGAATGATTCGAACTCGAATTGATGCAGCCCGTAGGCTTAATTGGCCGAGTGAGTGTTTGCTCGAACTCGAAATGAGAAAATAGCCCGTAGGCTTGATGGTCGCGTTATATCTTAATTCTTCGCATGTTATTACACGCCCGGGTTCGGGCCAATTTATACGAGCATGGCTCGCTTCGGCCATTTGGCTCTTTACAATTTTCCTATCGGGACCCTGTTGTTGTGAAGTAACTCTCTTACGGGGCCTCGGATATCATTATAAATGCTGCACGACCAGTGATTGCCTCATTAAAAACCTTGCCGAAAAACCCATTTGGGATAAAACCGGTATAAGGAAAAAAGAGTGCAACGTGTGCTTTCTGATGAGAGATCCGTCCCTTGTTTGGACTTCTGCAGGGGTCAGTTTTGAGATATAAACGAATATGGAAAGGTTGTACCTTAACAGTAGTACCGTTTTAGATGGTATACATTCCAGTTTCTTGATAACTGTTTGCCGTTTATAACGCCGATCCTGTACGACCCCTTTCCGATGTCCTCGAGTACCTGATATGGTCCTTCCCAATTCGGTCCTAGCTTCCCTTCATTCGGATTTCGGGTATTGATGGTAATTTTTCTCAACACTAAGTCCCCAGGCTTGAAATGGCGGAGCTTGGTTCTTCGATTATAATACCTTTCGATTCGCTGCTTTTGGGCGGCCATTCGGACGAGGGCAGTTTCTCGCCTTTCGTCCGATAGTTCGAGGCTTGTGTTCATAGCCTCGTTATTTGATTCTTCCATCGAGAATTGAAATCTGGCACTGGGTTCACCAACCTCGACTGGTATCAATGCTTCAGATCCATATACTAAGGAGAACGGGGTCGCCCCCATACTGGATTTTGATGTTGTCTGATATGCCCAAAGAACTTCGGGTAGGATTTCTCTCCATCTCCCTTTAGCATCGTTCAATCTCTTCTTTAAGTTTTGAATGATGATTTTATTCGTTGATTCGGCCTGCCCGTTCCCACTGGGGTGGTACGGCATCGACAGTATCCTTCTTATCTTGTGGTCTTCGAGGAATGTTGTTACTTTGCCGCCAATGAATTGCTTTCCATTATCACATACTATTTCGGTGGGTATCCCGAACTGGCATATGATATGATCCCAAATAAAGTCTATAACTTCTTTTTCTCTTATTTTCTCGAACGCCTGTGCTTCAACCCATTTAGAAAAATAGTTAGTCATAAACAAAATGAATTTGGCTTTACCTGGGGTCGATGGCAGAGGGCCGACGATATCCATTCCCCATTTCATGAAAGGCCACGGGGATAGGACCGAGTGGAGTTGTTCTCCGGGCTGGTGGATCATTGGTGCGAACCTTTGACATTTATCACATTTACGAATGAATTCCTTCGTATCTTTGCCCATATCGATCCAATAATACCCTGCTCTGATTATTTTTTGGGCTAATGTGTCGGCTCCAGAGTGATTCCCGCAAGTACCCTTATGCACTTCCCGTAGGACATAATCGACATCCCCCGGACCCAAGCATACCGCCAATGGTCCGTCGAACGTTCTTCGGTACAGTATTCCATCTGATGCCAGAGTGAATCGAGCAGGCTTGGTCCGTAGGGTTCTGGAGTCTTTAGGGTCCAATGGGAGTTTTTCGTTTTTCAAATATTCGATATACTTGTTTCTCCAATCCCAGGTTAAGCTTGTAGAATTTATTTTGGCGTGTCCTTCTTCGATTACCGATCTCGAAAGTTGAACTACATTCCCCGAGCCCGTATCAACTACCTCGACCGATGACCCCAAATTTGCCAGTGCGTCGGCCTCATTATTCTGTTCCCGTGGCACATGTCGTAAAGTCCATTGTTTGAAATGGCGCAAAGTGATAAGCAGTTTATCTAAATACCTCTGCATTCTACGTTCTCAAACTTCTAAAGTTTTGTTTACTTGACTTACCACCAGCAAGGAGTTGCAGTTGGCTTCAATGATTTCTGCTCCCAAATTTCTAGCTAGCTCGAGACCTGCAATCATGGCTTCGTACTCGGCCTCGTTGTTAGTCAACCTGATAGTTTTAATAGATTGTCTAATAATGCCACCCGTGGGTGGTTTCAAAACTATGCCCAGCCCGGACCCCTTTACGTTTGAAGCCCCATCCGTAAAAAGGATCCATACCCCCGATGATGTACCTGATTTTAACAGTTCTTTTTCGGCTTCGAGTACGAGGGCTGGTGTGAAATCGGCCACGAAGTCTGCTAGGACTTGAGACTTGATGGTTGTGCGGGGTCGATATTCTATATCGTACCCACTGAGTTCGACGGCCCATTTGGCCAGTCGGCCTGATAACTCGGGTTTGTGCAAAATATTACGAAGCGGGTAAGTAGACAATACGCATATGGGGTGACATTGGAAGTATGGCCTTAACTTCCTTGAGGCGCTTATCAGTGCAAGCGCCAACCTTTCTAGGAGCGGATATCTAGTTTTCGCCTCTCCTAAGGTTCGACTTGTATAATAAACTGGGAATTGCGTACCTTGCTCTTCTCGAACTAGGACACCGCTTACGGCGACTTCCGATACTGCCAAGTACAAACAAAGTTTCTCATCGGTTTTTGGAGTGTGAAGCAGTGGTGCGCTTGATAGATATCGTTTTAGTCCTTCTAATGCTTGTTGGCACTCTGGGGTCCAGGAAAAATCGTTCTTCTTTTTGAGTAGAGAATAAAAATTATGACTACGATCGGACGATCTCGATATGAATCGGCTTAGGGCGGCAATCCGACCCGTTAGTCTTTGCATGGCCTTCACGCTGTCTACGACGGTGATGTCTTCGACAGCCCTGATTTTATCGGGGTTAATCTCTATTCCCCGATATCATACCATAAAGCCGAGGAACTTGCCCGAACCGACCCCGAAGGCACATTTTTCGGGGTTGAGCTTCATTTTGTATTTCCTCAGAATCTCGAACGTTTCCTGCACATAAATTAAATGGTCTTCTGCGCGCAGGGATTTGACTAACATGTCATCAATATAAACCTCCATTGATTTTCCTATTTTTTCTTCGAACATTTTATTCACTAGGCGTTAGTAAGTGGCCCCTGCATTTTTTTAGCCCGAAGGGCATCACATTATAACAATACGTTCCATATTTGGTGCCAAATGAGGTTTTTTCCTGGTCCTCCGGGTTCATCTGTATTTGATTATACCCGGAATAGGCATAGAGAAAAGTGAGGATCTAGTGGCCGGCCGTGGCATCGATCATGCGATCGATGTTGGGCAATAGAAAAGAATCTTTGGGGCATGCTTTGTTCAAATCCTTATAGTCCACGCACATTCTAAGTTTGTCCCCTTTTTTAGGGACTACAACTATGTTGGCTAACTATTCGGGATATTTTACCTCCCAAATGGACCCTATTTTGAGAAGTTTGGTTACCTCGTCCTTTATGAAGGCGTTCTTTCTATCGGACTGGGGTCTTCTTTTTTGCTTCACCGGTCTGAACCTATGGTCCAAACTTAGCTGATACATCGCTATGTCCATCGGGATCCCTGTTATATCTAAATGGGACCAGGCGAAACAATTGATGTTATTGATAAGAAATTGAACGAGTTTCTTCCTGAGTTCAGGGCTTAACCCCGTTCCCAAGTATACCTTTTGCTCGGGCCGGCGCTCGATTAATATGACTTGCTCTAGCTCCTTGATCGTTGATTTTGTGGCATCGTAGTCATCGAGAATTACGAAAGATCGAGGGACCCTTTGGTCCCCCTCCTCTTCGACTTTCTGATTGTCTGGTTGGGTTGAAGTCGCTGTCTGTGATTGCTATTTGGTGTCCCGTTCTCCTTCCGGGCCCGATCCTTTTATCGGCAAAAGTGAGGACATTGGTTTGGCTTCGTCGACGGCGAATATTTCTTTTGCGGCTGGTTGCTCTCCGTATACCGTTTTGACATCTCCCGATGCCGAAAATTTGAGGACCTGGTGTAGGGTCGAAGGCACGGCTCTCATGTTGTGGATCCATGGCCTTCCAAAAAGGGCGTTATACCTCATATCGCCTTCGATCACATGAAACTTTGTTTCTTGGATAGTTCCGGCCACGTTTATTGTTAAGGCTATCTCCCCTTTGGTGGTTTCGCATGCCATATTGAACCCATTCAGGACCAGAGTTGCAGGTACGATCCGATCCTGCAGGCCGAGCTGCTCTACTACCTTCAATCAGATGATATTGGCCGAGCTACCTGGATCGATCAACACACGCTTAATTTTAGTTTTATTTACGAGTACGGATATTACCAGTGCGTCGTTGCGAGGTTGGATGACCCCCTCTGCATCTTCATCACCGAAGGACAAAGTCCCCATGGGTGCGTAATCTTGAGTCCGAGATCGCTTTTCCCTCACCATCGATGTTTTTGTGCGCTTAAGCATCGGTCCTCGGGGGGTATCGGTGCCATCGATGATCATGTGGATAACGTGCTGTGGTTCTTCTTGCTCGTTCTGCTTGCTGAAATCCCTACTTCTAAAATGGCTCTTTGCCCTATCACTCAGAAACTCCCGAAGATGCCCTTTGTTAAATAGGCGAGCTATTTCCTCTCTTAGTTGCTTGCAATCTTCTGTTCTGTGGCCATGGGTACCATGATATTCGCACGTTTGATTGGGATTTCTCCGGGCAGGATTGGTTTGCATTGGTCGAGGCCATTTAGTGTCTTCGATGTGTCCGATGGCCGACACGAGAGCGGATGCGCCAACACTGAAGTTATATTCTGATAATCGAGGTGCTTCTATAGGCTCGGCATATTTGTCGAAGCCGCTCTTACTCATAAGCCCCCGAGAATTTTGTCCCCGATCAATTCTTTGACTGTTTCGAACTGCGTTGCGTGTTGAACCGTTATTTACTCGATCGGTGACGTACGGTCGATATCGGTCTCTATTTGACCTTTGCTCTCTGTCGATCTGCTTTTGATTAATAACTGCCCTGTTCTGATGAACAGGTCCATACGGGGTCCCCGACTGATCATCCTCGACCCTAATTTTCGATTGATATCGGTTGTCCACATCTGCCCAAGTTACCGCCGGATACTCGATCAAATTTTGCTTCAGCCGATGTGATGCTGTCGAACTTAGCCCGTTCAACCCTTAGGTGAAAGCTTGTATGGCCCAGTCGTCGGTGATCGGGGGTAATTCCATGCGTTCCATTTGAAATCGGGATACGAATTCCCTCAGCATCTCTCCCTGCCTTTGCTTTACTTTGAAGAGCTCTGATTTTCTCGTTGCAACCTTTATGGCTCCAGCATGCGCTTTTACGAACGAATCTGCTAACATGGCAAAAGAATCGATGGAATTTAGTGGTAAATTGTGGTACCAAATCATAGCTCCTTTCGAGAGGGTCTCCCCGAACTTTTTCAATAGCACGGATTCGATCTCATCATCTTCCAAATCGTTGCCTTTTATGGCACACGTGTAAGAGGTGACATGTTCGTTAGGATCGGTCGTACCGTTATATTTGGGAATTTCGGGCATACGGAACTTTTTGGGGATTGGCTTCGGTACCGCACTCGATGGAAAAGGCTTTAGTATCAATTCTTTTGAATCAAGCCCTTTTACCATTGGTCGAGCCCCCGGGATTTGATCGACCCTGGCATTATACGTTTCCACCCTCTTGTCGTTGGCTTCGACTCGTTTTGTGAGTTCCTCGAGCAATTTAGTAATTCCGGGAGTAGTCCCCGATCCCTGCTCGTTAGATTTTACTATGGCAGGCTCTGTTCTGGGGGTGACCTCTCGAAGTAACCCTTGCCGGACCTCTCGAAGTGGATTGGAAACCGGCCTGCTTTGTGCTTGAGTTTGGCTCTGTAGCCGAGCTATCGCTAATTGCTGGGCTTGCAACATATCGAAGATCATGCGTAAGCTGGCCCCGATCTCCTCTGGGTTTTGGGTGTCTTGGGCTACGGATCGAGCACCGCCCTGAATGCTTCTTTCCGGTTCGGAACGCTGGTTTGCTTCCAAAGCAATTTGTGAATTGACATCTAGTGGTGTTTCGGCTCGAATCTCGGGTAGTGCCAAGTTGTTGGTTTCATCTTGAAGGCCAGCTTCGTAATCGGTCGGTGAAGCCATTCAGTCGGTGGCTATTCGTAGCCGAACCTGAATTGAAGGTGTTTTCGGAAATAAGTGACCACTGTTATCCTCGGCCCCACGGTGGGCGCCAAACTGTTTTCTCGAAAAATGGATAGAGTTGAATTTATACGCAGTTCCGAAGATATGTGGTACAACTTAATACAGAATGCTAGGATAAATTAAAGGATGAATATAGGTTGGAGGAAACGTAATCCAGGCAAATCAATTATGAACAGTGAATTTAGGATTTTACAAAATAGAATCAATCTAAGAAACTAGAAAGATCACTCTTTGCTTATAGAGGAAATAATACAGTTTTTGATAGTCTCCGTCTCAAAAAAAAAAAAAGGATCGCTCCAAGAATGATAAACAAGCCCTTTTATAGTGAAGGGGTTTGGTTACAAGTATAATAAAATAAACATTTAGTGGGAGACCTATGATAAATCAGCTTTTTCATAATTTCTGCCAAGATTCCCTCTAGTGGGATTACAACGGCTTTTGTATGCGAGCTCGATCTTGCTTAGAATCCTCGATTTTCGTTCGAGCTTGATTTCGGCTCGAACTCGTGATCTTGGTTCGAGCCCGATCCTGGTTCGAGCCCTCGGATAGATTCCAGGTCGATGTAGGTTGGTTTTTGGATTATCAGCACGATAGATCTAGCCGCGCCATGGTTCGATTCTTGTTCGAGTTTGATTATGATATCGATCTCAACACGGACCGGCCTCCCCGGGCTCTAGGTTAGTTCGTTCCCCCCTTCGGGATCTTACTTCGATATACCACCCATCGAACCGTACCGGACATGCCAAGGCTGAAATCCATTTCGACTGTATACAAATATATATATAAACAGATTTTGCCTTATATATACGGTGTAAGTTTTCGGCGAAGCCTCCTAAATCCGCCCCTGATTACTACAAAACCATAGTTAACTATCATGTGTTTTTCGGGTAAGTAGTTACGTACTTACGTTGAATATATCCGGGGAGAGATCCTAGCTCTCCGCTGAGTTTGCTCTTTCTATTAACTGACTTCTTCAATCATTATTCGAGACAATCTTCCGAAGAAAACAACAACAGCAACAAACCCAGTAAAATCTCACAAGTAGGGTCTGGGGAGGGTAGCGTGTATGCAGACCTTATCTTTGAGGATATTTTCAAAAAATCCTCAGCTCAAGAACAATAAAAATGAAGCAATAGAGAAACAATACTACTAAGAGTGGTTATTGTTGGAGAAGAGGAAATGGAGAAGAGTGGAGATACTGGAGGGGGGTGTGGAATAGAGTGAGAATGTACCAAAACATAGTTCTATGTGTTGGTTGGCAATGCACAATAGCCTGCTGACTAGGGAGAGGCTGGCAACAATGGGGATATGTCATGACGAGACATGTCTACTATATATGTGGAGAGCATAGAGAAACTATGAAACACCTATTCTTTGAATGTGCATTCTCAAAAACATGCCTCACATCAGTGCTGCTATGGATGAAGATTAAATTACAACATTTAGATATAGAAAGTATCTGGACAAGAGTAGCGAGAAGAGCAAAAGGAAATATGAGCAGGTACGTACGTACATAATCTGGGCAGTGATAGCAACAGCAATCTACCACATATGGTTAGCAAGAAATGATATGCATTATGGAATCAGAAAGTCCCAACGGCCTCACAAGGTACAATCGAGTTTCGGTCCGGACTCAAATTTTAGAAGATTCATCACTAGATTTTCTACTCATTTGACGATTTGCCCTTGGTTTGGTGTACTTGTTTGGCTAAGAAATTTTTTTGCATTAATCAAGTTTCGAAAGAAAATTTTACTTAAAGGATCATTACTTATCACTCCCTTAAGGCCACAAACAGTGCACCAAATAATAAAGACGGAGATTAAATACAGAATGAACGAGTTCATGCAGAACAGGAGGGGAAAGAAAGAAAGAAATTGGATAGATCAGCTAGCTATTAGAAGGAAATGAGGTATAGGGTGTATAGATACAAAGAGGATAGTAGAATATAGACACTAATTTGTTTTTATTTCTTTATTTAATTTCTTGGAATGTTTTTTTGTAGGATGTTTGAACTAAAGTTGTAATTGGAGGTTTTTGTTGGAGTATTAATAAAATGTGGTTCGTTCGACCAAAAAACACTATAGCAATAACAAGGTAATAAGACAATGAAGCAAGTAATACAACGAGTAATAACACATACTAGAAAATACTGATTAAAATTAAAATGAAGAAAACGAATACAAAATTAATATTAAAATACTGATTAAATAGAAGATTAAAAAAAAAAAGATGAAGAAGAAGAAGAAGAAGAGAGAAAATGATATGAATGCGCTTCCACATTAACTATGCAGCAAAGCACATGATTATTTTTACTTGCAATGCGTTATTTCTAGCACTCTTAAGTAACGGTCAATTTGCAGCTCCTATGATCATTCTACTAAATATATAAAGTAGGGAAAATAGGGATGACTTGGCACCTCCCTTTGACCAAGAATCCTATTTATCTATTTTCTCCATTTTTTTTGGCTTTTATCCTTTTTTTCCTATTTATGTGCTATTTAAAAAATCGTATTCTTCTTTAACAAATTCCAACAGTCACTTAATTAAAAAATCCAAACATTAAGTGTTTTCACTCTTCTTTCTCCCATGTCTTCAGTCACTACCGTTACTAACATAATGAACTTATTTATATCTTTCCTCATTACTACTACTATTTATTTCTTCTCCTACAATTCCTCCTCTTCCTTCTTAATTTCTTACCCTTTTTCCTTCTTCTTTCCTACTTTTTCCATTGCAGAAGAATTATAAGTTGTTCTTTTGTGTGTATCTTTTACACCTTTTCAGTCGAAAAGGTTGAAATTTGTAATCTTAATTGTTACTATTCATCTTTGCTTTTTTATTTCTTCTACTTTTCTTAATTTTTAGTTGAAAATAATTGTGATTTTGAACTATGTTTGAAGACTTTTCCTGCTTTAATTGAAGAAAATTGGAATATTATTGTGTTTACTGTATTATAAGATCCTGATGTTTTCTTTCTCCTTTTTTAATTTTATTGATTTTGTGTTTGTATTTTTTTGTAGGTTGATTAATATTGTGTGTAGTTGCTGCATTTGGATTATTTTGTTTCAGGGATATAGTTAAGTCATTTTTTAAATTGTATTTTCTGCAGCATTTACACTGGCAATTCAGAGGACGTTTAAGTCTATCACGAGGAGTGGTAATTGATGCTTTATTTCCTTTTGCTTGTAATGTTTTCTTTCTCCTTTTTAATTTCATTGATTTTAGTTTTGTGTTTTCTGCAAGTTGATTAATACTATTGTGTTTAGTTGCTGCATTTAGATAATTTTGTAATTTTTAAGGACATTGCTAAATCGTTGTCTAATGTGCATTTTCTGGAACAATTGCGATTTAGAGGATTTCAAGTCTATCATGAGAATAGTAATTAATGCATCATTATCTTTTGTCTGAAGTTTTGGTTGATCAAAATAAAGTCTTCGCCTACAAATTTAATTTTGTGTGAAAAAGAAATGAAGGTCAATTAGTTTTATATTTTTATGATTTTGTTTTTATTAATTCTCTTATTTACACCTAAACTACATAAGGATTTAAGTATAAAAAACTTTTTTCAACTATCTCCTCCTTTCCCCCCTTTTTCCTTCTCTTTCTCCTTTGGTTTTCAAATAGTGGATGAAGTATCTGTCTCTATAAAATAAAATTTTATGCAAGGCGTAGTTTAGGATAATTTTTGTTTGAACAATTTCATTGCTATGAAATTTGGTCAATTTGGTTGTGCCTTTTTGAAGAAACGTTTCTCATTCTTTGTAGTACATAATGAATCTGAAGTACATTTTATCATGCATATTCTGACCTCTTACTTATTCATATTCGTAATTCATAGTGCAATTTTATAAAAAACTACTATTTGTATAATATTTATCCAACAAAATTTTGTTTTGTTTGTATTGAGATATAGTGCCTGAATTTTTAACTTATGGATTCTGATTCACAATATCTTTTACTTGCTGGGTTCTACAATTAAAACAAAGGAGGTCATTATTGGCGAGAATTGATGGGAGCAAAGATGACTATATATGAAATAATGAAGAGAGTATAAAATAGAAAGCGAAAACTATTTGAAGAAAGAAATGTATCTTTTAGATTTTACGAAAAATTAGCAGGAGAAAAAAGAAGAATATATTTGATTATTTTAGAATGAATAACAAATTTTAAATATCTGGAGTACAATAATAAGGGGTCCAATAAGAACGAGAGAATCAAAGGAAGAAATGAGTAAGAAAAGAACGGGAGAAAAGGAAAAGAAGAATAGTGTAAGGGGAAGGGGAAAGTCTCTAAAATTAGAAATCCCGTTTAATGTGGAACTTAGCCATGTCTGCCATTTTTTTCCTGTCGAATTACAGATTTATTTTTTATGTTTCTTCTTCAATTTTATTTTTATGAAAACTGAAAAGAAAACCTTCAGCTAAATAATCCTGATTGTATTCCAATTAAAATTTAATAGTATACCAAAAAAACAAAATTACTAAAATAGTATACTTAAAAGCATGTCAGTGTTCTTATAATTCCACTTAAAACTTATATAGGAAGACCTCTCTATGACAGTTATCCTTTATGATATCAATTCACTATAACAACCAAGTTTTATTTGGAACTAATTTTTTATGTTATATTGAAATATATATTCTTTATAACAACACTTCATTATAACAGCAAAACAATATCGGAACAGACGATTGGACTATTACAGAGAGGTTTGACTGTAGTATACAACATATGTTATAATATATATATATATATATATATATATATAACAAACAGTATTTTTGTAACGACCCGACCGATCGTTTTGAGCTCTAGCGCGTTTTTCGGCAGTTTGAGGCCTGGAGTAGCTTCACTTCAGGTATTATGACTTATACGTGTGGTCGGAATCGAATTTCGGGAGGTTTGGAGTTGATTTGGGTAGAAATTTCTAAATTCAGAAGCTTTAAGTTGGAAGAATTGACTAAGGTTTGGACTTTTATTAAACGACTTCGGAATCGGGATTTGAAGATTCCAATAGGTCCGTATGATGATTTCGAACTTAGGCGTATATTTGGGTCGAGTATCGGGTGGCCCTGGAGTATTTCGACGCCTATTACTGAAGGTTGGCATTTTTAAAGTTTAAGAATTTCCTAAGTTTGGGTTGAAGTAAATTTTGATGTTATCGATATCCGTTTGGGATTCTGTCACGACCCCAAATTTTCTTCCGTAGGATTTCGTGATGGCACCTAGTCTCTAAGACTAGGTAAGTCTATCAATGCGGAATAACAATAGAAATATGAAATAAATAAATTTGCAAACTCACATAATTATAACTCTCAAAATCCGGTAGAAATAAGTCACAAGTTTCTAAGAATTTATCCTCAATGTATCTATATATCAGGGTCTAAGAAAAATAAAAAAGTAACATAATAATGATAGAAGGGGACTCCGGAGTTTGCGGACGCTGGCAGATATACATCGAAGTCTCCGTACACAGGTAGCTCACTGATGTCTGGACTGGTAGGATGTACCCGGATCTGCACAAAAGATGTGCAGAAGCATAATATGAGTACACTACAGCGGTACCCAGTAAGTGCCAAGCCTAACCTCGGTAGAGTAGCGACGAGGTCAGGTCAGGCCCTACTGGAATAATAATAAAAAAGTATGGTGACATGTTTAACAATACAATAACAATAAATGACAATGGAAGTGAATCAAGTAAGTAGTATGTCACCATTAAATTGCACAGAATAAGGGCAAATAATATCTCGTGGAATGAAAATAGAAATTTACAACTTTAAGAAAAATCACGACAATAATCAAAGGCAACTGCGGCCATAAATAAATATCAACAAGGGCACTCCCGAGGTACTGCCTCGTAGTCCCAAATCATAAATAAATTCACAATAACTCATTTTCTTATATCACCGCGGGAGCCTTCACATTTAATTTTAAAGAAAATATTTTTTTCGAAATAGCATCAAGCATTTTAGCCACCCTTATCACACCGCATGACTTCTAGTTGTGCCCCTACTAGCTACGCGTATCAAGCCACCCTTATCTCACCGCACGCGTTTCAACACCCAGACCTTATACCATTGCATGCGTATCAATATCACAATATATCATAATCTGCACCTCAAGTGCTCAAATATTTTAATTTGCCAAAATAAAAAATATCAACAATATTTTTCACAACAGAGAACTCACGACTCAATCACAATGAGTACAACAATCTCACAAAAATATTCAGGAATAAATAACTCAACAAAAATAATATTGTAAAATTGTTAATAAGTTGCCTCCATACCAAATTTAGAATACCAAATATATCATATTAATAATATTTAAATTTAAGAAATTCAACCTTCAAATAATGCACAGAATAAAAAAAATCAAGTTTCAACTAAATAGGTAAAACAATTAGCAGGAAAAGGTCAAGAAAGTTTAAAGTATAAAAATTAGATCAATGATGAAAAATATACAAGATAAAATAATTTAATTAATTTGAAACGGTGATCCACAAAATTTTAAAGACATAATCTTCCACATTTAACCCGTGTACATACTCATCACCTCGTTTACACGACTTTTATCACATTACAATTATCACATCTATATCAATCCTAGGAGAAATTTTCCCACACAAGGTTAGACAAGTCACTTACCTTGACTTGCTCCGATTTAATCCACTAGTATGCCTTTTCTTCGATTATTCAACTCTGAATGACTCGAATCTAGACAAAATAATTCGATATAGTCAACAAAAATTATAGGAATCAATTTCATAAGAAAATACTATATTTTTCAATAAAATCTGAAATTAACTCAAAAATCGCCCGTGGGGCCCACATCTCGGAATCCGGCGAAACTCACAAAATTCGACAACCCATTCAATTACGAGTCCAACCATACCAGTTTCACTCAAATCCGACTCTGAATCGATATCGAAATCTCAAAAAATTGTTTCTATGAGATTTCTAATTTTTTTTCCAAATTTCAATTTCAAAACACTAATTAAATGGTGAAAATAATGATATATTCGTGTATACTGACTAAATCCGAGATAGAATCACTTACCCCAATATTTTTCCTTGAAAATCTATCAAAAATCGCCTCTCCTCAAGCTCCAATTTGTCAAAAATGGCAAATGGGTCGAAGTCCCCTGCTTTATAATTCTGCTCAGGCAGCCCTCGGCCCTACCTCGATCCTGGACCTCGATCATGGCTTCAATCCTAGCCCTCGATCATGGCTTCGATCCTGGCCCTCGATCATGGCTTCGATCCTGGCCCTCGACCCTGGCTTCGATCCTGGCCCTCGACCCTGGCCCTCGATCCTGGGGCTCGATTTCTGGTCTTCGATCCTAGGCTCGATTTCTGGGCTTCGATCCTCGGCTCGATTTTTGCCACTCGAATTTCCAGCAGAAGAAAATTGCAGCAGCTGGTTTAGTCCAACTTTTGATCCGTTAACCATCCGAAACTCACCTGAGGCCCTCAGGACCTCAACCAAATACACCAACAAGTCCTAAAACATCATATGGACTTAGTTGAAGCCTCAAATCACATCAAATAATGCTAAAATCACAAATCACACCCGAATTCAAGCTTAATGAAACTTAAGAATTTTTAACTTCTACATTCGATGCCGAAACCTAACAAATCAAGTTCGATTGACCTCAAATTTTGCACACAAGTCATAAATGACATAACAGAGCTATAAAAATTTTCAAAACTGGACTCTAACCCCGATATCAAAAAGTCAACTCCCCGATCAAACTTCTAAACTTAAATTATTATTTTAGCCATTTCAATCCTAATTTCACTACGGACTTCCAAATAAAATTTCGATCACGCTCCTAAGTCCAAAATCACCATACGGAGCTGTTGGAATCATCAAAATTCTATTCCAGGGGTTGTTTACACATAAGTCGATATCCGGTCACTATTTGAACTTAAACTTTAAAACTTTGGAACTAAGCATTCCAATTCATTCTAAAATCTCACCGGACCTGAACCGACTACCCCGGAAAGTCACATAACAGTTATAAAGCACAAAATGAGCAGTAAATAAGGGAATGTGGCTATAACTTTTAAAATAACTGGCAGGGTCATTACATCCTCCCCCTCTTAAAATAATCGTTCGTCCTCGAACGAGCATAGAGACATACCTGAAGTGGTGAAAAGATGAGGATAACGGCTGCGCATATCCTGCTCGGTCTCCCAAGTCGCCTCCTCGATCGGATGACTCCTTCACTGAACCTTCACGGAAGCAATGTTCTTTGACCTTAGCTTTCGAACCTGCCTGTCCAAAACAGCTACTGGTTCCTCAACATAAGATAGATCCTTGTCCAACTGAACTGAACTGAAGTCTAACATATGAGACGGATCGCCGTAATAGTTCCTGAGCATGAAAATATGGAACACTAGATGAACTGCAGAGAGACTAGGTGGTAGTACAAGTCTGTAAGCCACCTCTCCAACTCTCTCAAGAATCTCAAAAGGCCCAATATACCTAGGGCTCAACTTGCCATTCTTCCTGAACCTCATCACACCCTTCATAGGAGAAACCCGGAGCAAGACCCGCTCACCAACCATGAATGCAACATCACGAACCTTCCAATCCGCATAACTCTTCTGATAGATTGGGATGTACGAATTCGATCCTGAATCAATTTAACCTTTTCCAAGGCATCCTCAACCAAGTCTGTATCCAAGAGCCTAGCCTCGCCCGGTTAGGACCACCCCACTAGAGACAAGCACCGCCTACCATATAAGTGTGATGACCCAAAATATCATCTTTAAATTTGATAAGTAATTCTGTATTCTAAGACCTCAAAAATATAATTTATCATTTCTCGACTTGCGTGCGCAGCCCGTACAATTTTCCAGAAAGTTTTTATGTAAAACATGGATTAAAATGTGAAATAGAGCTTTAAAACTCAACTGAGTTGACTTTGGTCAACATTTTGAGCAAATGGACTTGAATCAGTGTTTTGACAATTCCGGTAGGTCCGTATCATGATTTGGGACTTGGGCATATGCTCGGAATCGAATTCTGAGGTCCCTATCCCGAGATATGAAATTTTGATGAAACATTAAAAGCTTGAAAGCTTAATAATTTTTAAGAAATTTCTGATGTTTGATTTATTGACCCCGGGTCTGTATTTTGGTTCTGGAGCCTGGTATAGGTCCACTATAATATTTATGACTTGTCTGCCGAATTTGGTGAGAATCGGAGTTGATTTGACATGATTCGGACGTCCGGTTGTGAAAATATAAGTTTTAAAGTTTTCTTGAAAACTTCCTTTGATTTGATGTCCGATTCGTAGTTCTAGGTGTTATTTAGGCGATTTTATCGCGCAAGCAAGTTCGTATGATAATTTAGGACTTGGGTGCATGTTTGGTTTGGAGCCCCGAGGGCTCGGGTGAGTTTCAGATATGCTACGGGATGATTTTGAACTTAGAAAATCTGGTTTTTGAGCTTCTATTGTCATCTGGTGCATTGTGCTTCGCGATCGTGAAGAGAAAATTTTAAGCCGTGAGTTTTACTCTTCGCGTTCGCAAAGATAGGCACGCGAACGCGAAAGGCTAGCTCCCAGTGCACTGCAAACGGAAGCTCAAAGCTGCGATAGCGAAGAAGGAATGAGGCAGAAGCTGAAGCACCGAAATTGTGCTACGCGATTGTATCAACCTGTACGCGATCGCGTAAGGCTGAGAAATTGTTCTCTGCGATCGCATGGCCTTATACGCGATCGCGCAGTGTTAAACAAACCTGGGCAAATTTTGTTTTACGCGATCACGAACGAATTTCCGCGATCTCGATGAATAAAAATCTGAAAAAAAGAATATAAGTTCTGGAAATGAGGGTTCGACCCATTTTCAACCATTTCCAATTTTTGAGCTCGGGTAAGGCGATTCTTGGGCGATTTTTACGGAAAATCATTGGAGTAAGTGCTCCTTATCCTATATTTATTATATTTCATGATTTCATACTCATTTATATCATGAATCCGTGAATTTATGGAAGAAAAATTAGATTTTTATAAAATCTTCCAAAACGAAAATTTAAGATTGGAAGGTCCATTTGATATCAGAATTTGATAAATTTTGTATGGTTGGACTCGTATCGGAACGGGTGTTCGGATTTCGTAAGTTTTTTCGAGATTTGAGACATGGGTCCCACTGTCAAATATTTAAATGAATTTCAAATTTTTTCCGGAAAATTAGTAAATTCATATGGAATTAATTCCTATGAATCGTATTGAGTATATTGAATTATTTATAAATAGACTTGAAACTTTTGAAGACAAATTTAAAAGGAAAGGACGTGTTCGAGTAATTGATTGGAATTTGCAAAGCGAGGTAAGTGTCGTGGTTAACCTTGACTTGAGGGAATAGAACCCTTAAACTATTTGTAATGTGAAATGCATGTGAACGACGTATAGGCGAGGTGACGAGTGTCTATACGTCGTCAAATTAATTGTTTGCATAATTACTTGAAAAATCATAAATCGTTTTAAATCATGAATTAATTATTATAATAATTATTTCTCTCCTATTCTTTGTCAAATATTAATACTTGAATTCCTTCATTAATTATTACATGCTATTTGAATTATGTGTCTTAATTGTTATTTGATATTTAACATATTAAATATTAAACTGCCTATTTTCTCCCTGATTTCCATAATAATTTGCTATTTGTCATTGTTTGTTTCATAATTAAATCATAATTATTGTATGCTTGTTGTCTTATACTTTTATATTAATTGTTGCATTTATTGGGGAAATTTCTTCTATAAGAATTGGTAAATGGATATATTGGAGAATCGGGTTGCACGCCGCAGCAGAATTGATTGAAATGGATATATTGGAGGATCGGGTTGCAGGGATCGGGTTGCACGCCGCAACATACTTATTAAAAAGTCCATATTGGGGGATCGGGTTGCACGCCGCAACAGACTTATTAAAAGTCAATATTTGGGGGATCGGATTTCACGCCGTAATAGACTTATTTAAAAGTCCATATATATATACTTGATTAAAAATAATTATATGAGAGGATTGAAAATGAATATATTGTGAGAGCGGGTTGCACGCTGCAACAGAATTGAATGTGAATATATTGTGAGAGCGGGTTGCAGCAAAGAATTGAATGTGAATATATTGTGAGAGCGGGTTGCACGCTGCAACATCATTGATGGAAATGATAATTGGTTATGACTGCTGAATTGGCTTCAATTATTATAAATGAGTTACCCGATTTATTTCTATTATTTGTTTTTACTAATATGGCATACATGTTAATGTAAGTGACCCGCCTTAGCCTCGTCACTACTTCGTCGAGGTTAGGCTCAGTACTTACCAGTACATGGGGTCGGTTGTACTGATACTACACTCTGCACTTCTTGTACAAATTTTGGAGTTGGTCCCATCGGTGCACCATAGACTTGCTCGGATTTCAGCTACTCAGAGGAGACTTGAGGTATAACTGCACGACGTCCGCAGTTCTGAAGTCCCCGTCTACTTTACTTTAACTGTGTGTTTATTTTCAGACAACTTTATTTTATTCAGGCTCTTATTTGTATTATTCTAGAAGCTCGTGCACTTGTGACACCAATTCTGGGATGGTATTTAGACACTGTTGTTCTTTTGGATTATTCACTATATTTCAGACTTTACTTCCGCATTTGTTCCTTTGTTATTAATAAATTTAAAAATTATTTTAAAATGGATAATATTATTCTAACGTTGGCTTTCCTAGCAAGTGAAATGTAGGTGCCATCATGGTCCGAAGGTGGTAATTTTGGGTCGTGATAGTTGGTATCAGAGCACTAGGTTACATAGGTCTCACGAGTCACGAGCAAGATTAGTAGAGTCTGAAGGATTGGTACGGAGACGTCTGTACTTATCTCTAAGAGGCTATAAAGTTTAGGAATAATATCACTTCTTTCTTATTCTGTCGTGCGAATTTATTCTATCATCGATGATTGAATCATTCTACTCTTATTCTCTCGCAGATGGTGAGAACACATAATACCTCTACCGATGGACAAGGACCAGAGCCCCCGGTGGCAACTATGGCCAGGGGTCGAGGTAGAGGCCGAGGCAGAGGCAATGGTAGAGCTCGGTCCAGAGGTCGAGCAGCTGCACCTGTTATAGAACCTCAAGTGGATCTTCAGGAGGAAGTTCCAATTCAGAATGTACCAGTTGGACCAGTTCAGGTCCCGGAAGGATTCATAGCCACTCCAGTACTTCATGACGCTCTAGTCCATTTGGTAAGTCTTATGGAGGGTGTGGCCCAGAATGGTACATTTCCAGTGGCACCAGCCATCTCACAGGCTGGGGTAGGAGCACAAACTCCTACTACTCCTGCTCTGGAGCAGATGGCTCCCCAGAATCAGGCTCCAGTAGCACCGCCAGTTGGGGTAGTTCAGCCAGTTGTTACGGCACAGACCGATGATAGGCCCGCCATGTCTTTTGAGTCCTTATTGATACTGGATAAGTTTACTAAGCTCTTTCCAGTTCACTTCAGTGGTACACCTTCTGAGGACCCACAGGATTATCTTGAACGCTGCCACGAGGTGCTGCGGAACATGGGTATAGTTGAGACCAATAGGGTTGATTTTGCTGTATTTCAGATGACGGGTTCTGCCAATAGGTGGTGGAGAGATTATACATTGACCCAACCAGTCGGATCGGCTGCACTTACCTGGGAGCAGTTCTCTCAGCAATTTCTGGAGAAGTTCCTCCCTATCACACTAAGAGAGGAATTCCGCAAGCAATTTGAGCGTCTATAGCAGGGCAGTATGACTGTTACTTAGTATGAGTCCCGTTTTGTGGATTTGGACCATCATGCTCTCCTTTTACTACCTACGGAGGAAGAGAGAGTGAGGAGGTTTATTGAGGGACTCAATGTTCCCAAAACACACATCCTAATGTCGTGGCTGCTAAAGCTGAAGCTAACCCAAATGGGCCGGATAACCGCTGTAGTAACTCTGGAGTGGCGGTGCACTGATAGGAGCTGAATGTGCACTAAATGTTGGCTGTCCATAGTAAGGCATAATAGGACCTTGACTCCCTGAAGCACCGGGAGATGCATGAAGTGCTGAATAAAACGGTCTGAGAGGATGACTCCTACCAAAATTACCCCTGCCTCCAGACGAGGCACCACTGAAACCACCGAACTGACGAGGCCTCTTATCAGACCTCTACCCTCTCTCCTGTGCAAGAACCATCTTGATCCTCCTTGCGACATTAGCAGTCGCGTGAAAAGAAATCTCACTTCCGGTCTCCTTGGCCATCTAAAGTCTGATCAGGCCATTAGAGGTGGAGGTTAGACCGTTAGAGGTGGAGGCCAACCAGTTAGAGGCCGTCCCAGGGACACAGTTCAGAGTGGTGGGGCCCAGCCCCGATTTTATGCTTTTCCAGCTAGGCATGAGGCCGAGTCATCTGATGCTGTGATCACAGGTATTATTCCAGTTTGTCATAGAGATGCTTCAGTTCTATTTGATACAGGACCTACTTATTCCTATGTGTCCTCCTATTTTGCTTCATATTTGGTTGTGCCTTATGATTCTCTGAGTGCTTCTGTATATGTATCTACACCGGTGGGAGACTCTGTTATAGTAGATCATGTCTATAGTTCGTGTGCGGTTACTATTATTAATCTTGAAACTAGTGTGGATCTTCTACTTCTTAATATGGTAGATTTTAATGTCATCTTGGGTATGGATTGGTTGTTCCCTTATCATGCTATATTGGATTGCCATGCCAAGACAGTGGCCCTAACTATGTCGGGGTTACCTCGGTTAGAGTGGTCAAGTAACTCTGGTCAAGTTTACGCGAACGCGACGAAGTGGTCGCGAATGCGAAGAAGGAAGGGGAGTCGGGACCCTGAGCCATTAACCCTTCGCGAACGCGAAGCTTGGACTGCGAACGCGAAGAAGGAGGGCAGTTGGCTACCGCGAACGCGATGCTGTGCATGGTCAGGCCTTCACGAACGCGACACTGGTCACGCGAACGCGAAGAAGAAAAGCCTGGGCAGTGAGTTTAAGTTCTAAAAAATGGGACTTCGTCCCATTTTCCATTTTTCACGGATTGGAGCTCGGGATGAGGCAATTTTTGGGAGAATTTTAGAGGAAACAATGAGGTAAGTATTCTTAACTCAGTATTGGTTAAATTACCCGAATCCATGGTTGTTTTTAACATTTAATCGTTGAATTAAGTTGGAAAAAAATTGTGAAAACCCTCTCGGTTCAATTTAAGATTTGGAGGTCGAGTTATAATCGGAATTTGATAAAATTGGCATGGTTGAACTCATATCAGAATGGGCGTTCATATTTTATAACTTTTGTCGGGTTCCGAGATGTGGGCTCCACGGGCAATTTTGGGTTAAATTTCGGAATTTTGTAGAAAATTTATATTTTCATATGGAATTTATTCCTACAATTTGTATTGATTGAATCTAATTAATTATGACTAGATTAGAGCCGATCGGAGTCAGAAAATTGAGGAAAGGGCATACTACTTGACTGATTGAGCGCAGTTTGAGGTAAGTATCTTGCCTAACCTTGTGTGGGGGATTTTTCCCTTAGGATTTAAGTCTTCTATATTGATTGTAGTCCATGTACGCGAAGTGACGAGTGCGTGCTCAGACTTATTTGTGAAAAGTTGGCCTTTTAGGATTCTTAGGTCCCTGTATTTACTGAGTATGGAGTTGTTCTTGATATGATTAAGTTCCTATTTACTAGTTTCAACTCTACATGCTTTAATTAGAATTAATCGTTCTTAGGATTTACTCTTATTGCCTATTTGACTCTTATTTGACTTAACTGAAGATTTTACCTCCTCTATTGTCATGCTATCTTTTCATACTTGCTTATCTTTAATTGAAATTATTAATTTTCTTTTCTTTTCATCCTATCATTGTTTAGTCTTAATTGGAGTTATGATTATCTTCCGCTGCTTATCCTTACGTGAATCGTTGAATATTTCTCGTAATTGCTCAACCTCAAAAGGAGTTTAGATAACCTATATCTTAGTTGACTTGCCATTATTTGGAACTATTTGACTCGTGTTGGCTTCTTATTGTTGACTTGAATATTCTGGAAATCGTTGCTATATTTTTTGTTTTGTTTTCCCTTGTTAAGCTGCACTCCTTGTGCCGGGCATTCTTTACTGTGGTATTTCCTTGTGAATGAGTTCTACCGTTCTTGTGATTTAAATTCTTGAATTGATTTGCTCGTCATACTTTGCATTTCTGTCATTGTTGCTTTTGTTCTCGTTGTGGTGATGTACGAGGTTTCTGTCATATTTTAGTTGTTATCTCTGTTGTTTGCACTGTATATTTAAATTGGGACTACAGACGTATTCCAGGAGATCCCCTTGTCTTGCATATTTACTTTGGGACTACGGACGTATTCCGGGAGATCCCCCAGCACTGCATATTTAAATTTGGACTACGGACGTATTCCGAGAGATCCCTCTGTCTTGCATATTTACTTTGGGACTACAGACGTATTCCAGGAGATCCCCCAGTACTGCATATTTATTTTGGGACTACGGACGTATTCCGGGAGATCCCCCCTGTGCTGCATAACTAATTCGGGACTACAGGACGATATCCCGGTAGATCTCCCTTGTGATTATATCTGTGTTCGGAGCTGCTAATCTTCCATGCTTAGGTGTCACAGAGTGACTTATACTAGAAGGATATTACTTGAAAAGTTTATATTTGAATAGTATTTATCTTGAAAGAACTATGTTTGAAGGTTAATTATTTGAAAAGTTTATATTTGAAAGGTTTTATCTTGAAAGAACTATGTTTGAAAGATATTTATTTGAAGGAAGTATATTTCAAAAATAATTTCTTATTGGAAAGGATTATATTCTACAGACCTCAATTTAAAAACTTACGGGTGAAATTTTACACTTGAAGGATTTGACTAATTTATTGGGGTTGTTGGGTGAGACCTGATGTGAAAACTATTGCAGCTGCTGAGTTACTACTTGCCTTTACTGTATTGTGATTTTTGGATTTGGGTTGTGTTTTCGTTCATTCTTCTGTGACTTATTCTGGTGTTCCGTTGTTACTTCCTGTTTTTCCTTCCTTATTGCAGTTGTTATGTCATTAGCCATATCGCGGGGTCCTTAGATAGATGTCATGTTCTGTCATCCCTATACTTGTGCTTGTTCAGTTTATTAGACCAATGGGTGTCTTGACTAGTCCTCGTCACTACTTCACCGAGGTTAGTCTTGATACTTACTGGGCACCGCTGTGGTGTGCCCATGCTACTCTTCTGCACAATTTTTGTTTTGTGCAGACCCAGGTATTTGTTCGTTAGCTAGCTGTGTGGACGATCGCTGCGGAGACTCAAGGTAAACCTGTCGCTGCTTTTGTAGGTTTCGGAGTCACCTTCAAATTTTTCTTTTGCACTGTTTATTCTTATTTCTGGACAGTTGTATTTAGAAGTTTTCTAGCAAACACTCTGTAGAGGTTTTGACTTGTACTACCGATTTTGGGAATTGTAAGAGATTTATATTTAACTTGTTAGATGTTATTTAAATAATGTTATTTCAATTAATGTTAGGCTTACCTAGTTCCTAAGACTAGTTGCCATCACGATACCAAACAGAGGGAAAATTGGGTCTTGACAAGTTAGTATGAGAGCCCTAGGTTCATAGGTGCTATAAGTCATAAGCGAGTTTAGTAGGGTCTTGCGGATCGGTATGGAGACGTTTGTACTTATCTTCGAGAGGCTACAGAACTATTAGGATAATCTCACTTCTTTCATTCCATCGTGCGAGTTCATTGATCTAGAAGTTTGAACTTTTATCATTCCATTCTCTCCCAGATGTTGAGGACACGAGATGTAGTTGCTGATAACGTTACCCATAGCGGATGTCACTAGAGGCAGAGGCCGACGAGGAGCATGTGCCGCAGCCAGAATAACTCCAGAGCAGCAGGTTCACATTGGTTAGGTTCCGGGTATAGTACTAGTATAACCCGTTATTCCGGTTCAGCCTGAGGTCAGGCCAGAGGCATCGGAAAAAAAACAAAAGAGGCTTGAGAGGTTTAAGAAGTATGACCCATCTACTTTCAGTGGCACAGCTTCAGAGGATGCACAAGGATTTTCTTGAAAAGTGTTATTGTATTCTCCGCACCATGGGTATTGTGGAGGTGAGCGGAGTTGCCTTTACTATATTTTAATTGTCAGGCGCAGCTTATTGGTGGTGGAAAATCTATGAAGAAGGTAGACCAGCCGATGCAACACCACCGACTTGGCTCAATTTTCGAAAATATTCTTGAATGAGTTTGTCCCCCAGACTCTCCGAGATGCGTGATGCACAGAGTTTGAACGGTTGCGTCAGAGCACTATGGCAGTGTCAGAATATGCTATCAGGTTCAGTGAGTTAGCCCATCATGCACCTATCTTAGTTCCTACAATTAGAGAACGGGTCCGCAGATTCATTAAGGGGCTCGATTATGATATTAAAATATGCATGGCTCGAGAGTTGTAAACTGATACTCCATTTTAACAAGTAGTGGAGATTGCAAGGAAGATTGAGGGTGTTTTAGACAAGGAAAGGTAGTCTAAGGAGGCCAAAAGGTCTCGAAGATCTGGAAGGTTCAATGGATTTTACTCTTCAGCTAGGACCCATTATAGTGAAGGCTCGAGCAGTCGGCTAGCTCAGTCCGCACATCATACTACTCGGAGTGCTCTAGTAAGTTCTTGTGATGCACCACCGGCACGGGATTCCTATAATGGTTATTCCAGTTATCCGGCACAGACTCAATACGAGAAACCGCGACCTCAGAGGGGTTGTTATGAATGTGGTGATACAAGGCACATCATGAGAGATTGTCCCAGACTTGGGAGGGGTGGATTTAATCAGAGCACTCAAGCTACGGGCTTTATTACAGTTAATACTCAAGGTGCACAGTCAGTTAGAGGTGGAGGACAGGCAGGTAGTGGGCGCCTAAGAGGTGGAGGCCCGACCCGTTGATTTAATCACTATGATTTGGCTGAGGCCAATATAGCAGATGGTGTCGACACAGGTACGATCTTGATTTTTTATTATAAAAGGATATTTTCCTTAATTTGATTCGGTTCTAAATATTGAGGTGAGTCCTCCTATTATGCTCCACTTATGGGTGGGCTTCGTAAATTTGTGACCCACTTATATGTTTATCCCTGTTGGGAGATTTAAAGATGTGAACCCGTGTCTGTCATTATATTTTTGGTACACAATTGAGGGTTATAAGCCCAAAAGTAATTTTTATTATTCATTACAATGGGTTTAATGTGTTTCGGAATAATTGGTTCCAATTTTTATGAATTATATGCCATACCGGTAGGAGGGTTCATTATGGGTTGTGAAAATTATTTATGAAATATATTGAAAAGAATAAAGAAAGGAAATTGACATTTCAGTTGGCACAATGTGCATAATACTTGTGATACGGAGTTGAGGACGAGATCCTCGCATTTATTTTTTTTATGATGTGAAATATTTAAACCGGGCTACAAACCACGGTGGAAGTTATATAAGGACGAGGTCGTTGTGGTAAAATATTTATGAGTTTAAAATTCTCCCTGTGTGAAATTTAATTCGTACAATAATATTAATAGGGAGTCATGCATGTTAGTCTTATTTGATAATGCTTGTATATTTTATGTTCACATTCAGCCATGTTCGTGCTGTAAATATTGAGTTTTAGCATATGAGGTGAGTGCCCAGGTGGCGTTAAAAGTGACTCATTAATCCGAGTAAGTAATCATGAGGTCTTCATGCCTCACATTCTGTTGTCAGTGCTTGTGATGCCGAGATTAGTGTTATTGATATATACCTTGTGGTATTTTGTTGGGTTGTGGATGTGTTGTTAGGAGTTGTTTTGGTATTACTCTGGCAGGTGGATAGGCCTAATTACAGGGGAGACTCTGCCGAAATTTCTGAAAAATTTGAAGGATTGAGAATTTGCAAAAGAAGAGATAAATATCTTATGTGTTTGAGGGCGAATGATCCTAAGCGGGGAATAATGCAGCACCCCAAAGAAAGTTTTGAATTATTTCAACACTATTGAGGGAATAATGATGTGTGAATAGGCACTAGTTGCTATAGCCAGTTGAGACTAATACCGGGGCGCTGTTGTGAGAAATCAGGCCTTTTAAAAATATTGGAGCGTAAGAAAATGGTCTTAAAGTTTTCAAGTATGGATAAAATAAATAATCTCAAATGAGATGATGTTGTCACGCTTATCTCAAATGCGGTAGCGTGGAATCAACCGTGAGTATATGTGTAAAAGTAAAATCATCAATTTGGTAATCTCAGAATAATTCTTAGAACGTTCGAGGACGAAAGTTTGTTTAAGAGGTGGAGAATGTAACGACCCGACTTGTCGTTTTAAGAATTTATGCCCCGTTTAGTGACTTAAGGTCTCGATCAGCTTCGCAATATGTATTATGACCCGCGGGTGTGGTCGAGTTTAATTTACTAAAGATTCGGAATTAAATTAAAAGAACAATCCTTAATTTGAAGCTTAAATGGAAAGAGTTGACCGGAGAGTTGACTTCTGAGCAAACAACTCCGGAATGGAATTTTGATGATGTCAATAGCTCCGTATGGTGATTTTGGATTTAGGAGCATGTCCGAAAAATTATTTGGAGGTCCGTAGTTGAATTAAGCTTGAAATGCCGAAAATTAAATTTTTGGGAAGTTTGACCGAGGGTTGACTTTTTGATATCGAGGTGGAATCCGATTCTAGAAATTTGAATAGGTCCGTTATGTCATTTATGACTTGTGTGCAAAATTTGAAGTCATTCTGGATTAATTTGATGTGTTTCGGCACAAGTTATAGAATTTTAAAGTTCAAAATTCATGGATTTTTTATTTGAAGTGTGATTCGTAGTTTAGATGTTGTTCGATGCGATTTGAGACCTCGATCAAGTTTGTAATGTGTTATGGGACTGGTTGGTATGATTGGTTGAGGTCCGGGGAGCCTCAGGTGTGTTTCAGGGTGGTTTCAGATTATTTGGAGCTGTTTTGGAACTGCTGGTTCTGGTGTCTGGTTTCCTTCTTCGCGAATGTGAAGGAAGTCCCGTGTTCGCGAAGAGGAAATTTTGGGGCTGCTGGATTTAACCTTCGCGAACGCAAAGCAGTGGACGTGAAGCGAGGCAAGGTCTGGTCAAGCTTACGCGAACGCAACAAAGTGGTCGCGAACGCGAAGAAGGAAGGGGAGTCGGGACCCTGAGCCATTAACCCTTCGCGAACGCGAAGCTTGGACTATGAACGCGAAGAAGGAGGGCAGTTGGCTACCACAAACGCGAGAGCTTGAACGCGAACGCGATGCTGTGCATGGTCAGGCCTTCACGAACGCGACACTGGTCACGCGAACGCGAAGAAGAAAAGCCTGGGCAGTGAGTTTAAGTTCTGAAAATGGGACTTTTTTGATGGATTGGAGCTCGGGATGAGGCAATTTTTGGGAGAATTTTAGAGGAAGCAACGAGGTAAGTGTTCTTAACTCAGTATTGGTTAAATTACCCGAATCCATGGTTGTTTTTAACATTTAATCGGTGAATTAAGTTGAAAAGAAATTGTAAAAACCCTCTCGGTTCAATTTAAGATTTGGAGGTCGAGTTGTTATCGGAATTGGATAAAATTGGCATGGTTGAACTCGTATCGGAATGGGCGTTCATATTTTGTAACTTTTGTCGGGTTCCGAGACGTGGTCCCCACGGGCGACTTTTGGGTTAAATTTCGGAATTTTGTAGAAAATTTATATTTTCATATGGAATTTATTCCTACAATTTGTATTGATTGAATCTAATTAATTATGACTAGATTCGAGCCGATCGGAGTCTAGAAAATCGAGGAAAGGACATACTACTTGACTGATTGAGCGCAGTTTGAGGTAAGTATCTTGCCTAACCTTGTGTGGGGGATTTTTCCCTTAGGATTTGAGTTTTCTATATTGATTGTAGTCCATGTACGCGAGGTGACGAGTGCGTGCTCAGACTTATTTGTGAAAAGTTAGCCTTTTAGGATTCTTAGGTCCCTGTATTTACTGAGTATGGAGTTGTTCTTGATATGATTAAGTTCCTATTTACTAGTTTCAACTCTACATGCTTTAATTAGAATTAATCGTTCTCAGGATTTACTCTTATTGCCTATTTGACTCTTATTTGACTTAACTGAAGATTTTACCTCCTCTATTGTCATGCTATCTTTTCATAATTGCTTATCTTTAATTAAAATCATTATTTTTCTTTTCTTTTCATCCTATCATTGTTTAGTCTTAATTGGAGTTATGATTATCTTCCGCTGCTTATCCTTACGTGAATTGTTGAATATTCCTCATAATTGCTCAACCTCAAAGGGAGATTAGATAACCTATATCTTTGTTGACTTGCCATTATTTGTAACTATTTGACTCGTGTTGGCTTCTTATTGTTGACTTGAATATTGTAGAAATCGTTGCTACATTTTTGTTTTATTTTCCCTTGTTAAGCTGCTCTCCTTGTGCCGAGCATTCTTTACCGTGGTATTTCCTTGTGAATGAGTTCTACCGTTCTTGTGATTTAAATTCTTGAATTGATTTGCTCGTCGTACTTTGCATTTCTGTCATTGTTGCTTTTGTACTCGTTGTGATGATGTACGAGGTTTCTGTCGTGTTTTAGTTGTTATCTCTGTTGTTTGTGCTACATATTTAAATTGGGACTACGGACGTATTCCGGGAGATCCCCCTGTCTTGCATATTTACTTTGGGACTACAAACGTATTTCGGGAGATCCCCAAGCACTGCATATTTAAATTGGGACTACGGACGTATTCCGGGAGATCCCCCTGTCTTGTATATTTATTTGGGACTACGGACATATTCCGGGAGATCCTCCAGCACTGCATATTTATTTTGGGACTACGAACGTATTTCGGGAGATCCCCCCTCCCCGTACTACATAATTAATTCGGGACTACGGGACGGTATCCCGTTAGATTTCCCTTATGATTATATCTGTGTTCAGAGCTGCTAATCTTCCATGCTTAGGTGTCACAGGGTGACTTATACTCGAAGGATATTACTTGAAAAGTTTATATTTGAATAGTGTTTATCTTGAAAGAACTATGTTTGAAGGCTAATTATTTGAAAAGTTTATATTTGAAAGGTTTTATGTTGAAAGAACTATGTTTGAAAGATATTTATTCGAAGAAAGTATATTTCAAAAATAATTTCTTATTGGAAAGGATTATATTCTAAAGACCTCAATATAAAAACTTACGGGTGAAAGTTTCCACTTGAAGGATTTGACTAATTTATTGGGGTTGTTGGCTGAGACCTGATATGAAAACTATTGCAACTGCTGAGTTACTATTTGCCTTTACTGTATTGTGATTTTTGGATTTGGGTTGTGTTTTCGTTCATTCTTCTGTGACTTATTCTTGTGTTCCATTGTTACTTCCTGTTTTTCCTTCCTTATTGCAGTTGCTATGTCTTTAGCCATATCGCGGGGTCCTTAGATAGATGTCATGTTCTGTCATCCCTATACTTATGCTTGTTCAGTTTATTAGACCAGTGAGTGTCTTGACTAGTCCTCATCACTACTTCACCGAGGTTAGTCTTGATACTTACTGGGCACCGCTGTGGTGTGCTCATGCTACTCTTCAGCACAATTTTTGTTTTGTGCAGACCCAGGTATTTGTTAGTTAGCTAGTTGTGTGGACTGTCGCTGCGGAGACTTAAGGTAAACCTGCCGCTGCGTTCGTAGGTTTCAGAGTCACCTTCAAATTTTCGTTAGCACTGTTTATTCTTATTTCTGAACAGTTGTATTTAGAAGTTTTCTAGCAAACACTCTGTAGAGCTTATGACTTATACTACTGGTTTTTGGAATTGTAAGAGATTTCTATTTAACTTGTTAGATGTTATTTAAATAATGTTGTTTCAATTAATGTTAGGCTTACCTAGTCCCTAAGACTAGGTGCTATCACGATACCAAACGGAGGGAAAATTGGGTCGTGACAGGGGTCATTTACACATAAGTCAACATCCGGTCACTATTTGAACTTAAGCTTTAAAACTTTAGAACTAAGTGTTCCAATTCATTGCAAAATCTCTCCGGACCTGAACCGACTACCCCGACAAGTCACATAACAGTTATAAAGCACAAAATGAGCGGTAAATAGGGGAATGAGGCTACAACTTTTAAAATAATTGGCCGGGTCATTACAGATTCCGAGCCTGGGAATAGCTCTGCATGGTGATTCTGGTCTTAGGGGCGCGTCCGGATATGGATTTGGAGGTTTGTAGGTCATTTCCGGGTCATTTGGTGAATGTTGGAAAATTGAAGATTTTTGGGGAAGTTTGACCGAGAGTGAAATTTTTGATATCGGGGTCGGATTCCGATTCCGGAAGTGGGAGTAGGTCCGTAATGTCAATTATGACTTGTGTGCAAAATTCGAGATCAGTTGTATTTGATTTGATAGGTTTCGGCGTCGAATGTATAAGTTTAAAGTTCTAAAGTTCATAAAGCTTGAATTGGGGTGCGATTCGTGATTTTGATGTTGTTTGATATGATTTGAGGCCTCGAGCAGGTTCGTGTTATATATTGGGACTGGTTGGGTGCTGGTGTGATTCAGGGGCTTCGGGGTGGTTCCGGACCAAGTTTGAGTGTTTTGATGCTGCTGGTTGCTGGTTCTGGTGTTGTTCTTCACGTTTGCAAGGAGCCTCTCGCATTCGCGAAGAAGGATTTTGCTGTTGGGGCTTTGTTCTTCGCGTTCGCGAAGAAGGAATTTCTGTTGTCCGTCGTCTGACTTTGGAAGCTTATATCTCACAATATATAACGAATCTAGAGATGATCCAAACATGAATGTTGTAGCTCTTGGTGTCTAGTTTTCAGAAAGGTAAACCACTTGTCATTTGGAGTTATGTACAAAAAGTTATGGTAGATAAACTACAGTCTATCTGGGAAGAGTTTGGAAATCTCTGTTGCACAGGGCTGATTTTAGAAGCTTATATCGCGCAATCTACAAGGAATTAGGAGATGATCAATATATGAAAGTTATAACCCTTGATATCTAGTTTCCAGAAAGTCAAACCAGTTGTGATTTGGATTTTTGTACAAAGAGTTATGACCATTATACTAGAGGCTGTCTGAGAAGAGTTTAAAAATGGATTTTGAGAATTTTGTTCATCGCGAACGCGATGGGAGGCTCGCAAAAGCGAAAAAGGAAGTCGGGGCAGTGTTATAAGTCCTCCATTTCGGACCTTTGAGCCATTATTTCATATTTTTAGTTAGAAACCTTGGGATTTAGCGATTTTGGAGAGGAATTTTACCACAAAACTTGGGATAAGTATTCTTGACTTATTTATGATTATATTTCATGGATTAATCTTCATTTTCGGCGTTAGATTATTGATTTTTCAAGAAGAAATCAGAAGAAATTTCTATAGTTTCACAAAAATGAATTTTTGAGTTTTGAATACCGATTCGGAGTCGGATTTGAATGAAATTAGTATGGTTGAACTCGTAATTGAATGTGTTATCGAATTTTGTGAGTTTCGTCGGGTTCTGAGATATGGACCCCACTGCCAACTTTTCGAGCGGAGTTGAGAATTTTTATAAATTGTTAAATTTCAAGCATTGGAGTATACATTTTGATTGGTTTGCACATTGTTTGCATAGTTTTGGATTGACAAAGCATCGGTTTGAGGTGTTAGAGGGGCGTTGGAGCCGGCTATGGAACTTTGGAGCGATGTGAGTCTCTTGTCTAACCTTTTAAGAGGGAATTAACCCCATAGGTGATTTAAATTAGTATTTGTTGCTAATTGTGAGGGCTACGTACGCACGAGGTGACGAGAGTCCGTGAGTAGCTACTAATTATGCTATGTCCGGGTAATTTAGGACCCAAATCATGAATTACTTGTAATGTTTGCATCCTTTATTAATTGAAATACTTGAATCATATTGGAAATGGTTAGAGGAAATAGTAAAAGACCAAAATTATACTTGAATTTTTGTGCAAATTACTCGACCGTTAATAGAAATTGTACATCCTTATGTGTTAGCATTGTGATAGCTTCTCATCCCGGAGGTTCATAATATGTCCTTCTTTCTTATGGAGCGGGAAGAATGCCTCGGCAGTATAGATGCATCTATGAATTATGCCGCACGTCTCTCGGCAGTGTACACGTTATTCCGGATCGGGCCGAACGACCTCGGCAGAATCGTGCGTTATCGCTAGTAGTTCGAATATTCACAAGATAAACCTTCCAATGAAGCCCGTCATTTTATGGTATTTCCTATTTAATTGGTATTGACACTTGGCATTTTTCTAAGATATTAATGTAGAATACTAGCTCGAGAAACTTATGCTTTAAAAGAAATAATTAGAAGATTATAAACCTTACAGATTTACCCCACTATTGCTGTGAAATTCATATCTGCTCATGCTTTTATTATATTGCTCTATTGAACCTTTAGTAAGTGTGGATGTCGACCTCTCGTCATTACTTCTTCGAGGTTAGACTTGATGCTTACTGGGTACGCGTTGATTTACGTACTCATACTACACTTGCTGCATATTTTTGTGCAGGTACATATATATTTAGTGGTCTTTTGGGCAGAAAGGCGTGGCTATTGCGGGGACTTATGATGAGTTGCATTCCATGTTACGAATCCGCAACATACAGAGTCTCCATCAAAGTTATTTCCCTGTCTAATTTGTACTCCAGACAGGGGTTGTATTTTATCATATTTCCTAGTTGTTGCTCATGCACTTGTGACACCGGGTTTTGGGGGTTTTCTTCGGGTTAATCATTATTGTGGTTCATGATAATATTTTTATTTACTTTGTAAATTCTATAATATACTGTTAAATTAAGGAAAAGTCACGATTTTAAAAATACTAAAATGAGTAAATAAATTGATAAATCAATGTTGGTTTGCATGACAACGGCGTTAGACGTCATCATGACCCCCAATGAATTTTGGATCGTGACAATTTTATCATGTATCGATGAACGCGCTCCTTTGTGTCGACGATAAAGACCTAATGTATTCAACCAAATAATATTTCCTTGGTACGAAATTGAAGCCTCTACGTTTTTGTACACAACTTCATGATTAGCACGATTTTCAACGACGTAATTAATAGTCTAAGTTTTGAGCAGAAATTAGGGATGACGAAGGCAAAGAGGAAATACTAATATTAGAAGCTGTGATTGTTTCAATGGAAAATTTGGGAAGAGAAGCTTTATCGGATGCATTATTCAAAATTAATGAAACCACAAGCCAACCAAAAATGAGAAAGACAATACCCCTCCGTGAACCTATTTTTTTTAGTCCGTTCCAAAAAGAATGATCACTTTCTAAATTTGGAAACAGTTTAGCGTAAACTTACAATTCTATCCTTAGTGAGAAATATTTATAACCAGACAAATACTCTTGACCCTTTTTTGACTTGTTTAGGATCATAAATTCTAAAAGTCTTTATTTTTTTAAACTCCGTGCCCAGTCAAACATGTTCATATAAATTGGAACGTAAGGAGTAATTAATACCAGTACAATAAGGAAATTGTTGGACTTATTGGCTTGTTCTTCCTCTAAAATCCTAACGTTGCTATTATTTTCTGTACTTTTGTGAGGAGATGATTAAATTGCTATCTTCATTGGAGGAGAAAGTTAAAAGTTGATAAGTCAAGAATTAGGGTTAATAAGACGCTGAATACTTTTATTCAGTTTTTGGTTATGAGCATTAGCTAATCACTATAAGTTTTATAAGTTTTTTATATTATTTATTCCATAGTGAATGTGGCATTACAATCTTAATCCTAGAATAACCTTCTTTTGCGTTTTCTTGTTCAAGTTGATCAAGGGGTTGCAGTTTTAGTGTCAAAAGGATCTAATTAATCCCTTAATTATAGAGGCAAGTTTACAAAAATAGGTCTGCTTTTGGTCCAGACTTAAGAAATAACAAAAATACTACTGTAAAACATTATGGAGAAGCTAAAGGAAAGTTAAAACTTAGGTCACAAGTAAATGGAAATATCTGCAACTAAGGGGTGTGGCGGGATATTGGATGATATCTTTTCATCCTTAATCAAAGATTTCAGGTTGGAAACTTAAAAACAAAGAAATTTTAGTAAGGAGCGCTTCTCCTTAAATGGATTTACCTGGCGCGAATCTATTTTTTTTTAAAAACTATAAAATAACACTATAAAAACTGAAGTTGATTTATAACTAGGATTTTTTTATATGAACGGCAAATAGGATATAGGGCGGGGCAGGGTAAGGCGGGTGAACCCTTGCCATGACATGAGTGTTTTATTTTGTTTTTGGTTGCAATTGATTTAACATGTCTTGCCCCGTTTAACTCTTTTGTTTACATATATATATATATATATATATATTATTTTATTTTATTTTTTTAATTTAAATTATATTTCTTCCTGAAACTACTAATCCTAACTTGCACAGGATTTGAATCTCTCCAATTCCCAGCTGAGTTTGATAAAGTAAAAAAAAATAAAAATCTCTCCTATAAAACATTCTCTGTAAGATCCTCAAAAACCTTAGTTTCTTCTTCATACATACATATCTCTCTATGTTTTCTTCGCCTGATCAATATCATCTCTTTATTCATCATGAACTGAAAATCCCTGCAAATTTCATTACGAGTGAAAAGAAGAAATAAAGATGGGGTATCGGGCTGAAAGTATAAAGGAAATAAAAATAAGGGTGTTCAAGTGGACGCAAAATATGATAAAAATCATGTTTGTGATCATCCTCGTCAAATATGTTCATCATCAAAATTTGGGTTATTGGTTTTAAGAGTAAAAAACCAAACCAAGATTATAAGACCAAGAATTGCTGCTCCAAAAATCGCGGTGGACAAACAAAAAAAACAACTTTCAAGAAAAATGTTCAACCTTTCAAGTTAGTTGAATCTTCAGAAGAGTTGATCAAAAGCATTGAGCAAGCTTTAGGATTATCAAGTTTATTCTTTAAAGAGACAATTCCACATTTAGCCAAAACTATTTCATGTTATTTGAGAAGTAGCTTTGAGTATTTTGATGAAAATTTTAGTTTGTTACAAAATATGAGCGAATTGTCCAAGATTGTTGTGGCTATAGATATGAATATGCAGAGTGGAAGCTTTGAAATTGGCTCAGAATCATCTAACGATGTTTGTAGTTTCCAATTAACTGATCTGTATGAAACACTATTGAATGAAGACGGTCATAAGAGTAAGGAAAAAGTTGACGCAGTTTATTTACAAGTAGTTGATGGAGTTCAAGTATTTAGCGAGGTTAAAAAGAGAAGAGTTTATACTGAAGAAGAGATGGTACGTATAGCAAAAATCGTTGAACTTGAAGTAGAGTATACTTTTACTGATTCTGATACTCAAGATATCTTGGATACTCTATTGAATTTCTTGATAACGAAAACGGAATTTGTTAATGAAACTAGGGTTTTAGATGGGGAGATTCAAGAATTTAGGAATGTGAAAAGTGGATTGAAGATTGTAACATTGGATAAGGAGAATGTGAGTTTTGAGTTGGGAGATATATGTCCTGTTTGCTTTGAGATATTTGTAGAGGATTCAATTGTAGTGATCACACCTTGCTCTCATATATTTCATAGGAGTTGCATATTTACATGGTTATCAGAGAACAACACTTGTCCTATGTGTAGAAAAAGTTGTGCTACCTGAATAAAGACTACCGCGGGAATCTAGAGTCAGTGGATTCAAAACGAACGTAATCGTATTATATGTATATATATATTTTAGAATTTTTTGCATATGTGTGCGTAGGTCCATCGAATGCAATAAATTACAAAATCAGTCCTAGATCCGTCTCTGTACATTAATAGTTCTGGACATTCACATATTACTAACTTTTTCATCCCTTTTCTTTTCTATTAGAATTTAGGGATGGCGTTGGGGTGAGTGGGGTGTGTGTCAGGCGGGGCTGGACTTGGAGCCTGTTTAGATTAGCTTAATCGTGAAAATTCAACCTGCCCACATCCCACCCGGATTTCAACCCGCCCTGTATTGCCTCAAATAAACTCACCCCACATAAGTATTTTTTTCCTTTTTTCCTTTTACTTTGTTAATTACATATTTGTAAAATCAAAAAATCAGCATAGGTTCCAAAAGAAATTTTTTAATACGTTATGACTTTTTTCAAATGTAAATTGGTGCTATAATGATACTGTAAATAAATTAGTATGCGCAATTTAAATGCGATAATCTTAGGGGTAAATACTTTGTATATAATTCTGAGGATAGCTTTTATCGAAATGGTTAATGATGTTAAGATTTTAAGAATTTAGTTGGTAGCTGTAGGTACAATCAACATTAATGTTATGCAATTCAAATGGTAAATTGTGATATTCAGCAACAACAAGTTTTACAAAGTTAACGAACTAAATAGTATTTAGTAATGTTTGTTATCAAAATTCAAAACTAATAGTAGAAGTTATTTACCAAAAGCGTTAGTATTTTAAGTTTACAACTACTCACACGAGAGTATTTCAATGAGCAACTATTTGAAGTTGAGTTTAAGTTTGCACTGCAACAACAACTAACAACAAACTTTTAGTTGATTTCAAATCCCTAAATATCAGGAGGGTATTTAATTTACAATTTTATCTAGTATGAATTTTATTTTTAAAGTGTACAAAATGCGAACAATATTTGATTTAATAAGCAAACTTTTAGTTGATTTCAAATTTCTAAATATTAAGAGGGTATTAAGTTACCAATTTTATCTAATGCGAACTTAATTTTTAAAGGGTAAAAAGACGAACAATATATAAGAGAGAGAGAGAGAGAGTACGAAGTTCCTTAGTAAAATACCGCTCGTCGTTTTTATCCTTTAAACATAGATTGCATACTGAAAAAATAGTTATTTAATTATTTCTCTAATATTTAATACTTTGAAATGAACTAAAATTTCGATCATTTAATTTTTCCTTAATTGGATAAGTAGAAAATCCTATTTTCATTTGATTTTAAAGTCAAAGTACTTATGTGAATACTATGTAAGAAAGTATTTAAATACTAATGTAAAGATTTCCAATTGAAAAATCCATTGGGAAGGATTTAGAATCGTTCATATTTTAATAGTAAGGAAGGAAGGATTTAAAATCGTTTTTCAATTACAAAGTCTTATTTGAATATTCAGAAAGTCCTATTTTCAATCAATTAAATATTTATTAAAGTATCCAAAAGTAAAATATCTAATTGATTTCTCCCCTAATAATTAGGAGGTTTTAAATCAACAACTACAGTGTATTAATCCATCTTTATTTGAAATATATAAAAAAATTTAATATAAATATATCGTTTAAATTTTTTTCCTCATTTGATTTATATAACATAAATATGTCAAAACTAATTGTTACTAAAGTTGATAATATCAGTCGACACTTATTCGATATTAAAGGATATTTAAGCTCTCAGGCTATCTGTCTTTTTCTTTGTTAATATACACGATGTCTAAATCTCTTTTTAAATGTTCTATCATTAGCGCTAATATTTTGAAATCCATTATAATATTACTTAATAGCCAGCAACAAAAAGATGCTTTTTTTTCTGGAACTTTGATATGTGAAGGAAAACTTGAGGTTAAATTTAATAGTAAGGAAAAAAAATATTCTATAGAAAGAAAGGTTTGCTCAAATGCCAGAAATTTGAATAGAAAGATATATATCATCTTTATCTTTTAAAATTTGGTTGACAGATGACAATATATCAAATATAAATTAAAGTTAGAGCAATTTTTTGAATGATGATAATAGTTCTTAAAATTGATAAAGGCAATATTTGAAAAGCTCGGTATAATAAATAACTAAGATTATTTTATATTAATTTGTTAGAGTCCAAACTGCTGGTCCTTCTACATAACAGTTCCAATAAGACATTGTATAGGACCCGGGCCCAATTACTTGTAAATACCCATTTATTAATGTAAATATAAATACTTCAATAATGAAATAAAGAAAGCATGATGGTCTCACTCATCTTCTCTACCCTTCTAGGGTTTTCTTATTCAATTTCTTCCATAGCTCGTCTGAGCTTCATTCCAACATGGTATCAGAGCGGAAAATCTGATTCTCCGTCTCATAAGCTTCATTCTCAATGGAGATTTGCTCAGAGATTCCATCAATCGATTTCTCGTTAAAATCGAAGATTCCGTTGGGGTTTTCATCTGTAGTCGGGAAATTTTAGGGTATCAGCTCAAATCGTCTCCTGCTACACTCGTATTGATGAGAAGTCACAGTTTTGTGAAAGATTCAACAGAAATTTTCCTTCGATTCAAGCTAGGGTTTCTGCGCTACACGCAGGGCCTTGCTTCTTCGGGTTTTTTTTCAGAGGAAGGATGGTAATATCACTCTAATCTACATATTTGAGGATTATTTGGATATATCTTAGGGTTTACATTGTGTGAGTTCTGTATTTGCTTGTCGTCATTTTTGAGTTGTTCTCATATTGTATGAATAAAGATTTCTTTTGTTGATTACTCGTCTCTAATTAGTCTATACTATGGGTAGTACTGGTGATAGTTTCGTTTCTATAACCGAGGGATTTGCACCTTTTACACTCAATCTCTCTCATCCATTCTATGTCCATCCCTCTGATAGTCCTGATAGCCAATTGGTACCTGTGCCATTTGATGGACATAGTTTTGTATTTTGGAGGAGTAGTATGCTTACTTCTCTTTCAGCCAAAAACAAATTAGGTCTTTTAGATGGTAGAATCAGTCAACCTAACCCTAATTCACCTTATTATTCCTACTAGGAGAGATGCAATGATATGGTGAAAGCCTGGTGCCACAACCCAATTCTCCCTCCGTAAGACGTCGTGACGGCACCTAGTCTGTTGTAACGACCCAACCTGTCGTTTTGAGCCTTTGCACTTCACTCGGTATTTTATGGGAATGAGTAGCTCCGTATGATGTATTATGACTTATGTGAATCTTCTATTTTTGGTTTTTAGGTTATTCGGAATCGAATTGGAAGAATGGATTTCATTATTGAAACTTTAAATTGGGAGAGTTGACCAAGTTTAACTTTTTGTGAATTTGAACCCGGAATGGAGTTTTGATGGTTCTGGTAGGTCTGTTGGGTGATTTTGGACTTAGGAGCGCGTCCGGATTGTGATTTGGAGGTCCGTAGTGGAATTTGGTTTGAAATGGCGGAAGTTAAATTTTTGGAAAGTTTGACCGGAGTGAACTTTTTGATATCGGATTCGGATTGTGATTCCGGGAATTGGAATAGCTTAGTTATGTAATTTGGGACTTGTGTACAAAATTTGAGGTCAATCGGACGTGATTTGATAGGTTTCAACATCGGTTGTGGATGTTTGAAGTTCAAAGTTCATTAAGTTCGATTTGAGGTGCGATTCATCATTTTGATGTTGATATGTGTGATTTGAGGCCTCGAGTAGGTCCGTGTTGTATTATGGGACTTGTTGGTATATTCGGACGGGGCCCCTGAGGGGCTCGGTTGAATTTCGGACGTAGTTCGGATCATTTCAAATGGCTTTGCATTGTTGGTTTTTCTGCTGTTACCTGTTGCTTCTAGCGTTCTTCGCGATCGCGAAGGTGTAGCCGCAATCGTGAAAGGTGTTTGGTTAGTGGAGCTATTTGTTCTTCGCGTTCGTGCTTCTGAGGTCATGTTCACACTAGGTTGAAGATATTTGTCTTCGCGTTCGCATAGTGTTAAGGTTTGGCAGCTAGGAGTTGGAGAATTCTTCAATGCGATCGCGAAAGGTGAGTCGCGTTTATTGAAGCTTTGCATCAGTGGTCATCGCATTCGCATGGGGTGTATAGCGAACGCGTAGTGCTTTTGTTGGCAGTGTATTTTTGTTCATCGTGAACGCGATGGACTTCCCGCGTTCACGTAAGAGGATGCCTGGGCAGAAGTATAAAGTACTCTATTTCGGGGCTTTCAGCCATTTTTGCATTTTTGGAGCTATGAAGCTCGGATTGAGGCGATTCTTGAAGCAAATTTCACCATATGAATTGGGATAAGTGTTCTCTACTCGGTTTTGGTTATATTTCATGAATTTATCTTCGATTCTAGCTTTTGGTTGATGATTTTCAAAGAGGAAATTAGAGGTTTTGGCCTAAAGTTTCATAATGCGAATTTATGAGTTTTGAACATCGATTTGGAGTCGGATTTGAGTGAAAATAGTATGGTTGGACTCGTAATTGAATGGGTTGTTGGATTTTATAAATTTTGTCGGGTTCCAAGGTACGGTTCAGGGTTGGAATTTTGGCCGATTTTGGGCTTTTGATTCAAGATTTGATCTTTTTCGATCGGGTTTGGTTCCTTTAGCATTGTTTGATGTACTTGAGTTATTTTTGGTTAGTTTCGAGCCGTTCGGAGGTCGAAACGCGCGGGATGGCATTTTTGGAGCATCACCTGGCTTGCTTGGTATTTGGATTTGTCTTGTTCGAGGTAAGTAACTCATCTAATCTTGGAGCTGAGGGTATGGACCCTGAATATACGTGTTATATGTTTGGTGTTGAGGTGACGCACATGCTAGGTGACGGGCGTGTGGGCATGCACCGTGCAAACTGTGATTCCGTTATTTCTATGGTACTGTGTAGCTATCTGAACTTGTCTGTAATCATGAAATCTCTACGTACTAGAGTTAACGAGCTATGATTCATGTTAGAAGCCATGTTTAGGCTACATGCTTATTCTGTTGGGACCAGCTGAGGTCATTATTGCTGTTGAGTTATTTGTTTATATTGCAATGTCATACCCAGTCTTACTCATTTAATTGCATATCATATCTCAGTCTCTACTGTTATTTATTGATACATCATATCATCATTTTTGGGCTAGTTCATGTCATTGTGAGCCCGAGAGACTGGAGAGGCTGGTGACTGAGTTAGGCCTGAGTGCCGAGCTGTGAGCTATATGTATATATGAATCGGGTTGCACGCCGCAACGAGCCTTAGGGCTGTATATATAGATCATGTTGCAAGCCGCAACGAGCCTCTGGGATGTATATTTATATGGGATCGGGCTGCACGCCTCAGCGATATAGCGCTTGGGCTGAAGGGGCCCCCCTGGAGTCTACACACACCCCTAATGAGCGCAGTTGATTTATATTGAGGGATGGATCTTCCCCACAGGCTGGATTGACCTTACTCGGTACTGAGTGACTGATGATCAGTTGATGTGTATATTTCGGGATGGATCTTCCCTGGGCCGGATTGGCCATGTACAGTACCGAGTGATTGAGCATGATGAGTGGAATGTGTGAAACAATGAGATTGAATACTCTGAGAGTGTGAGTACATGAGTTCATCTCTTAGATACATTGCATTGACATGCACACATGACATAAATGCATAGAGATGATTTTTCCTCATGTTGTACGGTATCACGCCATTCATGACTTCTCACACATATTGGCCTATGGGCATAGTGATGCATTTTTCCACTGGCTATCTGGAAAAAAAATGAAACATCTTATTTATTGTTGAAAGGATTTTTGGGAGAATTACAGTTTTCAAACTTACTTATATTTTGGCAACTTCAGTAAACGACTTGGGATTTACACTGACACACTTGAAAGGCGGAACTATCTTAAGAAATCATGATTTAGCTGAGTATTTACTCTTTGAGTTACTTATTTTATAACTTGCTTTATGTTATTATGAATTGTTGTTGGTTATTGGAGCTGGACTCTGACCTTGGTACAAGCTCGTCACTACTTTCAACCTAAGGTTAGGTTTGTTACTTATTGAGTGCATGGGGTCGGTTGTACTCATACTACACTTTTGTACCTTGCGTACAGATGTTGGCTGCCGATGTTGCTGTGTTCGTTGGGAGCTAGATCTGAAGATGTACCTGCGTTCCGGTTGTAGCTGCCTCTTGTTCATGGTAGCCTTAGATTCATAAAACTCTGTTTATGTTCTTTTCAAACAGATGATGTATTTACTTCATACTAGCTTTGTAAACTCTATTCTTAGAAGTTCATGATTTGTACTACCAGTCCTTGGAAAATGTATAAGATTCAGATAATTTTTTTACCTAACTGTCTTATTAAATATCATTGGAATTGGATAGTTGTTAATTGGCTTACCTAGCGGGCTGGGTTAGGTGGCATCACGACTAGTTAGATTTTGGGTCGTGACAAGTTGGTGTCAAAGCTCTAGGTTCATAGGTTCTACAAGTCATGAGCAAGTGTCTATTAGAGTCTAGCGGATCGGTATGATGACGTCCATACCTATCTTCGAGAGGCTACAGTACATTTAGGATATACTTCCCATCTTTCTTTCCTTATCGTGCGGCATTGATTCAGCTTGGAGCGTAACTCTTTAAATTCCTTCCACGCATTTGTATGCGTATGTGAGCGCTCGGTATTGGCTATGCGCCGGCGTCTTGTGATTCTATGGTTAAGGTGCGATATGTGGTTTTGGCGTGCTGATGATGGGCCAGTCTGGAGGATTTAAGGCCGAGTTTTGACGGTAGCTTGAGCACGGAGATTTTGATTGTGTGAGCACGTGCTTTTGGGACTTATAGGTCCGTTGGTGTCCCTGTTGGTGGAATTTATGATTGGATGACTATGTGGTGAGTATGATGTGACTGCAAGATGTGTTCATATTGTTCGAATGTGACGAGAGGAGTTTACTGGAGATGTAGCAAGGACTATGGGGTGTTTGATCCTCAATAAACCACAATTTCTTTTAAGTTTGAAAATATAATATTTAAACACAATCCACAAGTCTTGCAAATACCGATACACACACTCCCAAAATCTGGTGTCACTGAGTACATGAGCATCTATACATTACATGTCTGGAAGATGTGGTCAATAATAATCTGAGACCAAATACAATAAACAAAAGGATAGGGAAGGAGAGACAAGGTCTGCAAAATATGGCAGCTACCTCTGAATCTCCGAAAAAATCGACTGTGTGAAAAAATCAACACCCAATGTATCCGGGATCACCTGGATCTGCACACGAAGTGCAGGTTGTAGTATGAGAACAACCAACTCAGTAAGTAACAATAATAAATAAAGAACTGAAAGTAGTAACGAGCTTCTCAGCTAAGTCCAAATACAGTACTTTCCAATATAAAGGAGTAGACATGCTCTCAAGTTCAACATTTACGATTTCACTGAAATTTCATATCAAGTTTGACCGAAACATAAAATAATATTTTTCCGAAATTTCCAAAATAGTGATATATGACAGTTGAAATGCAGCAAATAATGAAATCAATGCATCCTCTCAGAGTAACAGTCACTCAGTCCTCCCATTCACTCCAACCTCACAGTCACTCTTTCCTCACAGTCACTCTTTCCTCACAGTCGCTCATCACTCGACACTCACACTCAGTAGGTACCTGCGCTCACTGGGGGTGTGTACAGACTCCGGAGGGGCTCTTTCAGCCCAAGCGCTATATCAAGCCAATCATGGCATAAATCAATAAAACATGTTGCGGCGTGCAGCCCGATCCATAAATATCCTCATAATTAGGCCCTCGGCCTCACTCAGTCATCAACCTCTCCAATCTCTCGGGCTCTCAGAAATCATGATAAGCAGCCCAACAACAATGATATGATGCATCAATAATGAATAAGAGAGACTGAGGTAAAAATGTGCAAATAGATCTGTGACTGAGTGCAAAGTAGCAATTTAGCAAATAATTTCACAAGTGCACGGCTTTTGTGGGTCCCAATAGTGTAAACATATGATTTAACACATGATTCATAGATCAATTTATCTAATATGGGGAAAAATGTACGGATATCAATAGAATTTTTAACTACACAGTTCCATGGAATTGACCAAGTCATAATTCCTATGGTGAAAGCCCACACGCCTGTCACCTAGCATATGCGTCACCTCAAAACCAATCACATAATACATATTCTGGGGTTTCATACCTTCAGGACCATATTTAGAACTGTTACTTACCTCAAACTGTGAAATTATTTATTTCGCTAGGTCTTTGCCTCGTGAATTGGCCTCCAAATGGCTCGAATCTAAAGAACCTGACAAAAGTTACAAAATCTGAAAGCCCATTCAACCACGAGTCTAACCGTTCCAATTTTACTTAATTCCGACATCAACTCGACCCTTAAATCTTCAAATTAAACTAAGAGGATTTTCTAATCTTTCCAACTTAATTTACCCATTAAATATTAAAAACAACTACTGATTCAGGTAATTTGACTAATAATGAGTTAAGAACACTTAACCCGTTGGTTTTCTTGAAAATCTCCCAAATATTGCCTCTTCCCAAGCTCCAATCCGTCAAAAATGGAAAATGGGACGAAGTCCCATTTTCAGAACTTAAACTTTCTGTCAAACCTTTCTTATTCGCGAACGCGACAGGTCCCTCGTGTTCGCGAAGTACAAAATCATGCTTCCCAGAATTGCTCTTCGTGAATGTGAGACATTGCTCGTGAACGCGATGTTTTACTGAGCTCTTCTTCGCGAACGCGAGCTCCTCTTCGCGAACGCGAAGGCAAAAACCCATGCACACTATTTTTTCCTTCGCGAGCGCGATACCCAATCATGAATGCGATAAACAACCCAGCTCCTCTTCGCGAACGCAAGACCCCCTTGCGAACGCGAAGGGCAAATCTTGCCTGCCTCAAATTCCCCTTTTGCGAATGTGAGGCCCCACAGGCGATCGCGAAGAAGGAAACCAGAAAAACACACCAACAGTCTTCAGCCAACATGCCAAGTCCAAAAATGATCCATTAACCTCAGTAACTCATCCGAGACCCCCGGGACCTCAACCAAACATACCGTCAAGTCCCATAACATCGTACGAACTTAGTCGAACCCTCAAATGACCTCAAACAACGCTAATACCACGAATCATACCCCAATTCAAGCCTAATAAACTTTGAAATTTCAAGTTTCCACAAACGACGCCGGAACCCTATCAAATTAAGTTCGATTGACCTCAAATTTTGCACACAAGTCATAAATAACTTAAGGACCTAAATTTTCAGAATCGGATTTCGACCCCGATATCAAAAAGTCAACCCACCGGTCAAATTTTCCAAAAATCCGACTTTCACCATTTCAAGCCTAATTCCACTACGCACCTCCAAATAATTTTTCGGACACTCTCCGAAGTCCAAAATCATCATACGAAGCTATTGGAATTATCAAAATTCAAATCCGAGGTCGTTTACACATAAGTCAGTATCCGGTTAACTTTTCCAACTTTAATTTTAAATTATGAGACTAAGTGCATCATTTCACTCTGAAATCCTTCCGGACCCGAACCAACTAACCCGGTAAGTCATAAAATATATGTAAAGAATAACTTGAGCATTAAATGGGGGAACTAGGTTATAATACTCAAAACAACCGGCCGGGTCGTTACATTCTCCCCCTCTTAAACAAACGTTCATTCTCGAACGAGTTTAGAATCATACCTGGAGTCTCAAATAGGTGTGGATATTTGCTCCGCATCTCCTGCTCAATCTCGAACTTGCAGGTCTAAAATAGCCATCGGCTCCACATCATAAGTCAAATTTCCGTCTTGCTGCACTGTACTGAAATCCAGAATATGAGACGGTTCCCCAACATACTTTAAGAGTATGGATACATGGAACACTGGATGAACACCTGATAGACTCGGTGGAAAAGAAAGTTCATAAGCCACCTCTCCAATCTTCTTAAGTATCTCAAAAGGCCCAATATATCGAGGGCTCAACTTTCCCTTCTTCCCAAACCTCAACACACCCTTCATGGGTGAAATCTTGAGCAGAACCTTCTCCCCAACCATGTAAGAAACATCACGGACCTTCCGGTCAGCATAACTCTTCTGTTTAGACTGCGCTGTGCGAAGCCGCTCCTGAATCAATTTAACTTTCTCCAAAGCATCCTGAACCAAATCAGTACCCAATAGTCTAGTCTCACCCGACTCAAACCAACCCACCGGAGAGTGACACTCTCTACTATATAAAGCCTCATACAAAGCCATCTGAATGCTCGATTGGTAGCTTTTATTGTAAGCAAACTCTGCCAATGGCAGAAATTGATCCCAAGAACCTCCAAAATCAATGACACAAGCATGTAGCATATCCTTCAATATCTGAATAGTGCGCTCGGACTGTTCGTCTGTCTGAGGGTGAAATGTTGTACTTAACTGAACCTATGTGCCCAATTCTTGTTGCACTGCTCTCCAAAACTGTGATGTAAACTTTGTGCCTCTATCTGAAATGATAGACACTTTTACACCGTGTAGGTGAACAATCTCGCAGATATAAATTTCATCGAACCATTCTGAAGAATAAGTAGTACCAACTGGAATAAAATGAGCGGACTTGGTCAACTGATCCACAATCACCCAAACAATATCAAACTTTCTCAAGGTCCGTGGGAGCCCAACTACGAAATTCATGGTAATATGCTCCCATTTCCACTCCGGAATTTTAAGTCTCTGAAGCAATCCTCCCGGTCTCTGATGCTCGTACTTTACCTGTTGACAATTTAAACACTGATACACACACTCCCAAAACCTGGTGTCATTGAGTACATGAGTATCTATATATTACAAGTCTGGAAAATGCAGTTTATAATAATATGAGACCAAATACAATAAACAAAAGGATAGGGAAGGAGAGATAAGGTCAGGGAAACATGACAGCTACCTCTGAATCTCATGAATATTGGGCCCTCAGTATATTGGGCCTTTTGAGATACTTAAGAAAATTGGAGAAGCGGCTTATGAACTTGCTTTGCCACCTAGACTATCAGGTGTTCATCCAGTGTTCTATGTATCCATGCTCCGAAAGTATGTCGGGGATCCGTCTCATATTTTAAATTTTAGTACAGTGCAGCTGGATGGTAATTTGACTTATGATGTGGAGCCGGTGGCCATTTTAGACCGGCGGGTTCGAAAGTTGAGATCAAAGAACATAGCTTCGGTGAAGGTACAGTGGAAAGGCCAGCCAGTTGAAGAAGCTACTTGGGATATTGAGCAGGAGATGCGGAGCAAATATCCACACCTATTTGAGACTTCAGGTATGACTCTAAGCCCGTTCAAGGACGAACGTTTGTTTAAGAGAGGGGAATGTAATGATCCGGCCGGTCGTTTTGACTATTGCAATCCTGATCCCCTATTTACTGCTCAAATTTTGATTTATGGTTGTTATTTGGCTTGTCGGGGTAATTGGTTCGGGTCCCGTGAGGTTTTGGAATGATTTGGAGCACTTAGTTCCAAGGTTTAGAATTTAAATTAAAAAGGTTGACCGGATATTGACTCATGTGTAATGACCCCGGAGAAATTTTGCTAAGGAAATTAAGGTTTTGTGGTACCGAGGTAGATCAATTTTGCTCAAATTTTTTGGGTTGAACAATGCACCGATGTGTAAAGAAAAATTTTGTCGGAAAAAGGGTCATTTCTGCGACCACTATGCGATCGCAGAATCACTCTGCAGACCGCATAATGGTCGTAGAGTGGATCAGGAGAGGGTAAAGATTTAAGGAAGATCTGCGGTGCATTATGCGACCGCAGAACAGGGTAAAGATTTAAGGAAGATCTGGAGGCCAAATTATGCGGCCGATATGCGGACCGCATACCTGTTATGCGATCGCTTAACTACGTCGGAGCTTCCATTCTTTCTAATTTTTGACCCGACCCAACTTCGATTTATAGCCCTTGAAGCTCAATTTTGAGCCAAAATCTGACATTTTAGAGAGAGAAAGTAAAGACTTAGTCATTTATCCATCAATTCTTGTTCAAGGTTTGAAGATTTCACAAGGATCTTGCTAGGGCTTCAAAGAGGTAAGAATTTCTTTTCCCAATTCTTCAATTTCGAGTTTGGAGTAAAGATGGGTGATTAATAGTATGATTCTTGGGTATAAGAGTATTATGTATACATACTAATAAGGTTGTGGAAAGATTCAAATGGGTAAAGATTGGGTTGAAAATGGTAGAAATCTTCATAGACTTTAATTAAGGATTTGAGGGTCGAGTTGATGTCGGAATTTGGTGAAATTTGTACGGTTGGACTCGTGGTTGGATGGGCGTTCATACTTTGTAACTTTTGTCAGGTTCCGAGATGTGGGCCATACGGGCAATTTTTGAGTTAATTTTGGATTTTATTAGAAAATTAGTAATTCCTTATGGAATTAATTGCAATAATTGGTATTGACTTAATCGAATTGATTATGGCTAGATACGAGGCTTTCAGAGATAAATTCTTGTGGCAAGGGCATAGCGGAACAAAGAATTACACGATTTGAGGTAAGTAACAGTTCTAAATTTAGTCCTGAGGGTATGAAACCCCGGATTATGTGTTATGTTATTGGTTTTAAGGTGACGCACATGCTAGGTGACGGGCGTGTGGGCGTGCACCGTAGGAATTGTGACTTGGTCAAATTCCATGGCACTGTATACTTGAATAATCTGTTGATATCCGTACATTCTCTACGTGTCAGGGAAAATTGAGCTGAGACTCGTGTTAAAAATCATGCTTAGGCATATGTTGTTATTTTTGGTACCTACTGGGTCATTTTTGTGGTAGAATAATATGTTCAAATTGTAATTTTTCACTCAGTCATGTTTATTCATTTTATATCATACCTCAGTCTCTCTTATTTATTATTGATGCATCGTATCACTATTTTTGGGCTGCTTATCATGATTTCTAAGAGCCCGAGAAACTGGAGAGGTTGATGACTGAGTGAGGCCGAGGGCCTAATTATGAGGATATTTCTGGATCGGGCTGCATGCCGCAACATGTTTATTGATTTATGCCATGATTGGCTTGATATAGGCTGAAGGAGCCCCTCCAGAGTCTATACACACCCCCAGTGAGCGCATGTACCTACTGAGTGCGAGTGTCGAGTGCGAGTGCTGAGTGCTAGTGCTGAGTGATGAGTGACTGTAAGGAAAGAGTGACTGTGAGGTTGGAGTGAATGGGAGGACTGAGTGACTGTTACTCTGAGAGGATGCATTGATTTCATTATTTGTTGCATTTCAGCTGTCATATATCACTATTTTGGAAATTTCAGAAAAATATTATTTTCTGTTCCGGTCAACCTTGATATGAAAACTTCTGTGAAATCTTAAATGTTGAACTGAGAGCATGCCTACTCTTTTATATTGGAAAGTATTGTATTTGGACTTAGCTGAGAAGCTCGTCACTACTTTCACTTCTTTATTTATTATTGTTACTTACTGAGTTGGTTGTACTCATATTACACCCTGCACTTAGTGTGTAGCTCCAGGTGATCCCGGATACAGTGGGTGTTGATTCTTTTACACAGTCGATTTTTCGGAGATTCAGAGATAGCTGCCATGTTTTGCAGACCTTATCTCTCCTTCCCTATCCTTTTGTTATTGTATTTGGTCTCAGATTATTATTATAGACCAGATTATTCCCAGACTTGTAATATATAGATGCTCATGTACTCAGTGACATCAGGTTTTGGGTGTGTGTTTATTTCTAATGTTTATGGGATGTACTCTTAAACTTAATTATTATGTTTTCAGTATTTAAAAGAAATTGTGGGTTATTGATGTTGTCGGCTTGCCTAGTATCGAGATAGGCGCCATCACGACGGGTGAGATTTTGGGTCGTGACATTCTCAGCTAAGTCCAAATACAGTACTTTCCTATATAAAAGAGTAGGCATGCTCTCAAGTTCAACATTTAAGATATCACTGAAATTTCATATCAAGTTTGACCGAAACAGAAAAACATGTTTTTCCGAAATTTCCAAAATAGTGATATATGATAGCTGAAATGCAGCAAATAATGAAATCAATGTATCCTCTTAGAGTAACAGTCACTCAGTCCTCCCATTCACTCCGACCTCACAGTCACTATTTCCTCACAGTCGCTCATTCCTCATAGTCGCTCATCACTAGGCACTCTGCACTCGCACTCGACACTCGCACTCAGTAGGTACCTGCGCTAACTAGGGGTGTGTACAGACTCCGGAGGGGCTCCTTCAGCCCAAGAGCTATATCAAGCGAATCATGGCATAAATCAATAAAACATGTTGCGACGTGCATCCCGATCCATAAATATCCTTACAAATAGGCCCTCGGCCTCACTTAGTCATCAACCTCTCCAGTCTCTCGGGCTCTCAGAAATCATGATAAGCAGCCTAACAACAATGGTATGATGTATCAATAATGAATAAGAGAGACTGAGGTAAAAATGTGCAACTAGAACTATGACTGAGTGCAAAGCAGCAATTTAGCAAATAATTTCACAAGTACACGACCTTTGTGGGTCCCAATAGTGTAAACATATGATTTAAACATGATTCATAGATCAATTTCTCTAATATGGGGAAATATGTACGGATATCAATAGATTTTTCAACTACACCGTTCCATGGAATTGACTAAGTCACAATTCCTACGGTGCACGCCCACACGCCCGTCACCTAGCATGTGCGTCACCTCAAAACCAATCACATAATACATATTCTGGGGTTTCGTACCCTCAAGACCAAATTTAGAACTGTTACTTACCTCAAACCGTGAAATTCTTTATTCCGCCAGGTCTTTGTCTCGTGAATTAGCCTCCAAACTCCTCGAATCTAGCCACAAATAATTCGATTCAGTCAATAATATTTATTGGAATTAATTCTATATGAAAATATAATTTTTCCATAAAACTTCGAAATATAACTCAAAAATCGCCCATGGGGCCCACGTCTCGGAACCCGACAAAAGTTACAAAATCCGAAAGCCCATTCAACCACAAGTCTAACCATTCCAATTTTACTTAATTCCGACATCAACTCGACCCTTAAATCTTCAAATTAAACCAAGAGGGTTTTCTAATCATTCCAAATTAATTCACCCATTAAATGTTACAAACAACCATGGATTCGGGTAATTTGACCAATAATGAGTTAAGAACACTTACCCCATTGTTTTCCTTGAAAATCTCCCAAAACTCGCCTCTTCCCGAGCTCCAATCTGTCAAAAATTCAAAATGGGACGAAGTCCCATTTTCAGAACTTAAACTTTCTGTCCAGACCTCTCTTCTTCACGAACGCGAAAGGTCCCTTGCATTCGCGAAGCATAAAATCGTGCTGCCCAACATTGCTCTTCGTGAACGCGAGAGACTGCTAGCAAACGAGATGTTTTACCGAGCTCTTCTTCGCGAACGCGAAGGCAAAAACCCATGCCCACTATTTTTTTCCCTTCGCGAACGCGATGAACAACCCAGCTCCTCTTCGCAAACGCGAGACCCCCTCGCGAACTCGAAGGGCAAATCTTTCCGGCCTCAAATTCCCCTTCGCGAACGCGAGGGCCCACTCGCGAATGCGAAGAAGGAAACTGGAAAAATACACCAGCAGTCTTCAGCCAATATGCCAAGTCCAAAAATGATCTGTTAACCTCTTGAAACTCACCTGAGACCCTCGGGACCTCAACCAAACATACCGTCAAGTCCCCTAACATCATACAAACTTAGTCGAACCCTAAAATTACCTCAAACAATGCTTAAACCACGAATCATACCCCAATTCAAGCCTAACGAACTTTGAAATTTCATGTTTCCACAAACTACGCCGGAACCTATCAAATCAAGTCTGATTGACCTCAAATTTTGCACACAAGTCATAAATAACATAACAGACCTATTACAATTTTCAGAATCGGATTTCGACCCCGATATCAAAAAGTCAATCACCGATCAAACTTTCCAAAAATTCGACTTTCGCCATATTAAGTCTAATTCCACTACGGACCTCCAATTAATTTTTCGGACACGCTCCTAAGTGCAAAATCACCATACGGAGCTATTGGAATCATCAAAATTTAAATCCGAGGTCGTTTACACATAAGTCCACATCCGGACAACTTTTCTAACTTAAAATTTTAATTATGAGACTAAGTGTCTCATTTCACTCTGAATTCCTTCCGAACCCGAATCAACTAAACCGGTAAGTCATAAAAGAACTATAAAGTATAAATTGAGCAGTAAATGGGAGGAACGGGGTTATAATACTCAAAACAACCGGCCAGGTCGTTACACATGTCTGTTGATGAGTTCAAAACTAAGAAGATTAAGTGATTGTTTAGTAGTCGTGACTGTGGAAGGGTATAGAGAGATGTCAGTTTGAGGTGAAGCAGGTGGGTTATCTTCTGTGAGGTGTCCTGAGGTTATGTGATCCCTATGATATTTGGTAGAGAGTTCTCTTTTAGCAGTGAATGATATATGTTGCAATTTGAGTTTGGATCGCTTGTGGAAGTTGGCTTAACCATCACGAGGAAGAACGCGAGATTTGCATATGATTTGAGGTACTAGATGATTTGTGTTGCATGAGCGGATGGAGGATTTAGTAGAATCTCACTGTGGTATTATGGTAGTAATGGGGTATGGTTATTGTAAGTAATTAGATATTTTATTCCATGGCTTTGAGCCAAGTGGAGGAGTCTGCTATCGACGAGTTGATTGCATAGTTATGGGTTGTATTGGTTTCAGTTTGGGGTATACTGGTGAATCAATTATGACTTTCAGAGGTCGAGATCGAGGATGACTCGGGTAAAGGAATTTCTGGATACAGGTTGTATTACATTCTATGGGTATATGGGAATCATAAAATAATTGAGTAGTTATTGGTGAAGGATGTAGCGTACATAGAGTATGAATTTGCTCGGTTGCTTAGGAGTGTGGGTTACTCCCTTGGGTTTTGGTGTGCTAATGGGGCATATGTCATTCGATCCGTTTGGTCGGTTTAATTGAGATTTGAGTAGAGTGGATGACTCTCGAGAATGGTTCTAATGGATTCAAGATTTATATATAGCGATTTGGAATTTTCAAGATTTGTATATGGCTAGAAACTGAGAGTTATATTGGATGATGTCGAGACTTGTGGCATTTTTATACCATTGTAGATTATGCATTTCAGCATCAAGAAGGTGAAAGAAACAATTTTCGGTTCACATAAGGTCTCTTTAGAGTGGGTGTCACGGTTGTGGTGCTTTGGGGTGCTTAAGAGGGAAGTCAGTGGCTTATGGGCCTTAGGGCGTTATGGTTTTATACTAGGGTCTCTTGTGTGGTGAATTTTGGTTAAGGATCGTGGTGTTCCAGCAAGGAGAAATATCAATTTGAAGGCAATTTGGAAGGGACTTAGAGAAATAGGACAACGTGGTAGTAGGTTGGATCAGCACAGTAATGGATATAATCGGTTCTTTGGGTACTTATAATGTGGCTAGTCTCCAGAGGTGTTTCGTGGCAATGCTCTTGGGTTTTGTTGACCTGCGTGGCTGGGTTGAGTTAGAGAGATTCGGTTCTGATATCTTGGTTATGTACAAATGGGTTTCGAAGAGTTCTCAATAGTTTTTACAACGGTTCGAGGAGTATATTTCCTACCGGCGTGAGGAATATATTGTGTATTGGGATTTTCTACGGGATGAGATCAAATGGAAGGTTTCTGACTGAACGGGTATGTATTCTACTTATGACTCAGAGTTGATTATGAGATTCTTTTACTCTTCACATGATGGCATGGTAGATGCGGTGTATTGTGTGGGATTGAGATTTGAGGTCACTAGTCAGTTTGGAAGGGAAGGGCATAAATTTGTAGGCTGCATGGATGGTTTCAGATGACTAGGTAAATGATATTACTAATCGGTATGGCTTTATGAGAGTATATATTTCAGAAGGGGCAATGTGTTTTGATTTATGGATACTTTACTGATACTGCGGCCCTCTCTTGGTTGATCGGTTGCTAATATTCAAATTTTGCTACGTGGCACGGAAGAATTTTAGAAGTATTCCTTGTGGGATGATCGTGTATGGGAGATGTGTTAGACATTTTGGCGGTGGAGTTGGGATCAGATATGGTGATTCGTGTGTTCTATGGATTTAGAGAGTGGGATTTCTCAAGAGCAGATTATTTCATGGTTGTGGACTGTAAAGTCATGGCCGAAGCTAGCCAGATGATAGTATGTGTTATGATTCAGTCATTGTGGGCTTTCGGAGGGTTATTTATCTATTTGTGGGTATCCAGAGTTGATTTTGGGGTCCATTGGTAGGCCCAATTAGGATGTGTATTCTATATCGAGCCGGATTGGTTGACTCCATACTGCTATTATTGAGGGATGTGCCATTCAGTTGTTGTTGAGCTTATTCATGTTCTGAAAGGATCTGTGAGTTTATCTTCTATGCTACGAGGAGTTGTGATTTGTTGGCTATAAGCACACCTGGTGCGGTTCTATTTGGGCTTTATAAAGGAATTTGAGTGAGATGCGTAATTGGGTATTGCATGGTTGATGGCATATGGGTTATGTTCTTTCGGGTTTTGTATGGCATTGTGTCATCTGCTTCTCCATGGTTATGGTAATTCACTTTGGGTACTTGATGTCGAATTGTGCGTGGTTATTGATTTTGAGCATGGTGGCTCGAGTTGTCTCATATGGGCCAGTGTTTGAATGGGGTCGCGCATTGCGGCAGAGTTATGTTTAGATATGATCCTTTGTGTTAGATTCGTGTGTTATGGTTCTATGGTGTGTGATGAGTTCTTAGCATTGCGTTGTGGTGGTACCAGTTGAGCTTGCGGGACGGTTCTCTTGTTTGAGTCATTTTCGTGATTGAGTACATTTGGATTGTTACTTATTGGTGTATAGATTGAACGGTTTGTGGCTCTAGGTAGTATTGGTGTTGCATGTCAGTAGAGTAGTTGGCATTTGATAAGACGAAGTCGTCGGATCTAGGGTGGGTGCTATCGAATTTGATTGCGGTATATTTGGAAGGATAATAATGGAAGTCGGCTTAGGAATTGGTTATAGTTCTTGTTGAAGTAGGGGGAGCTCCATGACTTATTGGTCTGATGAATGGTTATGAGTTTCCGAGTGTTTCTTTCATCATCGGCAGTGTACGAAGGTTTTTGGATGAGGTTTGGTTTGACATGAGGTTTATTACCGGAATTGGGTTATTTTGGACAGCTATTGTGATTAGAAATCATTGCTATGAGTATTTGAGTTATGCGGTATATCATGTGATTACATCTTGGGTTATGGTTATGGCTTGATACAGCTTGTTCAGACTTATACAGAGTGTTGATGCGAGATTCTGATCTTATAGAAAGTTCCGGATGTTGGAAATTGGATTCTAAGGCTTATGGGCTAAGTTGAATTAAGGAAATCTCAGTTATGTTATGTTATCAGACCTATATGGGATAGGGTGACGTGAGATAACCCCCCGGGTATGTGCATGGTAAGGTTACACGGTAGTTTGATGACTTTGAGAACAACTCTGGACACGTTCGAGGATGAACATATGTTTAAGTGGGGGAGAATGTAACGACCCAGCTGGTCGTTTTGAGCCTTTGCACTTCGCTCAGTAGTTTATAGGCATGAGTAGCTCCGTATGATGTATTATGACTTATGTGAATCGTCGGTTTTAGTTTTCAGGTTATTTAGAATCGAATTGAAAGAATGCATTTTATTGTTGAAGTTTTAAATTGGGAAAGTTGACCAAGTTTGACTTTTTGTGAATTTGAACTCGGAACGGAGTTTTGATGGTTCTGATAGGTCTGTTGGGTGATTTTGGACTTAGCAGCGCGTATGGATTGTGATTTAGAGGTCCGTAGTGGAGTTTGGCTTGAAATGGCGGAAGTTAAATTTTTGAAAAGTTTGACCGGGAGTGGACTTTTTGATATCAGATTCGGATTGTGATTTCGGGAATTGGAATAGCTTCGTTATGTCATTTGGGACTTGTGTGCAAAATTTAAGGTCAATCGGACGTGATTTGATAGGTTTCGGCATCGGTTGTGGAAGTTTAAAGTTCAAAGTTCATTAAGTTCGATTTGAGGTGTGATTCGTCGTTTTGATGTTGTTATGTGTGATTTAAGGCCTCGAGTATGTCTCTGTTGCGTTATGGGACTTGTTGGTATGTTCGTACGGGGCCCCGAGGGGCTCGGTTGAATTTCGGACATAGTTCGCATCATTTCAGATAGCTTTGCATTGTTGGTTTTTCTGTTGTTACATGTTGCTTCTGGCGTTCTTTGCGATCACGAAGGTGTAGCCATGATCGCGAAAGGTGTTTGGTCAGTGGAGCTATTTTTTCTTCACGTTCGTGCTTCTGAGGTCGCATTAGCACTGGGTTGAAGATTTTTGCCTTCACGTCTGCGTCCATTGCTATGCGTTCGCGTAGTGTTGAGGTTTGGCAGCTGGGAGTTGGATAATTCTTCAACGCGATCGAGAAAGGTGAGTCACGTTCGCGAAGCTTTGCATCAGTGGCCATCGCGTTCAAGTGGGGAGTATCACGAACGCGTAGTGATTTTGGTGGCAGTGTATTTTTGTTCATCGCGAACGTGGTGGACTTCCCGCGTTCGCGTAAGAGGATGCTTAGACAGAAGTATAAAGTACTCTATTTCAGGGGTTTCAGCCATTTTTGCACTTTTGGAGCTATGGAGCTCGTATTAAGGCAATTCTTGAAGCAAATTTCACCATATGAATTGGGATAAGTGTTCTCTACTCGGTTTTGGTTATATTTCATGAATTTATCTTCGATTCTAGCTTTTAGTTGATGAATTTCAAAGAGGAAATTGGGGGTTTTGTCCTAAAGTTTCATAATATGAATTTTTGAGTTTAGAACATTGATTTGGAGTCGGATTTGAGTGAAACTAGTAAGGTTAGACTCATAATTGAATGGGTTTTTGAATTTTGTAAATTTTGTCGGGTTCCGAAGTACGGGCCCGAGTTGGGCTTTTGGCCGATTTTGGGCTTTTGATTCAAGATTTGATATTTTTCGATCGAGATTGGTTCCTTTAGCATTGTTTGATGTACTTGAGTTATTTTTGGTTAGTTTCGAGCCGTTCGGAGGTCGGAACGCGCGGGATGGCATTTTTGGAGCATAGCCTGGCTTGCTCGGTATTTGTATTTGTCTTGTTCGAGGTAAGTAACTCTTCTAATCTTGGAGATGAGGGTATGAACCCTGAATATACGTGTTATGTATTTAGTGTTGAGGTGACGCACATGCAAGGTGACGGGCGTGTGGGCGTGCACCGTGTGAACTGTGATTCTGTTATTTTGGTGGTATTGTGTAGTTACCTGAACTTGTCTATAATCATGAAATCTCTACGTACTAGAGTTAACGAGCTATGACATGTTAGAAGCCATGTTTAGGCTACATGCTTATTCTGTTGGGACCCACTGAGGTCATCACTGCTGCTGAGTTATTTGTTTACATTGCAATGTCATACCCAGTCATACTCATTTCATTGCATATCATATATCAGTCTCTATTGTTATTTATTGATACATCATATCATTATTTTTGGGCTAGTTCATGTCATTTTGAGCCCGAGAGACTGGAGAGGTTGGTGACTGAGTTAGGGCCTAAGTGCCGAGCTGTGATCTATATGTATATATGGATCGGGTTGCACGCCACAACGAGCCTTAGGGTTGTATATATGGATCGAGTTACATGCCGAAACGAGCCTCAAGGCTGTATATTTATATGGGATCGGGCTGCACGCCATAACGATATAGCGCTTGGACTGAAGGAGCTCCTCCGGAGTTTGCACACACCGCCAGTGAGCGCGGTTGATTTATATTGAGGGATGGATCTTCCCTACGGGCTGGATTGGCCCTACTCTGTACTGAGTGACTGATGATCAGTTGATGTGTATATTCTAGGATGGATCTTCCCTGGGCCGGATTGGCCATGTACAGTACCGAGTGATTGAGCATGATGAGTAGAATGTGTGAGACAGTGAGATTGAGTACTCTGAGAGTGTAAGTACATGAGTTCATCTCTGAGATACAATGCATTGACATGTACACATGACATACATGCATAGAGATGTATTTTTCTCATGATGTACGGTATCACGTCATTCATGACTTCTCACACATATTGGCCTATGGGTATAGTGATGCATTTTTCCACTGGCTATCTGGAAAGAAAATGAAACATCTTACTTATTGTTAAAAGGAATTTTGGGAGAATTACTGTTTTCAAACTTACTTATATTTTTGGCAACTTCGGTAAAGGACTTGGGATTTACACTGACACACTTGAAAGGCGGAACTATCTTAAGAAATCATGATTTAGCTGAGTATTTACTCTTTGAGTTACTTATTTTATTACTTGATTTATGTTATTATAAACTGTTGTTGGTTATTGGAGCTGGACTCTCACCTTGGTACAAGCTCGTCACTACTTTCAACCTAAAGTTAGGTTTGTTACTTATTGAGTACATGGGGTCGATTGTACTCATACTATATTTTTGCACCTTGCGTGCAGATATTGGCTGCTGATGTTGTTGTGTTGGTTGGGAGCTGGATCTGAAGATGTACATGCGTTCTAGTTGTAGCTGCCTCTTGTTCATGGTAGCCTTAGATTCATAAAACTCTGTTTGTGTTTTTTTCAAACAGATGATGTATTTACTTCATACCAGCTTTGTAAACTCTATTCTTAGAAGCTCATGATTTGTACTACCAGTCCTTGGGAAATGTATAAGATTCAGATAATTTCTTTACCTAACTGTCTTATTAAATATCATTGGAATTGGATAGTTGTTAATTGGCTTACCAAGCGGGTTGGGTTAGGTGCCATCATGACTAGTTGGCTTTTGGGTCGTGACATCTCTATGACTAGGTAAGCCTAACAAAAATGCGGAAATAACAAAAATGGAAGTAAAACTTAAAAACTAATTGCAACAGATAACTAAATAATTGGTAACAATGACGCTCGGCATGTACAATAAGCAACACTATAGCAATACACAGTATTCCTAAAACCCGAAACATCATAAGTCACAAGCTACAGAAGGAAACTAGTATCTCTATACACCAGAGTCTAATAAGTAAAGTACGAAAGGTAAATGACATAGGGGAGAATTGAGGGGGACTCCGAGGTCTGTGGACACGGCAGATGTACCTTGAAGTCTCTAGACAGCAACAAGCACTCTCAGCTAATAACAGGGCTGATAAGAAGCACCTGGATCTGCACACAAAACATGTGCAGAAGAGTAGCATGAGTACACCACAACGGTACCTAGTAAGTGCCAAGCCTAACCTCGGCAAAGTAGTGACGAGGTCAGGTCAGGCCCACTGGTATAGAATAAATAAAGCAGGAGAATATAACAGTATAATAAGGGACTGGAATTTAACAAAAGGAAAATACAATGAAATAATAATACAACACACAGGGATAAATAGCAGGGGATCTCCCAAGATACCGTCTCGTAGTACCAAAATATAAATGTGCAGGGAGAACTCACGAGGTACCGCCTCGTAGTCTCAAGAGTAAATGTACAGGGAGAACTCTCGATTAAGTTCGTATGGTGTTTTACGATTGGTTGGTATGTTTGATCGAGGTCCCGGGGGCCTCGATTGAGTTTTGGGTGCTTAACGGATGGAAAATTTGACTTGTGCATATTCTGAAGTTGATGGTTCTCGTGTTTTTGCACCTACGGTGGGAAGTCTGCAGGTGCGGTCCCGCAGAAGCGAGAAAAAGGTCGCAGGTGCGCTTTTAACCTTGAGGGCCAGTGGTCACAGATGCGACGAGTAAGCCGCAGAAGCGGAGCCGCATCTGCGGAAGAGAGATCGCAGAAGTGGATTTGGGGAGGAAGCCAAGTTCCGCAGAAGCGGACAATTGAGCGCAGAAGCGTATCCGCAGAAGCGCATCCGCAGATGCGGATATATATGTGTGCAGGTGCGGAGCCAAGGAATTTAATGAAATTTCACAGGTGCGAAGCTTTAGCTGCAGAAGCGGTTAATGGACCGCAGATGCGGTTTAACTGGCAGAAAAGGGGCCAAATCGAGGGTTTGATTCTTTTCTTCATTTTTGGACTTGGGGGCTCAGGAATTGGCAATTTTTCGAGGAATTTCCAGAGAGAGCTTTGGGGTAACGATTCCTAACTCGTTTTTGGTTGTATTTCGTTAATCTATAGTTGTTTCCTCCGTTTAATTTTGGATTTTGATTGAAAATTTGGAAAAATAGGGGAAGAGTTCCCTAACCAAATTTCTGAGTTTTGATTAGGATTTAGACATCGGGTTTAGATAATTTTGGTACGAGTGAACTCGTGAGTGAATGGGTGTTCGTATTTTGTGACTTTTATATGATTCCGAGATGTGGGACCAAGTCTAAGTTTTAGGGCGGATTTCGAAAATTTTGTTAAAGTATTGATTTCATTAATTAGATGAGTCTATTATGGTTGTATTTATGATATGTAATTGCTTTTGGCTAGATTAGGGCCATTCGGAGCCGGATATTCGTGGGAAAGGCATTGTGGCCGATTGATTGAGCTTGGTTTGAAGTAAGCGGCTTGCCTAACCTTGTGTGGGGGAAATCCCCTTAGGATTTTGGTACTGTTTTGATATGTGAGCACCGTGTACGTGAGGTGACGAGTACGTACACGGGCTAATTGTTGTAAAACCCCGATTTCTGCTAAGTAATAACTCGTTTCCTTCTTATTTGAGTTACATTAGCATGTGTAGTATCCTGTTAGCTTAGAATAGAATGTCTAATTGACTTAATAGATTATTTGAACTCCGTACAGCACGTTTAGTGAATTTCCTATTTTTCCTTGACTTGTACTCTGTCTAAATTATAGGATTTCATGTTGTAGCTGTTAATTCTATTGTTTGAGCTGCATATTTACTTTTGGGACTACGGAACGGTATTCTGGGAGATCCCCCTGTCTTGCATATTTACTTAGGGACTACGGAACGGTATTCCAGGAGATCCCCCTGTCTTGCATATTTACTTTGGGACTACAGAACGGTATTCCGGGACATCGCCCTGTACTGCATATTTACTTTGGGACTACGAAACAGTATTCCGAGAGATAACCCTGTATTGTATATTTACTTTGGGACTACGGAACGATATTCCGGAAGATTTCCCTGCACATTTACGTTTGGGACTACGAGACGGTATCTTGGGAGATCCCCTGTTGTTATCTCTGTGTACTGAGCTGTTGTCTTCTATGATTTCAATCATGTAAAATTTCAGTCTTTATTTTACTGTGGTATTTCGTTCTACCTTATTTATATATATATATATATATATATATATATATATATATATATATATATATATATATACCAGTAGGGCCCTGACCTGACCTCGTCACTACTTGACCGAGGTTAGGCCTGGCTCTTACTGGGTACCGATTGTGGTATACTCGTGCTACTCTTCATGAGTCACATGCCTGTTTATTATAGTCTCACAGATCAGTACGGATACGTCTGTACTTATCTTCGGTAGGCTATGGAACTGTTAGGAAAATTTCACTACTTTGATTCCTTGTCGTGCGAAAGATTGTTGACTTAAAAAATAAAATTCTAAACTTTTGTATTCTATTCTCTCACAGATGGTGAGGACACGTACAAGTGGATCTGATGATCAGGCACCCACGTTGCTTGGTAGAGCCGCGAGAGGTCGGGGTCGGGGTAGAGGCCGAGGACGTCCATGTGGTGCAGCCAGAGCGCCCGCACAAGCTGCTACCGAGGAGCCCCCAGTAGCTCCAGCTGGAGGGCAGAACACCTTAGGTACCCGTTTCTGCCCTCCAGGAGACTCTAGCCCAGTTTCTGAGCATGTTCAGCACCTTAGCTCAGGCTGGTTTGATTCCACTTGCTTCTGCCATATCTCAAGCCGGGGGAGTAGCACAGAATCCCATCGTCGGCACTCTAGAGCAGCGGGTTCAAGTCGATCAGGTTCCAGAGATTGTACCAATGCAGCCAGTAGCTCCAGTTCAGCCTGAGGTTAGGGCAGCAGCTTCTAAGGTGGAGCAGCTCAAACTTGAGAGGTACAAGAAGTACCTCCCACCTACCTTCAGCGGATTGGCTACAGATGATGCTCAGGGTTTTTTGGAGGAGTGTCATCGTATTCTCCGTACTATGGTCATAGCAGAGACGAGTGGGGTTTCTTTTACTATATTCTAGCTTAGAGGAGCAGCCTATCGGTGATGGCGTGCTTATGAGTTGAGTAGTCCAGCTGGGGCATCTTCACTTACATGGACTCAGTTCTCGGACATGTTTTTGAGAGAGTATGTCCCTTAGAGCCTTAGGGACTCATGGCACGCGGAGTTCAGCTGCGCCAGTGTGCTATGACTGTGTTAGAGTATGCAGTTTGCTTCAGTGATTTGGACCGACATGCACCAGCCTTTGTTGCCACAGTTCGAGAGAGGGTTCGATGGTTTATTGAGGGACTCCACCCCAGCATCCGGATTAATATGGCTAGGGAGTTGGAGATGGATATTTCTTATCAGCAGGTTGTGAGTATCGCCAGGAGATTGGAGGGCATGCTTGCCGGGGATAGAGAGGAGAGGGAGGCCAAGAAGTCTTGAGAGACTAGTTCTTATTCTGGTGCTCGTGCCCCAGCAGCTCGTCATGGTAGGGGTTATGTGAGTCGCCCCGTTCATTCAGCTCTTCCAACTGCCAGTGGTGTTCCAGCCCCTTTTAGGCCCCAGGAGCCTTATTATGCACCGCCAGTATCTAGTGTGCCTCTTGCATGGGGTGTTCTTAGCGGCCAGTCCAGCTGACCTGGCCCGAGCCAGTCACAGCAGCCACGCCCTCCCAGAGCTTGTTTTGAGTGTGGCGACACTCGCCATATGGTGAGGGATTGCCCCAGATTTAGGAAGGGTGCACCTCCATAGACTTCTCAGCCACAACGTGCTCCACCGGGTCCCCAAGCTATGATTACAGCACCAGCTACCACCCCACCTGCTCAGCCAGCTCGAGGTGGAGGTCGGGGAGGTAACCGTTGCCCTAGAGTGGGAGGCCAGGCTAGATATTATGCCCTTCCTGCTCGTACAGAGGTAGTCACTTTTGATTCTGTCATTACAGGTATTGTCCCGGTATGTCGTATAGATGTGTCGATATTATTTGACCCAAGCTCTACATATTCTTATGTGTCCTCTTATTTTGCCCCATATTTGGGCGTGTCTCAGGATTCTTTGAGTTCCCCTTTTTATGTGTCTACTCCTGTGGGAGATTCTCTTATTGTGAACCGTGTGTATCAGTCGTGTTTGATTGCTTTTAGTGGTTTTGAGACCAGAGCCGATTTATTATTACTCAGCATGGTGGACTTTGATATTATTTTGGGCATGGAATGGTTGTCGCCCCATTATGCTATTCTTGATTGTCACGCTAAGACTGTGACACTGGCTATGCTAGGATTACCACGATTAGAGTAGAGAGGTACCTTAGAGTATGCTCCCAGCAGAGTTATTTCATTTCTTAAAACTCAACGAATGGTTGAGAAGGGGTGTGATGTGTATCTAGCTTATGTGTGAGATGTCAGTATTCATACCCCTACAGTTGAGTCAATCTCAATAGTGAGGGATTTTCCAGATGTGTTACCAGCTGATCTTCCGAGCATGCCGCCCGACAAAGATATTGATTTTGGCATTGATTTGTTGTCGGACACTCAGCTCATCTCTATTCCTCCATATCTTATGGCTCCTCCTGAGTTAAAGGAATTGAAGGAGCAGTTATAGGAATTGCTTAATAAGGTCTTCATTCGATCCAGTGTGTCACCTTGGTGTGCTCCTGTCTTATTTGTGAAGAAGAAGGATGGTTCTATGCGGATGTGTATTGATTATCGCCAGTTGAACAAAGTCACAGCGAAGAGCAAGTATCCATTGCCTCATATTGATGACTTATTTGATCAGTTATAGGGTGCCAGAGTGTTTTCCAAGATTGACTTACGTTCGGGCTATCATCAGTTGAAGATTCGGGAGCCAGATGTCCTGAAGACTGCTTTCAGGACTCGGTATGGTCATTACGAGTGCCTTGTGATGTCTTTTGGTCTGACCAATGCCCCAGCAGAATTTATGCACTTGATGCACAGTGTGATCCGGCCCTATCTTGACTCATTTGTTATTTTGTTTATTGACGGCATTCTGGTGTACTATAAGACTCGTGAGGATCATGAGCAGCACCTGAGGACTGCACTTCAGACCTTTAGAGAAAAGAAGTTATATGCAAAATTTTCAAAGTGTGAGTTTTGGCTAGACTCAGTGGCATTCTTGGGTCATTTAGTATCGAGTGATGGGATCTAGGTGGATCCGAAGAAGATTGAAGCAGTGCAGAGTCGGCCCAGACCATCCTCAGCTACAGAGATCCGGAGTTTTCTTTGTTTGGCGGGGTATTACCATAGATTTGTAGAGGGCTTCTCATCTATTGCAGCACCTATGACCAGGCTGACCCAGAATGGTGCTCCGTTCAGGTGGATAGAGGAATGTGAGGAGAGCTTTCAGAAGCTCAAGACAGCTTTGACTACAGCCCCAGTATTGGTATTGCCTATAGGTTCGGGGTCTTATACTGTATATTGTGATGCATCGCGGATTGGTCTCGGGGCGGTGTTGATGCAGGACGGTAGGGTGATTGCCTACGCGTCCAGACAGTTGAAGGTGCATGAAAAGAACTATCCAGTCCACGGCCTTGGGTTAGCAGCTATTTTTCATGCCTTGAAGATTTGGCGGCATTATTTGAATGGTGTTCCTTTTGAGATTTACACCGATCATCGGAGTTTGCAGCATTTGTTCAAGCAAAACGATCTTAACTTGCATCAACGGAGGTGGTTGGAGCTACTTAAGGACTATGATATCACTATTTTGTACCATCCGGGGAAGGCCAATGTGGTGGCCGATGCTTTGAGTCACTGGGCAGAGAGTTTGGGGAGTTTAGCATATCTACCAGCAACAGAGAGTCTATTGGCGTTGGATGTTCAGGCCTTAGCTAGCCAGTTTATGAGATTGGATATTTCTGAGTCGAGTCGAGTATTGGCTTGTGTGGTCTCTCGGTCTTCTCTTTATAATTGTATCAGGAAGCGATAGTATGATGACCCCCATCTGCTTGTCCTTAAGGACACGGTCCAGCACGGTGATGCTAAGGAGGTCACTATTGGGGATGATGGTGCATTGAGGATGCATGGCATGCTATGTGTGGCTAATGTGGACGGTTTGCGTGAGTTGATTCTCCAGGAGGCTCACAGTTCACAGTACTCTATTCATCCGGGTGCCGCAAAGATGTATCAAGACTTGAGACAGCATTACTGGTGGAGAAGAATAAAGAAAGACATAGTAGAATATGTAGTTCGGTGTCTAAATTGCCAGTAGGTAAAGTATGAGCATCAGCGGCCAGGTGGTTTGCTTCAGAAGTTAGAGATTCCGGAGTGGAAATGGGAGCGGATCACTATGGATTTAGTTGTTTGACTCCCATGGACTCAGCGGAAGTTTGATGCAGTTTGGGTGATTGTAGATAGGCTGACCAAGTCAGCTCATTTCATTCATGTGATGACTACCTATTCTTCCGAGCAGTTGGCTCAAATTTATATCCGCGAGATTGTCAGGCTTCATGGCGTACCTGTATCTATCATCTCTGACCGAGTTACACAGTTTACATCATGGTTCTGGAGAGCTGTACAGCAGGAGTTGGGTACTCGGGTTGAGTTGAGCACAGCATTCCACCCTCATATGGATGGACAATCCAAGCGCACTATTCAGATATTGGAGGATATGCTCCGCGCTTGTGTGATAGATTTTGGGGGTGTTTGGGACTAGTTTTTGCCACTTGTGGATTTTTCTTTCAACAATAGTTATCAGTCCAGCATTCAGATGGCACCGTATGAGGCTTTGTATGGTAGGCGGTGTCGGTCCCCAATGGGTTGGTTCGAGCCGGGCGAGGCCAGATTATTGAGTATGGACTTGGTTCAGGATGACTTGGAGAAGGTTAAGGTGATTCAGGATAGACTATGCATAGCCCAGTCCAGACAGAAGAGTTATGCGGACCGAAAGGTTCGCGATGTTGCATTCATGGTTGGGGAGGTTACTTATGAGCTTGCCTTACCTCTCAGCCTAGCAGGAGTTCATCCGGTATTTTATGTTTCAATGCTCCGGAAGTATCACTGAGATCCGTCTCATGTGTTGGATTTCAGCTCAGTCCAATTGGACAAGGATCTATCTTATGTTGAGGAGCCAGTGGCTATTTTAGACAGGCAGGTCAGAAAGCTAAAGTTAAAGAACATTTCTTCCGTGAAGGTTCAGTGGAGGGGACAGCCGGTCAAGGAGGCGACTTGGGAGACTGAGCAGGATATGCGCAGCCGTTATCCTCATCTTTTCATCACTTCAAGTATGTCTCTATACTCGTTCGAGGATAAACGATTGTTTTAAGAGGGGGAGGATGTAACGACTCGGTCAGTCGTTTTGAGAGTAATAGCCCTAATCCCCTATTTACTGTTCTCCCCGTATCTTTTTCTGCTTAAGTGACTTGCCAGGAGGTTTTATTTTGGTTTCTGGGTGTTTTGGGACACTTAGTCCCTAAAACGGAAGCTTAAGTCTTAAGATTATGAGCGTAGTAGGAACTGTGTGAAGACGACTCCAGAATGGAGTTTCATCGGTGTCGTTAGCTCCGTTGGGTGATTTTGGACTTAGGAGCATGTCCGGATTTTCTTTTGGAGGTCTGTAGCTCATTTAGGCTTGAAATGGCAAAAGTCAATTTTTTTAAGATTTTGGCCACTAGTGGAATTTCTGATATCGGGGTCGGATTCCAATTCCGAAAGTTGGAGAAGGCCCGTAATGTTAAATATGACTTGTGTGCAAATTTGGGGTCAATCGGATGTGGTTTGATAGGTTTTGGCATCGGTTATCGAATTTGGAAAATTCTAAGTCCTTTAAGTTTGAATCGGAGGATGATTCGTGATTTTTGCGTTGTTTGGGGTCGTTTGAGGGCTCGATTAAGTTCGTATGGTATTTTAGGATTGGTTGGTATGTTTGGTCGAGGTCCCGGGGGCCTCACGTGAGTTTCGGGTGCTTAACGGATGGAAATTTTGACTTTTGCATATTCTGAAGTTACTAGTTCTGGTGTTTTCGCACATGCGATGGGAAGTCCGCAGGTGCGGTCCCGCAAAAGCAAGAAAAAGGTCGCAGGTGTGCTTTTAATCTTGAGGGCCAGTGGTCGAAGGTGTGACGAGTAAGCCGCATCTGCGGATGAGAGATCGCAGAAGCAGATTTGGGGAGGAAGCCAAGTTTCGCAGAAGCGGACGATTGAGCGCAGAAGCGCATCCGCAGATGCGGATATATGTGTGCAGGTAATGAAATTTCGCAGGTGCGGAGCTTTAGCTGCATAAGCGGTTAATGGACCGCAGGTGCGGTTTAACTAGCAGAAAAGGGGCCAAATCGAGGGTTTGATTCATTTCTTCATTTTTGGACTTGGGAGCTCAGGAATTGGCAATTTTTCAAGGGATTTTCAGAGAGAGCTTTGGGGTAACGATTCCTAACTCGTTTTTTGTTGTATTTTATTAATCTATAGTTGTTTTCTCCATTTAATTTCGGATTTGGATTGAAAAGTTGGGAAAATGGGGGAAGAGTTCCCTAACCAAATTTCTGAGTTTTGATTGGGATTTAGATATCGGGTTTGGATAATTTTGGTACGAGTGAACTCGTGAGTGAATGGGTGTTTGTATTTTGTGACTTTTACCCGATTCTGAGACATGGGCCCGGGTCGACTTTTTAGGGCGAATTTCGGAATTTTTGTTAAAGTATTGATTTCATTAATTAGATGAGTCTATTATGGTTGTATTTATGATATGTAATTGCTTTTGGCTAGATTTGGGCCATTCGGAGCCGGATATTCATGGGAAAGGAATTGTGACCGATTGATTGAGCTTGGTTCGAAGTAAGTGGCTTGCCTTACCTTATGTGGGGGAAATCTCCTTAGGATTTGGTACTGTTTTGATATGTGAGCGCCGTGTATGTGAGGTGACGAGTACGTACACGGGCTAATTGTTGTAAAAACCCAATTTCTGCTAAGTAATAACCTGTTTCCTTCTTATTTGAGTTACATTAGCATGTGTAGTATCCTGTTAGCCTAGAATAGCATGTCTACTTGCCTTAATTGCTTATCTGAACTCCGTGCAGCATGTTTAGTAATTTTCCTATTTTTCCTTGACTTGTACTTTGTCTAAATTGTAGGATTTCATGTTGTAGTTGTTAATTCTATTATTTGAGCTGCATATTTACTTTTGAGACTACGGAACGGTATTCCGGGAGATCCCCCTGTCTTGCATATTTACTTTGGGACTACGGAACGGTATTCCGGGAGATCCCCCTGTCTTGCATATTTACTTTGGGACTACGGAACGGTATTTCAGGAGATCCCCCTGTACTGCATATTTACTTTGGGACTACGGAACGGTATTCCGGGAGATTCCCCTGCACATTACGTTTAGGACTACGAGACGGTATCTCGGGAGATCCCTTGTCGTTATCTCTGTGTACTGAGTTGTTGTCTTCTATGATTTCATTCCTGTTAAATTTCAGTCTTTATTTACTGCGGTATTTCATTCTACCTTATTTTATTATATATATACCAGTAGGGCCCTGACCTGACCTCGTCACTACTCGACTAAGGTTAGGCTTGGCACTTACTGGGTACCGATTGTGGTGTACTCATGCTACTCTTCTGCACATGTTTTTTCCATCGTGTGCAGATCCAGGTGCTCCTTATCAGCCACACTATCAGTGAGCCGAGATAGCTTTGGAGACTTCAAGGTATATCTGCAGCGTCCGCAGACCTCGGAGTCCCCTTCTACTCTTCCCATGTCCATTATCTTCTATATTTGTCTTTAGTTAGACTCTGATATATAGAGATACTAGACTTCCTTCTGTAGTTTGTGATTCACGATGTTTCTGGTTTTGGGAATTTGCTGTGTATTTTTGAATAGTTGGTTATTGTACATGCCAAGCGGTATGGTACCCAATTAGTTGTTAAATTTATGTTTTTATTTCATTATTCCGCAAAATGTTAGGCTTATCTAGTCATAGAGACTAGGTGCCGTCACGACTTCATACGGAGGAGAAATTGGGTCGTGACAATAATAATATAATAAGGGACTGGAAGTTAACAAAAGGAAAACACAGTGAAATAACAGTACAACACACAGGGATAAACAGCAGGGGATCTCCCGAGATACCGTCTCGTAGTCCTAAAATATAAATGTGCAGGGAGAACTCCCGAGGTACCACCTCGTAGTCTCAAAAGTAAATGTACAGGGAGAACTCCCGAGGAACCACCACGTAGTCTCAAAAGTAAATGTGCAGGGAGAACTCCCGAGGAACTGCCTCGTAGTCTCAAAAAAAAATGTGCAAGGAGAACTCCCGAGGAACCACCTCGTAGTCTCAAAAGTAAACACACAACTCAAACCGATAAATATCACAGTTAACATCAGGAATTCTACAGTTAAGACTGAAAAAAGAACAAGGAAAAGCAGGAAATCAACTAGGGATGCTGCACAGAGTTCAAATAAGCAGTTAAAGCATGTAGACATGTGATATTAGACTAAACATGATAACTACACATATTGGTATAACTCAATTAAGAATGAAAAAAGGTTACTACTCAGTAAAACTCGGGTTTTACAACAAATAGCCTGTGTACGCACTCGTCACCTCGCGTACACAGCACTCACATATCACAACAGTACCAAATCCTAAAGGGGATTTCCCCCACATAAGGTTAGGCAAGTCACTTACCTCGAACCAAGCTCAATCAATCTGTAACAATGCTTTTTCCTCGATCATCCTACTCTGAATGGCCCAAATCTAGCCAAACACAATTACATATCATAAATACAATTATAATAGACTAAGCTAATTCATGAAATCAAGACTTAAACAAGAAATTCGAAAATCGCCCTAAAAAAAGTCGACCCGGGCCCACGTCTCGGAATCGGGTAAAAGTCAAAATATACGAACACCCAATAAACCACGACTTCACTCGTACCAAAATTATCCAATTCAGATATCAAAATCCCAATCAAAACTCAAAAGTTTATTTGAAAGATTTTCCAACTTTTTCCCCAAATTTCTCAATCAAATTCCTTAATTAAATGATAAATTCAACTATAGATTACTAGAGTATAACCATAAATGAGTTAGAAATCATTACCCAATAGCTTTCTCTAAAAAAACCCTTGAATTATTGCCTCAATCGGAGCTCTCAAATACCCAAAATGAAAAAGAGATCAAACCCTCGAACTTGGCCCTTTTCTACGCAGCGATTTCGCACATGCGGGCACTTAGTCGCATTTGCGACGCCGCACCTGCGGAAAAACCATCGCAGGTGCGGATTCCACTTATGGCCATGGTTTCTGCTTCTGCGGACCAGGGAACACACCTGTGATCCCGCTTCTGTGGAGACCCTTCTGCTTCTGCGATCCCAAGCCTCCTAGGCCTCTCCGCTTCTGCGCTCAATCTTCCGCAGAAGCGACTCCGCTTCTGCGGCCTTCATGTCGCACCTGTGACCACATGCCAAACTCCTACAGACCACACCTGCACCCCTTGGCTCACTTCTGTTGGCTCGCACCTGCGGTCAACCTTGTGCAGGTGTGATTACTCCAGAACTAGTGCCTTCAGCCATTCTCCCAAAACCAAATTTGATTCGTTAACCATCCGGAATCCACCTGAGGCCCCTGGGACCGCAACTAAATATACCAACAAGTCCTAAAATACCATACGAACTTAGTCGAGCCCTCAAATCACATCAAACAATGATAAAACCACGAATCACCCTCCAATTCAAACTTAATGAACTTTGAAACCTCAAACTTTTACAACAGATGCCGAAACTTATTAAACCACATCCGATTGACCTCAAATTTTGCACACAAGTCATAATTGACATTTCAGACCTACTCTAATTTCCAGAATCGGAATCCAACCCCGATATCAAAAAGTACACTTCCGGTCAAACTTCCCAAAAATTCAACTTTCGTCTTTTCAAGCCTAATTTAGCTACAAACCTCTAAAACACAATACAGACACACTCCTAAGTCCAAGATCACCCAACGGAGCTAACGGAACTGACGAAACTTCATTCTGGAGTCATTTTCACACAGTTCCAACTACGGTCAAAATCCTAAGACTTAAACTTCCGTTTTTAGGGACTAAGTGTCCCAAATCACTCCGAAACCACAACAAAACCTTCCGGCAAATCACATAAGCAGAAAAAGATACGGGGGAAGTAGTAAATAGGGCATCGGGTCTAATACACTCAAAATGACCGGCCGGGTCGCTACACCTCGATCACCAATTCTGTATCTCGAGATATTGCTACTAGTGTTATGTGCTTTAGAACTACAAAGGAAGTTTGGACTGGTATTATTGAGAGGTTTGGACAATCAAATGGATCCAAATATCTCCAGATGCAGAGAGAAATAAGTGGTACTGTTCAGGGGTCTTCAGATATTGCCACCTATTTCACCAAACTTAGAAGTCTTTGGGATGAGTTGAATTCCTCATATGTAGGGCCCATATGCTCCTATGGGGCCCTTCCCAAGTTTATAGAAGATCAATAACTTTTGCAATTCTTAAATGGTCTCAATGACTCCTACTCAACCGTGAAAAGTGCAATAATGATCATGAATCCACTTCCACCTATTAGCAAGGCTTATTCTCTCCTACAACAGGATGAAAGTCAAATGGAAACTCCATCTACTATTCCAAACTTCTCAAATGATTCTGCTTCCTTCTGTGTCTCTTCAACTCTAACTACAAATAGAACTTTCACACATAAGGTCAACTTTGACTCTAGGAAGAATATGTCTTTTGTTTCTTGCAAGTATTGCAAGAAACCTGGTCATACAGCAGACAAGTGCTACAGGTTACATTGGTTTCCTGCAGACTTTAAGTTTACTAAAAACAAGAAGTCACCCTCTTGTGTTCAAACCAACATTTCTCATGGACTGCCAAGTGTTCCTACATCTCCATATTCTGACAGTTCTTCACAAAGGAACAATAACATCACCTGATGACTTTATTCCAACAAGTTCAAATGTCTCTTGGTACTAGTTCTGAGACTTTTCCTGCTGAGAACTTTGGCTTTGCACACTTTGCGGGTTTGTTTACTGCTTATGTTGTTGATTCTGATAATTCTCATGTATGTGCAACTTCTCAATTAGGAATAAATCCTTGGATATTAGACTCAGGGGCAACAAATCACATAACTCCACATAAACATTTACTTCACAACCTTGTACCCTTACCTAAACCTTTTCTTGTTACTTTACCTAATGGATATAAAGTTAAGGTAATGTCAACTGGTTCTTTACACCTTAGACATGATATAACCTTACTTAATGTCTTTTTGTACCATCTTTCCACTTCAATCTAATTTCCATACATCAGCTGATTTCTCAGTTGGATTTTATAGCTATTCTTACCAAGTTCAATTGTTCTTTACAGGGCACTTCTCTGAAGAGGCCACTGGTAATTGGTAAGGCTGCTAGAAGGTTGTACTATCTTCATCCTGATGCTGATTTGTTCCCTAATCAGCTTTATTTTCTTTTTCTAGTTGTATGTCATGTAATAAGTCTGAGTCCACTATTCCCTCTGTAAATACTATTCCATGTGATCAGACACCTATTGTAAATAAAATGAATTTGTTTTGGCATCAAAGATTGGGTCATATGCCTTTTCATAGAATGAAGTCTATTCCTTTCATATCTGATAAAGTCTCTTCCAAGCAATCTTTTATTTGTTCAATTTGCCCAATGGCAAGGCAGCAAAGGTTGCCTTTCCCTGATAGTCAAATTCATTCAACTGCCCCATTTCAACCAGTACATATTGATATATGGGGGCCTTATAACTCTAAAACTTACAATGGTTTCAGATATTTTTTAACCTTAATTGATGACTACAGTAGAGCCACATGGACTCATTTGTTTTCTTGTAAAAGCAATGCACTTCCTATCCTTAAAGCTTTTACTTCCATGGTTACAGTCCATTTTCATTCTTCAGTTCAAACTTTCAGATCTGATAATGCTTATAAACTTGGCAGCAGTCATGAAACTGCTTCTTTCTTTTCTAACCAAGGAATTTTGCATCAATCCACCATTCCTCGCACTCTACAACAGAATGGGGTTGTGGAAAGGAAACACAAACATCTCCTAGAAGTATCTAGGGCTCTTCTCTTTCAATCTAAACTACCTCTCAAATTTTGGGGAGACTGTGTATTGACTGCTACCTACCTTATTAATAGGATGCCTTTTAACATTTTAAACAATATCTCTCCATTTGAAAAGTTGCATGGCCACCAACCTCCTTATGCTCTCTTAAGGTCTTTTGGTTGCCTGTTGTCACGACCCCAAAATCCTAATCTATCGTGATGGCGCCTAACATGGTACTAGGCAAGCCAACTTCTCACAAAATATTTCCAACACTTTTAACAAGAATGAACTAAAACAGTTCTCATAAACGGGATTAAAAAAACCCAAACAAAACGCGAAATTCCCAACTATCGGGGTGTCACAGAGTACATGAGCATCTATACATCACAAGACTGGGAAACACGGTTCATAATAGTCTGAGACCAATTATAGTAAACAAGAAGATAGGGAAGGAGAGACAAGGTCTGTGAAACATCGGCAGCTACCTCGGAATCTCTGAAAAATCAAATGTGCGAAGGAATCAACACCCACTGTGTCCTGGAATACCTGGATCTACACATGAATTGCAGGGTGTAGTATGAGTACAACCAACTCAGTAAGTAAGAATACTAAATAAAGAACTGAAAGTAGTGACGAGCTTCACAGCTAAGTCCAATTGCAGTAATTTCCAACATAAGAAGGTAGGCATGCTTTCAAGTTCGACATTTAAGACCCAGACAGTAATTTCATATCAAGTTCAACTGAAACAGAAGATAATATCTCTCAGAAATCTTTCCAAAAATAGTGATATATAACAGCTAAACTGCAATAATAATGAAACCAATGCATCATCTCAGATCAACAGTCACTCAGTCCTCCCATTCACTCCAATCTCACAATCACTCTTTCGTTAGAGTCACTCATTCCTCTCAATCACTCAGCACTCGGCACTCGCACTCAGTAGGTACATGTGCTTACTGGAGATGTGTACAGACTCCGGAGGGGCTCTTTTAGCCCAAGTGCTATAACAAGCCAATCATGGCATAAATCAATGAAATATGCTGCGGCGTGCAGCCCGATCCCATAAATATCCTCACAATCAGGCCCTCGGTTTCACTCAGTCATCAACCTCTCCAGTCTCTTGGGTTCAAGATGTCATGAAAATCAGCCCAAAAATGATAATATGATGTATCAATAAATAGCAACAGAGACTGAGATATGATATGAAATGAATGAACATGACTGAGTGTGAAATTATAATTTGAACATATAATTCAACCGCAGAAATGACCCCAGCGGGTACCAATAATAACAGCATATGCCTAAGCATGATTTTTAATACGAGTCTCAGCTCAATTTTTCTAACACGTGGAAAATGTACGGATATCGACTGATTATTCAACTACATAGTTTCATGGAATTGACCAAGTCACAATTCCTACGGTTCACGCTCACACGTCCGTCACCTAGCATGTGCGTCACCTCAAAACCAATCACATATCACAAAATCTGGGGTTTCATACCCTCAGGACCAAATTTAGAATTGTTACTTACCTCAATCCGAGCAATTCTTTATTCCGCTATGCCTTTGCCTCGCGAATCGGCCTCCGAACGCCTCAAATCTATTCACAATTAATTCGATTCATTTAATACATATTATAGGAATTAAGTCCATTTAAAAATACTAATTTTCCAACAAAAATCCGGAATTAACTCAAAACTCGTCAGTGGGGCCCACGTCTCGGAACCCGACAAAAGTTACAAAATATGAACGACCCTTCAACCACGAGTCCAACCATACCAAATTTACCAAATTCCGATATCAACTCAACCTTTAAATCCTCAAATCAAGGCATGGAACGGAGTTTAATTCATCGCGATAGTATTTGTGATTGTTCTAGAAGAAGGACCAAACCTTCGAATTTCACTCCAAAACAAGTAATCTAGTAGGAATATTCGATGATAATTCCATATTATTGACTAACAATCACCACAAGTGACTTACCTCAAGTTTCCCGTGAATTCTCGCTTAAAAATTGCCCAAAAACGAAATTGAAAACTAGGGTATGGAACCTTATCTCTTAGATGAAGAACTTGAGGGATTTCTTGTTGGATTTCAAGGCTTGGACAAGATTTTGATGAACAAAGCACTTGAGCTTCTTCCTCTCTCTAAAACACTCTCTCTTATCTCTAAAATATGAGATATTCCCTTCAAAAATAGTCCCTTACATCTATTTAACGAGATAGGGTCGGGTTGTAAAGATAGAAGAATGGACCCTCCAAATTCCGGAGAGGGCTACAGACCAGGCTAGGCACACTATGTAGAGAGCTATAGACCAGGATTTGCGAGCTCTGTAGCGAGATATAGATCAGGCTTCAGGAGGGATATAGCGCGGTCTAGCACGCTACAGACCTGGCCTCGCGAGGTATATAGCACGGTCTAGTGCGCTACAGACCTGGCTTTGCCAGGTATATAGCACGGCTAGCGTGCTACAGACTTGGCTTCGCGAAGTCGAAATGATTCAACTCCCCAACGCACTGTTCAACCCAAAAGTCTAAAAATGCAATACAAACTTAGTCAAGGCCTCAAACCATGTCAAACAACATCGAAATTACGAATCGCGCATCGAATCGAATTATGAGTTTTCAAATCTTCCAACTTCTATATTTTGGGCCGAAATATATCTAAGCAAGTCCGATTGACCTGAAATTTTGCACACAAGTCATAAACGACATAACGGACCTATAAAAAATTTTAGAACTGGATTCCGACCCCGATATCAAAAAGTCAACTCCCCGGTCAAACTTCCAAACTTAAATTTCTCATTTTTTCCATTTCAAGCCTAATTTAGCTACGGACCTCAAAATAAATATCCGGACATAGTCCTAAGTCCAAAATTATCATATGGAGCTATTAGAACCATCAAAATTCTATTTCGGGGTTATTTACATATATTTCATCATCCGGTCAATTATTTCAACTTAACATTTCATCCATGAGACTAAGTGTCTCAATTCATTCTGAAACCTCACCGGACCTGAACCAATTACCCCGGCAAGTTATATAATAACTGTAAAGCACAAAATGAGTAGTAAATGGGGAAATAGGGCTAAAATGCCCAAAAAGACTGGCTGGGTCATTACACTTGTGTTTTTCCACTTCTCCCAGAATTGGTAGAGATAAATTTCAATCTAGGGCCATTCCTAGTCTTTTCCTGGGTTACCCTTGTGGTAAAAAGGGTTACAAGCTTCTAAATCTTTCCACCTCATCTATTTTTTACTCTAGAGATTGTCTTCCATGAACATGTCTTCCCCTTTCACTCTTCCAACCATACTGTGCATGCCTCTCCTCCACAGCTCTTTGTGGACATTCCTTCTACACCTATATCTTCTTCTCCTCCTTCTTCCAGTCTTCCCAATTCATCCCCTACCAACTGTTCCACAACTTCACCCAGTCCTCCCTCCCCTACTGTACATGTTCAAGTTGTTAGGAAATCCACTAGGGTTGTTACTCAACCCTCTTATCTCAAATACTACATATGTACTTTTGTTCTACCCAATGTTCTTATCCCTGATCCTTCTAAGGTGTCCCACACTGAGTTGCATATGCATGAGCCTCAGTTCTACCAGCAGGCAGCTTCACATCCTGCTTGGCAAGAGGCCAGGCTACATGAATTTCAAGCTCTTCAGTCCAATCAGACTTGGGACATTGTTCCACTCCCTCCCCACAAGAAGGTTATTCCTTATAAGTGGGTTTACAAGATTAAACAGAGGGAAGATGGTTCCATTGAGAGGTACAAGGAAAGGATGGTCATCAGGGGTGATACTCAAACGGAGGGCATATATTTCACTGAAACATTTTCCCATGTTGTTAAATTGACCGCCATCAAAAGTCTCCTCACTTTGGCTGCTAAAAGAGGTTGGACTGTTTATCAGTTAGATGTCAATAATGCTTTTTTGCATGGTGACCTTCATGACGAGGTTTATATGAAGATTCCTCCTGATTTGGATGTATCTTCTCCTTCTGCCTTTTCTCCTTTAGCTTGCAGACTCAAGAAATCTTTATATGGCCTTAGGCAGGCTTCCAAACAGTGGTTTTCTAAAATATCTGAAGCCTTGCACTCTAGGGGCTACATTTTTAGTCTCAATGACTATTCCTTTTTCACCAAGTCATCTTCTGGTTCTCTTGTTGTGTTGGTTGTCTATGTTGATGACATATTGCTAGCTGGGGATGATGTTGCTGAGTTAGACTCCTTGAAGTTATTTCTGGACAACCAGTTTAAAATCAAGGATTTGGGAACAGTTCATTACTTCCATGGGTTGGAAATCTCCTCTCATCCTCAGGGCTATCTTATGACTCAGTCCAAATACACCACTTGTCTCCTAGCTGAGTTCAACTGCCAGCATTTTTCTCCTGTTTCCACACCTCTGGATCCTTCTGTCAAGCTTTATTTAGATACAAGGGCCCCTATTTCCGATCCTAGTCTGTATAAAAGGCTGATTGGGAAGCTGAACTTTCTATAACACACAAGGCCTGACACATCTTTCTCTGTTTAGCATCTCAACCTATTTCTTCAACATCCTCAAGTTCCCCACATGCTAGCTGCACTTCATGTTTTGCGTTATCTCATGAATGACCCCACACATGGTATTTTTCTTTCCAATTCTGCTGACATGTCCCTTATGGGTTTTTATGATTCTGATTAGGGTTCTTGCACTATTTCTCGAAAGTCTGTCAGTGGTTATTATATCACTTTTGGTGGGAGTCTTGTTTCTTGGAAGAGCAAGAAAGAGCCTACTATATCATTGTCTTCAGCAGAAGCTGAATATAGAGCTCTGGAGAAATTTGCTGCTGAAATAGCTTGGCTGATCAGATTGTTTGGTGACCTTGGCTTGACAATCTCCAATCATGTTCCTGTGTATTGTGATAGTTAGGTTGCTCTGCATATAGACAAGAATCTTGTCTTCCATGAGCGCACAAAGCATATTGAAATTGATTGTCATTATGTGCGTGAATGCCTACATGCTGGACTTCTTTCTTTACATTTTGTTTCCAGTGCAGATCAGTTGGCTGATATCATGACCAAGACTTTGTCTACTCAACTGATTTTGGTATACTTGGCAAGCTTGCCATTTCTTCACCCTCAAAGGGGGGGGGGGAGGGGGTTAGAGCCCAAACTGCTGGTCCTTCTACATAACAGGCCTAATAAGACATTGTATAGGACCCGAGCCCAATTACTTGTAAATAACCATTTATTGATGTAAATATAAATACTCCAATAATGAAATAAAGAAAGCATGATGGTCATTTTCTTTCTCTCTATCTCTCTCCTCTTCTCGACCCTTCTAGGGTTTTCTTATTCAATTTCTTCCATAGCTCGTCTGAGTTTCATTCCAACATAATTGTACTAATATTTAGAATTTAGCATATAGTGAACTTTGAATTTGATTAGAGTTGTGTCCTTTTAAATCTTTTGTAAATCCACGTGCAATTCAAATAGAAGAAGGATCAACATCACGGTTAAATGTATGAATTGTTTATCTTTATTCTTTTCACATTATCTTATTTTAGAATTTTGTCCTATTAGAGGGGCAGATATGTCACGACCCCAAATTTCCTCCGTAGGATGTAGTGATGGCACCTAGTTGTGATGTCCCAAAAGGTCATATTATGTTTTAGAACTCAAATTTGTGCTCTTAAGCCTTAAAAATCTCATTTTTACCCTCCTCAATTTGCGTGCGCAGTCCGGGCAGGTTTCCGAAAAGCTTTTATGTTGAAAACTGATGAAAATAAGAATTTTTGCCTTAAAAGTTGATTTTTTGGTAAACGGGCCCGGATCCATACTTTGACGGTCTCGGTAGGTCCGTATCGAATTATGGGACGTGGGCGTATGCCCAGAATCGAATTCGGAGGTCCCTAGCTCAAGTTATGAATTTTTGATGAAAATAAAAAGTCTGAAAATTATTTATTTTTAAGAATCAATTGATGTTTGGCATTGTTAGTACCGAATCCGTATTTTGGTTCCGGAGTCCGGTACAGGTTCATTATGATATTTAAGAGATGTCTATGAAATTTGCTGAGAAATGGAATTGATTTGATGTGATTCGGACGTCCAGTTGAGAAATTAGAAGTTTTAAAGTGTTCTTGAGAATTTCATTTGATATGGTTCTAAATTTAGAGTTCTAGGTGTTATTTTGGCGATTTGATCACGCGAGCAAGTTTGTATGATATTTTTGGACTTGTGTGCATGTTTGGTTTGGAGCCCCGAGGGCTCGGGCAAGTTTCAGATAGGCCACGAGATGTTTTAGACTTGGGAAAATTCTAGTTTCTGCAGATTCTGGTGTCTGTCATATCCTTCTTCGCGTTCGCGAAGGTCCTCTCGCGAACGCGAAGAGTAATCTGATGAGGCTGAGACTTCTTCTTTGCGAACGCGACCGGCTCAACGCGAACGCAAAGCATGTGGGGACCTGGGGGGAAGGGGGGTGGTCGTTTCTTCAGCGTGAACGCGAGACATTCCTCGCGAACGCGAAGGCCAGAGGGGAGTGATCATCGCGAACGCGAAGGCTTGGCAGCCAGTACCCTTTGCGAACGCGATAGTGCTCTCGAGAACGCGATGAACACTGTCACCCAGCATTTAACAGAATCCAAAACGGGATTTTTGCCAAAAAACTCATTTTTCTCAGAATCCAAATGGTGAGGGGCGATTTTTCAAGAGTCATTCCTTCACCAAATTGTTGGTAAGTGATTCTAAACCATTTCTTTCAATTACCCATTGCATTTCTTGAATTTTCCGCCTAAAATCTAGAGTTTATATGGTAGAATTATGGGTTAGGGTAGAAAATAGAGATTTCGGGAATTTGGGGATTTAGACCTCAATTTGAGGTCGGATTCCAAAACTAATTACATATTCGGGGCTCGGGGGTGAATGGGTAAAAGGATTTTGGTCCGAACCTCGGGTTTTGACCAAGCGGGCCCGGGGTTGATTTTTCGACTTTTTTGGAGGAAAATTTGGGAAACTTAATTTATGCAATATAATTGATTCCTTTAGCAATATTTGATATTATTGTGTCATTTTTGAATAGATACGAGTGGTTTGGAGGTGAATTCCAAAGGAAAAGCTATGATTGAGAATTAAGTGGCCTTCGAAGCGAGGTAAGTGTTGTGTCTAACCCTGACTTGAGGGAATTAGGAACCTTAGATTATTTGCTAAGTGAAATTCATGTGAGCGGCATATATGTGAGGTGACGAGTACCTATGCGCCACCAATTTACCTGTTTTCCATGTTTCTTTGTTTTTCTGATATTGTCTCATTCGTATGTAAATTTTCTACGTGTTATACTAGTGTTGTTCAAATTATCGTTCTTATCATATTTACGGAATTTTCTGGTAATAATTGAGTTTTTATTTCAAAGTTAAGATTGATATTATGGAACCAAATGTTGAAGTAAGGTTTGTACTTGTTATTCTATCTCTCTATTGTTATTTATGCATTGCATTATGGTAATGGAGAGTGTTAATGCACGAAGGGTGATGCCGTGCCGTATTGTGAGTATTAATGCATGAAGGGTGATGCCGTGCCATATTATGAGTGTAAATGCATGAAGGGTGATGCCGTGCCGTATTGTGAGTATTAATGCATGGAGGGTGATGTCGTGCCATATTGTGAGTGTTAATATACGAAGGGTGATGCCGTGCCATATTTTGAGTGTTAATGCATGAAGGGTGATGTCGTGCCATGATATGAGAGTAAAAGCACGAAGGGTGATGCCGTGATGTTTCTATTAATTTTATGGTGAGATTGAGAGTAAAAGCACGAAGGGTGATGTCGTGCATTCTTCTTTACTATATTCACTATTCCTGTTGATTCATGGTATATTGACTACTTCGGTGATCATTATGTTGTAGTTCTTTATCTTGTATTCCCCTCAGTATGTCTCCCCTCCCGACATTTCTGTTTAGTTCTCCATTCCTGTTATTTGCGTATACACTGTTAAATTGTACATGTTGATTGTAGGTGCCTTGCCTTAGCCTTGTTACTACTTCGTCGAGGATAGGCTCGACACTTACCAGTACATGGGGTCGGTTGTACTGATGCTGCACTCTGCTCTTTCTGTGCAGATTTTGATACTGGCTCAGGTTGATCGAGATTTGCTATTGGTCCGCTGTCCGGAGACTCAAGGTAGATCTGTCAGCGTTCACAGACCTTGAAGTCCCCATCTATCTTTTTATGCCCTACTGTTTTCTTTCATTCAGACAGTTGTATTTCTTTTAGAATATTACTTGTAGTAAGTTCTAAAATGCTCGTGAATTGTGACTCCAGATCCAGGTGGTAGTAGTTAATACAGATTTATGATATTCCGCACTTGTTATATTTCATCGTAGTTAATTATTGCTAATTACTGAACGGAAATAAGGAATTGGTAAATGATTCTCTAACATTGGCTTGACTAGTAAGTGAAATTTTAGATGCCATCACGGTTCCGTCCGTGGAAAATTTCGGGTCGTGACAGTTGGTATCAGAGCACTAGGTTGCCTAGGTCTCACGATTCGCGAGCAAGCTTAGTAGAGTCTGGAGGATCGGTACGGAGACGTCTGTGCTTATCTTCTAGAGGCTATGAAGTTAGGAACAAGTTTCATTTCTTTTCTTCTCTGTCATGCGATTTTGCTTCCTCAATGTTGATTGAACTCTTCTACTCTTATTCTCTCACAGATGGCGAGAACACGTACTGCTTCCTCAGCTGAGCAGCAGCCAGAGCCCCTAGTGACAGCTCCTACACGGGGCAGAGGTCGAGGATTTGCCAGAGGCCGAGGGAGGGGCAGGGCTCAGCCTAGAGCCCGAGCAGCAGCCCCAGCAGTGGAGACTCAGATAGAGCTTGACAAGGAGGTTCCATCCCAGACTGTTCCTGCCGGACCAGCTAAGGTTCCGGAGGGGTTCATTGCCACCCCAGTACTTCAGGACGCTTTGGTCCGTTTGGTGAGCCTTATGGAGAGTGTGGCCCAGACTGGCGCATTTCCCATGGCACCAGCAGTCTCTCAGGATGGAGGAGGAGCCCAGACTCCCACTACTCCCGCTCCGGAGCAGATAGCTCCCCAATATCAGGCTCCAGCAGCTCAGCCAATCGGATTAGTTCAGCCGGTTATTGCGGTGCAGGTCGAAGATGGGCCAGCTATGTCTTCTGAGGCTTTATGGAGATTGGACAGGTTTACCAAGCTCTTTCGTGTTCACTTCAGTGGTGCTCCTTCAGAGGACCCCCAAGAGTATCTTGACAGCTGTCACGAGGTTCTACAGAACATGGGTATAATGGAGACCAATGGGGTTGATTTTGCTGCATTTCAGATGACTGGTTCCGCCAAGAAATGGTGGAGAGATTACTTGTTGACCAGACCAGTTGGGTCGCCTGCTCTTACTTGGGACCAGTTCTCTCAGCTAGAAATAGAGAAGTTTCTGCCTATCACATTGAGAGAGGAGCGTCGCCATCAGTTTGAGCATCTCCAGCAGAGCGGTATGACTATTACTCAGTATGAGACCCATTTTGTGAATTTGGCCCGTCATGCCATTCTTCTGCTTCCCACCGAGAGAGAGAGAGAGAGAGAGAGAGAGAGAGAGAGAGAGAGAGAGAGAGAGGGTGAGGAGGTTTATTGATGGACTTGCTCAGCCTATCAGATTGCAGATGGCTAAAGAGACTAGGGTGAGATTTCTTTTTAGGCAGCTGCTAATGTTACCAGACGAGTCGAGATGGTTCTTACTCAGGGAGGTCAGGGATCTGACAAGAGGCCTCGTCATTTCGGTGAGTTCAGAGGTGCCTCATCTAGAGGAAGGAGTACTTTTGGTAAAGGCCATCCTCCCAGGCCATTTCATTTAGCACTCCAGGTATCCCATGGTTCCTCAGGTGGTCGTGGCCCTCAGATGCATTATTTCGACCAGCTAGCCTACAGTGCACCACTAGTTCCTATTAGTGCACCTCCACTCCAGAGTTATCAGGGTGGTCATTCAGGTCGATGGGGTCAGTTTCAGGGTCAGCAGTCACAGCAGCCAAGGTTATGTAATACTTGTGGTGATCTGAGGCACATTGCTAGATTTTGCCCCCGGGCAACGGGCAACTCAAAGCATCGGAGTTCTCGTGCCATGGTTCTGGCACTAGTTGATTCACCACCTACTCAACCAGCCATAGGCAGGGGTCAGGCAGCCAGAGGTAGAGGCCAGACAGTTAGAGGTAGAGGTCAGGCCGTTAGAGGTGGAGACCAGCCAGCTAGAGATTGTCCTAGGGACGTAGTTAGGAGTGGTGGGGCCCAGCCCCGGTGTTATGCTTTCCCAGCCAGGCCTGAGGCTGATTCATCTGATGATGTTATCACAGGTACTGTTTCAGTTTGCAGTAGAGATGCTTCAGTTCTATTTGATTCGGGATCTACTTACTCCTATGTGTTATCCTATTTTGCTTCCTATTTGGTTATGCCCCGTGATTCTTTGAGTGCTCCTATGTGTGTGTCCACACCAGTGGGAGATGCTATTGTTGTAGATCATGTTTATTGTTCATGCATGGTCACTATTGGGAGTCTTGAGACTCATGCAGATCTTTTACTTCTCGACATGGTTGATTTTGATGTCATACTGGTATGGATTGGCTGTCACCTTATCATGTTATATTAGATTGTCACACCAAGACGGTGACCTTAGCCTTGCAGGGGTTGCCTCTATTAGAGTGGAGAGGGAATCTTGGCCATTCTGCCAGCAGGGTTATCTCTTATGTGAAGGCTCGACATATGGTCAAGAAGGGGTGTCTAGCTTATTTGGCTTATGTCCGCGATTCTAGTGCCGAGGTTCCTTCCATGGATTCAGTGCCGGTTATTCGTGAGTTTCCAGAGGTGTTTCCTGCAGGCCTGCCGGGGATGCCACTTGACAGGGATATTGATTTCTATATTGATTTGGCTCTGGGAACTCAGCCCATTTCCAATCTGCTATACCGCATGGCCCCGCCAGAGTTGAAAGAATTGAACGAGAAGTTGCAAGATTTTCTTGATAAGGTCTTCATTAGACCTAGTGTCTCTCCCTAGGGTGCACCTGTGTTGTTTGTGAAGAAGACAGATGGATCGATAAGGATGTGTATAGACTATCGGCAATTGAACAAAGTCACCGTCAAGAACAAGTATCCATTGCCGAGGATTAATGATTTATTTGATCAGCTTCAGGGTGCCAAGGTATTTTCAAAGATTGATTTGAGATCTAGCTACCATCAGTTGAGGATTAGGGCATCCGATGTTCCTAAGACAGCTTTTCGGACTCGTTATGGGCATTATGAGTTTCTAGTAATGTCATTTGGGCTGACAAATGCCCCGGCAGCATTCATGGATTTGATGAACCGGGTGTTCAAACCCTACCTGGATTCCTTTGTGGTTGTGTTTATTGATGATATCTTGATCTACTCCCACAGTTGAGAGGAGCATGAGCAGCACCTTCGAATCGTTCTTCAAACTCTGAAAGACAGCCAGTTATATGCTAAGTTCTCAAAATGCGAGTTTTGGTTGAGTTCAGTTGCTTTCTTGGGTCACATTGTATCAGCGGAGGGTATTCAGGTAGATCCTAAGAAGATTGAGGCAGTCCAGAATTGGCCTAGACCCACATCAGCTACAGAGATCCGTAGTTTCTTGGGTTTGGCGGGCTATTACCGTTGATTTGTAGAGGGGTTTTCATCCATAGTAGCCTCGTTGACCAGACTGACCCAGAAGGGTGCCCCGTTTAGGTGGTCAGATGAGTGTAAAGCGAGCTTTCAGAAGCTCAAGACAGCTTTGACTACGGCACCAGTATTGGTGTTACCCATAGGTTCAGGATCTTATACAGTATATTGTGATGCATCTCATATTGGTCTGGGTGCGGTATTGATGTAGGGTGGCAAGGTTATTGCATATGCTTCATGGCAGCTGAAGGTTCACGAGAAGAATTACCTTGTTCATGATCTAGGGCTGGCAGTTATCGTTCACGCACTAAAGATTTGGAGGCACTATCTTTACGGCGTGCCATGTGAGGTATTCACTGATCATCGGAGCTTGCAGTATTTGTTCAAGCAGAAGGAACTCAATTTGAGGCAGAGGAGGTGGCTGGAGCTATTGAAAGACTATGATATCACCATATTGTATCATCCCGGGAAGGCAAATGTGGTGGCCGATGCTTTGAGTAGAAAGTTAGTCAGTATGGGTAGCCTTGCATATATTCTAGTTGGTGAGAGACCGCTTGCATTAGATGTTCAAGCCTTGGCCAACCAGTATGTGAGGTTAGATGTTTCTGAGCCCAGCCGTGTTCTAGATTGTACAGTTGCTCGGTCTTCTTTATTTGATCGCATCAGAGATCGGAAGGATGACGATCCTCATTTACTTGTCCTTAGAGACACAGTGCGGCACGGTGGTGCCAAGCAGGTTACTGTTGGATATGACAGAGTTTTGAGGATGCAGGGTCGTATTTGTGTGCCTAATATGGATGGACTTTGTGAGTTGATACTTGAGGAGTCCCATAGTTCCCGGTATTCTATTCATACGGGTGCCGCCAAGATGTATCAGGACTTGAGGCAGCATTATTGGTAGAGGCGAATGAAGAAGGACATAGTTGCCTATGTAGCTCGGTGCCTAAATTGCCAGCAGGTAAAGTGTGAACATCATAGACCTGGTGGTTTACTTCAGAGGTTAGATATTCCTGAGTGGAAGTGGGAGCGTATCACTATGGACTTTGTTGTTGGACTCCCATGGACTTAGAGGAAGTTCGATGCAGTTTAGGTCATTGTGGACAGGCTGACTAAGTCTGTGCATTTCATTCCTGTGGCTGTTACTTATTCCTCAGAGCGGTTGGCAGAGATTTATATTCGTGAGATCGTCCGTCTTCACGGCGTGCCCGTGTCTATCATTTTTGATCAAGGTACGTAGTTTACCTCGCACTTTTGGAGGGCAGCTCAGCGTGAGTTGGATATGCGGGTTGAGTTGAGCACAACATTTCATCCTCAGACGGACGGGCAGTCCCATCGTACTATTCAGATCTTAAAAGATATGCTCCACGCCTGTGTTATTGACTTTAGAGGTTCTTAGGATCAGTTTTTGCCGTTAGCGCAGTTTGCCTACAATAACATCTACCAGTCGAGCATTCAGATGGCTCCCTATAAGGCATTATATGGTAGACGGTGCAGGTCGCCAGTTGGGTGGTTCGAGCCGGGGGAGGCTCGGTTATTGGGTACAGATTTAGTTTAGGAGGCCTTGGACAAGGTCAAGATTATACAGGAACGACTTCGTGCAGCTCAGTCTAGGCAAAAGAGTTATGCTGACCGTAAAGTTTGTGATATTGCATTCATGGTTGGAGAAAGAATATTGCTTTGGGTATCGCCCATGAAGGGTGTTATGAGATTTGGGAAGAAGGGCAAGTTGAGCCCTAGGTATATCGGGCCATTTGAGATTCTCGAGAGAGTGGGGGAGGTAGCTTATAGACTTGCGTTGCCTCCAGGGTTATCCTCAGTTCATCCGGTATTCCATGTGTCTATGCTCCGAAAATATCATGGTGACCCGTCCCACGTGTTAGATTTTAGCTCTGTCCAGTTGGACAAGGATTTGACTTACGAGAAGGAGCCGGTGGCCATTCTAGACCGGCAGGTTCGTCAGTTGAGGTTAAAGAGTTACCCTTCAGTTCGAGTGCAGTGGAGAGGTCAGCCTATTGAGGCAACTACATGGGAGTCTGAGTCCGATATGCGGAGTAGATATCCCCATATTTTCACCAGCCCAGGTATTTTTCTATGTCAGTTCGAGGACGAATGATTATTTTAGAGGTGGAGAATGTGATGACCCAAAAGGTCATCTTATATTTTAGAACTCGAATTTGCGCTCTTAAGCCTTAAAAATCTTATTTTTACCCTTTTCGATTTGCGTGCGCAGTCCGGGCAGGTTTTCGGAAAGCTTTTATGTGAAAAACTGATGAAAATAAGAATTTTTTCCTTAAAAGTTGATTTTAGTTGACTTCGGTCAATATTTTTGGTAAACAGGCCCGGATCCGTGCTTTGATGGTCCCGGTAGGTCCGTTTTGAATTATGGGACGTGGGTGTATGCCCGAAATCGAATTCGGAGGTTCCTAGCTCAAGTTATGAATTTTTGATGAAAATTAAAAGTCTGAAAATTAATTATTTTTAAGAATCGATTGATGTTTGGCATTGTTAGTACCGAATTTGTATTTTGGTTCTGGAGCCCGATATAGGTTCATTATGATATTTAAGACATGTCTGTGAAATTTGGTGAGAAATAGAATTGATTTGACGTGATTCGGACGTCCAGTTGAGAAATTAGAAGTTTTAAAGTGTTCTTGAGAATTTCATTTGATATGGTTCTAAATTTAGAGTTCTAGGTGTTATTTTGGTGATTTGATCGCGCGAGCAAGTTTGTATGATATTTTTGGACTTGTGTGCATGTTTGGTTTGGCGCCCCGAGGGCTCGGGTGAATTTCGGATAGGCCACGGGATGTTTTGGACTTGGAAAAAATCTAGTTTCTGTAGATTCTGGTGTCTGTCATATCCTTCTTCGCGTTCGCAAAGGTCCTCTCGCGAACGCGAAGTGTAATCTGATGAGGCTGAGACTTCTTCTTCGCGAACGTGACCGACTCAACGCGAACGCGAAGCATGTGGGGACCTGGGGGGGAGGGGGGTTGGTCATTCCTTCAGCGCGAACGCGAGACATTCCCCGCGAACGCGAAGGCCAGAGGTGAGTGATCATCGCGAACGCGAGCTGGGCCTCGCGAACGCGAAGTCTTGGCAGCCAGTACCCTTTTGCGAATGCGATAGTGCTCTCGCGAACGCGATGAATACTATCGCCCAGCATTTAACAGAATCCAAAACGGGATTTTTTCCAAAAAACTCATTTTTCTCAAAAACCAAACGGTGAGGGGCGATTTTTCAAGAGTCATTCCTTCCCCAAATTGTTGGTAGGTGATTCTAAACCATTTTCCTTCAATTACCCATTGCATTTCTTGAATTTTCAGCCTAAAATCTAGAGTTTTCATGGTAGAATTAGGGGTTAGGGTAGAAAATAGAGATTTCGGGAATTTGGGGATTTAGACCTCAATTTGAGGTCAGATACCAAAACTAATTACATATTCGGGGCTCGGGGGTGAATGGGTAAAAGGATTTTGGTCCGAACCTCGGGTTTTGACCAAGCGGGTCCAGAGTTGATTTTTCGACTTTTTTGGAGGAAAATTTGGGAAATTTAATTTATGCAATATAATTGATTCCTTTAGCAGTATTATATATTATTGTGTCATTTTTCAATAGATACGAGTGGTTTGGAGGTGAATTCAAAAGAAAAAGCTGTGATTGAGAATTAAGTAGCCTTCAGAGCGAGGTAAGTGTTGTGTCTAACCCTGAATTGAGGTAATTAGGAACCTTAGATTATTTGCTAAGTGAAATTCATGTGAGCGGCGTATATGTGAGGTGACGAGTACCTATGCGCCACCAATTTACCTGTTTTTCCATGTTTCTCTATTTTTCTAATATTGTCTCATTCCTATGCAAACTTTCTACGTGCTATACTAGTATTGTTCAAATTATCATTCTTATCATGTTTACGGAATTTTCTAGTGATAATTGAGTTTTTATTTCAAAGTTACGATTGATATTATGGAACCAAATGTTGAAGTAAGGTTTGTACTTGTTATTCTATCTCCCTATTGTTATTTATGCATTGCATTATGGTAAGGGAGAGTGTTAATGCACGAAGGGTGATGTCTTGCTGTATTGTGAGTATTAATGCATGAAGGGTGATGCCGTGCCATCTTGTGAGTGTTAATGCACGAAGGGTGATGTCGTGCCGTATTGTGAGTATTAATGCACGAAGGGTGATGTCGTGCCATATTGTGAGTGGTAATGCACAAAGGGTGATGTCGTGCCATATTGTGAGTGTTAATGCATGAAGGGTGATGTCGTGCCATGATATGAGAGTAAAAGCACGAAGGGTGATGTCGTGTCGTTTCTATTAATTTTATGGTGAGATTGAGAGTAAAAGCACAAAGGGTGATGCCGTGCATTCTTCTTTACTGTATTCACTATTCATGTTGATTCATGGTATATTGACTGCTCCGGTGATCATTTTGTTGTAGTTCTTTATCTTGTTTTTCCCTCAGTACGTCTCCCCTCCCGACATTTCTGTTTAGTTCTCCATTCCTGTTATTTGCGTATACACCATTAAATTGTACAGGTAGATTGTAGGTGCCTTACCTTAGCCTCGTCACTACTTCGTCGAGGTTAGGCTCGACACTTACCAGTATATAGGGTCGGTTGTACTGATGCTGCACTCTGCACTTTCTGTGCAGATTTTGATATCGGCTCAAGTTGATCGAGATTTGCTATTGGTCCGTTGTCCGGAGACTCAAGGTAGATCTGTTGGCGTTCACAGACCTTGATGTCCCCGTCTATCTTTTTATGTCCTACTATTTTCTTTCATTCAGACAGTTGTATTTCTTTCAGACTATTACTTGTAGTAAGTTCTAGAATGCTCGTGAATTGTGACTCCAGATCCGGGTAGTAGTAGTTAATACATATTTATGATATTCCGCACTTGTTATATTTCATCGTAGTTAATTATTGCTAATTATTGAATGGAAATAAGGAATTGGTAAATGATTCTCTAACGTTGGCTTGCCTAGTAAGTGAAATGTTAGGTTCCATCACAGTCCTGTCCGTGGGAAATTTTGGGTCGTGACACTAGTCTCTAAGACTAGGTAAACCTATCAATGCGGAATAACTGAATATAAACTGAAATTCAATCCTTAACAGTCGAATAAATAAGAACTACAAATTTAATAATTTCAACTCCCAAAATCCGGTAGGAATAAGTCACAAGCTTCTAAGAATTTATCCTCAGTGTCTCTATACATCAGAGTCTAAAGAAAATAACGAAAACGACATAATAAGGATAGAAGGGGACTCTAAGGTCTGCGGACGCTGGCAGATATACCTTGAAGTCTCCGCGTACGGCTAGTTCACTGATGCCTGGTCTGATAGGAAGTACCTGGAACTGCACAAAAAGATATGCAGAAGTGTAGTATGAGTACACCACAGTGGTATCCAGTAAGTGCCAAGCCTCACCTCTGTAGAGTAGTGACGAGGTCAGGTCAGGCCCTACTGGAATAATAAAAGATATGGTGAAAAGTTTAAAAATATAATAATAAAAATGACAATGGGGGTGAATCAAGTAAGTAGTATGTGACAATTTAACTACATAGAATCAGGGCAAATAACACCTCGCAGAAGGAAAACAGAAATTTACAACCTTAAGAAAAACATCAAAATAACCAAAGGCAAATGCAGCCATAAAGAAATATCAACAAGGGCACTCCCTAGGTACCGCCTCGTAGTCCCAAATAATAAATAAATTCACAATATCTCATTTTCTTATATCACCGCGGGAGCTTTCACATTTAATTTTAAAGAAAAACTTTTTCCCAAAATAGCATCATGCGCTTTAGCCACCCTTATCACACCGCATGACTTCTAGTAGTTCCCCTACTAGCCACGCGTATCAAGCCACCCTTATCTCACCGCATGCGTTTCAACACCCAGACATTATACCATCGCATGCGTATCAATATCACAATATATCACAATTTATACCTCAAGTGTCCAAATATTTTGACTTGCCAAAATAAATCAACAACAATAATATTTTCTACAATAAGGAGCTCACATCTCAATCACAAATGAGTATAAAAATCTCACAAAATATTCGGGAATAAATAACTCAGCAAAAATAATATTTCACAATTTTTTTAGCACGTTGCCTCAATACCAAATTTAAAAATGTCAAATACTTTATATTAATACTAATTCAATTAAGAAATTCAATCTTCGATAATGCACAGAATCAAAGAAATAAAGTTTTAACTAAACAAGTAAGGCAATTAGCAAGAAAAGGTCAGGCAAATTTCAGAAATATAAAAATAGATCAATGATGATGAATATAACAGGATAAAATAATTTAATTAATATGCAACAGTGATATACACAATTTAAAGACATAACCTTCCAAATTTAGTCTGTATACACACTCGTCACCACGCGTACATGACTTTCAACACATCACAATTATCACATCAATACCAATCCTAAGGGAAATTTTTCCCACACAAGGTTAGACAAGTCACTTACCTCAAACCGGGTAATTCATTACTCTGCTATGACCTTGCCTCGTGAATTGGCCTCTGAAAGCCTCGTATTTAGTCACAATTAATTCGATTAAATCAATACAAATTATTGAAAATTAATTCTATATGAAAATACTACTTTTCCAACAAAATCCGAAATTTAACTAAAAATAATTGCCCGTGAGGCCCACATCTCAGAACACGGGTAAAGTTACAAAATATGAACGTCCATTCAACCACGATTCCAACCATATAAATTTTACTAATATCTGACATCAACTCGACCCTCAAATCTTTAAATTAAACCAAGAGGGTTTCCTAAATCTTCCAACTTAAATCCTCAATTAAATGTTAAAAACAACTATGGATTCTGGTAATTTGACAAATATTGAGTTAAGAACACTTACCCTGTTGGTTTCCTTGAAAATCTCCCGAAAATCGTCTCTCCCCGAGCTCCAAATCGGTAAAAATGGAAAATGGGACAAAGTCCCATTTTTAGAACTTGAAGTTTCTGCCCAGAGATTTCTTCTTCGCGAACGCGACCCTTGCCTCGCGTTCGCGAAGCACAAAATGTGCTGCCCAAAATTTCCTCTTCACGTACGTGAGGGTCCTCTCATGAATGACCAGGGGTCCCATACCATCGCGAACGTGTAGGCTAACGCGTGAACTCCACCCCAACCCTCACTCTTATTCGCTAACGCGGGGCCACTCTCTCGCGTTCGCGATGCACACTGGCTCTCACCCTTCGTGAACGCGTCCCTTGCTTCGCGAACGCGAAGAACAAACTATTGTTTGCCCCAGTTCCCCTTCTCGAACGCGAGACCTCTCTCGCGAATGCGAAGAAGGAAACTAGAGTTGGACATCAGAAATTCTTCAGATGTTCTCCAAGTCCAAAATTGATCTGTTAACCTTTCGAAACTCACCCGAGGCCCCCGGGACCTCAACCAAATATACCAACAATTCCTACAACAGCATACAAACTTAGTCGAAACCTCAAATCACATCAAACAATGCTAAAATCATGAATCATACCCCAATTCAAGCTTAAGGAACTTAAGAATTTCCAGCTTCCACATTCGATGCCGAAACGTATCAAATCAAGTCTGATTGACCTCAAACTTTGCACACAAGTCATAAATGATATAACGGAGCTATGAAAATTTTCAAAGCTAGATTTTGACTCCGATATCAAAAAGTCAACTTCCCGGACAAACTTCTAAACTTAAACCTCTATTTTAGCCATTTAAAGCCTAATTTAACTACGGACTTCCAAATAAAATTTCGGACACGCTCCTAAGTAAAAACTCACCATACGGAGCTATTGGAATCATCAAAACTCTATTCTGGGGTCGTTTACACATAAGTCGACGTCCGGTCGACCTTTTCAACTTAAATTTTTATTTTAGAGACTAAGTATCTCAATTCATTTAAAAACCTCATCGGACCTGAACCGACTACCCCGACAAGTCACATAACATCTATAAAGCACAAATTGAGAAGTAAATGAGGGAACGGGACTACAACTCTCAAAACGACTGGCAGGGTCGTTACATCCTCCCCCTCTTAAACAAATATTCGTCCTCGAACGGGTTTAGAATTATACCTGGAGTGGTGAAAAGATAAGGATAACATCTGCGAATATCATGCTCGGTCTCCCAAGTCGCCTCCTCGACCGGATGACCCCTCCACTATACTTTTACTGAAGCAATGCTCTTCGATCTTAGCTTTCTAACCTGTCTGTCCAAAATGGCCATTGGTTCCTCAATATAAGATAGATCCTTGTCCAACTAGACTTAGTTGAACTCTAACACATGAGATGGATCGCCGTGATACTTTCGGAGCATGGAAACATGGAACACTAGATGAACTGCAGAGAGACTAGGTGGTAGTGCAAGTCTGTAAGCCACCTCTCCAACTCTCTCAAGAATCTCAAAAGGTCTGATATATCTCGGGCTCAACTTTCCCTTCTTTCCGAACCTCATAACACCCTTCATAGGCAAAACCCATAGCAAGACCCGCTCACCAACCATGAATGCAACATCACGAACCTTCTGATCCGCATAAATCTTCTGTCTAGATTGGGCTGTACGGAGCCGATCCTGAATCAATTTATCCTTTTCCTAGGCATCCTGAACAAGGTTTGTACCCAATAGCCTAGCCTCACCCCGCTCGAACCAACCCACTAGAGACTGGCACCGCCTACCATACAAGGCCTCATACGGAGCCATTTGAATGCAAGATTGGTAGTTGTTGTTGTAAGCAAACTCCGCAAATGGAAATAACTGATCCCAAGCACCCCCAAAATCCATCAGACACGCACGGAGCATATCCTCTAATATCTGAATAGTGCGGTCGGACTGTCCGTCCGTCTGAGGATGAAATATTATACTCAACTCCACACGAGTACCCAACTCTCGTTGTACGATTCTCCAAAACCGTGATGTAAACTGCGTACCCCGGTCAGAGATGATAAATACTGGAACGCCATGAAGCCTAATAATCTAGCGAATGTAAACCTGAGCTAGCTGCTCCGAAGAGTAAGTAGTAACCACAAGAATTAAATGAGCTCACTTTGTCAATCTATCCACAATCACCCAAACTGCATCGAACTTCCTCTGAGTCTGTGGGAGCCCAACAACTAAATCCATAGTGATCCGCTCCCATTTCCATTCTGGAATCTCTAACTTCTGAAGCAATCCACCCGGTCGATGATGCTCATACTTCACCTGCTGAAAATTTAGGCACCGAGCTAGATACTCCACTATGTCTTTCTTCATCCGCCTCCACCGATAGTGCTGTCTCAAGTCCTGATACATCTTTGCAGTACCCGGATGAATGGAGTACCGCGAACTGTGAGCCTCCTGGAGAATCAACTCACACAAACCATATACATTGGGCACACATAGCATGTCCTACATCCGTAATACACTGTCATCTCCAATAGTAACTTCCTTTGCATCACTGTGCTAAACTGTGTCCTTAAGGACGAGCAGATGGGGGTCATCATACTGACGCTCTCTAATACGATCATAAAGAGAAGACTGAGAAAACACACAAGCCAAAACTTGGCTCGGCTCAGAAATATCCAGTCTAACAAACTGGTTGGCCAAGGCCTGAACATCCAAGGCTAATGGCCTCTCTGCTACCGGTAAATATACTAAATTGCCCAAACTCTCCGTCTTACGACTCAAGGTATTGGCCACTACATTGGCCTTCTCGGGATGATAAAGAATGGTGATGTCATAATCCTTAAGCAACTCCAACCACCTCCGCTGCCGCAAATTAACATCCTTCTGTTTAAACAAAAGTTGTACACTCCGGTGATTAGTGTAGACCTCGCAATGGACACCATATAAATAATGCTGCCAAATCTTCAAGGCCTGAACAATAGCTGCTAACTCGAGGTCGTGGATCGAATAATTCTTCTCATGTACCTTAAACTGTTTGGACGCATAGGCAATCACCTTACCGTCTTGCATCAACACTATCCCGAGACCAATGCGCGACGCATCACAATACAAAGTATAAGACCCTGAACCTGTAGGTAATACCAATACTAGGGCTGTAGTCAAAGCTGTCTTGAGCTTTTGAAAGCTCTCATCGCATTCCTCAGTCCACCTGAACGGAGCACCCTGCTGAGTCAATTTGGTCATAGGTGCAGTAATAGAAGAGAAACCCTCTACAAATTGGCGATAATACCCCACCAAGCCAAGAAACCTCTGGATCTCAGTAGCTGATGGCGGTCTGGGCCAACTCTGCACTGCTTCAATTTTCTTCGGATCTACCTGGATCCCTTCACACGAAACTATATGACCCAAAATTCCCACTAAATCAAGACAGAATTCACACTTTGAAAATTTTGCATACAACTTATTTTCTCTCAAAGTCTGAAGCACAGTCCTCAGGTGTTGTTCATGATCCTCCCGACTTTGGGAATACACCAGAATGTCGTCAATAAACATAATGATGAAAGAATCAAGATAGGGCTGAAATACAGTATTCATTAAGTGCATATATGATGCTGGGGCGTTGGTCAGCCCAAATGACATTACAAGGAACTCATAATGACCATACCGAGTCCTAAAAGTAGTCTTCGGGATATCTTGCTCCTGAATCTTCAACTGATGATAGCCTGAACGCAAGTCAATGTTAGAGAACACCCTGGCACCCTGAAGTTGATCAAATAGGTCATCAATACGAGGCAATGAGTACCTGTTCTTCACTGTAACCTTGTTCAACTGGTGGTAATCAATACACATCCATATAGAACCATCCTTCTTCTTCACAAATAAGACAGGAGCACCCCAAGGTAATACACTGGGCCGAATGAAGCCTTTATCAAGCAGCTCCTGTAACTGCTCTTTTAATTCCTTCAATTCTGCTGGGGCCATACGATATGGTAGAATAGAAATGTGCTGAGTGCCCAGTAATAAATCAATGCCAAAATTAATATCCCTGTCGGGTGGCATACCTGAAAGAATCGCTGGAAATACATCGGGAAAATCCCTTACTACCGGAACTAACTCGACGGTAGGAGTATCAACACTAGCATCTCTAACATAGGCCAGATACGCATCACACCCCTTCTCAACCATTCGTTGAGCCTTAAGAAATGAAACAACCCTGCTAGGAATATAATCCAAGGTACCTCTCCACTCTAGTCGTGGTAGACCTGGCATAGCCAACGTCACCGTCTTGGCGTAACAATCAAGGATAGCGTGATAGGGCGACAACCAGTCCATGCCCAAAATAATATTGAAATCCACCATACTAAGCAATAATAAATCAGCTCTAGTCTCAAAACCACTGATAATAATCAAACATGACCGATACACGGTCAATAATAATAGAATCACCCACGGGTATAGATACATAAACAGGAGAACTCAAAGAATCATGGGATACACCCAAATACAGGGCAAAATAAGATGATACATAAGAATAAGTGGATCCTGGATCAAATAAGACTGATGCATCCCTATGACTGACCGGAACAATACATGTGATAACAGAATCGGATGCAACTGCCTCCATCCTAGCAGGAAGGGCATAATATCTGGCCTGGCCTCCATCTCTAGCTGGCTGTGCAGGTGGAGTGGCAATTGGTGCAGTAATCATGGCTTGAGAAACCTGAGTGCCCTGTGGAATAGGTGGGGCCTGAGAAATCTATGAAGGTGCGCCCCTCCTAAGTCTGGGGCAATCCCTCATTATATGACGAGTGTCACAACACTCAAAACAAGCCCTTGGAGGACATGGCTGCTGGGACTGGCTCGGGCCTGATCGGCTGGACTGACCGCTGAAAGCACCCCATGCCGGAGGTATACTAGACAATGACAGTGCATAATAAGGAGCCTAAGGTCTGGGCGTAGCCGAAATACTGTTGGAAGCTGGAAGTGCTGAATGAATAAGACGGATCACATAGCCTTTACCATGACGGGCTGCAGTTGGGGCACGAGAATTGTTATATGTGCCAGAATCTCGAGGTCTCTTAGCTTCCCCCTCTTCTCTCTCCCCCACACTGAATCTGATACTAGGGTGGAGCCCCTCAATAAATCGACGAACCCGTTCTTGAACAGTAGCAACCAAGGCTGGTGCATGCCTAGCCAAATTACTAAATCGGACCGCATACTTTGACACGGTCATAGAACCCTAGCACAACTGCTTAAACTCCACGCGCCATACATCTCTGAGACTCTGAGGAACATACTCCCTCAAGAACATATATGAAAACTGAGTCCAAGTGAGTGAAGTTGCCTCAGCCAGACTATCTAACTCATATGCTCGCCACCACTAGTAGGCCGCTCCTCTAAGCTGGAATGCCGTGAAAGAAACCTCGCTAGAATCCACAATACCCATAGTATAGAGCATACGGTGACATTCCTCAAGAAAACCCTGAGCATCCTCTCAAGCTAAACCGCTGAAAGTGGGAGGGTGGTACTTCTTGTACCTCTCGAGCTTGAGTTGCTCCCCCTCCGAAACTGTTGCCCTAGCCTCGGGCCAAACTGGGACAACTGGCTGCACTAGTATAACCTCTGGAACATGGTCAACCTGGGCCAGTGGCTCTAGGGGTACGGGCAGCGGGAGTCTGTGCTCCTCTTCCAGCCTGAGATGTGGTAGGAGCAAATGGAATCAACCCTGCCTGAGCTAGAGTGCCAAACATGCTCAGAAACTGCGCAAGAGTCTCCTGAAGTGCAGGGCTAGTAACACGCGTCTCAGGTGCATGCTCTCTAACTGGAGCTACTGGTGGCTCAACTACAGAAGCTCGTGCAGGTGCTCTGGCTGCACCATGTGGTCTTCCTCGGCCTCTGGCTCGACCTCTGCCCCGGCCCTGGCATCTTGTGGCTCCAACAGGAGGTGCGAGTGTCTGATCATCGGATCTAGTTGTGCGTGTCCTCACCATCTGTGAGAGAATAGGAAGACAATGGTTTAGAATTTCGAAGTCAACAATGAGCACGATAAGGAAATCAAAGAAGTGAACATTTTCCTAACAGTTCCATAGCCTCCCGAAGAAAAGTACAGACGTCTCTGTACCGATCTGCGAGACTTTACTAAACCTGCTTGTGACTCATAACACCTATGAACCTAGAGCTCTGATACCAACTTGTCACTACCCTAAATTTCCTTTGCAGGAGGTCGTGATGGCACCTAGTCTCTAAGACTAGGTAATCCTATCAATGCGGAATAACTTAATATAAACTGAAATTTAATCCTTAACAGTCGAATAAATAAGAACTGCAAATTTAACAATTTCAACTCCCAAAACCCGGTAGGAATAAGTCACAAGCTTCTAAGAATTTATCCTTAGTGTCTCTATACATCAGAGTCTAAAGAAAATAAGGAAAACAACATAATAAGGATAGAAGGGGACTCCGAGGTCTGCGGACGCTGTCAGATATACCTTGAAGTCTCCGTGTACGGCTAGTTCACCGATGCCTGGTCTGATAGAAAGTACTTGGATCTGCACAAAAGGATGTGCAGAAGTGTAGTATGAGTATACCACAGTGGTACCCAGTAAGTGCCAAGCCTAACCTCGGTAGAGTAGTGACCAGGGATCCCATGCCTTCTGTTAGGACCCAAAATCCCACCACAGACGTCGTGATGGCACTTAGTCTCTAAGACTAGGTAAGCCAATTACAATTACATTTCAAGCCTTTTTTTAAAAATTCAATACAGGTGCCAAAAACCAACTGCGAAAACAATTATGAAAACCTCCCAAGACTGGTAATATTGAGTCACGAACTCTAACTGAATACATGGAATGATCTCAAGGATCGAATACTCAATAATATTTGATTAATAATTAACAGTACAATAAAATGGAAAGACTCCAAGGTACTGCGACGACCAAGCAACTCTATCTTGAGTCCTTGCGATCATGCTTTAACTCTGTCCGAGTCCGATATCTCCAATACCCGGCTCTGCACAAAAATATGCAGAAGTGTAGTATGAGTACACCACAGTCGGTACCCAGTAAGTATCAAGACTAACCTCAGTGGAGTAGTGACGAGGTACAGTCAAGACACTCACTAGTTTAATAACTTGTGCAATATAGTATACAAAAATAATAGGAAACAAAAAACAATAATGGAAACACTAATCAACCAGTGATATACACAGCAGGGCAACAAGAACACCATTAATATTGCTCAAAAAATAATAAATACAAGTACAACCAATTAATCTAGTCCTTCAAACATAAATCTTTCGCTTATATATTTCTCAAATAATAATCTTCAGAATATAATACTTTCCAATAAATACATTTCAAATATACTCCCTTCAAATAAATATTTTTCAAATATAATTCTTTCAAATATAATTCTTCAAATAAATATCTTTCGAATAAAAGTCACAATGTGACACCTCATTTCAAAATCATAGAATACGGGTCTCAACCCACTTTCATAGTTCCACGGCACCTCGTGCCAATATCTCTATCACAACTGCACGGACAACACACATGCCAATATCATCATTATTTAACCACGGCACCTCGTGCCCACATTTCATATCACAACTGCACGGACAATTCACGTGCCAATATCATTATTATTTACTCACGGCATCTCGTTCTCATATTTCAATTCATAATCCGCCTGGCAATAGCCAGAGGCTCCCAATTTAAACATAGATCAGACTACTATCAAGTTTACCGAAACAACAAGACAAATTACACAAGATATAAAAATAAACACAAGGAAAATCACAACATCACATAACAATTACCAACGCAGTAACTCCACATCATTATATATCATCCCTGACAATAGCCACCCTTATCTCTACTATAGCCACCCTTATCACTCCTATAATAGCTACCCTTATCGCTCCTATATTAGCCTCCCTTATCACTCCGTTTAATAGCCACCCTTATCGCTTCGCACAGACAATATCCCAACACACATAACCACAGTGAAATGCCACCCTTATACCCATATAATATCAACAGTGGAATGCCACCCTTATCCGCCGCATAACAGTAACCTAAATCACACAACAATTTACACGGATATTACCACGATAACACAAAACAACAATTCATATTATAAATTTCCCGTATGCCACAACCAATTCCAAAGATGCAACAAAATTAATTAATTTCATAGCAAATAGCCCAAGGCTCCACACAACATATATAAACCTCGAAAACAACAATAAGGAAGGAAAATTATCTCAGCATAACACAACACCTTCTTTAGTCCAAATTTTTGAAAAATATATTAGTACCTCAATTTAAACTTATTTAATAAATTATTTGCATACAGAAAAATTCATAATATAATTATTTTCAGAAAATATCAAATCAACAAACACACGAAATTCTCATAAAATTTCAAGTCGCAATCACACCAAATTATCATATAAATACAAACTCAACAAACAAAGAATGAGGCATGACAAATCAAGGATTTCCTAAATTTCCAAAATTTTTCAATTTAATACATAAGGGTGTCTACAAATTTTTAACCGATATAGTTTGCACATGTAAACCAAGTACGTACTTGTCACCTCACGTACATGGTTTTCCGATCACACAATTTCCACATAACACTCAATGCCTAGGGAAAATTCTCCCACACAAGGTTAGGCAAGATACTTACCTTTTTTAAGTTAGGCCGATATTCCAAAATTGTCTTCTTGCTTGAATTGACCTTTGGACAGCTCAAATCTATCCAAATTAATTCAATTCAGTCAATACTAATTATAGGAATTAATTCCATATGAAAATACTAATTTTCCAACAAAATCTGAAATTTAACTCAAAAAGCGCCTGTGGGGCCCATGTCTCAGAATCCGACGAAACTCACAAAATCCGATAACTCATTCAATTACGAGTCCATCCATACTAATTTTATCAAATTCCGATAACAATTCGACCTCCAAATCTAAAATTTTCATTCTTGAAAAGTTTTGCAAAAATCTTGATTTCTTCCATTTAAATCTGAAATAAATGATGAATATAACCATGGATTTATGAAATATAATCACTTTTGGATATAGGACACTTACTCAAGTCGAAGTCGTGAAGAAATCCTCAAAATCGCCCAAGAACCGAACTCCAAAAATCCAAAAATGAAATGAAGGAAATGACCATTTTTGGTCCTTAAGTTTCTGCCCATCTGTCACTAAAAGTCCATTTTCCGTCACTAAAATTCTACACCAGAACTTGCTTGCACCAGCAGTTAAGGTTTTCACTAAAAAGGCTCTAACTCCATCATTCGAACTCGGAATTCGATGATTCTTGTTCCTATGAGTAACAAATAATAATAATAATAATAATAATAATAATAATAATAATAATAATAATAATAATAATAATAATAATAATAATAATAATAATAATAATAATAATAATAATAATATGAACCTAGTCGTTCAATCGAAACTCAATTCGTAGCTCATTTGATCAATGCGATACCAATTTGGCTCGTTAAACAATTAACTCATGTTTCGCATTAAAAACCCAATGGCGACTTGATAAAATTAGACCAAACTTTCCAGATCACTCCTATAATTCATTATCAAAATCTCGGAAGTCTCGAAATCAAATTTCGATCTCTAGAACTAAAAATGGACCTTTGGATCATTACATGCTTATGCTGAAAACATCAAACTCTTCCAAAACTCTTCCCCGACAGCCTGTAGTGTATCAACCATAACTTCTTGAACTTAACTCCAACTACAAAACGGTTTATATTTCTGCAAACTAGATACAAAGGAATACAACTTTTATGTTTTTCTCATCACCCAACTCCCTATAGATTGCGAGATATAAGCTCCCAAAGTCAACCCTGTGCAGCAGAAATATCTGGCGATGCACACTGTTGTAGCCAAAATCTCCAGTACTAGCTTCAGCCAATTGATCATAACTTTTTGTATAAATGTCCGAATGATGAATGATTTATCATTCTAGAAACTAGAATCAAAGGGATACAACTTTCATGTTTTGATAATTTCCATATTCCTTATAGATTTCGAGATATAAGCTTCCAAAATCAGCTCTGCGCATCAGAAATTTCGCACATTGCTGTAAAAAACACAGCAATTAACAATGATCTGAAACCACTCTGAAACTCACCCGAGGCCCTCGGGACCTCAACCCAATACACCAACAAGTCCCAAAATATCATACGAACTTAATTGACACTTCAAATCACATAAAACAATGCTAAAACCACGAATCATACCCCAAATCAAGCTTAAGGAACTTAAGAAATTTCAACTTCTACATTCAATGCCGAAACCTATCAAATCAATTCCGATTGACCTAAAATTTTGCACACAAGTCATAAATGACATAATGGATCTATGAAAATTTTTAGAACTAGATTCCGACCCCAATATCAAAAAGTCAACTCCCCAGTCAAACTTCCCAAAAATTCAACTTTCGCCATTTCAAGCAAAATTTTACTACGGACTTCCAAAAATATTTTCGGATACGCTCCTAATTCCAAAATCACCATACAGAGCTATTGGAATCATCAAAACTTTATTTCGGGGTCGTTTACACATAATTCACCATCCGGTCAATTATTTCAACCTAAGCTTCCAAAACAAGAATTGTTCTTTCAATTAAATCCTGAATGATCCGAAAACCAAATTTGACCACCCTCGCAAGTCATAATACACATTTTAAAGTTGCTTGAGACCTTAACCCATCGAACGGAACGTAAATTCTTAAAATGACAAGTCGGGTCGTTACATCCTCCCCCTCTTAAAACATACTTTCGTCCTCGAACGTGCCAAAAATTATTCTGAGGATATTAAATTTCTTAGTGTATTATTACATACATACTCGCGGGTGATTCTACGTTACCACAATTTAGCATGGGTCCGACAATATCATCTCAGTTGAGATTATTTCTTTTATCCTCATTTATAAACTTTAAAACCAACTTCTTACACTCTAATTAATTTCAAAAGGTCATATTATCACATCAACGCACGGTATTAGTTTTAACCAGCTATAGAAACTCGTGCCTACGCACACATCAACGTATGCCCATAACCACATCTCTGGTCATAATAGTTGTTTATAATTAATTCCAGCATCCTCAATTAATCTCATTTTAACTAAAATCTCATTTTAAATTTTTGCAACATTGACAACAACACGCGGGACATGAAGACCTCATAATTATTTATTCGAATTAACGAGTCGCATTTAACACCACCTGTGCACTCACCTTATAGGCTAAAATACAATGTTTACAGCACGAATATGGCTAAATATTCACAGAAACATATAAAAAAATTATAAAATAAGCCTAACAGGCATGACTCCCCATTAATACTATAGTTCAAATTTAATTTCACAAAGGGAGAATTTAAACACATAAAGTTTTCACCACAAGGACCTCGTCCTTATATAACTTTCACTGCGGCTTGTAGTCCGGTTTAAATATTCCACATCATATAAAAATGTGAGGATCTCGTCCTCATCTCTTAATCACAAGTAATTTGCACATTGTGCCAATTGAAATTTTTCATTTCCTTTCTTTCTTCTTTTGAATAAGTTCCGTAAACAATTTTCACAACATATAATGAAACCCCATACCGGTAGGGCATATAATTCATAAAATTGAATTCAATTATTCCGAAATCACATCAAAACCCACTGTAGAGAGTAATAGAAAGTCACTTTTGGACTTATAACCCTCAATAGTGTACAAAATAAAAATGTTAGACATGGGCTAGCATCATCGAATCTCCCAACAGGGATAAACATATAAGTGAGTCACAAAATTACGAAGTTCACCCATAAGCGGAGCATAATAGAAAGACTCACCTCAATATTCAGAAACGAATCAAATTAAGGAAAAATATCCTTTTATAACAAATCAGGATCATACCTGTAACGACACCATCTGACGTAGTGGCCTTAGCCACACCATAGAAAATATATCAACGGACTGGGCCTTCCTCTCTAGGGCGCCCTCTACCCGCCTGTCCTCCACCTCTAACTGGTTGTGCGCGTGGGGTAGTAACTACATTGGGGCCCATCGCCTGAGTGTTCTGAAAAAATCCACCCCTCCAAAGTCTGAGACAATCTCTCATGATGTGCCTAGCATCACTACACTCATAACAACCTCTCTGCAGGTTCGGCTTCTCATATTGAGCCTGTGCCGGATAACTGAAATAACCATTATAGGAACCCTGTGTCGGTGGTGCATTAAAAAAACTTACTGGAGCACCACGAGTATCCTGAAATTGTTTCCATGACCCCGCTGATACTGAAATGTATAATTATTAAGGACGCGGGAATACCGCAAGTCCCAACATCATCCCATACAAATCTCAGCTCTTAATTATATACAAGTTTCGGAGAACCTTTCAATACCACATAAATACATCTCAGGCCAAAACTGATATAACACATGACCCCGAAATCTGATCATTGATAGTGGACTCCCCTCACTTGGCGTGAAGCCATAGGACACATTCCGATGATCCACAATACTAACCTTCATCGCTCGTACGACACCGGTCATAAGACACCTCAAGCCATTTATTTGGCGTATGTCATTCTCGTGACAGATAAACTCGCTTCCTCCAGCGTCTTGGATGCTAGTATGTACCCTTCGCTAAATAGAATTGGATACGCACCACATAGTCTCTAATACCACCAATTATCTTCAGGTCTACATCCACCTCGTGACCCTACCACGATTGTGACGATTAGGCAACTAATTAAACCTTCTTAAGATCGTACTTATCAACCAGATGTAAGAACCTGTTGCACCCCCATGTGCACAACTGAATGATCTCTCAATACTTCCGCATCCTCGATCTGGACGACACGTGGTAATAATGGTTAAGCAACCTGGCTCCCTTATAACCCCTCCGTAGTATCACGAACCATTGGCGCATAGTTGATACCGAGTGCGCAATTTCATACACGAGTGGATGCAAAAAAACATAAGATATATGCTTCAAGCTGAATAAATGTCGCACGATAAGGAATGAAAGAAGAGTAAATTTTTCTTACTAGTTCTACAGCCTCTCGAAGATAAGTACAGACGTCTCCGTACCGATCCGCAAGACTCTACTAAACTCGTTCATGACTCGTAGAACCTATGAACCTAGAGCTCTGATACCAACTTGTCACGGCCCAAAATCCAACCACAGGCGTTGTGATGGCACTTAGTCTCTAAGACTAGGTAAGCCAATTATAATTACATTTCAAGCCTTTTTTTTTAATTCAATACAGGTGCCAAAAACCAACTGCGAAAACAATTATGAAAACCTTCCAAGACTGGTAATATTGAGTCACGAACTCTAACTGAATACTTGGAATGATCTCAAGGATCGAATACTCAATAATATTTGATTAACAATTAACAGTACAATAAAATGGAAAGACTCTAAGGTACTGCGACGACCAAGCAACTCTACCTTGAGTCCTTGCGATCACGCTTTAACTCTGTCCGAGTCCGATATCTCCAATACCCGGCTCTGCACAAAAATATGCAGAAGTGTAGTATGAGTACACCACAGTCGGTACCCAATAAGTATCAAGACTAATCTCAGTGGAGTAGTGACGAGGTACAGTCAAGACACTCACTAGTCTAATAACCTGTGCAATATAGTATACAAAAATAATAGGAAACAAATAACAATAATGAAAACACTAATCGACCAGTGATATACACAGCAGGGCAACAAGAACACCATTAATATTGCTCAACAAATAATAAATACAAGTACAACGAATTAATCTAGTCCTTCAAACATAAATCTTTCGCCTATATACTTCTTAAATAATAATCTTCAAGATATAATACTTTCCAATAAATACATTTCAAATATACTCCCTTCAAATAAATATTTTTCAAATATAATTCTTTCAAATATAATTCTTCAAATAAATATTTTTCAAATAAAAGTCACCTTGTGACACCTCATTTCAAAATCATAGAATACGGGTCTCAACCGACTTTCATATTTTCATGGTATCTCGTGCCAATTTCTCTATCACAACCGCACGGACAACTCACATGTCAATATCATCATCATTTAACCACGGCACCTCGTGCCCACATTTCAAATCGCAACTGCACGGACAATTCACATGCCAATATCATCATTATTTACTCACGGCACCTCGTGCCCACATTTCAATTCATAATCCGCCTGGTAATAGCCACATGCTCCCAATTTCAACATAGATCAGACTATTATCAAGTTTACCGAAATAACAAGACAAATTGCACAAGATATAAAAATAAACACAAGGAAAATCACAACATCACATAAAAATTACCAACGCAATAACTCCACATCATCACATATCATCCCTGACAATAGCCACCCTTAGCTCTCCTATAGCCACCCTTATCACTCCTACAATAGCCTCCTTTATCGCTCATATATTAGCCTCCCTTACCGCTCCGATTAATAGCCACCCTTATCGCTCCGCCTAGACAATATCCCAATAAACATAACCACAATGAAATGCCACCCTTATACCCACATAATATCAACAGTGGAATGCCACCCTTATTCGCCGCATAACAGTAACCTAAATCACACAACAATTTATACGGATATTACCACGATAACAAAAAACAAAAATTCATATTATAAATTGCCCATAGGCCACAACTAATTCCAAAGATGCAACAAAATTAATTAATTTTACAGCAAATAGCCCAAGGCTCCACACAACGTATATAAACCTCGAAAACAACAACAAGGAAGGAAAATTAACTCAGCATGACACAACACCTTCTTTAGTCCAAATTTTTTAAAAATATATTAGTACCTCAATTTAAGCTTATTTAATAAATTATTTGCATACGGAAAAATCCATATTATAATTATTTTCAGGAAATATCAAATCAACAAACACACGAAATTCTCCTAAAATTCCAAGTCGCAATCACACCAAATTATCATATAAATACAAACTCAACAAACAAAGAATGAGGCATGACAAATCAAGGATTTACTAAATTTTCACAATTTTCCAATTTAATACATAAGGGTGTCTACAAATTTCTAACCGATATAGTTTGCACATATAAATCAAGTACGTACTCGTCACCTCGCGTACATGGTTTTTCAATCACAAAATTTCCACATAAGACTCAATGCCTAGAGGAAATTCCCCCACACAAGGCTAGGCAAGATACTTATCTTTTTTAAGTTAGGCCGATATTCTAAAATTGCCTTCTTACTTGAATTGACCTCCGGACAGCTGAAATCTATCCAAATTAATTCAATTCAGTCAATACTAATTATAGGAATTAATTCCATATGAAAATACTACTTTTCCAACAAAATCCGAAATTTAACTCAAAAATCACCCATGGGGCCTACATCTCAGAATCTAACAAAACTCACAAAATCCGACAACTCATTCAATTACGAGTCCACCCATACCAGTTTTATCAAATTTCGATAATAACTCGACCTCCAAATCTAAAATTTTCGTTCTTGAAACGTTTTGCAAAAATCTTGATTTCTTCCATTTAAATCTGAAATAAATGATGAATATAACCATGGATTTATGAAATATAATCACTTTTGGATATAGGACACTTACCCAAGTCGAAGTCGTGAAGAAATCCTCAAAATCGCCCAAGAATCGTGCTCCAAAAATTCAAAAACGAAATGAAGGAAATGACCATTTTTGGTCCTTAAGTTTCTGTCCATCTGTCACTAAAAGTCCATTTTCCGTCACTAAAAGTCCATACCAAAACTTGCTTGCACCAGCAGTTATGGTTTTCACTAAAAAGGCTCTAACTCCATCATACGAACTCGGAATTCGACGATTCTTATTCCTATGAGTAGCAAATAATAATAATAATATGAACCTAGTCGTTCAATCGAAACTCAATTCGGAGCTCATTTGCTCAATGCGATACCAATTTGGCTCGTTAAATAATTAACTCATGTTTCGCATTAAAAACCCAATTGCGACTTGATGAAATTAGACCAAACTTTCCAGATCACTCCTATAATTCATTATCAAAATTCCGGTAGCCTCGAAATCGAATTTAGATCTCTAGAACTAAAAATGGACCTTTAGATCATTACATGCTTATGCTGAAAACATCAAACTCTTCCAAAACTCTTCCCCGACAGCCTGTAGTGTATCAACCATAACTTCTTGTTCTCAACTCCAACTGCCAAACGGTTTACATTTCTGCAAACTAAACAGAAAGATATATAACTTTTATGGTCTGCTCATCGCCCAACTCCTTATAGATTGCGATATATAAGCTCCCAAACTCAGCCCTGTGCAGCAGAAATTTCTGGCGATGCACACTGCTGTAGCCAAAATCTGCAGTACTAACTTCAGTCAATCGATTATAACTTTTTGTACAAATATCCGAATGATGAACGGTTTTTCATTCTAGAAACTAAAATTAAAGGAATGTAACTTTCATGTTTTGATCATTTTCAGATTCCTTATAGATTTCGAGATATAAGATTCCAAAGTCAGCCAAGCGTATCAGAAATTTTGCACATTGCTGTCAAAAAAACCAGCAGTTAAAAATGATCTGAAATCACTCTGAAACTCACCTGAGGCCCTCGGGACCTCAACCCAATACACCAACAAGTCCTAAAACATCATACGAACTTAGTTGAAACCTCAAATCATATCAAACAATGCTAAAACCGCGAATCATACCCCAATTCATGCTTAAAGAACTTAAGAATTTCTAACTTCTACATTTGATACCGAAACCTACCAAATTAATTCCGATTGACCTCAAATTTTGCACACAAGTCATAAATGACATAACAGATCAATAAAATTTTTCAGAACTGGATTCCGACCCCAATATCAAAATGTCAACTCCCCAGTCAAACTTTTCAAAAATTCAACTTTCGCCATTTCAAGCAAAATTTCACTACGGACTTTCAAAATATTTTTCAGACACGCTCCTAAGTCCAAAACCACCATACAGAGCTATTGGAATCATCAAAACTCCATTCTGCAGTTGTTTATATATAATTCACCATCCGGTCAATTATTTCAACTTAAGCTTCCAAAACAAGAATTGTTCTTTCAATTAAATCCTGAATCATCCGAAAACCAAACTTGACCACCCTCGCTAGTCATAATACACATTTCAAAGCTGCTCGAGACCTTAAGCCACCGAAAAGAATGTAAATTCTTAAAGTGACAAGTCGGGTCATTACACATTCGCGAGCGCGACGCCTCACTCGCGAACGTGTAGGCTAACGCGTGAAGTCCACCCCAACTCTCACTCTTCTTCACGAACACGTGACCTCTCTCTCTCGTGCGCGCGTTCACGATGCACACTGGCGCTCACCCTTTGCGAACGCGTCCCTTGCTTCGTGAACGTGAAGAACAAACTCTCGCCTGCCCCAGTTCCCTTTCGCGAACGCGAAGAAGGAAACCAGAGCTGGACATCATAAATTCTTTAGTTGTTCTTCAAGTCCAAAATTGATCCGTTAATCTTCCGAAACTCACCCGAGACCCCGGGACCTCAACCAAATATACCAACAAGTCCTACAACAGCATACAAACTTAGTTGAAACCTCAAATCACATCAAACAACGCTAAAATCATGAATCATACCTCAATTCAAGCTTAAGGAACTTAAGAATTTCCAACTTCTACATTCGATGCCGAAACCTATCAAATCAAGTCTGATTGACCTCAAACTTTGCACACAAGTCATAAATGACATAACGGAGCTATGAAAAATTTTCAGAATTGGATTCCGACTCCGATATCAAAAAGTCAACTCTCGGGTCAAACTTCCAAACTTAAACCTCTATTTTAGCCATTTAAAACCTAATTTAACTACGGACTTCCAAATAAAATTTCGGACACGCTTCTAAGTCCAAAATCACCATACGAAACTATTGGAATCATCAAAATTCTATTTCGGGGTTGTTTACATATAAGTCGATATCCAGTCGATCTTTTCAACTTAAGTTTTTATTTTGGAGTCTAAATATCTCAATTCATTTCAAAATATCACCGGACCTGAACCGACTACCCCGATAAGTCACATGACAGCTATAAAGCAAATTGAGCAGTAAATGGGGGAACTGGACTACAAACTCTCAAAATGACTGGTCGGATCATTACAAGATATAACCCTAATTAAAGGGCAAGTCAACCCATGGTCTCACCATCAAACTAGGTATTTTATGTACATATTTTTTAGAATTAGTCTAATATTATCTGTTGGCACCCATGCTGCAAAAATATTGAATGGTGTACTTTATTGAATATTGGGTTATTTACCTTGAGAAATAAGGATCAATTCTTATTTAATACATTTTTTTCTACTTTTTTTAGTGATGCACCCATATTCAAGAAATCCTAAATCTGCCTCAGCCTATTAGTGTTGCACTGTTTGAGGATTTCTTCATGGAATGATTCTTCCACTGTTGATCTAGCTAAGTATGACCAACATTAATTATTTTGATCACGAACTTACACCTTTTTTTTAATTTTTAATTTTATAACTCAAACATATTATTTAATGATATTTATTAAATTTTATTAAATATATCAATTGAGATAGGTACACACTCAAAAGCGCGTACCATAAGATTGGTACTATATATTAAATAAAGCAAGAAACTCCCACACAAAATGTCCGTCAATTTTTCTATCTTTATAAATATATTACATGTTGGGCAAAATGATAATTATAATGTATGATTAAAAACTTTCATATTTAAATTTATTATATTTATTTTTTGATCTTTATTTAATATAAGATTACTTACCACAAGAAAACTATAATCTTTGTTAAAAAGTTACAACTAATCTTTAAATTTCATATTTCATTATCTCTATTTTTGAAATTTTCAAATAATTATAAAAAAAATTATTATTTCCTTGTATGGTCATGACATTAGGAATGTAATAAGCCCCATTTCCAAAAATTTTAAGTTATTATTTCAAGTTTTCAAAAATAAAACTTTGCTTAATGTTTTAAAACTTTGAATTAACTACTCAAATCTTCATATATGTTAATTATAAGTTTTTTGAAACAAGAACCAAGGTAGTATATTTACACAAATGATTAACTGATATGCTAAATATTAACTTGTCATATACTTTAATTTTTATCTTACAGTAAAAGTATTTACTAGTTATAAATAATAGTAGTAGTAGTAATTAGTAGAGGCTTTTTAACTCTTGGAGGCATAAATAACTACTAGACTAAATCTAGCACTATCTCTACTCCACACATCATGAGGTAACCTATGTGGCTCAGCAACACGAACATATATAGACAAGTGATCACAATAGTCTCCGTCCCCTTTGAGAAAAATTGAAATTTACCTAGAAATAGAAAAAGAAAATTCACAAATTTGGCATGTAGATGTATTGCTAGCACATAGAACTAAAGGACTAAACAACTACTATCTATAACCATTAACTACAAAAAGTACGAGAGAGTAACCGTTTTTCTTTCAAACAAGAATTGTTTTGTATTCTCCAAGTAAACTTCCATGTCTTAGTAACCATATTGGTTCTTGCTTTTGCTGATAACTCAGGCATCACCTTATCTTTTTGATCTTCTATTCCTAAGAAAATATGCACACCAAAAAGATATGGACTCTCAATGTCAATGACATACTTCTAAAACAATCATAAAGAAAATATGCACATAATCATAAAGAAAATATGCACATAAAAAATATGCAATAAGACTGTAAAACTAAAGAAGTTAGTTTGTGTGTTTATTATACCATCTTTTCTTGAATCGTTTGTGCAGCTGAAAAAGATTGAGCCCATGGTTGATGGTCGGCTAGGTGGCGGCCTGGGATATTTTTGTCAACTAAAGAATCATAGAAAACGCTAGGAATTGTAAAGTTTCATTGAATTATATGCAATAGGTGTTACGCTGTGTCTCTGGTTCAAGTCCATGATGACTCAACTAGTTCCAATATGCTCATGCTAAGCCCGGGCCCAAACTTAAAATTGGTTCTAAATTCAATTAATGTATAATTTGTATCACATTTTTCTATTGCATATTTATCATTTTTCATTTTTTATAATTAAAACTAGCTATTATTCTGAATTCTTAAATTCTAAAAGTAAAATTTCAGGATTATTTTGATGTTTTATTTGAGAATTTGAAACTTCATAATAGTGATAATTTCAAAGACATGATAAGGGAGCGCTATTCTTATAATATTATATGAATGTAGGGTTAATTTGGGTCTACTATATAGTTTATGGATTCATGTGAATTAAGTAATTTTTGTCGGATCTCGTATATATATATATATAGAGAGAGAAATCTACTAAATAATTGATCATAAATATAACTATTATTGTTATTAATTTGAAATCGTTGGAAGAATTCGTAAATTTCAAGTTTTAAATCCGGAAATAAAATAAAAATAAAAAGAAAAAGAAAAACCCCCCACAGCAACAAGACACAAATGAAAAGGGACTGCTGCAACTAGTCCCATTGTCTGTTTCTAACACCACCACTAGATAAAACTCTCAAATCAAAATCCCAAAATCCTCCACTCCACTGCTTCACTACTTCACTTTCCATTATCCTCTAAATAGCTTTCATTCCCCTTTTCATTTTCTGCTCCATATTCAAGGTAAGCCTTTTAAAAACTCAATCTTGATAACACCCACCAACCCCTTTTAGCTAACTTTTTACTTTGTTTTATAAATTTGGAATAGCCCTTTAAAAATCTAATCTTAATAATTCCCCACCAACCCCTTTTAGCTGAATTGTGACTATTTTCTAATAAAGTTTGAATCTTGATGAATTAATGCTGAAGTTATTAGCTTTTCTTGAGGCCACTTTGATTCATGGCCTCTTTGAAATTGTCTTTTTATGTAGACAAGTCATGGGAATCCAAGAAACTTAATTTTAAAGTGAAAGCTTCGAACTTTACTGATTCTAAGTGTTTGGTTCCTTCATTTTTGGGTTGTGGATATGTTGGTGGTGCATTTGTGGTTAACCCCTTTTGTAGTTTGAAGCACATTAGAGTTTCAAGATTAGAAACTGAGGATTTAGAGATTTCTCAGTTGAGTTTAGATGGTGAAAGGGTAGAGAATTTTGAAGGTGATTTAGGAAATGAGAGTTTGGTTTCTGAAAGATTAAATCTTGGTGGGGTTTCTCAGAAAGGGAAGTTTAATGTTTGGAAGAGATTTAGGAGGGTCAAGAGGGTAGCGAACGACTCGAAATATAGGTCTAGTTTCAGAGAGAAAGATAGGAATCATGGAATGCAAGAAAAACCCAAGGTTGTGTTTGATGAAATTAGTGAGGAGAATGTGATAGATAGTCAAAATGGGGTTGATTTTGATGCTGGGAATATCGGGTCTGACTCGAGTTTCGAACGCTGCAATGCGATATTGAAACAACTCGAAAGTGGTGACGATGGGAAAGCGTTGAGTTTTTTCCGATGGATGCAGAAAAATGGGAAATTAAAGCAAAATATTGCTGCCTATAATTTGATACTCCGTGTCTTAGGGAGAAGAGGGGACTGGGATGGTGCGGAGGCTATGGTTAAGGAAATGAGTCTGGAGTCGGGTTGTGAGCTTACGTATCAGGTTTTCAATACCCTTATTTATGCTTGCTATAAGAAAGGGCTCGTGGAGTTGGGTGCTAAATGGTTCCACATGATGTTGGAGAACGGAGTTCAGCCAAACATAGCAACTTTTGGTATGCTAATGGCTCTATATCAGAAAGGTTGGAATGTTGAGGAAGCAGAATTCACATTTTCAAAGATGAGGAGTCTCAAAATTATGTGCCAATCTGCATATTCAGCTATGTTGACTATATATACGCGAATGCGATTGTATGATAAAGCGGAAAAAATCATTGGCTTTTTGAGGGAAGATGAAATAGTTCTGAATTTCGAGAATTGGTTGGTTCTGCTCAATGCTTACTGTCAACAAGGCAAGTTAGTCGAGGCTGAGAAGGTCTTAGCTTCTATGAAGCAATCTGGTTTTTCGCCAAATATAGTTGCATACAACACGTTGATCACTGGATACGGGAAGATTTCCAACATGCGTGCTGCACAACGCTTGTTTGGTGGTCTTAAAAGAGTCGGCGTGGAGCCTGATGAAACAACCTACAGGTCTATGATTGAAGGGTGGGGCCGTGCAGACAATTATGAGGAGGCAAGGAGATACTATGTGGAACTGAAAAGAATCGGACACAAACCAAACTCGTCTAATTTGTACACGATGCTGAATTTACAAGTGAAGCATGGAGATGAAGAGAATGTTGTTAGAACTCTTGAGGAAATGATGCACTCTGGCAGCGAAAAGTCAACCGTCCTTGGCATTCTTTTGCAAGCATACGAGAAGCTTGAATGCGTTCACAAAGTTCCTTTGATTTTGAGAGGTTCTTTATATGATCATGTTTTGAAAAACCAGATATCTTGTTCGAGTCTGGTAATGGCTTATGTGGAAAACAGCATGATAGATGATGCATTAACAGTTTTAAGGGAAAAACGGTGGGAGGATGCTTTATTTGAGGACAACTTGTACCATTTGTTAATTTGCTCGTGTAAAGATTTCGAATATCCAGAGAATGCTGTGAAAGTGTTCACTTGTATGCCGAAATCTTATAAGCCGAACTTACACATAATATGCACTATGATAGACATTTACAGTACAATCAACGATTTTGCTGAAGCTGAAAAGCTTTATCTAATGTTGAAAAATTCAGATGTTAAACTGGACATGATAACTTTTAGTGTTGTGGTAAGGATGTATGTAAAATCTGGAGCTTTAGAAGAAGCTTGCTCTGTGTTGGATGCAATGGAGAAACAAAAGAACATTGTTCCAGACACATATTTGCTCCGTGATATGCTCCGGATCTACCAGCGATGTGACAAGCAGGTCAAATTGGCGGATCTTTACTACAAACTTGTGAAAAGAGGAGTCATTTGGGATCAGGAAATGTACAGCTGTGTCATAAACTGTTGCGCTCGTGCATTGCCAGTTGATGAGCTTTCAAGGCTTTTTGACGAGATGCTTAAACATGGATTTTTACCCAATACAGTCACCTTCAATGTTATGCTTGACGTTTATGGAAAGTCGAGGCTCTTCAAAAGGGCAAGAGAAGTTTTCTCGATGGCTAAAAAGCGTGGTTTGGCTGATGTTATCTCTTACAACACACTCATAGCTGCATATGGAAGAAGCAAAGACTTCAAGAATATGTCATCAACCGTCAAGAAAATGCATTTCAATGGCTTTTCGGTTTCTCTTGAAGCTTACAATTGTATGTTGGATGCCTATGGGAAAGAAGGACAAATGGAGAAATTCCGTAATATCTTGCAAAGACTGAAGGAATCCGGTCATTCTTCTGATCATTACACCTATAACATTATGATAAACATTTATGGTGAGTTTGGGTGGATTGAAGAAGTTGCAAATGTACTGACTGAATTGAAAGAATCAGGAATTGGACCTGATTTGTGCAGCTATAACACATTAATAAAGGCATACGGAATTGCTGGTATGGTTGAAAGTGCAGTAGATTTGGTCAAGGAAATGCGCAAAAATGGAATTGAACCTGATCGAATAACCTACGCTAACCTAATCAATGCATTACGGAAAAATGATATGTTTCTCGAGGCTGTTAAGTGGTCTTTATGGATGAAGCAGATTGGATTATAAGATCCAATCTGAGAATATTGCTGTTATTCATCGTGGCTCACCTCATCTCCAGTTAAAAGGTAATACTCAATATACACACAGATGTTCATATTGATCTTGAATTGTACTGTATAATTTCTTGTTGACTGCAAGTGTCCAACCTGCTATATTTTCTGCCACCGGAAATGCACCTTCCCATGAAGTAGTTTGCATCCACTACTCCCTCCGTCCCAATTTATGTGACAGTGTTTGGTTGTGCAAGGAGTTTAAGAAAGAAGGAAGACTTTTGAAACTTGTGGTCTAAAACAAGCCATAGAAATTTGTGTGGCTAGAAATCATCTCATTAAGGGTAAAACAGAAAATTTAAATTTGATTTGTTACTAAATATAGCAATGTGTCATTCTTTTGTTACTGACTAAAAACGTCACATGAAATTGGGACAGATGGAGTAATATATTTGGCATATTTTATTGCTGTATAACCTAGAGTAAGACTGCGGAACTTTTACGAGCTCATGCAAATGTTAGTATCTAAACTGATTCATAAAGGATTTTAAGTGTTTTCACCTGCTGACTTGCTTATAACTCGTGTAACTGCATGTCTTTCAATGCCAATTTCTCTACTTATTAACAGTGTGATTCATTTTGGCCTTTTCAGGTCTAAGGCTTGTATTTTCTTGTATAGTTGACACTATAGTTTCCGGCGAAGCTTTTACTGTGTAACCTGGAGTATCAGCGATGCTGGCTTCGCATGCTACAGCAGGTCGTAGAAGACCACAGATATGCAGTCGTCTGCTTGCGCACAATTTGTGCAACATATTTTAAAGCAACTGTGTATTATTGTCCCATAATACACCGGTTAAGTTAGTGTATAGTTGTAACTGTTTCAAGAGAGAAGATAGATCATCTTTATCTTCAGGAAGTCATCTCTCTGTTGTAATAAATCAAAATGGTAAAGGCTCTAAACCTTTTAGAGTGTATTAGCTGCTATATAACTGAGCCATTTTTGGTATAGTTTCAATAAAAATCTCTGCCATTTTGTTATCTCCATTTGAAGTTCATTTCTCTTAAGTATCAAAATGAGAGTTTTCATTATGAATTTTAGAGTTGAAGCCAAAATCTAAGGGGGAAGTACACAAATAGCCATTTTTAGGATTGCTATTTAGCCAATATTTATTTTGTCCTGAAAAATTCTTAACTTCGGGAATTTGTGTTCTGAAAAATTGAAATTCGGGACACACTAGTTAGTTTCTAAAGAGCAGTCCTCTAGAATGGCTACTTGGTGTCATTTCTACAAATTCTAAGGGTGTAGGTGGGGCAGCCCAAGACAATTATCCTTATGATACCTTTATATATCTTATGTGACCTATGATTGTGAGAATGAGTTTCCCAAATGTGAAATTCAACAAACATTTAAGACAGTGAGTTAAGTAACCTAAAAAACTATTATAAATCTTGATTGATGCTCGATATGGGACATTATGCAACTCAACAACCATAACAAGTGGCTTCCTTTTTTGCATTTAAAGGTGTGACCTAGCAATCAATGAAATAGGTAAAACGAGGAAAAATCAGGGTCAAATTTTAACAGGGATAAAATAACACTTGGTAATTTCTTCGGATATGCTTAATTCTTGGTGGGCTGGTTAAGACCTCATCTTTATACAATTAAATATGACTTTCCTTTTTTTCGTTTTCCCTTTTGTGAAAATATATGATGTTTGACTGGTGTTGGTGTTATCTTCAATTTCTTCTTGTTGTTGATTTGTGTCCTAAATTAGAGAGCCATCTTGAGAGATTTTTTTCGTTATAACTATCTGGTATTCGGAACTCACTGACCCGACTAATTCAGATTCACATCACGTACAGTCAATTCAAGGAGAAAACGATCTTTATCATGAATTTCTTCGTTCTCAAGGCTCGAATCCGAAACCTCTTGTCAGGGCGAAGGATCCGTCCATTCCACTACATCTTTTGGTGATGACTATTTGTTGTACGGAATTCGTAACCTCATGTTATAGTTTTCCTTATAGACATCTTGCTTTTTTGCCTAGTAAAAAGTAATTAGATTTTCTTTTTTGCTAATTTTCACATATTCTTGCTTTCTATATCATCCTTTGCTCACCAAGTCAATAGCCCGTGGCCTTATAAGAAGTCTACAGCGGCAGTTAGCTCAGGTCGAAGCAAGATGCCATCGGGCGTTCAACATGTAGTCTCACGATCTGGTATTTATGCCCAGATATTGTCATTGTATACTCCCGTGGGTCGCCGTCAGGTAAAGGAGGACACTGGGCGAGATCTATATATATAAATACATGTCACGCGTTTATTGAATTAATGTGAATACCGAATGCGAGTAGATTTTTACACTAACATAAACCTAGCACTTGTACATAATGCAAGTTTAGAGATCAAATTCACCTTAGCCAAAAGTCAATATCATAATGCCATTGGACGTTCAACATGTAATTTCACGATCTGGTACTCATGCCCCGACATTAGCATTGTATAATCGCGAGGGTCGCTGCTTGGGGAAGGAGGGGAATACTGTGTGATCTATATACAAACATATGTCATGCATTTATTGGATTGGTATAAATATAAACCTATTTTGCACTAGTACAAATTTATAGTTCAAATTCGCCTTCGCCAAAAGTCAATATCATGATTTTACGGTACCAAGTAATTAAAAAAAATTGACTCAAGTTTAGACCCATCATATTTGTTCCTAATTATTTCTTAAGTTTTAATTTTAAGCTACATATAGAGTTTTTTCTTTATACCTGCTACTTTTACACGATTGCCATAAAAACTTTTGAAATTTTGTTTTTTAGATACAATTAATACTGGTTATATGCAATTGTAATTTGACATGTTAAAAGCTCAACTTTTTAGAATAATAACGTACTCGTACGTAATATTGAAACTACTTTATGAATATTTTTACACTTTTGCTCTCCTTAACAGCTTTTGGAAATTGCACGTGTTAAAAGTTCAACTACTTTATGCATATTGTTACCTTTTGAAATTTGAACTATTAAACTCTTGGCCTCTGTAACAAGGCTAAATGTAGCTTCTGAAAATTGCGATTGAATTCATTTCCTTTAGTAAGTGTAAAGACAAGCCAAAAAGAAACAGTATCATATAAAATATTAGTATCACTTGGGGTAAATTTATAGTTTTATTACTAAAGGAAAAGAAAACAATATTTGTAGATTCATTATTTAAAGTAAGTTAATGTGAAGTACCACTGCAACTACTACTCGTTATAATACACATGAATTTTAATTTTTTTATTGGATTTTATTACTTAATATAACTCGAGGAGAAAATAACGAGTATATTTACATTCATTAAAAAAGAAGTACATTCACCAATATCTTTGAGACATGACTAGGAAAAGAACTAACATGTCAATCGATGTTTTTTCTCGAGGAAATGATGAAGGCTTGAAAAAATCGATAAAATAATAATATCCAAAATTAATTGAAAACTTGAACTCAGTTTAATTGAGTTGAAGTTTTTATTTTTTAATCGATCGATTAATCTCACGTAACAACAAGCAACCTAGTTAATGTTGTTTAATTAGGTTGTCACATGAGATAACAATGTCACAAATGTTCTCATATTCATGTCACAATCATTGGTATCAAAATTGATATTTCCATCTTATAACAGGGGCTAAAAACTTAATATAACTTCAAATCCAATAATGGATCAAAAGGATTTCGAAAAATAGGGGCAAAGTATTTGAAATTGCCAAAAGGGGAATAAGAAAAATGGTCCTTTATGTTTGCAGTAGGCTTAAAATAATTCTTAAATATAACTGTGAGCAGTTTTGATCCTTTAAATTTGCTAAATATAAAGCACTTTTGATTTTCGTTAAATATTTTATATTAAATTTAATGAGAACGGTAAAAATAAAAATGATTTAACGGAAACACCGAGTAGGATTCAATGTCAAATTCCCACCACGCACGATAAGTGAAAGTTTGTGCGAATGGATTTAAATAAAATAATAATAATTTAATGAAAACTCACATTTGAAGGTGTAGTTTTTATTGTTTCTGCTATTTTTAGTCTATTTTTTGAAGTATGGTGTAATTTTTTGAAGTGTAATTTCTACTCTGGTCTATTTTTAGAATTTGACAAGATCTTTCTAGAATTTGACAAGATCTTTCTGATATTTCTAGTTAAATCACTTTTTTACTTCCTATAAATCTAAATGGTAGCCCGATGTATGAAGGCATCAATGACTAATTTTACGACTTAAACCCATAACCTATAAGTCATACAGAAACGACTTTACTATTCGTCAAAGGTTTCCCATTCAACTAGAATAGCAAAACTTATTCAAAGGAGACAAATGTTCACTTTTAAAATTTAAGGTCTATTTTATACCTACTTAAAAATAAGGCATAATACATAAACAAGCCCTCAAATTTGGCCTCAACTGGCAAATATGCGCTCTAATTTTGGGTGTGCACAAGTAGGCACTTCAATTTGTCTCCACTTTATCAGTTGCACACTTCAACTTATAAAATGATCATGTAGGCACATCCAAAATTTACGTGTTTAACTTTATACAAGTTGAGGTACCTATTTGTGTATATCCAAAGTTAGGGGCATAATTGCTAGCTGATGCTAAGTTTGAGTGCCAGTTTATGTATTATGCCTAAAAGTAATGGACCATGTTTGTCAATGTTCTTTTCTTTTCCTCTCTTTGTCACTACATTACACGTGAAAATTGGACTAGAAATTGCTTGATTGCCTCTTTACTCCCCTTTTATAATTCGCTTTTTCTATGGTCCTCCTCTTTCCTCTATTTTGATCTCACCTTCTCTCTCCCCCCCCCCCCCAGCCCACAAGATTTGAAGCCTACGTGCACACCCTTATACTGAGATCACCTTTTTCTGTTCAAATCACATTCGTCTCCTACTCTGTCCACTTCCACGTGATACGGTAATTATATCTCCAATCTCTTTTCTCTGTTAATTTCAGTGTAAATCTCTTCCAAATGGACAAATTTTTTCTGGGTTTATCTTTTAATTTACAATTTTACTTTTGGATCTTGGATTTTATTAGGAATTGCTGATTCTGGGTTTTAATCAATTTATGGGAATAAAGTTTAAATCTAGCCGTGGTTTGATAATGGTGTTTGTTAATGTATGTATTGCTTACCCCAATTGGCAGAATTTTCTGGGGTTTTTGTTTGATTGGCTATTGTAGTCTTGGATCTTAGATTTTGGCCGGGGGAATTGGGTATTTGCTTATTCCTTATTTGGTGATTGTTTTATGTGAATAAAGTTTGAATTTTGAAGTAGTGAACTTAATTAGGTTGAAAGTTAGTTAGTGGAGAATGTCGTGATTTGAAGTGATTGAATCAGTGATTTATTATGCTATTTTCTGGGTTTGTTCGGATCAGTGATGTTGACTTTTACTTATTTACTAAGTAGTGAGATGAATGTTGAAACCTGTAGCAGTGAGATTTTGGGGTCAACTGTCTTGGTCCCTGTGTAATCTTGTGGTTTCTGTCTAAGCTTTGACCTTACTTCTTTAGTCGTTCCTCGAACTTCTGTGACGATCTCCATGATTGAATCAGAAATTTTCTGCTTCAACTTTTCGATTTGTGCACTGTCAATCTGGAGGGTCTATCGGAAACATCCTCTTTGCCTTTCCAGGGTAGGGGTAGGGGTAAGGCTTCTTACATCCCAACCTCCCCAAACTCCACTTGTGGGAATACACTGGGTTTGTTGTTGTTGTTGTTGTTGTTGTTGTTGTTGTTGTTGTTGCACTGTCAATCTAAAATACAGTGCCTTATCACTTTTAGGTTCTTTTGTTGATAGAAAAGTTAAGGTATTTTATAATAAAAGCACCAACGTAGTGCTTTGTACACGGAGATATATGCAGAATTTTAGAGAAGGCAGGGAACTCAATTAGTCTAACTTTTCTTATACATTGCTTACAACGTCAGATTTACTCCAAAAGAACAGAAGATGAAGACATAAGCCTTTCAGTTGCTGAATTGTCTATCTTAATCCTCCATTTCAATTTAAGTGTCTTAGTTTGACTAGGCATAGAGTTTAAGAAAATAAGGGAGAATTTTGAATCTTGTGGCCTAAAACTAAAGATGTGTGTAATGTACCAAAATTCCCTTTGAATCTTGAGGTTTTAAATAGGCCATTTAGAATATTGGAATTGGAGACTTACTAAATATAGAAAGAGGCATTCTTTTTGAAATAGACTAAAAAGGAAATTAAGAAACTTAAATTGAAACGGAGGGAGTAGTTGGTATCTTGTTGATGGATTTTTTCTTCCATTGTGTTCTATTTTTAACTAAGTTTGTAGATGAGATAACCATGCTATTATTAAATCTTTTACCACATTAGGGAGACATTTTCTGCTCGAATTGATCCTCAATTATTTGGTTGATTTACTTTGGCAGTTGCTAACCTAAAGAACTGCCTAAAAACTGTAATGAAGTACAAGTCAATTTCAAGTCTAATGAGGTGGATTTGGTCATTCCTTTGGTAATATATAGACTTTATGGACTCAATAGAGAGCGATAGGTCTAAACTCTCAAAATAAAGTCAGTGATTGATTCCTTGAAAGGTTAAGGATTAGTAATCATTTTCAGAGATCGAATGGACTCGGTCTTGTACATACACGAGGAAGGTGATCAAAACAGCAAGATAATGGGTTCTTCTTTCTTTTATCACTTAGAAGCCATGTGAGATGAAGTCTCATGTGCGGTTTTGAATGAGAGTAAGAAGTGAGAATCCTCTTTTCGAATCTGAATCTCCCAAAGTAGCTGCTTCAGCTTTAGCCACTCGAAATTTCGGTCTCAGCCCTAGGTGGAACAGTGGAAGTCAGTTATATTATAGTTAAAATTTTGAGTTATGTATTGTTTCAGGTACAGTTAACTGCCTTTTGATAGGTTAAAAGTGCACTTGGATCAAATATCCAAATTAATAGTACCTCCGTTCTCACAATTGAATTAAAACAAGATAGATTGATGCGATTGAATTGTTGACAGTAAAGCTCAATTAGTATTTTTGGGGTTCTCTTTTCAGCTTTGTTTTCTGTATTTGTTGCAATATTCGTTTTTCTTCCTAGGAAAACATTTATATATCCTGTGTCTAATTGGCATCTTTTAAATGTGTGGAACCTATAACCTGTCAGGTTTTGAGGCATTTCTTTGGAATCTATACAGAATAGAGGAAACCCAATCCAGATTCTGGTTATTCGGTTAGAGGCTAAAGGATTTTAGATTTGAAAAGCTTAGTCACAATGCCAATGGAGAACGCTGAGCTTACTACAGAGCAGGTAATATCACATGCATAAGCACGATAACGAAGCTACATTATGCATAAGCACATTGAATAACATACAATTTTGGAGTGATAACTAGCTTGGATAATTATCACGGCCATCATAGTAAAAATGCATCACGGGATCTACATCTCTTAGTCTTAGCAGTTAGTTAGAATAGTATGTCAACATGAAAAAACACTACCGGAAAGAATTCTGTGCATTTAATGATAGATGAAGATACTTTTGGTTGCCAAATTTTTTAATGGATTGGCTATGGTGTCTATTTTGATTTTCATGTGGTCTAAAGGGGATAGAATTTGTACTTTCGGGATTTTCTTTTGTGGACTGTTCGTCATGGTTATCTTTGGATTTGGTGGAAGAACAATGGAATATCCTTTTTCTTCATCTTTTATCATTTTTACTGACTATGTCAGCTATTGATAAACAAAAGCTTTATTTCTTTTCGGTTGTGGGGAAAACGGGGTGGGGGGAAAAACTGTAAAGAAATAGTCATCAACTGGGTCTTTTAGCACAGCTGATTGTTTAATAACATTTTTATGTCCTATTTTCTAAGGTTTTGAGGAGGGATATCCCATGGGAGACATACATGACCACAAAGCTGGTCACAGGAACAGGTTTTCAACTGTTGCGGCGCTATGACAAGAAGGCAGAAAGTTACAAAGCCCAATTGCTGGATGATGTAACATTTCTCACTCGAGTTCTCGTTGGCTATGAATTACATTTTGGTTGAAAACAAAGTCTAATTCATGCATCTTGTACTTACGCTACCACTTTCTGCTGAATTACTCTTGTTTTTAGGTATAGTTCTTCTAAATTTCATATGGAGCAGGTCTAGATGTGGTAGTGTAAATTTTTCTTTTCGCATACCAATGACTATATGGAGTAGCTGTTAGTTGGGAAGTAAAGATAACATTGTCATCACCAATCTCTCCTTTATTAATCAATTCTGGCATACACCTGGCTCCCACATATATTTATTGTCTGAATTTTTTGGCCTTGTAGTATATTGGTTGGTCTCTTCATTTTCCAGAGTTCATTGTTACTTTGAAATAGTCATTTATAATCAGCATCATCTTGTTTTAGGATAAATGTATTTTTAGACATTATCAAGCTTTTTCCGAGTTACAGGCTTTTTCATGGGGTGTATGTGGGGAATGGAGTTCTTGCTACTGCTGATGTCTAAGGATTCCTATTTGTAGATTTTGTTTTTGGGTGCTTGGCCAACCTCTCAAGCTTTTGATTGTCTTATAACGGTCTCAGTTTTAGATACTCTTATAAAATGGATGCAATTATTACAGGATGGTCCAGGTTATGTCCGCGTCTTTGTTACCATATTACGTGACATCTTCAAGGAAGAAACCGTGGAATATGTTTTGGCTTTGATTGATGAAATGCTTACAGGTAATTGGAGAAAATGTAACTTTTAAAGTTCCTTTGACAAGTTGACTAATGTATTGCTTATTTCTTGGCAGCTAACCCGAAAAGAGCAAGACTATTCCACGATAACAGTCTTGCAGATGAAGATACCTATGAGCCTTTCCTCAGGCAATACTCTTCAACCTTTTTTAACTTTTTGGTCTTTACTCCTTTCAATGCAAGGTGCCTGCTGTCCTTTGCATGCACCCCTTCACTTGCCTTCATCCTATGTCTACAAATATCGGCAGATGTTAACAAATCTACCTCCCTTTTTCTGTACATTTATATCACATTATATGTATCAACTCATGCTATTATTATAGATCACATCTGCTGTGCCCTTATCAAAAAAAGGAAAAAAGATCACATCTGTTGTGTTTCTCATCTATATAGTATGCAGGTAGCAGTTGTTTAATTTTATGGTTCTGTAGTATGTTGCAAGTGTGCAAATTTGCAATATTTTTTTTTGGATAACCATGGTGTCCGAATCTTCTTGCACACACCTCGACTTATTCTACGGGATACCTGCTACTTTCCACCAGCAACAGGTACCAGGTACCTGTGTCCACCAAGGCTTGGACAGATTTAGAGTCAAAAGGAAAAAATGTTAAACTTGTGTTCTCCCATATCCTAATTCACTCGACCCACTTTCTCTTTTATTTGTCCCGTTCTGCTTCATCTTTTATGCCTTTTAAGTTCCCTACTTTCCATTTTATAAGATAACTTAAATACGACAGCACACAAGCTTTTCTTAAGCGAAAGAATTTGTTATTAAGATTTCATGCCTTAATCGGAAAATGTTGGTGTACAAAACAAAGTCAGGATAACTTTACCTCGACTCTATTGATAGTACAGGTGACACACAGCTATTATTTTCCCTTCCACGCTGAAGAAAGCATTTAGTTTATTAGTCATGATAAACAGAGATTATAATGTTGAAATGATAAATAGAAACACGAAAACACATATATATATAGGTTGTTGAAAAAAGGTGATACCTTGTTGTATCTCGGAGTTCTCTGTTTTCTCCTTTTTCTTTCCCCAACTGTTAATCCTTATAAATAACCCAAGATTGTGTACTCATTCTTTCCGTAATATTCCTTTTCTCTTTCTAAAGATGAGTTAATTTTCCAGATTGCTCTGGAAAGGTAATTGGTTCATACAAGAAAAGAGCTGTAAGATTCTGTCTTTGATTGTGAGGTAATAAGGTTATAATCCCTCTCATGTCAATGATTTCAAAAGACTGAGAAGATATATGGACTTATAACTTTGTGGTTCTTTAATTACAACTCCAGTGCGAGGCCAAAAGTTCAGAATGGTGTTGACGCTAATGGAGATGCCTCGAGTTCAAAGAAGAAACTCACTACCATTGAAGATGTTCTGACTGGTCTGGTGGAGTGGCTTTGCGCACAGGTTTGTGTATATTCTTAGATTTCCACGTTTCCTTATTGCTCCACCCCGCCAAACATGCAATTACTTGGATTTGCAAACATTTCAAGAAGGATTCAGTATAAATGTCTTTAATTGTTATGGAAGTACACGTAGAGGGATAGTATTCCCAATAAAGGTCGTAGAGACAATAAGTGGTGAAATTAGATAGAAGGGGCTAGAAGCCTAGGACCATGAGGTGCGGATAAGTAGTTTAATGTGTATGAAGCATTGAAATAAATCCATTGAGTAGGAAACGGAAGCTTTTGCTTCTCATCAAGCTCTTTTCCAAACCTTACAACAGAGTTTATGGCCTATTTTTTCACTTTCAATGTAAATAATTGAGGAAAGGGGAAAGAAGCTTTGTGGAATTTAGTTTTAGCACTATGTCGATCATGATTTTCCTGTATCTATGCAGCTGAAAAAGCCTACTCATCCTACCCGTGGCATTCCTGCGACAATCAACTGCCTAGCAACTCTGTTGAAAGAGCCAGTGGTTCGATCTTCATTTGTTCGAGCCGATGGAGTGAAGTTGCTTGTTCCTTTGATTTCACCAGCATCCACCCAGCAATCTATCCAGGTTTTCTTCAGTCCTTAATGCCACATATTGCTTAACTTTATAAATTCTATTCTTGTCATGCTAGTAAGTAGCGGTGGTTGAGAGGGTTCTGTATTTCATTCAATGTATCATGCAACTCCGAATGCAACTCCGGAAGCTAGACGATAAAAGAATAATTGTTTTCTTTTTTTCTTCCTGATTTTATTTTCTTGCTTAAAACAGCTTCTCTACGAGACATGTCTATGTGTCTGGCTATTGTCTTACTATGAACCTGCAATAGAGTACTTAGCTACTTCAAGGGCCCTCCCTCGATTGATAGAAGTTGTTAAAGGTTCAACAAAGGAGAAGGTGAGCTACTTTTGTTGCTTTATCCATAATAACAATTTCTACTCCCTATTTTTATTTCTTAAATTTGATGTTTTACTTTCTACATTGGTTTTCCTTGGCTCATCACTGTTCATGGTCTGTGGTGTTTCTATAACCATAGGTCGTACGGGTTGTCATCTTGACTCTTCGGAATTTGCTTTCAAAAGGATCATTTAGTATACTGATGGTAGACTTGGGAGTGCTGCAGATTGTTCAGAGCTTGAAAGCGCAGGCTTGGAGTGATGAGGTGATGAACCGTGTTCTATGGTTTATAATCTGATAGTATATCTTAATTTATCTCTACATCATTTGCAAACAGAAAGCAGTTCCATCAAAAAATGAATTAGGACAAATGAATGCCTCACACTAGTTACATAGAGAAACAGTCGCTAAATATCATATTTCTGTTTCATTTATCTGCAAGTTTATTGCTGTCTTCAATCATCATTACACGAAGAGAGTCGCTATATTATAGCTACTTGCTCCATTCATCTCAGTGATTCGCTATATTTTGACAGTTTAACATGTTACTATGTCGTTGAACAATGAAATATTCTTTAACTTCAGACTCATAAAGTTAATTACCATATCTGTAGGATCTTTTGGACGCTCTGAATCAACTAGAAGAAGGATTGAAGGATAACATCAAGAAGCTGAGTTCATTTGATAAGTACAAGCAGGAAGTCCTTCTAGGCCATCTTGATTGGTCTCCGATGCACAAAGATCCTATATTCTGGCGCGAAAACATAAATAGTTTCGAGGAGAATGATTTCCAGGTAATACTTTGTGAATTGCAGAAATCCCCAAGCTTACATGTCGTTAAAAGGCTGTAAAGAACATTCTGCATATCAGTGTAAAATACAACACTATCTTGGTGCAACATTAACAAATGCTTTTCATCTGAACAACCAGACATTTCTGCTGGGTTCTGTTGGTGTTCAATCTTTTACTTGCTTTTACCAAGTTTATGTGCTATTCAAATCAAAAAGCTATTTTTAAATATTCATGTCTAAGTAGTAACTTCCATCAGTAGAGGTAAGCAGGTGGCCATAGAAGCGTTCATTATCGTAACATAATACTGTTTTTAACTTTAGAGAGCGAATCTTCGAATCTGTAGAACAAAGTTGTTTCTAATACTATATAAGGGGTCGTTGGTTCAGTTCTGGGATATCCCATGGGATTATCTATCCCACATCCTATATGGGATAGCTAATACCTGAAATCTCAAATTTTATACAGAGATTAGTATCCTTGTCCTGGTAACCAAACAACCCCTAAAATCTATATCGTCCCGAGGGCTTTGAGCTAGTGATAAGAGTGCAGCGTGTGATGTGTGGGTTAGATGCACGTCACAAGTTCAAATTTCGTCATAGATAAAAGCCTGGTATTTAAGTGAAGGTTAGAGGGGTGAGTCGATTATCCACCTAGTTCGAATCGCACACCCAACTGAGTCTCGGGATTTCTCGGTTATCATAAAAAATAAATTGAGACTGATATCTTTTGTGTTGTGTTGCAGATCCTGAGGGTGCTCATTACAATTTTGGACACATCAAGTGATCCAAGGACACTTGCTGTTGCTTGCTATGATCTATCACAGTTCATTCAATGCCATTCTGCTGGGCGAATTATAGTGAATGACCTCAAAGCTAAGGAGCGCGTAATGAAACTGTTGAACCACGAGAATGCAGAGGTCACGAAAAATGCCTTACTCTGTATCCAAAGGCTTTTCCTAGGTGCAAAGTATGCTAGCTTTTTGCAGGTTTAGTTCTCATCGAAGGGTTTGATTGTTCAGACGATGAAAACTAGACATATCTTGTTTATTTCATTGAAACAAAAGGAGTTTGATCGTGTTCGTGTTAATTTATTTGTTGTATCAGTATTCGAGTATTGTATCTAAGGCGTCCTCCGGATGAGATTCTCATTCCAAATAATGTTTACAGAGTTAATTTTATTTGTCCCTCCAATAAAAGAAAGTTTGTATCGACTTGTTTATCGAACAAGGGAATTGTTTTGTGATATATACTCTGGAAATTGTCCATCAAACAACTTACTAATATGTTTTTTTTTGCAGAATGAGTCTGTATTACTTATCAGGGTTTATGATGTATTGATATTATTAGGAGTCTTCTGCATAATATGTGGGTTCAAAATCTCACTGTTTTTCTTCTCTTTCCCTTTCTTGATCCTCTATGTAATAGAAGAAAAAAGGGTTGCTTTACTTCCATGGGTTTGTTTCATCTCCTGGTGGAGGGAAATGGAAAATAGAGAAGGAAAAAATATATAGAAAGAAACTATTTGGTTTATTCTATTGTTTTATACTATCGGTGTATAAAAGTTATACTATAAAAAAAATGACTAGTAAACTACAGAAAAGTATGAAAATCCATCTCATAGTAATTATTCTTTCTAATTCACTTCAAGGCTAATTTCAACGACCTAAAGAAATTATCATTTCGGGTTTAAAACGCAAAGACGAAAAAGATTGGTTTTAAAATTCATCCCACGAAAAGTTTATTTTCTAAATTCTGGGTCTTAAATCAAGTACACAAACATTTTTTGCTACTTATTTGGATTTAAAATTAAAAGAATTTATTTTCCTTGATATATTTAGATATGATATGAGTGTTAAGGTTGGAATTTCATTGCCAGACAAAAATATTAATTATGAAATTTGAATGACAAAGTTTCCTTGTACAGAAAGGCATGCAAATAATAAAAATAGAGAACAATCAACAGAAAAGTTACTATAAAAGAAAAAAAAAGGATTAAAATGTTAAAACAAAGATTCTATTTCATGATAAGCCGAAGCAAACATTCCTACAAACGAGAACTACTTGGAAATTCTAAGAAACTAAACTAACTACCCTAGAACAATTATTTTTATCAACTAACCTTAAGACAAAACCTAAAGAAAAATATGTGATCAATAAGATATTGATCCAATACTATTTCTCTTTATATCTTCAACTAATTCTTCTCTCCTTTATCTCCCTTAGGTGGAGATGGAACAGGTGGATGCATGAATGGCCATGGATGACGATGAAACCATGGATGAGGAAACTTATAACCACCAGCAGGCATAGGTGGATGCGGGAATGGCCATGCATGATGAAAACCGCCGGCTGGCATTGGCGGATGAACGAACGGCCATGGATGTGGATGATGAAACCATGGAAAATGTGGATGGAACCACGGATGGAACCAATCTAAGTCTGTATCTTGTGACGACGATGAAACAGATTTTTGCGTAGTTTCTATTTTCTCGATTGCAATACATAGGTTGAGAAGTAGAAAAATGCAAATGAGAAAAGTAAGAAAACTTTTCTTAGCCATGTTTAATAATAACAAAGAAATTTAGGGTTTGTACGAATTGTGAAAGTAGCTATGGTGGGGTTTATATAGGGTTGTATAGGAAGAGATTCATAAGCATTAGGAGAATTATTAACTTAATCGGATAATTGATTCTTTGATTTATGTTAATCATAACTTCTTAAGTGAAGTTAGTGTATTAACAGAGTTCTAGAAATACATTTAACTTGAAGATTTCTTAATATATTCAAACTCTTTATAATGTGAAAATAAAATAAATAAATTTAATAAAATGAGGATTTGTTTGGAACCAACTTCTACTATCTACTAGTTTCTACTAGTAATTGACTATCCATTTATATGAATATATAGTTTATTTTGATGCGATAGCTTATTTGGTTCGGATTTTTTGCTTAATTTAAGCCTTTGCTAAGTTAAATAAATTATATACTTCAAGTCTTCAACTAATACACACGTGCTTTTAACTAAAGATTTTAAACAGAAAATCGATATTGTAATTATCACTTTGTTTAAAAAATTAGGAACAAATATATTATTTGATGTCAATATCCTAAAGTTTAGATTCCATAATGTTTAAATCATGGACATCCATAAGGATATGGAACCTTTTAATTTTATCACAAATCTAAATTTTCTGATTTATGTAAATCGTAAGTGAAGTATAGTAATAACAGAATTCTTAAACCAAATAAAATTTTGTCAATCATAAGTTACGTTTATGATTTCCGCATCATTGTATCAAGCATTTTTGTAACATTCCGAAATTAAAGAGTTTTATTTAAACTGAAACAGAGAGAAGTACCCAATTTTGCTCTTTAACAAGCCAAAAACCATTAAAAGAAAATGGATAATTCATGTTAAAAGGAAAATTAAAATAATTAAGTTGAGTCAGAAATAAATCTCTTAGAACTTTTGCAGAAACAACATTTGAATTCCATAATACGGAGACATTCACTTCTTGTGGATCCTTTAAATGTGTTGTTTCTCCTTTCATTTTTTGTTTCTCTTCTCAAAGTTGAAGTACCTCACCATTCAAATTGGACTCTCTTCTCAATAAGGAAGACAACATATATATATATATATATATATATATATATATATATATATATATATATATATATATATTGTCACGACCTCAAATTCCCTCCGTAGGACGTCGTGATGGCACTTGGTCTGTAAGACTAGGTAAGCCTATTAATGCGGAATAAAAATAGAAATCTGAAACTTTAAATAATTGCAACTCCCAAAACCTGATAGAAATAAGTCACAAGTTTCTAAGAATTTTATCCTCAATGTCTCTATATGTCACGACCCAGAAATCTATTTAAGGTCGTGATGGCGCCGAACACCGCTGTCAAGTAAGCCAACACTATATAGTTAATTAAATCCTCTTTTAGTATTTTGAAATCAAAAATTTCTTCAATGAAATAAAATGATAAATATTTTTAGCAACTAAATTTCTAAACAATTCATAACCATTTTCAAAACCCGGTGTCACAAGTGCATGAACATTTACTAGGAAATTAAAAATAAAATGCAGCATCTGTCCAGAATACAAATTAGACAGGAAAATATAATAACTCTGAAGGAGATTCTGTTGGCTGCAGATCGTAATATAGAATGCAACTCACATATGTCCCCATAATTATTAACCAACCTTTGCGCCCACAAGGCCGTTAGACATATATGTACCTGCACAATAAAATTTGCAGCAAGTGCAGCATGAGTACGAAAATAACATGTACCCAGTAAGTATTAAGCCTAATCTCGAAGAGGTAGAGACGAGATGGCCGACTTTGACACTCACTAAGAGTCAATAATAATAAATGAAATAAAGATAGCAATGTTTAGATCAACATGATTTATAGAATTTACAATGATTTTTTTTAACCAGCATAAATAATTAAATTCCTTCAATTTCATAAATTTTTAATTTATCAATTAGCCTCATTTACAGGAATAACCATAATTTTCTTAACAAGCAGAGATAATTAATTCTTTCAATTCTAATAATTTCAAATTTATCAATTAAATTCCTTCAGATGCAACAATTCTCAATCTATTAATTAAATTCACAAGCTGCAATTAAGCAAAGTATCGTGTAATTTTTATTATTAGGCACAATTTCTTCCGAGGTCGTACGACCCGATCCAGAGTGTTATATACACTGCCGAGGGACGTGCGGCACGATCCATAGATGCATCTATCATGCCGAGGCGTTCGGCCCGCTCCACAAGAAAGGAGGACATTTTCTTATGTACCTCCGGAATGAGAGTATATTTATTATAAGACAAATTCAGGAGGAAGAACAATTTCTCTTAACAATTAATTAATTTAAACAGAAAATTAAGCATATGAGATTTCCATCCTTTAATATTTTTATCTAACAATTCACATATATATATATATATATATATATATATATATATATATATATATATATATATATATATATATATATATATATATATATATATATATATATATATATATATATCAAATAATATTAATTAAACAAAGAATATAATTTACACAAGTAATTCATACTTTGAGTCCTAAACTACCTGGACTTTAGCATTAATAGTAGCTACGCACGGACTCTCGTCACCTCGTGCGTACGTAGCCCCCAGAATTAGCAACAATTATTACTTTAATTACCTATGGGGTAATTTCCCCCTCACAAGATTAGACAAGAGACTTACTTTAATTTGATCCAATTTAATCCACTAGAAGGCCTTTTTCCACGATTATCCAACTATGTCTGGCTCGAATCTAACCAAAATAATTTGATACAATCACTAAAAATTATAGGAATCAATTTCATAAGAAAATACTACATTTTCAATAAAAATTCGAAATTAATTAAAAATTCGTCCGTGGGGCCCACATCTCGGAATCTAGCGAAAGTTACGAAATCCGACAACCCATTCAATTACGAGTCTAACCATACCAGTTTCACTCAAATCCGACTCCGAATCGATACCGAAATCTCAAAAATTCGTTTCTATGAGATTTCTAAATTTTTCCAAATTTCAATCTCAAAACACTAATTAAATGGTGAAAATAATGATATATTCGTGTATATTGACCAAATCCGAGTTGGAATCACTTACCCCAATGTCTTTCCTTGAAAATCTATCAAAAATCGCCTCTGCTCAAGCTCTAATTTGTCAAAAATGACGAATGGGACGAATGCCCTCCTTTATAAATCTACCTAGGCAGCCCTCGATCATGACCTCGATCCTCGGCCTCTATCGTGGTTCGATCATGGCCTCCATCCGCGGCCTCGATCCTCGATCTCGATCGTGGCTACGATCATAGCTCTCGAGCCTTTGTCTTCGATCATGGCTCTCGAGCCCTGCCTTCGATCATGACCCACGATTATGGCCTCGATCTTGGGTCTCGATCCTGGGCCTCGATATTGGGCCCGATCTCGGGCCAGAATTTCAAACAGAAGAGAAAAATTGCACCAATTGTCTTAAGTCCAACTTTTGATCCGTTAACCATCAGAAACTCAACCGAGGCCCTCGGGACCTCAACCAAATATACCAACAAATCCTAAAACATCATACGAACTTATTTGAAACCTCAAATCACATAAAACGACGCTAAAATCACGAATTATGCTCCAATTCAGCTTAATGAAACTTAATGCTTCAAACTTCTACATTCGATGTCGAAACCTATCAAATCAAGTCTGATTAACCTCAAATTTTGCACACAAGTCATAAATGATATAACGAAGCTATGAAAATTTTGAAACTAGATTCCAACCCCGATATCAAAAAGTCAACTCCCCGTTTAAACTTCCAAACTTAAATTCTTGTTCTAGCCATTTCAAGCCTATTTTAACTACGGACTTCCAAATAAAATTGTGAACATGCTCCTAAGTCAAAAATTACCATGCAGCGCTATTGGAACCGTTAAATCCCGATTCCGGGGTCATTTTCTCAAAATATTGACCGAAGTCAAACTTAGCATTCTAAGGCCAACTTAAGGAACCAAATGTTCCTATTTCAACCCGAACACTCCCAAATCCCGAACCAACCATCCTCGCAAGTCATAATTTATTATAAGCACATATAGAGAGTTTTATTTAGGGGAACAAAATTTTAAAAATCAAAACGACCGGTTGGGTCGTTACACTATATATATCAAAGTCTAAAGCAAATAAGAAAGCAACATAATACTGATAGAAGAGGACTCCGGAGTCTACGGACGCTGGCAGATATACCTCGAAGTCTCTGTGTACAGGTAACTCACTGATGTCGGGGATGGTAAGGAGTACCTGGATCTACACAAAAAGATGTGCAGAAGCATAGTATGAGTACACCACAGCGCTACCCAGTAAGTGCCAAGCCTAACCTCGGTAGAGTAGTGAAGAGGTCAGGTCATGCCCTACTGTAAATAATAATTGCATGGTAAAATGTTTAACAATATAATAAAATAAAATGACAATAAAAATTAATCAAGTAGCATGTCATCATTTAATTACACAAAATAATGGCAAATAATATCTCGTGGAATCAAAACAGAATTCTTTTCAACTTTAAGAAAATCACAACAAATATACAAAGGCAACTGCGTCCATAAATCAATATCAACAAGGGCACTCCCGAGGTACCGCCTCGTAGTCCCAAATCATAAATAAATTCACAATACCTCATTTTCTTATCTTACCAAGGGAGCCTTCACAATTTATTTTAAAGAAAATATTTTTTTTCCGAAATAGCATCCCGCATTTTAGCCATCCTTATCACACTGCATGACTTCTAATAGTTTTCCCCTACTAGCCACGCGTATCAAGCCACCCTTATCTCACCGCACGCATTTCAATACACAGACCTTATACCACCACATGCGTATCAACATCACAATATATCACAATTTACACCTCAAGTGCTCAAATAATTTAACTTGCCAAAATACTTCAACAATAATATTTTTCCATAATAAAGAGCTCACGGCTCATGCCAACATAAACCATCAATAATATTTTTTCACAATAAAGAGCTCACGGCTCCATCACAATGAGTACGAAAATCTTATAAGAATATTCAGGAATAAATAATTCAGCAAAATAATATTTTAAAATTTTTAATACGTTGCTTCAATACCAAATTTAAAAATGTCAAATACTTCATATTAATAATATTCAATTTAAAGAAAATCAACTTCAAATAATGCACAAAATAAAAGAAACCAAGTTTCAACTAAACAAGTAAAACAATTAGCAGGAAAAGGTCAAGCAACTTTAAAATATAAACATTAAATCAATGATGAAGAATATATCAGAATAAAATAGTTTAATTAATGCGCAACAGTGATCTATACAATTTAAAAATATAATCTTTCACATTTAGCCCGTGTACACACTCGTCACCTCGTGTATACGACTTTCAATACATTATAATTTGTCACTTCAATACCAATCCTAGGGGAGATTTTTCCCACACAAGGTTAGACAAGTCACTTACCTCGACTTGCTCCAATTTAACCAAGTAGTATATTTTTTCCTCGATTTTCTGACTCCGATCGACTCGAATCTAGTCATAATTAATTCGATACAGTCAACAAAAATTATAGGAATCAACTTCATAAGAAAATGCTACATATTTCAATAAAATCCGAAATTAGCTCAAAAATCGCATGTGGGGCCCATGTCTCGGAATCTGGCGAAACTCACAAAATCCGACAACCCATTCAATTACGAGTCTAACCATACTAGTTTCACTCAAATTCGACTCCGAATCGATACCGAAATCTCGAACATTCGTTTCTATGAGATTTCACAAATTTCCCAAATTTCAATCTCAAAATACTAAGTAAATGGTGAAAACAATGATATATTTGTGTATATAGGCCAAATCCGAGTTAGAATCACTTACCCCCAATGTCTTTCCTTGAAAATCTATTAAAAATCGCCTGTGCTCAAGCTCCAGTTTGTTAAAAATGGCGAATGGGACGAATGCCCTCTTTTATAAATCTGCCCAGGCAACCTTCGGAACTGGGCCTCGATTGTGGCTTTGATCATGGCCCTCGAGCCTAGGCCTCGATCGTGGATTCGATCACAGGCTCGAGCCTGGACCTCGGTCATGGCCTCGATTATGGCATCGAGCCTGGTCCTTCGATCATGGCCTCGATCCTGGCATCAAGCCTAGGCCTTCGATCATGGCATCGAGCTTGGGCCTTCGATCATGGCATAGAGCCTGGGGCTTCAATCATGGCCTCGATCATGGCATCGATCCTGAGCCTCGTCTCTGGCTTCGACCCTGGCCGTCGACCCTGGGCTCGATATCTGGGCTAGGTCTTGGGCTCGATCATAGCCTAGAATATCCAGCAGAAGAGAAAAATTGCAGCAGCATTTTAAGTCCAATTTGTTATCAGTTAACCATCTGAAACTCACCCGAGGCCCTCGGGACCTCAATCAAATATACCAACAAGTCCTAAAACATCATACAAACTTATTTGAAACCTCAAATCACATAAAGCGACGCTAAAATCACGAATCATGCTCCAATTCAAGCCTAATGAAACTTAGAATTTCCAACTTCTACATTCGATGTCGAAACCTATCAAATCAAATCCGATTGACCTCAAATTTTGCACACAAGTCATAAATAACATAACAGAGCTATGAAAAGTTTTGGAAATGGTTTCTGACTCCGATATCAAAAAGTCAACTCTCCGTCAAACTTCCAAACTTAAATTCCTGTTTTAGCCATTTCAAGCCTAATTTTACTACGGACTTCCAAATATATTTCCGATCACGCTCCTAAGTCCAAAATCACCATACGGAGCTGTTAGAATCATCAAAATTCTATTCCGGGGTCGTTTGCATATAATTCGACATTCGATCACTATTTGACTTAAGCTTTTAAAACATTTAATTTTTCATCAAAATTCCATATCTCGGGCTAGGGACCTCGGAATTTGATTTCGGGCATACGTCCAAGTCCCAAATCACGATATAGACCTATCGAAACTGTCAAAACACTGATTCAAGTCCGTTTGCTCAAAATGTTGACCAAAATCAACTCAGTTGAGTTTTAAAGCTCTAATTCATATTTTAATCCATTTTTCACATAAAAACTTTTCGAAAAATTTTACGGGCTGCGCACGCAAGTTGAGTAATGATAAATAGTGCTTTTCGAGGTCTTAGAACACAAATGTGATGATCCAAAATATCATCTTTAAATTTAATAAGTAATTTTGTGTTCTAAGACCTCTAAAAGCACCATTTATCATTCATCGACTTGCGTGCACAGTCAGTACAATTTTCCGGAAAGTTTTTATGTGAAAAATAGATTAAAATAGAGCTTTAAAATTCAAGTGAGTTGACCTTAGTCAACATTTTTAGCAAACGGACCCGGATCGATGTTTTGTCTTTTCCTGTAACTCCATATCGTGATTTGGGACTTGGGAGTATGCCCGAAATTTAATTTGGAGGTCCCTAACTCAAGTTATGACCATTTAACGGAACTAGCAATTTAAAGGCTAAATATTCCAAGTTTGACCACGGGGTTGACTTTTTGATATCGGAGCCGGAATCCGATTCTGGAAATTTGAACAACTCCGTTATGTCATTTGTGACTTGTGTGCCAAATTTGAAGTCATTCTGGATTCATTTAATATGTTTTGGCACGAGCTTTGCAAATTGAAAGTTTAAAACTCAAAGTTCGAATCGGGGGTGAATTGTAAGTTCAGTGTTGTTTGACGTGATTTTAGACCCCGAGTCAGTTCGTATTATGTTACGGGACTTGTTAGTATATTAGAGCGGGGTCCCGAGTACCCCGAGAGTGAAACGGATCGAAATCGGAACAAGAATTGGACTTAAGCAAAATCTAAAATTTTGAGTTCTAGTGTAATCGCACCTGCGGAATTTTGACTGCAGGTGTGAGCTCGGAGAAGCAAGACTTCCATCGCAGATTCGGTCTTCGCAAGTGCGGCCCTTTTGCGCAGAAGCGAACGTCGCAGGTGCAACATTTTGTCTGCAGGTGCGGAACCTTGCCGGGCAGCCCTACTTCGCAAATGCGAGCTTTGTCTCACAAATGCGAGACCGCATGTGCGAAAATATAGCCTGCAAATGCGAAAATGCTGGGCAGAATGCATAAAATCGGGTCTTAGTCATTTTTACTCATTTTTGAGTTTTAAGTCTCGGATTTGGGCGATTTCAAGGGAGATTTTCACGACTTTGAACTGGGTAAGTATTTTTTATCATATAGTGATTGTATTTCACAAATCCATGTCTATATTCATCATTTATCTCGGATTTAGATGGAATAAATTAGAATTTTTGTTAAACTTTCTAAAAATAAAAAATTAAGATTTGAAGGTCCATTTGATATCGGAATTGGACAAATTTGGTATGGTTGAACTCATATCGGAACGGGTGTTCGGATTTTGCGAGTTTTTTCGGGATTTAAGGCGTGGGTTCCATTGCCGAATATTTTAATACATTTCGGATTTTTATCCGGAAAATTTATAAATTCATATGGAATTAATTCCTATGATTAGTATTGAATATATTGAATTGTTTGTGAGTAGATTTGAAGCTTTCGGAGGCAAATTTAAAAGGAAAAATTGTGGTTGAATAATTAATTGGAATTTGCAAAGCGAGGTAAGTGTCGTGGTTAACCTTGACTTGAGGGAATAGAACCCTTAAATTATTTGTTATGTGAATTGCATGTGAATGATGTATAGGCGAGGTGACGAGTGTCTATACGTCGTCAAATTAAGTGTTTGCCTGCTTACTTGAAAAATCATAAATTATTTGTAATCATAAATTAATTATTATAATAATTATTTCTCTCTTATTCTTTATCAAATATTAATACTTGAATTCCTACATTAATTGTTACATGGTATTTGAATTATGTGCCTTAATTGTTATTTGACATTTAGCATATTAAATATTAAACTGCCTATTTGCTCCCTAATTTCTATAATGATTTGCTATTTGTCATTGTTTGCTTCATAATTAAACCATAATTATTGTATGCTTGTTGTCTTATAATTTTATATTAATTGTTACATTTATTGGGAAAATTTCTTCTATAAGAATTGGTAAATGAATATGTTGGAGGAGCGGGTTGCACGCCGCAATAGGATTGATTATAATAAATATATTGGAGGATCGGGTTGCACGCCCCAACAAACTTATTAAAAGTCTATATTAGAAGATCGGGTTGCACGCCGCAACAGACTTATTAAAAGTCCATATTGGAGAATCGGGTTGCACGCCGCAACAGACTTATTTAAAAGTCGACATACATATATATATATTGGGGGATCGGGTTGCACGCCGCAACAGACTTATTTAAAAGTCGACATACATATATATATATATATATTGGGGGATCGGGTTGCATGCCGCAACAGACTTGATTATAAATGAATATATTGTGAGAGCGGGTTGCACGCTGCAACAGAATTGAATGTGAATATATTATGAGAGTGGGTTGCATGCTGCAACAGAATTGATGGAAGTGATAATTGGTTATGATTGCTGTGTTGACTTTAATTATTATAAATGAGTTACCTGATTTATTTCTTTTATTGTTGCTATTACTAATATTGCGTACAGGTAATGTAAGTGACCCGCCTTAGCCTCGTCACTATTTCGTCGAGGTTAGGCTCAGCACTTACCAGTACATGGGGTCGGTTGTACTGATACTACACTCTGCACTTCTTGTGCAGATTTTGAAATTGGTCCCAGCGGCGTACCGTAGACTTGCTCGGATTTCAGCTACCAGAGGAGACTTGAGGTATAGTTGCATGACGTCCGTAGTTCTGGAGTCCCCGTCTATTTTACTTTAGCTGTGTGATTATTTCCAGACAACTTTATTTTATTCAGACCTTATTTGTATTTATTCTAGAAGCCCGTGCACTTGTGACACCAATTCTGGGATGGTATTTAGACACCGTTATTTTTATGAATTATTCACTATATTTCAAACTTGCTTCCGCATTTGTTCTTGGATTATTAATAATTTAAAAATTATTTAAAAATTAGTTAATATTATTCTAACGTTGGCTTGTCTAGCAAGTAAAATGTTAGACGCCATCACGGTCCGAGATGAAAATTTCGGATCGTGACAACAAAGAATGAAATCAAGATTATGTAGCTTTATAATTATTAATCAATTATGTGTGCCTCAATCTCGAACAAGATAAATCATATTTCATTTTAATACTAATAATGTCTTTAATAGCAAATTAAGGGTTATCGAATTGACAAACAATAGAAAAGAAATATTATCATAAAATTGCATATAGCAGTTTATCTCCTTATAAGTTCCAGAAAATCTGGAGAGGAAACAAGTTAATACATGTATCACTCTTATTAAATACCTCTGAAATTTAATTTGAAAAGCACGAAAGTATCCTTTTTCATGTATTAGATACAACAACAGTTCCCTAGTTTCTATAGGTCTAACTAAACTAGAAAAGTTACAATTCCCTCCAAAATTTGTACAACAACAACTGCGCCTCAATTTTAAGAAAATTGAGATCGGCTATATGAATTTTTACCGATCTTTTCCCCAAGATATGATATGATTTTCAGCTCCAAAGCAGAGATGCATGCCACACCTTTCAGTACTTGTCCTTCTACTTTCTAGTATTCAATGCACGTAGCGTAGTCAGGATTTTCATTGATGGTTGTTATGTATCGTTTCATAATTGTATTGTATAGTAGTGTATTTTATCGTATCATTTTGATGTATATAATATTCAGATAAATTGTATTGTTTGTTGTCGTTTCATGAGGTCATGCACCAATAATATGAATAATAAACTTGCAATATTATAAAGAAAAAGTAAGGTACGAAATAATATTATTATATAAAAAGATAGGGTAAAGGATAAAGTAGGATTATTTAATAATAAAAAAGGGCAAGATAAGAATTTCTTCAAATTGCTCTCCATTTCTAAGTTCATAGCCTTCGCGGTAGCTTCATCGATATTACCTACCAAATAAAAGGCCTGTTTAGGAAGACCATCTAATTCTCCGGAAAAGATCAATTAAAATCCTCGAATTGTTTCTGCTAGACCAACATATTTCCCCGAAGAACCGGTAAATACTTCTGCTATGAAAAAGGGTTGTGATAAGAAACGCTCAATTTTTCGCGCTCTTGCTACGAGTAAACGATCCTCTTCGGATAATTCGTCCAATCCAAGAATAGCTATAATGTGCTGAAGTTCTTTGTAGGGGAAGTTTCGCAGGTTTGTGAAGACAGATTCTCGTCACTCGATTTTTAGAGCTGAGCCAACTGATTCAGTGGTCTCCCTCTCTCCCTATACTTCGAACCAAGACTCTTCTTCAGACTTAGGTTCTCTAGCTTCTATTCTCGGGGTACGTAGATCCACCCGTCTTCGTTTTCCTATTCATAGGTTTGTATCAACTAAGTCTCTATCTACTTTCCACGAGTCTTTTTTGCAATTTCATCCATCCTTTTTAACATGATACCTTTGCAAAGGCCATATCTCAACCCTGCTGGCAGCTCTATGTTTTTCTGTTAGGTTAGCGCTTGCAAGTTTAATTTCTCTTACTAGTATAGAGAAAAGAAGTCTACCTTTCTCTATACTAGAGCATACAGAGAATCATATCTAAAAAGGAAAAAATAAGGTAACGATGCGACCATACCAAATCGGTCATTCCATAAAGTGACACTTTTTATCGTTACTCAACGACGAACTTAACGATATGATACAATATAATTTAAGTAACAATCAAAACAAACATTGTATTTAAAGTAACAATACAGTACAATACAACATGTAACAACCATCCAAACAAGCTGTAAGTGGGAAAAAGGGTGATTTCATTCTTGAAGTTTTGAGGCTTTTTTGTTTTGAATTTGTTTGAGATTTTATCACATGTAGGCTATACAGAGGTTTGATTTATAGGAAATTTAGTGGAAATGATGATAGAATATGAAAAAAGAAAAGGGAGTATTCGTGAGATGCGATAAATTGAAATCTAAGATTGCTGCATATAAATAGTAGGAAAAATTGTGATTTATAAATCGCATCGATTGAATGCAACTTATAAAAATGTTCGATTTTTTTTTATTTGAATCATAATTGACAAACAGAATTCTTATTACACATATAATTGATTTGGAGTAGATAACTGTCATGTATAGTTTTGTTTGGACCCATGAAGTAGAGTTATTATAAAAATGATAGGATAAAACGTAAAATATAATTATTAGATAATAAATAAGGACAAAATAGAAGAAAAATAAGGTAATTATGGGACCACACCAAAAGGGTCATTTAACGATTCGGTCGGTCGTTTTGAGTATTACAACCCCGTTCCCTCATTTACTGCTCAATTTATGCTTTACAGTTGTTATGTGACTTGTCGGGGATGATTAGTTCGGGTCCGCCGAAGTATTTTGGAATGACTTGGAACAGTTAGTTTAAGGTTTAGAACTTAAGTTGAAAATGTTGACCGGATGTTGACTTATGTGTAACGACCCCGGAGAATTTTTGCTAAGAAAATTAAGGTTTTGAGATGTCGAGGTAGATCAATTAGTACAAAGGTTGTAGAAATTTCTCGCGGCAAGATTGCGAGCCGCGGCTCGGACCTTTTGGATTGAACAATGTGCCGGGGAGTAAAGAAAAAGTTTTGTCGGAAAATGTCATTTCTGCGGACCGCATAATGGCCGCAGAGTGAGGCAGGTGAGGCGAGTTTGGAAATCAGGTTTGCGGCGCATTATGCAATCACAAACCAGTTCTACGGTACATTATGCGACCGCAGAATAGGTCTGCGGACCGCATAATGACCGCAGACTGAAATAGTGTTGCCTAGTTCGGAGGGCCTTTTTGCGACCCATATGCGCAGATCTGCGTCGAGCTTCAATTTTTCTAATTTTTGACCCGACTCTATTTCGATATATTGAGGCAAATGGGCTCTTTTGGAGCAAAAATCTGATATTTTTTAGAAAGAGGTGAGAGTATCTTAGAGAGAGAAAGAGAAGACCTAGTCAATTATCCATCAATTCTTGTTCAAGATTGGAACATTTCACAAGGATCTTGCTAGGGCTTCAAAGAGGTAAGAATTTCTTCCCCAAATTCTTCAATTTCGAGCTTGGGTAAAGATGGGTGATTAAGAGTATGATTCTTGGGTGTAAGAGTATTATTTATACATACACGTACCAATATGGTTTGTAGAAAGATTGTTGAGTTCAAATGGGTAAAGATTGGGTTGAAAATGGTAGAAATCTTCAAAGATTTTAATTGAAGATTTGAGGGTTGAGTTGATGTCGGAATCTGGTGAAATTTATATGGTTGGACTCGTGGTTGAATAAGCGTTCATATTTTGTAATTTTTGTCGGGTTTCGAGACGCGGGCCCCACATGCGATTTTTTAGTGCAATTTCGAATTTTGTTGAAAAAATAGTATTTTCATATGGAATTAATTCCTATAATTTGAATTGATTGAATCGAATTAATTGTGACTAGATTCGAGGCGTTCAGAGTCCGATTCGCGAGGCAAAAGCTTATTGGAATAAAAGAATTGCTCGAGTTGAGGTAAGTAATATTTCTAAACTTGGTTCTCAGGGTATAAATTCCTGAATTTCGTGTTGTATGAATTGTTTGGAGATGACGCACATATTGGGTGACAGGCGTGTGGGCGTGCGTCATGAAAATTGTGACTTAAATTGATTCCGTGGAGTTGCATAATTAAATAAATATCATTATCCGCATATCCTCCACGTGTTAGAGAAATTGAACTGAGACTCATGTTAAAGATCATGATTTGGCTACGCGCCGATATATTTTGGAACCCACATAGGTAGTATTGCTATTGAATTATTTATTTAAATTTATTATTTTGTACTCGGTCACATCTATCACTTGCATATCATATCTCAGTCTTTGTTATCATTCATTGATACTTCCTATCATCATGTCAGGTTGATTTTTCATGTCATTGAGATCCCGAGAGACTGGAGATTCTGAGTGATAGTTATGTTTATTTATTTATACTTGGATCTGGCTATCATAGCGCTTGGGCTGAAGGAGCCCCTCCGGAGTCTGCACCCCCACAGTGAGCATAGTTTATATATATATATATATATATATATATGGGATAGATCTTTCTTGGGCATGGATCTTGCCACATATATATATATATTGAGGGATGGATCTTCCCTGGGCATGGATCTTGTCCGAATCATTGATATTCGGGGATGGATCTTCTCCTGGGCTGAATTGGCCTTATATAGTATTGAATGACTGATTGTCAGTTGATAGATATACATATATATATTTGGGATGGATCTTCCCTGTGCTGGATTGGCCATATACAGTACTGAGTGATTGAGTATTTTAGATTGTGAGTACAAAGAGTTTTCACTAAGGTGCATCACATACAGTATATACATTGGCATGTATATATAGAGATGTCATATTCCTCGTATTGTTCATAATTGATTTGTTTTGTTGTACTGAAAGTAACTGTTGAACTTGAAAGCATGCCTATATTTCTGTATTGTTATTATTTATACTGGACTGTATCTGCGGAGTTCGTCACTACTTTCAGCCCAGAGGTTAGTTTTGTTACTTATTGAGTTGGTTATACTCATACTACACTCTGCACCTAGTGTGCAGATCCAGGCACTTCACGGCGACTGTTAGACCTCAATGTGTTACTAGTTGGAGACTATCAAGGTAGTTGATTGGCGTCCGATGACCTTGTCTCTCTTTCCTTCAGTTATTGTATTGTTCTATACTTTCAGACAGTGTTTAATTAGTCAGACTTTATATTCATATTAGATGCTCATGTACTCAGTGACACCGGGTTTTGGGAATGCTTATATTTGTACTTGTGAGATTTCTTCCGCTGAATTTAATTATTGTATTTTTCAAATTTAAAAGATATGTGGGTTATTGAGATTGTCGGCTTGCCTAGTATTGAGATAGGCGCCATCATGACTGGTGAGATTTTGGGTCGTGACAGGTCGTTACATAAAATGGAACATTTCATCTTACGTAACGATAAATTCAACAATATGATATAATAAATTTAAGTAACAATTAAAATAAATATTTTATTTAAAATAACGATATGATACAATACAATATGTTGTAACCATCCAAACAAGCAATTAGAAGGAAAACAATTCTTAGTCACATTTTTTTTTAATTTGCTCTTGATAACATTTAATTTTTATAAAATGAGAATTTGTTTTGTAATTAACAAATATGTAAACAGAAGCTTATTTGACGGGTGTTCTTTCAAATTCTTTTGCCAGATTTATCCCCTATTTATAATTAAATCAATATTATTAATCATAACAAGTATTTTGATTACGATATGAAAAGATTTCGTATTATCTTACTCCATAGTATGTTCGTGTGCTTTTTATTCCTTCCCCTAGTTCCTAACTATTTATTTCATCTATTTGTTGATTTCCTGTTAATTCAAATAAAGAAGAATTTAATAAATGAAAATTTAATTCTAAAGTTATAACAATAAAAGGATTGACGTGGAAGGGTTCAAATAAGGAAAGGACACAAGTTGAAATCTCAACAAATTTTAAGGTCCTAAATTTTAGAAGTTTCTACATACTTCAAATAAAGAAAGATTTAATACTTAAATTTTTTAATTATTTTTAACTCCTAAATTTTAGGAAAAATTATCAAATTATAATTTTTCCTAATATGAAATCTATTTTTAAAGGTAAAAAAGACGGACGGTGTTTTGGTAAGGGATTTCGTGCTTTTAATATACTAGTATTAGAGTACGCGCGTTGCGCGTGTATCCCATGTTTTGAAATTCATTCTAAAAAGACAAAAATATGGTCGACTAATTTTCAAAAGATATCTTTTTTTCTCATGATAAAAATGCAGATTGTTTGGTTGTTTAAAAAATACTACATAAGAATTGTTTCCAACATATTTGAAAAGAATAAATTATTGTTGCAAAAGTAAATTATTATGGCAAAAGTAGATTAATTCAATCGCTATAGTATGATTAATCTACAATTCTTTCTTTGTCAAAACACATAATCATACATCTCATATTTTTCATTCGGATGTATCCGGATGTTGTTTTCCATGGAAAGCAAGAGTATATGATTGTAGTAGTATTACTTGCAATTGTTTGATTATGAAAGGACTGCGTTCATACTATCGTGGAAGGACTTAGAATATGAAATTCATGTTAAAATCAAAATTAGAATTTATTTATTTCATCAATTCCCACATATGTAGCGTTTTGTTTTTCTTTGTGTACTTATAATCAGTTCTCATTTAAATAAAGACTTTTTAAAAGTAAATCCAATTTGATTAAAAAAATATTTTAATTGTTTATATTTTCTAAAAAAGATTTTATGATAAAATCTACAAAAACATTTTTGCTTTTTACTTTTTTAATTTGTTATGATTTCTTATTTTGTTGTATTTATTTTTTACTTTCATAAACAAATGTAAATGATTTTCGGCGAATTGTAACCTCAATTTTTCTTTTTACTATTTTGTTTTCACGTATAAAATGGTAAATGCTTTAATGTTACTTAGTGAGATAATTTGTACTCTTAAATTGTATATTTGAAAAAGATTGTGAACTAACCTAAAAATTATTCTAATAAAATAAAAGGCAAGCGGTCTACAAAAGTTAGAAGAAAAAGAAAGAAAAAATACTCTTAAATCGAAAGTTGTCGAAACTATCCTAGTTTGTAATTGAACGTGCTTATCTAATATTCCTAGATTTAAATGGAGTTGAAGGTGTATGAATTCTAGAGTTGAAAATTAAAGTCCTAAATATTAGGACAATAATTAAATAATTATTTTAAATATTAGGGAAAAAAATTAAATGACTATTCCTAAATATTAGAAAAATTTTATTAAATGACTATTTTATCCGGTGTAAACTCTATGTTCAAAGGTTAAAAAAGGTGAATAACATTTAGCTAAGGGTCTTCGTGCTTTTAATATAGTATAGATTATATAGATTACTAGTCTTTGGGTTCGCGTGATGTGCGTGTACCTGTCACGACCCGAAATTTCCACCTTCGGACCGTGATGGCGCATAACATTTCACTTGCTAGGCAAGCCAACGTTAGAATAATATTAATTAATTTTTAAATAATTTTTTAAAATTATTAATAATCCAAGAACAAATGCGAAAGTAAGTTTGAAATATAGTGAATAATCCATAAAAATAACGGTGTCTAAATACCATCCTAGAATTGGTGTTACAAGTGCACGAGTTTCTAGAATAAATACATATAAGGTCTGAATAAAATAAAGTTATCTGGAAATAAACACACAGCTAAAGTAAAATAGACGGGGACTCCAAAACTGCGGACGCCATACAGTTATACCTCAAGTCTCCTCTGGTAGCTGAAATCCGAGCAAGTCTACGGTACGCCGCTGGGACCAACTTCAAAATCTGCACAAAAAGTGCAGAGTGTAGTATCAGTACAACCGACCCCATGTACTGGTAACTGTTGAGCCCAACCTCAACGAAGTAGTGACGAGGCTAAGACGGGTCACTTACATTACCTGTACGCAATATTAGTAATAATAACAATAATAGAAATAAATCAGGTAACTCATTTATAATAATTGAAACCAACACAACCGTCATAATCAATTATCACTTCCATCAATTCTGTTGCAGCGTGCAACCCGCTCTCACAATATATTCGCATTCAATTCTGTTGCAGCATGCAAACCGCTCTCACAATATATTTATTTTTAATCAAGTCTGTTGCGGCGTACAACCCGATCCCCTAATATATATATATATATATATATATATATGTATATCGACTTTTAAATAAGTCTGTTGCGGCATGCAACTCAATCCTCCAATATAGACTTTTAATAAGTTTATTGCGGCGTGCAACTCGATCCTCCAATATAGACTTTTAATAAGCCTGTTGCGGCGTGCAACCCGATCCTCCAATATATTCATTATAATCAATCATGTTGCGGCGTACAACCCGCTCCTCCAATATATTTATTTACTAATTCTTATAGAAGAAATTTTTCCAATAAATATAACAATTAATATAAAATTATAAGACAACAACAAACATACAATAATTATGGTTTAATTATGAAGCAAACAATGACAAATAGCAAATTATTATAGAAATCAAGGAGCAAATAGACAATTAAATATTTAGTATGCTAAATGTCAAATAACAATTAAGGCACATAATTCAAATAGCATGTAACAATTAATGCAGGAAATCAAGAATTAATATTTGACAAAGAATAAGAGAGAAATAATATTATAATAATTAATTTATGATTAAAAAAATAATTTATGATTTTTCAAGTAAGTAGGCAAAAATTAAATTTGACGACGTATAAACACTTGTCACATCGCCTATACCTCGTTCACATGCAATTGACATAATAAATAATTTAAGGGTTCTATTCCCTCAAGTCAAGGTTAACCACGACACTTACCTCGATTTGCAAATTTCAATCAATTATTCAACCACAGCTTTTTCTTTTAAATTTGCCTCCGAAAGTTTCAAATCTATTCACAAACAATTCAATATATTCAATACTAATCATAGGAATTAATTCCATATGAATTTACACGTTTTCCGGATAAAAATTCGAAATTCATTAAAATATTCGACAGTGGGACCCACATCTCAAATCCCGAAAAAACTCACGAAATCCGAACACCCATTCCGATACAAGTTCAACCATACAAAATTTTTCCAATTCCGATATCAAATGGACCTTCAAATCTTAAATTTTTTTTTTTAAAAGATTTTATAAAAATCTGATTTTTCTTCCATAAATTCACGGATTCATGATACAAATGAGTATGAAATCATGAAATATAATCAATATAGGATAAGAAACACTTACCCCAATGTTTTTCCGTAAAAACCGCCCAAAAATCGCCTTACCCGAGCTCAAAAATGGAAAAGAATTGAAAATGGGTCGAAACCCCATTTCCAGAACTTAAGTTTTGTTTCTAGGATTTTTACCTTTTGCGAATGCGGTCAGTGCCTCGCGTTCGCGAAGCACATTTTTGTGCTGCCAAAACTTTGCTCTTCGCGAACGCGAAGGCAATGTCGCGAACGCGGAGGCAATGTCGCGAACGCGAAGCCTTGCCAAATTTAGCCTTCGCGAACGCGATACACCCTACGCGAACGCGAAGCTTTAACGCTTGGTGCCCGGCCAGGCCTCGCCTTCTACGCGAACGCGAACGCTTCCACGTTTTCGTGATGAATACTGCCCTCTTCCCTTCACGAACGCGTCCCCCTCTTTGCGAACGCGAAAAGTAAATTCCACCTGCCTCCAGTTTCTTCTTCGCGAACGCGAGCCACCTCTCGCGAACGTGAAGAAGGATACCAGAAGCAGATTTCTGCAGTTTTTTCCAAGTCCAAAAATGGTCCGTTAACCACCCGAAATCAACCCGAGCCCCCGGGGCTCCAAACAAAACATGCACCCAAGTCCTAAAATATCATATGAACTTGCTCGCGCGATTAAATCGCCAAAATTATACCTAGAACTACGAATCGGACACCAAATCAAAGGAAGTTTTCAAGAAAACTTTAAAACATATATTTTTACAATCGGACGTCCGATTCACGTCAAATCAACTCCGATTCTCATCAAATTTGGAAAACAAGTCATAAATATTATATTGGACCTATACCGGACTCCGAAACCAAAATACAGACCCGAGGTCAATAAATCCAACATCAGTAATTTCTTAAAACTCATTAAGATTTCAAGCTTTTAATTTTTCATCAAAATTCCATATCTCGAGCTAGGGACCTCAGAATTCGATTCCGGGCATACGCCCAAGTCCCAAATCACGATACGGACCTACCAGAATTGTCAAACACTGATCCGAGTCTGGTTGCTCAAAATGCTGACTAAAGTCAACTTAGTTGAGTTTTAAAACTCTATTTCACATTTTAATTCATTTTTCACATGAAAACTTTCCGGAAAATTTTACGGACTGTGCGCGCAAGTCGAGGAATGATAAATGGTGTCTTTAGAGATCTTAAAACACAGAATTACTTATTAAATTTAAAGATGACATTTTGGGTCATCACAGTACCCCATCTTGATGAATAATTTTTTTAAATTTTTTTTTATATAAATATTATACTAAAACAATTTTGATTTATAAAATAAAAATTTAAGCTCATGAATTTGATGAATGTTGAACCTATATAGCTAACTTAATAATTAAAGATACTCAGTCATCATTCCATATATTCAACTTAAACATAGTTCTAGTTTTATAATTTCATCACATCGGTAGCTTTGAAGATTTAAGGGCCTTAATTCTCTTTTAGAGCTATTTTCAAGTTGGGCCTTTTTGTTTTTTTGGTCATTTTTCAAGTTCATTCTATAAGACATAAACATTATCAAGTAACTAAAACAAGACAATCCTTTTTTCTCTCTCTGAGTACAAAATACAAATTATTTTATTTCTTTAATCAATAAAAATTAATAACTATATGAATTGTGTTCGACATAATAGGAAAGAATAAGTTACTACCAACAACAACAACAACAACAACTCAGTATAATCCTACTAGTGGGGTCTGAGAAGAATAGTGTGTACGCAGACCTTACCCCTACCCTGTGGTAGAGAGACTGTTTCTGATAGATCCTCGGCTCCCTCCCTCCAAGAGAACTCTCCACCTTGCTCTTGGGGTGACTCGAACTCACAACCTCTTGGTTGGAAGTGGAGGGTGCTAAAGTAAATCCAATAGCTATATTTTGAACCATAATTTGTAGGTGATTTTAAAATTCTAAATATTATAAAATAATCAAATGATAACTTTCTTTAATATAGAATCTATTTTTAGAGGTGAAAAAGTCTATCACTATTTCGGATTGTACTTATGTAATAATAATAATAATAATAATAATAATAATAATAATAATAATAATAACAATAATAAATATATCTCGCATATATTTCGTGTGAATTTAAAGGGCAGTATTCAAAGAATTCTCAAATATTTTTTGTTTGAACTTCATAACAATCGCATTTCATAACCTCCTTATTTTAAGCGTTATTAGTGTAATTTAAATGCATAACGAAATTTTCTTCCATAGAAAAAGACATGCTAATAGTAGAGGTGCAGAACAATCAAGATAAAATAACTAAAAATCATACAAGCAAAAGCAATAATACATATAAAAAACCAAATTTAATTTATTTCATCATAAGCTGAATCAAATTAAATAAATTTTCTACCTACGAAAGCTACTTGGAAAATCTGAGAAAACTAAAACAACTACCCTAGCTAGAATAATTATTTATTTTTATCAAATAACCTAAAGATAATAAAGAAACTATGTGATCAATAAGATATTGATCCAACACATTTTCTTCATCTTAATTAATTCTTCTCTCCTTTAGGTGGAGATAGAATTGGTGGATGCATGAATGGCCATGCCTGATGAAAACCATGGATGAGGAAAGTTATTAGGCTAAACTCATATACAACTCATTCAACTTGGCTCTATTTTTTATTTTGGCACTTTATCTCAACCTTATTCCATTTTGGCCTTTCAATTCTATTTTTTATATTTTATTTTAACACAAAAGCTGAAACCAGTGCAAAAAAATATAGCGCATGTGTATACACAAATCTGAGATATAATAAATATCCAATTAAATGAAGCCGAAGCCGAAGCCGAAGCCGAGCGACGACGACGACGGCGCGAGGCTTGCTTTCTTCTTAACTCTTTAAGAGCTACAAGAAGAGCAATTATATATATACCCACCAAAAATCTTTTCCTCTTCCAATATGGGACAATGTCTCATTGTCAAGAAGGGAAAACTTAAAATTTTACTCAAAAATTTTATTTTCACTCCATTTCCCATTCACACTCATTAAGACTATTTCATCTTAAATAACAAAAACCTCAACAAAAGTTTATTGAGCACTCACGACTTTAAAATCCTGGATCCGCCACCGGATGCAGTACAATTCTTCCTCTTTCTCACACCATCCCATTCTTTCTTCTTTTAGATTTGAACTCATTTTCTTACATTTTCGAGTCAATCCCCCAAAAAATGCTTCTGCCATTTCCAGCCATTTTCTATCATCTTTTGAGCCACTTTTGTGCTATTTTTCAGCGATGGATTCGGCTAACTTGGAAGAAGAAAACATATTAGGTTTGAGTTTCTTCAATCCTGAAAAGAGCGGTGAAAGGCGGGCTATTGGTGGTGACGGTGAAACACTTGGGTTTGACACTTTTCCAATCCTTTCCTTTACAGATTTGGGTTTGTTTTGTTTGCATATTTTGAGTGATTTATGTGTGTGAGATAGAGAGAGAAAAAAGAGATTAATTTTTTTGAAGAAGCCAATTACCGGAAAAAATTTGATGGTTATTCCATATTTTCCAACGAAGAAGGGATGAGGTAAGTGAGGAAGTTAACAAAAGAAAAGAACAAGAAAAGAAAAAAGAAAAATAGAGAAAAAGGGTGAGAAGCTTATTTTTCAAACTTTCACGCGCTTGAAAAATGGGAGAAACAATTGTGTTGTCTTGTCATGTCAGTTTTTTATTTCTAAATGACACAATAAATGCTTGATTAAAGTGCTCAAATATAATATATTTAAGATAGAGTGTTTAAGTGAAAAGTGTGGACAACTTTCGATGTATTCTGCCTAACTTTAACGAAGATATGGATATTGATTTATGTCAATCTTAAGTGGAAAAATGACATTATATAGCCGTTGTAAAAATAATAGTCGAAAAAATATGTAAAATATGTATATTTTTTTGTATATATACATACACATTCTGTAGGTTATATACAAAAATTATACAAATTTTATACACTTTTTCGACTACCTAATATAAATAGTTTCTGCCGCGGGTTAAAGGTGATAATACCCGTCTTAAGTACGAAAGTTTACGTACAAAGAGAATTCTTAAAATGCATGCAATTTGTAGTAGATAAACAGTGAACAATTTCCCTACATCTATTCATGTGAAAAAGGTCAATTTGTTTTATTTTATTTGCTTTTAATAACATTTAATTTTTATAAAATGAGAATTTGTTTTGTAATCAAATTCTACTATTTCTACTAGTCTATTTATATGATGAGCTTATTTGACGGGTTTTCTTTTAAATTCTTTTTCCATATTTATTCCCTATTTCTAGTTAAATCAATATTATTAATCACAACAAGTATTTTGATTACGATATGAAAAGATTTTTTTTATTCAAAAGCTTCAAAATTTTCTTATAACCGAACATTATCTGAGTTATTAGGAAAAACTCTTGTATATATAGCTATTGATTATTGGTTTTAGATTAATAAAAGAGTATCAATATATATATATGGCAAACTTCTTCTCTTAAAACTTTTTAAAAAATTTTTATTTTTATTTTTGTGGTTGACAAAATTTATTTTAGCGGGATTGGAGTTAGATAGATATAGGTTATTTTGAATTTTTTACATCTTTATTTATCTTTTACATGGGAGTTTCTTACATCTTTATTAGTTAACTATATGACAAACAACATGCTAAAAATCCGACACCATTGATTTGATTTGGCAATTAAAAAATCTGAGTCAACCCGACCTATGTACATCCCTGCAAACAGCAAATACTCAAGATGGTCAGAATTAAGGCAAAGTCCCAAGAAATCTTTAATTTTACATGTAAAAGATTTGAAAATAAATAAAACACGAGATCTTTGCATGATCAATTTTTCTGAAAATAAAAAACGAGATCTTTGCCGGGTCATTTTTTTCTATTTAAATTGTATAATGTTGTGTTGAACTATTCCAAATAAGGTCAAGGGTTGTCAAACTATTGAGCAATAGAAAATATCATAAAATAGCATATAGCAGTTTAACTCCTAAGTTCCAGAAAATCAGTAGAGGAAACATGTTAGTAATAGATATATCAATCTTAATTAGTCCTGCAATTCAATTTGAAACAACAAAAGTGTGTTTTTCCTGTATTAGATACAACAGTTCCCTAATTTCTATGCCTATACATATCAAGAGCACCATTAAATAGGTTCACCCTAAACTACAAAAGTTACAATTCCCTCCAAGATATATGTACAACAACTACGCTTCAATTCGAAACAAGTTGGAGTCGGCTATATCATATTCCCCCGAGATATCTGTACAGCATCTAAAAGAAACTGAACCAATGTACATAGCTGTGATTTTTCAGCTATAAAGCAGAGATGGATGCCACACCTTCTTCTACTTTCCGAGTATTGCATGTAGCGATAGTCAGGATTTTCATTGTTTGAAGTTGAACTTGCGTACTCTCCGATGCAGTATGCAACAATGTTACTGCAAATGTCCGAGGCTTTTGACTTTATCGTCCTATAGAACTTATGTAGTAAACCGTGACGAACATGGACTACTTGAGAAGCGCCAGTGCAAGAACGAAATAAAGTTCTCATGTTTCATTGGAATACAAGTCCGAGCAATCATTTTCGCATATAAGCTTCATGTTTGTTCAGATAACAAAACATACCATTTCGTCCAAAGGGTTTCAGCGTCATCAGTTCCTCAGTTAAAGAAGTAGGGCGACTCGAGAACTTCCCTTAAATTGAAATCACCTCTTTTTGGTAGAGGAGGAAATGTTAATGCTGGATATGACTTCTGGAAGTTTTCGAGCAACTGCAAACAAGATATCATGTATAACAGAAGAGCAGTTTGAGAAATAGAAGCGGAAGTAATATCGGGGAGCTCTTGAAAAACAGTTCAGCTAGAAAGGAAACTTCAGTTTAAAATACTTACATCTTCAAGAATAGGCAAACTGTACAGCTCCACAAACTTTTCGCGGAGTATCCTGTTCATCTGGTCGACATCACATGCATGAGTCCAGAAGGAATCATGTACCCCTACAAGATTGGGAATTTGATAAATATCCTCAATTTAAAAGAAAAAATTGTATCAAACAAGACCAATACTTGAAAAAATAGCAAGTAAATGAACTCTAACCCAAGTTTTAAAAATAGTTCAGAAACTTGAGCGATAGCTCTAATGAAGCCAGAAAAAAGCAACCAACGTTAAAACTTACACATTTCTCTCGGGCAAAGCAAACTCAACATCAAGATATTTCTGAAACAAAAGTCCCACCCTACTGAAGTTTACTGAAAACAAAATCTTTCTTCACTTGAAGGACTCAAATTTAGGAAACCGTTTCACTAAATTGTTTCACAATTGAGTTTTGGAAGCACAATTTCAACTTCTGTATGTTGTATGTAGGAATGCATAATTTTCATATAAGTGGTCAAAAGCTCAACTATATATTAGTTATTATTAGAAAGAAAGGGCAGCAAACCTGCAAATTGTAGTCCAGCATCCCTACAAGCAACAGCAGTCATCATCATATGCGAACCATCAAGTGAGTGCACGAAATTTGGAGGAAAAGCAGTTCTCTGTTTCCTGACCTCAACCTAGGGTTCAACGTAGCAATAAAATAGGCATCACACTTAAATATGGAATCTTAACAAAGAAAGAAAACACATTCATAAGAAGTATTACTTACTGCATCACCCTCGCGCTGCAAAGCCAAAATTTGAAGAGAAGTTCTTATCTGCACATGTACGGAGTAAAGTATTAGCACGAATAAAGACGTTGCATGAGTGACGTGAAATTCATGGCCTATTTTTCTGAAGAGGACAGAAGGAGAAACTTGCAAATACTTCGCCTGTCGAACAGAAAAAGTTTTGTATCTTCATTCAAGGCATATCATGCAGTTGAAAAAGGATCATTATGTAAGCCAATTTCTTATGTCACGCGAATTATTCAGTCATGCCTCCTCTCTGATTTACACAAAATCTTATGAAGCAAACTCCTACTATTTTAACCGTTAAAATGGGCGACTTTATTAGTGGTGATAACATGTTAATCAATTTGCAAAACAATATAAGAACCCCCTCGAATTAAAAAAAATAAAAATAAAAAACTTGTCAAGGGACAGACTTGGAACTTGATTAAAAACACACTTACAACATGCCGCTGAGTTTTAAAGTAAGGCTGCACAACAGGGAGCCCCAGTGGTGTCGTCCATCGCACTGGCTGATTTTCTAAAGCAATCACCTGTTAAATGTCACTAGTTAAACTTTTGAAGTTAAACCAAACAAGGTTTGACATTACCCTATTAGTAGTTAGTAGTATTATCCAATAATAATATTAAATAGCTAAATAAACTGAAAACAAAGAGAGCTAGATAGTCAAGAAAATTCTTCTAAAAAGGAATTAGGGGAGGGGGGAGGGTGCATGGTAGGTGCAAGTGGTATGGACCTTAGCACAGTCACCAAGCCAAGTCATTGTGCCACGTGCCGCTTGAAATAACTCCCCCAAAGCAGCTAATGTCACCTGAGGAGAAGCACGTGGACAAATATATAGTCAAAACATAAAGCTGAATCAGTTAGTCTTCTTTACACTACCAATGGTTTGGTTAGTCCTGTAACAGCCTTGGCAAAAGCTTTTAGGAAAATTTTCTTCCTTTTTTTTTCTTTCGATAAAGTAAGGTCTTACGGCAAATTTTTCATGGTCAATGGTATGGGTGAAAAAGATTAAAACACCATGATATCCCGTTAATGAAGGCAAGACACTTAGGAAAAGGTCTATCTCGTCTTACGGATTCAGTCATGTGAAAATTAGCGATGTCCATACGAGGTATGTGTTGATTAAATCAGTAGCAACAATTTATTAGAGAAGCAAAACAAGTAGATTCAGTGACGTAAATTAAGAAACCAGCGAGTAGCTTCCTATAGTATTAGATAATCCGTGCTTACTTTAGCAGCATAGCAAGATGCAGTAAATAGCAGCCTATCATCATCGATAAGACCCTTCTCCTCCAATCTTCTTTTGATTTGCTCACGTGCTCCGACATAGGTAACACCATACACTGAGGTCATCACTGTCTGCTTCACCAATTTCCTGTCAACCTGAAAGTCTCGACAGCACCAAATATATTTAATTGGTATAATTTAAAAAACTAGAAGCAACAAGCCAAGAAACCTGAAGTTAAAAGAGAGATGATAATGATAATAAGATAGAAAGACAGATAACCAAATGAAAACCTGGTCAATTAGGAGTTTGGCTAGTAAAGCATTAGGATCAATTGCAGGGTCCTTGATACTATCTCCTCTGATAATATGATCAACCCTGTAATCAATAGTTGTTTTCAACAATCATTAGAGGAAAGAAAATACGAAAAAAATCACGAATATATAGGTGGTTTAATATGATCACGATTACTTTGTTTGTTATATTCATTTTTCTTTCTGGGGTAGATAACTGTAACACAGTTGATACAGGTTATGACAATAAAAATATAAATAATGAATGCTAAAAAGTTGTAGCCTTCCGAAAAATCATATGCTCCACATGCAGTCAATAGATCCATCGGTCAAAATATCAAAACAAAAACTTAACTTAAATTCCACAAAAGGGAGCTTAGTTTTGAGCTATAACTTAAGAATGGATTTTAATCAGTCTAATATACCTCAGAGCAATTTCAGTATAAACATCAGCTGGTTTCTCTCCAGCAACTAAGTTGACAGCTGCGGCCTCCATCTGTTAAAAATCGCACAACCTCAGAACATGGCATAAAGAGTAACTCTAGCATATAAGAATACTTGCAAAGAAGATAAACATCATTGAACAAGCTAAAGTTCACTAATCAGAAGAAAAAGGAGTCAACATAGGTTAGAAAATCACAAAGACGAAATAGAAAAGCACACATACGCTATCTCTCCCCAGAGCAGCATAGTGCTGTAGGCCATTGCATGAACCATCCTACAGCAGAATGAAGAGAAAGTTGTTAACATGAACAAAATAGAGATGTTAAATAAGTTTAAAGCAAGCAAAAGTCACACCAGAAACAAAAAACAAAAGAAGAATGTCAATTTTCTGCTGAGTCAAAGTAATCATTGCGCACAGCATACTCTTTCCCCATATACTGTTTCAAAAGTCAATGAGAACAAAACAAAGCTTGAAACTTTGAGTCAATGTTGGAAACTAAAAGAGAAGGTAAATGTTCTTCTATCAGATCATTTTCAAGATAGAAATGTTTCAACTTTATTTTACTTATCTTTATTTTGTTCACAGATTAACTTTTTTACATTCTTTAACCACCAAACCAGTCAGATAAAATGTAGTTGAACAGAAGACAAAAAATGTAAAGATGTAAGTATTCTACCTGATGAATAGGCAGATGGGAGATGACAGTATGTGGTGACGAGCTTTTTAAAGCTTCTGATAGGTTGATGCAAGCTGCTAAGCACTGAAAAGGATCCTCAGCATTTAACCACCATCGATTTCCATTTAGAGGATTGTTTGCTGAATCTAATATGTCATGAATGTGGTTTTCTACAAATGCAAGGCGTGCATCGTAGCAGAGCTTCTCTACCCCCCCTGCATAAAGACTTGCTAAATGTATTTTCAACCAACGCAATCCTGACTTTCCTAGTGGTCGTCCTTCCGCAAATTCAAGGATTCCTCGACAGAGATCAGAGCTCAAGTGATTCAAATGAGGATGCATAGGGTATGCACGTCCTCGAAAATCAAGATTGTGAGGATAATAAAATCCTTCCTCATCTTTCAATTTCCGAGCAACCTAGTCCAAAGAAAGCCTGCTCAAAATTTACTCCTAAATAAACAAGCAAAAACAAAGTAAGAAGATTTCCAAAAAAGTAGACTAACTGAAAGCTTGAGCTCTGTGTCACATCTTTGGGAATGCAACTCTTGGTTGATTTTCTTGGATTTTCTCACTTTCCATTTCCACTTTTTCACTTCCATTATATCATCGGAGTTGCTCAACTCCGGTATGGGAACCTACAAATAAACAATTTCTTGCAATGAAACACTACCTACAAAGGACACCTGGTATTTGAAATGGCATTACCACCTGAATTTCTTTACAGAAACCATCATATCAACAGCTAAGAGAACTGAATATATTAAGCAGAATAGATAACACGCTAAGCATATGAAACTTATGAAGTGAAGAATAACTTTTTTGGATACTTATACGGGACAGAAATTTCCAGATAAACTTTTAGACTCAGCCACATAAGATTAAATGGAATTTTAGCATATTGGTATTGACAAATATTGTAATTCGTGCTGTATCTCCTCATAAGACGGTAAAACAAAATTCAGATACTTATAACTAGAACCTAAAAAACAAACAAAAACAGTTTTTCTCATTTTTTGATAAAGTAGCATCAGAAGTGTTTCTTACATCTTTGCGATCCACTAGGCCAGCAATATTTCCTCCTCCAGCCCAAATACTCTCAACCACATTTAGTATCCTTTTATTCACTCTCCATTTAGTGCTTCCTAAGGTATCCAAGGCCTGCATATGAGTGCGGAAAAAATTAATACACAGGTCAAAAAGCGCTGTCTATTAGAGCACAATCTGAAGCAGGTTAATTATCAGCAGCCCCAAGATGGATTTAGTGAATCACTGTTGGAACTACGATGAACAAATTTTACAATTAAATAAGAGAATGAAAAGAGTCAATTCAGTTGAGCACAACTCGCAGCATTACTTTGCACAACTCGGTTGGAGCACTAAGAATCAAACTGTCACCTCATAAACTTGCTGCATTTGTTTCGTGGGAACACCTCTTACAGCATCTTGTTGCCTCCTAGATCCATGAGTGCGCATCAAATAGGAGGGCAAGAATAAGTATCCGCCTTTGTCATACCTGAGATAAATATTGCCAGATAGTTAAGTCCCGATAACATTTCTCTTGAATGCGACCTGATCATGTTCTAAGACAGATAAAACCTCTTAACTACAACTAAAACCTAAACAAAGGATCACGGAGACATTATCGCTAAAAGCTGAAAAAGAATTATACCCTCTCCATTTTTTGGGTGGCACCAACATAGGCACATAAGGAATCATCATCTGTTTCACCTGCAATAAGTAAATATTAGAAACCTGAAGCACAATGTCACATCATTAAAGGCATAATAGTCATTAAACTGCCAAGTAATCTCTGATTTTTCTTTATTCGGCAGACCTAAATAAGAAATTCTTTGTTCTTTCTCCCTGGCAGCTGCACAGTAAACTTGTATTTTTCGCTTTTGTAAATTTTTTAAGCTCCTAGGAAATGGATGTAAAGGTGGCGGTATACAGCAAATAAAATAAATCCAACAAGCCTGATGTGACACCAGCATTCATTTTCATGCAACAAGGGCAATATCGTAGTTTCAAGTCAAATTCATCTTTCCACACAAGTTATGTTATTTTTTAGTTCAAACCCCTTTGACTGGCAAAGAGAACATATGCTATCACTTTAACAAGTAAAAGAAACAGAATCCAGCAAGACCTTCTAGCTTATATACAACCAAAAGGGCTGCAGTACGACTCCTATTTTGAAGGGTGGCTAAAGTTATACTATAAAATAAACTAACCGAATACTTATAGAGTCAGTGAAGTATGGATATGATAAAAACAAAAGAAGTGTGAAAAACTTACTGTTCTGTCAACTCCCGCAACAACCAATGGATCACATTCAATGACACCATACTTCTTGACAATGTTCTTCCTACAAGAACAACAAACAATTTTGTGAAAGGAAAAATAAGACATGAGTCTTCTATCTGGAAGCCAACACCTAGGAGCATGCATTTTTTAAATAAATAAAGAAACTATTAGAAAAGGAAGACGTTCTGACCCCGGATCTCTTGTAGCAATTTTGAATACGTGCCTGAACGCAGGCCTAATATCAGGAGGAGTATCAGCAGACTGATCCACTGGACGTTGCACATAAGCTGTTTCTGTTAATAATTCTAAAAGCCGGCATCCTAACTGCATGAGATTAAGAGAAGCAGCCACTAAGATAAGATTTTTACCTAAAATGTCAGCCATTAGTAGCTCTCATAGAGAACAAAGTTGCTAAATAACAAACCTTAGCCTGTGTATCCCGACCCCAAGACTCGGGTTCTTCACTTTTCATCAGCTTTCTCACCTCAACTACTCGATTCCTTTTAATCAAGCTTTTGACCCGTTTCCTTAGAATCATTGTCTCCCTACTCATATCTTCTTGACTTTGAGCTCCAGTCATATGTTTCTGGAGTTTCTTTGTTTTCTCCAAGAAATTATGAATCCTAACCTGAGAAATATCATTAATGCAGTCAATTTCAAATCACTGGCATACCATTGTTTTAAAGTGAAAAGGAAATATTGCCCCCCCCACCACCACCACCACCCATAATAGCACTTAGTACTCCAAACAACTAGACAATTCTTGGCTATGTTAATTCCCTAAAGAGGTAAATACTATTTAAAGAGTTTGGCACGATAAGACACGGTTTAATTTGTACAAAACTAGCTAATAAGAAGCAAATCAAGGAGTTAGAGGGAAGCACATACGTTAAAAAGAAATGGTTTTGGCAGGATTCCTAGCATTGAGCAGCGCAACTTGAGCCACTCAACACCTTCATAACCAACTGAAAGGTGAACGGAGGGCCATTAAAGTAACAGGCGATAAATTTTAATCAGAAACGACAGATACTTCCAGCCTTTCTTATTCATATAATTACTGGATGATGATGTATTCGAGTTGTGAAAAGCATCTCTTTAGTTACTTTTACAGCATACTTCCATTACAAAACATTTCGTAAAGCACATCATTTAGATGCATAATATAACATAAAGTCAGATGCACAACATAACACAAAGTCACAAGAGAGCAACAAACAGGACCAACATTTAAAAAATGCAACACTCACTTCATTCTCGACTGCCATGCCAATCTGCACCGCAGCTTGGACGACCTGAACACACCTCTCTTCTTTACCACCCATCATCAACAATCCCATCAACTTATGCATCACAATCACAGCCATTTTATCAGCAGGTAAAGAATCAATATGTGGCGCAAACGCCGCCCTATGTTTCACGGTCGTCTCAGCGTTCTGCTCCTTCTCTATAGCTTGTCTCAATGGCTCAAACCAACCCAATAACAGCTTTTTAACATAAGGCAAATTGGGTGCTAGTTTCTTCTCACACATTTCCCTCTCCAACTCCCTATATTCCTCCACCATTTGCTCCCAAGCCTCAGTTTCCGCCTTTATTTGTCTCCTCCTCAACATAGCATACCTTCTCCTTCTCTCAATTTCCCTAAATTCCCTTCTCACCCCTTGAACCTGATGAAAATCATATACTATATAAGTAAACGAACACAAAAACAAATCAATGATCTATTTAATGCAAATCTTTATTAAATTGAATAAACAACCGTTTAGAATAAATACTACTCCCTCCATCCCATTTTATGTGACAGAGCACGGAGTTTAAGATAGATAGACTTTTGAAGCTTGTGGTCTAAAACAAGACATACATAACTGTGTGGCCATAAATAATCTCATTATACAACAATAACAAACCCAGTGTAATCCCACAGGTGAAGTCTGGGGATGGTAGGGTGTACGCAACCTTACCCCTACCTTGCGAAGGTAGAGATATTGTTTCCTATAGACCCTCGGCTCAAGTAAAGCACAGTCATAAATCATCTCATTATAGGTAAATTATATTTGTGTAGCTATAAATCATCTCATTAAAGGTAAAACGAGAAGTTTAAAGTTAAATAATTTCTAAATGTATCACAATATCATTCTTTTTTTGGACAAACTAAACTCAAAGTGCATCACACAAATTGAGACGAAAGAAATATATCTAAATGCATAGTTAGTACTAGTATCTATCTAAACAGTACCTATCTGGCTCTAACAAACGAACTATTCATAAAAATAGCACGATAGAGACATTTGTGTGGCTATATTTTATCTCAATAAGGATAAAATGAGAATTTTAATATTAAATTGTTTCTAAATATAGAAAGGTTGACATTTTTGGAACGTACTAAACAGGAAATTGTGACACATAAATTGGTACAAAGGGAGCATATCTAAAAGCGTGGTTAATAGAATATATCGGAACAGTACCTGTTTAGCTCTAACAAACAAACTATTCATAAAAAGTGAAGAAACCCAAGGTGGGTCTTGAATAAAAACTCTCTTATTTGATTCTTTATTCAAAAACCCATTTGGGATTTTCTGCAAATTCACCAATTCTTCAAGATTCTCATCAGTGGATACACACACTGTTGTTTGGGACTGAATATTATTAATTGGCATATGAATTACAGGTAATTTAAGAGTTTTGGGAAATGAAGAAGTGGAAAGTGATGAACTTTGGGATAATTTTCCAAATTCTTGATTGTGAATGACATAAAAATTGAATCTTTTTGGGAGTTTTTGAGTTCTCCATTGAGATGTTGGACTTGGAGAGTAAGAAGCTGTGGAAGCCAGCTTTAATGATGGTTTTTTTTGGGGGGGGGGGGGGGTAGGGGGTTTTAAGGAGATGAGAAAGAAGATAAGGTAAAATGGAAGGGAAATGGAAGAAGTTGAACTGAGTGAAGTTTCACAAAAACAAAAACCTCTGCTAAAACCCTGAAGTTCTATGGCTAGTTGGTGCTAGCAGGGATATGATATTTTTGCAACTTCTTGCAATTTGTGTATGCTCTTTTTGTCTTCTTCATATATATATATATATATATATATATATATGGCCAGAAAAAAATTAATATCTCAAATAATTTAATCAAAAAAACAAGAAAATAGAAAAAAGATAAATGAAGGTATAACTTTTTTTTTATAACCGTGGTGTTCGAGCCAGTTTGTGCATGCCTCGACTAATTCCACGGGGATACCTGTCATCTTTCACTAGCAACATGTACTAGGTAACTCTATCCACCAAAGCTTGAATGGATGTAACTAGGGGTGTACATGGACCGGGTTGGTTCAGTTTTTATCAAAATCAAACCAAACCAAACCAACTATATCGGTTTTGAATTGGTTCGATTTTGAATTGTTTTTCGAGTTTTTTGAATTGTGTATACTCTTTTTGTCTTCTTCATATATATATATATATATATATATATATATATATATATATATATATATATATATATGGCCAGAAAAAAAATTAATATCTCAAATAATTTAATCCAAAAAACAAGAAAATAGAAAAAGTTAAATGAAGGTATAACTTTTTTTTATAACAGTAGTGTCCGAACCAGTTTGCGCACGCCTCGACTAATTTTACGGGATAACTGTCATCTTTCACTAGCAATATGTACCAGGTAACTCTATCCACCAATGTTTGAATGGATGTAACTATGGGTGTACATGGACCGGGTTGATTCGATTTTTATCAAATTCAAACCAAACCAACTATATCGGTTTTGAATTGATTCGGTTTTGTCAAGTTTTTCGAGTTTTGTTATTACATGAGTATTATTTCAATCTTACGTTGTTAAATTTTTGATAAGTAACTATATCTTTAGTAAAAATTAAAAAAATTGACAAACATATGATCTATTAACATATTCTTATGGGATAATTTTCTTAGTAACATATGATAGTTATTTTTTAGTTGTTTGTCAATAATTTTTCGTTGATGTATATTATCAAGGTTAACTGAATTTAATAATTAAACATAAAATTAATATGATACCTATATAATGATATGTTCTATTTAATTTTAAATTATCGAAATACCATTTCAAATTCGAAAAAGATATAAGAATTTAATAGATCTTGACATATGAATATGGAAGAACAAAAAGATTGACGCATTTCACTAACACTTGATAAGAAAGTTATCATACAATCCATTATTTAAAGTTAATAAAAACAGAGCGCTTCATATTTAACTAAATATTACATCGCATAAGAGAATCGTAAATATTTTTTTGGTAATAACTGTGAAATTACCATTAACAACCAACTTTCCAATACACCTAGAGAGCACTTAGGAATATAACCACCTTCTAGGAAGGGCGCTATATCTCGCTAAGCCTCGGGCAGTCAAATACTAATTATAAATTCTTATCTCTAGCAACTATTAGCTCTTTTCCTATGTTGTATATCTTCTACTCTAATTCTTATTTCCTTTTGTATCTATGCTATTATACGATTTGAATGTACATCAATATTCCTAAAGATCTTCCAATTTCTTGTTTGCCAGATCTGATAAATCATGGCTCCCCATACTACAACTTGCTTTTAATCCACTGGATACTTTGCTGATTATTCATCTGAGGCAACTTGATCCCCATCCAATTGGACAGTCCTTCTCGAACTGCTCCAGCCCATGTACAATCTACAAATAGGTGCTTATGAGTCTCCAATCTCCCTTGATCACATAGTTTACATGTTTGATCCTCCACTGGGATATGCAATCGGGTCATTCTTTATTTGGTTAGTAACCTGTCTTGGTTAGCTAACCAAACACAAAATCTGTGCTTAGGTTGCATCACTCTGTTCCACACCAAATTTGCCTCCTGTAATCTCACTTGTGGTCCTAGTAGTGCATTGTAGTTCCTGGATAAGAATCGCATATATTTCTAGACATTTTTTAAAGAAAATTATATGAAAAGTAATAAAAGTATATATAAAAACTATATATTTATATGTCGGTTTGGTTCGGATTTTTTTACTCAATACTAAACCAAATCAAACAAAACCTACTCGGTTTTTTTAATCGGTTTGGTTTGACTTTTCGGTTTGCTGCGATTTTTCGATTCGGTTTATACACCCCTAGATAAAAGAAATCACCAAATATTTTTTACCTGTGCTCAACTACTTTTAAGGTATAACTTAAAAGTAGCCGATGATGTAAATAAAAATTTACCCTGAGAATATGTGCAACTTAAACTTTTTTTTTTTCCTTTAGAATGACAGAAGTGGAATAATACTGCCCATTAATGTCTATACAATTTTCTAGTGCCCCAAATTTTATCACAAGCTTGAAGGATTAACTTAAACAGTTGCTCATCCAATAGCTCAAACTAAAACTAGTTTGACGGAGGTATAATATATATATATGATTTATGTATAATATATATATAACTGTGTATAATCAATATATAATCTATGTATACCGATTAAAAATGTAAACAGTAAATTCAATCGGCTATTGTATAAAGATCTCATTCTAATATTATAATGCTACAAATAAAGGGTGGAGCTAATTAAAACAATCACACTGTTGTTTGTATTATTCTTTTATGTTGGTGTAAACATCCGTTTATTCGAAACCTATATGATTTAGACTAATTCGTATTTGTATTGTGTATAACTCATTAAAAGATAAAATTCTTTCTATTAAGAGTTTATCCCTTCTTTTATTTAAAGTGGCCAATATTTAAATACACCTTAGGGTTTTGGGAGTATTTTAACACTATCGTAAACATATTGGACATCAAGAATTGAGAGCAATCATTTAGAGTAGCATTACCTTTTCTCTAGTTCTTGCACCCATAGGTGCTATTTTGGATTTCTATCCTTACATAAATAGCCAGTACATTCACTGTTTACTTTGCGTAGCCAGACACATTCAGTCTACGAGGACATTTTTCTCATTTTCTCCATGCTTCTTCAATGGAAAAAAAAAAGGTAGCTGGTGCATGAAGCATCCTTCATTAATGTAGTATCTGGAGAAGACCGCACTCCTAGGGGTATGATATAGGCAGTTTACCCATCAATTGCTGATTTCACAGTTCGACCCCATAAAATACATAAATAAATTTTTCCTATGACCGTCAATCACAAAAATTAAATTTTATATTAACAACTTACATCAGTCGAAAAATTATTTTTATTCCTCAAAGAAAAATTAAACTATTAGTTTTATTGTGATGGTCGTATAACTATTTCGTAACCACATCTGAATGCTCTTCATTCTCTTTTCGAACTTAAGACAAAGCTAACGGTTGTAATTTAATTTAATTATATATGGATTATGATACAAGTAGCTCTTAGGCTAAATGCTTACCCTTATATATTCACTTTCATGTGTACACCAAATTAAATTACGAAATTTAACATCAGTATTAAAAATTGAGTGAGAAAACGTATCAATCAACTATTGGTAAGTGAATAAATAAAAAACATTGTATTGCATTTATTGATTAATTTGGTCATTGGTGTAAACACTTAACTTTTTGCAAGCATAGTGCCCACTATTAATAATTAAGCCCTAGATAACTAAGGTGTAGAAGTATACCCCATCACTAACGGCATAATAAGGGGAAACTGATGAGAAATTCAAAAATAGCAAGATTTACAAGTGGTAATTGAAAAATAGTCACAATTTTAAAAATAATCAAAATTTAGCCACTTTTCATGTAAGATAAATCTGAACGAAAATACGGTTCAAAATCCGAAAAATATTCCAGCATAACATACTGGAGTTTGAATTTTTTACATGTGAACTTCCAGCATAATATACTATTATGCTCGAAGTTCATACACAGGTGCTTCAATCCTTAGTGTAACGACCCGACCGATTGTTTTGCTTTCTAGATCCTCGTTCCCCTGAATAAGACTCCCTGTATGTGCCTTTACTATTTTATGACTCGCGGGGATGGTTAGTTCGGGTTTGGAAGGATTCGGGTTGAAATCCGAATACTTAGTTCCTTAATATTAGCTTAAAAGGGTTAAGTTTGACTTGGGTCAACATTGTTAGTAAAAGGCCTCGGAACCGGGATTTGACGATCCCAATAGGTTCGTATGGTGATTTTAGACTTGGGCGTACGTTCGGATCATGTTTTGGATGACCCGGGAGCGTTTCGGCGCTTAATATAGGAAGTTGGCGCAATGGAGGTTTTAGGGATTCCGAGCCTGAGAATAGTTTTGTATGGTGATTTAAGACTTACACGCAAAATTTGACATCATTCCGAGTTGATTTAGTAGGAACCGGACGTGCGAAATTGTTTTTAGAAGTTTTTGAGTTTCATGATTTCATGCGTTTTGGCATCCAATTCGTGATTTTAGATATTATTTCAGTGTTTCGATCGTGCGGGCGAGTTCGCATAATATTTTTAGACTTGTGTGGATGTTTGGTGTGGAGCCCCGAGGGCTCGGGTGAGTTTCGGACGCGTTTGGAGGGATGGAAGGACTTCAGTTTTATGTTTTTTTTTGCTAGTGCCTCTGGTATAGCGAATGCGAGGTTTTGTTCGCATTTGTGAACCCCGCATTTGCGAGGTTTCTTCGCAATTGCGATGAAGCCTGGACGAGGCAGGATTCGCATTTACGAGCTTCTCCTTCGCTTTTGCGATCAGTACCCTTTCGCATTTGTGAACTGCTTGGTCGCATTTGCGACCCTATTGGAGAAGGCCAGCCTTCACATTTGTGATGGTTTTGTTGCATTTGCGAGCAAGATGTCGCAAATGCGACATCTGCGACTGGTGTAGGAGCTTTTTATTACGGGACTTAGCTTTAGTCTTAGGTGATTTTGAGAGCATTTTGTGGAGGGATTCCATCAACATCAAGAGGTAAGTGATCCCTATTAATTCTTTAGCTAAATACGTGAATCATGGATAGATTTAACATGAAAAAATGGTGAAATTAATGGGATTTTGAGGAAAACCTTGGGTTTTGGTAAAAATGGGATTTAACCATGAAAATTATTATGAAATTAGGTGAAAATTATATATTTGAGTTTGTGAGGTTATGAGTAATAATTATCTTCAAAAAATTTCGGAATCCGGGCACGTGGGCCCGGGGGTGAAGTTTAGGGATCTTCCAACTTGGGTTGGGTAATTACTCTAATAGTTAAATTATGAATTTTTGAACATGTATTGACTAATTTATATAACATTTGACTAGTTTCGGATTGTTCGGGACCGAGTTGAGGCTTTAGAACGAATTTGTGGACCGAAAGTGTGCTTGATAACGAGGTAAGTCTCTTGTCTAACCTTGTAAGAGGGAACTCATCCCCTTACGTGTATTTTGTTGTGAGTTATTTGTGTGGGAAGCTACGTACGCACTAGGTGACGAAAGTCAGTGCGTAGCTATGTTTCATGAAATGTCTGGGTAGTCTTAGATTTACATCATGCTTTAATTATACTATCATATTTGCTATGTATATTAATTATCTTAAATAGGACCGAGACTAGAGACGTTAAAGTTGAGAAACTTCCAATTTAGAATTCTTATTTTGGGGAAGAATTGATAAATATTTAGTATCTCTGAGAAATTCATGTCCTCTCACGTCGCAAGTATTTCTGCGAGCGAGGTAAACTTCTCTATTCTCATGGGAGCGGGCCGTTCATCTCGGCAGTGTAATAGATTCATCTATGGTTCGTATCATTCGACCCTCGGCCGTGCACACAGTATATATATTTTTGGATCGGGTCGTACGACCTCGGCATAAATCGTGCGTAATAATACTCGAAGCCTGATTACACTTGATATTACTTTATGGATCAAGAGGTTATAGATTTATTAAATGACAATAATGGATTTGGGATTAAAGATGTTGGTTAGAGATTTTGAGATTTATTATCAGTTAATGGGTCATTTACTTACTGCTTGACATTGTGTTATTTTTATTGTTTCCATGGCTTATACCCATTTAGAATTCCTGTATTTTATTGTTGGTCCATAGTAAGTGTCGATGTCGACCCCTCATCACTACTTCTTCGAGGTTAGACCGGATACTTACTGGGTATATGTTGTTTATGTACTCACGCTATACTTTTACACTAATCGTGCAGGATTTGAGGCAGGTGCATCTGGCAGTTATCCCGGAGCGCACCCCTGATACTTCGAGACTGAGTGTTGAGCTGCTTTCCAAGTCCGTTCTGCAGCACCCGGAGTCCCTCTTTTGCATTTATTTTCTGTCTACTCTATTTCAGACAGTAGTATAGTATTTTATATATTTTACTAGTAGCTCATATACTTGTGATACCAGGTCTTGGAAAATATGCTAGTAGACATTCAATGGTTTTGAGTATTTATTTCATCACACTTGTTCTTATGTTTGTCTATGCTTTATTTTATTAAATCTTTCACCTCTTACTTACTTAATAAATAAAAATCAACTCTTTCGAAATTGTTAAGAAGAATAAATACATGGCTAGTTCACCGTTGGCTTGCCTAGCGGCGACGTTGGGCGCCATCACGTCCTATAGGTAAAATTGGGTCGTGACAACATGGTATCAGAGTACTAGGTTCACGTTGGTCTCATAAGTTATAAGTAGGCTTAATAGAGTCTTGCGGATCGGTGCGAAGACGTTCGTACTTATCTTTAAGAGGCTATAGGCTGTTAGGAAACTACTCTTTCTTCATCTCCAATCGTGCCGTTGATGTTGTGCTAAGTATCTTTCTCTCATTCTCTCACGAGAACGCGCACGACAGATGTACCCGATCATGGAGAAGCTGCTCCCCATATTGCTAGAGGCCGAGGCAGAGGCCGAGGGAGGGCTCCAGCTCGTGGTAGAGGATGAGGACATCCCAAAGCTGCCCCACTTGTGCTGCCAGTGGATATAGTGGAGGATCCTATTATTGAGGAGCAGGGCGAGGTGCGTGTAGCAGATCCAGCCTAGTGGATTTCATGTCCGTACCGGGATTCCAGGAGGTCATGGGCCGTATGTTGCGGTTCATGGGTTCTATGACTCAGGCTGGTTTATTTCCAGCAGACCCAGCCACATCTGAGGCGGGATGGGGAGAAGAGACCCCTACCACTCAGGCTCTAGGGCATTCAACTAACATATATCAAACCCCGGCTGCACTACCCGTGGGCGGAGCCTATCCAGTTGCAGCAGCCATACCTGAGCCTAGACCAGCTGTGGCCTGCGAGCATGCAGAAACCATTGGACATATGGACCAGGCTACATCCTCCTGTCTTTGGAGGTGAGCGACATGAGGACCCCCAGGACTTTATTGATCAGTGTAGGACGGACTGCATAACATGAGGATATTAGAGGTTTGTTGCAGGGTTGCACTCTGGTAACCAGGCCACCCTAGCCCAGGAGGTTGATATGGGGACTTCATACGAGCTAGTTGTGGAGATAGCTCGGAGGATTGAGGGTGTTCGTCAGCGGAGCCGAGAGAAGATGTTGCAGGACAAGCGGTTCGATTGTTTCGGAGGGTTTAGTGGTGCTCCGTCTGGAAGTAGAGGTTAGTTTGGGAGAGGTCAGCCTAGCAGGTCTGCATATCCAGCACTGCTGCCTCTTCGGGGTGCTCCAGTGCGACCCTATTTCAGCGCCATGCTAGAAAGTTCCTACCGCCCACCAGCTATCTAGGGTTCCTCCAGTGGGTATTCAGTCCATCAAGGTCAGACTTCAGGTCAGCAATCCACCATTCCGAGGGGTTGTTATGAGTGCGGGGATCCTGGCCACATGAAGAGGTTTTGTCCCATACTTCGGGGTAAGGTAGTATAGCAGGGTCATCAGCCTATGATTACAATACCAGTTGCCTCATCAGTCATCCGGTCGCCTAGAGGCGGAGGGCAAGTAGGTAGGGGCCATCCTAGAGGTAGAGGCCAATCAGGTGGAGTCCAGTCAGGTGGCGCTCCAGCTAGATTCTATGCTTTTTCGGCCAGACCAGATGCAGTGGCCTCAAATGTCATGATCACAAGTATTATTTCTATTTGTGGTAGGGATGCTTCAGTACTATTTGATCCAGGGTCTACATATTCATATGTTCTATCTCTGTTTACTCATTTCCTAGGTGTTCCATACGAGTCCTTGGGTACTCCTATATATGTGTTCACGCCAGTAGGCGATTCTGTTATAGTGGATCGGATCTACCAATCCTGTATCGTGACTTTCTGTGGTTATGAGACTAGAGCGGATCTTCTGTTGCTTGATATGGCCGACTTTGATGTCATCTTGGGCATGGATTGGTTGTCTCCATATCACGCCATCCTTGATTGTCATGCCAAGACTATTACCTTGGCGATGCCGGAGCTTCCTAGATTGGAGTGGAAGGGTTCGCCTGTCAGTGCATCTAGTTAGGTTATCTCTTTTCTGAAGGCTCGACACATGGCCGGGAAGGGTTATTTGGCCTATCTAACTTATGTTCGGGATACTACTATAGAGGCTCCGACGATTGATTTAGTACCCGTGGTCTGGGAGTTCTCCGATGTATTTCCTTCAGATCTTCCAGGCATGCCACCAGATCATGATATCGACTTCTGTATTGATTTGGATCCAGGTACTCATCCTATCTCTATTCCACCATACTGCATGGCTCCAAAAGAGTTGAAGGAGTTGAAAGAATAGCTTGAGGAGTTGCTAGCAAAGGGGTTCGTCAGACCGAGTGTGTCGCCTTGGGGTGCACCAGTGTTATTTGTGAAGAAGAAAGACGGGACTATGCGGATGTGCATTGATTATCGCCAGTTGAACAAAGTTACCATTAAGAACTAGTACCCATTGCCGCGTATTGATGATTTATTTGACTAGTTGCAGGATGCCAGGGTGTTCTTTGTGATTGACTTGAGATCGGGGTACCATCAGTTGAAGATTCGTGATTTGGATGTTCCGAAGACGGCTTTCCAGACTAGATATGGCCATTATGAGTTTCTAGTGATGTCTTTCGGCTTGACTAACTCCCCGACAACGTTTATGGATCTGATGAACCAGGTGTTTAGGCCATATATTGACTCGTTTATCATTGTCTTCATTGATGACATCTTGATCTACTCGCGTAGCATGGAGGAGCACGGGCAGCATTTGAGAGTGGTGCTTTAGACCTTGCGGGAACATAAGCTATATGCTAAGTTCTCCAAGTGTGAGTTTTGGTTAGATTCTGTGGAATTCTTGGGGCATGTTGTATCAGGTGAGGGTATTAAGGTTGATCCCAAGAAGGTCGAGGCAGTTCAGATTTGACCTCGTCCTACCACAATGGCCGAGATCAGGAGCTTCTTGGGGTTAACAGGTTATTATTGTCGGTTTGTGAAGGGCTTCTCATCTATTGTAGCACCTTTGACTAGATTGACCCAGAAGGATGCTCCATTCTGATGGTCTGACGATTGCGAGGTGAGCTTTCAGAAGCTCAAGACTGCCTTGACTTCAACACCGGTGTTAGTGTTGCCTTCCTGTTTAGGGGTGTATACTGTGTATTGCGACGCTTCATACGTTGGCCTGGGTTATGTATTGATGTAGGAGGGGTGAGTTATTGCATATGGTTCACGTGACTTGAAGCCCCACAAGAAGAATTACCCCGTGCACGATTTGGAGTTGACCGCGATAGTTCATGCCCTTAAGATATGGAGGCCTTATCTTTATACGGTGTCCTGTGAGGTTTACACCGATCATCGTAACTTGTAGCATTTATTCAATCAGAGGGATCTCAAATTGAGGCAGTGCAGGTGGATTGAGTTACTACAAGATTATGATATTACCATCCTTTATCATCCGGGCAAGGCGAATGTGGTTGCGTATGCCTTGAGCAAAAAGGCGGAGAGTATATGTAGTTTGGCATTCATTTCAGTAGAGGAGAGGTAATTAGCTTTGGACATTCAGTCCTTAGCTAACAGACTTGTGAGGTTGGATATTTCAGAGACCAGTTGAGTTCTTGCATATGTCGTCGCCCAATCTTCACTATTCGAGCAGATCAAGGCTCGCCAGTACGACGACCCACACTTATTGGTTCTCAGAGAGATGGTACTACAGGGTAGTGTCAAAGAGGTTACTATCGATGAGGATGGTGTTCTGTGACTCCAGGGTCGTCTTTGTGTCCCTAATATTGATGGATTGAGGGAAAAGATTCTAGAGGAGGCATACAGTTCTCGATATTCTATTCATCCAGGTGCTATGAAGATGTATCGCGATCTGAGGCAGCATTATTGGTGGCGGCAGATGAAGAAGGACATAGTTGAGTATGTAGCGAGGTGCCTAAATTGCCAGCAGGTTAGGTATGAGCATCAGAGGCCAGGTGGCCTACTCAAGCAGATGGTTATACCTGAGTGGAAATGGGAGCGCATTACTATGGACTTTGTAGTTGGGTTGTTGCGGACCTTGAGGAAGTTTGATGTAGTTTGGGTCATTGTCGATAGGTTGACCAATTAGGTACACTTCATTCCGGTTGTGACCAAGTATTCTTCAGAGAGATTGGCCTAGATTTACATTTAGGAGATTGTTCGGTTGCATGGTGTGCCTGTTTCCATTATATCATATAGGGGCCCTCAGTTTACTTCGCATTTCTGGAGGGCAGTACAGAGCGAGTTGGGGACCTAGGTAGAGCTCAACACAGCCTTTCATCCACAGACCGGCGGGCAGCCGGAGCGGACGGTTCAAATCTTGGAGGATATGCTTAGAGCATGTGTGATTGACTTCAGAGGGTAGTGGGATCGATTCTTGACTTTGGCCGAGTTTGCTTACTACAACAGTTATCAGTCCAGCATCAAGATGACTCCATTTGAGGCTTTATATGGTCGGCAATATCGTTCACCCATCGGATGGTTTGAGTCCAACGAGGCTAAGTTATATGGTACTGACTTGATGAAGGATGCCTTGGAAAAGGTAATGTTGATTCAGGAGTGAATTCTCACATCACAGTCCATACATAAGAGTTATGCGGATCAGAAGGTGCGTGATTTATCATTTATGGTAGGCGAGAAGATTCTCTTAAAAATCTCATCGATGAAGGGGATCTTGAGGTTTGGGAAGAAGAAAAGGTTGAGCCCAAGGTTTATAGGTCCATTCTAGGTGTTGAGACGAGTTGGGGAGGTTGCTTATGAGCTTGCTCTGCCTCCCAGTCTATCAGGTGTTCATCCGGTCTTCCACATGTCTATGTTCCGGAAGTATCATGCCGACTGGTCACATATGTTAGACTACATCACTGTTCAGCTAGATGAGAGTCTGGCTTATGAGGAGGAGCCAGTTGCCATTGTTGACAAGCAGGTTCACCAGTTGAGGTCCAAGAAGATTTTTGCGGTAAAGATTCAGTGGAAGGGTCAACCAGTCGAGGAGACGACTTGGGAGACAGATGAGGACATGCGGAGCAGATATCCACACTTATTCGGCACTCCAGGTACGATTCTAGACCCATTCGAGTACGAACGTTTGTTTAAGAGGTGGAGAATGTAACGACATGACCAGTCATTTTGCTTTCTAGATCCTCGTTCCCTTGAATAAGACTACTCGTATGTGCCTTTACTATTTTATGACTTGCGGGGATGGTTAGTTCGGGTTTGGAAGGATTCAGGTTGAAATTAGAACACTTAGTTCCTTAATATTAGCTTAAAAGGGTTAAATTTTACTTGGTCAACATTATTAGTAAACGACCTAAGAACCAGGATTTGACGGTCCAATTAGGTTCATATGATAATTTTGGACTTGGGAGTATGTTCGGATCGGGTTTTGGATGACCAGAGAGCGTTTCAGCGCTTAATATCGGAAGTTGGCGCATTTGAGGTTTTAAAGTCCTTAAATTTGGTTTGAAATAGGTTTTTGGTGTTATCAAGGTCCGTTTGGGTACCCTCACCTAGGAATAGTTTTGTATAGTGATTTAAGACTTGCACACAAAATTTGGCGTCGTTCCGAGTTGATTTGGTAGGAATCGGACGCGCGAAAGTATTTTTAGAAGTTTTTGAGTTTCATGATTTGATTCATGCGTTTTGGCATCCGATTTATGATTTTAGATGTTATTTCGGTGTTTCGATCGCGCGAGCGAGTTCGTATGATGTTTTTATACTTGTGTGGACGTTTGGTGTGGAGCCCCGAGGGCTCGGGTGAGTTTCGGACACATTCGAAGGGATGGAAGGACTTCCATTTTCTATTTTTTTTTCTTTTTCTTTGCTGGTGCCTCAAGTTTCGCAAGTGCGAGGTTAACCCCGCATTTGCGAGGTTTCTTTGCAATTGCGATGAAGCCTGGACAAGGCAGGCTTCGCATTTGCGAGCTTCTCCTTTGCTTTTGCGATCAGTACCCCTTTGCATTTGCTAACTTCTTGGTCTCATTTGCGACCCTGTTGGAGAAGGCCAGCCTTCGCATTTGTGATGGTTTTGTTGCATTTGCGAGCAAGATGTCGCAAATGCGACATCTGCGACTGGTGTAGGAGCTTTTTATTACGGGACTTAGCTTTAGTCTTAGGTGATTTTGAGAGCATTTTGTGGAGGGATTCCATCAACATCAAGAGGTAAGTGATCCCTATTAATTCTTTAGCTAAATACGTGAATCATGGATAGATTTAACATGAAAAAATGGTGAAATTAATGGGATTTTGAGGAAAACCTTGGGTTTTGGTAAAAATGGGATTTAACCATGAAAATTATTATGGAATTAGGTAAAAATTATATATTTGAGTTTGTGAGGTTATGAGTAATAATTATCTTCGAAAAATTTCGGAATCTGGGCACGTGGGCCCGGGGGTGAAGTTTAGGGATCTTCCAATTTGGGTTGGGTAACTACTCTAATAGTTAAATTATGAATTTTTGAACATGTATTGACTAATTTATATAACATTTGACTAGTTTCGGATTGTTTGGGACCGAGTTGAGGCTTTAGAACGAATTTGTGGGCCGAAAGTGAGCTTGATAACGAGGTAAGTCTCTTGTCTAACCTTGTAAGAGGGAACTCATCCCTTTACGTGTATTTTGTTGTGAGTTATTTGTGTGGGAAGCTACATACGCACTAGGTGACGAGAGTCAGTGCATAGCTATATTTCATGAGATATCCGGGTAGTCTTAGATTTACGTCATACTTTATTATACTGTCATATTTGTTATGTATATTAATTATCTTGAATAGGACTGAGACTAGAGACGTTAAAGTTGAGAAACTTCCAATTTAGAATTCTTATTTTGGGGAAAAATTGATAAATATTTAATATCTCTGAGAAATTCATGTCCTCTCGCGTCGCAAGTACTTCCGCGAGCGTGGTAAACTTCTCTATTCTCATGGGAGCGGGCCGTTCACCTCGGCAGTGTAATAGATTCATCTATGGTTCGTGTCATTCGACCCTCGGCAGTGCACACAGTATATATATTTTTGGATCGGGTCGTACGACCTCGGCATAAATCGTGCGTAATAATACTCGAAGCCTGATTACACTTGATATTACTTTATGGATCAAGAGGTTATAGATTTATTAAATGACAGTAATGGATTTGGGATTAAAGATGTTGGTTATAGATTTTGAGATTTATTATCAGTTAATGGGTCATTTACTTACTGCTTGACATTGTGTTATTTTTATTGTTTCCATGGCTTATACCCATTTAGAATTCCTGTATTTTATTGTTGGTCCATAGTAAGTGTCGATGTCGACCCCTCATCACTACTTCTTCGAGGTTAGACCGGATACTTACTGGGTACATGTTGTTTATGTACTCACGCTACACTTGTGCACTAATCGTGCAGGATCTGAGGTAGGTGCATCTGGCGGTTATCCTGGCGCGCACTCCTGATACTTCGAGACCGAGTGGTGAGCTGCTTTCCGAGTCCGTTCTGCAGCACCCGGAGTCCATCTTTTGCATTTATTTTCTGTCTACTCTATTTCAGACAGTAGTATAGTATTTTGTATATTCTACTAGTAGCTCATACACTTGTGACACCAGGTCTTGAAAAATACGCTAGTAGACATTCAATGGTTTTGAGTATTTATTTCACCACACTTGTTCTTATATTTTTCTATGCTTTATTTTATTAAATCTTTCCCCTCTTACTTACTTAATAAATAAAAATCAACTATTTCGAAATTGTTAAAAAGAATAAATATATGGCTAGTTCACCGTTGGCTTGCCTAGAGGTGACGTTGGACGCCATCACGGCCTAGAGGTGAAATTGGGTTATGACATCCAGTATATTATGCTGCAACTTTCTGTGTGCTGGAGTTCCAGCATAATATACTGGAAGTTCATACACAGGTGCTCCAATCTCCAGTATATTATGCTGGAACTTTCTGTGTTGCAGCAACATAGTAGCAATTTTTTAATGACTTTACAAACGTTGGCTATTTTTCAATTACCAGTCCGAAAACTGGCTAGCCCGTACTATTTTTACTGTATAGCACCTATAGTCCATTTCTGAAATGATCACTCAACTATCCCAAATTATTTGCTAAAGTCACTTTTCTTTCGTTTGTAACAACAAAGTCACTTAACTATGCCTATAGTACTTAGAAGATCACTCAACTAGATTTTCCAAATTTTGGATTGCTAAATACCCATTTTACCTTCTAAATTATAAACATTTATCTTTTTTTTATTTTGTTTTTTATAACTTTTTAATATTATGATTTTTTCCTTTTTAATTTATATTATGGACTTACCTATAGAGTAGAAAATTTTTATTTATAAATTAAAAAATAAAAAGAATATAAGCATACATAATGCATGTAATATAAAATATTTATTTCAATAAAGGCATTTTTATAATATATATTATATATTCTTGAAAATTATGCACAATTATATTATTATTCCGACATCATATAAGCTGAAAACTATTTTTTTTTATGTAGATTAAAAAGAGAAAAAGATGATAATATTTAAAAAGTTAAAAAAATGATAATTTAAAGGGTAAAATAGGTGTTTGACAATCAAAAGTTTGAGAAATCTAGTTGAGTGACCTTCTAAGTGCTATAGGCATAGTTAAATGACTTTGTTGTTACAAACTGTAACGACCCGATCTGTCGTTTTGAGCTCTAGCGCATCGTTCGATGGTTTGAGACCTTGAGTAGCTTCACTTCATGTTTTATGACTTATACGCGTAGTCGGAATCAAATTTCGGGAAGTTCGGAGTTGATTCAGATGAAAAATTCTCAATTCAGAAGCTTTAAGTTGGAAGAGTTGACCAAGGTTTGACTTTTGAGTAAACGATCTCGGAATCGATATTTGAAGGTTCAAATAGATTTGTATATTGATTTCGGACTTGGGCGTATATTCGGCTTGAGTATCGGTGGTTCGGGAGCATTTTCAGCGCTTAATGTGGAAAGTTGGCATTTTAAAAGTTTAAGAATTTCTTAAGTTTGATTTGAAGTGAATTTTTGTGTTATCGATGTACGTTCGGAGTTCCGAGCCTTGGAATAGGTCCATAATGTGATTTATGATTTGCACGTAAAATTTGGCGTCATTCCGGGATGTTTAAGTGTAATTCGGACGCGTTCGACGAAATTTAAATGTTTGAAAGCATAAAGAAGGTTTCGATCGTGGATTCGTGAAGTTGTTTGGTGTGATTCAAGGCCTCGATCAGGTTCGTGTTGTGCTTGGGGATTTGTTGGTGTGATTGGGCGGGGTTCCGGGGGCCTCAGTGTGTTTTAGGATAGTTTCGGACCAAGTTTAGGTGATTTGCAACTGCTGGTGCTGGTGTCTGGTATTGTTCTTAACGAACGCGAAGGGTCTCATGCATTCGCGAAGAAGGATTTTGGGACTAATGGGATTTGCCCATCGCGAACGCGATGAAAGAGCCGCGAACGCGATGAAAGAGCCGCGAACACGGAGAAGAGGTTGGGGTAGCCTACGCGAGCGCAACTTGGAGGTCGCGATAGCGAAAAAGGAAGGGGAGTTGGGGCGTGCTAGGTGTTAAGCCTTCACGAACGCGGCTCGTGGCCCGCAAATGCGAAGGGCAGGGGTCAGAAGGCTTCGCGATCGCAATGGATTTTCAATGATCGCCAAGAAGAGCGGTCCTGGGCGATTGATTTAATGCGGGACTTAGCCCATTTCTCTCCCATTTTTCATTTGGTTGGGCAATTGTTGGAGCTCATGGAGGGAAGATTCTCATAATCTATGTCAAGGTAAGTAATTCCCGTATATTGTTAACTAACTACATGGATACTACAAGGATTTAAACATGGAAATTAGTAGAAATTGTGAGATTTTGAAAGAAACCTAGAATTTGGTATTTTTGATTTTTTACCACGAAATTGGACATGGAATTGGGAATAAATTATATATTTGAGTTCGTAATGTTATGGGTAATGTATATCCTTGAAAATTTTGGAATTCGGGCATGTGGGCCTAGGGGTTGACTTTTTTGACTTTTCGAGCGGAGTTGGGAATCATTATAAATTGTAAAATTATATGCATTGGGGTATATTTTGATTGGTTTGCACATTGTTTGACTAGTTTTGGATCGACGAGCATTGGGTTGAGGTGCAAGAGAGGCGTTGGAGCCGGTTTTGGAACTTCGGAGCAAGGTAAGTCTCCTGTCTAACTTTGTGAGAGGGAATTTACCCCGTAGGTGTTATATTCTTATGTGTTACATGTAGTGGGAGCTACGCACGTACGAGGTAATGGGTGTCCGTGCGTGTGCTAGAATTCTTGATTATGTTCGGGTAGACTTAGGTTCACGCCATGCTTTAATTGTACTATTTGAGTTATCCTTGCCTATTTAATTCCTTTATTTCGTGTTACGACTGGAGACTAGGCTTGCGTAGAGTGATAGACTTGCTATTGTAGAGATTTGACGAGCTACTTGATTAGCCGCAGAATAATTGTGCTTCCCTTACGAATTTCTCCTGCGTTGTGCGCTTTCATCGAAAAACTTTCCTTAATATTCATAATTCACATGTATATTCGTGAGTGGGGTCAAGGACCCGATAAAGCTTCTAACTCTTATGGGATCGAGCCGTTCGCCTCGGAAGTACCATACCCTTATGGGATCGGGCCGTTCGCCTCGGCAATACCACACTCTTATGGGATCGGGCCGTTCGCCTCGGCAGTACCACACTCTTATGGGATTGGGCCGTTCGCCTTGGCAGTACCACACTCTTATGGGATCTGGCCATTCTCCTCCGCAGTACCACACTCTTATGGGATCGGGCCGTTCGCCTCGACAATATCATATTCTTATGGGATCGGTCCATTCACCTCGGCAGTACCACATTCTTATGGGATCGGGTTGTTCACCTCGGTATTTCTATAAATAATTTTTATGGGATCAGGCTGTTCGCCTAGGCAACCTCATGAAACACTCTTATGGGATCGAGCCGTTCGCCTTGGCATAATCGTGCGTAGTATTTGATAAGAAGCCAGTATATATGTGAGTTTTCCTGATTTGAGTTGTGACGACCTATCTGGAGGGGACCATTTTACATATATACTTTGGTTGAGGAGGTGTCACGACCCAAATCCATTAAAGGTTGTGATGGTGCCGGACACCGCTGTCAGGCAAGTCAAAAATAAATACTTAATTTAGTTTCTCATTTTTAATATTTTTGAAATCATATTTTTCTTTGATTAAATAGTAAAAGATAGAATTCACAGTATAAATAATAATATTCTTAAAAATTTCAATACAGAACAACCCATAATCATATCAAAACCCGGTGTCACAAGTGCATGATCATCAACTAGGAATGTAAAATAAAATACAACATATGTCCGGAATACAAATTTGGACAAGAGAATATAAATACTCTGAAGGAGACTCTACCGGTTACGGGTCGTAATATGGAATGCAGCTCACGTAAGTCCTCGCATGCATACACGCCTCTGTTCTCACAAGACCACTAGTCAAATATGTATCTGCACAAATATGTGCAGCAAGTGTAGTATGAGTACGAAATCAATGTGTACCTAGTAAGTATCTAGCCTAACCCCGGAGAAATAGTGATGAGGGGTCGACATCGACACTTACTAGTGGTTCAATAATATCATGTACAGTAAAGAGGTAAGTAAACATGAAGGAGCGTAAATAAATGAGATAAACAAGTATAGATTATGTGGTACAAACCACTCTTTATGAGGAATTCGAGCTCTCCATTTGGAAATTTCCTCCTTAACTGGAGCATATATATATAGATATAGTGGATCTCATCAAGTAGCTTACCATAATTCAAATCCGGGAATTCACTGATACACTGGCTTCTTGCCAAGTCTTACGCACTAATTCATGGAGATATGATATAGGAAATGCCGAGGTGTACTACCCGATCCAACATAATAATAAAACTGTGCACTGCCGAGGGTCGAACGACCCGAACTATATGATAAATCAATTAACCTGCCGAGGCGAACGACCCCCTCCCATGAGAGTGTGGTACATAAATCCTGCCGAGCGAACGACCCGATCCCATAAGAAGTGAAATACATAATCCTGCAGAGGCGAACAGCCTGATCCCATAAGAAGAGAAATACATAATCCTGCCGAGGCGAACGACCCAATCCCATTAGAATAAGAAGCTTTGATGGGTGGGTCCTTGACTCCACTCATGAATAAACATGTGAGTTGTAATTTATTTAATGAAACCTTTCGATGAAACATATATATATATATATATATATATATATATATATATATATATATATATATATGACGGAGCCATGTCATAAGAGGAGGAATATTATCTGATGGCTAATCGTGAACCCGTGAAGTCTCTACAATAGGAAGTCCAATCTCAAATAGAATGTAAAGCAAGGGAATTAATAAGCGAGAGACTACTCAAATAGTTCAACTATAGCATAATATTAACCTAAGTCTACCCGGACAATAACATGAATGTAGCTATGTACGGGCTCTCGTCACCTCACGCGTACATAGTCCCCACAACAAGTAGCACACACCAAACATATCACCTAGGGGTAATTTCCCCCTCATTGAGTTAGACATGAGACTTACCTCGTTCTGAAATTCCATAACGGCTCCAAAGCCTCTCTAACACCTCAAACCGATGCTCGTCGCTCCAAACTAGTCAATTGAGAGGCAACCCAATCAAAATGTACTCTAATACTCATAATTAATAAATTTATAACAATTTCTAACTCCGCTCAAAAACTTAATAAAGCAACCCTCTGGCCCACATGCTCGGATTCAAAAAGTTTTCGAAGATAAATATTACCCATAACCTCACGAACTCAAATATATAATTTATTTTCAATTCCATGTCCAAATTAATGGTCAAAATCCAAAAATGCCAATTTCTAGATTTTCAATCAAAATCCCACAATTTCTACCAATTTCCATGCTTGAATCCATATAAAACCATGTATTTAACTCAAAATAGGTGAGAATTACTTACCTCATAATAGATGATGAAATCTCCTCTTCAAAAGCTCCAAAAATCGCCCAACCAAAATGAAAAATGATGGAAATTGGGCCAAATCCCGTCTTTAAAATGGCACTGCCCAGCACCTCTCGCATCTGCGGTCAAATAGCCGCTTCTGTGGTTTCGCACCTGCGGAAATTCCATCGCAGGTGCGGCTCCAGCTCGGCCCAACAGTCCCGCCTCTACTTCTGCGGTCCATGCGCCGCACCTGCTCCCATCGCCCGCTCCTGTGTTTCCCACTTCGCACCTGCGCCCAAATGTTCCGCACCTGCGGTTGCTGACCAGCCTCCTCTCCTTTGCACCTGTGACTAGTGGCTCGCACATGCTTCCCTTTTCACGCAGGTGCGATTGCACCAGATATCAGCTGCCTCAGAATTTCATCCAAGTCCAAACTCGATCTGTTATCCACCAAATATACCAACACGTCCCAAAATACATCACAAACTTAGTCGAGCCTTTAAATCACATCAAACAATGCTAAAAATACGAATCACCCTCCAATTCATACTTAGTGAACTTTGAAACTTCAACTTCTATAATCGATGCCGAAACCTATCAAATAATGTCCGATTGACCTCATATTTTGCACACAAGTCACATTTGACATTACGGACCTACTCCAACTCTCGGAATCAGAATCCAACTCCGATATCAAAAAGTCCACTCCCGGTCAAACTCTCCAAAACCTTTAAATTTCTAACTTTCGCCAAATGACCCCGAAATGACCTACGAACCTCCAAATCCACTTTTGGGCATGCTCCTAATACCAGAATCACCATACAGAGCTATTCCCTGGCTCGGAATCCCAAACGGACATCGATAACATTGAAATACACCTCAACCCAATTTTTATGAAATTCTTCCAAAATTCCAACTTCTATAATAGGCGCTGAAATGCTTCTGGGTCATCCAAAACCAGATCCGGACATACGTCGAAGTCCAAAATCATCATACAAACCTGTTGGAACCTTCAAATCTTGATTCCGAGGTCGTTTACTCAAAAATCACACTTTAGTCAATTCCTCCAACTTAAGGCTTCCGAAATTAGAATTTTCTTTCCAAATCAAACTCCGAACTTCCCGAAATTAAACTCCGACCATGCGTACAAGTCATAATACCTGAAGTGAAGCTGCTCAGGGCCTCAAACCGCTGAACGACGCACTAAATCTCAAAACGACCGGTCGGGTTGTTACATTCTCTCCCACTTAAACATACGTCCGTCCTCGAACGTGCTAAGAACTGCCCCGGAGTTGACCATAATCAATGTTTAACACCTCATGCACCTACCCGTGCTACCACAACCCAGTTGAGCACATTAGCTTGAGCGAACTTGAATATCCTTCCTTTTATCTGGTCAAATAAACTTTAGAACCAAACTCCAACATCTAAAATCCCCTTCCAGGTTGGTTTCCAGCATTCGAACACCGTACCTATCACTACACGGTGTACCAATACATGATTGTATACCTGTTCTGAATCTACACCATGCACTTCGTAATTCACCTGACCATAATAACATCCTCTGACGATAATAGCCACAATACCATGAATCTGATGCCCACAACACACCCCATGACACATATAAGTCCAGTTCCAACTCTTGTAATACTGTCACGACGTGTAGAAATTCATAACCAACTGCCGAGTCAACAAATCCTTGAGTCTCTCCTCCTGATAAGAACCATTACCTCATTATGAACCAAATAACGATATTTTCTCTCAAATATGCCGCATAAAAATCTGATCGCACTGATCCCAAGTCCAATAATCTCATCTCACCCAGTACAAGCTGCTCAGATAATAAGCCACCTCAGACACTGCCAAAAGTATCATATAATGCCACAATGTGCGCTACAAACTCGAATGTGATACATAAGGGAGCGAACTCTGGAAAGAACTACTCAACCCACGTAACTAATTTAAATAACCGAAAAGAAATTATAAGCCTTACTCGAAAAATGAGAAGTAAAACACACAATAATAGATATGGGAAACTGTACTCAATATCACATTGTTGCGGCGTGCAACCTAATTCACACATGATACCGCTGCGGCGTGCAATCCGCTCTAACCATGATACCCGTGGCGGCGTGCCACCCAATCCAAACAACATATCCGTGGCGGCATGCCACCCGTTCCAACTATATACCCGTGGCGACGTGCCACCCGATCCACACATAATAATCTAAAGAGAACAAACATTGAGCCGTAACGCTTATACTCACGAAATGCCCGAATATCAACCATAAGCACGCCAAGTGCATAATACAAATCCTGGGAGACGGATAGCATCATACGCTATAAAAATCAAGCACAACTAAGGTGTGATATATGATATGCATCACGAGAGCCATCATGCTTACATACTACCACAAACTATACGGGATCTCAATACGAGTGCGAATAATTAAATGGTCTCACAGCCCACATGGCACAATAGAGTATTATATGAAATAACTGACGACAGAAATAACATCCAAGGCCCGAAGACCCCTTTGAAAACAACGTTATACTGAAATGAACACATCCGGCCTGATATAGAGCCCACATTCACACTTAGATCCATCCACGGATCTCAAGCCGATTCTGATCGTACTGCACTAGGCTAACCCTTTTTCCCATTACACACAAGAACAACCGTCAATTCGGAACGAACTTCCACAGTCGACAACCGAATGAACCGAGTGCCCTATAGGCATAAATTCTCACATTAGCGATAGTACCACAATCTCCATACTTGATTTTAAATCTTTAATCAATCCAGTGACTACATGTCACACTTATACAATCTTTCCTTAGGATAAACTCCCACGACCTTCTGCACCAGGTAACAAGTCTGCACATCCATACCACCGGTCATACTAAGGCTGTAAAGCAAATCGGGAATCCGCAAATCAGAACACAAAGCCCCTTACACAGGACACCGATCTCAGGTGATGCTAAAGGCAATACCAGCTCACTCTAAACATCTGAATTATTCCCTGCTCATCCGACCCTTGACATTCTTATCAACACCGAACCGCAACCTTGATCCTCAACTTCCAATTCCCATGCTACCCACTGCACTTAATCATGCCAAATACGCAAGAGTACAAGAATTTCATCATAACTCCCGAACCACTGATAGGGTACACCCATTCTGATAATTCTCCTATGAATCCGAAGTTATTTTCTCTTATTCCTCCAATGCTACATCATAGACCGAAGACAACATAAAATGCTCCAAGTCCCTTTTCATAATCTGCTACAAAAGCTCGATACTCAGCCATACTATGAACTCGAAATCCTTAGGTATCGCACTTTAACTTTTTAATCCACTAGGACCGTTGTTGAGAGTCACCCACTCTGACTCGGTCCCAAATATAATCAACTCCAAGGCCCTGCTAGCACAGGTACACCCTCTCAAAGAAGCAACCGACTAAATTCCTTTTCCTTGTACATCACATCCCCACGAAGCATAAACTCCGACTCTTCCGAAAACCTGAACATGAATCGATAAGGCCAATTACATCACACATTCCTCAAATCCTTTGCTCAAATTACCATTGATGTTCTCTTTCCTTAGTCATGATAACCCGCCAATACACCGATAACCAGAAACCGCACAAATTGACAACTACGCAATCCAATCATAGACGGAGGGGCTCTCCAACTTAGTTTGAAGCTACCATTGCATAACTCTAGAACCCACCGAGATTCCTTATCCCCTATTGACATGATCTTGCACAACCAACCCGCCAAATTCCTCAAAATCCTTATGTTAAACATTTCATGAACATTCTAAATCACTAGCCACATTCATATATCCGACCTCTTACTGGATAGACAGTAAAATTCTTTGTAGAAGCTTCATCAACACCACACAACCGCTAAACTGCTCACAGGAGATATCCCACCTGTGAAAATTCCATGCCGACATCCTCCAACAACGCTGCATCGAGTACAATTACCACGAAACCAATAAACCATCCTGATCCTGTGCTCATTCACCAGTTGTACAAGTCCGTTCACTCCTCATGGACATCAACAAAAGGTGCGACAATACATTCCAATCCAAAGTCATGTTGTATCCTGCTTCATATTAAGCAACTTCCTCCTGTCACACCCAATCTTTCTCAATATAGCAGCTAATATTCCAAATTAAGCCCGTAGATCTAGTCACTGTCCACCATGAATCCCAAATCACTCTAACTTTTTCCAAGGCGTGTGGCTATCCTACCACAGAACCCATATGCTACTCTGCCACTCTCCCACTTTGGTCAAACTCTCTCCTTTAAGAAACTACTCGACTTCTGTTTTCTTACACTTGGCTTTCTAGAAGTTTAACCACTGCAAGACACCTCCCACATGTCCTTCCTCATCCTTCGCTGCCCAGTTGTTGCCCCAATTCCAAATCTATCTATGTAACACTTGAACCAATAGATAGCTACCACTCTAAACCTCTCCGAAGATCATCCTTCTCGAGCCATCAACATTAGGATTACTGATTCGATTCTGAACCACATCACACTGTGACATCTGACAGCCGCTTCCCCGACACCATTGACAATACTCTGTCCCAAAGGCGATTTGAAGAAGGCCATAACACCAACGAACTTAACACATTCAATCAAGGACAACGACACCACATCTCGGATGAAGATTCCACTACACTTGAAAATACCAAGTCTCTTTACTCCATCAATCCAACCTGAACATTCTTAGTCCAATTGCCTTTCCCTCTACTGGAAATAAAACACTGAACCTCTGAATCACGCATTGAGAAACACCTCCTTTTAATTCATTCATTTCCCCTATACGTAGACAAGTATCCTACCATTACTTTAATATTGTGCGATAACAACTCGTGAACATCATAGCAATTGGTGTATATCCCCAAAACCATCAGAAATACAGCTACGGAGCTGAGATGATAGAACATCCTTCCACAAGGCGACGACATCGGCCCAATCGAATACACAGGGAGAAACATCCTTCTCTACATCAGTAGTGCCATTAAAATTCCACGATTCAAAATTTATAACAAGCGCTTCACGTCGCATAAGATTGAATGGGAGGGAAATGAAGGCATAAGCCTCAAAGGAATCAAATCGCACAATGAGGAATCAAGAAGGGAAGTGCTCCTAACAGTCCTGTAGTCTCTCGAAGATAAGTACAGATGTCTTTGTACCGATCTGCAAGACTCTACGAGACTCGCTCATGACTCATAACACCTAAGTGAACCTAGTGCTCTGATACCATGTTGTCACGACCCAAAATCCATTAAAGGTCGTGATGGCGCCGGACACCGCTGTCAGGCAAGCCAAAAATAAATACTTAATTTGGTTCTCATTTTTAATATTTTTGAAATCATATTTTCCTTCGATTAAATAGTAAAAGATGGATTTCACAGCGTAAATAATAATATTCTTAACAATTTCAATACAGAACAACCCATAATCACCCCAAAACCCGATGTCACAAGTGCATGAGCATCAACTAGGAATGTAAAATAAAATACAACATCTGTCCGGAATACAAATTTGGACAGGAGAATATAAATACTCTGAAGGAGACTCTGCCGGCTGCGAGTTGTAATATGGAATGCAGCTCACGTAAGTCCCCACATGCATACACGCCTCTATTCTCACAAGACCACTAGTCAAATATGTACCTGCACAAAAATGTGCACCAAGTGTAGTATGAGTACGAAATCAACGTGTACCTAGTAAATTTATAATAATTTTCAACTCCGCTCAAAAACTTAATAAAGCAACCCTCGGGCCCACATGCTCGGATTCCAAAAATTTTCGAAGATAAATATTACCCATAACCTCACGAACTCAAATATATAATTTATTTTCAATTCCATGTCCAAATTCGTGGTCAAAATCCAAAAATGCCAATTTCTAGGTTTTCAATCAAAATCCCACAATTTCTACTAATTTCCATGCTTGAATCCATATAAAACCATGTATTTAACTCCAAATAGGTGGGAATTACTTACCTCATAATAGATGATCAAATTTCCTCTTCAAAAGCTCCAAAAATCGCCCAACCAAAATGAAATATGAAGGAAATTGGGCCAAATCCCGTCTTTAAAATGACACTGCCCAGCACCTCTCGCATCTGCGGCTCCGTACCTGCAGAAATTCCATCGCAGGTGCGGCTCCAGCTCGGCCCAACAGTCCCGCATCTGCGCGTCCACTTCTACGGTCCATGCGCCACACCTGCTCCCATAGCCCGCTTCTTCGTTGCCCACTTCGCACCTGCGCCTTCGCAGGTGCGCCCAAATGTTCCGCACCTGCGAACCTCCTCTCCTTCGCACCTGCGACTAGTGACTCTCACCCGCGACCCTTTTCATGCAGGTGCAATTGCACCAGATAGAAATCCACCCGAGGCCCTCGGGACCTCAACCATATATACCAACACGTCCCAAAACACATCACTAACTTAGTCGAGCCTTTAAATCACATCAAACAATGCAAAAAATATGAATCACCCTCCAATTCAAACTTAGTGAACTTTGAAACTTCAATTTCTACAATCGATGTCGAAACCTATCAAATCACGTCTGATTGATTTCAAATTTTGCACACAAGTCACATTTGACATTACGGACCTACTCCAACTTCTAGAATCAGAATCCGACCCCGATAACAAAAAGTCCACTCCCGGTCAACCTCTCCATAACCTTCAAATTTCTAACTTTCGCCAAATGACCCCGAAATGACCTACGGACCTCTAAATCCACTTCCGGAAGTGCTCCCAATACCAGAATCACCATACGGATCTATTCCCTAGCTCAGAATCCCAAATGGACATCGATAACATTGAAATACACCTCAACCCAATTTTCATGAAATTTTTCCAAAATTCCAACTTCCATAATAGGAACCGAAACACTCCCAGGTCATCCAAAACCCGATCCGGACATATGCTCTAGTCCAAAATCATCATACAAACCTGTTGGAACCTTCAAATCCCGATTCTGAGGTCGTTTACTCAAAAATCACACTTTAGTCAATTCCTCCAACTTAAGTCTTCCAAAATTAGAATTTTCTTTGCAAATCAACTCCGAACTTACCGAAATTGAATTCTGACCACGCGTACAAGTCATAATACCTGAAGTGAAGCTGCTCAGGGTCTCAAACCGCTGAACGACGTGCTAGAGGTCAAAACGGCCGATCGGGTCGTTACAGGAGGTAACCAGCGATTGAGAGCTTGTGTTTACTATTCAGAGGAGGATTGTACTACGTATTTATATTTGTTTATACCGCTTATTTATTCTGACTCATATTTGGTTACTACTTATTATATGATTTGTTGGATCACTAGTAAGTGTCGATGTTGATCCCTTGTCACTACTTCTCTCTGGTTAGGCTAGATACTTACTGGGTATGCGTTGATTTACGTACTCATGCTACACTTCTCCATTTATTATGCAAGTATATATATTTCTAGTGATCTTTTGGGCACAAAGGAGCATCTATCGCGGGGAATTTACGGTGAGCTGCATCTCATGTTAGGATCCACAGCATACAGAGTCTCTATCATAATTATTTATATTTTTCTGTCTATCTTGTATTCCAGACAGATATTGTATTTTCATTGTATTATCGGGTAGATGCTCATGCACTTGTGACATCGGGTTTTGGGAGTTCTTACTAGATGTTTATTATTGTAGTTCACGTAATTATTATCATTTTACCTTGTAAATTTATATTTTATACGAAAATTGGTAAATAAAATCACGGGTTTCCTATGAGTACCAGATTTTACTATATTTATCTAATGAGACTTATGATTTGAAAAATAATAAACTGAGTAACTAAGTTGATTAGTCATTATTGGCTTGCCTGACAATGACATTAGGCGCCATCACGGCCTATAGTGGATTTTGAGTCGTAACAGCTTGGTATCAGAGTGTTAGGTTCGCTTAGGTCTCACGAGTCATGAGCAAGTCTAGTAGAGTCTTGCGGATCGGTACAAAGATGTCTGTACTTATCTTCGAGAGGCTACAGGCTGGTAGGAGCACTTCCCTTCTTGATTTCTCGTCGTGCGATTTGATTCCATTGAGGCTTATGCCTTCGTTTCCCTTATATTCATTCTTATACGATGTGGAGTGCTTTCTATCAATTGGGCATCGAAGAATTGTAATGGTGCCGCAGATGTGGTGCATGATATTTTTCCCTACATATTCGAGTGGGCTATTGTCTTCGCCGTATGGAGGGATGTTCTGTAATTTTAGCCCATTATTTGTGTTGCCTACAATCGAGAATTGATACTTGCAAATTTGGAGGGATTCTTGTTAATGTTATGGTGTCACCGCCCTTGATTGAATGTATTGAGGCTCATCGGCATGCTAATCTTCATTTGTTTGCCTCTGGGCATGATGTTTTAAGATGGAACCTAAGAAGGAGTTATCAGAGATTGTTGTGTGCTGCGACTTCAGGACCGAATAGGTGTTCCCGGTGTTGATGGCTCGAAGGATATGATCTCTGAGGCGGTTTTTATCCCTACGAAATTTTGAATATGGTGAGAAGGGATTAATAACATATTGTTGGACCTTCGGGGCATGTTAATGAATGAAGGGATACTTACGGATGGCGGATCAGTGCAGACCAATGGAGGTTAGTTGATTTCATGATGGATGCAACTATAGCAATAAAGTTAGAGGAGGTCGAGATGAGGGTACACAGATGGGCTATCTCCTGTGAGCAGGTTAGCGCTTGCTTCACTTTTGATGAGGTTCCTACGAAGAGTTTTACTTCCTGCCCAAGATGATGTATGTTCTACGATGTGAGCTAGGGATCGCTTGAAGAAGATGGTATGACTATCAAGAGCTCGAGTGTGCGATTGTGGCTGATAATTCGGGATGTGTTATGATTAGTGCAACAAGAACTTAGGAGAAATTTGGTTGACCAATGGTGCGAGATCATGGTAACTGGGAAGAAGTGGTCGTTGTGGGATTTGGATCTATGTGATTATAGTGTAAAGCTAAGTGGGGGAGCCCACCATCTATGATGATGTGCCTTTGTAGTTTCGGGTTATCAGTGCATTGGTGGATTAGTTATGACCGAGAGAATGAGAAATTTTGGACAAGGAAGTTTGACGTATATGTGTTACATTTCGCCTTATTGATTCATGTGCAGGTGTTGGGAATGACTCAGAAGTTATGCTTTTGTGGATGTGATGGGCAAGGAAAATGATTCATCCGGTTGCTTCATGGGAGTGCTCATGTTCTAACGAAGCACTAGTTATTTGGTTAAATAATCGAGATTGGATTAGAGTGGGCGATTCTCAACAATGGTCCTAGTGGATTCAAGATTTAAGGTGTCGTGCTTAAGGATTTTTGGGTTTGTTATGTGGCCGAAGGCTGGTTTTTGTAGCAAAGTGTGAAAGGTACTTGGAGTATTCTATGTTATCATTGGGTCTGCGGTGCAGTGTTTGAGAAGTGGGAGGAACGACTTTAGATTCATAGAAGATCTAATTAGCGCAGGTGCATCAGTTGGAGATACTATGGAGTGCACGAGGAGGGTATGAGATGGCTTATGGGTATTGAAACGACGTGGTCTCGCAATTTGTTCATTCAGAATGAGTGTTTATTGGGATCTGTCATATGATTGAATAGAGGTATTAATTTTGATGGCAAGTCAAGGAGAAATCGGAAGAAGGCGAGTCAGCCTAGTAGTGGTTTGGATTGGCATAGTTAAGGAAATGATCGGTTCCTTCGGTGTGGTAAAACTATACAGGTGATTTGTGACTGTACGTGCGAGATTGGCAGCCTCCGTGATTTGATTGATTTGGAGGTATTTGATTATGATGGTTCTGTTATGTGTAAATAGATTCCGAAAGAGTTATTGTAGTTTAGACTACAAATGGAGGTCTGATTTTTTGCGATTATGGGAATTGGTTGCATGTTGCAATTGTTCTTATGAAATAAGTGGAGTGAAGGGGGCTCTAGCCGATGAAGTTTTTATTCTACTTGTGGTTCAGGGGATTTTGATGAAATTTTTGGACTCTCGCGTAAAGACATGATGGGTGCAATGAGCGGTATGGAGATTAGAAGTTGAGGATCAGGGTTGCTGTTCGGTTTTGATAAGAATGTCACGAGCTCGGAGGAGCGGGGGAAGGTTTAAGGTGTTCAGAGTATGCTGGCATTATTTTCGGGCAGTCTGAGAATGGTCTGCTTTGTGGAAGAAGTGTTGGGTATTGAAATGCGGATGCTTGTCTAACACTATGGAAATAACATGGTCGACGGCCATTAATGTTCAGATTTTACTACCTGGTGCAGAAGGTCGTGGGAGTATATCCCACGAGAAGATCGTATAAGTATGATGTGTTAGTCATTTGATTGTTAGATATTGAAATCAGGTATGGAGATTTTGGTGTTGTCGCCAATGGGAGAGGTTATGACTGAGAGGTACTCTATTCCTTTGGTTGTGGTCCTGTGTAGCTTGTCGTTATTGCACCTTAGCCGTGCTTGAGTTTTTGTAGCGCGTGGCGCTATCCGTCTCCCCAGGGTTACTTTTTTGCACTTGGCGTACTTGTGGCCGATATTCAGGTATTTTGTAGGTATAAGCATTATGGCTTGATGGGTACTTCGTTATTTATTGTTACGTGTGGATCGGGTGGCACACCGCCACGGGTATGTTGTTTGGATAGGGTTGCACGCCGCAAAGGTATCATGTGTTGATCGGGTTGCACGTCGCAATTGTGAGACGTTGAGTACGGTTCATTATACTAATTTCTGTGTATTTTGTTTCTCATTCTCTGAGAAAGGTTCATACCATCTGTTTGGCTATTTTATTCGTTACGTGGGCTGTATAGTTCTTTCCCAGAGTTCATTCTTCCTTATGTGTCATATTCACATTGTATCTTGTTGGCGCATCGATTGCGTTATATGAGATTTTAGTCAATGTGTGAGGTGGCTTATTGCCTGAGCAACTTGTACTGGGTGAGACGAGATTTTTAGACCTGAAGTTGGTGTGATCGGATTTATGTAAGGTATAGTAAAGAGAGAATGTCACCATTCAGTTCAGAATGATATAACAGTTCTTGTTAAACGGAGAAACTCCATGAGTTATTAATTTGACGGGTGGTTATGAGTTCCTACACATCTCTTTTATCGTTTCGATATTGTGAGGGTTGAGACCAAGTTCATATATGTTATGAGGTATACTACGGGCATCGGGTCAGTGAATTTGCAGCTGTTGTGCTTGGAGGAGGTTACCATAGGCAAATGAGTTACGTGGTGCATTATGTGATGTCAGCATGGGTGCATGATCATGTGTTATGTCAACATGTGGAAATTTATACAATGTTCGTATGTTAGAATCATGTCTCTTAGAGAATTTCGGATGTTGGAATTTGGGTTCTAAGGCTTGTGGACTAAAGTAGTAGGAATGATCTTCAGTCTGGCTCAAGAAAATGTGCTCATATGGGTTGTGGTGGTACGGGTAGGTGCACGGAGTGTTAAATAGTGATTTTGGGCAACTCTGGAGCGGTTCTTGGCACGTTCGAGGATGGACGTATGTTTAAGTGGGGGAGAAAGTAACGACCCGACCGGTCATTTTGAGATCTAGCGCGTCGTTCGGCGGTTTGAGGCCTTGAATAGCTTCACTTCATGTTTTATGACTTGTACACGTAGTCGGAATCGGATTTTGGGGTTGATTTGGATGGAAAATTCTCAATTCGAAAGCTTTAAGTTGGAAAAGTTGACCAAGGTTTGACTTTTGAGTAAACGACCTCAAAATCGGGATTTGAAGGTTCCATTAGGTTCGTATGTTGATTTCAAACTTGGGCATATGTTCGGGTTGAGTATTGGGTGGTCCGGGAGCATTTCAGCGCATATTGTGGAAGGTTGGCATTTTTAAAGTTTAAGAGTTTCTTAAGTTTGATTTGAAGTGAATTTTGGTGTTATCGGTGTCCGTTTAGGTTTCCAAGCCTTGAAATATGTTCGTAATGTGATTTATGACTTGCACGTAAAATTTGGCATCATTCCGGGATGTTTAAGTGTAATTCGAACGCGTTCGGCGAAGTTTGAAAGTAAAAAAGAAGGTTTCGATCGTCGATTCGTACTTTTGTTGTTGTTTGGTGTGATTGAAGGCCTCGAGTAGGTTTGTGTTATGTTTTGGGACTTGTTGTTGTGATTGGGCGGGGTCCCGAGGGCCTTGGGTGTGTTTTGGGATGGTTTCAGACCAAGTTTGGGTGATTTGCAACTGCTGGTGCTGGTGTCTGGTTTTCTTCTTCGCGAACGCGAAGGGTCTTATGCATTCGCGAGGAAGGATTTTGGGGCTGCTGGGATTTGCCCATCGCGAACGCGATGAAGGAGACGCGAATGTGGAGAAGAGGATGGGGTAGCCTACGCGAATGCGAAAAAGGAAGGGGAGCTCGGGTGTCACGACCCAAAATCTAACTAGCTGTGATGACACCTAACCTCACCCGCTAGGTAAGCCAAATAACAACAATCTGATTCAATTAATATTAACTAACTCCAATACACTTCCAAGGATTGATAGTACCAATCATGAGCTTCCAAGATTAGAATTTATAAAACTGGTATAAAAAAAAAATGTCATATGTTTGAAATATACATGAACATATTACATTTCTAAAGCTACCATGAACAAAAGGCAGCAATGACTGGAAGCAGGTACATCTTCATATCCAGCTCCCGTCATGTATAACAGCATCAACATCCAAAATCTGCACGCAGTGTACAGAAGTGTAGTATAAGTACAACCGACCCCATGTACTCAATAAGTAACAAACCTAACCTTAGGTTGAAAGTAGTGACGAGCTGGGACAACGGTTAGAGTCCAACTCCAATAACCCGCAACAGTTCATAAAAATATAATAAAGATGGTACAAGAAATAACTCAAATAATAAATGCTCAGCTCGTTTACAATTCCGGAAAATAAATATTTTCTTTTCAAGTATAACAGTAAAACTCAAATGTTTTGCCGAAATCACTGAAAGAATTAGTAATCTAAAATCTGTGATTTTTCTCAAAAACTTTTAACTACAGATAAGAAATCTCATTATCAGATGACAAGAGGAAAAATACTTCTCTACGCCTACATATCAAGTATGCATGTCTAATGCAATGCAACACAATGATGAACTTATGTACTCACTCTCTCAGAGTACTCAATCACTCAATACTGTATATGGCCAATCCAGCCCAATGAAGGTCCATCCTATATATATATATATATATATATATATATATATATATATATATATACACACACACACACACACACACACACACACACACACACACACATACATACATACATAATAACTGTCATTCAGTCACTCAGTACTGTACATGCAAGATCCATGCCCAGGTAAATTATAAATAAATAAGGCAACTCCATGCCCTGGGAAGTCCATCCCAAATATAAATAAATAAGGCAACTTCATGCCCTGGGAAGTCCATCCCAAATATAAATAAATAAGGCAATTCCATGCCCTGGGAAATCCATCCCAAATATAATATCATATGCGCTCACTATGGGGGGTGCAGACTCCGGAGGGGCTCCTTCAGCCCAAGCGTTATAATAAGCCAATCTGTCCTACTGCGGCGTGCAGCCCAATCCCACAATAATAAAGCCTATCTGGCCTGCGGCGGCTTGCAGCCCGATTCATAAATAATAAAGCCTATAAGGCCTGCTATGGCATGCAGCCCGATCCATATAATAATATATATAAAGCTAATATGTCCTGCTACGGCGTGCAACCCGATCCCCTCAATATCACTCACAATCTGGCCCTTAGGCCCCAACTTAATCGTCAATCTCTCCAGTCTCTCGGCTCACAATGTCATGAAATCAGCCCAAAATTATGATATGATGTATCAATAAATAGCAACAGAGACTGAGATATGATATAAAATGAATGAACATGACTGAGTATAAAATTACAATTTAAACAAATAATTCAATAGCAACATGACCTCTGTGGGTCTCAATAATACCGGCATATAGCCTCAGCATGATTTTTAACATGATTCTCAGCTCAATTTCTTTAACACATGAAAGTACATGGATAATGCCAAGATTATTTGACTATAAAATTCCACGAACTCAATTACGTCACAATTTCTACGGTACACGCCCATACGTCCGTCACCTAGCATGTGCGTACCTCCAAACAAATCACATAATGCGTATATTCAGGGTTCATACCCGCAACTCCAAGTTTAGAAATGTTACTTACTTCGAACAAGTCGAATCCAATGCCGAGCAAGCTAAACAATTGCTCCGGGAATTTCATTCTGCGCGTATCCACCTCTGAACGCCTTCCTATCTCCTCAATTAATAACCAACTATCCGAAATTGAAATTTGCCCTTTAATGACACTACAACGATCCACTACACTAAGTAACTTCAATCTACAATATCAACATCCAATGGGACCAACATTAGTAACTAATTCCATAGTTTAAGCCATTTAGACACTTTATCAAATACCTAGTAGGCATAAATCTCTACATCTCTTAACCATAGAATTAGTTCATCCAACTACCACCATTTACCAACAATTTATCCCACCATAATTATTTAACAATTTATACTCCCAACATCACATGTGTGACCAACCATTCACACCCAACCAACAAAATTCCATCAAATAATCACTTTTCAATCTCTACAATGGTTATGCATTTAAATTGGGAACTTATGGCTTCCAATCACCATCCCATAAGTTCCAATACTTAATTCATACTAATATTCTCATAACAAATCCATGCATGTAAGTCTAAGGGTGTAGGATTACCTTTTGGAAGAAATCTTGCCAAAACCCTCTTTTGAGTTCTTGAAGAAATTTCTTGAAGATCTAAGGATTTCATGGTGGATTGAGTTAGTTTTATGGTGGAATTCGAATGAAACACTAAATTAGTAGGGATTACTCACCTTGAAGATGGGAGGAGTTGGAGGTATTGAGAGAGTGGAGGAAAACCCCAAATTCGGCCAAGAGGAATGGGGAAAATGAACCCCCGAATTGACTTAAAAAGAGCTGGAGCTCTGGCGCGTCTATTCTAGCGAAGTGTGCCTCACTTTGCTGTCCACTGCATGTAAGGGAAGACAGGATCTGCGTATGGTCTGGCGAAGCGAGCCTCGCTTCGCTGTCCGCCAAAATAATTGGGTGGTCTAACTTTAGTAATTTGATCATAACTTTTAGTAGGAAAGTCCAAATGACGAACAGTTGGATGCGTTGGAAACTAGACTCAAAGAGATACACTCTAGGCACAAAATTCATGGAAAGTATCTTCACATTATGAGAGTTATACCCATTAAAAGGAAGGTGTTGTGCAAATTAAGACACCTTTTCCACTTAATATTTCCAACTTTTGCCAATTAGTGCCGAAACCTTCTAGAATTATCCAAATGAAAATCCGGACATACGCCCAAGTCCAAAATTATCATACAGAGCTATTGGAACCATCAAAACTCCATTCCGAATTTGTTTGCACAAAAGTCAAACTCCAATCACCCTTTTTTATTTAATCTTCCAACATGAAATTCATTCTTTCGAACTAATCCCTAAACACCTGAAAATCAAAACCGACAATTCACACACGTCATAATACATCATATGAAGCTATTCAAGGCTTCAGATAGTTGAAAGGAGCGTAAATGTTCAAAATAACAAGTTGGGTCATTACACTCTCGAGGTACCGCTTCGTAGTCCCAAAAGTAAATATGCAACATGGGAGCTCCCGAGGTACCGCCTCATAGTCCCAAAATAAATATGCAACATGGGAGCTCCCGAGGTACCGGCTCGCAGTCTCAAAAGTAAATATGCAGTAGGGGAGCTCCCGAGGTACCGTCTCATAGTCCCAAAAGTAAATACACCACTCATAACCTATGTAACGACGAATTTACAAAAAGGAATCCTACAGTTAAAGACTGAATACGAAATCAAGGAAACAGGTAATTCAACTAAACATGTTGCACAAATTGCAAGTAAGAGTTAAAACACGTAGACATGCGATATTAGGCTAAACATGATGACTACACAATTCCAAGGAATCAATTACGTCACAGTTTCTACGATGCACGCACACATGCCCGTCACCTAGCATGTGCGTCACCTCCAAATAAATCACATAACACGTATAACTAGGGTTCATACCCTCAACTCCAAGTTTGGAAATGTTACTTACCACGAACAAGCCGAATCCAATGTCTAGCAGGCTAAACAATGCTCCAGAAATTCCATTTTGCGCGTATCAACCTCCGAACGGCTCAAATCCCGATGATTTCATTAAAAATCCCTTGAAAATAAGATCGCCACAAATGGAGCCTTTTTAATTCAGCTCTTTAGTGATATTAAAACCTCGCACTACTCTTACAACTTCAATGTACATCAACATAATTCAATTGGACCAATATTAGTAAATAAATTTCCCGATTTTTGGTCATTTAGGCATTTTATCAAACACCTAGAGTGCATAAATCTCTACATCTATTAACCATGGAATTACTTCATCCAACTACTTCCATTTACCAATAATTTATAACTTCCAATTATCACATGCGTGACCATTCATCCACACCCAAGCAACAAAATTATATCAGTTAATCACCTTTCAATCTCTACCATGGTTAGGTATTTAAATTGGGAATTTATGGCTTCCAATCACCATACCATGATTTCCAATACTTAATTCATACTCATATTCCTATAATAAATCCGTACATGTAAGTCTAAGGGTGTAGGATTACCCTTTTTGGAAGAAATCTTGCAAAACCCTCTTTTGAGTTCTTGAAGAAATTTCTTGAAGATCTAAGGATTTCATAGTGGATTGAGTTAGTTTTAGGGTGGAATTGATGGAATGAAACACTAAATTAGTAGGGATTACTCACCTTGAAGATGGGGGGAGTTGGAGGTCTTGAGAGAGTGGAGGAAAACCCCAAAATTCGGCCAAGATAATTGGGGAAAATGAAACCCCAAAGTGAGTAAATAGCATTTTGAGTACCACAGGTAGCGTGGGGCACTACCTGTGGCCCAGTTTCCAGAACCTCAAGATTCCCAGCGCCAGGGCTAGCGCCCCACGCTACCCGGGGCGCTGGCGATGGGAAATCTTTTCTATTTCGCCCAGAAATGGGCATAACTCTCTCATACGATGTCTGAATTCGACGATTCTTTTTGCTATGGCTCCGTAATTTCAATATGGATATAATGCTTTAATAAAAACTGAATTTGGAGCCCATTTGCTTAATTTGATACCACTTATGCTTGAAGAAACGTCGTCGAAACATCCTAGAAATATCCAAATTAAATTCCGGGCATACGTCTAAGTCCAAAATCACCATTCGGACCTAACATAATCATCAAAACTCTGATCCAAGGTTGAATACAAAAACAAAACTCAAACTTGGTCATATTACATCATATGAAGCTACTCACGACTTCAAATAGTTTAAAGTAGTGTAAATATTCAAAATGACAAGTCGGGTCGTTACATTCTCCCCCACTTAAACATACGTTCGTCCTCGAACGTGCCAAGAGTTTTTCCTAAACCTTCAAATCACTATTCTACCTTACCACGCATATACCCGGGGGTGATCCCATGTCACCCTATTTCATATAGGCCTGACGACACAACATAATTGAAGATCATTAATTCAACCTTAGCCCATAAACCTTGGAATTCAATTCCCAACATTCAGAATTTATTTTCAAGACCCGAATCTCACATCTACACACTGTATAAGTCTGAACAAACTGTATCAAGCCATAACCATGACCCCAGATATAGTCACATAACATACTATATAACTCGCATACTCGTAGCAATAATTTCTAATCACCATAGCTGCTAAAAAAAGAACTCGATACCTGTGATAAACCTCATATCAAATAAAACCACGTTCAAAAATCTCCGTACACTGCCAATAATGAAAGAAACACTCAAAACCTCATAACCACTCATCAGATCAACTAGTCATGGAGCTCTCTCGCCCCAACCAGAACCATAATCACTTTTTAAGCCGACTTCCAATATTATTCTCCCAAATATACCGTAATTAAATCCGATAGTACTCATTCTAGGTCCAATGACCTCATCTCATCAAACACAACCACTTTATTGACTTGCAACCCCAACACAACCTAATATTTACAACCAACTCCTCAAATTTTGTGAAGAGAATAACCGTAGGCGCATGTGTACAATTCCTCAAATACGCTGCTCAAATAAATTTTTGTATCGTAGAGGAAGGAAACAATGAAATCAGATAAATTATCAAAGAAATGAAATTCCTACACACTGCACGGAAACACCCTTTGTGCCATGAACATATGATAATATAAAAATAATGGCACGGCATCACCCTTCGTGCTTTTACTCTCATCCTCACATGATAATGTAAATAAAGTGGCACGGTATTATCCTTCATGCATAATAATGTACATAAATGGCACGACATCACCCTTTGTGTTTTACACTCTTCTTTATCAAGCACATGTATATCATTAACAAGCAAGGTAGGAAGCATAAATAATATCAAGGAGAGTGTTTAAACGAATGTTCCAAATTGAACATAAATCACGACTTTCAAGCCAATAACAATTCAATAAACTTCAAGTACTTCATTATTCCAGTATTTCAACAAGTCTAAAAAATGATCTTCAACTCATGTATATAATTCAAAATCTCAAGAATAACGGTCGTAGAGTCGTATTTGTGATTAAGTATAATAAAGACCGGATTTAGCACATCAGTAATTTTCATAAAAGTCCGTCAGATTTTTAATGAAATTATAATAAGCTAAATCAAGGTTTCTAGCATTTATGTCATATTCATAGAAATCTAGGAGTAAATAAGACATGAAACAAGAGTATCACATAATTCTACAAAGCACAATAAATCGTATAATTTACCCCCGAGCATGATTAACCCTGGCACATGTATATATGCTCGTCACCTCATATATGTATCATCCCTGTATGTAGAAAACAATGGCAATTAGTAGGAAGAATTTTCTCAAAAATGTTAGGCAAAACACTTACCTCAAACAGGCCGCAACCCTGAAATAATATGCTTCTGAGAACTCCTAGTCTCCAAATTCATAAAACACATGAGTCACCGTAACTGGTCCCAACTCCATCACTCAAATGACTAACGCATCTTTCATGTACGATCATCCCACGAGGAATGCTTCTATAATTCTCCCGTTCCACCTAGCAAAATTTGAATATGAGCAGTCGATCAACCAGGCGAGTACCGTAATACCAACGAAATATCCGTAAGTCAAAACACAATGCGCCTTCTGAAATGCGCACACATCTCAGGAAATACCAAGTAGTAATAATATTCATCTAGTCATATAAAACCGTCCATGTTGTCTAAGAACTCATGACCATACCTCCAAAACTGAACTGTATACTTGCACATGCAAATCTCAATCTCACTCCACGCACCGCCTCTATTAGTCCATTACATGAAAATATGAGAACCTCATTAATACTCTGAGTCACCAGCAGAATACATACCCGGTTAGTTAAAAACATTCCATTTTCTTCCTTCCAGGAGGAAATCACAATACACAACACGTTCCCCACACCGGTAGAAAATATCCGGTTCAAACCATGGTAGAAACCATCAAGAACACTTTGAAATCCATTTGCACATAACCAAGCTATCAGAACTGAATTCCTCTAACTCAACCAAGCCACGCAGGTTACCAAACCCAAGAATATTGCCACCAAAACATCTATAAAATCTCACCACATCATAATAACTCCCCCATAGATACCACAACCGAAACACCCACTTTGATCAAATCTCATTTGTACCGCCCAAGCAACCAAATGACTTGTGCCCCACTAGCACAACAACACCGAAACAAGTAAATCCCCCCTTAACGCAACCGGTCAATTTCATACTCCATGTGCACTACATCTCGAGTCATCTTCGGTCTCAACCTCCGCAAGTCATAACTGATCCACAAGTACACCTCAGACCAAAAACTAATATTTACCACATAACCATGCGATCAAATTGTCAATAGCAGGCTCCCCTACTTGGCTCAAATCCATAGGGTAAAACATTTGATAACTTACAATACCCATACTCTATTATTGCCATAATCCCGCACCGAAATTCAACTAAATCCTTCATAAGCTCATGTGGCACACGCCATATAATACCTCAAATTATCTGCTAAGCTCGCCTTCATCCTTGTGATGGTCAAGTCAACTTACTCAACCAATCCAAATTCAAATCTCAACACATATAATCCGTTGGTAGAAAAGAAACCCTTCACACAACATCATAATGATAGCACATCCGTAGTTTACCCCGCAGGTGATAACCCACCTGCTTAGCTTCAAACTGACATCTCTCCATAACCTTTCACAGCCACAACTACTACGCCATCACTTAATCTTCCTGGGTCTGAACTCACCACAAGACATAAAAAATCTACTTCGTTCCACAATTAAACAACATGAAAAATCTTTCAACACACTTATAACTCGAGACTATACGTCACATCAAGACAGAAATCAAGCACCCAATAGTCCTTTTCACATCCCAAATAAACTCTTCCCGTCATATTCAAACAACCTGGATACATCCCGCAGTCACATCACACTCATCATATGGTCACCCAACCACTCATCGAGCCACAATTCCACTAGTAGGGACACTACCGGACTTATAAGTCCAAAAACACGTGCTCACACAACTGAAACTACCAAGCCTAAGCTGCGGTCCAAACCTGGCCTTAAGTCCTCCAGATTGGCCCATTACCAAAACATAGAATATACATCTCGCACCTTATCCATGAAATTCACAAGACGACGATGCACGGCTGATACCGAGCGCTCATATGCACATACGAATGCGTGGAAGGAATTTCAAGAGTTATGTTTCAAGCTGAATCAATTTCGCACGATAAGAAAGAAAGATGAGAAGTTTATCCTAAATGCCCTGTAGCCTCTCGAAGATAAGTATGGACATCATCATACCGATCCGCAAGACTTTACTAGACACTTGCTCATGACTTGTAGAACCTATGAACCTAGAGCTCTGATACTAACTTGTCACGACCCAAAATCGAATTAGCCGTGATGGCACCTAACCTCACTCGCTAGGTAAGCCAAATAACAACAATCCGATTCAATTAATATTTAACTAACTCTAATACACTTTCCAAGGATTGGTAGTACAAATCATGAGCTTCTAAGATTAGAATTTACAAAACTGGTGCGAAATAAAAAAAATATGTCATCTGTTTGAAATATACATGAACAGATATAAATTCTAAAGCTACCATGAACAAGATGCAACAATGACTGGAACACAGGCACATCTTCAGATCCAGCTCCCGCCATGTACAACATCATCAATATCCAAAATCTGCACGCAAGGTGCAGAAGTGTAGTATGAGTATAACCGATCCCATGTACTCAATAAGTAACAAACCTAACCTTAGGTTGAAAGTAGTGACGAGTTAGGACAAAGGTCAGACTCCAACTCCAATAACCCGCAACAGTTCATAAAAATATAATAAAGATAGTACAAGAAATAACTCAAATAATAAATGCTCAGATCGTTTACAATTCCGAAAAATAAATATTTTCTTTTCAAGTATAACAGTAAAACTCAAATATTTTGCCGAAATCACCGAAAGAATGAGTAAGTCTGAAATCTGTGATTTTTCTCAAAAACTTTTAACGACATATAAGAAATCTTCTTATCAGATGGCACGAGGAAAAATATATCTCTACGCCTACATATCAAGTATGCATGTCTAATGCAATGCAGCACACTGATGAACTCAGGTACTCACACTCTCAGAGTACTCAATCTCACAGTACTGTATATGGCTAATCTAGCCTAGGGAAGATCCATCCCAAATATATACATAATAACTGACATTCAGTCACTCCGTACTGTACAAGGTCAATCCAGCTTAGGGAACTCCATCCCAAATATAATAAATCAACAGCGCTCACTGTATGAGGTGCAGACTTTGAGGGGCTTCTTTACGTGCTGCACCGATAACTCACGTAATATAGTATCAATATCTGGATGATAAACAACAAGGGCGCTCCTGAGGTACCGCCTCGTAGTCCCAAAAGTAAATATGCAACAGGGGAGCTCCCGAGATACCGCCTCGTAGTCCCAAAAGTAAATATGCAACATGGGAGCTCCCAAGGTACCACCTCGTAGTCCCAAAAGTAAATATGCAACAGGGGAGCTCTCGAGGTACCGCCTCGTAGTCCTAAAAGTAAATATGCAACATGGGAGCTCCCTAGGTACCGCCTCGTAGTCCCAAAAGTAAATATACAACATGGGAGCTCTCGAGGTATTGCCTCGTAGTCCCAAAAGTAAATATACCACTCATAACCTATTGAACGACGAATGTATAGCAAGGAATCCTACAGTTAAAGACTGAATACGAAATCAAGAAAACAGATAATTCAATTAAGCATGTTGCACAAATTGCAAGTAAGAGTTAAAACACGTAGACATGCGACATTAGGCTAAACATGATGACTACACAATTCCACGGAATCAATTACGTCACAGTTTTGAGCTCCACATGTAGCGTGGGGCGCTACCTGTGGCCCAGTTTCCAGAACCTCAAGATTCCTAGTGTCAGGGCTAGCACCCCACACTACCCGGGGCACTGGCGATGAGAAATCTTTTCTATTTCGCCAAGAAATGGGCATAACTCTCTCATACGATGTCTGAATTTGACGATTCTTTTTGCTATGACTCCGTAATTTCAATACCGTATCTATTGCTTCAATCAAAATTGAATTTGGAGATCATTTGCTTAATGTGATACCACTTATGCTTGAAGAAACGACGTTGAAATATCTTAAAACTATCCAAATTAAATTCCGAGCATACGCCCGATTCCATAATCACCATCCGGACCTAATAGAATCATCAAAACTCTGATCCGAGGTCGAATACAAAAAAAAATCAAACTTGGTCATAATACTTCATATAAAGCTACTCAATACTTCAAATAGTTGAAATGGGCGTAAATATTTAAAATAACAAGTCGGGTCGTTACATGGGACCTGCCAGGTGTTAAGCCTTCGCGAACGCGAAAGGAAGGGGTCAGAAGGCTTCGCGATGGATTTTCCGCGATCGCGAAGAAGAGCGGGCATGTGCAGATTGATTTAATGGGGGAGTTAGCCCATTTCTCTCCCATTTTGCATTTGGTTGGGCGATTTTGGAGCTCATGGAAGGAAGATTCTCATCATCTATGTCAAGGTAAGTAATTCCCACATATTGTTAACTAGCTACATGGATTCCACAAGGATTTAAACATGAAAATTAGTAGAAATTGTTAGATTTTGAAAGAAACCTAGAATTTGATATTTTTGGATTTTTACCACGAAATTGGACATGGAATTGGGAATAAATTATATATTTGAGTTCGTAATGTTATGAGTAATGTTTATCCTAAAATATTTTCGAAATCCGGGCACGCGGGCCTGAGGATTGACTTTGTTGACTTTTCGAGCGGAGTTGGGAAACATTATAAATTATTAAATTATACGCATTACAGTATGTTTTGATTGGTTTGCACATTGTTTGACTAGTTTTGGATCGACGGGCATTAGGTCGAGGTGCAAGAGAGGTGTTGGAGTTGGTTATGGAACTTTGGAGCGAGGTAAATCTCCTGTCTAACTTTATGAGGGGGAATTTACCCCGTAGGTTTAATATTCTTATGTGTTACATATTGTGGAAGCTACGCACGTATGAGGTGATGAGTATCCGTGCGTATGCTAGAATTCCTGATTATGTCCGGGTAGACTTAGGTTCACGCCATGCTTTAATTGTACTATTTGAGTTATCCTTGCCTATTTAATTCTTTTATTTCGTGTTACGACTGGAGACTTGGCTTGCGTAGAGTAATAGAATTGCTATTTTAGAGATTTGACGAACTACTTAATTAGCCGTAGAATAATTGTGCTTCCCTTACGAATTTCTCCCGCTTTGTGCGCTTTCATCGAAAAGCTTTCCTTAATATTCACAACTCACATGTATATTCGTGAGTGGGGTCAAGGACCCGGTAAAGCTTCTCACTCTTATGGGATCAGGCCCTTCGCCTCGGCAGTACCACACTCTTATGGGATTGGGTCATTCGCCTCGGTAGTACCACATTCTTATGGAATCGGGCCGTTCGTCTCGACAGTATCATATTCTCATGGGATCGGGCTATTCGCCTCGGCAGTATCACATTCTTATGGGATCTGGTTGTTCGCCTTGGCATTTCTATAAAACATTCTTTTGGGATCGGTCGGTTCGCCTTGGCAACTTTAAGAAACACTCTTATGGGATCAGGTCGTTCGCCTCGGCAGAATCGTGCGTAGTATTCGACAAGAAGTCAGTGTATCTGTGAGTTTTCCTGATTTGAGTTGTGATGACCTATCTGGAGGGGACCATTTTACATATATACTCCGGTTGAGGAGGTAACCGATGATTAAGAGCTTGAGTTTACTGTTCAGAGGAGGATTGTACCACGTATTTTATTTGTGTATACCGTTTATTTACTCTGACTCATATTTGCTTACTACTTACTGTATATGATTTGTTGGACCACTAGTAAGTGTCAATATCGACCCCTCGTCACTACTTCTCCGGGGTTAGGCTAGATACTTACTAGGTACTCGTTGATTTACGTACTCATGCTACATTTCTGTACTTATTGTGCAGGTATATATATTTCTGGTTGTCTTTTGGGTGCAACAGAGTAGATATCGTGGGGACTTTACGGTGAGCTACATCCCATGTTACGATCCGCAGCATACGGAGTCTCCATCATAATTATTTATATTTTCATGTCTATCTTGTATTCCAGACAGATTTTGTATTTTCATTGTATTATCGGGTAGATGCTCATGCACTTGTGACACCGAGTTTTCGGGGTTCCAACTGGATGTTTATTATTGTAGTTCATGTAATTATTATCATTTTACCTTGTAAATTTATATTTTATACGAAAATTGATAAATAAAATCACGGGTTTCCTATGAATACTTGATTTTACTCTATTTATCTAATGAGACTTATGATTTCAAAAATAATAAACTGAGTAACTAAGTTGATTAATCTCCGTTGGCTTGCCTGACAGCGGCGTTAGGCGCCATCACGGCCTATAGTAGATTTTGGGTCGTGACACAAACGAAAGAAAGATGACTTTAATAGATAATTTGGGATAGTTGAGTGACCATTTAAGTAACGGATTTGAATGATTTTTTTCTTCTTCTGTGGAAGAACATGGTTCTAGTTTTAGAGCACCTAATCTGCTCCCTCTTTTTCTCATAAGTATTATTGTTATTTTTTATTATTATATTAGTTTTAATTTTATTACTATTGTTGTTTATTTTACTTTGGTTATCTTTACTAGTTTTGCTGTCAATACTTTTCTTTTCTTTAATTATTTTATCTTAACTCTTTTTACTTTTGTATTTTTCAATGTTGTTTTGAAAATGTTTTTTGTGAGCTGAGTGTCTTTCGGCAATAATCATTCTACATCACACAAAGTAGGGGTATGGCCGAGTATACCCCATCCTCCCGAAACTCCATTTGTGGAATCGCACTCAGGCGCGGAACTAGTACTTTCGTTTTGCTGCTTGTTCCATTTGTCCTAGTATGACTTTTTTGAAAGGGTAAAGTATATTAATTACCTATTTGGACCACATAGGTCTTGTATTAGTTATTTGAACACTTAGGAACACTACATCTTGTTTAAAGGTCTAAAATATTAAAACAGAACAAATTAAACCGAAATATTAATGATGTTTCGTTCACAACAAGAGTTTTGTTCTTTACTTGAAAAGAGTAGCAAAGAGACATAATATAGTTTTAGAAGCCAAATATCGCAATCTACTAAATTTAAAATAAATATGTCGGCTCAAGCCTAAGGCCATTAAAGCAATTGCTGCGCCTAAAAAATTAAATTCCCCAAGTGGACCAAATTATTAAAATATATGTGTACTATTCAAATGTTTAAAATTATTTGGAATTGTTTTTGACACTTTATTGAGTGGCATAACCTTAAATATTTTTCTAAACATTACATAAGTTTTTGTAAACGGTAGAGATACACGCAAGATGGTTTGAACACCAGCGTTATAAACAAGTTTAGATAAAAATGTATACAAAATTTATTGTATAAATGCAAACCACTTATTAAAGTTTGGTTTTAAGCTAATAATTTTATCAAGGCATTAGTTTGAATGTTAGCATCCTTTTATAGTTGGATTTATAAAGTATATGTATATGTTGTATGTAACCGTGCATTTGGGAATGATATTCGATATTACAGTATCTTTTTAAAAGTCATATATCATACCAAATAACAAAACTTTAAAAGTTCATATCGAATACAAAGTCAAATATTCAGACGTCAAAAGTTTATAGTAAATGCTAGTGCACCCTTTATGGCCTTAAATGCAACATGAGTGAACCCACAACAATACAAAATTAACTTAAAGTTGATCAATCTTGTTAATTTATTTTCTGATATATTTTTCTTTTACTAGTTCCATGATTTTTGACACGAGCAAGTCTATGAAGATCTGGAAAGATCATCAGGAAGAGAAATATTTTATTGGATCAAAAGAGAACAAATGTACAAGATAGCGAGAAGTTAAGAAACAAGATATACTTAACACTACTAGAAAATGGCCTAAAATCGTCCAGAAATACCGACCGAAATCGGTCGGAAAACTGAAAAATCCAACCAATTTTAATTCGTCGAAATTAGATTGGTCGGTAATAAATAGCGATCGAAGTCGGTCGCAATTTCTGACCGATTTCGGTCAGTCAATTAAACTTTACAAACGATCCAAAAAGAAAAAATCTGCCGAAAAATCGACTGAAGTCGGTCGGTATTTTTAATTATGCAATTAAAAAATACACCATCTGGAAATAGAACCAGGGTCTATAATATGGCAGGATACTATTCTACCACTAGACCATTAGTACATTTTGGTTATAAGACTCTCTTTTATTTTATTTGTACTCTTTAATTGCATTTTCGCGCGAAAATAACCGACCTATTTAGGTCGATTTTATTAAAAATATAAAATTACCGATCGAAGTCGGTCGGTTTTTTAAAATGACTGATTAAAATAACCGACCGATTTCGGTCGGTTATTTTTGAATTTCAATTTTAATTTATTTTATATGAAAAATAGAGTGATTTCGGTCGATTTCTTAAAAAATAAATTTCGCGGGACGCTAAAATAGTTTCTCGCATTTTTGCGCCAAAAAAACCGACCGAAGTTGGTCGGTTTCGTAAAAAAATAAATTAAAAAATAAAATGTTTTGAAAAAATGAGGTAAAATATGTGTGAATATTTGCATACTTTGGATATCGCATTTGTCTACGGATGTAGCTTGTTAAACCTTCTTGATGCACAATGGATTTTAGATATTGTGGTGGCACTAAAGCGAGATTAGGTACTACTAATGATAGAGCAACTATCGTGTTCTGATTATTCTAAGACATCTAGAAAAATTCTGACATCTCTCTTTTCACAAATTCACAATTTCGAATTTTAGCAAAACATCATTTTCACTTGACTAGGAAATAGAGGCATAAATTATTCCAAAATGGGAAATTGAGGATTAAAAATGAAAGAAATGAAGAAATAGGCAAAAGAGGCAATATATTCTGCTTGAACAAGTAAAATTAAATAAGTTACATATGACGAAGCCTCTAACTTTTTTGAAGAATGCGTATTTATTTATGTGAATGTAACTTATACCACTTTTAAGTAATATCTTTAGAAGTAAATTTTTTTATTAGTTATAAATTATTAATTGTAAATGGATGGGCAGTGGGTAAAACGAGTATACCAGTTATTATGTCTAATTAAACTAAAAGATTTATTTTCTTCCACTTTGTAAAGGATAAAAGTGTAATATGAGGGGTAAAATCAACATATCTTCAATACATTTAATTAGTTAGTTACGTGAACATAGTATGTGCAAGAGAATGGCCACGGTATTGAGAGTTAGCGAGATGTGAGAGCCTCTCTCTAGAAATAACAATATCTTCCTAACACCATCTTACATTCTCTTCTTTCAATTCGTTCCTTGATTGTCCAGCCTTCCCTCATGAGCCCAAATATTCCCAGTCACGTATCTACTCCCTATGATCAAGAACCTCCTGACATCGGAAACATGCAAATTGATGACCTCGCCACACTTGCATTAAAGGCAACCTTTCTACACACTGGTCTCCAACACACACTCCTCCTCCTTCCCAACGGCTACCTGCACCATTAACAAAGAAATTGACCTCTCAGATGAAAGCATTACCTACGAAAATGATGATGATAGTTTCATTCCACTAACCACAACTGATAAAGCTAGACTATACTCCCCATGGCAATTTTCTGTCATTGACAGAGTTTTTGGCAAAAAAATAGGCCACCAGATCCTCCGAAATAAAATTACCTCTCTTTGAAAGCCTATTGAGGATCTACCATTAATCAACCTAGGGTCTGATTTTTTCCTAATCAAATTTAATAAGGAAGAAAACATGCATAAAGCTCTTCACGGGGACCTTGGTTCATTCTCAATCAGTTTCTTTCTGACCGAAAATGGGAGTCAAAATTTATCGCTTCCAACACACAACTAACATACTCGGCACTGTGGCTTCGCTTACCTGAGCTACCCACAGAGTTTTACGATTTGAAAATTCTCCAACGAGTAGGTTCTAAATTGGGCCAACTACTGAAGGTGGATACCTGCACTTCGGCAACCACGAGAGGAAGGTATGCCCGTATTTGTATTGAGGTTCCATTGGAAAAGCCACTTAAAACACATATCTACATAGGCTATCAAAAGCAAACTTTGCTATATGAAGGCATCAATTTACCCCGTACTAAATGTGGTCGATTTGGGCATGCAACATGGAATTGTTACTACGTTCTCAACTCACATTCACCTCTCCTACCTAATACACCTACACCTCTGCCAACTTCCTCCCATACAGACCAACCACCAGTGGAAGCGGAGTGAAAAATTGTCACCTTTCCAAAGAAATCAATCATCCGCTACAACAACAGGCCTTACACCACCTCCAACGAGGAATTGCACTCACGTAATCAGCCATTGCACACACGCGTGCTAGGGAAGGAGAAGGCGGTGGCCGTTCCCTTGGAAACAACCCACCAGGTACGTCCTCAAACCCTACTGGGCCAACAATAGCCCAATTAAAAATGGCTAAAGACATGACTAACATGCCTACTACAAATATTATTAATCAATTCTCCTCCTCAAGCAATATTGACCCAAACATAGCCATAACAGATATTGCTCTTAAATCATGAATTACTAGTAATGTCTGCACCAAATAGTTAGGTTGAAATCCCCCTCTTTAAATCTCTAAAATCACCCAAGTGTGCAATAAATGGACTCAAAAATAGCTGAGTCCCGACTTAAATGAAGGTTTTGCCCAATAGAATTTTCGCACCTGCAGTCCCTGGGCCGCACCTGCGGTACCGCTTCTGCGGATTTCCACAGGCCCAGTGCTGGCTGCTTCTGCGGACAGGATACCGCTTCTGCGGTCCCGCTTCTGCAGACGTGAAGCGCAACTGCGGCCTTCGCGCACCTGCGGCTCTTCATCGCAGAAGCGAGGCCGCTTCTGCGCACGCCTCATTGCTTCTGCGGACCACTGGACAAATTTTCCAAGGCAACTTGTGCGGCCAAATACACGCACCTGCGGGCTCGCACCTACGGACAAAAGCTCGCAGGTGCGGGTACACAAGAACTAGTGCACAACCATCCCTTTTGAGTCCAAATTCAATCCGTGCATCGCCCAGATTGCACCCGAGGCCCCCGAGGCCTCGTCCAAACATACCAACAAGTCCGTAAACATGAGACGGAATTTATCGAACCCTCGAAATGTGAAAAATAACAGCAAAACTAAGAATCACACCCCAAACCAAATTGAATCAACTTATGAACTTCAAGTTCTTCCAAATGCGCAGAAACATACTTATACTACTTGGAATGACACCAAATTTTGCGTGCAAGTCTTAAATCACCATACGTAACTATTTCCAGGCTCAGAATCCCAAACAGACCTCGATAATACCAAAACCTACTCCAAACCAAATTAAAGAACTTTTAAACCTTCAATAAGCCATTTTTCAACATTAAGCGTCGAAACGCTCCCAAGTTATCCAAAATTCGATCCGAACATACGTCCAAGTTCAAAATCATCATACGGACCTATTGGAACTGTCAAATCCTAGTTCCGAGGTCTCAAAATATTGACAAAAGTCAAACTTAGCCTTTTAAAGACCAACTAAGGAACCAAGTATTCCGATTTCAACCTGAACCCTTCCAAATCCCGAACTAACCATCCCGCAAGTCATAAAACAGTAAAAGCACAAACGAGGAGTCTTATTAAAGGAACGTGGATCTAGAAAGCAAAACGACGGGTCGGGTTGTTATATTTCCCACCTCTTAAACAAATGTTCGTCTTCGAACGGGTCTAGAATCATACCTGGAGTGCTGAATAAGTGTGGATATCCGCTCCGCATGTCCTCCTCGGCCTCCCAAGTCGCCTCCTCGACTGGTTGGCCCCTCCATTGAACATTTACCGCATAAATCTTCTTGGACCTCAACTGGTAAACCTGCCTATCAATGATGGCAACTGGCTCCTCCTTATAACTCAGGCTCTCATCTAACCGAATCGTACTGAAATCTAACACATGCGACCTGTCGGCATGATACCTCCGGAGCATAGATACGCGGAAGACCGGATGAACTCCCTATAGACTGGGAGGTAAGGCAAGCTCATAAGCAACCTCCCCAACTCGTCTCAACACCTCAAATGGACCTATAAACCTTGGGCTTAACTTGACTTTCTTTTCGAACCTCATGATCCCCTTCATCTATAAGACCTTCAAGAGAACTTTCTCACCCACCATAAATGATAAATCATGCGTCTTCTGATCCACGTAACTCTTATGTCTGGACTGTGTTGTGCAAAGTTGCTCCTGAATCAACTTTACCTTTTCCAAGGCGTCCTTTACCAAATCAGTACCATACAACTTAGCCTCGCCGGGATCAAACCATTCGATGGGAGAACGACATCGCCGACCATATAAAGCTCAAATGGAGCCATCTCGAGGCTGGACTGATAACTGTTATTATAAGCAAACTCGTCTAACGACAAGAATCGATCCCACTGCCATCCGAAGTCAATCACACATGTTCTGAGCATATCCTCCAAGATCTGAACTGTCCGCTCCGACTGCCCGTCGGTCTGCAGATGAAAGACTGTGCTGAGCTCTACCCGGGTCCCCAACTCACTCTGTACTGCTCTCCAGAAATGTAAAGTTAACTGAGGGCCTCTATTTGATATAATGGAAACAGGTACACCATGCAACCGAACAATCTCCCAAATGTAAATCTGGGCCAACCTCTCTGAAGAGTACGTGGTCACGACCGGAATGAAGTGTGCCGACTTGGTCAACCTGTCGACAATAACCCAAACTGCATCAAACTTCCGCAAGGTCCGCGGCAACCCAACTACGAAATCCATAATAATGCGCTCCCATTTCCACTCAAGTATAGTCATCTGTTGAAGTAGGCCACCTGGCCTTTGATGCTCATACTTGACCTGCTAGCAATTTAGGGACCTCGCAACATACTCAACTATGTACTTATTCATCCGCTGCCACCAATAATGCTGGTTCAGGTCACGATACATCTCCGTAGCACCTAGATGAATAGAATACCGAGAACTGCATGCCTCCACAAGTTTCTTCTCCCTCAAGCCATCAACATTAGGAACACATAGGCGACCCTGGAATCAAAAAACACCATCTTCACCTATAGTAACCTCCTTGGCACCACCCTGTTGTACCATTTCTCTGAGAACCAACAAGTTCGGATCATCAAACTAGCGAGCCTTAATCTTTTTGAATAGTGAAGACTGAGCGAGGATGCATGCAAGAACTTGGCTGGGCTCTGAAATATCCAACCTCACAAGTGTGTTGGCCAAGGACTGAATGTCCAAAGCTAGTGGCCTCTCCTCTGCTGAAATGAATGCTAGACTTTCCATACTCTCTGCCTTTCTGCTCAAGGCATCCGCAACTACATTCGTTTTGCCCGAATGATAAAGGATGGTAATATAATAATCCTTTAATAACTCAAGCCACCCGCGCTGCCTCAAATTGAGATCCCTCTTCTTGAACAAATGCTGCAAGCTGCGATGATCAGTGTAAACCTCACAGGACACCCCATAAAGATAATGCCTACAGATCTTAAGAGCATGAACAATTGCGGCCAACTCCAAATCATGTACAAGGTAATTCTTTTCATGGGGCTTAAACTGACGTGAAGCATAGTCAATAACTAGCCCCTCCTGCATCAATGCATAACCGAAACCAACACGTGAAACATTGCAATACACAATATACATCCTTAAACCGAAAAGAAACACTAACACTGGTGCTGAGGTCAATGCGGTCTTAAGCTTCTGAAAGCTCACCTCATAATCATCAGACCATCAGAACGGAGCACCCTTCTAGGTAAATCTATTCAAAGGTGCTGCAATAGATGAGAAGCCCTCCACAAACCGGCTATAATAACTTGCTAACCCCAAGAAGCTTCTGATCTCAGTCGTTGTGATAGGACGAGGCTAACACTGAACTGCCTCAATCTTCTTGGGATCAACCTTAATACCCTCGCTTGATACAACATGTCCCAAGAATGCTACAGAATCTAGCCAAAACTCGCACTTGGAGAACTTAGCGTATAACTTCTGTTCCCACAAGGTCTGAAGCACCACCCTCAAATGTTGTTCGTGCTCCTCCATGCTACGCGAGTAGATCAAAATTTCATCAATGAAAAATGAATCAATATATGGCCCGAACACCTTGTTCATCAAATCCATAAATGCCGCCAGGGCATTAGTCAAGCTGAAGGACATCACTAGAAACTCATAATGGCCATATCTAGTCCGGAAAGTAGTCTTCGGAACATTCGAATCCCGAATCTTCAACTGATGGTAACCCGATCTCAAGTCGATCTTAGAGAACACTCTGACACCGTGCAACTGGTCAAACAAATCATCAATACGCGGCAACGGGTACTTGTTCTTAATGGTAACTCTGTTCAGCTGGTGGTAATCAATACACATCCGCATAGTCCTATCCTTCTTCTTCACAAATAACACCGGTGCACCCCAAGATGACACACTCAGTCTGACGAACCCTTTTGCTAGCAACTCCTCAAGCTGCTCCTTAAACTCCTTCAACTCTTTCGGAGGCATGCGGTACGGTGGGATAGATATAGACTGGGTACCTGGAGCCAAATCAATACAGAAATCGATATCACGATTTGGTGGCATGCATAGAAGATCATAAGGGAATACATCGGAGAACTTCCGAGCTACAGGCACTGAATCAATCGCTAGAGTCTCTGCAGTAGTATCCCGAACATAGGCTAGATAAGCCAAACAACCCTTCTCAACCATGTTTTGAGCCTTTAGAAAAGAAATAACCTGACTAGATGCACTGACAGACGAACCCTTCCACTCCAATCTAGGCAACTCTGGCATCGCCAAGGTAACAATTTTGGCATGACAATCAAGACTGGCGTGATACGGATACAACCAGTCCAAGCCTAGGATGACCTCAAAGTCGGTCATATCGAGCAATAGAAGATCCGCTCTAGTCTCGTAACTATAGAAAGTAACAATGCAGGACTGGTAGATCTGATCCACAATAACAGAATCGCCCACAAGAGTGAATACATAAACAAGAGTACCCAGGGACTCACTAGAAACACACAGGAAATGAGCAAACAAAGATGAAACATATGAATACGTAGACCCTGGCATATCAAAATTTTGACCAAAGTGAAACTTAGCCTCTTAAAGCCCAACTAAGGAACCAAGTGTTCCGATTTCAACCCGAACCCTTCCAAATCCCGAACTAACCATTTCCACAAGTCATAAAATAGTAAAATCACATACGGAGAGTCTTATTTAGGGGAATGGAGATCTAAAAAGCAACCCCGATATCAAAAAGTCAGAACTGGATTCCAACCCCGATATCAAAAAGTCAACTCCCCGGTCAAACTTAAACTTTCTATTTTCGCCATTTCAAGCCTAATTTAACTAGGGGCTTCCAAATAATTTTTCGGACACACTCTTAAGTCCAAAATTACCATACGGAGCTATTGGAATCATCAAAACTCTATTCCAGCGTTATTTACACATAAGTCAACATTCAGTCAACTATTTTCACTTAAGCTTGAAATCTTGGAACTAAGTGTCCCAATTTATTCCGAAACCTCCCCGACAAGTCACATAATTATAATTTAACACAGGATAAGCAGTAAATGGGGGAACATGGATGTAATACTCAAAATGACCGGACGAGTCTTTACATTCTCCTCCTCTTAAACAAATGTTCGCCCTCGAACGGGTTTAGAATCATACCCGGAGCCTCAAATAGGTCTGGATATTTGCTCCTCATCTCCCGCTCAGTCTCCTAAGTAGCTTCTCCGACTAGTTGTCCTCTCCACTACACTTTCACTGAAATATATTCTTTGATCTTAAATTTCGAACCTGCCGGTCCAAAATGGTCACCGGCTTAACATCATAAGTCAAATTACCATCCAACTGCACTGTATTGAAATCCAAAACATGAGACAGATCTTCGACGTACTTTCGGAGCATGGATACATGAAACACTAGATGAACACCCGATAGACTAGGCGACAAAGCAAGTTCATAAGCTGCCTCTCCAATCTTCTTATGTATTTCAAAAGGCCTAATATACCTAGGACTCAACTTGCCCTTCTTTCCGAATCTCATAACACCTTTTATAGGAGAAACTCGGAGTAGTACCTTCTCTCCTACCATGTAAGAAATATCGCGAACCTTCCAGTCGACATAACTCTTCTGTCTAGGCTGCGCCGTGCGAAGTCGATCTTGAATCAATTTAGCCTTTTCTAGAGCATCCTGAACTAAATCAGTACCAAATAGCCTAGCCTCACCCGGCTCAAACCAACCCACCTCGGTCTCCCATATAAAGCCTCATACGAAGCCATATGAAAGCTCGATTTGTAGCTATTGTTATAGGCAAACTCTTTAAGCGGTAGAAACTGATCCCAAGAACCCCCAAAATCAATAACATAAGCGCGTAGCATATCTTCCAATATCTAAATAGTGCGCTCGGACTATCCGTCCCTCTGAGGGTGAAATAATATACTCAACTGAACCTGTGTGCCTAATTCTCGTTGCACCGCTTTCAAAAACTGTGATGTAAACTACGTGCCCCGATCTGAAATGATGGATACTGGCACACTGTGTAGGTGAACAATCTCGTACTTCACCTGTTGACAATTTAAACACCAGGTTACAAACCCAACTATATCTTTCTTCATCCTTATCCACCAATAATGGTGTCTTAATTCCTGGTACATCTTTGCGGCACCTAGATGAAGGGAGTACCATGAACTGTGGACCTCCTCAAGAATCAACTCCCGCAGTCCATCTACATTTGGCACACAAATTCTACCCTGCATTCTCAATATCCCATCATCTCTAACAGTAACATCTTTGGCATCGCCGTGCTGAACTGTGTCCTTCAGGACAAGCACATGGGGATTATCATACTGGCGCTCTCTGATGCGGTCATATAAAGAAGACCGAGAAACCACACAAGCTATAACCCGACCGGGCTCCGAAACATCTAATCTCATGAACTGGTTAGCCAATGCCTGAATATCAACTATAAGAGGCCTCTCACCAACAAGAATGAATGCAAGGCTACCTATATTCACCGTTTTTTTGCTCAAGGCATCGACCACCACATTGGCCTTCTTGGAATGATACAGAATGGTAATATCATAGTCCTTTAACAGCTCCAACCATCTCTGCTTTCTCAAATTTAGATCATTTTGTTTGAATAAGTTCTGAAGACTCTGATGATCTGTAAATACCTCACAAGACATACCATAGAGATAGTGCCTCCAAATCTTTAATGCATGTACGATGGCTGCCAATTCTAAATCATGAACGTGGTAGTTCTTTTCATGTGGCTTAAACTGGCGCGAAGCATAAGCAATCACTCTACCCTCATGCATTAAGAAACACCCAATACCGATCCGAGAAGCATCGCAATACACTGTATAAGAGCCTAAAGCTGAAAGTAAAACTAGAACTGGAGATGTGGTCAATGCGGTCTTGAGCTTCTGAAATCTCTATTCACACTCATCCGACCACCTGAATGGAGCACCCTTCTGGGTCAATTTAGTCATAGGTGACTCAATAGACAAGAAGCCCTCCACAAAGCGACGATAATACCTTGCCAAGCCGAGAAAAATCAGAATCTCAGTAGCTGAAGATGGCCTGGGCTAACTCTGAACTGTCTCTATTTTCTTCGGATCCACCTTAATTCCTTCACTAGACACTATATGTCCCAAGAAAGCCACCGAACGAAGCCAGAACTCACACTTAGAGAATTTGGGATAAAGTTTCTCCTCCCGCAATCTCTGTAATACAATACTCAAGTGTTGTGCATGCTCCTTCAGGCTACGTGAGTACACTAGGATATCATCAATAAATACTATAATAAACGAATCAAGATATGGTTGGAATATACTGTTCATCAAGTGCATGAATGCTGCTGGGGCATTGATCAGCCCAAAAGACATCACGAGAAATTCATAGTGACCATAACGGGTTCTGAATGCCATCTTTAGAATATCCGAATCCCAAATTTTCAACTGGTGATCCGCAGATCTCAAATCAATTTTAGAGAACACCTCGCTCCCCGAAGCTAGTCAAATAAATCATCAATACGTGGCAAATGATACTTGCTCTTGATTGTAACTTTGTTCAACTGCCTGTAGTCGATGCACATTCACATAGTACCATCTTTATTTTTCACAAATAGAACTAGTGCACCCAAAGGCGACATACTAGGCCTAATAAACCCCTTATCAAGAAGTTCCTGAAGTTACTCTTTCAATTCTTTCAATTTAGCTGGTGCCATACGATAACGAGGAATAGAAATGGGCTGAGTGCCCGGCACCAAGTCAATACCGATATCAATATCCCTATCGGGTGGCATACCCGGTAGGTCTGCATGAAATACATTCGGAAAGTCTCGCACTACCAGTACAGAATCAATAGTATGAGTGTCTGCATCAACATCTCTCACAAAGGCCAAATATGACAAACACCCCTTCCCAACCATACGTTGAGCCTTCAAATAAGAAATTACCCTGCTGGGAATATAATCTAGAGAACCTCTCCACATGACCCTCGGCAATCCTGGTATCACCAACATCGCGATTTTTGTGATACAGTCCAGAATAGCATTATATGGAGACAACCAATCCATACCCAAGATTACATCGAAACCAACTATACTAAGCAATAAGAGGTCACCTCTGGTTTGTAGTCCCCCAATAGTTACCACACACGACCGATACACACGGTCCACAATAATAGTATCGCCTATCGGTGTAGATACACAAACATGTAAAACTAAGGACTCACGAGGCATATCCAGATAACGAGTAAAATAGGATGATACATATGAATATGTGGAACCAGGGTCAAATAATATAGAAGCTTCCCTTTGGCACACTGAGACAATACTTGTGATCACTGCATCGGATGCAACGACATATGACCCGACAGGAATAGCATAGAATCGGGCCTGACCGCCACCTGATCGACCTCCCCCTCTTAGGCGACCCTTAGCTATCTGAGCCCCTCCCCGAGCTGGATGGGTGGGTGGTAGAACTGCCGGTACTGGTACTATCAGGCGAGAACTCTATTGTGGAGTCCCACTCAATAATCTAGGGCAATATCTCTTAATATGACCCAAGTCCCCGCACTCAAAACTATCCCTCCTCTGACTGAGCTGCTGGTCCGATAACCCGAGGCACTGCCTGTAGAAAACTGAGCAGAAGAGGTATGGTGAGAACTTTGCGCTGGTACTGCACTGAATTAGGACTTTCCTGAGCGAGCACTGTAAGAACTGTGGCTATCTCATGCACCATGCTGGGCTGGACGAGCCATCTGAGTGGGCCTATAAGGACGACCCCTGTTGTGGTAGGGTTGTCCCCCAGAATGAACACCACCGGGATTACCCGAACCACGATACCTCTTGGCCTCCTTCTCCTCACGCTCCTAAATACGGACCATCTCTAGCCGCTGAGCACTATCAACCACCTCGTCAAATTTATCACCTGCTACATTCCCCAGAGTCATAACAAAACAGAACTGTTGTTTGAGGCCATTAATGAACCTCATGATCTTCTCCCTCTCAGTGGGAACCAACCAAACTGTATGACGAGCCAATTATAAAAATTGCATCTCATACTGAGTCACGGACATGTCCTCCTGACGTAAGTACTCGAACTTCCTGCGCAGTTCCTCTCTACGAGTCAGTGGCACAAACTTCTCCAGAAATAATATGGAGAACTCATGCCATGAAATTGGTGCTGCACCAACTGGTCTGCTCCTCTCATAAGTCTCCCACTATCTGAAGGCTGCTCTGGTCACCTGAAAAGTAGTAAATGAGACCCCACTAGTCTCTAGAATACCCGCTATACGAAGCATCCGATGGCATCTGTCCAAGAAATCCTGAGCATCCTCTAACTCAATTCCACTGAAAATTGGAGGATGGAGTCTCCCAAACCTCTCTAATCTCTTTTGTTCCTCGTCATTCATAATAGGACCCACCTGGGCCTGAGCAGCTATAATAGGCTGCACTGGTAGTGCCCCCGGTATCTAAAGTCCCTCCACTACCTGCTATGGAGTATGAGCAACAGGGGTATGAGTACCTCCCCCGGCCTGAGAAGTGGCTGGTGCGGCCTGAGCCAAAACCACCTGAGCAAGGCCATTGCAAACAGTCAATATCTGGGCTAAAGCCTCCTAAAGGCTTAGAATCACAATAGGCATAGCTGGTGCCTGAGCTGGTCCCGCCGGCTCGACTATATCTAGAAGCTGCTCCTACGCTGGAGCAACTAGTGGTTCTACAGGTGCTGCTCCAACTGTTGTACGAGCTACACCTCGACATCTACCACAACCCTGACCTCTCATGGCTCTAACTGGTGGAACTGATGGTTGACCGTTCGATCCGGTAATATGTGTCCTCGCCATCTATGAGAGAATAGAATAACATAAGTTTAGTTTTCGAAATCAACAAATTTACACGACAGAATACAAGAAAGTGAAATTTTCCTAAGGGTTCGGCAGCCTCTCGAAGATGAGTACATACATCTCTGTACCGATCTGCAAGACTCTGCTAAACATGCTCATGACTTGTTGGACCTATGCAACCTAGGCTCTGATACCAATTTGTCATGACCCAAAATTTCACATGTCGTGATGGAGCCAATCTCAATACTAGGCAAGCCAATAACCTAAATAAACCACAATTTCTATTAAGTTTGAAAATATAATATTTAGATTTAACAGAAAATCACACAAATATTGATACAAATACACTCCCAAAACTCGGTGTCACTGAGTACATGAGCATCTAAATGACAACACAGTCTGACTAATAAAAATAATTTCTGAAAATATAGAACAATACAATAACTAAAAAGGGAGAGAGTCAAGGTCTGCAGATGCTAAGCAGCTACCTCGATAATCTCGAACAGAAAAATCCCCGAATCTAGCAACCACCCTATCTGGAAGTATCTAGATCTGCACACGAGGTGCAGGGTGTAGTGCGAGTACAACCAACTCAGTAAGTATCGCAAATAAATAGGGCAAGGTAAGAGAAGCTAAATTTGTTGAATTCACTAGTTAAATCAGTACATCTATATCATACTCAACAATATTATGGCATGTAGGGGAAAGAAAACCAGTAAATCAGATAATGATCAAGAAAATACATGTTTCACACATTGTATGGACAACTCACGTGCTGCACGGACAACTCATGTGCTAACAATAGAATTTGCACGGACAACTCACGTGCGACACGGATAATTTACGTGTCAATAATATTATCAATATATATATCCACACGAAAAACTCACGTGCTGCACGGACAACTCACGTGCTAAAGTATCAATATATAGATCCACACAGATAACTCACGTGCTGCATGAACAACTCACGTGCCAAAGCATCATGCAATAGCAATAAAGCAAGGGTACATATATATATAATGAATGAAATAAGATTCTTTAGTCCTTGGACTGGTATAAATGACATGCTAAAGTGTAGGCATGTTCAAAGTGTGCTATCGTAATAAATCCAGATATTTCATCAATGAAAAGCATTTATCTGTTCCAGGATTTAAACTTCTGAGTAACCACATCATGGATTAATTAGATCACGTAAATTGTTACAACATATTAGTTATCAAAGTTCGAAGCTTAACAGTCATTTCTGGGTTTATTGGAGCCCGAGCACAACCCAAACATCAATATACAATCCCGAGGCCCGCACATGTGACCATCCCCACACATGCATGCACCCAAAAGCACGTGGCTATTACAACAATTCAGGCAACTAGTGCCTTAACCGAGTTTAAATACAATACTTACCTCAAGCAACTCAAATCACTCCGCTAGCAAGCCCTTGCCTTGCGAATCGACCTCTGAACGCCTCGAATCTAGTCACAATAATTCGATACAGTCAACACAAATTATTGGAAATAATTCCATATGAAATTACTAAATTTTCCAATAAACTTCCGAAATTTAACTCAAAAATTATCAGTAGGGCCCATATCTCGGAACCTGATAAAAGTTATAAAATATGAACGCTCATTCAACCACGAGTCCAACCATACCAAACTTATAAAATTCCGACATCAACTCGACCTTCAAATCCTCAAATCTTATTTTCAAATTCTTAGGCCCAAATCCTCGAATTTCACCCCAAACACACGTTATCTAGTCGAAATACTCAATGATAATTCAATATTATTGACTAACAATGATCACAAGTGACTTATATTAAGTTTTCCCGTGAAATCCCTCTGAAAAATCACCTCAACCCTTGTTGGAAATGTCCAAAAATGACAAAATCCCACAACCCCTCTGATTTTATTCTATCAAGGGCTTTTCACACCTGTGACTAGCTTAGCCATATCTGTGGTCTCGCAGATGCGAGGTCTTGCCCACTTTTGCGGCTTCATTCTCTTCTGCGACCTCGCTTTTGTAGTCGCCCAAGCCGCTTCTGCAGCATCCAGTTGCCCCCCTTTACTCTGCATCTGCGGAGCATGGCTCGCACCCTGCGGCATCCAGTTGCCCCCCTTCACTCCGCATCTGCGTAAAGTGGCTCGCACCTGCGGGATCGCAGATGCGGATACCCTCACGTACGTGCGACCTAGCCCCAAGTCAGTCCCAATTCCACTTCTGCACAATCTAGGCTCGCTTCTGCGAGCTCGCACCTGCAAGATAAGTTCTGCAGGTGCGATTGCATCAGTAGGCAGCAAGTTTTAACTTGTCCTAAGTCCAAATTTGATCCGTTAACCATCCGAAACTCACCCGAGGCCTTCGGTACCACAACCGAATATACAAACAAGTCCTAAAACATCATACGAACTTAGTCGAGGCCTCAAATCACATCACACAACGCTAAAAACACGAATCATACCCCAATTCAAGCTTAATGAAACTAAGAAATTTCAACTTCTTCATTCGATGCCGAAACCTATCAAATGAAGTCTGATTGATTTCAAATTTTGTACATAAGTTATAAATGACATAACAGACCTATGAAAAGTTTTAGAATTGGATTTCAAACCCGATATCAAAAAGTCAACTCCCTTGTCAAACTTCCAAACTTAAACTTTCTATTTTCGCCATTTCAAGTCTAATTTAACTACGGGCTTCCAAATAATTTTTCGGACACACTATTAAGTCCAAAATCACCATACGGAGCTATTAAAATCATCAAAACTCTATTCCGGGGTCATTTATATATAAGTCAACATCCAGTCAACTATTTCCGCCTAAGCTTTAAATCTTGGAACTAAGTGTTACAATTCATTTTGAGATCTTCTCGACAAGTCACATAATTATAATTTAATATAGGATAAGCAGTTGTCACGACCCAAAATCCGACTAGTCGTGATGGTACCTAACCCAACCCGCTAGGTAAGACAATTATCAACTATCCAATTCCAATGAATTTAGTAAGGCAATTAATTAAAAAAAAATATATGAAACCAATACATTTCCCCAACAACTAGTAGTACAAGTCATGAGCTTCTAAGAATATAGTTTACAAAGCTAGTATGAAATAAATACATCATCTGTTTAAAAAGTACATAAACAGAGTTTTATGAATCTAAGGCTACCATGAACAAGAGGCAGCTACAACCGGAACGCAGGTACACCTTCAGATCCAGCTCCTGACGAACGCAGCAACATCAGCTGCCAACATCTGTACGCAAGGTGCAGAAGTGTAGTATGAGTACAACCGACCCCATGTACTCAATAAGTAACAAACCTAACCTTAAGTTGAAAGTAGTGACGAGCTTGTAGCAAGGTCAGAGTCCAACTCCAATAACTAACAACAGTTCGTAACCACATAAAGCAAGTAATGAAAGAAGTAACCCAAGGAATAAATGCTCAGCTAAATCATGATTTTCAAAAATAGTTCTGCCTTTCAAGTGTATCAGTGAAAGTCCCAAGTTGTTTACCGAAGTTTCCAAAAATATGAATAAGTTTGAAAACAATAATGTTTCCCAAAAATCCTTTCAACAATGATAAGATCTTTTATTTTCTTTCCAGATAGCCAGTGGAAAAATGCATCACTATGCCCGTATGCCAATATTTGTGAGAAGTCATGAATAATGTGATACCGTACAACGTGAGAAAAATACATCTCTATGTCTGTATGTCGTAGGTGAATGACAATGCAATGTATCTCAATGATAAAACCATATGCATACTTCTCAGAGTATCAATTTATTCAGTCCTCCCCATCACTCAGTCCTCACAGTCACTCAATCCTTCCAATCGCTCCGCACTCGCACTTAGTAGGTACCTGCGATCATGGGGGTATGTACAGACTCCGGAGGGGCTCCTTCAGCCCAAGCGCTATAATCTGCACGAACAACTCACGTGTTGTACGGATAAGTCACGTGCTATAATAAAGCCTATGAGGCCTGCTGCAGGCGGGCAACCCCGATGCACATAATAATAAAGTATATAAAGCCAATATGGCCTATTGTGACGTGCAGCCTGATCCCATAATTATCCTCACAATCAAGCCCTCGGACTCACTCAGTCATCAATCTCTCCATTCTCTCGGGCTCACAATGTCATGAAACTAGCCCAAAATGATGATTTGATGAATCAATAAATAGCAACAGAGACTGAGAGATGATATGAAATGAATGAGCATGACTGAGTATGAAATTTTATTTTAAATAAATAATTCAACAACAACATTACCTCTGTGGGTCTCAATAATACTGGCACATAGCCTCAGCATAATTTTTAATATGATCCTCAGCTCAATTTCTTTAACACATAAAACTGCATGGAAAATGCCAAGATTATTTGACTACAAAATTCTACGGAACCAATTATGTCACAATTTTTATGGTGTACGCCCACACGCCTGTCACCTAGCATGTGTGTCACCTCCCAACAATTCACATAATACATATATTCAGGGTTCATACCCTCAGCTCCAAGATTAGAAGAGTTACTTACCTCGAACAAGCCGAATCTAATGTCGAGCAAGCTAAACAATGCTCCAGAAATTCCATTTTGCACGTATCAACTTCCGAACGGCTCAAATTTAGCCGCAATTAATTTGATTCAGTCCATAAAATTATAGGAATTATTTTCATATGAAAATACTAATTTTCTAACAAAATCCAAAATTGCACTCAAAAATCGCCTATGGGGCCCACGTCTCGGAACCCGACAAAAGTTACAAAATATGAACGCCCATCCAACCACGAGTCCAACCACACAAATTTCACCAAACTCCGATATCAACTCGACCTTCAAATCTTCAATTAAAGTCTATGAAGATTTCTACCATTTTCAACCCAATCTTTACCCATTTGAACTCAACAATCTTTTCACAACCTTATTGGTATGTGTATGTATACATGATACTCTTACACTCAAGAATCATACTCTTAATCTCCCATCTTTTATCCCAAAAATCGAAATTGAAGAATTGGGGGAAGAAATTCTTACCTCTTTGAAGCCCTAGCAAGATCCTTGTGAAATCTTCAAACCTTGAACAAGAATTGATGAACAATTGACTAAGTGTTCACTTTCTCTCTCTAAGATGCTCTCACCACTCTCTAAAAAATCAGATTTTTGCTCCAAAAGAGTACCCTTGCCTCAATATATCGATATAGGGTCGGGTAAAAAATTAAAAAAATTAAAGCCCCGACGCAGATCTGCGATCGCATATGCGATCGTATAACACGTATGCGGTCCGCAAACTAACCGCATAATTGAAGCTTCCAAAATGAGGGTCGCCTGGATAGGTCTGCGGTGATTATGCAGCCCGCATACCTATTCTGCAGTCGCATAATATACCGCAGAACAAGTCTGCAGTCGCATAATGCACCGCAGATTTTTCTCAAATCTTGCCTCACATCTTCTTCACTCAGCGGCCATTATGCGGTCCGCAGAGTGATTTTACGGTCGAATAATGGACCGCAGAAACGTATTTTTCTGCCACAATTGTTTTTTTTCCTTTACTCCACAGTGCGTTGTTCAACCAAAAAAGTCCTGCTCGCTGCGAGAAATTTTTATAACCTTTGTACTAATTGATCTACCTCGGCACCAAAAACCTTAATTTTCTTAGAAAAATTTCTCCGAGGTCATTACACATAAATCTATATCCGGTCAACCTTTTTAACTTAAGTTCTAAACCTTGGAACTAAGTGTTTCAATTCATTTCAAAACCTTACCGGACCCAAACCAATTTCCCCGGCAAGTCATATAGAAACTGTAAAGCATAAATTAAGCAGTAAATAGGAAAACAAGGTTGTAATACTCAAAACGATAAGCTGGGTCGTTACAATAGTAAATGATGGAACGGGGCTGTAATACTCAAAACAACCGGCCGGGTCATTACAAAACCAAGCTACCTATCATTTTTAACTTTGTTTGCAAAGGCTCGTGAAAAGATTTATGTTCAGTAATCCTAGGGCCTTTCACTTTGATACGTCTTTACTTGTGATCACCTAGAGCCTCCTTCCATCAATAGGTACTTCCAGGATGTCGACCGCACTCCTTAGCATTGCCTTTTCTGCAAGAATATCCACAATAGATCCAGTGTGCTTGACAAGATTTCTAAACTCAACAGTGACGGGCCAAAACATCGTTGATAAACCTATCTTCTAACTACAATCAATTTTGTGGAGAGTAACAATCCATTCCTCTATGATTTTGGAGTTGCAGATGGTTTAGGAATATACCACCTCACTCTACCCAGCAAAGAAAAAAATTGCAAACTGGAACAGTCACAAGCCAAGATGATTCGACAACTTTTTTGAAGATGTTTTTTTTTCCTAATGTTCTTCTTGTGGGGATTTTTATAGAAGTTATTTTTTGAAATTCAAAAGGCTAAAAGAGTCGTTCTAATATGATAGTGGTGTTTGCTGGAAGTTTCACTAAAATGGTCGAAGTCAAAGACTTGTACTCTTTTCTGCCATCAAAGATAGAGTAAAATTATGGAAAGATATGTTTTTTTTTTTGACTTTTTGGAGAAACAAACGACAATTGGGGGCCAAGTGCACAGGTAGCCATTTTCAGGGACGATATTTAGAGATTAGTTATTACTTATTTTGTCATGAAATAAGGTAATCTGATCTTCTAGTTAAGCCCCTTATAGTTTCTTCCTCCAAAATATGAGGATATGGCTGGTTTATATTTGAGTGTAGAGTCTCAAAGTACTTTAGTAGTTGAAGAAGATTGTTATAGTAGTTAAGAAAGATTACTCTAGTAGTTGAGGAAGATTTCTTTAGTAGGTGAGGAAGATTGCTTTAGTAGTTGTTGCATTAGGAGCGCAAATGTTTTTCGAGTTCACTGTTGACGGCCTAGTTGTGGTGAGAGACGACTTTTATGCGAATAATTCAACTGCTGCTAAGGTGATCTAATCTCTAGTAAGGTAATCCAATTTCTATTTTAGTAATTTAATCTCTACTCTAGTATTTTATTAATCTCGACGATTTCTGGTACTACACTCACCCCCTGTGGTATCAGAGCCAAACCCATCATTTTGGAAGAGGGAGCGACTTTCTCAAATTATGTCTAACACATCTTCATCTTCTAGTCTTGTACGTCATAGTGCAGCTATTAATATGTCTCCTACTCTTTTAAAAGCCCTTGCAAACAAAATATGATTACTTGTATAAAGTAGAAGCCTTTGACGAAAATCAAAAAAATTCATCTACTAATTTCCACTCACAAATCCTTATTCCGGTTTTGCTAAAAAATAATTGTCCCCATGGTCTCAAATCCGCTCATTTATCTAACAAAGGCCCGAAGGTGTTAGAGAATATGCTTCTTCTAAACTTGACTAGCATCCCATTTATGCAATACAAGGAGAACAATTCATCACTTTACAAATCCCTGAAAAGTTTCCAAAGCAATGGAAGGACCACTGTTTTACTCACATACACTTTGGAGATGTCCGGATAACATTAACTTATCATGGACGAAAGGGACAACCAGTTGTTGCAAGGGTTTTTCTCCTTGATACTAGGTATCTTGCATACCAACATGCTAATCTTGGCACAATTGAAGTTACTCTAAATGCAGGAACAGTTTTTGTGATGGTGTTCCCGAATTTCAATATGTCTCTATATGATCCTGTAACGACCCGACTTGTCGTTTTAAGAATTAACACCCCATTCAGTGACTTAAGGTCTCGAGCAGCTCTGAAATATGTATTATGACCCGCGGGTGTGGTCGAGTTTGATTTTCAGAAGATTCAGAATTAAATTAATTAAAAGAACAATTATTATTTAGAAGCTTAAATGAAAAGAGTTGATCGAAGAGTTGACTTTTGAGCAAACGACCCCGGAATGGAATTTCGATGATGGCAATAGCGTGATGATTTCAGACTTAGGCGTGTATTCGGATTTGGAAGTCCGTAGGACAACTCGACGCATTTTAGCGAAAGTTAAAAAAAAGAAGATTTTTGGAAAGTCCGACTGAAGGTTGAATATTTGATAACGAGGTCAGATTTCGATTCCTGAAATTGGAATAGCTCCATTACATTATTTATGTCTTGTGTGCAAAATTTAAAGTCATTCCGGATTGATTTGATACATTTCGGCGCAAAATATAAAAGTTGAAAGATTTGAAAACTCATAATTCGATTCGATGCGCGATTCATAATTTTGATGTTGTTTGACGTGGTTTAAAGCCTCAATTAAGTTTGTATTGTATTTTAGGATGTGTTGATATATTTGGTTGAGGTTGTGAAGGCCTCGGGTGAGTTTCAGAGGAGCTTCGGTTCAATCAGAACAATTTGGCTAAAGCTAGTGTTGGGCAGTGTTCTGGTGTATCCGCATCTGCGGAGATTTGATCGCAGATGCGAAGCCGCTTCTGCGAGGTTGTTGGTCGCTTCTGCGATGTTGGTGCAAGTCCTGTGGCGTCGCTTCTGCGGACACAACCACGCAGGTGTGAAGGCTGCTTCTACAGTCTAGCGATCGCATCTGCGACGTGTCTCGCCTCTGCGCTCTTTGTGTCGCTTCTGCGAAGCCGCGAGTGCGACTATATTGTCCGCAGGTGCGGAGCCTAGACAGAATCATAAGGACCAAAAATGGTCATTAAGCCATTTTCGTTTTGAATTTTTGGAGCTCGGATTTGGGCGATTCTGGAGGGATTTTTCACAAGCTTGGTTGGGGTAAGTGTTCTATATCCTAAAGTGATTATATTTCATGAATCTATGGTTATATTCATCGTTTAATTCGAGTTTAATGGAGGAAATGAGAATTTTGGTAAAAACTTTTCAAAAGTGAAAATTCAAGATTTGGAGGACGATTTGTTATTGGAATTCAATAAAATTGTTATGGTTGAACTCGTATCGAAATGGATTTTTGGATTTCGTAAAAATTATGTCCGGTTCTAAGAGGCGGGCCCCGCGTTGACTTTTGTTGTCTTTTTACAATAAATTTTTAAATCGACGTTTTATTATCTGGAATTGTTTCTGATGAATTTTAATGAAGTTATACAATTAATTTGGATAGATTTGAGCGGTCCGGAGATTCAATTCTAGCAAGAAGGCGATTTTGGAATATCCGCATAGTTTCAAAAATATAAGTATCTTTCCTAACCTTGAGTGGGAAAAATTTCCCTTAGGCATTGAGTCTTATGTGCAATTTGTGTATTAGAAAATCATGTATGCGAGGTGACGAGTACGTACTTGGTTTATATGTGCAAATTACATTGGTTAAGATCCTTAGATGCCCTTATATATTAAATTAAATTTTTTTGGTACTTATTAAATCCTTTAATTGTCTTGCCTAAATCCTTGTTCTGTTGGATTTGTTTTTATATGATGATTTGGTGTGATTGTCACCTTGATTTTTATGTGAAACATTATTTTGAGTTGTTCACTCCCGGATATAAGTGTTAAGATTTTGTGCACATTATGGTCAAGCTATGGGCTTTTTATTGTGGAAAATAATATATTGTTGAATTTGATGGCGAGTTGTAATATTTTAGCACTTGATGTGCAATCTGTGATAAATTATAATATTTGAGCACCTGATGTGCAATCTGTGATAAATGGTAATATTTGAGCATTTGATGTGTAAATCTGTGATATATTGTAATATTTGAGCACTTGAGGTAAACTTTATGAGATGTGATAGTGGCACGTTATATTGTTGGGAAGTTTTGTTCGGGTGTTTGCACGAGATTTGTGCCGTGCTGTTATTACTATTGATTTATGCACATGCGGCGTGACAAGACGGGCTATATATATGTGGGTTTGCGCATGTGGCGAGACAAGTTGGGAATATTATTATATGCGTGTGGCGAGATAAGGCGGACATTTACTTTATTATTGCACACATGGAGAGACAAGGTGGGATATGTCGGGAATTGAATTGTGATAACTTGTGATAGCCTGGGGGCATTGTTGTTGTTGCATATTTACTTTGGGACTACGAGGAGGTACCTCGAGAGATCTCCCTGTCTTGCATATTTACTTTGGGACTACGAGGCGGTACCTCGGAAGATCCCCCTGTCTTGCATATTTACTTTTGGGACTACGAGGTGGTACCTCGGGAGATTCCCTGTTGAGCATTTACTTTTGGGACTACGAGACGGTATCTCGGGAGTGCCCTTTTGTTGACATCTCTCTATGGTTGAAATTACCTTTGGTTATTTTGTATTTCAGTGTTAGGTAAATTCTTGTGATCTGCCGTGATGTATTATTTGAGTTTTACTATGTGTTTGTAATCCTTGTTGTATTGTGTTGGCTTGGGCTTTTTGGTACGAGACTCTGAAGATTTATATTCCTGGTTTTTACCAATTTTCGATGACTGAGTTGTTTTAAATAAAAGAAGTTACTATTATGTTTTGAATTAATAAGTTTTACATCCGAAGCAATAGATTATCTGATATTTTATTTAAATTGAAATGCCATTTTTCTTTACTCAAACTATTTCTAAAATAAACTCATTTCTTTGTTGAATTCTTGCTTGGTTTAAAAAGAATTGTAGCCTTACTTTATTGAAAATAAATTAATCGTGCGGATCTTATGTATTGAAATATTGGGCAAGAGAGTTGTTCGTGCGGTTGTGATGAAAGATATGGGCACGAGGTGCCGTGATAATATGAAAGGGGGTCGAGATTTGTATTTTATGATAATGATATGGGATAATTATTTGGAAGAGTTTTATATTCGAAGGATACTTATTTGAAGAGATTATATGTGAAAGACTTTTTTAATCGGTTGTTCTTGTGTTTATTATTCGTCTGAATAATAATTATGGTGTTCTTGCTGCATTACTATTTATAGCACTAGTGGATTATTGTTGCTATCACTGCTATTTGTTTTCGATTAATTTAGTATGGCACATGTTATTTGACTAGTAAGTGTCTTGACTGTACCTCGTCACTACTTCACTGAGGTTAGTCTTGATACTTACTGGGTACCGATTGTGGTGTACTCATACTACACTTCTACACATTTTTGTGCAGAGCCAGGTAATGTGGAGTCAGTTGATTGATCGCTAGTAGTACGGATCTTGCTGTGGAGACTCAAGGTAAACCTTTTGCTGCATTCACAGGCTTCAGAGTCACCTTCTTATATTGTATTTGCACTGTTTTATCTCTATTTCAAAACAGTTATATTTATAGGCTTTCTAGTAACTCAGTAGATCTTATGACTTGTACTACCGGTTTTGGAAATTGTAAATTTTATTGAAATTTCCATTTTAAAAATTGTTAGATGTTATTTAATTATTATTTTTATTTAGTAAATGTTAGGCTTAATTAGTCCCTAAGGCTAGGTGCCATCACGATACCCAACGGAGGGAAAAATTGGGTCGGGACATGTTGGCATCAGAGCTCTAGGTTCATAGGTGCTACGAGTCATAAGCAAGTTTAGTAGAGTATTGCGGATTTGTATGGAGATGCTATACTTATCTTCGAGAGGCTACGAGACTATTAGGACAGTTTCACTTCTTTCATTCCTGTAGTGCGAAATTTATTGAATTTGGAATTTGAGCCTTTGTATCTCTATTCTCTCACTGATGATGAGGACATGTGCTACCAGGTCAGTTGAGCAGGCACCCACGCATTTTGCTAGGGCCGCAAGAGGCCGGGGCCGAGGAAGGACACGTGCCGTAACTAGAGCACCTGTCAGAGCAGCAGTTGAGGAGTCGCCAGTAACTTCAGTTGGGGGACAGGTACTAGAAGCACCTGTTGTACCCGACCTTCAAGAGACTTTAGCACATTTCTTGAATATGTTTGGTACATTAACTCAGGCAGGGTTGATCTCTTATGCACCAAATATTTCACAGATTGGGGGAGTAACTCAGACTCGTGCCACCCATACTCTAGAGCAACAGGTTCATATTGGTCAGGTTTCGAGTATAGTACCGGTACATCCTGTTATTCCAGTTCAGCCTGAGGTCAGGCCAGAGGTATCAGAAGAAGAACAAAAGAGACTTGAGAGATTTAAGAGGTATAGTCCACCTACCTTCAGTGGCACAACTACCGAGGATGCCCAGGGATTTCTAGAAATATGTCACAGTATTCTCCGCACTATGGGTATTGTAGAAGTGAGCGGAGTTGCCTTTACTACATTTCAGTTGTCAGGAGCAGCGTATCAATGGTGACACGTTTTATGAAGAAGGTAGACCAGCCGATGCCATACCACCAACTTGGGCTTATTTTTCGGAGATGTTTTTGGAAGAGTTTGTTTCCTAGACTCTCCGGGATGCATGGCACACAAAGTTTGAATGGTTGCATCAGGGCACTATGACGGTGTCAGAATATGCTATCAGGTTCAGTGAGTTAGCCCTCCATGCACCTATCTTGGTTCCTACAGTTAGAAAGCGAGTCCACAGATTCATTGAAGGGATCAATTAAGATTTTAAAATATGTACGGCTTGAGAGTTGCAGACTGACATTCCATTTCAGCAAGTAGTAGAGACTGCCAGGATGTTAGAACATGTTCGAAGTGGGAGAAGGAGTCTAAGGAGGCCAAAAGGTCTTGGAACTCTAGAGGATTTAGTAGATTCTACTCTGCAGTTATGACTCATCATGGCGGAGGCTCAGGTAGTCGGTCAGCCTAATTCGCAATTTAGAGTACTCGTAGTGCTCCAGTTAATACTTTTAGTGCATCACCGATACAAGATTCTTAAAGTGGTTATTCAGTTATCCGGCACAGACTCAGCACGAGCATCCGCGACCTCAGATAGGTTGTTATGAGTGTGGTGATTCTAGGCACATCATGAGAGATTGTCCCGTACTGGGAAGCAGCGAATTTCATCAAAATGCTCAGGCTACAAGCTTTATTCCAGTTAATACTCCACGTGCACAATCAGTTAGAGATGAAGGACAGGCGGGTAGAGGGCGCCCTAGAGGGAAGGCCCAGCCCATTGATATATTTGCTATGGTATGGCTGAGACAACTACACTAGATGGTATCGTTACAGGTACGATCCCGATTTATTATAAAAGGATATTTTTCCTTAATTTGATTCGGTTATGAATATTGAGGCGAGACCTCCTATTATGCTCCTCTTATGGGTGAGCTTCGTAATTTTGAAGGTTGAATTTTTGATAACGAGGTCGGATTTAGATTCCGGAAGTAGGAATAACTCCATTACGTCATTTATGACTTGTGTGCAAAATTTGAAGTCATTCCGGATTGATTTAAAATGTTTCGACGCAAAATATAAAAGTTGAAAGATTTGAAAACTCATAATTTGATTCGATGCGCGATTCATAATTTCGGCGTTGTTTGACATGGTTTAAAGCCTCGACTAAGTTCGTATTGTGTTTTAGGATGTGTTGATATATTTGATTGAGGTCCCGAAGGGCTCGGGTGAGTTTCGAAGGAGCTTCGGATCAATCAAAATAATTTGGCTAAAGCTGGTGTTGGGCAGTGTTCTGGTGTATCCACATCTGCGGATATTTGATCGTAGATGCAGAGCCTCTTCTATGAGGTTGTTGGTCGCTTCTGCGACGTTGGTGCAAGTCCTGTGGCATCACTTCTACGAAGGCAGCCACGCAGGTGCGAAGGCCGCTTCTGCGATCCAGCGATCGCATCTGCGACGTGTCTCGCTTCTGCGCTCCTTGTGTCACTTCTGCAGAGCCGTGGGTGCGGCTATATTTTCCGCAGGTGAGGAGTCTGGACAAAATCATAAGGACCAAAAATGGTCATTTCGCCATTTTCGTTTTGAATTTTTGGAGCTCGAATTTGGGCGATTCTGGAGGGATGTTTCACAAGATTGGTTGGGGTAAGTGTTCTATATCCTAAAGTGATTATATTTCATGAATCTATGGTTATATTCATCGTTTAATTCGAGTTTAATGGAGGAAATGAGAATTTTTGTAAAAAAATTTCAAAAATAAAAATTCAAGATTTGGAGGACGATTTATTATTGGAATTCGATGAAATTGGTATGGTTGAACTCGTATCAGAATGGGTGTTTGGATTTCGTGAAAATTATGTCGGGTTCCAATAGGTGGGCCCCGCGTTGTCTTTTGTTAATTTTTTAGAATAAATTTTTAAGCCGACGTTTTATTATCCAGAATTATTTCCGATGAATTTTAATGAAGTTATACAATTAATTTGGATAGATTTGAGCGGTCCGTTGGTTTAATTCAAGCAAGAAGGCGATTTGGGAATATCAGCATAACTTAAAAAATATAAGTATCTTGCCTAACCTTGAGTGGGGGAAACTTTCCTTAGGCATTGAGTCTTATGTGTAATTTGTGTAATTGAAAACCATGTACGTGAGGTGACGAGTACATACTTGGTATATATATATGCAAATTACATTGGTTAATATCCTTAGAAGCCCTTATGTATTAAATTAGAAATTTTTGGCACTTATTAAATCCTTTAATTGTCTTGCCTAAATCTTTGTTTTGTTGGATTTGTTTTAATATGATGATTTGGTGTGATTGCCACCTTGATTTTTATGCGAAATATTATTATGTTTAGTTGTTCACTTACGGATAAAATTGTTAAGATTTTGTGCACATTATGGTCGAGCCATGGGCTATTTATTGTGAAAAATAATATATTATTGAATTTGGTGGCGAGTTGTATTATTTGAGCACTTGATGTTCAATCTGTGATAAATGGTAATATTTGAGCACTTGATGTGCAAATCTGTGATATGTTATAATATTTGAGCACTTGAGGTAAAATTTATGAGATGTGATATTGGCACGTTATATTGTTGGGAAGTTTTGTTCGGGTGTTTGTACGAGATTTCTGCCGTGCTATTATTACTATTGATTTATGCACATGCGGCGTGACAAGGAGGGCTCTCTCTCTCTCTCTCTCTCTCTCTTTATATATATATATATATATATATATATATATATATATATATGGGTTTGCGCATGTGGAGAGATAAGGTGGGAATATTATTATGCACGTGTGGCGAGACAAGGCGGGCATTTACTTTATTATTGCATACGCGGCGAGACAAGGTGGGCTATGTCGGGAATTGAATTGTGATGACTTGTGATAGCCTGAGGGCATTGCTGTTGTTGCATATTTACTTTGGGAGTACGAGGCGGTACCTCGGGAGATCTCCCTGTCTTGCATATTTACTTTGGGACTATGAGGCAGTACCTCGGGAAATCTCCCTGTCTTGCATATTTACTTTTGGGACTACGAGGCGGTATCTCGGGAGATCCTCTGTTGAGCATTTACTTTTGGGACTACGAGACGGTATCTCGGGAGTGACCTTTTGTTGACATATCTCTATGGTTGTACTTGCCTTTGGTTATTTTGTATTTTCGTGTTAGGTAAATTCTTGTGATCTGTCGTGATGTATTATTTGAGTTTTACTATGTGTTTGTAATCCTTGTTGTATTGTGTTGGCTTGGGCTTTTTAGTACGAGACTCTGAAGATTTATATTCCTAGTTTTTACCGATTTTCGATGACTGAGTTGTTTTAAGTAAAAGAAGTTACTATTATGTTTTGAATTAATAAGTTTTACATCCGAAGCAATAGATTATCTTATATTTTATTTAAATTAAAATGTCATTTTTCTTTACTCAAACTATTTCTAAAATAAACTCATTTCTTTGTTGAATTCTTACTTGGTTTAAAAAAAAATTGTAACCTTACTTTATTGAAAATAAATTAATCGTGCGGATCTTATATATTAAAATATTGGGCACGAGAGTTGTTCATGCGTTTGTGATGAGAGATATGGGCACGAGGTGCCGTGATAATATGAAAGGGGGGCCGAGAACCGTATTTTATGATTATGATATGAGATATTTATTTGGAAGAGTTTTATATTCGAAGGATACTTATTTGAAGAAATATATTTGGAGGGTATTTATTTAAAGAGATTATATGTGAAAGACTTGTTTAATTGGTTGTTCTTGTATTTCTTATTCGTCTGAGTAATAATTATGGTGTTCTTGCTGCATTACTGTTTATAGTACTAGTGGATTATTGTTGCTATCACTGTTATTTATTTTCGATTATTTTAGTATGGCATAGATTATTTGACTAGTGAGTGTCTTGACTGTACCTCGTCACTACTCCACTAAGGTTAGTCTTGATACTTATTGGGTACCGACTGTGGTGTACTCATACTACACTTCTGCACATTTTTGTATAGAGCCAGGTAATGTGGAGTCAGTTGACCGATCGATACGGATCTTGCTGTGGAGACTCAAGGTAAACCTGTTGCTGCGTTCGTAGGCTTCGGAGTGACCTTCTGATATTGTATTTGCACAGTTTTATCTCTATTTCAAAACAGTTATATTTATAGGCTTTCTAGTACCTCAGTAGAGCTTATGACTTGTACTACCGATTATGAAAATTGTAAAATTTATCGAGATTTTCATTTTAAAAATTATTAGATATTATTTAATTATTATTGTTATTCAGTAAATATTAGGCTTACCTAGTCCCTAAGACTAGGTGCCATCACAATACCCAACGGAGGAAAAAATTGGGTCGTGACAGATCCATATCTCACTGAGGAATTGAAGATTCAATTCCATATCCTAGGAGTCCCGCTTGCCAAGGATTCCATTCAAGCAACTCTTCACTATCAGATTGCATGGAGAGTTCAGAATCATGCCAATCACCCCTAGTTGGAAAGATGATGAGGCAACTCTTTTGTCCAAACATTCTGAAATACTAATGTATAGCCCCCTTAGTGCCGGCTATACCCATGATTTTTCACCTCTTAAACATTTCAGTAATAATGGTGCTGATGATGCCCCCAAGATCCCCAAAAAGAATGTTGTTTTGCCCTCAGGAGAAAAGCCAACATCTATTGACATTGAAGTAACAATCAATTGGCAGTCCAAAAATTCTATTTCTCAAAATAGAATCATGAAAAACATTGATAGCACTGTTAAAAATATTGCACACACTTAAAACAAAATGCTTAGCAGGGTGAAAAATATTGAGAAGAAGGTAGAACAGGTTGTAGAGAAGTCTTCCCAGCAAGAAGGACTCATCAAAGCCTTGGAGCATAAGTTACCAAGCTTGTAGTACGCTATCTGTTGGTCGGGTACATCTCTTTTCCATTTCTTCCAGCAGTAGCAGAAAAAGATGGTGTCCCTAAGAGAACAAATACTCCTCTTGAAAGGTGATCACTTTGTGCCCTAGAAATCCAGAAGTCCTCAGGTCACTTCTCTTCCTCCCACAAATACATTCTCATCCCAAAGCTATTTCCCTCCTCAGCTAGATTATTCTTTTTCTAGATTTTCCTCTCCCCAAAGAAAAAGCTATATAGCTGCTCATAACCCATTTGCTCAAACTATTGAAGAACTCTAATTTGACATTGCAAAGTTAGTTTGGGAAAGAAAAGACGCACTTACAGCCCAGAGATGCTCAAAAAAGAAGAGAGAGGTAGGAAAAAGCTCAAAAGATGCTGACCATGAGAACCTCATGATCTCTACCCTCCAAACCCCTAGCCTCTATGTTGCTCAACCACACAGTGATTCAGAGGAAGTAACAACTCAAGGGTTAGATACCCAACAAACTGAAGACCTTACTGATGATTCTACTAAAAAATTCTAACAGAGAACAGTTTCGAGGTAAGTACTGATTCCTCCTAAGATTCTTCAGAAGAGGAACTCCCTCCTATTTTCATGAATCAGCCCAGGGACCTAGAGGTCTCCGAAGTTGACGATGATCAAGATGGGATGACTGAGGAGCCTATTCCAGAAAAGAGATATGGTTCTGCCACAACCAAATATGTAGGTACTAGTTTCCATACCTTTACCTTATACGATATAAAAGTCTCAAGATGTCCCCAAAGAATCCAAGATTTCTACATTTGGATGGTGACCAAGAACTTGGTAGAGCGAGAAAAGTACGTAATCCTATCAGAATTCACTTCTCGCCTCTCAGGTATTCTTCAAGACTGGTGGAATTCACTTGGGTTGCATGACAAAAATATTTTCCTAACTTCATGACAATGCAGGATATTTTTGTCCCAAAAACTTGAACTGAAAAACTAAAATTCAGGACACACTGGTTAATTCCTAAAAATAGCGACCCTTTAGAGTGACTATCTGGTGTTATTTCTACACGTTTGGGTTAGTGTGGGCTTTTAAACTTGAGAAATTTACATGTAATACAACTTATTTAGAACTTAATTATATAAGTTACAATTAGTTTTAGAAAATTATATAAAATATAATTTATTTTAAAATCTACAACTTTTAGATCCCTAAAATCTCTCCTTTGAGATTCTCTCAGCTAAAACGTATCCTAATATATCTCTCACCTAAAACATATTTATCCGTATTAATTTTTTCTCAATTTCTCCATTAAGAGATTCGAGTATATCCTAATGTCCCTAGCCTTTTCCCTCCCTTTTACGCATATAAGTCGTCCCCGAATGCCCAAAAAATAATATTTCACCCCCCTCCCCATCCTTCCTCCACCCCCCTACAAAATTCTTATACCCTTCTTCATACTCTATTATAGTATATTTCTTATCACCCAATTTGACTTCTCCGTAAAATAATATATAGTAATATATAATATATTATACATTATATACAGGATATTAGATATTTATATATGTACATATAGTATAAAATAAATTAACGATAGACGGTGATAAAATTATTCTATGTTAGATTTTAAAGTGTTATTAATGTTTGCATATTGTCTATATATATATATATATATATATAAACTCATCATATTTAATTTCTTGAAGATTGATTTTCTCTGATTAAAATGATGCCAATGGTGATGAATTTACCGGAGGAAAATATTCCTGGTAAGTATACCAAAATAAAGAATAAAACTGAAATAGCAAAAGAATCTCAAGATTGAGAACCTATTTTAATGGAGGATGCAACTTATTTATATGGAGGATGCATCACGGTTATGAGTAGTGTTATCATGGTAACCTAAAACATTTATAGTAATAATTTATAATTAACAAAATTGAGAATTTTAAGGGACTATTTATGGATATGTTTCAGAATTAGATTCTTTTTAGGTTCTCCACTGTATTTTAGGGTATATTTTGTATATATTTATCATGTTTATGTTGTAGAGTATGTTATATTTTTAATAGTTGTAGATTATGGATTTTTTTATGAATTCGTAAGTAAACATGAAAATTTTCCTTTAAACTTGTTGGGCCAAAATTACTTCCTATATTTACAAATGTTTGCCCACGGAGCTCACTTAGTAGAGGCTTTGAAATAAAGATTTTTTTCTTCCTATACAATATTTGAAACTTATTTACTAAAATTGTGCTAGTTTTATATATTACCTGCCCTAAATAAGGATTACTTATAAATTATATACAATCCAGTATTAGTGCCTTAAATTAGGGGATTTAGTTATACTATTTTTCTTTATTTTCTCCTCTCCTCTTTCCTTATTTTACTTCCGCCTTAATTGCTTGTAAAATTCAAAGAAGTTTAAAAAGATCTTGCATGCTCCATCCATTGCCAACTTTCTGTGCTAATCCTAAAATCGATTTACAAGTGAGAAAAAAATATTTCAGACTTGTGTTTACACATCCCAAACTACTAATATACATACTTTGATTTCTTAACCATGATCAACATATCGTTTAGCTGTAGTAAATCAATGTGGTTTGACATGCACCGGCTGACATAGATATTTTCCTGGACTATGTATTCATATATACTTTTATGTTATACATATGCTTGTATCTCCGAGCTAGAAAATTAGATATTTAACTGTATACATGTTTTATAATGTTACCAAGTCTTTGCAGGATCTGCAACATTAATATGCTATAGATAGCACATATATATGTATTAGCATTTATAACAAGAAACTATGCTACCCAGTTAATTTCTCACACAAAATTCAAATCTCACATAAAAATCACTTTCTCCTAAGTGCGACGATGGCACTTTTAATGTAAAACTCAAAATTTCTCCATCAAATCATTCAGTTTCCGTCAATATTCAAGTTTTTCAGTCCAAACAAATATGAATTAGTGCACATGAGTCGATTTGGAATTCATTCTCTACCTTTCTTTCCTTAATAAATCAATTGAGAAAAGAATAATGTATGGTACATCAACATACAAATTAAAAACAAATTTGATACAAATTTAATGCAAATTTGAACATCTACAGTAACATACATAGTAAAAACAAAATTTCATACAATAAATTATACAGTATACAACTTATCTACAACTTATCTACAACTTTCATACATTATTTCTACACATTTACATACAACTACAACATCATACAACTTAAATATAATTTTTATACAATATGTCTTTTGTATGTATTTTGTATATGATTTGTATATATTTTGTAAGTGGTGTGTTCTTCTTCCTCTCTGAAATTCCAATCAAAACTTCCTCACTTAAAGTAATTTTGATACATATCAACAACTTTATGTAAAAGATAGTATTTTTAACTTAAATACAAATTTCATACAATGATTCATACATTATACAACTATTTTTTAACTTTCATACAACATTCAAATAAATAAATATATATATATATATATATATATATATATATATATATATATATATATATATATATACAATTTACATACAAATATAATACAACTTTACTACAATTTCGTAAGTATATTGTATGTCATGTGTTCTTCTTCTTCTTTGAGTTTCAATCTGAAATTCAGCCAAAATCAAGTCTAATCTTCACCAAATACCCTCAAAATTGAGATATAAACTCCAAACAATATTCCCAAATATTTGCAACAACACCCAATCCAAATAAATAATAATTTTTGAAAACCCAAATTCTATTTCAAAGCTTCAAAGCTTTTTAATGGCTGTCAGTGATGGAGAGTGAAACACCTTCAAAATTTATTAATTGACAATTTCAATTTGAACACCAATTTTGCAATATGAAAGAAAATTGCTAAGTTAAAACTATATAATAAAACGACTGAAATCCATTGATGAATTCCATTAAAAATATATACAACATGAAAGGGTAAAAAGTAGAGAACATCAAAGGAAGATAAATTGGGAAAAGTATAGAGAATGAGAGACGGAGAGAGAGAGAGCGCAGGAGAGAGAAAACATGGATGGAAAATAATTGATTCCTTATTCAATTCCTAATATAAAGGGATACTTATTTAAAACTAATTTGTATATAATTGGTAAATTATATATGGCCATGTAATTAAGTTAAAACTTGATTAGGGAGGGTAATAAAGTTTCATATATAGTATAGGAAGGTAAAAATCTCCCTTATTAATCGTTGTTGAATTTAAAATCAGGTCCATAATTCGAACCAAATCTACCTTCGCTCTCAAGCAGTTTGATTAATTGCTCATCCAAGCTCGAGGGAATAAAAAGAGAAAACTACTCAAACTGTTAGTCCATAAATTACTCTCGAGGTACCGTCTCGTAGTCCCAAAAGTAAATATGCAGGGCAGGAGAATCTCCCGAATACCATTCCGTAGTCCCAAAGTAAATATGCAGGGCAGGAGGATCTACCGGAATACCATTCCGTAGTCCCAAAGTAAATATACATGACAGGAAAATCTCCCGGAATACCGTTCTGTAATCCCAAAATAAATATGCAGGGCAGGGGGATCTCCCACAATACCGTTCCGTAGTCCCAAAATAAATATGCAGGGCAGGGGAATCTCTCGAAATACCGTTCCGTAGTCCCAAAGTAAATATGCAGGGGATCTCCCGGAATACCGTTCCATAGTCCCAAAGTAAATATGATTTCAACGACTGCACATCAAGTGCTCACATATCACAAATGGCTCATCAAGTGCTCAAATATTATAACATATCACAAATTTCATTAATTGTTTGCAGGTGAAAAATCCATTATAAAATTATCTCCAGGAAATAACAACTCAACAAAAATACGGGATTTATATAAAAATCAAAGTGGCAATCACACCAAATTATCATATAAAAATAAATTCAACAAACAAGTAATGCGGCATTTCAAATCAAGGATTTACTAAGTTCCAACAATTGTCCAATTTAATACATACGGGTGTCTACGAATTTCAACCAATGTAATTTGCACATATAAACCAAGTACGTACTCGTCACCTCGCGTACATGATTTTTCAATTACACAATTTCCACATAAGACTCAATGCCTAAGGGGTAATTCCCCCACTCAAGGTTAGGCAAGATACTTACCCTCTTTTTTTTTTAAGTTAGGCCGATATTCCAAAATTATCTTCTTGCTTGAATTGACCTCCGGATAGATCAAATCTAACCAAATTAATTCAATTTAGTGAATACTAATTATAGGAATCAATTCCATATGAAAATACTAATTTTTCAACAAAATCCGAAATTTAACTCAAAAATCGTCCGTGGAGCCCATGTCTCGGAATTCGGCGAAACTCACAAAATTCGACAACCCATTCAATTACGAGTCCAATCATACCCGTTTAACTCAAATCAGACTCTGAATTGATACTGAAATCTCAAAAATTCTTTTCTATGAGATTTCTAAATTTTTTTCAAATTTTAATCTCAAAACACTAATTAAATGGTGAAAACAAATGATGGATTTAGGTAATCTAACCATAATTGAGTTAAGAACACTTACCCCAATAGTTTCTCTGAAAATCTCCCAAAAATCGCCTCTCCCCAAGCTCCAATTTGACAAAAATAGAAAATGGGACGAAGTCCTCTGCTTTATAACTTACAGTTCTACCCAGGCCCTTGGCCTTCGGTCGGTCCTCGGCCTTCGATCGATCCTCGGCTTTCGATCGGTCCTCGGCCTTCGGTTGATCCTCGGCCTTTGGTCGGTCCTCGGCCTTCGATCGGTCCTCGGCCTTTGATTTTTCCAGCAGCAGATATTTCCAGCAGCTGTTTAAGTCAAAATTTTGATCTGTTAACCATCCAAAACTAACCCGAAACCTCCTGGACACAAAACCATATATGAATTTCAATCATAAAATACGCTACGGACCTGCTCGCGCACTTAAAATATTGAAAAGAGGTCGTCTTGACCCGATATTGACCATGGTCAAACTCCCAAATTTCTTAACCTTACTAGTCTCTTAACCAATGATCCAAAAAGAAATACACCCAAGCCCCTCGGGACATGTCAAATCATACCAATAAGTCCTATAACATCATACAGACTTAGTCGAAACCTCAAATCATATTAAATAATGCTAAAACCATGGATCATACCCCAATTCAAGCTTAAGGAACTTAAGAATTTTCACCTTCTACATTCGATGCCGAAACCTATCCAATCAAGTCTGATTGACCTCAAATCTTGCACACAAGTTATAAATGACATAAAGGAGCTATAAAAATTTTTGAAATTGGATTCCGACCCCGATATCAAAAAGTCAACTCCTCAGTCAAACTTCCAAACTTAAATTCCTATTTTAGCCATTTCAAACCTAATTTAACTACGGACTTCCAAATAAAATTTCAGACATGCTCCTAAGTCCAAAATAACCATACAGAGCTATTGGAATCATCAAAATTCCATTCCGGGGTCATTTTCTTAAAAGTCAACTCTCCGGTTAACTCTTTCCATTTAACCTTCAAAAATGAGAATTGTTCTTTAAATTAAATTCCGAATCTTTTGAAAATCAAAATCGACCATACACATAAGTCATAATACATATTACGAAGTTGCTCGGGATCTTAAGTCGCTGAACATCACATAGATTCTTAAAACGACAAGTCGGGTCGTTACATGTCACTTTATATAACGACCCGGCCGGTCGTTTTGAGTATTACAGCCTCGTTCCCCCATTTAATGCTTAATTTGTACTTTACAGTTGTTATATGACTTGTCAGGGTAATTGGTTTGGGTCCGGTGAGGTCTTGGAATAAATTGGAACACTTAGTTCCAAAGTTTAAAAGTTAAGTTGAAACGGTTGACTGGATATCGACCTATGTATAAACGATGCCGGAAAAATATTTTAATGATTCCAATAGCTCCGTATGGTTATTTTGGACTTAGGAGCGTGTCCGAAAAAGTATTTGGAAGCCCGTAGCTAAATTAGGCTTGAAATGGGGAAATTAGAAAATTTAAGTTTGAAAAATTGACCGGGGAGTTAACTTTTTGATATCGGGGTCGAAATCCGATTCTAAAAATTAGAATAGGTCTGTTATTTTATTTATGACATGTGTGCAAAATTTGAGGTCAATCGGACTTGATTTCATAGGCTTCGGCATCGAATGTAGAAATTGGAATTTCTTAGTTTTATTAGGCTTGAATCGGGGTATGATTCGTATTTTTAGTGTTGTTTGATGTGATTTGAGGCTTCGACTAAGTTTGTATGATATTTTAGTACTTGTTGGTGTATTTGGTTGAGGTCCCACGGGCCTCGGGTGAGTTTCAAATGGTTAACAAATCAAATTTGGACTTAGAACAATTGAAACTTTCTGCTACCTACTGATGCAATCGCACCTGCGAAAATTGGCTCACAGGTGCAAGATCGCAGAAGCAAGCCTGGCATAGCAGAAGCATGAGGCCACAGAAGCGGATGAAGCCTCGCAGAAATGTGACCGTAGAAGCGACAAAATGATCACGGATGCGGCCAGGGCTAAGGGGGACTGGCATCACAGAAGCGAGTTCGCAGAAGCGAAGGTAGTCACAGAAGCGGTTGCTTCACCGCAAAAGCGGAGCCGGAGATGCGGTTAAAAGTTCTGCAGAAGCGAAACCTCTGGACAGTGTACAAAACAGAGGGTTCCGATATGTTTTGTCATTTTGGACATTTTTAACACAGTTTTGAGCGATTTTTCAGAGAGAATGCACGGGAAATCTTGAGGTAAGTCTCTTGTGATCATTGTTAGTCAATAATATTGGATTATCATTGAGTATTCCAACTAAATTACGTATTTTTGAGGTGAAATTAGAGGATTTGGATCTAGGGATTTCAAAATAAGAATTTAAGATTTGGAGGTCGAGTTGATTTGGGAATTTGGTAAATTTGGTATGATTGGACTCGTGGTTGAAGGGCATTCATATTTTGTAACTTTTGTCGGGTTCCGAGACGTGGTCCCCACGAGCGATTTTTGAGTTAAATTTCGGATTTTGTTGGAAAATTAGTATTTTCATATGGAATTAATTCCAATAATTTGTATTGAATGAATTGAATTAATTATGACTAGAGACGAGGCTTTTGGAGGCCAATTCGAGAGGCAAAGGCATAGCGAAACAAAGAATTACACGGTTTGAGGTAAGTAACATTTCTAAACTTGGTTCTAAGGGTATGAATCCCTGAATTTTATGTTATGTCAATTGTTGGAGGTGACGCACATGCTAGGTGACGAGTGTGGGCGTGCACCATAGAAATTGTGACTTAAATAAATTCTGTGGAGTTGTAAAATTAAGTAATCATGTTATTATCCGCATATTCTCCACGTGTTAGAGAAATTGAGCTGAGACTCGTATTAAAAATCATGCTTAAGCTATGTGCCGATGCTTTGGGATCCATAGGGTCGTGTTGCAATTGAATTACCCCTAGGCTAGATTGGCCTTATACGGTGCTGAGTGACTGGCTAACAGTTGATATATATATATATATATATATATATATATATATATATATATATATATATATATATATATATATATATATATGGGATGGACTTTCTCTAGGCTGGATTGTCCATATACAGTATTGAGTGACTGTGATCGTGAGTACACGAGATTTTTTCACTGAGATGTCATATTCCTCATATTATTCAAAATTGATCTATTTTACTTGTACTGAGTTTAATTGTTGAATTTGATAGCATGCCTACATTTATGTACTGTTATTTCTATACTGGACTGTACCTGCTGAGCTCGTCACTACTTTCAGCCCAAGGTTAGTATTGTTACTTATTGAGTTGGCTGTACTCATAATACACTCTGCACCTTGTGTGCAGATCTAGATACTTCTGGACATGACAATTGCTAGTTCTTCGGAGCTTTATCTATTGGAGACTATCGAGGTAGCTGCTTGACGTCCGAGATCTTGACTCTCTCTTTCCTTTCAGTTTTTGTACTGTACTATATTTTCAGACAGTGTTTTTAGTAGTGAGAGTTTGTTATTATTTAGATGCTCATGTAGTCAGTGACACCGGATTTTGGGAGTGTATTTATATCGGCATTTGTGAGATTTTTTTATTGAATTCAAATATTATGTTTTTAAATTTAAGGAGATATTGTGGTTTGTTGAGGTTGTCGGCTTGCCTAATATTCAGATAGGCGTCATCACGACAGGTTAGGATTTTTGGTCGTGACAGTTTCTCTTCACTCTCCTTTTTTATTTTTTTACTCTAGGATATTCTTTACTAGTAGATTACAATTTATAGATTATTTCAATTTGTTCGTGCATGAAGAGAGCCTTAATTCGAGTATGGCTAATATCATTTCAATCTGCAAGCTAATGACAGAAATCCAAATACAAAAAAGTTAGAAAAGAGATAAATAAAAATCATAAATGCAAGTATTTTGATATAGTTACTTAGTAAAATAATTTGAAAAGTGAAGAAGATGAACTAAAACTCTACTGAAAGCCATTGAAGTTGGCTTAAACTTGAGTTGATAATTTGGGTTTTCGAAATTAAAATTTATTACAAGTGGGTATTGTTGGAATATATTGTGTACATGTCAAGGAGTTTAAAACTCGATTTTGCGACGAACTGGTGGCGATTTGAGGTGGTGTGAATTCAAATTTGAGCCAAATTCGAAGTAAAAAACGAACATAGAAGAAGATGAGATATGTATCATATTATGTATCTTCTTTGTATCACTTGTATATCATTTATATATTATATGTGTATCCCCTATGTACCTCTTGTATATCTATGTATTTTTGCATCTGAGTACATGCGTGATACATGTGTCTCAAAGGAACTTTTATAAATTAGAATTTAACTGTGAATTTTGATACCAAACCAGTCCAAATCACCTCTAACCTCAAATTTTATATATTGCCTCGTGTATTTGTTCTCAACGAATTCCAACCATACCCATTGAAAAAAAATCATTCTGAGCCTAGTTTTCTTAAATCTTGTATATGAGTAATGAATTTTAACTTCAAACTTGTCCAAATTACCTTCAATCTTCCTCAAATTATTATCTCATTTATGTGTTTTTAACGAATTCTAACAATACCTATTGAAAAAAAAATAGCCTAAGTTTTTTGAATGTTATATATTATTAGTAATTCTTTTGACTATTTTTGGTAGCATAATTAAAATAACTAATTGTTGGTAAGTAGTGTTTTTTTGTGGTACATCTATGTAGTTTTCCCTATTAAACATGGTATGAAGAATAAAAGAAAAAACCTAGGCTCAACCATAAAAGAGGGATTCCAATCATGCTATTACCTCATCATTTTCCAATGATTTTAGGACTTAGCCATAGTTTACAATGTATTTAAAGATTAGCCAATTTTACTTAAATTTCAGGGCACGACGTCCTAGAGTTTAAACCTCAAAATTCAAACTTCAAGACATCTAAAAAATTCCTGAATTTCTAAATCCAGGATACTTAGTCCTAAAATTGGGGTGAATTGGTTAATATTTAAATACATTATAAATTATGAATATATTTTAAATAGCGGGCCTAAAAGTGACTATTACCGCACTTCACCCACTTATGATCCGCAAAAGCGCAAGAGAAAAACCCGATAGCCGTCTAACACCCAAAATATCCACAAAGGCGCCGTTTAGACTTATTTTACCACCACAATTTCACAAATTTGACTAGAATTTAGCCATTCCTTCAATTTTTGACGAGAGCCTTTTCATCTCCATAAAATATGTTTCACCGTTCTGGGCGAAATAAGGCACATATGCTAAATGCCAGCTGGTATTCTTCTCCATTTTGGAACTCAAAACCTAGAAGAGTTTAATAGTATAAAAAATATTTACCCAATCAAAGTAATTGTACCTAACTCTATTTAATGTTATTGATTAGTAACACAGATAAAATTATAAGTAATAAGCTATAAAAAGTTAAATTATAATAACATGTTATATAAAATTTATTACACTATCAATGTATACAATTTAAAATATATACCGACACTCTTTAAGTTATATACAATCGACATTATAATTCTCTTACACTATCATATTAGCTTTACCTATATTGTAGGAGGTAGCTTGCTTAGTTTCAAAATTTACTTGTAAATATTTGTAAAAGATTCTATACACTGTATAAAACTTAAACTTCGAAAATAAATCTCTCAAAAAGTTCCACTAGAACAGTGAAGAAAAAAGGACAAAAAATTTTCATGAAACAAATAAAACAATTCATGAAACAAATCACACGACCACTTTAAATCATTAAATGACCAATCATTTTGATTTTAAAAATGCCTTGTCTAATTTCCGTACACTAGCAATTTCTGTACCCTAACCTTCTCTATCAAAAAATTACCACCCCCTTTTTCTCCATTCTTCACATCCTTTTCTCACAGGTGGTTTAGAGAAGAAGAAGAATAAGATAATGAATGGTGTTCTCACCGTTTTCCATTCCACTATCTACTTTATTTGTCTTCCCATAACAGCGTAGGAATGTATTCAGTCTTTGCTTTACAACAACTGCATTTTCTGTGATGTTTTGTTCATCTTGTTTTTGGTTATCAAAGCCTTATTTCAATAAGAAAATGGCAGGGTTCATTTGAAAAGTCCATTGTCCCAACATTACAAATCTATTACTAGCTATGAGAAAGTAAAATTAGATTGGGTTATAGTTAGGGACGTAACTAGGTTATGGAAAGAGGGTTCAATTGAATCCCCTTAACCGAAAAATTATATTGTGCGGCAAACATGATTTTTTTTAGTTATATATAAATTGTTGAATCCTCTTGATCTCATCTTTTCAGGCATGTCTAGAAAAGGAAAAGAACCCATGCCGGAAGGACCACCGCCACCACCGGAACTGCTGGCATCGCTGCTGCCTAAGTATAAAATCACTTTGACGTCCGCCGAAACCGCAGCCTCAGCAATTCTCAGGGTATGTCGGTTTAATCTGTAAAGGCGTTTACTTGTAAATAATTTTTTGGTGACCTGATAGTGTAAAAGATTCTTTAGATTATATAAAACTTAAACTCCGAATATAAATCTCTCAAAAAGTTCCACTAGAACAGTGAAGAAAGAAGGACCAAAAATTTTCGTGAAACAAATCACACAACAACAACAACAATAACCCAGTATAATCCACTAGTGAGATCTGGGGAGGGTAGTGTGTACGCAAATCTTACCCCTACCCTAGGGTAAAGGTTATTTCCGATAGACCCTCGGCTCCCTCCCTCCAAGAACTCCCCACCTTGTTCTTGGGGTGACTCGAACTCACAACTTCTTGGTTGAAAGTGGAGGGTGCTTACCACTAGAGCAGCCCACTCTTGTCAATCATTTTGACATGAAACAAATCACACAACCACTTTAATTCATTGGATGACCAATCATTTTGATTTAAAATATGCCTTGTCTAATTTCCGTACACTAGCAATTTTTGTACCCTAACCCACACCATCAAAAAATTACCACCCATTTTTTCCCATTCTTCACATTCTGAGTCAGCGATTCACGGATGGTTTAGAGCATGTGTATGATAAGACCATTAAAGTTTCTGCTTTAGGCCCCCAAGAAATAAAGCCCCCAAAACTTTTTCTATTAGTTATAATTATTTATATTAGTAAGATTTTTTTAAGTTAACAAAACATTAATATTTTGTTTCATTACACTACATTGGTTCTAGTTATCAAATATTTTATTAGTAGATCTAAACATTTGAATAATTTAACTCAAAATTTTAGAATATTAGACAATGTTATATTGTAAAATATTTAAAAGAAAACTTAAAACCTTGAAATTTTTTTTGTTAAGACGATACAATATTTTCTTGATTATCTAAATTAATCGTGTCTATTTTTCCAACCGTTGTCAAATTACTAATACGATTTCCTCACATCTTAAGTTTTGGCTTTAGTCCTCCAATTTTATTGAGCCGCCAGTGGTTTAGAGAAGAAGAAGAAGAATAGGGTGTAACGACCCGATCGGTCATTTTGAGCATTTGCACTTCGCTCGGTAGTTTGAGGGCATGAGTAGCTCTGTATGATGTATTATGATTTGTGTGAATAGTTGATTTTAGTTTTCAGGTTATTCGACATTGATTTGGGAGAACGATTCTCAACTATAAAGCTTTAAGTTGGAAGAGTTGACCAAGTTTGACTTTTGTAAATTTGACCTCGGAATAGAGTTCTGATAATTCCAATAGCTCTGTATGATGATTTTGGACTTAGGAGCGTGTTCGAAAAATTATTTGGAAGTCCGTAGTTAAATTAGGCGTGAAATGGCTAAAATAGAAATTTAAGTTTGGAAGTTTGACCGAGGAGTTGACTTTTGATATCGGGGTCGGAATCCAGTTCTGAAAATTTTCATAGGTCAGTTATGTCATTTATGACTTGTATGCAAAATTTGAAGTCAATCGCACTTGATTTGATAGGTTTCTGCATCCAATGTAGAAGTTGAAATTTCTTAGTTTCGTTAAGCTTGAATTAGGGAATGATTCGTGGTTTTAGCGTTGTTTTATGTGATTTGAGGTTTCGACTAAGTTTGTATCGTATTTTAAGACTTGTTGGTATGATTGAATGGGGTCCCGAGGGGCTCGGGTGTGTTTTGGATCACTGGTTGAGAAACTAGTTAAGTTAAGGATTTGGAGTTTGACCATGGTCAATATCGGATCAAGATGACCTCTTTTCGGTGTTTTGGGTGCGCGAGCAGTTTCGTAGCATGTTTTATGATTGATATCGCATATATGGTTTTTGTCCGGAAGGTTCCGAATGAGGGTGCTAAAATGAAAATTCTTTCGTTGTTGATTTTCTGGTATAAAATAATTACGAAAATGTCATTTATTTTTATCCCTTAAATTTCCGGACTTTATTTAAATCTTCAAAGTATCATATCTCCCTCATTTTAAGGCCAAATTGGGTGATTCAAAAGCCTAACTTGGATAAAATTTTACAAGGAATCTACTGGAGGCATCAAAAAAAGTTTTGGGGATTTTTTGTCACACAAAATGAGGCAGAGCGGCTGGAGGGTTTGTTCATTTTCTATTTTTGACGAATAGGAGCTCGAGAAGAGGCGATTTTCGGGAGATTTTCTAGAAAAATATCGGGGTAAGTGTTCTTAACTCAATATTGGTCAAATTACCCGAATCCATGATTGTTTTTAACATTTAATTGGTGAATTAAGTTAGAAAATTTAGAAAACTCTCTTAGTTTAATTTGAGGATTTGAGGGTCGAGTTGATATCGGAATTTGGTAAAATTGGTATGGTTGGACTCGTGGTTGAATGAGAGTTCATATTTTATAACTTTTGTCGGGTTTCGAGATGTGGGCCCACATGCGATTTTTGAGTGTAATTTTGGATTTTTGGAAAAATTAGTATTTTGATATGGAATTAATTCCTATAATTTGTGTTTAATGAATCAAATTAATTGTGACTAGATTAGAGCTATTCGAAGTTGATACGCGCAGAATGGAATTTCTGGAGCATTGTTTAGCTTGCTCGACATTGGATTCGGCTTGTTCGAGGTAAGTAATATCTCTAATCTTGGGGCTGAGTATATGAACCCTGATTATATGTGTTATGTCAATTGTTTGGAGGTGACGCACATTCTAGGTGACGTGCGTGTGGGCGTGCACCGTAGAAATTGAGAATCAGTTGATTCCGTAGAGCTGTTTAGTCAATTAACTTGTATTCTTCCATGTATTTTTATGTGTTAGAGAAACTGAGGTGTGACTCATGTTAGAAATCATGCTTAGGCAAATATTGGTATTATTGGGACCCACTGAGATCATTTCTACTGTCGAATTATATGTATAAACTGTAATTTCATAGTCGGTCATATTCATTCATTGCATATCATATCTCAGTCTCTGCTGTTATTTATTGATACATCATATCATCAGTTTGGGCTAGTTTCATGACATTGTGAGCCTGAGAGACTGGAAAGATTGATGACTGAGTGAGGCCGAGGGCCTGATTGTGAGGATAATTATAGGATCGGGCTGCATGCTGCAGCAGGCCAGATTGGCTTATTATAGCACGTGAGTTGTCCGTGGCGCACATGAGTTGTCCGTGCATATCCAGATATTGATACTATAACACGTGAGTTGTCCGTGCAGATTCGGATATTGATACTATAGCACGTGAGTTGTACGTGCAATACATGAGTTGTCCATGCGGATCTAGATATTGATACTATTTCATATGAGTTGTCTGTGCAGATTATAGTGCTTGGGCTGAAGGAGCCCCTCCGGAATCTGTGCACACCCCCAGTGAGCGCATGTACCTATTGGGAGGATTGAGTGACTGTGAAGACTGAGTGACTGCGAGGACTGAGTGACCGGGAGGACTGAGTGAATTGATACTCTGAGAGTATGCATATGGTTTTATTATTAAGTTACATCGCATTGACATGATTGACATACATGCATAAAGATGCATTTTTCCTCATGATATACAATATTGTGTCATTCATGACTTCACATACTCATTGACATGTAGGCATAAAGATGTATTTTTCTCATGCCATTTGAAAATGAAACATCCTATCTGTTGTTGAAAAACCTTTGGGAAAAATCACAATTTTACAAAATGTACTCATATTTTGGTGATTTCGGTAAAAGATTTGAGTTTTCACTGATGTACTTGAAAAATAGGCTTATTTTTTTGGAACTGTGAATGAGCTGAGCATTTTATCTCTGATCTACTTCTTTTATTACTTCTATTATGTTGTTATGAACTGTTGTTGGCTATTGGTGTTGGACTCTGACCTTTGTTCCAGCTCGTCACTACTTTCAACCTAAGGTTAGGTTTGTTACTTATTGAGTACATAGGGTCGGTTATACTCATACTATACTTTTGCACCTTGCGTGTAGATATTAGATGCCGATGTTGCTATGATCGACAGAAGCTGGATTTGAAGATGTACTTGTGTTCCGGTCATAGTTGTCTCTTGTTCATGGTAGTCTTAGATTTATAAAAATTTGTTTATGTACATTTCGAACAGATGATGTATTTATTTCATACCAACTTGTAAATTCTAATCTTTGAAGCTCATGATTTGTACTACCGATCCTTGAGGAGTGTATTAGAGTTAGTTAAATATTAATTGAATCAGATTATTGTTATTTGTCTTACCTAGCGGGTGAGGTTAGGTGCCATCATAGCTAGTTAGATTTTGGGTCGTGACAAGTTGGTATCAGATCCCTAGGTTCATAGGTTCTACAAGTCATGAGCAAGTGTCTAGTAGAATCTTGCGGATCGGTATGATGACGTCCGTACTTATCTTCGAGAGGCTACAAGGCATTTAGGATAATTTCCCATCTTTCTTTCCTTATCGTGCAGAATTGATTTAGCTTAAAGCATAACTCCTCAAATTCCTTCCACGCATTCGTGTGCACATGTGAGCGCTCGGTATCAGCTATGCATCACCGACTTGTGATTTTAGGGATGACGTGCGAGATGTGTATTTTGTGTTTTGGTGTTAGGCCAGTCTGGAGGACTTGAGTCCAGGTTTAGACCGTAGCTTAGACTCGGCATTTTTGGTTGTGAGAACTTGTACATTTGGACCCATATGTACGGTAATGTCCCTATGAGTGGAACTTATGGCTCGATGAGCGATTGAATGACTATATGATAAGTATGATATGACTACGAGATGTGTTCAGATGGGTTGAATGTGATGAATAAAGTTTACTTGCGACTCAAGAGTTTGCTATTGGGTACTTGATTTCTGTCTTGATTTGACGTATAGTCTCGAGTTGTGAATGTATTGAAGGATCTTTCATATTGTTAAATTGTGGGATAAATTAAATTCTCGTGTCTTGTCAATGAGTTTGGACTCAAGAAGGTTAAGTGATTACGTAGTAGTTGTGGCTGTAAAAAGGTATAGAATGATGCCAGTTTGTGGCCAAGCAGTCAGGTTATCACCTATAGAGTAATTTACGGATGTGTGATCCTTATAATGTTGAGTGGAGAGTTTTGTTTCTACCAGCGGAGTATATGTGTTGAGATTTGAATTTGAATCTGGGTGAGAAAGTAGACTTGAGTGTCAAGAGAAAAATTGCGATCTTAGCGGATGATTGAGGTATTTTATGGTTGGTGTTGCCTGAACTTGAGAAGAATTTTCGTTTAACTGACTGTAGTATTATGGCAGTAATAGAGTATGAGTATTGTGAGCTATCGAGTGTTTTAATCCATGGCTTTGAGCCAAGTGGGGGAGCCTACTATTGACAATTCAATTTCATCATTATATGTTAAATTTTAGTTTTGGTCTGAGACATACTTGTGCGTTAGTCATGACTTAGAGGTTGAGATCGAGGATGACTCGAGTAAGGAAAATTTTTGAATACGGGTTACACTGCACTTTATGAAAATATGAAAATCATGAAATGATTAAGTTGTTATTTTGAAGAATGTAGTGTGCATGAAGTATGAATTTCATTGATGGTGTTAAGGCAGGATTGCTTCTTTCGATATTGTAATGATAATGGGGCATGTGTCTTTCGGCCCGTTTGGGCGGTGAGATTTGGATTTGAACAAAATGGGTGACTCTCAAGAAAGTTCCAATGGGTTCAAGGTTTATATATAGCAATTGCGAATTTCTCCGGACTTGTCTATGGATAAAATCTGAGATTTGCATTTGATGGTGCCTGGACTTGCGGTAATTCTGTATGACTATAGATTCTACATTCCAATATAAGAAAGGTAAAAGAACAATTTTAAATTCACATAAGATACTTTCAGAGTGGGCATTTTGGTTGTGGTACTTATGGGGTGCTTAAGAAGAATACAATGGCTTATGGGCCTTAGGGCGGTGTTGTTTTATGTTAGGAGGTCTTGTAGTGAGCTTTGGGTAAGGATCGTAGTGTTCTGACAAGGAGAAGTGTCAACTTGAGGGTAATTCAGAAGAAACTTAGAGAAAGTAGGACGACTTGATAGTAGGCTGGACCAGTATGGTAATGGTATGATTGATTCTTTAGGTACCTATGATGTGGTGAGACTTTACAGATGTTTTTGTGGCAATAATCTTGGGTTTGGTGACTTGCGTGAATTGGTTGAGTTAGAGAGATTCAATTCCGATAGCCTGGTTATGTGAAAATGTGTTTCGAAGAGTTCTCGATGATTTCTATCACGGTTCGAGGTGGATATTTCCTACTGGCATGAGGAACATGTTGCGTATTGGGATTTTCTACTGGATGAGATCAAATGGAAGGTTCCTGGATAATTGAGTATGTAGTTTGCTAGTGATCAGAGTTGATTATGAGATTCTCGTACCTTTTCATATGATGGGATGATAGATGCGGTGTGTTGTGTAGGATTGAGATTTGTATGTGCAAGGTCACAGTTCATTTTTGAAGGGAAGGTCATGAATTCTTAGACAACATGGATTGTTTCAGATGTCTAGATGAATGTTATTACTACTTGGTATTGCATGAGAAGGCTGCACATTTCAGAAGGCTGCGTGTTTTGACTTACGGATGCTTTATTGGTATTGCGATGCTCCCCTGGTTGATCGTTTGCTGATATTCAAATTTTTCTATATGGCACGGAAGAATTATAGAAGTATTCCTCATGGCATGATCGTGTATGAGAGACGTGTTAGACATTCGGGCGGTGGAGTTGGGATCAGATATGGTGATTTGTGTGTTCTATGGATTTGGAGACTGGGAGTTCTTAGGAGCAGATTGTTTTATGGTTGTGGACTGTGAAGTTGTGGCCAAAGCTAGCCAGATAATAATATGTGTTATGATTCAGTCATTGTTGACTTTCAAAGGTTTTTTTTTTATCTATTTGTGGGTGACCGGAGTTGATTTGGGGTCCATTGGTAGGCCCAATGAGGATGTGTATTCTACACCGGGTCGGATATATTGACTCCGAACTTCTATTGTTGAGGGATGTGCCATTCGGTTAGAATTGATTTTATTCGTATCTGATATGTTCTATATGTTACTTTTCCATGCTACAAGGGGTTGTGATTCGTTGGTTATATGCACACATGATGCGGTTCTGTTTGGGCCTTATAGCGGAATTTGAGCAAGATGGTGATTGGGTTGTGGAATGGTTGATTGCACCTTGGTTATGGTGTTATTGGCTTCTCCTTGGTTATGGTCATGCACTTCATGTACTTGATGTCAAATTGCGTGTAGTTGTTGATATTGAGCATTGTGGCTTGAGGTATTTCATATGGACCGGTGTTTGGATGGTCACGCATTGCAAAGGGGCTATGTTGGGATATGATTCTTTGTGTTAGATTCATGTGTCTTGGTCCTACTATGTGTGATGGGTTCATAACATTGCGTTGTGGTAGTACTTGTTGAGCCTGCAGGGCGGTTCTCTCATTTGAGTCATTTTTCCCGATTGAGTACATTTGAATTGTTGCTTGTTGGTGCACAGATTGCACGGTTGTGACTTTAGGTTGTATTGGTGTGGCATGTCAATATAATAGTTGTGTTTGATAAGATAAGGTCATTGGACCTAGAATGGATACTATCGGATTTGATTACGGTATGTTTGGTAGAATAACATCGGAAGTCGGCTTAGGACTTGGCTTTGGTTCCCGTCGGACGAGAGAGAAATTCATGACTTGTTGATCTGATGAGTGGTTAAGAGTTTATGAGTGTTTCTTTCATTATCGGTAGTGTATAAAGGTTCAAAACAAGATTTTAGTTGATATGAGGTTTGTTACTGATGTCGAGTTAGTTATCGAGCAGCTATTACGGTCGGAAGTTATTGCTATGAGTATTTGAGTTATGTGGTATATCATGTTATTGTGTCTCATTTTATGGTTATGGATTTGTGCAACTTGTTCAGAATTAGACAGTGTGTAGATGCAAGATTCGGGTTTTGTAGGAAATTGCGGATGTTGGAAATTGGATTCTGGGGTTTACGGGCTAAGGTTGAAGTAATGATCTTCAGTATGTTGTGTTGTCGGGCCTATATGGAATAGGGTGATGTGGGATCACCCCAGGTATGTGCATGGTAAGGTTACACGGTGATCTGACGGCTTAAGAACAACTATGGGCAAGTTCGAGGACGAACGTATGTTTAAGTGGCGGAGGATGTAACGACCCGACCGGTCATTTTGAGCATTTGCACTTCGCTTGGTAGTTTGAGGGTATGAGTATCTCCATATGATGTATTATTACTTGTGTGAATCATCGGTTTTGATTTTCAGGTTATTCGAAATTGATTTGGAAGAACGATTCTCAACTAGGAAGCTTTAAGTTGGAAGAGTTGACCAAGTTTGACTTTTGTGAATTTGATCTCGGAACGGAGTTTTGATGATTCCAATAGATCCGTATGGTGATTTTGGACTTAGGAGTGTATTTGGAAAATTATTTGGAAGTCCGTAGTTAAATTTGGTTTGAAATGGCTAAAATAGAAATTTAAGTTTGGAAGTTTGACCAGGCAATTGGCTTTTTAATATCGGGGTTGGAATCCAATTCTCAAAATTTTTATAGGTCCGTTATGTCATTTATGATTTGTGTGCAAAATTTGAGGTCGATCGGACTTGATTTGATAGGTTTCGGCATCGAATGTAGAAGTTGGAATTTCTTAGTTTCGTTAAGCTTAAATTGGGGTATGATTCGTGATTTTAGCGTTGTTTGATGTGATTTGAGATTTCGACTAAGTTCGTATCGTATTTTAAGACTTGTTGGTATGATTGAATGGGGTCCCAAGGGGTTCGAGTGTGTTTTGGATCACTGGTTGAGAAACTAGTTAAGTTAAGGATTTGAAGTTTGACCATGGTCAATATCGGGTCAAGATGACCTCTTTTAGGTGTTTTGAGTACGCAAGCAGGTTTGTAGCGTATTTTATGATTGAAATGTATATATGGTTTGTGTTCGGAAGGTTCTGAATGAGTGTTGGGAGCTAAAATGAAAATTCTTTCGTTGCTGATTTTCTGGTGTAAAATAATTATGAAAATGACATTTTTTTATCCCTAAAATTTCGAGACTTCATTTAAATCTTCAAAGCAGCATATCTCCCTAATTGTAAGGCCAAATTGAGTGATTCAAAAGCCTAACTTTACTGAAATTTCATAAGGAACTCACTGGAGGCATCAAAAGAGAGTTTCAGGATTTTTTGGCATTCAAAACGAGGCAGAACAACTGGGCAAAAGAATATTTAATGTCGAGGGTTTGTTCATTTACTATTTTTGACGAATTGGAGCTCGGGAAGAGGCGAGTTTCGGGATTTTTTAAAGAAAAATATTGGGGTAAGTGTTCTTACTCAATATTGGTTAAATTATCCGAATCCATGGTTATTTTTATCATTTAATTGGTGAATTAAGCTAGAAAATTTAGAAAACTATCTTAGTTTAATTTGAGGATTTGAGGGTCGAGTTGATGTCGGAATTTGGTAAAATTGGTATGGTTGGACTCGTGGTTGAATGAGCATTCATATTTTGTACTTTTGTCAGGTTCCAAGATGTGGGCCCATAGGGAATTTTTGAGTGTAATTTCGGATTTTTGGAAAAATTAGTATTTTGATATGGAATTAATTCCTATAATTTGTGTTTAATGAATCGAATTAATTGTCACTAGAGTAGAGCCATTCAAAGTTGATACGCGCAGAATGGAATTTATGGAGCATTGTTTAGCTTGCTCGACATTGGATTCGGCTTGTTCGAGGTAAGTAATATCTCTAATCTTGGGGCTGATTGTATGAACCCTGATTATACGTGTTATGTGAATTGTTTGGAGGTGACACACATGCTAGGTGACGTGCATGTGGGCGTGCACCGTAGAAATTAAGACTCAGTTGATTCCGTAGAGCTGTTTAGTCAATTAACTTGTATTCTTCCATGTATATTTATGTGTTAGAGAAACTGAGGAACGATCATGGTGAGGCAGGGACTATTGTTCCTTTGGTCGTTTTCGATGGTCTGGTGAAAATTTAGGCAATCCAGGTCTGGTCGCTTGAGCCCAAGTAGAAGGAGTGAGCTATTGTGATGACCCAAAATATCATCTTTAAATTTAATAATTAATTATGTGTTCTAAGACCTCAAAAAGTACTATTTATCATTCCTCGACTTGCGTGCACAATCCGTAAAATTTTATGGAAAGTTTTTATGTGAAAAATGGATTTAAAATGTGAATTAGAGGTTTAAAACTTAATTGAGTTGACTTTGGTCAACATTTTGAGCAAATGGACTCGGATCAGTATTTTGACAGTTCCGGAGGTCTGTATCGTGATTTGGGACTTGGGTGTATGCCCGGAATCAAATTCTGAGGTCCCTAACCAGGGATATGAAATTTTGAAGAAAAATTAAAATGTTTAAGTTCGAATAGTGACCGGATGTCTAATTATGTGAAAACGACTCCGGAATAGAATTTTGATGATTCCAACAGCTTCATATGGTAATTTTGGACTTAGGAGTGTATTCGGAATTTTATTTGGAAGTCTGTCATTAAATTAGGCTTGAAATGGCTAAAAACAAGAATTTAAGTTTGGAAGTTTGACCGATGAGTTGACTTTTTGATACCGGAGTCGGAATCCAGTTCCGAAAATTTTCATACCTCTGTTATGTCATTTATGACTTGTGTATAACATTTGAGGTCAATCGGAGTTGATTTGATAGGTTCCGACATCGAATGTAGAAGTTGAAAACTCTTAGTTTCATTAAGCTTGAATTGGGGTATGATTCATGGTCTTAGCATTGTTTGATGTGATTTAGAGGTTTGACTAAGTTCGTATGATGTTTTAGGACTTGTTGGTATATTTGGTTGAGGTCCCGAGGGCCTCGGGTGAGTTTCAGATGGTTAACGGATTAAAAATTGGACTTAAAAGCTGCTGCAGTGTTTCCTCTTCTGTTGGATATTCTGAGTTGATATCGAGCCCACTTATCGAGCCTAGGGTTGACGAGGCTCAGGCTCGATCTTGAGATCGAAGCCACGATCGAAGGTCCAGCTCAAGGACATGATCGAAGGTAAGGCTCGAGGGCTAGGATCGAGACCCATGCTCGATGCCCTGATCGAAGGCCCAGCCTCGATGTCCTGATCGAAGGAACTTGCGAGAATAAAAGTTATATGCTAAGTTCTCTAAATGTGAGTTCTGGCTTGAGTCTGTAGCATTTTGGGACATATTGTATCGGGCGAAGGTATTAAAGTTGATCCTAAAAAGATTGAGGCAGTTCAGAATTGGCATCGTCCCATTTCAGCGATGGAGATCAGGAGTTTTCTGGGTTTAGCAGGTTATTATCGTCGGTTCGTGGAAGGTTTTTCATCTATTGCAGCACCTCTGACCAAATTAACCCAGAAGGGTGCTCCATTCCGATGGTCCGATAATTGTGAGATGAGCTTTCAGAAGCTCAAGACATCATTGACTACAGCACCAGTGTTAGTGTTGCCTTCCGGTTCGGGGATGTATACAGTGTATTGCGACGCTTCGCGTGTTGGCTTGGGTTGTGTATTGATACAGGAAGGGCAAGTTATTGCATATGCTTCACGTCAGCTGAAGCCCCACGAAAAGAATTATCCGGTACATGATTTGGAGTTAGCTGCGATTGTTCACGCTCTTAAGATCTGGAGGCATTATCTTTATGGGGTGTCTTGTGAAGTTTACACTGATCATCGCAGTTTGCAGCATTTGTTCAAGCAGAGGGACCTAAATTTGAGGCAGCGCAGATGGCTGGAGTTACTAAAATATTATGATATTACTATCCTGTATCATCCGGGCAAAGCAAATGTGGTTGCAGATGCCTTGAGCAGAAAGGCGGAGAGTATGGGTAGTTTGGCTTTCATTTCAGCAGAGGAAAGGCCATTAGCCTCAGATATTCAGTCCTTGGCTAAAAGAATTGTGAGGCTGGATATTTCAGAGCCCAACCGAGTTCTTGCATGTGTGGTGGCCCAATCTTCACTATTTGAACAGATCAAGGCTCGCCAGTATGATGACCCATACTTGACAGCTCTTCATGAAACGGTACTACGAGGGGGTTCCAAGGAAGTTACTATTAGAGCGGATGGTGTTCTGCGACTTCAGGATCGTCTATGTGTTCCTAATGTGGATGGACTGAGGAAAAAGATCTTGGAGGAGGCACACAGTTCTCGGTATTCTATTCATCCAGGTGCTACTAAGATGTATCGTGACTTGAGACAGCATTATTGGTCGCGACGAATGAAAAAGAACATAGTTGAGTATGCATCTAGGTGTCTAAATTGCCAGCAAGTGAAATATGAGCACCAGAGGCCAGGTGGCCTACTTCAGCAGATGACTATACCAGAGTGGAAATGAGAACGAATTACTATGGACTTTGAGGTTGGGTTGCCGCAGACCTTGAGGAAGTTTGATGTAGTTTGGGTGATTGTCGACAGGTTGACCAAGTCGGCACATTTTATTCCTATTGTGACTATGTATACTTCAGAGAGGTTGGTCCAGATTTATATTCAGGAGATAGTTCGGTTGCACGGTGTGCCAATTTCCATCATATCGGATAGAGGCCCTCAGTTTACTTCACATTTCTGGAGAGCAGTACAGAGTGAGTTGGGGACCCGTGTAGAGCTCAGCACAGCCTTTCATCCGCAGACCGACGGGCAGTCAGAGCGGACAATTCAGATTTTAGAGGAAATGCTTAGGGCATGTGTGATTGACTTTGGAGGTCAGTGGGATCGTTTCCTGCCTTTGGCCGAGTTTGCTTATAATAACATTTACCAATCCAGCATCGAGATGGCTCCATTTGAGGCTTTATATGGTCGGCGATATCGTTCACCTATCGGATGGTTTGAGCCAGGTGAGGCTAAGTTATATGGTACTGATTTGGTAAGGGATGCCTTGGAAAAGGTAAAGTTGATTCAGGAGCGACTTAGTACAGCACAGTCCATGCGAAAAAGTTACGCGGATCAGAAAGCGCGTGATATATATCATGTATGGTAGGTGAAAAAGTTCTCTTGAAGGTTTTGCCGATGAAGGGAATCATGAGATTTGGGAAAATGGGGAAATTGAGCCCAAGGTTTATAGGCCCATTTGAGGTATTGAGACAAGTTGGGGAGGTTGCTTATGAGCTTGCATTGCCACCCAGTCTATCGGGAGTTCATCCGTTTTTTCATGTATCTATGCTCCGGAAGTATCATGCCGACCTATCACATGTGTTAGACTTCAGCACTGTTCAGCTAGATAATAGCTTGGGTTATAAAGAGGAGCCAATTGCCATTATTGATAAACAGGTTCGCCAGTTGAGGTCCAAGAGGGTTTTTGCAGTAAAAGTCCAGTGGAGGGGCCAACCAGTCGAGGAAGCGACTTGGGAGGCCGAGGAAAACATGCGGAGCAGATATCCAGACTTATTCAGCACTTCAGGTATAATTCTAAACCCGTTCGAAGACGAACGTTTATTTAAGAGGTGGAGAATGTGATGACCCAAAATGTCATCTTTAAATTTAATAATTAATTATGTGTTCTAAGACCTCGAAAAGTACTATTTATCATTCCTCGACTTGCGTGCGCAATCCGTAAAATTTTATGGAAAGTCTTTATGTGAAAAATGGATTTAAAATGTGGATTAGAGCTTTAAAACTCAATTGAGTTGACTTTGGTCAACATTTTGAGCAAACGGACTCAGATCAGTGTTTTGACAGTTTCGGTAGGTCCGTATCGTGATTTGGGACTTCGGCGTATGCCTGAAATCAAATTCTGAGGTCCCTAGCCCGGGATATGGAATTTTGAAGAAAAATTAAAATGTTTAAGTTCGAATAGTGACCGGATGTCTAATTATGTGAAAACGACCCCGGAATAGAATTTTGATGATTCTAAGAGCTTCGTATGGTGATTTTGGACTTAGGGGCGTGTTCGGAATTTTATTTGGAAGTCCGTAGTTAAATTAGGCTTGAAATGGCTAAAAACAAGAATTTAAGTTTGGAAGTTTGACCGATGAGTTGACTTTTTGATACCGGAGTCAGAATCTAGTTACGAAAATTTTCATACCTCTGTTATGTCATTTATGACTTGTGTGTAAAATGTGAGGTCAATCAGAGTTTATTTGATAGGTTCCGACATCGAATGTAGAAGTTGAAAACTCTTAGTTTCATTAAGCTTGAATTGGGGTATGATTCATGGTCTTAGCGTTGTTTGATGTGATTTAAAGGTTTGACTAAGTTCGTATGATTGTTTAGGACTTGTTGGTATATTTGGTTGAGGTCCCGAGGGCCTCGGGTGAGTTTTGGATGGTTAACGGATCAAAAATTGGACTTAAAAGCTGCTGCAGTGTTTCCTCTTCTGTTGGATATTCTGAGTTGATATCGAGCCCAAGTATCGAGCCCAGGGTTGACGAGGCTCAGGCTCGAGCTTGAGATCGAAGCCACGATCGAAGGTCTAGCTCGAGGACATGATTGAAGGCAAGGCTCGAGGGCTAGGATCGAGACCCATGCTCGATGCCCTGATCGAAGGCCCAACCTCGATGTCCTGAACGAAGGCACATGCTCGATGTCTTGATCGAAGGCACATGCTCGATGCCCTGATCGAAGGCCCAGCCTCGATGTTCTGATCGAAGGCCCAACCTCGATGCCCTGATCGAGGCCATGACCGAGGTCCAGGCTCGAGCCTGTGATCGAAGCCGCGATCGAGGCCCAGCTCGAGGACCAGTTCCGAAGGCTGATGGGCAATTTTATAAAAAGAGGGCATTCGTCCCATTTGCCATTTTTGACGAACTTGAGCTTGAGTAGAGGCGACTTCTGGCAGATTTTCTAGGGAAAAATATTGGGGTAAGTGATTCTAACTCGGATTTGGTTTACATATACAAGTATATCATTGTTTTCACAATTTAATTAGTGTTTTGAGATTGAAATTTGGAAAAGTTTAGAAATCTCATAGAAACGAATTTTGAGATTTCGGTATCGATTCAGAGTCGGATTTGAGTGAAACTGGTATAGTTGGACTCGTAATTGAATGGGTTATCGAATTTCATAACTTTCATCGGATTCCGAGATGTGGGCCCCGCGGGCGAATTTTTAATTAATTTCGGGATCTTTTCTTTAAAATGTAGTATTTTCTTATAGAATTGATAACTATAATATTAATGATTGTATCAAATTATTTTGGCTAGATTCGAGTCAGGCGGAGTTGGATAATCGTGAAAAAAGCCTTATAGTGGATTAAATTGGAGCAAGACGAGGTAAGTCTCTTGACTAATCTTGTGAGGGGGAAATTTACCCCGTAGGTGATTAAATTAAATATATTTTTGCTAAATTGCATGGGCTATGTACGCACGAGGTGACAAGAGTCCGTGCGTAGCTACTATTAATGCTAAGGTCCGGGTAGCTTAAGACTCAAAGCATGAATTACTTGTGTGAATTGTATTCTTTATTAATTAAAATAATTGATGTATATATTGTGAATTGTTATGAAACGTAGAAAAATATGAAATTTTCATATGCTTAATTTTTGTTTAAATCAATTAATTGTTAAAAGAAATTGTTCTCCTCCTAAGTTTATCTTATAATAAATATACTCTCCTTCCGGAGGCACATAAGAAAATATCCTCCTTTCTTGTGGAGCGGGCCGAACACCTCGGCAGGATAGATGCATCTATGGATCACGCCGCACATCCCTCGGCAGTGTACACGACACTCTGGATCGGGCCGTACGTCCTCGGCAGAAATTGTGCTTAATAATGATAATTATACGATACTTTAATAATTTATTTCAGCTTGTGAAGCTAATTAATAAATTAAAAAAAATCCTTGAAATTTAATGAATTATTATTTTTGCTTGTTAAGGAATTAATTGTTACTCCTGTAAATGAGATTTAATTGATAAATTAGAAATTATTTGAGTTGAAGGAATTTAATTAATATATTGAGAATTGTTACATTTGAAGGAATTTGATTGTTTTCGCTGATTAAATAATTTTGTTTTGTAATTTCTGTAAATCATGCTGATTTAAAAATCCTAGTTTTAATTTAGTTATTATTATTGACCCATAGTGAGTGTCAAAGTCAGCCATCTCGTCTCTACCACTACGAGATTAGGCTTGATACTTACTGGGTACACGTTATTTTCGTACTCATACTACACTTGCTGCACTTTTTGTGCAGGATCTGAGACAGGTACTAGTGGAGGACCTATCATCACATACCCACGTCACGCCGAGGCATAGTGGTGAGCTGCCTTTCGGAGCCGTTCTGTAGCTACCAGTGTCTCTTCTTATATTTATATTCTGTCTATTTTATTTCAGACAGTATTTAGAGTTTTGTATAATCTACTAGATGCTCATGCACTTGTGACACCGGGTCTTGGCACACACATTGGTAGAAGTTGGTATTTTATTATTTTCTTGGAATGAAAGTTTAACCAATGTACATTTGACTTATTAGTTGTCTTGCCTAGTTGTAGTGTTGGGCGCCATCACGACCTATAGGTGAAATTGGGTCGTGATAGCTATAGCAAATGAAAATCTGGGAATCAGATGGAATTTCAGTTTTATGTCCCTAAAATGCAAAAAAAGGAGTAATGGTCATGGAGCTATAGCAAATGAAAATCTGAGAACCAGACGGAATTCCAGTTTTTTGTCGCTAAAACGCCATAAACGAGTAACGGTCATGGCGAGGTGGTGACTATTGTTCCAAAGGTCATTTTTTATGAACATGCAAAGGTTTAGTTGATCCAAGTCCGGTATCCCAGGCCCATGCAGAATGCGCGGGCTATGGCACACAAAATCTATTAATCGACCGGGCACATGCTGAAGGCGTGGGCTTAAGCACACGAAAATCTCGGAATCTCGCGTAATTCCAGTTTTATGGCCCGAAAAGGCGAAAAAATGAGGAACGGTCATGGAGAGGTGGTGATTGTTGTTCCAAATGTCGTTTTTGATCGTCCGACAAATTTTAGGCAATCCAGTCCGGCCAGATGGGCCCATGTAGAAGGCATGGGCTCTAACACACGAAAACCTCAAAATCGGGCGGAATTCAGTTTTATGATCCTTAAACGCCCAAAAACGAGTAACGGTCATAGCAAGGTGGTGACTATTGTTTCTTTGGTTGTTTTCTATGGGCCGCTAAATTTTAGGCCGGGTCCGGACATCCAGGCCATGCAGAACGCGTGGGCTATAGCACCTAAAAATCTGGGAATCGGGTGGAGTTTAAGTTTTATGACCCTAAAATGCCAAAAATAAGGAACGCTCATGGTGAGGTAGTGAATATTGTTCCTTAGGTCATATTTGATAATCCGGCAAAACTATAGGCATTCCAGGTTTGGTCGCCAGGGCCCCATTCAGAAGGTGTGGGCTATAGCGCACGAAAATATCTAAATGGGGCGGAATTCATTTTTTATGGCCCTAAAATGCCAGAAAACAAGTAATGCTTATGGCAGGGTGGTGATTATTGTTCTTTAGGTCATTTTTGATAGGCCATCAAAATTTGAGGCAAATCGGGTCCGGTTGCATTGGCTCATGCAAAAGGCGCTGGCTATTGCATAGGAAAATCTGGGATTCAGGTAGAATTCCAGTGTTCTGGCCCTAAAATGCAAAAACAACGAGTATCAATCATGGAGAGACGGTGACTATTGTTACAAAGGTTGTTATTGATGGGTCGGTAAAATCTTAGACGATTTGGGTCCGACCGCCTCGGCCCACACATAAGGCATGGGCTAGCACACTAAAATATGAGAATCAAGCAGAATTTTAGTTTTACGATCCTAAAAAGCCAGAAAATGAGTAGCGGTCATGGAAGAGAGCGTCTATTTTTACTTAAGTCATTTTTGATGGTCCGGTTAAATTTTGGGCATTCGAGGTCTAGTCGCCCGGGCCCATGTAGAGGCGTAGGCTATTGCACGTGAAAATCTAGAAATCGGGCGAAATTCCAATTTTGTGGCCCTAAATAGTCAAATAAGGGGTAACGCTTATGGCGACGCGATGGCTATTACTTTTTATGTCATTTTGGATGTGCCGAAAAATACTTAGACGATCCTAGTCCGATCTCTCGAGCCCATGCAGAAGGCGTGGGTTGTAGCACATGAAAAACTGGAAATCGGACGGAACTCCAGTTTTATTGTCGTAAAATGGCAAAAAGTGAGAAACAATCATGGCGAGATGGTGACTAATGTTTCTTAGGTTGTTTTTATTTGTCCGGAAAAAATTTAGACGATCCGGGTCTGGTCGCCCGAGCCCATGCAGAAGGCCTGAGCTATAGCATAAGAAACTATGGGAATCAGGAAGAATTCAAATTTTATGTCCCTAACAAAAATGAGTAACGGAAATGGCTAAGCGGTACCTATTATTCCTTCGGTCGTTTTTGAGGTTCCGACAATTTTTATGCCATCCTAGTCTGGTCGCCCAGGCCCATGTAGAAGGCGTGGGCTATTGTACACGAAAATCTGCGAATCTAGCAGAATTTTAGTTTTGTGGCCTTAAAACACCAAAAATCAAGTAACAGTCATGGTGAGGTAGACACTATTGTTCCAAAGGTTGTTTTTGACAAGCCAAAAAATTTAGGCAATCCGAGTCCAGTCGCCCATGCCTATGCATGATGCGTGGGCTATATAGCACACAGAATTCTGAAAATCAAGCGGAATTCTAGTTTTATGGCCCTATAACGCCCAATAACGAGTACCGGTCATGGCAAGGTGGAAACTAGTGTTCTTTAGGTCATTTTTGATGGGCCGGGATAATTTTAGGTGATCCGGGTCCTATCCCTCGGGCCCATGCATGAGGCGTGATCTATAGCACACAAAAATCTAGGAATTGGTCGGAATTCTAGTTTTAGGGCCCTAAAACGCCAAAAAATGAGTAACGGTCATGGCGAGATGGAGACTATTATTCCTCGGGTCGGTTTTGATGGGGCATCTAAATTTTCGGAGATTTGGGACAGGCAAGTAGAAGGCGTGTGCTATAGAACACGAAAATCTAGGAATCATTCCAATTGTTTAGCCCTAAAAAGCAAACAATTAGTAACGATTATGGAGAGGCGGTGACTATTGTTACTTAGTTAATTTTCATGGTCTGGCAAATTTTTAGGTGATTTGGATCTGGTCGATAAGGCCTAGGCAGAAGACGTGGGCTATAGCACACGAAAATTAGGTTATCAGGCAGAATTCCAGCTTTATGGCTTTAAAATGCAAAAACATGAGAAATGGTAATGGTGAGACAGTGAATATTATTCCTTATTTATGTTTTGATGGTCCAATAATATTTTAGGCGATCCGGGTGTGTTCGCCAAGGACCATGAAAAGGTGTAGGCTATAGCACACGAAAATTAGGGCATCGAGCGGAATTTCAGTGTTATGGTCCTTAAATTCCAAAACCGAGCAACGATCATGGGGAGGGGGTGAATATAGTTCCTTACATCGTATTGGATGGACCAGCAAAATTTTAGGCAATCTCGATCCGGTCGCTCGAGCCCATGTAGAAGGCGTGGAAGCACACAAAAATTTGAGAATCAGGCGAAATTCCAACCCTTTCATCCTAAAATGCCAACAAACGAGTAAAGGTCATGGAGAGGAAGTGAATATTGTTCATTAGTCATTTTTTATGGTCTGGATAAATTGTATGTGATTCGGGTTCGTTAGCTAGGGCTCATGCAAAAGGTGTGGGCTATAGCACACGAAAATCAGGGAATCAGGCGAAATTCCGATTTTATGGCCCTAAAACGCCGAAAATGAGGAATGGTCATGGGAAGGCACTGACTATTGTTCATAAGATCGTTTTTGATGGTCCGAGAATATTTTAGTCGTTCTGGGTCTCATCGCTGGAGCCCATGAACAAGGTGTGAGCGATAGCACACGAAAATCAGGGAATGAGGTGAAATTCAAGTGTTATGGCCCTAAAATGCCAAAAAATGAGTAACAGTCATGGCGAGGCCGTAACTATTGATCCTTATGTTATTTTTGACGGGCCATCAAAACTCTATGTGAATCAGGTCCGGTCGCCCTGGCGCATGCAGATGGCGTGGGCTATAGCACATGAACATCTGGGAATCGGGCAGAATTCTAATGTTTTGGCCCTAAAATGCAAAAAATGAGTAATGATTATGGAGAGGCTGTGACTTTTGTTCCTTAGTTAATTTTCATGGTCCAGCAAATTTTTAGGTGATCTGGGTCCGGTCGACAAAGCCCATGCAGAAGACGTGGGCTATAGCACACGAAAATTCGGTTATCGGGCGAAATTCTAGCTTTATGGCTTAAAATGCCAAAACATGAGAAACTGTCATGGTGAGGCAATGAATATTGTTCCTTATTTACGTTTTGATGGTCCAAGAATATTTTAGGCGATCCAAGTGTGTTCGTCGGGGCCCATGAAGAAGGTTTAGGCTATGCACACGAAAATTAGGGAATCAGACAGAATTTCAGTGTTATGGACCTTAAATTCCAAAAACAAGCAACGGTCATGGAGAGGGGGTGAATATAGTTCCTTACATCGTATTGGATGGACCAGCAAAATTTTAGGCAATCCCGATCCGGTCACCCGAGCCCATGCTGAAGGCGTAGAAGCACATAAAAATTTGAGAATCGGGCGAAATTCCAATATTTTTGTCCTAAAACGCCAACAAATGAGTAAAGTAAAATTCCGATTTTATGGCCCTAAAACGCCAAAAAATGAGGAACAGTCATGGCAAGGCACTGACTATTGTTCCTTAGATTATTTTTTATGGTCCGAGAATGTTTTTGGCGTTCTGGGTGTCATCTCTGGAGCACATAAAGAAGGTGTGAGCTATAGCACACGAAAATCAGGGAATCAGGCGAAATTCAAGTGTTATGGCCTAATATGCCAAAAACAAGTAACAGTCATGGCGAGATGGTGACAATTATACCTTAGGTAATTTTTGAAGGGCCAGCTAAATTATTGGTATCTGGGTACGGTTGCTCGGGCCCATGTAGAAGGCATGGTCTATAACACACAAATATTTAGGAATCGACCGAAATTCTAGTTTTATGGCTCTAAAATGCCAAAAAATGGAATGTTAATCGAGAGGAGGTGACTATTGTTCTTTAGATTATTTTTGACGGTCCGGAAATATTTTAGGCAATCCGAGTCTGGTCTCCCAGGCCCATGTAAAAGCGTGGGCTATAGCACGCGAAAATCCTTAAACTGGGAGGAGTTCTAGCATTATTACCCTAAAGTGCCAAAACATGAGTAACAATCATGGTGAGGTGGGGACTATTGTTACTTATGTCATTTTTTCCATCAAACTTTTAGGCGTACCACGTACGGTCGCCAGGGCCCATGTAGGAGGATTGGGCTATTGCATACGAAAATCTGGTAATCGAGCATAATTTCAGTTTTATGGAACGCAGAAAAATGAGTAAGAGTCATGGTGAGGTGGTGACTATTATTCCTTAGGTTATTTTTGAAGGGCCCGAAATATTTTAGGCGGTCCAGGTTCGGTCGTCCTAACCCATACAGAAGGCATGGGCTATAACACAGGAAACTCTTGGAATCAGGCTGAATTCCATTATTAAGGCCCTTAAATACCAAGAAATGAAGAACGGTCAAGGCGAGGTAGTGATTATTGTTCCTTCAGTCGTATTTGATGGTCCGATAAAATTTTAGTTATTTTGGGTCTAGTTGTCCGGGCTAATGCATAAGGCGTGGGATATAGCACGTGGAAGTCTTGGAATGGGGCGAAAATCTAGTTTTATGGCCCTAAAATTCGAAAACATGAGTAACGATCATAGCGAGGTGGTGACTATTGGTTCTTAGGTCATTTTTTATGGGGCATCAAAATTGCAGGGGAATTGGTTCCGGTCGCCCAGGCCCATGCAGAAGGCATGGGCTATGGCACATAAACAATCTGGGAATCGGGCGGAATTCCAATTATTTGGCCCTAGAGGGGGAGGCAGATCAGGGGGTGGCCAAGTCTGTTTCTATGCCCTCCCTTCCAGACCATATGATATTGCTTCAGATGTTGTGATTACATGTATTTTATCAGCTTGTCACATGGATGTCTCTGTATTATTTGACCCTGGCTCTACTTATTCATATGTTTCCTCGTATTTCGCTTATTTTCTGGATATGCCCCATGAGTCTCTAGTCTCATCTGTTCATGTATCTACTCCGATAGGCGATACTATTATTTTGGACCGCGTGTATCGTTCATGTGTGGTGTCTATTAGGGGTCTGGAGACCCGAGTGGACCTTTTACTGCTCAGTATGGTTGACTTTGATGTAATATTAGGTATGGATTGGCTATCTCCATATCATGTTGTTCTAAATTATCACGCTAAGACCGTGACGTTGGCGATGACGGGATTTCAGAAGGTTGAGTGGAGCGGATCTATAGATTATGTACCTAGTAGGGTAATTTCATATTTGAAGACTCGGCGTATGGTTGAGAAGGGTTGCCTATCTTATTTGGTGTTTGTGAGGGATGTTAGTGCAGAGACTCCTGCCATTGATTCTGTTCTGGTGGTACGTAATTTTCCTGATGTGTTTGCTGCAGACCTGCCGGGCATGCCGCCTGACAGGGATATTGACTTCGATATTGATTTGGTGCAGGGCACGCATCCTATTTCTTTACCACCGTATCGTATGGCACTGGAGGAGTTGAAGGAACAACTTCAGGAACCCCTTGATAAGGGGTTTATTCGGCCTAGTGTGTCACCTTGGGGTGCACCGGTTCTATTTGTAAATAAGAAGGATGGTACCATGAGGATGTGCATTGATTACAGGGAGCTGAACAAGGTCACAGTCAAGAACAAGTATCCTTTGCCTTGTATTGATGATTTATTTGACCAGCTTCAGGGATCGAGGGTGTTCTCCAAGATTGATTTGAGGTCCGGGTATCACCAGCTGAAGATTCGGGATTCGGATATTCTTAAGACAACTTTCAGGACCCGATATGGCCATTATGAGTTCTTAGTGATGTCCTTTGGGCTGACCAATTGCCCAATAAATGTTCATGCATTTGATGAACAGTGTATTCCAACCCTATTTGGACTCATTCATTATTGTATTCATTGATGACATCCTGGTGTACTCTCGTAGCCAGGAGGAGCATGCTCAACATCTGAGGATTGTATTATAGAGATTGAGGGATGAGAAGCTTTATGCAAAGTTCTCCAAATGTGAGTTTTGGCTTGGTTTAGTAGCGTTGTCGAGGCACGTGGTGTCCAATGAGGGTATTCAGGTGGATCCGAAGAAAATAGAGGCGGTGCAGAGTTGGCCTAGATCGTCCTCAGCTACGGAGATTAGGAGTTTTGTTGGTTTAGCGGGCTATTACCGTCGCTTTGTGGAGGAATTTTCATTTATTGCATCGCCCTTGACCAAATTAACCCAAAAGCATGCTCTATTCAGGTGGTCTGATGAGTGTGAGGAGAGCTTTCAGAAGCTCAAGACTGCTTTGACCACTACTCCAGTGTTATTTCTGCCATCAGCTTCAGGTTCTTACACCGTGTATTGTGATGCCTCGAGGGTAGGTATTGGATGTGTTCTGATGCAGAAGGGTAGGGTGATTGCCTATGCCTTGCGCCAGTTGAAGACCCATGAGAAGAACTATCTTATCCACGATCTTGAGTTATCAGCCATTGTTCACGCCTTGAAGATTTGGCTTCACTATTTGTATGGGGTTCATTGTGAGTTCTATATTGATTACCAGCGTTTGCAGCATCTGTTTAAGCAGAAGGATCTTAATTTGCATCAGCGAAGATGGTTAGAGCTTCTCAAGGACTATGATATCACTATTTTGTACCATCCGGGGAAGGCCAATGTGGTGGATGATGCTTTGAGTCACCGTGCAGAGAGTTTGGGAAGCTTAGCATATCTCCCAGTAGCAGAGAGACCCTTGGCATTGGATGTTCAGGCCTTAGCGGGCCAACTTATCAGATTGTATATTTCGGAGCCGAGTTGGGTACTGGCTTGTGTGGTCTCCAGGTCTTCTCTTTATGATCGTATTAGGGAGCATTAGTATGATGACCCACACCTGCTCGTTCTTCAGGACAGGGTTCAACGAAGTGATGCTAGGGATGTGATCATTGGTGATGACGACGTGCTGAGAATGCAGGGCCAGATATGTGTGCCTAATGTAGATGGGCTCATGGAGTTGATTCTTGAGGAGGCCCACATCTCGCGGTATTCCATCCATCCAGGTGCTGTGAAGATGTACCAGGATTTTAGGCAGCACTATTGGTGGAGGCGGATGAAGAAGGATATAGTTGTGTTTGTGCCTAGGTGTCTCAACTGTCAGCATGTTAAGTATGAACATCAGAGACAGGGTGGCTTGCTTCAGAGGTTAGAGATCCTAGAGTGGAAGTGGGAGCGAATCACTATGGATTTCGTAGTTGGGCTCCCATAGACTTTTGGAAGTTCGATGCTATTTGGGTGATTGTGGATCGGCTGACCAAGTCCGCGCACTTCATTCAAGTTGATACTACTTACTCTTCAGAGTGGTTGGCTGAGATTTACATCCGGGAGATTGTTCGCCTGCATGGTGTCCCAGTTTCCATCATTTCATATAGGGGCACTCAGTTTACATCGCAGTTTTGGAGGGCCGTATAGTGAAAGTTGGGTACTCAGATTGAGTTGAACACAACTTTTCACCCTCAGACGGATGGGCAATCCGAGTGCACTATTCAGATATTGGAGGACATGTTGCGCGCTTGTGTCATTTACTTTGGGGGTTCATGGGATCCGTTTCTGCCGCTTGAGGAGTTTGCATATAACAACAGTTATCAGTAGAGCATTCAGATGGCTCTGTACGAGGCTTTATATGGGAGGAGGTGTAGATCTCAAGTAGGATGGTTTGAGCCCGGTGAGGCTAGGATATTGGGTACAAACTTGGTCCAGGATGCATTAGATTAGATGAAATTAATTCAAGAGCGGCTTGACACAACGCAGTCTAGGCAGAAGAGCTACGCGGACAGGAAGGTCCGTGATGTTTCTTTTATGGTTGGGGAGAAGGTTTTGCTAAAGGTATCACCCATGAAGGGTGTTATGAGGGTTGGAAAGAGGGGAAAGTTGAGCCCCCGGTTCATTGGGCCTTTTGAGGTTCTTCAGAGGTTAGGTGAGGTGGCTTATAAGCTTGACTTGTCACCCAGCTTGTCGAGTGTGCATCCAGTGTTTCATATTTCCATGCTCCGGAAGAATGTTTGCGATCCGTCCCATGTTTTGGACTTCAGCACTGTTCAGTTAGAGGGTGATATAACTTATGATGTGGAGCCGGTGGCCATTTTGGATCGAGATTTACGGAAGTTGAGGTCAAAGGTTATTTCTTCAGTAAAGGTGCAATGAAGAGGTCAGCTTGGGGAGGAGGCCACGTGGGAGACCGAGTGGGAGATGCGGAGCAGATATCCATACCTATTTGAGACTCCAGGTATGTTTCTAGACCCGTTCGAGGATGAACGGTTGTTTAAGAGGGAGAGGATGCAATGACTCGGCCGGTCGTTTCGAGAGTTATAGCCCCGTTTTTCCCATTTCTGCTTCCTTTTGTGCTTTTTAGCTAAATTATGATATATCGGGTTAGTGTGCATCACCACCAAATATTTCGATGTAATGACTCGCCCGGTCATTTTGAGAGTTATAGCCCTGTTTTCTCTATTTCTACTTTATTTTGTGCTTTTCAGCTATATTGTGTTATATCAGGTTAGTCGGTTCGGGTCCGGAATGGTTTCGGAGTAAATTGAGACACTTTGTCTCTAAAGTAGAAGCTTTAGTTAAAAAAGTCAAGCGGACATTGACTTATGTATAAATGACGTAGGATTTGAATTTTGATGGTTCTGTTAGCTCCGTTAGGTGATTTTGGACTTGGGAGCGCGTTCGGAATGAGATTTGGAGGCCCGTGGTAGAATTAGGCTTGAATTGGCGAAAGTTAGAATTTTGGCGATTTTGGTCGGTAGTGGAAATTTTGATATCGGGGTCGGAATGGAATTCCGAAAGTTGGAATAGGTTCGTGGTGTTATTTTTGACTTGTGTGTAAAATCTGAGGTCATTCAGACGTAGTTTAGCGGGTTTCGGCATCGTTGGTGGAATTCAGAAGTTTTGAAGTCCTTAGGCTTGAATCCGAGTGTACTTTGGTGTTTTGATGTTGATTTGAGTGATTTGATTATTTGTCTTAGTTCGTATGATGTTGTGGGATATGTTAGTATGTTTGGTTGAGGTCCTAAGGGCCTCGGGTTGATTCCAGGTGATTAACAAAACAAGTTTGGAAATTTGCGAAATTGCTGAAGTTGAACTCAGCTGTCATAATCGCACCTGCGGATGTCTTATCGCAGGTGCGAGCCCGCAGAAGCGAGCGGGAGATCGCATATGCAAGATTGGAGGAGCTGGACAGAAGGCGCAGGTGCGATGAAGTTCCCGCACCTACGATGGTCGTAGAAGCGGGTTATGGGGCACATGTGCGTTGTTGAACCGCAGGTGCGAGAAGGCTGTCACATCTACGAGCCCGCAGGTGCGAGACCTGGGGCGCAGATGCGGAGAGGAGGAATTTGGCTGGTGTCACAGAAGCGGAGGGAGATGCACATGTGCAGTTTCACAGGTGCAAGATTTGGCCGCAGATGCAGAACCTGGGATATTAATTGGGTTCCGCACCTGCGATGGAAATTCCGCAGGTGCGGTGTCGCAGAAGCGGAAAAAGGTGCCTCGGGTGCTGTTTTACTGGGCAGAATGTGTAAATTGAGGACTTCGTGATTTTTGCTCATTTCCACCACTTTTTACTCGGACTTTGGAGCTTTTGGGGTGATTTTTGAAGGGCATTCAAGGGTGTTCATACAGGTAAGGTGCTTGAGCTCTAATACTCCTAGCTAGGGTGCTTTCCCGTTGATTTTTCATTTAATTAGTGGGGTTTTGAATTGAAAATTGGGGGTTAGGTCTCGGGATTTTGGAGAGTGTAATTTGAGGATTTGAGGGACCAAATGATGTCAGATTTTAATGAATTTCGTATGGTTAGACTCGTGAGTGAATGGACTTCCGAGTTTTGTGACTTTTGTTGGATTTTGAGATGTGGGCCCGGGGGTCGAATTTGAGTCGATTTTGGGTTTTGAGTCTAATTTGGTAATATTCTTGTGGAATTGATTCCTTTAGCATATATTAATGGTATTGTACTGCTTGTGGCTAGATTCGGGACGCTCGAAGGACGATTTGAGAGGCAAGGACATTGCGGAGTAGAGATTTGCTCGGATTGAGGTAAGTAACGGTTGTAAATCTAGTCCCGGGGTATGAAACCACCGATTTTTGTGTCATGTGACTATTTGGAGGTAACGCACATTCTAGGTGACGGGCATATGGGCGTGTACCATTGGGGATTTCTAACTTGGTCCGTACCGTAGCAACTGTAAAGTTGAACAACCTGTTGTAGCTATATGCTCTTTATATGCTTTAGAAAGATTTATTGTAAATCATGTTAGATACCATGTCTAGGCCTTATGCCAATATTGTTTGGACCCTTAGAGGTCGTTTCTTGTTGTCCTCTCACTGCTTTAGTTGATATCCCGTACTCAGTCATGTTCATACATTCTTACATCATAGCTCAGTCTCTGTTATTTTATTTGTTGCATCATGTTAATGTTGTTTGGGCTGATTTCTTTGACTTCTGAGAGCCCGAGAGACTAGAGAGGTTTATGACTGAGTGAGGCCGAGGGCCTGTTTGTGAGGTATTTTACCTTAGCACGTGAGTTATCCGTGTGGATTCTGATATGATATTATAGCACGTGAGTTGTCTGTGCAACACATGAGTTGTCCGTGCAGATTATAGCGCTTGGGCTGAAGGAGCCCCTTTCGGAGTTTGAACATTCCCAGGGAGCGCAGGTACCTACTGAGTGCAAGTACCGAGTGCTGAGCAATTGTGAGGCATGAGTGATTATGAGGCTTGAGTGATTGTGATGTTGGAGTGATTGGGAGGACTGAGTGATATTAGCCCGAGGGGCAGTACATAATTTCTTCATCCATACTCATAGTTGCTTTGAGTCCTTGTTTGAGAACTGTTGAAAGATATTTCTGATTGTCTTACTTGAACTTGATTTAAACAAGTTGATTTGACTTAAACTATGGTTGCATAGCATGCCGCACTTTACTTAATTCTTGTGATGTGAACTGTACTTGCATTTAGCTCGTCACTACTTCTCAGCCTTTATTTACTTTTGTTGCTTACTGAGTTAGTGTACTCACGTTACTCCCTGCACCTTGTGTGCAGATCCATGCATTTTTGGTCACGGTAATGGCTATTGATATTCCTATAGATGATCATTGGAGTTAGCAAGGTAGCTGCCCGGCGATCGAAGCCTTGTTTTCTTCTTCTTTATCTTCCCATTAGTTGTTATCAACCCCTGTTTCTTTTATGAAATTCTGCTATACAAGACGCGTTTTGGCATATCTTTGAATGAATTGTTTTAGTATTGTGGGAGTCGACTAGCCTAGTACCATCGATAGGCGCCATCACGACTGGTTTGAGTTTAGGGTCATGACAGTCAGGGCCCATGAAGAAGGCGTGAGCTATAGCACATGAAAATCAAGGAATCAAATGGAATTCAAGTGTTACGGCCCTAAACTACGAACAACGAGTAACAGTCATGACGAGATAGTGAATATTATTCCTTAGCTCATTTCTGAAGGGCTAGCAAATTTATAGGCAATCCGGATACGGCCGCTCGAGCCCATGTAGAAGGCGTGGGCTATATTTAGGAATCAGGCGAAATTCTAGTTTTATAGATCTAAAATGCCAAACAATAAGGAATGTTCATGGAGAGGCGGTGACTATTGTTCCTTAGATAATATTTATTGTCCAACAATATTTTAGGTGATCTGAGTCCGGTCGCCCGGGCCCATGTAAAAGGCGTGGGCTTTATCACACGAAAATTCTGGAATCGTTTGGAATTCTAGCATTAATGCTGTAAAATGTAAAAACAATAGTAACGGTCATGGAGAGGCGGTTACTATTGTTCCATAGGTCGTTATTGATGGTCTAGCAAAATCTTAGGCGATTTTGGTCTACTCGCTCGAACCCATGTAGAAGGCGTGGGCTATATAGCACACGAAAATCTTGGAATGGGGCGGAATTCTAGTTTTATGGCCCTAAAATATCAAAAAATGAGTAACGGTCTTGGCAAGCCGGTGACTATTGTTCTTTAGTTCATTTTTGATGCGCCATCAAAATTTTAGGCGAACCGAGTCTGGTAACCCAGGCCCATGAAGAATGCTTGGGCTATTGCATACGAAAATTTGTTAATCGAGCAGAACTCAAATTTATGGCCCTAAAACACAAAAAATGAGTAACAGTCATGGCGAGACAGTGACTATTATTCCTTAGGTTATTTTTGATGGGCCAAAAGATTTTTAGGCCATCCAGGTTCAGTCGTCCCCGCCCATACAAAAGGCATAGGCTATAACACAAGAAACTCTTGGAATCAGACTGAATTACATTTTAAGGCCCTTAAATGCCAAAAAATGAGGAATGGTCATGGAGAGGTAGTGATTATTGTTACTTGTGTCGTATTTGATGTTCAGGCAAAATATTAGTAGTTCCCGGTCCAGTTGCTCGGCCCCATGTAGAAGGCATGGGATATAGCACAAGAAAGTCTTGGAATGGGACGAAAATATAGTTTTAGGGCCCTAAAACGTATAAATATGAGTAACGGTCATGGCGAAGCAGAGACTATTGGTCCTTTGGTCATTTTTGATGGCCCATAAAATTTTTAGGTGAATTGGTTTCGGTTGCCCGGGCCCATGCAGAAGGCGTGGGCTATAGCACATGAAAATCTAGGAATCAGGTAGAATTCTAGTTTTATGGCCTTAAAATGCCAAAATATGAGAAACGGTCCTGGTGAAGCAATGACTATTGTTACTTAGGTACCTTTTGATGGTCCAAGAATATTTTAGGCGATTCAGGTCTGTTCGTCGGGGCCTATGTAGATGGTGTGGGCTATAGCATACGAAAATCAAGGAGTTAGGCGGAATTCCTGTGTTTTGGCCATAAAATGCAAAAATTAAGTAATGTTCATGGCGAGGTGGTGACTATTGTTCCTTAGGTCATTCTTGAAGGGCCAGCTAATTTATAGCCTATTCGGGTCTAGTCGCTCGGGTCCATTCAGAAGGCGAGGGCTATAGCACACGAAACAATTAGATTAAGATGGAATTCCAGTTTTATGGCCTTAAAACGACAAAGAACGAGTAACGGTAATGCTGAGGCGGTGATTATTGTTCTTCAGGTCATTTTTGATGGGGCGACAAAATTTTAGGCGATGCTGGTCTGATCGCCCGGGCCCATGTAGAAGTCGTGGGCAACACAAGAAAATTTGAGAATCAGGCAATATTCTAGTTTTATGGCCCTAAAACGCCATAAAATGAGTAAAGAACGTGGCGAGGCAGGCACTATAGTCAATTTTGATGGTCCGGCAAACTTTTAGGCGATCTGAGTCCGGTCGCCGGGGCCCATGGAGAAGGCGTGGGCTACAACACACAAAACTTAAGGAATCAGGCAAAATTGCAGTTTTATGACCCTAAAATTCAAAAAATAAGGAACGATCATGGAAAGGCAGTGACTATTGTTCCATAGGTAGGTTTTTATGGTCCGAGAATATTTTAGAAAATCTGGGTTTGTGCGCTGGGGTCCATGAAGAAGGCATGAGCTATAGCACACAAAAATCAAGGAATCAGGCGCAATTCAAGTGTTGTGGCGAGACAATGACTATTATTCCTTAGGTCATTTTTGAAGGTCCAACTAAATTATAGGAGATTTGGGTACGGACGCTCGGGTCCATGTAGAAGGTATGGGCTATATCACTCGGAAATCTAGGAATCAGGAGAAATTCCAGTTTATGGCTCTAAAATGCAAACAAATGAAGAATGTTCATGGAGATGTGGTGTCTATTTGTCCTTAGATCCTTTTTATGGTCCGGCTATATTTTAGGCGATCCGAGTCCGATCGCTCCGGGACCATGCAAAAGGCGTGGGCAATAGCAAATGAAAATCCTGAAATTAGGCAGAATTATAGCATTATTGCCCTAAAATGCCAGAACATGAGTAACAATCATGGCGAGGACGTGGCTATTGTTCCATAGGTCTTTTTGATGGTATAGAAACTTTTTAGGCGATCCAGGTCCAGTCGCTCGGGCCCATGAAGAAGGCGTGTGCTATAGCACACGAAAATTTTGGAATGAGGCGGAATTCCTCTTTTATGGCCCTAAAATGTCCAAAACCGAGTAACGGTCATGGCGAGGTGGTATATTGTTCCTTAAGTCGTACTTGATGCACCAACAAAATTTTAGGCAATTCGGGTCCAGTCGTCCTGGCCCATGCAGAAGGCTTGGTCTATTGCATACGAAATTCTAGGAATCGAGAAGAACTCTAGTTTTATGGCCCTAAAATGCAGAGAAACGAGTAGCGGTCATTGAAATGCGGTGACTATTGTTACAAATGTTGTTTTTGATAGGCCGGTAAAATTTTAGGCGATCCAGGTCCAGTCGCCTGGGCCCATGCAGAAGGCGTGGGTTATAATACCCGAAAATCTAGGAATCAGACAGAACTTTAGTTTTATAGACCTAAAACACCAAATAACGAGTAAGGGTCATGGTGAGTTAGTGACTATTATTCCTTAGGTGGTTTTTGTTGGGGCGGGAATATTTTAGGCGATTCGGGTCTGGTTACCCTGGCTCATGCAAAAGGCGTGAAATATAGCACCAAACCTCTAGACATTAGCTAGAATTCAAGTTTTATGGCCCTAAAACGCAAAAGAATGAGTAGCGCTCATGGCGAGGCAATGACAATTATTCCTAAGGTTATTTTTTGCAGGCCGGAATAATTTTAGGCGGTCTAGGTTCGGTCGCCCGGACCTATGTAGAAGGTGTGGGCTATAACAAAAACAACTCTTGGAATCGGGCTGAATTCAGTTTTTAGGCCCTTAAATGCCAAAAAATGAGGAACGGTCATGGAGATGCATCGACTATTGTTCTTTGGGTCGTTTTTGATGTTCCATCAAAATTTTAGGCAAACCGGATCTGGTCGCCCGAGCCCATACACAAGGCGAGGGCTATAGCATACGAACATATAGAAATCAGGCGGAATTCCAGTTATTTGACCCTAAAATGCCAAAATGAGATAAATGCAATGGCACGGAATCACCCTTCGTGCTTTAATACTCTTCCATACCATGTAACAATGATAATATTAATTCAGGAAGTAAATAATGCGGAGATTTGTTTTTAACATCAAATATGATGCCAAGATACCAAACTGCAACTTCCAAAATACTCAATAATTTCTAAATAAGCAATAACTACGGAAGAAATAATCAAATAAGTAATAACCTAAGTTAAGCATAGTTATCATAATTAGAAAGGCAATAAATCATAAGGAAACAAGTTCCACCCGCACGCTTTAACCCAACAACATCGCATAAGTACTTGTCACCTCACATATATGTGAGAAACGCCGGGGCACATGCAGAAGGCGTGGGTTATTTCACACGAAAATCAGAGAATCAGGGCGGAATTCTAGTGTTATGGCCCTAAAACGCCAAAAATGAGAAACGGTCATGGTGAGGCATTGACTAGAGTTCCTTCGGTTATTTTTGATGGTACGATAAAATTATGGGCGATCCAAGTCCGATAGCCTGGGCCCATGCAGAAGGCGTGGGCTATAGTACACGAAAATCTTGAAATTTGGTGGAATTCTAATTTATGGCCCTAAAACACCGAAAAACGAGTAACTTCGATGGCGAGGCGGTGACTATTATCCCTTAGATATGAGAAGGCAAAAGTTTAGGTGATCCGAGATCAGTCACCCGGGTTCCATGTAGAAAGCGTGGGCTATAGCACACGAAAATTAGGGAATCGAGCAGAATTCTAGCATTTTGGCCCTAAAACGCCAAAAACATGTAACAGTCATGGTGAGGTGGCAAATATTGTTCCTTAAATCATATTTGATGGACCGGGAAAATTTTAGGAGATCCGGTTCTTATCACTAGGGCTCATGTAGAAGGCGTGGGCTATAGCACACAAAATCTGGGAATTGGTAGAATTCCATTTTTATGGCCTTAAAACACCAAAAAACAAGTAACGGTCAAGGAGAGGCGGTGATTATTGTTTGTTAGTGTTTTTGATCAGCCGGAAAACTTTTTAGGCGATTCGGGTCTGGTCATTGGGACCCATCCAGAAACTGTGGGCTATAGCACATGAAACTGAGAATCGGGCAACATTATGGTATATTGGCCCCAAAATGCCAAAAAACAAGAAACGATCAAGGTGAGGCGGTGACTATTGTTTGTTAGAGTTTTTTTTGGGTCGGAAAAAGTTTAGGCGATCTGGGTCTTGTCATTCGGGCCCATGAGATAGCGTGGGGTAGAGAACATGAAAACTTTGGAATCGAGCGGAACTCCAGTGGTTTGGCAATAAAACACCAAAATTCGAGAAACGGTCAGGGTGAGGCAGTGACTATTGTTTCTTAGGTCATTTTTTATTGTACGAAAACTTTTTAGGTGATCCGAATCGGGCAGAATTCTAGTGTTAATTCTTTGGTGGAATTACAATTTATGGTTATGGCAAGGCATTGACTATGTTCCTTAGGTTATTTTTTATGGTAAGATAAAAGTTTAGGCGATCCAAGTCCGGTCGCCCGGGCCCATGCAGAAGGCATGGGCTATAGTACACGAAAAGCTAGAAATTGGGCAGAATTCCAGTTTTATAGCCCTAAACGTGGAAAAAAGAGTAATTGTCATGGCGATGCGGTGACTATTATTCCTTAGATTATTTTTATGTGCCAAAAATATTTTTTATGATCCGGATCCGATCAACCCGGGTCATGCTGAAGGCGTGGGCAGCACACAAAAATTTGAAAATCGGGTGAAGGCATGCGCTATAACACATGAATATTAAGGAATCTAGGGGAATTCAAGTGTTATGGCGAGACGATGACTATTATTCCTTAGGTCATTTTGGAAGGGCCAGCAAAATTATAGGCAATTTGGGTACGGCCGTTCGGGCCCATGTAGAAGGTGTGGGCTATAGCACACGAAAATTTAGGAATCGAGCGAAATTCCAGTTTTATGGCCCTAAAATACCAAACAATGAGGAATGTTCATGGAGAGGCATTGACTATTTTTCTTTAGATCGTTTTTTATGTTCCGACAATATTTTAGGCGATCCGAGTCCGGTCTCCCGGGCCCATGCAAAAGGTGTGGACCATAGTACGCGAAAATCCTAAAATCAGGCAAACTTCTAGCATTATTGCCCTAAAATACCAAAGCATAAGTAACAGTCATGGAGAGGCAGTGATTCTTGTTCCATATGTCTTTTTGATGGTCTAGAAAATTTTTAGGTGATACGGGTCGACTCGTCCGTCCCCATACAGAAGGCGTGGTTTATAGCACACGAAAATCTTGGAATGGGGAAGAATTCCTCTTTTATGGCCCTAAACATTCAAAAAATGAGTAACAATTATGGTGAGGCAGTGAATATTATTCTGTAAGTCGTATTTGATGTACCAACAAACTTTAGGAAATCCGGGTCCAGCCGCCCGAGCCCATGTAAAGACTTGAGCTATTGTATATGAAAATCTGGGAATCGAGCAGAATTCCAGTTCTATCGAACTAAAATACAGAAAAACAAGTAACGTTCATCGCAAGGCGGTGACTATAGTTACAAAGGTCGGTTTTGATGGGCCGGTAAAATTTTAAGTGATCCGAGTCCAGTCGGCTAGGCTGATGAAGAAGGCGTGGGCTATAACACCCAAAAATCTAGGAATTCAGTGGAATTCGAATTTTATAGCCCTAAAATACCAAATAATGAGTAACGGTCATGGTGAGGCGGTAAATATTATTCCTTAGGTGGTTTTTGATGGGCTAGGAATATTTTAGACGATCCGGGTCTGGTCGCCCGGGCCAATGTAGAAGGCGTGAGATATAGCACACGGAAATTAAATCTAGAAATCAGGCGGAATTATAGTTTTATGGCACTAAAATGCTAAAGAATGAGTATGGCAAGGCGGTGAAAATTGTTCCTTAGGTCGAAGTTTATGGGCCGAAAAAATATTAGGCAGTCCACATTCGGTCGCCCGGGCCACGGTAGAAGGCATGGGCACATCGTGCTGAATTCCATTTTTAAATCCCTTAAATGCCACAAAATTAGGAATGGTCATGGAGATGCAGTGACTATTGTTCCTTGGGTATTATTTGATGGTTCAGCAAAGTTTTAGACATTCCGGGTTTGGTTGCCCAGGCCCATGCAGAATGCATGGGATATAGAACACTCCTTAGGTTATTTTTTAATGGTATAATAAAGTTTTAGGCGATTCGAGTCTGATTGATTGGGCCCATGTGAGGCGTGGGCTATAGTATATGAAAATCTGAAAATTGGACGGAATCCAGTTATATGGCCCTTAAATGCCGAAAAACAAGTAATGTTTATGGAGAGGCGGTGACTATAATTTCTTAGGTTATTTTTGTGGGTCGTAAAATTTTTAGGTGTAACGGGTTCGGTCACCCGTGGTCCATGCAGAAGGCGTGGGATAAATCATACTCAAATCAGGGAATTAGTCGGAATTCCAGTGTTATGGCGCTAAAATGCCAAAATGAGTAACGGTCATAGGGAGGCGGTGACTATTGTTACTTAAGTCGTATTTGAAGGACCGACAAATTTTTAGGTGATCCGGTTCGGGAGGCCTGGGCCCATGTAGAAGGCGTGAGCTATAGCACATAAAAATCTAGGAATCAGGCAGAATTCTAGTTTTATGGCTTTAAAATGCCAAAAACGAGCATTGGTAAAGGCGAGGCTGTGAGTATTGTTCCTTAGGCCTTTTTTGATGGGCCAAAATTTTTTAGGTAATCCGAGTCCTGTCACCCGGGCCCATGCAGAAGGTTTGATAGCATACGAATATCTGGGAATCAGGCGGAATTCTAGTTTTATTATCCAATAATTTCAAAAACGAGTGACAATCATGGCGATGTGGTGAATATTTTTCCTTGGGTTGTTGTTGATGGTCCGGATAAATATTAGACGATCTAAGTCTGATCGCCCGGGTCCTGTCGCCCGGGCCCATGCAGAAGGTTTGATAGCTTACGAAAATCTGGGAATCAGGTGGAATTCTAGTTTTATTGCCCAATAATTCCAAAAAACGAGTGACAATCATGGTGATGCGTGACTATTGTACCTTAGGTCTTTTTTGAAGAGCCGAAAACATTTTAGGCGATCCAGGTCCGGTCGCCCAGGTCCATGCGGAAGGCATGGGCTATATAATAACAACAACAACATACCCTATAATATCCCACACCGTGGGGTCTGGGGAGGGTAGTGTGTACGCAGACCTCACCCCTACCTTGTGTGGACAGAGAGACTGTTTCAAATAGACCCTTGGCTTAGCACACAAAAATTAGGGAATCGGGCGACAATCAGTGTTATGGCCCTAAAACGACAAAAATGAGTAACAGTCATGGCGTGGCGATGACTATTGTTCCTCGGGTCATTTTTTGATGGGCCGGCAAAATTTTAGACAATCCGGGTCCCGGTCGCCCGGGCCCGTGCAGAAGGTGTGGGCTATAGAACACGAAAATCTTGGAATCATTCGGAATTCCAATTTTATATCCCAAAAATATCGAAAAAAGTGGGATAGATATTGTAAGGCGGTGAATATTATTCCTTAGGTTATTCTTATGGGCCGACAAAATTTTAGGTGATCTGGGTCCGGTCACCCAGGTCCATGCAGAAGGCATGGGCTATAGCGCACGAAAATTGGGAAAACGTGCGGAAATCAAGTGTTATGGCCCTAAAACACCAAAAATGAGTAACGATCATAGAGAGACGATTAATATTGTTCCTTAAGTCATTTTATGGACCGGAAAAATTTTAGGCGATCCGGGTCTGGTCGCCCGGGCCCATGTAGAAGGCATGGGCGATAGCATACAAAAATCTTGGAATATGGCTAAATTCCAATTTAATGGCCCTAAATCTCCAAAAAATGAGTAACGATCAAGGCGGGGCAGTGACTATTATTCCTTAGGTATCTTTTGTTGGGCTGGAAAAATTTTAGGTTATCCGGGTCCCATCTCCAAGGCCTATGCACAAGGTGTGATAGCTTACGAAAATCTGAAAAACAGGTAGAATTCCAGTTTTATGGCCCTATAATTCCAAAACACGAGTAACGGTCATGGAGAGGCGGTGAATATTTTTCCTTAGGTCATTGTTGATGTGCCAGCTAAATTTTAGGGGATCCAGGTCCGGTCGCCCGGGCCCAAGCAGAAGACGTGGGCTATAGAACACGAAAATTTGGGAATCAGGCGTAATTCCAGTTTTGTGGCCCTAAAATGCGAAAACATCGAGTAACGGTCATGGAGAGGCGATGACTATTGTTTCTTATGTCGTTTTTATGGTATTTCAACATTTTTGGTGATCCAGGTTCAGTTTCATGGGCGTATGCAGAAGGCATGGGCTATAGCACACCAAACTTTTAGAATTGGGCGAAATTCTAGTTTTATGGCCTTTAAAGGCCAACAAATGAGGAACGATCATGGTGAGGCGATGACTATTATTCCTTACGTCATATTTTTTATGGTCTGTCAAAAGTTTAGGTGATTCGAGTCCGGTCGTCTAGGCCCATGCAGAAGGCGTGGGCTGTTGCACACGAAAATTTGTAATGGTCATGGATAGGCAGTGACTATTGTTCCTTGGGTCATTTTTTGTGTGCCACCAAAATGTTAGCCAATCTGAGTCTGGTCAACTAGTTCCATCCAGAAGGTGTGGGCTATAACACACGAAAATCAGAGAATGAGGCGAAATTCTAGTTTATTGGACCTAAAATACCAAAAAAATGAGAAGCTCTCAAGGCCAGGCGATGACTGTAGTTATTTATCATTTTTACGGGCCGAAATAGTTTTAGGCAATCCAGGTCTGGTCATCTGGGCCCATGCGTAAGGCGTGGGCTATAGAGCATGAAAACATGAGAATCGTGCGAAATTCTAATGTTGTGGCCCTAAGACGCCAAAAAATAAGAAACAGTCATAATGAGGTAGTGACTATTGTTACTTAGGTTGTTTTTGATGGCACTAGAAAATTTTAGGAAATCTGATTTTGTTTTCCATGGCCCATGCAAACGGCGTGGGCTATAGGGAATCAGGCAGAATTCCAGTATTATGGCCCTAAAATGCCAAAAATGAGGACGATCATGGCGAGGCACTGACTATTGTTTCTTAGATTGTTTTTGAAAGTGCGATAAAATTATAGGCGATCCAGTTCCTTTCACCCAGATCCATACATGAAAATCTAAAAATTGGGTGGAATTCGAGTTTTATGACCCTAAAATACCAAAAAATGAGTAACTGTCATGGCGAGGCAGTGAATATTGTTCCTTGGATTATTTTGGCTGGAAATTTTTTAGGTGATTCGGGTCCGGTCATCCAGGGTCATGCAGAAGGTGTGGGCTATAGCATACGAAAATCAAGAAATCGGGCAGAATTCCAATGTTATGGCCCTAAAATGCCAAGAATGAGTAACAGTCATGGAGAGGCGGTGACTATTATTCCTTAAGTGCTATTTTATGAAACGGAAAAATTTTAGGCGATCCGGATCTGGTCACCCTGGTCCATGTAGAAGGCGTGGCCTATAGCATACAAAAACCTAGGAATCTGGCGAAATTCAAGTTATTTGGTCCTAAAATGCCAAAATATGAGTAACTGTGAAGGCGAGGTAGTGACTATTGTTCCTTAAGTCATTTTTGATGGGCCAACTAAATTTTAGGCAATCCGGGTCCCGTCGCCTGGGCCCATGCAGAAGGTGTGATAGCATACAAAAATTTGAGAATCGGGAGGAATTCCAGTTTTATTACCCTATAATTCAGAAATATGTGTAGCGGTCATGGCGACGCGATGAATATTTTTTCTTATGTCATTTTTAATGGTCCAACTAAATTTTAGGCGATCTAGGTCCGGTCACCCGGGTCCTAGTAGAAGACGTGGGGTGTAGCAAACAAATTTGGGAATTTGACGGAATTCCAGTTTTATGACCCTAAAATACCAAAAAACAAGTAACGGACATGAAGAGATGGTGACTATTGTTCCTTAGGACATTTATTATTGGCCAGAAAAATTTTAATTGATCGGGGTCGGGTTGCCCGGGCCTATGCAAAAGGCGTGGGCTATACCACACGGAAATTTGAAAATTGGGAAAACTTCTAGTTTTATGGCCAGTAAATGCAAATAAATGAGGAGCGGTCATGGGGAGGTGGTGACTATTATTTCTTAGGTCATTTTTATGGTCCAGAAAATGTTTAGGTGATTCGGGTCTTGTCATCCGGGCCTATGCAGAAGGCATGGGCTGTAGCACATGAAAATTTTTAATAGGGCGGAATTTCAGTTTTTTAACCCCGAAATGCCAAAAAACGAGTAACGGTCATGGAGAGGCAGTGACTATTGTTCCTTAGGTCATTTATTATGAGCCAAATTTTTTTTAGGTGATCTGTGTCTGGTCACTCGGTCCTATGCAGAAGGCGTGTGCTATAACACATGATAATTTGAGAATCAGTCAAAATTCTAGTTTTATGGTCCTTAAACGCCAAGAAATGATGAATGGTCATGGAGAGGTGGTGACTATTGTTGCTTAGGAAATTTTGGATGGTTCAGAAAAAGTTTTGGTTATTCGAGTCCGGACGTTCAAGCCCATGCAAAAGGCATGGGCTGTAGCACACAGAAATTTGTAATCGTGCGTAATTTCAGTTTTATGGCACTAAAATACAAAAACACGAGTAACGGTCAAGGAGAGGCGGGGACTATTGTTCCTTGGGTCATTTCTTATGGCCCGAAAAAATGTTAGCCGATCCGGGTCCGGTCACTTGGGTCCATCCAGATGACATGGGCTATAGCACACGATAATCTGAGAATTAGGCAAAATTCTAGTTTATTGGCCCTAAAATGCCAAAACAATGAGTAACAGTCAAGGCGAGGCAGTGACTATTGTTCCTTAGCATTTTTGACGGTCCGAAAAGATTTTAGGTGATCCGGGTCTTGTTGTCCGGGCCCATGCAGAAGGCGTGGGCTATAGATCACGAAAACTTGTGAATCAGGCGAAATTCTAGTGTTGTGGCCCTAAAATATCAAAAAATAAGAAATGGTCATGGCAAGGAAATGACTATTATTCCTTAGGTCATTGTTGATGGTCCGAGAAAATTTTAGGTGATCTGAGTTTGTTCGTCGTGCCCATGCAGAAGGCGTGGCCAATTGTACACAAAAATCAGGGAATCAGGCAAAATTCCAGTTTTATGGCCCTAAATCGCCGATAAATGAGTAACTGTCATGGAGAGGCGGTGGATATTATTCCTTATGTTATTTGTATCTGCCAGAAAATTTTTAGGTGATCTGGGTCTGGTCACCCAGGTCCATGAAGAAGGCGTGGGCAATATAGCACATGAAAATCAAGTAATCGGGCGGAATTCCGTTGTTATGGCCCTAAAATGCCAAAAACGAGTAACAGTCGAGGCGGTGACTATTGTTCATTAGGTCTTTTTTGATGGGCCAAAACTATTTTAGGCGATCCGGGTCCGGTCGCCCAGGTCCATGCAGAAGGCGTGGGCTATGGCACATGAAAATTAGGGAATCATGTGGCAATCAGTGTTATGGCCCTAAAATGCCAAAAACGAGTAACAGTCATGGTGTGGCGGTGAATAATGTTCCTTGGGTCATTTTGGATGGGCCGAAAAATTTTTAAGCAATCCGGATCCGGTTGCCCGGACTTATGCAGAAGGTGTGACAGCATAAGAAAATCTAGTAATATGGAGGAATTCTAGTTTTATGACCCTTAAACGCCAATAAATGAAGAACGGTACTGGCGAGGCAGCAACCATTTTCTTAGGTTATTTTTGATGGTCCGGGAAATGTTTAGGTGATTCGGGTCCGGTCGTCAGGGATCTTGCAGAAGGCGTGGGCTGTAGCACAAAACAATTTGTAATCAGACAGAATTTCAGTTTTATGGCCCAAAAATGCCAAAATATGAGTAACGGTCTTGGCGTGACGGTAACTATTGTTCCTTAGGTGATTTTTGTATGGGATGGCAAAATGTTAGGTGATCCGGGTCTGGTCGCCCGGCCCTATGCAGAAGGCGTAGCTATAGAACACGATAATTTGAGAATCGGGAAAAATTCTAGTTTTATAGCCCTTAAACGCCAAGAAATAAGGAACGGTCATGGAGAGGTGTTTACAGTTGCTCCTTAGGACATTGTTTATGGTCCGCAAAAAGTTTAAGTGATTCGATTCCTATCATCCAAGCCCATGCAGAAGGTGTGGCCTGTAGCATACTAAATCTTGTAATCACGCAGAATTTAAGTTTTATGGCACTAAATGCCAATAAATGAGTAACAGTCATGGAGAAGTGATGACTACTGTTCCCTGGGTAATTTTTGATGGGCTGACAAAATGTTAGCCGATTCGGGTCCGGTCAATTGGGTCCATCCTGAAAGCATGGGCTATTGCACATGATAATCCGAGAACCGGGCAAAATTCTAGTTTATTGGCCCTAAAAGGCCAAAAAATGAGTAACAGTCAAGACGAGGCAGTGATTATTATTCCTTAGCATTTTTAATGGGCCGAAAGCCTTTTAGGCATTCCAGGTCTGGTCGTCTAGGCCTGTGCAGAATGCGTGGGATATAGAACACGAAAACTTGGGAATTAGGAAAAATTCCAGTGTTGTGGCCCTAAAACATCAAAAAACAAGAAACTGTAATGGAGAGGTAGTGACTATTGTTCCTTAGGTCATTTTTGATGGTCCAAGAAAATTTTTAGTGATACGAGTCTGTTCGTCGGGGCCCATGCAGAAGGCGTGGCCAATTGTACACAAAAATCAGGGACTGAGACAAAATTCCAGAATTATGGCTCTAAAATATTGTAAAGTGAGTAACTCTCATGGCGAGGCAGTGACTATTGTTCCTTATATCGATTTTTATGGGCCGGAAAAATTTTAGGTGATCCGGGTCTGGTCGCTCGGTTCTATGCAGAAGGCGTAGGCTATAGCACATGATAATTTGAGAATCGGGCAAATTTCTAGTTTTATAGTGCTTAAACGCCAAGAAATGAGGAACGGTCATCGCGAGGTGGTTACAATTGTTCCTTAGGATATTTTTTATGTTCCGCAAAAATTTTAAGTGATTTGAGTCCGGTCGTCCAAGCCCATGCAGAAGGCAGGGGCTATAACACACGAAATCTTGTAATCATGCAGAATTTAAGTTTTATGGTCCTAAAATGCCAGAAAATGATTAACGGTCTTGTGGAGGTGATGACTATTGTTACTTGGGTCATTTTTGATGGGCCGACAAAATGTTAGTCGATCCGGGTCCGGTCACCTAGGTCCATCCAGAAAGCTTGGGCTAGCACATGATAATCCGAGAACCGGGAAAAATTCTAGTTTATTGGCCCTAAAAGGCCAAAACAATGAGTAACAGTCAAGGCGAGGTAGTGACTATTATTCCTTAGCGTTTTGATGGGCCGAAAACGTTTTGGGTATTCCAGGTTTGGTCGTCTGGTCCCGTGCAGAAGGCGTGAGATATAGAACACGAAAACTTGGGAATCAGGCGGAATACCAGTCTTATGGCCCTAAAACATCAATAAACAAAAAACGGTAATGGCAAGGTAGTGACTATTGTTCCTTAGGTCATTTTTTATGGTCCAAGGAAATTTTAGGTGATCCGATTCTGTTCGCCAGGGCCCCTGCAGATGGCGTTGCCAATTCCACACAAAAATCAGGGACTCAAAAAAAATTCCAGGTTTATGGCCATAAAACGCAGCAAAATGAGTAACTATCATGGAGAGGCAGTGACTATTATTCCTTAGGTAGGTTTTTATGGGCCGTAAAAATTTTAGGTGATCCGGGTCTGGTTGCCTGGTCCACGTCCTTGTATAATGCTCAAGGCTCTCGGCTGAGTAGCAGGAGCAACTTTTACTTTATTATGAGCCCAAACGATGGATTCAATAAGTTCATGCCAATAACCACGTCCACTGAATAGAAACATTAAACTAAATGACCAGACAAAATGAGCACCTAGGAAAAAGAGACCATATACAGATAATGAAGAACCATAAGACTATGCAGAAGGCGTAGGCTGCACACGATAATTTGAGAATCGGGCAATTTTTTAGTTTTATATCTCTTAAACGCCAACAAATGAGGAACGATCATGGAGAGGTGGTTACTATTGTTCCTTAGGATATTTTTGATGGTCCACGAAAATTTTAGGTGATTTGAGTCTGGTCGTCCAAGCCCATGCAGAAGGTTTGGCTTGTAGCATACGAAAATTTGTAATCATGTCGAATTTCAGTTTTATAGCCCTAAAACATCAAAACACGAGTAACTATCATGGATAAGTGGTGAATATTGTTCCTTGGGTTATTTTTTATGGGCCAAAAAAATGTTAGCCCATCCGGGTCTGATCACGAGGGCCCATCTATAAGGCGTGACCAATAGCGCACGAAAATCTGGCAAAATTCTAGTTTATTTGCTCTAAAATGCCAAAAATACGAGTAACGGTCAAGGCGAGGAGGTTACTATTGTTCGTTAGCGTTTTTAATTGGCCGGAGAAATTTTAGGCAATTCGGGTCTGGTCGTCCAGGCCCATGATGAAGGCGTGGGTTATAGCATACAAAAATCTGAGAATCGGGCAGAAAATAGTTTTATGGCCCCAAATCTCAAAAGATGAGTAACGGCCATTGTGAGGCGGTGATTATTTTTCTTTTGTTCATTTATGTTGGGCCGGCAAAATTTTAGGCGATCCGATTCTTTCGCCCAAGCCCATGCAGAAGGCGTGGACTATAGCACACGAAAAACATGAAATCGGGCGAAATTTAGTGTTATGTCCCTAAAATGCCAAAAAATGAGGAACGGTCATGGAACAGAGGTGGATATTATTTATTAGGTTATTTTCGATAGTCTAGAAAAATTTTAGGTGATCCGGATCCAATCGCCCGGGCCTATGCTGAAGGTCTGAGCTATAGCACACGAAAATTTGGAAACTAGGCAGAATTTCAGCTTTTTGTCCCTAAAACACCATATAACGAGCAACGATCATGGAGAGGAAGTGAATATTTTTCATTAGGTCATTATTTATGGGCCGACAAAATTTTAGGCGATCCAGGTCTGGTCGCCCGAGCCTATGCAGAAGGCGTGGGCTATATAGCACACAAATATTTTGGAATTGGGTGGAATTCTAGTTTTATTATCCTAAAAAGTCAAATTGAGTAACCATCATGGTGATGTGGTGACTATTGTCCCTTAGATCATTTTTGATGGGCCGGAAATATTTTAGTCTATCCAAGTCTTGTCGCACGTGCCCATGCAGAAGCCATGGGTTCTAGCACACGAAAATATAAGAATCGAGCGGAATTCTAGTTTTATGGCCCTAAAATGACAAAAAACGAGTACTACTCATGGAGAGGTGGTGACTATTATTCCTTAGGTTGTTTTTGATAGTGCGGAATAATTTTAGGGGATCTGGTATGATCTCCCGAACCTATGCTGAAGGCGTGGCCTAAAACATACGAATATCTAGGAATCAGATGGAATTCAATTTTTATGGCCCTAAAATATCAAAAAGCGAGTACCGGTCATGGCGAAGCGGTGACTATTGTTTCTTAGGTCATTTTTTATAGGCTGACCAAATTTTAGGCGATCCTGGTCTAGTCGCGAGGGCCCATGTTGAAGGTGTGGGCTATAGCACTCGAAAATCTAGGAATCAGGCAGAATTCCAATTTTATTGCCCTAAAATGCCAAAAATCAAGGAACGATCATGGAGATATGGTGACTATTGTTCCTTAGGTCATTCTAGATGGTTCGGTAATATTTTAGGTGATATGGGTCCGGTCGATCTTGCCTATAAAAAGGCGTGGCCTACAACACATGAAAATCTGCGAATCAGACATATTTCTAGTTTTATGGAAAGGTGGTGACTATTTTTCCTTAGGTCATTTTTGATGGGCAGACAAAATTTTAAGCAAATCGAGTCCGGTTGCCCGGGCCCATGTAAAAGGCTTGGGCTATAGCACAAAATAATCTGGGAATCGGGCCGAATTCCAGTTTTATATCCATACAACACGAAAAGACAGGGAACAGTCATGGTGAAGCGGTGACTATTGCTACTTAGGTCATTTTTCATGGTCCAGAAAATTTATAGGGAATATGGGTCCGATTGGGATGGGTTATAGCACACGAAAATCTGGGAATCGGGCAGAATTCTAGTTTAATGGCCCTAAAACGCCAAAAATTGAGTAACTATCATGGCGAGGCGATGACTATTGTTCCTTAGGTAGTTTTTGATAGTCCAGCAAAATATTAGATGATCTGAGTCCAGTCGCCCGGGCCCATGCAAAAGTCGTGGGCCACACTTCAGAAAAAGTGAAAAAGTATGGATGAAGTAAAAAAAGTACATAAGGAGTGAGAAAGAAAAATTTGGTTACGGGAACCGAAGTTTAGGCCGACTACTTTAGTAGACTAACACCTTAAAAAGTTGAGCCCTACCCCTTACCCTTTCTTTTGGCCACATTAAAATTACCTTCTAGGGATGTCCATTTGATATCCAAAAACAGCTCAGCAACAGTCAGATAAGTGGGAAATGTTGGGGTGAACCAGAAAAGTTTGGGTAGAGCTGGGCACACAAAAATATGGTAATCACGCGGAATTCTAGTTTTATGGCTTAAAAAGGCCAAAATCGGGAACGGACATGACTATTGCTCCTTAGCTCATTTTTGATGGACCAAACGTTTTTTAGGTAATCCGGGTCTGGTCGTCTGGGCCCTTGTAGAAGGTGTGGGTTATAACATACGAAAATATGGGAATTTGGCGGAATTCCAGTTTAATGGCGCTAAAACATAAATAAACTAAGTAACATTGATGGCGACGGGATGAATATTGTTCCTTAGATTGTTTTTGATTGTCCGACAAAATGTTAGGTGATCCGGGTCCGGTCGCTCAGGCTCATATAGAAGACGTGAGCTATATCACACGAAAATTCGGGAATCGGTCGAATTTTGAATTTTATGGCGCTAAAATACAAACAACAATGAGTAAAGGTTATGGAGAGATGCTGACTATTGTTCCTTAAGTCGCTTTTGATGGGCGGGAAAAATGTTAGGCGATCTGGGTCCAGTTACTCGGGCCCATGCAGATGGCGTGAGCTATAGCACACAAAAATCTGGGAATCATGCGGAATTCTAATTTTTTGGCACTAAAATCCCAAAAACCAAGTAACGCTAATGGCGAGGCAGTGACTATTGTTCCTTAGGTCATTTTTGATGGGCCGATAAAATTTAGGCGATTCGGGCCCTAACGCTCGGTCCCATACAGAAGGCGTAGGGTATAGTACACGAAAATCTAGAAATCGAACGGAATCCCAAATTTTGTCTCTAAAATACCAAAAACCTATGAATGGTCATGGTGAAGCGATGACTATTGTTCCTATGGTCATTTTTGGTGGTCCGACAAAATTTTAGGCGATTCGAGTCCGGTCGCCTGGGTCCATGTAGAAGGCGGAAGATATAGCACATGAAAATCTCGAAATCGGGCGGAATTTCAGTTTTATGGCCCTAAAACGCCATAAAATGTGTCACATCCCATTTTCCACTGAAGTCCGTTATGATGTCCAACATCGTCGCTAGGCAAGCCAACTGTGAAACTATTAATTTAATTCCTCATATTAATATTCTTATAGTCTGTGATTTTTATTTTATATAGAAACAAATAGTAAGTTATAATAGTAATGTAAAGCATAAATTAAACAGGAAATTAATATAGTGAATTACATAATAAAAACCCATGGGTGACTGCTATAACTCCCAAAACCTAGTCTCACAAGTGCACGAGCATCTAGTAAAATATACAAAACTCTCTAAGAACTATTGTCAGAAACAAAATAGACATAAATGATAAAAACATATGGAGAGAAGGCTCTGGTGTTGCCAAACGGAGCAAGAGGATCGTCTCACCACTAAGCCTCTGGATAATGACGATGCGTGCCCGGACAAACTCCCGATGCACCTGTCTCAGAACCTGCACAATATATGCAGAAGTGTAGCGTGAGTACGTAAACAATGTGCACCTAGTAAATATCTAGTCTAACCTTGAAGAAGTAGTGACGATGGGTCGACACCGACACTTACTAGAGGGTAATATACATAATACAAGAATATTTAATATGCATAAAATACAACATCAACAATGGAATAGAGGCAATAAGTCAATTGATGTAAGATCAAAAATGAGATCATCTTTGAAAAGATTATAAAGTAAGTTAATCATGTTACCGTGAAAGTTACAAATATTTAAGATCACGAATATCAAGTACAAAGAGTGTTGGAAGGATTAGAAGCTAAACGTATTGAAGAAAATAAGTTTCGTTGAAAGTCGACAAGTTGAGAATATTATAACATGTACTTTTGGGGTGAGACTAGGGTTCTTAACAATATAAGGAGGTTATGTTATGATTTATTTTTGCCGTATGATATTCGTGTGTTATGTTTTGAAGTCATGCGAGTTGTGGAACAAAAGTTGGCAAAGGTCATCACAAGTTATATTCATAAATGTACTGACGATTAGGTCAAATGTAGCATTTAATTGTTTCTAATGCATTTGAATTATGGGGTGATCTAACTACCAAATTGAAGATATACAAGTCTTGTTTCTAATTCCTTTAATCATTTGTTGGTACAACATTGGTGTAGATAGATATTCGCAGTTTTGCGAGACTGCGCAAGCAACTCCCATAGGACCCACAAAGTCGGTATGAAACTCCAGTTTGTATTTGAGTTAATTCTGAGTCGTTTTAACTCATGTTTCTAGACCAAAACAGTTCCTAAACTCTCCTAGATTCTCTCCAAGAGTTTCTCCATTATTCTAGAGTGAAAACAAAAGATAAAAACATAAATCCAATGCCAGAAATCCCGTGGTGCTTGCTAGATCGTAGTTCTTCACCTTGTTGCTGTTTTGGAGGGTTCTTCAAATTGAAGTAACTTCAGGTTTCGTGTTGTTCTTGTTTATTAAGGTAATAATCAGTCCCTCCTTCTTATATATTATATTTTCAAGGCAAACTACAAGTTTGTACATACCAACTTGAACACCAAAAGTTAATTCAAGAAGAGAATACAACACCTATAGTGTTGTGGTGTCATTGAAGATAGTTGTAAGCTGGTCTTGGCTGAAATTTCGTGTTGTTTCTACTGGTTAAGGTGAGTATAACATCCTACTACATTTTCTTGAAGTTGTTTGTGTGTTGGTTGCATAATCTGAGTAAAGTACTATAAGAGGGGACTTGAAATAGTTTGAGATGTTATTATTTTTAATGGACTATTTTTCAAAGGTTGTTTCTGTGAATTATAAATGGTTTGAAACCTTCGGAAATGACTCTATTATGATGTTGTTATTATAAAATATTGTCTACATGTCAAACTTGTTGTTGGTAATGTGAGCATGAAGAGAAAGGACAACATAACAATGGAAAGTTGTACTTGTTGTTGTTGTTGAATTAGGAGATGAATAGGAGGTTAGAATTCCTCCCATTGTACTAAATATCATGCTGGATATGTTTTTAAGTTAATGAATGAATGAATTTGGGATTAAAGTGTTCAAAAGGGATTCAATCTGAGCATGTCATTTGTTGTGTTAAATAGTAGTTTCGTTGGTGATGTTTATACACTTGTTGTTGTGTAGCTTGATTTGTGTTGTGGTTTTCGAAGTATATAGGTGAAGGTTGTATGGCTTCATGTTGGTTGATGGACTTGGTAAAGTAAGGAAAACAGGGTAGATGCTTCCCATTTTAATATAAAAATAAGCTTGTCGTTCGTTGTACGACAGTTGCATCTTTCGTAGCTTAACAATAACATTATTATTGTTACTGTAGATTGAAGTACGGTGAGAGGAGTTCAACGTGGTTATCGGATAAATTGTGATAAGGCATGTTAAGGAACTTCCTTCATTCTTTTGGTATGCTCTAAGTAAATGAACATAAATGATACGCTATTTCATAACGGATCTACTCCAAGCAACTAAGGCTATCCATGTTGTTCTTTCCTTATAAACTTATTATAAGCAAGTATGTATGATCCTTGAATCCCATTGAGGTTCATATTGATGGTATGGATGTCCAAAATGTTAATCAAAGGTGCGACGATCTTACATCACTCCGAAAGGTTTAGAACATGATTTCATGAGTCCAACATGCATTATATATATATGTATCTATTTTACTCCACCGAGTCATGCTATAGTCGGCCGGGTACGACACCTATTATGCAACCACCGAGCGTTATGATAGTTGTGTACGTTTTTACCGAGCTTATTATGGCTGGCTACATTTTTACCAAGCCTATTATGGCCGGGTACAATATGATGATATTGATTACCATAGAGGCGTATGTTTTTAATAGTTTATGTATATATATATATATATATATATATATATATATATATATATATATATATCGTGCATTTCATGTAAGTAGCCCTCAGAGGCATTCATATGTTATAGGTTCTATCTTCTCTATCTTTCTTTGCATTACTGTTCTTATTTATGCTTTCCCACCTTACATACTCGGTACTTTATTCGTACTAATATCCCTTTTGCCTGGGGATGCTACATTTCATGCCCACAGGTCCCGATAGATAGGTTGGCAGAGCTCCTAGTAGGCTATCAGCTCAGCGGAAGGTGTTGGTGCACTCCACTTGCTCCGGAGTTGCCTATTTGGTCAGTATAATGTGGACGTGTATTGATTAGTATGGCGGGACCCTGTCCCGACCTTTATGATGTTTATATGCTCTTAGAGACTTATAGATAGAGGTCATGTATATGGATACTTGTATGGCCTTGTCGGCATATGGTTTGAGGGTACAAATGATCATGTTGGCCTTATAGGCCCGTATATCACATGTATAAGTTTGTATATCATGTTGGTTAATCCAATATTGAGTATTCCCTTATGTTTTATTCCGGTTATCTCATAGCCTTTTCGGCTCATTTACCTATGATAGTATGATAAAAAAGATATGTTATGTTGGTACTCGATTAGGGTCGTGACATGCACCCACCTCAAGTGAATGGAGACTTGAAGATGATGACCAACTGGTACAAGAAGAAGACATCCCAATCAATGTTTTTCAAGCAAATGATGAGGTTCAGATTGATATTGATGATAGTGTTGAAAAGACTCAAGAGGAAGTGAACCCGTCTAGGGAACACGTCATTGACATATCTGAACTGGTAGTGCAAAAGGCTAGGGCACCATTGCCTAAGCCTCCACCTCCATACCCCTAAAGACTTGCCAAGCAAAATGGTGATAATCAATTCAAGAAGTTCATCCAAATGATGGAGAGTCTTTCAATAAATGTGCCATTGGTAGAAGCTTTGGAACAAATGGCTGATTATGCAAAGTTTATAAAAGATCTTGTGACCAAGAATCATTCAATGAATTTTGAAACTATCAAGGTCACTCACAAAGTTACAGCAATTGTTCATTCCATGGCTCCTAAGTTGGACGATCCCGATGCTTTCACGATTCTTTGTACAATTGGGAGAGCCGAGTTTTCTAAAGCTCTCTGCGATCTTAGGGAAAGTATCAAGGAATGGGTTCATACAACTCTTCACCACGGTAACTATATATGGATCTTGAGAATGGGAAGCCTCCTCCTATAAAACCCTATATTGAAGAACCACCTACTTTAGAGTTGAAGCCATTGCCTCGACACCTTCGGTATGAATTTCTTGGCCCTTGTTCTACTTTACCGGTTATTCTTTCCTCTTGTTTGACTAACGTGTAGGTTGATTTCATATTGGTGGTGTTATAAAGGAGGAAGAAGGCTACTGGTTGAACTTTGGCAGACATTCATAGTATAAGCCTTGTCTTTTGCATGCATAAGATAAAATTGGAGGATGGTGCTAATCCATCCATTGAAAATCAAAGTAGACTCAATGAGGTTATGAAAGAAGTTTTTAATAAGGACATTATCAATTGGTTGGAGGTCGGGGTTGTCTACCCCATCTCCGATAGTTCATGGACCTCCTAATTCAATGTGTCTCAAAGAAGAGAGGCATGACGATGGTTACCAATGATAAGAAAGAGTTTATTTCTACAAGAACGGTAACCGGTCGGAGGTCTTAACAAAGTTACAAGGAAGGATCACTTCCCACTTCCTTTCCTAGTTCAAATTCTAGATAGATTGGCAGGCTGTGCTTTCTATTTTTCCCTTGATGAGTACTCGGGCTACAACCAAATTCTCATTGCTCCAGAAGATCAAGAGAACACTAATTTTACATGTCCCTATGGTACTTCTTCTTTCAAAAGGATGCTTTATCAAAGATTTCTCTAAAGTGGTAAACCCATTGTGTAATCTTCTTAAGAAGGATTCCAAGTTCCATTTCAATGATGATTGTATGAGTGCTTTTGAACTATTGAAGCTCAAGTTGACAACTACTCCTATCATTACCGCTCCAAATTGGAGTTTGCCTTTTGAACACATATGTGATGCAAGTGACGTTGCGATTGGGGTTGTTTTGGGGCAATGCATTAACAAAGTTTTTAATCTAGTTTACTATGCTAGTAAGACCATTAATAGTTCCTAAGCCAATTATATCATTACAGAAAAGAGCTCCTTGCTATTGTGTTTGCAATTGATAAGTTCCACCCGTACTTGATGTGTGCCAAAGTTATTGTCCACACGGATTATGCGACACTTTCCTATATTTTGAGCAAAAAGGATTCTAAAGCCCAGTTGATAAGATGGTTACTCTTGTTGTAATAATTTGATATTTCCATTCAATATAGGAAAGGTAGTGAAAACCAAGTGGTGGACCACTTGTCTCGTTTGATGGAGGAGGGGAGGCCACATGATGGCCATGAAATCAATGACTTCCCCGATGAGAAACGTTTTGCGATTTCAATGAAAGAGGTGCCATGGTTTGCGGACTTGGCAAATTTTCTTGTGAGTGGAATCATTCCGGATGAGTTCTCTTCAAACCAAAGGAAGAAGCTCAAGAGAGATTGTCAAGGTTATTATTGGGATGAACCATACCTTTTCCAGATGGTGTGATTAGAAGGTGTGTACCGAAAAAAGATCAAGGCGATATTCTTGGGGCTTTTCATTCTTCTCCATATGGTGGTCATTATGGTGGAGCAAGAACGGCGTCCAAAGTTCTTAGTTGTGTTTTCCATTGGCCTACTCTTTACAAGGATGCAAGTGATTTAGTGAAAAGATGTGATGAATGTCAACTGGCTGTTGCAAAGAAAAATGAGATGCTTGTCACAATCATCTTGGAGATTGATATTTTTGATGTTTGGGGCTTTCACTTTATGGGCCCTTTTGTGAGTTCTCGTGGAAAGACTTATATCTTGGTCGAGGTGGATTATGTGTCCAAATGGGTTGTGGTCGTCGCCTTACCCAACAATGAGGCAAGAAGTGTCCTCCACATGCAATCATTAAGGGGTCATATTTTTGCAACAAGTCTTTTGACACTTAACTTAGCAAGTATGGTGTTACTCACAAGGTCATGACTCCCTATCATCCACAAACTAGTGGGCAACCGGAAGTATCCAACAGAGAGATAAAGAGTTTCTTGTCTAAAACGGTGAATGCTAACAGGACGGATTGGTCCAAGAAGCTTGATGATGTGTTATGGGCTTATCATAGGACTTACAAAACACTTATCAGGATGTCTCCATACCAGTTAGTGTTCAGGAAAGCTTATCATCTTCCGGTGGAACCAGAGAACAAGGCAATGTGGGCTTTAAGGAAATTGAATCTTGATTGGGATGTAGCCGCTAACTTGCGGGTTGCACACTTGCATGAATTGGATGAGTTCCGGTACCATGCATATGAGAGCCCATCCATGTACAAAGAAAAGATGAAATATCTTCATGATAAATATATTTGGAAAAAGAGATCAAGGTGGGCGATCTTGTATTGTTATTTAACTCAAGATTGAGGATGTTTCCCGGGAAGCTAAAATCCAAGTGGAGTGGTCCGTTTGAAATTGTTGGTGTAACACCGTCTGATGCATTGGATTTGAAGAACACGAATAATGAAGTGTTTAGAGTCAATGGTCACCGGGTGAAGCACTACTTGGGCAAGGTTGGACATAGCCACGTGGTGGCAGTCATTTACTTAACTTGAAGATACTTTGACACTGCGTAGTCTCGCGACATTAAATCAGGCGCTTATTGGGAGACAACCCAAGTTCTTTTCCTTTTTCTTCTATAGGTAGGTGTTATTTGTTGGTCTAACTTGATTTGAAGTGTGCTATAGGGTTGAGTGTTACATGACAGAAGGGTGGACATAAAAATCGCTAAGTGTTGAAGGAAATGTGGACTACGCATTCTAATTGTGCGGCCATAGAATTAAGTGTGCCACAACGGATGAGCTTGTGAGGCTGCACATTTCACATGCTGACCGCACTTCTAGAAACTAGAAAAGTGTAAAAATACAAACTCTGAAGTTTGAGGCTGTCAGTGCGGGGCTATTCTGCGGCCGCAAGAGGAACTGTGCAGACCACATAATTGATATAGAGCACTACTGCCCAGGTGAAGGAGTGCAGACTACACTTGGAATTGTGCGGCCACACTCAACCCTTTTTCCCCCTTATTCACTCCAAGTATAAATAGGAATTTTGGCCTCATTTTACACTTTTCACTCTGCTCAAATTCACCTTTCCTCTACAAGCTTTACTAAGAGATTTTCACTGTCAACTGCACACACCTACCTGTGCTCATACACCTAGTGCACTCACTTCATCCGGTATGCTTCACTTCATGTTAGTCTTTTATTTTAGTTTAATTGTTGAAAGTTTAGCTTCTTTGTAAGCCATATGTTGTACGAGTTCATCCATGTATCCATGTAGGGTAGATCTTCACTGGGTAATCATTAATACATGCTAAAAGAGATTAAGTTAGATAGATTTGATTTGTATACCATGTTGTCACACTGATTTGTACATGTAATTGCAAAAAAAAGTGAAAAAGACTAATTGTTTGTGAAATTTTGAATTCTGGGCTGAACTTGAATTTGTGCGGTTCGCAATTTAGTTGTTTTGCGAAAAAAATGCCAAAAATGAGTATTGGTCATGGCAAGGCGTTGACTATTGAACTCAGGTCATTTTTGATGGATGGGCTAAATTTTAGGTGATCCGGGTCTAGTCGCTCAGGCCCATGTAGAAAGCATGGGCTATAGCATACGAAAATATGAGAATCAGGCGAAATTCTTGTTTTATGGCCCTAAAACAGTAGAAAGCGAGTATCAGTCATGGCGAGGCAGTGAATATTGTTTCTTAGGTCATTATTTAAGGTCCGACTAAATTTAGGCTATCACGGTCCGGTCGCCTGGGCCCGTGTAGAAGGCGTGGGCTATAGCACACGGAAATCTAGGATTCAGGTGTAATTACCCTTTTATGTCCCTAAATTGCTAAAAATGAGGAATGTTCATGGAGAGCAGTGAATATTGTTCCTTTGATTGTTTTTATAGTCCTGCAATGTTTTAGGCGAAACGGGTCTGGTTGACCGGGCCCATAAAGAAGGCGTGTTCGTACACGAAAATCTAGGAATCCAGTTTTATGTCCCTAAAATGAGTAACGATCATGGGGAGGAGGTGATGATATTTTCTTAGTTTGTTTTTGATCAGCCAAAAATGTTGCAGACGATCCGGGTCTTATCGCTCGGGCTTATGCGGAAGGTGTGGGCTATAACACACCAAAATCTTAGAATCGGGTGGAATTCCAGTTTTATAGCCCTAAAATAGCAAAACATGAGGAATGTTCATGGAGAGACAGTGACTATTGTTCCTTAGATCACTTTTATGGTTTGGAAATATTTTAGGCGATCCGAGTCTGGCCGCCTGGGCCCATGCAGAAGGCGTGGGCTATAGCACAAAATATCTTGAAATCAGGCGAAATTCTAGTTTTATGACCCTAAAATGCCAAAAAATGAGAATCAGTCACGGCGAGACGGTGACTATTATTCTTTAAGCCATTTTGTATTGTCAATAATTGTTTAGGCGATTCAGGTCCGGTCGCCCGCGCTCAGGCAAAAGGTGTGGGCTATAGCACACGAATATCTTGGAATTGGGCAAATTCCAATTATATTGCTCGAAAATGCCAAAATATAAGTAACAGTCATGGCGAGGTAGTGGCTGTTGTTACTTAGGTCATTTTACATTGGCTGACAAAATTTTAGGCGATACGGGGCAGGTCGCCCGGGCCCATGCAGAAGGCGTCGACTATAGAACACAAAAATCTGGGAATCAATCGGAATTCTAGTTTTATAGCTCCAAAATGCCAAAAAATGAGCGGTCATGGCAAGGCGACGACTATTGTTCCTTAGGTTATTTTTTATGGTACGAAAAAATTATAGTCGATACGGGTCCAGTCGCCCGGGCCTATGCAGAAGGCGTGAGCTATAGCACACGAAAATCTGGAAATTGGGTGAAATTCCAGTTTTAGGGGACAAAATTATTTTAGGTGATCTGGATCCGGTCACCCAGGTCCATCCAAATGGAGTGGGCTATTGCACACGAAAATTAGGAAATTGGGCGGAAATCCAATGTTAGGGCCCTAAAATGCCAAAAATGAGTAACCGTCATGGCGAGGCGGAGACTATTATTCTTTAAGTAATATTTTATGGAACGGAAAAATTTTAGGTGATCCGAGTCTGGTTGTTGGGGCCCATATAGAAGCCGTGGGCTATAACACACAAATATATGGGAATATGGCAGAATTCTAGTTTAGTATCCCTTAAACGCCAAAAAATGAGTAACGATCAAGGCGAGGCAATCACTATTGTTCCTTAGGTCTTTTAATATGGGCCAAAATATTTTTAGGCGATCCGAGTCCCATCGCCTGGGCCCATGTAGAAGGTGTGATAGCTTACAAAAATTTGGGAATCGGGCAGAATTCCAGTTTTATGGCACTATAATTCTGAAAAATGAGTAATGGTTATGGCGAGGCGGTGAGTATGTTTCCTTAGGTCGTTGTTGATGGGCTGGCTAAATTTTAGGCGATCCGGGTCCAGTCGCCTGAGCCCATGCATAAGACATGGGCTATAGTATGCGAAATTTAGGGAATAAGGTGGAATTCCATGTTTATGGCCCTACAATGCCAAAACGTGAGTAACGGTCATGGAGAGGTGGTGACTATTGTTCCTTAGGTCATTTTCTATAGTCCAGCGAAATTTTAGGTGATCCGGGTCTGGTCGCCCGTGCCTATGCAGAAGGCATGGGCTACAACAAACAAAAATTTGAGGATCAGGCAAAATTTCTAGTTTTATGGCCTTTAAATGCCAACAAATGAGGAACGGTCATGGCGATGTGGTGACTATTATTTATTATCTCATTTTTATGTTTCTACAAAATTTTAGGTGTTCCAGGTCCGGTCGCCCGGGCCCATTAAGAAGGTGTGGGCTGTAACAAACGAAAATTTGTAAATCAGACGAAATTACAGTTTTATGTCCCTAAAATATAAAACAATGAGTAACAGTCATGGAGAGGTGGTGACTATTATTCCTTGGGTAGTTTATGATGGACCGACAAAGTTATAGGAGATCCAGGTCCGATCATCCGATCCCATACAGAAGGCATGGGCTATAGAATACGAAAACTTGGGAATCGGGAAAAATTCCAATGTTTGTGGCCCTAAAATGCCAAAAAATGTGAAACGATCATGGCATGGTAGTGACTATTGTTTCTTAGGTCTCTTTGTATGGTCTAATAAAATTTTAGGATATCCGAGTCTATTTGTCGGGGCCCATGCAGAAGGAGCACACGAAAATCAGGGAATCGGGGCGAAATTCCAGTGTTATGACCCTAAAACGCTAAAAATGAGTATTGGTCAAGGAGAAGTGGTGACTCTTGTACCTCAATTACTTTTATATGGGCCGGTAAAGTTTTAGGCGATCCGGGTCCAGTCGCTCAAGCTAATGCAGAAAGCATGGATAATAGCACACAAAAGTATGAGAATTGAGCTAAATTCAAGTTTTATGGCCCTAAAACGGCACGAAAATGAGTATCGGTCATAGCGAGGTGGTGAGTATTTTACCTTAGGTTGTTTTTGAAGGGACAACTAAATTTAGGCGATTCGGCTCCGGTCGTGGGCTATAGCACATGGAAATCTAGGAAACGAGCATAATTCCAGTTTTATGTCCCTAAAATGCAAAAATGTACATAGAGAGGCAGCGATTATTATTCCTTAGATCGTTTTTTATGATCCGTCAAAATTTTAGGCGATCTGGGTCTGGCCACCCGAGCCCATACAAAATGCATGGGCTATAGCACATGAAAATATGGGAATGAGACAAAAATCCAATTTTATGGCCCTAAAAGCCCAAAAAAGAGTAACGCCCAAAAAAGAGTAACGGTCATTGTGATGCGGTAACTATTTTTCCTTTGTTCATTTTTGATTGGCCGAAAAACCTTTAGGCGATCCGAGTCTTGTCGCCCGAGCCGATGCAGAAGGCGTGGGCTATAGCACACGAAAATCTTAGAATCAGGCGAAATTCTAGTTTTAGGGCCCTAAATTGCCAAAACAATGAGGAACGGTCATGGTGAGGCACTGACTATTATTTCTTAGGTTATTTTTGATAGTAAGGAAAACTTTTACGCGATCCGGGTCTACCCGGGCCTATGCAGAAGGCGTATAGCACAATAAAATTTGGGAATGGAGCGGAATTTCTGTTTGATATAGCTAAAATTCCAAAAAACGAGCAATGGTCATGGAGAGGAAGTGAATAATTTTCCTTAGGTCATTCTTGTTGGGCCGACAAAATATTAGGTGATCCGGGTCCAGTCGCGCAGGCCCATGTAGAAGGTGTGGACTGTAGCACTCGAGAATCTAGGATTCGGGCAGAGTTCCAGTTTTATAGCCCTAAAAGCCCGAAAAAGAAGTAACGGTCATGGCAATGCTATGACTATTTTTGCTTAGTTCATTTTTGACGGGTCAGAAATATTTTAGGAGATCAGAGTCTTGTTGCCCGGGCCCATGAAGAAGGTGTGGGCTATAGCACACAAAAATCTTAGAATCAGGCAGAATTCTAGTTTTATGGCCCTAAAATGCCATAAAAACTAGTAACGGTTATGGAAAGGAAGTAACTATTGTTCCTTAGGCCATTTTTGATAGGCTGGCAAACATTTAGGCAAGCCGAGTCCGGTCGCCCGGGCCTATGCAAATGCCATGAGCCATAGCACACGAAAATTTGGGAATCATACGGAGTTCCATTTTTATGTCCCTAAAATGACATAAAACGAGCAACGATCATGGAGAGGTGGTAAATATTTATCTTTATGGCATTCATGATAGGTCGGAAAATTTTTAGGCGATTAGGGTCTGGTCGCCCAGGCCTTTGCAGAAGGCATGGGCTATATTGCACACGAAAGTTTTTTAATCAGGTGGAATTCTAGTTTTTTATCCCAAAAATGCCAAAAATTGAGTAGCGGTCATGGAGAGATGGTGACTATTGTTTCTTAGATCATTTTTGATGGGCCAGCAAAATATTAGGCGATTCGGGTCTTGTCGCCCATGCCCATGCAGAAGGCATGGGCTCTAGCACACGAAAATCTAGGAATCAGGAATATTCTAGTTTTATGGCCCTAAAATATCAAAACACGAGGAAAGGTCATCGCAAGGCAATGACTATTATTCCTTAGGCTATTTTTGATAGTTCGGCAAAAAATTTTAAGCAATTCGGTCTGGTCACCCGGGCCCATGCTGAAGGCGTGGCCTATAACATACGAAAATCTGGGAATCAAATGGAATTCAATTTTTATATCCCTAAAATGCCAAAATAATAAGTAACGTTCATAACAAGGAGGTTCCTATTGTTCCTTAGGTCGCTTTTGATGGGCCGATAAAATTTTAGGAAATTATGTTCTAGTCGTGCGGGCCCATGCAGAATGTGTGTGCTAGTACTCAAAAATCTAGGAATTGGGCAAAATTCTAGTTTTATTGCTCTAAAATGCCAAATATTGCGGAACGATCATAGCGATATGGTAGCTATTGTTTCTTAGGCCGTTCTTGATGGTACGGTAATATTTTAGGAGATCTAGGTCCGGTCGGCCTGGCCATGTAGAAGGTGTGGCCTACAAGACACAAAAATCTATGAATCAACAGAATTCTAGTTTTATGGCCCAAAAATGCCAAAAAATAGTAACAGTTATGCAAAGGCGGTGACTATTGTTCCTTAGGTCGTTTTCGATGGGCTGGCAAAATTTTAGGCAAATCGAGTCCGGTCGCCCGGGCCCATGATAACCTAAAATTTTGTCGGCCCTTCCAAAACAACCTAAGGAACAATAGTCACCGCCTCGCCATGACCATTACTCCTCTTTTGGCGTTTTAAGGCCATGAAATTGGAATTTCATGCGATACCTAGATTTTTGTGTGCATTGCTCACATCTTCTGCATAGGCTTGGACAACCGGATCTGAATCGCCTAAAATTCTGTCGGACTGTGAAAAACGACATTAGGAACAATAGTCACCGCCTCACCATGATAATTACTCGTTATTTGGCATTTTAAAGTCATAAAACTAGAATTGTGTTCGATTTCCAAATTTTCTTGTGTTATTGCCCACGCTTTCTGTATGGTCCTGGGTGATCGGACTTGGACCACCTTAAATTTTGTCGGCCCTTCAAAAATGACATCGAACAATAGTCACCTCCTCGCCTTGACCGTTCATCATTTTTGGCATATTAGGGCCACAAAACTGGAATTCCGCCTAATTTCCAGATTTTCGTATGCTATAGCCCACGCCTTCTGCATGGGTCCGAGTTATCGGACCCGGAACACCTCAAACTTTACTGCACCATCAAAAATGACCGAAGGAACAATAGTCATTGCATCTCCATGACCGTTATTTGTTATTTGGCATTTTAGGACAATAAAATCGGAATACCGACCGATTCACAGATTTTCGTGTGCTATAGCCCACGCCTCTACATGGGCACGGGAGACTGGACCCGAATCACCTAAAATGTTGTCGGACTATTAAATACAACCTAAGAGACAATATTCCTCACCTTGCAATGATCGTTATTCATTGTTTGGAATTTTAGGGTCATAAAACTGGAATCGCGGTATATTCCAAGATTTTCGTGTGATATTGCCCACGCCTTCTATATCATCTCGAGCGACCGAATCCAGATCACCTAAATTTTGTCGGACCTTCAAAAACGACATAAGGAACAATAGTCACCTCCTTACCTTGACCGTTCCTCATTTTTTGGCGTTTAAGGACCAGTAAACTAGAATTTCGTCTGATACCCATATTTTCCTGTGCTATAGCCCACACATTTTGCATGGGCCCGAGCTACCGGACCCGGATCGCCTATAATTTTTCCGTACCATCAAAAATGGCCTAAGAAATAATTTGCATCACCTCGCCATGACTATTACTCATTATTTGGCATTTTAGGACAATAAAACTGGATATTCGTCCGATTCCGAGATCTTCGTGTGCTATAGCCACAACTTCTACATAGGCTAGGGCGACCGGCACCGGATCACCTAAAGTTTTGTCAACCCATCAAAAATGACCTAAGGAACAATAGTCACTGCCACGCCATGACCGTTACTCATTTTGTGGCATTTCCTGGCTGTAAAATTAGAACTTCTCCCGATTCCCTAATTTGCATGTGCTAACGCCTTCTGCAGGACCTAAGGAATAATAGTCATTGCATCGCCATGAATGTTAAGCTTTGTTGCACCATCCAAAATGACCTAAGGAATAATAGTCATTGCATCACCATGAACGTTACTCGTTATTTGGTATTTGAGGCCATAAAATTAGAATTCTGACCGATTCCTAGATTTTCGTGTGCCATAGCCCACGCCTCTGCAAGGGCACGAGCGACCGGACCCAAATCGCCTAAATTTTATGGAGACATCAAACATGACCTAAGGAACAATAGTCATCACCTCGCAATGATCTTTATTCGTTATTTGGCGTTTTAGGGTCATAAAACTGAAAATCCGTTCGATTCCTAGATTTTCATGTGTTATTGCCCACGCTTTCTACATGGGCTTGAGCGGGATCCGGATCACCTAAAATTTTGTAAGACAATAAAAAATTATATAAGGAACAATAGTCACCTCCTCACCTTGATCGTTCCACGCTAAAGCCCACACATTTTGCATTAAACTAGTATTTCGCCCAATTCCAAGATTTTCCTACGCTATAGCCCACACATTTTGCATGGGCCTGAGCGACCGGACCCGGATTTCCTATAATTTTGCCAGACAATAAAAAATTAAATAAGGGAAAATAGTCACCACCTCGCCATGAGTATTACTCGTTATTTGGAATTATTGGGTCATAAAACTAGAATTTCGTCTGATTCCCAAATTTTCGTGTGCAATAGCCCGCGCTTTCTACATTGGCTCGGGCGACCGACACCAGATCACCTAAAGTTTTGCCAAACTATCACAAATGACCTAAGGAACAATAGTTACTGCCTCGCCATAATCATTACTCGTTATTTGGCATTTTAAGGACATAAAATTGGAATTGTGTTCGATTCCTAGATATCGTATGTTATTTGCCCACATTTTCTGTATAGGCCTAGCCGACCATACCTGAACCACCTTAAATTTTGTTGGCCCTTCAAAAAAGACATCGGAAACAATAGTCACCGGTTCTCCTTGATCGTTCCACATTTTTAGACATTTTAGGGCCTTAAAACGGGAATTCATACCCATTCCCAGATTTTTGTGTGTTATAGCCCACGCCTCTGCATGGGCACGGGCGACCGGACCCGAATCGCCTAAAAGATTTTTAGACCATCAAATACGACCTAAGGAACAATAGTCACTGCTTCGTAATGATCGTTATTTGTTATTTGACATTTTAGGGTCATAAAATTGGAATTCTATTCGATTCCTAGATTTTCGTGTGCTATTGCCCATGACTTTTACATGGGCCCAAATGACCAGTTCCCGATCACTTAAAACTTCGTTGGCCCTTCAAGAATGACATAAGTAATAATAGTCACCGATTCTCCATGACCGTTACTTATTTTATGGCATTTCATAATTGTAAAATTTGAATTTCACCTAATTCGTAGATTTTTATATGATATAGACCACGCCTTCTGCAAGGGCCTCGGCAACGAGATCCGAATCGCCTCAAATTTTTTCAAACCATGAAAAACAACCTAAGGAATAATAGTCACCAACTCGCCATGATCATTACTCGTTATTTTGCATTTTAAAGTCATAAATCTTAAATTCCATTTAAATCTTAGATTTTCACGTGCTATTGCCAACTCCTTCTATATTGGCATGGGCAACCGGACTTGGACCACCTTAAATTTTGTTGGCCCTTCAGCAACGACATTGAGAACAATAGTCACTGCATCTCCTTGACCGTTCCTTATTTTTTGGCATTTTGGGACCATAAAACTGGAATTCCGCCCGATTACCCGATTTTCGTGCGCAATAGCCCATGCCTTTTGCATTGGCCCGGGAGACCAAACTCGGAATGCCCCAAGTTTTGCTGCAGCATAACAAATGACCTAAGGATTAATAGTTATGGAATCTTCATGGATGTTTCTTTCTATTTGACATTTTAGCCTCATAAAACGTGAATTCCGACCAATTCCCAGATTTTCATGTGCTATAGCCCACGCCTCTGCATGGGCAAGGGCGACCACACCCGGATAACCTAAAATTTTGTCAGGCCATCAAAAATTACCTATGGAACAATATTCACCGCCTTGCAATGATCATTATTTGTTATTTGGCATTTTAAGGTTATAAAACTCGAAAGCTGTTCGATTCCCAGATTTTTGTGTGCTATTGACCACGCCTTCTACACGGTCCCGGGCGACCGGATCCAGATCATCTAAAATTTTGCTGGCCTATCAAAAATGACATAAGGAACAATAGTCACCGCCTCACCTTGATCGTTCCTCATTTTTTGAATTTTTGAACCACTAAACTAGAATTCCGCCAGATTTCCAGATTTTCATGTGCTATAGCCCACATTTTTCATGGCCTGGGTGACCGGACCGGGACCGCCTTAAAATTTTCCAGTCCTTTAAAAAGATATAAGGAACAATAGTCATTGCCTCACCTTGACAGTTCCTCATTTTTTGGCATTTTAGGCCATAAATCTGGAATTCTACCCAATTACCAAATTTTCGTGCACTATAGCCCACGTCTTCTGCATGGGCCCGGGCGACCGGACATGGAACGCCTCAATTTTTCTTGCACCATAAAAAATAACCTAAGAAATAATAGTCTTTGCATCGTCTTTACCGTTATTCATTTTTTGGTATTTCAGGGCCATAAAACTGGAATTCCGACTGATTCCCAGATTTTCGTGTGCTATTATTGCCCATGCCTCTGCATGGGTACAGGCGACCGGACCCGAATCGTCTAAAATTTTGTCGGACCATGAAAAACGACCTAAGAAATAAGAGTCACTAAAAATGCCTTCTGCATGGGCTCGGGCGACCGGATCCGGATCACCAAATATTTTGCTGGCCCTTGAAAATGACATAAGGAATAATAGTCACCACCTCACCTTTATCGTTCCACGTGTTTTGGCATTTTAGGGCCAATAAACTGGATTTTGGCAAAATCATCGCCTCACCTCGTCCGATTCCTAGATTTTCCTGTGCTATAGCCCACACATTTTGCATGCGCTTGAGCGATCGGACCCAGATTGCCTATAATTTTACCTGATAATAAAAAACGACCTAAAGATCAATAATCACCACCTCGCCATGAGTATTACTTGTCATTTGGCATTTTAGGGCCATAAAACTGGAATTTCGTCTGATTCTCAGATTTTCGTGTGCTATAGCACGCGCCTTCTACATGGGCTTGGGCGACCGACACCGGATAACCTAAATTTTTGTCAACCCATCAAAAATGATCTAAGGAATAATAGTCACCACCTCTCCATGATCATTACTCGCTATTTGGCATTTTAAAGTCATAAAGCTAGAATTGTGTTCGATTCCTTGATTTTTGTGTGCTATTTCCAATGCTTTCTGTATGGGCCTCGCCTTGACCGTTCCTTATTTTTTTGCATTTAGGTCCATAAATATGCAATTCCACCCGATTACCCGATTTTCGTGCGCTATAGCCTACGCCTTCTGCATGGGCCCGGGCTACCAGACCCGGAACGCCTCAATTTTTGTTGCCCCATAACAAATTACCTAAGGAATAATAGTAATTGTATCATCTTGACCGTTACTCGTTTTTGGCATTTTAGGGCCATAAAACTATAATTCCGACTGATTCTTAAATTTTCGTGTGCTATTGCCCACGCCTTTGAATGGGACTCGAATCGTCTAAAAGTTTGTCGGACCATAAAAAATGACCTAAGTAACAAGTGTCATCGCCTCACAATGATCGTTATTCGTTATTTGGCATTTTAGGGTCATAAAACTGGAATTCTGTTCAATTCTTAGATTTTTGTTTGTTATTGCCCACGCCTTCTACACCGGCCCAGGAAACCAGAGCTGGACCACTTTATGTTTTATTGGCCCTCAAAAACAACATAAGTAACAATAGTCACTGCCTCACCATGACCTTTACTCATTGTTTGGCATTTTATGGCTGTAAAATTGTAATTTTGCCCGATTCACATATTTTCGTGTGCTATAGCCCATGCCTTCTACAGGGGCCGGATCAACCGGATCCGGATCCCCTAACATTTTGTTGAATCATCAAAAATGACCTAAGGAACAATAGTCATCGCCTCACGAAAACTATTACTCGTTATTTGGCATTTTCAGGCCATAAAATTGGAATTCCGCTCGATTCCCAAATTTTCGTGTCCTATAGCCCACGCCTTCTACTTGGGATCGGGCGACTAGCACCAAATCACCTAATGCATTTCCAACCTACCAAAAATGACCTAAGGAGCATTAGTCACTGCCTCTCCATGACCATTATTCATGTTTTGACATTTTATTGCTGTAAAATTGGAATTTTGACGGATTCCCAGATTTTCGTGTGCTATAGCCCACGCCTATTGCAAGGACCTGGGCAACCGGACCCGGATCACTTAAAATTTTGCCGAACCACCAAAAACGACCTAAGGAACAGTAGTCACTATTTCGCCTTGATTTTTGTGTGTTATTGGCCACGCCTTCTATATGGGCCCGGGGGACGGACATGGACCACCTTAAATTTTGCCGATCCTTCAAAAATGACATAAAGGACAATAGTCACCACCCTGCCCTGATTGTTCATCATTTTTTGGCATTTTTGGGCCATAAAACTTGAATTCCGTCCGATTATGAGATTTTTGTGCGCTATAGCCCAAACCTTCTACATGGGCCTAGGCGACAGGACCCGGAATGCCTCAAACTTTGCTGCTCCATCAAAACAACCTAAGGAATAACAGTAATTGCTTCTCCATGACCATTACACATTATTTGACATTTTAGGCCATAGAACATTAATTTCGACTGATTCTCAGATTTTCGTGTGCTATAACCCACGCCTCTACATGGGCACAGGCGACCGGACCCGAACTGTCTAAACTTTTGTTGGACCATCAAAAACAACCTATGGAACAATAGTCACAGCCTTGCAATGCTATTTATTTGTTATTTGGCATTTTACGGTCATAAAACTGGAATTACATTCGATACCTAGATTTCCATGTGTTATAGCCCAAACATTCTGCATGGGCCCGAGCGACCGGCACCAGATCACCTAAAGTTTTTCCAACCCATCAAAAGTGACATAATGTTAAATAGTCACTGCCTCTTCATGACCGTTACTCATTTTTTGGCATTTTATGGCTGTACAATTTGAATTTTGCCCGATTCCTAGATTATTGTGTGCTATAGCCCACACCTCTGCATGGGCACGGGTGACCGGACCCGAATCGCCTAAAATATTGTCCAGACATCAAAAATGACGTAATGAACAATATTCAACATCTCTGAATGATTGTTATTCGTTATTTGGCATTTTAGGGTCATGAAACTAGAATTCAGTTTGATTCATAGATTTTCGTATACTATTGCCCACACCTTCTGCAAGGGCCCGGGCGACCGGATCGGGATCACCTAAAAAATTTATGGCACTTCAAAAATGACTTAAGAAATAATAGTCACCACCTCACCTTGATCGTTCCTCAAGTTTTGGCCTTTTAGGGTCATTAAACTAGAATTTCGCCTGATTCCTAGATTTTCCTGTGCTATAGCCCACAGATTTTGCATGGGCATGAGCGACCGAGCCCGGATCACCTATTATTTTGCTGGACCATAACAAATGACGTAAGGACCAATAGCTATAGTCCACACATTTTGGCATTTTAAAGTCATAAAGTGGAATTCTTTCTCATTCCCAGATGTTTTATGTGCTATAGTCCACACATTTTGCATGGGCCAGAGCAAAAGGTACCGGATCACCTAAAGTTTTGCCAACCCATCAAAAATGACCTAACAACACAATAGTCACCCCCTCGCCTTGATGTTTACTCTTTGTTTGACATTTTATGGCTGTAAAATTAGAATTTTTCCTGATTCCCAGATTTTAGTGTGCTATAGCCCATGCCTTCTGCAAGGGACTGGGCAACCGGACCCGGATTGCCTAAAATTTTTGTCGAACTATCAAAAACGACCTAAGGTATATTAGTTACCTACTCTCCATGATCATTACTTGTTATTTGGCATTTTAAAGTCATAAAACTGGAATTCCGTTCGATTCCACGATTTTCGTATGCTATTGCCCACACCTTCTGTATGGGCCTAGGCGGCCGGACCTAGACCATCTTAAATTTTTCCAGCCCTTCAATAACGACATTGTTTGGCATTTTATGTATGGTCCTTCAATAACGACATTGCCTCACTTTGATCGTTCCTCATTGTTTGGCATTTTATGGCCATGAAACTGGAATTCTGCCCAATTACCAGATTTTCGTGCGCTATAATAGTTATTGCATCGAGATGACCGTTACTCGTTATTTGTCATTTTAGGGCCATAAAACTGTAATTCTGATTGATTCCCAGATTTTTGTGTGCTATAGCCCACGCCTCTACATGGGCATGGACGACCGTACCCGAATCGCCTAAAATTTTGTCATACCATAAAAAACGACCTAAGGAACAATACTCACTGCCTTGCAATGATCGTTATTCGTTTTTCTAAATTTTAGTGTCATAAAATGGGAATTCCATTCAATTCCTAGATTTTCGTGTGCTATTACTAACGCCTTCTACATGGGCTAGGGCAACCGGACTTAGATAACCTAAAATTTTGTCGGCACTTCAAAAATGACATAAGTAACAATAGTCATCGCCTCACCTTGACCATTCCTCTTTTTTGGCGTTTTAGGGCCATTAAACTAGAATTTTGCCCGATTTCCAAATTTTCGTGTTCTATAGCACACACATTCTGTGTAAGCCCGAGCACCCGGACCCAGATCGCCTAAAAATTTTTTGGACCATCAAATCAACCTAAGGAACAATAGTCACTGCCTCGCCATGACTATTACTCATTACTTGTCATATTAGGGCCATAAAACTAGAATTCTATCTGATTCCCATAATTTCGTGTGTTATAGTCCACGCCTTCTACATGGGCTCGGGCGACCGGCACCGGATCACCTAAAGTTTTTCTTGCCCATAAAAAATGACCTAAGGAACAATAGTCACCGCATGGGTGACCGAACCGGCCATTCAAAAAACACATAAGGAACAATAGTCACTGCCTCGCTATGGTCGTTCCTTATTTTTTGTCGTTTTAGGGCTATAGAATTGGAATTCCGCCAGATTTTCCAATTTTCATGTGCAATATAGCCCACGCCTTCAGCATGGGCCTGGGCGACCAAACGCGAAATGCTTCATGTTTTGATGACCACCAAAAATGACATAAGGAATAATAGTCATTGCATTGCCATGACTGTTACTCGTTATTTAGCATTTTAGGGCTATAAAACTAGAATTCTAATCAATTCCTAGATTTTTGTGTGCTATAGCCCACACCTCTGCATGGGTATGGGCGACCAGGCCGGAATTGTCTAAAATTTTGTTGGGCCATCAAAAACGACCTAAAGAACAATAGTCACCCAATTGCAATGATCGTTATTCGTTATTTGGCATTTTAGGCTCATAAAACTAGATTTCTGTTCGATTCCTATATTTTCATATACTATTGCCCACGCCTTTTGCACGAGCCTGGGAAAAAGAACCTGGATCACCTAAAATTTTGTCGGCCCTTCAAAAATGACATAAGGAATATTAGTCACCGCCTTACCTTGATCATTCCTCGTTTTTAGCGTTTTGGGCCATTACACTAGAATTTCACCCGATTTCTAGGTTTTCATATTCTATAGCCCACACATTCTATGTGGGCCCGAGCGGCTGGACCCAGATTGCCTAAAATTTTGCTAGACTATCAAAAACAACCTAAGGAATAATAGGCACCACCTCGCCAAGACTATTACTCGTTATTTGGTATTTTAGGGCCATAAAACTGTAATTCTTTCTGATTCCCAAATTTTCGTATGTTATAGCCCACGCCTTCAACATGGGCTCAGGCGACTGGCACTGGATCACCTATAGTATTTCCAACCCATCAAAAATGACCTAAGGAACAATAGTTACCGCCTGGGCGACCGAACCTGCCCTTCAAAAAGGATATAAGGAACAATAGTCATCGCCCCGCCCTGACCATTCCTCATTTTTTGGCGTTTTAGGGCCATTTAATTGGAATTCCGCCTGATTACCAGATTTTCGTACGCTATAGCCCACACATTCAGCATGGGGCCAGTCGACCAGACCTGGAATGCCTCAAATTTTGCTGCACCATCATAAACAACCTAAGGAATAATAGTCACGGACTCTCCACGACCGTTACTCATGTTTTGGCATTTTACGCCTGTAAAATTAGAATTTCGATCGATTCCCAGATTTTCGTGTACTATAGCCCACGCCTATTGCAACAGCATGGGCAACTAGACCCGGATCACCTAACATTTCGTCGAATCATCAAAAACGACCTAAGGAACAATAGTCACTGTCTCGCCGTGATCATTACTCATTATTTGGTATTTGAAAGTCATAAAACTGGAATTCCGTTTGATTCCCAGATTTTCATGTGCTATTTCCCATGCCTTCTGTATCGGCCCGGGCGACCGGACCTGGACAACCTTAAATTTTGCCGGCCCTTCAAAAATGACATAAGGGACAATAATCACCGTGTCGCCCTGATTGTTCGTCGTTTTTTGGCGTTTTAGGGTCATTAAACTGGAATTTTGTCTCATTTCTAGATTTTCATGTGCTATAGCCCACACATTTTGGATGTGCCCGAGCAACCGGACTCGGATCGCATATTTTGCTGGACCATCCAAAATGACCTAAGGAATGATAGTCAGTGCCGCTCCATGAGTATTACTCATTTTTTGGCATTTTAAGGCCATAAAATTGGAATTCCATATAATTCCCAGATTTTCATGTGCAATAGCCCACACATTCTGCATGGGCCCGAGCAACCGACAATGAATCACCTAAAGTTTTGCCAATCCATAAAAATGACCTAAGGAACAATAGTCACCGCCTCGTCTTGATCGTTACTCTTTTTTGGCATTTTATGGCTGTAAAATTGGCATTTCGCTCGATTCACAGATTTTAGTGTGCTATCCTTCTGTAAGGGCCTGGGCAACTAGACCCGGATCAACTAAAATTTTGTCGGACCATCAAAAATGATCTAAGTAACAATAGTTACCACCTCGCCACGATCATTACTCGATATTTGACATTTTAAAGTCATAAAACTGGAATTCCGTTCGATTCCCCAATTTTTTTATGCTATTGCCCACGCCTTCTGTATAGGCCCAGTCGGTTGGACATGGACCACCTTAAATTTTGCCGTCAATTCAAAACAAACATAAGGGACAATAGTCACCGACTCTCCTTGACCGCTTCTCATTTTGTGGCACCTTAAGGCCAAAAAACTTGAATTTCACATGATTAATGGATTTTCGTGCGTTATAGCCCACGCCTTCAGCATGGGCCCGGGCGGCCGGAACCAGAATGCCTTAGATTTTGTTGCACCATTAAAAATGACCTAAGGAATAGTACTTATTGCATAACCAGGACTGTTACTCATTATTTGGTATTTTACGGCCATAAAACAGAAATACCGACCGATTCCCAGATTTTCGTGTGCTATACACCTCTGTATAAGCACGGGCAACCGGACTCGAATCGCCTCAAAGTTTCTCAGACCATCAAAAATGACCTAAGGAACAATATTAACGGCCTTGCAATGATCATTATTCGTTATTTCGCACTTTAGGGTCATAAAATAGGAATTCTTTTCGATTCTTTGATTTTCGTGTGCTATTATCCATGCCTTCTGCATGGGCCCGGGTGATCGGACTCATATAACCTAAAATTTATTCGGCCCATCAAAAATGACATAAGGAACAATAGTCACCACCTCACCTTGACCCTTCCTCGTATTTTGGTATTTTAGCTCCATTAAACTGGAATTCCGCCTCATTCCCAGAGTTTCGAGTTCTATATCCCACACATTCTGCGTGGGCCCGAGCGACCGTACCCGGAACACCTAAAATTTGGCCGGACCATCAAAAATGACCTAAGGAACAATAGTGATAGCCTCGCCACAACAATTGCTTGTTATTTGGAATTTTAGGGCCATAAAACTAGAATTTCGTTTGATTCCCAGATTATCGTATGCTATAATAGCCCACGCCTTCTACATTGGCTCGGGCAATCGGTACCGGACCAACTAAAGTTTTTCCAACCCATCAAAAATGACCTAAGGAACAATAGTCACCACCTCGCCATGACCCTTACTTATATTTTAGCAATTTATGGCTGTATAAGTGGAATTTCGACCGATTCCTACATTTTCGTGTGCTATAGCTCACGCCTTCTACAAGGGCATGGGCAATCGGACCCGTACGGCCTAAAATTTTGCCTGACCTTCAAAAATGGCCTAAATAATAATAGTCACTGCCTCGCCATGATCGTTACTCGTTATTTGGCATTTTATAGTCATAAAACTGAAATTCTGCTCGATTACCAGATTTTCGTGTGCTATAGCCCACGCATTTAGCATTAGCCCGGGCGACCGGACCGGGAACGCCTTAAATTTTGCTACATCATCAAAAACGACCTCAAGAATAATAGTTATTGCATTGCCATGACCGTTACTCATTAATTGGCATTTTAGGGCCATAAAATTAAAATTCCGACAAATTCCCAGATTTTTGTGTGTAATAACCCACACCTCTGCATAGGCACGGGCGACCGGACCCGAATCGCCTAATATTTTGTCGGACCATCAAAAATAACCTAAGGAACAATAGTTATCACCTTGCAATGATTGTTATTCGTTATTTGGCATTTTACGATCATAAAACTAGAATTATGTTCGATTACTAGATTTTCGTGTGCTATTGCCCACGCATTTTGCACGGGCCCAGGCAATCAGACACGGATAACCTAAAATTTCTTCGGCCCTTCACAATTAACATAAGTAACAATAGTCACCGCCTCACCTTGACCGTTCTTCGATTTTTGGTATTTTAGAGCCATTAAATTAGAACTCCGCCCGATTTCAAAATTTTCATATTCCATAGCCCACACATTCTGCTTGGGCACAAGCGACCGAAGTCAAGAGTGTGCGCCAGACTGATAACCAGATGCATCTGCCTTAGATCTTACACATCAACTGCAGAAGTGTAGTGTAAGTACATAAACAACATATACCCCAGTAAGTATCCTGTCTAACCTCGAAGAAGTAGTGACGAGGGGTCGACTTTGACACTTACTATGGGCTAAAACTACTATGCCAAAATTTACAAATGAGCATGGATTTCGTGAATAATACTGGATAATCAATAACAAGAAATAATAAATAATTCTTTGACAAGTACTAAGTCCCGAATTATGCTCAAACCCTCAAGTTGGCGCCAAACGACTCGCAACTAGTCAAATGTTATTTAAAATAATTAATACACCCTTAAAAGTTCATATCCCAACTATAAAAGTGATTTTCCCAAGCCTATTTGCAAAATTCCTAAAATACATCCCCTGGGACCACGTGCCCGAATTTCGGAAATATTTGAAGAAAGTTGTTACCCATAACCTCATGAACTCAAATATATGATTTTTACTAGATTCGATAATCAATTTCATGATTAAATCTTATTTTTATAAAAAATAAACTACGTTTTCACCTAAACCCATAATTTTCACTAATTTACATGTTATAATATATCCATAAACTATGTATTTAACACACATTATATAGAAATTACTTACCTCAAAGTGCTAGGTGAAATACCCTCTCTAAGAGGTAATCTCCCAACAATGGTATTAAATGAGCCAAAATGATTAACTCCCGTTTTAAATGAGACCTCGCTGCCTCCAGCAATCTCGCACCTCCAGTCGCAATGCCGCACCTGTGTTGTCACTTGTGCGGAAGTGCCTAGGCAGGCTAGCTCTGCTTCTGCGGATGGAGTCCCTCTTCTGCGGAGGTTGGGGTACACCTGCGGATCCTGGGCTGCCCTTCCTTGGCCGCACCTGCGAGATCGCACTTGCGAAAATCCTCTTGGACCTCAACTGGCGAACCTGCCTATCAATAATGGCAACTAGCTTCTCCTCATAACCCAGGCTCTCATCTAACTAAATCGTGCTGAAGTCCAACACATGTGACAGGTCGGCATGATACTTCTGGAGCATGGATACATGGAAAACCAGATGAACTTCCGATAGACTGGGCGGGAAAGCAAGCTCGTAAGCAACCTCCCCAACTCGTTTCAACACCTCAAATGGGCATATAAACCTTGGACTCAACTTGCCCTTCTTCGCGAACCTCATGATTCCCTTCATCGGCGAAACCTTCAAGAGATTTCACCCATCGTAAATGATAAATCATGCGCCTTCTGATCCGTGTAAATCTTATGTCTGGACTGCGCCGTGCGAAGTCGCTCCTAAATCAACCTTACCTTTTCCAAGGCGTCCTTCACCAAATTAGTACCATATAACTTAGCCTCGCTGGGCTCAAACCACCCGATGAGAGAACGACATCGCTGACCATATAAAGCCTTAAATGGAGCCATCTCGATGCTATATTGGTAACTGTTGTTGTAAGAAAACTCGACCAAGGGCAAATATCAATCCCACTGCCCTCCAAAGTCAATCACACATGCTCTAAGCATGTCCTCCAAGATCTGAACTGTCCACTCCGACTGTCCGTCAGTCTGTGGATGAAATGTTGTGCTGGGCTCTACTTGGGTCCCTAACCCACTCTGTACTGCTCTCTAGAACTGTGAGGTAAACTAAGGGCCTCTGTCTGATATGATGGAAACAGGCACACCGTGCAACCGAACTATCTCCTGAATATAAATCTGGGCCAACCTCTCTGAAGTATACGTGGTCACAAGTGGGATGAAGTGCGCCGACTTGGTCACTCTGTCAACAATGACCCAAACTGCATCGAACTTCCACAAGGTCTGCGGCAACCCAACTACGAAATCCATATTAATACGCTCCCATTTCCACTAATGTATAGTCATCTAGTGAAGTAGGCCACCTGGCCTCTGGTGCTCAAACTTAACCTGCTGGCAATCTAGGCATTTAGCTACATACTCGACTATGTCTTTCTTCATCCGCCGCCACCAATAGTGTTGTCTCATGTCATGATATATCTTCGTAGCACCTGGATGAATGGAATATCGAGAGCTGTGTGCTTTCCCTGGAATCCTCTCCCCCAATCCATCGACATTGGGAACACATAGCCAACCCTGGAGTCGCAGAACACCATCCTCACCGATAGTAACCTCCTTGGAACCACCTTATAGTACCGTCTCTCTGCGAACCATCAAGTGCGGATCACTAAACTGTCGGGCCCTAATCTGCTCCAATACTAAAGATCGGGCAACGACACATGCAAGAACTCGGCTGGACTCTGAAATATCTAACCTCACCATTCTGTTAGCCAAGGACTGAATGACCAAAGGTAGTGGCCTCTCCTCTGCCGAAATGGATGCCAAGATACCAATACTCTTTTCCTTTCTGCTCAAGGCATCCACGACTACATTCGTCTTGCCCAGATGATAAAGAATGGTGATATCATAATCCCTCAATAACTCAATCCATCTGCGCTAACTAAAATTGAGATCCCTTTGCCTGAACAAATGTTGCAAGGTGTGATAATCAGCGTAAACCTCGCAAGACACCCCATAAAGATAATTCCTCCAGATCTTAAGAGCATGAACAATCGCGGCCAACTCCAAATCATGCAAAGGATAATTCTTCTCATGGGACTTCAGCTGACGCGAAGCATATGCAATAACTCGCCCCTCCTACACTAATACATAACCCAAACTAATGTGTGAAGCATCGCAATACACAGTATACATCCCCAAGCCGGAAGGTAACACTAGAATGAGCGTTGTAGTCAAAGCTGTCTTGAGCTTCTGGAAGGTGCTGTAATATATGAGAAACCCTCCACAAACCGGCTATAATAGCCTGCTAACCCCAAGAAGCTTCTGATCTCAGTCGACGTAGTAGGATAAGGCCACTGCCTCAATCTTCTTGGGGTCCACCTTAATACCCTTGCGTGATACAAAATGCCCCCAGAATGCTAGAGAATATAGCCAAAACTCACACCTGGAGAACTTATCATATAGCTTCTGTTCCCGCAAGGTCTGAAGTAACACTCTCAAATGCTGATCGTGCTCCTCCATGCTAAGCGAGTAAATCAAAATGTCATCAATGAAGACAATGACAAATGAATCAATGTAAGGCCTGAACACCATGTTCATCAAATCCATAAACGTCACTGGGGCATTAGTTAAGCCGAAGGACATTACTAGAAACTCATAATGTCCATATCTAGTACGGAAAGCAGTCTTCGGAACATCCGAGTCCCGAATCTTCAACTGATAGTACCCCGATCTCAACTCGATCTTAGAGAACACCCTAGCACCCTGCAACTGGTCGAATAAATCATCAATGCTCAATAACAGGTACTTGTTTTTAATGGTGACTTTGTTCAACTGGCGGTAGTCAATGCACATCTGCATAGTCCCATGCTTATTCTTCACAAACAGCACCGGTGCACCCCAAGGCGATATACTCGGCCTGAAAAACCCCTTTTCTACCAACTCCTCAAGATGCTCCTTCAACTCCTTCAACTCTTTTGGAGCCATACGGTATGGTGGGATAGATATAGGTTGGGTACCTAGAGCCAAATCAATATTGAAATCGATATAACAATATGCGGCATGCCTGGAAGGTCGGAAGGAAACACATCGGAGAACTCCCGAATTGGTGGTACTGAATCAATCCCCGGAGACTCTATGGTAGTATCTCGTACATAGGTTAGGTAAGCCAAATAACCCTTCTCGACCATGTGTCGAGCCTTCGTAAGAGAGATGATCTAACTAGGTGTGCTGACGGACGAACTTTTCCACTCTAATCTAGGCAACTCTGGCCAAGGTAACAGTCTTGGCATGGAAATCAAGGATGGCGTGATACAGAGATAACTATTCCATGCCTAGGATAACCTCAAAGTCGGTCATATCGAGCAATAAGAGATCCACTTTAGTCTCATAACCACAGAATGTGACCGCACAGGACCGATAGATTAGATCAACAACAACAGAATCACCCACATGAGTGGACACATAAACAGAAGTACCCATGGACTCACAAGGAATATCCAGGAAATGGGCAAACAAAGATGATACATATAAATAGTTAGATCCTAGATCAAACAATATTGAAGCATCCCTACTGCCTACAGAAATAGCACCTAGGATCACAACATCTGAGGCCACAGCATCTGGTCTGGCCGGAAAAGCATAGAACCTAGCTGGAGCATCGATTGGCTGGCCTCCGCCTGTCTGAACAGTAGTTGGCTGACCTCCCCCTACCTGGCCTCCACCTCTAGGACGGCCCCTACTCGCCTGCCCTCCACCTCTGGGCGGCCGGACAGCTGGTGCTGAAATCATGGGCTGATGACCCTACTGTACAGCTTTGCCCCGAAGCCCAGGGCAGAACCTCTTCACATGACCGGGATCCCAGCACTCGAAACAACCTCTCAGTGCAGTGATCTGTTGTCCTAAAGTCTGACCGTGATGTCCTGAATACCCACTAGAAGAACCTTGAATGGCTGGTGGGCGGTAAGAACTCTCCGGCATGGCACTGAAATAGGGTCGCACTGGAGCACCTCGAGGAGGCGGCGGTGCTAGATTTGTGGGCCTACTGGTCTGGCCCCTCATGAATTGACCTCTGTCCCCAGCCGAGGCACCTCTAAACTCTCCGGAATAGTGGACCCTCTTGTCTCGTTGTATCTGCTCTCTACCCCTCTGACAGTAACCATGAATCCTCCGAGTAATCTCCACTACTAGCTGATAGGAAGTCCCCATCTCAACCTCCCGGGCCATAGTAGCCTGAATACCTGGATGCAACCTCGCAACAAACCTGCACACTCGCTCTGACTCAGTAGGAAATATCATAAGTGCATGGAGAGACAACTCAAAGAATCTCGCCTCATAATCGTTCACTAACATCTGACCCTGCTGGAGCTGCTCAAATTGGAACCTCAACTCTTCACTCTGAGAGGGTGGGATATACCTATCCAAGAATAGACATGTAAACTGGTCCCAAGTCACGGGAGGAGAACCTACTGGTCTTCCAAGAAGATAAGACAGCCACCACCTGCAGGCACTGCCCTCTAACTAGAAAGTAGTGAAATACAACCGCCTCTCCATGACTATTACTCGTTATTTGGCATTTTAGGGCCATAAAACTAGAATTCCACCCCATAAAACTGGGCCCGAGCAATAGGACTCGGAACATCTAAAATTTGGAAAGACAATAAAAAATGACCTAATAAACAATAGTCACCACCTTGCAATGACCGTTATTCATTATTTGGCATTTTACGATCATAAAACTGAAATTCTGTTCGATTACTAGATTTTCGTATGCTATTGCCCATGCATTCTGCATGGGCCTGGGCAACCGGACCCGGATAGCCTAAAATTTTGTCTGCCCTTCAAAATTAACATAAGGAACAATAGTCATCTCCTCACCTTGATCGTTCTTCTATTTTTGGTATTTTAGGGCCATTAAAATTGAACTCCGCCCGATTTCAAATTTTTCGTGTTCTATAGCCCACACATTCTTCTTGGGCCCAAGCGACCAAACCCGAATCACCTATAATTTTGGCGGACCATCGAAAATGACCTAAGGAACAATAGTTATTACATCTCCATGACTATTACTCGTTATTTGTCATTTTAGGGCCATAAAACTGGAATTCCGTCTGATTTCTAGATTTTCGTATGCTATAGCCCACGCCTTCTACATGGGCTCGGGGACTGGCACCGGATCACCTAAGGTTTTTAAAACACATCAAAAACAAACTAAGAAACAATAGTCACCACTAGCCATGACCGTTGCTCATATTTTGGCACTTTATGGCTGTAAAATTGGAATTTCGACCGATTCCAAGATTTTAGTGTGCTATAGCCCACGCCTTCTGCAAGGGCTTGGGAAACTGGACCCGGATCACCTAAACTATTTCCGTACCATAACAAACGACCTAAAGAAGAATAGTTACCGCCTCACCACCATCATTACTCGTTATTTGACATTTTAAAGTCATAAAACTGGAATTCCGTTCGATTCCCTGATTTTTGTGTACTATTAGCCACGCCTTCTATATGGGCCCAAGCGGCCAGACCTGGATAACCTTAAATTTTCCAGCCCTTCAAAACGACATAAGGGACAATAGTCACCGCCTCGCCTTGACCGTTCCTCATTTTGTGGCACTTTAAGGCCATAAAACTTGGATTCCGCTCGATTAACAGATTTCGTGAGCTATATCCCACGCCTTCAGCATGGGCCCGGCCGATCGGAACTAGAATGCCTAAAATTTTGCTGCACCATTAGAAACAACCTACGGAATAATACTCATTGCATCGCCACGACCGTTACTCCTTATTTCCATGTGCTATAGCCCATGCCTCTGCATAGGAATGGGCAACCAGACTCGAATCGTCTAAAATATTTTCAGACCATCAAAAACAACCTAAGAAACAATATTCACCGCCTTGCAATGATCGTTATTCGTTATTTCACACTTTAGGGTCATAAAACTGGAATTTTTTTTATTCCTAGATTTTCGTGTGTTATTGCCCACGCCTTCTGCACGGGCCCTGGTGACCGGACCTAGATCACTTAAATTTTTGTTGGCCCTTCAAAAATGACATTAGGAATAATAGTCACCACCTCACCTTGACCGTTCCTCATATTTTTGCATTTTAGGGTCATTAAATTGGAATTCCGCCCCATTCCTAGATTTTTGTATTCTAAATCCCACACATTTTGCATGGGCCGGAGCGACCGGACCTAGAATGCCTAAAATTTGGCCGGACTATCAACAATGACCTAAGGAATAATATTCACAGCCTTGCCATGACTATTACTCATTATTTGGAATTTTAGGGCCATAAAACTAGAATTGCAACTGATTCCTAGTTTTACGTGTGCTATAGCCCACGCCTTCTACATGGGCTCGGGCGACCAACACCGGATCACCTATAGTTTTTCCAACCCATCAGAAATACCTAAGGAAAAAGAGTCACCAATTCGCCATGTCCGTTACTCATATTTTGTCAATTTATGGTTATGAAATTGGAATTTTAACGGATTCCTGGATTTTCATGTGCTATAGCTCACGCTTTCTACAAGGGCCTGGGCAATCGGATCCGGATCGCCTAAAATTTTGTCAAACCATCAAAAATGACCAAAGGAACAATAGTAACTGCCTCGCCATGATCATTACTCATTATTTGACATTTTAAAGTCATAAAACTGGAATCCCGCCCGATTACCAGATTTGCTTACGCTATAGCCCACGCCTTCAGCATGAGCCCGGGCGACCAGACCGGGAATGCCTTAAATTTTGTTGTACCATAAAAATCGGCCTAAAGAATAATAGTCATTGCATTGGCATGACCTCTACTCATTATTTGGCATTTATGGTCTATAAAATTGGAATTCCGATTGATTCCCAGATTCTCGTGTGTTATAGCCCACGCCTCTACATGAGCACATGAGACCAGACCCGAATTGCCTCAAAATTTTTTTGGGCCATAAAAAATGACCTATGGAACAATAGTCACCACCTTGCAATGATTGTTATTCGTTATTTGGCATTTTACGATCATAAAACTGGAATTTTGTTCGATTCCTATATTTTCGTGTGCTACTGCCCGTGCATTATGTACGGGTCCACTAGACCGTAAGTGAATAGCCTAAAATTTTGTCTGCCCTTCAAAATTAACATAATGAACAATAGTCACCACCTCACCTTGACCGTTCTACGATTTTTGGTGTTTTAAGGCCATTAAAATGGAACACCGCCCGATTTTAAAGTTTTCGTATTCTATAGCCCACACATTCTGCTTGGGCCCCAGCAACCCGACCTGGATAGCCTATAATTTTATCGGCCTTTCAAAAATAACATAAGGAACAATAGTTACTGCCTCACCTTGATCGTTCTTCTATTTTTAGCGATTTAGGGCCATTAAAATGGAACTACGCCCGATTTCAGAATTTTCGTGTTTTATAGACCACACATTCTGCTTGGGCCCAAGAGACTGAAACCGGATCGCCTATAATTTTCTTGGACCACGACTATTACTCATTATTTGGCATTTTAGGGCCATAAAACTGGAATTCTGTCTGATTCCTAGATGTTTGTGTGCTATAGCCCACATCTTCTACATGGGCTCGGTCGACCGACACCGGATCACCTAAAGTTTTTCTAACCCATCAAAAATGACCTAAGGAACATTAGTCACCTCCTCGAAATGACCGTTACTCATTTTGTAGCAATTTATAGCTGTAAAATTGGAATTTTGCCTGATTTCCAGATTTTTGTGTGCTATAACCCACACCTTTAGCGAGAGCCCGAGCGACCAGACTCGGGTCGCCAAAATATTTTATGAACCTTCAAAAATGGCCTAAGAAATAATAGTCACTGCCTCGCCATGATCATTACTCGTTATTTGGAATTTTAAAATCATAAAACTGGAATTCCACCTGATTACTAGATTTTTGTGCGCTATAGCCCACGTCTTGAGCATGAACGCAAGCGACCGGACCGGGAACGCCTCAAATTTTTCTGCACCGTCAAAAATGACCTAAGGAATAATTGTCAATGCATCGTCATAACCGTTACTCGTTATTTGGCATTTTAGGGCCATAAAACTGGATTTCTGTGTGATTCTCAGATTTTTGTGTGCTATAGCCCACAGATTCTGCATGAGCCCGAGCGACCGGCACTGGATCATCTAAAGTTTTGCCAACCCTTAAAAATGACATAAGGAACAATAATCACCGCCTCGCCATGACCATTACTTATTTTTGACATTGTATGGCTGTAAAATTAGAATTTCGCATGATTCCTAGATTTTTGTGTGTTATAGCCCACACCTTCTGCAAGGGCCGGGGAAACCGAAACCGGATCACCTAAAAGTTTTCCGAACCATAAAAAAAAAACCTAAGGAACATTATTCATATCAAGATTACTCGTTATTTTGCATTTTCGTGCCATAAAACTGGAATTCCGTCTGATTCCCAGATATTTTTGTGCTATAGACCACACGTTCAACTTGGGCTCGGGTGACCAGCACCGGATCACCTAAAGTTTTTCCAACCCATCAAAAACGACCAAATGAATAATAGTCACCGCCTCGCCACGACCATTACTCATGTTTTGCCATTTTGTAGCTGTAAAATTAGAATTTTAACCGATTCTTAAATTTTTGTACGCTATAGCCCACGCCACTACATGGGCACGGACGACCAGACCCGAATCGCCTAAAATATTGTTTAGACATAAAAAATGACCTAAGGAACAATAGTGAATGCCTCGCAATGATCGTTATTCTTTATTTGGGATTTTAGGGCCATAAAAGTGGAATTATGTTCGATTCCCAAATTATCGTGTGCTATTGCCCACGCCTTCTGCTTGGGCTAGGGCGACCTGATCGGGATCACCTAAAATTTTGCTGGCCCTTCAAAAATGATATGAGCAACAATAGTCACCGCCTTACCTTGAACGTTCCTCATTTTTTGGCCTTTTAGGGTCATCAAACTAGAATTCCGCCTGATTTCTAGAATTACGTGGGCCCCAGCGACCGCACCCAGATCTCCTAAAATTTGTCTAGACCATCCAAAATGACATAAGAAACAATTATCTCTGCCTCGCCATGACTATTACTCAATATTTGGAATTTTAGATACATAAAACCAGAATTATGTCTGTGTGTTATAGCCCATGCCTTCTACATGGCGACCGGCAATGGATAACCTAATGTTTTGCCAACCCATAAAAAATGACTTAAGGAGCAATAGTTACCGCCTCGACAACACCATTACTCATTTTCTGGCATTTTATGGCTATAAAATTGGAATTTTGCCCGATTACCAGATTTTCGTGCCCTACAACCCACACCTTCTGCAAGGGCCTGGGCAAAAGGGCACGGATCGCCTAAAATTTTGTCGGACCATGAAAAATGACCTAAGGAACAATAGTCACAGCCTTGCCATGATTATTACTTATTATTTGGTATTTTAAAGTTATAAAACATGAATTCTGCCCGATTCCCAGATTTTCGTGTGCTATAGCCCACACATTTTGTATGGACCCGAGCGACCGGACCCGGATCTCCTATTTGTTTGCCGGACCATCGAAAATGACCTATAATTCGGGCCATAAAACTGGAATTTCGTCTGATTCCCAAATTGTTGTGTTCTATAGCCCATGCCTTCTACATGGACTCGGGCGACCGGCACCCGATCACTTAAAGTTTTACCAACCCATCCAAAAAGACCTAAGGAACAATGGTCAATGCCTCACCATGACCGTCACTCATTATTTAGCATTTTATGGATGTATAATTGGAATTTTCCCTAATTTCCATATTTTTGTGTTCTATAGCTCATGGCTTCTCCAAGGACCTGGCGAACCGGACCCAGATCGCCTAAACTTTTGCCGTACCATAAAGAGCGATCTAAGGAACAATAGTCACTACCTCTCCATGATCAATATTCGTTATTTGGAGTTTTAAAGTCATTAAATTGGAATTCCACCCGATTTTCTGATTTTCCTGTGCTATAGCCAACATATTTTGCATGGGCCCGAGAGACCGGACCCAAATCACCTATAATTTGGCGGACCATAAAAAAAACTAAGGAACAATAGTCATCGCCTCGATACGAGTATTACTCATTCTTTGGCATTTTAAGGCCATAAAACTGGAATTTTATCTGATTCCCAAATTATCTTATAGCCCACACATTCTGCATAGGCCATGACCGTTACTCATGAGTTGGCATTTTATGGCTGTAAAATTGGAATTTTGCCTGATTCCTAGATTTTTGTGTGCTATAGCCCACACCTTTTACAAGGGGCGGGGCAACCAGACCTGGATCGCCTAAAATTTTGCCGAACCATCAAAACGACCTAAGGAACAATAGTCACCGCCTCTCCATGACTATTATTATTTGGCATTTTCGGGCCATAAAATTGTAATTCTGACTAATTCCTAGATTTTCGTATGCTATAGCACACGCCTTTTACTTGGCATCGGGCGACCGGCACCGGATCACTTAAAGTTTTTCCAAATCATCAAAAACGACATAGTGAACAATAGTCACCACCTCGCCATGACCGTTACTCATGTTTTGGCATTTTATGGCTGTAAAATTGAATTTCGACCGATTCCCAGATTTTCGTGTTCTATAACCCACGCCTATTGCAACGGCCTAGGCAATCAGACTCGAATCGCTTAAAATTTTGCCGAACAATAAAAAAAGACCTAAGGAACAATAGTCATTGTCTCGACAAGATCACTAATCGTTATTTGGCATTTGAAAGTCATAAATCTAGAATTCTGTTCGATTCCCAGATTTTCGTGTACTATTACCCCCAGCTTCTATATGGGCCCGGGCGACCGGACCTGGACCACCTTAAATTTTGTTGGCCCTTCAAATATGACATAAGGGACAATAGTCACCACCTCGCCCAGATTGTTCGTTGTTGTTTGGCATTTTAGGGCCGTAAAACTGGAATTATTTTCGTGTGCTATAGCGCACACATTTTGTATAAGCCCGAGCGACCGGCAACCAGATATGGATCGCCTAAAATTTTGCCGAACCATCAAAACGACCTAAGGAACAATAGTCACCGCTTCTCCATGACTATTATTATTTGGCATTTTTGGGCCATAAAACTGTAATTCTGTCCAATTCCTAGATTTTCGTATGCTATAGCACACGCCTTTTACATGGCATCGGGCGACCGGCACCGGATCACTTAAAGTTTTTCCAACTCATCAAAAATGACCTAATGAACAATAGTCACCACCTCGCCATGACCGTTACTCATGTTTTGGCATTTTATGGCTGTAAAATTGAATTTCGACCGATTCCTAGATTTTCGTGTTCTATAACGCACGCCTATTACAACGGCCTAGGCAATCAAACTCGAATCACTTAAAATTTTGCCGAACAATAAAAAAAGACCTAAGGAACAATAGTCATTGTCTCGACAAGATCATTAATCGTTATTTGGCATTTGAAAGTCATAAATCTGGAATTCTGTTCGATTCCCAGATTTTTGTGTACTATTAACCCCAGCTTCTATATGGGCCCAGGCGACCGGACCTGGACCACTTTAAATTTTGTCGGCCCTTCAAAAATGACATAAGGGACAATAGTCACCACCTCGCCCAGATTGTTCGTCGTTGTTTGGCATTTTAGGGCCGTAAAACTGGAATTATTTTCGTGTGTTATAGCGCACACATTTTGTATGGGCCCGAGCAACCGGCACCCGATCACTTAAAGTTGTGACAACCCATCAAAAATGACCTAAGGAAAAATAGTCACCGCCTCACCATGACCGTAACCCATTTTTTGGTATTTTATAGCTGTAAAATTTTAATTTCGACTGATTCTCAGATTTTCATATGCGCCCACGTCTTCTGCAAGAGGTGGGATAACCGGGCCTGGATTACCTAAAATATTGTCGAGACATCAAAATTGACCTAAGTAACAATATTCAATGCCTCACAATAATCATTATTTATTATTTGACATTTTAGGGTCATAAAACTAGAATTCCGTTCGATTCCCAGATTTTCATGTGCTATTGCCCACGCCTTCTGCTTGGGCCCGAGCGACCGGATCGGGATCACCTAAAATTTTTCCGGCCCTTCAAAAATGACATAAGGAACAATATTGACCACTTCACCTTGATCATTTCCGTCTGTTTCCCAGATTTTCCTATGCTATAACCCACACATTTTGCATAGGCCCGAGCGACCTGACCCAGATCGCCTATAATTTTTGCCGGACAATACAAAATGACCTAAGGAACAATATTCACCACCTCGCCTAGAGTATTGCTCGTTCTTTTGCATTTTAAGGCCATAAAACTGGAATTCCGTCCGATTCCCAGATTTTCATGTGCTATAGCCCCCACATTCTGTATGGGCCTGAGCGACCGACACTGTATCACCTAAAGTTTTGCCAACCCATATAAAATGACCTAAGTAACAATAGTCACCACCTCGTCTTGACCGTTACATTTTTTTGGCATTTTATGGTTGTAAAATGGAATTTGGCTCGAGTCCCGAATTTTAATGTGTTATAGCCCATGCTTTCTGCAAGGGCCTGAGCAACTGGACCCGGATAGCCAAAAATTTTGCCAAACCATAAAAAATGAACCTAAAGAAGAATAGTTACCACCTCGCCAAAATCATTACTCATTATTAGACATTTTAAAGTGATAAAGCTGGAATTCCGTTCGATTTCCCAATTTTCGTGTGCTATTGCCCACGCCTTCTATATTGGCTGATGCGGCCGGACCTGGACCACCTTAAATTTTGATGGCCCTTCAAAGACGACATAAGGGACAATAGTCACTGCCTCGCCTTGATTGTTCCTCATTTTGTGGCACTTTAACGCCATTAAACTTGAACTCCGCCCGCTTAACAAATTTTTGTGTGATATAGCCCACGCCTTCTGCATGGGCCCAAATGACCGGACCTGGAACACCTCATAATTTGTCGGCCCTTCAAAAACTACATAATGAACAATAGTCACTGCCTCACCTTGACTGTTCCTAGTTTTTTGGTGTTATAGGGACATTACACTGGAATTCTACCCGATTCCCAGATTTTCGAGTGCTATAGCCCACACATTTTGTATGGACCCGAGTGATCGGATTCGGATCGCCTATAATTTTACCGGATTATCGGAAATGACCTAGTAAACAATAATCACCGCCTCGCCATGACTATTACTCGTTATTTTGCATTTTCGGGCCATACAACAGGAATTCCATCTGATTCCAATATTTTCGTGTTCTATAGCCCACGCCTTCTATATGGGCTCGGGCGACCAGCACCAGATCACCTAATGTTTTGCCTACCAATCCAAAAACACCTAAGGAACAATAGTCACAACCTCTCCATGACCGTTACTCACTAATTAGCATTTTATGGATGTAAAATTGGAATTTTGCTTGATTCCCAGATTTTTGTGTGCTATATCCCACGGCTTCTGCAAAGGCCTGGCCAACCGGACCCGGATCGCCTAAACTTTTTCCGTACCATTAAAAATGATCTAAGTAACAATAGTCACTGCCTCTCCATGATCATCATTTGTTATCTGGAGTTTTAAAGTCATTAAACTAGAATTCTGCCCGATTTTCTAATTTTCCTTTGCTATAGCCCATATATTTTGCATGGGCCGAGAGACCGGACCCAGAGCACCTATAATTTGGCGGACCATAAAAAACCTTAAAGAACAATAGTCACCGCCTCGATAGGAGTATTACTTGTTCTTTGGCATTTTAAGGCCATAAAACTGAAATTTCTTCTGATTCCCAGATTATCTTATAGCCCACACTTTCTGCATGGGCCCGAGCGACCGACACCGGATCACCTAAAGTTTTTCCTACCCATAAAAAATGACCTTAGGAACAATAGTCACCGCCTCTCCATGACCGTTACTCATGTTATGGCATTTTATAGCTGTAAAATTGGAATTTTGCCCGATTCCTAGATTTTTGTGTGCTATAACCCACTCCTTCTACAAAGGTCGGGGCAACTGGACCTGGATCGCCAAAAATTTTGCCGAACCAGCAAAACGACCTAAGGAACAATAGTCACCGCCTCTCCATGACTATGACTTAATATTTGGCATTTTCGGGCCATAAAACTGTAATTTTGTCCGATTCCCAGATTTTCGTATGCTATACACGCTTTCTATTTGGCATCAGGCGACCGGCATCGGATCACTTAAAGTTTTTCCAGCCCATCAAAAATGACCTAAGGAACAATAGTCACCACCTCGCCATGACTGTTACTCATGTTTTGGCATTTTATTGTTGTAAAATTGGAATTTCGACAGATTCCCAGATTTTTGTGTTCTATAGCCCACGCCTATTGCAACGGCCTAGGAAACCGGATCTGGATCACCTAAAATTTTGCCGAACAATAAAAAAAGACCTACGGAATAATAGTCACTGTCTCGACATGATCATTACTCGTTATTTGGCATTTGAATGTCATAAAATTGGAATTTTGTTCGATTCCTAGATTTTTGTGTGCTATTACCCATGGCTTCTATATGGGCCTGGGCAACCAGACCTGGACCACCTTAAATTTTGTCGGCCCTTCAAAAATGACACAAGGGACAATAGTCACCGCCTTGCATTGATTGTTCGTCGTTGTTTGGCATTTTAGGGCCATAAAACTGGAATTACGTTAGATACCTAGATTTTCATATGTTATAGCCCACACATTCTGCATGGGCCTGAGCGACTGGCACCGCATCACCTAAAGTTGTGCCAACCCATAAAAAATGACCTAATGAACAATAGTCATCGATTCGCCATGACAGTAACTCATTGTTTTAATTTTATAGCTGTAAAGTTTGAATTTCGACTGATTCCCAGATTTTCGTGTTCTATAGTCCATGCATTGTGCACGAGCCGGGGCAACAGGACCCGGATTTCCTAAAATATTGTCGATACATAATACTTGACCTAATTAACAATAGTCAATGCCTCACAATGATCATTATTCATTATTTGGAATTTCAGGGTCATAAAACTGAAATTCCGTTCGATTCCCAAATTTGCGTGTGCTATTGCCCATGCCTTCTGCATGGTCCCAAGCAAAAGGATCGGGATCACCTAAAAAATTTTGACCCTTCACAAATGACATAAGGAACAATAGACACCACCTCACCTTGATCGTTCCTCATTTTTTGCCGTTTTAGGGCCATTAAACTAGAATTCCGCCTGATTCCCAGATTTTCCTGTGCTATAGCTGACACATTTTGCATGGGCCAGAGCAACTGGACCCACATCGCCTATAATTTTGTCGGACAATCAAAAATGACCTAAGGAACAATATTCACCACCTTGCGTGGAGTATTACTCGTTCTTTTGCATTTTAAGGCGAGAAAACTAGAATTTCGTCTAATTCCCAGATTTTCATATGCTATAGCCCACACATTTTGTATGGGACCGAGCGACCGACACTGGATCACCAAAAGTTTTGCCAACCCATATAAAATTACCTAAGGAACAATAGTCACAGTCTCGTCTTGACCGTTACTCTTTTTTGGCATTTTATGGCTGTAAAATTGGAATTTAGCCTGAGTCCCAAAATTTAGTGTGTTATAGCCCATACCTTCTGCAAGGGCCTGGGCAACTGGATCCGGATCGCGTAAAATTTTGCCGGACCACCAAAGGTGACCTAACAAGGAATAGTTACTGCCTCGCCACGATCATTTCTCCTTATTTTACATTTTAAAGTAATAAAACTGGAATTCCGTTCGATTCCCCAATTTTCGTGTGCTAGTGCCCACACCTTCTGTATTGGCCCAGGCTGCCGGACCTAGACCACCTTAAACTTTGATGGCCCTTCAAAAATGACATAAGGGACAATAGTCACTGCCTCACCTTGACCGCTCCTCATTTTGTGGCTCTTTAAGGCCATAGAACTTGAATTCCGACTGATTAACAGAGTTTCGTGTACTACAACCCACACCTTCATCATGGGACCAGGCGACCGGAATCAGAACGCCTCAAATTTTGTTGCACGTTCAAAAACTACATAAGGAACAATAGTAACTGCTTCACCTTGACCGTTCCTACTTTTTTGGTGTTATAAGGCAATTAAACTGGTATTCTGTCCGATTCCTAAATTTTCGTGTGCTATATAGCCCACACATTTTGTATGGGCCCGAGTGACCGGACCCGGATCGCCTATCATTTTACCGGACCATTGAAAATGACCTAACAAACAATAATCACCGCCTCGCCATGACTATTACTCGTTATTTGGCATTTTCGGGCCAGAAAACTAGAATTCTGTCTGATTCCCAAATATTCATGTTCTATAGCCCACGCCTTCTACATGGGATCGGGCGACCGGCACCGGATCACCTAAACCTTTTCCAAACTATCCAAAAATACCTAAGAAACAATAGTCACCACCTCGCCATGACTGTTACTCATTATTTAGCATTTTATGGATGTAAAATTGGAATTTCGCTAGATTCCTAGATTTTCGTGTGCTATAGCCCATGGCTTCTGCAAGGGCCTGGCCAACCGGACCCGGATCGCCTAAGCCTTTGCCGTACCATCAAAAATGATCTAAGGAACAATAATGACTACCTCTCCATGATCATCATTCATTATTTGGAGTTTTAAAGTCATTAAACTGGAATTCTACCCGATTTTTTTATTTTCCTGTGTTATAGCCCGCATATTTTGCATGGGCCTGAGAGACCGGACCCAGATCACCTATATTTGGTGGACCATCAAAAAACCTAAGGAAAAATATTCACTACCTCGATACGAGTATTACTTGTTCTTTGGCATTTTAAGTTTATAAAACTGGAATTTCGTTCGATTCCCAGATTATCTTATAGCCCACACATTTTGCATGGGCCCGAGCGACCGACACAGGATCACCTAAAGTTTTTCCAGCCCATAAAAATGACCTAAGGAACAATAGTCACCGCCTTCCCTTGACTATTACTCATGTTTTGGCATTTTATGGCTGTAAAATTGGAATTTTGCCTGATACATAGATTTTCGTGTGCTATAGCCAACACCTTCTGCAAGGGATGGGGCAACCGGACCTGGATCTCCTAAAATTTTGCCGAACCATCAATATGTCCTAAGGAACAATAGTCACCGCCTCTGCATGACTATTACTTATTATTTGGCATTTTCGGGCCATAAACTATAATTTTATCTGATTCCCAAATTTTTGTATGCTATAGCCCACGCCTTTTACTTGGCATCGGGCGACCGGCACCGGATCACTTAAAGTTTTTTCAACCCATCAAAAATGACCTAAGGAACAATAGTCACCACCTTGCCATGACTGTTACTCATGTTTTGGCATTTTATGGCTGTAAAATTGGAATTTCGACCTATTCCCAGATTTTCGTGTTCTATAGCCTAAGCCTATTGCAACGGCCTGGGAAACCGGACCTGGATCGCCTAAAATTTTGTCAAACATTAAAAAAAGTCCTAAGGAACAATAGTCACTGTCTCGACATGATCAGTACTCGTTATTTGGCATTTGATAGTCATAAAACTGGAATTCTATTCGATTCCCAGATTTTCATGTGCTATTACCCAAGGCTTCTATATAGGCCCGAGCTACCGGACCTGGACCACCTTAAATTTTGTCGGCCCTTCAAAAATGACATAAGGGACAATAGTCACCGCCCCACCCTAATTGTTCATCGTTGTTTGGCGTTTAGGGCCATAAAACTAGAATTACATTCGATACCTAGATTTTCTTATGCTATAGCCCACACATTCTGCATAGGCCCGAGCGACCGGCACCGGATCACCTAAAGTTTTGACAATCCATCAACAATAATGTAAGGAATAATAGTCACCGATTCACTAAGACTGTAACTCATTGTTTTTCATTTTATAGCTGTAAAATTTGAATTTCGACTGATTCCCAAATTTTCGTATTCTATAGTCCACACATTGTGCACGAGCGAGGGCAACCGGGCCTGGATTGCCTAAAATATTGTCGAGACATAAAAACTGACCTAATTAACAATAGTCATTGCCTCACAATGATCATTATTAATTATTTGGCATTTTAGGGTCATAAAACTGGAATTCCATTTGATTCCCAGATTTTCATGTGCTATTGTCCACGCCTTCTGCATGGTCCCGAGCGACCGGATCGGGATCACATAAAAACTTTTCGACCTTTCAAAAATGACATAAGGAACAATAGACACCACCTCACATTGATCGTTCCTCATTTTTTGCCGTTTTAGGGCTATTAAACTGGAATTCCGCCCGATTCTCAGATTTTCCTGTGCTATAGCCCACACATTTTGCATGGGCCCGAGCGACCGGATCCAGATCTCCTATAATTTTTTCGGACAATGAAAAATGACCTAATGAAAAAATATTCACCGCCTCACCTAGAGTATTACTCGTTCTTTTGCATTTTAAGGCCATAAAACTGGAATTCTGTTCGATACCCAGATTTGCATATGCTATAACCCACACATTCTGTATGGGCCCAAGTGACCAACATTGGATCACCAAAAGGTTTTCCAACCCATATAAAATGACCTAAGGAACAATAGTCACCGCCTTGTCTTAACCGTTACTCTTGTTTTTGGTATTTTATGGCTGTAAAATTGGAATTTCTCCTGATTCCCAGATTTTAGTGCATTATAGCCCACGCCTTCTCCAAGGCCCTAGCAACGTTACCCGGAATGCCAAACATTTTGCCGGACCACCAAAACGATCTAAGGAAGAATAGTTACCGCCTCGCCACGATCATTTCTCATTATTTGACATTTTAAAGTATTAAAAGTTGAATTCCGTTCGATTCCCCAATTTTCGTGTGCTATTGCCCACGCCTTCTGTATTGGCCCAGGCTGTCGTACCTAGACCATCTTAAAT